>NW_022681470.1:104290304-107066554 GCF_009764315.1 Trachypithecus francoisi | reverse complement strand
ATCCAATTCTAGTGCATTTTTCCTTTGTCCATTTTCACTATAGAGACTAGAAAAATTAAACGGTCTCTTTCCCAGAGCTTCTCTTGCAGTTTAGGTTGGTCACGTGACATAGTTCTGACTAATGAGATGTAAAAGAATTCTGGGGATAAGGGCTTCTTGGAAAGTTGTTCTGTTTTCTTTTTTTAGTTTATTTTAGTTTATTTTATTTTAGATGTTTACAGATAACTATCTTTACAAATAATTACCATATCAAGGTTCTAAGTTTTAAAAAATTTCTTCCATTGGTTTTGTTTAGAAAACCTATTCTTAGACCAAGATTCAGTTCCTCTTTAATGTGTCCATGGATGAAGAGCCTAGTGAAGAATGTAATGTAACTTCACTTTTATATGATGTTGTTCAATTTACCTAACACTTTATGGGACAAGCTAGGCCTAAGAATTAAAGATTATCATTTCCATGTATTACCAAAGAGGCTGGTGCTACTTCAGCTGCCAAAACAATCTCAGCATCCCCCCTTCAGGACATGATCACCCTTGGGGTCACTGTACTGATCTGGGAGGGCAGACCCTCACACACAGGCCTAAAGCCTCAGAAAAGAAGAGCTCTGGACTTTCCTTCTCCTACTACTCAGGATTAGTTCCATGTGGATTCATGTCAAGTTTTTCTATTCTTAATAAAGGACACATGTTGCTGGTACCACACCTTTGCCTTTTTTTCCTGTCTTGCACATAGATATGAGTCCAGAGCAATGACACCCATCTTGCAACTAGTAGAGAAAGTCCAAGGAAATCCCAGAGAAGCAGGCCCTGATGTTCAGCTGCCAACAGATGTCTTTAGCTGCTTACGTAAAGACTTTCTGTTGTGTGAGGATAAAAAAGCAGAGCCCTATTTGGGTTTAATTGGATTTTTGTTTCTTGCTTCTGAAATAAGTTCCAATGAATACAATCATCAGCAACTTTCATTTTGCCAAATCCAATAGAAAATTTTTTTCATTTTATTTAGCTTCTCAGTAGCATTCCACACTGTTGAGTTCCTTCTCCATGACACATATGTCCCTTTTGATTTCTTTGATACCATGCTATTGTTTTTTTCTTTTATGTTTTTAGCTATGCAATCTATTTTGTGAGTTTACTCTCAAACTAACATTTAAATGTTGAAGTTCCACGAGGCCATGTCCTACTACTTCATTTTAATCTCAACATGTCCAAAATGGAATTATTGATTTCCATTAAAAATCCGTTGTTATTCAAATCTTATTTATCCTTAATAAACTGTAAATTGATCCAGTAATCCATCATTGTGAAACCTGGAAGTCATCCGTGATTCATTACTCTCCATCATTCCTACTGTGGCAGATACTATGAACTGGCTCACCTGACACTATTGTAATAAACTTTCTAGGGGCTGGAAAATGAAATACTCATTTCCTAGCCTCCCTTGAATCTGAGTGGTTAATAACATACTTTTGATCAAGGAGCTATTGATGGATGTTTCTAGAAGTGCTTATGTTTCTGAATGAAATCTCACTAAAAGAAAATCTTTGTAACTCTGCCTCTATCTTCCTTACTGGAACTCAGCAGTGGTGCCTGGAAGTATGGCATTTATCTTGTGACCATATGTTTGAAAGCCATACACTAATGATGAGAGAGCAAAAGATAGAACGATCTTATGACATTGATGACATCACAGAACTACCATACCAGCCCTGGAATACTCAGATTCAGACTTATTGTTAAATGGGAGAAACACTTCTCTATTTAAGTCATTGTAGTAGAATTTTCTATTATTTGCTGCAAAATGCAATTTCTCATTCTAATCATCCAATCATTAGAAAAACTTACAGATTCTACAGCAAAATGTTCTTGAATCTGTCAACTTATCTCCATGCCCTACTTCAAGTGACAGCCATTGTCCTAGTTTTATATACTGTGATAGTCACCTAACTAGTTACCTCACTTTCTCTCTTTCTCTCCTCCATTCTAGTCCGCATATAACATCCTGAGTTATTTGGAAATTAAATTCACTCAGCAAGTTAGGAGTAGAGGAGAATTATCTCAATTTGATAAGGAGCATATATAAAAATCCTACAACTAACATCACTGAATGAAAAACTGAATGCTTTCTCTCTAAGACCAGGAACAAAGTGAGGATGTCTTCTCTCATCATCCTTATTCAATATAATGCTTGAAATTCTAGCCATTGCAATAAGTCAAGAAAAAGAAATAGAAGGCATATAGATTGGAAGGAAAGAAATAAAACTGTTCCCATTTGCCAATGAGATGATGGTCTGTAAAAAAAAATACCAAGGAATTAAAAATTCACTCTGGAAATAAGTAAGTTCAGTAATGTTGCAGGATATAAGACAATACAGAAAAATACAGTCACATTTCTATATACTAACAATGAACATGAAATTAAAAGCTGTACCATTTACAATCACTCCAAAGAAAATGAAACATGTAGTATATACTTAACAAAACATGTACAGGATTTGTATTCTAACAACTATGAAGAAATAACTCAAAGAAGACCTAAATAAATGGAGAGATATATCACGTTCATGGATTGGAGGACTCAACAGAGTAAAAATGTTAATAATTTTTTATTATTAACTATTACTATAATAACTGTTACTATAACTAACAGAGTTGTTAGTTAATGTCTCAAACTAATCAACAGGTTTGTGAAAGGAAAACAAATCTTTGGGCCCCAAAATCTCTAAGCTAAAGGGAAAAGTCAAGCTGGGAACTGCTTAGGGCAAAACTGCCTCTCATTCTATTCAGAGTCAACTCTTCGCTCACTGAGATAAATGCATATCTTATTGCCTCATTTGGAGAGGCTAATAAGAAACTCGAAAGAGTGGAATCATTTGTCTCTTCTCTATCTATGACCTGGAAGCTCCCTCCATACTTCAAGTTATCTCACCTTTGCTTTTTTTTTTTTTTTTTTGAGACGGAGTCTCGCTCTGTTGCCCAGGCTGGAGTGCAGTGGCCAGATCTCAGCTCACTGCAAGCTCCGCCTCCCAGGTTTACGCCATTCTCCTGCCTCAGCCTCCCGAGTAGCTGGGACTACAGGCACCCGCCACCTCACCTGGCTAATTTTTTAAAATTTTTTTACTAGAGACGGGGTTTCACCGGGTTAGCCAGGATGGTCTCGATCTCCTGACCTCGTGATCCGCCCGTCTTGGCCTCCCAAAGTGCTGGGATTACAGGCTTGAGCCACCATGCCCGGCCCTCACCTTTGCTTTGAATTGCCCCACTGTTTCCAGACCAAACCAATGTTCATGTTACATACATTGATTGATGTCTCATGTCTCCCTAAAATGTACAAAACCGAACTGTGTGCTGACCACTTTGGGCACATGTTGTCAGGACCTCCTGAAGCTGTGTCATGGGTCCATGTCCTCAGGCTTGGCAAAATAAACTTTCTAAATTAACTGAGACCTGTCTCAGATATTCAGGGTTCACAGATTTAATACAATTCCTATAAAAATCCCAGTGAATTTTTTTTTAGCAATAGACAAGCTTATATTGAAAGTTACATGAAAAAAGCACAAGTCATAGAAAAATTAAAATAATCATAACAAAGAAGAAAAAAGTGGGAGAAATCCCTCTACTTAATACTGTGGATTACTAGCTATAGTAATCAAAACAGCAAAACAGTTTATTGCTGATGGAGAGACAGACACATAGAACAATGGAAGAGAATAGAGAATCCAGAAATTGGCCTATATGAATATTTCCAACTGAACTTTGACAAGGGTGCAAAAGCAATTCAATGCAGGAAGGATCACCTTTTCAATCAATGATGCTGGAGCATTTGGTTGGATACCCATAGGCAAAAAGAAAAGAAAAGAAAAGAAAAAGAACCTTAAGATTCACTCTCACTCCTTATAAAAATATTAACTAAAAATGAATCACAGATTAAACGTAAAATTTAATATATAAAGCTTTTAGAAAAAAAAACCAGAGAAAATCTTCAGGATTTGGACTAGGGAAAGAGTTCTTAGATTTGACATTAAAAGTAGAATCCATAAAAGAATAAGTTGATACATTAGACTCCATAAAAATGAAAAACTTTCACTTTGTAAAAGACCCTCTGAAGAAGATGAATAGATAAGCTACAGACTGGGAAAATATTTGCAAATCATATATGCAACAAAAGACTAGGAACTAGAATATATAAAAAGGCAACAGTAAAAAGATAACCAGTTAGAAAATGAGAAAATGACATGAATAGACATTTCCCCATGGAGGATATATAAATGGCAAATAAACACATTAAAAAATGTTTAGCATTATTAGCCACGAGAAAAATACAAATTAAAACCACAACCTATCAGAATGGCTAAAATAAAACATAGTGATAATACTGAGTTCTGGTAAAGATGTAAAGCAACTGGATCACTCATACATTGTTGGTAGAAAGGTAAAATGGCACAGCTATTCAGGAAAAGTTTAGAAGCTTTTTATAAAATAAAAATTTCAATTACCAATAAAACTCAGCAATTGCACTCTTGGACATTCATCCTAGAGAAATGAAAACATGTATTAACACATGTTAACACAAAAACCTGTACATGAATATTCATAGCAACTTTATTTGCAATAGCCAGAAACTAGAATGAAATAACAAGTCCTTCAATGGGTGAATGTTTAAACAAACTTTGGTACACCCATACAATGGAATATTAATCAGTAATGAAAAGGAGTGAGCTCTTGATATATACAAGTTGGATGACTCTCCAGGGAATTATGCCAAGTTAAAAAAAGCCAATCCTATTTGCACTAAAAGGGCTCCTGGTTAAAAAAAGCCATTCATGAAAGATTACATAATGTGCTAACCTGGAAATGGCAAAATTTTAGAAATAGAGGACTGTTAGTGGTTTCCAGAGGTTGGCAATGGGAAGATGGTGGAGGGAGAAAGGTGTGGTTTTAAAACAGTACAACATGAGGGATCCTTGTGGTGTTGTAACTGTTCAGTACTTAAACTGTGGTGATGGACACATAAACTTGCAAGTGACAAAAATCTTATAGAACTTACACACATACATAACTGCAAATAAAACTGGGGAAATTTGAATAAGATAGGTGGCTTGTATCAATGTCAATGTTTTGCTTGTGGTATTGTACTATAGTTTTGCAAAATATTACCATTGAAGGAAATTGGATAAAGCGTAAGCGAGATCTCTCTGTATTACTTCTTATAATTGCAAGTGAATCTACAATGATCTCAATAAAAATTTCAATTAAACAAAACAAGAAGAGCAAACAAAACAAAACATATACTTCAGATTGTGTGCCTTCTTAAAACCCTTCAGTGATTTTCTATTACATTCAGAATAAAATTCAGACTTCTCTGTAAGGCCCTATACAGTCTGGTTCATATTTTCTCTCCAGTATCATTTTGTTCTAATCCTGTCTTTTCTCATTATTCACCACACTGGACTTCTTTTGCTGTTCACACAGGCCAAACTCTTTCCATACTTAGGAACTCTGTGTGTGTTGTTCCCACTCAAACACTCATCCCTCAGTTTTTACTGTGGCTGGTTTTTCTCATCTTTTAGATCATGGCTTGGATGTTACCTCCTCAAAGTCCCTTCCCTAATGGCAATCAGTCAATCAAGAAAATAAAGTAAATATTAAACATAAATAAATAAAACAAGTGGATTAGATCTGTAACTCTTTATATCATTACTTATAAGGCAATAATGTTAATATTTTAAATGGCATGTATCTATCTATGTAGACTAGCTGTGTATTGAGTGACATTATAAAAATAATAAACTGTAAGAGATTTCCCCATTCATGCTTGTTAAGGAATGTCAGTGAAATATGTGATCATAAATAAAATGCTCAGGCGGTAGTAGCCTGTGCAAAACTTAAAAATATGTTCTATTGGCCGGGCACCGTGGCTCATGCCTGTAATCCCAGCACTTTGGGAGACCAAGGCGGGCGCATCACAAGGTCAAGAAATCGAGACCATCCTGGCCAACACAGTGAAACCCCGTCTCTACGAAAAATACAAAAATTAGCCGGGCGTGGTAGCACATGCCTGTAATTTCAGCTACTCAGGAGGCTGAGGCAGGAGAATCGCTTGAACCTGGGAGGCGAAGGTTGCTGTGAGCCGGGATTGCACCACTGCTTTCCAGCCTGGCAACAGAGCGAGACTCTGTCTCAAATTAAAAAAAAAAAGTTCTACTGGCCAGGTGCAGTGGCTCACGCCTATAATCCCAGCACTTTGGGAGGCTGAGGCGGGTGGATCACGAGGTCAAGAGATCGAGACCATCCTGACCAACATGGTGAAACCCCGTTTCTATTAAAAATACAAAAATTAGTTGGGTGTTGTGGCGTGCGCCTGTAGTTCCAGCTACTCAGGAGCCTGAGGCAGGAGAATTGCTTGACCCCAGGAGGCAGAGGTTGCAGTGAGCTGAGATTGTGCCACTGCACTCTAGCCTGGTAACAGAGTGAGACTCCATCTCAACAAAAATGTATATATATGTTCTATTTTATTATTTTAAAATATTGACATATATTTGTATATCTTAGACATATATTGTGCCTTGGAATAAGTTAACTATACAATCTCACAGTAAGTCTAGAGTGTTATAAATCAAGGAAATACATGTAAAAATCTATAGCTGCATAATTCTGAATGGATTATTTTTGTAAAACTAAACAAGGAAGCTGATTCATAATGAACTGAAGTATCTCAGATATAATCTGGGTCCTGATGAATTACATTATTCCCGATGTATAATATTTAAGATGTGGTTAGTTCCCGCTTAAATGTAATGGCCATATTGGTATCTTGTATTTCCAAAGAAGTTTATTGTGATAGGCTTCATTAATTCATTTTATTTATGTGATGATAATTTCAAACTAATTTGGGGTTGTGGATGGGTGGTACTGAGGGCATGGCTAGCCAAGATGATATGAATTAGTGAAAAGTTTGAATCCTGGAGTATTTGAAGGTATATCATTTGAATTCATAAACTAATAATTTTGCTTATAAGTAAAGGTTAAAACTGGGAATTATCTAAGTAACTTATATATATGACTTGATAAATACTACTTGGTTGACTCTCCAGGGAATTATGCTGAGTTAAAAAAGGCAATCCTATTTGGACTGAAAGGCCCCTGGTTTAAAAAAGCCCATCATAAAATTATCAAGGCTAATTTTAACCTTGATATTAGTGTACTAATAATTCAACTTTAAAAAAATGTTCTCTTAAGAAACAAATGGGCTGGGCATGGTGGCTCCCACCTGTAATCCAAGCACTTTGGGAGGCTGAGACAAGAGGATCACTCCTGAACCCAGGAGTTTGAGACCAGCCTGAGCAACATGGTGAGGCTCCATCTCCGCAAAAACTAAACAATACAAAATTTTTTTAAAAAAAAGAAACAAATGTTTCTGATAAGTACTTTAGAAGTTGAGCATTGCTTTAAAAAAATATCAAGTACTATGAAGTCTTTTGCTATTCTTCAATGTGAGGTTGTCAGTAGAGTGTCACTTCTTTTAAGGCATAATTTGGAGCCTATTTTTGGAATATTTTTTAATCAACACAAAGGAATTGTAATGCTATGATTATTATTTTTTGGCTCACTGACCAAAATTCACAGGCACCGGGCCTATTACTTTAAAAAGTAAACAAAACTCTGTGTAACATGACTTACAGTGAGGACCCTTGAAGAATTCAACATGAATATAGTCATTGGGAAGCCAGAAACAGGATGAGGGCTAAGACCATATGCCAGGGAAAGTCGAGGCGTATACTGAAACAGTGTGTTGTTCCTATGAACGTAGAATTGGGCAGGACTGAGACCAAACCCTACAGTCAGATAAAAAAGGTTAGTCGGTAGGGCATGGTGGCTCACGCCTGTAATCCCAGCACTTTGGGAGGCCGAGGCGGGTGGATCACGAGCTCAGGAGTTAGAGACCAGCCTGACCAACATGTTGAAACCCTGTCTCTACTAAAAATACAAAAATTAGCCGAGTGTGGTGATCCATGCCTGTAATCCCGCCTACTCAGGAGGCTGAGGCAGGAGAATTGCTTGAACCTGGGAGGCAGAGGTTGCAGTGAGCCGAGATCATGTCACTGCACTCCAGCCTGGGTGAGAGAGCAAGACTCCATCTCAAAAAAAAAAAAAAAAAAGTGAGTCATCAGATCAGAGGAGACATAACCAGGAGAGTCAGAGTTTACTGGCTGAACCTGTTTGAAACTTTGCCTCTTAAAGGGATGAGACTATGAGCTTAGTATGTAACAGACTTTGTTATTGTAAGTGATGTTAAAAAAAAACATGACCAAGTTATTTATACATTCTGTACAAGTGCTTGGATTTTCATTGATTCTCACCTCTGCTACTAATTAGCTATGAGAACTTGAACAAGTTGTAACATCTGTTTGTGTCGCAATTTTTCTTAGCCAAAAAAAGAGCAAGTTGGATTAGAATGTTCAAATCTAACATTGTATCAATTTATGGATTATTCATATTTCTCTCTTTTTTTCTTCTTCATCTTCTTTTTTAAATTTTTTTTGATACAGAATCTCACTCTGTTGCCCAGGCTGGAGCACAGTGACCCAA
The DNA here is from genome assembly GCF_009764315.1 of Trachypithecus francoisi. Lineage (NCBI taxonomy): Eukaryota > Metazoa > Chordata > Mammalia > Primates > Cercopithecidae > Trachypithecus > Trachypithecus francoisi. The sequence continues at coordinate 107,057,969 of NW_022681470.1, read as the reverse complement.
TTGTGGCTCACTGCAGCCTTGACCTCCTGGGCCCAAGCCATCCTCCTCCAAGCTCTGTCTCCTAAGTAGCTGGGACCAGGCACATGCCACCATGCCCGACTACTTTTTTTTAAATGTTTTGTAGAGACAGAGTCTTGCCATGTTGCCAGGCTCTTAACCTCCTGGGCTCAAGCAATCCTACCACCTTGGCCTCCCAAAGTGCTAGGATTACAGCCATGGCACTAACCAAGAGATTAATTTTTTTTTTTTTTTTAGATAAGGTCTCTCTCTGTCGCCTAGGCTGGAGTGCAGTGGCGCGAGCTTGGCTCACTTCAACATCCAGCTCCGCTCCTAGGTTCAAGTGATCCTCCCACTTCAGCTACACGAGTCGCTGGGATTACAGGCCTCACCACTACAGCCACGCTAATTTTTGTGTTTCTTTGTAGAGCTGGTGTTTTGCCATGTTGGCCAGGCTGGTCTCAAATTACTGGGCTCAAGTGATCCAGCAGTCTCAACCTCACAAAGTGCTGGGATTACAGGTGTGCACCACATATTTATAATTGGCTGAAAACTTTATTTGTAGGTAAGGCAAAGATAAACATCAAGGTGAATCATTTTAGCATTTGCATTAATGAAGTTTGAATTAATCAGGTTTTTTTTCTGCTTTCTCTGTATTTTACTCATTAGTTTGTAGAGCTCTAATGTTTTGTAACCAAAGTGGAAGAATGTCAAATTCAATAAAGCAAATAAAATATTTATTAAGTAAACAAGGAACTCTGGGAGAGTGTGACCTGGAGATTCCAAAGGCCTCTATCCCTGATGATCTGGTTATCTGATTTATGTCAGCTTGTAATTGCCCTTATTTTGACCCAAGAGATGATTGTGTGGGAAGTTTTTTTTTTTTATTGTTATACTTTAAGTTCTAGGGTACATGTGCACAACGTGCAGGTTTGTTACATATGTATACATGTGCCATGTTGGTGTGCTGCACCCATTAACTCGTCATTTACATTAGGTATATCTCCTAATGCTATCCCCACCCCCCCCCACCAATAAGACCCGGTGTGTGATGCTCCCCTTCCTGTGTTCAAGTGATCTCATTGTTCAATTTTGTGGAAGAAGTTTGTCTCTGAGAGCTAATGCATGGCTCTGCAGTGTGTCTGGAGTGTATGAAGAGTGCCGCCTCTCCACACCTCCATAAAGAGAGAAGGACTTGTCTCCTCTAGCTGGAAAGTGACATTCTTTGCTGACCACTGGTCAGGAGCCCTGTACAGGGACAAGGGTATGAGGTCACTCTCCCCATTGTGCTTTTATTGGACAAGGGTATGAGGCCACTCTCCCCATTGTGCTTTTATTGACTCTGAAACTTGAGCTTGACTCCTTAAAGGGAAGAATACTTTTCCAGTCAAAGCCTTGATAGAACAATCAGTTTCTCCAATTGTGTTTTGTTGCAAAAGAAAAATAGATTCTTACTACACTGATGCAAACAACTATATTGCTACAGTTAAGAATACTCACAGATACTTTCTGAATTCTAGAGGAACCAGGCAAAGAGAAACAAACATGCTCCAAATTTTGTTCACAGAAGGATACCTTACTCAATTATTGAAGGCTATAAATAGTTCAAAATAAGTTTCCTTGACTCTGAAAAAAACATGGGTCAACAATATTCCAAACAAAAGTAAAAAAGATTTCCTTCAGTTTCCTGAATTCAGTCCATTTAGTTAACTCTTATTTTGCTTGATATTTGTGAACATTTTAGCTCTTCATGAGTCTTGTACATTTCCCTTTATTCCAATGTTACAATCTCCAAAATCATCAAAAACCAAACCTGTATTTGAGAGCACCTGTTACAGTTCTATAGCCTATTATGAATGATCTTTGGAAAAGGATTACAACAAGACAACAATTGTCTGTGAATTACGAAATGTCCAGGGTAGTTACAGTTAGAAACCCAATTGACAAAGAAGTTTAGTTATCACCGTGGTTTACAATAACTTAACATAACAACCTTAATTATGATTGATAGCATATACTTAGACATTAAAATTTTAGAAATCCCATACAATTTTGGAACATATGTTAGTATTATTCACCACAATATGACCTAAATAAAATTGAACATCATTTTGGCAATCTCATGCAACTAAATATGTAAAAAATCCTGTTTACTTCTTTTCTGGATGTTTCAGGGGCCCTCTGATCCACCCAAAAAGCCAGACAATCAGGAAAGACAATTTTGAAACTGAAGTTTCATTTTGGGAAGGTTGTTAAAGATGTTTGATTTTTAAAACACTTGATGTTATGAAATAGAATTCCAGATTACAATAAGTTATTTATTTTGCCAAAATGATGACTCAGAAATTGTAAAGAAACAAAAACCTTTTATAACCCTTTATGAATTTTGCTGAAGAGCAGATTCATGCCTAAAGAGTACCTCATTGTGCTTTTAATGCTCAATTTACAGAAAAACCATATAATACCTTTTTTGAATTTACTCAATATGTTCACACAGAGGACTGCTTCTGCAAGATAAATTTCCACAATCCTTCCACTACTTTTGTTTGAACTTTCAGTCTTATCCTACCTAATGTAAAACAATCTTTTAACCCCAGGCAAGAATCTATATTTCCATGCCTTCTTATAACCTTTTACTGAAAAACACATTTTACTGTTCTTACACATCTCACATGTAAATCTATTTTCAATAGTTTCAATTACATGATATAATGGTAATTCCTAGCAATTTTTAACCTTAATGTAAAACCTGGTAACTTGTTTAATGGTGTGCTATATGCAGCCAAGGTTTGAAGGTTTGACTCCTTCCAGCATAATTAAGGGCGTGTTTAGTTCTACATGTCCCCAGGCCTTACCAATTATGAAGCCAGCAAGTCAAATAGTTCTCAAAACCCAGAAAGTAGTCTATAACACTTAGCAAACCTTGCATCTGACCTGCATAATTTAGTCCACCTATTTACATTTTGATGACATCTGCTTTTTACCAATAATCTTTTTTTTTTTTTTTTTTTTTTGAGACGGAGTCTCACTCTATCGCCCAGGCTGGAGTGCAGTGGCCGGATCTCAGCTCACTGCAAGCTCCGCCTCCTGGGTTCACGCCATTCTCCTGCCTCAGCCTCCCGAGTAGCTGAGACTACAGGCGCCCACTACCTCGCCCGGCTAGTTTTTTTTTTTGTATTTTTTAGTAGAGACGGGGTTTCACAGTGTTAGCCAGGATGGTCTCGATCTCCTGACCTCGTGATCCGCCCGTCTCGGCCTCCCTTTACCGATAATCTTAAAGGCTGCTTTCATTTTTCAAAGATTAAAGTCATGTGAACTGAAGGGTACCACAGCTTTTATATTTCCTTTAAAAACTACTTGATCCAATTGCTTGTATTCTTTTAGGCCAATTAATTAAAGCTCTTTTTACAGACATTACACACAGCACACATATTGCTACACAAACAGGCAGAAGAAAACCCAGTCCCCAGGTGGAGCCCTTTAAGAGAGAGGGCTAGGAAAATATGCAAATATCAAACCAGAAAGGACTTATTTCCTAAAGCAGGATTGCTAAAGAAAGCCTTGGCACGGGTTATAGGCCACAACCCCAGGATGTAAAAACAAGATGAAGGCCTGCAGCGAAGTTTGCTATAACAGTCATGCAAAGCACACCAGATTGTCTACAGCTTAAGACCAGCCTCACAAAGTCTTTTTCACAATTAAAACTTTACAGAGAATATAAACAGTGATCCTATCATTCCAGCTGAGTAATACGCCTTCTAAAAGGAAAAAACCCTTTAACTGCTGATGGGGTAGGGAAAAAGATGCCTGGGGGAACAACCTCTTGTTTTTATGCAAGTGGTTTTTCCACTGGGGAGAGAAGCTTAATTACTGTCGAATGGAGTTGAACTCCTTGGCCAGGGAAGGGGTAAGTCTCTGGCAGTAAGTGGCAGGGAATGCCAGCTAGCTGGTCGTTCACGGTCCTTGAGCCATGTTTTTCAGCCCCGGCAGGGAGGGGAAGGTGAGGGGAGGAGGAAGCAGTTGCTGGCCTGTCCATCCCAAAAAAGGAAGGAAAAGACCATGGAGACAGAAGCTGACCTTCTTGACCCCCAGGAGTGATGGGGGTGGGGGCACAGTTTCCCCTACCCTCAGAAGTCCGAGGATGAAAAGGCTTAGAAACAAGAGGGTAAAAGATTTTTTTTTTGGTTTGCATCTCCTTCACTGCTTCTCGAGCCGCATGTTGGGTGACAAAGATGTTGTAGGACTATCTCCTTAGTTCAGCTAAGAGCTGGGTCCTTGTCACATGACCATGAAAAATTAGGCTTCCAGACAATTTGAAGGGTGAGGCTAATGGAATTTTTTGGACAAAAAGGCAAAAAGGGAAACAGGGACTCTCCCCAAAGCCAGAGTCCCTGCTACTGTGCTTCCCACCTCACAGACTGAACCCTGGGTTCCACCCAGGTAGAGGTGGGGCCAGGCTCCTCCCCACTGCAAATCGTGTGAAATTCTGTGGCTCCATCCCAGTGTGCACTCCTCCCAGTGCACAAGCCCGTTGGACTTGGCTGTCTCAGTAAGTCATAAGGAGCTGTCAGAGCAGATGTTCCAATTAGTGTCTGTCCCAGCAATGTCACCAGCAGACAGGGAAAGGTTTGGAGGTCATGCAAGCTGGTAGGGAAAAACAAGTATAAATCTCAGGGGCTATCTGCAAGAGAGCCCATGTCTTTGCTGCCACATAAACACAGTAAGAGCTGTGGGCACACAAATAACAGGGAGTGTGTGTTTAAGAAGCCATGTGGCATGTGAAGTAAAAGCAAAACAGGCAAACTTGCCCCTGTTGTGGATGGTCTGGTGGGTGTGTAAGATCATTTCTGAAAACACACAGAGAAAATAGGAGAATAGGCAGTATGGGTTCTTGGAAAGAGCTGATTTTAGTTGAAAAGGCAGAAGAAACCCCAGACATTGCCCGGTTTTAGGCTTTAGACCTCTCACTCTTGAAAGCCCCCTGTCCAGAAGGGCCATTAGTGCCTCAGTTCTACTCGGTGTGTACCCCAAAGTCCTTCCCACCCCCATGAGCCACCCCTATGAGCCAGGGTGAACTGCGAAATCAGCGGGGGAAGCAGAACACTGTGGCTGAGAGGAACCGTTCTGGATGTTAGTTAGTAAGCAGGAGAGGGAAAGGGGAGAAGAAAACAGTGTATGGGGGTGAAATGCCTCCAGATGAAGAAGGCAAGGCATAGAGGTGTCTTACCACTGGGGAATGTATACAAGTCACGTGGTACCAAATGTGTTAGCAACAGATCGTATCCAAGTCACACAGCACCCAAATATGCTAGTGGTGGTGAATCTGCATGGGTCTGCTGCAACCTCAGTTCTTGCCTCCTTGGAGGAAAGAATTTGGCTGAAGGGCATAAGGTGGAGGAGAGTCTGAGGCAAATTTTAGAGCAGGAGTGAAAATTCATTAAGAAACTTTAGAGCAGGAATGAAAAGAAGTAAAGTACACTTAGAAGAGGGCCAAGCAGGCAATTTGAGAGATGTTTTTGACCTTTGACATGGGGTCTTATACATTGGCATACTTCTGGGTTCTTGCATCCCTTCTCCCCTGATTCTTGCCTTGGGGTGGGTTGTCTGTATGTATTGTGGCCTGCTAGCAGTTGGGAGGGGAGCATACACAGTTTACTAGAGTTGTATGAATGCTCACTTGAGGTGTTCTTTCCTTACCAGTTGAATGTCCCTAGGTCATATACCAGTTAAACTCTGCCATTTTGCCTCTTAATTGCGCATGCTTGAGCCCACTCACCTAACTCCTGAGATCTTACTGGAAAGCTGCTGATCAGCAGCTTCTCCTGCCCTGCTCATATCCGCCTGACTATCTACTCTAACAGAATTAAATAAATTAGTGTTTAGAGATGAAAAAATCAACATTTTCCCATTTAAAGTATAAATATGAATGTCTTGTATAAATTCTGCTAAATCCTTAGTTTAAAAAATAGCATTGTACGTTCATCAAACTAAACGATTTGATAACCATACTTTCAAATAGTCTGCAAAAATTTTATTTCCTTCATGTTTTACTCTAAAAGTCCAGCATTGACTGAAATGAATGAAGAAGTGAGAACTAGGCCAGGGAATGGCAAATACTTATGTCACTGCATCTGATAGGTATTGTCTTGCTGAACCAGTCAGTGCATTGCTATGATATGTAACAAAAAACTACAGTAAAAAATGGTTAATAAGGCTTTTTTTTGTGAGAATTATGGCTAATTACAGAGATTTAAAAAATAAATTAACAAATGAACAAAAGACTGTAAATTATTCTCTCTGAAAGAAAATAACTTCAAAAATCAATAATACTAAAATATTGTAAGCCAAAATGAAAGGTAAGGAAGGAAAACCACAATAGTCTAAAATTTTATTCAGTTTTAAAAAAGAGAATTAACATGCAAATTTGAAGTTATTTTTAGGGGTTGGCTCAAACTAGTTTTCATGCCATTTAGTAAATGCAGTTTGCAATAGCTTTTCATATGCTTGACATTTTAATCTTAACATAAGATTCTTATAAAAGGTAAAGAGAAAGAAAACAGAATGTAAGAGAAACAGGAATTTTTGCAAAAAGACTAAGATTATAAGATAAATTTAACCTTAAATGCAGCTTTCTTTTATAGTTTGGACTCTGATTTCCCATGCCAACAGAACATCAGCCAGTTTTCTACTGTAGTGAAAAAGAGACAGTCTTTTTTGACAGTCATCCAAGAAAGGTCCTCTTCTTTCTTTTTTTTTTTTAAAGAAAGCTACATTGTTTTACTGTTAACCTTTTTTCTTATATAAAGCTGTCATTTGGTATTCATTCAACATTTAGCATTGCTTTGGATACTGTAAGATTGTAAATGATTTATGTAAATTAATTAAAATTATGATGTTTACCAATCTTGGTGGCAGAATTTTGAGGATAAGAATAAGTCTAATCATCTAATGATTCAGCACCAGGGGAAGCACACATATTACTAGTTATGGACATTGAACAATGAAGTATTCCTGGATCTTTCTGCAGCCAAATTTAAAATTTTAAATTTAGTAATTCTCCTGAAAACAGGAAGTAAGTTGGTGTTTGGGAGCTTCTGATAATAATGATATACATTATGTATCATTTTATAGTATAGCATATACATGCTTTTAATTACATATAGTCATGTGCTACTTAATAACATGTGCTGCTTACATACTTTCTGAGAAATGCATTGTCAGACAATTTCATGATTGTGCGAATATCATGGAATGTACTTACACAAACCTAGACAGTATAGCTTACTACATACCTGGGCTCTATGGCCTAGCCTATTGCTCCTGGGCTAAAACCTGTATAGAATATTACTGTAGTTAATACTGTAGGCAATTGTAACACAATGGTAAGTATTTGGTAGATTATTCTAAACATAGAAAAGGTTCAGTAAAAATACGGTACAAATGATAACAAATGATACACTTGTATAGGGTACTCATGAATAGAGTTTGCAGGAATGGAAGTTTTTCTGAGTGAGTCAGTGAGTGAATGGTGAGTGCATGTGAAGGCCTAGGACATCACTGTACATTACTATAGAACTTATAAATACTGTATACTTAGGTTACCCTACAGTTATAAAAAATTATTTTCTTTCTTCAATAATAAATTAATCCTAGCTTACTGTAACTTTTTTACTTTATTAACTTAATTTTTTTAGCTTTTTGACTCTTTGGCAATAATACTTTTCTTAAAACACAAACATTGTACAGTTGTACGAAAATTCTTTATATCTGTTTCCTATTCTTAACTTTTTTCTATTAAATTTTTAAAAAACTTTTAAAACTTTTTTGTTAAGGACAAGACACAAACACATGCATTAGCTAGATTTACACTGGGTCAGAATCATCAGTCATCTTCCACCTCCACATCATTGTCCCTCTGGCAGTTCTTCAAGGGCAATAAATATACATGGAACCATCATCCCCTAAGATAACAATGCCTTCCCTGGAATACCTCTTGAAGGATCTGCCTGAGGTTGTTTTACACTTAACCTTTGTTAACATTGCTTTGTTAATCTCTTCTTGGAAGGGCACAAATCCCATCACCAGAGCTCCACCCCTCATGACCTTATCTAAACATAATTACTTCCCAAAGGCCCCATCTCCAAATTCCATCACATTGGGGGTTAGGGCTTCAATACATGAATTTTGAAGAATACAATTCAGTTCCTAGCAATCCCTGGTAAGTTGTCTTTTAACCTATGCCTGAAAACCTATGTGAAAGGGAACTCATTTTCTCCCAAGACAATCCATAAGTGAAATCAGTCCTCCTTTCCTCTAAACTTGAAGGAATTATTCCAAAATTGAAAAAAGAGAATCGATATGAGTGTAGGTGTCATGGAATGTGAATATAAACATTATTCAAATGTTATTCATATGCTTTCCAGTCTCCCACTGAATCTTTCACTCTCTCTCTCTCATGTTTATCCTTCTATATTTGAATTTCTGGGTGTCTAGACCCCATATTCTAGGTAAAATGAGTTTTCATCAGGAAAGCCCTGGATTTTTATGTGGCTTGGTTTCATTACATAATCATGAACTGAAATGATGGAACTGGAAAAAGATGAACCAAAAGTATTAAATCCATAGTACATTCTTATCTTCATAGAATACAGGAGTCCCAGTAAAGTAATCGATATATCATTAAAACTTTGTGATTCCTATGGAGTACACAAAGCTAGTCCACTTGCTTTTCAAGCATTTTGTGCCTATTTATCTGAGAGATGTGTTCACAGAACAATGTGCATATCTCTCTAGACTTAGGTCTGCTTAAGTCTGTATCTGTCAAATAAAACACAGAACAATGGAGAGATTTTATTTGAAAGGTGCATTGCAAGGGGGGAGTGGACTTTTGCAATAGGACAAGGGGGACTACTGCAATAGGAAGAATGCTGTAGTTAAAAGATATACAGGCAATTCAAAAGTTAGGCAAAAAAGAGTTTTATGGAAAGGAATAAATAAAGCTAGAAAGAACTGATTACAGAGTAGGATAAAAAGGTGATATGATCAGAAAATGTATCAGAGAATGTTTTACTCTGAGTCCAACCTAGTCTCAGAAAGCTGTTTGCTGGCTCAGGCTTAGGGTAGATCAAAGTTTCAGGGCTTAGAGCAAGAAATGAAGGTTAGCCAAAGTTTGATTAATGCATATTTTGTTTTGATTGATCAGTGGGGATAAAACAGTTGAGATAATCATTCAGGAAGCAGAGAATGTGAATTTTCATGGTCTGTGTCTGGCTTTGTCATAGGCATCCTTTGTCCACAAGGGCATCCATGAGTCTTACCTAAGTCAGATTGGGAAAGGTAGTTCTTTGCAGGAAGCCATTTTCCAGAACATAAAAGGATGGGAAGATTCCTTTAGCTTTTGCTATTTTACAGGAGCATGGGGCTCAGGTAAAATTTGAAATTGTCAAGACCTAGTGAATTGAGGGTTGCCCCAAGTTTGCCCTAAAGTAATGCATGACTTTGGTTTTTATGATCCTGCCACCATTACCATAGATATTCATACTACACACTTACCATTAAATTGAACTAATATACTTTTGTTTAATTTTTTTTCAGTTTCATAAATAGTTATAGAAGTCTGTACAAACAGAGCCTGTATAGCATTACTTTCTTTCCTTTGGAGTCCGAATTCCCTTGCCACGTGATGATACTTTAAGTGTCTGAATATAGCTATCTTGTTCCTCATGGATTCCTTTCTCTCATTTTAAAGTATCATGTCCACTATCAAACATGGTAATCAAACATGTGCAAAGCAGAGTGGAATTCCAATACTTCTGTCTTTCTAGATACTATGGGTATATTAATATAGTTTAAGAGCACATTGGCTTTTAAAGGTGGCTACACTATAGATCCCTTTTTCTCTGTTTTAATCTCAGCTCAATCTTACTGGTTGCTAGTAAGTCTGGACCCTGAAACTATTATCTCATATTGAGCTAAGAGATGACAGCCTCCTTTTGCTTGTACATGTACTGCTATTAATTTACTGTTATTAACCAGTTCACTCTACAAAGTTCAAAAGTTGTATGCCAAGGACAAATTTGATTTATTAGCAAGGGTGTCCCCTGACCACACTCTGAGGTATGATTACCATAGGATATCCCAGGTAGTGGGAGTCATTTGAAGTCAGATGAGTTGTAATGTCATGGTTCCAGTGAATTAACATCCTAGCCAAAGGTTGTGGACATAGGAGACCAAGTCCTATACTTTCAGGGGAGCTGGTGAGATCTAAGAATGTTTATAGGCCACTAGAAAAATAGGTTACGGCTCAAGAGAAGGTTTCACTCTCACTGGGGAGCTGAACAGAAAGCTAATAAAAATAAAAAATAGAACGAAGCATTTTTCCACATATCTTACTTAATTCTCACTATAACCACAATGAAAATGGCATTTTATCATTCCATTTTATGGAGGAGGAAAGCAAGTCATAGAGTCACATAGCTAACTAGGTGGTAGAGCCAACATTCAAACCCAGGCACGCTGACCAGCTCCAGTATTGGTTATGTTAAACATGTGATGTTACAGTCAGAAATACAATATGTGTGACTGTGTCCCCCTTCATGTTATTCAAGATTGGTTCAAAAACATTGCAAAGCCGACCTTGCAGGTTAAAGATACTAGCACTTCCTGCTAAGGAGCACTGGAAAAGTCAGGGACTGACATCATGTGCAGGTCCTAATATCTATCCTCAGTAAACTTTTCCTTTGTTACATTTCAGCATAATATTCAGTCTGAAGAGCTTTTAAAATTATTTTTTTGTCATATGATGTTTGGGTTATTTCTTTAAGATAACATTGACAAATTTGATCCATATTGTGGTTTAAAATATTGTCTAGAACTAGATGAAGTATGAAACCTTATGACTTACCATTAAAAATATTCTTATAGACTAGCATTCATCTATTTATCAACTTTCTTAGAATATGGTTCCTCAAGTAGTTATTACTTTACACCAACAATCTTGAATCCAACCTACATCTCAATTCTGCCTCTAAGCACATATTAAGAGGACTTGTGAAATGATGTGTTAAATTCCATATATACTTTGTCTAAAGTATTTCCTTGATCTGCCATTCTAAGAATCCTGTCCAAGATAGAACTGAAATTAAGCTGACATGATTAGTTGTTCTGTTAATTTATACTGGGTTTCACTGATTATTGCTTTTCCTTTTGAGCTTCCATAAACAAATTGTTCAGGTGTAGTTTGTATGAAATTTATCTTTCTGCCTCTTTTTGAAAATCATTATGAAGTGTTCTGACTTCTAATGACATTTCTCTTACTATCTACTATTCCTCCAATATCAGACTATAGGTTCAATTCTATAGAAACTGTTTTTCAGTTGAAGAGATATAAATGCATTAAGAACACTTGCTTATAAGTAATTTCTTCAACCATTTAGATGACCATTTTATTTTGTGCTGTCCAAAAAGATTGACTTGTTTCCTTTAAGTTGTCATCAATATTATATACAGGCACCAAGTTGTGAGTCTCATTTCCTGCTTTGAATGTAACTACAAACATGCCCTTTTCTCACATATCACGGACTCCATTTTGACATGGCTCTTTATTTTTTTTCTTTTTCAACAGGATCTCACTCTGTTGCTCAGTCTGTGGAGTGCAGTGGTGTGATCACAGCTCACTGAAGCCTCGACCTCCCGGGATCAGGTGATCCTCCCACCTCAGCCTCCCGAGTAGCTGGGACTACAGACACACACAACACATCTGGCTAATTTTTGTATTTTTTGCAGAGATGGGGTTTCACCATGTTGTTCAGGCTGTTCTCAAACTCCTGCATGGCTCCTTTCTTTAAAGGAGTCTATAATTTCTCTTTCCAAACAGTTAATTCTTGCTAATTTGAAATCTTTCTGTAGTCGAAATTCTTTACCACCATTTTGTCTTGTGCCTGTCTAAGATTTTATGAATTTATTTTTCACCCTTTCATGACTTATCTTTACTTCTCTGCCATTGCCTTTTCCTTTAGGGTACTCTTCTTTCTCATAACTAAAACTTCTTTTGAATATACCTCTTTAGTAAGCCTCCCCACAATTAATTCTGATTCTAATGACTCCTTTTCTTTATATAATTTTTGCATTTGTGTATTCAGTTCTAATTATTTTAATATTTACTATTCTTTAAACGGCTTTATGTTTTGATATATTCTTGTTTCCCAACAAAATAATAAAATAATTTAGAAAGCGGCTAACGCTTTTGTTTTTGTTTTTTTCTACCTCAGCTCCTGATATACTTTTTATGTGATTGGTATGTTTTAAATACTTATGAAAAAATGACAAACATAACAAATGATAAAGATTAATATTTGGTTAGTTTTAGCAACAATTGTTGCTCTTCAGGTAGAAGTTCTAGTTGAAGATTCAAAGATGTGTAAAGGTGGCAAGCCAAAAATAAAAATTATTCACTTTATAAAGAGTGTCCACTGCCTTGTCTTGATTACAAGAAATTGAGCTGATTTTCAACATCACAAGATACTCTCTTGACTGTATGATGTAAAAATCAAAGATAAAAGCCTGTAGCTAACGTAGTTCAACTGCTTTATGAGTTGATATTTTATGTTATTTCCAAAATATAATTAATGTGAAAATTGTTCTAATATTAAAAAGTCTAAATTTATAATTTGGAGATGCAAAATTAATGTATAATTTATGTCTAGGATGACTATGTACTTTTAAGTAGACAAGGCAGTTGTGGAATGAAAAGGAGAAAGTAATGTAGTAAATGTAATTGCTATGTACATACTTGCCCAAAAGAAGGTTTCTTTGTAAAAAGACAAGTCTATGATGATATATGTATATATACATGTACAATATAAGAGAATTTTAATCCTAGCATGTTATCTGTCATACTGAAAACATTTTATATGAATTTTGTAATAACACGGGTTTGCTCACAGAAATCCAATGTAAATCGAAGAGACTTCAAAAGAACTTTAAGCAGAATAATTGATTTTACTCTAACATCAAAGTGGAAGAGGAAGGAGTAGACAACACATTTCTATCATCCACCAGTAGATCTGGAAAAGTGGCAAGGTTTTTCTTATATAATTTGTTTCTTTAATTATGATATTTTGTTTAATAACTATGAATTCTATATTTATAATTTTCCTCCTATGTTTTCTTATAGATTCAGGAAAGCATGGAACTAACTCAAGAGGAACATCACCTCATTAATAACATTGTGGCTGCTCATAAAAAGTATACCATTCCTTTAGAAGAAACAAATTTGTTTGTGTTCATTACTGAAAGAAATAATGTATAATTATGTTAGGAAGCAAAGGCACAAGCATAACAGCTTAAAATTTCAAAAGATATTTGAAAAAATAAAATTTATTAATCTTATTGCTTTTTTGTGGGTTAGCTGCAGGAACATGCAAATTCTGAACTAAGCTTTTTGCGACTCTCAGAGACAGCAGTCCTACACATATGTGGGCTAATGAATTTTACCAAGGGGCTCCCAGGTAATTACCCTTGGGAAAATTTTTTTTTTTTTTTTTTTTTTTGAGGCAGAGTCTCGCTCTGTCACCCGGACTGGAGTGCAGTGGCCAGATCTCAGCTCACTGCAAGCTCCGCCTCCCGGGTTTACGCCATTCTCCTGCCTCAGCCTCCTGAGTAGCTGGGACTACAGGCGCCCGCCACCTCGCTCGGCTAGTTTTTGTATTTTTAGTAGAGACGGGGTTTCACCATGTTAGCCAGGATGGTCTCGATCTCCTGACCTCATGATCCACCCGTCTCGGCCTCCCAAAGTGCTGGGATTACAGGCTTGAGCCACCGCGCCCGGCCTGGGAAAAATTAATTTAATACTTAAGCTAATTTTATAAAAAGTTCCCTGTTTTAAGGGAAGTGGGTATTTTAGGAAAAGGAAAAAAAAACTCTCTATGTTTTTCACCAATCTTTTGTTTCTTTCTCTTTTTCTTTTTTCTTTTTTTTTTGAGACAGGGTCTTACTCTGTTGCCTAGGCTGGAGTGCAGTGGCATGATCACGGCTCACTACAGCCTTGACTTCTTGGGCTCACGTGATCCTCCCACCTCAGCCTACTGAGTAGCTGGGAATGTAGGCATGCACCACCATGCTTGGCTAATTTTTGTATTTTTTGTGTGCAGAGGGTTTCACCATTTTGCCCAAGCTGATCTTAAACTCCTGGGCTCACAAAGCTGCCTGTCAATGCAAAAACATGTTTATTTTGTCTGCTTTAATCAGATGGGTGAAAATCTAAATATTTAAAAATACTGCTCAGAGAGTAGAATTCAGATAAAGAGGCTAGAAGAGTAGTGTGGTGAGGGGAGTGAGGATGGTTAATGGGTATAAAAATATAGTTAGAATTAATAAGATCTAGTATTTGATATCACAACATGTTGATTACAGTCAACAATAATTTATTGTACATTTTTTTTTTTTTTTTTTTTGAGACGGAGTCTTGCTCTGCCGCCCAGGCTGGAGTGCAGTGGCCGGATCTCAGCTCACTGCAAGCTCCGCCTCCCGGGTTCACGCCATTCTCCTGTCTCAGCCTCCCGAGTAGCTGGGACTACAGGCGCCCGCCCCGTCGCCCGGCTAGTTTTTTTGTATTTTTTAGTAGAGACGGGGTTTCACCGTATTAGCCAGGATGGTCTCGATCTCCTGACCTCGTGATCCGCCCGTCTGGGCCTCCCAAAGTGCTGGGATTACAGGCTTGAGCCACCGCGCCCGGCCAATTTATTGTACATTTAAAAATAACTAAAAAAGGCTGGTGCAGTGGCTCACACTTGTAATTCCAGCACTTTGGGAGGCCGAGGCAGGAGAATTACTTGAGCCCAGGAGTTTGAGACAAGTCTGCTCAACACAGGAGGACCCCATTTCAACAAAATATTTAAAAATCTCAGGCCTGATGGTGTATGTCTGTGGTTCCACCTACTCAGAAGGCTGAGGCTAGAGGATTGTTTGAGCCCAGGAGTTTGAGATTACAGTGAACTGCACACCACTGCACTCCAGCCTGGGCGACAGGCTGAGAACGCTGTCTCTAAACAACAACAAAAAACCTCACAAAACTATAAGTGGAATATTTGTAACACAAAGAAATGATAAATGCTTGAGGTGATGGATACCCATTTTCCCTGATGTGATTATTACACATTGTATACCTGTATCGAAATATCTCATGTACCCCATAAATATATATACCTACTCTATACCCATAAGAATTAAAAATAAAAAAATAAAATTATTCAAATGACTTCAAAGACTTGAGAGTTAAGACAAACAAAAAGTTGTTTGTTTTTGGAAAATGACTTTTTTTTTCAATAAAGTATGTAACAAAGAAAATTCCCTGTACAATACTGAAATATCAAACCACTGTTGGCCAAAACTTAGCTATCTATTTACATGTACAGATACCTTATTGTAAACATAAATTCTTCAAGGCTAAATCAACTATGTTTAATTTGCTCTTACCATAGGAAAAGTATTATTTAGTTCTGATAAAAGTGTCCCAAAATATTACCATGTGGAATCAAAATTTTATTTCAGATTTGAAATAAGATATTATGATTGTTCTAAGGGAGCATTTAGGATTCATACTATTATATGAATAATTTAAAATGTTAAAATGCTACATCTGAAAATTATCTTTTCATTATCGATTTCAAACAATTATGTGATCTTCTCTTTAAAGGATTTGAAAATTTGACCAATGAGGATCAAACTGCACTACAGAAGGGATCAAAAACTGAAGTGATGTTTCTCCGTGGGGCCCAACTTTACAGTCAGAAAGAATCAGACTCTGAAAGTAAAAAAGGATTTCTTTCTAACTTCAATGTTAATAGTTAGTTAAATTTAGCAATAAATTGTATCACATTGAGCTATTTTTTATTTTAATTTTACCAGTTACTATAGGCAAAAATACTTCATAATAGCTCTTTACAAGTTGTTTTATAAAAAGCTATTTTTTATTATATAGCATCATGGAAAACACATTTTTGAAGGGTCTCCTATACAATCTTTCCATAAACTACAAACTATTAATTTAACTTCATGTTTCAGCGATAAAAATTATAAGTCTATCATTTGCTGGGAGTATTTCTGATCTAACAACTATGCTGTATTCTGAAAGACTGAGTTTAAAGATTAGAAAAAAATTCAGGCTTTATATTTTTCCTTTTAACTAGATTCTGTGAGAATATTAAATCATTCAGATTATACACCGAATTGTCACAGTAGGAGTGGTGACAGAAGTCTTATTTGTTCTATGCAAAAATGTTACAATGAAGAATATCCTTCTACTACTCTAACTGGTAATATGACTCAATATGAAATGTTATATTGGATGGAAAAATTTATATATAATGTTTCACTTTCATATACTGCTTTGAGATACAATGATAATTTCCATATGTTTGATTCTACCCTATGTTTGGATGAAAATACACTTTTGTATCAATTTTTTAGGTGTTACTGAAGAATTTGTTACCACACTGTTTTACTTCAACAGAAGAATGAGCAAACCTGATATTACTAATACTGAATATGCTCTGATTGCAGCAACAATTGTTTTTTCAGGTAAAAAGTTTTTCCATGTAAAAACCATTCAGTGGTAAAAATCTGTATTAAATTTGGCAATGAAATGATGAGGTTTGTGGTTACTAAATTATTAATTACAGCCAAATGTACCAATTTTGTTTTATCACAATTTCCTTCTCTACAGGAGCATTCCTTTAAGCTTATATATGTGCTATAATTTTTTGCAGCTTAAAAAATGCTTTCTTGACCTCATATCCACTTTCATTTATTCTCTTATTTCTCTGTTCCACTTTACAGAAAAAAATTTATTTAAAGGGTTGTGTATACTCCTGTCTCCATTCCTTTTGTTAACTCCTAAACCCTCTACAGTAAGATTATGTCCTCTCCTCTCCATACCACCATAACTAGTCAATATCTTTAGGATCTTGGCATTGCTGATTCCAGTGGTCAATTCCTAGTCCTCAGCTTTCTTGACCCATGAGCTACATTTGACAGAACAGATCACGTCCTCTCTCTTAGAACATTTTCATCACTTGGCTTCAGTTGATCACTTCTTCCTTCTTCACATGCATTTTTTTCTTGATTTCCAAGACCCCACACACTCTTGATTTTTCTCTTTAGTGGTTGCACTTTCAGTTTCTTTTGTTAATTCCTCTTCATCTCCCACAGTGACAAACGACAAGAATATTCCAGGGCTCAGTTCTCTTTTTTCTGTACTCACTTCCTTTGCAATTTCATCCTATCTCATGGATTTAAAGGCCATGTATATGCTGACCACTCCTAAATTTATTAGACATACCAACCTGGAGTGCTCCCCCAAACTCCATTGAATAGCCTATTCAAGATTTTAACTTGCATATCTAGTAGGCATATCAAATTTAACATGCTTGAAAGTGAATTCCTAGTTGCCTCCCCCTCCATCCTTCTATATTTGTTCTCCATCTCTACTAAATGGTATTTTCCATCCTTGAAATTGTATATGCTAAAATTTTTTGTCATCCTTAACTTCTTTCTTTCTCTTATACCCATATCAAATATACAACAAATCCCACTGGGTCTGCTCTCAAAATATATCCAGAACTAAACCAGAACTTACTATTTCTATCCTTACAATCCTAATTTAAACTACACTCCTAACTGGCTTTTTCTGTTTCTGCCCTTGCCTCTCTAGAGTCTATTCTCTATACAGGAGCCAGAGTAATTCTTCAAAAATGTAAGTCAGATCATGTGATACACCTCTGCTCATAACCCTTAAATAGCTTCCTATTTTACACAGATTAAAGCCAAAGTTCTTTTCATCATTGCCTATTTACTATTCATTTTGCTTATTCCATCCCAGCCATGCTGCTTTTGAGGTAGATATTCCTAGAAAATTTCAAGCAGGCTCCTGATACAGGTTCTAGTGTATTTGATAAGTCTTCTGCCTAGAAACCTCTTTCCCCAGATAGTCATATGACTCCCTCATTCACTATCTTAGATTTCTGCTAAATGCCATTTTATCTCTGACTTGCCTTTGAAAATTAGTTACCACCCCTTACACTAAATTCTTATCCTCTTCCCTGTTTTTTTTCCTCTGTAACACACCACTCTGTTATATTACATTATTACATTTAAATGTGTATTACATATACACATTTAAAAAATGTGTATATGTCTCTTTCCTCCTCAACTCCTCTCAGACCCAGAATATAAACTCAGTGAGGGGAGAAAATTTTGTCTCTTATGTTTACTGCTGTATCACTAGCACAATGACTGGACAGATGAATGAATGCTGTCTAAACATTAATAAATTATTGGTTGGCTCTTATATTTTACAGCTGGATACTTGAACAGCTTTGCCTTTTATTTACTGTTGACCTTGGGAAAATTACTGAATTTTTCTTAGTTTCAAGTAAGCCCTTGGCTGCTTTTATATTCTTTTTTTTTTTTTTTTGAGTCGGAGTTTCGCTCTTGTTACCCACGCTGGAGTGTAGGGGTATGATCTTGGCTCACTGCAACCTCTGCCTCCTGGGTTCAAGTGATTCTCCTGCCTCAGGCTCCTGAGGAGCTGGGATTACAGGCATCCACCACTATGCCTGGCTAATTTTTTGTATTTTTAGTAGAGATGGGGTTTTACCATGTTGGCCAGACTGGTCTCAAACTCCTGACCTCAGGTGATCCACCAGCCTCGGCCTCCTAAAGTGCTAGGATTACAGGCTTGAGCTACCGTGCCTGGCCTGGCTGCTTTTATATTCTTATAACTACTTACTGACCCTTCTTTCCTATGTAACTTAGTGGAAATTACTTATTTTTCTAAGTTTCAAGAAGCTCATCTGGAAAATGGTGGTAATAATAGAACTTACCTCATATAGTATTGTGGCAACTACATAAAATAATGGATAGAGGCAAGTCACTTAACATAAAATTTAGCATATATTAAGGGCTCAGTAAATATTTGTTTTTTATTATTTAAAAGCTGCATTGTTTTAAAAGATTATTTATATTTTGCTACTTTCCAATATACATTAAGATAAATATGATGATATTTTTCAGATTGTCCATGCCTTAAGAATAAGCAATATATGGAAAATTTACAAGAACCAGTTTTACAAATATGTATAAATATTCAAATATGTATCATCCAAAAGACCCACAGCTTTTTGCTCATCTCATATGGAAGTTTACTGAACTGAGAACTCTGAATTACAACCATTCAGAAATACTTAGCACTTGGAAAACAAAGGACCCCAAATTGGCTACTTTACTCTCTGAGAAGTGAAATTTGTATTCTTGCTGAAGTTTTAGAATGTTGTAGTTTTAAACTTCCTAAATCTGAATTGTTTACTTTATCACATAGGATGACTGATTTGGACAACACGAACGTTATTGCTGTGTTACCAACATATCACCATAAAATGGACATCATCAGTGTTCATCGAAATTTTATCAAAATTTTGTGGAATATAGAACTATCACTGAGGGATATCTAGGATTCTTTTTATGATTGGACTCAAAAAAAGCAAAAGTTGTTTCCTCATGATGGTTCCTTCAAAAGGAGCCAGACAGTTATTACCTAAAGAAGCTTCACTTTTTTCATTGAGTAAAACATTGAATGAAAATATATAAATTTATGGATATATGAAAGGCTAGCTAGTGGAAATGGTTGTAATCAGAATAAAGAGAGGTTGGCCGGGTGTGGTGGCTCACACCTATAATCCAACACTTAGGGAGGCTGAGGGGAGTGGATCACCTGAGGTCAGGAGTTCAAGACCAGCCTGACCAACATGGTGAAACCCCGTCTCTACTAAAAATACAAAACAAAATACAAAAATTAGCCAGGCATGGTGGTGCGTGCCTGTAATCCCAGCTACTCCAGAGGCTGAGGCAAGAGAATGACTTGAACCCGGAAGGTGGAGGTTGCAGTGATCCGAGATCACACCCTTGCACTCCAGCCTGGGCAACAAGAGTGAAACTCCGGCTCAGCAATAACAGTGACAACAACAACAACAACAACAGAATAAAGAGTTTGTGAGTCTCATTAACTAAAGCCAGACTGATGGAATAAGGAAGTAACATTTTAAACCTATTCCTGTTACAGCATTTTATGAATTATTAAAGACAAGCAAAACCTGTTCAAATCTTATCATGTCTTAAAATGCCTTAAAAAAAGAGATGCTTTATAAAAAAGTAGAAATTGTGTGATGGCGAGAATAATGAAAAATTAAAATACAAATTATTAAAATATTTTAACATATATTTGGAAATTAAACATAATTTGCTTCTCATTCTGGCAGAATATTTTAACATTTTTGCCAACATCTTTTGTGGAAAAAAACGAAGTTCTTAAAACCAGAAATCTTTCTACAAAGATTTAAGTCCTTATATGGACAGGATGTTAATATGCTAAATTATATTTCATGTGAAATACATGGAAGTGAGAAATTCTATGGTGGCACCATTGCTTTGAAAGACTGATTTTAAGTAAATAAAATATGGTAAATTTAATATAACACTAGGAGTAGCATTTTGATTTTCAATAAAAAAAAAGTGATCATAGTTGAAATTTTCACTGTTGTAAAACTTTTGAAAATATTGGGATATTAGATTTATACTCTCAATTGAATGAAAAATTTTAATTAGATCGATTATTGCCTCTGGTGGTACTTTGTGTATATTCTTAGTATCATCTCTCTGAGGGAGTACCTTATCTTTTTCAGAGTATCTAGACTCAGTTTCCTTAAATAGCAAAATGAAGGAGTTAAACTGGATCATCCTTAACTGCTCAAAAATTTTATCAGGAATGATTGTTTCTGATTATACAAAATGAGTTCTTAAAAATATTGCTAAAGCCTTTAGAAAAAGCATCAATTATATTATGATGCCCAGAGAAAGTTGGAAAACAAAGTCAATGGTATATTCAAAATGGAGCTCATTATTTTATTGCTCAAAATTAAGTAACTTAGCACTAGGATAATGATAATAGGTAGTTACTCAAACCTGAAACCAGGCAGTCATCTTAGACTGCTCCCTTTCTTTCACTTTTTATTAAAAAGTTATCAAATTCTATTAATTTTACTTCTTAAATATCTTTTACATTTGACATCTCCTCTTCAGTTCCACTGTCCGTGTCATAGCTCAGGTCCTCATGTCTCACCCAGGCTATTAAAACTGTCTCCCTACTCTGGTCTCTTAAGCCTAAATCATTCCTCATACTACAAGTTTTCTTCTGAACTCGATCATGTAATCCTTTCTGCTCAAAATTCTTCGGGATCTCCGTTCACAAAATCTAAAATCCAGACACCTTTTCAAGGCCTTTCTATAATACTTGCTCTCTCTCTCGCTCTCTCTTTTTTTTTTTTTTGAGTCTCACTCTGTGGCTCAGACTGGAGTGCAATGGCGCGATCTCAGCTCACTGCGACGACCGCCTCCCGGGTAGTTCAGGCGATTCTCCTGCCTCAGCCTCCCAGTCGCTGGGACTACAGACGTGTGCCACGTGCCTGGCTAATTTTGTATTTTTACTGGAGACGGGGTTTCGTCATGTTGGCCGGGCTGGTCTCAAACTCTTGACCTCAAGTGATCCGCCCTCCTTGGCCTCCCAAAGTGCTGGGATTACAGGAGTGAGCCACCACGCTCTTGAAATCTCTAGTGTCATCTCTTGCCATTTTCTCCACTTAATCCTTACACAGTACGCTTCTTGGGCTTAGTCGTACTAATCTCTTTCACAACTCCAAGGCCTTTGCTAGCCTTCTGTCAGCCAGCAATACTCTTTCCCCATTCCCTCTCCTTCTCCCCCTTCTCCCCGCTCTCCCACCTCTCTCCATTCTCCCCGCTCTCCCCCGTTTCCTCCCTCTGCCCCCTTTCTCTCCTCTGTCTCCTCTCTCCTCTCTCTGTCTCTTTGAGACAGAATCTGGCTCTGTTGCCCAGACGGGAGCCACTGACAGGATCATTAGCTCACTGCAGCCTCTATCTCCAGGACTCAAGCAATCTTCCCGCCTCTGCCTTTTAAGTAGCTGGGACCACAGGTGCGCGCCACCACACCCGGCTATTTTAGAATAGGCAGGGTCTCACTACATTGCCCAGACTGGTCTTGAACTCCTTCCTGGGCTCAAGCAATCCTCCCGCTTTGGCCTCCCAAAGTGTTGGGATTACAGGCGTGAGCCAATAGCCCGCCTAGCCAACTCTCCATTCACTCATTCTTATGTGAAGCAGTAACAGAACCATACCACATGTGTGGTGCTTCTCCTGACTCCACAAGCCACCCTAAGAGCCACTTTCCCTACGTCCCTATCATAGGAATTACCC
This sequence comes from Trachypithecus francoisi, assembly GCF_009764315.1. Taxonomy (NCBI): domain Eukaryota; kingdom Metazoa; phylum Chordata; class Mammalia; order Primates; family Cercopithecidae; genus Trachypithecus; species Trachypithecus francoisi. Next base: position 107,035,652 of record NW_022681470.1, on the reverse strand, counting down.
TAAATGATTATACGACTTTGTAATTGTTTGCCTGTTTCCCTCCTAAGATTGTGACCTCTTGGAGGACAGAAATGGATTTTTCACTCTCAGCTTCAGTCTGTCATAGCGCCTGACAGTTTCCCCAGCATTCTTCGACAATAGCAGAAGCCTAAAGAACTTCCACTCCAAGGAAATACAGAATCTGGGAAGGAATTGTTCCTAACGAGAAAGGAAATCTCGCGAGATTCAGCTCCTGGGAGCCTGGCAAACCCACGCAGCGACGGTTATTTAGCCGTTGAACTGCCAGCCGCCCGGGGCCCACGCGCTCCGGGCCGCTCAGCCTGAGCGATTTCCCGCCTTTTCTGAGGTTCTGAGGCGGGAGCTATTGGTTCTTTCTGTTGCCCTCATAGACCATAGGTAGCAGTTCGCGTGGGCACGGAGCCCACGGTTTCCCGCTAGTTCTTCAAAGGTGAGGGCAGGTGCCCCGAGTTCTTTTCTTGGGGACTGAGCCCAGAGCGGGGCGATATTGTGCTACTGCACCTCCCCACTGCAGCCCGCCGCCGTTTTCTTTTGGGTAGTGGTCCAGGAACTTAAGACAGTTCCTCCTGGCGATGTGATGGAATTTAACAGGGCAGGAGAAGGGAAGGGGCTTTCTTTTCAAGCCAGCGTGGCGGCGGGCGGTGGGGCGAAAGGGAGAAGGAAACGAAGGTTTATCCCTTTGCCCACTGCGCGGTAAGCGACGTTGTAGGGCTCCACTGTAGCGAGAGCCCCGTGGATTTCTTTTTTTTAGCCATTTAGTTTGTAAACATCACTTTAAAGAATACATAGTGTATTCACGGCACAGGGTGAAAAAAACTTTTCTTCCCCTCCCGCCCCCAGGGCAGTAGATATTTACAACCGTAACAGAAAATGGAAAAGCAAAAGCCCTTTACGTTGTTCGTACCACCGAGATTAGGCAGCAGTCAGGTGTCTGCGGTGAAACCTCAGACCCTGGGAGGAGATTCCACTTTCTTCAAGGTAAATTTCCATGTGACTCTTAATTGGACTCTTCTTAACTTTAGGGAAATGAAGAAAAGTGTACTTTCTTCCTGTTGGTGTTTTATAATTATTTCTTCTCAATAAATGGTCTCATTTACCCAAGAATTTTGAATCCCATTACTTTAAATGAACAGTGAGCATTATTATGTAGGCATCGTTCATTTAAATAATAACTGCTGCCGTAGAACTCTGCATACATAGTGGAACCTGTTTATTTTAATCCTCCTTCTTTCCGTATTTGATTCGAGGCAACTATAGGACAGATACTATGAGATAGTAAAATATGTTAGGAGAAAATTAGGAAAATTATCAAGAAAAATGAGGACTATTTGGACAAATGCCTATATATGAGTAATAATTCGTGTTGTGACTGGGCTTCAGATTTGACTCTGAGCTTCCTAGTGGATAGGACAAAGAGGGAAATTCATTTGTGTAATGGAGTTATCATTGGATAGGTGGAATTATGCCAAGTTTCCCAGGTGAAACAGAGCTTTTAAAAAATTATTTTAAAAAATTTATCATCTGGATCCTTATATTGGAGATGCAATGATGCAATGAATATTTTACTTGTATATGCTGTAAAAAAATTCTTGTTGCTGCTATAGGCAATAATATATTATTAAATGCTATTCAATAAAGACAATCTTTAATTCTATCAAGGGAAATCATAAACTGAAGCAATCTGCTAATATTATTCTATACTACTAGTTAGTTTTACTGTTATTCTTGAATACCTACAAAGCCATATATTGAGTAATTTATCGTTTAGCTTCTTCTTACAAGTGGAAATATCTAATTAGATTTTTTTCTTTGTTAATATAGAAAAGGCATTTGATATTTTAAACATGTATGTACTTTAAAGGATTTGCAATTATAGTGACCTCTTTAAGCAGGTGTATATTACATATGTATATATTACACTATTAGTATCAGAGTGGTATGAAACAGCATATTTAAGAACTTCTTTGTGTCTCTAGAGTTTCAACAAATGTACTGAAGATGATTTTGAGTTTCCATTTGCAATGACTAACCTCTCCAAAAATGGGGAAAACATTGATTCGGGTAAGAGCCTGGAAAAGCAGTGTATCAGCTTATATGGAAACATTGTGTTATATATATCGCTAGTTATTGAAAATATAACATAAATATTATATCAGTATTCTTGACACAAAAGCTAGATATAATACTTAATATAAAAAATAAGGCTGGACACAGTGGCTAACACCTGTAATTCCAGCATTTTGGGAGGGAGACTGAGAGAGGGGGATCACTTGAGGCCAGGAGTTTGAGACCAGCCTGGGCAACATAAGGAGACCCTGTCTGTACAAAAAAACCAACAAACAAACCCCACCACCCCCAAAACTAGCTGGACGTGGTGGCATGTGCCTGCAGTCCCAGCGATTTGGGAGGTTAAGGTGGATCATTTGAGCCCTAGAGAGTGAGCCATGATGGCGCCACTGCCCTCTAGTCTAGGAACAGAGCCAGACGCCCTCTCTCTCTCAAAAAAAGAAAAAAGAAAGAGAAAGAAAAAAAGATGTTGGCATATTTAATACCTGTCGTCTTTTATCTTGCAGATCCTGCTTTACAAAAAGTTAATTTCTTGCCCATGCTTGAGCAGGTCAGTTAAGCATAGTACATACAGATATAACCTATTTAGGTAATGAACTGCTTATTTGAAGAAGAAAAATGTCTTTAGTTACTGCATTACTAGTCTTCTGTATTTAATTGTTATTATTTGGAAGCTCTTATCAGAAGTATTTTCTTATAGAAACATCTTTTTTTTAGGTTGGTAATTCTGACGGTCACTATCAGGAAGGACTAAAAGACTCTGATTTGGAGGTCAGAAGATTTCCCATTCATATTAAATTTCTTATAATTGGAATATAACTTATTACCTATATGTATATTTCTTTTGAAGCTTCAAAAGGATTATTATTTGGTTAATGTTTTAAAATATATCCTTTAAAACCTTTTTTTCTGCTTCTGTATTTTTTGGGTTATGAAAGTTCCATTTATGTAGAGGCAATTTCATTTTAAACCATGAAATCAAGAAGAGGGGAAATGGGTACTATACGTGAAAAGTATAGTATCAAGAGAGTATTTTACAAAATCAGCCTTTAATTAATACATGAAATTGACTGGTTGGCTGGTTTATTGTATAAGGAATTTGTAGGACATGCTGTGTACTTTTGATTTTAGTTACAAAGATATTTCTTATTTATGGCATATAGATGTCTTTAAAATGAAGAGAAATTCCACAGCTTGGTAAGGTACTATATGTTTGTGGCTGTGATTATAGTACCAAACAATTTAAAATATATAGAACTTATTTATATATTTTTATAAGAAAAAGTTATCAACCAGAAGAAATTGATGTGATTAAAAATCTCTGATATTTATAATATAATGTGGATTTTAAAAAAGGCAGGAAATCTATATAAAACATCAGACTTGATGAAAATTGTATCTTATGTTAACTTTTATTTTTCTTGTCATTATATTTTAAACTTCATGTCCTTTAGTGAATCTTCAAACTGATTGTATAATCAAAGTGTTTCAAGACTATTGTTAAGATTTATAGATTTTTATAGTTTGATTTATTTTAGCTTTTAACCAGCCAAATTCTCTCACTAACTAAAATATTTTTATGGAGCCATTTCATTTTATTCAGCAAGGTATAATTTAGTCAAATGACCAATAACTTTAATGAAGTAAATATTGCCTTAGTAGTTTAAAAGAGTTAATGTGGCTTTCAGTATGCTATTAGTGCTTAAATTGAGGAAACATTTGGTCTCAACTATTAGTATATGGATATTTTCAGTAGGCAGCCGTAGTTTGGTTATATTAGAATTTAGAACAATTAATTTTTGAAAACCTATTTTAATAGAATTCAGAGGCATTGAGCAGAGTGTATTCAAAACTGTATAAAGAGGCTGAAAAGATAAAAAAATGGAAAGTAAGTATAGAAGCTGAACTGAAACAGAAAGAAAATAAGTTGCAAGAAAACAGAAAGATAATTGAAGCACAGCGAAAAGCCATTCAAGAACTGCAGGTATGATAAAATTTTGAATTGTAAACATAGTATAGTAAATCTTATAATACTGTTGAAAGTAGAGTATTATTTGGGATAAATTGGATTGATCTTGTTTTTGTGATGAATATTTTAAGAATACTGCTTTTTAAAAGTTACATCAATACTGGTTACATTTTAACTTTAAGAATGAGCATAGAGGACAAGTTGTATAATGCTTAGTGCAAATGATTAGGGAAATAATAAATCACTTTATATAAAATTGATTTAATGATTCTAATTTTTATAAAGAGTTTCAATTTTTATTCCTATTGATGTTTTATATAAATATATTCTCTTAGAGTACAATAGTTGCAGATAACACTTTAAATTTGAAACTGTGTAACTTTATTTATTTATTTTTTTGAGACAGAATCTCCCTCTGTCACCCAGGCTGGAGTGCAGTGGCACCATCTCGGCTCCCTGCAACCTCTGCCTCCTGGGTTCAAGCGATTCTTCTGCCTCAGCCTCCCAAGTAGCTGGGACTACAGGCACCTGCCACCACGCCCAGCTAATCTTTGTATTTTTAGTAAAGACGGGATGTCACCATATTGGCCAGGCTCATCTCGAACTCCTAGACCTTGTGATCTGCCTGCCTCGGCCTCCCAGAGTGCTGGGGTTACAGGCGTGAGCCACTGCGCCTGGCTGAAACTGTGTAAATTTTTGTGTAGCATAAAGTGAAAAAAATGTTGAGAAAATGTGACATTGTGTTAGGACAAAGATAAAACATTACTTCAAAATATTTAGAGAAGATAATATTGCATTAAAATATTGTTGAATGTTTTTTGGAGATGATTTAGCCATCTTTATTTTAGATTGATGAAGGCCATATTCAATCATAAGCTATTACAAAAATGTTTCCTTTTTATGTGGAAAGAAAATAATTCTTTTAGACTATTGTGCATTAGTAAAGAAATACTGCTTAATGATTATATTCATGTTTATTTTGCTAATAAGCAAAATGTGATGAACTGTTCTGTTTTATAAATTAGTTTGGAAATGAAAAAGTAAGTTTGAAATTAGAAGAAGGAATTCAAGAAAATAAAGATTTAATAAAAGAGTAAGTAGTAATTTAATGAATTTGTTCTTTCACATTTTTTATTCCAAATTTACTACTAAAATAATTTCCAAAACATATTGAGCACTTTCTATATGTTATATAATATAAATTTATAAGTAGAATTATATCTGAGTGCTATGGAAAAAGGAAGACATACATTCTTGTGTTTGGCAAACTGTGGTCACTGACTAATAACTTCACTTTTTAAAATGTCAGGCATCAGGAATAAACATTCCTTGGTAAGATGCCTGATAATTCTGTATCTACAACTACCTATATATGTTGTCTGTTTCACTGCTGCCTTGAGTACAGTACTTATAAAATAGGGCTTAACTTAGTTCCAAGTTAATTCTTACTCAAATTCCTGTTTTTGAAAATGTAACAGTTTATTTCTACAGAAAAATGATAAGTTAGAAAATTAAGTCTAACTGCCATATGTGTTAGTAACTTCAAGATAGTCACAGGTCTCATTAGTCACATAATGAATGCTTAATCAGAAAGTTACCTTATTTTGTGTTTTGAAGGTTAGACATATGTTAATTTGTTAATGAATGGCCCAACCTATTCTCATTATTTTCCTTAGGCAAATCTAGACCTGTCTACTGAAAATTTATTGATAGCAACTTGGGTAGAAACTTGTTAAGGAGCTGTCACTTTTATTTGTTTATTTTAGTGGCCAGTTACTAGAACTTTTACTTTTAAAGGGAGGCAATTACTAAATCATCTTTGTTAGTAGTATAGTCAACCCACTGTTTCTTCATATAGTCATTTATGAATAAGGTGATATATACCAAATATTATAATATTTTAAAAATTTCTTTAAAATTGTAACAATATATTTCATAACACATATTGTGATTTTGCTTTGGGATCAGATTACACACAGACAAACTCTTTCCTTTGTTTCAGGAATAATGCCACAAGGCATTTATGTAATCTACTCAAAGAAACCTGTGCTAGATCTGCAGAAAAGACAAAGAAATGTAAATATCTTTCTTGTTTTATGTGATTTTATTCATTTATTTTACTGGTAGAGGTGGAGAGGGGAAGAAATTGTCTTTTTAATTTTTGGAACCAATTCTGATTTGAACAAATTATATGTGCCTCAGACTATTTTTATGTAAGTAATAAGGAGAGTCACAGTTTTTTGAGTTTTGAAAGCTCAAAAATTTTTGAAAGGTAATATATGTCAAAAGGTATATTCTTTGTATTTATAGTTAATCCTGGTTTCAGGTAAGGTATGATTTTGAGACTAATCTTTGGAACAACTAGGAAATTCAATCAAGAATAAGATACATAGCCATGCTCATAATAGAAAATACCAGCAGAGGCTTTGCTAAAGCCATTGTATTTATGAACAGTGGTGCAATGTTTATTTTCAATCTAAATAGAATTACCAAATTTTTCCTAAAGAAACATTCTTTTGAAATATTATAATATGGTTGTGTTGTATATGTGAAAGAGCAGTTTAAAAATTTTTAAGCATGTTTTCATTTTTTTAAATTGTAGAGTAGGATTGTTTTCCCGTTTTGATGAAAAATAAAAATGTGTGATTATAAAAAATAATAGTCTGTATTTTTGCCATAATTTGACACTGACTTTACTTTGTTTCTGCCAAGAATCCATTGGGAAATACTGTCTACCTGCTTTTTCAGGATAGTCTCTATTTTTCTTCGGTAAAAATTTTAATTTGTATCATGCAGCTTACTACTTAACAGCTTGGGCTTAAGGATTAGACAGCCTGTGCTCAAATGTAGACTTTCAGTCTCTGTCCACCTGGGGAGCTTGAATAATTTGAGTAAATTATGTAGTCTCTCTGTCACTCTGTTTATTAATTAAATGCCTCTTAGTATTGTCCTGAGAATTAAATGTTAATAAATATGCTTAGAACAGTGCAAAGTGCTCAATGAATGTTGGGTATTTTATTATTATTATTGTCGTTATTTCTAACATTGACTGTTAGGTTTTTTTATTCTTTTTTTTTTTTTTTTTTGAGATGTAGTTTCGCTCTTGTTGCCAAAGCTGGAGTGTAATGGTGCGATCTTGGCTTACTGCAACCTCCGCCTCCTGGGTTCAGGCAATTCTTCTTCCTTAGCCTTCCGAGTAGCTGGGATTACAGATGTGCACCACTACGCCTGGCTAATTTTTTGTATTTTTAGTAGAAACGGGGTTTCACCACGTTAGCCAGTCTGGTCTTGACCTCCTGACTTCAGGTGATCCTCTCACTTTGTCCTCTCAAAATGCTGGGATTATAGGCGTGAGCCACTGCGCCCGGCCGGGTTTTTTATTTTTAGTCCCTGCCTGTAGTACCTTGCTTTTTAAAACTATGTATATCTTCCAGAATGTACCATGCCACTACCAGCTCCTCTGCTATATCCTGTGTATTCAACATTCAAGATTAATTTTTCTGCCTAGATATAAAAAGTGGTGAAAAGTACAGTGATAGGGTAGAAGTATAGTACATTGGCTGTCTTGCAGAAAATAACTTGGATTAGAGAGACAAGTCTGATAGTTCTTTCTTTTTTTTCTTTTTTTTTTTTTTAGACAGAGTCTCACTCTGTGACCAGGCTGGAGTGCATGGCACAATCTCGGCTCACTGCAACCTCCGCCTCTCAGGTTCAAGTGATTCTCCTGCCTCAGCCTCCTGAGTAGCTGGGACTACAGGCGCCTGCTACCATGCCCGGTTAATTTTTTTGTATTTTTAGTAGAGACGGGGTTTCACCATGCTGGCCAGGATGGTCTCCATCTCTTGACCTCGTGATCCACCCGCCTCAGCCTCCTAAAGTGCTGGGATTACAGGCATGAGCCACTGCACCTGACAACAGTTCTTTCTTATATTTAGTTTTTAGCTAAGTTAGAGATCAGATGGTGAGGAAGGTTTAGAGAGCCCAACATTTTTCAAGGTTGTCTCTTTAATAGACTAAAGTTGAGGTATGTCTTGATGTGACATGTAGAAAGTTTTTTTTTTTTAAAGTCTTGATATTTGCCTTATTATTAGTGTAAACTCTATACAGATTCTTATCTTAAGTTGTTGACCAGTCTTTTTGTTATTGTGGTGCTTTTTTCTTTCTTTTATTCATTCATTCAATATTTTTTTTAGTGCCTGCTATGTCACGAAATCTTCTAGATGCTGATGAAAAACAGCAGTGAACAAAGTCTCTACTCTTACAAGAGTATATATTCCATGGTGTATATGTGCCACATTTTCTTTATCCAGTCTGTCATTGATGGGCATTTGGGTTGGTTCCAAGTCTTTGCTATTGTAAATAGTGCTGCAATAAACATACATGTGCATGTGTCTTTATAGTAGAATGATATTCAATCCTTTGGGTATATACCCAGTAATGGGATTGGTGGGTCAAATGGTGTTTCTGGTTCTATTTCCTTGAGGACTCACCACACCGTCTTCCCCAATGTTTGAACTAATTTACACTCCCACCAACAGTGTAAGTGTTCCTAGGCCGGGCACAGGGGCCCATGCCTGTAATCCCAGCACTTTGGGAGGCTGAAGCAGGCAGATCACGAGGTCAAGAGATCGAGACCAGCCTGGCCAACATGGTGAAACCCCATCTCTACTAAAATACAAAAATAATTAGCTGGGCGAGGTGGCACGCGCCTGTAGTCCCAGCTACTTGGGAGGCTGAGGCAGGGGAATCGCTTGAACCTGGGAGGCAGAGGTTGCAGTGAGCTGAGATCACGCCACTGCAGTCCAGCCTGGCAACAGAGCAAGAGCTCATCTCAAAGAAAAAAGTTCCTATTTCTCCACAGCCTTGCCAGCATCTGTTGTTTCCTGACATTTTAATAATCGCCATTCTAACTGGCGTGAGATAGTATCTCACTGGTTTTTGATTTGCATTTCTCTAATGACCAGTGATGATGAACTTTTTTTCATATGTTTGTTGGCAGCATAAATGTCTTCTTTTGAGAAATGTCTATTTATATCCTTTGCCCACTTTTTGAATGGGGTTCTTTTTTTTCTGTAAAAGAATGAGTTCATGTCCTTTGCAGGGATATGGATGAAGCTGGAAACCATCATTCTCAGCAAACTAATACAGGAACAGAAAACCAAACACCAAATGTTCTCACCCATAAGTGGGAGCTGAACAATGAGAACACATGGACACAGGGAGGGGAACATCACATACCGGGGCCTGTCGGGGGATGGGGGGCAAGGGGAGGGAGAGCATTAGGACAAATACCTAATGCATATGGGGCTTAAAACCTAGATGATGGGTTGATAGGTGCAGCGAACCACCATGGCACATGTATACCTATGTAACAAACCTACACATTCTGCACATGTATCACAGAACTTTAAAAAGGAAGAGTATACAGTCTAGTGAGGGGGGAGGATACAGATCATAGTGAATAAATAAAATATATGTTAGGTGATAACTGCTTAAGGAGATAATATTTTGGGACAGCGTGATTGGTAAGTTTTTTCTGATTAAGTGACATTGGGTAGAGACCTGAATAAAGTAAGGGAGTGGGCCATCTATTTTGGGAAAGAATATTTCAGGCAGAGGAAGCAGTTATGTGCAAAGTCCCTGAGATGAGAGCCTATTCAATCTTTTCAGGTCACAATAATGAGGCCACTGTTCTGTATTTCTGATTTTGTATGTATTTTTCATCTTTTTTCTCACTATACTCCACTCAGGATACTTTTTTCTTTTTTCTTTTTTTTTTTTTGGGCGGGGGTGGTCTCACACTGTTGCCCAGGCTGGAGTGCAGTGGTTCCATCTTGGCTCACTATAACCCCCGCATCTCAAGCTCAAGCAATCTTCCTACCTCAGCTTCCCAAGTAGCTGGGACTACAGCCGCTCACAACCAGGCCTGTCTAATTTTTGTATTTTTTTAGAGACAGGATTTCACCATGTTGCCCAGGATAGTCTCAAACTCCTGGGCTCAAGTGATCTTCCCACCTTGGCCTCCCAAAATATTGAGACTATAGGTATTAGCCACTGCCCTGGCCCACATAATTTCTTCTAACCTCTCTTCCAGTTTACTGATTTTCTTTTTAGTTACTTCTTGTCTGTTTTAAAATTTATCAGTTGATGTCTTAATTTCTGTTACTGTATTTACTGGTTGAGTATTAGCTGGTTCTTTAAAAATTTGTAGGGTCACTTTCCAGAATTTTGAGTTCTTTGCTGACTTTTTAAAGCTCTACTTTTTATCTCTATGAACATAATAAACATAGTTGTATCCAGTAATGCCACTGTCTGGAATATCTTGGGGTCCATTTCTGAGATTTTTTCCCCCATAGATCCTAGTTTTATTGGTTATCTCATCAGCTATCTTAGATAATAATTAATAATATGAGACTTAGAATGGTTAAATTTTCCTGGTTCATTGAATGTTCAGCAATTCTGGATTATATCCTGGACATTTTGAATATTATGTTGTGAGAATCTGAGTCCTCTTCAGATTTCCTAGAGAATGTTTATTTGTTTATTTTCTAACAGGCAGTCAGCTCACTTAGGTTCATAATAGGTTCTGTCTTGCCTTTTCAGTGTGGGAGTTCCAATATCAGTTCAATTTTCAATGCCTTTGCTGTGCTGCCCTGGGTCTATTTCATGTATGCTCTACTCAAGGATAGTTCTGGGTCTTGGGTAGTGTTTTATGTAGAGTCCAGTTTGCAAAGCTTTTGTCCCATGCATGTATAACCTCTCCCATTATCAACATACCTCACCAGAGTGGCACATTTGTTACAATTGATGAACCTACATTGCCACATCATGATTGTCCGAAGTTCATAGTTTACATTAGTGTTCACTCTTGGTGTTGTACATTCTATGGGTTTGGACAAATATGTCCCCCATTATAGTATAATACAGAATAGTTTCATTGCACTAAAATTCTGTGTTCTGCCTGTTGATTTTCTACACCTTACCCTGGAAACCACTGATCTTTTAACTGTCTCCATAATTTTGCCTTTTCCAGAATGTTATGAAGTTGGAATCCTACAGTAAGTGGCCTTTTCAGATTGGCTTCTTTCACTTAGTAGTATGCATTCAAGGTTCCTCCATGTCTTTTTTTTTTTTTTTTTTTTTTGAGACGGAGTCTTGCTCTGCCACCCAGGCTGGAGTGCAGTGGCCGGATCTCAGCTCACTGCAAGCTCCGCCTCCCGGTTTACGCCATTCTCCTGCCTCAGCCTCCCGAGTAGCTGGGACTACAGGCGCCCGCCTCGTCGCCCGGCTAGTTTTTTTTTTTTGTATTTTTAAGTAGAGACAGGGTTTCACCGTATTAGCCAGGATGGTCTCGATCTCCTGACCTCGTGATCCGCCCGTCTCGGCCTCCCAAAGTGCTGGGATTACAGGCTTGAGCCACCGCGCCCGGCCTCCTCCATGTCTTTTCATCACTTGATAGTTCGTTTTTTACGCACTGAATAATATTCCGTTCATTGTTCGCACATACCACAGCTTATTTATCCATTCACCTACTAAAGGACATCTTGGTTGCTCCCAAGTTTTGACAGTTATGAATAAAGCTGCTATAAGTATCCATGTGCAGGCTTTTGTGTGGACATTTTAAATTCCTTTAGGTAAATACCAAGGAGCACAATTCCTGGATCATATGGTAAAAGTATGTTTAGTTTTGTAAGAAACTGCCCAACTGTCTTCCAAATTGGGTGTGCAATTTTTATTTCCACCAGCAGTGAATGAGAGTTTCTACTGTTCTATACTCTCACCAGCATTTGGTGTCGTCAAAGTTCTGGATTTTGGCCATTCGAATAGGGGTGTGTATTGGTATCTCATTGTTGTTCTAAATTGCATTTCTCTGATGACATATGATGGGAATCTTTTCATGTGATTATTGGCCATCTGTATGTCTCCTTTGGTAAGATGTCTGTTAAGGTCTTTGGCCCATTTTTAAATCAGGTTGCTTATTTTCTTATTGTTAGTCAACAATACGAAAAAAGACTTAACAATTTTGAGTCTTTGTGTATTATAGAAAACAGTCCTTTATCAGATATTTCTTTTGCAGACATTTTCTCCCAGTCTGAGGCTTATATTCTCATTCCCTTGACATTATCTTTTGGAGAGCAGAAGTTTTTAATTTTAATGAAGTCCAGCTCATGAATTATTTCTTTCATGGATTGTATCTTTGTTATTGTATCTAAAAAAAAAAGTCATCATGATACCCAAGATCATCCAGGTTTTCTCCTATTTATCTTGGAGTTTTATGGTTTGTATTTTACATTCAAGTCTATGATACATTTTGAGTTAATTTTTGTTAAGGATGTAAGATCCATGTCCAGATTCTTTTTTTCTTTTGCATGTAGATGTCCACTTGCTTCAGCATCATTTGTTGAAAAGATCATCTTTTCTCTATTTTATAGCTGTTACTCCTTTGTCAAAGATCAGTTGACTATTTATTTGGGTCTATTTGTTACTCCCTTGTCAAAGATCAGTTGACTATATTTATTTGGGTCTATTTCTGGACTCTCTATTTTGTTCCTTTGATCTCTTTGTCTCTTTTCCTCACTAATCCCTCACTATGTTGATTACTGTAGCTTTATAGTGAGTCTTGAATTTGAGTAGTATCAGTTCTCCAACTTTGTTCTTCTCCTTTAATGTCGTGTTGGCTCTTCTGAGTCTTTTGCCTCACCATGTAAACTTCAGAATCAGTTTGTAGAGATCTACAATATAACTTGCTGAGATTTTTACTGGGATTGCATTGAATCTGTAGATTAAGTTGGGAAGGACTGACATCTTGACAATATTGAATCTTCCTATCCATGACCATGGAATATTTCTCTATTGATTTAATTATTATTTGATTGTTTTCATCAAAATTTTATAGTTTTCCTCATATAGCTCTTACACATGTTTTGTTAGATTTGTGCCGAAGTATTTCATTTTTTTTGTATACTAATGGAAATGGTATTGTGTTTTCAATTTCAAATTCCACTTATTCATTGCTGGTGTATAGGAAAATGATCGACTTTTGTATAGTATATTGACCTGGTATCATGCAACTTTGCTGTAATTGCTTATTAGTTCCAGGATTTTTTTGTTGTTGATTCTTTCAAATTTTCTGTACAGACAGCTATGTTATCTGTGAACAAAAATAGTTTTTATTTCTTTATTCTCAGTCTGATTCCATTTGTTTCTTTTTTTTGTTTTATTGTATTAATTGAAACTTTAAGTACAATGTTGAAAAAGAATGGTGAGAGGGGAGGGACATCCTTGCGTTGTTCCTGATCTTAGTGGGAAAGCTTCTAGATTCCCACCATTGAATATGATATTAGTTATAGATTTCTGTAGATATTCTTTATTAGGTTGAGCAAGTTCCCTTCTATTCCTAGTTTACTAGGAGTTTTTATCATGAATGGGTGTTGGACTCTGTCAAATAATTTTTCTGTATCTATTGATATGATCATGTAATTTTTTTAGCCTGTTATGTGATGGATTACAATAATTGATTTAAAATGCTGAGCCAGCCTTGCATACCTTGACTGCATTCCATTTGGTTGTGTGTTGTATAATTCTTTTTATACTTTCTTTTTTTTTTTTTTGAGACAGGATCTTGCTCTGTCACCCAGGCTGGAGTGCAGTGGCTATTCACAGGCATGATCATAGCTCACTATAGCCTTGAACTACTGGGCTCAAGTGATCCTCCTGCCTCAGCCTCCTCAGTGGCTGAGACTAGGTGTGTGCCACTGCACCCAGATAATTTTTAAAATTTCTTTTTAGAAATGGGATCTTGCTCTGTTGCCCAGGCTAGTCTCAAACTTTTGGCCTCAAGCAATCGTCCCACTTCAGTCTCCCGAGTAGCTGGAATTGGGATTTTAGGTGTGGGCCACTGTGTCAGGCTCCTTTTATACATTGTTGGATTTGATTTGCTAATATTTTGTTGAGTAGTTTTGTATCTGTGTTCGTGAGAGATACTTGTCTGTAGTTTTCTTATAATGTCTTTGTCTGGTTTTGGTATTAGGGTACTGCTGGCATCATAGAATGAATTAGAAAATATTCCCTCTGCTTCTATCTTCTGAAAGAGATAGTAGAGAATTGGTATAATTTCTTCCTTAAATGTTTGTAGAATTCACCAGTGAAGCTGGCAGGTCTGGTGCTTTCTGTTTTGGAGGGTTATTAATTATTGACTTAATTTCTTTAATAGATATAGGCTTATTTATTGTCTATTTTTAATTCTGTGAGTTTTGGCAGTTGTGTCTTTTGACAGTTGGTCCATTCCATTTAGGTTAGCAAATTCGTGGGCATAAAAGTGTTCATAATGTGTCTTCATTTTAACATCTGTGGGGTTTGTATTAATGTCTCCTTTTTCATTTATGTATTAGCAATTTGAATCTTTTCTCTCTTTTTCTTAGCCTGGCTAGAATTTATTGATTTTATTGATCTTTTCAAATAACCGGCTTTTGGTTTCATTGATTTTTAAAATTACTGATTTTCTGTTTTCACTTTCATGGTTTTTACTCTAATTTTCATTACTTCTTTTCTCCTTCTTAGTTTGGATTTAATTTGCTCTTCTCTTTCTAGTTGCCTACAGTGGAAATTTAGATGATTGATTTCAGATAGTCTTTTCCAATGTATGCATTCAATGCTATAAATTTCCCTCTCAGTTTTTCCTGTATCCCACGGATTTTGATAATGTGTGTTTTAATTTTCATTTAGTTCAAAATATTTTTGAATTTCTCTTGAGATTTCTTCTTTGACTCAGGTGGTATTTAGAAGTGTCTTGGTTAATCTCCAGGCATTTTATGATTTTCCAGCTGTCTTTCTGTTATTTATTTCTGGTTTAATTCCATTGTGTATCAGATACTGTACAATTTATAATCTTTTAAATTTGTTAAGATATATTTTATGGCCCAGAATATGGTCTATCTTGATGAATGTTCCATGTGAGCTTCAGAAGACTATGTATGTTATTGCTGGATTAAGCAGTCTGTAGATGTCAAGGTGATTGATGGTTTTATTGAATCCAACTACAGGTTAAGCAGCCCTAATCCAAAAATCCCAAATCTAAAATACTCCAAGATCCAATTGAGTGCCAAAATTGATGCTCAAAGGAAAATGCTCATTGGAGCATTTCAAATTTTGGATTTTCAGATTGGGGATGCTCGACTGGTAAACACAATGCAAATATTCCAAAATCTAAGAAAAAACCGAAATCTGATATATTAATTGTTCTGGTCTCAAACATTTTGGATAAGGGACACTCAACCTACATGTCTTACTGATTTTCTGCCTGCTGAATCTGTCCATTTCTGATAGAGATGTTGAAATCTTCAGCTGTAATAGAGGATTAATTTATTTCTCCTTGCAGTTCTACCAGTTTTTGCTTCATGTATTTTGACACCTTATTGTTAGACCTATACATGTTAAACATTGTTATATCTTCTTGGAGAATTGACCCAAACGCATTTTATTTTTATTTATTTATTTATTTATTTATTTTTATTTTATTTTTTTTTTTGAGACGGAGTCTTGCTCTGTTGCCCAGGCTGGAGTGCAGTGGCCGGATCTCAGCTCACTGCAAGCTCCGCCTCCCAGGTTCACGCCATTCTCCTGCCTCAGCCTCCCAAGTAGCTGGGACTACAGACGCCCGCCACCTCGCCCGGCTAGTTTTTTGTATTTTTTAGTAGAGACGGGGTTTCACAGTGTTCGCCAGGATGGTCTCGATCTCCTGACCTCGTGATCCGCCCGCCTCGGCCTCCCAAAGTGCTGGGATTACAGGCTTGAGCCACCGCGCCCGGCCATTTATTTATTTTTTGATACAGGGTCTTGCTGTGTCACCCAGACTGCAGTGCAATGATGTGATCATAATTCACTGCAGCCTTGAAATCCTGGGCTCAAGGGATTCTCTTACCTCAGCCTCTTGAGTAGTGAGAACTATAGGTGTGTAGCACCATGCTTGACTGATTTTTCTATTTTTTGTAGAGATGGATTTTGCTACGGTGCCTAGGCTGGTCTCAAACTCTTGGACTTAAGTGACCCTCCATCCTCAGCCTCTCAAAGTACTGGGATTACAGGCATGAGCCACTGTGCTCAGCTCTAAAAGCATTTTGAAATGGCCCTCTTTGTATCTGACAACTTTCCTTGCTTTGAAGTTGACTGTGTCTGAAATTAATATAGCTACTCTTTTATATGATTATTTGCCATCTGTACGTCTCCTTTTGTAAGGTGTCTGTTAAAGTCTTTGGCCCATTTTTTAAATCAAGTTGCTTGTTTTCTTATTGTTGAATTTTAATCAACAATAAGAGAAAAGACTTAGCAGTATTTGAGTCTTTGTATATTATAGATAACAGTCCTTTAAAAGATGTTTCTTTTGCAGACATTTTCTCCCAGTCTGTGGTTTGTATTATCATTTTCTTGACATTCTCTTTTGTAGAGTGGAAGTTTTAAATTTTCTTTTGATTAGTGTTAATATGCTTTCTTGTGATTAGTGTTAATATGGCATATCTTTATCCATTTACTTTTATTCTAGATGTGCTTTTACATTTAAAGTGAGTTTCTTATAGACAGCGTGTAGTTGGGTATTGTTTTTTGATCCACTCTGACAATCTCTTAGTTGGTCATTTAGACTATTGTCATTCAAAGTGATTATTGATATAGTTGGATTATTATCTACCATATTTATTACTGTTTTTCTATTTGTTGTCCTGTTCTTTGTTCCTATTTTTGTCTTTTACACTTTTTATGCTATTTGTGGTTTTAATTGAGCCTTTCATGTGATTCCATTTTCTCTCCTTTCTTAGAATATTAGTTATACTTCTTTTTTTACTTTTTAAAGTGATTTCACTAGAGTTTGCAATATATATTTACAGTAATCCAAGTCCACTTTCAAATAACCCTCTACTGCTTCAAGGTTACTATAGGTACCTTATAATTCTTTCCTCCCATCTTTTTCTCTCTTTTTTTTGGATGCAGAGTCTTGTTCTGTTGCCCAGATTGGAATGCAGTGGTGCCATCTCAGTTCACTGCAACCTCCACCACCCGGGGTCAAGTGATTCTCGTGTTTCAACCTCCTGAGTAGCTGAGATTACAGGTGCCCACCACCAAGCACAGCTAATTTTTGTATTTTTAGTAGTGACAGGGTTTTGTCATGTTGGCCAGACTGGTCTTGAACTCTTGACCTCAAGTGACCCACCCTCCTCCGCCTCCCAAAGTGCTGGGATTACAGACTTGAGCCACCACGCCTGGCCTCCTCCCATCTTTTGTATCATTGCTGTCATTCATTTCTTTTATATAAAGCAAAAATAAGCATTTATAATCTAATACATTGTTGCTATTTTTTGTTTTGTTTTGTTTTTTTGAGGCAGAGTCTCATTCTGTTGCCCAGGCTGGAGTGCAGTGGCATGATCCTAGCTCACTGCAACCTCTGCCTCCTGGGTTCAAGTGATTCTCCTGTCTCAGCCTCCTGAGTAGCTGGGATTACAGGCATGTGCCATGACACCCTGCTAACTTTTGTATGTTTAGTAGAGATGGAGTTTCGCCATGCTGGCCAGGCTGGTCTCGAACTCCTGACCTCAAGTGATCCACCTGCCGTGGCCTCCTAAAGTGCTGGGATTACAAGCATGAGCCACTGTGCCCGGCCCATTGTAGATATTACTATTTTTGACAAACTTATATGTTAGACCAATTAAGAATAAGAAAAATAAAAGTTATTTAGTCTTCACTTATTTCTGCGTTGATGCTCTTTTTTTCTTTCTTTTTGTTTTTGTTTTTGGTTTTTTTTTAGTAGAGATGGGGTCTTACTATGAACTTCTGGCCTCAAGTGATTCTCCCACCTCAGCCTCCCAAAGCACTGGGATTACAGGTGTGAGCCACTGAGACCAGCTGTTGCTCTTTTTCTTTCTTTATAGAGATCTGAATTTCTAAACCATTTTCTTTTTCTTTAAATAATTTCTTTTAACATTTCTTGGAAGGCAGGTCTGCTGGCAACACTTTCGGTCAACTTTTGTCAGAGAAAGTCTTTATTTCTTCACTTTTGAAGGATAGTTTCTCAAATTACAGAATTCTATGTTGCTTTTTTTTCCCTCTCAACATTTTAAATATTTTACTCCATTCTATTCTTGCCTACATGGTTTCTGAGGAGAAGTCAGATATCATCTTTCTTTTTGCTCCTCTACAGGTAAAATGTTTTTTTCCTCTAGCTTTATCTTTGATTTTCTGTAGTTTGAATGTAATATGCATGGGTATAGTGTTTTTGGCATTTATCCTGCTTTCTGTTCTCTGAGCTTCCTGGATCTGTGATTTGGTATCTGACATTAACTTAGGGGAAATTCTCAGTCATTATTGTTACAAATTTTTTTTTTATGTTCCTTTTTCTCTTTCTTCTCCTTCTGGTATTCCCGTTACACTTTTTGTAGTTGTCTCACAGTTCTTGGATATTCTGTTCTGTCCTTTCTAGTCTTTTCTGTCTTTGCCTTTCAGTTTTTGAGGTTTCTGTTGAAATATCTTCAACTTAAAAAGATTTCTTTCCTCAGCTGTGTCTAGTCTACTAATAAGCCCTTCATTTATTCGTTTTAATTTTTTTTAGAGACAAGGTCTTTCTATGTTGTCTAGGCTGGTCTCCAACTCCTGGCCTCAAGTAATCATCCTGCCTGAGGCTTCTGAGTGACTGGGATTATGGGCCTGAGCCCCCACACCCACAAGCCCTTCATTTCTGTTACAGTGGTTTTGATCTGTAGCATTTCTGTTTTGAGTCATTCTTAGAATTTTCACCTATCTCTTTAAAGTGCTTAGCTATTCTTGTGTGATGTGTACTTTATCCACTAGAGCCCTTAGTATATCAGTCACAGTTGTTCTAAATTACTGGTCTGGGATAATTCTGACATCCTTAACTGTGTTGGAGTCTGGTTCTGATGCTTGTCTTGTCTTGTCAAAGTGTATTTTTTGCCTTTTAGTATGCTTGTATTTTTATTGTTTTGGATAGCTACACATGATGTACTGGGTAAAGGAATTGTTGTAATGTGCTGGTAAAGTATAGGGGGAGGATTGTTCTATAGACCTATAGTTAAGTCTCAGTTTTTCAGCAAATTTTTGCCTCCAGACTATGAACTTCATAAATACTTCTCAGCCCTTGCATCCCACTCCTCCTTAAATGGGACAGGGTGGGTAGAGTGGGCTGCAGTCGGGAATTTCCCATTTTCCATGTGGAAGGCTAGAGGGGGATGGAGTTGGATATTTTCCTTACTTCACATGGAGGGCTAGAGCTGTCTGGAATTGGGTATTTCCCTTCCCCCAGGTTAGTTAGGCTCTGACAAATTTCCAACAGATTTTTCTCTCCCAAGGGAGGCCTTGTTAAGAACAGGACACATTGGCATAGTTCAAAATGGCTTTTCCTGCCAGAAGCACAAGGGGATGTTTTTCCTATGTTCATTGTGAGAAACCTGGTAGAGCTCCAGAAGGTAAAACTCACAAGAATCTGGGCCCTCTCTGATGACTGGTTCTCCACAGAAGTTTTATTATTTTTATTTTTTGAGATAGAGTCTTGCTCTGTTGCCCAGCTCACTGCAACCTCTGCCTTCTGGGTTCAAGCGATTCTCATGTTTTAGCCTTATGAGTAGCTGGGACTATAGGCATGTGCTACCATGCTTGGAGAATTTTTGTATTTTTAGTAGAGATGGGGTTTTACCACATTGGCCAGGGTGGTCTTGAACTCCTGGCATCAAGCAACGTGCCAACCTCCGCCTCTCAAAGTGCTAAGATTACAGGCATGAGGCACCACACCCAGTTTCCACAGAGTGTATCTCTCAGATTTGTTTACACTGAATTTCCAGCAATGCATCAATTATAGTTCAGGTTTTCTTTCCCTGACTCTGGTGCCCACAGAGTTTTCTGCTCATGGGTTTCTGCCCTGGTAAGTTGTGATTCTCTCTGTGTTTGCCTGTCTCTCCAATTTTGGGGTAGTAGTTTGCCCTGTGACTTTACTT
Source organism: Trachypithecus francoisi (assembly GCF_009764315.1). NCBI lineage: Eukaryota > Metazoa > Chordata > Mammalia > Primates > Cercopithecidae > Trachypithecus > Trachypithecus francoisi. Next base: position 107,015,609 of record NW_022681470.1, on the reverse strand, counting down.
CTCTTAAGATTTGAGAAGAGTTGTTAATTTTTTAGTTTGTTCAGCTTTTTACTTGTCGTTAGGATGGAGCAGTGACTTCTAAGCTTCTTCACACCAGACTGGACCCAAACAGCTTTTGATGCAAGTTAAAAAGACCCAGTAATGATTTAGATAACCCAATGTTCATCATTAACACAGAATTTTAAATATTTTAATGTTTTCCGGAGGCATTTTGAGCATTGTCTTGTTGATATCTTATTTTAAAATTAAATTTTGAAATTTTTGTATTAACAACAGATGAATATGAACGGGAAGAAACCAGGCAAGTTTATATGGATCTAAATAATAACATTGAGGTGAGTGTTAATGAAATCTGAGTATTTTAAACATAGAAATTTCTAAGCAAATTATAGTGATTACCAGAAAGATATGGACAACTATTCTTACTGAAAAGATGATTATTTATTTGTTGATATATTATTGTATCACTAATAAAATTCCTAAGGTTCTATACTATGAGCATTAATGTTTTGTTATGTAGTAGCTTTTTGATTTACATGTTAGTGACATCACTTAATTTATCAAATATTTGCTGACTCTTGTCAAAAATCAGCACATTGTTACATATAACCATTAATTTGAAAACAGATAAAGTATTATTCATCTGTGTCTGGCTTCTGTTTACCTTTTTTTTCTCATCTCCTGTCATTCTTCACTTTGCTTTTCTGCTATAGTCACTCTTTCATGTTTCTCAAATTTGCTAAGCTCTTTCTGATGGTGGTTCTTTGAATTTGTACCTTTTTCAGAACTTTTATGTCTAAGGTCTTATGCACATTTTTAAAGTTCATTCTTCTTTTTTGTTATTCTCCCCTTAATACTTTATCTAAAATTTCTATTTGATTATTCTATATATATCCACCTCATTTAACTTCTCTTAAGAGCACATAAAGCTACTTGGCATTTATTTGATATATATATGTGTGTGTGTGCGTGTGTGTGTGTATTTGCATTCTTTTTTACACTTTATTATAAGTTCCAGTAGGATAGAAACTTTGTCTTCTATCTCTATTGCCTAAAACAGTTCCTGGCACATAATAGGCACTCAGTAATTAATTAATTAATTAACCTGATTTTACAAAGCAAGATTTGTTGAATGCTGAATGAACACATGCTGCCAGATGATGGAAGTGTAACTTCGGATTCATGTTGAGAGGCCTCACTTTAGTGGAGAAGACATAAATAAATAAGCACAAATAAATATAAAATTACAGATTTTGATACATGCTATTAAGTAAATAACTGGTGTACCAACAATCCATTTGCTGCTGTTTTGTATTGTATAACATGTTGCCAGTGCATTTAAGCACCTGGGAAACTAACATAAGGCCCTCTTAATACATTTTTAGTAAGTAATTCAAATTACAGTGTTTTAATTATTCCAAATTGTGTGGTTTTAAATTTGATGATCACATGATACAAATTTGATAATATTTTCACAGTTTGAAGAAAGCTATTTGAAAAAATCTAAGTGTGATTCTTAAAAGTTAAACTTTATATTTCAGAAAATGATAACAGCTTTTGAGGAGCTTCGTGTGCAAGCTGAGAATTCCAGACTGGAAATGCATTTTAAGTGTAGGGATAGGGATCTTACTTAATTTTTATGTTACTATTTTGCTATTTATATTTGTATTGGATTCCATTAATGTTTTCATCTCTTTTGCCTGATGCTCTCAACTATTTTCTATTTTCTTTATTTCTGTAAGCCCTCTAAATCTTGTGGAATGTGGCAGGGAATTAATATTTGTTAAAAATAGTTTTGGGCTTTAAAACTACATCTTTCATGAAATCAAACTAATTTTATATATTTTTTAGAAATGTGATTTGGTCTCTTTTTACATATCTTGGTATAGTATGCATGTTAAAATGATTTTATATATATCATATTATATATACTTAAAACCTGTTGTTTCAGATTAGTGTGTTTTAGAGAATAAACTTTTATATATAAGAATTGTAAAATTTTAGGTTATTGTAACTGATATTATTTATATTTACTATTTTACTAAACAGAAAATAAGGATGAAAACAGCAATTTTAACCCATTACAAACTTTTAGAGTTTAATATAATTTAGAGATAAATAAAGAGGTGAAATAAACTTTAAATTTTGTTTGTAATAGAAATGTGATACAATTATGTTATGACATTACAGTATATTTGTTTTATTTTTAAAGTAAAGGAAGATTATGAAAAAATTCAACACCTTGAACAAGAATACAAGAAGGAAGTAAATGACAAGGAAAAGCAGGTTTTTTTAAAAAAAAAACTCTTTGTATTCTTTATGTTTGCTAATTCATTAAATACTTAAAATTTCAAAAGAAGTTTATATTTGCTGAATGTATGATAAATTCCTATGAGAGAATTTTAACATTATACATATCTAAATATTTAACCTTTAGACTCACTTAATTTTTGTTGACTCAAATATGTACTCACTCTAGCTTTTTTTGGGTTTTAATCAATTATTATTCTATAATATTTATATCAGTGAGTAATAGGATATTGCCTCAAAATATATTATTTTGTGAGAACTTTTGCTCAGACCAAAGCTTCATAAAATGTATAAATGATCATTGACTACTCAACTTACATTTTGCAATTTGTTTTGAAATGTGCTATTCGTAATACCAGTGAAGAGGAATTAAAATATTCTGTTGCTTCTTTCTTTTTTCTTTTTTAGCCTAAGAAAACAAGACACAGATGCTTTTTTATGTTAATGTCACGTAGTGGAAGACTTGAAAATGTTAACTCTATATCCTTTGGCATTCACAAGAATGTTTCAGATTATTATTATGCCATCTCTATCAGTTTCAAGTCTTCTATGGAAAGCAATATATATAATAGAATCCTCTTCTATTTCTCACTATATTTGCAGTTTTTCTTGTCTGATTTGCCACAAGATGTCTTCTAACATGGTTAACAGGGATATCTACTTAATAATTTAAAAAATTAATTCACAGTACAGACAGGATAATAAAAACTACAAAAATAGAGTGAAGTACTAAAACGGTTTTTGGTGTTCTAGGTGCATGGGCAGAGCTTACAGATTGTTGGGTTTCCTTGTAAAATGATGGCATGGCCAGCTAGTGCTTTTGCTGAGGACTCCTAAATGTCATTATTTGTAACAATTTTTTTTTTGCTGGGCCTTTCTAAATTCTTGCTTGCGGATACAAACTTGGCTGATGGCATTCTGGAGCTGGATTGGGCAGGATAGCAAAGACAGACTGAATCTTACCATTATATATGTTGACTTTTCCATTATATATACCCCCACCCATCCCTGTGCCTGGAATACCCACGTTTAGAGATTGCCTTTTTCAATTTGATATGCCACTGTCTCTTACAAAGATAATAGGGCCAGTTCTCTGACTACATTGGCTGCCAGGGAGCAATGAGACCAGCGTAGGAGGGTTAAGTGGACCAGCTGAAAAGCATGTAGATGAGTACATAAAATAATTGTAGGTATTATAAATGTTAAGATGTCATATTTAACTTTTTATATTGATAATGTATTATTTAAATATTTTAGGTGTCACTCCTATTGATCCAAATCACTGAGAAAGAAAATAAAATGAAAGATTTAACATTTCTGCTAGAGGAATCCAGAGATAAAGTTAATCAATTAGAGGAAAAGACAAGTAAGAATTTATATAAGATAATATAATGTACCTTATGTATTCCTCTTGTTATGTTCTAAATGTTGGCTTTCATTACAAGTTTGTTTTAATGCTTTCTAGTACTGTAATTCTCAATCTGAGTTGGTTTGGTTGGAGGAGGGCATAATAGATTAATCTGGGAAGCTTTTGTAAAATACATATACTCTTCTTTTCCCTTTTCCATGCTCTTACCTTTTTCAAATGTTTCAACTATATGCTCCACAAAGACAGAGACCTTGTCTTTTTTCTTCACTGACTTGAAACTGTTTGTTGCATTCCAAGTGTCAAGAACAGTGCCTGGCACATATAAGGCACTCAAAATTAATAATTTTTTTTTTTGAGATGGAGTCCCACTCTATCACCCAGGCTGGGGTGCAGTGGCACAATTTTGGCTCACTGCAACCTCTGCCTCCCGAGTTCAAGTGATTCTCCTGTCTGAGCCTCCGTAGTAGCTGGGACTACAGGTGTGTACCACCATGCCCGGCTAATTTTTGTATTTTCTTAGAGACAGGTTTCGCCATGTTGGCCAGGCTGATCTTGAACTCCTGACCTCAGGTGGTCCACCTGTCTCAACCTCCCAAAGTTCTGGGATTACAGGCATGAGCCACTGTGCCTAGCAAAAATTATTTTTTGAATGAGCAAATCGTATGGGAGCACGATGGAGAGAGTTACTAATTTTTCCCAGAGAGAGACCTTTAGAAAGGCAGTAGGAAAAAACTGTTGAACTGTTTAAAAGTTTAGTAGACAGTGAACTGGAGGAGACAATATAGGTGGAATAAATGGCTTGTGCAAGTCATGGAAGTAGGAATGTTAGGGTATATTTTTAGTAAACTGACTGGTGTGGCAATATCTTATTGAACTCAGGCAGATGAAATTGTAAAAGATTTGGATCCCTTTATGAAGGATCCTGAGTGTTGTGTCATGTTTAGACTGTCTTATTAGTGAATATTTTTCAAACTTTTCCAAAAGGCAGGACACTTAGAAGGCATAGTGTTTGTGAAACACCATGCACCTTGCAGAACATTATAGGGATCTTATGTTTTTCTGTTCTTCAAAACATTCTCTTTCCTTCACATGGCAAATAATTATCTGGTTTCTGCCAATCTATACCTGCTAATTTCATCTTACTGTCATAACTATGTGATATTCTCCAGATATATTGAAATAATTTAACTTCAGCTATATTTTGTGATCTTTTGATCCCACCCCATGCTTTTGGCTACTACCTCTGCTCAGAATGAATCTCTTTTCTCCACCCCAAGTCTGTTGGCTAAATTGTTAGTAATGGCATAAGCATTACCTGTTTGTCTGTCCCCTGTGACTAGAAGTGTCTTAAGGAGGGATTGGGTTTTAAATATCTTTGTAACTATAGTGCCTAGTATATTGTTATGCGCATAATATGAGTTCAATAGTTGGATAAATGAAATAATATTTAATCTTATAAACTGAAAAAAGTAATACATAGCTATAATTCTATATGATTTCTGTAGACTCATACCCACTGAAATGTGTTCATTTAAGTGATTTTTCATTGTTTCCCATATGTATGTATCTTCCACTTGTTTTTCTCTGTGTTCAGTGTGGATATTTTTTACTGGTCTGTTATCTAATCCTGCCTGTGATGTGTCTAATTTGCTTTAAACCCATCTACTGACTTCTTTACTTTAAATGAATCATATATTTTTCATTTTGAAGTTTCCATTTGATTACTTAAGAGTTCAATTCTCTGGTTAAGTTTTCTCCTCTTTTAAAAATCTCATTTTTCACCTCTTAAATATATATTCATCATTGATATTTTATAGCTATTCTCTGTTTATTTTAATATATGTCTCATCTGTTGGTTTATTTCTATTGTTTCTTTTTTAAAACTGTGGTAAAATATGTGTGACATAAAATTTACCATGTTAATCATATTTAAGTGTCCAGTTCTGCAGCATTAAGTATGTTCACATTGTTATGCAACCATAACCACCATCTGTCTTCTCCAAGAACTCACCATCCAAGAACTCTTTTCATCTTGCAAAATGGAAACTCTGTATCCATTAAAAAATAACATTCCATTCCCTTCTTCCTGCAGCTTCTGGCAACCACTATTTGATTTTCTTTCTTTTTACTTTTACTTTTTAATTTTGCTGTTTGGGCATTTGTTCTTATCCTTTGGTGTGCCCAGTAATTTTTAAAATTAAATTCTGTACATTGTAATAAGAAAAATCTTGGAGCTTCCCGAAGATGTTGTCTTTTCTCTGCTAGAGAGAAATTGGGTGTGTGTTGGGCTGATTATCTGAATCCAGTTAGAGACTGAGCTAAATGAAAGGAAACTGGCCAAGTATATAAGGTTTTTCAAGTCTTCAGTTTTGTTTCTTTAGCTCTTTGAGACCTCTCAAAAGTAAGCTGGCTTTTCTGTTCCTTAGCAACAGGCCTCTGCCTGGGTTAAGACAGCATCTTAGTCTTTTGTTTATACCCAGATCGGCAGATGTCAGTTGTACTTTATCAGTTCACTTTCAGCAGTTTTCTTTTAAGAATCTTATCCCATTTAGTCCTTTTATGTCATTCTGTCTTTTCCGGTTGTTTCCAGCATGAGAGTTGGTATGCTACTAACTACTCCATCCTGCCTAGAAATATTCATTTAAATTAATTATGATCAACTAATTTTTGTTTTTCTTTTTAATGTTTGCTTGATATTACCTAATTTATTTTGTCACTTGCTAATAATAGTTGGTTCCTAAAGAGTATTAATTTATCAAAAATTAAGCAGATAACAATAGTATTTTATATGATTTCATTATTTCTTGTGGCTGAACAGTATTCCAATTTGTATATATATATATATACATTTCTTTATCCAGTCATCTGTTGATGAACATCAGTTGATTCCATATTGCTGCTATTGTGAATAGTGCTATATGTGTATTTTAGTTCTATAGACAGGACATTATTATTACTGTTTTATACAGACAGTATTTATTTCGTTTTACCCATGTATTTTTTTTTCAATTTCTTTGCTTTTTTTTTTTTTTTTTGTATCTTAAACTTTTCATTCAGATCATTTTCTTTCTGTTTTAAATAGGAATATTTAAAATCTCCTTTAGTGAGAATATGTTTGTGATTAGCTGTCATAGATTCCATTTGTCTGAAAATTTATTTATTCATTCTCATCCATAAAGGATATATTTGCATGATATGTCTTTCTAGGTTGGCACACCATATGTTGTTTTTAGACATTTCTTTTAGCACATGGAAGGTATTATTTTACTTTCTTTCTTTTTTTTTTTTTGAGATGGAGTCTTGCTCTGTTGCCCAGGCTGGAGTGCAGTGGGACAATCATGGCCTCAAGTGATCCTCCCAACTCAGCCTCCTGAGTAAATGGCATACAGGCAGATGCCAACACATCTGGCTAATTTTAAAATTTGTTGTGGAGACAGGGTCTCACTATGTTGCCCAGGATGGTCTCAAACTCCTGGGCTCAAGCAATCCTCCTGCCTTGGCTTCCCAAAGTCCTGGGATTACAGATGTGAACCACCACGCCTGGCTTACTATGTTGATTTTAAGAAGTCAGTAATATCTTTTCAGATTTTCTTCATCTTTGATTTTTAGCATTTACAGTATAATATGTTTACTCATAGGCTTAGTTTTGTTTAATGGCTTCTTCAATCTATAAATTACTGTCTGTTACTATTGTGTCTTGGAAATTCTCAACAATAATCTCTTCAGATATTGTATTTACTCTACTTTCTGTTTCCTCATTTTCTGAGTAAGAAAAAAATGTTGAGGAAAAAACCCGTGTTGCATCTTGGGAGGCTGAGGTGGAAGGATTACTTGAGCCCAGGAGTTTGAGGTTACAGTGAGCTATGATTGCTCCATTGCAGTCCAGCCTGGGTGGCAGAGTGAGACCCTGTCTCAAAACAAACAAACAAACAAACAAAACAAACAAAATAAACCAAACCCGAAACCAAAGTAAAAACCTACATTAATTTTCTAATTCTTCTTTGACTCTTAATCTCTTTTTCCTATTTCAACAGTTTTGCCTTTCTATACCTTATCCTAGATAATTTCTGTTTACCTATCTTGTAATTTACTAATTTTCTTCTCTTTTATTTCTCACACATTATGAAATTCCTCCATTTTATTTTTAGTTACTAAGATGTTTATTTTAAGATGTTATTCTTCTTTTTCTAAGCTGCCATTCTACTTTATCTAGTTTTTTATTTCTTCTTATTTTCAAGGTTGTCTTTTCTTTAAATATACAAATCATAGCTATTTTATAGTCCTTTTCTGATAATTTTTTATTTTAAATGTTTGTGATTCTCATTCTGTCTTGTTTATGATAGTTTTTAGTCAAAGTGCCTTGTTTGCTTGTGTGCCTTATTGTTTTTGACTTTATGCTCATTTTTTTTTACTTGAAAAAAAGATTACTTATAGGAATAAGTTAAGGCCTGCTTAACATCCCCCTGGGAGGATTTGCTTTTTGTCCCCCCATGCACATGGTGTTTCTATCCATTTGGGACAACCTTAAGTCAGCTTGAAGGCTTGGGGTGTCCTGAACCACTCAGGTGATTTCAACCTGGGCTGCAAATCTGCCTCTGAGTTGGTTTACTTTTGCTTGCTCCTTACATCAAAACTGTCCCAATTTATTGTACAAAAGTTTACTTCTTAGACTTCCTCTACTCTCTGTAGTCTTTGGGTTTTCATATATCTTAAATTCTTTATCCCATCATATTTTAAACCAAAAGTCCAACTTTGCAAGGGTTTGCAAATGCCCTCTGGGCACAAACAAGTTTTGTGGGTACCTTACTTCTATAAGTTTCTATTTTCTCTTCATTTTTGGCCTGGCAAATTCCTAATTTTGTCAGGAGCTTAATGCTTTAATATTCTTAATATTTGATCTTGAATTTTTATTCCCGTTTACAGGAGTGTTTAAATGACAAAGCTCATCATTATCCCTTTGGAGTTTTCAGTTTCACTTTTATGTATTACTTCTAGTAGTTTTACTGATTTACTGATATCTTCCTTTAGTTTACAAAGTATGAGATAATACTTATTTTTAAATTTCATAACCAATAATTCCAAAATCTGAAATCTTTGCAGATCTAAGTTGGCCTTTTGTTCACTTTGCTGACTCTGTTCATGGTGCTTTGTTTCTCATTGTGTTTGTTGATTGTAAGGTCATGTAACTTTATTTGTGTAAATTCTTTAAGGCCTGGATTAGCAGTATATTAGGCCTGGAGAAAATTTGCATGTTCCATTTTCTAGGATCCTGGGGAAACTTAGGAGCACTTCAAATTAAATTTTGGCTTGGAGCTCTTTTGAACATTCTGGCAGTATACGTTCTGTTCCCATACATGACTAAGGGCTAGTTTGTGCTTATGATTTTTCAGGGGAAACATTTATTACCAGACCATAAGAAATAGTATCATAATGGACACCACAATCATTAGTCAACATTTCCCTCTCTCCTGGTTAACTTTTTCATTTTTTTGTTTTGTTTTGTTGTTGTTGTTGTTGTTGTTTTTGACAGAGTCTCAGTCTGTCACCAGGCTGGAGTGCAGTGGTGCGATCTTGGCTCGCTCAACCTCTGCCTCCCTGGTTCAAGTGATTCTCCTGCCTCAGCCTCCCCAGTAGCTGGGACTACAGGCACGCACCACCATGCCCACCTAATTTTTGTATTTTTAGTAGAGACGGGGTTTCACCATGTTGGTCAGGATGGTCTCGAACCTCATGACCTCATGATCTGCCCACCTTGGTCTCCCAAAGTGCTGGGATTACAGGCATGAGCCACCGGGCCCGGCCCAGATTTACTTTTTCTATTTTTTCCTCAGAGTTGGACCAATGACCCTTTCATTCTATGTAGTTTTTTCAGAATGGAATTTTAAAAATATAAACTTGGCACATACTTCTGTTGCTTAACATCCTTCATTGTTTTGCATGGTCTTCATGAATTATAAACCAGAAGACTCTGAACAAGTTATATAATTCCTGTTATGATCTTGTCCTTATTATCTTTCCAATCATATCTCCTGTGACTTATTCATTATACTTCAAGCCTTATGCTCCTAAAATACATTTTCTTTAGATGCCAGAATGTGTCATTCTATCTCTTCTGTGTTCCATGCTCTTACACTTGCCTGTAACCTTTTCTCTCTTAACTCCCATTACCTTTGCTAATTCTTACTGTCTTTCAAATGTTTCAACTCAGCTGCTACTTTCTGGAAGTCTTTAAACTTTCTCCCTCTCCCTGAACCTCTAACTCTGACTGATCTTATTTGACTTAGGTGTCCCCTCTATGTAAACTCGCAGAACATCTAGTGAGTACCCATCAACACAATCATTGTTCATTTGCCTGCCTGACCAATATACTGTAAATTATCATGAATATTAAGGTCCAGTTTCTACCATATATCACCATTATCATCATGTTAATAGCAGTTATCATTTATTGATTATGGATTAGACACTGTGCTTGAGCATTTTAAGTTGCATTATCTTGTTTAATTCTAACAGCAGGTAACTCTTCATAATATGAATAATTATCATTATTCTAATATTCCAGGTGGGAAAAGTAGTCAGACTGGTTAAGTATCATGCCCGAGGCCAGGTAGCTTAGTAGAAGGAAATTGTATAATTTGAATCCAGAGAATATAATGAACTTCTTTTTTCTATTGTTTTTATGATGTTTAAAAATGAGTGCATAAATATGAACCATATAGACTAATACCTGAGACTTAGTATTTATTAAAAATGGGCTCTTAAGTGTAGTCAAAAGCTTTTATTTATCATTTAATAAATAAAGAGAATATTTTGAAAAATAAAAAAACAAGATAATCAATAATGAAAATAAAATCGTGAATAATTTTACCATCAGGAGATAAATTACTTTTCATATTTTAGTGTGTATACTTTTGCATGCAGTATTTAAATATCATTTTAAACCCACTTTTTTTATTCTACATTTTGTGAATATCCAAATTAGTAATCAATCAATAAAATTTGTATTAAAAAATGTAAATCCTTAAATATTTATTTTTGAGTTATTGGGAGATAATAGTCTTGAAAAGTCAGTAAAGCTTGATGGTGACCAATGTTTGTGTTTATATTTGCATATTTCCCCCTCATTTTGTACTATTATCTAATGGAGGAAAAAGACTAATTGTCACAAATAATAATTAGTTTTCTTGGTATATATCTTCTGCTCAGTACAATCTATTTATAACTTTCTCTTTTAGAATTACAGAGTGAAAACTTAAAACAATCAATTGAGAAGCAGCATCATTTGACTAAAGAACTAGAAGATATTAAAGTGTCATTACAAAGAAGTGTGGTATGATTTAAAAACTCAGTAGTGTGTAATAAGTCTCACACTATCAATCAGTCAACAAATATTTATTAAATACTAATACAATGTACAAGGACCTGGAGTTTCAAATAGATAGAGAAGACACAATCCTAGTCTGCAAAATGCTATAGTTTAGAGACATTGCATAAAACACATCAAAAGTATAATTAAAATACAAGACCCTGGACAGGTGCCAACAGGGTGGTTTAGGTAATAAATCAATAGTTCTAAGAATTGAAAGAATAGTATGGCTGAGTTGGCTAGGAAGGCTCCATGGAGGAGTTGGAACTATAGGTGGGATTTGGAGAACAGTGAATTGAAATAAGAGTAGTGGGTGGGCATTTGAGGGTAGGGAGGAGGAATAATAGTTAGGAAAATATGAGGGTGGGAAAGGGGTAGTAAATGTATAGAAGCAGATAAGTTCAGCTTTTTTGGTTAAGGCCTTTGGATCATTGCTCTTATTTTATACTTTATTTCATTTAGAGTACTCAAAAGGCTTTAGAGGAAGATTTACAGATAGCAACAAAAACAATTTGTCAGCTAACTGAAGAAAAAGAAGCTCAAATGGAAGCGTTTAATAAAGCTAGAGCTGCTCATTCATTTGTGGTTACTGAATTTGAAACTACTATCTGCAGCTTGAAAGAATTATTGAGAACAGAACAGCAAAGGTAAAATACTTATTATTTTTGATACATAAAATAAGTGAATAAAAACAATTTACTTTTAATATTCAATGCCATTTTCTTTGCATTGCCAACTGACGTGTAATTCATATAACAACTATAATCAGGTCTCTTATGTATAAAGTGGGAATACATTTTAAAAGTTTCTTTGGATAGACAGATATCTTAGGAAAAGATGTAAAAGAAGATGTTCTCTAGGATAGTTCCCATGTGTGCTTTGCCATAGAATTTAGTTATATACAAAAACTCATGAAGGGTTGATGTGGTGATTTATTTAATGACTCTGTAGATTATTATTAGCTTCCTAGAAGTAACTTCCAGACTGTAGAGTTTATCTTACTGAGGTCTGTAGACCTTTCTGATTTATAAGTTTAGCAGCTAGCCTGGTATAGGTACTACTCTATGTTTATTAAATTAACCAATTAATCTGTATCAATTTAATTAATATAATTATTATTAACTTAATAAATGGTTTAATAAATGTGATTACAGAAAAAAACTAGTATTTTCATTTCATCTAAATAGCGGTTTTTCTAACACTTGAGTGTTAAAGACTCTATTTTTCACTACTTTATATTAAGGAAATATTTATATAAAGCTGTGTTAGGAGGCCTAGATAATTATTTTTTGTCTCATTAGCATTAGGGTTAATTAAGTTTGGTAGGATAAAGGAGAACACGTTTCTCTCTGAAGCCATAGCTGGGGCCTAGCAATATTTTTTTCTTCGTTGCTTGTGCATGGTGAGGGAAAAGCTAGCCTTTCTAGCTCCCCTAATTTATATATTTTTGATTGACCTATCCAGTGATTTTTCATTTTTAAAATGGTAAGTTACCTAAGATTCATCTATCCCTATTACCTCAGTGTTATACTTTGAGGAAACAGAAAGCCAGAGAAGTTAACCAAATTATACATGTTCTCATAATTATATTGTTCCTAAGGCAGAATTCAGTATAATAGTAGTTACATACTTAATCTCTTTCAGAATTCTAGGATGTGTTAATCTGATTATCATCAACAGCTAAGAGAAAGCTTATACCATAAGCTTTAAGATATATATGTATATTACATAAATGTAATATACGATTATGTATTTATAATAGTAATATCTTATTTTAAAATGTTACACTATATAGCACAGAGTAGGTACTTAATAAATGTTTAAGAATCCAGTGGGTGAATCTATTTTAAGATGTATCATTGCTAAATTGCACCAATTTTAGTTATGAGATGAATTCTGACTAAAATAATATTTTGTATTGAAAATGATATATTTTACAAGATTGGAAAAAAATGAAGATCAATTGAAAATACTTACCATGGAGCTTCAAAAGAAATCAAGTGAACTGGGTAAGACTTAGAGAATAATGTGTGTTCCTTAATAATACTAGCTTATTATAAAATCATAAACACTGTTTTGAAATAAAATATAATTTCCCCTCTGTCATTTGCCAGTAAAGATTGCTTGATAATATTTTTATTTCAATATTTGAAGGTAGAAAATTTAAACCTTAAGAAAGACTATTTTATTATGCAGTTAGTAGATATTTAGAAGTGTGGGGAGCCTAAGAGAGGCCTGAGGCTCCTAACAGAATACAACTAAGAGAAGTTGATATTCTGTTTTTTTAATTTTAGGATTCAGAGATCTTAATAATTCTTAGTGAGAAATGTCTGTTATTGTTTAATTGAATTTTGAAATTTAATTGCTTTGTTATGTTAGATTATGTACTACTTACAGGAAAATGTGATCCTATTTTATCATAAGGTGTTATTAAGATTCAACAACTTTCATGGCCAAAAGAGATATTCTCTACAGTAGTTATTTTATAATTTATGGCCATGTAATTACATAATTCTAATAACCTATGCTTCATATTCATAAATCTTCATATCTATAAATGTAGAAAATTACAAAGAATAAAATATTTTCCAATTTTAGTGAAAACAAAATTTTTATAAATTAAAAATATTCATGAATTGGCAAATATTTTATAAAATATTTTCATAACTATGTAAGCTTTATTATTAGATTTAACTACTTATATAATTAAAATAATTGTCAACTAAAATATTATCTAGTATCTGAAATGTGTGCTTTACATTTCACAAGTAGTTAGGTTGTTTGAACTTTTGGACCATATTTGTGCTTTTTTTTGGTAAGGCTTAATTTTCCACTATAGATTAACCCTTTATCATCTAAAATTGTACTATCAAATGCAAATAATTTTATCTTCTTAGGATAAGTTTAAATTAGAATGGTTATAATATAAACCATTCCATTTTTTATTCTTCCTTCGAGCATAAAGTACTGTTTTAAATCATCATATATACCTATACTTACTTTAAAAAAATTATTAGTATACTTTAAGTTCTAGGGTACATGTGCACAACACATAGGTTTGTTATGTAGGTATACATGTGCCACGTTGGTTTGCTGCACCCCTCAACTCGTCATTAACATTAGGTATTTCTCCTAATGCTATCCCTCCCCCAGCCCCCGACCCTTCAACAGGTCCTGGTGTGTGATGTTCCCCTGCCTGTGTCCATGTGTTCTCATTGTTCAACTCTCACTTATAAGTGAGAACATGCAGTGTTTGGTTTTCTGTCCTTGTGATATTTTTGCTGAGAATGATGGTTTCCAGCTTCATCCATGTCCCTGCAAAGGACATGAATTCATCCTTTTTTATGGCTGCATGGTATTCCATGGTGTATATGTGCCACATTTTCTTTATCCAGTCTATCATTGATGGACATTTGGATTGGTTCCAAGTCTTTGCTATTGTGAATAGTGCTGCAATAAACATACATGTGCATATGTCTTTATAGTAGCATGATTTATAATCCTTTGGGTATATACCCAGTAGTGGGATTGCTGGGTCAAATGGTATTTCTAGTTCTATATCCTTGAGGAATCGCCACACTGTCTTCCACAATGGTTGAACTAATTTACACTCCCACCAACAGTGTAAAAGCGTTCCTATTTCTCCACATCCTCTCCAGCATCTGTTGTTTCCTGACTTTTTAATGATCGCCATTCTAACTGGTGTGAGATGGTATCTCATTGTGGTTTTGATTTGCATTTCTCTGATGACCAGTGATGATGAGCATTTTTTCATATGTCTGTTGGCTGCATAAATGTCTTCTTTTGAGAAGTGTCTGTTCATATCCTCTGCTCACTTTTTGATGGGTTTTTTTGTTTTTTTCTTGTAAACTTGTTAAGCTCTTTGTAGATTCTGGGTATTATATTAGCCCTTTGTCAGATGGGTAGATTGCAAAAATTTTCTCCCATTCTGTAGGTTACCTGTTCACTCCGATGATAGTTTCTTTGGCTGTGCAGAATCTCTTTAGTTTAGATCCTATTTGTCAATTTTGGCTTTTGTTGCCATTGCTTTTGGTGCTTTAGTCATAAAGTCTTTGCCCATGCCTATGGCCTGAATGGTATTACCTAGGTTTTCTTCTAGGTTTTTTATGGTTTTAGGTCTTACATTTAAGTCTTTAATCCATCGAGTTAATTTTTGTATACCTATACTTATTTTCTTTAGAATTGTTTAATTTAATGTCTTAGACTAAGTAATAATTTTGTTTCTTAAAATGTCTTTAATGGATATTTATTTGTAATAATTCAGTCTAGTATTGAAATTAAGTGACTGCTATTTTGTATTATTATATGATTTTCTCATAGTAGAGCAATATATTTTGACAAATTTGAAAAAGTATTCTAGAATTATGAAATAGAACCATGTGTGTTTTTTAGCATTGCCTTAGATGTTGTAGGAATGTATAGAAGTAAAATACCATCCTTTTGAGAAATCTCTGATTATTGTTGGAGAAAGGTTAAACACATAAAACCCTTAGAACAATGGTGTCCAAAATGAAGGAGTGAGCAAAATTTCCTTTAGGAAAAGGGAAGAAAATATTAGAATTTTTATTTTTATTTATTTTTATATTTTAAATTTGTTTTATAATGAATACTATGATACATATTATTTTATAAATTTATATTTACAAACATTTATAACATTGATTATACATTTATGTAAATATAAATATGCATTTGTATTTTATACATACTTATATATTTTCGGTGAATGCTTATAGATTTCTTATTGATGGAGGTATGTTAATACTGATACCAAGAGGAAGCCTAAGATAGCAATGTGTACTGCATAGTTGGAAAAGGCTTTATGGAAAAGGTAGATTTAAATTTAAAAGTAGGCTTTAAGGCTTCGGATAGTTGTAGAGGATGAAGGAGTGTAGGAAACATCATGTGTAGGAAAGTAGCATTAACAATGACATAGGTACTGAACTTCTTTGGGTGACAATATAGTCTCAAAACCAGAAATCTTGAAGGATATTCTGTACTATTCTCTTTCCCTTATGCTTTACTGCTAATTGGTTATCTGGTGTTCCTTGACACCTAACTCATAAAATATAACTAACTTAAAAGTTCCTCTTAACTATCATTTGAATATCTTCCTTTTCTTGATTTCCACAGACCTAGAGCAGTTCAATTCCTCATTTTCTCTTTCTTGGTTTTAGAATTTCAGGATGCATGTAAAGAACATAATGGTACCAAAATTGTATTTGTGAGATTAATCATCAATCCGTGCTTCACATTACCCCCGTTTGTCCTAATCTTTGTTCATCCCTTGCTATATTTAACTAAGATTCTGTTTGCTTTACCTTTCTTTAAAATCCCTTTTCTTACCCCAACAGCTCTCATTCTTCTTTGTTTCCTGGCTACACTTTACATTCTTCCTTGATGGTATTTTCTTAGGCTTACATCTTGGTTAAAGCGGTCTTCCATTATTTCTTCAGCAGTCTCAATCCTCAAAACACTTTTAACCTATGTACTGCTCGGATATAGGCTGCCCTACTCCTTGTATCTTTTAGGTCAGACATCTTTGACCAGTGCTATTATAGTTACAATAGCTTGAGAATCAGTCCTTTTGTTTCTAGGATAGCCACCTTTTGATCATTTTCTACATTGCTGTTAGAGTGTTTCTTTAAAAATACAAATCTGATTATTCCTTGTGGCAAATTTAAGAGGCATCTCATTGTCTAAGTTCAAACTATTTAGATATCAGTTATCTTTTCATTGTTCATTTAAAGAGTGGGAGTACTGCATACCAAGTGAGTTTAAGTCAATTGCAATAGGAAATCTTTGGCAGTTTTTTCCCAGTTTCTTAACTTGTTACAGTTTTTTTTTTTTTTGCTGCTTCATGCATTGCCCATCTTCAATTTAATCTAATGTTGCTGTAAATGTGTCTTATTCTTGTACTCATTTTTCCATATCTGGATCCATCTTTGCTTTCAATTTGGTTATGTAACAGATTCCCCTCCTAGTATGTTCTATTGCTTCTGCTTTGATTATTAGATGTATAATATAATAACTATTGAAGTAAGGCTTAGATATTTATTCCTTATTTAGCCTTGGATACGTAATGCGAAATGTAACAGACATGTCTTTGTTCTCACGAGGTTTGCACTCTTCTTGGAGAAACATACAAAACAAATAATCACAAATAAATATTTAATTATAAATTGGGATAAGTGCTATGAAGGAAATAAAAATGATGCAATGCGGTGGCTGCAATGGACTGTGTGGGCCAGTCCCCAGCCTACAGGCAAGTGCATGTGGGTGAGTGCCAGCTGTGGTGGTAGTGGCAGGCCTGGCTGACCCTTCGTCAGGCACCCAGGAGGAGTGCTTAGGTGCTAATGGTGGTGGATGGGGCAGTGTGATCCCCTAGGCTCTTGGACAGTGTACTCAGGCACTCGAGGGAGAGGGAGCAGAGATAGTCATGGTGGGCCTCTCTTCAGGCTTCCTAGTTGTGTTTATAGGTGCTGGCTCTGGTGGGCAGGGTGGGGTGATTCCTACGCCCCTGGTGGAGCATTCAGGTGAGTGCTGCAGCAGTTGTGGTGAGCTGGGGGAGCCTGCCCTTAAGAGTATGTGCAAGTGTGCTATGGCCCTGCTGCCAGGGATGATGGGATTGTTGTAGGTGGCAGCAGCTGTAGGCAGGCCTCTGAGGAGTGTGCACTTCAGCCCCAGGCATCAGCTGTCTGTGAGCCTGTACTCAGGGTATGTGACCCCACTGCTGGGAGCAATGAGGTTGCTGCTAGTGGCTGTGGCTTCACCTGGTAGCTGGCAGTGGCAGTGGTTGTGGCTGTGAGCAAGGTAGCTTGTCCTTGGGGTGTGTGCAAATGTGTGATGGCCCTGCTGCTGGGGTGACATGGGATTGATGCCATTGGCTTATGCTATGGCTCCAGCAGCAGCAGCCAGTAGTAGCAGCTGCGGGAGGGGGAAACTTTCCCTGGGGCACGGGAAGATGTGCAGCAGTCCTGCTGTTGGTAGGGGGCAGGGTTGCTGCCAGTGGGGTGCACTTCAGTCTTGGTGGCAGTAGTCAGCAGTGAGTATTGGCTGGGGGTTATATCAGTGGGGCTCCAGGGATATGAAGATGCAGGGGTTGTTGGGCCTCAGAGTAAGATGTAGACTCCTGGGGGCTGGGCTCTCAAAATGGCACTGTGCTATAGCTGCTTAGAACTCAGAGGGTGGGTGGGACTCAACATGAACTCCCTCTCTGGAGCAATGCCTTTGTGAGATCTCTAGTCAGCTACCTATGTTAATCTCAGGGCCCAAAGGAGTCTACAATGGCTAGGATTGCAGGAGTCTGCAGTGGGACTGTGGATAGTTGGGGCTTTCTCACTTACCCTTTCCCTGGATTAGGGAGTCTTTCCAGGCTTCCAGCCCATCCTGAGCAGGCTGCCTCACTTCCCTCTCCTTCCTTGCCTTAGGTGTTTCCTGACACATCTCTGTTGAATTTCAGTGTTCTTAGAGGATCTATTTGAAGTGTAATTATCTACTCACTAATTTAGTTCTTCTTTGTGGAGGAGGTGAGTGGGCAGATGCCTCTAATTAGCCATCTTGAAGCCTCTCTGGTTTTTAAACTTTTGTCTTACATTTTCTACCTCTTTGTTCTTTTTCCTGAATTGGGAGATATCTCTATTCTATTTCTGTCTGTATCTGTATCTGTATCTCTGTCTCTATCTCTATCTCATCTCTATCTCTATCTATCTAAATTTGTTTCTCCCTTGCCAATTCAATCTTTAAATTTTATGTCTGTTTTGCTATTTTAAAAATCTCAGTTGTCAAATTTTAAATTTCTAAGAGCTCTAGGTAATCTATTTCAGGGATCTGGTATCCTATTGGAACATTATACTTAGTTAAATATCTGTTTCTGTTTACTCTATTAACTCTTTTTCTTTGGGTTTTAGTTTTTTTCACAGTTTAATTTGGAGCTTTCTTTTTCATTGTTTTGCTTTTCTTCACAAATTGTTGGTACCTGATTGTTGACTCATCTATGTATAAGTATTCATCTTTTCCCACTGTGTATTACAATCTAATTCTTCTGATTTATGGGAGTGAGTGGGAGTTGCTGTGTGGAAAGGTGGACATAGTGGCTTGTCTTTTACTATAGGGGATGTTTATCCTGCTTAAGAATAGTGAGCTATTTGGATCACTACCTCGTCTGCCACCCAAATTCCTAGGATCTTTACTTTATCCTGAGGTAGGCTTTGTGGTGAGAGGTATGGTCACTTGGTCTTGTTGTTCCATATAGCCTTCATTGAATTAGTGTGAATTTTTTTTCCCTCCAATGATTCCTTCATTTTCTGGTTTGTTAATGATATTCTCTTATTTTGTTAATGTTGTTCTTTTATATATATTTTTTCTTGTACCTTTTTTCCTAATTTTGTGGGATTGGGGTGAGAGAGCATATAGAAACATGCTCAGTCCACTGTCTTTAATCAGTTTTTGAGTTTTTAAAAATTAAGTATTTTGACCTGAAATAACACTTTCTGGTTAAATAAGCTACGTATATGTCAGGTTTTTCTTTTGGATTCTATATTGACATTTTATATTTTGTTAATTTTCCTTAAAGACTGTGGACAATTATTACAAGTGTTTTTAAAAATGTACAGAGTTTGAGAAATTTTCAGTAAGTCTATTACATCTCCAGTAATCAATAATGACCCTTAACAGTGAGGAAGGACAATATTTCAGACATAATAAAGTTTTAGCTGACAGCTGGCCATATTAGGGAACTCTGTAGGCAGTTCTTTTTTGGTTTCATTTTTTGTGGGCAGGTTAAAAATATAAGAAAGTTGAAAAATGCGGGAGGCTTGGGCTGGAAAGATTTTTCAATTTATTAGCATAATGTTGAACTCATGGAAGTGTAGAAAGAAAAACATTGGGCTTTATTTTTTAGGATGGCAAGAAAGAAGGCTGTCAGCAAAGAAAACAACAGCAGGAGTTAGAGAGGAAACAGGAAATATGAATAGTGCAAAATCAAAGAGGAAAAAACGGGAAAAGTTAATAGTATCAAATAGTACAAACTTCCACAATGATGAAGACTTAAGAATTGTATCACAAAATGGTTATTGGTGATCTTTAAGATGATAATTTTATTATTATGGTTATAGGCATTAGTTTTACTTGGAGTTCAAAATGAGATGTGTAGGTAACAAATAGGAATTTGTTGGCAAAACAAACTAAGAAATTTGATAGTTGCTTGAAAGAGCAGAAAGGTCAGATATTGTTTTATATTCAAATAGAATGTTTGGACGAGATAGGGGAAATTAAAGATTCCTCTACATAGAATCTGTGTATATTGGTAGTATAAGAGCAGAGTCTCACAGGAGGTGGGAATGTTGAAATCCAAAGTACAATGCTCAGAATTAGCTTGAAAAAAGAGAGTCACTTCTTTTAAGTTTGGAATGACGATTAAAAGGTCAGATGTTTAGACAGTGATGAGTTGAAGGTAAATGTGCATTCTGACCTCATTTCAAATATATTTTATATAGATTTATTGCTTATTTTGCTTTGTGAATGTTGGGTTATTTGGCAATGGCATTAACTTTATAGAAACATCACTATTAGTATTTATCTTTAATTAGCTTTGCATAGTTAGATTTGGACTTCCTCTATGCTTTACATTGCTCTAGTTGCATTTACCTCTCCTGATTTTTCCCTTTTGCATAGTATTATGCTTGTTCCTTCTGTCTCTTTTCCTATTATTTTAATCCAGCTTTTTAACACTTTTTTTTTGTGCTTATTTTAGAAGAGATGACTAAGCTTACAAATAACAAAGAAGTAGAACTTGAAGAATTGAAAAAAGTCTTGGTAAGTATAGTCTTTCCTATTAATATATAGCAATTACTTTTCAGAAGAATATTGAATCCCTTGACTTACAGACTCTCACACTATAGATGTTTTATACTAATTTTTTCAGCAAAAATGTAAAAATTATATTTGGTTTTAAGTAAAGATGCATTTTTATACCAATTTTTATATACCTTGTTAACCGTCTTCATCAAGCTGTTTATATCATTTGAATCTGTGCTGATAGCACACTAAGATCAAATTTGCATGTTATGTAACTGATTGTAAATTTGGTAATTTTGGATGTTGTACTCTTTGAACAATAAAGATGCAATTTTGAAAAAGGTGTATGATATATATTCAGTACCTATGTTTAATGTTCAGGTAGAATCAAGTTTATTCTACCTACAGTGAAGATGTAGGGTAAAATTTCATTATATTTTAATTGATTGCCATGTATAGAACATGGGTCAGCAAACTTTCTTTAGAGGACTAGATAGTAAATATTTTACAGTTGGTGGGTCATACATGGTCTCTCTTCTCTTCTTCTCCTCCTTTTTGCCTTCTCTTATTTTTAAGAACCTTGTAAAACTATAAAAACCATTCCTAGCTTAAGGATCTAGGAAAAGAGACTTGAATTTGTCTTGCATACTGCAGTTTTCTGGCCCCTGATGTAGAAAATAATATTGTTTATGATGACTGATTAATTGATTTTGTGTTTACCTATCACATCTCTACCTGATTTTGCAGCTCCTACTTCTTCTGTCCCTTGGAAGCATTATTTTAAAATACTTTTCTTTTCTCCATTTAATTGCTCTGGGACAAACTGTTTGCAACTAATAATAATGTTTTCAGTGCTTTCAGATTTATTAATGCATGCTTATACAGGTCTTAGCTTAAATGTCACTGCTTTATGAAACCTCTCTTGATACTCCAGGCTAGGTTTAGGTCTTTGTATGGCTTATTTCCATAGCACCCTGAATTTTTCCTTTATAACACTCATCACAAATGAAATCCACTTATTTTTGGTATTACTATTTAAGGCTTTATTCACCCTTTAGACTCCTTACCTAGCATAGTGGCTGGCGCATAGTAGGTGCTCAATAAATAAATAGTGGAATGAATGTATGCTTCAATAAGGGTTAGGAGCGTTTGTCTTGTTTACCTTGTGACTCTAGTACTTAGTACAGAAAGGGACACTTTGTAACACTTTATAAATATTTGTTGAATGAATACTAAAGCATTGGCTTTTATATAATGATTCACTTCTGCATGGACGATTTCACTGGTAAATTCTGTCGAACACTTTAGGAAGAAATAATACCAGTCTTCCACAAATCCTTCCAAAAAATAGAAGAGTGAAAACAATTTTCAAGTAGGTTTTTGATACCAAATCCTAACAGAGATATTATAATAAAGGAAAATTACAGACCAATATCCCTATGAATAAAAGAAAATTACAGACCAATATCCCTATGAATATGAGTATAAATATAAAATTCTTAATAAAGTATTAGTAAATCTAATCTAGATTTTAATACATGATAAAGATCATATTACATCAAACAATTTATCAAGAATGGGATTTATCAGAAATGTAAGGTTGGTTTAAAATTTGAGCTGTGTAATTTAC
The DNA here is from genome assembly GCF_009764315.1 of Trachypithecus francoisi. NCBI lineage: Eukaryota > Metazoa > Chordata > Mammalia > Primates > Cercopithecidae > Trachypithecus > Trachypithecus francoisi. The sequence goes on along the minus strand of NW_022681470.1, from coordinate 106,993,115 downwards.
TGTATCAAGTAACAAAGGAGAAAAATAATATAATTATCTCAATAGTTGCAGAAAGACATTTGACAGAATTTCACACTCATTCATGATTAAAAAAAAACTTTCAGCAAACTAGGAATAGATGAGGACTTCTCCAATCTGATAAAGAACATCTACAAAATACCTACAGCTAGCATCCTATTTACTGATGAAAGGCAGTGTCAAGAACAATGTCTGCTCTAACCACACCTATTCAACATTGTATTGGAGGTTCTGGCAAGAAAAATAAATATATACAAATTAGAAAGGAGTACGTAAAACTGTCTCCCCAACCCATGACAGGCCCCGGTGTGTGATGTTCCCCTTCCTGTGTCCCAGTGTTCTCATTGTTCAATTCCCACCTATGAATGAGAACATGTGGTGTTTGGTTTTCTGTTCTTGCAATAGTTTGCTGAGAATGATGGTTTCCAGCTTCATCCATGTCCCTACAAAGGACATGAACTCATCCTTTTATATGGCTGCATAGTATTCCATGGTGTATATGTGCCACATTTTCTTTATCCAGTCTATCATTGATAGACATTTGGGTTGGTTCGAAGTCTTTGCTATTGTGAATAGTGCTGCAATAAACATACGTGTGCATATGTCTTTATAATACTTTAGGTATATATGCAGTAATGGGATGGCTGGGACAAATGGTATTTCTAGTTCTAGATCCTTGAGGAATCACCACACTGTCTTCCACAATGCTTGAACTGGTTTACAGTCCCACCAACAGTGTAAAAGTGTTCCTATTTCTCCACATCCTCTCCAGCACCTGTTGTTTCCTGATTTTTTAATGATTGCCATTCTAACTGGTGTGAGATGGTATCTCATTGTGGTTTTGATTTGCATTTCTCTGATGGCCAGTGATGATGAGCATTTTTTCATGTGTCTGTTGGCTGCATAAATGTCTTCTTTTGAGAAGTGTCTGTTGGCTGCATAAATGTCTTCTTTTGAGAAGGGTCTGTTCATAGCCTTTGTCCACTTTTTGATGGGGTTGTTTGATTTTTTCTTGTAAATTTGTTTAAGTTCTTTGTAGATTCTGGATATTAGCCCTTTGTCAGATGGGTAGATTGCAAAAATTTTCTCCCATCCTGTAGGTTGCCTGTTCACTCTGATGGTAGTTTCTTTTGCAGTGCAGAAGCTCTTTAGTTTAATTAGATCCTATTTGTCAATTTTGGCTTTTGTTGCCATTGCTTTTGGTGTTTTAGACATGAAGTCCTTGCCCATGCCTATGTCCTGAATGGTATTGCCTAGGTTTTCTTCTAGGGTTTTTATAGTTTTAGGTCTAACATTTAAGTCTTTAATCCATCTTGAATTAATTTTTGTATAAGGTGTAAGGAAGGGATCCAATTTCAGCTTTCTACATGTGGCTAGCCAGTTTTCCCAGCACCATTTATTAAATAGGGAATCCTTTCCCCATTTCTTGTTTTTGTCAGGTTTGTCAAAGATCAGATGGTTGTAGATGTGTGGTATTATTTCTTAGGGCTCTGTTTTGTTCCATTGGTCTATATCTCTGTTTTGGTACCAGTACCATGCTGTTTTGGTTACTGTAACCTTGTATAGTTTGAAGTCAGGTAGCATGATGCCTCCAGCTTTGTCCTTTTGGCTTAGGATTGTCTTGGCAATGCGGGCTGTCTTTTGGTTCCATATGAACTTTAAAGTAGTTTTTTGCAATTCTGTGAGGAAGTCATTGGTAGCTTGATGGGGATGGCATTGAATCTATAAATTACCTTGGGCAGTATGGCTCTTTTCATGATATTGATTCTTCCTATCCATGAGCATGGAATGTTCTTCCATTCGTTTGTGTCCTCTTTTATTTCATTGAGCAGTGGTTTGTAGTTCTCCTTGAAGAGGTCCTTCACATACCTTGTAAGTTGGATTCCTAGGTATTTTATTCTCTTTAAAGCAATTGTGAATGGGAGTTCACTCGTGATTTGGCTCTCTGCTTGTTATTTGTGTATAGGAATGCTTGTGATTTTTGCACATTGATTTTGTATCCTGAGACTTTGCTGAAGTTGTTTATCAGCTTAAGGAGATTTTGGGCTGAGATGATGAGCTCGCAGACACTTTGAAGGGTGTGTAGATCAGTTTTTATTTGGTGAAAAGTGAAAAAAGGGAATCAGGGACTGTCAGCAACATGAGAGTCCTGCTAACAAGCTTTCTGCCTCACAGATTGAATCCCCAGTTACCACACAGGAATAGAAGGGGCCAGGCTCCTCTTTCTTGCAAATGGCATGAACTTCCCAAGGCCCCACCCTGTCCTCCCAGTGCACAGACTGGTCGGAGGTTCTCCGGGAAGACCTTTTTACTTGGCTGTCTCATTCTCCACTCTAAAGAAGTACATCTAACTGCCATTAGAATAAGGATAAGGATATGGACAAAGACCAATCTTAACTGCTTCCTACTGACAGGAGGTTCTGTTTTGGGAAAATAGTCAAATCTCCCTCAGAGACGTATCTAAGGATTCCTGGCAAAAGGGGCCAATGTCTGAGTTGCATGACCGTTTTGGAGTTTGATGGCCTGAAGGTGAGAAGACACAAACAGGGTTATTAGAAAATATGTATCAAAATGAAATGTGGGGTGGGCAGTAAGGACAGCTCAAAAATCCCAAGGCCTTTTACCAGTTTGCATGGGGAAAGGGGGGCCAAAAGCCTGACTGGTAAGAAAAGCTTTTACCTTTTTGCTGGTATGTCAGGCTTCTGGGTTCCCTTCCCCTGAGCCCAATCCTAAACCGACCAGTTTAAGGTTTGAGAAATTAAATTCCCAATTTGGAGGATGCATCTGAGGGGAGTCTCCCATAGTACGAACACACAATTACCTATCAGTGAAGAGAGGAGAGAGGAGGAAAAAGGAAAAAAGAAGGTTTTTTTTTCCAAAGGAGTCCCAGGAATTCAGGATGCATTTGAAAGGGGTGCAGACTGAAGATGAATGGTTATTCATCTAGAAAAGAGAGCAGGCATCCCTGGTTCCTTTCTCTTCCTAGCAAATACCTGGGATATGTGAGGGAGGGAAAGTGAGGCATTCCTGTTTCTTTCCTCTGTTCTTGCATCCCTGAGTCCTGGCAGGCATGATGGGGTACCACCCATTGGTGTTTTAGTGGCTTTCACTCATGTTAACAGGGGAGCCTAGAGGGTGGAAGTATCAGCTCTTACCCACATATGCTATATCTCTCCTGCTGTCAGTAGCCTTTGAATTTCCTAGACCTCATTTATGTCATGGATACTAGCATAGACTTTATCTATGAAATGGGAAGCTTGGCTTAATTGGCAGGAATCAGCCACACTCACCTGTAGTATGCCTTTTAACTTCCATTATTGTCTGCCTCTGGATCCAGTTTTCTTTCCTAGTGCTTTGACCCAAACCTTGGAATTGAGTTTGGGACCAAAATGTGTCTCAGGAGTGTTGCATGGACTCCTTATCGTAAGCTGAATGCTAAGGTAACACTGTGGAATTAAGTTTTCCTCCAACGAAGAAGAGAAAAGGATGTCTTGTGACACACCCAGATAACTGGTGGCTATCATTATGCTTGCTAAGATTTGGGTGCATTGTGCTTGGCTTTGGCTAGCTCCCTTGGTCTTACTTTCCCAAAAAAGAAACCTCCAGGTGATGGGCACCCTATTTATTCCCATCATCTGTCTGGATTTGCAAGATAGTTGCTCAGAGCTAGAATATTGATCCAGATTTTTACATTACCCATCCCCCTTTCTTCCTTCTGAACTGCATCTGGAGAATGCTGGTTGGTTCATAGGAACAAGCAGGGTTAGTCTAAAATGTAGGCAAAAACTTAAAAACAACTAATGAATTTAGAATGTAATGACAAATGTATGATAAGTTTTGAAACATAATTTCTCTCTCTCTAGTCCTCATTTTTGTTAAAGAAACAAATCATGACAGGATTGAGTTGTTTGCAAAATAGACTTTAGTCTTATACTTGGCCTGATTTTTTGCATAAAGTACAGCAAGAATAACTATTTCTACATAGGACTTCTAGATTGACTTTGATGGTACTGTGTTCCACAAGGAATCTCAGACAAGACCTTTTAAAGCTAAGCCCAGCCATGGGTTTCTATCCTCAAATACCTCTGAGTTGGGTGATCCTGTCCTCCTAAGGTCCCAAGATACACTTGGAACTCCTGGCTTGTTAGAAAGTGACATTCTTTACTGACCACAGGTCAGGAACCCTGTACAGGGGCTGTGCAGACAAGGGTGTAAGGCCAGTTTTTTTCCCAAGGGGCTTTTATTGGCTCTGCAAGTCAAGTTTGATTCCTTAAAGGGAAGCATACCCTTCCAGTCTAAGCCATGGTGAAACAACCAGTTTCTTTAATTGCATCCTGTTGCAAAAGAAAATGGATTCTTATTGCACTGATGCAAACAACTATATTGCCATAAGTTAAGAATACTCACAGATAGTTTCCAAATTCTAGAGGAACCAGGCAGAGAGAAACAAACATGCTCTAAATTTTGTTCACAAGAGTATACCTTACTCAATTATTAAAGGCTGTAAATAGTCCAGAATGTTTCCTTTATTCTGAAAAACAAAACAAGTATCAGCAATATGCCAAGCAAAAGTCAAAAAGATTGCTTCAGTTTTCTGAATTCATTCAGTTAGCTTTTGTTTTCCTTGATATTCATGAACATTTTAGCTCTTTTTGAATTCTGTACATTTCCCTTTATTCCTGTGTCATAATCTTCAAAGTTATCAGACCTGTATTTGAGAGCACTTGTCAAAGTTCTATAGCTTATTGTAAACCATCTTTTGAAAAGAATTAAAACAAGACAACAATTGTGAATAATGAAATGCCCAGGGTAGTTACAATTAGAAACACAACTGACAAAGAAGTTTGGTATCTCCTTGGTTTACAATAACTTAACCTTAATTGTGATTGATAGCATACTCAGACATTAGAATTTCAGAAATCCCATACAATTTGGGAACATATATTAGTATTATTCACCAAAATGTAACCTAAAGAATATTGAGGCTGGGCGCGGTGGCTCAAGCCTGTAATCCCAGCACTTTGGGAGGCCAAGACGGGTGGATCACGAGGTCAGGAGATCGAGACCATCCTGGCTAACACGGTGAAACCCCGTCTCTACTAAAAACTACAAAAACTAGCAGGGTGAGGTGGCGGCGCCTGTAGTCCCAGCTACCCGGGAGGCTGAGGCAGGAGAATGGCGTGAACCCGGGAGGCGGAGCTTGCAGTGAGCTGAGATCCGGCCACAGCACTCCAGCCTGGGTGACAGAGCGAGACTCCGTCTCAAAAAAAAAAAAAAAAAATTGAACACCATTTTGGCAATCCTATGTAACTAAACATGTCACATAATCCTGTTTACCTCTTTTCTGGATACTTCAGAGGCCCTTCTGAAGCATCGGAAAAGTCTGGCATCAGGAAAGGCAATTTTGAAACTGAAGTTTGATTTTGGGAAGCCTGTTAAATATGTTAGAGGTTTAAAACACTTAATGTTATGAAATAGAATTCCAGATTACATAAATCATTTATTTTGCCAAAATCATGATTCAGAAACTTCTATAACCTGTTACAAATTTTGCTAAAGAGCAGATTAGTGCTTACGGATACCTTCTTGTGCTTTTATTTTAAAGCTTAATTTACAGAAAAACCTTATAGTACCCTTTTAAATTTAGTCAATATATGCACACACAGAATTTTTGCAAGATTAAGTTTTACAATCCTTCCACCACTTGTATGAACTTTTATCTACTTTGAAACAATTCTTTAACCTTAGGTAAGAATTTAGATTTTTAATGCCTTCTTATAACCTTTTTTTTGTTTGTTTGTTTGTTTTTTTGTTTGTTTTTGAGATGGAATTTCACTCTGTCACCCAGGCTGGAGTGTGGTGGCATGATCTCAGCTCACTGCAACCTCTGTCTCCCAGATTCAAGCGATTCTCCTGCCTAAGCCTCCCTAGTAGCTGGGATTATAGTTGCCCACCACCATGCCTGGCTAATTTTTGTATTTTTCATAGAGATGGGGTTTTGCCATGTTGGCCAGGCTGGTCTCAATCTCCTGACCACAAGTGATCCACCTCCCTCAGCCTCCCGAAGTGCTGGGATTACAGGCGTGAGCCACTGTATGTAGCCCTTATAACCTTTTATTAAAAACACATTTTACTGTTCTTACACACCTCACATGTAAATCTATTTCCAGTAGTCTCAATTATATGTCATGATGGCAACTTTTAGCAATTTTTAACTTCAATGTAAAATCTGGTAAGTTGTTTTGAGTATATGCTAGGAGCAGCTAAGGTTTGACTCCTTCCTGCATAATTAAGGGTGTGGTTAGTTCCATATGTCCCCATGCCTTACCAAGTTGAACAGTTCTCAAAACCAAAAAGCAGTTTATAACCTTAAAACACTTAACAAACCTTGCATCTGACCTGTGTAATTTAGTCCATCTATTTATATTTTGATGACATCTGCTTTTTACCAATAATCTTTAAGTCTTCCTTTATTTTACGAAGATTAAAGTTATATGAACTGAAAGGTACCACAGCTTTTATCTTCCCTTTTAAAAATATTTGATGCAAGCACTTATCTTCCTTTAGGCCAAATAATTAGAGCTCTTTTTAGGGACATCACACATATGTAACTACATAGGCAGGCAGAAGAAAACCCCAGTTGTCATAAGATTTTTTCAAATGGGGAGAGGGATCTACCTACTTTTAATTCCTGGGGTTCCATGAGGATGACAGAGGTCTCTCCCCACTCAGATGTGCATTAAAAGTGGCAAGGCAAAATCAAGAAAAATAATTCAGTCAACTGAAAAAAACTTTTTTTCCAGAAAAACAAGGTCCAATAAAAGGAAAACATAAAGGCCTTATAAATAGAACTATAATTTGGATATCCACTTTAATTAAGCTGAGTGCTCCTTAAGAAAATCCTTTTAACTCCATTATTAGCCAACTTTAGTGGGCCAAGCTGCCAATACTTTTGGCTTTCAAACTTTACTAAAGGCTTAGAGAAAGGAAAATGCAAGGCAGTTCGTGGAGGGAAAGAGAGTCAGTAAGCAGCAAAAGATTATGCAGATATGAAACCATAAAGGACTCATTTGCTAAGCTAGGATTGAATCTGGGGCCACCATTGTAAAATGGCAGAGGCTAGAATAAAACGTTGCCACGTGGTTACAGGTCTTGCTCCCAAGGACAACAAGATGGAGGCCTGCAGCAAAGTTTGCTGCGGACTATACAGAAAGTCATGCAAAGCACACTAGATTGGTTGCAGCTTAAGACGAACCTCACAAATCCTTTCTCACAACCAAAACTACAGAAAATATAAATAGTGATCCCCATCATTCCCGGCCCAGCAAAATGTCTTCCAAAAAGAAAAAAACCTCGTTTAAAAGTTACCTGCTGACAAGGTAGAGAAAAGGATGAGACAGCTTAGATGCAGGGCTATGTTAGTTGCTGACAGGGTGGAGAAGAGAAAAGGATGCCTGGGGGAAGAACCTATTATTCTTATGCCAGTTTTTCCTCCACTAGGGAGAGAAGCATAATTGCTGTGGGATGGAGCTGGACTCCCTGGATGGGAGAGTGGGAGACTCCACGGGCGCTTGGCAGTGAATGCCAGCCAGCCTCACGGGGCCCTTGGGTCATGCGTCCCAGCCCTAGCAGGGAGGGGAGGGCGGCGGGGAACTGCTGCTGCTCGCCCATCTGTACCAAAAAAAGACAGAAAAGGCCATGGAAAGGCTGGGTTGGACTGAGGCCGACATTCCGCATCTCCGGGAGCAATAGGAGTGGGGGCACAGTTTCCTTTATCCTCAGAAGAAATCCAAAGGAAAAAAGACTTAGAAGCAAGAGAGAAAAAGTTTTATTTATTTATTTATTTATTTTTGGTTTGCATCTCACTAACCCTTTCTCAAGCCTTATGTTTTGCAAACAGTATGTTGTCGGAAAAAACCGGGTTCTTGTCACAGGATCAGGAAAGATTAGGCTTGCAGACACTTTGAAGGGTGAGTAGGGCAGGGTTTATTGGGTGAAAAGGACAAAAAGGCCCACAGGGACTCTCTCAGCAAAGAGAGTCCTGCTAGCAGGCTTTCTGTATCACAGAATGAATCCCTGGTTGCCACATAAGAGCAGAAGGGGTCAAGCTCATCCACCCATGCAAACGGCATGAACTTCCTGAGGCCCCGTCCTGTCCTTCCAGTAGGCAGGCTGGTCGGAGGTTCTCCAGGGTGCTCTTTTTACTTGGCCGTCTCATTATATATGAACAACAATTAATATCTGGATTCTCAGGATCAGAATGTGTTGATTGGTGTGCAGCTCTTTACTTGCTAGCTATATGACCAAGAGCAGTTTAAACTCTTGATGCCTCAGTTTTTCCATCTATGAAACGGAGAAAATAATTGTACATATTTCATAGGGTGATTGTGAGGAATAAATACAATAATTCATTTACTCATTTAACAAACATTTGTTGAGTTTTTCAGCTGGGCATGGTGGCTCACACCTGTAATGTCAGCACTTTGAGGGGCTGAGGTGAGCAGATCACTTGAGGCCAGGAGTTTGAGATTGGCCTAGACAGTATGGCAAAACCCTGTCTCTACTAAAAATACAAAAATTAACTGGGCGTGGTGGTGGTGTGCTGCAATCCCAGCTACTCGGGAGGCTGAGACATGAAAATTGCTTGAGCCTGGGAGGTGGAGGTTGCAGTGAGCCGAGATCAAACCACTGCACTCCAGCCTGGGCAACAGAGTGGAACCTGTCTGAAAAACAAAAACAAACATTTGTTGAGTTTTATTTATGCTAAAACTCTGGGGATACAGTGGGGAGCAAATGAATGCATATACTGCCTTCATGGAATAACAGTGATCAAATAGTCACACTTAAATTCAGTCACTCATTGAAATGTAACATTACAATGGTGACAAGGGCATTAAGGAATTAGTTCATAGTATGATGAGGCCTATGATAAAAGGATTTGAAGTAGTTAGATTAGAATAGGCTTTTTTGAAGAAGTAAGGATTGAACTGAATTCTGGAGAAAAAAATACAGCATATCAGATAGAGGAAACACGCTAAGATTTTTTTTCATGGGAGGGAGTATGGTGAATACATGATGAAGTGAAAGATGCTGCTGGAGAGTTAGATAGGAGCCTTACAATTCATGGCCTTGTAAATCATATCAAAGGGATTTTGTATTTATCCTAAGAGGAATGGGATACTCCAGATAATTTTAGCAGGGAGTGACTTGATCAGATTTGCATTTCAAAAAGCACATTTGGCCTGAAGGAGAAAAGTATATTCAGGTAAAACAGTTAAGAGTAGACAGACAATCACGGTAGCCAGAGGAGAGATGATGGTGGCTTCTTCTGGGAGGTGGTAGTAGTAGTAAGAAAAAGTGATGTAGGATGACATTACCACTTGTTAAAAATACTCTTCTTTCTCCATTGAATTGCTTTTGCACATTTATTAAAAAAATCAACTGGCCATGTTTGCATGGGTCTATTTCTGGGCTCTCATATATTGTCTTGGTGCATTTGTCTATTCATTTGCCAACATTGCAGTGTCTTGATTACTGTAGATTTAATACTAAGTCTTAGAATTGGGTAATGTGATTCCTCCAACTTTATTATTCATTTTCAAAATTGTTTTAGCTATTCTAGTTCCTTTACATTTCCATATAAATTTTAGAATTAGCTTTTCTTTTTTTCTTTTCTTTTTTTTTATTTGAGATGGAGTCTCGCTGTGTTGCCCGGGCTGGAGTGTAGTGGCGTGATCTCAGCTCACTGCAAGCTCCACCTCCCGGGTTCATGCCATTCTCCTGCCTCAGCCTCCCGAGCAGCTGGGACTACAGGCACCCACTACCACGCCCAGCTAATTTTTTGTATTTGTAGTAGAGATGGGGTTTTACCGTATTAGGCAGGATGGTCTCGATCTCCTGACCTCGTGATCCACCTGCCTCGGCCTCCCAAAGTGCTGGGATTACAGGCGTGAGCCACCACACCCAGCCTAGAATTAGCTTTTCTATACCTTAAAAAATACTCGCTGAAATTGTTGTTGGAATTGTGTGAAATATATAGATTAATTTGGGTTGAACTGACATCATTAGTATGTTGAGTACATGAACATAGTATCTGTTTCTATTTATATAGATATTCTTTATAATAATTTATTTCATTAGCACATTGCAGTTTTCAGCATAAGTACTGTACATGTTATATTTATATTAGGTTTATACCTAAGTATTTCTCTTTTTGCAGGTATTTTAAATAACTACCAAATAGGCATTTGATTTCTTTTTCTTGCCTTATTGCTTGGGCTCAGACTTCCAGTATGCTGAATAACAGTGGTGAGCTTGTAAATCTTTGATATCCTGATCTTAAGAGAAAAACATTCAGTGTTTTACCATTAAGCTATGATGTTACTTGCAGGTTTTTTGTAGAAAGTTCCCTTGTATTTCTAGTTCACTGAAAGTTTTTATTATGAATTGATGTTGAATTGTGTCAAATGCTTTTTCTGTGTCAATTTATATGATCATGTGGTTTTTCTTCTTCAGACCATTAATGTGGTATAGACATTGATTTACAAATATTGAATGAGCCTTGCATTTCCAGGATAAACCCCATTTGGTGTTGAGTATTGTACTTTTTTTTCTGTATTACTGAATTTTATTTGTTAATATTTTGCTGAGGATTCTTATATTTGAGTTCATAAGAGATATTGGTCTATAGATATCTTTTGTTTTGCTCTCTATGTCTGGTTTTGGAGACAAAGTAATGCTGGCTTTATAAAATGAACTGAGAAGCTGTTTCACAGAGGCAGGTCTTTGCAAACCTATCCCAAAGTTCAAAGAAGCTTAGAGGCTGAAGAAAGAAGCTTACAAATCCAGTTTCTTGGAAAAGTTTAATAGGGACTTACAAATAGAAGCCATGTGTGTCTCAAGTGGGGGCAAGACAAGATAATGAACCCCTGCATCATTATCCCCCAGACCCAAGGATTATATACCTTAAAGGAGGGGCACATGTGCTTCAGAGGCAATACTAGGAATATGCCCTAAGTGCAGAATTTACTGGAAATACCTTCTTGTACACAAGGAACAATAGATAAACTGGAAATCTTAGAGGCCTTTCTGGAACAGGGGTTAAGTAGAAGCCAACGTGGTAGATTAGCTTCCAAAATAGAGTTGTTTTAGGCTCCATAGAAGCTTTTGTTTCTTTCTGTTTTCTGGAAGAAATTGTGTAGAATTGTTATAATTTCTTCTTTAAGTGTTTGGTAGAATTCTCTAGTGAAACCACTTGGGCCTGGAGATTTCTTTTTGGCAAGGTCTTCAGTATGGATTTATTTTTCTTTATTGTTATAGAACTATGCAGGTTACCTGTTTAATCTTGAATGATTTTGGCAGTTTTTGGTTTTAAAGGAATTAGTTCATTTCACCCAAGTTGTCAAATTTCTGTACATAGAATTTTTTGTAGGTTTTCCTGTTATCCTTTTTAATATCTGTACGGTCTGTAGGATTACCTTCTTTTTGTTACTGATACTAGTTGTTGTGTCATTTCTCTTTTTTGTCTTTTTTTTTTTTGGAGATAGAGTCTTGTTCAGTCACCCAGGTTGGAGTGCAGTGGCATGATCTAGGCTCACTGCAGCCTACACCTCCTGGGTTCAAGTGATTCTCCTGCTTCAGCCTCCTGAGTAGCTGGGATTACAGGCATGCACCACCACACCATACTAATTTTTTGTATTTTTAGTAGAGATGGGATTTCACCATATTGGCCAGGCTGATCTTGAACTCCTGACCTCAAATGATGCACCCGCCTTGACCTCCCAAAGAACAAGTGTGAGCCACAGTGCCTGGCCCCTTTTTTGTTAGTCTTGATAGAGGTTTCTTAATTTCATAGATCTTTTCAAATAATTAGTTTATATTTCATTGATTCTTTCTATTGTTTTTCTGTTTTCAATCTCATTGTTTTCTGCTCATGTCTTTATTATTTCCTTCCTTCTGCTGCTTTGAGTTTATTTTGCTCTCTTTCTAGATTCCTAAGGTGGAAGTTTAGATTGTTTTGAGACCTTTCTTTTCTATAAGCATTTGCATGCTGTAAATTTCCTCTAGTCACCTTTTCAACTGTATTTCACAAATTTTTATATGTTGTATTCTCATTTAGATTAAAATATTTTTAAATTTCTCTTGAGGATTTTCCTTTGATCCCATTTAGAAGTCTGTTGTTTAATTTCCATATATTTGGAGAATTTCCTGTTATTTTTTCTTGTTCTTTCCTAGTTTAACTTTGTTACGGTCAGAGAATGTACTTTTAAAAAAAATTATTAAGGTTTGTTTTATATATCAGGATATGCTATATCTTAGTGAATGTTCCATGTGCACTGAAAATAATATGTATTCTGCTATTGTTAGGTAGAGTGTTCTATAATTGTCAATTAGGTTCAGTTGGCTGATGGTGTTGTACAAATATATGTTTTTAATTGAATTTTTGGGTCTAATTCTATTATTTATTGAGAGAAGAGTGTTAAAACTAGTACAATTTTGGAATTGTTTGTTTATCTCTTTAATTCTATCAGTGATTGCTTCATGTGTTTTGAACTTCTGCTATAAATTTCACATTTATATATAACTGCCGTATCTTCTTGATGAATTGACCGTTTGATTATAATTAAATGCCCTCTATTTCTGATAATACTTTTTTGTTTTAAAGTCTATTTTAACGTATTATTGTAGCCACTCCATGTTTCTTATGCTTGTTGTTTGCATGGTATATCTTTAACCTACATTTGACTTTATATTTGTACATATGTGCTTATATATAGCCTGCATATAATTGGGTCTTCCTTCTTTATGCACTTCGGCAATCACTACTAATTGGAGAATTTAGGCCATAGATACCTTTAAAAATTGCTGTTTAAGTGTTGATGTGGCTAGATTAGATTTACTATTTAAAAGTTGTTTTCTGTTTGCTCCTTTCATTTTGTTCCTCTTTTAAACTCTCTGCCTTCTTTTGGGTTATTTGAACATTTTTTGGTATTCCATTTTAATGTATCTACTGGTATTTTATCTATACTTCTCTACATTTATTTTTGTGGCTATTCTAGGGATTACAATGTGTATCCATTACCTTGTCTATAATGAGTTAATATTGTACCACTTCATGTTGAATGTTGAAACTTTTTGACTATTTATGTCCTTTTCCGACTTTGTCCTTTGTGCTAGAGTTGTCATATATATTACACCTACATGCATTTACATCTTCATAAGACAGCTATAATTTTTGCTTTAGTAGTCATATGTTTTTTTAAATAACTTGAGGAAAAATGATCTTTTATATTTACTCCAGTATTTATCAGTTGTGATATTCTTTATTTTTTCCTGAAGATCCACATTTACCTCTAATATTGTTCTCCTTCAGCCTGAAGAACTTCCTAGTATTTCTTATAGTGCAGTTTTGCTGCTGACAAATTTTCTTAGTTTTTCTTTTTGAATATATTATGTATTTACTCTTCATTCTGGAAGAATTTTATTTCATTTTTTAGGTATAGGATTGTGGGTTGACAGTTTTGTTTCTTTCAGCACCTTAAAGATGATGTCTTATTGTCTTTGATCCTCCATGTTTTCTAATGAGAGACCCACATACTTTCAAGATTTTCTCCTTAACTTTGATTTTTCAGCAGTATGTAAGTGAAGTTGAATTATTATATTTGAGTTTCACTGCACTTCATAAATCTGTAAATTTTTAACTTTCTTCAAATATGGGAAGTTTTGGCCATTTAAATATTTTTCTGCCCTATTTTTGCCGTCTTCTCCTTTTAAGATTACAATTATACATTGATTTGATCTTTTTATATTATTCCATGGGTTCCTGAGGTGCTTTTCATTTTATTTCAATATTTTTCCTCTCTGTTCTTCAGACTGTGTTTCTGTTGTTCTGATAGTCAGATTTACTATCTCTTTCCTTGTAATCTCCATTGTGCTCCTATGAGCATCCAATGAACTTTTTTTTACCAGTTCTAAAATTTCCATCTTTCTTATTTTCTATTTCTTTCCTTAGATGTTCTATCTTTTTATTCATTTTAAGAGTATTTCCTATACCTGATTGAGCATACTTGAATTAGCTGCATTAAAGTTCTCATCTGATAAAGTTCTCACATCTTGATTATACTGGGGTTAGTATATATTTGTTGCCTTTTCCCTTGAGAATGTTGACATTTTACCAGTTCTTTGTATATTGAATAATTTTGGATTATATTTGGGACATTGTGAAGGTTATATTATGTAGGTTCTATTATATTCTTCTGAATAATGTAAATGTTTTTGTTTTATCTATCAATTAGCTTGCTAGATTCAGAAATAAACTTTATCTCACCTTCTATGAATGGTGCTTCAAATCTTAATTCTCTAAGCCTTTGGTGTACTTTTTTTGACTCTGTATATGAATGTATGCTTCATGGGTTGTTTTTAAATTTGTATAGTATTCATACATGGAATCAGGAGATTACTTTCGGTGGTTCTTTGTTCTGTATGATTTCTCCTTTATATTCCGACAGTTGGTCATGGTTCCCAGGGCTCCTTTCCCTGGTTCTACCAGGTTCCTCTAGCAAGAGAGATGGTGGGATTTCTTTTTCTTTTTCTTTTTTTTTTTTTGAGACGGAGTCTCACTCTGTCGCCCAGGCTGAAATGCAGTGGCTGGATCTCAGCTCACTGCAAGCTCCGCCTCCCGGGTTCACGCCATTCTCCTGCCTCAGCCTCCCGAGTAGCTGGGACTACAGGCGCCCACCACCTCGCCCAGCTAGTTTTTTTGTATTTTTTAGTAGAGACGGGGTTTCACCGTGTTAGCCAGGATGGTCTCGATCTCCTGACTTCGTGATCCGCCTGTCTCGGCCTCCCAAAGTGCTGGGATTACAGGCTTGAGCCACCGCGCCCGGCCGAGATGGTGGGATTTCTATTGTAGTTTAAGCTGCCTATACCACACTGCTTAGCAGTGACGTTTCATCATTGGGACAAAGCTACCAAAAACTGACAAACTCACTCCTCTTCAGCCACTTGTGTTAATTTTTCTTTTTTCACTTGTTAAAATCCTTAGGTTATCTCTCTGTCTCTCTCTCTCTCCCTCCTTCCTTCTTTCTCTCTCTTTCTCCCTTGCCATCTACACACACACACACACACACACACACACACACACACACATACATATATTTATATGTATTTATGTATTTTGTCCAGAGTTTATAGAAGTTTTCAGTGGGAGAGTTGGTCTTTGAGCATGAGATTATAGTGACATACTAAAAGCTAAAAGACTGCTTCTATTTTTGCTCTGTCAAATTGAGACACAAAAATCTGACTTCCATAGGGTAGTGTAAAGAATGAAAATATATTTTAAGCATCTAGTGAGGGCTGGTCATATAGAAGTCATTCGAAAGCATGAAACCATGGTTATTGTTATCAGTCTGTCTCCACAGCCCTTGACATAATTTAAACACTTTTCATCTTGCATTTGTTTTGGCACAGTAGTCTCATTACTGGCTTTCTTGTTTTTAGGTTCACCCTACTTAAGCTTTCTTGTGCACTGTTGCTAGTGTTATCTTTTAAAATTACAAATATGATGACGTTATATTGTTACAGTAAAATTTATGATGATTCCACATTGTCTATAGATACAATTCAAACTCCTTAACTACAATTAGTAGTTTTATAATTAATAATATAGGACCTTTTATTGTGAGGCCTTTTATAAAATTGTTGTGATGTTGTGCTTGGGAAGACAAAGTAAAAAGTGAGTTCATAAATATATGCTGTGTCGGATAGTAGAAGGAATGATGAGAAATTAATCATCTGTAACTAAAGAATTAATTATTGTGTCCCAGGGCTGTGTCTATTGAATTGTCTGTCATCATGTTTAGTCTTTGAATTTACTTAATATTGACTAATTTTCTCTTTTTAAATAATTTTAGCCAGGGGGAAGCTCATAGATCTTTCCATAGCTCCATTTGGCCAGTTTGATTACTTTGAATATGTGTATGGTTTGGTACTCCTGATTTGTTAATATTTATAAATAGGGAGAAAAGGAAAAGCTTTTACATGAAAACAAACAATTTGAGAAGATTGCTGAAGAATTAAAAGGAACAGAACAAGAACTAATTGGTCTTCTCCAAGCCAGAGAGGTTTGTTTAAGGAAACATTTTTATTTTAAATATTTTGTTAATAGAATATAGATTTATGAATTATGGTATAAGCATTTGTTTTGCTAAAGATTTCTTCACAAAATTCCTTTCAAAGCATTTATTATTACATTAATGTGTTTATGATTGATTTAAAACACATCTAGACAACCTCCACATTATAATGTGAGAAAGATCAACATTTAAAAGATCAATATGATGCATTATGCTGTGGTTTATAATAGTTATATTTCTTGATGTCTTGAGTATTTTTTCTTTTGAGACAGAGTCTCACTATGTTGCCCAGGCTGGAGTGAAGTAGCTAATTCAAATGCACAGTAATTGCACACTAGCTTTGAACCTTGTGCTTCCTGGATCATCCCCTCAAGTAGCTAGGATTATAGGGGCACACCACCACGCCTAGCCAAGTATTTCTTAATTGGTACATTTGAAATTTAGCCTTCATTAAGTTAGGTTCTTAGTTTATAGTACTTTTTATAGTGCTCATGTTATAGTTTTAGAATTTGTATTTTAAAGTGTGTTTCCAGTCCATGACAGAATTACATCTTGTCTTTTTGTAATAATAATGTTTTAGTTTTTTAAGATACTACCTGATTTCATCAATTAATATATTTCTCCTTGATAATATAAAATTTTAATTGAAATTAATTACTTGGCAGAGTGATAAGAATATTTTATAACATGTAACTTTTTCTGGTTGAATTTTACAATATCAAGATAGAATTTACTTACATTGAATATGTCATTGTTCATTGTTTTAAAATTATAGTGATTATAGTGATTATTCACTTTAAATTTACTCATTTAAAATATTTGACATAACCTGCCCAATTTTTGCCAAATATATGATTTAATTACTCAGTGAATATACCTTTTAAATGAGAAAATTGGAAAAACACTTGCCATAGTTATATATGTTTATTTTGCAGAAAGAAGTACATGATTTGGAAATACAGTTAACTGCCATTACCACAAGTGAACAGTATTATTCAAAAGAGGTTAAAGATCTGAAAACTGAGCTTGAAAATGAGAAGTATGTTTTCCATTTATCTAAGAATAGCTTATGTACTCAATTCCTAAGCTTTCTGGTGATAAATAATAATTTAATTATATTTAATATTTATTTGAATGTATTTGAAATTGTATTTTTATTCTTAAGGATCTAAATAGTGTGCTAATTTCATTGCTAAGGAAAGTACATATCACTGACATGAAAAAGAGTACACCGCAAAGCTTAGAAACACTTTACATCAATGTGCTCCTTTTCTTAGAGGTATTTGGTTCCTCATAAAAGTAATCATTTTCAGTTCTAACTAGCTGTTTTGGTTGTTTTGCTAAATTATTTTATAGGTTTTTGTTGATAAAGTGTCAAAATAAAAATTTATTTCTTATATTATCCAAATAAAATATTGAATTGGATGATTTTACCTACTCAGTAAGTTTAATTTGGAGAGAACGCAGGGGACATTATTATTGTATTATTACTCAGAGAAAAGTAAATTCAAGTAGCCAGTCTAGTGGTGGTGAGCATGATTTTCCCCTTTTGGTGGCTTCTCAGTACTAGGTTAAATAAGAAAAGTAAACAGTTTATGCAGCATCCTCTCCTTTCCTTTTTATCTAATTTTCTATTTCTGGTACCTTTTCAATAGTACCTTTTTAAGGGCCCTAGGTAAAACTCATCTATTAACTAATGTCCCTTTTAATGAATGGACTGATTAGTTATTTGTATTTTAATGTACATTTGTTATCCTTAGTATATTTGCTTTTCAACTTTTCATGGCTTAGTGAAACGCTTTATCTCCTCTTTGATGAATTTCCAGTATCATTAAATAGAAATAGATAATAGATGCTCCTAAAATCACTCTGTAGAGCCACATACTCCTCTGCCTTCATTTAAAATTGATATTGGATGTAACCAATACACAATAATCTCTCTTCCAAGGTAGAACATTTGAAATCTTTTAAGAGCAAATTAGGTGTTGTGCACAAAAGTTAAACTTAGGTTTTTTTTTTTTAATGAAAATATCTTAATTAAACACAGCTCATGCCTCATGTACTACTTTAATCAAGTTATAGGAAATTTGAATTAACTTCTAAGAGACAGTCTAATGGAGAGGAAAAAATTATTGAAGAAAATAATGTACTTTTCAGAATTTGTGGAAAGTATGAAAGGATGAGCATACAGGGAACATGCAAGGAAATATATTGTGTGACATTTGAAAATTTAGTAAAGAAAAATTTCAAAAATATATAAATTAGAGGGAATAATGTAATGATCAACCTATCACCCGGCTTCAGGAATTATAAACCAATAGTCAATTTTGTTTCATGTTTGTCCCCCCGTCCATCATCCCTTTCCCCTATCATTATGTTGAATTAAATTCCATATTATGCCATTTCATTTGTAAATATTTTGGTATGACTTTTTTTTTAAAAAAAATAGGCTTAAGAATACTGAATTAACTTCACACTGCAACAAGCTTTCACTAGAAAACAAAGAACTCACACAGGAAACAAGTGATATGACCCTAGAACTCAAGAATCAGCAAGAAGATATTAATGTGAGTTGAAAAAGAAAGTTCTGGTGACTTAGTTTTCTTCCAATTAGTAGGTTAGAATAGATGACCTCTAAAGATCCTTTGAACTTTAAAGTCTGATTACTTTAGAGCTAAAACTTTGTTTTAGAAGAAAAATATGCATATTGGTCTTATAGGGTGGTAATGGGTGACAGAGGCTACCCTCTGATTAGTGTGGAGGCCACTCCTAGAACAAGTTAATCTAATTTTAGGCATCAAGATTTTTAAAAACCATCTAGTCAATAGGTATTTATTAAGTCATATAAGATTGTGGAGAATACAATGATGAATAAAATGTCACCCTTTCTCTTTAAGAACTTTTGACTTAATAAAAATAGTAGTTTCTCACATAGCTTAAGCAAAATAGTGTGTCATATGTGTTGTTAGTGGGACAAAGTGTTATCAGAGTTTGCAGGATCACTTCTGCTTTGGATAAAAAGAAGGCTTCTGAGAGAATATAACATTGATTTTGGTCTTAAAAGATGAATTATGACTTCAGTAGGTAACAATGAATGGAAAACGTTACTTGAAGTGACAATATGAACAAAGGATACAGACTTAAAGTAACACTGGAAAACCAAATGAGACTTGTTTTGTTAACTATTGTATAGGGATTGTTGGGAGAATAATTAAAGTAAGGCTTAAAATGTAGTATGAAACTATACAAGTTGAAAAGCCTATTTTTTTTTTGCTTTATATATAGCTAAATAAATTTTATACTGATAGATAAAGGTCTTAAATAGTAGTTTAATTTTATTTTTGTTTAAACAGAATAATTGATATAAACAACGTTATTTCTTTAGAATAACAAAAAGCAAGAAGAAAGGATGTTGAAACAAATAGAAAATCTGGAAGAAACAGAAACCCAATTAAGGCAAGACTAACAAATTGGCCTTTTTTTGGTCTGGCAAAATATTTTGATATTTCTTTTCTATTTACTTGTTATCATTAATTTAAATTGGACTGATGTTGAATATTGTATAAAGTAAAAATTAGACATAAATCACTGTTGTGGAATCCTGCTTAAAATAAAATTATAATAATGTCTACTTTGTGCTTAGTGTTAAAAGCTAGTGAGATTAGACAGAAATTTTAACATCATAAACCTTCTCATTCTTTAATATTTAAGAAAATATATTAATCACATTTCATAAAATATAGAAATCTTAAAAATTACTTCTAATCATATGAATGATTATAATACTGGAATATTTATACCCACTCTATATTTTAAAGAATGTATTTGGTTATTGCTTATAACCATACACACATAATTTTATATGTGGTTTTTCCATTTAATATTATTTTTAGCATTATTAATGTTTTTATGTTTTTTCACAGTCATCTATTTTATGTCCATCTACCAGTCATTCAAGTGGATGTAATGACATTATTTTTGTCATTTTTACTTTTGGATATTTATGTTTTTTAGTTTTTCACTTTTTTTTTTTTTTTTGAGATCGAATCTTGCTCTGTCGCCCAGGCTGGAGTGCAGTGGTGCAATCTCGGCTCACTGCAAGCTCCGCCTCCCGGGTTTACGTCATTCTCCTGCCTCAGCCTCCCAAGTAGCTGGAACTACAGGTGCCCGCTACCTTGCCTGGCTAGCTTTTTATATTTTTTAGTAGAGACGGGGTTTCACCGTGTTAGCCAGGATGGTCTTGATCTCCTGACCTCGTGATCCACCCGTCTCGGCCTCCCAAAGTGCTGGGATTACACGTGTGAGCCACCACACCCAGCCTCTTGTTTGTACTTATATTCTGAAGTATTCAGTTTTGGTTTTTTACATTTGGTTAGAGAATGTGGTCTTTAAGACTTCCTTATTTTGAGTTATTTGAGATCTAATAATTTTTATTATAATGTCACTCTTCCATTTTCTTTTAGAAATGAACTGGAATATGTGAGAGAAGAGCTAAAACAGAAAAGAGATGAAGTTAAATGTAAATTGGACAAGAGTGAAGAAAATGTATGTTGTATTTAATAATGGATTGTATCACAAAATTTCAAATCGTAAAAGCAACACCACATGTCTAAACTAAAATAAAGGGAAGTATACTGTTGTAAAAATAATAGTGATCTAGAGACTGTCATCAGCCATCAACCTTAAATATTTAGGAAAAGTTGGATTATTTTACTACTAATCTGTTATCTATATCTAGAAGAAATAGTGGCATAATTCTGATTTTCTTTTAACATATGTTCAATATTTAATGTAGACTAACATCTTTTAGGCTAAACAAAAGGCTCATACTTCAGTAATATAAAATACATGGATGACAAATTGTTTAATAATTTTGTGTCATGCTTTGGTGAATATGATATCAAATTAAGATAATAAGGTTTTTAGGGAAGAGTGTCATGAAAATGGAATAGTACAAGATATGTGACATGATTATAGTATATATTATACAGAGTGGAAGAAAATTGTGCCAAAGTAGAAAGATCGATCTAGATTATTAGGTCTTTGATTGTGTTTTTTCCATTCATTCAACAAATATTATTGACCACCTACTATGTGTCAGGCACTGTTCTTGGTGTTACATTTGGATTTCATTTATTTGGTAGATAGTAGTGATCTAATTAAAGTTTTTTATTGAGGAGGTGACACCGTTTAATATTTGCGAATGGAATGGGGAGAGATGAAAGGCATTGGAATCAGTTGGAAAGCTATTAAAAGTCATCTTCAAAATTCTAAAAAAATCTTGGAGAAGACTCTGGCCTAGTTCAATTCATACTTATTCCCGAGTCAATCATTGTGGCTAGGGGATAGAGTAACCTGGCTAAGCCTGAGCTGCATGTCCACTCATAGAGATAGAGTTAGCCCCCATCAAATTACATGAGCTGAGCAGGACTACTGTGAATTTTATAGTAGAGGAATTCTTGCAGGAAAGGGTGTTGGCCAGACCACAACATAGGTCCTCTATTTGGATACTATTAGAGTCTATAGAAAGGACATCTAATTCAAACTTAAGTTAGGGTATGCTTCCTGAAAGAAGTCACATTCAGTGTGAAGCTTTAGATTAATAGGAATTAGTGGAGGACAGGTGGTGGACACAAGTATAGCAGGGAGGATAATATTCTAAGTTAAAAAAACATAAACATTGTATGTGTAAGTCTGAAAGTATCAGAACATGGCATATTTAAGTACAAAAAATTCATTATAACTAAAAGATGGAGTTTAAGGCAGTGGTGGTAGAGGGCAGAGTGAGGAAAGATGAGGGTAGGGAGAGGTAAGCATGGAGAGATGAAGGTGGGGAAAGATGAGGGTGGATCATTTAAGGCCACTTAAGCTGCATTTAGGAGTTTGAGGCCATTGAAGAATTTTGACATGAGGATTGTTAAAATTATATTTACACTTTTGAGAGCTGTAAAACTATTGGAACAGTTCAAGGATGAGATAAGGTACCATTTTAAAGGGCTTACAATAGACCAAGCACGTTCTAGGTTCTTTCTATGTGTTATTTCACTCAAAGTGGGAAATCAGACCTCCAAAGGATAAAAACCTTCAAAAGGTTACATGACTAAGAAAGAAGTACTAGAGCTGGTCTTCTACATTCTTTAAACTATACCACATTCTCCTCCCTGAAAAGCTCTTTTTCTTTTAGTTCATATTTATTAGTTAAATTCAGCCTGAAAAAAATGAACTTAATATGCTAAATACTTGGTATGTAATTCACTACTTTAAAATTTGTATCAGAGGCCACTGCAGATCATTAAGCCTATTGTTTGTTCATAGAGAAAAACATGAATTTAATTTTTAATGTAAAATAAAATCCTCCATTAAGAATTTAAAACACAATTTATTTTGCGAATATAGAAAATATTAGTGATGATTTAAGGAAAAAAATGAAATGCATGACAAATTTTTAGCAATATCGGTTTCCCATATTTCGATTCCAACTTACCTGTTAAAACAGTTTCCCAGAAAGAATCCAGGTTGTAAATACTTCCCAGATATTTTGTGTGACATTGAATTTCATTACACTTTTCTTCCCTCAATCTGCTACCTTAGTTCCAACATTTTTTATTTTATATATATTTTACCTACTGAGCCTCAGTTTCCTCATCTCTCAAATGGAGATAATACCTATCCTTTCTATCTCATTGGATTGTTGCAAAGTTCAGAATTAAACATTGCAAAGATAAGAATGATGAATGTTGACATATAAGCAGTAACATAAAAATGATTTTTTAACTGAGAAAAATTATATTTATGGTATACAAAATGATGTTTTGATGTATGTATACATTGTGAAATGATTAAATCATGCTAGTTAACATATTCATCACTTCACATGCAAAGATGCGTTTTTTTTTAAAAAAGGGATACTGAGGCTGAGTATAGTGGCTCACACCTGTAATCCCAGCACTTTGGGAGGCTGGAGTGAGAGGATCACTTGAACCCAGGAATTGGAGGTTGCAGTGAGCTATGATTACATTTGTATTTAGATGATCTTTATTAAAATTTGTGATTTTAGTATAATTTGAATTACCATGATTTTGAAGTGACATTTATCAGTACTTTATGCAATATTTTTATTAGTCTGAAATTGCCTGTTTTGACTGGAATACTGAATAAAATAGCTATAATTTCTCAAAATTTTTTAGTGTAACAATTTAAGGAAACAAGTTGAAAATAACAACAAGTATATTGAAGAACTTCAGCAGGAGGTATGTATTTTTTATAAATATTCTCAAAATCAAACTGATATTTTCATCGCAGTTTTAGAGAATAATGCTTTCTCTTCCTTTAGTAATTTGAGTCTAAGTCAGTGGCAAGGTAAGTTTGAATAACTTTAGTACTAAATATAATTATTTTTACTTTTAACAGAATAAGGCCTTGAGAAAGAAAGGTACAGCAGAAAGCAAGCAACTGAATGTTTATGAGATAAAGGTATTTGGCATCTTTATTTTTGTTTTTTAAATATTAACAGATAGATGAGAATTTAGATATTTTATTCCACTTGTTTATACAGTATAAATTGAAAAGTTGAAAGGTTGTTATCTTTTTAAATAGGGGAGATCAATTCTTTTAGTTGTAATAGAGTACACATCTGTGATTTAGCATGCACATATCTTCTTAAGCTTGGATTCAAGCAACTTAAGAATATATGTGCATGCATGAGCTCTTTGTGTGTGGTCATATTCCCTACCTCCATATTAAAAAGTGAAATTGAGTAAGTAGAATGGATTCTTGGAATCTACATTTTAAAAAGCTCTATGTGTGATTATCCTGCTGCAGAAGGAGATTGAGAACCATTTACTTGTATAAAACAAATTAAAGCCTTACAGTATAAGCTCCTAATATTAGAGCCATATTTTGTAACCTTATTCCTATGTCTTTGAACAATGACTGACAGTAAGTATTCAATGAATAGTTTTTGAATTATGAATGGAAAACAGCAGTTCTCATTGTGTTAATTATGTGCTTTTTGGGAGGAAACATAAAAATCTTATACCTTCCTTTAATGGTATTTGAAATTAAAAATATGTAAATGTGATTAAAAATTAAGTCAAGTAAGGATTTTCATAAACTGTTGACATTCTATATAAACATAACAGATTCATATATCTTATAATTCAGCTCTTCTACTCTTAGGTAGAGTAAGGAGAAAGGTACAAAAATATTTATAGCAGCATTCTTTGTATTAGCCCCAAACAGAAGACAACACAAATGTCAATCAATAGTATAAAAATCAGTCAATAAAAAATAACACCAAAATAATCCAGATGTTAGAATTAGCAGATAAAGTCTTTTATGCAGCTATTATAAACATCTTCAAAGACGGAAAGGAAAATATGGTCATAACGAAAGATCAAATGGGGAATGTCAGTGAAGGAATGGAAACTGAAAATAATCAAATGGAAGTTCTAGAACTGAAAAGTAAAATGTCTTTAAAAACCAAAACCAAAACCAAAGCCAAAACCAAATGGTCCTAATAGTAGATTGAAGACAAATGAATCAAGTGTCAGTAAACTGGAAGCTGGATAAGTAGTAATTATCTAGTCAGAGGTACACAGAAGAAGATTTTTTAAAAGAGAAGAATAGTGCCTCAGTGGCCTGTGGAACAATAACAAGTGTTTTTAAGTGTGTAATTGAAATCCCCCAGTAAGAAGAGAAAGAGAATAGGGCAAATAAAATTTTCCCTTTTGAGACAGAGTTTCACCCTGTCACCCAGGCTGGAGTGTGCAGTGGAGCAATCACAGCTCACCACAGCCTCGACCTCCTGGACTCAGGTGATCCTCCTACCCTAGCCTCCTGAGTAGCTAGGACTACAGGTGTATGCCATCACATCCAGCTAATTTTTGTATTTTTGGTAGCGATGGGGTTTTGCCATATTTCCCAGGCTGATCTTGAACTCCTCGGCTCAAGTGATCCACTTGCCTCAGCCTCCCAAATTGCT
The DNA here is from genome assembly GCF_009764315.1 of Trachypithecus francoisi. Lineage (NCBI taxonomy): Eukaryota > Metazoa > Chordata > Mammalia > Primates > Cercopithecidae > Trachypithecus > Trachypithecus francoisi. Next base: position 106,967,981 of record NW_022681470.1, on the reverse strand, counting down.
AGGATTATAGGTATGAGTAACTGTGCCTGACCTTGGCAAATAAAATTAATTGAAATTTCTCAAAAATTTATCACACTTAAAACAAACTCGCAAATCCATGGCCATCAGCAAATCCAAAGCAAGATAGACACAAAACCATATGCAGGCAGTCATATCTTAGTCAAAGTGCTAAAACCAAAGATAAAAAGAAACTTTTAAAAGCAGACCGAAAAAAAAGTCACATTGCGCAACAATGACATAGATGATGACTGACCTTGTATCAGGACAGTGAAGGTCAGATGACAAAGGAATGACATTTATAAAATGCTAACAAAAATAAACCATCAACCAAGAATTCTGTATGCAGCAAAAATCTTTATAAAATGAAGACAACATGACATCAAAAGCTGTACCCTAAGCAATACTAAAGGAATTTCTTCAAGCTGAAGAAAAATGGCATTAGATGGAAACTTTGATCAATAGAAGAAGTGAAAAGCACTGGAAATGGTAAATACTGAGATGAAATTAAAAGGCAACATATTTTTCTTTTAATTTTAAAAGGGTATATATGGCTGCTTAGAGGAAAACAAATTGCTATTATAGAGTTTATAATCGATGTGACTTCCATAACACAAAGGACAGGGGAGTAAATATAACTATTTTGTTGTAACATTTTTACATTGCATATGAAATAGTTACAATATTAACACTTAGAGTTTGATAAGTTAGTGATATATACTATCCTCCTTAGAGCAACCACTACAAAATAATGCAACAAAGTATAGCTGTCTTAGTTTAGGTTTCTATAACAAAGTACCATAGACTGGGTGGCATATAAACAATGAACATTTATTTCTTACAGTACTGGAGACTGGGAATTCAAAAATCAAGGCACTGGCAGATTCAGTGTCTGGTGGGACCCTGATTCCTGGTTCATAAACAGCCAACTTCTCATTGTGTCCTCAAATGGCAGAAGGGGCAAGAGAGCTCTCTGGGATCCTTTTTACAAGGACACTAATCCCATTAATGAAGCCTCCACCCCTATGACCTAATCACTTCCCACAGGCCCTACCTTCTAATACTATCACATTGGAGGTAGGATTTCAACATATGAATTTTGGGGGAATACAAATATCTAGTCCATAACAATAGCAAAAAAGTCAACAGACTGGATTAAGAAAAGATGGCACATATACACCATGGAATACTATGCAGCCATAAAAAAGGATGAGTTCATGTCCTTTGTAGGGACATGGATGAAGCTGGAAACCATCATTCTCAGCAAACTATTGCAAGGACAGAAAACCAAACACTTCATGTTCTCACTCATAGGTGCGAACTGAACAATGAGAACACTTGGACACAGAGTGGGGAACATCACACATTGGGGCCTGTTGTGTGGTGGGGAAAGGGGGGAGGGATAGCATTAGGAGATATACCTAATGTAAATGATGAGTTAATGGGTGCAGCACACCAACATGGCACATGTATATATGTATGTAACAAACCTGCACGTTGTGCACATGTACCCTAGAATTTAAAGTATAATTAAAAAAATAAATTGAAAATAAATAAATAAGTAAATAAATAAATTTGATAAAGGAAAAAAAAAGAATGAGTGGAAACTATACCCTCCTCTTCAATATTTTGGAACCATTTGTTTAGAATTGGTATTATTTTTTCCTCAATAGCTTTGTAGAATTCATCAATAAATTCATCTTGGCCTGGAAAAAAAATATGGGCAAAGGACTTGAATAGATATTTCTCCAAAGATACACAAATGGTCAATAAGCACATAAAAATGAAAATATGCTTAATATCACTAATCATTGCAAATCAAAATCTCATGAGATGTTACCTCATATCCGTTAGAATGGATACTAATGAAGTAATAGAAAATAACATGTTAATGAGGTTATGGGGAAATTAGAACTCTTGAGCACTGACGATGGGAATGTCAGATGGTACAGTCAATGTGGAGAACAATTTTGTGGCTCCTCAAAAAAATAAAATTAGAATAACTATACGATCCTCTCATTTCACTTCTGGATATATACCTAAAAGAATTGAAAGCATAGTCTCAAAGAGATATGTGTTCACCTACATTCATAGCAACATTATTCACAATAGCCAAAAGTTGGAAGCAACCCATGTGTCCATTGACAGAAGAATGGGTAGACTAAAGGTGGCCTCTACATACAGTATTCCATACAGTATGGAAAATGTTTTGATGGTTTCTGCTAAAACTACACATGCATCTACTGTGTGATCCAACAATTATTTTCCTAGATATTTACTTAAAATAAATGGAAACGTGTCCACTAAAAATCTTGTACAAGAATATTCGTGGTAGCTTTATCCACAATGATAAAAAATGGAAACACATAAAATGTTCATTAAGAAGAGACTGGATAAACAAATTTGGTATATTCATACAATATAATACTACTCAGAAGTAAAAAAGACCTACTGATACTCACAGGAACATGGATGAATCTTGTAATATGCTGAATGAATAACCTATATACAAGAGAGTGTGTGTGGCATGATTTCATTTAAATGAAGTTTTCGAATCGACAAAACCAATTTATGGAGACAGAACGATGGTTGCCTCAGTAGGGTACTATTAGTTTGTTAAGGGATATGAGGGAACTTTCTGGGATTATGGAAATTATGTCTTGATTGGTATTGCCATTATATGGTTTTAAAAACAATTTGTCAAAGCTTATTAAACTTTACACTTAAAACCTTGCATTTTATTACATGTAAATTATGTCTCATTGAAGTTGAAGTCATCCATGAAAGCTACCGGGCCTAGAGTTCTCTTTATGCCAAGGCTTTTAATTTCTGAAACAACTTAATCATAGTTACAGTATAACTTAGTTGTTCTATTTCTTCAAGTTTGATAATATTTTTCTCGGCTTCATCCAGTTCATCTACATTTTCTACAGTTTCAGAATTGTCTGTAGCCTTTGCTGTTAAAAACAGTAATATCCTGTTTTTAATCTGATGTTGGTTATTTGTTCCTTCTTTTTTTTTTTCTTTATCAGTGTCACCAGGAGTTTGTCAATTTGGGAAGTTTTCTTCCATTTTTGTTTTTGAGACGGAGTCTGCCTCTGTCACCCACACTGGAGTGTAGTAACTGTGATCTCGGCTCACTGCAACCTCTACCTCCTGAGTTCAAGCGACTCCCCTGCCTCAACTTCCTAAGTAATTGGGATTACAGGCGTGCGCCTCCACGCTGGCTAATTTTTCTATTTTTAGTAGAGACGGGATTTCATTATGTTGGCCAGACTGGTCTCAAACTCCTAGCCTCAAATGATCCACCCACGTCGGTCTCCCAAAGTGCTGGGGTTACAGGTGTGAGCCACCGCACCTGGACCTATCTTAAGATGAATTCTTAGATCATTAATTTTCAGTCTTTCTAATGTACACATTTCAAGGCTATAAATTTCCCAACAAGTATTGCTGTATCTGTGTCCTATAGGTTTTGATATATAGTAAATTAGTGTTGTTTAGCCCAATGCCCCCCTGTATTTCTTAATTTCTACATTTAAGGGGACATATTGTGTTTTTGTTACTGATTTCTAGCGTAATTGAATTGTTATTAGAGAGCACACTCTGGTATGACTTTAGTACTTTGAAATTTATCAATATTTGCCTGATGGCCCCAATATATGGGGTCATGTTTTATAAACATCCCTTACATACATGAAAACAATGTATATTGTATAGTTGTTGGGTAAAGTGTTCCTTTATGTAAAGATTACCAGTTATATTCTTTATATTTGTGTATCTTGTTTTGATTCTGTACCTCTGCTTATTTTTATTTTTATTTTTATTTTTATTTTTTTTTTGAGACGGAGTCTCGCTCTATCGCCCAGGCTGGAGTGCAGTGGCCGGATCTCAGCTCATTGCAAGCTCCGCCTCCCGGGTTTACGCCATTCTCTCGCCTCAGCCTCCCGAGTAGCTGGGACTACAGGCGCCCGCCATCTCGCCCGGCTAATTTTTTGTATTTTTTTAGTAGAGACGGGGTTTCACAGTGTTAGCCAGGATGGTCTCGATCTCCTGACCTCGTGATCCGCCCGTCTCGGCCTCCCAAAGTGCTGGGATTACAGGCTTGAGCCACCGCGCCTGGCCTATTTTTATTTTTTATTAAGCAGTGACTGAGATAGATGTGTTTAAACATTTTACACAATGATTGTGGATTTCTGTACTCTTATTTGCAGTTCTGTTAACTTGTCTTTATTTCAAGGTCATATTATTGGGTATACATTATTTAGAATATATGCAACTTTTTATTACATACAGTAGAACTTTATATGTACAGTTATTCCCTTGGTTTATAAATGGGGGATTGGTTCCAGAACCCCCCAAGAATACCAAGATCTGTGCATACTCATATCCCCTAGTCAGCATTGTGGAACCCATGCAAACAAGAAGTTGGCCCTTCATATATGTGAGTTTCATATCCTGTGGATACTGTATTGTCCATTTAAATTTGGTTGAAAAAAAATCCACATATAAGTGGATGAAGTTGAAACCCATGTTGTTCAAAGGTCAACTGTATACGTAATATGTATCTTATATATTTATATATAATGGAAATTGCTGTTAAAACAAGATACCTCCTTTATCTCTAATAGAGATAAACTTGCCTTAGAGCAAGTTTTTATGTTATTATTATAACTATACCATTTTTTATTCTGTTTTGTGTTTGCTTGTTATATCTTTTAAATCTGTTCACTCTTATCCTCTATCTTTGTGTTTTAAATGACTCTTTTAAATAGCATGTAGCCAGAGTTCATAATTTTATGCACTCTGACAATCTTTGTCTCTTTTACTGGTATATTTGGCCTTAGACTACATTATCTCCTTTATCTCTTATGTCTTACTTATATGTTAGTATATTATTATTGTTGTCATGTACGTTGATGATTTTTTTTCTTAGGGTTTTGTATTGTCCAAGAAGAAAAAAAAAAATAGAGTGAATTGGGGATGAGCAGTACTTACAGGCTGAATATTTCTAACCTGAAAATCCAAAATCTAAAATGCTCCCAAATCCAAAACTGTATAGCACAGACATAATGCTGCAAGTGGAGAAGTCCATGGATAAGTACTTAACACATACTTTTTCATATACAAAATTATTAATATATTGTATTAAATTACCTTCAGGCTATGTGTAAGGTATATACAAAATATAAATGAGTTTTGTGTTTAGATGTAGGTCCTATCCTTAGGTATCTCATTAGATATATTATATATATAAATATTCCAAAATCTGAAAACATCTGAAATCTGAAACATTTTTGGTCCCAAGCATTTTGGAAAAGGAATACTCAGCCTCTACTGAGAATATTTAGAGTTGATGAAAGACATGAATTCACAGATACAGAAAGAGAAATTTATACCAAGCAAGAAAAATTAAAAGAAATCCACATCTAGTCTTGGTATAACTAAAGAATATTGGACACGTAGAAGTATTAAAAGTAGCGGGAGAGAAACGAAAGATCACCAGTGAAGGAATGACAGATTGGTCACGAACATCTCAACAAACAACAATAGAAGTCAGAAAACAATGAGAAAGTATTTTCATGGGCTGAGAAAATTATTGTCAACATTAAATTTTGTCCACAACATACCTATCTTTTAAGAATGTTGGAGAAATAAGCATAATTCTATATTAAAAAGTGAGGAAAACGTGCTTTTCAAGAACACTTGGACTGTTTAACAAAAATGATCATATAGGCCAAGAATAAATAAAGCAATCTTTAAGAACAAAGTCAGAAAATGTGCCCTACCAGATATAAAGATTAATTGTATAGCTAAGGTAATTAAGACAGTATGACACTGGCACAGAAGTTGTCAAGTCAATTGAATAAAAGAGAAACCGAGACAAAGATCCAGGAGTACATGAAACTAAACACAATACAGAAGTGATATTGCGGATATGTAGTGCTAGAACATTTGACTATCTACATGTAAAAATATGGAAGTCTACCTCTACACTACATACAAACACAAATTCCTTAAGGATATAAATAAATGTGAAGGGCAGGGCTTCAAAACATTTGAAGAAGATGTGGGACAATATCTTTGTGGCCTGATAGTAAAGAAAAAGTTCCTAAATAAGATTAAAAAACACAACCATATTTGAAAATATTGATAAATTCATATAGTCTATAACAATTTCTGGTTACTTGGAAAGTAGAGCAACAAACCTCAAAGTTGGAGAAATATTCCCACTTTACATATATAATGAACAAAGGATTAGAACCCATTAAATGTAAGTAAGAAGAAAATGAAGCACCAAGTAGATAAATGAGTAAAATATATGAACAGAGATGATCACAGAACAGAAAACATGAAGAGTTAAACATGTTACATAATTTTCTGGAAAATGCAAATAATGCAACAAAACTTCAGTTGAATACTTTTGTCTGACAGTATCAACTCTTGGTGAGGTTTTGAAGCAGGAAAAGTCATAACCCTGTTGCTGGGAATTTAAATTGGTATAAACGCACATGGAAAATAATGTCATTTTGTAAAGTTGTGTATGTAACCTGCCCTATGACCCGGCAATTCCAATCCTAGGTGTATACTATAGAGAAATTCTACATTTTCACCATGAGATGTTTACAAGAACATTCATAGCACTATTGTGTGTATCAGTCCCAAAATGGAGACAACTCAGTGCCCTGAACAATTGATTACATAAATAAACAGTGTTATATTCATACAATAGAACACTACTCAGCAGTGAAAATGAACGAACTGTATTTTTACACATAAATATCTCAAGCATAACTGTTCAATGAGAAAAGCAAGCCAGAAAAATAATGTACTATGACAACATTTATATGAAGTTCAAAAAACATCTTGAAATATTGTTTAGGGATACATAATTATGCAATGAATCTATAAAGGAGAATAAGGGAATATAAATTAAGAGTGTTTTTTATGCTTAAAAGGGCAGTAGGGGAAAGCTAATGAAGAGGGAGGGGCATTTAATAGCTTTTATCAATATTGGTAATGGTCTATATATAGTCAATGATTGACTCATGGATACAAAATACAGTCTGATTCATCATTATATTACCCATAACCCTCTTCCCAATTCCTGTCCCTGCTGTATAACACCTCTACAGTATTAAGTTAGCCCTAAGATAAAAGTGAATATGAAGGGTGCTAATTCAGGGCTTTCCTTCCCTCTTGATAATTTCTGTATTTGAATTATATCTACACAACTCAGTAAATGTCTATACAAAGTATGTGAAAATAATATAAATGGAAGTTGTTGCTTCTTTATAGAAAATTAATCTCATTAAGAATATGCCTTTTCTTTGAATCACATGAGTTTTCTGTCCAATGGAAATACTTATTCTAATAAAGCATATTAAACAGAGTAACCGATGTAAATATTGTTGAGAAATTCATTAAAAATAAATGCATGGATATTTATTTTATGTTACTTGTCAAGACAAAATACATATTTTAGGGGAGAAGATAGATTTTGTGAAGATAAAACACTTCTCACCATATGAAAATGTGAGGAGAGTGATCCAACCATAATTTCCATGAATAAGTAATCTTTTAAGATTCACAAAACCACAAAATGAATATGGAATATTTTTAAGTAATCCATAGCATTTACTAATATTCATATTATTTTTCTTTACTTAAAGGTCAATAAATTAGAGTTAGAACTAGAAAGTGCCAAACAGAAATTTGGAGAAATCACTGACACCTATCAGAAAGAAATTGAGGATAAAAAGAGATCAGAAGAAAATCTTTTGGAAGAGGTGGGAAAAACTTAGTATTAACTTGTTATACTAAAAATCTATATTTTTATTAGGATTTTAAGAGAAAAGTAAAAAAAATTCTTAATTTTTAAATTATGACTTTAAAAAAGGTTTCGTGAGTTTATATTAGGGTCAGTGTATCAGTTTTTATAGAAGCTAAAAGTATCCTTGTTATTCTAAGTATTTGAATATATATTTATTTTGAAAGGGTTAAATGGTTGCCACAGTGGTATACTGTCATCTTACTTCATAGAACACCCTGAAAAAACCCCAAACAGTGCATTTTCTACTTGTTTTTCCAGTTTCCTGGTGTTTGAGATTTGCTTTTATTTAAGTAGAACATACACTTTTTACACTTGTTTGTTTTTTGTGCATTTATTTTAAGAAACTTTTTTTTGCTTATTTGATAGGTTGAGAAAGCAAAAGTAATAGCTGATGAAGCAGTAAAATTACAGAAAGAAATTGATAAACGATGTCAACATAAAATAGCTGAAATGGTAGCACTTATGGAAAAACATAAGGTAATTTTTTTCTCCTTATATAATGAAAATTATTAATTGGAGCCATATTTCTGTTAAATAATGGTGAAATCAAGATAGTATTCTAATTTGTCAGAGAAGATTATTGTCTATGCAACAGTGACTTCCTATAGCTAGAGTACCCTTGATGCCCATTTCTCCAAGTTCAGATCTTAACCATACAAAGTTGAGCCTGTGTATCACATCCTTGAGGAAATCACTCTTTATTATCTGTGATGAATACAAGTAATCACTTTTTTTCTGGATTCTCCTAGTAGTCTCTTATAGCACTTTCTACCTTACGTATTTTTAAGTACATAACCAGGGTAAGTATCTCATTGATATCTAACACATAATGGGCTAAATAGATTTTTATCAAAGGAATAAATAGATGAATACTTAGTGTTTGATGTTTTTGTGTCTTATGTTTTTAATTGTTGTTTTAGAGTATCCATCTGTTAAGGAATTAAGCCTCATTCCCCTTAAGATTTGGAGAAGAGGTAGGGTATACCTACCTATTCATTAAAAAAAAAAGCTGCTGGAATACGAGATTTTTATGAGGGAACCAGTGAGGATTTAAAAACAAATTTAAATAACATTGTGAACTCATAGATTGAAACACACTTGGTATGTTTCAATCCAGTGCAGCATCTGTCCTTATTGATAACTCACATTTTACCACCTTTGGCCAGCAGGAGCCTCTTCAAACTGACTGGCAAGTCCTTTTGACTTAACTCTAATTTTCTCTGATAGCTTTCTTTGAGTTATGATGAAATGTTTAAGGCCTATATTTTCTGTCCCAGTTTTGAAATCAGCCAGTTTTGTAGAAGTCCTGGTGTTTCTGGCATATTATTAAATGTTAAAATTCAATGTTTCCAGTAAAAGGATTATCTTTTGCTCTTAGGTCATTTCCAAGACTGTTGTGTGTTTCACCATTGAGGTTGTTTGAATGAAAAAATATAACTGAAACATTAAAAATATATATCCATATATCTTACTGAATTTATAAACATAATTTTCTGCAAAATTTAATTAAATACTAAATAATTAATTAAATACTAAATAATTAATTAAATACTAAATTAAGTATTGAAATATGTTAGGATACCAATCTTATAATCTATTCAGTTTTAATATATCTAAAATGTCTTCTTTGTTTAATATAGCACCAATATGATAAGATCATTGAAGAAAGAGACTCAGAATTAGGACTTTATAAGAGCAAAGAACAAGAACAGTCATCACTGAGAGCATCTTTGGTGAGATACAGAAAAAATAGCAGTAATGGCCAGTTTTCATAATGTCAGCAGTGACTGGTGGTAAAGAATAATATTAAGTAAAACTAAATTTTGAGCTATAGAATCAGAGTCTTAAATCTGAAACTGATCTTATAGATCTTCTAGTTATATGTTTTTTTCTAATTTAGTTTTTGAAATAGGGAACAAACTATTTTTTCAAGTGAAATTTTATAAACTCCAGTTAACAAATAAGTTTGGAGCTCTGATTGAAATTGGGAGAGGAGGCTGGGATAAGTTGGGAGAGAACGAGGAGAGATATACTTTGTGTTAAATTTTTCTTTAAAGAAAACTGTAAAAAACTTGATTTTTTTTTGTTTTTTTGTTTGTTTGTTTGAGATGGAGTCTTTCTCTGTCCCCCAGGTTGGAGTGCACTGGCATGATCTTGGCTCACTGCAAACTCCAGCTCCTGGGTTCAAGCAGTTCTCCTGTCTCAGCCTCCCAAGTAGCTGAGTCTACAGGTGTGCATCACCATGCCCAACTAATTTTTGTATTAATATTTTTAGTAGAGACGGGATTTCACCACGTTTGCCAGGTTTGCCTCAAACTCCTGACCTCGAGTGATATGCCTGCCTCTGCCTCCCAAAGCGCTGGGATTACAGGCATGAGCCACTGCGCCCAGCCCAAAAACTTGTTTGAATGAGGTTTTTAGCTATGTTAAGCTAGCAGCCTTTATATCCGTTGACTTTAAAAGTATCTATATTTTATGAGTGAATTTATTTCTCTGTAATATTGAATTTACTCAGAGCACTAGTTTATATTTTCATTGTCTTGAGAAATATATGGAAGCTCTTCTAAACTTCATGTTTCTTTTTCTTTAGGAGATTGAACTATCCAATCTCAAAACTGAACTTTTGTCTGTTAAGAAACAACTTGAAATTGAAAGAGAAGAGAAAGTAGGTTTTTTGGCATTATAGATAAAATGATTGTAAGGTTTAGGGCAATTTTGCATTTTTAGAAATATGTCATGTTATAAAATAATTTGATAAATTTCAGTAACGGGATGAGAAAATAGTTTTTCCCCATAAGCTTTTTTCTAGAGACATTTAGAATATTTCCTAATGTAAATGCAAAACACATGTAAATATAAGTGTACTTTTAAGAAAAGAAACACTTTTAAATATACTGTATTTGAGTAACATTATCTGATATTAAAATGCTTATATATAAAATATTTATATCTCACATTAAAATGCTTATATAGAATGCTAGATTCCCACTTTTAGTAACCTTAGGAGACGTCATTCAACGAGATAAACAATTAGTTTCTTCTTTTGATGGTCAGGAATTCAGCCTAGCCAGCTAAGTTAGGAGAGGTCCTCCTAACATATATATTTAGATATGCTTTTTTTGAAGAGATTCATCATGTTTCAGAAAAAAAGGCTATCTCTGTAGTGTTTTACAGTTTGCAAAGTGAATTGATTCATACTATAAATGACAAATACTAATTTTTTTTTGCTTTCTATGAGATAGGAACTGTGTTTAGTATCCTACTTACATTTAATTTAATCTTTACAGCAATGTTATATGCAATACTTTACTATTATCTTTATTTTGACAGAGGTTACATTACTTATTCAGGATTACATAGTAAGAGAGCGGAATGACTAGATTTCAAACCTAGGTCTATTTTTGCATGGCTTCCAACCTTTTCTCTTAATCACTCTGCAACAGCTTAGATAACATACACTTTCAATTTCAAGCCTCTAAGAATTTGTTTACTTTGTTTTCTGCATTTAATTCCTTTCATCCTTTTATATCTTGGAAAATCTCACACATCTTTCATCTTATAGTTGTAAGCTTACTATATTCGTATGTATTCTCAAAGCACTGTTTTTAATGTTAAAATGGTTATTTCACTTTGTGCCCCCTATTATATTGCAAGCTCTGCAAGGGCTAATTATGCCTTATTTATCTTTGTTTTCCCTTTATCTGTGTACAGGGCTTTGAAATTTTTATATTTTCAATTAAAGGACTAACAAAATGGCTTTCCCTTCATCTGCAATAATAAGATTCATGCTTACCTTTATCCTACTGTTTCAGTAGAAGAGGAATTCTTCTGTGGCTTAACTCTCGATGCTATTAAACCCTCAGCAATCTTTACTTTTTACTCTAGTCAGTAAACATAAATAAGAATTATATTACTGTAGCTTGTATCTCAAGTTCTTTGGCTCTCACATAAATAGAAATTAACGCCAGGCCAAAGAGACATTTTTTTCAGGGAAGGTTTAATAGGCTTGTGGCTCAGTCAAAGCAAGGGAGCAGTTTACGGCAAAGGTATCTCGGTGCTATCTCCCTGAAGCTCAACTCTTGTCATTTTAGAAGCTGAGGCAGAAAATGAAATGATGTACAAGCATGTTTAGGCGAAATTTTCTTTGTGTTTGCACAATGGGGTATCATGCTCTGGCATACGTTGCATGATCAGAAAATGATGGATAAGCCCTGCCTTTGTTGGAGATGTTAGTATTAAAATGATATTATAATGAGGAAAAAATCAGTGAAAGGTCAGTGTAGGAGCCTGTCTTGTCTTCAGCAGACTGGACCTGGTCCAATTCTTATTGGGAATGCCAGAGCCTCACTCACCTTGAGAGATGGTCAGGTTCTTATCAGGAATACTAGTTTCTCACTTTTGGTAACCTTGGGAGACATCACTTCAAGGAGATAAACAATTAATTTCTTCTTTTGATAGTTAGGAATTCAGCCCAGTCAGCTAAGTTAGGAGAGGTCTTCCTTCTGCTCTGTGACTTGGATCAGCTTATTAAGGGAGACAGAAAGGTAGGGGAGAGAATATGCCTTGATATGTGAGGCCCATGGGGTCTTGATTACCATGTCTGTGGTCTACCAGGGCTGAATCCCTTCCCTATACTGTCTCATTTCTATCATCTTATAAAAACTTAAACCATTAAACTGCTTAAGCTGCTATACTATCTCTGTTCTTTTCTTAAGTAGCAGTCTATTTTTTCAGTTATTATCTCCTCACCTATTACAATTTAGCTATTGGCCTAACTGCTTTCTTGACTTGGGTCACACTGAACTCCTTATTAACAAACTTAAGGGCTTCTTTTCTATTTGCATATCAAAAATAATTTAGGACCTCCATTTACATCGTGTTGTTTTTCTTTCTGATCATTTATCTATGAAAAAATACATAAACACACACGTACACATGCACACACACAAATATGCCTGTACATAGATATATATAAAAAACTTGGGCTTGTGATAGATTGTTTTATTCAAAATGTATGCTGCCCTTTTTTATCAGGGTCCCTCCCAAAGGAAGAATTATATATTTCCACCTTGCTGACTTCAGATTTGGCCAAATGTTTTGTTTTGCCCAATGGAATATGAGCAAAAGTGGCATTTCTGAGAGGATGTTTTAAGAGACACCACATGGTCTTCCCAGCCTCTCTTTTCCTTTGGCCTTGAGACTGGCATAGAAGTTGCTTCTTCAGCCTAGATTCCTGGAGATGACAAGGAGTAGGGTAGAAACCAGTCTATAATTGACATGTAATGTGATTGAGAAATAAACTTCTCTTGTAATCCACTAAGATCTGGGGTTGTTACTACAGTATAATTTAGTCTAAACTCATTGATATCAGGATTTATTGTACACAAATTTATATTGTTTAATAAAAACACATTATGTTTATATTTCATAAAATATGAATACAGAAAACTACAAAAAGGGTAAGAATAGCCTACAAACCCATGTCTCAGAGTTTACTGTTTTTCCATCTGCTTTCCAACTTTCCATATACTCTGATTGGACTAATAGTTATAGAGATAATACCTTTAGGTGTTCTTCTTCTATTTAAAAAGTGTCCACTTTTATTGCATTGTCTATACTATTGTTACTTTTTGGAAATTTCTTTGGTGTTTTTTCTAATGCTGTAAAAAATATTAAGTATGAATGTACATGAGGACATAAAATGAAGGTATAGTTATAATCTATAGACTAGCTAATGATGAATGCTAATTATACCTACATATATACATTATCATGTTAAATTACACTTTTTTTTTTTTTTTTTTTGAGACAGAGTCTCGCTCTGTCGCCCAGGCTGGAGTGCAGTGGCGTGATCTCGGCTCACTGCAAGCTCTGCCTTCCGGGTTCATGCCATTCTCCTGCCTCAGCCTCCCGAGTAGCTGGGACCACAGGCACCCGCCATCATGCCTGGTTAATTTTTTGTCTTTTCAGTAGAGACGGAGTTTCACTGTGTTAGCCGGGATGGTCTTGATCTTCTGACCTCATGATCCACCCGCCTTGGCCTCCCAAAGTGCTGGGATTACAGGCGTAAGCCAGCACGCCTAGCCTAAATTACACTTTAATACACATTTTAAGAATGTAAGTAATACATACAAATGTAAAGGGAAATGTTGATGGAATTCTAGAGCTTACATCCCAGAATAACTTTCATCTATTTTGGGCATGTATCACTTCATATGGCTCCTTTATGAAAAAACAAAAACAAAAAGAACCATAGTCAGATACACTTACACATAACAAGAAAGATAAAGAAAGAATACCTTTGAAAAAAATGCCGTATTAGTTACTTTAAACTTTAATGTACATATTATATTTGAATTTATCAGAAAAATAATTTGAAATTGGAATTGCAGAATTATTAAACTTAAGATAGATATTTCTTTACAAAACATTTAATAGTTCTTGAAAGAGCTTAGATTCTAAGGTGAAGAAAACAGACTGAAAAACATTTTGAAGAGGGAGGAAAGTTGTAGGTACCAGTGTAGTTTCTTTTAATTAAGCTTTTTATTTTGAGATAATTGTAGATTCACATGCAATTGTAAGAAATAATATAGAGAGATCCCATGTATCCTTTATTAAGTTTCCCCCCATGGTCACATCTTACAAATTGTAGGATAATATCACAATCAGGATTTTGACATTGACACAATTAAGGTACAGAACAGTTCCGTCTCCATAAAGATTCCTCATGTTGCCCTTTTATAGCCACATCCACCTCCCTCCCCCACCCCTGGCAATCATTAACATGTTCTCCATTTCTGTAATTTTGCCATTTCAAGAATGTTATATAGATGGATTCATATACTATGTAACCTTTTGTGACTGGCTGTGTGCCTTGGAGATTTATCCAAGTTGTTAGTCCAACCTGAGTATGTAGAAAGTTGGAAAGCAGATAGAAAAATGTAAATAATTTTTTTAGTTTTTATTGCCAAGTAGTATTCTGTGGTATGGATGTTCCGCAGTTTAGGAGTTTGCCCAGTCAAGGGTACCTAGTTGTTTCTAGTTTTGAGCTATTATAAATAAAGCTGTTATGAACACCAGTGTACAGGTTTTGGTGTGAACCTGTTTTCATTTTTCTGAAACAACTAATGGTATGGCAGTTGCATATTAGTTTCATAAGCAACTGCCAAACTATTTTCCAAAGTGCTGGTACCATTTTACATTACCGTAAGCAATGTATAAATGATCCAGTTTCTCTGCATCCTTGCCAGCAGCAACTTGCTATTTTTATTTTAGTTATTTTTATAGATTTGTAGTCATAATTCATTGTGGTTCTAATTTGCATTTTTCTGCTGTTGAACAGTGTATTAGTGTATTCTCATGCTGCTAATAAAGACATACCTGAGACTGGGTAATTTATAAAGAAAAGAGGTTTAATTGACTCATAGTTCCCCAGGGCTGGGAAGGCCTTAGGAAACTTACAATTATGGTGAAAGGGGAAGCAAACACATCCTTCATATGGCAGCAGGAAGGAGAATGAGTGCCAAGCAAAGGGGTGAAAGCCCCTTATAAAACCATCAGATCTTGTGAGAACTCACTATCATGAGAACAGCAGCATGGAGTTAACCAACCTCATGATTCAATTACCTCCCACTTGGTACCCCCCCACTGGGTACCCTCCCACAACATGTGGGGATAATGGGAACTACAATTCAAGATGAGATTTGTATCTGTGTTTTTATTTTTAACTAATTTTCTAATTAGACTTGTTTTTACCTGTTGAATTTTGAGAATTCTGTATATAATGTAATTATTAGTCCTCTGTCGGAGGACTTAGTCCGTTTGTGTTGCTATAACAGAATACTTGAGACTGGGTAATTTATAAAGAACAGAAATGTATTTTTCTCACAGTTCTGGAAAATGGGAAGTTCAAGATCAAGGTGCCAGTATCTGGTGAGGGTCTTTTTGTGGCATCCTCCAGAGGGAGAAATGCCCTGTCTTCATATGGTGGAAGGCAAAAAGGCAAAGAATAAAAAGAGGGCCAAACACGCCTTTTTATGATGGGATTCCTGCCATCCATAAGAGCAGAGCCTTCATGGCCCTGTCACCTTCCAAATGTCCTACCTCCTAACACTGCCACAATGACAACCAAATTTCAACATGAGTTTTGGAGGTTACAAACATTCAAACCGTAGCATCAGATATGTGGTTTGCCAGTGTATGCTCCCAGTCTATAGCTTGCCTTTTTATTCCAGCAGTTTTTTTGCAGAACAAAAGTTTTTAATCTTGATAAATTTTAATTTTTCAGTTTTTCCTTTTACGGATTGTACTTTTGATCCCAAGTCTAAGAACTCTTTGCCTAGCCCTAGATCCCAAAGACTTTGTCCTGTGTCTTTTGGTAAAAACTTTAGAATTTTATTTTTTATACTTTATGTCTTTGATCCATTTTGAGTTAATTGTTACATAAAGTGTGAAGTTCAGTTTTTTGCCTATGGATCTCAGATTGCTCTATCACCAGCTGTTGAAAAGACTACTTTATCTCCATTGAATTACTTTCAAACTTTTGTCAAAAACTAGTTAGGCATGTTCTTATGGATCTATTTCTATGGTCTTTATTCTGTTCCACTGATCTATGTGTCTCTTCACCAATATCACTGTCATGATTATAGTAAGCCTTAATATCAAGTAAAATGTTTCTCCTTCTTTATTTTTCTCTGTCATGATTGTTTTAGATGTTTTAGTACCTGTTACTTTCCATATATTTTAGAATAAATTTGTTTATTTTTACAAAAAACCTTGCTGGGATTTTGATAGAAAATGTATTAAACCTATAGATCACAGTTTGAGGAAAATTGACATCTTTGTTGAGTTTTCAAATCTATAGCATGGTATTTTTCTCCATTTGTTACATATTTGATTTCTTTCATAAGCATTTCACAATTTTCATTATATAGCCTCTGAACCTGTTTTGTTAAATGTATATCTATTTCATTTCCTTTCATGCAATTGAAAAAAGTAGAAATTTATTCTTTTTATTAATTTTTAATTGACAAATAGTAATTGTGTGCATTTATGAGGTGCAATGTGACATGTTGATATACGTACATGTACATTATAGAAGATTCAGTCAAGCTAATTAACATGTCTATGACCTTACCAGCTTATCATTTTTTGTGGTGAGAACTTTTTTAACAAAATTTTTAACAGTTTTGAAATACACAATATGTTATTATTAGTGGTGGTCATCATGCAGTGAAATAGATTGTGTTTTTAATTTTGTTTCCTATATGCTCATCATTAGTGTATAGAAACATGGTTGATTTTTGTGTTTATTTTGTATCCTGTGCCCATGCTAAACCTATTTATTAGCTCTATAATGCTTGTTTTTATTCTTTGTGATTTTCTGTGCAGACATTTGTCATCTGCAGGATGACTGGAAAGGATAAAACACTAATACTAATAAATACAGTAATAATTATTATATTTTATTTTATCCTTTCCATACAGTGTGCTTTTTATTTATTTTTATTTATTTATTTATTTATTTATTTATTTTTGAGATGGCGTCTTGCTGTGTCACCAGGCTGGAGTGCAGTGGCGTGATCTCAGCTCACTGCAACCTCCACCATCCGGGTTCAAGAGATTCTCCTGCCTCAGCCTCCCGAGTAGCTGGGACTACAGGCACATGCCACCACGCGCAGCTAATTTTTGTCTTTGTAGTAGAGACAGGGTTTCACCATGTTGTCCAGGATGGTTTCGATATCTTGACTTCGTGATCCACCTGCCTCGGCCTGCCAAAGTGCTAGCATTACAGGCATGAGTCACCATGCCTGGCCTTTATTTCTTTTTCTTGACTTATTGCAGTGAGTGACTAGAACTTCCAGCACCATGTGGTAGACATTATAGTAAGTGGTGAGAGCATACATGCTTGCAGTATTGATAAATGTAGGGAGAAAAGCATTCAATTTTTGAATCAAGTATGATGTTAGCTATATTTTTTTTTTCTAGATTTAAAAAATCAAGTTGATGTAATCTTGTACTAATTTAATTAGAGTTTTTAAAAATCATGAATTGGTACTGGATTTTATCAGATGCTTTTTCTGCATTGATTGATATTATCATATGATTTTTCTTTTTAGCTTGTTGATATGGTGAATTACCTTGGTTGATTTTTGAATGCTATTCCCTAGAATAAATCCCATTTGGTGTATGACATATACATATGGAGAATATGTTTCATTTACCTTTTGTATTTTTTGTTTCAATTTCATTTAGCTATGCTCTGGTCTTTGTGATTTCTTTTGTTCTGCTGAATTTGTGTTTGGTTTGTTCTTGTTCCTCTGGTTCCTTGAGGTGTGTCCTTAGATTGTCTATTTGTGCTCTTTCAGACTTTTTGACGTAGGCGTTTAATGCTATGAACTTTCCTCTTAGTACTGCTTTTGCTGTGTCTCAGAGGCATTGATAGGCTGTGTCACTATTATTGTTTGGTTCAAAGAATTTTAAAATTTCCATCTTGATTTCATCATTGACCCAAAGATCATTCAGGAGTAGATTATTTAATTTCCATGTATTTGCCTGGTTTTGAGAGTTTCTTCTGGAGTTGATTTCCAATTTTATTCCACTGTGGTCTGAGAGAGTACTTGATATAATTTCAGTGTTCTTAAATTCATTGAGACTTGTTTTGTGGCCTTTCATATGGTCTGTCTTGGAGAATGTTCCATGTGGTGATGAATAGAATGTATATTCTGCAGTTGTTAGGTAGAATGTTCTGTAAATACCTGTTAAGTGCATCTGTTCCAGGGTATAGTTTAAGTCCATTTTTTCTTAAATGATTTTCTGTCTTGTTGATTTTCTGTCTTGATGACTTGTCTAGTGCTGCCAGTAAAGTCTTGAAGTCCCCCACTATTATTTGTGTTGCTATCTATTTTTTTTTTTTTTTTGAGACTGTGTCTCACCCTTTTGCCCAGGCTGGAGTGCAGTGGCATGATTTTGCCTCACTGAAACCTTCGCCTCCCAGGTTTAAGCAATTCTTCTGCATCAGCCTCCCAAGTAGAGTAGCTGAGATTACAGGCACCTGGCACAATGCCCAGCTAATTTTTGTATTTTTTTAGTAGAGAGAGGGTTTTGCCATGTTGGCCAGGCTGGTCTCGAACTCCTGACCTCAGGTGATCCGGCCTGCCTCAGCCTCCCAAACTGCTGAGATTACTGGTGTGATCCACCACGCCCAGCCTGTCTATCTCATTTTTAAGGTCTGGTAGTCATTGTTTTATAAATTTGGGAGCTCCAGTGTTAGGTGCATATATTTTTAGGTCTGTGATATTTTCCTGTTAAACAAGTCCTTTTATCATTATGTAATGTCTCTTTTTGTCTTTTTAAACTGTTGTTGCTTTAAAGTCTTTTGTCTGATATAAGAATAACTACTCTTGCCTGCTTTTGGTGTCAATTTGCATGGAATATCTTTTTCCACCCCTTTACTTTAAGTTTATGTGAGTCCTTGTGTGTTAGGTGAGTCTGTTAAAGACAGCAGATACTTGGTTGGTGAATTCTTATACATTCTGCTATTCTGTATCTTTTAAGTGGAGCATTTAGGCCATTTACATTCAACATTAGTATTGAGATGTGAGGTACTCTTCCATTCATTGTGCTATTTGTTGCCTGAATCCTTGATTTTTTTTCATTATGTTATTGTTTTATAGGCCTTGTGAGATTTATACTTTAAGGAAGTTCTATTTTGGTGTATTTTTAGGTTTTGTTTCAAGATGTAGAGCTCTTTTTAGCAGTTATTGTAGTGCTAGGTTGGTAGTGGTGAATTCTCTCAGCATTTGTTTGTCTGAAGAAGACTATCTTTTCTTCATTTTTGAAGCTTAGTTACACTGGATACAAAATTATTGGCTGATAATTATTTTGTTTAAGGAGTCTAAAGATAAGACCCCAGTCCCTACTAGCTTGTAAGGTTTCTGCTGAGAAGTCTGCTATTAATCCGATCGGTTTTCCTTTATTGGTTAGCTTGATGCTTTTGCCTCAAAGCTCTTTAGATTCTTTCCTTCATCTCGACTTTAGATAATTTGATGACTATGTGCCTAGATTATGATCTTTTGCAATGAATTTCCTGGGTATTCTTCGAACCTCTTGTATTTGGATGCCTAGATCTCTAGCAAGGTCAGGGAAGTTTTCCTTGATTCTTCTCTCAAATAAATTTTCCAAAGTCTTAGATTTCTGTTCTTCCTCAGGAACACCAATTTTTCTTAGGTTTGTTTGTTTAACATAATCCCAAGCTTCTTGGAGGCTTTGTTCATTTTTTAAAAGTATTTTTTCTTTTTTGTTTCTTTTTTATTATACTTTAAGTTCTGGGATACATGTGCAGAATGTGCAGGTTTGTTACATAGGTATATATGTGCCATGGTGGTTTGCTGTACCCATCAACCCGTCATCTACATTAGGTATTTCTCCTAATGCTATCCCTCCCCTTGCCCCCCACCCCCTGACAGACCCCAGTGTGTGATGTTCCCCTCCCTGTGCGCATATGTTTTCATTGTTCAGCTTCCACTTATGAGTGAGAACATGTGGTGTTTGGTTTTCTGTTTCTGTGTTAGTTTGCTGAGAATGATGGTTTCCAACTTCATCCATGTCCCTGCAAAGGATATGAATTCATTCTTTTTTATGGGTGCATAGTATTCCATGGTGTATATGTGCCACATTTTCTTTATCCAGTCTATCATTGATGGGCATTTGGGTTGGTTCCAAGTCTTTGCTATTGTGAATAGTGCTGCAATAAACATATGTGTGCATGTGTCTTTATAATAGAATGATTTATAATCCTTTGGGTATATACCCAGTAATGGGTTTGCTGGGTCAAATGGTATTTCTGGTTCTAGATCCTTGAGGAATCACCACCCTGTCTTCCACAATGGTTGAACTAATTTACACTCCCCAGCAGTGTAAAAGCATTCCTATTTCTCCACATCCTCTCCAGCATCTGTTGTTTCCTGACTTTTTAATGATTGTCATTCTAACTCGTGTGAGATGGTATCTCCTTGTGGTTTTGATTTGCATTTCTCTAATGATCAGTGATGATTAGCTTTTTTTTCGTGTTTGTTGGCTGCATAAATGTCTTCTTTTGAGAAGTGTCTGTTCATATTCTTTGCCCACTTTTTGATGGGGTTGTTTTTTTCTTGTAAATTGGTTTAAGTTCCTGTAGATTCTGGATACTAGCCCTTTGTCAGATGGATAGATTGCAAAAATTTTCTCCCATTCTGTAGGTTGCCTGTTCACTCTGATGATAGTTTCTTTTGCAGTGCAGAAGCTCTTTCATTTAATTAGATCCCATTTGTCTATTTTGGCTTTTGTTGCAATTGTTTTAGGTGTTTTAGTTATGAAGTCTTTGCTCATGCCTATATCCTGAATGGTATTGTCTAGGTTTTCTTCTAGGGTTTTCAATGGGTTTAGGTCTTAAGTTTAAGTCTTTAATCCATCTTGAGTTAATTTTTTTATAAGGTGTAAGGAAGGGGCCCAGTTTCAGTTTTCTGCATATGGCTAGCCGGTTTTCCCAACACCATTTATTAAATAGGGAATCCTTTCTCCATTTCTTGTTTTTGTCAGGTTTGTTAAAGATCAGATGGTTGCAGATGTGTGACATTATTCCTGAGGCCTCTGTTCTGTTCCATAGGTCTATATATCTGTTTTGTTACCAGTACCATGCTGTTTTGGTTACTGTAGCCTTGTAGTATAGTTTGGAGTCAGGTAGCGTGATGCCTCCCGCATTGTTCTTTTTGCTTAGGATTGTCTTGGCTATATGGGCTCTTTTTTGGTTCTGTATGAAATTTAAATTAGTTTTTTCTAATATGGTGAAGAAAGTCAATGGTAGGTTGATATGGGGACAGCATTGAATCTGTAAATTACTTTGGGCAATATGGCCATTTTCATGATATTGATTCTTCCTATCCATGAGCATGGAATGTTTTTCCATTTGTTTGTGTCCTCTCTTATTTCCTTGAGCAGTGGTTTGTAGTTCTCCTTGAAGAGGTCCTTCACATCCTAGTAAGTTGTATTCCTAGGTATTTTATTCTCTTTGTAGCAATTATGAATGGGAGTTCACTTATGATTTGGCTCTCTGTTTGTCTGTTATTGGTGTATAGGAATGCTTGTGATTTTTGCACATTGATTTTGCATCCTGAGACTTTGCTGAAGTTGCTTATCAGCTTAAGGAGTTTTTGGGCTGAGATGATAGGGGTTTCTAAATATACCATCATGTCATCTGCAAACAGAGACAATTTGACTTCCTCTCTTCCTATTTGAATGACCTTTATTTGTTTCTCTTACCTGATTGCCCTGGCCAGAACTTCCCATACTATGTTGAATAGGAGTGGTAAGAGAGGGCATCCTTGTCTTGTGCTGGTTTTCAAAGGGAATGCTTCCAGGTTTGGCCCATTCAGTATGATATTGGCTATGGGTTTGTCCTAATCAGCCCTTATTATTTTAAGATATGTTCCATCACTACCTAGTTTATTGAGTGTTTTTAGCATGAAGGGGTGTTGAATTTTATCAAAGGCCTTTTCTGCATTTATTGAGATAATCATGTGGTTTTTACACGGTTCTGTTTATGTGATGGATTATGTTTATTGATTTGCATATGTTGAACCAGCCTTACCACCCAGGGATGAAGACAACTTGATTGTGGTGGATAAGCTTTTTGATGTGCTGCTGGATTCGGTTTGTCAGTATTTTATTGAGGATTATCACATTGATGTTCATCAGGGATATTGGCCTGAAATTTTCTGTTTTTGTTGTGTCTCTGCCAGGTTTGGTATCAAGATGATGCTGGCTTCATAAACTGAGTTAGGGAGGAGTCTCTCTTTCTCTGTTTGGAATAGTTTCAGAAGGAATGATACTGGCTCCTCTTTGTACCTCTGGTAGAATTCGACTGTGAATCCATCTGGTCCTGGGCTTTTTTTTGGTTCGTAGGCTATTAATTACTGCCTCAATTTCAGAACTTGTTATAGGTCTATTCAGGGATTTGACTTCTTCCTTGTTTAGTCTTGGGAGGGTGTATGTGTCCAGGAATTTATCCATTTCTTCTAGATTTTCTAGTTTATTTGTGTAGAAGTGTTTATAGTATTCTCTGATGGTAGTTTGTATTTCTGTGGGATCAGTGGTGATATCTCTTTTATCATTTTTTATTGTGTCTATTTGATTCTTCTCTCTTTTCTTCTTTATTAGTCTGGCTAGCAGTCTATCTATTTTGTTAATCTTTTCAAAATGCCAGGTCCTGCATTCACTGATTTTTTTGAAGGGTTTTTTGTGTCTTGGTGTCCTTCAGTTCTGCTCTGATCTTAGTTATTTCTTGTCTTCTGCCAGCTTTTGAATTTGTTTGCTTTTGCTTCTCTAGTTCTTTTAATTGTGATGTTAGGGTATTGATTTTAGATGTTTCTCGCTTTCTGATGTGGGCACTTAGTGCTATAAATTTCCCTATAAACACTGTTTTAGCTATGTCCCAGAGATTCTGGTACATTTCATCTTTGTTCTCATTGGTTTTAAAGAACTTATTTATTTCTGCCTTAATTTTGTTACTTACCCAGTAGTCATTCAGGAGCAGGTTGTTTAGTTTTCACATACTTGTGTGTTTTTGAGTGAGTTCCTTTTTTTTTTTTTTGAGATGGAGTCTCAGTCTGCTACCGAGGCTGGAGTACAGTGGTGCCATCTTGACTCACTGCAACCTGTGCCTCCCAGATTTGAGCGATTCTCCTGTCTCAGCCTCCCAAGTAGCTGGGACTACAGGCATGTGCCAGCATGCCCGGCTAATTTTGTACTTTTTGTAGAGATGGGTTTTCACCATGTTGGCCAGGCTGGTGTTGAACTTCTGACCTCAAGTGACTGGCCTTCCTCGGCCTCCAAGAGTGCTGGGATTACAGGTGTGAGCCACTGTGCTCAGCCTTGAGTGAGTTTCTTAATCCTGAGTTCTAATTTCATTGCAGTGTGGTCTGAGAGACTGTTTATAATGATTTCTGTTCTTTTGCATTTGCTGAGGAGTGTTTTACTTCCAATTATGTGGTCAGTTTTAGAATAAGTGCTATGTGGTGCTGAGAAGAATGTATATTCTGTTGCTTTGGGGTGGAGAGTTCTGTAGATGTCTATTAGGTCCGTTTGGTCCAGAGCTGAGTTCAAGTCATGAATATCCTTGTTGATTTTCTGTCTCATTGATCTGTCTAATATTAACAGTGAAGTTTTAAAGTCTCCCACTATTATTGTGTGGGAGTCTAAGTCTCTTTGTAGGTCTCTTAAAACTTGCTTTATGAATCTGGGTGCTCTTGTATTGGGTGCATATATTTAGGATAGTTAGCTCTTCTTGTTGCATTGATCCCTTTACCATTATGTAATGCCCTTCTTGTCTTTTTTGATCTTTGTTGGTTTAAAGTCTGTTTTATCAGAGACTAGGATTGCAACCTCTGCTGTTTTGTTTGTTTGTTTACTTTCCATTTGCTTGGTAAATATTCCTCCATCCCTTTATTTTGAGCCTATGTGTGTCTTTGCACATGAGATGGGTCTCCTGAATACAGCACACCGATGGGTCTTGACTCTTTGTCCAATGTGCCAGTCTGTGTCCTTTAATTGGGACATTTAGCTCATTTACATTTAAGGTTAATATTGTTATGTGTGAATTTGATCCTGTCATTATGATGCCAACTGGTTATTTTACCCATTAATTGATGCAGTTTCTTCATAGTGTTGATGGTCTTTACATTTTGGTATGCTTTTGCAGTGGCTGGTACCGGTTTTTCCTTTCCATAATTAGTGCTTCCTTCAGAAGCTCTTGTAAGGCGGGCCTGGTGGTGACAACATCCCTCATCATTGCTTGCCTGTAAAGGATTTTATTTATCCTTCACTTATAAAGGTTAGTTTAGCTGGATGTGAAATTCTGGGTTGAAAATTCTTTTCTTTAAGCATGTTGAATACGGGCCCCCCACTCTCTTCTGGCTTGTAGGGTTTCTGCAGAGAGATCTACTGTTAATGTGATGGACTTCCCTTTGTGGGTAACCTGACCTTTCTCTCTGACTGCCCTTAAGATTTTTTCCTTCATTTCAACCTTGGTGAATCTGACAATTATGTGTCTTAGGGTTGTTCTTCTTGAGGAGTATCTTTGTGGTGTTCTCTGTATTTCCTGAATTTGAATGTTGGCCTGTCTTGCTAGATTGGGGAATTTCTCCTGGATAATATCTTGAAGTGTGTTTTCCAACTTGGTTCTGTTCTCCCTGTCACTTTCAGGTACACCAAACAAATGTTGGTTTGGTCTTTTCACATAGTCCCATATTTCTTGGAGTCTTTGTTCCTTTTCATTCTTTTTCTCTAATCTTGTCTTCACACTTTATTTCATTAAGTTGATCTTCAGTCTCTGATATCCTTTCTTCCTCTTGATTGATTTGGCTATTGATGCTTGTGTGTGTTTCATGAAGTTCTCATGCTGTGTTTTTCAGCTCTGTCAGGTCATTTATATTTTCTAAACTGGTTATTCTATTTACCAGTTCCTGTAACCTTTTATCAAGGTTCTAAGTTCCTTTGCATTGGGTTAGAACATGCTTTTTTAGCTTGGAGGAGTTTGTTATTACTCACCATCTGAAGCCTACTCTTGTCAATTCATCAAACTCATTCTCCATCCAGTTTTGTTTCCTTGCTGGTGAGGAGTTGTGATCATTTGGAGGAGAAGAAGCATTCTGGTTTTTTGAATTTTCAGCCTTTTTGCACTGGTTTTTCCTCATCTTCATGAATTTATCTACTTTTGGTCTTTGATGTTGGAGACCTTCAGCTGGGGTTTTTGCATGGACATCCTTTTGGTTGATGTTGATGCTATTGCTTTCTGTTTGCTAGTTTTACTTCTAATAGTCAGGTACCTCTTCTGTAGGTCTGCTGGAGTTTGCTGGGGGTGTACTCCAGACCCTGTTTACTTGGGTATCACCAGCGGAGGCTGCAGAACAGCAAATATTGCTGCCTGCTCCATCCTCTGGAAGCTTCATCCCAGAGGGGCACCTGCCAGATACCAGCTGGAGTTTTCCTATATGAGGTTTCTGTCAGCTCCTGGGAAGTGTCTCCCAGACAGGAGGCACAGGGTTCAGGGACCCACTTGAGGAGGCATTCTGTCCCTTAGCAGAGCTGAGCACGGTGCTGGGAGATCCTCTGCTCTCTTCAGAGCTGTCAGGCAGGAACATTTAAGTCTGCTGAAGCTGCACCCACAGGTGTTCCTTCCCCCAGGTGCTTTGTTCCAGGGAGCTGGGAGTTTTATCTATAAGCCCCTGACTGGGGCTGCTGCCTTTCTTTCAGAGATGCCTTGCCCAAAGAGGAGGAATCTAAAGAGGCGGTCTGGCTATAGCAGCTTTGCTGTGCTGCAGTGGGCTCTGCTCAGTTCGAACTTCCCAGTGGCTTTGTTTACACTGTGCGGGGAAAACGGCCTGCTGAAGCCTCAGTAATGATGGACTCCCCTCCCCCTCCCCCAACAAGCTCAAGCATCCCAGGTTGACTTCAGACTGCTGTTTTGGCAGCGAGAATTTCAAGCCAGTGAATTTTAGCTTTTAGTTTGTTCAAGCCAGTGAATTTTAGCTTGTTAGCTCCATGGGGGTGGGATCCACTGAGCAAGACTACTCGGCTCCCTGGCTTCAGCCCCTTTTCCAGGGGAGTGAACAGTTCTGTCTCATTGGAGTTTCAGGTGCAACCGGGGTACAAAAAAAAAAAAAAAAACTCCTTCAGCTAGCTAGGTTCCCAAACACCCACCCAGTTTTGTGCTTGAAACCCAGGGCCCTGGTTGTGTAGGCAGAACCAACAGAATCTCCTGGTCTGCAGGTTGCAGAAACCGTAAGAAAAGTGTAGTATCTGGGCTGCATAGCACCATCCCTCATGGTACAGTCCCTCACAGCTTCCCTTGGCTAGGAGAGCGAGTTCCCTGGTCCCTTGTGCTTCCTGGGTGAGGCAACACCCCACCCTGCTTCTGCTCGCCCTCTGTGGGCTGCACCCACTGTCTAAGCAGTCCCAGTGAGATGAACTGGGTATCTCAGTTGGAAATGCAGAAATCACCCACCTTCTGCGTTGGTCTCACTAGCAGCTGCAGACCAGAGCTGTTCTATTTGGTCATCTTGCCAGCCCCCTGCCCCCATTTTTTCTTTGTCTTTATTGGATTGGATTAATTTGAAAGCCTTGTCTTTGAGCTCTAAAGTTCTTCCCTTTACTTGTTCAGTTCTATTGTTGAAACTTTCCAGTGTATTTTGCATTTCTGTGTGTCTTTCATTT
Source organism: Trachypithecus francoisi (assembly GCF_009764315.1). Taxonomy (NCBI): domain Eukaryota; kingdom Metazoa; phylum Chordata; class Mammalia; order Primates; family Cercopithecidae; genus Trachypithecus; species Trachypithecus francoisi. The sequence goes on along the minus strand of NW_022681470.1, from coordinate 106,940,905 downwards.
CCAGAAGCTGTGATTTTCTTTTTTTATGATATCTATTTCTTTGGAGATTTTTTTTTCACTCCTATCCTATATTATTTTTTAAGTTTCTTTAAGTTTGTTTTCACCTTTCTCTGGTGCCTCCTTGAGTAGCTTATCGATCTTCTGAATTCTTTTTCTGGCAATTCAGAGATTTCTTCTTGGTTTTGATCCATTGCTGGTGAGCTAGTGTGATCTTTTGGTGGTGTTATAGAACCTTGTTTTGGCATATTACCAGAATTGTTGCTCTTTTTTTTTCTAGTTTGGATGGACTATGTCAGAGGAAAGATCTGGGACTCAAGGGCTGCTGTTCAGATTCTTTTGTCCCATGGGATGATCCCTTGATGTGGTGCTCTCCCGCTTCCCCTAGGGATGGGGCTTCCTGAGAGCATGACTACAGTGATTATTATTGCTCTTCTGGGCCTAGCTACCCAGCAGAGCTATCAGGCTCCAGGCTGGTAGTGGGGAGTGTGCAAAGAGTACTATGTTGTGATTCGTCTTCAGGTCTCTCAGCCATGGCTACCAGCACCTTTTCTGGTGGAGGTAGCAGGGCAGTGAAGTAGACTCTGTGACAGTCCCTGCTTATAGTTTTGTTTAGTGTGCTGGTTTTCTCAAATGCTGGTTATGCTGGCAGTGAAGTTGTGACGTGAACAGATTCAGGACCTCTGGTTAGCCAGGGTGTTATAGGTGGTGGAATTAGCTGTTGTTTTCCCCTTCCTTGGAGTAGAGTTGATCTGTTAAGAGTTGCTGTAATGCTTTAAGTTGGTTGGCCTCCAGCCACGTGGTGTTGCCTTCAAGAGAGCATCATCTATGGTAGTGTGGAGAGATACAAGCTTGGCCTAAGATCACCTGGATAAGTATTCGGGTTTCTCAGGTAATGGGCAGAGCCGTAGCGCTCCCATGAGTTTATTTCTTTGGTCTTCAGTTACTAGGTCAGGTAGAGAAAGACCATCAGGTAGGGACAGGGTTAGGCGTTTCTGAGCTCAGACTTTACTTGGTCGGGGCTTGCTGCCACCATTGTGAGGGTTGGGGTAGTGGTTCTCAGGCCAATGGAGTTAAGTTCCAAGGGGGATTATGGCTGCCTGTGATGCTTTGTACAGGTCGCCAGGGAAGTAGGGGGAAAGCTGGCATCGACAGGCCTCACCCAGCTCCCACACAGCCAGCAAGGCCAGTTTCACTCCCTCTGTACTCCCACAACAGCCAACAGAGCCAAATTTATATCCAGACCTCCAGTGTGTAGGGCTGAGATCTTGCTTTAGCAGCTTTCAGTACTTCCCCGTTCAGTATGATACTAGCTGTGAGTCTGTCATATATGGCTTTTATTATGTTGAGATACATTCCTTCTATACCTAGTTTTTTTGAGTGTTTTTAATCATGAAGGGATGTTAAATTTTATCAAAAGCTTTTCCAGCATCCATTGAAATGATCATATGGTTTGATATGATATATCACACTGATTTATTTGTGTATGTCAAATCATTCTTGCATCCATGGGATAAATCACACAGCCGTGATGATGATCTTTTAATGTGTTGTTGAATTTGGTTTGCCCATATTTTTTTGAGGATTTTTGCATCAATGCTCATCAGGGATATGGGCCTTTAGTTTTCTTTTTTTAATGTGTCTTTGTGTCTGGGTTTGGTTTAAGGGTACTACTGGCCTCATAGAATGAATTTGGAAGTATCCCCCTCTCCTCTGTTTTTCAGAATACTTTGAGCAGGGGTGGTATTAATTCTTCTTTAAATGTTAGGTAAAATTTTGCAGTAAAGTCATTGGGTCCTAGGTTTTTCTTCGTTGGGAGACTTTTTATTATAGCTTCGGTCTTGCTAGTTGTTATTGATTTATTCAAGTTTTGGACCTTCTTCATGGTTCAATTTTTGTAGATTGTATGTGTCTAGGAATTAATTTATTTTTAGGTTTTAAAATTTATTGGCATATATTTACCTCATAGTAACCTCTAGCGATCCTTTGAATTGATTGTAATGTCTCCTTTTCCAACTCTCATTTTATTTATTTGAGGCTTCTCTCTTCTTTTTCTTAGTTTGTCTGGCTAACAGTTTGTCCTTCTGTATATCTTTTCAAAAAAATAAACTTTTTGTTTCATTGATCTTTTGCATCATTTTCTTCAATTTCATTTATTTCTGCTCTGATCTTTATTGTTTCTTTTCTTCTACTAACTTTGGGTTTGGTTTGCTCATGCTTTTCTAGTTCTTAAAGATGTATCATTAGGTTATTTGAAGTTTTTCTTCTTTTTTGATGTAGATGGTTATAGCTGTATACATCCCTCTTAGTACTGCCTTTGCTGTATCCCATAGATTTTGTTGTGTTTTATTCCAATTATTTGTTTCAATAAATTTTTGGGTTGCCATTTTAATCTTCTCATTGACCCACTGGTCATTCTGGAGCATATTGTTTAAATTCCATGTGATTTTATAGTTTCCCAAATTCCCTTTGTTATTGATTTCTGGTTTATTTCGTTGTTGTCAGACAAGATACTTGATGTGATTTCCATTTTTGAATGTTTAAAACTTGTTTTGCGGCTAACATATGGTCTGTCCTTAAGATTGATTCATGTGCTTAGGAGAAGAATGTTTATTTTGCAACTGTTGGATGAAATATTTATAAATATCTATTAGATCCTTTTGGTCCATAGTGCAGATTAAGTCCAGTGTTTTGTAGTTTTCTTGTTATATGTTTTCCTCAGGCTTCAGATCTTTTTACCAGCTCAGTGTAGAGCCCTGGGGCCTGTGTGACTGTCTGATAGGATAAGCTGTGGTTATTTATTTTGGTCATTTTACCAGTCTTTTCAAGCTCTTTTACATCACTTGCACAGCTTTGTGAGTGCAAAGATATAAATATCATGATTTGGAATATTCCACTTACAGGGTGATGAGAGGAGCCCAGAGAAAAAGATAAAATTTACCTGGTGCTCTTAGTGAGTCTCTTTTTGTGCTTTGTATTCTTATAGGGGAATCTTCTGTTCAAGAAGTTTATCTTTTGACTTTATTTCTAGTATGTTCTGTTTATTGGCAAGGATAACTAATTCTTTATGGTTATGGTTGTGCTTCCTGTCTCCAATCGAGAGAGACCAAAATATAAACTTAAGTGATTTTTCCTACTGATCACTCGTTATGCATTTTCTAGGCATCTTTTTCCTGGATTGCCTATTTATGTCCTCAAATCTCTTCTTACAAAATTCAGGTATATTAGTGACCTTTACTTTCATTATTATATGTTTTCATTTTCTTTCACCAATACTCTACAAGTAGTAATAGGGTGAGGAGCCACAGTGAGTGGGGTCAAATGAGCACAATTGTATATTGTGGTTCTTACTAAGCCTCACTAGTATTAGAGATTATAGCATGAGATTGTATGATTTTGTTGTTGAATGTATTTTTGCCAGTTTTTAATTACTTTTGTTTCTTTTCCTCTCTTCCTCTCTTGCTTTTTTTTTTTTGTTGTTGTTGTTAGTTTAGGAGAAGGAAGATTTTGTAATCTGACTTTACCGTCTTTACCAAGAAGTTTGATTTATTGCATTTCAATTATATATACTTTAAATTTCTTATATAATTTTTCTGTTTGATCAATCATGAGCTAAAAGGAGTTAAGGGTTCTATTACTACTATCTTTCTCTTCCTTTTGAATTCTCCACTAATTTTGCCTTGTATATTTTGATGAATACTATTTGTTGTATAAAAGTTTATACTAATTCATTTTTTTTTTTGGAAATAGTATACTTTATTTTTGTCTTTTTGCCCCAAAATCAGCTTTATCTGGTATTCATATTGTGACCCTCACTTTCTTATTGTATTTGTCTCCTGTGTTTTTGTCTATTTTTTATTAACCTTGATTGAATCTGTAACCCGAGAGTCTTTTTTTGACTAATAGGTTAGTTTTCCTGATTGTATTTGTTGATGTGATATGTGTCAGTTTTGAATTATTCTTATGTTTCTGTAATAAACTCTATTTGGTCATAATGTATTTTTAAAATATAATGTTAGATTATGCTGGCCAATATTTTATTTAGCATTTTTATGTTGATATGCATAAGTTGAATGGTTTGTGCTTTAACTTCATTATTGTGATAAAAAACATATAACATTAAGTGCACCATCTTAACACTTTTTAAATGTACCGTTCAGCAGTGTTAAGTATATTCACCTTGTGCAACAGATCTCGGTAGTTTTCCATCTTGTAAAACTAAAAGTCTATACCCATTCAACACGAGTTCCCTTTTCCTCTTCCTCCCAGTCCTTGGCATTTGTACATTCTGTTTCTGATTTTGAATACTTTATATGAGTGTAATCATATGGTATTTGTGTTTACATGACTGGCTTATTTCACTTAGCATAATGTCTTCAAGGTTTATCTATGTTGTATATGTAACAGGATGCCCTTTTTAAAGACTGCATAATATTCTATTATATGTATATACCATATTTTCCTTATTATTTTTCTCTTGATGGACATTTGGGTTGCTTCTGCCTCTTGCTATTGTGAATAATCCTGTAATGAAAGTGAGTGTGCAACTATCTCTTTAAGATCTTGCTATGAATTCTTTGGGATATATTTCCAGAAGTGGAATTCTTGGATCATACGGCAACTGTATCATTAATTTTTTGAGAACCTCTATATTGGCCGTAGTGACTGTACCATTTGACATACCCACACAACAGTGCATAAGGATTCTAATTTCTCCACATCAGCATTTGTTATGTCCTGTTCATTTGATAGTGGCCATCCTAGTGTGTGTAGGCATTATCTCATGTGGCTATGATTTGCATTTCTTGTATGACTAGCAATGGTGACTATTTTTAATATGCCTATTGGACATTGTATATCTTCTTTGGTGGTTTAATTATTCAAGTCTTTTGCCCATTTTTGAATTGGGTTAATAATAATTTTAATCCAACTTTTTGTTGTTGAGTTGTAGGAATTGCTTATAGATTCTAGATATTAACTCTTCATTGATTATATATTTTAATAAAGTTTTTATCATCTTATTTTTCATTACATAGTAATACTTATTTTCTTTCTTATTCTCTAAAGTGTGTGTGTGTGTGTCTTACGTTGGTTGATTTGGAAGGTGTATGTAGCCTTTTAAATTAGTTTATTGATTACCTTTATATTTAAAAATAGTGTACTAATACTGTCTCCTGTTTCATATTCCCCTGCATATACAATTTTAGTATTTATTATTCTACATTGTCAAGATTGTTAAAAATGTATATTCTGTTATTTAACTATGATTCCTGTATCTCTTTAACTTGAGCTTTATATTTACATAGATTCAGCTCATCTTTTATATGCAACTTTTTTCCAAGTTCTCAGTTAATATGACAATCCCCACTTTACCTATAAACCAATTGGTATAGGAAACTGTTACTAGATGACCGTCTTAACTTCTAATTAAAATAGATTGGCTTTTGGGGATTATGATAAATCATTTTTCCTGTATATTTCATTAATTTAATGGGGCCCTAATCTCTGCCTAGCAATGTGAAATTTGTTTACTATCTTGATATGGAGAGAGAGATTCAAAGTGTTCTAGTTGGTCCTTTCAACCTTAAAATCTCTTACTCTGTGGTCAGAACAAACATGGGGATTATTCCTTTTATTGAGTTTATTCAAACTATATACTTAGAATCTAAAAAAATGAGCACAAGATAGGTTTATGGTTCCATGGGCTCACCATGAGGTAGACTCTGATAAAATTCTAATTATTGCTTGACACTGATATGCTTGCACTCTGACTAGTGAAAAAAATAGTGGCATTATAGATTCCCAAGAATTAAGTTAGTTGATGTGCAATTACCCATGTCTTAATATTTTAATCCTTGGTGCATAATATAGTAGGAAGGATGTAGTATGTGTTATATTATTTCAGAACTTTTCCACTAGAGTACCAGGCTTCCTTTTTATTCAAATGGCTATAGGCTGAGAAATTTATTTAGATCCAAAATTTGGTCACAAGGCTGTCATTATCTACTCTGGTTGCTCAAGTCAACCCTGTGTTTGCCAGGCCATATCACAGGCATATTTTACTTATTCAGATTAAATAGGAACCTTAGAGGTATGGCCGTCTCTTTGGTCTAAGGGAACTGATGATTATTTAGCTACGACTAAAGATACACATTCTTGTATGAGCTATTTCACACCTTGGAAACGTATGTTTTATTAGAACAGACTTTACCAAGATCTTCAGACCAGGAAAAGTCAGAATTGCAGAGACAGTGCAGTTGTGGGCAATGGTTTATCTCTCTGTCCTCTAGAAGCCAAGATACACATTCTGAGAGTCATTACGGTATTGCTGGTTTGGGAAATGTACTTTGTCTTAAAAGACAAGCATGCCAGCCCCTTAGAGTACACTCCAATTGTCACTATAACTGAAGATCAACCATTGCTAGATGATAGGATACATAATAAGAACAGTAGTAAATACTATTACATCAGTTTGCAGCCAGCTTCTTTCATAGTGAAGTGAGTTCTGTGGTTAGGAGCAATGCTGTGGGAGAGATAACATGGTGTATGCAAGGTATTCAGTGAGGATAGATACTGGTCTAGACATCATGGGCAAGTTTTACTGCCTAAAGTTCTGCACACTTGGAGATTTTTACTTTCTAAGACATCTAGTACTCCCTGGAGTTGTAAAAATTTTGTTCTTCAGATGGTTGTCATATTACAGGCACCCTACGTATTCATTTATGTAGGCCAGGCTTTTCTTTTATCTTACTGAGTAAATTCTATCTAGTGATATTAGCACATCACTCTTTCCACTCTGACAACAGCTCTCCTTTCCGTTTTTATCTTGACTATACATATACCCTATTCTTCAGCAAAAGTTACGTATTATTTCCTAAGTATTGTGCTCTTTTCTCTATTTATTCATGTGATGATTTTTGCTTCTCAGTTTTTCCTTTTGCCCCTCGTCTCTACTTATCCCCTGTTGAAAACTTGTTCATTATTGAAAGTCTAACTGAACTGCACCTTTTCTCAACATGCATGGAAAAATCTAATTCTACCTGTAAAGCCTCACAATATTTTAGATCTTTTTGCAACTTTTCACAGCTTAGTTACTTCTGCGTATCTCTCATTCTGTAATTTGTTCCATTAACTTTATTTTACAAATAAGAAAGCTGACATTCAGAGTTTTAAGAGACTTATTCAAAAGTCTACAGATACACACTAGAGACTGATTATAATAAAGGAAAAGATAGTCAAAACCAAATAATACCTCTGTAGAAAGGAACTAACTTTTCTTTTTTTCTTTTTATTACTTTATAAGATTGAGAGGTTAGTCATCTTTCTTTGTTAATACTCATTAGAAAAGATTTTGATAATATTCATTTGTGATCATGGTGATGATTATGTTATTTGTACTTGATATTTATTTTTAATAGGAAAAACTCAAAGGAGAGGCAAAAGAAAACACAGCTACTCTTAAAGAAAAAAAAGACAAGGTAAGAGCATATAATTCTCATAGTTTTAAAATACAAATTTATTTTCTAACATCTACTTAGAAATGATTTTTTGTTTATAAGAGGGAAAATAGCAATAGCATTTTAAATACTTCATACAATTTCATTTCCGAAATTATTTCTTTGCTATTTATTAATTCAAAAACATTTTAGCTAAAAATTTCAAAATTTTTGTCATTTGGAGATTTAGAGAAGGTTTCCTAATGCAGAAACAAAAAAAAAGAAAAAAAGATTTCAGTTTTTCTCTACAATTCTTATTATAGTTTTAATTTAATTAGGTACTTCTGTGTTTCTTAAAATTTTTTTAATGTTAGAGGCAAAATATTTTCATAAACAATTCTAAAACTTATTTAGATTATGTCTAATTTTGGGTTTTGAGGGGGCATAATAAATGACATCCTGTTTTCCTCACGTTCCGAACCAACTGCGAAAAACAAGGGAGAATAAAAATAATATTTTTATTATTGAAGACTTTATTAAAAAGTATCAATATTTTAAATACTGGAGAATGCAGTTTATATTTGAAGGCAAGAGGATCTCTTAATCTTGAACTCCCAAATTAGAAAAATTTATCTACTGTCACAAGTAGAGCTTAAATAGCATAGGTCTACCCACTCGATCGTCTGGCCTTGTAAAACTTAGGTTATAAAGGAGTAGAGCAGAATTTATGTGTAATTCTTTTAGTTCTCAAGAGGAGGAATAAGGAAGAGATTGAGCTGTATGTGACCAACTTCTCCCTTTCTTTAAATTCACCAATCACATTAAGTAATTTTTTTCTCTCCTAAGGAATCAGGAAGAGGTTTGGAATGTTACCCTGGTAGTACTCCCTGCATATGGAAGGAAACATCAGTCATAGAGAAGAAGAATACCCCTCAGCTTCTAACCTATCTGATACTATAGGATTGTTGCAGAATAATTTTGATTTAGCAAATTTTTGGTTAAAATGATTAAGAATTTTCTTTACATATAGTGATATAGTCTTCTAAGTTCCCACAGAGGTTGCTATGATTATAGTTAAACTGGAAGGAAATGACACTCAGAGTAGTTTGAGAACAGTTCATTACATTTTATTACATTTAGGTTAAAAGAGAATAAAGAAAAGATGTATTGAACCTGTGAGTGAATATTGAGTGCTTTGTATGTTTCCGACACTGTGCTAGACACTTGGAAACATTATATTTGGAGAAATTATGATCATAATAAAACTAGCCAGAATGGTTAGATATAGACTTACGGAAGTATCTAATGAATATAAGCAAATTGGTTAATCTCCAATATTGTTTTCTAAATTTAGAATGTGTTCATATTATGAAAGTTTGTATCACATTCTTATAGAGATGTTTTGATTCATGTATAATTCTATATGTTTCCATTATCAAGTGGATTAGTAATTGCCATATATTTTATCTGAGAGTCTAGATATATATGTTGGAAAATGAACCATATGTATGTTGCAAAATGAAAAAAATGATAAATGAAGAAATTTAACTAGGCTTTTTTTTTTTACTATACTTTATTCCAACACTACTGAAACATAAGCCTTGTTAAATTTACCAAACGTTTCTGAGTTTGGACAAGTTACTTAACTCCTTCATGTTTCAATTTCCTCATCTATAAAGGGATAATAATAATACCTATTTCCTAAAGTTGTTATGAGGATTAAATGAGATGGTATTTGTAAAACATTTAAAATAGTGCTTGGCACATAGAACATGCCTTATAAACGTTTATTTGAAAAATACAACAGAGAAATTTGTGAATTTTCTGTCTACATGCATAACTATAAATATTACATCCTTCCAAAAAAGACTACCAGGGAAATGTCAAATTCCAGATATGGCCACAAGGTGGTGCAGTGACCTTAAATTGTCATTCTATTTGTAGGGAGGAACAATTTGTCCATGAAAGCAGTTACATTTTGGAGGTTCCAAAGTTTACCCCTGATGAATCCAGACAGCAGTAAAAAAAAGTGCTTTCATCAAAATTTTGTCATCAACTATGATGTATAAATATGTAGGGAAAAGGATACAGAAATGCAACTCTGAAAAAATTCATACTTGCTGGAGAAAGGATTATGAAATGACAGATCACTAGTACTGGGCAGGAAAGCTATAAGCCATCTCATTTAGCCCCTTGATTTATAGATGAATAAATTTAAGCTTGGAGATACTTGAAGATTTACTTAAATAATCTGGAAACATAGGAAAGATCTAGGAGAGAAGACCATGTTATGTACTTGGCTCCTAGTTCAATGATTTTTGTATAGTACATATAGTTGCCCCTTTATCATATACCCTAATTTAAACGCACTGAAAGTTTAGCCACCATGCTTTCAAATTTTGTCCTTGTAGTCCCTTTGTGTGTGTGTGTGCTCTATTGTTTCTTTCATATGAGTAATTGCCACGATTGTATTCGTGGAGATGGTGGTGACCAAAGAAAGTGGTGAAATAGAAAGTGATGAGCATGAGTTTCATTTTCATGTAGAATCCCACTAAAGCAACTATTACTAGCTTTTACTAGAAAGCTAGGTCAGGTACTAAAAGAAGCTGTATACAAAGGTAGAGTGAAAGAGAACTGAGGAAATAGAGTTGAAAAAAGTGTCAAGTATTTAGAGTAAACTTGCAATTTATTTATTTAGATTTAAAGCAAATAGCCATTTTCTCAGTTTTTTTCCCTGAAAATTTGTCTCATTTTTTACTTTCATAATTATTCTCCTTGCTTTTGGAGGCAAAGTAGGCTGGTGGATAGGAAAAGACTGATATTTTTATAGGTGAAAAAGAAGTATCAATGTATGAAAGAGAATGAATGAAAATTAGAATAGATTTCCTTTGACTTTTAGGCTATTGTAATGAACCATAGATTAGGGCTTTTTGCCACTAAGAGTACAGATATTTTATTTTTTAAAGCGAATCCTCAACTTTTGGTCAGAGAGTTGAGATATCTTATTTGTTTTCATTTTTAAAAATTTAACTTTATTTTAAGTTCAGGGGTACATGTACAGATTTATTATATAGGTAAACATCTGTCATGGGGGTTTGTTGTACAGATGATTTTATCACCCAGGTATTAAGACTATACCCGTTAGTTATTTTTCCTGATCCTCTTCCTCCTCCCATCCTGCATGCTCTGATAGGCCCCAGTTTGTGTTGTTGTCTCCCTCTATGTGTCCATGTGTTCTCATGATTTAGCTCCCACTTATAAATGAGCCCATGTGGTATTTGGCTTTCTGTTCCTTCATTAGTTTGCTGAGAATAACAACCTCTAAGATATCTTATTTGTTTTCATAGAGGCTCTGTGAAGACAGGCAGGGGCAGATAACATTTGCATCTTAAATGGGCAAGCGACAAAGGAGATAACTGTAATTTATTCAAGCTTATCTAGTCAATGATAAATTTGGGGATAAATTTGCATATTTCATTGTTAATTCTACTAGTTGCTGCACTTTAATTAAAGAAATAAATAATTAAAATGACATTTAGTGATGGTTTTATTCACTCTTGTTGTTCAATGCAGAAAACCCAGACATCTTTATTGGAAACACCTGAAATTTACTGGAAATTTGATTCTAAAGCAGTTCCTTCACAAACTATATCTCGAAATTTCCCATCAGTTGATCATGGCAAATCGAAAGATAAAAGAGACTATCTGTGGACATCTGCCAAAAATACTTTATCTACACCATTACCAAAGGTTTGTGTCTAAACTTTCCAAGTTAGTAGTAATTTTTTAATAAATAAAGTTCTGTTATCACCATATACCTGGCGTGACGCACACATATATAACTAGTTTCTTGAAAGTTTCCATTTTTTTGTGGTATCAGCATGAAATGTAAAGACAAGATCTTGCTGTGTTGCCTAGGATGGTCTTGAACTCCTGGCCTTAACTGATCCTCCTGTCTTAGTCTTCCAAAGTATTGGGATTATAGGTGTGAGTTACTGTGCCTGGCCTTTGATATGAAATTGTTTCTTTTTTTTCTATCACTGTCCACAACTTAATGTCATTGTGGGCAAATTTCATAACTTACTAGTTATTTATCAGTGTTTAAGGCCCTGACACAGGAAATCTGATTCTGACCTGACATTTTATAGCATCACCACAGTTACTAGTTCCATTTGCTGTTTACCCCACATCATCTTGCATCTGTAGTCCTTAGCAGTCATCTTGGAGCAGATGCCTCTAGCAAAGTGGCCCAATTCTGGATGTCTTCCATACATCCACTTAATCCATGGGGAATTCATACAACTTTGCCATGCTAAATGGCAGTGCAGATGCTCTACCTTTGATCTCTCTTTCCTCTCTCTCGTTTCCTTTTCCTCTCCTCAGCTAGATACAAAGACAGACAAATTTGCTGCCTAGGTTCGTATCTAACTAGGGAATGAGATGCCAGTCTTTCTTCCTTGGAAGCACTCCTAGTATTCTTTATAAAGATGCTCTTGGAGTTCCTGCCTCACTTGTCTTGGGAGTTGAAAGGAAAAGGATCTCAATTGTCTCCATCCCACTAAGCTTAAATGTCATGCCTTTTCCTTCTCAGTTTCTCAGGTGTGTTTGATGGTGTCTGCAAGTCTCTGAGACTTTGTTTTTCTTCATTATTTTTTTCTATTCCATATCAGTTGAATTATATTCAGGCTCATGGATTTTTCTTCTGCTTGCCCAAATCTGCTATTAAGCCCTTCTAGTAAATTTTTCATTTCAGCTATTGCATTTTTTAATTCCAGAATTTCTATCTGGTTCTTTTTATAATTTGTTTCTCTTTATTGATATTCCATTTAGTGAGATGTTGTTTTCATGCTTTTCTTCATTTCTTTAGACATAATTTTCTTTAACTCTTCGAATATATTTAAAATAGCTGACTTTAAAGCTTTGTCTAGTAAGTCCAATGTCAAGGCTTCCTCAGGGACAGTTTCTATTGTCTGTTCTTTTCCTTTTCTATTTGGGCCATACTTTCTTCTTTCTTTGCATGTCTCATAATTTTTGTTTAAAACTGGACATTTAAAATATAACAACTCTGGAAATCAGATTCTCTCTTATTCCCATTATTTGTTGTTGCTCCTTGTTGTACTTATTGTTTGTTTTGTAACTTTTCCAGACTAATTCTGTAAAGTTTGTATTTTTTTGTTGTGAGTGCCACTAAAGGCTCTCCTTGATTAGCTTAGTTTTTAGCTAATGTTTGGACAGAAATTTCTTTAAATGCCTAGAATCAATAAATTTCCCAATGTTTGTCAAAGGTCTCTATTATATGTGTGTAAGGGCATGCCTTCAACACTCAGCCAGGTAGTTGACAACTCTGCCTTAGCTTCCCATTCTTGCTTGTACAGAATCTCAAGATTAGCCAGTGGTGAAAACTTAGGGCCTTTTCAGGACTTTCTTGAGCCTGTAGATAGCCTTACACATATGTATGGCACTCTATATTTCCAGGAATATGTCAGAGCTTTTCAAAGTCCCCATGGATTTTTCATTTCCTAGCTTTTCTTTTAAGGTTTTTGGTAAGTCTTTTGTTTGTCCCAACTATTCATCACTGCTTCATGTTGCTGCAAAGTTAAAATGCTTGTTGTTGTTTTTGACAAATTCTACCCCCTATTCACGTACACACACACCAAGGAGAAGGCATTTTTTCACTAGTGAGCGCTCGGTTGAATGTAATCAGCCATCAGCCTTTAAGTGGGATCTTGCAGAGACCCACCAGACAAATCAAATAATGACAATTATTTGGGAATAGAGCTTTGAAAGAGCTTCAATTCTGTTCTGTTCTGTCTGGTGGCTGCCAGGCTGCACCAGGAATGTTGGCTGTTATTCTTTAAGGATAACATAGAGCTAGAACAGGGGATGGGACCGGGGAAGTTAAGACACCACAAAGTTTGGGGTTCCTAAAGAGGTTCAACCATTTTATTTTATTTTTTTAAAGAATAAGCGCTCTCCAGGTGGCTGCAAGCCTTTGGTTAATTTCCAGAGTTCTGGAAAAAAACTGATTCTGACAAGTTTTTATCAGTATTTTTATGTTTTTTTATGGAGGAGTGAATTTTTAGAGCTCATTACTCTGCCATTTTTGCTGATGTCTCTGACCTTAACTTTGTTTGTTTGTTTGTTTTGTTTTTGTCTTTTTTGTCAGGCTTTTGCTCTGTTGCCTGGGCTGGGTTACAGTGACATGATCATGGCCCACTGCTACCTTGAACTACTGGCTCAAGCAATTCTCCTGCTTCAGCCTCCTGAGTAGCTGAGTAGACTATAGAGATGGGCCACCATACCTGGCTGTGTCTTTTTAATTAAAAAATATTTTAGAGTTGGGGCCTTGCTATGTTGCTCAGATTAGTCTTGAACTGGCCTCAAGCAATCTTCCTGCCTTGGTCTTTCAAAGTGTTGGGATTACAGGCATGGGCCACTGTGCTTGGCTTTTGACCTTACTTTTAAAAGATACTTTTACAAATTATAAAAATTAGAATGTGAAACATTGACTAATGTGAATCACTTTACCAATATAAAAATAAGCAAGCATATTTTCTTACAAAGTAATAAGGAGTTTTGTGGAGTGAGAAAAGCTCACTCAGTTATTTTTTGAGATCATGATTAGAAATATTAAGGCCCCTAAGATTGTTGATTGCTGAATCTGAAGTGTATCTGTCTCTCTGTTTCACTCTTTCTCTTTCTTATTTTCTTCAGCAAGTTAAAGGAAGGGCAAAGAAAGTCTACCATTGTAAAATTTTTGAAGAAAGACAACTTAACGGTATCAAAAACATCTGATTTAATTCTTACTCAAAATTTTTGCCTCATATACTTCCCAATAATAATGGAAGTTTCTGATTGCTAAGGACTCAAATTGCCTTAAAATTATTTGTGAAATCCTTTATTAATAAAGCATATTTTGATATGATAATATATTGTTTTTTATTTTTGGATAGGCATATACAGTGAAGACACCAACAAAACCAAAACTACAGCAAAGAGAAAACCTGAATATACCCATTGAAGAAAGTAATAAAAAGAGAAAAATGGCCTTTGAATTTGATATTAATTCAGATAGTTCAGAAACTACTGATCTTTTGGTAAAAATTTTGCAAATAATATTTAGTATTTATTTATATTACTTATTTGTATACAATTTTCCTTGATATACATGTATAATATATTTACATAGTACCTACCATTGCAATACTGATATACAGTGGCGCTCTGCTAAAATGCAGATCCTTGTGCTTTTGCAGCATTTTAGATAAATTAGGGTTCAAATAATTTCCCTGTAAATTTCAGAAAACCTGACACTTTGAAAATACTTGATATAGCACAATGGGCATATGATATGATTAATCATTGTCTTGTTTTCCAGCAGAATGTCATAAAGGAGTTCTTACTATATTTTTAAAAAGAGAGATGGAGTGAATATTTTACTGTAGCCAAATCTGTTATTTAGGCATCCCCTCTATTTTGCGTATTATACATGCTCATTTTACATCACTGGTTGATATTTATATCAAGGTATTTGTTGACGACTATAACATTTCCATCACTCTAAAGAAGTTAATGTATTAAGGACAACATGTTTAAGCAAACTACTTCCTCTAGCACTTTGTATCCCTAATTACTCCCATTCACATATACCACTATTTTCTGAAGGCATAATAATGGTTTATTGAGAATAATTAAGCTTAGATTCATTTAATTTTTTTAAAAAAGGTAAACCATACCAGAGTAAATGGAGCAATGCACCAAAAATTCTTAATGACAAAATCCCAGTTAAATTCATTTGTTTTGTTATTCTCATTTATAACTAGAAGATCCTTCAAGCTTTTCTGCTGCTTTGGGACCCTCTATTTTCATTTTTTTCTGGAATAATGAGTAATTGAAGTCTTAAAACCCTAATTATTGAAGTTAACTTACAGCGTCCCTACTTCAGAACCACTTTGTTTTATAGATAATGATTAGCATCTTAACAGTTAAAACTGTGAACCAGGTACTATTGTAAACACTTTATACAATGAAGATTACTTTAATTATTTCTTATAACAATTCCAGCCTTTAGAAATACAGTTGGCTTTCTGTATTCACAGGTTCTACATGTGTGTATTCAACCAACTACAGGCCAAAAATATTTGAAAAAAATAAAAAATAAAAATTCAATAGAAAATAATATAAATAAGAAAGGAATACAACATAACTATTTACATAGTGTTTACATTGTATGGGGTATTATAAGTAACCTAGAGATGATTAAAGTATATAGGAGGAAGTACATAGGTTACATGCAAATATTATATCATTTTATATAAACATCCACACATTTTGGTATGCATGGAGGCATCCTGGATCCAATCCCCCATGGATACTAAAAGATCACAGTATATACTGTTCTTTCCAGTTTACAGATGAGGAAACTGAGTCACCCAAGTATTTTTTTCAAGATCACATAGTAAGACATGGAGCCAAAATTTGAACACAGTCTGGCTTCATAGCCTATGTAAGGCATTGCACATAATAACTGCCAATTCAAACTGTAGTCCAGATATATAAAAATGTAATGAGAATTAGAAAGAAAATAAGCTTTAGAATTGAACATTCTAGGGTTGTAATCCCTGCTATTATTCTAGCAGTTTGAGTTTAGGCCAATTTCCTAGCTGATCTGAGATTCAGAATGATTCAACATGATTTCATTTCATTTCTAAAAGGAGCATCACAAACTTGCAACACAATAAACATATTACAGTATTATAGAATTGCACACAATTGTTCAAACTAGTCTAAAAACACATTTCACAATGAGTTTCGTGGTTATAATTATTATATGAACCTATTAGTCATTTTGTAATTTTCTTAGCTCATGTAGTTAAATTCTGAACATTCAAATTATAAAAATTAAGATTTAAAAATGGGTTGTTGAGCATGACCTCAGGAAGATGGTGGAGTAGGAAGTGCCAGGACTCCATCTCTCTACATAGACAACAAATTATTGGCAGAAACTGTCTGAAGTAACTATTTTGTAAATATGCAGTGTTATTTGAATGTTTATAGCTTCCAGGGGAAAAGTTAGCTGGTAAATTGCGGTTAATTTACGTTGATTTCAGCCTAAAGTATGATAGCAGCTACCAGTCTCTCCAGCCTACAGTCCTGTGTCAGGAAACCATGCTCGTGTTCCTTGAGTGACTTGCTGGTGCCAGAGGGGGCAATAGGACTTGGCCTTCAAACATCAGGGTTCAGTGTTTCAACCCCTACTGACTGAAGCAACTTCCAGGAATTTACATGAAGCATATCTTTTTTTTTTTTTTCCTTTCTTCTTTTTCCATCTTTACCCTTTGGGAAGCCAGGCGTTTAAAGATTAGGATATTCAAAAGCAAAGCAAAAAGGAATAGCTGCTGCACATGTTCAAGGAAAGAGGCTTAAAAAGACTGGAGAAGACCATAAGCTTTTATCTCAGGCTGATCCCTGGCACAGAGAGACTTTCAACCATAAGACAAAAGAAAACAGAATTCAAACAAAAGTAAGAAATCTTGGGGAAGAGGGAAAATCTTATTTTCAGAGTTACCAGAGTATAATATTAAAATGTCCAGTTTTCAACAACAAGGGCCAGGCACAATAGTTCACGCCTGTAATTTCACCATTTTGGGAGGCCAAGGTTGGAAGATTTCTTGAGGCCAAGAGTTTGAGACTAAGTTGGACAACAGTAAGACCCTCTCTATACAAAAATTTAAAAAATTAGCCAGGTGTGGTGGCACATGGCCTGTAGTCTAACTACATAGGAGGCTGAGGTGGAAGGATCACTTGAGCCCAGGAGTTCAAGGTTATAGTCAGCTATGATCATGTCACTGCACTCCAGCCTAGGTGACAGAGTGAGACCCTGTCTCTAAAAATTTTTTAAACCAAAAAAAAATAGTAACAAATCATAAGGCATACAAATAAATAGGAAAATATGATCCATTCAAAGGAACAAAACAAACCAATAGAAATTATCCTTGAGGAAGCTCAGACATTGGACTTACTAGACAAAGACTTCAAAACAACTGTCTTAAAGTAGCTCATATTGCTAAAGGAAGACATGGACAAAGACAAAAAAACAAAACAGAACAAAACAAAACTCTAACTGTGTATTAGAAATTGTAAAAAGAACCAGAAAAAAACTCTGGAACTGAAAGTACAATAACTGAAATGAGAAACCCACTAGAGGGATTTAAAAGCAGATTTGAGCAAGTAGAAAAAAGAATTGGTGAACATAAAGGTAGACAATTGAAGTTACTGAGTCTGATAAAGGGCAAAGAAAAGAAAAGTGAACAGAGCCTCAGAGTCTTGTAGGACACCATCATCTGGGCCAATATATACATTGTAGGAGTTCCAGAAGGAGAAGAGGGAGAAGAGGGTTTGGGTTAGATACATACACACACACACACACACACACACACACACACACACACAGAGTTATATGAAGAAATAAATGCTAAAAACTTTCCAAATTTTGATGAAAGACATGAATATACAAATCCACGCAGCTCAACAAACTCCAGTAGGCCCACATCAAGATATTTTATAATCAAACCGTGGGGAGAAAAAGTGAATCTTGAAAGCAAGAGAGATGCAACTCATTACATGCAAGTTTTTCTCAACAAACTTATCAGCTGATTTCTCATCAGAAATGTTAGAGGCCAGAAGACAGCAAATTTATATATTCAAAGTGCAAAAGACCAAAATTATCAACTGAGAATTTTATATCCAGCAAAACTGTCATTCAAAATGAAGTAGAAATTAAGATATTTCCAGATAAACAAAAGCCAAAAGAGTCTGTTATCACTAAACCTGCTCTTCAAAAAGTACTAAAGGGAAACCATCAGATGGAAAGGCTGTTAGACAGTGAAACTGTATGAATAAATAAATATCTCTAGTAAAGGTAAATACATGGGCAATTTATAAAAGCTAGTATTGTTATTTTGGTTTGTAACTTCAGTTTTTATTTTCTATATGATTTTAAAGACAAATGCGTATAAATGGTTAATCTATGTTACTAGGCACACAATGTATAAAGATGTAGTTTGTGTCATCAATAACAGAACAGGGGCTGGGCACAGTGGCTCACACCTGTAAACCCAGCATTTTGGGAGGCTGAGGCAGGTGGAAGTTTGAGACCAGTCTGGGTAACACAATGAGACCCTGTCTCTACAAAAAATATGAAAGTTGGTCAGGCATAGTGGTGCACACCTGTAGACCCAGGTACTTGGGAGGCTGAGGTGGGAGGATAATTTGAGCTGGGAGGTCAGGGATGCTGTGAGCCATAATCACACCACTGCCCTCCAGCCTGAGTGACAGAATGAGATCCTACCAAAAAACAATACCAAAATCAAAACAAAACAAACAAACAAAAAAACCCCATAAACAAAACAGGGAAGATGGAGCTGTGTGGGAACAGAGCTTTTATAGGCTATTGAAGTCAAGTTGGTATAAATTTGAATTAAATTCTTATAACATTAGAAACTTAAATGTAATCTCCATGGTAACTACAATGAAATTATATAATATACACAAAAAGAAATGAGAATGGAATCAGAATGTTTAAGTACAAAAATCACCTAAACAGAAAATAAGTCAGTAATGGAGAATATGAGGTACAAAACCCTATAAGACATATTGAAAAAAAATGGCAAAATCCAGAGCTGTGTCCTTCCTTACAGATCATTACTTTAAATGTAAATAGATTATACTCTCCTATCAAAAGATATAGATTGGCAGAATATATTTTAAAAACATGATACAACTATATGCTGTTTTCAAGACACTCATTTTAGATCCAAAGCCACTAGTTGATTAAATGTAAAAGAATGGAAAAAGATATTCTGTGCATATAGTAACCAAAAAATAGCTGAAGTGTCTATACTACTATCAGACACAATATACTTTAAATTAAAAAGTGCAAGAGATACAAAGGACATTATATAATAATTAAAAGTTTAATATAGCAAGAAGATATGACAATTTTAAACATGTCCATGCCTAATAACAGACCTTCTAAATATATGAAGCAAAACTTCATAGAATCGAAGGGAGAAATAGACAGTTCTACAATAATTGTTGGACACTTCAGTAACCCACTTTCAATAATGAATAGAACAACCAGACAGAAGATAAGGAAATAGAGGACTTGAACAACACAATAAGCTAATTAGGTCTAACAGACATGTGTAGAACATTCTACCAAACAACAACAGCACACATATTCTTTTCAGGGGCACATGAGACATTCCCCAGGATAGATCATATGTCAGGTCACAAATCTCAATAGGTTTTAAATGATAGACATTACACAAGATATCTTCTTTGACCACAATGGGATGCAGTTAGAAATCAATAAGATAAGGAAAACTGGAATATTTACATATTTGTGGAAATTAAACAACACACTTTTAGCCAACCAGTGGGTCAAAGAAGAAATCACAAGGGACATTAGAAAATACTTAGAAATTAATGAAAAGGACGACACATTATAAACTTACAGGATACAGCAAAAACAGTGCTCAGAGGGGAATTTATAGTTATAAGTGTCTACATTAAGAAAGATCTCAAATCAGTAACCTAACTTTATGCCTTAATAAAGAACTAGAAAAAAAGAGCAAACTAAATTCAGACCTAGTAGATTGAGGGAAATAATAAAGATTAGAACAGAGATAAGTTAGAGAATAGAAAACAATAAAGTCAGTGAAACCAAAAGTAGCTGGTTCTTTGAAAAGATCAACAAAATAGGCACACCTTTAGCCAGAGAGAGAGAGCAAAATTAAAAATGAAAGTGGGGATACTACTGACCTTTCAGAGATAAAACGAATCAAAAGACAATACTATAAATAATTGTATGCCAATAAATTAGATAACCCAGAAGAAATGGAAATATTCCTTATAACCCACAAATTCCTTAGATGAACTCAAAAAGAAATAGAAAATCTCGATAGACCTATAACAAGTAAAGAGTTTAAATTGGTAATCAAAAACCTCAACAAAGAAAAGTTCTGGACTAGTTGGCTTCACTGATAAATTCTACCAAATATTTAAAATATTAACACTAGAGCTTCTGGATAGCTGATCACAGGGAGGTTCCTGCAGGGTGGCACACCCAAGGAGGGCATGAAAGCACCATGCACCTTCCCCCATATCTTGCCCTACACATCTCTTTATCTGCATCCCTTGCATGCAGATAATATTAGTAACCACCTCACAGACTTTGTGAGAATAAG
The DNA here is from genome assembly GCF_009764315.1 of Trachypithecus francoisi. Taxonomy (NCBI): domain Eukaryota; kingdom Metazoa; phylum Chordata; class Mammalia; order Primates; family Cercopithecidae; genus Trachypithecus; species Trachypithecus francoisi. The sequence continues at coordinate 106,920,222 of NW_022681470.1, read as the reverse complement.
CTAAATAATGCTTATAAAATGTTTAACAGATCATCTGGCACAGAGCAAATGATCCATTAATATTAAAATTGTGATTATTATTATTGGAAGTTTGAATCCAAATACACTGATAGAGGAGTATACATTGGTAAAACTTGTTCAGAATAAAAATTTGACATATATGTTGAGAACTTAAAAATAATTAACATCAGTTCTTCTTAAATTCTTCCAAAAAGTTCAAGAGGGAGCACCTCCTGATTCATTTTATGAGGCCAGCATTAATTACCCTGATATCAAAGCAGATAAAGACACCACAAGAAAAGAAAATTACAGACCAATATCTCTTATAAATTAGATGCAAAACTACTCAACAAAATATTGGCAAATCAAATTCAATAGCATATTAAAAATTATTTGCCATGGTCAAGTGGAGTTTATCCCTGGAATGCCAGGGTGGTTCAACATAAGAAAAGAAAGCAATGTAATAAATCACATTAATAGAGCAAAGGAGAAAATAGCCATATCATCATCCTGATGCAAAAAAAGGTACCTGACAAAATCCAACACTTCATGGTAGAAAACCTCTCAGAAAATTAGGAATAGAGGGAAAATTCCTCAATATGACAAGGGTATCTATGGAAATCCCCAGCTAACATCATACTCAGTGTTGAAAGACTGAAAGACTTACCCCCTAAGATTAAGAATAGGCAAGGTGTCCACTTTCACTGCTGCTATTCAACATTGTGCTGTAAATTCTAACTAGAGACACGCTAAAAGAAAAAGCAGTAAAAGGCATTCAGATAGAAGGGAAGAGGTAAAACTGCCTCTCTTTACAGATGACATGATCCTATGCATAGAAAATTGCAAAGACTCTTTAAGAAAGCTATTAGAGCTAATAAATAAATTCAGCAAAGTTGTAGGGTACAATGTCAACATACAAAAATTGATTATGTTTTTATATACCAGCAATGAACAATCCAAAAATGAAATTAAGAAAGCAATTCTATTCACAATAACATCTAAAAGAATTTCAATACTTAGGAACAAATCTAACCAAAGAAGTGAAAGACTTGCACACTGAAAATTACAAAACACTGGTGAGAGAAATTTTGAAAAACCTAAATAAATGGAAAGACATCCTATGTTTATGGATGGAAAGACTAAATATTGTTAAGATGTTGGTAGTACCCAAATCTCCAGATTCAATGCAATTTCTATAAAAATTCCAACAACTTTTTTGCAGAAATGGAAAAAATACTCAAATTAATATGGAATTGCAAAGGGCCCCAAATGGCTAAAACAATCTTGAAAAATAAGGATAAAGTTGGAGGACTCACAGTTCCCAACTTTGAAACTTACTACAAAGCTAGTGATTAAAACAGCATAGTACAAGTATAAGGTCAGACATGTATAAGGTCAGACATACAGACCAATGGAATAGAACAGAGAGCCTAGAGATAAACCCTAACATATACAGTCAGTTGATTTTTGAAAAGAGTGCCAAGACCATTCAATGGGGAAAGAACAATTTTTTCAACATGTGGTGCTGGGAAAACTAACTGTCCACATGTAAAAAGAATTAAGTTGGACTCTTACTTTATATCATATAAAAATGACTCAAAATGGATGAAAGACCTAAACTTAAGAGCTACAACTATAAAACTGTAGAAGAAAACACTGTTGAAATCTTCATGACATTGGATTTGGCAGCAACTTTTATGGATGACACTGAAAGAACAGGTAATGAAAGAAAAGAAAAGATAAATTGGACTGCATCAAAATTAAGAACTGTTGTGAATTAAAGGAGACTATCAAGAAAGTGAGAAGGCAAGGTAAATAATGAGAGGAAATATTTTAAAATCACATATATGACAAGGGATTGATATCTAGGATATATAAAGAACTCCCACAATTCAACAACCACAAAAAGACCCAATTGAAAAATGGGGAGAAAAGATTTGAATAGCCATTTCTTCAAAGATGAAACATAAAAGGCCTATAAACACATGAAAAGATGAATGCTACAAAGAGTCATGAGGACAGATGATAAGGTTTTGTTGTTTTAAATTGGATTAACTTATTAATCATTTTAATATGGAGATTCATGATGAATAATCAATTACGCTGCCACTAAGTAAAATTGTAATGATAGTTTAACAATATGATTTTAAAGATAATTTATCTTGTTTAAGTTGGTCACTTGGTACACACTGATTCTGAGTATATCTGTAAAGATAGCTCTATGACTTATTTATTGAATTCTGTTGAAATCTTAGATTTATAAAACTCTGTTTGAAATTCCTCATCCACGAAGCCTCTGAAGTTTTTGTTAAATGTGGCTTTAATGAGCATGAAAAAATTGTGTGAACTGACTGCTTACATGACTAAAATGTGTTTCATATTCATTAAGAGAATGGATTCTGGAGCCAGATTACCTGAATTTGAATTTCCTTCCACCTCTTCCTAGCTATATAATCTAGGGTGCATTACTTAATATTTGTGTGCCTGAGTTTCCTCACCTGTAAAATGGGGATAATAGTATACCTACTTTATAAAATTGTTATAAAGATTAAAAGGAACTGAAATATGCAAAGTAATTAAAATAAAGACTGGCACTAGAAAGTACTAAATAAGTGTTAGCTATCATTATTTGGGAGAATTACAATAATTGTAAATTAAGTAACAACATTATAATTATAATTTTTATTTGTTATTTTGGTATAATACACATAAAACTTACCATCTTAACCATTTTTAATTATATAGTTCAGTGTTATTAAATACATTTGTAATGTTGTGTAACCATCACCACCATCCATCTCCATAACTCTTCATTACAACTAAAACCTTCTACCGTTAAACAGTAACTCTTCATTCCACCTTCCCCCAGCCCCTGGCAGCCACCATTTTACTTTCTGTCTCTATGATTTTCCTTATGCTAAGTATCTCATATAAGTGGAATCATACAGGATTTGTTCTTTTGTGACTAGTTTTTTTTTTTCATTTAGCACAATGTCCTCAAGGTTTTTCTATGTTGTAGCATATATCAGAATTTTCTTCCTTTTTGAGGCTGAATAATATTCCATTGTATGTATACACCACATTTTGCTTATTTATTCATCCATGGATGGATACTTGGGTTGCTTCCATGTTTTAACTATTGTGAATAATGCTGCTATGAACATGGTTGTACAATTATCTCTTCAAGACTCTGCTTTCAATTCTATTGAGTACATATCCAGAAGTGGAATTGCTGGATCATAGATAATATTATAATTTTTTATAGAATTATAAATACTTCTTATATGTTATAAGTGTGAGTTTGAATAAACAGGGTCAGGGAAGGAGGACAAGATGGTATTATCAAGACTCTGAAACTGAAATAGAAATCAGTAGAGAAGTGCTACTCACTACACATGTCTTGTATTTCACATAGCCTTTCAGTAATATAGTTAATAGAATAAAAATCTAGGTCATTTCTTGGCCCATTGATTTATTTTGTTATTGTTTTCTTTGTTTGGTCTTCTTTCTTCTCTCTATAATCTTCTTTCTCTTTCCTCCTTCCTTTGCCCTTCTCCCTTCATCCTTCCTCTTTCCACTCTTTGTTCTCCTCACATGTGATATGTTGACAAAATGTTAATCATATAATATTAATGATGGTAACCCCAACATCATATTTTTTAATTTTTCTTCAAGAGCATGGTTTCAGAAGAAGAGACATTGAAAACAATATACAGGAAAAATAATCCACCAGCTTCTCATCTTTGTGTCAAAACACCAAAAAAGGTAGCTTTTAAATTTTATTCCAGAAAGCAAATTTCAAAAGCTGCACTTAAAAAAATTAAACATGTTATGATTTTTAAATTTTATTTTGTATTCAGGCCCCTTCATCTCTAACAACCCCTGGATCTACACTGAAGTTTGGAGCTATAAGAAAAATGCGGGAGGACCGTTGGGCTGTAATTGCTAAAATGGATAGGAAAAAAAAAGTAAAAGAAGCAGAAAAGTTATTTGTTTAATTTCAGAGAATCAGTGTAGTTAAGGAGCCTAATAACATGAAACTTATAGTTAATGTTTTCTTCTTATTTGCCAGAACCAAATTTTTTCTGGAAGTTGAGACTTTTAAAAAATATTTGCGTGAATGATTTGTGTTTCTTTATATTTTTAGCCTAAATGTTAACTACATATTGTCTGAAAACCTCATTATATTCAGATAATTAGATGATTATATTTTGTTGTTACTTTTTCTTGTATTCATGAAAACTGTTTTTACTAAGTTTTCAAATTTGTAAAGTTAGCATTTGAATGCTAGGAATGCATTATTGAGGGTCATTCTTTATTCTTTACTATTAAAATATTTTGGATGCAAGTAAGTGCTTCTTATTGATTCTGTTAGGTCGTATAAACAGCTCATTATTGTAAATTAGAGGTAATATTATTCATTTTAAAGTCTTGAGAGCATTGTAGTGGAGTTTTGTACTTTTGAGGCAGCTTTGACTTTTTTATTTTATGAAATTGAGAAATAGCTTTTAGTGGCAGGAAAAAGTGGCTATACCAGTATGACTTCCTGAAATATTTCATTTATACAACATTTATTACGCAAATATTTATTGATGTTTACTAAGAGTCAAACAGTTCTAGATACTGGGGATGTAATAGTGAACAAAACAGAAAAATAACTTGTGTTTTCCTAGAGCTTACATTCTAGTGAGGGAAATAGACAATTAAAAAAATAAAAAAAAAACACATTATATTAGTTAATGATAACTTCTAAGAAGAAAAATAAAACAGGGAAGAGTATTAAGGAGTATAAAGAAGGCTACGTTTTAGGTATGATATCTCTTACTGAAGTGAATTTCGAATGAAGATAAGATTAAAACAGCAGCTGAATCTGGGGCTACCTAAGGGAATAACATTTCTCACAGAAGGAATAGGAAGTACAAAGGCCCAGAGTTGGGAGTGTGCCTAGCATATCTGGGAAGCAGCAAAGAGCCCAGTATTGGGAAGGATAGTGAGCAAAAGGAAGAGTAGAAGGAAGACAGGGCCTAATGGGATGAGTTAGTTAATGGGATGAGGATTTTGAGTGGACAGATTATGTAGCACTTTAGGCCACTATAGGAACTTTGGCTTCTCTGAATATGATGTGACATTAGTAGACGGTTTTGAGCAAAGAAGAACCATGATCTGACTTATGTTTTAGCAGTATCTTTCTGGCTGCTATATTGAGAACAGATTGAAAAGGGGACATAAATAAACAGGAGATTATTTTAGTAATGCCTGTGAAAGATGATAATGGCTTAAACAGGAGCAAGAGCAGCAGAGGAGTAAAGTAGTTAACTTTTGGATATATTTTGAAGACATAGGTAGAATATGAAAGAAAGAGAATGGGCAATATTTTTGGCCCGAACAGTGTAGTTTTGCAAATGTTAGGTTTGAAATACCTGTTAGACATCCAAACAGAGATGGTAAGTAGGCTTAGAGACAAGTCCAGACTAGTGATATAAATTTGGGAGTCAACATCATATTTAAAGCTACCACACTGGATGAGAACATTAACAGTCATGGGGGTGAGTGTACCTAGGAAAGAGAACAGGTCAGAGAGATGAGAAGGGGCCATCAAAGGACTGGCCAGTGTGGTAGTAAAAAAAGTAGGCTATGGTTTCTTGGAAGCCAAGCAAGCAAGTATTTCAAAGAAGAGGGAGTGATAAATTGTGTTAAATGCTAACCAGAGGTGAAGTAAAATTGATTAATGTGTTATTAATATGAAGGTCATTGGTAATCTTAATGTCAGTTTTAGTTAGAGTGGAGCTTGACTGGAAGGGTTTAAAGGAAAAAGAGGGAGAGTAAGCAGAGACAGCTATTTCTATCAGGTGTAACCAACTCAAGAAGTTGTACTTCACATGAAGATGATAAATAGGGAAGTTACTGGAAAGGGAAGTGGATTAACAGAAGGTTTTTTTGTTAAGACGTAAGAATTAATAGCATATCCAAATAATTAGAGGAAGATTCAGAATGGGGAAAATGATGATGTGGGAGAGAAAGGGAAACTTTTTGTAGAATGTCTTGTAACAGGGAAGAGGGGTGGAATTTAGTGGATAATTGAAACTGTTGGGCCTTCAGTAGGAGAATAGACACTTCTGCCATAGCAATAGGAAAAAAGGAAGAGTATATGGCACAAGATGATGGTAAGTGTATGGGAGTTTGTAGAAGTTTTGGTTCCATAATTTTAGTTTTCTCCGTTAAGCTGGAATTAAGATCACGCACTGAGAATGAGGATAGGGAAGACAGTGTTGGAGGTTGTGGAGAGAAAAGTAAGTATGAAAGACTCAGAGTAGGAAAGTGAACGGGCTTTATGAAAACAGTGAATACATGAGTAAAAATGGTTTTAGAGTTATCTGTAAATAACTATAGTGAAGTAAAATTTGAATCCTCTTATGGTATGGATTATGTTTGTAAGAAAGGTTAACCAAGAAAAAAATGGAAATGCAATAACTTTACAGAAATTATTTTGTTCCTCCTTTAATTTGTGTGACTACAACTATACTCTGTTAACTGGCAATGGTCTTGGGATTTCTAGCTTTTGATCTCTTAATTGAAACTTTATAAGTCTCCTGAGCAAGCATTTTTGGAGAATTATTGGTCTTGAAAATGTGAAATTTCACATTTGAAGCTATATATTTTCAAATATTATAGATAATATAAATCTATTTTCAAATTAAAATAACTAATATATTAATCTATACCTTTAGTGTATTTTTGATTTAAATATTTACAACAGGACTAGTCTATTAAGCTATATATTTTTAAATATTTAGAGTAAGACTAGCTGCTCTGGCTAACTATTCATTTACTTCTAACTTACCTAAAGTCCAACATAATGTTTCTGTTTAGTGAGAACCATTTCTCTAGGCAGTAATTCAGGAACCCCGGCTCCTTTCAACTTCTAATTCTGCCATCTTCAGAAGCCGGCTTCCAGGTTTATGCTAAAAGGGAAACACCATGGAGGATCCATGTGGGAAGTTTCTAATGACCTAGGCGTGAAAGAGATATATAGCACCTCCACCCACATTTCACTTTCTAGGACCAAGTCAATACAGCCACACCTAACTTCAGGGGAGACTGTGACCCATGCTCCAGTTATCTCTCAGGAGATTTGGGAAAAGGGTAAACAACTAGCCAGTCTGCCACAATTAGTTCACAGTCTTTAAATTTTCAAATATTATTCTTTCTTGCTTTTAGTTAAAATAAGATGAGTTAGTTAAGGCTCCTAAGTTTTGGAAGATTGCTCTTCCTTGCTCTTCCTTGAACATGCTGGGTATGTTCCTGCCTTATAACCCCTCTCCTTCCTCTAGCATTTATTTCCCTTATATCTTCTAACATACTGTATACCTTATTTGGTATGTTTATTATTCATTATCTCTCCTCACAAGAATGTAAACTTCACAAAGGAAATTTCGTTTCCTTTGCTTATTAATGTATTCCAAGTGGCTAGAATCGTGCCTGGCCCATAGTAGGTACTCAGTATTTGTTGAATAAGTAAAACATTAATACATATTTAAGAAAAACATACATATACCATATTAGTGATTCTTACAATAAGTAAAATCTTACAACCTAAATGTTGAGTGTCTGATTTAAAAATAAGATTAAATATTGGAAACTAGAATGAAATTTTCTAAAAGCATATTATTATAGTATACTACATTTGACTCTTCTTTGCACTCTGGAGAGTTCAGTTTTGACAATAAAGTGCCCCCCAAAAATTTATAACTAATGTTATTGTTTTTACTTTTAAACTACTCCTTTAAAAACCACTAGTCTTAATGAACAACTGGCTAATTTGTAATTTGATTATTTAATTATGAAAATTTTGTAAGTTAATTACAAGATTATTAACTAATGACTTTTTAAACTTTGAATGCATTTTGGAGGTTATTACAGGAAGAAGGTTTTGAAAAAACCTATTTTTAAGTTGGTAGGAAACTCTTCCTACCTTTTAGCCATACTTTGTGGGATTGACTTAATCTGATGCATTTAGGATCAATCAGATGTGTTTAGGAGTAGGCATATGGGATACACACTATTCTCTATCTCTCTCTTGAGTGTGGAGCTTCCTACAGGAATCACATGATCTTCTCTATGCTGCAAGTTTTATAGGGCAGGTGGAAGAGTGGTCCTGTTGTGAGGGGATAAGTTTAATAAAATAAAAATTCAGAAGAATATTTGCAAGTTCCAGTATTTTGATGAATAGGCTGGACACTTTGAGAAGGAAATAGAGCGGCATTCAGAGGAATTAACATACCAATATTGATACTCTGATATGGCTTTGATGGCACTAATCTGGAAAATAGCCACATAGGAATTTTCACTTGTTAGGTCATTATAGCTTATGGTAGCCTTATCTTTACATGAGTTACTGTTTTTACAGAAACAGGTTGCAAGTTCTGGATCTTAAGTGAATAGTGCATAAGCCTTATCTGAAGCAAAAATGAACATTTAATATGTCTGCAGGCCATAAACTTTAGAAGATACACGGCCTGAAGGGGCCTCAGCCAAATTATTGGCTATTAAAAAACAAATATTAGCCACACTAGACTGGGCAAAGAGGTGAGACTCAGTAAGAGATAATACTCTGTGTATATTTTGATGATGGAACCAAAAAGATTTCTGGAGATAAGGATTAAGTGAGGGAAAGAGAAGGTACAAGGTTTGGTTTTGAAGTACAGTTTTGGGCATATATAATATTTGAGATATTTAGATATCCAAGTAGAGATATTGAGTAGATATTGGATAAATGAATCTAGAATTCTCCAGAAGGGTATTTAGTAATCATTGACATATAGGTTCTATTTAAAGTACATAACTGAATGCACTCTTTTACAGTAATAAATGTTAGTTATAGAAGAGAAAGGAATTAGTACCAAGCCTTGAGGTAAAGGAATATTTGAAAGTGAAGCAATAAAGGAAGAGCCACAAAGAAGCTAAGAAGGAGGGACTGCTGGAGGAGGGAAAAAGCGAGTGTAAGGGATGATGGAAGCCTACAGAACAAAGTGATTCAAGAAGAAGGGAATATTCTCCTGTGTGAAATCCTGCTGAACATGAAAGCAGAAAATAAATAATTGGACCTATGGCTATCTGTATGATACAATCTCTGCTCTCAATGACTCACAGTCAAGGAGCAAAATTTTATATGTAAATGAATGAATCAATTATAATTAATTTGACAGTACACACACATAAGAGCTACAGAGAAGTGAATGTTAATTTCATGACATAAATGCAGGCATCAGAGAAGGACTTCTGGGTTTTGGACATAAATTGGAGTGCTATAGGTGTATAAGAAGGACAAGAGAAAACCAAGACATAAGAAATCACACTATAAAGGATGAAGTGAAGAATAGTTAGGAGAACAAAGTCATGGTCTTTTCATGTAGGATTTTATGTGTTATATTGCAAAGCTTGGATTTTCTGGTGTGGGAAATGGAATAGAGTATATGCAAAGAAAGTCAGACTTTATTATTTAAATATGGTATTAAAATGTTTTTATTTCAATAAACTTTGGGGAACAGGTGGTATTTGGTTACATGGATAAATTATTTAGTGGTGATTTCTGAGATTTTGGTGCACCTATCACCTCAGCAGTGTACACTGTACCCAATGAGTAGTCTTTTCTCCCTCATCCTCTCCTGTCCTTCCCCCACGAGTCCCCAAAATCCATTGTATCATTCTTATGCCTTTGTGTCATCATAGCTTAGCTCCCACTTGTTAGTGGGAATATACGATGTTTGGTTTTTCATTCCTGAGTTACATCACTTAGAATAATGGTCTCCAATTCCATCCAGGTTCTGCAAATGCCATTATTTCGTTCCTTTTTATGGCTGAATAGTATCCCATGGGGCTGGCTCCATGTTTTTGCGATTGTAAATTGTGCTATAAACATGCATGTGCAAGTGTCTTTTTCCTATAATGACTTCTTTTCCTCTGGGTAGGTACCTGGTAGTGGGATTGCTGGATCAAATGGTAGATCTACTTTTAGTTCTTTAAAGAACCTCCACACTGTTTTCCATAGTGATTGTACTAGTTTACATTCCCACCAGCAGTGTAAAAGTGTCCCCATTTTCACCATATTCATGCCAATATCTATTGTTTTTTGGTTGTTTTATTATGGCCATTCTTGTAGGAGTGAGGCTGTATCACATTGTGGTTTTGATTTGCATTTCTTTGATAATTAGTAACGTTGACCATTTTTTTCACATTTGTTGGCCATTTGTATACCTTTTTTTGAGAACTGGCTATTCATGTCCTTAGCCCACTTTTTAATGAGGTTGGCTTTTTTTTTCTGGCTGATTTGATTGAGTTTCTTGTAGATTCTGGATATTAGCCCTTTGTCAGATGCACAGTTTGCAAGTATTTTCTCCCACTCTGTGGGTTGTCTGTTTACTCTGCTGATTATTTCTTTTGCTGTGCAGAAGCTTTTTAGTTTAATTAAGTCCCATCTATTTCCCTTTGTTTGTGTTGCATTTGCTTTTGGGTTCTTCTTCATGAACTGTCTGCCTAAGCCAATGTTTGGAAGGGTTTTCTTGATGTTATCTTCTAGACTTATTATGGTTTCAGGTCTTTGATCCATCTTGACTTGATTTTTGCATAATGTGAGAGATGAGAATCCAGTTTCATTCTTCTACATGTGGCTTGCCAATTATCTCAGAATCATCTGTTGAATAGGGTGTCTTTCCCCACTCTATGTTTTTATTTTCTTTGTCAATGATCAGTTGGGTGTAAGTATTTGGGTTTATTTCTGGGTTCCCTATTCTGTTCCATGGTTCTATGTGCCTATTTTTATTACCAGTTGCATGCTCTTTTCATGACTATAACCTTGTAGTATAGTTTGAAGTTGGGTAATGTGATGCCTCCAGACTTGTTCTTTTTGCTCAGTGTTGCTTAGGCTATGTGGGCTCTTTTTTGCAGTCTACATATTTAATGCAATTCCTATCAAAATACCACCATGACTCTTCACAGAACTAGAAAAAACAATCTTAACGTTCATATGGAACAAAAAATATAGTATTTTTTAATTTAAATTTTACAAAAGGTTATAAAGTATAAGGTCTCCTAACTCTGTCATCCATCCCTCAACTTGAGGAAAATACTTTTCTTTTGGAAGACAACTAAGGGTAATTGAAACTGGATAAAGCAATTGCAGCTATTGAAATAGTCCAGGTAGAAGATAGTGTAAGCAAAATGCAGGTAAGTTGCTTGCCGCATACAGAGTCCAAATAACAAATGGGAGGTCTGAAACAAATGTCTTGCCATACTGCTTCACTTTGGGAGTAGAAATTAGGCACTTTCATAAGGTAAGGGAGGAAATGGGTAAGGGCAAGTGTCCCCCTGCTAGCTCAGTACCTTATCTATCTGGCAGTTGAACTGGCGCCGTCCTGGGAAGAAGTAAGTTGTAAAAGTGGCCAAGTGGACATGCTTTTGACATGCCCTCCTGAGGTGACCTCCTGGAGGTGAGATTTCCATAGTGGGGTGCAAGGGGCATGCTTTGGTCTGCAAATTGACTGTCAACTCTCAAGGAGAGATCCATCTAAGAGCAAACACATGAACTTCCCCTGTAGGGAATGTCTGGTGAGTGGGAGATGAAAGGTTATATTTGTGTTTCTAAAGGGCTAAGTAGGAAGTAGGGAACAGGGGAAATGAGAAGAGAGGAAAAAAAATTAAACCACCTCTTAGGAAAATGGGGGTACTCGATTAAAATGGGAAAATTTCTTAGGCTGAAAGCTTAAGTTCCAAACTTTTGGATTAGATCTAATACCTGTCCTGAGAAAAATATTCATAACTTTATCACTCTAACAGTAATAAAATGTCTTCTTACTTCATGTAAATTTAAATTAATGATGTCAGAGAGCAAGTTGCTTTGGTTGATATAAAGGTTAGAAATAAATTATTGATAATTTAGGTAACCTGAATTCAGTATAATTAATACTCCACAGGCTATTGTAGTACATCAAGAACTTTAATCAGTGACAGGTCAACCGTGGGTTAGAAATACAAAATGACAAACAAGAGACAGATAAGACAACATTATTTAAGTTACAAAATCAGAGTTTAGAGATGAAGGGAACCAAAAGGATCAAGGATCATTTAATTTCAAAAGATCAGTCATTTGAGTCCTATAAAAGCAATAAAAATGAAAAGGAAAGGATAGTTTTAAAAAATGACTCTAAATTTCAGTATGCATATACATAATTTACACTAATGCATAAATATGAGCACATAAAATCTTAGTGCCCTCCTTTTTTTTCTTTTGCTTTCTCCCTCAACCCCTCTCTTCCCCACTCCACACACTTGAGTTCCCCTCTGCTAACTTCTCCTCTCTTAGGTAACCCTCGACAAGAATCTAATGTGTAAACTTTCTTATTTTTCTCCATGACAGAAAGACATAGTTATAATCTATTTAGTAGTTTGTTGTATTTTGACACATATATACATATACATAGGGTTTTCTGGTCATGGTTAAATTACAAACATGGGATAATATGTATACTTTTCAGAGTCTTGCTTTACTCACTGTCAGGGAAATCTCTCTAAAACCTGGTAAATCTCTCTAAACATGTGGTATGGTTGCAGTTTATTCTTTTTAGTGGCTGTATAATATTTCTTGGGTGTATAATAATTCACTATTTCTCTGTTAAAAGATGTGGTAGAGACCTTGATCACTTATATCTACTCTTCTCCCAGGCACATGAGAAGATTATACTTCCCTCCCTCCTTGGTGATGCTATGTTTTAGCAAATGAATTTTAGGTAGAAGTGATGTGTGTTACTTACTTCTGTGGTATGAGACCCTCTATCACACTCTTCTTCTGTTGCAGCAATTTGTGGTATTATAGATGACAAAGTCTCTGTCATCCTCAGTTCCTGAAGTGAAAACTGCATAGAACAAAGTTCCCCCATTAACCCATTGTGGTTACGTAGTAATGAATTTGATTCACCATATAAAACTGAAAATTCAACAGGGGCAGTGAAATAGGAGGACTGGTGCTCCAGAAGTTCCCTAGCTACAAATTGGTCCTGGGTGCTCTCCCCATCCTCAGAAACCTTTCCTATCCGGGAAGGACCTGCAATGTCAGTAGAACCCATATTACCAGATTGGTGTCTTTTTTTTTTTAGGTTGGTGTCTTAAAGTGGCCATTATTATTACCTACTTGCTTCTCCCAGGTTCTTTAAAAATTGAAGTACAGAGCCCAGCACTGTCCGAGCCACTCCAGAAACTGAGGTGGAGGATCACCTGAGCCCAAGAGTTTGAGACCATCCTGGGTAACATAATGGAAACTTCATCTCTAAAAAAACACAAAAGGAATATTGGCATACCTGGAGAATTGGTTCCAGGACCCTCTGTTCCCTGCTGATATACCAAAAATCCATGCCTCACAATTCACCCTGCAAAACCCATGTATACAAGTTTCAGTATATGTGGTTGTTGCAGAATTCATGGGATACAGAAACCTACGAATTATGTATTTTGTCTCTCTTTTTCTTTTCTTTTCTTTTCTGATGGAGTCTCACTCTGTCACCTAGGCTGGAGTGCAGTCACGGGGTTTCAGCTCACTGCAATCTCCACCTCCCGGGTTCAAGCGATTCTCCTGCCTCAGCCTCTGGAGTAGCTGGGATTACAAGCATGTGCCACCATGCCCTGCTAATTTTTGTATTTCTACTAGAGACGGGGTTTCACCATGTTGGCCAGGCTGGTCTTGAACCCTTGACTTCAAGTGATCTGCCCACCTCGGTCTCCCAAAGTTTTAGGATTACAGGCGTGAGCCACTGCGCCTGGCTGAATTATGTATTTTCAATCATGTTTGGTTGGAAAAATATCTGCCTATACATGGATCCATACAGTTCAAACCTGTGTTGTCAAAGATCAACTGTAGATTGCAGGCTGTAGTTCCCACAAATTAACACATGAGGGCTACCACAGGGAGGCTCTGGCCAGTGATAGGTAACTACAGCATATGACATGCCAGATGGGCATGATGGGTCAAGAAAGTAGATGGGTCCAAGGATGACAGGTTCACTTGGCATGTCATGGATCTTGAGATTCAAGTTTGGGTCTCAAGATCCAACAAAAGTTAAGAGTGTGGCATGGTATCACCCTTCAGATACCCTGTGGCAGGGAGAAGTCGGTAATGAGATTTTTGTCTAGTGATTTTGTATCCAACTTTGATAAAGTCAATGTATTAGTCAGGGTTCTCTAGAGAGGCAGAACTATAGGATAGATGTATATATAAAGGAGAGTTTGTTAAGGAGTATTGACTCATATGGTCATAAGGTGAAGTCCCACAATAGGCCATCTGCAAGCTGAGGAGCAAGGAGGAGTCCGATGTTTGAGGGCAGGAAACATCCAGCACAGAAGAAAGATGTAGGTTAGAAGACTAAATCGGTCTACCATTTCCACATTCTTCTGCCTGCTTTTATTTTGGCTGCACTTGCAACTGATTTGATTGTGCCCAACCAGAGTGAGGGTGGGTCTGCCTTTCCCAATCCACTGACTCAGATGTTAATCTCCTTTGGCAACATCCTCACAGACATACCCAGGAACGATACTTGGCATCCTTCAATCCAACCATGTCGACAATTTTTTTTTTTTTTTTTTTTTGAGACAGAGTCTCACTCTGTCACACAGGCTGGAGTGCAGTAGTGCAATCTCGGCTCACTGCAACATCCACCCACTGAGTTCAAGCGATTCTCCTGTCTCAGCCTCCTGAGTAGCTGGGACCACAGGCACACGCCACCACACACAGATAATTTTTGTATTTTTAGTAGAGACAGCATTTCACCATGTTGGCCAGGCTAGTCTCAAACTCCTGATCTCCAGTGATCTGCCTACCTCGGCCTCCCAAGGTGCTGGGATTATAGGCATGAGCCACTGTGCCCAGCCTGACACTCAATATTAACCATCACAAGTCCACCCCTTGTCGACTTGAACCCATACACATCTCCTGAAATCACACATAATCTTCAAATAAAGGCAATAATAAGATCATAATTATGCCTAACATAATACTGTCCTTCATACAATGGGAAATGTGCAATCCCAAACCCAAATGCTATTACATAAAGTTAACACTTAAATGCCGATATGAAGTCATAAATCTTATGTCACATGATAAAGGAAAAAGGAAATAAAATGATCTTTTCTTAGTACAGGTGTATACATGCACAAACATGTTCTTAACAAAAGAAGGAGGAAATACTCACGACAATTATAGTCATCGTTTCTGCAACTGGTCATGTGGTCATAGCTGGTATTGATGACTACCTTCTTCTACTACCTATGCTGTATTCCCTTTGCCTTCAGCAAGCACCTCAGCTGGTCATGGTTTCTTTTTCCTGGTGGAGTGACACAAACCTTCATTCCAGAAGGGTCTGTCCCATTTTGTAGTCCTGCCTGGATTGGGCTATTGTAGTTTCCCATTGACCTTAATCACAGGGCATGGGAATACTAAGAGATGCCCTAAGGGATCTCCTGTATTCCAGACATACTCTTCCTTATCTCCATTGTGGAGTAGTAGACTGATTTCTTCTTGATAGTCCGGGTCAATCACCCCAGCCAACACTTTAACTCCCTTCTTAGGCTGTTGACTTAAAGGTAGGAGGAGCCCAAAGTGTTCAGGTGGCAATCTTAACTTCCAGTTTAATGGAATCATTCTTGTGTCTCCTGGTGGCAGCATTACTCCCTCTGAAATCTAAGACCTCTAGGCCAGCAGAACATAATGTTGCGGGAACAGGAAGCAAAAATTTTGCTAGTGGGTCACTAGGGGTGATGGTGAGTGGTGCCACTTCCACTTCTACCCCTTGATTTCTGGACCCGTGAATTCTGGCTATGGGAGAAACAGTACCATATATTGGATGCTGATTCAGAGTATACACAGCCTTCTAGAGAACTTTGCCCCAGCCCTGCAAAGTATTGTTACCCAGTTAGTGGTGTAATTGTGACTTCCAAAGCCCATTCCACCGTTGTATCAATCCAGCTGCTTAAAGATAACGGGGAACATAGTAAGACCAGTAAATTCCATAAGCATGAGTCCACTGCTGCAATTCTTTAGCCAAAAAGTGAGTGCCTTGGTCAGAGGCAATGCTGTGTAGAATACCATGATGCTGGATAAGGCATTCTGTGTGCCCATGGATGGTAGCCTTGGCAGAAACATTGTGTGCAGGATAGGCAACGCATATCTAGAGTAAGTATCTATTCCAGTGAGGACAAACTGCTGCCCTTTCCATGATGGAAGAGGTCCAACATAATCAATCTGCCACCAAGTAGCTGGCTCATCACCCCAAAGAATGGTGCCTTATCAAGGGCTCAGTGTTGGTCTCTGCTTCTGGCAAATTGGGCACTCAGCAGTGGGTGTAGCCAGATCAGCCTTGGTGAGTGGAAGTCCATGCTGCTGAGCCCATGCATAACCTTCATCCCTGCCACCATGGCCACTTGGTTCATGGGCTCATTGGGCAATGACAGGGGTGGCTGGAGAAAGAGGCTGAGTGGTGTCCACAGAAAGAGTCTTCCTATCCATTTGATTATTAAAATCCTCCTCTACTGAGGTCACCCATTGGTGAGCACTCACATGGAATACAAATATCTTCACAGTCTTTGACCACTCAGAGAGGTCCATCCATATACATCTTCCCCAAATTTCTTTGTCACCAATTTTCCAATAATTCTTCCAAGTCTCTGACCATCCAGCCAAACCATTAGCTACAGCCCATGAATCCGTATGTAATCACACATCTGGCCATTTCTCCTTCCATGCAAAGTGCACAACCAGGTGCGCTGCTCAAAGTTCTTCCCACTGGGAAGAATTCCCTTCACTGCTGTCCTCCAGGGATGTCCTGGAAAGGGGCTGTAGTGCAGCAGCTGTCCACTTTTGGGTGGTGCCCGCATATCGTGCAGAACCATCTGTGAACCAGGCCCTAGTCTTCTCTTCCTTTGTCAACTGATCATAGGGAACTCCCAATGAGACCATTGATGCAGGCTAGGGGAGAGAAGGCAGGGTGGCAGGAGTGGAGACCATGAGCATTTGAACCATTTCCTCATGCAACTTACTTGTGCCTTCAGGACCTGTTCGAGCCTGATCAGGTATATACCACTTCCATTTGATGATGGAATGCTGCTGCACACATCCCACTCTATGGCTAGATGGGTAAAAAAGCACAATTCATGATAGGCAGTTCAGGTCGCATGGTGACTTGATGACCCATAGTCAAATGTTCAGTTTCCAGCAAAGTCCAGTAACAGGCCAAGAGCTGTCTCTCAAATGGAGAGTAATTATCTGCAGAAGATGACAGGGCCTTGCTCCAAAACCCTAGAAGCCTCAGCTGTGATTCATTTCTGGGGGTCTGCCAAAGGCTCCAAAGATCGTCCCTATCTGCTGCCACTGACACCTCAAGCACTGTTGGATCTGCTGGGTCATATGGCTCAAGTGGCAGAGCAGTTTGCACAGCAGCCTGGACCTGTTGCAGACCCTTCTTCTGTTCTAGACCCCACTCAAAACTGGCAGCCTTTTAAGTCCTTTGATAAATGAGCCAGGGTAACACACCCAGATGAGGAACGTATTGCCTCCAAAATCCTAATAGGCCCACTCGGCATTGGGCCTCATTCTTGGTTGTAGGAGGGGCCAAATGCAGCAACTTATCCTTCACCTTAGAAGAAATATCTTGACAGGCTCCATACCACTGGACCCCTAGAAATTTTACTGAGGTAGAAGGTCCCTGAATTTCAGTCAGGTTTATTTCTCATCCTCTGGCATGAAAATGTCTCACCAATAAGTCCAGTCTGTTTGCTACTTCTTACTCACTGGATCCAATCAGCCCAATGTCGTCAATGTAATGGACCAGTGTGATATCTTGTGGAGTGGAAAAGTGATCAAGATCTCTCTGAACAAGATTGTGACACAAAGTTGGAGTTTAAATACCCTGAGGTAGGACAGTAAAGGTATATTGCTGGCCTTGCTAACTGAAGACAAATTGCTTCTGGTGGGCCTTATGGACAGGAATGCAGAAAAAGTTATTTGCCAAGTCAATGGCTGCATACCAGGTACCAGGAGATGCGTTAATTTGCTCAAGCAATGAAGCTACATCTGGTACAGCAGCTGCATTTGGAGTCAACACTTGGTTAAGCTTACGATAATCCACTGTCATTCTCCAACATTTATCTGTCTTCTGCCCAGGCCAACTAGGAGAGTTGAATAGGGGTGTGGTGGGAATCACCACCCCTGCATCTTTCAAGTCCTTGATGGTGGCGCCAATCTCCCCAGTCACTCCAGGGATGTGATATTGTTTTTGATTTACTATTTTCCTAGGTAGAGGCAGCTCTAATGGCTTCCATTTGGCCCTTACCACCATAATAGCTTTCATCCCACCAATCAGGGAGCCAATGTGGGGGTTCTGCCAGGTGCTAAGTATATCTATGCCAATTATGCATACTGACACTGAGGAAATGACCACAGGATGAATCCAGGGACCCACTGCACCCACTGTAAGTCAGACCTGAGCTAAAACTCCATTATCTGCTTCAGTTTTTAAATTTATATAAGCAGAAATCTGGAGAACAGACAAAGGAATGGATATTAAGGGTGTGGGATAATGATGAAAGGAACATAGGATTGAATCAGGCTGAATTTATTGATTTGGGCCCACTAAGCAGGGATTCTGCATTTAATGTTGCAGCTTGGGGAGTTGAAAAAGGTTAGAATAGTTTATTTGCTTGATTAGCTAAAATATGGATTAAAAGAAAGCCCGCTGTGAGCAGGCTGGAAATGCCTGATCTCTTTTGGTTTAATGTAGAGGATCCAAAGGCTTAGGGAGATTGGGATGCTGGAGTAGATTAGTCACGTTAGACCCCCTCATCCCAGCTGGGAAGATCCAGAAGATATACCCTTGACCAATATTTTGTGAAACAGATTTGTGAGGGGAGTATTTGCATCCTTGAAGAGCTCTGTAATTGCTCTTCTCTGTGTGCCAGATCTTACAGTAGGAACTGCAGCCATTCAACTACAAAATTTAAATGCAATGAGAACACTTGGATCCCAAAGTGGCAGGGGCTAAGTGGCAGCAGTCGACCGTAAAAGGTAAGGTGGGCGTAGCTACCATAATGGACAGCAGAGGCAAAGCAGCAATCAGAATAGTCTGATGCATGTAGAACTCTGTCATTGGCTAACTAATCATGGTGTAGCTAGAAGTGAAATTTATAGGAAGCCTACTACATCCTTAATTTATATAAGCAGAAAACTTCCAGGTCGAATGGACAAAAGACTAATTTGAATTATGAAAACAGAGAATCACAACCCCTCAATCAATTTTCAGACTTGAACCAGTTTACAGACCCAGAACCCCTGAGGAAGGACCCCATTACACTACTAACAATTTATGCTGTTAATCTTTCTCTCATCCTTCCCCAAGGAGACCTTCAACCCTTTTTTTTGGTGGGGGAGGGGGTCAGGATCTCACTCTGTAGCCCAGGCTGGAGTGCAGTGACACAATTTCGGCTCACTGCAACCTCCACCTCCTGGGTCCTGGTTCAAGCAATTCTCCTGCCTTAGCCTCCTCAGTAGTTAGGATTACAGGCACATGCCACCATGTCCAGCTAATTTTTGTATTTTTAGTAGAAATGGGGTTTCACCTTGTTGGCCAGGCTGGTTTTGAACTCCCGACCTCGTGATCCGCCCACCTCGGCCTCCCAAAGTGCTGGGTTTACAGGTGTGAGCCACTGCACCCAGCCTGACCTTCAACCTTTTACCAGGGTAATTGTGCATTGGGAAAAGGGAAATGATCAGACCTTACAGGGAATGCTGGACACTGGCTCTGAGCTGACATTGATTCCAAGGGACCCAAAACATCATTGCAGTCCTCCAGTTAAAGTAGTGGCTTATGGAGGTCAGGTAATTAATGAAGTGAATTAAACCTCTTTTCTTCATAAATTACTCACTCTCAGGTAGTTCTTTCTAGCAGTGTGAGAATGGACTAATTCAGAAAATTGGTACTAGAAGAGTGGGACACTGCTATAAAGACATCTGAAAATGTGGAAGTGACTTTGGAATTGGGTAATGAGCAGAGGTTGGAACAGTTTGGAGGACTCAGAAGAAGATAGGAAGATATGTGAAAGCTTGGAACTTCATTGAGATTTGGTGAATGCTTTTGACCAAAATGCTGATAGTGATATGGACAATGCAGTCCAGGCTGAGGGTAACATGCTTGCCCGTGTGAAGGACCACCAAACAGGTTTTGTGTGAGCAATAAAGCTTTTTAATCACCTGGGTGCAGGCGGACTGAGTCCAAAAAAGGAGTCAGCAAAGGGAGATGGGGTGGGGCAGTTTTATAGGATTTGGATAGACAGTGAAAAATTACAGTCAAATGGGGTTTTTCTCTTGTGGGCAGGGGTGGGGGTTACAAGGTGTTCAGTGGGGACTTCTGAGACTCATTGTCCAGGAGAAGGAATGTCACAAGGTCAATTGATCAGTTAGGGTGGGGCAGGAACAAATCACAATGGTGGAATGTCATCAGTTAAGGCGGGAACTGACTATTTTCACTTCTTTTGTGGTTCTTCAGTTGCTTCAGGCCATCTGGATGTATACGTGCATGTCACAGGGGATATGATGGCTTAGCTTGGTCTCAGAGGCTTGACAGATGGCTTCTCAAATGGAGATGAGGAACTTATTAGAAACTGGAGTAAAGGTCACTCTTGCTATGCTTTAGCAAAGTGACTGGCAGCATTTTGGCCCTGCCCTAGAGATCTGTGTAAGTTTGAACCTGAGAGAGATGATTTAGGTTATCTGGTAGAATAAATTTATAAGCAGCAAAGCATTGAAAATGTGGCTTGGATGCTCCTAATAGCCTATGCTCATTTGCATAAAGAAAGAGATGGTCTGAAATTGGAACTTACATTTAAAAGGGAAGCAGAGCATAAAAGTTTGGAAAATTTGCAGCCTGACCATTTGGTGGAATAGAAAAATCCATTTTCTGGAGAGGAATTCAAGCTCAAGCTGGCTGTAGGAATTTGAATAAGTAAAGAGAAGCTGAATGTTAATAGTCAAGACAATGGGGAAATATCTCCAGGGCATTTCAGAGGCTTTTGAGCCCCTCCCATTACCCCAGAGGCCTAGGAGGGAAAAATCATTTCCTGGGCCAGGTACAAGGCCCTGCTGCTCTCTGCAGCCTCAGGATATGGTGCCTTGCATCCCAGCCATTCCAGCTCCAGCCATGGCTAAAAGGGGCCAAGGTATAGCTCAGGCCATTGCTTCAGAGAGTGCAAGCCCCAAGCCTTGGTGACTTCCATGTGGTGTTGCAGGGGTGGAGCCCTCATGAAGAACCTCTACTAGGGCAATGTGGAAAGGAAATGTAGGATTGGAACCCC
This sequence comes from Trachypithecus francoisi, assembly GCF_009764315.1. Taxonomy (NCBI): domain Eukaryota; kingdom Metazoa; phylum Chordata; class Mammalia; order Primates; family Cercopithecidae; genus Trachypithecus; species Trachypithecus francoisi. The sequence goes on along the minus strand of NW_022681470.1, from coordinate 106,898,841 downwards.
CATACAGAGTCTTCACCGGGGCACTGCATAACAGAGCTGTGAGAAGAGGGCCACCATCCTCCAGATCCCAGAATGGTAGATCCACTGACAGCTTGCACTGTGTGCCTGGAAAAGCTAAAGACACTCAGTGCTATCCTGTGCAGAGCCATGGGGTGGAGCTGCCCAAGGCCATGGGTGCCCACCCCTTGCTTGCATCACTGTGTCCTGGATGTGAGATATAGAGTCAAATGAGATTATTTCAAAGCTTTAAGATTTAGTGGCTGCCCTGCTGAGTTTCAGACTTGCATGGAGCATGTAGCCCATTTGTTTGGCCAATTTCTCCCTTTTGGAAGGGGAACATTTACCCAATGCCACACCCCCAGTGTATCTTGAAGTAACTAACTTGTTTTTTATTTTACAGGTTCATAGGTGGAAGAGACTTGCCTTGTCTCACATGAAACTTTGGACTTGGACTTTCAAGGTAATGCTGGCATGAGTTAAGACTTTGGGGGACTGTTGGGAAGGCATAATTGGTTTTGAAATGTGAGAAGGACATGAGATTTGGGAGGGGCCAGGGGTTGAATGATATGGGTTGGATTTATGTCCCCACCCAAATCTCATGTTGAAGCAAAGGAGGAACCTAATGGGAAGTAATTGGATTTTGGGGGCGGAATTCCCCCTTGCTGTTCACGTGATAGTAAGTTCTCACAAGACTTGATGGTTTAATAGTGTGTGGCACTTACCTCTTCTCTTTCTCACTCTCTCTGCTGCCACCATGTGAAGAAGGTGCTTGCTTCCCCTTCACCTTCTGCCATGATTGTAGGTTTCATGAGGGCTCCCAGTCATGCTTTCTGGTACAGTCTGTGGAACTATGAGTCAATTAAGTATCTTTTCTTCACAAATTACCAAGTCTCAGGTAGTTCTTTCTAGCAGGGTGAGAACAAACTAATATATAGAGTGAGGAAGTTACAGAAATATATTTCTGTTTCTTATTCCTATCCTCTCTTTTATTCTTGACATACTATTTACTTCTACAAACACCACAATAATTATTATTAATTTTGCTTTAAGCTGTCAATTGTCTTTTTAAGAAAAGTGAGGTAAATTTTACACAAGAAAAGTGACCATTTTAAAGTGAAGAGTTCAGTGGCATTTAATACATTCACAACGTTGTGCAACCACCACCTCTCTCTAGTTCCAAAACATTTTTATCACCCTAAAAGAAAACTCTGTACTCATTAAGCTGTTATTTTCCATTCCCTACTCTCTCTAGCCTCTGGTAACCACCAGTCAGCTTTTTGTCTCCATGCATTTACCTATTATACATATGTCATATAAATGCACTCATAGAATATGTGACCTTTTGTATCTGGCTTCTTTCACTTCAGTCATCTTTAGCCAATATTAAAATTTTTTAAAAAATTTATTTTCTCACATATTTACTCATCTCTTCATTGAGTAGTATCTCATTTTCTACCTTTTTTTTTTTTTTCTCAGAGAACCTCCTTTAACATTTCTTGTAATACGGATCCGCTGATGATGCAATCTGTCACCTTTGTTTTAATCTTAAAAATTTGCCTTCATTGTTAAAAGCTTTTTTTGGTGGGAAATCACATTTCTAGGTTGACAGATTTTCCTCTTTCAACACTCTAAGTGGGGATTTTTTATTGAATTCTGGATTGCATAATTTCTAATGAGAAGTTTGCTGTAATTATCACCTGTTTGTCTATACTTAATGTGTCCTTTTTCTCTAGTTGCCTTTAAGATTTTTCTTAACAATAATTTTCAGCCAGGTGATTATGATAATTTGGAATTGTTTTTTACTTGTATAAATGTAAGGGGTACAAGTACAGTTTTGTTTCAAGGGTATATTTCATACTGATGAAGTCTGAGCTTTTAGTGTAACCATCACTCAAAGAGTATATATACATTGTACTCTTAAAAGAAAAGCTTTAGCCAAATTAAATTTAGAACAGTTTAATTGAGCAAAGAATGACTCATGGCCGGGCGCGGTGGCTCAAGCCTGTAATCCCAGCACTTTGGGAGGCCGAGACGGGTGGATCACGAGGTCAGGAGATCGAGACCATCCTGGCTAATATGGTGAAACCCCGTCTCTACTAAAAAAATACAAAAAATTAGCCGGGCGATGTGGCGGGCGCCTGTAGTCCCAGCTACTCGGGAGGCTGAGGCGAGAGAATGGCATAAACCCGGGAGGCGGAGCTTGCAGTGAGCTGAGATCCGGCCACTGCACTCCAGCCTGGGCGACAGAGCGAGACTCCATCTCAAAAAAAAAAAAAAAAAAAAAAAAAAAAAGAATGACTCATGAATTGAGCAGTCTCCTGAGCCATAGTAGGCTCAGAGACTCCAGTGCAGTCATGTGGTAAAAGATTTATGGATAGAAAATGGAAGTGAAGTATAGAAATAGCCAGAATGGCTACAGGTCGGTGTTTTATTTGCACATGGTTTGAACAAATGGCCCCCTTTGATTAGTCAAAACTTGGTGATTGGCACAAGAGTAGACTGCAGTCTGTACACAACTCCATTTAGGTTATAGTTCACAATGTACAGAGATACCTTTAGGTCAAACTTAATATGTAAGGGGACAGCTTTAAGCTAAACTTGATTTAGCAGTACCCACTAAATAACTTCTCATTTCTCACTTCCCTTTCACTCTTCCAAATCTCCCTCCAATGTTTATTATTCCACACTCTATGTCTATGTGTACACATTACTTAGTTCCCACTTATAAGTGAGAACATGTGGTATTTGCCTGTCTCTGAGTTATTTCACTTAGGATAATTGCCTTCAGTTCCCTCCATGTTGCTGCAAAAGACATGATTTCATTCTTTTTTTCTTCCTAACTTTCATTTTAAGTTCAGGGGTACATGTGTACATGTGATATGTAGGTAAACTTGTATCACAGGGGTTTGTCTTACAGGTTATTTCATCACCCAGGTACTAAAACTAGTACCTGATAGTTATTTTTTCTAATCCTCTCCTTCCTCCCATCCTCCACCCTCAAGTAGGCCCCAGTATCTGTTGTTCCCTCTTTGTTTCCATGTGTTCTCATGATTTAGCTCCCATTTATAAGGGAGAACATGTGGTATTTGGTTTTCTGTTCCTGCATTAATTTGCTAAGGATAATGGCCTCCAATTTCCGTTCATGTTCTTGCAAAAGACATGATTTCATTCTTTTTATGGCTGCATAGTATTCCATTGTTTATATGTACCACATTTTCTTTATCCAATCTGCCATTAATGGGCATTTAGGTCGATACCATGTCTTTGCTATTGTGAATAGTGCTGCAATCAACCTACACTTGCATGTGCCTATATGGTAGAACAATTTATATTCTTTTGGGTATGTATCCAGTAATGGGATTGGTGGGTAGAATTGTAGTTCTGTTCTTAGTTCTATGAAGAACTGCCACACTGCTTTCCCCAAAGTTTGAACTAATTTACACTCTCATCAACAGTATATAAGCATTCCCTTTCCTCTGTTTTTTTTTTATCTTTTTTTTTTTTTTTTTTGAGACAGGGTCTCACTCTGTCACCTCACCCAGGCTGAAATGCAGTGGTGCTCACTACACCCTCCACTTCCCAGGCTCAAGTGATTCTTCCACTTCAGCCTCCCAAGTAACTGGGACTATAGACACATGCCACCATAGCTGGCTAATTTTTTAACTTTTTGTAGAGACACTGTTTCAATATATTGTCCAGGCTGATCTCAAACTCCTGGGCTCAAGTGATCTTTCTGCCTTGGCCTCCCAGAGTGCTGGGATTACGGACATGAGCCAGTGACTTTTTAATAATAGCCATTTTGACTGGTGTGAGATGGTGTTATAGTTTTGATTTGCATTTCTCTAATGATCAGTGATACTGAGCTTTTCTTCATATGCTTGTTGGCTGCATGTATGTCTTCTTTTGAAAAGTGTCTGTTCATGTCCTTTGCCCACTTTTCAATGGGGTTGTTTCTTTTTCTTCTAAATTTGTTTAAGTTCTTTATAGTTGCTGAATATTAGACCTTTGTCACATGCATAGTTGGCAAATATTTTCTCCCATTCTGTAGGTTGTCTGTTTACTCTGTTGATAGTTTCTTTTGCTGTGCAGAAGCTCTTAAGTTTAATTAGATCCTATTTGTCAAATTTTGCTTTTGTTGCAATTGCTGTTGGTATCTTCATCATGAAATCTTTGCCAGTTTCTATGCCCAGAATGGCATTGCCTAGGTTTTTTTTCAGGGTTTTTATAGTTTTCAGTTTTACATTTTAGTCTTTAATCCATCTTGAGTTGATTTTTGTATATGGTATAAGGAAAAGGCTCAGTTTCAATCTTCTGCATATGGCTAGCTTGTTATCCCAGCAGCATGTATTGAATAGGGAGTCTTTCCCTATTGCTTGTTTTTGTCATCTCTGTCAAAGATCAGAAGGTTGTAGGTGTGCAGCCTTATTTCTGGGGTCCCTATTTTGTTCCATTGGTCTATGTGTCTGTTTTGGTACCACTACTATGCTGTTTTGGTTATTGTAGGCCTATAGCATAGTTTGAAGTTGTGTAATGTGATATCTCCAGCTTTGTTATTTTTTCTTAGAATTGTCTTGGCTATGTGAGCTACTTTTTGGTTCCATAAGAATTTTAAAATAGTTTTTTCTAGTTTGGTGAAGAATGTCATTGGTAGTTTGATATGAATAGCACTGGATCTGTAAATTGCTTTGGGCAGTAGGGCAATTTTAATGATACTGATTTTTTCTATTCATGGGCATGGAATGTTTTTCCATTTGTTTGTATCACCTCTGATTTCTTTGAGTAGTGCTTTGCAATTCTCATTGTTGAGATCTTTCACCTCCTTCATTGGCTGTATGCCTACATATTTTATTCATTTTGTGGCAATTGTCAATGAGATTGCATTCTTGGTATGGTTCTCAGCTTGGCTGTTGTTGGTGTATAGGTATACTAGTGAGTTTTGTACCTTGATTTTGTATCCTGAAACTTTGCTAAAGTTATATCAGATGAAGGAGCTTTTGGGCAAAGAATATGGGGTTTTCTAGATATAGAATTATGTTGTCAGCAAACAGAGATAGTTGGACTTTCTCTCCTTCTGTCTGGATTCTGTTTATTTCTTTCTCTTGCCTGATTTCTCTGATTAGGACTTCCAATACTATATTGAATAAGAGTGGTGAGAGAAGGCATCCTTATCTTGTGCTGGTTTTTAAGGGGAATGCTTCCAGCTTTTGCCCATTCAGTATGATGTTGGCTGTGGTTTTGTCATAGATGGCTTTTATTATTTTGAGGTATGTTCCTTCAGTATATAGTTCATTGAGAGTTTTTAACATGAACGGATACTGAATTTTATCAAAAGCCTTTTCTACATCTATTGAGATGATTATGTTCTGTTTATGTGATGAATCACACTCGTTGATTTGCATATATTGAACCAAGCTTGTATCCCAGGGTTAAAGCTTACTTGATTGTGGTGCATTAGCTGTGTGATGTGCTGCTGGATTCAGTTAGCAAGTATTTTGTTGAGAATTTTTACATCAAGGATATTGGCCTGAAGTTTTTTTTTTTTTTCTTTTTTTGGTGTGTCTTTGCCAGATTTTGGTATCAGGATGATGCTGGCCTCATAGACTTAGTTAGGGAGGAGTCCCTTCTCCTCAATTTTCTGGAATTGTTTCAGTAGGAATGGTATCAGCTCTTTTTGGTATATCTGGTAGAAATCAGCTATGAATTTGTCTGGTCCTGGGCTTTTTCTGGTTGGCAGACTATTTACTACTGATTCCATTTTGGAGCTAATTATTAGCCTGTTCAAGGAATCAATTTCTTCCTGGTTCAGTCTTGGGAAGGTGTATGTGTCCAGCAATTTGTTCATCTCTTCTAGGTTTTCTAGTTTGTGTTTGTAGTAGTTTCTGATGGTTATTTGTATTTCTGTGGGGTCAGTGGTAACACCTCTTTTTGCCATTTCTAATTGTCTTTATTTAGATCTTCTCTATTTTCTTTATTAGTCTGGCTAGTGGTCTATCTTATTAATCTTTTTAAAAATCCAACTCCTGGATTCCTAATCCTTTGAATTTTTTGTGTGTCTCAATCTCCTTCAGCTCAGCTCTAATGTTGGTTATTTCTTGTCTTCTGCTACCTTTGGGGTTCATTTGCTCTTTCTTATCTAGTTCTTTTAGTTGTGATGTTAGGTTATTAATTTGAGATCTTTCTACGTTTTTGAAACAGGCATTTAGTGCTATAAATTTCCCTCTTAACACTGCATTAGCTGTGTCCCAGACATTCTGGTGTGTTGCATCTTTGTTCTCATTAGTTTGAAATAATTTCTTAATTTTGCCTTAATTTCATTATTTCTCTCCAAATTATTCACAAACATGTTGTTTAATAGCTATGTAATTGCATGGTTTTGAGCTTTTTTAAAGTCTTGATTTCTATTTTTATTGTGCTTTTTATGATTTCAGTTCTTTTGCATTTGCTGAGGATTGTCTTATGCCTGACTGTGTGGTTGATTGTAGAGTATGTGCCATGTGGCAATGAGAAGAATGTACATTCTGTTGTTTTTGAGTGGAAAGTTCTGTAGTGGCCTATCACATCCATTTGGTCCAATGTTGAGTTCAGGTCCTGCATATTTTTTTAAAATTTCTGCCTTGATGCTCTGTTTAAGACTGTAAGTGAAGTATTATTGTGTGGAAGTCTAAGTCTCCTTGTAAGTCTCTAAGAACTTGCTGTAGGAATCTTGTGTTGGGTACATATCTAATTAGGTCTTCTTATGGAATTGAATCCTTTACCCTTATGTAATTTGCTTCTTTGTCTTTTTTGATCTTTGTTGGTTTAAAGTCTGTTTTGTCTGAAATTAGGATTGCAACCCCTGCTTTTTTCTGTTTTCCATTTGCTTGGTTGATTTTCCTCCATCCCTTTATTTTGAGCCTATGGGTGTTATTGTGTGTAAGACAGGTCTCTTGAAGGCAGCATATCATTGGGTCTTGCTTTTTTAAAAAAAATTTTATTTTTATTTAAATTCAGCTTGCCACTCTGTGCCTTTTAAATGGGACATTTAGGCTGTTTACAGTCAAGGTTAATACTGACACATCTGTATTTGATCTTATTATTATGTTGTTAGCAGGTTATTATGCCAGCTTGTTTGTGTGGTTGCTTTATAGTGCAACTAGTCTGTGTACTTAAGTGTGTTTATTTATTGGCTGGTAATGGTCTTTCTTTTCCATATTTAGTGCTCCTTTCAAGATCTCGTGTAAGGTGGGTTTGATAGTAATGAACTCTCTCAGCATTTGATTATCTGAAAAGGATCTTATTTCTCCTTTGCTTAGGAAGCTTGGTTTGACTGGATATAAAACTATTGGTTGAGGATATTTCTCTTTAAGAATGTTGAATATTGGCTTTCAATCTCTTCTGGCTTGTGGGGTTTCTGCTAAGATGTATGCTGTTTGCCTGATAGGATTCCCTTTATCTCTAGCTGCCTTTAACATTCTTTCTTTCATTTCAATCTTGAAAAATCTGATGATTATGTGTGTTGGGGATGATTTCTTGTGTAGAACCTTGCAGGAGTTTTCTGTATTTCCTGAATTTGACTGTTGGTCTCTCTATTGACATTGGGAAAGTTTCCATGGATGATATCATGAAACATACTTTCCAAGTTGTTTGCTTTCTTCCCCTCCCTTTTAGGTATGCCAATGATTCATAGATTTTGCCTCTTTACATAATCCCATGTTTCTCAGGGGCTTTGTTCATTCATTTTCATTCCTTTTTTCTTTATTTTTGTCTGACTGTCTTATTTCAGAAAACAAGTCCTCACGTTCTGAGAGTCTTTCTTCAGCTAGGTCTATTCTGCTGTTAATACTTGCCACTGCATTGTGAAACACTTGTAGTGTGTTTCAGATCAGTAGCTTTACCAGATCAGTTAGGTTACTTTTTATACTGGCTATTTCATATGTCAGCCCCAGCATTATTTTATTGTGATTCTTAATTTCCTTGGATTGAGTTTTGCTCTTCTCCTGAATCCTGCTGATCTTTATTCCTATCCACATTCTGAATTCCTTTTCTGTCATTTCAGGCAATTTGGCCTGGTTAGGAACCCTTGTTGGGAAACCAGTGAGGTCGTTTACAGGGCATAAGACACTCTGGCCATTTGAGTTGCTAGAGTTCTTGCATTGTTTTTTTAAATCTCTGTGTGTGAGTGTTCCTTTAAATGTGGTATAGATTGAGTACAATCAATAGACTTCTTTTCTGGACATTTTCACATGACCAAGGCTTTGTACAGGGTCTTTATTTATAGCTGATTCTTGTCTTTGGCTTCACATGGGGGTATGTTAGTGAGGTATTTTTGGTGTTGAAGTTTTGGGGTTTGATCTAGCAGGTGGTGCTTCAACATAGTGGTCAGTTGGTAGGCTCCTGCTGAGTTGTGCTGCTCTCCTATATTTCCTCACAGTTGCAGTCATGCTCCCTTTAATGCTCAGAAAGTGTGGGCTCCTGTTCCACTTGAGTGCTGACTGTAGATCATGGCTTGGCAGTCACTGCAGGCAGTCAGTGCAGGCTATGCACTGCAGCTCTAAGGTGATTTCAGGGTTTATATTTCCTCCACAACTTGGAGGCAGTAGAAGAAGGGACCTTAGTAGTGGTTGTGGCTGAGAGTCTTTTACTCATCTCCTAGAGAGATGCAGGTCAGCAATTGCTCAGTGTGAAGAGCCTGGGATGGGGGGTGGTCTGTGCTGTGGGCCCAAACTGTGGACTTCCTGCCTGGTGATAAAAAGTGAGGATGGGTAGGACCCATGGGAGACAGACTGGCCTCCTTTCCTTAGGTTGATTGCAGCTTGTTGGACATGTAGATAAGGTACTCGGGGTTGTTACTCCTTCATTAGTCCAAGGTTAACAGGGGTAGTACCACTGCAGAGGCAGTGGCAGAGAGGCTTTTGATTGCCCCTGGTGGTTCCACCACGGAGAAACACAGAGTTGCTGTTACTAGGAGTGTTCAGCCAATGGAGTGGGGCAGTTGCCCTGCTGGTGTGAGCTTGGGCTCTGCCTGTCAGGGAGCAGAGAGTCAAGGCATCACTGAGAGAAGAAACTGATCTCCTCTCTATATGGTGATTGTGCTAAAAGCTTGGGTGTAGCCTCAGGCTCTTTGTTTCTTCCCAATACCAAGGGGCAGCAAGGATAGATCTGCTGTTGTAGCAGTGGCAGAGGGGCTGTTGGATGCCTCTGGGAGCTTCTGCTCAGAGAAATTCTGGGCCACTACCAGTAGATATGCTCAGCGGTGTGTGGGGTGACTGTACTTTGGTCATGAGCTGGGGGCCCTGCTTGGTGAGGTGAAGAGTTGGGGGTGAACTTCTCTCCAGGGTGGCTGTGGTGTGCTGAATGTACCATCGTGGTTTCTAGGCCTTTTGTTCCTTCCCCAGCCCGAGGACTGTGAGGGTGGTGACACTGCAACCATGATTGCAGAGGGATTGTGGCTCTGATATTTCCTCCTTGGAGAAATTCTGGACTGCTTCCGATTGAAATGGTCAGGCAGGGGCAGGGTGGTTGTGCTGGAGTCCCAGATCAGGCAGTCCTGACCAGTGAGAAGTGAGGACGGGGACCTGTGTGAATAGTCCAGCCACTTTTCCGTAAGGTTGGTGTTCTGTGCTGGGGATCTGCACCAGCCCCTGGACCCCACGGACTCTCCAGTGCTTAGAGATAACAACGGCAAGAGCTGTGAGACAGCAAAGATGGCAACATGCCCCTCCAACTGGGAACTGTCTCCCAAGTTGTTGCAGAGCTGATGATATTGTCTCGATAGCCCTGGTGAGGGGTGGTTGGAGTCTCAGACAGGGAGGACCCACCCAGTGAGGAGATACAGGATTAGGGACCCACATAACAAACAGTCTTGCCACTTTTCCATAGGGCTGCTGCAGTATGCTGGGAGCCTGCTTTTGTCTCTGGTCACCTCAGATTTTCCAGTACCTGAAGGTATCAACACTGAAGGCTATGAAACAGCAAAGATAGTGGCCTCCCCTCCCTCTGGGAGCTCTGTCCTAAGGAGGTACAGACCTGTTGCTAGCCTGAACACACTGGCAGGAGGTGGGTGGAGACCCTGGTTGGGAGAGCCCACCTAGTCAAGAGGAATAGGATCTGGGACATGTAAAAAAGCAGTCTGGCTGCTCTTCTGTAGGACAGCTGTGCTTTGCTGGGGTCACATTAGCTCCTGGTCACTATGAACTCTCCAAAACCTGAAGGCAACAATGGCTAAGATTGCTTAAATAGCAAAGCTGGCAGCCTACCTCTCCTATTGGGAGCTCTGTCTAAGCGAGGTTTGAAACTGCTGCGGGCTGGAAAACAGTGGCAGGGGCAGCTGGAGGCCCTGGTTGGGAGATTCTGCTCACTGAAGAGAAACGGGATTCAGTACCTATGTGGATAAGCAGTCTGACCGCTTTTCTGTAGGGCAGTTGTGCTATGTTGGAGGATGACTGCAGTCCCTAGTCATCGCAGACTCCTTGGAGTTCAAGGGCAACAATAGCTAAGGCAGTCAAACAGCAAAGATGGCGGCCATCTTTGGATGGAAAACACTGCTGAGCCAGTGGCTGGAGACCTGCTCAGCAGGCCCCCGGAAGTGAGGAGAAGCAGGGTCAGGGACCCATGTTAAAAAGCAGTCTGGCCGCTTTTCTGTAGGGCGGCTGCACAGAAGACAACAATGGTTAACTCTGTGAAACAGCAAAGATGGTGGACTGCCTCTCCCTCTGGGAGCTCCATCTCAGGGAGATGTAATGCTGCTACCAGTGGCTAGCTGGATCCCAAGCCAGTGGGTCTTATCCTGCAAGGTGCTATGGAAGCAGGGCCTGCATCTCATCACTGCTTGGCTTCCTGTATTCAGCCCCTTTCCTAGGGGTATCTGTGGGACAGGGGTGTGTGTAACCTCTTGCTTTGCCAGAGTTGCAGCTGCTTTTTGCTGGGAAAAAAGAGCCCCAGATATCTAAGGCTCCCAGGGTTCTGTGTGTGCCTAAGCAGCTACTCTGCTGAGACTCCACAGAATTCTGCATGTCAGACTGAAGGCCCTGGTGGAGTATGTTCATGAGGGGATCTCCTGAGCCAAGGGTTGCAGAGATGCATGGGAAAAGTGTGGATCCCCAGGGTCGCTCACTCACTTACTGCTTCCCTGGGCTGGGGAGGTTCCCCTGGCTCCATTTTGCTCCCACATAGGTGGTCGTCTTGCCTTGAATTTCTCCATTCTCTGTGAGTTGAGTTGTTTCCTTGATGAGTCTCAATGCATGTACATGGATGTTTCAATTGAAGATGCTGTATTTACCTGCCCTTGCTGTATTTTCTTGTGCTTTCTATTTCTCTCCATGAGTGTGCACACCAGCTACTTCTAGTTGGCCATCTTGGCCAGCATTTTTATTTGATTCTTTTTTATGGCTGAGTAGTATTCCATTGTGTGTGTATGCGTGAGTACACACACAATGGAATGCTGTATTGTCTTTATCTAGTCATCTGTTGATGGACACTTAGGCTAATTCCATGTCTTTACTATTGTGAATAGTGCTGTGATAAGCATATAGATGTAAGTATCTTTTTAATATAATGATTTCTTTTATTTTGGGTAGATACCCAGTAGTGGGATTGCTGGATCAAATAGTAGTGGTTTTTTTTTTTTTTTTAAGTTATTTGAGCAATATCTCTATTGTTTTTCATAGAGGTTGCACTAATTTACATTCCCACCAACAGTGTGTAAGTGTTCCTTTTTCTAGGCATACTCATTACATCTATTATTTTTTAACTTTTTAATAGTAGCTGTCCTGACTAGTGTAAGATGATATCTCATTGTGGTTTTAATTTGCATTTCTCTGATGCTTCATGATGTTGAGCATTTTTTTCATGGTTGTTGGCCATTTGTATGTCTTCTTTTGAAAAATGTCTATTCATGTCCTTTGCCCACCTTTTGCTTGTTTTTTTTTTTTTTAATTATTATACTTTAAGTTCAGGGATACATATGTAGAACATGCAGGTTTGTTACATGGGTATACACGTGCCATGGTGATTGCTGCATTTATCAGCCCATCATCTACATTAGGTATTTCTTCTAATGCTATCCCTCCCCTAGCCCCCCACCCCCCGACAGAATCTGGTGTGTGATGTTCCCCTTGCTGTGTCCATGTGTTCCCATTGTTCAACTCCACTTATGAGTGAGAACATGCCATGTTTGGTTTTCTGTTATTGTGTTAGTTTGCTAAGAATGATGGTTTCTGGCTTCATCTAAGTCCCTGTAAAAAACATGTACTCATCCTTTTTTATGACTGCAGAGTATTCCATGGTGTATATGTGCCACATTTTCTTTATCCAGTCTATCATTGATAGGCATTTGGGTTGGTTCCAAATCTTTGCTATTGTGAACAATGCTGTAATAAACATATGTGTGCATGTGTCTTTATAGTAGAATGATTTATAATCCTTTGGATATGTACCTAGTAATGGGATTGCTGGGTCAAATGGTATTTCTGGTTCTAGATCCTTGAGGAATCGCCACACTGTCTCCTACAATGGTTGAACTAATTTACACTGCCATCAACAGTATAAAAGCATTCCTATTTTTCCACATCCTCTCCGGCATCTGTTGTTTCCTGACTTTTTAAATGATCGCTGTTCTAATTGCTTTGCCCACTTTTTAATGGGGCTATTTCTTTTTTGTTGTTCAGTTGTTTGAATTCCTTTTAGATTCTGGATATTAGTCCCACGTCAGATGAATAGTTTGCAAATATTTTCTTCCATTCTGCAGGTTGTCTGTTTATTCTGTTGATTATTTCTTTTATTGTGCACAAGCTTTTTAGTTAAGCCCCATTTGTCTATTTTTGTTTTTCTTGCATTTGCTTTTGAGGCCATAATTGTTGTGAATACTTTGCCTAGGTCAATGTCCAGAAGAGTTTTTCCCATGTTTTCTTCTAGTATTTTAATAGTTTCAGGTCTTACATTTAAATTTTTAAACCCCATCTTGGGTTGATTTTTGTATAAGCTGAAAGGGGAGGGGCTCCAGTTTTATGCTTTTGCATATGGCAATCCGATTTCCCCAGCAACATTTATTGAAAAGAGTGTCCTTTACTCAATGTATGTTTTTGTCAACTTTGTCAAAGATCAGTCGGCTGTAACTATGTGGCTGTATTTTTGGGTTCTCTATTCTGTTCCATTTATCTATGCATCTATTTTTATACCGGTAGGATGCTGTTTTGGTTATTATAGCCTTGTAGTGTAAAGTCAGGTAATCTGATACCTCCAGCTTTGTTCTTTTTGCTTAGAAATGTTTTGGCTATGGGTTCTTTTTTGATTCCATATAAATTTTAGGATTGTATTTTTCTATTAAAAATTGCATTCATATTTTGATAGCAATTGCATTAAATCTGTAGATTGCTTTGGGTAGTATGGTCATTTTAATGATATTGATTCTTTTAACCCATGAGCATGGGATGTTTTTCCATTTGTTTGTGTCATCTATAATTTCCTTTACCAGTGTTTTGTAGTTTTCCTTGCAGAGAGCTTTTACTTTCCTGGTTAAATATATTCCTAGGTATTTTTTTGTTGTTGCTATTGTTAATGGAATTGATTTCTTGATTTGATTCTTAGCCTGATCATTATTGTTATACAGAAATGCTACTGATTTTTGTACATTGATTTTTTTTATCCTGAAACTTTACTGAACTCATTTATCAAATTTGGGAGTCTGTTGGAGGAGTCCCTGGGGTTTTCTAGCTGTAAGATCACATCATCAACAGACATAATTTGAATTCCTTCTTTCCAATTTGGATGCCTTTTATTTCTTTCTGTTGCCTGATTGCTCTAAGACTTCCAGTACTACGTTGAATAGGAGTGGTGAAAGTGGGCATTCCTTCCTTGTTCCAGTTCTTAGGAAATGATTTCAACTTTAACCTGTACAGTATGATATTGGCTGTGGGTTTGTCATATATTGCTTTTATTATTTTAAGGTATGTTCCTTTAATGCCTAGTTTGTTGAGGGTTTTTATCATTAAGAGATGCTGAATTTTATCAAATGCTTTTTTTGCATCTATTGAGAGGATCATATCGTTTTTGTTTTTAATTCTGTCTATGTAGTGAGTCACATTTATTGATTTGCATATGTTGAACCATTCTTGCATTTCTGGGATAAATCTCACCTGATCATAGTGTAGTATCTTTTTGATGTACTTTTTGATGTGGTTTGCTTGTATTTTGTTGAGGATTTTTGCATTTATGTTCATTGGTGATATTGGTCTGTAGTTTTCTTTTTTTGTTGTATCTTTGTCTGGCTTTGGTATTTAGGATGATACCAGATTCATATAATGAGTTAGGAAAGATTCCCTTCACCTCAATTTTTTGAAAGAGTATCTGGAGGATTGGTACCAGTTCTTCTTTGTATGTTTTACAGAATTTTGTTGTGAATCTCTGTGGTCATTGGCTTTTATTTTCTTGGGAGATTTAAAAATTACTGATTCAGTCTCACTACTTGTTATTGGTCTGTTCAGTATTTCTATTTCTTCCTGAATCAACCTTGGTTGGTAGTATGTTTCCAGGAATTTATCAATTTCCTCTAGGTTTTCTAGTTTGTGAGCATATAGTTGCTCCTAGTAATCTCTGATTATCTTTTGTATTTATGTAGTATCAGTTTTGGCACCTCCTTTTAAATTTCTGATTATGTTTACTTGGATATTCTCTGTCTTTCTTGGTTAGTCTAGCTAATGGTTTATCAACTTTATCTTTTAAAGAACTAACTTTTTGTTTCATTAATCCTCAGTATTCTTTTGTTCTTAATTTTATTTAGTGCTGCTCTGATTTTTGTTACTTCTTTTCTTCTGCTAGCTTCAAGTTTGGTTTGTTCTTTTTTTTCCTAGTTACTTGAGGTGCAATGTTAGGTGGTTACTTTGTTATCTTTCTTTCTTTTTTTTTTTTTGATGTAGACATTTAACACTATAAAATTCCCTTTTAGTGCTGCTTTTTCTGTATCTTAGAAGTTTTGGTATGTTCTGTTTCCATTTTCATTTGTTTCAAAAAATTTTAAATTTCTATCTTAATTTTGTCATTGACCCAAAGATCATTCAGGAGTATGTTTAATTTCCATGTATTTGTATCTTTTTGAGAGCTATTCTTGGCATTGATTTCTAGTTTTATTACACTGTTGTCTGAGAAGATACTTGGTATAATTTCACTTTTTAAAAATGTATCAAAACCTGTTTTGTGGCTTTATATATTACCTGTCTTGGAGAATGTTCCCTGAACTGATGAGAAGAATGTCTATTCTGCCGTTTTGGGGTAGAATGTTCTATAAATGTCTTTCAGGTTCATTTAGTCCAAAGTCCAATTTAAGCCCAGTTTTTCTTCGTTGGTTTTGTGTCTCAGTGATCTGTCTAGTGCTGTGAGTGGGGTAGTGACATCCCCTGGTATTATTGTATTGCAGTCTGTGGCTTTATTTAGGTCTAGCATTATTTGTTTTATGAATCTTAGGGCTCTAATGTTGGATGCATGTGTATTTGTGATCATTATATTCTCTTGTTGAATTGATCCCTTTATCATATTATGACTTTTGTCTTTTTTTTTTTTTTTTAACTGTTGTTGGCTTAATGTCTGTTTTGTCTGACGTAAGTATATCTGCTCCTTCTTGTTTTTGGTTTCCGTTTGCATGGAATATCTTTTTCCACCCCTTTACCATCAATCTATAAGTGTCTTTTCCAGAAGGTGGGTTTCTTGTAAGTAGCATATAGTTGGTTCATGTTTTTTTATTCCTTCTGTTAATCTATATCTTTTAAGTAATTCATTTAATCCATTTATATTTAATGTTAACATTGATATGTGATTTTTCATTATTGTCATAATATTAATTGTTATCTAGTTGCTTTGTAGATTCTTTGTTTCTTTCCCCCACCACCCCCATCTGTGGTTTGGTGGAGTTCTGTCATGTTGCCATTTATTTATTTCTCTTTCTCCTTTATGTGATTGTTTTATAAGACCTGTGAGTTTTATACTTCATGAATTTTTATGATGGTGAATAACAATCTTTTGTTTTCCATGTTTATAACTCCTTTGGACATTTCCTATAGGGTTGGCCAAATACTGACAAATTCCCTCAGCATTTGCTTGTCTTGGAAAGAATTTATTTCCTCTTCATTTATGGAACTTATTCTGGCAGGACACAGAATTCATGGCTTGTAGGTTTTTTAAAGCACTTTGAAGATGAAATCTCTTCTGGCTTGTAAAGTTTCTGCTGAAATTTCCACTGTTAGTCTGACAAGGTTTTCTTTATAGGTGACTGGATGCTTTTCTCTTGCTGATTTTAGGATTTTTTTTCTTCATACTTACTTTAAACTGTCTGATGACAACATGTCATGATGAAGTCCTTCTTGCAGTGTATCTTCCTGGTGTTTACTGGGCCTCCTGTATCTAAATGTCTAATTTTCTTGCAAGACTAGGGAACTTTTCATGAATTATTTCCCTTAATCAGTTATTAAAACTTTTTGCTTTTTATTCTCCCATACAAATCATTGGTATTCCCATGGACTCCATTGTATACCATGAATCTATATATTGGTATTCCATTGGAATACCAATGATTTGTATGTTTGGAGACTTTACGTAGTCCCATACTTCTTGGAGACTTTACCTAGTCCCATACTTCTTGAAGACTTCGTTTATTCTTTTTTTATTCTTGCTTCTTTATTTTTGCTTTACTGGGTTAATTAAAAAAATCTGTCTTCAAGTTTTGATGTTGTCTCTTCTGTGTATTCTAGTCTACTGTTGGAAGTTTCAATTGTATTTTGTTATTCCTTCAATATTTTTCAATTCCAGAAGTTCTATTTTTAAGATATTTATCTCCTTGGTAAATTTCTCATTCATATCCTGAACTGATTTTTTTTTTGTATTCATTTTCAGATGTCTTCTGAATCTTACTGAGCTTCTTTAAAATCAATATTTTGATTCTTTATCTGACATTTCAAATATTTCATTTTGGTTAGAATCCATTACTAGAGAGTTAGTGTGATTTTTTGGGGGATGTGTGATAACACCCTACTTTTTCATACTTTTAATATTGTTATGCTGTTTCTTCTCATCTGAAGAAACAATCATTTCTTATTTCTTATTTTTGCATTTACTTTTATTTGGACAGGACTTTTTTTTTTTTTTTTAAGTTCCGAAGTGATTTTACTTTTATTTCCTTCACTTTAAGCCAATCTTGAAATTTCACTGTGATTTCTGGGGTCAGGGCAGAAGGAAGGTGGTGTTAAGAATCATCAGGGCTGTGACTCAGTTGGCCCATGGAGGTGCAGGCAGGGTGGGCTCTCACTGGGGCAGCTAGAGGAGCACAGACTGCCTGCTGGCAGGTAGGTGATGTTCCAAGAGCATGAGAGCTGGTACACGATGTCCTCTGTGGCTTACAGCTTGTGCAGCTCAATCAAACCATCCCCTGTGGTGGTCAGTGAGTTGGCAATCAGCTTGGCTGCTTTGGAGTTGCCCTCAGCAGAGATGATGGCTGCCTTTTTCTGCTGCTCAGCCTTTTTCCACCACAAATCTGGCCTTCTCTGCTTTCTGCTGAGTCACCTGTTTGGCTTTCACCACTTCTGTGAACTCCTTCCGGAAGCTCTGATATGCCAACGACATGTTGTCCAGGATGAGCCCAAAGGTGGCTGCTCACTCCTTAAGGTCATTGCTCACCTGCCTGGAGACCAGCTGTCTCTGTGTGATTAGTTCTCCAGCATCAAAGTGAGCCACCACTGACTTGAGGATTTCTATAGTGATGGATGGCAGCACATGCTCATCATAGTCCTTCCAGTGCTGGTATAGATGTGAGGAAGCTGGCTAGCAAAAGGCCAGAAGAAGATGTGGAGTGTGATGTTGACATTCTGTAAATCTTTGCTACCTGTGATGACTGGCACATTACATTGTTGAGATGGCAGTCAAAGGTAATTGGTTTCTACACTCATGGGATGAAAAAGTAAATTCCTTTCCCTACCACAATGTTCTGTACTCCATGGAATTGGTCAAAGACAATAACTCTGCCCCAAGCATCCACATTATATAAGGCAGAGTTCGCCACACCTCCTGCAACAGCTAACGGTAGGCCAAACTTGCTAATGAGCTCAAACACTTTGGCAGTCATGTTTCCTTGTGCTGGAGCTTCCCACACCTGCTTCCACTCTGACCTCCATAAGAATTCCCCAGCCACGGATGGAACTTTTTAATTTTTCCTTGAAGATGTGACTATAAGGTATGTTGAGTAGGGCCATTTTGCTTTGCTTCTGAGTGTGTTCAGTGGCAAAGACTGGTTACAGATAACCTTAGTGTGGTAGGTTTCTCAAATGCCAGCTGTAGTAGTTGTGTACCAGTTGAGACCACAGGCTTATGGTCTCCTGAGAAACTGGAGGTGTGGGGGCCAAAGAAGCTTCTCTCATTTTCAATTGCTGTGCAGTTGTGTAAGCAGATTTTGTATTTGGTTGTGCTGCTTGACCCCCAGGCCAGTAGGGGGCACTTGCAGGTAAGAGATGGCTATGGTGGCAGCAATTGGGTTTATCTTGATCTTTGTTTACCAGGAGAAGTTTTCCAGTGTCCCAGGCATTGGACTGGGCTGTGGGATGCTCAGTGGTTGGGGTTCTAGGCTCAGCCTCAGTGGGAGTTGTGGGGGTGAAGCTGTTGGAGATGGACTAGCCCAGCCTGCGCTCAGGCTTCCTAATTGTGGGTGCAAGTATCTGCTCTGATGAGCCCAGGGGACAGTTGCCAAATGCCTGGGGATGTTCCCAGGTAAGGAGTGAAAAACAGCCACAGCACGAAGTTCCTTGCATGGGAAGGGAGGGGTGGCACTAGCTCCTAGACTAGGTGAGTGGGTGTGGTACTCACTTATCTCTCACTCCTCAGATCCAGCTGTGCTCAATCCCTCGTTTTGACCAAGAGAGCAAGGTTGGGCACTCAGTAAAGTTGCATGCAGATTGCCTTTAGATTGCAAAGCTGTTCATGTCTGCAAATTTCACCACCTGTGCAAAACCACAGCTCTCCAGAAAATTTCCTCCGTCTCTGATCCCATGAAGAGGCAGAGCCCAGTTCCAGTGCCCATAATTGCAGCACACTCCAAACTTGCTCCTCAGTTCTGGCTATGGGAGCTCCTCCCTCACTCCAGACCCAGGACTCCAATCTCCAGCGCAAGACTCTCTAATGCCCACGGCAGGCACTGCTGCTAAGTAGCCCTATCCCACCAAGTTTGAGATGAGCCAGAATTGAGAATACTATCCTCCAACTGGGTCCAAGATTTGAGAAAATGCCTAGGACATTTCTCAGTGTCTTTTCTTCTCACAGTATCCAAGCCTTTCCCCCAGTTAGCTCCAGGGCTTGGGAGGGACAAGGTGCTTTTGGTACAGTTCCCCAGTGGAAAGGTAGAATGTAGACTGATATGCTTTGGGTCCGTGTCCCCCACCAAGTCTCATGTCGAATTCTAGTCCCCAGTGTTGGAGGTGGGGCCTGGGGGGATGTGGTTGGATCATGGGAGTGTATTTCTCATGAGTGGTTTAGCGTTATCCTTTCAGCACTGTTCTTGTGATTGTGAGTGAGTTCTCATAAGATCTAGTTGTTTAAAAGTGTGCAGCATCTCCCCTCTTACTCTGTCTTGCTCCTGCTCCTGCCATGTGAGACACTTTGTTCACCTTTTGATTTCTGCCATGATTGGAAGCTTCCTGAGGCCTCCCCTGAAGCAGAACCTGCTATACTTCCTGTATAGCCTGCAGAACCATGAACCAATTAAACCTCTTTTCTTTATAAATCACCCAGTCCCACATCTTTTTTACAGCAATGAGAGAACAGACTAACTCATAGAAAGACACCGTCTTGGCTTCTCATGTACTGGGGTTTCACTCACATTTCTCAGCCAGATGCTGCTGTGCAGACTGCCTGCCTACCTTTTCTTTCCTGAGATCTGAAGTGTCCTTTGCTTTTCTGTTGAATTCTCAGGTTCCTTCTTGAATAAAAGATCACAGTGTGAATCTCGAAACACTGTTTTGCTTCTTCCAAGTAGGTGAAGGATGCTAGAAAAGCATCTAATCTTCCATCATGGAGGAGAAAAGCAGAATAGTTTTTTAAATGTTTATTTTACTTGGGTTTTATTGAACTTCTAGGATTTGTGGCTTTATAGTCATCAAATTTGGAAATATTTTAGCCACATTTTTTCAATTTTTTTTTTGTCCCCACTTTAATTCTCACCTTTTATTCTGGACTCCAATTACATGTATTTTATTCTGCTTGATATTATTCCACTAAGGCTTTTTAAAAAACTTTTTTCCCTGTGCTATTCATTTTAAGTAGTCTCTGAATTAGGTATTTGTTGCTGCTCAACAAATTATTCTAAAACTTAATAGGTTAAACCAATGATAAATATACATCAAATGATTTCTGTGGATCATGAATTTGGGTGTGACTTAGCTAATGGTTCTGGCTTGGAGTGTCCCTCATCAAGTTGCAGTCAAGATATTGTCTTAAGATTGCAGTTATCTTGCAGGGCTGAAGATCTACTTCCAAGATGGCTCACTTACATTGTTGATAAGTTGGTTCTGATTGTTGGCAGGAGGTCTCTGTCCTTTGCCATTTGGACTGCTCCATAGTTGCTGTCATTTGAGTGTTTTTGTGACCTGATAGCTGACTTCCCTCATAGCAAGTGATTCAACTGAGCAAGATGAAAGAGGAAATGTCTTTTATGACAGCTTTAGGGCGTAACTTCACTTTTGCTCCAGTCTGAAGATCACGCAGACATATCAAATCCGGGTATGACACAATGGGTGGGTATTACACAATGACACAAGTACTAGGAACTGAAGATCATTGATACCATCTTGGAAGCTGGCTACCATGGTTTCTATTGTTCTGTCTTTAAGTGTACTGATATTTTCTTCTGAACTATCCACTCTGTTTTTCAGTTCATTCAGTGACTTTTTTTTCATTTTGGATACTGTATTTTTCATCTCTAGAAGTTCCATTTGGGTCTTTTATTATACCTTTTATTTCGCTTTTCCTCATGTTCATGTTTTCATTTAGATTCTTAAGCCTATTAAAAATGTTTGTAAAAACTCTTTTAAGGTTCTTGTCCCTGAATTTCATTATTTCTGCCATTTTGAGCCTGTTTCTATTTATTGATTTTCCTTCTGGTATGGGTCACATTTTTCACTTCTTTGCATGCCTAGTAATTTCTTATTGGATGCTAGACATTGTTAATTTTACATTTTATTTTTTATTTTTTATTTTTTTTTTGAGACGGAGTCTCGCTCTGTCGCCCAGGCTGGAGTGCAGTGGCCGGATCTCAGCTCACTGCAAGCTCCGCCCCCCGGGTTCACGCCATTCTCCTGCCTCAGCCTCCCGAGTAGCTGGGACTACAGGCGCCCGCCACCTCGCCCGGCTAGTTTTTTTGTATTTTTTAGTAGAGACGGGGTTTCACCATGTTAGCCAGGATGGTCTCGATCTCCTGACCTCGTGATCCGCCCGTCTCGGCCTCCCAAAGTGCTGGGATTACAGGCTTGAGCCACCGCGCCCGGCCAATTTTACATTTTAATAAGTGAGTTATATTTTGTTGTATTTTTTAAAGGAATATTGAACTTCATTCTGGCAGACATCCATGTTACTTGGTTCACTCAATCTTTTTGAAAGTTGCTTTTTATCTTTGTTCAGGAAGGTTCAGAGCAGCCTTAACTCTAGAGTTAATTTATCCTCACTTTTAAAGTATGACTTTTCTGAGGACTCTACCTAATTATGTATTATAGTACCTCTCCACTCTGGCTTATGGAAGCACAAACTATTTTTAGATATAAGTAAGCTCTAGGAATTGTTCAGCCTCCTGATTTTTAGTAATCTTTCCTTGGCTTCATAGTTTCAACCCGATCATATACAAATTGGTCATCAGTCAAAGACTCAGTGAAAACCCCTTTCAGATCTCCAGATTTTCTTTCTAGGCAGCTCCCTCCTCTTCATTTCTCTGTCCTAAAAATTCTAGGCATTTCAGCCTCCCTGAACTTCTATATGTGTCTTCACAATTCCTCAAGAATATCATCTCTGTTTGGTTGCCCCTCTCTGTGCTGTAGCCTAGAAACTGCCTTCAGGTTTCTAGGACAATCATAGGGGTTAACTTATTGGTTTCCTTTCTTTCAGTATCAGCCTTGTGGTTCCTATTATCCAAAGTCTATGAATAATTGTTTCATATATTTTGCCCTGTTTTCTAATTGTTTTTAGTAGAAGAGAAATTCTTACACCAGTTAATCCTTGATAGGTGAAAGCAGAAATATGTGGGGCTTTGGGGAGAAGCTGAATAGTCTGGGCACTGACCAATGAGAACAGTTGTTGGTAGTGCTGGAGTAGAAACTGGGAGGCCTCCTCTTGGGCCAGGCAGGGAAGAGCTTTTCCCTACTCTTGACTCCCTTGAAATCAAAATGTGTTTACCTAAACACATTTTGGTCCTCTCCTTATTCCTTTATTTACTTTCCCTATGGGGAGGTTCACCAAACCTGGTTCATGTTTTGGGCTAGAATAGCCCAAACTGGTAAGAAGGGGTTTCTTGAGGGCAGTGTCTGGAATGAGGTGGAAATATCATAGATTTGTTGAACAAATGAATTAATGAGTTCATGAATAGCCATTGTTCCCAATAGAAGATAATTCTAAACACTAGGAAAACTCACACATATGTAATGAGACACGTTAACTACATTATGGATTTATTATTTTGTGACTACCACTGATTAATTTGCTAACTAAAGTTTTGATTGATTTTTGCATATAATAATACTGCAAACTTCTTCAGAAATAAAAGGTGTGCTAAAAAAGATAAGAAAAGTTAAAAATTTTTGGGTGAGATTAACAGCATATTGTTCATTAGTTGCTGAGAAGTGGTTACACTTGTTATTGTGAGTATGGTTAATACTGCTCACATTATTCAGCCAGGGAAATAATATCTAATTACCAGGGGTTATATAAAGTAACATAAGTAGAAAGAAAGATATTATACTAAGGGATAGAGAAACTAGTTTTGACATACGGGTAAGGAAAACTAGATACCAATCTGACTTTATAACACTACAAATTTTATTACAGAAGACGTTAGCAATTTCTATTAACATTTATAGATGACCTTAATTTCAAAAAATGTTTTGAAATAGAAAAGAACTTGCATACATTCATGTAAATCTGGTATACAAGGGGTTTTAATCTGTTACCAAAAGAGAAAAGCAAATTGACATAATTTTTATACATATTAAATCAATTTTGTCTTCTCACTTGAGAGCTTTAAAATAATAAAATGATCAATATGCAAATAGGGTGAACTCTATTTGCTACCAATTATCTGTATTAAGGAAAAAAGCATTGAAAGGAATTAAGTAAACAAACAGGTTTTATTTCATGTTGCAGGCCATTTTAATATGATTCTTACTGATAACTCAAACTTAAGATGACTAAACCGATTTTTTTAAAAAGTGTTTATATATTGTCCAGGATTTTAAAATTGTATGGATATAGAGAATAGTAGGAGCTAGAAAAGTACTCAATCTTTGGGGTAAAGGATAATGTCAGTAAATCTGATTAATATTTTAATGCCACTTCTCTGTTTAGCTAACTAAAGAGTGTGAGTGCTTTTCTTTGAAAATGAGTTAAAATTTTAATGCAATGAAACCGATGTCAAGAAACTTGGATGTTAGCCTGACTGTGCCTGTAACTATCTATAGGGCATCAGAGCATTAAATAACCTCTCCATGGATGCAAAATGTCAGAATAGGATCTATGTTTCCATTTATTTATATAATCAGTATTTACTGAGTACCTAATATATAACAGAGGCTGGTTTGGATTCTGAAGATATGGTGATGAGCAAGACAAATAAAGCTTCCATTTAAATTGCTTACAGTCTAGTTGGAAAGGGAGAGACAGAGAATAAGTATATAAACAAATATAGTATCAGAAAACGCTAAATGCAATTAAGAAAACATGAGATAACAGGATAAAAAGTGACAGTGGCAGTAGGCTGCATTAGACTTGGTGGTCAAGGAAGGGTTTGCTAAAGAAGTAATTTTTAAGCTGAGATGATAAGAAGAAAGCCATTCAAAGACTTGTTGAAAGGTTGCTCCATAGAACAAGTTTGGAATGTTCAAAGAGACATAATAAATAAAAGGTGGAGGGAGGTGGGTATGACACGAAGTTAGACAAATAGGCACAGATCATTTCCACCTACCATATTTTTTTATCAGTTTTATTGAGGTATAATTGACATACAATAAATTGCATATATTAGTTTCCTAGGACTGCCATAACACAGTACCATAAACTGAGGGGTTTAAAACAACAGAGATTTGTTTTCTCACAGCTCTAGAGGCCAGAAGTCCAAGATCAAGGTGTCTGCAGGGCCATGTTCCCTGTGAAGCTGCTGAGCTAGGATGTATTCCAGGCCTCTATTGTAGCTTCTGGCAGTCCTTGGTTTGAGGCAACATAATTTCATTCTTCACATGGCATTCTCCTTGTTCATGTGTCTGCGTCCAAATTTCCTCTTTTTGTAAGGGGATATATCCAATCATATTGGTTAGTGGCCTACTTTACTCCAGTGTTATTTCATATTAATTAATTTCATTTATAATGAACTTATTTCCAAAAAAGGTCACATTCTGATATACTACAGTTCAGAACTTCAACATTTGAAATTTGGGGGTACATAATTCAACCCCTAACTCTGCATATATTTTGATAGGTTTTAACATATGTATATCCTATAAAACCATCATCACAATCAAGACAATGAACATATTTTTCACCTCCTAAATGTTTCCTCTGCCCCTTGGAAATCTTCTTTCTTCCCCTTCCTTGTCTTTTCTCATCCCCAGGCAATCATTAATCTGCTTTCTGTCTTACATTAATTTGTATTTTCTGGTATTTTATATAAACAGAATTATATGGCATGTACTCTGTTTTGGTCTATGTTAATAATATTAAGATTATAACATTATTGATATTAATGTCCCTACTATGTCAGTAGTTTATTCCTATTTATTGCTGGCAAACATTCTATTGCATATGTATGACATATTTGTTTATCACCTGTGGATGGACATTCAGTTTGTTTCCAGTTTGGGACTATTAAAAATAAAGATGCTATAAATGTTTGTGTAAAAGTTCATGGATGGGTATATCCTATTATTTCTCTTAGATAAATACTTAGGAGTGGAATGGTTAGGTCATATTGTAGGTGTATGTTTAACTTTTTGAGAGACTTATGAACTGACAAACTTGTACCATTTTATGTTTCCATGAAACATTGTATGCAAATTTCAGTTGCTCCACATCCTTGCTAACCCTTGGTATTTCCAATTTTTAAATTTTAGGCAGCCCAAGAAGTGTGTAGTGCTATGTCATTGAGGTCTTAATTTGCTTATCTCTGAGACTAATGATGAAAATTTTTAATCTGTTTAGTTCCCATCTATATAATTTTGTGAAATGTCTATTCAAACATTTGCTTATTTAAAAAATTGGATAATTTTTTTCTTACAGTTGAGTATAGCAAGTTCTTCATATATTCTGTATACAAGTTCTTTATCTTATATATAATTTGCAAGTTTCTTTTCTTTCAGTTTGTGGTATGTCTTTGTTGTTTTAACAATGCCTTTTGAAGAGAGAAGTTCTTAATTCTGACAGAGTCCAATTTATTGTTTTTGAAAATGGATCATGCTGTTGGTGTTATATCTAAGAAAGTTTTGCCTAATTCAAGTTTTGCCTAACAAAAGTTTTATTCCATGCTTTCTTCTAGAAGTTTTAGAATTTTAGTTTTTATATTTCATGTTAACATTTGTATATGATGCAAGCTATGTATTGAAGTTATTTATTTTTAAAAAGTATTTATTTTTATATATGGATAACGAATTGTTCCAGCACCATTTGTTGAAAATACTATTTATTCTCTACATAATTTCATTTTCACCTTTCTTGAAAGTCATTTGACCACATGTGTGCAGGTTTATTACTGGACCATATTTTGTTCCAACGATCTGTCTTACCACCACTTTCTTAATACCACAGTTTTACAATCTTGAAATCAGCAATTCAATAAGATTTTCTACATAGATGGTCATGTTGTATGTGAATAAAATTTTACTCCTTCCTTTCCCATCTGAATGTCTTTTTTCCTTTGGCTTATTGCATTAACATTACATGTACAGTACAGTGTTTAATAGAAGATGCAAAAGCAGACATTTTTGCCTTTTTCCTGATCTTAGAGGAATGATATTAATCATAAATTTTTGCTGATGCCTTTTATTAAGTTAGGAAGTTTTCTTCTATTCCAAGTTTCCTGAAAATTTTTTCAGGAATATATGTTGGATTTTGTCAAATGCTTTTGTGTATGTGGTTGTGTGTGTGTGTGTTTCCATTGAGATCATTGTAAGCCTTTTATTTTTTAGTCTGTTAGTATGGTGAATTTTCTTAATTGAATGCAAACTAAACTTGCATTCCTGAAATAAATTCCACTTTGACCGTGATGTATTATTCTTTTTATGTACTGTTTATTTTGTTTTGCTAAATTTTGTGAAGAATTTTTGTATCTCTGTTCATTTCATGAGGGTTATTAGTTTGTGGTTTTCTTTTTTGATAATGTCTTTCTTGTGAACTCTGTCTGCCTTGGGGATCCATGGACTCCCAGGTCTCTCTCTTCAATTCGGTGATGCTTGTGGTCTCTGCCTTGGTAACCTTTCCTGCCCTATGGCTCAGAAACTTTCTCCAGGCAGTTTTTTCCTGTTTGTTTCCTGTGTCTCTCAGATCACGTACTTTTGTTACCTGATGTCCAATATGTATAGAGACATTATTTTATATATTTTGTATTGTTTTATAATTATTTTGGGTGAGAAAGTAAACCTGGATCAGAAGCACAAATTCAACATGCCTGGATTCTTTTAACAGTATGAGATCATATACATTAAGGCCTCTTTAGCAAGAAAATCACTACCCAAATGCATGATATTTATTATAGTTCTAGTAACAGGCCAAGTGTTTATATAGTTGCCCATTACATATGTACACACACACACACACACACACATATATATATCTCCCAGGAATAGGTATATAAATCCACTAGAAAATGAGCTCCTGAATCAATGCTTTATACAAAGGAGGCACTCATTCCATTAGAAACACATATGTAATATTCTTCCATTTATCATACTCTTGTGTTAGCGTCTTGTCTGAAATTAGATTAGCACCCTCATTTCCATTTCCCTGTTTTAAAAATTATCTTATTACATAGTAGCTCACATTCCCAAGACTTTGGAGCCCCTGACATGGCCATTTCTCGGTATATATCTGTTAAACGAAATATGGCCTGAGGATACCTCTGTGTTGTGAGTTCCTACATAATGAACTGCAACCTAACTTAGTATGTAAACTAACTGCAAGCCTAACTTAGGAGTATACTTTGGTAACAAACAGCTGACTTTCAGCTCATCACAGCAGCTGAGCTTCAATCAATTATAGGCAGCCAGCTGATCAGACTTTGTCCGAGTAAGGCAAGTGCTGATCTATAATGAAATAAAGCTGGTTCTGTATCTCATTTCTACTTTCTGTTCATAAATGCTGGCTGCCCACATTGAGGAGCAGAGTTCTGTGAATCTCTTCTGATTCTGAGGGCTGCCTGATTCAACAATCATTTGCTCAATTAAACTGACAAAAACAAGCAATGGGGAAAGGATTCCCTATTCAATAAATGGTGCTGAGATAACTGGCTAAGCATATGCAGAAGATTGAAACTGGATCCCTTCCCTACACTGTATAGAAAAATCAACTCAACATGGATTAAAGCCTTAAATGTAAAATCTAAAACTGTAAACACTCTGGAGGATAACCTCGGAAATATCATTCCGGATGTAGGACCAGGCAAAGATTTCATGACAAAGACGACAAATGCAACTTCAACAAAAACAAAAATTGATAAATGGGACCTTTAACTAAAGAGCTTCTGCATTATGACCCAGAAACTTTCTCCAGTCTGTTTCTCCCTGTCTGCTTCCCATCTCTCTAGGATCGTGTACTTTTGTTACCTGGTATAACAGCGAAAGAAACTATCAACAGAATAAACACACAACCTACAGAATGGGAGAAAATATTTGCAAACTATGCATCTGACAAAGGTCTAATACCCAGAATCCATAAGAAGCTTAAACAAATTTATAAGCAAAAACTGAAGAACCCTGTTAAAAAGTGGCAAAAGACATAAACAGACACTTTTCAAAAGAAGATATATACGTGGCCAACAAGCATATGAAAAAATGCTCAACACCAAAAATCGTTAGAGAAGTGATATTACCTTTTCATAGAAACTAAAGCAGTCAAGCATGCCAATGTCATATAGCAAGTAAATGGCAGGGCCAAAATTTTATCTCAGGTCAGCTTGACATCCTGTCAGATGTGGCCATGTTCCTCAGACAGTCATTCTGTCACACGTGTAAATTTTACTTAATATCTTAAAATCCCCCCCAAAAGATTTTGAACTACACATTTTGTTCTAAACAAAATTTTTAGATGAGGAATAATTTTATATATCTTTACATGAACATTTAGGTAAAACTTGAAGCACTCAAGCCCTAAATAAATTTTTATTCCCAAGACTTACTTAGATGGTGTTAGAGTGTTTTTTGAATTTGGCTTTTCCCATTCTGTATCTATCTTTTGTTAATATTAATAAATAAATATTAATAAAGAATATATTTAAAAGGTAATTTATTTTGAAACAGGAGAGAGGAAAATGCATGCTGCAATAATGTCAGCTTCCAGGGAAAGATATTGTGAGCTTGTTTGTCTAAATACATTTTATTTGGAGTTCAGTATGAATTTTCAATAGATGCTTTTCAGATAAAAAAGCAGTAAATCAAATGCAATTATATAACCAAGAAGATCAGAGGGGATTATCCTGAAGGGTATAAAATGAACCAAGAGCTTTTAGTTTGGGTCATCACAGCATCTGCTCACCAATGCAAAGTAAGGTAGGTGTCTATAGTAAGAAGGCTCTGTGAAATGAAATGTTCTTAAGCGATTTTTTTCATTTTCACCATTTTACCATTTTTTAGAAAGTGGAAAATGCTGAAAGATAATTTGCTTCAATAAGCTCTAATATTTTAAATTATTGCTCCAAATTGTTTAGTAGTAGATGAAGGTGATTGAACTACATACATAAGCATAAGGAAAAAATTCATTGACTTAAAGAAAGAGAAGCAACTGGTTAGTTCACTAATGAAGGATATTTGATATTCATGGCTTTCTTCTGTTTTCATTTTGATTTAAATATTGTTGTCAATTTAATGATCTGTGTATTAAATCCTCTCAATTTCTGTACTAATGGTCATCTTTTATTAAAATATGCTTCTGGAAATGTTAGAGCAAATTCATTTTTGAGTACCTGCAGGGGTAATGTGCTCTGTATTATAAGTTCTTTTTAGTTATTTAACAGTTAAACCGCCATTGATAGTGTTCAGCACACACACACCTGCTGTATAGCACATTTTGCTTTCTAGAAAAATATACTGCTTTAGTGAAGTTCCAGGATTATTCATAGGATGGGCAATTAGTTCTTTTCATAGTAAGGGATTTGGAGAGTAAAAATTAATGAAGGAAATTGGCAGAGCAGAGAGGAAAGTGTTTATCAAGAATGAAGCATTGGGAGCAAAAATAAGAGGAAAAAAGAGAGGAAAGGGGCAAAGGAAAGAACATATCTTGGAAGAAGAAAACATGTTGAAAGTAGGGACATATATGGTCATGCATCTGAAGAAGGCATCTCATTATTTAGGCCCTGCCTGAAACCATGCCTTCTATGTTTAGGTACCCAACAAATTATTTATGATGATTTCAGATGATTAAGTGGCAAATATGAGAACCCAGATGACGATGAAGAAGAAATTGTGGCGTATCACAGAGGAAGGGATTAACTAACGCTGATTTGTACAGTGTTATATAGCTATATGATCTTTCTTATATAGAGTGCCAAGTGTTTCACGTGTATTGTTTTATTCTTTTTATGACTTTAGGAAGGGACATATGGAAAAATGAAGGCATAAAGACATTAAATTACTCAGTTGCACACAACCGCAATTAAATCCTGAAGTAGAATTTAGATCACTAACTCTTAATCAATCAGTCAATCAGATCTGACACTAATTTATCATATAGAATTACAGACTATTTGTGCTGCGAAGATTTTCACGATCATCTTCCGGTTCTAAGCCTTCCTTTTATAGATGAGAAAGTTGAGGCCCAGAAAGATTCTGTGGGTGAAGTTTTACTATTTGCAATAAAGAAGTAAAGGAAAAAGCACAGTTCTTGCTTTCTTTATGCCCACAAAGTTGTACAGCTACTGTGGCTGGTAATTCAGCACTTTCATTTTCTACTTTTGTTACTTTAGAGTTCTACATTTATAGGAGAAACTTAAAAAAAATAGAGTATCCATAGTAAGTATGACAATAACAGGAAAACCAAAACAAATTTTCATCCTACATTTTAAAAAGGGTCGGGTGTACTTGTCACTTTCTATTTTGCAGATGGTGAAATAACACCCAAACAGATTATACATTTTAGTCAAGTTCTCATAGATTTATGGAAGAATTCTGTTTCTTAATTTTTTAGACCAATATTTTCATCACCAGGTCACCACATCGATTTTATACAGAATCATAGAGCTAAAAGTTAAATTATGTGAAGTTAATTGTTTCCTATAGAAAAAACTCAGTAGCTGGCTGTCTAAACAAGCAAGAACTATAACGACCATGATGGGTAAGCATTTTACGTAATTTAGCCGTTAGTAATGTTAAGATCCTACAGAGGATCCTCAAGGTCCGTATCTCTAAAATACTGGAACCAACTCTGTACCATAGCGGGAGCTGACATTTGAGAAGCGCTTGAGAAAGCCAGGTTCCATGAGTAAGGAATTTGTATGTTTTTTGCTCCTTAACTCAAATACCAAAAAAAACCCCTCCATAGAATGTTTGAATATGCAACATTTCATTTAAAAGAATTTGTGAGAAAAACCCCTGTTTTTTTAACCTTTGAAAGTTAAGTCTTCCTAAAATGGGTTACTTTCTTGTGTAATAAGAAGTATAGTAAACATAAATCTTTGATAATTGTAGGTCTTAAAGTCATAATCTGGACTCTTTCAGAGCACTAGAACAATCTGTATTTTTATTATTTGTGTTCATATTAGCTCCTCCACTGGACAGTCACCCCTTTAGGTAAAGGACCATATCTTTTCCATTTGTGTCTGTCATTGCCTGGTTCAGACGCTCAATATATGTTTATCTAATTTATCTGCAATTCTCATTCTACGAATAGAAGGTTGATTGAAATGACCACTAATCTCTGGAATCTGAAATTTAAAATAAATCCCTGGTAACCTGCGTAATGTGGTTTTCATGGTTTCTCATAAGTTGATTGAAAAAAAAATCCTGGTTAACTGAGGCTGAACCTATGAGGTTTCAGTTAACATAGGTTTTAGTGTATATAGCTTAAAGATGCTGTTGAGGTATAACTGACAGATTTGGGGAAATCTTGGTACTTCTGATTATTGGACAAAATATTTTGTAAATTATAATTTATTTAATAGAACAAGCAAACAAGTTTATGCTCATAGACAACAATAATACTCCATTAAGGTATATATTTTCTTTACAGACAATGATACTTGAGAATGAAAAAAATCCAAACACATCTAGCTAGCTGTACAATATTTGTAAGATTAAAAAAAACTTCTTAAATCTTCAAGGTGATCAACTTACATCCAAAAGTCTGAAATTTAATTACCCTTCCTCAGTAGTGGAACTAAAATAATTATGTCATAACATTATCCAGAGGTATAATGATATCAATATCATATCAATGTCATATTGATATGATATATCCAATATATCATATAAATATATAACTATATCCAATCAATACATATTGATAATGATATCCAATTGATATTTAACAAGTTCTGTTGAGATGCATGTTCTGTTTCTGCCTGAGGCACTGTGGATCCTCTATTTTCTTCCATGCATCCAAAAATTATTTAATATTCCTGGCTAATCCATAATGGAGCTGTCATCCTTGATTGTATTCTTCTAATTGTGTCAACTTTTTTTTTTTGCCTGTTAATCTTTTTGAGAACAAATTATATGCCTCTTCTGTGTAAATAATCTTTTATTTGTTCCAACTGTACATATTTCAACCTTAAAGGGATATCCTAAGGGTTTGGAAGTGGGATCAGGGGGTTCCTAGATTTCTGAGTTAGCCCCTTAACACCAGTGGTAATTTTAGTCGATCTTTTTTGGACTTTATCTTTCCGGCATCTTCCTTGACCAAATGGTAGAATTATAAGCATGATTATATGCATTGGGATGGTATTGAGGTTTGGTTATACTTTTTCTTGGCTTATTTGCCCTTTCTGATTTTAACCAATAGGTTCTTTAATTTTGTCTTTGATTTAGCATGACTGCTGTCTTTCTGATGTCCATGCTTTTTGGCCTTGCATGTGGGCAAGCGATGTCTTTTTGTATTCCCACTGAGTATACAATGCACATCGAAAGGAGAGAGTGTGCTTATTGCCTAACCATCAACACCACCATCTGTGCTGGATATTGTATGACACGGGTATGTAGTTTATGTTACTTCTTTTGGCTGTAAATTATATAAGCCTTTAAGAAGTCCATTCCTGTACAGAAAGGAAATGAAATAAATCACAACCTCGTTTCCCAAATCTAATGGTTATTGACTCCTTAGAAGCAGAGTACACAGGTTACAATATTATGTGAATCTACTCAGTACAATGGATGCAGATAATTTTATAACAGTTTTATGTCCCAGATTTACTTAAACCTTATCTTGTTCCCATGATCAATGATAAAAGAGAGGAGGTGTCACTTTTGTCTCTGTAGAATTCAGCGTGGTTAAGTTGGTATTGGAGAATGAGGCTAAAGAATTCTTTCCCAGTTGTATTTGTGATGAAGGAATATAAGTGAATTTATTTTTATGTTTCTATTTCTATATGTTTCCTAAAGTCCTGTCACATTATGTTCTCTTTTCTGTTCTTTCCTCAGGATATCAATGGCAAACTGTTTCTTCCCAAATATGCTCTGTCCCAGGATGTTTGCACATATAGAGACTTCATCTACAGGACTGTAGAAATACCAGGATGCCCACTCCATGTTGCTCCCTATTTTTCCTATCCTGTTGCTTTAAGCTGTAAGTGTGGCAAGTGCAATACTGACTATAGTGACTGTATACATGAGGCCATCAAGACAAACTACTGTACCAAACCTCAGAAGTCTTATCTGGTAGGATTTTCTGTCTAATAGTGATATAATTTGCAATTTGGTTAAATGTGCTTGCCTGAAATAAAGCTAACAAAAATATTATGTTTCACAATATCTTATGTTCATTTTGAGATTTATTTAATCCATATCCATACCTACACAGGCGTTAGAGAGCTTAAGTGGTTTTAGAAGAAAAGTTGAATGAATGGGCCTTTTGGGCTCAGTCGAAGGATGGTTTTCACGTGAAAGAGCAGAGTGGAGGTAAAATGGAGAATAGGGATATGCAATGCCAAAAAACTCGCCTTGAGCAGTCTCTCCTAACAGAGGGCCAGGAGGTTTCTGTGATATAGAAAGTGAATGTGGGATGACTACAGAGTTATGAAGAGTAATGTGATCAAAAGCTGAAGGAACACATGGTGTCAGAATACTGGAGACATCTACTTCAAAAGGCTAGAAGCAGGGCTGGCATGGAGGTGGGGAGTAAGGAGCAGTGGAATCTACAATGTAGTGCTTTATTCCTGGTCATTCAAATGCACTGGATAAAACTCCACCCAAACTCAGAAAAGTCTAGGAACTATTTTCTCTTCTTTCTTTTTTCTGTTTTTTTTTTTTTGGTGGGGGGTAGTGGGGGAGATGGAATCTTGCTTTGTTGCTCAGGCTGGAGTGCAGTGGTGCGATCTCGGCTCACTGCAAGCTCCGCCTCCTGGGTTCACGCCATTCTCCTGCCTCAGCCTCCCGAGTAGTTGGACTACAGGTGCCCACCACCATGCTTGGCTAATTTTTTTTGTATTTTTAGTAGAGACGGGGTTTCACCATGTTGGCCAGGATGGTCTCGATCTCCTGACCTCGTGATCCACCTGCCTTGGCCTCCCAAAGTGATGGGATTACAGGCCTGAGCCACCGCGCCCGGCCTATTTTCGTTAATTAATTACTCTGGTGCACCAACTGACCTATAAAAGTTATGCCCCCAAAAGTCAGTTTACAAAGCCTGGAAAAGAGGCCACGATCACTTTACATGTGAAAGTCTAAATCCTTCGTAGTCCTTCAAGTAATAGGAGATGCTTTTCAGCATTTATACCAAAAGCAACTGGGGCTGTTTTGCCTTTTAATGTAATGAAAAACTAGTATGACTGTAAAAGGTTTTAGGGATGGGGGAGAGTGCAAAGGGATTTGAGAGAGTGGAATTATCCTAAATTTTAATCTAAACCTTCATCAATATTGAAACACTGTTTTCTGGTAAATGTGCTTGGTAAGCAGCTGTTTATTTTTCTTCTCCTTCCTTAGATACTCTTTCATGAGAATTTGGTTTCAACAGATGATTGACATGAGACAGACCTAGTGCCCTGTAGACTTGATCTCAAAAAGATGATATATCCTCTATTTGTCCTTTCCTTTTCATTCACACTGCCCCCACCAAGGCAAAAAACAGTTTTCAGCAGGGCCAGTTGCCTTTGCTGTATTCTACAGCCACCAGTTAAATTCAGCTAGGCATACTGTAAATGTCTGTATGCGGATAGTGCACGGGGGGCGGGAGTGAGGAGGGTGGTGGTGGTAGTGATAGGGTCCTGTAGATGGATTAGTACAATGGGGTGGGAATAGATGTGTATTTACATACAAAAGTCAGAACTCACATTATTTTACTTTAATATCTGAAGTTGATATTTATGTGGTCTCCACATATTAATCTAGGGTTTTGGGTTCTCATATCAGCTGATAACATGGACATTTAAAGCTGCATACCACTTAAAACTGTATGTCAAATATAGATCTTTGATTAATAAATACAAAGTCTAATGTTCAAGTCTAACTGGCACTAGTCACAAATGCCTTCATGGATTCTGAAAAAGTTTTCTCAAGGATTTGAACTGAGTTTCAGTGTAATAAAAATTCTTTTATAAAGGTAACTTCCACTCTGCTGTTCACTGTTGGGTTCTTCCCTACTTGCTCATCTCTCCTGGTTAATTCCCACTTATAAGACAACTCTAGCTCACTTTCTCTGCTTCTGCTACCCTCCTTCTACCTGATGTTTCTGCCTGCTTAGCATCCATGTCTCTTTTTCCAGTAGCTGCACCTTGATTTCCCTCTGGCGTTCTCGTCACTTCCAGTTTGAGTTCAAGTGGTTTCAGTGGGGATGATGAGGGTGGGTATGCTACTAGGCTCAACCAAACCTGGACTATTAGCAAGACAAGTGATTGGCCTGTTGGGGTTCCTAAAAAATGTGAGCCTGGAGTTGCTGCTGGCCATCTTTGGCATCCCTTGGAAACAGCTAGCTCTCCAATCCAGTGGCGAGCAAGAGAGACTGAGGAAAGAGAGGCCTATTGTTATCATTTGAGCCTAATCTGAAGCTGGCTTCACCCCTTAAAAGAAACCATAACTCCCCTTTTCTGCCCAGTTAGAGTTAGGTTTCTGACACTTGTGCAACTGAGAAGTTCTGATGAATTCAGCATCTTTCCCACTAGTTTCAGAAGATGCTCTTAATTCCATTCCTCATCTCCCCCAGGACTTTGCTGTTTGCTCTTGTATTTTCTCTTGCTTCCTTTTTCTTGAGTATGAAGCATCCTTAAATCTCTTCCCATCATAAAAAAAGCAAAAGCAAAAAAACCCTCTCTTGATCCTCTGCAACCATCTAGTTATTTGCCCCCTTTCTCCTTGAGTTCTTATTTCAAGTTTTTGTGTGTGTGTGTGGAAGAGTCCACTACACTAAACAGCTACTTCCTTGCTTCTCATTCTCTTCACAATCATTACAATTTGGCTTCCACTATTGTTCCCTCTTGAAATTGTTTTCAGTAAGGTCAACAATGACTTGCTAATGGGCCAATATGCAGGACAAGTGTTAGTCCCAATCTGCCCTGACCTCCCGTCTTCCCTAGAGGGCCCAGTGGTCCTCACATATCTGGATTCACAATGCAATACATCTTATCCTAGCAGCCTTGCCAATGCACCAGGATGTTTTAGTTTTGTTGTTTTTAAGTAGGACCCAGAGTTCTTTGTCTTACCACCAAGAAAATTAAGGAACATGAACACTAGGGTGAGGAGGAAGCGAAAGTTTAATAAGCAAAAGGAGAAAGCGCTCCTTTAGGGGAAATGCGACCTGAAAGAGGGTTGCCATTCTACAGTGGAATACAAGGGCTTTTATAAACAGGATAGTAGGGCAAGATATTTCATTTACATAAGGTGTGAAAAAATGGTTAGGACTAGGTGTTTCATTTGCATAAGACACGAATTCCTGACAGCTCCTCCCTGTCCTTTTAGTATGCATGTGGACTTTTAGCCTAAGTTACTCTATGTTACTTAGTTTCCCTTACTGTGCATGTGTAAGGGGGCAGAATTCTCCTTTGTGGACTTGCCAGGTTCTGTGTTACTGCTCTTGGGCATGTTTCAAGCAAGCCCCCTCCTCCCTCCCCTGTGCAAACTCTCTTATCTGCATATGTTCAAAAAGGAAAGGAATGTGCTCACTGAAGCCTACTGTGTATAAGTGACCCTTACTAATTACACAGAAGGCATCTTCCTAGTGGACCTTGCCTCCTTATCTATGCTTGCAGTCTGATCTTTCAGGCTGTTCCTTTGTTAGACAAAAGGAATCCTATGGAGGACTTATCCTAGCTATGTGCCTAACTGGTTCCTTTCTCTCTTTTTCCTCATTATGGCATTTATAACCAGTCTTAATCAAGATGAAATCCACATTTTCTCCTTTTTCATGTTTTCTTTCTACCCTCCTTCTCCAAGAGGACTCAAAGGCTATGCCATGGTCTTTAGCAGGCAACAGTAATGTAGGTCTGGACTGTACTTTTGCTTGGTGATTTTGCTTGATTCTGTAGTGACGAAGATTCCAAACTTTGTGAAAGGAAGGCCAGTGTGGAGATAACTTTATGTGTCATATTGACACTTTGGGCATTCATATTGACATTTGGAGCATATGAGAAACTTGAGTTTGTATTAATTCAGCCTTGGATATCCTAAGGACTTATACCCATTAAAGACAGTTTTGATGGCAGTTGTTCAAGTAACTGTTATCCCCAGGAGATAAGCCACATGAACAGTGGATTCCTGGAATGTATTTACCCTTTGTTGTTACAATGAGGATATTTTAAAAAATCATTTTGCATTGGTGAAGTCTTTTTACCTTTCAAAAGAAACTTACATATAATACCTTACAGGTACAATGTTATAGTAAAAAATGAAGGATCATGCTGAAAAAAAGTAGAAACTTTTTGTCCCTTTTAAAATATAACAACATAAATTTGATTTGGATGAGCCTGAACTAAGATGATACAGTTAATCTACTAGCTTTGAAGGCCCATGAGTGTTCTCCCCAGGGATGGGGAAAATGAAGTTGTTGAAATTGAGGAGCTGGTGGTCAAAGAGGATATCAAAGGGGCGATGAACCAGGAAAGCTGGGGTGTGGTGCACCTATTAAAGGCCCAGTGGCTTTCCCAGTGGCCATGGAAACTGCATTTTACCCATGACAGAAGGGTACCTCTTCCTTTTCATCTTTGATAAACTTGTTTCAGAAGGGAAAACTTGCTATCGCCTTCGCTGCCATCTTCCCACCAGCCTCATTCTCACCCAGTCAAATCTATCAACACTGTTCACAGGGTAAGGAGAATAATTATTGTGGTAAGGAGAATAATTATTGTTGCTGACTGCATGGGGAAACACAATGGACCCTGCATCAGTGTGCAATTTTATAGCTTGAACCATGGATAACAAAGGAGCATTTCTATAGAAAAGAGGTATAATTTACATAAAAAATATTAATTAAAATACAACTATACTCAGTCCTCAGTATCTGTGGGTTCTGCATCTGTGGATTTAACCAACTACAGATTGAAATAATTTGGACCAAAAAAAAAAAAAAAAAAGAATGGTTGCATCTGTACTGAACATGTATAAAATTTTTTCTCGTCATTATTCCCTAAACAATAAAGTTTAGCAAGCATTTACATAGCATTTACTTTGAACTAAGTAAATAAGTAATCTAGAAATGATTTAAACTATACAGGAGGAGCTAGGAAGTGGGGCAAGATGCCGGACTAGAACCCTGCAGTGACAGTGCCCCTACCCACAGGAACATCAAATTGAACAACTATCTATAAAATAAAGCACCTTCGAAAGAACTAAAAAATCAGGTGAGAGATCACAGCACTTGGTTTTAATAAAACAACAAGGAAAGATGCATTAAAGAGGGTAGGAAGGACAGTATTGCATTGCCTATACCACCCCATTCTCAACCCCAGGCAGTGCAGCACAGAGAGAGAATCTGTGTGCTTAGTGGAGGGAGAGCAAAATATGAGGGATTTTGCACTGGAACTCAGAGCTGTTCTGACACAGAACACAACACCAGGCAGAATTTCTCTGATGCTCAAGAAAGGAGCATTTCAACCAGTCCTGGGACAGAGGGGCATCTTTTGCAGCAGGAGGAGGAACACAAGTCACAGCTGGCTTCACTACAGGCTGACTAAAGTGGTCTGGGGCTCCAAATAAATTCAAGTGACAGTCAGGCCACAGTGACTCTCATCTTTGGGCAAACCTTGGTTTTGCATTGGTCTTGGAGGCAGTGGGATTGGGATGTGACCTGGTGCAAACACCAGCTGCAGCAGCCATGAGAGTGCTGGTGTCACCCCACCCCAACTCCAGGCAATGCAGCAAGGAGGGAGACTCTTTCTACTTGGGGGAACAAGAGGTTACTCTTTGTCTTGCAACTGAGTACCAGCCCAGCCACAGTAAAACAAAGCACCTAGAAGAATCTTGAAGCCCCTATTTCTAGGCCACTGCTCCTGGATCACACTTCTAAACCCACTCCAGACCAGGAGGGAATCCACTGACCTGGCAGGGCAGACCCAATTCTTGGCTGGCTTTACCACCTGTTGACACAAGTGGCCTTGGGCCTTGAATAAACATCAGTGCAGTCAGACAATAGCAGCCATGGGCCTTGAGTATCCCAGTCCTATGCTGGTTTGGGAGGTCATGGGTATCAGATGCAACTCAGTGCACTGCCAGCTGCAATGGCCACAGAGTGCTTGAGTCACCCTTCCCACAACACCAGGTGGTCAGCCCCAGAGAGGGACTCCTGCTTGGGGGAAAGAGAGGGAAGAGAGTGAGGGACTTTTCCTGGGTATCCAGGAAATTCCCTTATTTTCCCCAAGTCCATCACGGACGGGTATCCAGGAATCTGCAAAGAATCTTAGTGTACCTGGGCTTTGGACACCCTCTAGTGCTGAAATAGCTGTAATGACACAGGCTTACTGAACTCAAAACTCAGCCACCTTTGAATTCTTGGAAGGCTTTCTGAAGAAGGATGAGGGTAAACAAGGCCACACTATGAAGACTGGAATAAATACCTAACTCTTCAATGCCAAGACATCAATGAGCATCCAAAAGCATCTAGCACAAAACTTCAGGAAAATATGACCTCACCAAACGACTAAATAAGGGGCCAATGACCAACATTAGAGTGGTGGAAATATGTGATATCTCAGACAGGAAATTCGAAATAGATGTTTTAAGGAAGCTCGATGAACTTTAAGAAAACAGACAGAAAAAAATTCAGAAATTTATTAAAGACATTTAACAAAGAGATTGAAATAATAATAAAAAAGAAATAGAAATCCTGCAGCTGAAAAGTATAACTGATTAACGGAAAAACGCATAATCAGAGTGTCTCAACAGCAGAACTGATCAAGCAGAAGAATGAGTGATTTCAAAGACAGGCTATTTGAAAATACAAAGTCAGAGGAGAAAAAAGAAAAGGGATTGAAGTACATTACGAGATCTGGAAAACAGCCTCAAAAGGACAAATCTAAGAGTTACTGGCCTAACGAGGAAGTAGAGAAAAAGATGGGGTAGAAAATTTATTCAAAGAAATAACAGATCACTTTCTAAACCTAAAGAAAGTTATGAATATCCAGGCCCAAGGAGGTTAGAAAACACCAAGCACTTTCAACCCAAATGAGACTACCCCATGGTATATAATAATTATAGTCTCAAAGGTAAAGGATAAAGAAAGGATTCTAAAAGCAGCAAGGGCTGCTTTTCTTTTGAAACAAGTAGCATATAGAGGAGCCCCAATATGTCTTGCAGCAGACTTCTCAGCAGAAACCTTACAGGCCAGGAGGAAGTGGGATGACATATTCAAAGAGCTGAAGGAAAAAACTTTCAACTGAGAACACTGTACCCAAAAAAGCTATCCTTCAAACATAAAGGAGAAACAAAGACTTTGCCAGACAAACAAAAGCTGAGGGAGTTCATGAGCACCAGATCTGACTTACCAAAGATGCTAAAGGCAGTTCTTTAATCTAAAAGAATAGAATGCTAAAGTGTGACAAGAAATCATCAGAAGGTATAAAGCTTATTGGTAAAAGTAAATACACATTCAGAATATTCTCATACAAGAATTGTGGTGAGTAAACCACTCATATCTTTGGTATGCAGACTAAAAGACAAACCTATCAAAAATAATAACTACAATTTGTTAAGAGATAAGTGACATAAGGCTGGATGTGGTGGCTCATGCCTGTAATCCCAGCACTTTGGGAGGCCGAGGCGGGTGGATTACTAGAGGTCAGGAGTTCTAGACCAGCCTGGCTGAAACCCTAGCTCTACTAAAAATATAAAAAATTATCCGGGTGTGGCGGCAGGTGCCTGTAATCCCAGCTACTAGGGAGGCTGAGGCAGGAGAATAGCTCGAATCCAGGAAGCAGAAGTTGCAGTGAGCTGAGATCATACCACTGAACTCCAGTCTGTGTGACAAAGTGAGA
Organism: Trachypithecus francoisi; assembly: GCF_009764315.1. NCBI lineage: Eukaryota > Metazoa > Chordata > Mammalia > Primates > Cercopithecidae > Trachypithecus > Trachypithecus francoisi. The sequence continues at coordinate 106,857,836 of NW_022681470.1, read as the reverse complement.
TTATGTCTCAAAAAAAAAAAAAAAAAAAAAAAGAGAGAGAGAGATAAACAACAAAAAAAGTTATAAATGGAGACAATAAAAAGTCAAAAAGTGGGGGAAGATGGAGTTAAATTGTTTTTTAGTTGTTTTTAAACAATTTAAAATTTGTTTTTTTTGCTTGTTTGCTTCTTTTCTTTGTGACCAAAGTTATCAGTTTAAAACAAGTTATTGTAATTATAAGATTTTTTTTTGTCTCAGCCACAAAGCAAAAACCTACAATAGATACAGTAAAAATAAAAAGCAGGGAATTAAAATGTAATACGAGGGACAATAACCACAGAGACAGATAGTAAGAATAAAATAAAGGACTTACAAACCAGAAAACAAATAACAAAATAGCAGTAGTGGTTACCCATCATTAATTACATTGAATGTAAACATGGACCAAATTCTCCAATTTAAAAGACACAGGGTGACTGAATGAATGAAAAAACAAGACCCAACACTTTGTCTCTTTTTAAGTCAGAAACTGTAAAAGGAGACAAAGAAGGTCATTATATAATGGTAAAGGGATCATTCTGTAAGAGGATATAACAATTGTAAATATAATAGTACCCAACATCAGAGCACAAAAAGAGAGCTAGATTCCAGTACAATAATAGCAGGGAACCTCAAAACCCAACTTTTGCCAATAAATAGATCATACAGAGAGAAAATTAACAAAAAATGAAACATGAAAAGTAAACTGCACTCTAGACCAAATGGACATAACTGACATTTTCAGAACATTCATCCTACTGCTGCAGAATACACATTCTTCTTGCCAGCACATAAAAACATGCTTCAGGAAAGACAACATGCAAGATCACAAAACAAGTCTTAAACTCAAAAAATTGAAATAATATTAAATATTCAGGCTGCAATGGAATAAAATCTAGAAATCAATAACAAGAAGAACATTGAAAATGGAACAAATATATGTAAATTAAACAACATGCTCCTCAATGACCAATGGGGTCAATGAAGAAATTAAAAATATTTTTAAAATTCTTAAAATAAATGAAATTAGAAATACAGCATACCAAACCAATGGAATACAGCAAAAGCAGTATTAAGAAGGAAGTTTATAGTAATAAATGCATATATCAAAAAAGTAAAAAGACTTCAAATAGACAAACTAATGATATGCCTTAAAGAACTAGAGAAGCAAGAACAAACCAAATCCCAAACTAGTAGAAGAAAATCAATAATAAAAACGAGAGTAGAGATAAAATGGACACTAAAAAACAATGCAAAAGAGCAACAAAATGAAAAATGAAATTTTTTAAAAGATAAAAAAATGACAAAATTTTAGCTAGACTAATTAGGAAAAAAGAAAGACCTAAGTAAATAAGAGACAAAAAAGGAGACATTAAAACTGGTACCATAGTAATACAAAAGATTATTAGAGACTTTTGAACTATATGCCAATAAATTGAAAAACCTAGAAAAAAAGAATAAATTTCTAAATACATACAATTTACCATGATTGAACCATGAAGAAGTAGAAAACCTGAATAGATTAATAACAAGTAATAAGATAAAAGCAGTAATAAAAGCCACCCATCAAAGAAAATCCCAGGACCTGATGGCTTCACTGCCAAATTTTATCAAATATTTAAAGAACACCAATTCTACTAAAACTATTCCCCAAAGCTGAAGAGCTAATTCAATGAGCCCAGCATTACCCTGATAGCCATACCAAACAAAAATACAACAAAGAAGATGATAGACCAATATTCCCGATGAACATAGATGCAAAAATACTCGACAAAATACTAGCAAACAGAATTCAACAACACATTAAAAAGGTCATTCACCATGATCAATTAATTGGGATTCATTTCAGGGATACAAGGATGGTTCAACATACACAAATCAATAAACATTAATATTAACAAGGACAAAAACCATATGAACATTTGAATAGATACTGAAAAGGCATTCGAAAAAATTTAGTATCCTTTATGATAAAAACCCTCAACAAACTGGTGATAGAAGGAACATAACACAAAACATTAAAAGTCATATAAGATAAACCCACAGCTAACATCATATTGAACACGGAAAAATAAAAAATTAAAAGCCTTTGTTTTTTTTTTTCTTTTGAGACAGGGTCTCACTCTCTCACCCAAGCTGGAGTGCAATGGTGTGATCTTGGCTCACTGCAACCTCTGCCTCCAAGGCTCAAGCAATTCTTATGCCTCAACCTCCCAAGTAGCTGGGATTACAGGCATGCGCTACCATGTCCTGCTAATTTTTGTATTTTCAGTACAGACGGGGTTTCACCATGTTGGCCAGGGTGATCTCAAACTCCTGACCTCGTGATCCACCTGCCTCGGCCTCCCGAAGTGCTGGGATTACCAGCGTTAGCCACTGTGCCTGGCCAAAAATTAAAAGATGTGGAAAAAGACAATAATGCCCACCACCTTCACCACTTCCATTCAACATAGAACTGGAAGTCCTTTCCAGAGCAATTCATCGAGAGAAAAAAAGGGCATCCAAATTGGAAAGAAAGAAGTCAAGTCATCCTTGTTTGCAGAAGACATGTTTTATATTTAGAAAAACCTACAGATTCCACCAAAAAAATTGTTAAAACTGATAAATGAATTCAGTAAAGTTGCAGGATATAAAATAAAAATTAAAAAATCAGTAGCATTTTTATATGCCAGCAGTGAACAATCTGAAAAAGAAATCAAGAAAGCAATCCCATTTACAATAACTACAAAAAAAGTAGGAATAAATTTAACCAAAGAAGTGAAAGGTCTCTATAATGAAAGCTATGAAATGCTAATGAAATAAATTGAAGAGGACAGAAAAAAATGGAAAAATATTCCATGTTCATGGTTGGAAGACTTGATATTGTTAAAATGACCATACTACCCAAAGTGTTCCACAAATTCAATGCAATCCCTATCAAAATACCAATGACTTTTTTTCACAAAATTAGAAAAAAACAATGCTAAATTCATGTGGAACCACACACACACACACAAACCCAAATAGTCAAAGCAAACCTCGGCAGAAAGAATAAAAGCTGAAGGCATCACACTACCTATCTTTAAAATATACTGCAAAGCTATAGTAACCAAAACAGAATGGTATTGGCATAAAAACAAACACATAGACCAATGGAACAGAATAGAGAACCCAGAAATAAATCCATGCATTTACAGCTAACTCACTTTTGACAAAGGCACTAAGAACTTACACTGGGAAAAGAACAGTTTCTTCAACAAATAGTGCTGAGAAAACTGATTATCTACATGCAGAAAAATGAGACCAGACCCCTATTTCTCATCCTACACAAAATTCAAATGTATCAAAGACTTAAATGTAAGACCTGAAACTATGAAACTACTAGAAGAAAACACTGGGAAAATGCTTCAGGACACTGGTGTGGGCAAATATTTTTGGGGTAAAACCTCAAAAGCGCAGGCAACCAAAGTAAAAATTGACAAATGGGATTACATCAAGATAAAAAGTTTCTGCACAACACAGGAAACAATCAACAGCCACTATGCAAAACAGTTTGAAGGTTCCTCAAAAAACTAAAAATAGTACTATCATATGACTCAGCAATCCTACTGTTGGGTATACATCCACAAGATAGAAAATCAGTATATCAAAGAGATGTCTGCATGTTCATATTTATTACAGCACTATTCACAATAGCCAAGATGCAGAATTAATCCAAGTGTCCATCAACAGATGGATAAAGAAAATGTGCTATACACACACGATGAAATATTACTCAGCCATGACAATGGCTGATTAATGAATAAAATCCTGTCAATTGCAGCAACATGGATAGAATTGGAGGATATTAACTGAGATAAGCCAGGCACAGAAAGACAAATATCATCAAGATAAATCATGTTCTTAGTCACATGTGGGAGCTATAAAAATTGATCTCATGGGGAGCTATAAAAATTGATCTCATGGAGGTAGTAAATACAATGGTGCTTACCAGAAGCTAGAAACAGGAGCAGGCAGGAAGGGATGAAAAGGGGTTGATTACTGGGTACAAAAATACAGTTAGATAAAATGAATAAGTTCTAATATTTGGTAGCACAATAAGGTGACTATAGTTAACAATAATTTATTATATATTTTAAAAGGCCTATCTGGAATGTTCCCAACACAAGGAAATGATAAATATTTCATGTAATAGATATCCCAATTACCCTGATGTGATTATTACACATTGTATGCTAATATCAAAATATCACATATATCCCATAAATATGTACAACTATTATGTAATAATAAAAAAATAAAAATTAAAAAAATAAAGTATATGAGAGGATATGCATAGGTTATATGCAAATGCCACACAATTTTATATAAGGGGCTTGGACATCTGTGGATTTTGGTATCCACAGGGGATCCTGGAACCATTCTCCTATAAATACTGAGAGATGACTGTATATGCAATAACAGTCCTTAGGGTGTTGCTTTTAAGTCAACTATCAATAGCAAATTATAGAAGGGTTACCACTCGGTTGTTTTTAATCACATTATTTGATTGGTAGTTAGACATTTAGATAAGTTGGGTGAAGGTTTGTAGAAAGATACAATAGGACTTTAAGATAAATCAAGCAAGCAATTTCAGTATATAGAAAATTTAATATGAAATCACTTAAAATATTTCAACATTAAGAAGTTTTAGTTCAGTGCCTTGGCATGAGACGTTTCAAAGCATATTTGGGTCTAATCTCAAATTAGTTCAGGGGAACAGAAATAACTGAAAATTTATGTATGTGTGTGTGTATATATATATATACACACACACATCTATATATACATGTATATATTCAAATTATATATGTATAAAGATATTTGTAGAATCAAGATATATAGGGATTATATATCTATGTATAGATATACTATGTGTCTATTTATACAGATATATATATTTATCTTCCTGTGTATGTATATACACATATGTATACACATGTGTATATACACAGACACACACATATAAAATCTATTGTAGCTTAGTGGTAGAATTTTCTAATTTTTCTCACACACATATTTTGGAAAGCTTACCCCCAAAGGGGCACATTAAACCGTACATGGAACAGAACCCTTCTCTTCTACTTTAATTCATTTCTTTTTAAATTTATTTATTTCTATTCTTCCACTTTTAACTATTGTAGTCTCCTTTAAAGTTGTTAATTCAGATAGGAAATTAAACTCACTTTTGTGGAATCAGAGATAATTCTGAGTTGGAAAGAACCTGAGTATGTACTTGGGCCTGTTTCCTGTCTTCAGGCAAAGAGATAAACTAAAGCTAAGAGAGATGGACTGTCTGTTCTTTGCCTAAAAGGTCACATTTCTCAACTACTGGGATACAAGTTATATTTCATGAAGTAATTTTTGTAAAATAATTTTTCTTTAGCTATAGACACAGTAAAGTAGCTATGTATAATTAAGTTTTTAGCTTGCCTCAAATATGACCTTTGTTCTTCTAGAAAAGTTTCCTCCAAAATCAGTAGCAGTAGCAAGTATGGCAGAAAGAGAAATGTGGTTCTCCATGGGAGAGAGACTATTTCAAGCAGTTATATCTTTTTAGCAAAATGTTTTGTGCGTTTTCTTGGGAGTGTGACACTTTTAGTGCACACTCAAAGACTTGTGTTTTCACATGTATAGAAGTTCACGTGGGGGTTTCCAAAGCCTCCCGTAGTTTCACTTAAGTGTGGCCTTATAAAATGCAGTTTTAAAAAAATCTATGGTTTACTAAATGTAACATGTTAAAAATTACTGAAAAATTTGCCAATGTAAATCCTAAATTTGGGTTTACTAACTTAAAATGAAGCATTAAGACCAAAAAAAACGGGAAATTTTATTTTCACAGGGGATTTGCACAAAAAGAACATGTTTTTGTTCTGTGAGTATATAAGCATTTTTGTTCCCTTAACTTATTTCCGCTGTCTGCACACAACTAGAAGATGCTTTTCTTTATTTTGGTTTGGCCAAAGATGCTAATGGCTAAATTATGAAGGACTTTGCTTTACTTATTTTAAGTGGTGAAAACTGTAGTTCTTAATCTATGAAGAATTCTCCAGGTGGAGATATAAGAAAAATACAAAAAATTGGGAAAACATGTAATGTAAGTTATGAGGTATTTCAAAGATACAGTGCCAGTAAAAATTCTCTTTCCCACAATTTTCAGTGCCAGATCTCTTGCTTTAGTCTTTTTGTCCTTATATTTGGAGAAACAGAAGAGTTTGAGATAAAAGTCCCTTTGAGGATGTGAGGGTTGCAGTAGTTTACAGCAGGGTCAGAAAAGGAAAGTAATAAAGCAATATTTACATGATTTTGTATAAGAACAAAAATATTTCCTTAGAAAGTTGTTAAAAGGTTTTTAGTCCTATAAACACTCACTTTTATAGGGCACATGATTGTCTGTGTGACTTCTCTTTCCAGAGGAAGACTTTTTTATTTTTAAATTCTAGGAAAGCATGACTTATTCAAATTAGATTTTCCATGCTATATTTAGTTTTACAGATGTGTTTAGTTCTAAAACTGTGGTTTACTGTATTCTGGGGAGAGCATGTATGTAAAAAAACCCTGGGACACCCTTACAACCAACTTAGATACAGTCAGTTTTAACACTCCATTGTGATCTCTCAATTCTTACAGCTTATTGCTTCCATTGAGAAGAAATCTCTGAATTCTCTGCATCTAATTTTCAATGGCTACAGTCTGAGAAATTGACCCATTATCACTTTTTCTAAATAACCAAGTTCTCAAAGTTTCTGAAAGCTCTTTGATCTTTTTTTCTGGCAGTGAAATAGGTTGTTTCTCTTATATAACAAGAATCAGGAATTCCCAGCGAACAGATTTCATTATGTATAAAGCATATTTCAGAAACACACAGACCACACATGAATATGCTCTCAGTCAACATTCACAGGCATTCACTCAAGGGATAAACCAGTAATGAGCCAAACATATGTACTCATGCAAATGTACAATTGACAGCAAATTATTTTAGATACTAATGTCATTTCAGTATTAAAAATGAGCTGGGAGACAGCTCCTGTGACATTTGGTATGAAAGCTTTAGATTGCAATTTTCATGTAGAAGTAGCTTCATATCACATCTCGTGAGTTTCGTATTGCACAGCAGAGGACCATACTGAATATCATGCCAAAGATCTGAAACAGAAGGAAACACTCATCGGTGACTTTGAAATGGGTACTGACTGGTAAAAAGTTCAGCAGACTTCCTGTGTGTCTAACTCAAGTTAACAAATAATTATAACCAATAATTACCAGTTACAAATGACATTTTAGTATGTTACTTAAGGTTGGCTATGGGGTAAAGATTTCCAGATTAACTGTTTAAATGTATATGATTATTGTTAACAAGTAACAAGGCTCTGCTTTAAAGGAATCTACCCTGCTTCAGAATTATAGAACCGTTCTGAATACTTGTGAAAGACAGATATAATACTGGCTTTGGAATTTTATATTTCAGGTTAATCCCAGATCTCTTTTATAAGTTTATTTTGAAAACTGTGTTCATAACCATTTGTTGTTTAGATATGCTTGTGGTCTAAATAATCTTCCATTGTTGGAAAAGCTCTGAATTTTTACAACAGTGTCCGTATATCAAAAAATGGAGTATCAGCTGGGTACAGTGGCTCATGCCTGTAATCCCAGCACTTTGGGAGGCTGTGGTGGGAGGATCGCTTGAGCTCAAGAGTTCTAGACCAGCCTGGGAAACATGGTGAAACCCTGTCACTACAAAAAATACAAAAATTAGCCGAGTATGGTGGTGTGTCCCTACAGTCCCAGGTGCTTGGCAAGCTGAGGCGGGAGGATCGCTTGAGCCCAGGAGGTTGAGGCTGCAGTGAGCTATGATCGCACCACTTCACTCCCTGGTGACAGAGAACCTGTCTCACAAAAAAAGAAAAAAAAAAGTGGAGCATCACTTCATTTTTGGTCCATTTTTAAGGGCAAATGATGCTTCACTGTTTAATTCAACAGTTTTAGCAAAGCATAAACTAAAGTGTTTATACTATGATATTATTGACTTTTACCTTTTGGATAGTTCTCTGAGAAGTCAAATACTTGATTGAAATCAATATCCACTTCCATGGTTTAAATAGAAGAATGTCAAAGATTCTTGTCTGCAGTTATTTCCCCTACAATTTTGTAGAGCCCATGGACCCCTATCTGTAGGCACCATTCTATAAACTACTGTCAAGGTTTATTTTAAAAAATGGGTACTATAACTTTCTGGTTCTCTCCTCAATTCCATCCTAAGTCAGACTAGGATCTGTAAATGTTAAATTCAATAAGATGAATGATCAGTTGTTTTGAAAAGGGAGGGACAGAAGCAGGTAAGGGTGTGGCCAGGAACAGGATTTCAAGCTTCTGGATGACAGGACTCAGTACCAGTATGTAGCACAGAAGACACTCAATGGACATTTAGTTAACTGATTACATTGTGCAACTCTCACTTCACAGAGGAAAGAACAAAGAAACCTGGAGGTGCCGACTCAAGATAGGCTCACTATGGGCATTTCCCCTTTACCACTGCCATAAGGCTGGATGCAATCTCTACCCCATCCTGGCTTCAGTGAGACTTCTTCAGTCTCAGCCTACTGCTGACACGAGTCAGGGGTGAATGCTTCTAGGCTGCTCATTTGCTGAGATTGTGAAACATGCTCAGACCTGCCTCAGGATTGTCCTTTGGGGAGCTGCAGAACTGCAGCCAGGCTATCCCCAGAGCAGGTGGGGAGGAGATTTGGAGGGCCTCAGCAGAGTATTTCCAGCCACTTCCCCACCCCTCTGTGCTCTAAATACAGAAAAGGGGAAGGTGCTTGTGTGTCCCCTGATAACTGCAAATTCACTGATTGCCTCACAATTCCCACAGCCCTTGCCTTAGTTTAGGCCACGAATTAATCTACATAGAGGGCTAGAGACTAAATGCCATCTTAGTATTAGCTATTATCACCCAACCCCTGGACAATGGAAATCACCCTTTAACCAGCCTCCGAAATCCAATCTTGCCTCCCTCCAACCTTTCCTCTATCCTCTACCACAGGTTCTTCCAACCCTTGGTTACTCCCCTCTCCTTAAGGATGAAGCCCACCCTTTCAAAGGGGCATGCAGAGACCTCAATGATGTGGACGCAACACTCTCTCCATTACCATCTCTCGCAACTCCTGCCATACCTGTCCGCTGCTCTCCGTTCTTCCCACACACTCTTCTTTTGTACTTTAGACGTACAGAGCCACCTGGTGGTGGCCTGGATGTACTACGCTTAATACCTTCTATGGCATTGCCTTTGCCTGGTAGATTACTCAGAGAGCTGGCATTTGTTGAGTGCTATATGTCCCAGACACTTTACCTGTAATAATTTGTAATACTACTTTATATGTAGTATCCCATTTAATTTTCACGGCAGTCTTATGAGGTTTATATATTAACAAGATGAGGAAATTGAGGTGTAGAGAAGTTAAGAAACTTTCCTATGATCCCAGAGCTTGCAAGTGGTGGAATCCAGAGGAGTTAAATCCAAACTATGTGATGCCAGAGCTCACCCTATTAATCTCTATGCTCTGCTGCCTCTTCAAATCATAGATGAGAGAGATTAACCTGATACGTTGCACTGAATTTGTAACAGTAGAAAGAGACCCAGAACTGAAAATCATTTATCTGGGTTACAGATGGTAGCCTTAAAATGGGAAGTTAATAACAATGGTACACTCAAGGTCATAATGAGTCAAAGTTGAAATTTGTATTATATTTTAGAGGACAAACTATTAATATATTTAATGAGCTTTGTTCTTAGAAGATATAACACATTGTGAACAAAGGTCTTTTTTCTTTATGAGAATTCTCTCTTAAGATACTATCACACTTGAAGAGAAATAAGATGCAAAGTTTCAAGGCTTTTAGAGGGCAAAAAAGGTAAGTTCTAGAACTTTCTCACCGTGAGACCTGCAATTCCAATACCGACAATTCCAATGAGCTGGAGCTTAACACTGATTATGGTCTCAATTTCATCGATGCAATTCTGTTTTGAGGAAAAAAAGCCAGGAATAAAAACTGATTGTATGTGTCAATCATTACCCTGATCCAATCCTTTCCATCCCTACAGTTCATTCTATGAGAGTCAATCCACGCCAGCTTCTACTCGTGTTTCAACAATTCATCTTTGATAACATCATCTTGATACACAATGCAAAAATGCAGTTTGGGGAAAAAAACAGAAGTCTCTCTTTTGGGTGAGATTTTCATGTTTAGGACGTTGGCTTCTTCAGAGCCCTGAAATATAACTGGACGATGTCTGGTTCCAAGGAATCTAAAAATTTGGAGCCACTTCTTACTTGTAGCAAATAAGAAAAATGCCCTTAAAACAATAACTCTTTGTTTTCATATTGTCCTTTACAGTTTAAAATACTTTCTATGTCTTTGATCCAATTTACTATGCAAGGTAGGCATGACCTATTAAGAAACTAAAAAGTCTTAACGGGTTCAAGTTAAACAAAGGAAAGCCAAGAATTAGAAAAGCCAAGTCTTGGGAGCTAAAAGACCATTCTTTTCTGTGGTGGCTGGGCTGGGCTGGGTGGGTTCCTATCCTTTCATCTGTGCCCATAAGAGACCTGTGCAGCATAGATTCAAAGGGCCTTCATGGATGTGGGGAAACGTAGACAGAAAGCCAAATAGATCACCTGTAACTATTATTAGTTTCCCCAACTTCAAACACTCCTATTTGGAGTGCTCTTAAATAGCCGGATACTCTCAATTCAACAGTATCCTCAGGTTGGTCAGATCTGTTCACTTGTCACTGGTTGGTTCCTTCTGATACCATCTGAGCTATGTGAAACCCTCACTTCTCTCTTTGTATTTCCGATCACACTTCATTCATTCAACAAACATTTCTTGAGCATCTACCTTGCATTAGTCACTGGAAGAGGGGTGGCAGATGCAGAGACAATAGGATATGGTTTCTCCTGCTTCCTGGGAATTCACAGTTTAGAGAAGGACACAGATCCACAAGAGAAAGCTATAACACATTCTGACAAAAGTATGAAAACTACTGTTCTATAGAGTGGCTCCCTTACTTAGTGGAAAAAATGAGAGTCAACCTATAGCAATTCTTTCACTCTTCCTCTCCTTCTCCTATACACTTAGATGCTCCCTTCCTTCAGTGCCAGGCATTGATGTAGGTAGCAAGCACACTCCTGACTCCTTTTTCTCTAATCAGAGCCAAAGAGGTACCCTTCTCTGTTGAAAGTTAACCTCATGGCTGGGCATGGTGGCTCACACCTGTAATCCCAGAACTTTGGGAGGCTGAGGTGGGTGGATCACCTGAGGTCAGGAGTTCGAGATCAGCCTGGCCAACATGGCGAAACCCCATCTCTACTAAAAATACAAAAATTAGCTGGGCATGGTGGCACCTGCCTGTAATCCCAGCTACTAGTGGGGCTGAGGCAGGAGGATCACTTGAACCTGGGAGGCGGAGGTTGCAGTAAGCCAAGATCTTGCCACTACACTCCAGCCTGGGCAACAGACTGAGACTCCATCTCAATAAACAAATAAATAAATAAAAATAAAAGAAAGTTAACCTCATATTCTGCTTTGGGTCTCTCCCTCAGCTCCTCAGGAAGCCTGTGCTGCCAGTTACTATTTTTCCTTCCTATACATTCAGCCTTTCCTTATCCATTGACATTTCCACTTATCCTATTACCATGCTCAAGTTCTTCAATCAAAACAAACAAAACAACACTCAAGATTGTCCTCCTCTAGTTCTGCCATTAGGCCCTCCTTCCCTTCGTTGCCAGTTTCTTTTTGTAAAAAACAAATGTACAAAAGATATATCGGCTTTAGTCACAAAAGGAATACATGCTTCTTGTAGAAATCTGGAAAACAGATGTTTTTTTGAAAAAGAAGCATCTGTACTCTCACCACAAAAGGTAATAAATTTGTTGGTGATACTTACACACACAAACACACCTACACCCTTAGGTCATTCTCTATATTCAACAGTGTGCTTTTTTAACTGAACAACTTCAAAAATGCCTTGTTTCACTAAAAAATTCTTTGAAATCATGATTCTTTTTTTTTGGAGACAGAGTCTTGCTCTGTCACCCAGGCTGTAGTGCAGTGGCGCAATCTCGGCTCACTGCAACCTCTGCCTCCCAGGTTCAAGAGATTCTCTTGCCTCAGCCTCCTGTGTAGCTGAGATTACAGGCACATGCCACCATGCCTGGCTAATTTTTGTATTTTTAGTAGAGACGGGATTTCACCATGTTGCCCAGGGTGGGCTTGAACTCCTCAGCTCAGGCAATTCACCTCCCTCTGCCTCCCTAAATGCTGGGATTACAGACAAAATCATGATCCTTAATGGTGGTAAAACATTTCATCATAGGAATATACCACAATTTATCTAAACAATCCCCTGCCACATATTAACGGCCTATCCAGCGTTTTGTTCTTATGAATAACATGTAATGAACATGGTTTGCACAAAAATGTCTGTCTGCATTTCTGATTCGTTTTCCTTAGAATAAACTCCGAGAAGTGGAATTTCTGGATAGAAGAGCATAAACATACTTAATCCTCTAGTCTTACACAGTCATACTGATCTTTAAAACTATTTACTAATTTCTCTGAACATGCTCATCACATCACTCTTACCAAAACTGTGTATTATTAAGGAAAAAAAAAAAACACTTGGTCAATTTCATAGGTTAAATAACAGCATCTCTTCATTTTAATGTGCTATTAATTTTAAATATTACTTTTAATTTCCTATATTTTCTATACGTTTAATGGTAATGTGGACTTTGGCTTTTGTAAGCTTTCTTTTTGTGTCCTTGGCTCAAATCCAAACTTCTTGAAAGGATGCTCTCTCTCCTCACATCTTGCTCTCTGAAACCTGGGCTCTGTCCTCATTCCATCCCTCATAGCACGCACCCGTTGCTTCCTTACATGCTAAATCCTGCCAGCTTTTCAGTAGTTATTAGCAGACCTTCTTAGGCTTTTAGTTCCCCATACAAACCATGGCATTTCTACCTCTGTGCTGTTGTTTACCCTGGTCTCTCTGCAGGCAGGCCTCCCCCTCCCGCTTCCTGCCCAATGCTAGCATAATTACTTTCCATTCTTGAAGATTTAGCTGAGACATCATTACCTCCAGTCAGCCTTCCCCATCCCCCAGCCTCTGGCCTCTCCTAAGTGTCTTTCCCTCTGTGCTTTCGGAGCACGATGCACATTCCGTGCATGCCTAATCACTGCACTGTATGGACTTCATGTTCGTCCCTCCTATTAGACTGTAATGCAAGCTCCTTGGGAGTAGGAACCTTTCCTCCTTCCCCTTTGCATCCACAGTGCCGAACATAAGGTAGGCAGCTGATCAATACTGAATCGCCCTCAACAGCAGCATATGGGTCTGGTGACCATTCCCTCTCCTTCCTGCAGTGTCTCCTCACTTGTGTCTGGCTGCCCCTCCGAGTTTCCTTCTTTGGCACCTCTTCTTTTGCCCACCTTTAAATGTGGTTGTTCCCCAGGGCTCTATCCTCATCCTTCTTTTCTTCCAAGTCTAATGGATCAAATCCGTATTTATAGCTTTAATTTTCCCATCAAGTGCTGACACTCAGACCTCTCTCCTGAGCGACAAACCAGATTTTCCAACTGCCTACTGGCTATTTCCACTTGGAAGTGCCACTGGTTCCTCAAAATCACCATGTTAAACACAAAGCTCATTTTTCTCCACAACTGGCTCCTTTTCCTCTCTCCCTCAGCTCCGTAAATGACACCATCATCTATGTAGGTGGTGAAGTCAAAAACCCAGTAGTGGATTCTCCTCTCTTCTCTGATTTTTAACTGGTCACCACTCCTGTAGACGTCACTTTCTAAAAGACCCTCTTTAACATCTCTTGCTAACAACAAGGGTAGCAGCCTTCCCAATGGGTCTCTCAGCTCAACGCTATTCATTTTCCATCAATCCTCTATGCTGCCACTAGAGCAAATTTGGTAAAATGTAGATCCCATCCCAGATTCTACCTTCAATGGCTTCCTAAGCTACCAGCATGAAGGCTAGACTTTTGGTCTCACAAGAGTGCCCTTGGCCCTTTGAGTATGGGTCCCTCCTTTCTGAAGTACTCATCTCCCACAGGCAACCCGGGCTTTCAGACACTTCTGCTGCTGGCACTCGCCTGCAGACAGCTACCTTTTCTCTCCTCCATGCCTTTGCCCTGTGTTTCTGCCAGAAATATCCCACTCTTTTTTGCTTGCTTACTGAACTCCTAGTCATCCCTCAAAATTCATCCTGAGAATCACATCAGGGAAGCAAGCGCCTGTGGACCCTGGAATCCTATGCCAGGTTCGTCCTATGCACTGTCCTGCATAGCCTTAACTCAGCCCACGTGCTGTACATGGCTCCTGTGCGGGTCTCCCCTGCCAGACGTGAGCACTTTGAGGGCAGTGCTGTCTTGTTCATTTCATCCAACTCAGAAAGACCCAACCAGTGTTAAATGGGCAATTCGGGACACAAGCTGGAGCTAAAATCTCATCCACCCCATTCACAGCCGAGGATCTAAGAACATCTACATTATTGTCTCCATAGTCTCATAGTTCCCTCTCTCGTTCCCACATTGTATTTTTCCCCAATTACTTCGCTGAAACTGTATGACAAAAGTCATTAATGATATTCTAACCAACAAATCCAACAAACTATTTTTGGTCTTCATTTACTTGTCTCTTCCCAGCATCTGACTTTATGGGTGAACCATCTCCACCTTGGCTTCCCAAGTAGACTCTGACTCCTCCTTCACAGTCTCTTGTGCTGGCTTTTTGGCCTCAGTCTGCCCCTGAAATGAGGGAGCCCTTCCTCCTTCCTTGTTCTGTTCACTCTCCCTGGTGCTCTCGTTCACTCCGAGGACTTCGGCTACAGCCAAACTGCTCAGTTTCCCACACAAGTACAAGTACAAACTTGACCAAAACCAAAGTTGTCATCTGTCTCCAGGATCTGCCCCTTTCCCTATATTCACGGAGTGGAACCTCTACCCACCCAGCCACCCAAGCAGAAGTCTGGAAATCTTAGCCCCCTTCCTTCCATTCACTCACCACTTATACCCACTAAGTCACCCAGGCCTGTTGATTTTGCCTCCTGAAAGTCTCAACCGTCACTTCCTTTCCATCCCTACTGTTTCTGACTTGCTGCGGCCGCTCATCCTCTCTTATCAGGGTGACCACAAGTGCCACCTAAGTGGTCTTCCTCCATTACTCTCCAACCCTATTCTATCCTTCATACCCCAGCGGCCTGAAAATACTCTCTACAACTCAAAGTGGATTTGCTCATTCTCTGCTAAAATCAATGGCTTCCTCAAACTTCCAGGTGTCCAATTCTGCCTTTGCCTGCTTCTCTCAACATGTTACCCAGTGCTCTCCGTGGGCTCCCTGTTCTCCTGCAGTCCTGGAGTTTTTCAGGTGGCTGTGTCTACGTTCCTGCTGCTTCCTGGGCTTGGAATGACCTTCCTTTGTTAGAACTCAGCTCAGGGACCCACTCCTCTATGAACCTTTCCTAAATCTGCTGCTTTAGGGCTCCCTGTTCAGACTTCTTACATAGCACTATTGCCCTTGACTAAGTCTGTGAGGCCGCTGAGCACAGGGACCATGTCTTTTTCATCTCAGAGTTCCCAGAAACTGGCATAGTGTCTGACGCACAGAACTGAATAAAGGAAGCATTTATCAGTGCTTGGAGAGGTGTGGGACAACATTCTTGGGCACAAACTTCAGCCCTGGTGACCTTAATTAATACCATAAGCAGGTGGCATCACTACTGGAAGCTGGCATACCATCTTTCCCCAGGGCATCAGGGGACTGTGACACCACACTGCTTCACTTATTTCACATGGAATGAGGCCAAGCCACAGAAGTCACTGAGAGAGGGCCTCCCAGAATCCCTGAGGTAGGAACTGAGCCCCTGGCCCTACCCTGAAAGCAAAAACACCGCACACTACAGGTAGAGCAGGAACCTTGGTAGAAGCTTACCTTGTGTCCTAGAAGCTCCTTTGGGCATGTAGGCTGAACCTGTTCGGAGCTTTCCTTTCCACAGCACTGAAACTAGAGAGTCAGAAAAGAGACTTCAGGGCCAGGAAGGAGGAGCAGCAGCTACAAGTCTGGGCACCCTGCTAAGGACTGGGGTGCCGAGGCGGCAAAGCAGCTCCGAGGCCCAGTCACTGCAACCCAGACTGCTATTTCTGGAAGGAGAGCGAAGAATCACACAATCATGCTGGCAAAATGAGAAAATGACTTCGCTAAAGCCATCTGAGTTTATGATGGGAAGTGACTCAAGGCAACCCAAACAAGGCAAGAAGCTAATTGACAGTGTCTGTGTAAATTGTTGCTTTTTAGAAAGGGGTTGGGGCTTTAGATTCTTTCTTTCAGACTGGGGGTCATTTAACCTGCTGAGGAGCTCAAGTTTTATGAGCTTCAGGGAGGACTCATTAGCTGGGAATAGTCTGGGAAAGAGGGGAGAAGTGGCTGCAGGAAATTCCAGGGTCCGAAAGATCAGATTTGAAGATTGGCCAGCAAACAGTATCCTGCCTTAGGCTAGCTGGCCCTTTAAGACAAAAGAACCTGTGTGCTGCCTCAGGTCCTGAGGGCAGCTGAGGTGAAACTGTGTAAATGTATAAATGGTAGCCACTTTCCAGGACATACCTGTCCCAGACAAGAACTAGGTACCTGAAAACACCTGACCCAGGAATTCACAGCTACTTCTCCATATCACAGTATCTAAAAAATGAGAATGATTCTGGCCTGGCCCATCTCCTCTGCAAGCCTTCCGTGATTAACTGCATGTAGCTCTGAGCACTCCATGGACAGCACAGTCCCACTGAATGTTCTGGAAGGGAGTGTAGCCATCTCCCATGACCCTTCATTTTCCAAATGAGAGAGTTGAGTGGGTATCAGGGAGGCCAAGTAACTTGCTCAAGGTCACGAGGCTGGGAAGTGGCAGAGTGGCAGCCAGAAATTAGCTTTTCTGACTTAAAGATCACACTTGTTTCTGTTACACCACAATGCTGCCCTCTGACAGAGCCTGCTATTTGTTTGGGCTCCTTTCTCTGTAACCTTGTTTGTGCTCTTTTGTCTCTTTGGGGCATGTGTCTTTTGGGTTCATGCTCTTCTGTGCCTCTTGTGAACTCTGTGTGACAGACATCTTTCCCTTCTAGGGTTCCACACATAATGCAAACTATGGCACTCGAAAGGGCTAAAATAGGGGGTGCTACTTGGCTTTACTGAATTTACTTTTATTTTTCATCCTGGTGATTGGTGAGAACCTGGCTCAGACATAATCTTCAGAAGCTGCGATTTGAAGGAAGAAGGGAAGTTACTCACTGTTGAGTGGAAGGTGATGAGTGTCCCATTGCCTTTTCCCCTGTCTTTAAGGTAATCATTATAAGCCTCTTCATACATGGTCTGAACATGGCGGATAGCCTGAAAAAATACCAGGAAAAATGAGGGACTACTGAGTGGGAAGTTTTAAACATTCTCCTTTCATCAAGGAAAATCCCCGCTTCCACATCTTTCAAAAATACTGCCTTTCTCATAAGAATGATACAAAGGACTCTGGGGACCTGAGGGAAAGGGTGGGAGAGGGGTGAGGGATAAAAGACTGCACATGGGTACAGCACACACTGCTCGGGTGATGGGTGCACTGAAATCTCTGAAATCACCACTAAAGAACTTACTCATGTAACCAAACACCACCTGTTCCCCACAAAACCTGTTGAAATAAAAAAAAAATATTGCCTTTCCATAGGTATTTTAGGATAATTCTGCACATATGGAGAAGATTATAGTTTCTGGAGTCTCTAAGATGCTTTTGAGGATGGAAGGATAGACTAACCAGAACAGTTTTCATGGGCTAGAAAGATTTCTGACAGTTCCCAAACCCAGCTGGGCTTCAGCATCAACTGGGCCCCAGATTCCGGAGCTCCCCCCAGGTGATTCGGATGCATAGCTAGAATCGGGACTTACACATTCCTGTTACCCCATTGGTTAAAAGCATTCAAATCTTTTTATGACATGGTTTAAAAGATATTCATCACCAAGGAAAACTTTCTACATTCAAATATCATATAAAGCTTAGAGAATGCTTTTTCTAGTATAAAAGCTTGTGATTTCAAATCCACAGAAATCCCAAAAGGTCCTAAGATCCCATTCTACTCCTGTATGTAGCTGAATTTAAACTAACCTATGAACACAGCCAGCTACTTCAGAAAAATTCAAAAAGAGGTGGCATTTACTATTCTACATGTTTACTGTTTTTATAGTCTAAAATAAAATAAGTTCATAAACATAATGTTAATGACACAGGAGTTAATGTGAAATACAGCAAACTTAAGTTTCCATTGTTCCTCCTTTTCCATTCCATTCTCTTCTATCCCACAGTGTGCTCTACCCTTCTAGAAAGGCTACTTCCTCTGTGTGTCCTCCTGATAAGCTATTCTGGACACCTAGAGTTGGGCAGCAAATATAAACTGGCTTCACTAGCCCACAGCAGGGTAGGCTCTGGTCTTTGAGAATGAAATGGCCCCGTCCAGGTCAATCCTTAAGAAGAAATGACAGTCTGACAGGGGATGAGAATCTAGATTCTTTCTCAAGTCTGTACTCTAACTCTTACCCCATTTCAAACTGGGGAAGAATCTTAAACTAGAGATCCTTTTTTTTTCTTTTTTGGTTTTATTATAGACCACTTCATAAGTCTAATGGAAGATATGAACTATCTCTCCAAAAAAAGTGAGCATGTATATATGCCTGCACACTCATACACACATATGCTCAGTTCTGCACACCACTTCTAAGTTAAAAAGTTCTGTTTAAACTATAATAATGGAGATTATTTGGTTTCTTAATAATATTATGTGTATCAATATTCTAACACTTTTAACCATCACAGAAAAACATTATAAGTAATTTACTTACTACCCCCTTGCCTATAAAAGCAAATACTCCAGTGGTTACTTCAGCAGCAAATATCACCAGGAGGCAGGTAAAAAACTGTAGAGGAGAGAAAATACTAATTTCATTAATTTAATACCTTCTCAATTTATATATTTTGCACCTTAGCTTCCTTATGTAATGGCTGAGTCGCTTTCATGTGGTTCATTCATTCATTCATTCAGCAATTGTTTATTGGGCATCTATTCTGCACCAGGTACTGTCCTTGGTGCTGAGTATTCAGTGGTGAACAAGATAATATCCCAATGTCTCTGCTACCACGGACCTTGGATTGGACAGGGGAATATATGATAACTGAGTAAAGAAATTAAAAAGTGAATAAGGTAAGTTCAGATAGTGATGTAAAAATCCCACCACCTAGAACACCACCTGGCATCTATGTGCTCAGTAAATACTTGACAAACACAAAAGACCTAGAAAGATGTAAAATAAGGCCAGAAGAGAGAGAGTCACTGATGCAGCTTGGGCATGGGGAAGGGGGTGACTTGAGACTCTCTGGTCTGGAAAGTCTTCTTTGAGGAGATGGGAGTAGAGGTGAGGGGGTGTCCTTCTGGATGGAGTTCTGTTCTGGTCTATGGATTTGCTCTGATCAAACTAAGTTCAGTGATAAACAAGACAGAAATGTGCTCAGCAGTAGGAGAAAGAGAAAGAATGAATGGCAAAGAAACAAGTTAGACATCTCATGTAGCAAGAGGTCAGAGGCTGTGGCCAGAGTTAAAAATCCAAAGATCACAATGAGTAATGAGATGAGAGCCTGCCTATTAAAACTGCTGCTTCTGACTCCCTGTGGAGAAATATCAACACTTTCTCTCCTCCTGCCCCTCTTCTTCCTTTCTGTTTCTCTGAGGCTACACTGGCATTGAATGTATGGCAGTTAATTGAAATTATTTGATTTTTTTAAAACAGAGGTTGCTTGTTAAAATAAGCCACAAGAGGGATTTTGGTTAAGTTATTGATCTCAAACATACATGTTTTCCTTGTAGATAACAGTGCTTCCCTGGCTATAGAAACATTTTAGCTGTCTCACCCACTGTGAAATACACACACACACACACACACACACATACATATTTTTAAGAACAATCATAGTCACCCCTTACAATTACTAAGTACTTTTTACTCCCAAAACATCTTTACACCAATGACCTCATTTCTTTTCACACTTCCCATATGAGGCAGGAACAAAGATAATTTTTTTTTCTTTTTTCTTTTTTCAAGACAAGGTCTTGCTCTGTCACTCAGGTTGGAGTGCAGTGGTACAGTCATGGCTCACTGCAGCCTCCCAACTCCTGGGCTTAAGTGATCCTCCCGCCTCAGCCTCCTGAGTAGCTGGGACCACAGGTGTGTGCCATCACACCCGGTAGAGACTGGGTCTCCCTGTGTTGCCCAAGCTAGTCTTGAACTCCTGGGCTCCAGAGATCCTCCTGCCTCAGCCTCCCAAAGTGATTACCAGTGTGAGTCATGGCACCCGGCCCTAGGTAATAGTATTCATATATAAGAGATGGAGAAACCAAGACTGAGGGAGGAAAAGTGCGTGCCAAGGGTTCAGAGAGTCCATGGAGGAGCTGGAGCCAGGGGCCAGAGGCACTGACTCCCTTCAGATGCAGGCGGCTCTATCACTCCCATCCCACCATTTACCCCACGCCCCACTTACTGATCCAAGCACACATTGCGACTCCCGCATGGCTCCACAGCACCCGAAGAAACCCACAGCCATCATCAGGGCCCCGGCTCCAACCAGAACATAGAGCCCTGTGGGGAAGAGATCAGAGGAGACCATTGACAGCCAACCGAATGCCTCCATGACCAACTAGGCTTAAGACTCTGGGCACTGCAGAGCATTCTAATAGTACCACAAGGTACTATCCTTACTGCCATGTTTAACACGGAGGAACTGAGCCCCAGAAGGTTAAGCAGTTCGCGTAAGGTCATAGAGCTGGTGCTTGGCAGAGCCGGGAGAAAAATAGCCGTGAGCCTCAAAAGGCTGCCCACATCCCGACTCTGTCCTGCCTCTCCAGTGATGGAGGCAGCCATCATTCAGGTGGGGATTTCACTTACTACTTAGTCAAGCCCCAGGTACATTTCTTACAGAGAAAGAAAAGGGCAGAAGTGCTCTGGTTCTGAGAACTAAAGCCAAGCCTTTTTGTATTTCCTTCTCTGATTCTGAGATAAGTTAGAATACAATGTGTGACCTGGCACTTGTCTTACTTGGAATCATATTGATGTTCTCTATTTCATTTTTTGCATTTTACTCATATGAGTCACCTGGAAACCACTCCCATTAACAGGGAGGGTGGGGGCTGGTGCCCCGCCTCCATGGGGAACCCCTGGGCCTGGCATTCAGGGTGCTTCCTGGGGCTCCTCTGGGTTGCTGTTGGTGGTTTGTGGGCAGATCTGACAGTTCACAGACCTACTAGGAGCCACAGGCGAGGCTGCTCTGCTTCCTGCCCCACCCCGGCCTGGCCTCAGGGTTCTTTTCAGGGCCCTGAGGCCCTGCTGCTCTGTAGCCCTGAGGCGGGTATTTATTTCCTGCCGTTCCAGCTCTAGCACCTCCTCCCTTTCCCTTTTCTCTAAAAGAATAATTTCATGAGGGAATGGATGTGGTAATGTGAGAAACGATATCATAAAATAATAGTGTTGTTGGCCCCACTGCTTAAACACTTTATTGTTTTTAAAAATGTCTTTCACCAAAGGTCTAATATCCAGAATCTATAAGGAACTTAAATCAACAAGCAAAAAGCAAATAACTCCATTAAAAAGTGGGCAAAAGACATAAACAGACAATTTTCCAAAGAAGACATGCAAGCGAGCAACAAACATGAAATAATGCTCGTCATCTGTAATCATCAGAGAAATGCACATCAAAACCACAATGAGATACCATCTCATAACAGTCAGAATGGCTTTTGCTAAAAAGTCAAAAATAACGGATGTTGGCAAAGCTAGGAGAAAAGGGGACACTTTATACACCACTGCGAATGTAAATCAGTACAGCCACTGCGGAGGGCAGTTTGGAGATGATTCAAATAACTGAGTTGAACTACCACTCGACCCAGCAATCCCATTGCTGAGTAAATACCCAAAGGAAAATAAATCATTCTACCAAAAGGGCACATGTTGACTGCAGCACTATTCACAATAGCAAAAGTATGGAATCAACCCAGATGCCCATCAATGGTAGATTGGATAAAGAAAATGTGGTACATATACAGCACGGAATACTATGCAGCCCTAAAAAAGAACAAAATCATGTCCTTTGCAGCAACATGAATGCAGCTGGAGGCGATTATCCTAAGCAAACTATCACAGGAACAGAACATCAAATACTACATGTTCTCACTTATAAGTAGGAGCTAAATATTGGGTACACATGGACATAAAGATGGGAACAATAGATACTGGGGACTATTAGAGGGGCACAGGGGTTGAAAAACTAACTATTGGGTACTGTATTCATTACCTGGGTGACAGATTCAGTCATACCCCCAATCTCGGCATCACCCAATATACCTTTGTAACAAACTTGCCCATGTACCCCGATTCTAAAATGAAAGTTGAAAAAGAAAAAAAAAAAGTCGTTCACTGTGTTGCAAAGTTTTCAAAGCTCTTTCACTTCCATCATCTTATTGGCTTCTCCAAACAACCTGGTTAGGTAAGCAAGGACTGTTATTTCTGTTTTACAAATGGAGGTCTGAGAGACAAGATGGCTGCAGGCAGGACGCCCTGGCAGGGCGGCAGCAACACCACCATATTCAGCTCCTTCACGAATGTCTCCTGGTGGACCACCTTGCTGCAGAACATGCCATTGCCTCCCATTGCTACTGCCACAATTGCTACATGATGCCGTTTGCAGATCTATCATGAAGTCACAGCCTGCAGACCAGTTGCCCCCCAAATCCTTATCCATCCTATGCTCCAGCCACCTGGGAATTCACCACGATCTGACTGTGACCTGCTCTTTTCCATTTTGTGCTTTTGCAGATTCTCATATTAGTCTCTCATTATAGATTTCAAGTCGACAAACAAACCTTATTCATCCTCTCTAGAGAATGCCTTGCACAAGGCAGAATTCTCAGTTGGTGTGCGTTGGATGAGTAGATAAGACAGAGAAAATCAAATCAGTTCCAGGCTGGCTGGCTGTCATCACCCATCTTTGCTTAGAGATACATGCTGGAAACACGTCTTAGCAAACATTCACATAGGAACTACATAGCTGGGCTCTCCAAAGCCAAGCACAGGAGGATGGTTGCTTCACACCCCGAGAAACCCTGGAATATAGGAAAGAGAGAGGCTCCTGAGGAGGCGGGAGGCTAACTGCACAGGGGCACAGAGGTTTGAGGAGGCCAGAGTTGCTCCCCACTGTAAAGGAAACTGTCTGCTCCCTCAGGCAACAATCCTTATCCTGCTGAAATAATGAGCTTTTCAGGAAAATGTGCTTATTTGAACAATATTTCATTCTTAGGCTATCAGAATCCCAGAGCTCATGGCAAAAACAACCTGAAGCTGTCCTAACAGCTTCAACTTTAAGGCCTCTTCTCAGCCAGCCTCTGTTTTGTATGTGTGGGCCTGTGACTCAGCCCAGCTCCACATGAGCATTGCTTACTGGAGTTGACGGGAAAAGCAGAAGAAATTCTACAAGAGGAGAGGTTCCCTGGGCCTGCTGGATCCAGTTCCAAATCTGGCTATAATACTCTGCATGCCATAAGGCCACCTGTGGCTTCCAAGGATACTTTATCCTTCTTATGGTGTGCCTCTCAAAAAATAGCTGCTGAATGTAATTAATTAATTTACAGCCACATTTTAAATTCCAAGATGGTTACTGTAGAGCCCTCTGCTTCCCACGGGAGCAGGTGTGACAAACGCATGATCTACTTCCCGAATCCCTCACGCTTTCCGAGTCCTATTGCCTTTGATTTGAAAAATAGAAAACACTTTGAAATTACATTTTCATCATGAATAGCTGAGCTTTGGGATGCCAGTGATCTCTGGGACATGCTACCACAAATACTTTCCCTGGGACACCTTCTTTTTTAAAAATTTAAAAAGCATTAAAAATGTTTTTTATTAATATCTTACTGATAGATAATATTTATACATATTTTGGTAGTACACGTGCTAGTTCAATGCATGTATACAATGTGTAAGGATCAAATCAGTGTCACTGGGATATCCATCACCTCAAACATTTATCTTTGTGTTGGGAAGTTAAAATCTAAAAATATTCTTCTAGCTACTTTGAAATACATAAAAATTATTGTTAAATATAATTTCCCTACTGTTCTATAGAATACAAGAATTTCTTCCTTCTATTTAACTGTATTTTTGTACCCATTAAGCAGCTTCTCTTTATCTCCCCACCCCCCTACCCTCTGCAGCTTCCAGTAACCATCAAGCTACCCTCGGCCTCCATGAGGTCCACTTCTTCAGCTCCCACATGAGTGAGATCATGTGATATCTGACTTTCTGTGCTTGGCTTATTTCACTTAACATAATGACCTCTAGTTCCATCCATGTTGCTACAAATGATAGGATTTCATTCTTTTTATGGCTGAGTAATATTCCATTGTGTACATGTACCACATTTTCTTCATCCATCCATCTGCTGATGGACACTTACGTTGACTCTATATCTTGGCTATTGTGAAAAGTGCTGAAATAAACATGGGAGTGCAGATGTCTCTCTGATTTACTGATTTCCTTTCTTTTGGATATATACCCCGCGGTGGGAATGCTGGATGATAGCTCTATATTTATTTTTTGAGGAACTGCCATACTGTTCTCCATAGTGGCTGTACTACTTTACATTCCCACCAATAGTGTATGAGGCTTCCCCTTTCTCCATATCCTCACCAGCATTTGTTATTCTTTCTTGCTTTGATAATAGTCATTCTAGCTGGGGTAAGATTTGGAACATGTTCCCAGGCAATTCCATCACTCTTTTCTTAGGTTTCAGAGTCTTCTTTTAAGCTAGAAACATCATTTTAGTTAACATAAAAATAAGAGAGAGCCTTCTAACGGCCTACTGGGATAAACTCATTTAAAAAAGTTCCCCCCTTTTAGAGACTGGATGTGGTCATCAATTTTAATGGCTTTCTAGCAGCAGATGGTTTTACATAATCTGCTAATGACCATTTTTTATCTAAAAAAATTTTTATGTCCCTACATTTATGTCCCTTCTCTCTCCCTTCCAGCATCCCCTGCATGCATATAATCATGCAAATATCTAGAATATTGAATGCAACTTAGTTTTTGGGAAGGGTGAGTGTTTCAGCTTTAGGATGTTTTCACATTTTGAAATGTTTGCATGACACTGGTCGAGCATTCCTAATCCAAAAATCCAAAATCTGAAATTATCCAATGAGTATTTCCTTTGAGAGTCAGACTAGTGCTCAAAAGGTTTTGGATGTGGGGGAATTTTGGATTTTGGATTTTCAGATTAGGGTTGCTCGATCTGTAGTAACAATAGCCAATATTTACTGAGGGCTCACCACAAAACAGATACTATGCTTAAATACGTTCATATTTCACAGCTGAAGAATCTGAGACACCAAGAAATTAAAAAATTTATGTAAGATTGCATAGCTAGTGAGGGGAAAAATTGGAACTGAACCCAGGGGAGCCTACTCCAAAGTGTACCCCCTGAACCCCTATGCTTTCCTTTTAGCAGTAACACTGAAGGACAATAATGCTCTTAGCTAGAAATTAGTTCATTTTGCAATTTATAAATGGCAGTACAGTTATTTTTCCTCTTCCTTGACAAAAGTACTTGAGATATCTAGAACTGATGATTCCTGGTTTTTTCTCTGAAAGTACAGGGCTGAGAGCCAGAAATCCAGGCTACTCCCTGAACCCCTGTGCTTTCCTTTTAGCAGTAACTCTGAAGGACAATAATGCTCTTAGCTAGAAATTGGCTCATTTTGCAATTTATAAATGGCAGTATAGTTATTTTTCCTCTTCCTTGAGAAAAGTACTTGAGATGTCTAGAATTGACGATTCCTGGTTTTTCCTCTGAAAGTACAGGGCTGGGAGCCAGAAATCCAGGCCTGCCAACTATGGCTTTAGGTAAGTCCTCCTACTCTTCAGTTTTGTTAGCTGCAATATGGAAATGATTGTCTATTCCAACTTCTTATAAAAATGCTCTGGAGAAACTGTCTCAACAATGTAAGCTACAATACCTCTCTGGTATCCAGCTACCATGGATGTCAGGTACAAGTGAAAACGAAGTAAAAAAATATGACCAGTGTGAGTCAGAGTTTTTAACAAGCCAAGCCACCCCCTTGGTGTTCAGCACTGGAATGCTTTCCTTATACGTAACATTCAGCCACAATCAGAGCCAGGCTTGGAGACTCTTGAGTTCCACAGGGAGCGACAGCTGCTGTCAGGCTGCGATCCTGGAGAGCCAAGTGGCTCCTGTGTGTGTGGGCAACCCCTTCTTGGAGAAAACCTGTTAATATTCTCTGCTCACAGACATGACTTCATGCCCCAAGCACACAGTCTCTCCAGTTTTCCAAGGGCTGAGGGGCTCACTCCCTACTCTGTAACTCTAGAAAGAAGCCCCCGGGGTGTCTGCCCACTCCAGAGAGGGACTGTAACAGGAAGTCAGATGGGCAGGTTGCTGGAATTTGGAAGACACGGGGCTTCTCCCAAGAGTGCCCTGAAAGAGACTAGCGTGGACAGGGTCTAGGAAACACTGAGCAACCCAAGCCCTCCTCTGCCAGCATCACTCCGGCCAGGTCCTCTCTTCTACCCTAAGCAACCAGTGGACACAGAGACCTTGGAAGGGCCTCTAGGCCTTGGCCTGGATGCAGAGGACCCTGAGAAGAGACACAGGTGGCAGTCAGTCAGACTACCCCCTCGCCCTGTCCTCATTTCCCATGGTTGGATCCTCCTGCCCTGGCCTGGGATTGACCAACCCCCTGGCTTGGAGATTATGTCCCATCTTTATCACAGGGAGGGAAACTCGCTCCATCCGCAAGGAGAGAGAACCAAGGATGCCAGAAAGGAAAGCTTCCCCCAGAAGATGGGACAATTTCCCTTATAAAGTCTGGCAGTCATCTACCCCGAAGCAGGGACCTAACCAATGTGTCTTCCTGGGGTTCCTCTCAGAGAGGAGAGTCAAGGCTGGAAGGGCTTATTTCTTTAAGAACCACTTGAATGTGCCATGCCAGTTTAGGACACTCTTTAACAAAGGGGTGATAAGAGTTTAATGGACTGATTTATCTGGAACCTATTCTGAAAAGGAAATACCCAGATCAATGAACGGTGCCCTGTGACAATGGAGCGAGATTTTCCAAACACTGGGCCTGCTTGTTTCCTAAAGTGCTATCACCTCACACTGTGTGCAGTGCAAATCCATAAATAGTATCCTAGTGTATTTTTCTTCTTGTTTTATTGCTGGAGAGCAGGTATCTTTCTTATTTGGAAAATTATTCACTAAGGAAAAAATGTCAATTTCTACAAACATGTCTATTGCTCTTTCTATTTATATTATAAGACATATTTGAAGGAGAAAAAAGGTACCTGACTTCACAAGGACTTCTTGTTGCCACTATCCAGAGAGGCAGCACTGGGAGACAGAGCAAGCACAGACCTGGCTGTCAGCAAACCTGGGTTCCAGGCCGAACCCCACCAGGAGGAGCTGAGAAGCCCTGGCTGACTGCCAGCCCCAGGTGCTTATCCACGGTCTGTAGTTTCCTTATTTTGCATGGTGCTAAGTTTCTATGATGACCCACTTCCCTGAACTTTGAGCACGGATCGTAAGGGCCTTTACTACCAACTACTCCGGGCTGCCTTAGGGAATGGAGATGTGGTGGACGAGGAACGAAGGGTGGGTAAACCCATATCATGCCCTGTGACACCAACGGCAAGCAGGAGGATTCAGGCGCTGCTGTGGCCTGCTGTTTTCTCTGCCCAGAATCCACTTCTTTTTCTCTATTGGGTAAAGGGAGCTCCTCCATTCTCAGCCCATGTGGTTTGAGACGGCTGACTCACCTCCAGCTCCACGGTGGGCATGAAGCCCAGGCATATCCCCATAAGCAGCTGTCCACAATGACAAGTTCAAGGATGGGCACGAGGTCCAATATTGCCAATAAGAGTTAGGCCCGGGGCGTTAGATGGATCTGTTGGAATGAAAGCAGCATGTTCTACTTCTGGAGTCACTCTGGAAATGGAGTCTAGAGCCACTGGCAGCCATTTTATCCCATGGAGAAGAAACCTGCCTAAGAATGGAGCCAAAGGAAAGCCGGGCCAAGAGATGGCTCCAGACTGAACTCTGGTCACATCATCTGAGTCCCTGAGACCAGTATTAACTCTTGACCTTTCAAGTATGTTACTCAATAAAGGTCTATGTTGCTTCAGTCAATTTGAGTAGGTGTCTGTGATTTGCAATACGGGGAGTCCTGATAGACATGTCCATAAAGATAGGACATGATGGATAATTCCTCATATCTCAGGCAGTGTGTGCATTGTTTGGTTTAGATTAGAAACAAAATCAGGAATGTGTGTGTGGAGCCAGTTCAGCCTCCGGCTCAGCACAGGAATCTCCTGAATAAAACACACAATTCTGATTCTTGCCACGATAGCGGTTAAATATGACATGAAGGATGGCTCACTTTCATCTGTGGAAGTCTATTCAACCTTTTGATGTATCCAATCATGAAGGTTTTTATGTGGAACTGACATCTACAGCTGTGAAATGGCTATCAGCCTTTTGTTTCTGGAGAAACCCAGACTGAGGCTGCTCCCGGGGAGGTCTTCCATCTGTAGCTCCATGCAATGGCCCCTCCCTCTGACGGAGCAGGGACCCCTTACTCACACCTGTAACTCAGGTTTCCATCAGAAAGTCGTGAATTATTACTGAGAGGCTTGACTCTGCCTCTCACTCATCTCTTTTGCCATTTTGATTCCTTCTGTCCCTGAGTTTGATTAGGCAGGCTTAAAAATGTTTAATAATGTTTCTTGTCTTTCTGTTTCTTTCTTCTTAATTCCTTCTGCAACCACTGTGGGTTATACCCTAATTTGTCAGGCCTGATTGTATCAATAATCTGCCTTTTTTTTTCCGTCCTGGGATTCCTCTCTCATTCTACTTCTGCCGTAATAATCTCTTTAAAATGCAGTGCAGATCATACCTTACCCCTGGCCCCAAATCATCCTTCTACTGTTTACCAACTTAACCCTGACATTCAAAGGCCTCTATACTTGTCCCTTCTCCCTCCCCAACAGTCCGAATCCTACTGCCCACCATGCCCCAGTCCTCAGACTCCATCAGAGCCCCCTGCCCCATCCAGCTTGCTAATCCCTCCCCACAGTCATGCTTTGTGCATGCCTTCCCCTCAGCCTTTCCAGCCCCCATTTTTCCTGTTCTCCATTGATTACAGCCTGGTCTTTAAAACCCAACTTAAATTCTTCTTTCCTTACCAGTTTAGAATGACCTCTAATGCACCCACTGCAAATATCACTTAGTTGGCATTTAGTCACATGCTAATTTTTATTGTAATTTAAATTGTGAGGTCTGTGAGTCTTTTCATTTATATTACAAGTTACATGGGGGCAGTTACAGAATTCTTATACATTTTGTGTGATGGCAGAGCCCAGGACTGTGAATGCTGGCCAATGGATTATATTGAGGTTATACTGATAGGCTATATTTTCCTGTCTCAAATGTCCTTGTCCTGTGCATACTTCCTGGAAACCATATGGGTAGAAAGGAGCATTTCAGTTTTATGTCTACAGCAGATCCCTCTGCTTTTTCATTGTCACAAAATCCCAATCTTGTCCAAGTGTCACAGGCCCTGTGAGGGGCCCACGCCCCTCCCCAGGCCCAGGGGAGGGTGTGAGGCTGTGAATGTCAATTAGTCAGAGATCAATCACAGTAATTCGCTTCTTGGCCATGATTGGCTTAGGCATGAATACAGAATGCAATTTTGACTAAGAAGCTGCAAGGGGAAATGTGTTGGCAGATTCTGAAAAAGGTTTTACTCATTCAAAAAAGGGACAATATGAAGCGAAATTTTCTTTGTTCTCTTTTGGATGTTGCTGTATGAGAATATGATGCTTGGAGCCACTGCAGCTATCTTTTAAGGGGAGATGTCTAAGGACACTGAGGACAGCAGAGACGGGGAAAGAACCTGGGCCCTTGATGACTTTGTTCAGCCTTGAACAAATTCTGGAAAATCCCCATCTCCAGACTTCTTTTACTGTATTTCATCACTGTTGAGATGGTTTATTTTCTGGTGTATCTTAACATGCTGAAATTAGAATGCATCTTTTATGGTATGTCATAGCTAAACTGGTAGCAATTTTTCCTTTCTTAGTGGAACCTAAAATAATTGAGTGTTTTACAAAGAGCCACATCTAAGATTTCCTGAAATGTGGGATGTCCTTATTGTTATCCATCTTTAGTAGGTTTTCTGCTACTCTCCTCTAAAAGTATCCTAACTGACACAGCTCTTCTCCTCGCAGGAGGATGCTGTGTGGGCAGAGTGTTTGTAACAAGAGGCAGCACAGCTGCAGGCCGGCCCGTCTGGAGGATGTCCCTGCTCTGAGTGGGGCCTGCACTCTCTCTGTCTTGGAACAGACTCTACTCTTCTTGTGATTTAGAGCAAATGACCTGTGCAGGATGCTCCTACTCCCCGCCATAGAGGTCACCACAGCCACTGAAGCTTACTCTATGGCTGGTGCAGATCCCAAAACAGCCAGTCATATGGGGGTGTCACCTATGATGACGATGGTCTTGGGCTTTTTGAAATTTACAGTCTTAGTCCATTTAGCTGGAGAATGAGAAAGGGCCACAGGAAATGCTAGAAGTAGGTCAACTAATCCCAGGGCAATAATGCTCAGCCCCTACTAAGAGCACTGCCTTGCGGGTGGAGGCTGCACCTTACCCTACACTCCTCACCCCTTCCTACTGTGGCAGGGGCAGAGCTATTGCCCCTTCCCGCTGGAGCCTCTTCCCAGGGGCAGCCCTCTCATCTCCTCTCCCTCCATCCCTCCCTCCCCTCCTTCTTCCCTCTCCTCCCCTCCTCTCTGCAGTCCCTAGTCATGGAGAGACTGAGATTAGCCCCTTCAAGCCTGTATTTTGAGTTATGTTTTTTTCCTACACAATTTAAAACATAAGATCACAAAAAAAATCCTGCAGGGGTCCTGTGTCACCCCAGATGGGCTAGTGAATGACACACTTGTGGTGTAACCACTTTACTCCAGGGGCAATGGGACTTTTCTCATTCTTTGAAATAAATTTTAACTGCATTTCCTTGAGACTTCTTTCCCTGACACGAAGCACAACAGGCTGCTCTTACCGGCTCTAGCCTCCCTTGATCTTGGAGAGTGGAGGAACAGGCCATGTGAAGGCAAGGGGAAGGGTCACAACAGCTTCTCTACCTGTCTCCAGCACACAACCAGGAGGGCTAGACCCGTGCACAGGGGCTCAGGGGGCGCTCCTTCCAGCCTCTTTCCCTGCCCCTCTACCCTCCCACTCCCACCAAAGTTTAAGTGCTGCTTCTGCTCTAAGCCTTTGCACAGCCCCGTCTACTCCGAGCTGGAACTTAGGGAAGCTGGAGTCACTCACCCACATAGAAATACTCTGGGGACTTGTCCTCTGATGATAACTCCTTTATGGCACCTCCGAACCGAAACCATAGTCCAAAAGCAATGACGGCCGATCCAGCCAGCTGGAAGGCAAACAACACTGTGTTTACAGTGGAAGGGGAACGAGCATGCACAGATCCGAGGGCAGGCTCCAGGCACAGGATGCTGACGAGGTCACCCCTTTAGAACTCACTTAGACCACCCTTCCCATTTTATAGGGGAGAAAATGAAGGCTCAGAGGGGTGAAGTGACGTGCACAAAGTCCCTCAGGCCCCTGATGTGACATTGGACTGGGTTTTTCTGATTCTGAGAGCAGGGTTTTTCCATGATGCCAGGCTGCCCTGTGGTTATGGGGCACACTCAGCACAGCCAGGGAGGTGTCTCAAAAGCAATATTCCAGGAACATTCCCTCTGGAAGGCATCTGCCCCCTGCCTTTTTGTCCCTTGCTGGGCACGTCAGATCTCTTCACCCACACCACAACGAGAGGTGACTATCTCTCAGCTGCCGGGTCACCAAGAGCAAGATGAACTCCAAGACCTCGGGGAAATCCACTTTTCTAAATGGAAAGACAATACAGCAACCTCAACCTCAGAACCCACCCACACCTCGTGAGTGCACAGCCTCCAAATAGAAAGCTGTTTTAGGGGCACCTGTAACCCTCTTCCCCTATCATATATGGTCACTGCCCTGACTGGGGATGGTTTTGCTGGCAGAGAGATAGCCCAGTCTTTTTT
The DNA here is from genome assembly GCF_009764315.1 of Trachypithecus francoisi. NCBI lineage: Eukaryota > Metazoa > Chordata > Mammalia > Primates > Cercopithecidae > Trachypithecus > Trachypithecus francoisi. Next base: position 106,825,505 of record NW_022681470.1, on the reverse strand, counting down.
TTTTTGGTTGCTATTTTGAGTTTCCATGGAAAGTGAGAAAGGAAAAAATAATTTTCTGAAAAAGCATGGTCTGTGTGCTGTGTGGCTCATGGAGAGGCTGAGTGGCTGGCGCAAGCAGTGGCTGGACAGGCTGGCGGCTGGTAGAGTCATCACCCGGCTTCCTTTCCTTCCCTACTCTGAAGGCTTTTGTGAGGCTCAGCATGGAAGTTGGAAGCCCCTTCTGCCATCTCAGGACTGTCACTGCTGCGTGCCGGCAGGCTCTAGCCACAGTGTTCTCTCCCCACAAACACCGCTCTTGAATTTCACTGTATCAATCCATCAACAGATATTTACTGGGCACCTTCTGGGCTCAGGGCACCATGAGAAAGTAAGCAGAGATATAAAAATAGCCTCCTATTCTGCTGGCCCATCTAGTTGCCGTTGGGCTGCCCTCGCCTACCACTAAATGAACCATTTAGAGGCTTCCCCTGCCCAAACAGAGCAGAGCACACACAGACGCTGGGAACAGGAGCACGGAGGATGGAAATCAGAGGAGCAGGGGTCTAAAAGGAAAAAAATCACACCAGAGGCAGCAGAGTCCTTTTTACACAGGAGACTTCTATCTTGCCAGGCAGCTTACAAAGCACCCAGAACTAGCCTTCTGGACGATCTGGCTGGATTTCTATGAGGATTCTATCCCTCTTCTCCTTCTATTCCCCAAGGCCAATTCCCTTTGTGGCCAGTTTCTTCAGAAAAGAGGTGTGATTTCAGTGAGGAGGAGTCAGAGGGGCAGAATTCTACCAGCTGGACTCTCCCTTGTGGAGTAACTAACAGTTTCCAGTACTTAGAGGAAAGCACGAATTGGATAATGTGAGGGGCAGCTAAAGGAACCGGGATCAATCAGCTTTTGAAAGACGTCTGCGTTAAAAAAGGCTGGCATGGCAGGGAAACACATTGAAAGGAGTCTTGCTAAAACATTAACAATATCTTTTTTAGGGCAGGATTTCAGGTGACTTTTTTTCCTTCTCAGTATATTTTCTAAGTTCTCTGCATTAAGTGTGTATTTCTCTTGTGGCTTTAAAAATATATTTTTAAAGTGTTACACGGTAGTTTCTATATTCAATCCAGAAAAAGTGGGGAGAGTCTTCTTGGGCCAAGCTTTAACTTGGGAGGACACCAGCTTTGAGGTCCTCGCTGTTCCTGTGCAGGAAAGAGAGCAATGCCCTTGGTCAAGCACCTAGGTTCCACCTAGGAGCACTTGGAGGCTGCCTGGGACAAGTCTGCCCAGCAAAGCGTCTCAGGCAACTCTGCATGCCCTCATCTCTGTGGCGACTGGATGGAAAGACAGAGTTTCCAAATACAAAGCAAAACCTATTGACAGAGGCATCAGGCCAAAGCCAGCAGCCACCGAGCAGACTGTGGAGGAGGTGACTGGTCCCAGGGACACCCTACCGCGAGGCCACAGTTTTGGAATCTCTGTACACAAACTCTAATTTATAGCTGTCTGGGATTATCCTCCCAGACGGAATACATGTGTCCAGTTCTGGCACAGATGTGTTTGATGCATAATGGAAAATTAAAAGAGAGGTTGCAATTTAAAGCCATAGGGCAATGGGAAAAAATCTGCGCTTGCTCATCCATGCCCCTAACCCCAAACCACACGGGTTTCCTCCTGGGTCAAGGAAACTGTGGCTTAGCTGAACGTCATCACTGTGTGGAAGGGAATCCTCCCAGCAGGCTGCTGCTGGCTGTGTCAGGGATGCTGTGGGTAAGGACCTGGCCAGGGCTGATGCTGCTTGTGACAAGAGACAGGGTGATCACTGCTTTGGAAAGTGGCATCGGCACAGACCACACAGCCGTTTGGTCCTTCTTAACTCACCATTCCTGTAAGATTCATGGAATGCTCTGTGTTCACGGGGCTTCGGTTGGTCTATCACACACTAGAAATTGCTTGAAAAAAATTCATACCAGTTCCAGTCCAGTCAGGAACAAAGTGAGCATATCAGTGTCACTAAGTTCTCAACACTCCCTGTATTCCATAGAGCTGGAGGAAATGGTCTCCCCAATGACCTGAAGGAAGTCTTCAAACCTCTGTAATCCTAAATTTTAACCCTATGAGGCCAAAACTGCCTCATGCCCACATTCTCTCTTCTCCCTTTAATCTCAACCACTCTTTTGCATTCAGACATAACATTGCACCTCAGCCAATGTTAAAACAAATAAGAAATGAGAAGTTAACCATTTTTTTAACGGTTCCTTCTTCTGCCCTAGCCACATCTTTCCCTGTCTTTCTTCTTTGCATGTTTACTAAGAATAAACTATGGTTCAGGCCAGGTACTGTGCTCAGTGTTAGAGAAACGATGAAGAAAAAGACATGGTTCACAGTCTAATGTGGTAGATAGTCACATAAAGTACTAAGTGCACTATAACGCAGGAAGTGTGCTGAAGAGGAATAGCATGCACACTGCCAAGGGACTGGAGCAAACTGTAGCCACTGGCATGCAGGATGAGTCATTAAATTTTGATTTACATCTTGAAGAATGAGTGAGAAGTCACTGGGCAAGGAAGGACTGGCAGCAGAGGCAAACTCCAGGCAGAAATGGCAGCACAGAGGTTCATTTCCTTACCTCGATGCTGTGTTTGTTAAGGAGAGTCTGGGGGAGGTCGGAGGTTGGGGTTTAAGAGGGTGTGGGGCAGACCTTGACTCGGCTTCTACTTTGCTTGCTACCATCTTGGAAAGCCCATAGCAAGGTCTGCCTGAGGGGAGGAGGAACAGAAGCTCACATTTTGATGGAAACCATCAGGAACATGAATACTACCTGGATGTTAGACATAGCAAGGAGCCAAAAGGAAAGGCTTGAATGGCTGAGGACCAGAGACAGGACACCAGGGGAGTGGACGTGGAGAGCTGTGAGAACTATGACGTCACTGTACCCATTGAAGAACTTTGCTGAGGGTTGCCCTGCTTCCAGGACCAGCACCAATCCCCCATGTCTTTGGAACAATTACAACTAGAAACATTGTTGTTTTTCAGAAACAGGACTTTTTCATACAGAAGCAAAAGTTGGACTTTGATGTTAATCCTTTAAAATACACGTATTGAGCACCCATTATGAGTCAGAAGACAGGGTTTCAGAGATGAGGAAAGTCCAGTTCCTTCTCCTGGGGCTCAAGGAGATGCTAATCCCCACTGGGTGGCCCAGGAAGGGATCCAACCCTGTGGGTGAGAAGTCAGTCCAGAAGCAGCCCACCAGAAAGCACGTGAGAAGACGCCAGAGAGCATCATTTTTTGAGTCCTCCCTCCCTTTTCTTTTGACAAGGTCTCACTTTGTTGCCCAGGCTGGAGTACAGTGGTGCCATCACAGCTCACTGCAGCCTCAACTTTCTGGGCTCTAGCGATCCTCCACCTCAGCCCTCCAAATAGCTGGGAATACAGGTGCACATCACCACACCAGTTAATTTTTGTATTTTTTGTAGAGACGGGGTTTCACCATGTTGCCTAAGCTAGTCTCGAACTCCTGGACTCAAGTGATCTGCCCATCTTAGCCTCTCAAAGTACTAGGATTACAGGCATGAGTCACCGCGCCCAGCTTCATCATTCCTTTTCTGAGGACCGGTTGTATGTGAGGTACTCAGGGAATGTGATAAAATAGTATTTAAGGGCAAGAGTGTGCCAACTATTACAAAGAGGATGAGAAAAATAGTTAAAAAAAAAAGAAAAGGAGATAAGAATGCAGGGAAAGGAACAGATAGATAGTGACAATAATTCCGAGTCATTAAATAGGGGATCATCAGATATGGTTATAGTATGTATTGTCATGGGCAAGTTCTTTCAGTAGCTAACCATATTCCAGAGAGTTTGGAGGACACAAAATTGCAAATTGTAATCATATGTCTTTAGTGAAAACAATGTGTGTCCTAAAACTACAGAAACAGAAGAAGGACTGAAAACCTGATTAGAAAGCATTTCAAGCAAAGTGGATGGACAAAAAGTTTTCTTTAATAATGGCTATCTGCCAAAAACAAGTCATCGTGCATGAAGCAGAGCTTGCTAATAGATTTCAATTTTATTTTACTGTACTTACTTCCATTTTCCTGGGATTGCCGATGAGATGTCCTATCTTGAGGACATATTTTTTTCATTTTAAAAAAAGGCAAGTTTCACGAATTGCAAACACGGTTCCTAGGGAGGCGCTGTGGTTGGAGTGGGTGGTGCTGAGTTGCAGGAATGCAAAGATCATTCCCCATTCTGGGCTCCCCCAGTCTGCCCAGCTGTCCTCCTTTTCCCTGAAGTTAGCCAACCAGATCACCAAGAGCAAATACCTGCTATCCACTTTCTAGTGACTAAACCCAGCAAAAAAAGCCCACTTTTGGGGTAAAAAACATCATTTAGGGAAGTTCTAGATAGCATGTGCACTTATACTTAAGTGGGAATCACAGGCCCTGACCCTCAGATGCTCCAGCTACAGTTTCAGATCCTTCCTGCCCCTGTGGAGGTCTCTGTTCTTGCTGTTCCGTCCTCCCCCTCCCGCTAGCTGACACCCATTCACAGCTCTAACATCAGTTCCTCAGGGAAGCCTACCATGGCCTAGATAGGTACCTTCCTTTATATCTCACATAATGTTTTCTACTTAAATATGTCCATTTTTTGTAAATTAAGGCCTAAGCTCTAGGAAGGCGGGGACAGGGTCTATATTGCTATTTCCCAAACATAATCCCCTTTGCCCTGCAGAGTGGGCTCCCAATAGACATTTGCTAAATGAGTGAATGAAGGACCTTCACAAAGATGCTATGGACTGAATTGTATCCCTCCAACGTGCAAAATCAACAGGTTGAGGCCTAATCCCCAGTGTGAGGGTATGTGGGGATGGGGCTTTGGGAGGTAATTAGGTTTAAATGAGGTCATGAGGGTGGAGCCATCATGAGGGACTAGTGCCCTTATAAGAAGAGACACCAGAAAGGTTGCTCGCTCTCTCTCCACCACATGAGGACACGGCAAGAAGGTAGCTGTACACAAGCCCTCGCCAGGGAGCCCTCACCAGAACCCAACCTGACCTCCGACCTCTAGCATCTGACCTCTGACTTCTAGTCTCCAGAACTGTGAAAAATAAATTTCTGCTTCAGCTACCCCACTCTGTGGTATTATTTTTTTTTTAATGTCAGCTTGAGCTGATTAAGACAGGCTGACAGGAGCAATTGCGAACAACCTCCTTCACAAGTCTCCAAGGGAATACTTCACAAAGTGCTATTTTCAAACTCGTCTGCACCTGGGAAACACTGCAGATACCTTGGAAGGCACTGTGTGAACACATTGTCGAATATGCTCAGCAAAACACTTGTCCCAGAAACAGAAAACAAAACTAGAGCACGTAATATCAGTTCTGTGTTTTCCTAAGCCTGCAGAAATGTGTGTCGTGCACCATCCGTGGACACAAAGAATAAATCTACACAAAGTAAATCTACACAATGTATATATGCCTTCCACTGGCAGGGGCATATGAACACAACACAATTATGGTGACACACACACACACACACACACGTGGATGCTGCACTCAAATGAAAGAATGAACAAAATCAATTCTGTATTCTGGCTTCTCCAGGGTGAATACCAACTCATTTGCAATTCTCTTCTTTGGGATGAAGTCACAAAATTGGAAATGATGCTTCAACCCTAGAATTTTCATTAAATGCTTTTAAGCTAATAGTTGCTCTTGGTGGCAGTTCTCATCTGCGTTGGAATCACATAATGAGCACTTATGATTCTTGATCTGATTGTAAACCCCATTATGATACCCCATAAGGATAATGGAGTCTCACCCTCTTAGCAGGCAAAAGTCAGAAGCACATTTGCTCTGGAAGATGATCTGAATTTTCTCAAATAGGAAAACCTGCTCCCAAGATTTCTATTCCGTTATGCAGTGAAAGCAAGGCAAGGATTCAGATGGCACTTCTTCAAAATCAAGGGTTTTATCAGAAAAAATATGAGAATTGAATGCCATACGACATCCACATCAAATAGTATCCGAGGGACCTTGCTACCTTAGCCTTCATCAGGACCAGGTGAGTGGGAACTGAGAGGCAGGACTGTGGCAGCATGTGATGATAAGGCTGTGTTAATTTGGAAATGCATGGCAGCTTCTTTAGGTATCAGTGTTTCTGATCTCCCCATTATTTTCCTCATACAATTTCCTAAGAAAAAGCTCACTCTAAGAAAGACTTCGTTCAGGTAAGAGTATATTTTACAATCAACTAATGCTTAATTCTCTGCACTGATGGAAGGGTGCTGCAATTCAGGCCACAATAAAATCAGGAGCGTTCCATTCATTTCTGGAAAGAACACCGGGCAACACATTTGTGCCAGATGTACCTTCAGTTTGTTTAAATTGTTATAAAGTTAACTTGCATGGGTCAACTAACATTGCTGGGGGCCGTTTATAAGTGCTGGAGAAATATAAGCTCAGGGGAAGGAAACTAACTTGGGATGAAAAGCTTGCTGCAAATGATAGAGCAGATAATTTACACATAGACAGTGGAAAGTGTGTTGTTTATTCAGTGATTATACATAAAGTTTTTTCTCTTAATATAGGGGGAAGGAGGAGGAGATTAGGGAACATCAAGAATTAGGAGAAAGATGATGGCTGTGTAGTTTTCTTGCTTTTTATTTTTTTGAGACAGGGTCTTACTCTGTTGCCCAGGCTGGACTGCAGTGGCCTGATCACAGTTCACTGCAGTCTTGACCTCCCAGGCTCAAGCGATCCTCCCACCTCCTCCTCCCACTACAGGCATGTGCAACCATATCCAGCTAATTTTTTCCATTTTTTTTGTAGAGATGAGGCCTTACTTTGCTGTCCAGACTGGTCTTGAACTCCTGGGCCCAAATGATCCTCCTGCCTCAGCCTCCCAAAGTGCTGGGATTCCAGGTGTGAGCCACCATGCCCAGCCTATGTAGTCTTCTTTATACAGCAAAGTGAATGTCATAGACCACTGGCTAAGGATTCAGGGAGCAGATGGCTTACTCAAATGAAGATCAAATATGTACAGAGCTAAAATCCAGCCTACCAAGTCACAGAAGTGAACTAAACTCAATGTCCACCTTACTTACCTCATCAAGGGGATAAGCCCAGGGAGGAAAAAATGGTCTTTTCTAGGTTCTCTGGACTTCCTTCTTGGAACACCCAGCTGGCTCTCATCCTAGGCCTGCCCTCTGCATATATAATCACTTCTCTTGGAGGCCACAGTGACTACTGCGACATCTCATCTATCTGGAGCTTTACATAAGCAAAGACAACACATTAAACAATTTATGTACAGTGGTTGGGAGAACTACTTTGGAGCAGATAAACAGAATTCTTAATTATTGATTAATAAATATGATCTTCATCCAGTTTTAGTTGTTACAGAATGACAATGGTTAAAAAGACGTTTCAAGTAGAACTAAGGCCAGATTAGAAAAGCCAAAACAATTTGTTTAGTAAGAAGTTAGCATGGGTGGAATCTAGCGGAAATTGTGAAAGTCTAGCTTGGCGCTCTATAGAGATTTTTCTTAAAAGCCATTTTACGAGGACCTGTTTGAGGTCAGGAAGGTGCAGCACTGGTCCGTTCACAGAGGGCTAGATAGACTCTGGCGTGAGCAGGGAGACAAAGTCAGCTTCCAATGCACCCCGGCCCTGCTCAGCCTTGCTCTGCCACCTCTGTTAATAAGCTGACTCCCAATCGCCATTATGATGTGGAGGACAGAGCTTGGTACACATCCTGGAATATCTGCCAACTGCTCTTCTAGAAATTCACCTCTTCTGGGTGTTCAGAGTGCATAACGATGCCCTTAGGGTAATAAACACCTGCGCGCATACAGTACTTAGGTGTAAAGGAGCTGTAGTGGATAAAAATGGGGGTTCTAGGCATTTGGGTTTGAATCAGGCTCTGGCACTTACTGGTCCTATAATCTTGGGCAAGCCACTTAACCTCTCTAACCCCAGCTTCCTCATCTGCAAAGTGAAGGTACTAATAGTGCCTCCTAAAGAGACTAAATGAGTTCATGTTACACACTGAGAGCAGTGAGTGCCTCACACTTCGTGTTATTATGTTGGTAGACTTGCTAATGTTACCTTCAAACTGAAAGCTTAATCTTCAAGACAGGAAACATCGCTCCCACGGTTCCAATAATGCGGTCTGCTGCAGCCGTCCTCTACTCATTTTTATTTTAGATCTACACTCTCTCTTTCCATGACAGCTGGAATTCCTTTTGGTTTTTTAAATCTTCTACACTAGAAAGTCAGTGGCCTTTTGTGGAAACTATGTCTCCTCTCTTTAATGGTTTTAAGGCCCCATAAGAGAAAAATATGAATAGATGTATTTATGAGTGAAAGAATAACTATATTTAGGCTAGGGCTGTCAAGTAGAACTTTCTCCAATGATGTAAATGTCCTATATCTGTGCTGTCCAGCATTGTGGCCGTTAGGCACCTATGGCTATGGAGCTCTGAAATGTAGCTAGTGGGACTGAGAAAATGAAGGCTACATTTCATTTAGTTTTAATTAATTTAAATAGGTACATGTGATCGGTAGCATAGTCCCCACAATGGACAGTGCAGGTCTAGAATTCACAAGCTTGTCAGAGCTTCAACCTTCCTCTCTGATAGTCTGTAAACTTGGAGTGGTTACGAGTATAGACTCTGGGGACACACACAGAGACACAGCTCTGCCACTGGCTAGCTCTGAGACCTGGGCAAGTCTCTTCAATGCTTCAGACGTCTGTTTTCTGATACGTAAACTGGGGATGATAACTGCTACTATTTCATAGGGTTGTTGTGAGGATTAAATTAGTTAATAATAAAATGTGCCTAGGGAAGCAGCTGGCACATAGTGTACATTTATATAGTGCTTACTATTCTTCAAACTTTGGCTCCTGAAATTAATTTTTTAAACTGTCTCTTGATATATACCCTTTCTCAATTTCCATCTTACTTTTCCTCTGCCTGAAACTGATCAGCAGTGTTCCCAACCTCTCTCCTGCTTCTTCTCCCATATGCCTTAGTATTTTAGGCATCTCTTTGTACCTGTGTTTCTGGAATGCATCAAGACTAAATCTGACACTGAATATAATCTCCCTGATCACAGACTTCACATTTTCCAAGTTGGCAGCATTTCTTATACCTTATATTCTACATGTTCCAATAAATTAAAACAATGAAAAAAGCATGGGGTTTAAAGTCAGAAGACCTGGGACATACCACCTACTGGGCCTGACTTTCAGCTTTCACCACTGTAAAATGGGAATAATTACACTATTTCATGAGATTGTTGTGATTCATGATCAGGTGGGATAATGCATATGAAAGCACTTTGTAAACTGAAACGTCGTATGAATGTTAATTAGCATTGTTATTTTTGTTCCCAATCAAATTCAAAGAGGATGAAAAAGGCAGGCCAAGGTAACCCGAGGTAATTCATCTGTAAGATGTGCTCCCAGCCCAGCTGGTATTTCCATCTTACTGGCAGCATTCTCTCTTTAATTCCTTAGCAACCATGACATGATTTGTTTCAGTGCTCAGTATAGCATCACTTGTTTTAAGGGAGCAGCTTCGCAATATTAACTGTCAAGGTTGGGGGATAGAGGTTACGTTCTCTTTTGCCACACATGGTTGGAGACCCAAAGATACTTCACGGCTGATGTTCTAGAAAAACACGATGAGATGCAATGAACAGGTGGCCCCCCAGTAATTTCAGAAAGCATCAAGTATTAGCATAAAAAAGAGACTTAATAAAGGTAAAGTGGTAACTGAAATTAAAAGAACGGCCAAAAACAAGCCAAGTGAGTAAGCCAAGAAGTAGGGCACACCCTGCTTCAGTCAGAAACAAGTGCCACTGCTGAATCTCTGATCTCTTCAGGCCACATCTAAAACAGGGGTTCTCAAAGCATGTGCCCAGACCAGCAACACGAGCATCACCTGGGGGCTTGTTAGAAATGCAGACCCACTGAATCCGAATAGAGCTGAATGAGCTCCCTAGGTGATCTGTACGCACGTTCAAGTTTGAGAGGCACTGACCACCAAAGGTTTTCCCATTGCTTTTCCTTGGCCTCCACTCGGTAGCACAGAAGCGGGAAAGGAAATAAACAGATCCTGCTCCAAGGTCAGTACACACAACTCCCTTAGCTGGAGCCATGCTTAACTCTATTAGGTGCTGAGTGATTTGGAGAAAGGGGATGCCAAAAGGACATAGTCACTGCCCTCAAGGAGCAAAGACTAAACAGGGAATAAATTCTAATCAAAGGCAAAATGGAGGCTAAATAAAGGCAAGTGCCTCAAGATCAAGGACTGTGTCTTAATCATCTTTGAATTCCCAGCACTTGGCAGGGAATTGTAGAGGAAGTGATCTCTCCTTTTGACTCCACACCCTTGATAAACTCCGACTCTTGCCACCTTGCTTGCTTAGTTGGATGTAAAACACCTGCCTGTTTCATCACGCCTTTATGAACCTCTTGGATTCTAGATTCTACTTTCCCATTTGTACTTCTAGTATTTAGAAACAACAACTACTACTATCTTATGTTATTATTTACTGTATGCATGAACCATACTTATAACCTTATATATATTAACTCATTGTATCTGCACAAAGTTCATAGATTGATATTAGTACTTTAATATGTCCTTTATACAGATGAGAAAATGGAGGCTTAAAGAGGTTAAACAACTTGTCCAAAGTCCTCTACGTAATAAATAATGGAGGCAGGAATAAAGTCAGGCAGTGTGATGCCAGTATCCACTGCCCAGGTTTTCGATTCCTGGATTTGAACTGCCACATTGCATAGATCTGTCCCAGGTCTACCAGAACCCTGGGACCATAGCTGTGGCTTCTTCAGACTGTCCCTTCTGGTAGACTCCCTGTTCCTCCCAGCAATACTAGGTCCCTCTCTAGGTCCACACTAGGGGACACTGGCCCCTGTTGCTCTCTTTCCACCTTAACAAAAATCAGAAATGAAGATTCTCCTACAGCGAGGCTGAGAACATTCCTATCTGCCTTATGGGCTGGTCTCCAAAGGATACTTTCTTTAGGCCTTTTTTCCTAAACCAACCTCTCTGACAAGTGATTGCTCTGAAGTTACTGTTTGAAATAAATTTGGGAAAGAGGGGAAGGTGACCTCTATAAGATTCATGTGAGTCAAACTTCTTTGACTCCTAAGCCTGCAAGACACCGTCTTTCTTAAACTCACCTGTTAGGCATCTCCAAGTGAAAATCCAAAGCTGTATTAATAATGGTGAGAAGGAAAGGAGGGCAACTTCAAACTTGCCATATATGGAATCTGCTTTTCAACAATGAACAGCTCTGCTTCCTGTGGGTCAGTAATGCTGAGCAGCTAGTGCAGCACAATGATAGGAAAACGCTGACCATACAACAATAAACCAAGGAATAAACAGCGCCCAGGTTTTCCTTTAAACCAACATATGCAGCTTGGTGGGGGTGTAGTGTTTTATTTATATTGCTATGCAACGTAGGAAAAAAATAAAGGTGATTTCAATGAAAGGCACAGGAATATGCTGTGCGTGTCTGATCGCGGGTCTGAATTTAGACATGACAGATGTTGGGAGGGGTTTCACCTTAGACATCAACCATGATAAGAGAAATTAATGTAGTGGGGTTAATGGCTAGGCTTGACTTTGTTTTTAAAAACTCAGCGGTGAGTACGGTCAGCAGCCCTGGGCCAGGGAGTACTGTGCTGGCTCTGGCAGGGTCTGGTTGGATGTTTATGAAACCAGGAGCACAGCCTAGGGAAACTTAAAGCAAGCTGCCAGAGGAGGCTACAAATTGATCTGTTAAATTGCAGATCACCAAACAGACCCTGCCCCGCCTCTATGCTTACCTCTGGCGAGGTTGTGACTGGAAGGAAGTGTTGTCACCCAGGGAACCCCGTAACTCAGAGGGGCAGGCATGTGAGCTTCTAAGGGCGTGTGTGTAAATGTTACACTTTAGTCACAGCTAAAGCCTGGCCTTCCAGGAAAACTATCCCCCACCCCTTTCCCAAACTTCCCACAAAGCCCTCCAACCAGGAGAAAACAACTTCAGAAACTAGAGTGGGGCTTTTCTGGAATCAGGTTCTGTCAGTTACAGTGAAGGCAAATATCTAGATACTTTACCCCACACAGCTACCTTCCCTTAAGTCATGAGGTGCCTGTTTCAGTTGCCACTTCGCTCTGGTTGCTGCCTCCGCCCCCACCCCCATGAAACTGGGGGAGAGGAAGGTCCTTCAATTCCCACTGCATGCCTTTTATACGCCAGGCACTATTCTAGCGCTGGGGATACAGCTATGAGCAAAACAGAAAAAACAAAATTCCTGCTCTCAGAGTGTTTTAAGGTCTAGTGGGGAAAATCCACAAGTACAAATTGACAAGATAAGGTATAGTTATCCTCAAATGAAGACAAATTGCAAGTCACTTGGCAAACTTACATACTATTCCCCAACATGAAAAGAATCAGAGAAAGAGAGCTAACGTTTATTAAATGCTTCCTATGTGCCAGGCACTTGATAACAAAAATAATAGTTAACATTTTTTGCATATTTCCTATGTCCTAGGCTCATAGGAAGTTGAGGTGACATACTTTACATATTCCCTCTTAATCCTCTCAATATTTCTGTTACTCCAATCGTACAGATGAGAAAACAAGCCTAGAAGTAAGAATAACTTGCTCAAGTACACCCTGTTTGTGCAGGCACGCCCTACTTGGGATCTCTGCACTCCAGCCTGATGGCTTTGACAGTCAGATGGTGGCACACACTCCCCCTTGCTCTGCTCCTCTGCGGGTGGATGGTCAGTCACCCCCTTGCCTTTGTCCAGCTCCTTTCTACCAGTCCTTCCAGGTTCAGCTTAAATAGCTCCTTAAGGAGAACTTTTCTGGCTTTTCATGATGACTGTGATCCTTTCTCTAAACTCCTTACTTAGATCACATATAGAAAAGGTCAGATCTAACCTCACTGGTTAACACATTCAGGCACTCAAACATTGCATTGCTCCTACTTCCTTTCCTTACTGTGTCTATGGTCAACAGTGTGACACTTGTCACTTGATTCCACACTGTCTTATTTTTGTGTTGTTCCATATCCCTTGGTCTTGTTTCCTCAATGAGGTGAGCAGCTTAGGGAACTGTGTTTATATTTATACATTATTATTTGTTTAATCATTGTTTAATAGAGTGGGTCTCAAATTTGAGCATGGATCAGAATTATGTGAATGGCTTGTTTAATTAGATTGCTGGGTCCTTCCCCCAGAGTTTCTGATTCAGCAAGTCTGGGATGAGCTGAGAATGTTTTGTTCGTTTGTTTGTTTGTTTTTGAGATGGAGTTTCGCTCTTGTTGCCCAGGCTGTAGTGCAATGCGACACCATCTGGGCTCCCTGTAACCTCTGCCTCCCGAGTTCAAGAGATTCTTCTGCTTCAGTCTCCCAAGTAGCTGGGATTACATGCACCCACCACCATGCCTGGCTAATTTTTGTATTTTAGTAGAGATGAGGTTTCATCATGTTGGCCAGGCTGGTCTTGAACTCCTGACCTCAGGTGATCCGCCTGCCTTGGCCTCCCAAAGTGCTGGGTTACAGGCATGAGCCACCGTGCCTGGCCTGAGAATGTGTATTTCTGACAAATTCCCAGGATATGCTGATGCTGCTGGCCCAGGAACCACATTTGAGAACCACTGGTTAATTGAATGTACCACAATGCTTAAGAGAAGGTAGGCGGCTGGGCGTGGTGGCTCATACCTGTAATCTCAGCACTTTGGGAGGCCCAGGCAGGCATATCATGAGGTCAGAAGACCAAGACCATCCTGGCTAACACAGTAAAATCCTGTCTGTACTAAAAAGACAAAAAAATTAGCCCGGCGTGGTGGAGGGCACTTGTAGTCCCAGCTACTCGGGAGGCTGAGGCAGGTGAATGGCGTGAACCCAGGAGGCAGAGTTTGCAGTGAGCGGAGATAAGGCCACTGCACTCCAGCCTGGGCCACAGAGCGAGACTCTGTCTCAGGTAACTTAACCAATTTGAGCCTCTGTTTCCTCATCTGTAAAAAATGGGGATAATAATAGTATATGTACATCAGGACTCTTGTGAGGATTATCTGTAATAATGAATGTAATATGCTTAGCACTGTCCCTGACGCATTGAAAACATTCAATGAATGCTTCCAATTATTACTGGAAAGGCTGGTACAATATCAGGCACTAAATAAGCACTGAACCCAGTTGAAGAATTCCTCCTCAGGCTTAAAACTTCTTTTGAATTCATAAGCAGTGAGAATGAAGGGTGTCACTGTGGCATGACATCTATAATTAACAGCTTCTGAAATTAAGCCAGATTCCTAAAAAATACAACACAAAGGGTCTTCAGAAACCCCTTTCCCCATAGTATGCTTAATGTAAATCCCCACATGTACAAAGGCCATGTGTCTCTTTAAAGTTCAGGGGATGTCCAGGAGGTACCTCCTTCACACCTTCCACTGCTGAAGGATACTGAAGACTTTAGAGTTGCTGGAGTCATTCAGGCATCTGAGCTAATGGGTTGACAGACAAAAGCGGAACCCATCATTCAATAATTAATTACTTGCAATCATGGGAATACAACTTCCCCCAGAGCAGATAGGACAGCCACCTCCTCCAGCCTGGTAGTTTCAAAGCACCCAGGCCCTGGCGGCTCTCAAACCTCTTTATCCAAAGCAAGACCTACGTTTTCCCTCAGGGTCTAGCTAAGCAGTTACACTGGCTGACATTCTCTTAAGAAAGCCCAAGAGGAAATGTGCAGAAAAGACAATTTCCAGACCTTGTCTCACAGTCCTCCAGGGCTTGGGACAGGGTATTCAGGGATGTAGGTTTGGTCTAGCTGTATCCCTGTCTTGATAATATAGGAGACAAGGGTCAAGATCCTATCTCTCTGTGAACCATGAATCCTGGGAATGCTGTCAGTTCAATGAAACCCTGCAAAGTTGAATGAGATCATCTCTGGGAGGATTAGTATTTAGCAGAGGCTGCGGCTGGGGGTTGTGGAGAGATGCTGCTGCCCTTTGGAAGCCTTTCCATTCCCCATCCCCTTCTCAGAAGAGCACCCACTACCTCCTGTCACCCAGCGGTACCCTTACCCTGAGGCCCAGAAAAAGGGCGATCCCCCCACCACCACAATGTTCATTCCTAGCTCCAGTTTCTTAAACAAAACCTTCAGAGCCAGCTACTCTGTCCACACACTCGAATGGAGCACCACCCCAGGCAGCCCCAGGGCAGGGGTTTCTCTCCCAACACCCTGGCCAGGCCCTGGTTCCAGCTGGTAGGCAGAGTGAAAAGGGGGTGTGTGCACGGGAAGCTGGAGGGGAACAGGGACCGCCAGGGCCCCAAGTCCTCCGGGGGTGAGGAGAGACTGGGTCCCCGCACCTGGGGTCACCAGCTGGAAGATAAAAACCAAGGCGGGTGGGTGTTCCTTCCAGGAAAGGGCCACACGGTGTATCTCCCCTTCTCACCATTTCTCATTGATCAGCCTTCTGTGTTCCCGTTCTCTCCCCTCCAGCCCTCCCCTCCCTCTTTGTTTGCCTTCTCCTCGCCTCCGCGTTTGAGCACCCTGCCCTCCCTACGAGCGCGACTCGGACGCCGCAGTCAGCTCCCCGGGGACCCCGGCCCCGCGCCCGCCACCCGGCCCCCTGCCCTGCCCGGCCCTCCCGGCTCCTGGTCTCACCCAGAAGAGCAGGTTGAAGCCGAGCAGCAGGTACTTGATGCACCGCAGGCCCCCGCGGAAGCGCCCCATGCTGCGGCCCGGCGGCGGGATCCCCAGTCCCCAGGCCCGCGCTGCGAGCGCCGGGAGCGGCAGGCGCCGGCGGGGAGGGGGCGGAGCGGGGAGGACCGGGGCGGGGCCTCCGGGGGGCGGGGCGGGGCGCGGCGGGGAGGGGCGCGAGGACCCCAAGCGGCAAGGCTGGCGACTGGTGGGGGCGCCGAGGGATGGAGATCCAGCGGCCCGAGGGAGCACGTCCGCTCTTCCCCCGGACCCAGGGACCACCTTCCTTCCCTCCCGTGGGCACACCGCTGCTGGTGGCTATCCGAGCACCTGCAGGGCGTGAGCGCCCACCGGGGACTGGGGACCCATTCAATCAGCGCCCAGTGCGGAGACCGGTTTGAGGCCCGGGCGATGCTTGAGGGATAAGCACTTGGTCTCGTGGCTACGGAAATCTAGGAAGGTGACTTCGGATAGAAGAGCTAAGTGGGGTCCGAGGTTGCCCCGAAGCTGACAGGACCCGTGGCGGGGCACCCGGCTGAGTGTCCAGGGCTGCGGCTCCGCGGTGAGGAGCAAGCGCACAGGCCGCTTCTAGGGGACCCTCCCTCCGGCCCCTCCCCCTCCTCGGGGGACTCTTACCTTAATAGGCAAGAACTGGGAGAGGGCGCGGGAGGCGGCGCCCTGCGTCCTGAAGGTTGCCCCCCACCCGACGGGCGGGTGGAGGGAGTCTGGCTTCTCATGTCCTGCCGGGTTCCGCTGATCGGAAGACTTGGAAGGATCCCAAATTTTCGGGATCTTAATTACGATGTGGAGATGGGAGAAAGGGGGCGGTTTTTGTTTTGCTTTGTTTTTATTAAGTTAGGCTGTTGGCAGGAAAATCAGACTCCCACTTCCATTGACTAAGTGTCTACAATATGTGGTGTCAGACAGTATGGGGGAGACAAGAAAGTGTAAAATTCGGAGAGCTTATGCATAAATTCAGCAAAACTTTGAGTGCCTATTATAGGCCAGACATAGTAGCAAGCCCCAGGGACTCAACAATGAGGAGACAGCCAGGCCCGGAACCACATCTCTGGTGATGCAGACAGATCTGTAAGCAAATAAGGTGAGAAGAGGTGGGCTGGATGCTGGACAGGTGTGCCTGGCCTGACTGCCTTAACCAGAAAAGGCATTGCTAAGGAGAAGGGCCTGATCTGGTCTAGAAGAGGGAGCCCAGGCGGAAAAGATCAGTCCAGGAAGACGGCATGTGCAAAAGCACAGGGCTGGAGAGAACAAGGCCTCCAAGGGAGTTCTGAGAGCCGCAGTTAGCCTGAGTGAAGCCTGGTGAGGGCAGAGTGAGTCAGGAAGGCAGGAGGGCCAAATCACAGCTTTCAGTCGGCTGACCAACGTGCAAAACTGTCCTTGGCCCCAAGTGTCCCCACGTGCAACATGGAGGTAATAGTACTCCCCTCACAGAGTTGTGAAGATTAATGAGTTAGTATTTGTGAAGTGCCTAGAACAGTGCCTGGCACAGAGTGAGTACTGCATAAGGGTTAGTATTATTGTATCACACTCTTATCAGTCAACCATTCAGTTTCTACCATGTTGCCATCTTTGCCTAACTCTGTGTCTTTGGACATTTGTTTGAATATCGACTCATTTATAAAAATGAGTAGAAGACAGAAAAATGAAAGTGCTGATTCTAGTAATAAACATGTCTCCAACAATGAAATAATGACAAAGATGGAAGTCATTAGGTATGCAGAGAGAAGTGAATCATTAGCTTCAATCAAACACTTATAGTTCTATATCTGTCACCTCTGTTTTAGTATAAAGGAAAAGAAGTTAAAGAGTAGTGTCTGGTACATAGAAGGGGTTCAATAAATCAACGAAATGAACAATGATATTATACTTTAAATATATCGTTGAATTTTGCATGTCTAAGACAAAATATTTCTAGAGATTACATAGAGGAAAGAGAATCCCTATTGTAACATATACATCTATTGTTTGTTTTTTTATGCTACAATTTTTTTTTTTTTTTTTTTTGAGACGGAGTCTCGCTCTGTCGCCCAGGCTGGAGTGCAGTGGCCGGATCTCAGCTCACTGCAAGCTCCGCCTCCCAGGTTTAGGCCATTCTCCTGCCTCAGCCTCCCGAGTAGCTGGGACTACAGGTGCCCGCCACCACGCCCGGCTTTTTTTTTTTTTTTTTTGTATTTTTTTAGTAGAGACGGGGTTTCACTGTGTTAGCCAGGATGGTCTCGATCTCCTGACCTCGTGATCCGCCCGTCTCGGCCTCCCAAAGTGCTGGGATTACAGGCTTGAGCCACCGCGCCCGGCCTTATGCTACAATTTTAGCACATATGTATTAGAGACAGATGGTGGCTGCCTGTCAACATAACAGTTTCAGATCTTTAGTACAGACTTGCCGAGTCGCTGTTTCACAGAGTTGTATGTCTTAGGGGAAGCTGACCCTTGACAAGAGTAAGCTAAGGTAATCCCATTTGCCTTGTAGTTAGTTCAGGAAACAAATTGACAAGCACTCTGACTAATGGGATGGGAGTGGTGTCTACTGAGGGGCCAGATGGTCTTCTTCTTGAAGCTGTTGGATCTGGATAGTATACATAGAGTTGCTATATCCATCTTCATACCAGCCTGAGGACAGATCCAACATTGAAAACAGCAAAGCAGGAAGCTGAAAAAACCAGTCACAGGTGACATTAACCATAACTGAGTTAGCCATTTCTGAAGCCAATTGAGGTTTAGGTTTTTATGTACATGTATGTGTATGTGTGTGGATGCATGTGTGTTAGTCCATTCTCATGTTGCTGTAAAGAAGTATCTGAGACTGGGTAATCTCTAAAGAAAAGAGATTTAATTGGTTCACAGTTATACAGGCTGTACAGGAAGCATAGTGCTGGTGTCTGCTTCTGGTGAGGCCTCAGAAAGCTTTCAGCTGTGATGGAAGGTCACAGGGAACCAGTGTGTACATAGCGAGAGTGGGAGCAAAAGAAGTGGGGAGTGCCACACTCTTTTAAACAACCAGATCTCACATGTGAACTCAGAGCAAGAACTCACTCATTATAGGGAGGATGGCATCCAGCCATTCATGAGAAATCCACTCCGATCCAATACCTCCCACTAGGTCCCACCTCCAACATTAGTAATTGCCATTATCAACATATATGTACGTATTGTGCCTGAAAGGCATCCCATACATTTTCAAGGGTATATTACTATAAGAAAGTACAGGACTACATTAAATGACATAATAAGAAAGTTAGCCTTTATCACTGGCATTGCTCCCTTTTCTTTCTTTCCTGTCTTGAACTCAGACGTGATGCTTGAAGTGCTAGAATGTTTTGTGACTACGAAGAAAGGGCAAGACAATTGCAGACCTTTCCAGTTAGAACATTGTGGAACCACTGAACCAATACCAGCAGCCACCTAACTCCAGATTTCTTATTATATAGGAAAAATAACCCTCTTTTTGTTTGGCTTTGTGTTCTGTTACATGTAGCTAAAGATATTCCTAACTGGTAGAGGGAAGACAGTACATTCATTTTTGGATCTGCTGAGTTTTAGATATGGTGGGAAATCCAGATGATATGGAAATATGATTGGATTCTGTAGAAAAGTTTGGATGGTAAGTTTAGGGTAAAGATTCTTCAGCAAATGGTGATAAATAGAAGTCAGTGGTCTTTAAACTTTTGCCCACACATGCCCTAAAATAGTTACAAAAATATTTTCTCTTGCATTTTTTCCCAATATTTTATTATGAATATTTTCAAACATACAAAATAATTGAAATAGTTGGGCAAGGAGCATCATATACTCACCCTCTAGATTCTACAATCAACATTTTGCTTTGGTTGCATTACTTAATCTATACATTTGTCCATTTCTCAATCTACCTTGTTTTTTGATTCATTTCCAAATAAATTTTAGGCAATATGTTTCACCCCTAAACTCTTGAGCATGCATAACATTACCTAGAGTTCAAATATCTATTTACTATTTTTCTAAAATTTACCTCAATGAAATGTACATTTTAAGTATATTATTTAATAATTCTTGACAAATGCTTTTGCCTTTCTAACCCCAAATCCTATTAAGATATAGAATATTACTGTCACCTCAGGAAGCTTTCAAGTTTTCATATAACCTTTCCCCGTCAATCTTTGCCCACATCCCTCCTACAGGCAAACACTGTTCTGATTTTCTTTCACTATAGATTACATTTGCCTGTTTTAAACCTTCATATAAATGGCATTGTATAGTATTACCCTCACACATTTTTAAGTTACATATAAAATTATTTATTATAAGTTTGAATATTTTCAGAGATGTCACTTCTGGTGTGTCTTAAATATTGACTTTTAAAATCAAATGACCATATTACTCATTTTAATACATCTAATAGAAACTGAATGCCAGTATGATCTGCTACCTGTTATCATCCATTTAAAAAATACATGAACAAAGCCGGGAATGGTGGCTCACACCTGTAATCTCAGCACTTTGGGAGGCCCAAGGCAGGAGGATCACTTGAGTCCAGGAGTTTGAGACCAGCCTGAGAAACATAGTGAGACTCTATCTCTACAAAACAAATGGACAAAATTAGCCGGGTGTGTTGGTGCTCACTGTAGTCCCAGCTACTCCAGAGGCTGAAGTGGGAGGATCCCCTGAGCGTGGGAGGTCTAGGCTGCTGTGAGCTGGCATTGCACCATTGCACTCCAGCCTGGGTGGCAGAATGAGACCATGTCTGAAAAAAAAAAAAAAAAAAGCAAGTTCCTCTTTAACAGGGTGAAAATTTTAATCTTTCCTTTTGCTTCTTGAACTTGTATTTCCATTTTACAAAATGTCATCCTAAATTAATGCATGTTTATGCTTGAAAGATTTTTCTTGAATGTCCTTTTATATCTGTCTGAACAAAATTTACTATATTTATTAAAAGAAATTAAACTTTTCCCCCGAGACCATAAGGCTGTAAGTGTTAACTAATTTCTTCTAGATCAGGGGTGTCCAATCTTTTGGCTTCCCTGGGCCACGTTAGAAGAAGGATCATTGTGTTGGGACACACATAAAATACACTAACACTAATGATAGCTGATGACATTTTAGAAAATCACAAAGTACTCATAATATTTTAAGAAAGTTTATGCATTTGTGTTGGGCAGCATTCGAAACCATCCTGGGTCGCATGCAGCCCAGGGTTGGTCAAACTTGTTCTAGATTAAGTTACTGTTAAAATTATTTTTGATATACAAGTGGTTAAAATTGTATACTAAATTTAAAATATAGCTTTAAATAAACAGTCACTAAACTTAAAGGTAAAATATTGCTGGAAATGCATCTCTTAATGATATTGGTGGGATTGGTATTTTTTTTCTACTAGTTCATATATCTCTGAATGAATATTATTGCTAGAATCACAAGACTCACCATAAATTCCCTTAATATTTTTCATTGTTTTGATACGAATGTTGAAAAACCCTGTTTAGACAAATAAGTAGATAAAGATGGAAGACGTTTTTATAGCAATGCCAACCAATTCTTTAAACCTCTTCTGAATTATGTGCCCCAATTCACACACTGATACATGCTTATATGGTAATTCCCAGTGTTGGAGGAGGGACCTAGTGGGAGGTATTGGATCATGGGAGTGGATCCCTCATGAATGGCTGGGTGGCATTCTCCCTATAATGAGTGAGTTCTTGCTCTGAATTCACGTGTGAGATCTGGTTGTGCAAAAGAACATGGCACCTCCCACCCTTGCTATTAAACTATTTTTAATGATTAAAACAAATGACAATTCCATTTGGCCTTTCTTCAATTTTATTTTTTTATTATAATTTTTTTTTTTTGTTTTTGTTTTTTGTTTTTTTTTTTTTAAGATCTTTGAGAAATCTTTTTTTTTTTTTTATTATACTTTAAGTTCTAGGGTACATGTGCATGACGTTTATATCATGTATAACTCCCCAATGCAATCCCTCCCTCCTCCCCCCTCCCCATGATAGGCCCCAGTGTGTGATGTTCCCCTTCCCGAGTCCAAGTGATCTCATTGTTCAGTTCCCACCTATGAGTGAGAACATGCGGTGTTTGGTTTCTCTTCTTGTGATAGTTTGCTAAGAATGATGGTTTCCAGCTGCATCCATGTCCCTACAAAGGACGCAAACTCATCCTTTTTTATGGCTGCATAGTATTCCATGGTGTATATGTGCCACATTTTCTTAATCCAGTCTGTCACAGATGGACATTTGGGTTGATTCCAAGTCTTTGCTATTGTGAATAGTGCCGCAATAAACATACGTGTGCATGTGTCTTTGTAGTAGAGTAATTTATAATCCTTTGGGTATATACCCAGTAGTGGGATGGCTGGGTCATATGGTACATCTAGTTCTAGATCCTTGAGGAATCGCCATACTGTTTTCCATAATGGTTGAACTAGTTTACAATCCCACCAACAGTGTAAAAGTGTTCCTATTTCTCCACATCCTCTCCAACACCTGTTGTTTCCTGACTTCTTAATGATTGCCATTCTAACTGGTGTGAGATGGTATCTCATTGTGGTTTTGATTTGCATTTCTCTGATGGCGAGTGATGATGAGCATTTTTTCATGTGTCTGTTGGCTGTATGGATGTCTTCTTTTGAGAAATGTCTGTTCATATCCTTTGCCCACTTTTTGATGGGGTTGTTTGTTTTTTTCTTGTATATTTGTTTGAGTTCTTTGTAGATTCTGGATATTAGCCCTTTGTCAGATGAGTAGGTTGCAAAAATTTTCTCCCATTCTGTAGGTTGCCTGTTCACTCTGATGGTAGTTTCTTTTGCTGTGCAAAAGCTCTTTAGTTTAATTAGATCCCATGTGTCAATTTTGGCTTTTGCTGCCGTTGCTTTTGGTGTTTTAGACATGAAGTCCTTGCCCATGCCTATGTCCTGAATGGTACTACCTAGATTTTCTTCTAGGGTTTTTATGGTATTAGGTCTAACATTTAAGTCTCTGATCCATCTTGAATTAATTTTCGTATAAGGGGTAAGGAAAGGATCCAGTTTCAGCTTTCTACTTATGGCTAGCCAATTTTCCCAGCACCATTTATTAAATAGGGAATCCTTTCCCCATTTCTTGTTTCTCTCAGGTTTGTCAAAGATCAGATGGCTGTAGATGTGTGGTATTATTTCTGAGGACTCTGTTCTGTTCCATTGGTCTATATCTCTGTTGTGGTACCAGTACCATGCTGTTTTGGTTACTGTAGCCTTGTAGTATAGTTTGAAGTCAGGTAGCGTGACGCCTCCAGCTTTGTCCTTTTGACTTAGGATTGTCTTGGCAATGCGGGCTCTTTTTTGGTTCCATATGAACTTTAAAGCCGTTTTTTCCAATTCTGTGAAGAAACTCATTGGTAGCTTGATGGGGATGGCATTGAATCTATAAATAACCTTGGGCAGTATGGCCATTTTCATGATATTGATTCTTCCTATCCATGAGCATGGTATGTTCTTCCATTTGTTTGTGTCCTCTTTGATTTCACTGAGCAGTGGTTTGTAGTTCTCCTTGAAGAGGTCCTTTACATCCCTTGTAAGCTGGATTCCTAGGTATTTTATTCTCTTTGAAGCAATTGTGAATGGAAGTTGATTCCTGATTTGGCTCTCTGCTTGTCTGTTACTGGTATATAAGAATGCTTGTGATTTTTGCACATTAATTTTGTATCCTGAGACTTTGCTGAAGTTGCTTATCAGCTTAAGGAGATTTTGGGCTGAGACAATGGGGTTTTCTAAATATACAATCATGTCATCTGCAAACAGGGACAATTTGACTTCTTCTTTTCCTAACTGGATACCCTTGATTTCTTTCTCTTGCCTGATTGCCCTAGCCAGAACTTCCAACACTATGTTGAATAGGAGTGGTGAGAGAGGGCATCCCTGTCTTGTGCCAGTTTTCAAAGGGAATTTTTCCAGTTTTTGCCCATTCAGTATGATATTAGCTGTGGGTTTGTCATAAATAGCTCTTATTATTTTGAGGTACGTTCCATCAATACCGAATTTATTGAGCGTTTTTAGCATAAGGGCTGTTGAATTTTGTCAAAAGCCTTTTCTGCATCTATTGAGATAATCATGTGGTTCTTGTCTTTGGTTCTGTTTATATGCTGGATTACGTTTATTGATTTGCGAATGTTGAACCAGCCTTGCATCCCAGGGATGAAGCCCACTTGATCATGGTGGATAAGCTTTTTGATGTGCTGCTGAATCCGGTTTGCCAGTATTTTATTGAGGATTTTTGCATCGATGTTCATCAGGGATATTGGTCTAAAATTCTCTTTTTTTGTTGTGTCTCTGCCAGGCTTTGGTATCAGGATGATGTTGGCCTCATAAAAAGAGTTGGGGAGGATTCCCTCTTTTTCTATTGATTGAAATAGTTTCAGAAGGAATGGTACCAGCTCCTCCTTGTACCTCTGGTAGAATTCAGCTGTGAATCCATCTGGTCCTGGACTTTTTTTGGTGGGTAGGCTATTAATTGTTGCCTCAATTTCAGAGCCTGCTATTGGTCTATTCAGGGATTCAACTTCTTCCTGGTTTAGTCTTGGGAGAGTGTAAGTGTCCAGGAAATTATCCATTTCTTCTAGATTTTCTAGTTGATTTGCGTAGAGGCATTTATAGTATTCTCTGATGGTTGTTTGTATTTCTGTGGGGTCGGTGGTGATATCCCCTTTATCATTTTTTATTGCGACTATTTGATTCCTCTCTCTTTTCTTCTTTATTAGTCTTGCTAGCGGTCTGTCAATTTTGTTGATCTTTTCAAAAAACCAACTCCTGGATTCATTGATTTTTTGGAGGGTTTTTTGTGTCTCTATCTCCTTCAGTTCTGCTCTGATCTTAGTTATTTCTTGCCTTCTGCTAGCTTTTGAATGTGTTTGCTCTTGCCTCTCTAGTTCTTTTAATTGTGATGTTAGAGTGTCCATTTTAGATCTCTCCTGCTTTCTCTTGTGGGCATTTAGTGCTATAAATTTCCCTCTACACACTGCTTTAAATGTGTCCCAGAGATTCTGGTATGTTGTATCTTTGTTCTCATTGGTTTCGAAGAACATCTTTATTTCTGCTTTCATTTCGTTATGTACCCAGTAGTCATTCAGGAGCAGGTTGTTCAGTTTCCATGTAGTTGAGCGGTTTTGATTGAGTTTCTTAGTCCTGAGTTCTAGTTTGATTGCACTGTGGTCTGAGAGACAGTTTGTTATAATTTCTGTTCTTGTACATTTGCTGAGGAGTGCTTTACTTCCAATTACGTGGTCAATTTTGGAATAAGTGCGATGTGGTGCTGAGAAGAATGTATATTCTGTTGATTTGGGGTGGAGAGTTCTATAGATGTCTATTAGGTCCGCTTGGTGCAGAGATGAGTTCAATTCCTGGATATCCTTGTTAACTTTCTGTCTCGTTGATCTGTCTAATATTGACAGTGGAGTGTTGAAGTCTCCCATTATTATTGTATGGGAGTCTAAGTCTCTTTGTAAGTCTCTAAGGACTTGCTTTATGAATCTGGGTGCTCCTGTATTGGGTGCATAGATATTTAGGAGAGTTAGCTCTTCCTGTTGAATTGATCCCTTTACCATTATGTAATGGCCTTCTTTGTCTCTTTTGATCTTTGATGGTTTAAAGTCTGTTTTATCAGAGACTAGGATTGCAACCCCTGCTTTTTTTTGTTCTCCATTTGCTTGGTAGATCTTCCTCCATCCCTTTATTTTGAGCCTATGTATGTCTCTGCATGTGAGATGGGTCTCCTGAATACAGCAGACTGATGGGTCTTGACTCTTTATCCAGTTTGCCAGTCTGTGTCTTTTAATTGGAGCATTTAGTCCATTGACATTTAAGGTTAATATTGTTATGTGTGAACTTGATCCTGTCATTATGATATTAACTGGTTATTTTGCTCGTTAGTTGATGCAATTTTTCCTAGCCTCGATGTTCTTTACATTTTGGCATGTTTTTGCAATGGCTGGTACCGGTTGTTCCTTTCCATGTTTAGGGCTTCCTTCAGGGTCTCTTGTAAGGCAGGCCTGGTGGTGACAAAATCTCTAAGCATTTGCTTATCTGTAAAGGATTTTATTTCTCCTTCACTGATGAAGCTTAGTTTGGCTGGATATGAAATTCTGGGTTGAAAATTCTTTTCTTTAAGAACGTTGAATATTGGCCCCCACTCTCTTCTGGCTTGTAGAGTTTCTGCCGAGAGGTCTGCTGTTATTCTGATGGGCTTCCCTTTGTGGGTAACCCGACCTTTCTCTCTGGCTGCCCTTAGGATTTTTTCCTTCATTTCAACTTTGGTGAATCTGGCAATTATGTGTCTTGGAGTTGCTCTTCTGGAGGAGTATCTTTGTGGCGTTCTCTGTATTTCCTGAATTTGAATGTTGGCCTGCCCTACTAGGTTGGGGAAGTTCTCCTGGATGATATCCTGAAGAGTGTTTTCCAACTTGGTTCCATTTTCCCCCTCATTTTCAGGCACCCCAATCAGACGTAGATTTGGTCTTTTTACATAATCCCATACTTCTTGCAGGCTTTGTTCATTTCTTTTTCTTCTTTTTTCTTTTGGTTTCTCTTCTCGCTTCATTTCATTCATTTGATCCTCAATCGCTGATACTCTTTCTTCCAGTTGATCGAGTCGGTTACTGAAGCTTGTGCATTTGTCACGTATTTCTCGTGTCATGGTTTTCATCTCTGTCATTTCGTTTATGATCTTCTCTGTATTAATTAGTCTAGCTGTCAATTCTTCCACTTTTTTTCAAGATTTTTAGTTTCTTTGCGCTGGGTACGTAATTCCTCCTTTAGCTCTGAGAGGTTTGATGGACTGAAGCCTTCTTCTCTCATCTCGTCAAAGTCATTCTCTGACCAGCTTTGATCCGTTGCTGGCGATGGGCTGCGCTCCTTTGCAGGAGGAGATGCGCTCTTATTTTTTGAATTTCCAGCTTTTCTGCCCTGCTTCTTCCCCATCTTTGTGGTTTTATCTGTCTCTGGTCTTTGATGATGGTGACGTACTGATGGGGTTTTGGTATAGGTGTCCTTCCTGTTTGATAGTTTTCCTTCTGACAGTCAGAAGGACTGTCTGTTGGTCTGTTGGAGATTGCTTGAGGTCCACTCCAGACCCTGTTTGCCTGGGTGTCAGCAGCAGAGGTTGCCGAAGATAGAATATTGCTGAACAGCGAGTGTACCTGTCTGATTCTTTCTTTGGAAGTTTCCTCTCAGGGGTGACTCCACCCTGTGAGGTGTGGGGTGTCAGACTGCCCCTAGTGGGGGATGTCTCCCAGCTAGGCTACTCAGGGGTCAGGGACCCACCTGAGCAGGCAGTCTGTCCGTTCTCAGATCTTAACCTCCGCGTTAGGAGATCCACGGCTCTCCCCAAAGCTGTCAGACAGAGTCGTTCGCGTCTGCCACGGCCCCGCTCTTTCCCCTAATGGACTGCAGCTGTGCGCTGTCCGCAGAGGTAGAGTCTACAGAAACAGGCAGGCTTCCTTGAGCTGCTGTGAGCTCCACCCAGTTCGAGCTTCCCAGCGGCTTTGTTTACCTACTTAAGCCTCAGCAATGGCGGGCGCCCCTCCCCCAGCCTCGCTGCTGCCTTGCGGATAGATCGCCGCAGAGGGCTGTGTTAGCAGTGAGGGAGGCTCCGTGGGCGTGGGACCCTCCCGGCCAGGTATGGGATATATTCTCCTGGTGTGCCTGTTTCCTTAAAGCGCAGTATTGGGGTGGGAGTTACCCGATTTTCCAGGTGTTGTGTGTCTCAGTTCCCCTCGCTAGGAAAAGGGATTTCCTTCCCCCTTGCGCTTCCAGGTGAGGCGATGCCTCGCCCTGCTTCAGCTCACGCTGGTCAGGCTGCAGCAGCTGACCAGCACCGATTGTCCGGCACTCCCTAGAGAGATGACCCCAGTACCTCAGTTGAAAATGCAGAAATCACCGGTCTTCTGTGTCGCTCGCGCTGGGAGTTGAAGACTGGAGCTGTTCCTATTCGGCCATCTTGCTCCGCCCCCCGAGAAATCTTTCTGTTTTTTTTTTTTTTGAGAAAGAGTCTCGCTCTGTTACCCAGGCTGGAATGCAGTGGCATGACAAAACTCACTGCAACCTCTCTGCCTCCCAGGCTTAAGTGATCCTCCCACCTCAGCCTCCCAAGTAGCTGGGACCACAGCCATGTACCACCACACCTGGCTACTTTTTGTATTTTTCTTTTTTTTGGTAGAGATGGGGTCTTACCATGTTGCCTAGGCTGGTTTCAAGTGATCCCCCTGCCTCGGCCTCCCAAAGTGCTGGGATTACAGGTGTGAGCCACCTCATCTGGCCCTTTCTTCAATTTTATTGAAAGCATAGAGTTGGAACCCTTGTAACTTACAAAGGCATTTATTGCCCATATTATAGTTATTTACTTTCTCAGCACCTACAGCAACTTTGCAAACTGGTGACCAAGAGATTTCTACAACCTGGGGAAATATACCCGATTCAGAACGGGTGAGCAGTAGCTTGTGGAAGATACCTCGGTTGTAGGCATGTTCCCAGGCAGATGGATTCTAGGAAGGAATACACCTGGAAATTAATGAGCGGCAAACTGATTTTCTTAAAACTGTTTGTGTTGGAGCACCTCTGGAAAGAGTTCTTGTATCCCCAGGACATGCATGCCTCAGAGATATACGGCTGTCTTAAGCCATAAGAATGGATGATATGCCCAGGAAGAGTGTGAAAAGGGTCGAGAACAGAAACTTTAGAGCAACAACATTTTAAGATGTGGGCAAAAGAGATGTGACGCTTAAAGGAGACTGGTAAGAAATGACCAGAGACATAGGAGAAAAATCAGAAAGAAGTGGTGTCACAGAAGCTGAGTGAGGAGTTTCTCGATGGAGGCAGTGTCCACAGTGCAAAATACCTCAGCAGTGTGAGGTGAGAGAAGAGTTCATTGCATGTAGTGATTTGGTACCTTAGGACACTGACAACCTCAGCTATTGCCACTGCAGAAAAGTGGGGGTGGACTGGGTAAGCTGGGCCACAACTTAGGAGGGAACGAGTGATGAGGAAGTCATCATAATTGCTCTCTCTTCCTTTTTTTTTTTTTTAAGTGAGAAATGTGCTTTTTGTTTAACTTTTATTTTAAGTTCAAGGGTACATGTGCAGGTTTGTGATATAGGTAAACTTGTGCCATGGGTTTATTTGTACAGATTGTTTGTCACCCAGGTATTAAGCCCAGTATCCATTAGTTATTTTTCCTGATCCTCTCCCTCCTCCCACCTTCCACCTTCCTCTAGGCCTCAGAGTGTGTTGTTCTCCCTTATGTGTCCATGTGTTCTCATCATTTAGCTTATAATTGAGAACATACAGTATTTGGTTTCCTGTTCCTACATTAGTTTGCTAAGGATAATGCCCTCCAGCTCCATCTATGTCCCTGCTAAGGACATAATCTTGTTCTTTTTATGGCTGCATAGTATTCCATGGTGTGTATGTACCACGTTTTCTTTATCCAGTTCACCATTGATGGACATTTAGGTTGATTCTATGTTTTTGCTATTGTGAAGAGTGCTGCAATGAACATATGCTTGCATGTCTTTATAATAGAATGATTTATATTCCCGTGGGATATACCCAGTAATGACATTGCTGGGTCAAATGATATTTCTGTTTTTAGTTCTTTGAAGAATCACCACATTGCCTTCCACCATGGTTGAACTAATTTACACTCCCATCGACAGTATGTAAATGTTCCTTTTTCTCTGCAACGTTGCTAGCATGCGTTATTTTTTGACTTCTTAATAATAACCATTCTGACTGGTGTGAGATGGTATGTCATTGTGGTTTTGATTTGCATTTCTCTCATGATCAGTGATGTTGAGTGTTTTTTCATATCCTTGTTGGCTGCATGTATGTCTTCTTTTGAAAACAGTCTGTTTATATCCTTTACTCACTTTTTAATGGGGCTGTTTTTTTCTTTTAAATTTGTTTAAGTGTTTTATAGATGCTGGAGATGAGACCTTTGTCAGATGCATAGTTTGCAAACATTTTCTCCCACTCTGTAGGTATTGAAACTGGGTATTGAAGGAACATACCTCCAAATAAAAAGAGCCATCTATGACAAACCCAGAGCCAACATCATACCGAATGGGGAAAAGTTGGAAGCATTCCTCTTGAAAACCGGCACAAGACCAGGATGCCCTCTCTCACCACTTCTATTTAACACAGTATTGGAAGTCCTGGCCAGAGCAATCAGGCAAGAGGAAAAAAATAAAGTCATCTAGATAGGAAGAGAGGAAGTTAAACTTTTTCTGTTTGCAGACAACATTATCCTATATATACAAAATCCCATTGTCTCAGCCCAAAAGCTCCTTAAGCTGATAAACAACTTCAGCCAAGTCTCAGGATACAAAATCAATATGCAGAAATCACTAACTTTTCTTTTCTTTATTATTAT
The DNA here is from genome assembly GCF_009764315.1 of Trachypithecus francoisi. NCBI lineage: Eukaryota > Metazoa > Chordata > Mammalia > Primates > Cercopithecidae > Trachypithecus > Trachypithecus francoisi. The sequence goes on along the minus strand of NW_022681470.1, from coordinate 106,795,390 downwards.
TATTTTTAGATGGAATCTTGCTCTGTCACCCAGGCTGCAGTGCAATGGCACTACCGCGGCTCCCTGCAACCTCCACCTTCCAGGTTCAAGCAATTCTCCCTCAGGCTCCTGAGCAGCTGGGACTACAGGTGCGCGCCACCATGCACAGCTAATTTTTTTTTTTTTGTATTTTTAGTAGAGATGGGGTTTCACCAAGTTGGTCAGGATGGTCTCAAACTCCTTACCTCATGATCCACCTGCCTTGGCTTCCCAAAGTGCTGAGACTACAGGTGTGAGCCACCACACCCAGGCAAAAATCACTAACTTTTCTATAAACCAACAACAGTCAAGCTGAGAGCCAAATTAGAAATGCAATCCTGTTCACAATTGCCACACACACAAAAAATAAAATACCTAGGAATACAACTAACAAAGGAGGTGAAATATCTCTGTAAGGAGACCTACAAAACACTGCTCAAAGAAATCAGAGATGACACAAACGAATAGAAAACATTCCATGCTCATGGATGGGAAGAGTCAACATTGTTAAAATGGCTATACTGCCCAAAATAATTTATAGATTCAATGTTATTCCTATTAAACTACCATTGACATTCTCCACAGAACTATAAGAATTATTTTAAAGTTCATATGGAACCAAAAAAGAGCCCAAATAGTCAAGACAATCCTAAGCAAAAATAACAAAGCTGGAGGCATCACATTACCCAACTTCCAACTATACCAGAGGGCTACAGTAACCAAAACAGCACAGTATTGGTACAAAAGTAGACACATAGACAAATGGAACAGAATAGAGAACCCAGAAATAAGGCTGTACACCTGCAACTATCTGATCTTTGACAAACCTGACAAAAACAAGCAATAGGGAAAAGACTCCCGTATTCAATAAATGGTGCTGGGATAACTGGCTAGCCATATGCAAAAGATTGAAACTGGACCCCTTCCTTACAACATATAAAAAAATCAACTCAAGATGGATTAAAGACTTAAATGTAAAACCCCAAGCTATAGAAACCCTGGATGACAACCTAGGCAATACCATTTTGAACAATTAATTGGTCTTTCAAGAGACTTACTTGTGAGTGGTGCAGCAAGATGGGTGGAAGCAAGCTTCCTTTTCTTTTTTCTTTTCTTCCTTCCTTTCTTAATGGGGAAAGATTTAAATGTGTTCATAGTCCTGGGAGAAGGTGCCTGGGGAGAGAGAGGTTGAAGGAGAAGAAAAGCAAGAGGAGTGTTTCTGAAGAAATAGAAAAGGACTGAGAACCAGACACTGATGGGGGCTTGCATTTGGAAACAAGGAAAATAAACAAGGGTGGAGTTGTAGAACCATTTTGTATTATATATCTCATAACCCTAGTATCTGAACTCTCTGTGATCTGACTTTGCTGCCTGTGGACTTTTCTACGTATTGATTTTAGTGTCTTGTTCCTTGTGTATTATGTGATATTTTTAAAGCTGTAAACTGTTTACTTTCCTTGGAAATTTGTGAGAATTCTTTGAGTCCTTTGTGGAGATTTTATTCCTCCAGAGAGGATTTTCTTTGCCTTCTGCAAATCATCTCAAGGCAGTACCACAGTGTTAATTCAGACAACAAATCCATTTGAAGGCTGGCTTGTGGTTACAAGGTCTCAGGGGAGATTTTCCCCACTCCAACACCAAGATCAAAACACACACATTTCTTCGTCCTCTTTTGCACGATGGGTTTATTTCTTATCTTCTACTCTTCCCTTGAGGGTGTATCCTTTGGGAGGAGGTACCAGGTTTGGGTGGGGTCTCCTAATACACTGTCTATGTTAGTGGCATTTGAGGCTTTACTTCACAAACCCCAAGCCGTTGCAGCTGTCGAAACAGAAACCGAGGGTAAAAGGTGGCTTTGGTGCCTGCTTACTTCGAGTTCTGGCTTTCATTTCGTTTTGGCCTTTGTAGATTCTCTTCCTTTTGTGCTAGCCCAGCAATGTGGTTTTATTTTTACATTCTTACATATTTTATCCAGTGTCTTAGTTTCAGTCGATAAGGTAGTTCAGGATATCAAATCTGCCCTACTGCTAGAAAAGGAAGCCTGGTGTGCCTGCTATCATAACTTTGGTTTTGACAAGCAAACATGAACAGTTTTTGCCTGCTGAGTTTATAGCATATGAACCTTGTTGCTATGCAGCTGTTGTTGGAAAATAGTCTGTGGGCTCAGAGTTTCTAAACCAACCGTCTATTGGATGCCCAGAGAAGGAAGGAAAGCGAGGGCCCTGGCTTGCTGATTACAAACCATCTCCATGGTCACAGGTTGCTGGGTGCTCCTTTTACAATGTTTTCCCAGCAGCATTCAGGCAGCAGTAGCTTCCTTTGATCATTTTTCAGTTTCTGTTATTTGCTAATGAGAGAAAGTTTATACCTGCTTGTGGGGACATGAGTGAAGAAAGAGAAGGGACTTTGAAACAGGAGAAGAGAGCAAACTCAAAAGGTAACTGATTGTTTCCATAGGACCCTATGGGAGCAACTAGCCCATTTTTGTTTTCACTTGTGCAGCCATTTGGGGGAAGGAGAGAAACATAACTCATCCAGGTCTGAGGTCTAAGTTTGAATATTTATTGTCTCTCACAGATGATCCCCATTTGAATCATCCAAATTAGGAAAGAGTTTAAAAAATTACTGAGTAATAGTCTGGCAGAATTTTAATGTGACTTTTCTTGTTGTCTTTAAGTTTGAACAGAGGCCCCAAAGGCTGAGAGCAAAATTGTAGGTACTTAAGTACTTTTACAATCTAAAGCAAGGTGCAAGATTGTCTATATTAGCCAGACATTGTATATTTATATAAGAGATTTATTATAAGGAGTTGGCTCATGTGATTACGGAGGCTGGTAGTCTTGAGGTCTGCAGTCAGCAAGCTGGAGACCCAGGAGAGCCAATGGTGGGGTTCTAGTCTGAATGCTGTCAGGCTCCAGACCCAGGGAGAGCTGATATTTCAGTTCAAGTCCAAAAACAGGAAAAGATCTTGTCCCAGGTCAAGCACTCAGGAAGGAGTTCCTTTTTACTTGCAAAAGGGTGACCCTTTTTGTCCTATTCAGGCCTTCAACTGAGCAGATGAGAGCTGCCCTTTAAGAATGGCAATCTGCTTTACTTGGTCTACCAATTTAAATGTAAATCTCATCCAAAAACACCCTCACAGGCATACCCAGAATAATGTTTGACCAAATATTTGGGGTCCCCATGGCCTAGTCAAGTTGACATATAAAATTAACCATCACAGGGAACAAAAGAAATGTTAAACAGTTGCCCAAATTGAAAACATACAATGAGATGGTAAATGTATACCCACATATATCAGTAACTTCTGATGAAAATAATCAAGAAAAAGAGAGAGTGCACAAATACCAATGTCAGGAATAAAAAAAATTAATAACTCCAGATCTGCAGACATTTAGATAATAATAAGAGGATAATATAAACAACTGCAAATAAATTTGAAAGCTAGGTAAAATGGACTGATTCCTTTGAAAAGTAACATCAGAATGGACTCAGTGAAAATTAGAAGTTTGAATAGTCTTGTAAGCATTAACAAAATTGTATATGATCTTTTCACAAAAACAAAAAAGTCTAGCCCAGATTGTCCTTCATTGGTGAGTTCTGCCAAATGTTTAGGTATGAAATAATTCCAATCTTATGCAAACTCTTCCAGAGAATAGACAAGGAGGGAGTGTTTAAAAAATACTAAAATTATGAGACTCATAACATGATCTTGAAACCCAAACCTGAAAAAGACAGGACAGTAATGAAAAGGAAAATTATAGGTCAGTTTCACTTACGAACATAGATGCAAAAATCTTCAGCGAAGTAATAGCCAACAAAATAGTAATATCTCACTTATTTGTGGGCTCTAAATATCAAAACAATTGAACTCATGGACCAGAGAGTAGAAGGATAGTTACCAGGGGCTGGGAAAGGGAGTGGGGAGTTGGAGGGGAGGGTGCGGTTGGTTAATAAGTACAAAAAAAAAATTAGAAAGAATGAAGAAGACCAACTATTTGACAGTACAATAGGGTAACTGTAGTCAATAATAGCTTAATTGTACATTTTAAAATAAAAAGTGTAACTGAATCATTTATAACTGAAAGAACAAATGCTTGAAGGGATGGACACCCCCTTCTCCATGATGTGCTTATTTCACATTGCATGCCTGTATCAAAGTATCTCATGTACACCGTAAATATATACACCTACGATGTAGTGTATTTAAAATTTAAAAAGATATGTAGTAATACATAAAAAGTCTAATACATCATGACTGTATAGGGCAGGAATACAATGTTGATTTACATTTCAATCAGTATAATCTACCACATTCATAAAGGAGAAAAATTCTATGGTCATCTCAGTAAACACAGAAAAATCTTTTGATAATTCAACATCGATTTGTTGTAAAAATTCTAAGCAACTAGGTATAGATGGGAATTCATTGCTGTATGATAAAATTTTGGTGACAAGACAGATTCCTGCTATCACTACTTCTACTCATCACTGTACCACAGAGCTTAATAAGATAAATTAAATGTATTAGGTTTAGAAAGAAAGAAATAAAGTTGTCATTATTTGCAGATGATCTAATTGTGTGTTTATTTTGATTTTCTACATAAAAAATAGGTTACTAGAATTAATAAGAGCGCTTACTAAATTTTCTGATGATTAAAATAAATGTGAGAATATCTTTTCATTATATCAGTAATGAATAAGAAACTAAAATTTAAAAGAACATAGCTTAAAATAGCATAAGAAGTATCTACTCTCTAGAAAAGACACATAAGAACTTTACAGGGAAAAATTAAAGTCTTTGTTGGGTAATGTTAAGGAAGCTGTTAATGAATGGGGAGATACGCTATGTTTGAATTAGCAAAACTGACATTTTAAAAATGTCAATTCTCTCCAATTTGATGTACAGATTCCAAGCATTTACAATAAAAAAATCTTCACAAAGATATTGTTTGTAGGTTGTTCATGGCGGCATGTGACAGGGTGATGCTGAAAAATTTATATGGAAATTCAAAGGATCAAGAATAGCTGAAACATCACTGAAGAACAAGGTGGGCTGGACTCGCTTTACTAGATATCAAGATTTATAAGCAAGTACAATATTTAAGACAGTGTAGTATTGGCACTGGGATAGACAAAAAAAAACTAAAAGGAAAAAGAGCCGAGAGACTGACTTTTGTGGATGTGAGCAGTTTGTTTATGATGAAAGTACCACTGCTATGCACTGTGGGAAAATGTCCTCAAAAAATGACACTGGGTCAATTAGGTATCCCCACGTAAAAACAATTAACCCCAACCTCACATCGCACACAAAAATTAACTCCGTTTGGGGTATGTACTTAAATGGTAGGTAAAACTATTAATATAAAGTTGTAGAGAATATTGTTTATTGCTTTATTGGCCCCAATTCTTCTCTCCTCCCTGTGCCCATGCCCTTTCCCAGGTGACTTTGCAGTTCCTCTCACAAAAGGGGAAGAGTATGTTTTTCCTCCCTGAACTCTATATGTTTGGCTTAAGTCCTTTGGTGGAAGTGACAGTGTGCCATTCTGAGCCTAGGCCTCAAGGGACCTTGGACATCTCTGCTTGCCCTCTTCCACTTATGCCATCCCCATGAGAAGGATATGCCTGATCCAGTCCACTGACCCTGAAAGGGAGATGAGAGATACATGGGTGGAGCTCTCGGGTGAAGCTGCCCCAGCCAAACCCAGCCTGGAGCCAAGCCCAGCCAAGATAAAGTAAGCCCATCCTAGACCAGCTGACCCAGGCACCTGAATGAGAACAAACTAATTTTTGTTTTCCATCACTGAGCTTTGGGTATGTTTGTTAGGCAGCAATAAACTAACATTAGAAGGTGATATAGGCTATATGACTTCCAGATAGGCAAATGTGTTTTAAGCTAGTCACAAAAGTACCTGCTCACCATAAAGAAAAATAGTTTTTATGTTAAAATCAAGAATCCTCATTTATCAGAAAATACTATTAAGAGAGTAAAGAAGCTTGCCATAAAACGGAAGGTGATATTTGCAACCATTCAACAAAAAACCAGTATCAAGAATATTTTAAAAATTCCTACACAGAATTAAGAAAAGATAATTTGACATTTTATATAAAAGCCCATCCACATTTATATGCACCCGTTGCATATAAAATGAGCAAAAAGACTTGAAAGAGTATTTTGCAAAAGAGTAAATCCAAATGGACAATAAACATATGATAATGTTCTCAATCCCAGAAACCAGGGAAATGTCAATTAAAGTCAACAACAAAGTGGTAGCTTAGAGCCCAAGATTAAAACAATGTCAGTGAGAAAATACCAGCTATAGAGATAGTCAGGAACCTTTAAGAAGCAAGATGCCAGATGTTACATTGAAAAATATGTGCTGAGCTGTGCTGCTCTGTAACTACCTGCTCTGTTGTGAATTTGACCCACAATGCCTGTGAGAGTGGTGTTTTCTCTGGAGGACTGAAAGGAAAGGACAGTTGCCTTCTTCCTTGTGTTGCTATGGGGCAGAGAGAATACTGCAGGAGGTGAGGGGCAGAATAGAATGTATAAACTCAACTGCAGTGTGAAAATGCTGGTTACCTCCACCATGTCTTAGGGTATAGCAGTCATGTGTTTTGAGTCGGGTTGATTCCATCCACCTTCAGGGATAAGCCCCGATTGCCCTAAGCCATTCATCGTAATCCCACTTCCTTGGCCATGGATGGCTATATAACCTAAATTGATTCAATCAGACTGAAGTTCTGGACTCTTGCTGAATATTAAACACATATATGACCTGAAAGTGCTGCAGCCAGTTTACTACTATGAGGAACCCAGTCTGAAGACAAATTGTATACAAGGGAAGGGGCAGAGCCAAGAGAATTATGGAATGAAATCCAGTTTGATTAGATCATGCCTGAAATTTTTCTAATTACTACACCTTTCAGTTATATGAACCAGTGAATTTCCTTTATTGTTCAAGCCAGTTTGAGTTGGCTTTCTGCTAGTTGCAGTAGAAGCATCTGTAGAAACTAGAGCAACAGGTGATGAGGAAAGATGTACTGAAATTTCCACAGGATCTGGTGATGAGGAGAAAGTACAAATCATACCACCAAATATGGAATGGAGGCTTAGTAGGTTTAAAAATAATATTAAGGGGGAAGTTTGACTGAGGAACTCTGGCAAATGACACTTGACTGACATATATATCTAGTAGCTCAGTGAAGTTTAGGGATGGGTCCTTGAGAGAACCAACTAGAAAGCCTTTTAAAACTCCGTTGAAGATAATATAAGCTCTTGAAAGGATCCCAAAGAGCAATCATTTCATCAAACGGCTGGGGAAACTGAGGCCCAAAGAGGTTATGGTTTAGATAGTACTTAAGATGGGGCCAGGTTCTGGGTGTCCAGAATTCTCATGAGGATTCTATCAACTCATGAAAGCTCATGATCTTAGATGTGTATAATGAAAAACTTTCATTTTCATCTACTCACATTGAATCTCACTGACTGTATTTTTTCTTCCTCACTCAACTTCTAAAGATCTTTTAGCAATTTAGCAGCAAATAGGTCACTGTCACTCAAATTTACCATCACTTGCTGATGTGGGGAATTCCTGGGGTGCCCTGGGGTGTCCAGATCAGTTATGTAAGCGCTGAGTGAGATTCATCTGTCACAGAGGCTTTCACTCTGCTCATTGCCTGCTTAGCTCCTGGTGGTTTGAAGCTTCCCTTGGATTTGGCATCTCATCCTGGGTTCTTGCTCCTACTCTCCTTGGGGTTCAGCTCTCTCTCTTGGATTTTGAGCACAGTGGCACCAACTCCCTAATTCCTGGTGCAGGTGGAGCCTGCTCTGGCTGTGGTCATGGATTCTGCCATGATCTCTCCAGGTCCTACCTGAGAATTTGATAGTCCTTGACTTTTTTGTTTTTACCCCCGACATGGCTTTGTCACGCAGTGTGATTCTATCTGGTGTCTACCACCTTTCTTGTCTTTACACCACTCTTTCAATCCCCACCTCATTTTCTTTTGCCTGGACCATTAAAATAGTTACTAAAGGCCCTAAACCAAAAAGATCTGAAGAAATGTGTACCTTTTCTGTGGCAATAATGTAAATAATAGAATTTGTTAAGCACTTAATGTGCAGAGCTCTATTCTAATCTCATTATAGTTATTAACTCTCCAAACAACCTTATGCATTATTGCCATTTTTTAAACTGTGAAACTTAAGCACAGAGGAGTTAAGTAACTTGCCCAAGATAACAATGACAGTGGTTGGTTTTGAATCTCAGAGGTCTGGCTAGAATAATGTTTGACCAAATATCTGGGGTCTCCATGGCCCAGTCAAGTTGACATATAAAATTAACCATCACAGGGAGCAGAAGAAATATAAAACAAATAGGATAAATTGAAAGTATACAGTGAGATGGTAAATTTATACCCAAACATATCAGTAACTTCTGTTGTAACTAATCAAGAAGAGAGAATGTACAAATAACCCATGTCAGGAATTAAAAAAGATTAATCACTCCAGATCTGCAGACATTCTCCTGAATGCTCCAAGAGCCTGCATTCTTAACTCCATACTAGTAATTCACCAAACACTGGATAACTGTTATGTGTCAGGCACTGTGCTAGGCACTGAAAATATTGAGTAAATACCTGCTCCTGGGGAGCTTACGGGCTAATGGAAGTGACAGTTATAAACAAAATGTTATGTCATCTACAAGTGCTTTAATAGAAGAATGTATACCATGATGTGGCAATACAGAGGACGGACGTAGGGAGCTATGTGAGGCTTCAGGAAGACATCCCATTTTAGCTCATGTGTCAGAACTGAGCTGGAGTCTGATAGACAGTGAGGGAGTGTGTTTAATGGATGCTGGAAGGGAGACTAGCCCAAGGGATGGTCTGTCTTATCCAGGGAATGCCAAGGAGCTGGATGTGGCAAGAGCATGGAGTGTGCATTTGGAGGGGCAGGTGGCTGGGGGGCAGGTGGGAAGAGGTGGGGAGTAGTGGATAAAATGGCATTGAGACCAAATTTAAAGAATCTTGTCTCTATAGCTGCTAAGTCATAAAAACTTTATTTTGTGAAGAACAGGAGAATGACATGATCAAATTTATGTGCTTTGTTTTGTTTTGTTTTGTTTTTTGAGACAGGGTATCTCTCTGCCACCCAGGCTGGAGTGCTGTGGCACAATCATAGCTCACTGTAGTCTCTGCCTCCCAGGCTCAAGGCGTTCTCCCACTTCAGCCTCCAGAGTATCTGGGACTACAGGTGCACGCCACTACACTGGGCTAATTTATTATTATTTCTTTTTGTAGAGACAGGGTTTTGCCATGTTGCCCAGGCTGGTCTCCAACTCTTGGGCTCAGGTGATCCACCCACCTTGGCCTCCCAAAGTGCTGGGATTACAGGTGTGTGCCACCACGTCTGGCCTCTTAGATTGATGTTTCATGAGATAGAGTACTGGACAGAGTGGAGGACACATTCATCTAACAAATAAATTTCAATTACACAAGACCCTATGCAGATAACTAGATATGATCTCAGATCTTGAGAAGCCCACACATGTTCTGAAAGAGAAGATGTCCATCAAAATCTCGTATTTCAAGGAGTTGAACATTGAGTCCTATGTGAGAAGTCCTGAATGCTCTAAGCACAGTGACAGTTCAGACAGGAAAGATTCCTTTAGGCCACAGAGGGTTGCAGGAAGTGGGGCTGGCATCAGAAGGCTGGGTCCTGAATGATTATTATGATTTCAATATGGCTTGCCCCTTGACACACGTTCTATCACAGCTAGGTGATAGAAATGACCATTGTGAGTGTGTGGAAAGGTGATCTCCACATCGGCCGGAGCGCTGGTGTGTAAAGCCAGGTCTTGGTTGACCAGCTGAAACATGATTCCCAAAGTGCAAGACCTCAGGCGATGTCCTAGGTGACTTTTGGTAGTACATGGTAGACATTTAAAGTTTATTAGTTAGGTGTTGATATTAATATGTACTGAAAATACTTAAACAAGAAATGATAACGTTGCTTCTGACTACACAAGAAAATGAGGCAATTTAATCAATAACTGGAAGTAATAATATGGATGGTGCACAGATAAGACAAAAAGTGTTGAGGAAATATGCAAATAACTGAACATTTGGGGGAACTGGGCTAAGGAGTTTAGGAAAATTTAGGAGGGTAGGCACTGTAAGTGTTAAAGAGTGGTGCTTCTCTAGAAAGATCAAGCTGAGAGCTGGTGTAAAATGGATTCAAATTTTAAAAGTAGAGGCCTGAGCTGGAGATACCAGTAAGGAAACTGTGGTATGCATCAGTGGAAAGAATTTCTTTTATAAGGCATCTGTGCTACTTTTCCTTCACGCGTCGCTATACTTGCTCAAGGTCTCACTGTAAATGTATCAGCTTGTTTCACATGGAAGTGACGCTTGCTGTCAGAAGCGCCCACAATCTCTCCTGCTGCTTTGCTGAAAAATAGACATTTCTTGATTTTGGCAGTGGTCTTTTGACGATTTGACACATTACACATCACAGTTTCATTTCTGGACTCCTTTCCTTGGAATCAATGCCACTCTTTTTGCATCAAAAAGTTTTCATCTGAACGCAGTGGGAGAAATCTTCCAGGAAAAAAGGTAAAAATAAGACTTTCAAAAACTATCAGGCCAGTGCCTCAAAACTGCACAGAAACCTGAGCTCTATTCCAGTGAAACTAAGCAGTATAGAGGCAGCAAAGGCTCCTCATCCCACCCCAACGTCCAACTCTCGTGCAATGTTTATCTTCAGTCCTTTTGCAATGTCTGCTCTCTTTGAAGAATTGTGGATTTCTTAAGATACCGTAAGCCACATTTGCAATGTTCTTCCTGTGAGAAATTATGTATTACATTAGCACATTTTGAGCAAATCTTGCCTATTCAGGAAGGAAATTACCGTAGCTATTTCAACGGATGGATCTCTTGGAGCAGGAGAAGTGGCTCTGGTCCCTTTTGGATGCTTTCTGCTTAAAGCCTTGGATGCTTTCTGCTGGCAGATCCTATGGACTCATTTTCTTGACATTTTGAACATACAGAATCTTGTCTATAGATAACACTTATCCCTTCCTTCATTCTCCCAAGGAGGGGAACACTTTGGGGTCAACCTTCATCCTTAGATGAATAGGTTTAGACATACTTGTTAGCAGAATAAGTACACTCCTCAGTTTCCTCTGCTGCCTCTTACTACTTTCGGTGGCTAATGTATTGAGTGATGCCTTATCTCTCTGAAAGCTACAGAGGAGTCAGAGAGTGAGGTGTGGGGAAGGGTTGCATGACATGTGACCTTATTTGAGGCGCCATCTAGCAGCCTCTTTGTCTACTTCCCATCTCCCAAGTCTCCATATGGTGTGCCTCTTGAAAAGATGGTGTCTGAAAGAGTTGCTGCCTAGGCAAAACCGCAGGTAAATCCACTTTGTCCTTGATGATCCTCCCACCTTTCCTTTGGAATCTGTAGTAGATATCTGATGGATTTTGTTTGTTTTACCAGAATCCCTCTCAGTTCTTTGGAAACATCACCACAATTTCTTTGTGATTTTCCTGTGGGAACAACCCTCCCCCTCAGAAGCTGTTTTTTGTCAAGGAACTGTCAGTTTAGGTGTGTTGTCTTCTGGCAAGAAATGAGCATGTGACTGGGCCAGGTGCGGTGGCTCACACCTGTAATCCCAACACTTTGGGAGGCCGAGGTGGGCGGAGCACGAAGTCAGGAGATGGAGACCATCCTGGCTAACGCGGTGAAACCCCGTCTCTACTAAAAATACAAAAAAAAAAAAAAAATAGCTGGGCATGGCGGTGGACACCTTTAGTCCCAACTACTCAGGAGGCTGAGGCAGGAGAATGGTGTGAACCCAAGAGGTGGAGCTTGCAGTGAGCTGAGATCGCACCACTGCACTCCAGCCTGGGTGACAGAGCGAGACTGTCTCAAATAAAAAAAAAAAAAAAAGGAAAAGAAACAACAACAACAACAACAAAAGGAAATGAGCACATGACCCAAGTGTAGCCCATCAGAATCTGTCTCTTTGGAACTTGAATTTTGAGAAGAGTGACACAGGGCTCAAGAATGGCTGGAGCACATTTATCCTGAGGTGGTGTGTCTCAATCCCTGCCACCCGGATCTGCAGTACCTTTTTTCCTTCTGTCCATCTCAAGGACCGGTTGTTCAGCCTTTCCTTTGATGCTACGACATCTTCTTGAAGTAAATTAGGTTTTTCTTTTTTTTAATGAAGTAAATCAGATTCTGTTACTGTTGCTTATAATCAAAGAAACTTGAAAAATCCATCCTCTACTCGTTTTCTTAGTCCTCTTCTAGGCTTCTTCCCAACTTAAGACTCTTTAGTGGTGTCTTAGTCCATTTGGGCTGCTATAAAAAAATACCATATAGTCAGTGCCTTATAAAAAACAGAAATTTATTTCTCATGGTTCTGGAGGCTGGAAAGTCCAAAATCAAGGTGCTGGCAGATTTATTGAATAGCGAGGGCCCACCTCCTGCTTCATCGGTGACACTCTGTTTGCTGTGTCCGAATGTGGAGGAAGGGGCAGAGAAGCCTTCCAGGCCTCTTTTTATAAGGGCACTAATCCCATCATAACCCAGAACCCTCATGACCTAATCAACCCCTAAAAGTCCCCCTCCGAATACCATCACATTGAGATTAGGTTTCAATATGTGAATTTTGAGGGGACACAAGCATTCAGATGACAGAAAATGGCTTCACATTTCTATAAGAATAAGACCCAAGTCTCAACCACAATCTGTAAGGCACAGTGCTGTCTGGCTGTCTGGCCCATGGGGACTTCTCTGCCCACCCTCCCACCCTGACTTCTCCTTGGCTCCCTCTTCCACGCTACTCACTTTCTCTCGTTTCTTTGGGTGCTCCCTGCTCTCTCACCACAGGGATTTCACAGCTGCTCCCCTCTGCCTGTAATGCTCTTGAATCTGCCTTCCCATGCCCTCCACATGCCCTTGGTAGGGTTGATTAGGTTAGGGACTTTATTAATGCACCTGGTACTCCTACATCATGGCACTCACCTCAATTTGTAACTGGATATCTACATGTTGATTATTTGATTATCACTCATCTCCCTCAGTAGACTATAAGCTTCATGAGGACAGGAACTATGCTTCTGTCAATGATTATATTCTGGTGTTTGCAACAGATGTACCTATGAAAAACCCAAAACATCTTTCAAATTTCTTTTCTTTTTTTTTTTTTTTTTTTAAGACGGAGTCTCACTCTGTCACCAGGCTGGAGTGCAGTGGCATCATCTTGGCTTACTGCAACCTCTGCCTACCGGATTTGAGCGATTCTCCTCCCTCAGCCTCCCGAGTAGCTGGGACTACAGGCACATGCCACTATGCTGAGCTAATTTTTGTATGTTTTGTAGAGATGGGGTTTCACCATATTGGCCAGGATGGTCTCGATCTCTTGACCTCATGATCTGCCCACCTCGATCTCCCAAAGTGCTGGGATTACAGGTGTGAGCCATTGCGCCCAGACTAAATTTCTTAATTATAGGTTCATGGGTACATATGCAGGTTTGTTACATGGATATATTGTGTGATAGCGAGGTTTGGGCTTCAATTGGACTTGTCACCCAAATAGTGAACATAGTACCCAATATGTAGTTTTTAGACCCTTGCCCCCTGCCTCCCTCCCTTATTTTTGAAGTCCTGAGTGTCTGTTGTTCTCATCTTTATGTATACCAATGCCAAAAAAATTTTGTGGAATTAATACATTTTAGAAAGTGAAGTCTGACCTTGTCAGACCACCTGATAGATGAACCTGTGTTCCCAGCCTTCTTCTCACAATAAGATTACTGAGCTTCCTCTGCTGCCTTTAGGGCTCTGGTCTGCATTAGCATTTTATGGCTGGAATAGTTTAATAGAATACATAAGCATGGTTTTTGCTAACATGCTTTCCTACAGTTCTTTCTCTGGCTTCCTATTGTACTCCTGTCTAATGTTGACCTCCTACCACTTGATTATGTTCTCCTACTGAGGCCTATTTTGTGATAGAATGGTTACATTCTTGAAAGCAAGAACTAGGGGGTTAAAGGCTAACTCTTTTCCTGGTTCTGCCCCTTTGTAGCTGGGTGGACATTGGCTAATTCATTTAATTTCACTGAAACTTAATTTACTCATTTTAAAAATGGGGATAATATATGTTCCACTAAATATAGCTGTCCCTTGTTGTCCATGGTGGAGCAGCTACAGGACTTCCTGCAGACACCCCAACCCACAGATACTCAAGTCCCTTATGTAAAATGGTGTAGTATGTGCATATAACTTACACACATCATCCTGTATACTTCAAGCACTCTTTAGATTACTTAAAATACCTAATACAATGTAAATGTTATGTAAATAATTGTTATGCAGTATTGTTTAGGAAATGATGACAAGAAAAAATGTTTGGTACAGACACATCCATTTTTTAAAAGAAAAGGTTGAACCTGTGAATGCAAAGAGATAATGAATGTCAAGGCACTTCAGAAAGTTGCTAAATTAACATATAATGTAAGCAGTATTTATCATTACTTTATACCTGCTGTGGTCTAAATGTTTGTGTCCCCCCAAAATTCACATGTTAAAATCTAAACCCCCAAGTTGATAGTATTAGGAGATGGGGACTTTGGGAGGTTATTAGGTTATGAGGTGGAGCCCTCACGAATGGGATGAGTGCCTGTATAAGAGAGGTCTGAAAGAAAACCCTTCCACTGTGTGAGGACACAGAAGGCACCATCCATGAAACAGAAATCAGGCCCTCACCACACATTGAATCTGCCAGCACCTTGATCCTGCACTTTCCAGCCTCCAGGACTTTGAGAAATAAATTTCTATTGTTTAAAAGCTATACAGTTTATGGTATTTTGTTGAGAGCTGGAGGGTACTGAGATGATACCTTTCTGATATTCATAATAAGATTTGGTTTCTGGTAGGCACTCTCCAAATGCTATAGTGCTTTAGTGTAGCTGCACTTATTTCAGGAATTGAGTGAAATAAGATGTACTACTAGTTACCCTGAGTACCTACCAAGAGCCAGGCACAGAGCTAAGGACTTCGCATGTGCTGCTTCCATGGATCCTTGCAATATTATAAAACTGACATGAGTTTTTTTATTTGACTGAGGACAAAATGAGGCTAGAAGAGGTTAAGAGACTTATTCAAGGCCATATAGCTTATAGACTGAGTTGCTGGGATTCAAGTATAAGCCACTGACTCCAAGGGCAGTGCTGTTCACCAGGGTCCACACGGCCGCCCTTACCCTGCACATCCTTTCTGGGGCAGACCAAAGGTTATACTTTACTGAGGGCCTCCTATGTTCTGGACACTAAGCAGGCTGATATGCGTACTTCCCCTCACTTAATGTGTACGTATTATCATCATTTCACAAATGAGGAAACGGAAGCTTAGAGCGAAAGCCTGCACTGTCGCCCCTGGGTAGGATACAGAAAGCTGCAACAGGTCCCCACTGCTACTATTGCAATAATAGAGAAAAGTGGATCCATTGTGAAAATCCCATGTTTAAAGACAATGGAGACCAGTGGAAGCAAAGAGCAGGACAACTGAACTAGAGAAGGAAGCGTCCTTCCTAAGCCCTCATCCCGCCTCACTTTTTTCCCTGGGAGCATTTGCCTTTTTTGAGCTTGGATGAGGGCTTGACCTAAACCAGCAGAGACTCTGAAGAGAGAGAGAGGAAATAGAGGTTGTGGCAGTCTCTCGGGGCTGGCATGACAGACTAGAAACCAGAGGAGCCCTAAAGGTAAGACAGGTTTTCCCCGAGGGACATTTGCTGAGCTCTGGGATACCGATAAGGAGGCTCAATAACATAGGATCTAACACTCACTAAATCTGGGGCTAAGTGCCCGCATCACAAGACAATTTTGTTTTGAATTTCTTTCCTGGGGCCTGTCAAGCCCAGGGGATCATAATTTGCCCACCTTTTCCTTTGGGCATTTATATTCCTCAGCACCAGTTGTCTGGATTTTCTGTGGCAGGTAGATTTTTCCCAGACATTGGCGCCCCCTGCTGTCAGACAGCAGCTTTGCAAGGACTTGGAGCCTGGCTCACAAACCATCATGATGCTGATGGGGACAGAAAATAAAGGGTCCACTCAATGTCCGCAGGGTACTGCTGGGCTTGGTGGGCTACCCGGGAAAGCACAGGTCATCTGGAATGCCTTAGACTGCCCCAGCCCCACGCTGCTGCTGGCTGCTTCCTAGTGTGGGCAGAGTCTGGGACCTTGGGAGCCTTTTACTGTGCTCTCAAGAATCAGGGATTTAACCCCAATGGATGATGATTTCCAAAGTTTGAGATGGGCTAGTCTCACTGTTCTCTACCAGTGAGACTTGTCCTGAGTGTTAACTCTACCTGACTTGTCCTGAGTGTTAACTGACCAGACTGGTAGATACCCGTGGCTCCAAGTCCCTGTCTGTAAAATGAAGTCAACGGTGCCCACTGCACAGGGCTGTTTGTGCGTTAAATGAGACAGTGTGTATGGACTGCTTAGCATTCCCTGACATACAGTTAGAGCTGGGTTACTAGTGAGAATAGCAGTGGTAATTCTTGTTGTTAGGCTCACCCCCCATCTGCCTCAAGCTCCTCAAAGCCAGCTGCACTGGCCACCTTTTAGTAGTGGTGAGAACTGGCCTGAACGTTCTGGGCCGTTCAGACATTCTCAGCCTTCCTTCACATGCTGGGTGCTAGGGAATCCGTGGGTGTGGGGGTGAAATGCTGCCTGGGTACTTCTTGGTGCCAGACTTCTGGGATGAAACAGCCTGGATTTGGGCCTCGGTCCTCCAGTTTCCTGGGGGAGCTGAGACCTTTGGAATATGGGCCTTCATCTCTGGATTGAACCCGTTCCCTGTTTTGTAGTTTCCCTAGTTCTCAGGTCCCCCAGTCACCAGCATCCTTAGCAGCAGTCTCACAGAGGTTTATTTCCTGGCAAGAAAGAAAACTTCTCATCACTCTATTTTGAAAGCACACATCATTCCTTGGGTGCCCATCTGCACTCCCAGGTCTTGGCACCCACTCCCTCATGGGCCCTGCTGTGATCCTGTCCCACAGTAGGCCTTGCCTCACCTGTGGCTGGAGAGGTTGCAGCTGGTTGCCAAGCCCCAACAGCACTCTGCATACATTGAGTGAGCCTTTATTTCCTGTCCCCATCAGTATTATGACTCAGTTTGTGACTTTTTTACCTGCTCACGTATGTTATCTTAGGTTTGCGCCTTGTGACTTTGTTTTGTCCTAGGGTTGCCAGATAAAATGCAAGATGTACAGTTAAATTTGAATTTCAGATAGATAAGGAATCATTTTTTTAAGTGTAAGTATGTCCCAAATATTGCTCTTTAAGTTTTAGTATGCCCCAAATATTGCATGAGTTATCCTCATCTTAAAAAATGATTCCTTGTTTATCTGAAGTTCAAATTTAACTGAATGTCCTATATTTTTATTCACTAAATTTCTATTCACAGTTAACTGGGTGTCCTGTATTTTTATCCAGTAAACTTGGCAACCCTGTTCTCATCTCCCCCATCAGAGGGGCCCTTCCTGAACTCAGGAACTTTCTGAACTTTCTCGGGGAGAATCCAGCCTGACTGCAGGGACTTAACCCCCTGTTTAGAAGAATCGTAATGGATGATTTCTTCCTCAGACTGGGAGCTCCTTGAAGGTAGGACTTGTGTCCCCTCCCACTGCCACACCTTAGATGGTTGAACTAGGGCTAAGGGGCTCAGCATCTTGTGAACAATGTAGGTCCCATTGCGGCTAAAACCACAGGGACCTTGGTGCTGTTTACCTGCTCAAGGGACTGTATTTCCTGAAATGGCACAGGGCTGGTGAGTGGCAGGGAGCCTTGAGAAGAAATTCCCTCGGATCACATGTCCCGTGACACCTGTTGGGCTGGGGAATGTGCACTGAGCAAGTTGGGCTTCCTGTGGGAGCCTCATGTCATTTTGCCAGATACAGAGGTGCGTTTTACCCTTTCTGCCGCATATGATGTGAGATCATGGGCAGGCCTGGACCCTGTTTTCTCTGCCCGATGGCCTCTCAATTTCTTGCCTCATCTCAGAACAAAGGGCTGACTCCTTATATAGATGAGGGCAAATGATTTGCCCGGACACCAATCAAATTAGGGGAAGAATTTGTACCAAGATAATTTCTTTTGGTTCTCAGTCCAGTGCTCAGCACAAGGCTGTCTTTCTATGGGTAACAAGGACCTGAGGCAGGACATTTACTGGAGCCCTGAGTCCTTGCAGCAGCAACTGGTTATTGCTTCTGTTCTCAGCAGTGATGACACAGAGTGTCAAAACCGAATATTCACTGGAGGCAGAGTCTGAACACTTCAAATAAGATGTGGTGAATCATATGGTTGAAGGGAAGTCCCTGCAGGTTATACACTGATAGCCTAGCTAATTTTAGGGAGATAGACAGGAAGAGCTTCTGGTGTTTATGTTTTGAAATTTCCCTTTTTTTAATCCATGAAGGAAAAATAAACTTTGTCCTTGGGTGGTGAAGCTGAGGAGGGCTCTGGAAGCTGTGCTCAGTTAGTGACAATGCCAAAGTCTGAACACTGCTGTAGATTGCCCCTGGGCTCACAGGATCCATTGCCTTCCCTTCCCCTGTCCTTAGCTCTCCACTTATTTCTGGAAACCCTTGCAATGTGCATGGGTCACTCCAGATGTTACTGTGTTAGAGGCATAGAGGTTACTGGGTCCTACCTGCAAGGGTGTCTCTTTCTCAAAAGGGCAGACTTTTCTGCTTTTGCCGGAGCTCTCCTTAGTATATTATCTTTCCCCCACCCACATCATTATCATCCTTTTTGCTATATATCAACCCCCGGAGAGGCCCCTTAGAATCCTCTGTTGGGACTTGCCCACGGTCTCTGACAGGAGACGGGTACTTCTGCAGTTGGGATTTTTAAACTGGAGCCCTTTTCCCTGGGGCAAACTCTTCCCCTCAACCTCTTGTCAACCTGGCAGCTCTTAGGAGTGATTAATGGGGTAGTCTTTCATTACATTGCCAGAGGGGAGAAGGTGAGGAGGCTGAATGAAAGGGAGAGGGCCCTGGGTCTTGGGTGGGTGGGCTTGTCTCTCTGGAGGGGCCCGGAGGCCCCTGGGATTTCATGCACAGATTCCTCTGTGGTCAATAAATTACATTTTAAAATGTTTTAACTAAAACGAAAGTTTTAGAAAGGACTGTCTCTCCAGCCTTGATGCTTTGACACAAGAAGAATAGTTTATTCTTAAACAAGGCACACACAAAATATTTACCATAACATTGATTACATTACAGTAACGAATTTGATTATTTGACATCTTAAAGACAAGTTGCATATTAGGAGAAAATATTTGGGATGCATGTAAGTTGCAAAGGTTCAGTTCATATTATATATAAGAACTACCATAATTCAATGAAAAGAGATCAAACAACTCAATAAGGAAATGGATAAATGACACAAACAAGGGTTTCACAGAAAAGGAAATATATATGGTGAATAAACACATGAAGAGATATTCAACCTCATTAATTATCAAGGAAAAATAAAGACAACAGTGAATTAATGTATATCTATTCAATTGGCAAATATTACAGCTTGTTAACATAGGGAATTGGAAACAATTAGAGAGTCACCTATATATTTGATAAAAATGTATTGACCCCTACTTTGCACTTGTAAACCAGAAATAAAAATTTAAGGCCCCACTCACCCATCTGAATGGACTCCTTCTCTTGGCCAAGGACATTCCAAAGTTAATCTCAAAAACTAGTTTTAAGCCATGGTAGGAAGGGGGAGCCAGACATGCCTCATTACACCGTCCTCTCCTTTGGAATTACTGATAGAACACTCTGTAAGTCTGATACAATTTATTCTCTCTGAAGCTTGCTACCTGGAGGTGTCATCCGCATGATAAAACCTTGATCTCCACAACCCCTTATTATAACCCAGATGTTCCTTTCTACTGATAATAACTCAACCAATTGCCAATCAGAAAAAGTTTGAATCTGCCTGTTACTTGGAAGTCCCCCACATCCAGTTGTCCCACCTTTCTAGAATGAACCAATATATATCTTACACATATTTAGTGGTGTATCATGTCTCCCTAAAATGTACAAAAACCAAGCTGTACCCTGACCACCTCAGGCACATGTTCTCAAGATCTCCTGAGGGCTGTGTCATGGACCGTTGGTCACTCATATTTGGCTTAGAATAAATCTCTTCAAAGATTTTATAGAGTTTGACTCTTTTTGTTGATACACTGGATTCTCTTTCAGGTGCTCAGGATATGGCAACAAACTAAGAAGATAAAAATGCCAGTTCTTGTGATAGCTTACATTCTTTTGGGAGGAGATAGAAAATAGACAATAAATGTAATAATTAAATAAGTTATATCTTATGCTAGGAGGGGAAATATTTAGGAGAAAAAGAACAACTGAGAGTGATGGTGGGATAATTTTCCAATTAAATGGAGCATTCAGGATGTACCTTATTTAGAGTGTGACGCTGGAGAAAGACTTGAAGGGCATGAGGAAGTGGCTTGTGCAAATGCCTAGGGGAAGAATATTCCAGGCAGAAGGGACAGCCTGTGTGACAGCCCTAAGGTCAGAGATCAATAGGATTTCTTACACCTTGTTGAAGGGAATGTAACTTAGTACAACCTCTTTGAAAATCAATTGGCATTATCTTGTAAATTTGAATATCTTGTAAATAGCAGTTGTACTCTTAAGTACACAGCCAAAGGACACTGTTAACATGTGTACCAGGGGAAATGTGCAAGAATATTCATAGCAGCAATGTTAAAAAATTAAGCAACTCAAAGGTCCAGGCATAAAAGTTTTAAACCGTATTGTTTAGGCGTGTTTCAATTGTCTATTGTGCATAACAAATAATCCCAAAGTTTAGTGACTGAAAACAACAACAATCATTAATAATCCTTTATGGTTTCTGTGGGAAACCAGAAATTTGGACAGGGCATAGAAGAGATGGCTTATCTCCATTATTACATCTGGGGGCTCATCTGGGAAGACTTGAAGACTGCAGGGGTGACTCAACATCTATGGTTTACAACTATCTGGAAATGTAAGGAGTCATATGTTTTGTGGTTGATGCTGCCTATTGGTTATGGTCTCAACTCAGCTGTTGACAGAAAAACCTACATGTGGCTTCTCCATGTGATGTAGTGTCATTTTTTTCTTATTTTATTGGTAGAGGCAGACACAAGGCCCACCTATGTTCAAGGGGAGGGAACACAGACACCAGCACTCAATGGGAAGAATGTCAAGGTGTATCACTCTGTTCTTACACTGCTATAAAGAAATACCCAAGACTGGATAATTTATAAAGAAAAGAGGTTTAATTGTCTCACGGTTCCACAGGCTGTACAGGAAGCATGGCAGCATCTGCTTCTGGGGAGGCCTCAGGGAGGTTTTACTCATTGTGGAAGGCAAAGCAAGAGCAGGAGTCTTACATGGCAGGAGCAGGACCAAGGGGTTGGGGGAGGTGCCGCACACTTTTAAACAACCAGATCCCATGAGAACTCTTCCATAAGACAGCGCCAATGGGATGATGCTAAACCATTCATGAAATATCCACCCTAATGATCCAGTTACCTCCCACCAGGTCCCACCTCCAACATTGTGGATTATAGTTTGATATGAGATTTGGGCAGGGATACAGATCCAAACCATATCATTCTGCCCCAGCCTCTCCCAAATCTCATGTCCTTCTTACATTGCAAAATACAATCATGCCTTCCCAACAGTCCCCTAAAGTCTTAACTCCTTCCAGCATTACTCAAAAGCTCAAATTTCAAAGTCTACAAGACAGGTCCCTTCCTCCTATAAAAGCCTGTAAAATCAAAAACAAGTTAGTTGTTTCAAGACAAATGGGGGTATAGGCATTGGGTAAATACTCACTTTCCAAAAGGGAGAAATAAGTTAAAAGAAAGGGGCTACAGGCCCTGCGCAAATCTGAAGCCCAGAGGGCAGTTATTAAATCTTAAAGCTTCAAAATAATCTCTTTGGACCCCCACATCTCACATCCAGGGCACACTGGTGCAAGGAGTGGTCTCCCAAAGACTTGGGCAGCTCTTGGCTTTCCAGGACCTGTGGCTGCTCTCATGGGCTGGTCCTGAGTACCTTCAGCTTTTCCAGGTGATGGGTACAAGCTGTTGCTGTATCTACCATTTTGGGGTCTGGAGGACAATGGCCCTCTTCTCATAGCTTCACTAGGCACTGCCCCAGTGGGGACTCTGTGTGGGGATTTTAACCCCACATTTCCCCTCTGAAATGCCCTAATAGAGGTTCTCCATGAGGACTCCATCCCTGCATTAGTCTTTTGCCTGGATATCCAGGCTTTTCCCTACATCCTCTGAAATCTAGGTGGAGGCTCCCAAGACTCAAGTCTTGCACTCTGCACACTCACAGTCTTTAATACCATGTGGAAACTGCCAAAACTTATGGCTTGTACTCTCCAGAGCAGTGGCCTGAGCAGTACCTGGGCCCCTTTGAGCCACAGCTGGAGTTGGAGCAGCTGGGATGCAGGCAGCAGTGTCCCAAGGTTGCAATGGGCGGCAGAGCTCTGGGTCTAGCCTACAAAATCATTCTTCCTTTATGGGCATCTGGGCCTGTGATGGGAGGGGTTGCCTTGAAGGTCTCTGAAATGCCTTTGAGGCATTTCTCCCATGATTTTGACCGTGAATATTTGGTGCCTCTTTACTTAAGCAAATTTCTGCAGCCAGTTTGAATTTCTCCCCAGAAAATGGGTTTTTCTTTTCTACCACATGGCCAGGCAGCAAAATTTTCAAACTTTTATGCTCTGCTTCCCTTTTAAATATAAGCTTTAGATTTAGGTTATTTCTTTGCTCATGCATATGAGGTTGTTAGAAGCAGCCAGGTCATATCTTGAATGCTTTGCTGCTTAGAAGTTTCTTCTGCCAGATGCACTAAATCATCACTCTCAAGTTCAAAGCTTCACAGATCCCTAGAGCAGGGGCACAATGCCTCCAAGTTCTTTGCTAAAGCATAGCAAAAGTGACCTTTACTCCAGGTCCCAATAAGTTTCTAATTTCCATCTGAGACCTCCTCAGCCTGGACTTCACTGTCCATACCACTATCAGCATTTTGGTTACAACAAATTAACAAGCCTCTAGGAAGTTCCAAACTTTCCTTAATCTTCCTGTCTTCTAAGCCCTTTGAACTGTTCTAACCTCTGCCTGTTACCCAGTTCCAAAGCTACTTCCACATTTTTGGGTATGTTTATAGCAATGCCCCATTCCTTAGTACCAATTTTCTGTATTAGTCCTTTCTTGCACTGCTATAAAAAACTACCTAAGACTGGGTAACTTATAAAGAAAAGAGGTTTAATTGGCTCATGGTTCCACAGGCTGTACACAAGCATGGCAGCATCTGCTTCTGGGGAGGCCACAGGGAGCTTTTACTCATGGTGGAAGGCAAAGCAGGAGCAGGTGTCTCACATGGCAGGAGCAGGACCAAGTGGGGTTGGGGAGGTGCTACATATTTTTAAACAACCAGATATCATGAGAATGCTATCACAAGACAGCACCAAGGGGATGATGCTAAACCCTTCATGAAGGACCCACTCCCACCAGAATCCACCCCGTGGTGGGAGGTGATCCAATCACCTCCCATCAGGCCCCACCTCCAACAATGGGGATTACGATTTGACATGAGATTTGGATGGGGACACAGATCTAAACCACGTCACAAGGTAATGTTGTAAGAAAAGCATATAGGATAAAATACATTGTTTTGATTATTTTTGAAAAATACAACTCGCCACGGTCCACCCTCTGGCCACAACAACTCACATCCCTCTCATATGCAAAATGTACTTGTCTTCAAGACTCCTAAGGCTTAGCCTATTATGGTATCAGCTTGAAGAGTAGGTATCATAACTTAAATCAGGTCCAGGTGTTAATGAAGATACTCAGGTGTGGTCTTCAAGGATAAACTTTAATATGTTTCTCTTGATCTGAAGAACTGTGAATTAAAGAGGTAAGATTTCTTGCCCCCACACATCCAACATACAATGGTGGGTTAGGCACACATAAGTTATAGACACTTCAGTTCATAAAGAGGCATATAGCAGTCACTGGTCCATAGCAATTCTGAAATCTATCTGGGTTCATATTGCCAGTTATAATTAGGTTTAATTCTACTCTTTGGAAGTTGTTCTGAGTGTCTCTTCACTTTCCCCTCTGGGCTCTTGGGTTCTTGAGCTCTTGGTGTTGCCTTCTGAGTTATTCTTCTTTTCATATATAAAACAGCTCATTTTTATAGCTGAGTGATTTTCTAATTCTGTTCTCTCTTGTAGAGGGTTTGGAGTCTAAAGTCCTCTTCATTTTGTACTGTCCCCTTCAATCTAAACTGGAAAAATCATTTTAAAACTTTGTGTGCTTTTTATGTCTCAATTTATATCCACTTCATTAATCCAAAGCCACATTCATGATGATCTGAGAGATAAGGCCTTCTCTACCTTGGGCACCCAGTGAGGCTCTGTGGGACAATGCCCTAAGATTTTAAGAAGTTCTATTTTTTTTTTTTTTTTTGAGATGAAGTCTTGCTCTGTTGCCCAGGCTGGAGTACAGTGGCGTGATCTCAGCTCACTGCAATCTCTGCCTCCTGGGTTCAAGCAATTCTCCTGTCTCAGCCTACTGCGTAGCTAGAATTACAGGTGCATGCCACCACACCCAGTTAATTTTTGTAGTTTTAGTAGAAACGAGGTTTCACCATGTCAGCCAGGCTGGTCTTGAACTCCTGACCGCAAGTGATCCACCTGCCTCAGCATCCAAACGTGCCGGAATTACAGGCGTGAGCCACTGCACCCGGCCTGAAGTTCTATTTTTTAATAGAGAGGATCTGCAAGCCATGCCCTTCATATTCTTATAAGGAAGAAAGCCCTTCAGACTGACAGAGTAAAGATCTCTGAATATCTACTCCTCTGTAAAAGCAACTGGAACATTGGCAAAAATAGCATTTCTCAATTATTTCCATAACTCTGGAAATTTTTTTTTTTTTTTTTGAGACGGAGTCTCGCTCTATCGCCCGGGCTGGAGTACAGTGGCCGGATCTCAGCTCACTGCAAGCTCCGCCTCCCGGGTTTACGCCATTCTCCTGCCTCAGCCTCCCGAGTAGCTGGGACTACAGGCGCCCGCCACCTCGCCCGGCTAGTTTTTTGTATTTTTTTAGTAGAGACGGGGTTTCACTGTGTTAGCCAGGATGGTCTCGATCTCCTGACCTCGTGATCCGCTCGTCTCGGCCTCCCAAAGTGCTGGGATTACAGGCTTGAGCCACCGCGCCCGGCCATAACTCTGGAAATTAACCAAAAGCTTGTAAAAGTTCAAGGAGTGTTTATTTAAAAAAATTGGGTTAATCCTGGCAAGAAAAAGCAAGATTTGTGACATTTTTATGTGCTCAATTCTCATTCCCCTTGCCCCAGCTCTGTGGTAGCCTTGAAAATCAACAGCCTTGGAGCCCTGTTACCTATGATAATTAACTGTCTTGCCAAAACTAACTGGAGAGGGGCAGCATGGGCGTGGAGTGCCCCCCGAAAAGCTCCATCTCTAGAGAATTATCACTCTCTGACCTTCCTGGAAAAGCCTTATTCACAGGACTTATCTTTATTTGCCTGACTAGGTTCACTCAGAAAAGCCCTACTCCTAGGGTATTTTTCAAAAAACAATCAGCTGCAACTGTTTCACATCAAGCTGCTTGAGTCAGTGATACCACCTGGGGCAAGTGGCTGGCCAAGAAACTTAAAAAATCTAAGGAATGAAATATCCACAGGGATCTTTGTAAAAGTATAACATATTCCTGTGGATCTAGGACATGAGCATATATGGGCGATATGCATATGCCCAGGAAAGACGTGAGAAAGTCCACATCTCTAATCTCTGGCTGACATTGAGGCTCTGCACAGCAAGAAGTGAAGGGTTAGCAGAGTTGTAAACTGCTGGAAACTGAAGATATGTCCCAACATAGAACCCTTGGCACAGGATGGGAGATTAATTGCTTCAAGGCATTTAAATAAACCTCTCTCCAATTATTAGCCAATCACCAAGCTAGTTGAATACAGGCTGCACATGACAAAGATGATAGACTACAGAATTATTCTAGGAAACAAACAGCAGCACTTACTTCACTTAGCAAACAACAGCAAAAATAACAAACTTGGAGAGGATGGGTGGGAGGAAAGGAGGATCTCATTTTCAGAGTTGCCACATTTTATTATTTAAAATGTCCAGTTTTAAATAAAAGATTAAAAGCTATGCAAAGCAACATGACAGTATGGCCCCTACACATGGATATGCAGTTGACAGAAACTCTCCCAGAGGAAGCCCATATGTTGAATTTATCAGACAGAGAATTTAAATCAGCTGTTATAAATATATTCAAAGAACATAATTAAAGAAAATTATATCTAAAAATTAATTATGTCTAAAAATTAATTATCTTTAAAATATTGCAACCATGTCTCACACAAATAGAGACTATCGATGAGTCAGAAATTATAAAAGGAAACATAGAAATTCTGGAGTTGAAAAGTACAAAAACTGAAATTAAAAAGTCACTAGACAGTCTCACCAGCAAATTTAAGCTGGCAAAAGAAAAAATCAGCAACCTTGAAGGTAGGTTAATTGAGATTATTCAATCTAAGTAATAGAAAGAAAAAAGAACTGAAGCTCAGAGGTATGTGGGTCTCCATCAAACACACCAACATGTGCATAATGGGACTCACAGAGAGAGAGGAGAGAGAAAGGAACGGAAAGAATATTTAAAGAAATATTGGATAAAGCCTTCCAAAAGCTGATGAAAAATAATCTTCCCATCCAAGAAACTCATAAGCTTGAAGTAGGATAAACTCAAAGAGATCTAAACACATTATTATCAAATTGCTAAAAGTCAAAGACAAAGAGAGAATATAAAAAGTTGCAACAGAAAAACAACTAATCATGCTAGGGCTCATTAATGAGACTAATAGCTAGCTTCACATCAGAAGGCAGTGAGATGACAAATTGAAAATCCTGAAAGAATAAGGCTGTCAACCATGAATTTTACATTAAGCAAAAGTATCCTTCAAAAATGAAGGAGAGGTCGGGCATGGTGGCTCATGCTTGTAATCCCAGCACTTTGGGAGGCAGAGGCGGGCAGATCATGAGGTCAAGAGATTGAGACCATCCTGGCCAACATGTTGAAACCCCTTCTCTACTAAAAACACACAAAAACTTAGCCAGACGTGGTGGCATGCACCTGTAGTCCCAGCTACTCAGGAGGTCGAGGCAGGAGAATCGATTGAACACAGGAGGCAGAGGCTGCAGTGAGCTGACATAGCACCACTGCACTCCAGCCTGACTCCATCTCAAAAAAAAAAAAAAAAAAAAAGGAGAAATTTAAACATTTCAAGATAAACAATAATATTAATGAAAAATAACTAGAAGAACTTCTCTATTAGAAATACTAATAGGAGTTCTTTCAGGTAGAAATGAAAGGACTGTTGCAATAGCTTGACTCCATGTAAAGAAATGAAGAGCATTGTTGAAGGTTACTACGAAGGTAAATTTTTAGCTACACTGACCAAGAAAAAAAGGGAAGACCCAAGTTTCTAAAATCAGGAATGAAAGAGGGGACATCACCACTGACCTCACACAAATAGAAAGGATTATAAGGGAGTACTTATACTTAACAACAATACTCACACTTAACAATTACACTTAATTATATGCCAACAAATTAGATAACTAAATGAAATGGGAAAATTCCTAGAAAGACACAAACTACTAAAGCTGACTCAACAATAAATACAGAATCTAAATAAACCTATAGCAAATGTTAAAGACTAAATGCTTGTATTCTCCCCAAATGTGTATGTTGAAGCCCTAAACCCCAGTGTGTTGACATTTGGAGATAGGGCCTTTGGGAGGTATTGGGTTTGGATGAGGTCATGAGCATGGAGCCCCTAAGATGATATTAGTACTCTTATAAGGAGATGAAGGGACCAACACTCACTTTCTGCCACATCATGTGAAGGTACAAGAAGGGATCTATCTGCCAATTAGGAAGAGGGTCTTCACCAGGAATCAAATTAGCTGGTATTTGATCTTAGACTTCCCAGTCTCCGGAAGTGTGAGAAATGTTTGTTATTTAAGCCATACCACCTATGGCATTTTTGTTATAGCAGCCCAAGCTAACTAAAGATAGCAAGTAAGGAGATTGAATAAGTAGATAGACTACTTAAATGTCTGCCTCCTTCCCTTAGAGAGAGCACCCCAGGAAAGCAAGATAAAAGTGCACAGCATTTTTTGACTTAGCCTTGGAGATTACACAACATAAGCTCCTTCATACTGATAGAGGCAGTCACAAAGGACTGCACAGATTGAAAGAGAAGACATAGACCCTCTACTTTGATGTGAGAAGTATTAAAGTCGTTTGGCAAGATGAGCTTATAAGTGGGAAATATTGTTGAGGTCATCTTTGGAAAATATCACCTGCCACAGCAGACATATATATGTAGACTATATTTAAAAAGAAGGTTGTGGTGAGCTCTTTAGGAGGGGAGAGGCAGAAGGACAGGATGGAAAGGAGTACATGTGTGTTTTGATTAGTAGTCTAGTTCTGGAATGGGTGGAAAGCAAGGTCATCTAGTATCGCTGTACAGGCTGGGATTCAAACAACTCCAGGAATCATTATGAATTACAATGTGAGTGGGACTCCCAGAATTGTGCAATGTGACCATCCTGGGGGTGGTTCACAGATGTTTACTATAATATAATTTAATATATTATCTGAAAGTAACAATAGAAAATAAATACATGAAAGGAAAAATAAATACACAGATTAAAAGAGGACAAATAATAGTGTTAGTCAATGAAATAGTCAATGGCATTTTGGGGGCACCCAGGAGCCACTTCCTGGAAGTGTCCCAGAGATACAAGGGCTCTCTTTAGAGAGATGAATGCCTCACCACAGTAGATTGCACTGGAGTGCTGCTTGGCTCGTAACCATTCTTTCTCTTCTGCGACCAGCAGAGGTAGGTTCCAGGTGACCCTGTCTGCGCTTCATGGTCTGTGTTTATCAGAGAATGCCCTGACCATGACCACAGGGGTGGCCATCTGACTAAGTTAGGCATATTAATTATTTCTCAAAATTTGTCCAAGCTGGAATTGAGAAAAGGGATTCAGCCTCTTTCCGGCAGTGGAAGCCAAAAGCTGTGAGGCTCTGCAGTCCTTGGCCACCAGGTAACTTCCCAGGGAGGTGGTCAGTCAGCAGGAAGGGAATGAGGCAGCAGGCAGAGAAAAGCAGGGGCAGGAAGACAATGGTAAGCTGGTCCAGTTGCATTCAGCTACATTCTTATACTCCCTTTGGTTGCTTTCCCTTTTAGCCTGGCCTAAAGAGAAAGCTGGGTTTCCGTCGCTTCCCATCACAAGATCAAGAGGAACGCATACACACCCTGTCCGCAGATGAGCTCTACATAGCCATGTTTCAACATGCAGATTTAAAAGTGAACACCTAAGTGCTCAAGAGTCTCTAAAAAGAAAAGTAAGTGTTTGAAATCCATCTGAGTAGCCCAAATGCATTCATTCATTTATTTACTTTATTCAGTCTTTAAACCAACATCTATTAAGCACCTTTTGTGCGCTAGGTTCTTTTGAGTCCAGGCTGTTCATAGTTGGACAAACCTGCCATGGTACTCATGAAGCTTATAGTCTAGTGCAGAGGCAAACATTACACCACATTATCCAACATGTAAATATGTAATTATAAATTCTGATAAGTGCTTGGAAAGAAAAGAATATGATGCTATGGGAGAATAACGGGATGGGAAGAGTTAAGAGTGGGCAGTCAGGAAGCCTCTCTGAGCAAGGGATACTTAAGCCAAAACCAAGATGGGGAAAAAGTCAGCCAGGTGAGAAATGTTATTAAGTTCATGCTTGGCACAGGGAACAGCATGTGCAAAGCTGTGAAGGAGAAAATGATAATAATGAAAAACACAGTGCTTCATTCATATAAGCCAGACATTCTTAGAATGAATCCTCACAACAATCCTGTGAAGTGAATACCATCATTAAGTCTCTTTTTTTTTTCTTTCAGAATTGGAATCCAGGGCACAGAGAGGTTAAGTAATGTGCCCAAGGTCACACAGCTAAGTAGTAGAGCTGTGGCTCACATCTAGGAGGAGACCATTGCGGCTGGAGCTGGTAGGTGATGGCAAAAATGGCAGGAGATCAGGCTGGAGCTGTGTGGAGGGTCTGCGTCATGTCCAGCCTTGTAGGCCATGGAAGAGAATTTGAATTTTATTCTACATAGCATGAGAAACAATAAAACATTTTATCAGAAAAGTTCACAATATCTACATTTTGAAAAGCCAGTGATGGCATTTTAAAAATTCTATTTTATGATTATAAAACTTATATATGCTCATTTGGAAAACACAGAAAAGCACCAACTGGAAAATAAAAATCACCTCTAATGCCACACCCTGCAAACAACAGATAGTCACTGTTAACCTCAGAATATAGTCTTCCAATCACTGGTAAGTATTTGCATCATAGCATAGTTAGAATTATGCTGCACCTATTATTTTTCAACTACCATCTAGGAGATATACGGTATCATATGGTAGTTTTGATCCAAGATTTTTCAGGAAGAAATGTACATTAGTGATGTGGGCTGTGAGATGGGAGGACAGAAAGAAGCTCTTGTTTCAGAAGAATTAGTCCAGCAGGAAGACAGGTCGTGTCTGGGACATGGGTTTAGGTTGTCACTTTGGAAAGCTGCTTTTGAGCCACATGTGAGCTCTCCGAAGATTCCATTTTCTCTGAATTCTCCAAGGAAGAGACTAGCGCCAATACCTCTCCTTCCCCCGTAGGACTTACCCACACCAAGCAGCTGTCCTGTGCCACTCAGGCAGAGGAGAGACTCCCGCTGTGCTGCTCTGTAGCCTCTCTTGTACTCATCTTCCTTTCTGCCTTCAGGAGGTCATAAATCTGGGATGAGAGGATGGGTAGGTTATAGGCCTCAGATGGCTCCACCTGTTTATACACACAATAAATTACCAGCTTTGTATCAGGCATGGCCACAAGCACTTTTCACATGCATTACTTCAGTGAATCCTCCTGCAGCCTCTGAGTAAGTGGTATTACTCCTCACCTTCACTGGTGAGGAAACTGAAGCCAGAGAAAGAACAGCTGTAAAGTGTCAGAGCCATCACTTCTGGGCCTTTTGGTTAAGATCAAATGTAAGTGGCAGGATCAGTTGAACTTGAGCATGTCAGACCCAAATTCCATGTGTTTAACTGCTTCTTCATACAGAATATGTCCCTTGAAACCCTCTCACATTTTTCTGCTTTGTTGGAGGCAAATGTTCACTACTTTCCCTCTGACCCTAGGATTGCGCTGGACTGAAGGATGGCCACAAATTATAGGTGAAGCTGACCAGCCCCAAAGCTTGGGATATTTAAGACATGTGAATAATGGGCAGGTGCTTGGAGGGTAGAGAGCCAAGTGCTAGAAACCCAGGCTAGAACTTCTGTGCAGACCCCCTGAAGAGAGGAAGCTGGACCAGCTTGTGCTTTAAGATCAGGGCGAAGGTCCGAATCGTCCCACATCCATCATGGCCTCTGCCACAGCTGGATCAGGTTGGAATAACTTCCCCAAAGTTGGCTGGGAAAATCCCCAGGAGGCCAGGCCACCAGGCAGCACTCCCAGGGAAGCTGACCCTGCTGCTGCCCCTCCCTTCCATTGATGGAAAAGTACAGGCAGCACTGGTGCCCCTCAAGCCTTCAGGCAAATGCCTCGCTGCCCTCTGGACTCACCAACTGCAAGTAATGACTTGTTTGTCCTTAGTCCAAGGCTGAAGGAAAATAGTTTCCCAAAAAAGCAGTTTAAAAAATGTGGAAAATATCCACAACCCAAGTGTCTGCATAGAGTGGGGTGGGAAGTCTCCTCCTAGACAGGCTTGCAGCTGAAGATTCTGCGGTTCTCCTGCGAAAAGGCAGGGAAGGAATGTGAAACCCTATCACTCGGGGGGCAATGCACAGTATGCCTTTCACTTTCTGGCCACTCTGGGAAGGAAGGGGTCAGGGCTACAAATCATGCTGGGGAATCGCAGCCTCCTGAGAGTCAGCTCCACACTCCAGAAGTTCAGCGCATGCATAAGTCAGGATACCTGTCTGATCCCTGGGAGAGCTCAGTGGAGACGCGGAACACACAACTATTTCCTCATGGACGCTAAGGTCTCCCAGGCCTTCCAGTTCTAACCTACTCTTTATTATACCCCCTTCTCTTCCCACCTCATATAGTAATTCACAGGTTTACTTATGATCTCATTTGACACTTGGCAGCAAATGAGAAAGTGAGATATAATAGATGGGTATTATTGGGTTTATTGTACAAAAGGGGAACCTAGGGTTCAGGGAGGGAAGTTGTCTGCTTTGGATCATACAGACCTGGGTCTCCTCTGAATCCTGGTTCCTTGCCGCTAGACCATGGTATGTCCCATAGTCTTGTATCGGCAGCTGTTGTCTTAGAAGCAAGAAGTACGGGGAGTGAGCACTGGTCTTCAGTCAGTAGGCCTGACTTTCTGTGACACTGTGTTTGGCCCATGGTTGGCTACTGATTGTATAAGTAAACGAGTGACCTAGGGCAAGTGACTTTACCTTTCTTTGGTTTGGTTTCCTCATCTGCACAATGCAAGTGTTGAGTGGATAACCTCTGACATCCCAGCCCTATCTGGTTCCAGTTTTAAGTATCTGTATTTTTTGATTAAATCCAAACTTCCTACACCCTGCCAAAGAAGCTGTTCCTTTCTCCTCAGTCCACTCATCCTCGTTTCCCAGCACAGACTCTCTGACATGACCTTTCCTGATACCCACCTTGCCCCAGTGGAGTGAGTGGAGTGCAGGGTCTGCCAGTCCAAGGCCTGCTCTGCCTACATCTCCACACAGTGCCCAGGCTGGGTTGCCCAAACAAAACGCTTTGCAGAGTCTTTGATCCCTTGCATAGTCCAGCCATGGAAGGATGAAGTGAGGCTGGTATTTGGGTGAGACACTGAAATGTGTGGATGAAAATCATGGGTACAGAAACATCAGGATCTCAGTGTTGGGGTCGGGGGTGAGGTATTTAGGATGTGGATCATGGTGAGAGACTGAGAAATGGTGGGTGGTGGAGGTGAGGCTTTTTAACTGGAAGCGGGGAAAATGCTGTGACTCTGTCATCCTAGGCTGTCTTCTGGATCTGAAATGGATGATTCAGAGGGTGCATTTCCGTTTTCTGGTCTTAGATGGCTGGGTGTTCCATGATTGGACTAATGGTACGGAGGATAGAAAAGGCAGGGAGAGCTCTGACAAGGGTCAGGGACCAGAGTCTATGAGTGCTGGGTTAGCCTGAGGGGGTCTGAGGGCTTGGCTTTCCACCCTGTGGATGGCTGAGCATTGTCTGGAGGTTCCATCAACATGGCCACGCATGGCTAACCAGGGTTGGTCTGGTGGTGCCAGTGGTTTGGGGAGAGAATGTAGAGGCTGACTTGGGAGAACCTGGCACTGGGATGAGGGTGGGGCCACATCTCTGGGCTGGAATGGCCTACTTCTGTTGTGTGGAGATGGTGGAGAAGGGTGGGGGTGTTGTGGCTCCAGACTTCTCAGCCCAGCCACCATGTTGGAAATCAGTTTATTGAATTTACAGTAAAGGTTTTATGGGGCTTTCCTGGAAGCTTCCCATTATGGAAACTCTTGTGCTGGCAGTTTGGTGGCTGGTGTCTGGTTTGCTTGGGAGAGGTTGAGTCAGGCTCTGTCTTGATGGAAAGTTCCTCTGCCTGGGTCACTCAAGGGGAGCAGGCTGGGGGCCTGAGTGGGCCTGCCAGATTCTTGGAGAGGGTAGGCTGTCCTGCAGCTTGGTCCTGCATGGGATCCCTTTTGTTTTCTCTCTGAGCATCCTCTGTGGGTTCTGGACATCTGCTCTTCAGGGGAAGCCATGGTGAAAAAGCCACCCTGTTATTAAAGCTATTTTCATTATTTTCCACATATTTGAAAAGCATGAGATGTTGGTCCACTGAGCAAAAACAAACAACTCCACAAAAATGGATTTGTTGATTACAAACAGCAGGAACACCACAACTCACCGGACCACATCTGAATTGAGTATCCTTCAGCCCTGCTGTGAGGTCCCAACAGCTGTCCCCTTGCTGTCTTTAGAAGTTCGTTTCTCTGGCATTTCCAACATCCTCTTGGACTCCCACTGTATTAGTTCATTCTTGCATTGCTGTAAATAAATAACCGAGACTGGGTAATTAATAAAGAAAAGAGGTTTAATTGGCTCATGGTTCTGCAGGCTGTACAGGAAGCATGATGCTGGCATTTGCTCAGCTTCTGCGGAGGCCTCAAGAAACTTACAATCACGGTGGAAGGTGAAAAGGGAGAAGGCACGTCACATTGTGGAAGCAGGAGTGGGGTGTGGGGAGGTGTCACACATTTCTATACAACCAGATCTCATGAGAACTCACTCACTATCATGAGAACAGCACCAAGAGGATGGTGCTAAACCATTTATAAGAAACCCACCCTCATAATCCAATCGCCTTCCACTAGGCCCCATCTCCAACACTGGGAATTACGATTGGACATGAGATTTTGGTGGGGACACAGATCTAAATTGTATCACCCACTTTCCACTTTGCACTGTCCTCCACAACTAGGCTCACATAGCCACTGCAGGATGCCTGACTTCATTAAGGAGTAGAGCATGGGCTTAGGCTCTAGATCTTTGAAAAGGCCCAGAGCCAGGGCCGGGCACGGTGGCTCAAGCCTGTAATCCCAGCACTTTGGGAGGCCGAGACGGGCGGATCACGAGGTCAGGAGATCAAGACTATCCTGGCTAACACAGTGAAACCCCGTCTCTACTAAAAAATATACACACACAAAAAAACTAGCCGGGCGAGGTGGCGGGCGCCTGTAGTCCCAGCTACTCGGGAGGCTGAGGCAGGAGAATGGAGTAAACCCAGGAGGCGGAGCTTGCAGTGAGCTGGGATCCGGCCACTGCACTCCAGCCTGGGCCACAGAGCAAGACTCCGTCTCAAAAAAGGCCCTGAAATGGAGACTGATTTGCACATTACCAGCCTCCCTTTGGCTATCAGTAGGACTATTAGATCTTGTGGCTCTGGGCCACCCATCCACCCCCATGTACTTTTCATTTAAGCATTTATATCACTGGTGTTCTCATTCTTTAAAACACAGGTACATTCACAGAATAGAACATCCTGCTTGGTATATGAATGACAATTGTGAAATCATTGAGTTGTTAAGGTTTCTGCAGGTGTCCAGGTGTGCCCCTTTTGACAAGGGTGTTGAGGAGGATCTCAGCAGCAGCACGTGCTATTGAATGGCCACATTTCTAATGGTCTCAGGTGTCCAAATGTGTTCTGTGCTGCCGCGGGAGACAGTAAGCTGCCCATCACGGGAGACGCCAGCTGGAATTTTCACTGACTGCTCAGAAGGATGGTTGGCCTGGATAATCTCTAAGGTTCCTGACCTGAGATGTGAAAGGAAATCTGCTCGTAGCAGACAGGTGTCAGCTTTGCAGTCCTCCAGACCTGAGTTCAAGTCTCAATTTTCCCACATACCTGGTTTCCTCCTCTGCAAAGAAGAGAGAGGGAAATAATATCAACTTTGCAGGACTCCCTTGAGGAATCCATGGCACAGCACCTGGAGCTACGATGCCTCTCTTATAATTCTCCCGTCTTCATTTCAAGTCGATTGTGTTCTCAGGGTATGGACTCCACACTGGAACCAAGCCCGCATTTAAAAATAAACAGCCACTTAGCTTCATTTGATACATGATCTATACACCCACATGAGTGTTTTGTCTTGTTTGAATTTCTCCCCACTGCCTGTGTTTCCATCATGTGTGTCTGGGTGTGTCTGTCCTACATGGCCAGCCCTGAGGCATTCTGAGTGGCACAAAGCATAATTATCTGCCTCGTAATGATGAGGATGATGATAACAACACTGTTTGACATTTGTGATTGCATTTGACTTTCGAAGTATCTCTGGGAGGTAGGAAGGACTAATGAAGTGCGCGGCTGCGGTTGATGAGAGACTTCCCAAGGACACACAGCTGCCGGTAGTAACAAGACCAGACCTAGAACAGGGGATCAGTTTGTGGATTTAGTGGAAGGCTTTCCTGGATGACCCTCCCTCCCACCCCTTCCTGAGCATTCTTTCATCATGTGCTCCTGAGCCCCTTTGTTCTGGGCTTGGCTTGAGCCCAGATGACTCAACTTTCCATGTGGTAGCATTATCTAGAAGGATTTTCCCAGAACCTGCCTGTCCTGGGCGTCTGGGGTAGCGGAGAGCTCAGATGCCCATCGTGTGAATGCCCGGGGAATTAGAGCAGTGGGCCCCGATGCAGACTCCTGCATCCCTGAGGGAAGACCAGAGCAGAGGAGCATGGTCAGAATGGGCAGGTGACCATTTGCCCAGGAATCTGCAGGGCTGTCTTGCTTTAGAGAGTGAGGGTCAGTCAGCCTTTTTTCTTTTTTCTCCCTAAATTAATGTATTTCTTCATTCATGCTTCTGGCCTGCATGAAATATTATCCTCAGTGCTTTGTCATATACAGGAAAGGTGAGATCACCCCGGTCCTGATAATTTTGTAGTCTAGTTAGTGGGTCAACTAGACAATGGAAATAGACAAATGGAAGCACCAGAGGATAATCTAAAGACACAGAGAGAGAAACAGTACTTTAGCAAAAATAGGGCTTAAAGCCTGGCTCAGAGTGGGAAGCAGGGATTCAACTGAAGGCTATTTTGGAATTCCAGGTGTGAAGTAAAAAAGCCTAACCTAAAGTCATTGTGGAAGGGAAAAGGAGAGATACATCTGAGTGCAGGGTCATGGCAGTTATTGTCTTATCTGCCCAACTTTTCACTCACAGATCCTAGCTCTGGAAAACAGCCTGAAGCTTTTATTTTTGCCCAAGACTGGTCCTGGATTGGTCAGGGCATCTGACTCAAGTGCCACTAATCCACAGGCTTGCCAGTGGCATGGCTCGCTTGAAAAGAGGAGCCTGGCCAAGCCAGATTCCCCACTAAGTCTCTGAGCCAGAAAACACTGAGAGAATGGACAGCACTGGGACTGACGCTGCAAGATCACGATGTTGCAGAGAGTGCAGCCCGGATGGGCACATGGAAGAGCAGGTGCTCTGAGAAGCAGGAGCTATGAGGTGGGGGAAAGCAACAGAGAGTATGGGGAATCAGAGAGCCGTTCAGTGGTAAGGAAGGGACAGAAAAAGTTGTTATCTGTCAATGCAGAACATTAGGTGGAAATGTACAAAGTCCCGCTACCGAGGGCCTGAGGGCTACTGCAGATCTAGAGCCAGCTTCTGCGTGCTGCTCCCACCCCGCAATGCCAGGCCTTTTGGCTTTCTCTGGGTGCCTGGGTCCTTCCATCCTTCAAGAAACCCCCATGACAAGAGGAAAGATTGGTTAGTCTCAGTCTTATGCAAACAGAATTTATGCTAGCCTAAGTCATTTCTTAGAGACCTGGAGAATGAAAGTCAGTGGAATGTCCCCAGGCACACACACATGTGAGTATCTCAGTGTAAATGGATCTGCAGACTCCACCGCAACCCAGAAGTCCTGTGAGTGCGGGGCAAGCATGGCAGGGAGGGGGAGGTGGGGAGATTGCTGAGTGTGGGGAGACCAAGGGATCAGGGAGGAAAACTGCCTCCCCTTCCTGGAGAGTCCAGTTGAAAGAACTCATGGATCACAGCAGTAGAAAGTGCTCCTTTTAGTTTCCTTTAGGATGTAGATGCCATTTAAAGTCAAACTATTTCCTAATACTGGTGCCCAGAAAATGATTCACTAGAGAATGCTGATGTTGTTTTCTGTGCCCGACATGAGGCAGTGAGATGCTGTTTCAGAGCAGAGGATATTGACCCAAAGGGCAGTAACTCTGTGCTGTCCCCAAAGGCTGTTTCTGGGCAGTGTTTATCTTTTGTCTGCCTGAGACTCTCCATGTGGCTGACTCTTCATCGTGATTCTTTGAATGCCTGTAACGTGTGTCATGTACACGTATTCTTTTGGCACCCACCACCTACAGTTTTGGTTACTTCCCTTAGAGGCTTGTGTTTGTGTCTGGGGGTGTCTTGCTTTCTTTACTTCCCCAGACCCTGGATCCATACTTAGTAGTCCCTGCTCCGACACTCTGTGTTGTGTGAACTTCGACAAGCCACGAATGTCCCCACACTTCTATTTCCTCACCTGTAGGATGGGAATGATGACATCTGATGACAAGCAACAATGGCCAACTTATCTAACAGAAATGAAGGTCCAATGCCAATGTTGGAGAAAGCTTTGTAAACTCTGAATTGTAGTGTTCAGTGAGAAACTGATAACATTTTCTTCTTGTAAGGACTGTATTTCATAGATTTTTAATGGCTGTCTCAAATCACAACCCCAAGATAACACACTGCTGAGCAAATAGGAGGAGCTCAATAAATAATTGTAGAATGTGATCATCGTTGTTCTCATCTCTACAAATTCTTTATTAATGCCGTTTTGTTGCTGCCAGAGAACTCATTGTCTTCCCATGCTGACATTAGATAAGTCTGGGACACTCATGAATACGGGAAGACATTAGAAAGTTACATAACTGACCATTAGAGAATAAACACCAGTTACACAAAAAGGGTAAGTGCATTTTGGAGGTTAGAAAAAGTGATGAATTAGTAATTGAGATAGGAAAGTGGTTTGTGGAAACAGCTTTAAGATACAGATTGAGGCAGGTGGGGTTGGGGAAGCTGCTTTTATCTAATTAATCTAAGAAGACCTTCCAGAGGAAGTGGGTTTTCAGGAGCAGGTAGACAAGAGGGCAGAATGGGCTTGGTGAGCAGGTGGCCAGGGAACAGTCCAGACATGTGAGTGTCCTCCGGAGGCTGTGGGGGCAAGATACCTTCAGGGTGGTTTGCCCCTCTTGACAGCTTGGAATGGCTAGAGGTGTGTGTATGTGTGTGTGTGTGTGTGTGTGTGTGTGTGTAGACATAGGGAAGAGGAGGGCAAGGGACAGATAAGAAGGGTGGGACAGAGGAAAGGGGGACCTACTGGAGGTGATGAAGAAAATGTAAGACTGATAACCTTCAGGTGTGAGATGTTTTGGAGGAGCCCTGTAGAGATTTCTTTACACTATCCAATAAAGTTGTCTTCAGCTTCTTTGTTTGGATTTGGCACTTGGAAATGGGGCTAATTTAAAATCAGAGGGAGGGATAAAGTTAGGAATGTGGGCAGGGTAAAGAAACCAGGTCCCCAAATCCATATAACAATTTACAGACCTCATGCCATTTTAGTTTAGACTTGGCCTAGCACCTTTTTGTTTGAAGGTTTATCATTAAATAGCTTTTACTTACTTGCTTCTCATTGTGAAAAATTGTTGAAACACCCAGGTTCCTATTTGTTCTAGGCCTCAGAAGTGAGTAATTGATCATTAGGCATGATAACATTGGTCCAGGACTTCTGAATGCGCACATCCACTTAAAGTGAGACAGAGGATGGGCCTCCCCCCTGTCCAAGCCAAACAGCTCAGTGTCACTTCCTGGCTTCACCTATTTCCATGGATCCTGCAGCCCAGACATGATCTCATCAAGGCCACTCCTTAGAAGGAAGTGGGGAAGCACAGGACTATTCTGTCTCATTTTCCAAACAGAGAAACTGAGGCACTGAGCGATGAGAGAAGCTTAGTAAGGATGAGATAATGAGCTAGCTGCAGGGCTGAGAACAAACTGGGCTTTGGCTCAGAGTGGCTGCTATCCAGTACTCTGTATGTGTGTGTGCACACGTGCACACTCGCACGTTCCCTCTGATCCTAAATCTTCCAAAGGGACACCCTGAAGATGACACAGTTTAAAAAGGGACCCCATTTTGCAAGACAGAATGTGTGACAATGAGCTAGTTATAGAACCTCTGTAAGTCCAGGGTCCTCACCTGTAAATAGGGAATAATGGTATCCATCTTTACAGTATTGTAATGAGTCATTAAGGTTAGTAATGAATCTGAATATCAGGATCCAATTTCTGACCCCCAACTCATGAGCCACCTGATGACAGCGCCCACTTGGTGGAGTTTATGTACTGATCTGACACCATTCTTGGTTACCTGGTTCAGTGGTGGAACCACTGACCCAGTCAGCCTGGAGACGAGCTAATCTAATGTGCATCTGTATTCTATTAAATTTACTTTCCTAAGTATGTTATTTCAGTGGAGGAGGAAGCTAACTTTGAGTGCCTACTATGTGCTGGGCAATTTTCTAGGTGCTCTGTGTAAATGATCCTATTGAATCCTTCTCATAGTCTTGTGACAGGTGTTACCAAAGCAAGGGTTTGCATCCCCTAAGAAATAGTTTAACTGAGTGTCCTGAACAGAGAGTGGTAGAGGGAAACAAAACTGACATTTTAAGAATCCAAATTGAAAAGATCACAAAGCTGAACGCCGGCAAGACAAAACTCCCTCTCTCATGCCCATTAACTCAACTCATTGCAAGACATTGTCTTGGTAGCCATTTCACGAGGTTGGTCATACCCTTCTTCTTGCAGCTCCCTCTTTTCTGGCTTCAGCTCTTTTCTTGTTCTTTTTCCACCTCAATCTCCTTAGTCTCCATGGGGGCTGCTCTTTCTCTGATTGCCTCTTCAACATTAGCTTTCCCTTAGGGTCTGTCCTCAGCTCTTTTCTCTCTTCATGTCGAGTGCTTACCTTGAGAGAGCTTTTCCCTTCCAATGCCATAGGTCACTGCCAACTCCCGGATCAGTTCCCAGTGCTTCAGACCCAACAGTCAATTACCAGTTACCTCCCAGACTTTCCTCTTGGTGTCCCTGGCAGACACATGCAATTCTGCATGTTCAGAATTGAACTTACCATCTCTTCTTAACCCGCTCCTTCTCCTTTACTCCTG
Organism: Trachypithecus francoisi; assembly: GCF_009764315.1. Classification (NCBI taxonomy): domain Eukaryota; kingdom Metazoa; phylum Chordata; class Mammalia; order Primates; family Cercopithecidae; genus Trachypithecus; species Trachypithecus francoisi. Next base: position 106,754,415 of record NW_022681470.1, on the reverse strand, counting down.
GCTTGACGAATGACATCACCATCAAGCTAGCCTCCCAAACTGGAGCTGAGTCCCCTCTCCACTAACAGTGGAGACCCCTCTATTTCCTTTACCCTCCACACCCAATCTGCGCCAAGTCCTGCTGACCTTCTTTCCTTCGCATCTGTTCCCCCTTGCCGTTCCCTCATCTTGATCCTAATTTAGGCCTTCGTTTTTAAAATTGGCATCTGTTTTGCTTCCCTGCAGTTCAGCTGCTGCTCCCTTTACCAGAGTGATCCTTTTATAAATCTGTAAGATTGATTGATGCCTCTGTGGCTTCCTGTCATCTTTAGAATGAAGGCCAGGCTCTCCATGATCTCCCCCATACACCCCTTTCCAGGTTCCTTTCTGGCCATGACCCCCACCTTCTTTATCTCCAGGTGGCGTCAGAACATCTCCAGTTTGTGCTAATGCCCACCCCCCACTTGTCTGTCCAGCAAACATCTCCTCAGCACGAGGGTCAGCTCTCTTGGGAAGACCTTCCTGGCCCATCCACCCCTTCTGCCTTTGCAAGCTTGCATCCTTGGCATACACGCCTCCCCTGACTCGTCCCACCCCCTCAGTCTGGCCATAAACCTCTTGGGAGTGGCGATCATGCCTATTCACACGTCCCCCTGGTGTTTATCATAGTGTTTAGCACATAGTGGGAATTCAACCAGTACTTGTTGACTAAATGACTGAAACAGGGTAATGGAAAATTCAAGTCCATGCTGATCTATTAATACCTGGACCTGAGGGGTGGTGAGCGCTCGTTCCCCCCGCTAGAGGGCACTCTGGTCGTATGCTTCACTGGAGGCCGCCAGCAGTGTGGCTCCACCTGGGAGCCTTGTGAAACCAGCTAGGTTCCCGTTGCTGGTAGCTTGAGCCAAGCTGCACAGACACACTTAGGCTCAGGCCAGTCCCCTTAACAGGCGCCATCATTTTCTTCACATGGACCCTTTGTTTCTCTCTTTGCCTTACCCTCACTTCACCTCACCTCATGCTCCCCCTGGAGGTACACAACCTTCACCTATGGCAGATTCAGAACTTCTCCTACTTCCTTTAGTGGTAGCCAATAATATCTGAAATAACTTCAGCTAATACCCTAATTAGTGTCCATTGCTAAGGGTGTCTTCCTCCTGTTCAGATAGTTGTGACTTACCACTGCTTTTAATGCCTTTGAGTGACATGGCACAGTGATGTGTCCTGGTGGTGGGGATATTTTTGATGGGAAGGATGGGGTTGCCCTAGAGCCCCTCAAGTCACCCCACACAGTGGCCTTCCTAGGAGTGTTCGGCCTTGCCTGTCGTGCTAAGGGCCCGCGTCCATCGGCGTTCTACTCACAACATGCCTATTTATGGGAGTGTGGTGGGGCCTCGGAAAGTTAGTGTCCAGTTTTAAACAGGGTTGTACTTTTTATTGTTTTTTTGAAGAAAATGTGGTAAAAAGTAATGCATTTTTTAGCTTCATTCATAAAGCTTCTTTTTCATGGAGTTCCATAGTCTTGTGTGTTGTGAAACCATGCTTGAATTATTGTGGATAATTACTATTATCCACATTGGAGTGCCAGGGCTCTGGGAGCTGTGCCATTGGAGGGTCAGTTGAAGAAATGGGGGTGGTGTAGACTGGAGAAGAAAAGACATTAGAGAAGTATGACAGCTTCCTGATATGCAGATGCTTCTATTTGCATCAACATGTTATAAAGAATTTTAAAAATAAGTGTTGTCAATACTAAAGAAGCTCCTGGGATCTCTTTTGTAGAGCAGAATCTGGGGAGAGGGGTAAGAGAGGAAACAATAGAAAATTAAAAAGCAAGAGAAGCTGAGAGTATCCACCATCATTAGTTGTGCAGGATAGGGGTAGGGGCCTTGTGGAGAAAGGCTGCAGCCTACTTTCGGGCTTGGTTGGGAATGGTCAGAAGAGGGAGAGTTTTGGGAGCCTCTACACTGAGTAGGAGATCCAAAGAGAAACATGAGGAAAGAGGACTGTAAGAGGATGATTGCCTTTTCGTTATTTTTGAGAACCCCCAGCATGTTTTGAATTGCATTTTCACCTACTCTAGGTTGTTAGACTCTTATTTGAATGAGATTTTGTTGAGACAGGAATACATGGAACGCTGGGATTACCTGGGTTAAATGAGGAAGCATTTTTCTAATAACCAGTCAAGAGCAGGTCAGGCTTCCTCGCCAGGATGAGGTGAGACCTACTGAATTTGGATGAGCATCTGTAAGGAATGTAGGGATGTTCTGCCCTAGGTGGGAGGCTGTGATGGCTTCTGGGATCCCTTTTAATTCTGAGGTTCTATGACTTCATGAAAACAAGACATTGCTGGACAAGTTTGAGTGGCCCACCTTCTTACCTGCCTATCCCACAGTCTGAAGTGGCATTTATGAAAAGCTGGGAACACCGAAGGAGATGATGGGTCTCCAGTGTATGGCAAACAGTTCTTTTCTGGCAGCTAATTTAGCTCTAGGAGACTCCAGTTCCCACCAAAACACTGAGGGATCATCCTGTAGTTTGGGGCACATAATCAGAATGTTAAATAAAAATGCAAGTGGTTAGTTTTACATCTGCTGGGGACATTCCATGGCCAGCTACATAGAAGTCTAGGCATTCTATGTCTCTAGCCCTAGGAGCTGGGGATACAAACATCAGTGAGACATCCCTCTTATTCTTGAGGCGTTCATCATCTGTGGAAGAGAGACCCATGGAAACCAGTGATTACAATCCAGTGTCCCAGCGTGGATAGAAATATGCACAAGGAGGGGGCTATGGGAAGGGAGGACAGCGTTGCTGCAGAGGCTGCTCTTGAGCAAGTTGGAAAGAGTGAATATGGTCTACCGATGAGACCTACCAAGAGCAAGGCTAGGGAAAAGGCATTCCAGGCAGACAAAGCACCATGGGCCCAGGAGCAGACACGTGAGGCCAAATAATGTATTAGGGGAGTTGAGGCCAGGGAGGGGTGGTCAGGCTGGAGCCTAAAGGTCTAGTTATGAACTTGTATGACATGAGACTGCAGAGCTGTGAAGGGCTTTGTCTTCCATGCTAAGGAGCTTCAGCTTTATTCTACAGAGATTTTGGATTTCTGAAGCGTTTTAATCCTACCCTTTTTTGGTGAGCAAATGGAGGACAGAATGGAGGGGTGTGAATGAGTGTGTATACATGTGAATGCACATTTATGGTTGTGCATGGTCCAGATAAGGGCCCAGGGCCATGGGGAAACTTCCCAAGCAGAAAGCCTCACAATCTGTTTCTAAACCAAGCTGCTATCCCCAAAGTGTTTCACTTCACTCTTGTGGAATAATAAAAAAAAGGCATTTAGCTCAATTATCTCATTTGACAGAGTTGGAAATTGAGGTCCCAAGAGGGACAGTTCCTTGCCCAAGGCAACATAGCTAGGGACTGGCAGATCCCATGGATTGTTGGCTCTTGATCCAGTGCTCTCTTTATGATGTAATTCTGCTTTCTGAAATTCTCTGATAACCCACAGGACAATGTTGGAGCTCTGGAGAATGGCTGATAAGGCTTTAGCAATCTGGGCACAGCTGTCTTTCTTCCCCATTAGGTCACCAGGACATAGTATGCCTGGGGACATCTCTATGCATCACTTAAAAAATCTCCTGATTCTATTCTTCCTGAAGAACTCCTACACCCTCTTTAAGGTCCAGGGCAAATGTCACCTCTCATCTGAAGCAGTCCTTTAGCTCAGTGACTCCTCTGGGCAAAACAAATCATGTATCCTTCCTGTTTGCATAGCACCCAATATGGCAGATTTATTAGCTTCCTGCTCCATGAGTCTGCAGGTTCCTTGAAGACAGGCATCATTTCTATCTGCTTCCTGGCCGTAGCTCCAGTGCCTGTCATGGCACCTGGCACAGAATAGATGTCCACAAAATGTTTGTTGAATGACTAAATTAATGAATGTATCTATTAAAAGTCTGACCTCAAATCCCTCCATGTGGGTCTATTGTGAGGTCCTTGGGGCTCTAATTGAGTTCATGATTTTCTTATTTTAAAAATCATGAAGTGGCTGATGCTGGTGTTCTCAGTAGAAACACATTAGAGTTGGGAAACTTTCTATGTATTTCTTTTGTCTAAAGCAAAGTGAAGGTAGGGACTCCGGGCTCATTGCTCCTTTGTAATTCCTCTGTATTATTTTGAGCTGAGGAAGTTAATTTCCCCTGAATACTTTCAGCATTGTAGATTTTTTTTTTCTCATGACTAACTTAAAGCTGTTCTTACAGTTTAGATTTGTTTTGGGTCTTAGGGGAAAATTCTCTCGCTTTTTTTTTTTTAGTTTCGTCCTTCTCCTTCTCAAATTCCATGCTTGTTTAATCTCGTTTAAACAATTAAATTCACCTTAAGAAAGCCAAAACTGGAGCCACTATGGGGCAGCACTCCTGCCCAGCCAGCTTTTCCTCTCCAGAAGAGCCTTTTTAATCCGGGTCCTTTTGCCATCTGATCAATACCTCATGAGCAGCACCCAGGCCCTGTCTTTCCAAGAGTTAGCTGTTTCTGGATGGAGATGGCTTTTTCTTTGTTTAAGGGAGAGCTATTTACAATTTTTTTTTTTCATTGGATTGAAACTCCTGAACCTGGTGCAGGCAAAACTGAGAGAGTATGACCGTGGGGGCTAGGTGGACGCGATGTGTGAGCAGAAGACCTGCTTGGGTTGCAGATATGTGGACACCTCCTTCCCTCACCAGCTTCATTTTTGCCTGAGCCTCAGCTTCCTGTCAGCTGGTGGTTGTGGGCAGGAGGTTACACACGGCACTGAAGCCCTGGAGTCCAGTGGTATTAAGTGGGAACAGAAGTGTCTTCCTGGAGCTCAGGGAAGTCTGAGGACGGAGTTGATGTGGAATAACAGCCCTCTGGGAAGTTGAATTCAGAAAGTGATTGCAGGGAAGGGAAAGGAGTGGTGTTTCTGGATCACCTTGCAAACTTGAGGAATTGGACTGGACATATTCAAAACGTATTTTCATTTAGTCCTTGTGATAACGATCACTACCATTTGCTGAGCACTTAGCTTACACCAGGCAAATTACACACATGATTACATTCTGTCCTCAAAATGTTCCCCAGGGAGGACATGATATTATTTCCATTTTACAGAATTGGAAACTGAAGCTTGGAGAAATCAGGTTAAAGAACTTGCCCAAGGGTGGGAATCAGAGTAAGCTCAAAATCTTGTGCCCACCACCAAGTCTACCCAGGCAGGGGGCTGAGGTCTCGAAAGTCAAGAGGGATTTTCAGAATACCATAAAATATGACCTATTGATTTTCCTCAAATGAGCAAGGAACAATTTCCCTAGCAAACAAATGATTATGTTCTGTATACACATTATTAAACCACAAGCAGCCTGGGGCCGCAAAAAAGCCAGCTGTTGAAGGACACATGCACATTGGTTTCTGAGTTTTTTCATTAAAAGTTTCTACTCATTCATTTTTTTGTCTTATGCTAATTCTGGCTAACAGGCAAGTGGTAACAGGCACTGAGGGTGGAACAAAAATTGAGAAAAGTCTATATGCTCACTTTTTTTTTAGTGCATCAGGAAAGCTGATAATATTTAAGCAGTGTACCCCCAAGGCATGCTTCCAGAACTCCACCGTTACTGATTCTGAGCAATACTGAGCATGAATGGTGAAAGCGGATGTTTGCGGGGGAGGGCTTGTCCCAAAGAATGATCTTTCCTCTGAGCTCTCAACGATGCTGCACACCATTTTATGGGCAAACAATTTATCTTCTGTGTCCTTTTGCTTAAGGTTATTACCAAATTTGAAATGCTCAAGGACACTTTTGGGCCTATGAATGTGGCCGGAGTGTGCTAGAATAGGGATGGAGGTGGAAAGGTACTATTTCCCTGGAATTTTAGAAATGGTTGGGGATAATGCCTTCAGTGGACCACTGAACTCTCAGAAATCACCTAGTTGATCGTGTTCTTCTTGAGAAGTTCTCCAACAGGCACACTCACTGACCATCGTCTTCTCTAACTTGCAACATTCTCCCTGGGGGAGAACAAGAGCACTTTGGTGTGCCTTCCTGTCATCATTTCTCACAAGGGCTTTGAAGGTGTGAGCACTGCAGATTCCCACAGCGTTCGGAAGGATAGGGCTCTCTCTGCTTTACTGTTGTTGTTATGCACAAGATCAGCTCTGTTGACAAAATCTCATGTGGACCTCCTGTTGCCCCCTCCCTTTGGATGGTAAGGGTGGGTGCATGGGTTGGGTGGAGGAATGATACCAAAGCTACAGCAATGCCAGTGCATTTCTCCAAATCATCTCTATTAAGTCTCTGGAGTGAACAGGGACTGGGCCCCAGATGATAAGGCATTAATGAAATGATTGTGCTGCACTTTGCATTTGCATAAAAGAACAGATGTTAAATAACAACAGCAATAATAGTAATATGATTTTGGTTTGGAGCTGAGGCCTCAGAATTTCAGAGATGGAATGCATATGGAATACATTCACATTCATGGCTCTGTATAATACTCTATAAACTGATTGGGTTCAGATGAGAAACATTTGTCAGTGAAGTTCCCATTACTGGGTGGGGTGGGGTCTGACTTGGGCTTTTACTGGAGGGGCTGCCTTAGGAGACAAGATGCGATTGTTAGCTGTGATAGTGGGAAATGTACTGCAGGCAATTCTCTTTATCTTCACATATGCTCTAAGCCAAGGAATTGTTGAAGTGGTTTGTTTCAGTCTGTTACACAGAAGGTGTGATGGATCAAATAGGAAATTCTTAGTAGGAGATCTGCTCAAGTTATATATAGGTCATGAGAATTTTAGATTTCAAATTCATCCCCATAAGGCCCCCGCTATTCTCTTGCCAGTAATGGGATATTGACTTTGGTGAAGTTATTGCAGGTTTGGGTAATCTAAAAGACCGTATGTGATGAGTTCCAACATACTGATGGTTGGCTGTGGTAAATTGTGGTGATGTTTGGGTGCAGTATACATAATAACAAAGCCTCTGTCATTCTAGTGTCTGGGCTGGGCATCACTTTCATGATAAGGTAAACCACCATGTGACTACATGTTTGCTCTGGGAAAGAGAAAGCTGAAGGTTTCCCCAGAGGGCTCTGTCCCTGGAGTTTCCTGCTCCTCTGTGGTTTGGCTTTCCCACTTGGGTGGTCTTAGTGATCTGCTGTTTTTATCCAGTTTCCTTGCTTCTATTTTAATCATCATCACTACCAGTCATTGTTGCATATTCCAGTGGAAATTTTACAAATATTTAAAAATGAAATTGAGTTAGAGGTTTATCAAATAGAGATGTTTGCCACATTTAGGGAGTATTTTAACATATGCAGAAAATTACAAAGCCAAAGTCTATTTTAAGCAGATTTCTCCTTTGTGACATGAACTGGGTTTTCAAGTTTTGTTTTATAAAACTCAGCTTTTGCAGAACTTCTCAGGGGTATGAGTAAATAAGAGACCTTTGAAGAGTCTGGAGGAGAAGGGTGCTGGGAGCTGGAGCCAGTGGGGGGCTGTTGAGGAAACAGTCAACAATGGGAAAATGGACAATTTACAGATGGTGGATACTCAGATGGATGATGTAACAACCACCATTATCATAAAAAAAAAATCGTCATCATTGATATGATCTTTTATCTAGAAAAACCTAAGGACTCCACCAAAAAACTCTTACATTTAATAAATGCATTCAGTAAAATTTCAGTATACAAAATCAATGTATAAAAATCAGTAGTGTTTTTATACACCAACAGTGATTTGGTTGAGAACCAAATCAAGAAGGCAATTACACTTACAACAGCTACACACACACAAAAACCCTAAGGATATATTTAACCAAGGAGGTGAAAAGATCTCTACAAGGGAAACTACAAAACCCTGAAATTATGTTGACACAAACAAATGGAAAAACATCCCATGCTTATGGATCAGAAGAATTAATATTGTTAAAATGACCATACTACCCAAAGCAATAAACAGATTTAATGCATTCCCTATCAAAATACCATGGCATTTTTCACAGAATTAGTAAAAAGAATCCTAAAATTCATATGGAACAAATAAACAGCCCAAATAGCCACAGCAATCTTAAGCAAAGAGAACAAAGCTGGAGACATCACATTTTTTGACTTCAAATTGTACTACAAGGCTATAGTAACCAAAACAGCATGGTGCTGGTATAAAAACAGACAAATCAATCAACAGAAAAGACTAGAATACCCAGAAACAAATTTACATATTTACAGCCAACTGATCTTTGACTAAGTTGATATGAACATACACTGGAGAAAGGACACCCTTTTCAACTAATATGTTGGGAAAATGGACTTGCCATACACAAAAGAATGAAACTGGACCTCTGTCTCTCACCATGTATAAAAATCAACTCAAGATGGATAAAAGACTTAAATGTGAAACCTGAAATCATAAAGGTAAAAGAAGAAAACTTTAGGAAAACTCTTCTGGACATTGGTCTAGGCAAAGAATTAATGACTAAAACCTCAAAAACACAGGCAACGAAAACAGAAATAGACAAATTAGACCTAATTAAACTAAAAAGCTTCTACACAGCAAAAGAAATAATCAACAGAGTTGACAACCTGTGGAGCAGGAGAAAATATTCGCAAACTACTCATTCTATACATCTGACAGGAGGCTAATATCCAGAATTGACAAGGAACTCAAACAACTCAGTGACAACAGAACCCCTAATCATCCCATTAAAAAGTGATCAAAGAACATCAGTGGACATTTTTCAAAAGAAGACATATAAATGGCCAACAGACATATGAAAAAATGCTCAACATCATAAATCATCAGAGAAATGCAAATTTAATACCACAATGAGATATCATATTAGACTGGTTAGAATGACTATTATCAAACAGACAAAAATAACAGATGATGGCAAGGATGTGGCAAAGAGGGAACTCTTATACATTGTTCATGGGAATGTAAATTAGTGCAACCTCTATGGGAAACAGTATGGAGATTTTTGAAAGCACTAAAACTAGAGCTACCATTGGATCCAGCAATCCCACTGCTGTCTATCTACTCAAAGGGAAGACATTATTAAATCAAAATATACCTGTACCCATATGTTTATTACAGCACTATTCATAATAGCAAAGATGTGAAGTCAACCTAAGTTTCTGTCAGCAGATGATTAAAGAAAATGTTATATATATATATATATGCAGTAGAATACTACTCAGCCATAAAAAAGAATGAAATTACGTCTTTTGCAGCAGCATGGATGGAACTGGAGGCCATTATCTTAAGTGAAACAAGTCAGACACAGAAAGACAAATATTATGTGTTCTTGCTTATAAGTGGGAGCTAAATAATGTGTACATTTGTACATAGAGTGTGGAATGATAGACAGTGGAGACTCAGAGGGTGAAGGGGTGGGAAAGGATGATGAGAAATTACTTATGGGGACAGGGTACATTATTTGGGTGATGGATACCCTAAAAGCCCTGACTTCACCATATGCAGTCTATGGATGTAACAAAATTATACTCACACCCCATAAATTTATACAAATAAAAAAAGACAGAAGAAGAAAAGAAAATCATCATGAAGTGCTTCTGTATGCCACTAATAGAAACATGGGGATGACTGATATGGCCAAATCTAGGAAAAGAGGTAAGCTAGTGTTTCTTATCTTACCAAAACAAGAGGGCTTCCTGGAGGAGATGAAGCATTTGGAACGGTGGATGGGAAGAATGCTCTCTCAGCAACAGGGCAAGGAGGCTGGACTTCCTCCTGTGTGGGCTGTTCTTGTCCTATTTACTTCAAAAAAACTTCACCATCTTTGTTAGTCTTTGGTCTAGTTAAAATATTCCAAAGCAGTAGAAGAGTTTTGGCAGGAAGTTATGCTAACTTCCAGCAAGGTAAACCCTACCTTCACCGTTTAAGCCACCCTCTCTCTACAGACTTCGGACCTTGACTTCCTGCCTGAGTCCCAGCTGTGCATTTCACTGTATGTTGAACTTTTCCAATTGCACGTCCATTTGGTAGCTCACATTTGAAATGCGCAAAATAAAATGTTGTTATCATTTCTCCTCTTTTTTCTTTCCTGACATCCATGTTTACTCTGAAATGCATTTCACAACCTTCTTATGATTTTCATTCCTATCACCACTACCACAATCCTCTTTTGAGACCAACTTACTTCATAACAGTGTACTACCATGGCCATATTTCCCATTGCCCTGCCCCACATTCTCACTTCTTCCATGTTCTGAAGCTAGAATAGCTTCTCATATGTAGTCCAGTTTAATAAATGTTAACTAAGTGCTTAGCATGTGCACAAGGTCTGGCACTTGTAGGTCTTTGATAAATGTGTCCCGTATTACACCAATTGAGAAGCATATGATCTCTTTCAGGATGACAAAGTCATAAAATAGAAAGAACTGAACAAAGGGAAGGAGAGATTAGCACAAAAGAAGAGGACAGAGAAGAACTTTCCAGCCAATGCTGAAGGAGGATCTGGGAATCATTGCTCTTCAGTGGTAGAGTTGCAACTCTGTGCACATTAGGTACCAGACCTTGGGCAAATTATTCGCCATCTCTGGACCACAGCGTTCTCATTTGTAGAGTGATAATTAAACACTAGATCGTCGCCAAAGTCCTTCCTAGAGGGACAATTATTTGATCATTTTGCTGACTTTTTGTCATTTTCCAGTTCTGCCTAAGGGCTTGGAATTGGGGTGATGATTAACAATTTAGTTCTGAAATGAGCAAGTCAATAACTTGCCTGAAAATTTGAGTCCTTGAGTTAGTAAACATGACAACAGGCACACCAGTTCATATTGAACTAACAGACAGATGCACAAGTCATATGCTCCTGCAGGGCTTTAATCTGCATCGCTATTCTTGGGAGTGACATTGGTGATTATGGCTAGCCACCAAGACGGGTGTGTATGTAAGGTCCCCAACCTGGAGCAGTACTTAGCCATCACTCCTGTGCTCCTGTAAGAGTTCACCTTATTCTTGAATCTCAAGTCCCAAAGTTCTACTATAATCCTTGTTTATAATGCTCTAAACAGTGCTTTGAAAGGCCCAGGCAATACACTATGTTAGTCTGCCATATACATCCTGGGACACTGTTAGTTAAGGTCACCAAACTGTGAAACGCAGAGGCTGCTTTCACTCTGAACACAGGTTTCTGGACATCTGACTCCAGAGTATGTATTAACTCAACTGTCATAAGAGAAATTATGAGATCAAAACAACTCCAACTTTAAATATTACTTAGAGTCTTATTTTAAATTGGCTAATGTTGAGTACATGGCCTAATTTCCCTGGCTTATTAAATGCCAAAATGTTACTTTTGAGGAGCAGTGCTAGGGGTCTGGAAATCATCTCAGGAAAAATAAATCCTATGTCTTTTAATTCTTCCCAAACCTGGGAAGAGTTATTGTCGTCAAGGATAAATTTTATCAGCCTAACAAGTCTAGGAAAAGTTAATTTTGGTCCCAGGATAAGATTAATAGAAGGAAATCATTCATATGCATTCTTAGCTCTTCCAGCCAAGCTAATTTGCTCTCAGCATTCTCTCTCTCCATGCAACTTTTTCTTTCCTTCACCTCTATCAATGTTTGCCTCTCAGGTTTTGACTCTTCTCTATCAGGACTTGAACTTCACCCACTCATCATAGAACTCTGTTATTGGTGCTCTCCCAAACTCATTCCCTTTGAAGTTTTTCATTATCAAGATAACCAATTGGAAGATCACACAGTTGTGTGATAGTGGACAAGACTCTTAACCCCTGTGTCTCATTATGTTTAATCTTTGAAATGAGAGCGTAGACTATGAAGGACCTGTCTAACTTTAAGAGCTATGGTTCAAGATGTGGGAATTTGTATGCATTTTCCTTCTTTGTAGGATCTAGATTGAAGATTCAGATATAAGGGGAACAGAAACAGATCTGCGGCTCTGTTTGAATAGAAATGAAACATAGAAGACACATTTCTATCCCTCTCTGCAAAGTGGACCACCCTCTTCTTCAAATTAATGTTATCTCTATTCTTCCTGATATCCTTCCTGTAAGGTAGGGGTCATTTTGATTCTTTCCATTCCTATAGGTTCCCTCCCCATTTAAGGTTACCATGGTGTGGACTGTAGTATTAGGTCGAACCATATGAAATTGCCTTTATTTTGCAGGTCAAAAACGGTCTGATATTAGCAGTTGCATCTGGTCAACACAGTACACAAGCCTTTACTGAAACTTTTCCCTCAGTCTTGCCACTATTGTTATGCCCTTTCTCCCACCATATCTCTTTGACCAGCTGACAAACTTCTACTCATCTTCCCAGGTTTTGCTCAGGTGTGAACTTTATGTCTGCAACTTTCTCTGATCTCTTGGAGTACTTGTACTCATAGTACTTCACATACTTCATTTGTGATGTCAGGGTACCAGTAGGAAATACATGGCATACTCAAGTTGGGGAAATAAACTTTAGAGTTTAATAAACTTGAGAATTTAATGAGGGCACCATTTATAAAGATGTGGTCATAATGAAGGGGAACTAGCGAGCGATGTTGGAACACCTGGGGTTAGCAACAGCAGGGAGCTATTGCTCATCCCAGGGCCTGAAGAAGCAAGATGAAAGAGAAATTACTGCTTCCTGGAGAGAGCCACAGGAGAACCGAAGAGAGGCCTACACTTAGGAGGTGCGGCCCTCAGTAGAGAAATGCTGCCACTTCTAACCTGCAGGGCAGCAGGGAGGAAATCAGCAAAGAAACACACTGTTTTTTTCTCTCTTCTTGTCATGCCATCTCTGCCTCTGCCTCCCACTTGTCAGACCCAGTTTAGCCAGAAGACAAGAATCCTGTTGTCCTCACAGGTCAGCTTCCCAGGGCTAAAGCAGGATGGAAGGGGATCTGCTGAAAGTCAGAGATACTTCTGTGTCAGCAACTGGCCAAGGTGAGTTGGTGACCTTCTGCCAACTTCTGTTTATCATAAATTTCCATTTGCATCTTGAAGAAGAAGGCATATCTAGCAGAATTAGACAATTTATCCTTTGTGAGGGAAATAGGAGCTTGGAGCATGTTTCAAGAGAGATAATTCACATTCTTTTTTTAAAGTTAGGAAATATTTCGAACATAGAAAAGGAAACAATAATGTAAAGGACACCCAATGTTCCCACCACTAGGTTCAAGCAATTGTTAATATTTTGCCGTATTTGTTTCAGATACTTATTTAAAGAAACAAAATGTGAGAGATTCAGCTATAGCAGTCTCCCTTAAATCCCATCCCCCTTCCTTCGCAGAGGTAACCATTTCCTTGAAGTAGGTCACTTTCCCATAATTTTGTTTCACATTTATGAATGATATGCATTGTCTTGTATGCTTAAATGTGAGTAAATGGCATTTTGTGGTGTAAAATATACCCTTTGCAACTTTTTGTTTTACTTAATTGCATTTTTGAGGTTTATCTATGCTAATAAATTAGATCTGGTTCATTCATCATAACAGCTGCTCTTTGTGTGACTATATCATAATTTATTTATCCATGCTTATATTGATAGACATTTAGGTTCTTCCAGATTTTTTTTTCTTTCCTCTTTGCTGTTACAGATAATGCTGCATTAAACACTGTTGTACCTGCGTATTGTGCAAGAGCACTTCTAGAAGTGGAATTGATGGCTAACAGGAAATATGCATCTTCAACTTTACTGTTAGTGTTAGGGCTAAGTTATCCTTCAAATCGATTGCACCAATTTATAAAGCTGTGGATCAGAGGCATGCTAAGGCCTCTTCGTGGTTGCCCTGGTGTGTAATTCCCCAAGATGTTATTTCTAGAGAGTTTAGGACAGTCATAGTGAAGACTACCTCCTATGGGATCACTATATTTATGCTAAATCTGGCACTGCTGCTCAGAGACATGAAGAGACTTGCCTGGCATGGCTCCCTGTAGTCCCACGGCTGAGTCAAGGAAGCGTAACTGCTGTGTGCCAAGTGGCTTGACCTGGAGAAGCTTGAGCCCATTCCTGGGACGAGAGGCAGCGGTGACTGATCATGTAACTGAGTGTGCTTAGAGCTCCTTCAGATAAAAACCATCCTTGCAGAAGGCAGTGGGGGTCATGTAGATTCTTGTAAACAAAGTGAGAAAGGTCACTTTATGGTTTCTGAGTCTTGAAAAGAGGCACAAACTCAGCAGCAGCTGATTATGCTCTACATTATTCTGTATACTTTCTCTGTGTGCCCAGACCCTTCAGTTTGTTTTACTATTAAGTGGAGGAAGATGCAGGTTGTTTTTAAGAGCCTGCAGCTTATACAGTTTGGGGGGTATGTTTTAGGAAAAAGTACAAAATTGCCAATATAAAATTAAGGTCTTGGTAAAACTGCCTCTGCTTTGGTGATGTTGTGAGGGAGAAGGAGGGGAAGGGGTATCTGTGAAGGTATTGCCAAGGCGCCCAGGCAGTGAGGAAGACGGAGGACAGAGGTGAAGAAGCAGTTATTAGGCACACATCCGGCCTGCACTAAGCTTAGCAGGTGACATATTGGGAGGGCACGTGTGTGTGGATGCACAAGAGAGAGAAAGGACGGTGGAGGAAAATCTGGCAGAGAGTGGTGTAAATGATAAGAAAAAATTAAACATTAAAGGCAAAGTCCTATGTGAGATGAAAGAAGGAGGGATGTTGGCACCTGTGAGTATCCTGTGATATCCACTCATTGGCTCCACTACTCCCTAGAACCAATATGACCAGTGGTATACAAAGACAGGCCGATGGTATACCGAAGTGCAGGGATGAAATACAAAGGAGCGTAAGGACCCACTCTCTGACACCCTTTGCATATGGGAGAATGAAGTCTACAATGGCTGGAACAAGACACCATTTGGGTTCTCACCAGTGGTTCATGTATCTCTGTGGTTTATGGACAGTCTTGAAAAACTAGGTATTTGCACTAAAGAGATAGGCACATGGCAATATACAGACAACATTTTGTATAAAGAGTCAGGGGGAGCAACGACTGCCCCTCATTCTCAAGGAAAGAAACTCAAATCCATAAACTAGTTTGTGGGTGCTGGGAAGGGGAAGGGTAGGGTCTTTGTGGAAATCCTCAGTGCAGGGGAGGAGATGGTGTGGACATGTGCCAGAGGTTTTCTTTCTCTAGAAAGTATGCAACTTTGAGTAAAGGAGGGTCATATTTTCTAAACCAAAAGTGAGGAATATAGTCCAGTGAAGGAACAGAATATTTGAAACCCCGATTTTCCAGGTGCATTCTGGTCCCAGGAAAATACTTTTGGATGCCTGAACTTCCTTGGAGAACATTGGAGAGGGACAGAAGATGTTAGGTTTATAAAGAAGCTACACTGGGATGGGCACTGTCATAAAATCATCTCATTTAGTTTCCTCATTGAATCCATGCAATGACCCTAGGAAGTAATATAATTATTCTGAGGCCTGGAAAGTTTTAATAATTTTTCCAAAGTTACCCTTGTTCATATATGGTAGAACCTGGACTCTTCAGTAAGATCTGGTCTCCAGCTCTTAGAAAAGGAAGATGATCACAAGAGTTTACCCTTAGTCTGAGTCTGGGGTAGCAATGAAGAACTGCTTCTGGGTCCCTTCTATTACCTGTAACTTTGGAGGGAGAGGGAGAGAGGGAGAGGGAGAGGGAGAGGAGAGGGAGAGGGAGAGGGAGAGGGAGAGGGAGAGGGAGGGAGAGGGAGAGAGGGAGAGGGAGAACACGTTTGCCTGTGATAGCTTGTATTTTCCTTGGAGAGCCCTCTGGGAGAAGAAAGTCTGTTCTGTGTGCTCAGGAATGAGAGCAGTGCTGAGAGAATAACAATGGGAACTTTATTCTGAGTGCTTGTGGCATGCCAGGCACTATTTAATTAATTAATTAATTTTTAACTTTTTAAAAGAAGTTTAATACACATATAGAAAAAAATATATATCACAAAAATAAATGTGCTCAATAAATTAAAACAACTATCTGCACAATCTCCACTAAGGTGAAGAAAGAGAACAGTCACCACCCCAGAAACCTCTCTCATGCCCAGTCCTCTATCTTCACACTAGAACTTTCCTTAATGTCAACCATTACTTGACTTTTAATGCTACAGTTTAGTTTTGCCTGTTTTGAACTTCATCCAGAACCATACAGTATTTTTTTCTTTTGTGTCTGCTTTCAAGTCACTCATTCATGTTGTTAAATGTACTTGTAGTTTACACATTTTCATTGCTATATAATATCCCATCGTAGATATACATCATAATTTATACATTTTACTGTTGATGGGCACTTAGGTTGTTTTCAGTTTTAGCTATTACAAATGAAGCCACTATTGAATATTCTTGGCCCTGTCTCTTGATACTCCTATGCATGCATTTCTGTTGGGTATGTGGCTTGGTTATAGGATATGAGTACTTTCATCTTTAACACTTAATGCCAAAGTATTTTCCAAAGTGGCTGTACCAATTTATGCAACAGTGTATGAGAAATTCTGTTGCTCCAAATCTTTGTCATTGCTAACTATGTGTAGTCTTTTTAATTTTGGCCATGCTGGTAGAAATGTAGAGCTACTATCTCATTGTGGCTGTATTTTGCATTTCCATAATGACTAATGAGGTTGAACAACTTTTCCTTTTTATTAGTCATTTGGGTATTATCCTTTGTGTCTTAGTTCATTCTTGCTGCTATAACAGGAATACCTTAGACTGAATGATTTATAAATAATAAGAATTCATTTCTCATCATTGTGGAGACTGGTAAGTCTAAGATCAAGACACTGGCAGATTTCATGTCTGGTAAAGGCTCATTCTTTGCTTCCAAAAATGGTGCCTTGTTGCTGTATCCTCATATGGTGGAAGGCAGAGATGGACAAAAGAGTTAACTAGTTCCTTTGAATCTTTTATGAGGGTACTAATCCCATCCATGAGGGCAGAGCCCTCATGATTTAATCACCTTCTAAGGTCCTGTCTCTTAGTAATATCACATTGTGTCTTAGGTTCCGATATATGAATTTTAAGTGGGGGACATACCCTCAAACCATAGAAGTTTGTAAAGGGCCTGTTCAAATTTCATGTGCACTTTTCTACTGGGCTATTTTTTAAATTATTGATTTGTAGGAGTTCTTTATATATATTCTGAATGTAAGCCCTTTGTCAATTACATAAATTGCTAATGCTTTCTTTTACTTTAAGTTTTTGATTTTAGTGGATTTTATTAATGTTTTTCTTTATGGTGATGCTTGTTTTCCTCCTGTTTAAGAAATACATTCTTCCTCACAGTCATGAAAATATTATTATATTAATATTTAGAATTTTTATTTTGTTTTTCACATTTAAAGTTATGTTATTCTTGGAACTGATTTCTTTATATGGTGGGAGATAAGAGTTAAGTTTATTTTTTTCCATATGGGTATCCAGTCAACTCAGTACCAGTTATTAAAAATATCGTATTTTTTTCCAGTACATTGCACTGCCATCTTTGTCACAAATCAAGTGTTCCTAGATGTAGGGGTTTTGAAAGTGCTATTTATTCCATTTGTCTTGTTTGTTTATACTTGCACAAATACTACTCTTAATTTTTGTGGTTTTATAGTACATTTGATATTTGGGGAAAAAATTTCCCCATTTGTTTGTCTTTGTCAAGCGTCTTTGTTATCCTTGGTTTTTGTATTTCCATACATGTTTTAAAATTAGCTTGTTAAGTTCCACCAAAAAAATTCCTACTGAGGCTGGGCGCGGTGGCTCATGCCTGTAATCCCAGCACTTTGGGAGGCTGAGGCGGGTGGATCACAAGGTCAGGAGTTTGAGACCAGCCTGGCCAACATGGTGAAACCCCGTCTCTACTGAAAATACAAAAATTAGCTGGGCGTGGTGACAGGTGTCTGTAATCCCAGCTACTTGGGAGGCTGAGGCAGGAGAATCACTTGAACTCAGGAGACAGAGGTTGCAGTGAGCCGAGACTGTGCCATTGCACTCCCGCTTGGGTGACAAGAGCAAGACTCTATCTCAAAAAAAAAAAAAAAAAAAAAAAAAAAAATTCTACTGAAATTTTTATTGGAGCTATGTTGAATTTACAGATCAGTTGCAGAGACTGATAACTTTACAATATTTGTTTTTCCAAGCCGTGAACATGGATTATTATTCCATTTATTTAGGTCTTCTTCAATTGATTTCAGTGATGATTTATATCTTTCTCTGTGAAAGGCTTGCTCAGTTTTTATTAGAATAATTTCTGGGTACCTAATATTTTAATGGTTTCATAAATGGCACCCCCTTTTAAATTGAGGTTTAATTTGTGAACAGTAAACTGCATAGATCATAAGTATACAGTTTGATGGGATTTTGACAATAGTATACATTTATGCATACTAGATATGTATAAGATACATGAATTTTCATGACCTCTGAAAGATTTCTTTTCTTTCTTTGAGTCAATCCCTCCTCCCCGCCTCCTCAGATGTAACCACTGCTCTGTGTTCTTATTTCTTTCACCATAGATTAGTTTTGCCATTAAAATGTCATATAAGTGAAATCATGCAGTATGGACTCTGTTGTGTCTGGCTTCTTCAATTCAGCATATATCTTGAGGTTCACCTGTATTATTGTGTGTATCAGTAGTTCTATCTTGTATTTTGCTTAACAGTGTTCAATTGCATAGATGTTCTACAATTTGTTTTTATATTCTCCTATTGATGAAAATATGGATTGTTTCTAGTTTTTGGCTATTACAAATAAAGCTTCGCTGAACATTCTTGTATAAGACTTTGTGTGGACACATGTTTTCATTTCTTGTGGGAAAATACCTAGAAATGGAATAGCTGGGTCATAGGTAGGTATATGTATAACTTTATCAGAAACTACCATATGTATTTCCAAAGTGAATATACAATTTGACATTCCCACCAGCAATATTTGAAGTTTTACTTGTTACGTATTCTCACCAATATTTGGCACTGTAATTGTTTTCCATTTTAGTCATTCCAGTGGACATGTTGATATCTTACTGTGGTTTTAATTTTGTTTCTCTGATGGCTAATGATCTTGAATATCTTTTCATGTACTTACTAATCATTTACAGATCATCATTTGTCAAGTATATATTCAAATCTTTTGTCCATTTAAAGAAAAATGGATTGCTTATATTTTTATTGTTGAGTTGCAAGTGTGTCAAAAATATATTCTTAATATGTCCTTTGTCAGAAGTTGTGAATATTTTCTTTCAGTCTGTCTTGCGTTTCATTTTTTTCATAGTGCCTTTTGATGAGCAGACATTTTTAAATTTTGCTACAATTAATTTATCAAGTTTTGTCTTTTATAATTACTACTTTCTGAGTCCTATCTAAAAATCTGTTATCTAACCAAAGATTGCAAAGCTTTTCTCCTATGTTGTCTTCCAAAAGCTTTATGGTTTTAGCTTTTGCATTTAGTTATGTAATCCATCTGTAATTCATTTTATGTATGGGTTGAGGTTCTTTTTTTCAGATATGGTAGGTGATTTTTCTAGCACCATTTGTTAAAAAGATTTCCCTTTCCTTATTCATCTGTTTTGGCACATTGGCAAAATATTAATTGGTCATATAGTGTGGGTCTATTTTTGGACTCTGCTTATTCTATTGATCTAGTTGTCTATCTGTTTATACTATAACACTGTCTTAATCACAGTGGGTTTATAATAAGTCTTGAAATCAGGTAGAGTAAGTTCTCAGAGTTTGTTTTTTTGAAGATTGTTTTGATTATTAATGTTTCCATATAGATTTTAGAATCAGCTTGCCAATTTCTACAAAAAGTGTCTTTGAGGATTTTCCCTGAGATTGTGTTAAATCAGGTCAATCTAAGGGAAACTGACAAAATATTGAGTCTTTTAAACCATGAACATGGTATACTTTTGTATTTATTTAAAACTTCATTACTTTCTTTCAGCAATGTACAATAGTTTTTTATATGGGACTCTTCCACATGTGGTTTCAAATTTATCTTTAAATGTGTTATGTTTTTAATGCCATTATCAATAATACTTATAATTTAATTTTCCATTTGTTTTACTAAAAATAAAAATACAACATATTTTTAAAATATTTAACCTCATTTATTAATTTGTTATCTCCTATTGTGTAGCAAATTACCTCAAAACTTAGCAGCTTAAAAAAATACAAGTATTTATAATCTCACAGTTTCTGTGGGTCAGAAATCCAGGAATGACTTAGCTGGCTCAAAGTCTCTCATGAGTGGCAGTCAACTGTTGGCCAAGGCTGCAGTTGAATCACAGATTCAATAGGGGCTACAGAATATTCTTTCAAGGTCACTCACATGGCTGTTGGCAGGAGGCTGTAGTTCCTTATCATGTAGTCATCTGCATAAGACTACATGTGACATGGCAGCTGGACTTTCCTGGGGTAAATGATCTGAGAAAGAGAGAGTAAGATAGAGTACCCAAGGTAGAAGTTGCATAACCTAATCTCAGAAATGATATACTATCATATCTACCCTACATTTAGCTAGACAAACTTTGGTACAATATGGAAGAGGGCTACAAAAGGATGTGAATGCCTGGAAGTGGGAATCATCCTGGAGTATCTTGGAGTCTGGCTACCATAGTCTCTTCTCCAGCCCCCAATAACTCATATCTCTCCCACATTCAAAATGTATTTGTCCCATCCCCAGACACACAAAAAATTTATCCCATTACCAAATCAGCTCAGAGTTCAGAATTTCATCCTCTAAATCAGGTCCAGGTCCTCAGACATAGTTCCCTAAGCACAGCTCCATGAGTACAGTTCTTCTCAGTTTGTAGACCAATGAACTTAGGAAACAAGTTATCTGTCCCCTGCACACCCAACATACAATAGGTAGAGGACAGCCAACATAGACACTCCTGTCTAAAAAGGTGAAACTGAGGCACAAAAGAATCACTGGTTCATATCAATTCTGAAATCCAGTCAGATAAGTGGTGTAAGTTCTATTAGGACTCAATCCTACTTCTGCCTGAAAATTACTTTATAGTTCTTGGATTTGTTCTCTAGGTTCTTGGTTCACCTTTTGAATCATTCTTCCTTTCTCATGGAAAGTATAATGTATTTGCAGCTGAGTGATTTTTTTTTCAGACTATTTCTCGCTTATAGAAGTTTGAGGGTTCAAAGGTTTCTTTTCATTTTATACCATCTCTGTCACTTTCAGTCTGTGTCATCAGTATATCCGGTGATATAAATCTCTCAAAATCTCTGTGGTCCTCCTGTGAATCTCACTGGGGTTTGCTTACACCTACAGATATCTTTGAGATAAATCCCTCCATGTAAATCTTCTGTTGAGAAGGGTGAGGAACTTAAGCTTTTTAGAACCCTTATTATTTTATATATAGGTGCCATGAAGCAAAACTTTTAACTCTTTGGTGGGTCTTTTCTCTGACTTAACACATTCTGAAAAACCACCTTTTAACTTAAAAACGCTTCTAAAAAAAGGATTTTGTATTTACACCCTTGGCTTCATCTCTAGAACATTGTTTCTAGAGGGTGTCCTGGATTTGACCTTTGCTTGGGAGCAATTTCTTAATTTTAGTATTGTCTGCCATCTGGAGTGCCTTTGAATCTTCACAACCAGCCAGATCCCATCTTCTTTTGGTTTAATAGTGCTTTCCTTAGCTTCTCTCTCTCCTCTCACATATTAATATAAGCAGCCACAAGAAACCAGATGGCACCCTCAGCACTCTGGCTGGAAATCTTAGCTAAATTTTCTACCTTTCACATTACTGCAGGAGACAGTGCTGCTAAACTTTCTGCCACAGCATAACAAGGAACTCCTGTCTTCAAGTTTCCAACAAGATTTTCCTTTTTCTTAAGACCTCACAAACAACCTCTTTAAAGTCTAATTTTACTAATCGCCTGTTTGAGGCAATTTGGGATTTCATTAACGTTTTCCTTAAAGTCCATATAGCCATTCCATCTTCTGCTCACTGTCTGGTTCAAATGCCACTCCTGCATTTTAGATTTTTGTTATGCTAGCACCCCGTTTCCAGGCACTGAAATTTGTATCGGTAGATATAGTAGAAAGTAGACATTTTTAGGTTGTAAAATGGTGAGTCATTTGACCCACCAAGAGAAAATAAATAAAGGAGAGGTGCCTTGGCATATCCTGCTTCTTTCAATGAATGGTCATCTGGTTTCATCTAGAGTCCCTGAGGTAGTGTGAACCAGACCGGCAAAACTCTAGCGGCCTTGGGAGGAGTTGATGATAAACACGTATGGAAAAATGTAGGTCAGTGCTAAGTGTTTAAGAACACACACATGCATACATACACACAGAAAAAGAGAGAGAGAGAGAAACCTACACCGATCTCATATTACAGATGAGGAAGCTGTGATTCAGAAGGGTAAAGTGGCTTGTCCAAGGTCACCATAGCCAATTAATAGTTGAGACAGGAATAAAACCAGTTCTTTTAATTTTCTCCAGTGTTCTTTCCAGGTACCATATGACCCCAGGCTCCCATCATGTTGCATGCCTTCAACAAAGCATCTCTGCCTGAGAGCTCTCAGTGGCAATGCGTGGGAAGAAAACAAAGGGAAGAACGTTGGACTTTCCTGTTAGAATATTTTACACTCTCAAGGAAGTCAGCTTACTAATGCTTGGACAACTAATTGTGCTCATGGGAACCTTTCCATTGAGAGTCTGAAGATCTGAGAAATTCACTATGACATCTTCAGATACAAAAGGGCAGAGGATGATCCCCAGCTCCTTCTCTTGTCTTTGTTTTGGTTTCAGCAGTGATGAAGTAGGAATCTTTAAAAACAGTTTTAATTTTCTTGTTTACTTTTTTCTTTGGAAACAAACTTTTCAGCCCTTGTTAGCCACAGTAACAACAACAACAACAAAAACAAACTGGATTCTCAACAATTTGGTTCAACTGCCTCAATGAATGGTCGTAAGTGAAAATCAGCCAGTGAACTCTTAGCAGCTCCTGACTTAGAGTTCCAGCTGCCCACTGAACTTTAGGTCCCTGGCTAATGGACACCTCAAACTCAACATCTTCCTAACTCAACTCTTTATCTTCCTTTCTCTACCTGCTCCCACTCTTGCATTTTTAAATGCAAGAAAAAAGTGTTGAAAACTTTATTTTCAAAGAAAAAATAACCAAGAAAATTAAAACTGTTTTTGAAGATCCATGCTTGCATTTTAGTTGCCCAATACAGAAACTTTGGAATTTTCTCTTTTACTTAGACAAAATTCTTTAGAATCTAATTCAGAAAATATTTCTTGAATCTACCCTTTCTTTGTATCCCTACTCCTACTCCCCCTTTTTATGTCTCAATTTGTGCACTCACCTATGAATGGTGTTTATTGCATGCCTATACTATGTAGCACAGGCAACCTGCTCTGTGCTAGGATACAAAGGTGAACAGGACATGATACTTGGTCACTAGAAACTTATCTCTGTGTGAGGGGTAAGGAAGGAGACAAAAACAAATAGTGATGGTAAAATATGATTTTTTTTACATATGCCATTTTTCTCCTGAGCCATTGCAATAGATCTTGACCTCTTTCTGCCTTCCTTCTCTCCCTCTTGATCCACTCTCTTCATTGCTATCAGCATTATCTTCCTAAAATACAGACTGGATCATGATCACAGTCATCTTTGCCTCCCTGTTGCCTAAAGAATGGAAGCTCTAGTCCTCAGTATGTTGGCTAAGGCCTTTACAAGCGGGCCCAAATCTACCCGTCCACCTCTCAATTCCTCTCCCCTCTAGCATTGAACACTATGCTTTAGCCACACGTAGACTGTTAGTAGGTCTCCAGTATACCTCATAAACTCTCACGTATCTGCCTTTTATTTTCCTGTCCCTTTAGCCTTGAATGCCCTTAAAATCTCATTCACCCTCGGGCTAGTTCTTACTCATCTTCCAACTCTTACTCATCATTTAAGACTCACCGTCCTCAACTTCCCTACCTTGAGGCAGAATTAATTACATCCTCCTTTGATATACCATAATTATATAATTTATTTCATTATATTATAGATAATTTATAGAGGCTGAATACCCTCTTACCACCTACCATAGTTCTCAATATATGTTGAATGATTAAAAAAATGTAAAATATCGAAAATATACAGTGCACCACTGTAGGAGGTGTTCTTATTTCTACTGGTAATGCCATTGTGAAAAAATAAAAATACTCAGAGTCCTCAAGTGCCTTTCCAGGGCAATAAAAATTCCTGCATTTGGAAATAAAAGGAAGTTTCCATGTGTTTTTTTATCCTGTCTCTTTCATGTAAAGTTTGGGGATACAGGTTGAGACATTTCTGTTAAGTTATACTGAGTTTACTAAGTATGAGATGGGACTAAATGACCTCAAGGATTCCAATCAGAGAAATACACAGTGGTGAGAGAGGATTCCTCAGAGATGCGGGAGGTCAGGAGAAAGTCCCACTTTCACTTCATGGATGTGGTTGAAGTTCTTTCACAATCTATTTCATGGTGCTGGTGGTGAGGTATATGTGAATGTGTGTGTGGCAATACTTGGAGATAGTTTGAAACTTAGACATGACATGACCTCGACATGACTCACTAGTTGCTGTCAGCGCATCTTCCCTAATAACCTGATGAGTAAGTGGCAAAATATCTGGCCTAAGCTCTTTTTCCTACCAAACCCTGCTTTGAGAATGCAAACAGGATGCTCCAGAAAAGAATATGCTCCACATTCAATTAGATAAAGATTTCTCATACATTTGGGAAAAATCACTCAGAAAATTTTCAACCCTCATTGCAGATTAATCCCCAGAATTTCATTTCATAGACAATCCACTATTTCAAAACATTTCCCATAGGAAATTCTATCAATGGGCAGGAAGTCTCCAGAAGGTTACAGATAGTAGCTGGAATTCTCTCCTTTTTTTTTTTTTTTTTCTTTAACAAAAAACTACATTTCCAAGAACTAGACCAGATGATCCCTAGACGTGGTTTAGTGTTTTGTATTTTCAGGCTTTTAGAATGTTGGTGCTGGAAGGGACTTATGGGAACATCTGGTTCAGATCCCTCACTTTACAAATGGTATCAGGAAAGTTAATGGCTTTTTAAGGTCATCTAGCGTGTCAGGAGTGGAGCTGGGACTAGGACTCTCAGGGGCTCTAACCCTTAGGCAGTGGATCATCTTTCCTCCATGCCAAGTTAGACACAAGACAAATTACAAGATGAAGAGAAATTTTAAAGAAATGCAGGCCTTTAAACACCCTGAGTATGGTGTGTACCACTGTTTTCCTGAGACCTGAACTTCACTGTAGGACCACCTCTCAAACGGAGACTTCTAAGAGACTTCTACTGCCAGCCCTTGCCTTGCACATCACCTTAGAGGACCTGGAGATGTTGATGTGATAATGGATCAATATTTAACTTATTTAACTTAGATTTTAGGGGCTGGTTAGTTCAACGAACTTAATTCATATTTGCTCTGTCCTCCCATAACAGACAAGAATCTCTAGCGCATCTCCAACTTAGAGCCTCCTTTATCCCTTAATCATTAAAAACTGCTTCCTACTCCCCTGTGAGTGAGTCCCACTTCTCTCTCTTTCTATCCTGTTCAGACCCACTCCCACCCTTGATGCTCCTCAATGGGATGCTTCACCTGAACCCATGGAGCCCTGGTTCTATTAAGAACAAACTCCCGTTAACCATTCCCTAAAGCCCTTTTTCTGCTTCCTTATCACAACAGCCTTGCCTTTTCCCTGGATGCTGTTTTTGCAATTTTCTTCCACAGAGATTTTCTTTCTTACATTGCTGGTGGAATAGGAGGGTGAGGAGAGTGGGTTTCTTCATTTCTTTCAAATTGTGCCCATCAGTCATCCTCAGGCAATCTCAATACCTCTACTTTTATTTTAAAGTTTATTAGTGGCTCACTAAGCCTCCTCCTGGAGTCTATTTTTTCCTCTCCCTTTAAACCTTGAACAATACTTCCACTTCCTCAGGCTTTGTAGATAGCCTCAGTCCTTCTTTTGGAGAACACTGAAGCTTTTCCTTCTATTTCAAAGTTTCGATGTATTTTCACTCTTTAAAAATGTCTTTCCTCCTGTTTCAGACAAAAAAGTAAAAACTTTAAGGCCAACTTCTCCATGGTTCCTGGATTCTTGCCCCTTCTTGCTCTTGGACATCAAGACCCACATCTCTGAATTGCATATCTTCGTATTTTCTTTTCACTGCATGCAAACTTTCCTCCCCCATGTGCAACGGAATTATCTAAGGTATTTCAAAATGCAGTATCTTTAGTCTCTTCCAAAAGAGTGCTGTCCAGCTAGTGCTGTATCCCCAGTGGCTAAATAAAATTCTTTGGATCTGGTTCCTTTATCCAGATTCAAAGATTTGGATTATACGTTTCAGGTTCCAAGGTAATTCTTAAGCACAATAAATGTGAGCCTACAATCATGTGCAGACTTCTCTTACAAAAATACCCATTCCGTATTAGCTACCTATTGCTGTGTAATGAATTATCCTAAGATTTGGTGGCTTAAAACAACATTCATTATCTCAGTTTTCTGTAGGTCAGGAGTCAGCATGTGGCTAAGCCAAGTCCTCTGCTCCCAGGTGTCGCACAGCAGCACAGTGCTGGTTGGGGTGGCTGTCCTTGTCAAGGCTCAATGAGGGAAGGATCTGCTTCCAAGCACATTCATGTGGTTGCTGGCAGCTCTCAGTTGCTTGTGGGCTGCTGGTCTGAGAGCCTTATTTCTTTGATGGTTGTTGGCTAAAGGTCATTCTCAATTCCTTGCCACATGGGCCTCTCCTTAGGGTAGCTCATAACATGGCAGCTTGCTTCATCTGAGTGAGTAAAACTGAGAAAAACTAGAGAAATGGGGAAAGGAGAGTACAATCAGACAAAAGTCATGGTCTTTCATAACCCAGTCTCTGACATGTCATCTCATTCCTTTTGCCATGTTCTATTTATTAGAAGTGAATCACTAGGTCTGGCCCATACACAAGGGGAGATGTGAGCACTGGGAGGAGGATTATTGGGATCCTTTTAGATGCTGACTGCCGCTGTGTACCTCAACCCCAAAATCTTTTCCTTAAATGCTGCCCATTTAAGGCGTCAACCTAGTTTTCTCCTTATATTTAGCACTCAGCTTTCTCTGGAGAAGAATATGAACTGGTAGCCTTCATTCCTAACCACATGCTGCCTCCTTAACCTATCCTGTTGTGGCTTCCACTCTCACCACTTTGCATCACTATTTTCTTGATTCCAAGTGAACTCCTGACTGCCAAGTTCTTCTTTCCTCCTCCTCTAGCTGGTCTCTTTCAGCATTGGATTGCCCCTTTTTTCTTAAGATTCTCTCCACTTTGGCCTCCATGACATTCACCTTTGTCTATTCCTCTCCTGATTCCTGCCCCACAATTTTGACCAGTTATTACACTATTCTGTACATATTATTTGTATCTGAATAGGACCTATTATTTGAGGGACATCCAAAAAGTTTGGGACCAGCTCAATATTTCATGGTGATGGAGAAATGACAGGTCTACTAAGCCTGTTTGCAAAGACGGTATGAGAAAAATAAGATTGCTTTAAAAATGCACACCTGTCAAGGAGACTTGATCAAATTCAGTGTGGTACTCTGGATGGGATTCTGGAAGAGGAAAAAGACAGTAGGTAAAAACTAATGAAATATGAACAAAGTAGGCACTTAACAATAAGTAATCAATATTGTTTCATTAATAACAAATGTACCATACTCATGTAAAATGTTAAAAATTGGAGAACTTGAGTGTGAGGTATACAAGAACTCTGTACTCTGTTCATAGTTTTTCTGTGAATCTAAAGCTGTTATAAAATTAAAAGTTTATTTTTTAAAAATGTGTCTTATCAGGTTCCCCTCTTTGTGTGGAAAGGTCACACTAATATTATGGGCATTTACATATATGTCTCATGTCTCTACAAGATCCTGCCTTCAGGTTTGTGGTCACCTTTGTAATCCTTAGAACTAAGCCCAGGGCATTGCATGGTCTGCAAGTCATTGTTGAATGAATGAGTGAATGAGTGAATGATTGTGAAATACCAAAGTAAACTGTTGGACAGGACATTCTGTAAGGACATAATTAACCTGATTGAAGCCAAGGGTAATGGGAATGATTTACTGGCCTTTGTCTTCAGTTCATTTGGTTCAACCAAACCTCTAAAGTGGCCTGTTTCCACTTTCTTCTTCAAATTACATGTTCCTGCTCTGTTTTTATCTCTGTCACTTCCTTTTCTTTCTTTCCTTTTTTTTTTCTCTCTATTATTGTTTCTTTTACTGTGGTGCACTTTCCACCCATTTTGACCCAAACAGTAGCTATCCTTCCTAATGTGTTGTGGTCTAGTGGAAAACTTCTTGAGCGTCAGTGATGAGCTCAGATTGAAGGACATGGAGAACAAAGACATTTGGCTGTGGATGCATGCCACCCAGGTAATCAAGATCCTGGATCCAGCTCCATGCCACTTCCCATGGAATTACTCAAAATTTACTTGTCTTTACTAGCGTTAGACAATTAGACTTAATCCCCAAATTTCATCATTTTGGAACAATTGTTTTGACTTCCATTAGCTACAGTTTTAGTGTTTGCTCATGGATATAGTTGTCAAACAGAGAGGAAAGTCTCTTCTTTAATGATCACTCATGGAGCTCCCATCTCCACATGATACCTAACATTTGTGTATTTAGAAATATCTGTATGATTGGCCACATTTTCCTCCTTCTTTCTCCTCCTCTCTCTCCAAGCATATTCTCTTCTCCTTCTTTTCCATCCTCTCCTCCCCCTTCTCCTCTTTCTTCACCTCTAGATAAATGGCTTGCTTATTCATGGATTTGGGTTTTCCTGGACCTTGCTAAGTGTCCTCTTTCTGTTTCTTTCTTCATGTGTTAAACAAACAAACAAACAAAACATACCATCCTCCGTAAAGGAAGCTAGTGCTATTGGCTGATGCTCAAAAGGATGGATGGGGGTCAGCTGGTTTCCAGTGGCTTTAATCAGCTGTCTGGGGTTTAAGTCCAGTCTGTTACATGAGAACAAATGCAGTTAATTGGACCACAAGGTTTTGACTTTGTCCACACTATTTTCTGATCCCCTGACTTAACTGGTTATGGATTAAAATTTTAAAATGCTTGTATTTTTATAGTACTTCATGCTCTTCAAGAACTTTATCTGGGTTTCACAGTCTTTAGACATCATTCTTGCAGGAATCCTAGTTCTCAGGTTTTCAGTCCAGCATGGTGCTGGGTGGAAAGTGTCACTGTAGCATACTGGCTGTTGGGAGGGAAGTAAGCTTGGAGTGGGCTTCCCTGGACTGTGTTTCAGAGTGATGAAGGCTCACTGTAAGACCCAGGAAGGAATTTATGACCCTTCATGGAAGCAGGGACTGCATCTGCCCTTTGAATGCTCTATCCTGGTACCCAGAACAGTCCATGACAGTAAGTATGCACCCAGAGAAAGTTGGCATAATATCTCTTATTCTTGTGGAGGTGAGAACAGGAAGCTAAAATGAGCAGAAGGTATAGTTTACTCTCATCATCCATGTCCCAAAATAGAGGCTTTGATCAACAGTCTTGGGGAAATTGTTGTTCCCAAATTGCTCCTATTTGTGGGAGAGGGATGGGCTTGGCTCCATTCCCACGTCCCTTCTTATGTTGACAAGGTGATGAGTTGTTAATTAGATTAGCCACAATCCTGGACATAGAGCCACATTTACCAGTGGACAATATATATATTTTTTGAGATGGAGTCTTGCTCTGTTGCCCAGGTTGGAGTGCAGTGGCCTGATCTTGGTTCACTGCAAGCTCTGCCTCCTGGGTTCACGCCATTCTCCTGCCTCAGCCTCCCAAATAGCTGGAACTACAGGTGCCCTCCACCATGCCTGGCTAATTTTTTGTATTTTTAGTAGAGATGGGGTTTCACTGTGCTAGACAGGATGGTCTCGATCTCCTGGCCTCGTAATCTGCCTGTCTCAGCTCCCAAAGTGCTGGGATTACAGGCGTGAGCCACTGCGCCTGGCCCAGTGGACAAGATTTGAAGGACAATAGGCTGGTGTGTTTGCCAACCCACACATGTTTGTGGGGGCTCAGCTTATGGTTTTCCATGACTGGCCAGAAGGTGGTAAGACCCTTGATCCATTGGACTGGACTAGGAAGCTCTGTAGTGGAGTTTCAGGCCCAAACCCATTTAGATGGTTATGTAGTGGTACTTTGGTTTTCCCTTTGCCATTTTTCCTCATGTTCACATCTTTCCTGGGAACTCACAAAAAGGAGGGGTGGCCAAGTCAAAGCAGGTCTTGGATACTCCTTGGGCAGGACCCCCACAACCAAGAGCTCTCAACCTCACCCAGGTTTCAAATGGAATCACTATTGAAGTGCTATTCTCCCACTGCTCTGTAGTATTGCTTTAATCTGAATGTGTGCTGAACAGATGCAAAACAGTCACCAATGAATACATCTGTGTATAGAAGATCTCACAGACTATTCATCCACTTGTTCTCTCCTTTTCCTCCCATCTCCAGGCTTGTCTACAGTAGCTTCTGGAAATAAGCAGTCTATTAATTTCCTGTGGCTCCCGTAGGAAATTGCCACAAACTTGGTGACTTAAAAATAGCTTTTATTTCACAGTTCTGGAACCTGGAAGTCCAAAATCAAGGTGTTGGCAGGGCTGTGCTCCCTCCAGTGGCTCTGAGGGGAACATCCCTGCATGCCTCCTAAGCTTCTGGTGGCTGCCAGCATTCCTTGGCTTGTGTTCGCATCACTCCAATCTTTGTCTCTGTCTTCACATGCCGTCCCCTCTCCTGTGGGTGTCAAATCTTCTGTCTCCCTCTCAAATATATGTATATCACATCTTCAAAGATTATTTTTCCAAATAAGGTATATATATAGGTATATTTATAACCTATATAAATATTGTAGGTTCTAGGGACCAGGACCTGATAACTTTGGGGCCCCGTAT
This sequence comes from Trachypithecus francoisi, assembly GCF_009764315.1. Classification (NCBI taxonomy): domain Eukaryota; kingdom Metazoa; phylum Chordata; class Mammalia; order Primates; family Cercopithecidae; genus Trachypithecus; species Trachypithecus francoisi. The sequence continues at coordinate 106,723,535 of NW_022681470.1, read as the reverse complement.
TCAGCCCACTACAGTAAGACTCTAGAATTTTGCTATCACTTGTTTTTCTGAGTAAATGCCCTTATAAAAACAGAGCAGCATGTCCACAACTAAATTTCTTTGAACAGGCTAAACCCCCAGGTTTTTTCTTGGGTATGGTGCTGGAAATGCCTTGCTAAAGGACAAGTGGCCTCTCACTTTTTCCAGTTGTTGCAACTTATTCTGAATTGTAATAGAGAACACAACTTTTAGCTGTGACCGCAGGACTTCCATGCAGGGTCTGCATTACACCAACATCTGGATGAAAAGCAAAAAACAAACAAGCAGAAAAACCCCAGCCAGTTAACCAGATGCTTCTTTCCAAGCATCTAGATATTTGGCTCTTGTATTTGGGGTGCAGGAAACTTCACAGGCAGTCCTGAGTAAAGAAGAGGCAAGTTTCCCTTTACTCAGATGGGACAGGACTGAGGGAGATGATGAGGCCAGTCTGCTGGGCAGGGGGCAGGGCTGTTGGTGGTCTGGAGTTTAGGGCCCACCTTCAGCAGTGGGTGAGATGAAAGGGAAGAAGGTGAAAGTCCTAAACTGTGTCCAGGAACTTGAAGTGGAGGTGGACTGTGTGGAGAATGAAGACAGAACCAGCTGCAAATGTGAGCTCCTGGCCCTGCTGAGCAGCCATATTGAAGATCAAAGGGACAAAGACTGTGCATTCCAGACGGAATCAGGCAGCAAAGCACAACTATGAAAGCATTCTTGGCTGTCATACCCTCGAGTGCCATGAGCGGGCTCTTTGCTCAGGACTCTGTGTTCTGCCTACTGAGTCAAGAAAGCTCCTTCACAGAGTCAGAGCTGTGGCAGGGAAGATTTTCAGTGCAACCAAAACAAGATGCTTCAGTGCAGTGGCTCCTCTCTGCTTCCGTGGGGACAATGAGGGGCTTTGGGAATAGGAGAATGGGGTGGGGGAACTCGATCTCCTTGGTTTCTGGCCTTTTGAGAGGAATTTCACCAATTCATATTTAGGTCAGGTCTTTTTGAACAGTCATCTGGTTGACAGCCCATTTTCTCTTTTGGGCCTTTCTGAGAGCTCAAGATTCCAGGTTCCTGGTCAGAGTGTGCTTGACCAAAGGCGGAAAGAGAAGTTGCTTGGGTCTGAGCCTCTAGGCCTTTGTTTCTGGAATGATGGTGTGATTTCTCCTTGTCTCAAATGACAGCAACTTCTGTTACCCGCCTCCCCTCCCACAGTGGCTAGCTTGGATGTTAGCTTGGCTAGCATATGCAGGCCATGTCAACTTGGTAATAGCTCAGCCGAAACTAACATCCAGATGGGCCACTGGCATCAGTGTAACTGGGTATTAAGAGATAAGCTCTGAACTTAGTGGCTCTGCCATTTACTAGCTGAGTGACCTTGGACCTTGGCTTCTTCCTCTGAAATGTGTGATAATAATGCCCACATGTTAAACTGTTTGTGAGGACTACATGAGATAAATTTTGTAAAATTTATAGTCCAGCTCTGTGGCTGGACTATAAATATGATGCTCAATAAATGCTATTTTTATTGATTGTAAAAGTACTTCTCAGAGAAAGCTCATTTTTTCCTCTTTTTTGTGCTTCCCTCCACTTGCTTTCCTTATAGGATTCTACATCTAGGAACCAAAAATTAGAGGAAGAGAAAAAGAGAGCGAGAGAGAGACACCATGGATTCTTCCAGGGGCCTTCTCACCCTGGCTGGGAGCTTATTTGTAAAGCAGTTTTGGGTCACCCATGCTCTGAGGCAATTAATTATTTTTAGAAATTTCTAAATTCTAACTAAAGAAAACATTATGAACCACCGTTATGGTTCCCAGGTAAAGTTAAATCCAATTGGTGCGTTAATATGTCTTTCCTACAAAAAGTCATGGTGCCAGATCTTTGGACCAAACTGCTGCGTATTCTCTTCACTCTCCACCTTTATCTTACCCCATCTCCTTCCTGAGGCTCAAGTTTCCAGTTTTTCTGATATTTGGAACTTATTCTTCACATGTGGGTCATGCCTATCCGATTTTGGAAATCCTACTGAAGCAGAACCCCTTGTTCATAGTAGGTGTTCAGTGAAATTAGATTGAATAGTTTAGCTTGCTTTCAAGGCAGCCTATGAGTTTTGTTAGCAAGCTTCTTTCTTCATGAAAGGAAGGCTGTGCTCATGACTATCTGTAAAGTTAGTGCGTGATTGCCCAGGTGGGGTGGTTTAGAGGTGCAAGTAAAGGCCCCCACTTATATATAGAGCCCACCTTCACCTGCCAGCTAGAATAGATGGTGTATGATCTTTAGAGTCTACATCCTGGCTTCCAAAACCAGCTCCACTGTGTACTGTGTGGCCTTGAGCAGGCTTATACCCTGAGAACCTTGGTTACCCCATCTATAAAATAAAGATAGTAATATATATCTCAAGGGTGCTGATAAAGCTTAAATGGGACAAAGTAATGTATATGCCTGAACATAAGTGAGAATTTATCCAAACGATTCCAAGGAAGAAACCTTATATTTGAGACTGCACAAAGGCTGGAATATGATGGGAAACTCTCTCAAATAGGTTATTTTGAACAACAGGCTAGTGTTTGGGTAAGGCCCAGCCTGAAACAATCTTAATGCCCATTTGAGGGGCTTTGGAGATTTTTAGATAGAATCTATGGGGAAAAAAAGGACAGTAATTATGACTGAAAATGAGGTTCTCACTTGCAAGTGACAGATGTAATGGTAAATAAGCCCTTTGAAGATCATTCTTAGATCATAAATACCTACTGATGAGAAAACGAGGCCAGGTGTGGTAGCTCATGCCTGTAATCCCAGAATTTGGAAGGATTGTTTGAGGCTAGGAGTTAAAGACCAGTTACAGACCCTGCTTTTAAAAAAAAAGTTAGCTGAGCCTGGTGGGGCATGCCGGTAGTCCCAGCTACTCAGGCAGGAGGATCACTTGCACTCAGGGGTCCGAGGCTGCAGTGAGCTATGACCTCTGGACTGCACTCCAGCCTGGGTGACAGAGCGAGACCCGGTCTCTAAGAAAGCAAACAAACAAAAAAAAGAAAAAAGTATGTATATAGCAGTGCTGATGTTATAAATTGTAAGTTGCTGATGTTATAAATTGTAAATTACTTTTCTCCTTCCTTCCTTCCTTCTTTCCTTTTTTCATTTTGTGGCTTGGGGTAAAATTTCCAGTGGCAGGCTTATGTATGATCTTGAAAAACATACGTGGAAGAAGTTGAAATGCTCTAGAAAACAGAGTCTGATAACTCAGAAGGTGGCTTCAGGGAGGTCAGAACACTGGTATTAGAAATGAATATGAGAAGTTTGAATACAACTGTTTCATGAACTGTGGGTGTGGAAAATAGCATTTTAAAATATTGTATCAAGTTATATACTGTGTGATTTCAAATATTTTTCTAATTAAATGTTCTATTGTAAGTGGACATTTACCTATTTCATCTACTGCCTTATATGTCTGTATATTAAAATTGGGGAAAGTTCTTTTGGGTAGTATGGGTCCCTGGGGACTGTAAGGGACTAGGGGATATTTTTTCTTCTGCATCCACTTCGCTGAACATGTCAGCTTCCTTCCTCTCTCACTGCGACTTCCCTTCTGAGCTTTCCTGGTCATGTCAAGGGAAAAATGGCTCCCACCATTCCTCAGTTTTTACATCTTACTTGTTGAAGGCTTTGATCCACACCGAGACTGGAATTTCTGAGCCTCTATTCCCAGGTGAGATTCAGGCTGTCCTGGGTTAGGTCAGGGGCTCAGCCCTGGACCACTGAGCTGTGGCCAGGGCCACTTTGTACAGACATGGCTTCCAGGAGCTTTCCCTCCCACCCTACGTTCAGCTGGCAACAAAGTGTCCAGTGTCGGGGACAAGACATTTCTAGGGGTCCTGAAGACATTTACAGGGACTGAATTTGGTATGAGATGGGAGTTTTTGAGCAGTGAACTACATGCGAGGAAGGCTGATCTGGTGATAATGTAAGGAACGATTTCAGGGGTGAATAGCAATTTACTAGGAATTATTTTATGGGATTGGGAAGGCTTTGGGGCATTCAAGAGTTTTCTAATAATAAATTGCAAAAGGTAGGGAGGGAAATGCCTTTTTTGCAGTTATCCCCTATGAGTTGATAAAAACATGGTGTCTGTGAGGGGAAAAAAGCCAGAGGAGGGAGGCTTTGTGAGGAGGATCTGTGGTAGGGCTTGGGGTAAGGCGTCCCGCTCAGCCTTGGTCCTGGGCCCCATCTCACCAGGGTGCTCCCCGTGAGGCGGAAGTGCAGTTGCTGATACCTGACAGGCCTGGCTAGGAAGCAGAGCTCTTGGCCTGACACACCAGGGGCAGGCTGGGTTTCACCTCTGTGGGCAAGGTGGCAAGCAGTGAGTCAGGGCAGCGTGACAGGACAGTGTGGTGACAGAGCCTAGTGAATCGTGAGGGGAGCCCTGAGTCACCGCAGCTGTTGGAGTCCGCTGAGTGTGTGGTGTAGATAAAGACACCTGTGAGCACACCCCACAGTCCTCACCCAGGAGAGCAGGTCCACTGGGGCCAGGTGGTGACTCAGAAAGCAGCCATGTGGATAACTGCTGACTCAGTTATAAATTCCTCAATTCCCTTGGCAGGACTGGGTTTGAAGGACAGGTGACTCACAGACTGACCCTCTGTTTGCTCTGGTATTCCCAAGGGTTATCTTTAGATCTCCAGGTCATCCCAACCTCTGGGACACCCCTGGTCTGGAGGCCAAGCCAGCCATATTGATGTTCTCAGCCTACACTTGGTTTACTCACTGGGATTTCTGTTCCAGTAGCCTCTCTGTTCTAGTTGTGTATCTACTACACACATTTTCAGTTGGCATCTACAATACCTCGGCTCCATGCTGGGCACTGAAGACACAGCAATGCATTAGAAGTGATCACTGTCCTGGGGGAGCTGCAATCGCCTTTTGCTGACTGTTTCTGACTCACTTTATGTGGAAGTTGGTTCAATCAGGAAAGAGACACCTCTTTGGAACCCCATCTCTCACCCAGGGTTCCACACTCTGGTGGTGACTGGTTGGCTCCCTAGTTCCCTGGTCTGGCCTGAGCAGCCGGATCTTCTCCTATGTAGCTGCTTCATTTTTCCTGTTGCTTGAAGAGAGTGAGTCTGCTTCCTTCCACTAAGTGGGTGGTAATGTGGGAGTGTTTTCATAGCTAAAGGGCTGCTTGTGTGTTAGTGCTGAGTTTCACACACATGCAGAGGCACCCAGCTCTGCACCGAGACTTCTGGAGATTGTCCATGGACTCACCCTGGGACAAGAGTCACCCCATGTAGTGAGTCTGTGTTTTATGTGCAATTTGATGATCATAGTAGCTGTGAGATAGAATTTCATCAGATATTTAACATCAGACTGTATTAACATCATCATTACTTTACAGGTCAGGAAACTTAGGCTCAGAAAAGTTGCCGAAGATCCCACAGCTTTTAAGAGACAGTTCTGTTTCACCCTAAAACTTGTTGCTCTTAATGACTTGTACATATTGTTCCAATCCTAGGGTGAGTTCTCTGCCCTCTTGGGAGCATCCTCATTTTGAGATCAGGGATTCTTCATCTTTTGACTTTCCAAGGTCCCAAACCTCATCAGGGCACAGCAGGTATAGGCTGGCAGCAGAAGGAAGGGAAAGATCTAGATAAGAGTGTGTGGGTGCAGATTCAATAAAAGTAGAGAGCTCAGTATTGTGGGGGCTGGGTGACCAGGGCTTGTGATGGACTACAGGATGAACTGCGGCAAGGCTGTGATATAGATATGATTTCTCATCAGGCTTCAAGCCCTTTAGTAATATCTCCTCAGAGGCCTGGTTTGATGGGCTGCTCTTTCAGATGAGCCCCACCTCTGCTGCCTATTCCAAGAATGTGATGAGAGAAGGGTGCTAGAATCATGATCACATGCTTTTGAGCTGGAGGGGTCTCAGAGGTCATTTAATCCAATTTCCTCATGTAATAGGCAAAGAAAACGAGAGACAGAAGAGCTTCTGTGACTTTCCTGAAATGGTGGCAAGACCGAGACTTGAACCCAGGTCCCTGTTCTGCCTAGTGCTTTCTCTGACATCACCTCTTAATACTCTGAACAGGATTACAGGCAGCCTGAGAGTCTATAAATTTGGTATAAAATACAATGAAGCTTTCACCTTACAAGTCCACACAGATGGGCTACTCCTTCCCCATCCTCCGGGCTCCCCTCTCCAAGTAACCTATCTCATTATTCCATTCTAGGCCCCTTGGGGCCCATCCTCCCCTGTCCTTTATTTGTATAGTCTTATGAATAATCCGCAGTGTAAGAATTACTTTCTAACAATGGCATCTAAGAGTGGAAAGTTTAACTGTAAATTTGGCGGGCAGAGCAAGCATCGTATTCATCTGCAGATGGCCTTTCTCTCTCTTTTGGCATTGATAACTGTCAGTTAGTTCCCCTCCACCCAACAAGAACCTGTATTTGGCAGAATAGATTATGTCAGCACGCTTGTAAAGTACATTTTTTCACTGTGAGAGGCCTTGCAAAGTGAGTCCTTAGCTTTCTTCCACTGGCTTCGAAGTGTCTCCTCCTGGGAACATGCATGATTCCCTTTAGACTGTGTTGTGATGAGGTGTGATGTTACGGAAAGATTTCATTCCTGAAGTCAGATGGCTCCTAGGCTGAGTCCTGGCTCCGCCGCTTTCATAGTAGTGAGACCTTGGGAAAGATACTTAGCTCCAAATCTTGACTTCCCTACTGATAATATGGGAACACTGGGGATCACACAAGAAAAGGTATATGAAGGGGCCTCCCACGTGAGATGGTCTGGATGCCTCCTGGAAGAGACAGTTTTATCTTTAGGAAGTTGAGGAGATTTGGCTGCCAGTTGTTGCCTGAGAAGGGTAAAGACTTTAACTTTAGGTAAACTCCACAGTCATCGCTTTGGTACACATGTATTTGTGTACCAAAAATAATAAATAACAAATAATAATAAAAAAATTTTAATAAAAACAATTTTTAAGATAAAAAAATGTTTAAAAATAATCATTTTAAAATAATATATTTAAATAGATATTTTTTATCTATTTTTAAAATAAAAAAATTTTAATAAAAAATAATTTTTCTCTTGCTGTTGTTCATGTTATGTTCCTCAGTGGCATCATGGGGAGAGTGGCTACCGTCTAGGGGAACAGCAGGGCACAGTGTGGGGAAGTGTGGCTCAGAGGGTCCTGGTCCTTCCCCCAGCTGCCATTTACCAACCATCTGAAACATTGGGCATGGTATTTAACTTCGGTTTACTCATCTGGAAAGTAATAGGAACACTTACGTGTCATGGGGTGACTAGAGGATTGATGGGATGGTGCTTGGGGAGCCCTTACTGTACAGGGCCTGGCATATGGCACATGTTGCTTATTGAGTTGGCATAATTTCTGAAATCCTTGTTTTGAGGGTATTTCTACATTATTAATGATAAGCAATAGATGCTTACAGGAACCTCCCCTAGGAGGTGATAATTTTCCTGGTTCCCCCTAAAACTTTTCTAATTGGCTAGGTTGTGTTTCTGATTTTGGAACACAGGCCTTCCTTAGCAGGAAGGTCACTGGTCTATGTGGTAAGTGTTGCTTATTCTTGGTTACCTCCACTTTTTCTGGAGCTTGAAGCTTCATAATCTTGAGCCTTGATATGACTCTACAGAGGAGAGTCTGGTGGAGGGTATGTTGCTCATCTTGGAGCCTACTCGGGATAGGAGAGAGAATAGGGTTAATTTTCAAAGTGCCAAATTACCTTTGCATATATTGTTTCCTCTGCCTGGAATGGCCTCACTGCTTCTGGTATGTCCCTAGTCATCCTTTAAGAGGCTTTTTTTTGGTCAAAGCCTTTTCCAGCCACCCTCAGTAAGTTCCATCACTCCCTCATCTGTGCACCCCCTCTATTTAAACTCCTGCCATGTGTGGTCCAGGTGGCTCTGCTGGCTGTCCAGCTTTATCTCTGACCCCTTCAGCTGCTGAATTCTATGCCTCCGTGTTACTGTGTCCTCTTAGTTTCATAGGTGCGCTAGGCCTTCCCTTCCCTCTGAGCTTCCATACCTAGTCCTTCCGTGTGTAACACTGGCACCCTCCTCTGACCCCAATTTCCTTGTCCCCCCAGCCCCATGTGGTGAACTGCTGCCCATCCTCAAAAAAGCCAGTTAAACATCCTTCTCCTGGTTAGAAGTCCCTGTGCTCCCAAGCCTAGAATCTTGTTATGGGCTCCCGTGAAGCCTTCTCACAGACCCCATCACACTTTGTGTTTTATATCCATCTCCCCAGCTAGACTGTAAGTATCTTGTGGTGAAGAGGCTGTGTATCTTACTCCCTATTGTATCCCTGAATCTAGTACAGGCCTGTAGTAGCTGTTCATCATATTCAAAACCAAAATTGATTTTCATGCTGTCTTTCCCCAAGATTGCTAGCCCCTTATCTGTGTTATCATTGAGTCCAGTGGTTAGCACAGTGCCTGGGGCTTCTCATCAGGGCCAACTTATAGCATGAACTCCTAGGCTCTGTCACAACACGCTCCGAAGTTACTTTTTCCCGAGCAATCAAATTTCTCTTTTTAGCATCAGAGAAGCAAGAAGCTGGAAGGAGTCCCAGAGCCCTGGCTCCTTTCAGAAGGCTTCAGCTCCCTTCCCCTCCCTGGCGGGTGGTCCGGCACGCCTTCCCTCCCTCCTCTCTTCACTTCCACTTATCCCCACTCCCCACCCCCTACCCAGTCAAGCTGTTATTGGCAATTAATGTAATGTTTCTGGGCTTTTCTTCAGGCTGAGACTCACTCTCGTTGTGCTTAAGATCATGAATCAGTTTTGTCCACGCTTGGGCCTGCCAATGTCAGTAAACGATCTTCTAAATCTGGTCATTGCAAACATGACTCTATCCTTTTCATTTGATCAATATGTTGAGCAACCAGGTCAATGGGAGTCGCCCCATGGGTTCCAGGCCCATTTATTAAAAATGTGGAACAATTTAAGTTCTTGCTGCTTCGACTGAAAAGTTGTAGAGCACATGTTGTTTCCAGCAGGCTCCAGGGCTGGAAGGTCAAGTTTCAGATGCGATTAATTCAGTGTAAAGGTGAGCCTGCCAGACTTGGAAGAAAGAAAAACTGACAGCTGATTTATGATGTGGCTTTTAAACAAATCACCCTTAAAACCCAGCTTGTTTCATTATGGCAGAGGTTCAATTTGTATTGAAGTGTCATCCTTGGACACTGAGTGCTGTCCCTATAGTCAGCAGCTGGAAGAGAGAAATGGAATTGCAGCCATTCCAGAAACCCTCTCCACAATGCTTGGCAAAAGAAATACTGGTGCCTTCAGGTCCCTCTCATATCTACTTAATGACAAAATGTACCACTGGCTGCTGGGCATGTGTGTGACTGTACAAAAATAGCTCTGTGAGTCCCCATTCTTGGGGCCAAGGGTGACTGCATATGTAGAAACACCTACTCACAAACTGCCCTTTGCTTCTGTGGCCTGGATGGGTTTCTGGAGGTGAATGAGATTAAGAGTAGTGACAGGTATGGAGATGGAGCTGCTCTATACTTTTGGGAAGTGACACCGGCCTGGAAATGTTGACGGTCCCTTTTTCTAATTAGCATGCTTCAGTTTACTGTGTGCTGTGCAGGAAAAAGAAAGCACACGTCAGTGCTGAGGAAAGGAGAGTGTGACTAAAGTCTTCTCTTAGGTTTTGGGGAGGGCCTGACTTCCAGGTATTTCGGTGCTTAATGACAGACTGCTTTTCTGTTCTAAATATGAAATGGAACATTTCACCACCATCCAGGCACACTGGGGCCTGAGGTGGACCTCCCGCCCGCCTTCTCCCAGTATGGCAGTGTGAGGAGTGGCCCTCAGACAGAGACTTGGTTCACTTTCATAGGTTTGGTCTTCCCATCTCTGTCCCAATAACAATGACTCAGCGGCAGAAAAAGTGGAGTCATTTCTGAATCCCAGACACACTGCCGCATGGGCTCCTAGTTAGTGGCCAATCCAGGCAGTAGCTGGCGGACTGTGAGGGAGCCATCTGTGTGGCTAATGTGGGAGGGCAATGCTAAGAGCCAGGGGCTCTGAAAAGCCATGGTGACGGGGAAGAAAACCTCTCTGTGAGGGGCGCGTGCACACGCCCATGTAGATTTTTGGCCAAATAATCCTGGGTTTCCAGGTTGTGCTCTGCTCTCTGCTTGGCTTCAGGTAGACATGTAACTGCAGATTGCCCCTAGGATGGGCAGCCCTTACTCTGGGTGTCTGCAGACAAAATGCCTGTTAGCATCTGGAGCCCTGAGCCAGAGAAGCCAACATCTCTTGGCTGGGCAAGTGGCTTCCTGGACTGTGGAGCTGCAGTTCATAAAAGGAGAATTTGTGAACAAACAAGAAAACCTGTCTCTTTTCTGCAATGTTAAAAAATATATTTTCAACATGATGTCTTCACTGCTGCTGTTTTCTGGTAGTCAAATTTAGTAAATATACTGTAGTTCCATATACTATATATAGTATATATACTATACACTATAGTATATAGCTATAGTATACAAACAGTATATAGTATATAACTATAATATACAACTATACTGTAGTTCCCCACTGAGTCTGCAGTGGAGTCACCTACCATCCCCCCCACCCCGACCACCTCCAGTGGGCTGTTTGTACTTCTCATCTTGCACATATCACATAAAACGCAGAGCTTGGGGGCATTTACATTTGTCTATGTCCTCAGTATGGCTTGATGAAGATAGTTTGAGCTTTAGAGCCAGACAGACTCAAATTTGAATCAAAATCCAACTTTTCAGTGGCCATGTGAGCTTGAGAAATCTAGTTAAATTTTCCTAGTCTGGCTTTCCTTCTCTGTAAGATAGAGCCACTCTTATTTCAGGATGATAGTGAAGATTAAGTGGGGCAATGCATATACTGTAATTCTGCTGCAGTGAGAGGCCTGGCAGAGGGTAGGCCTCACACTCCATGTTAGTACCCGTCTCTCTCTCCACCTCCAACTAGATGGTCATTCCTTAAAGGCAACATGGTATCGTATGTGTTTGTATATCTCTCTTCTTGCCCAAAACTTAAAATCCATTGCCTTGTATCTAGTAGGTACTCAAATAATGAAGGAACTCATTTTATTTTAAAGTCAAAGTGGAGTGAGAAGTGAACCAAAGGTCAGGTGAAAGAAATGTCTAATTGGACTAAAGCCTCTCTACTTGAAGTGAGGGTCAAAGATCAGTAGCATCAGCATCACCGGAGAACTAATTAAAAATGCAGAATCTCAGGCCCCACCCCCCAGCTACTGAACCAGAATCTGCATTTTAACCAGAGGGCCAGGTGATCCATGTGCATGCTGATGTTTGAGAAGCTCTGGCCTAGAATATTGTGTCAATAACCAGGTACTATATAAATAAATGAAGGAGTAAGATTAGGAGGCTAGCAAAATAACTTATTAGAACTCTACCGGTTTTATTTAAAAGGAAAAAAAAATCTATTAAATTGAGATACAATACTAAGAATTTCAAGACCATTTGCAATTTTATTTCAATTCTAACAGACGTTGTCTTTGGCTATGATTCTGCAGCCGCAAACGTGGACTCTCTGACTTGTGTTTCCCTCTCCCTCTCTGAGCCCCTATGAGCTCTTCCCTTGTGTTGCCTTCTGCAGAAGGCCGTCTCCACTCCCTAGGTCTGGGAGCTACTTGGGGTCTCCCCGATGAGCCTGTGAGCCAGGATGCTCTCAGTTACTGCAACGGCCTGCAAGTGCCTAGTGGGGATCATGCTCTGCTTTCCACAGAACGCGTATTGTTCTTGTTTGGATTACTGCCCTAAATTCAAGCTCATTCAAAAGTGCCTTTGAGAACTTGGCTCTCTCTTGCATCTGCCCTTCAGAGTTGTGTGTACCTGGAGGGCAGCCTGGAGACCACTGCTTCCAGGAAGACGAAGCATCCCTTTGTGTCTGTCTGTCTTCCTTCTGGGTGGGGGTGCGTAGCATTTCCTGCCCTCTTCCTTTGGATTTATGTTTGGCAAATCATCTCATCAAGTCATCTGCTTGAGCTGTAAACTCTGTGGCTGCCTATAAAACCTGTTTTCCAATGGTGGTAGAAACAAAGCTATGAGCACCTGTGGATTCTATCTCTAAAATATCTCCCAAATGCCTCTGCTCTCTGCCTTGACCACCACCACCACTTCTCTGGGCCACCACCTTCTCCTGCCTGGATGACAGCAATACCCCCCTGGCTACATCCCTGCAAGCTGTTCTCCCCACAGTGAGTCAGAGATCTTTTCCTAAACATAAATTGGGGTGACTTTTTCCTGCAGAAATCCCTCAGTGTCTCTGTACTCCCCTTAGAATGAGATCCAAACTCTTTCTGGTGGCCTCCAGAGGCTTCTGTGACCAGGCCTGCCTGGCTCTGGGGCCCAGTCACCTCTTCCCTGTCTAGTGTGCTCCTCTTCCAGAAGGATTTGCTGCTCTTACAGCATCTCACACCCACTCGGCTCTTTCCTGCCTCACCTGAGACATTCCTTCCACACAGGCCTTCCTATCACCCAGTCGTCACTCCTCAGCTCCTTCCTTCATTCAGCCATCACTTTTCTAGCTGTTTTGTTCATTCATTGGCTTTATCCTTGTCCATCTCCCCTACTAGACTATAAGTTCCATGAAGCCGGGGAGGTACTTGCTGATTCAACAATGTCTGGAATTGGGCCTGGCACATACTAGGTACTCAATAAACACCGGCTGCATTGAATGCATGAGCCTATTGTGTGCTAAGTGTTTTCTCCTGAAATTCGTTTTCCCGTATTGATTTTCTTCACTCCTCTGGGTGCCCTCCATCAGGTGGATGGACTTCCTTCATGAGGACTTCCTAACCCACTGTAGCCTGGAATCATCTTCTGTCTTAGGATCTGTTGTCGTCCTATTCACCAACAAATCTCTCACCTCACTGAAACAGCTTCCTGCTCCTCCTCCGTACACCCACGGTCACATGTACACACACTTGTTCTTTCTGTGTTGGCGGGATGTTTTTATTCTTAGAGGGTGGTAGGGAACAGTGGTTAAGTACCCAGGCTCTGGAGCCAGACTGCCTGGTTTCAAATCTTGGCTCTGTCAATTACTTGTTGGACAGATGATTTAACCTCTCTTTGCCTCAGTTTTCTCATCTGTAAAGCAGGGGCAATGCTAGAACCTTCCTCACATGGTTGTTGTGAGAATTAAGTGGATTAAAACATATCAAATATATAGAAGAGTTCTGGGCACATCTTGAGCAGTATAGAAGTACTGGATATTATGGTCAGTTAAATGAGGAAGAAATGATTTTGCACTGTGATATTCTCATGGAGATGGGTTTTCAATCTAGATTTCTCCTAGACTGCAAGCCTTTCTACCTTCATTATGGCTGCTAAAGGATTCCTTTGGAACACATTTCCGCTGGCATCTCTTAGGGCTTAGTCTGGTCAACAGAGGAAGGAGAACTTAGGCATGAGCAAAAACTTGATGCCATTTAGCAACTTGGGTCACTCTACTGACCCCTGACTGCCAGCTGGAAACAGGAGGCCAGGATTGGCTGTGGTTCCCTGGACGGACTGACAGGCAGAGGGGGGGATCGCCTCAGCAAGTGATGCCATCAAGGTGTCTGCCCACACATCTGCTTCATTCTCAGTGGCAGTGGGGAGCTGGCCTTCTCTTTCCTGGAAACTTCCCTTCCTCTATCTGTCCTTCAGCCTGCTGAAGTCTTGATGGCCTTGCTGTTATTTTGGGATTAAATCTTTTGGGATTTGTCTTAGTTTAGTTGCACCTCTCTTGATCTCTCCCACCACATGTTTCTTCCCCTCCACTCCCCCTCTAACAGCTGAAATGTCTCAGCCCCTGAAGCTGACTCATGGTGACCCCTGCCCTTCCTAAGATAAGAGTCAGTGGGGGCACAGGTTAAATACACTTTACCAGGTTTTTTTCCTAGAAATTCTAGAGGCCTGGATCAAACTCTGGGAATCCATACCTTTAAGTGCTCCTGGTGACTCTTATCTTCAGGGAAGCTTGGAAGTCACTGCCCAGGACTTGCTCATGTTTTTCATTCTCCACAAATTCTCATGGTTTCCTCCAGCCCAGAATGTGTCTCATGCCTTTGACAACAGACAGATCTTGTTTTGTTACCCTGTGTTGCTATCTAACTCTCAACGACCTATACCTTTTCTCTTCAAACAATAGAAACTTCTGGAGAGTAGGCATCAAGTTTTTTTCTTACATAGTAGACCTTCAATAAATACCTGGTTGAAGCTTTACGTTTTCCTCTCATAATATTCATTTGAGGTGAACGTTGAAATTGTTTCACTTAAGCACTATCAAAAGGCCATGAAGGAAAGGGCTTAGAAATATGTAAGGTGGGCCAGGCACAGTGGCGCACACCTGTAATCTCAACATTTTGGGAGACTGAGGTGGGTGGATCGCTTGAGCCCAGGTGTTCAAGACCAGCCTTGGCAACATTGTGAAACCTGGTCTCTACCAAAAATACAAAAATTTGCCAGTCTCATAACCCAGTCTCAAATTAAATAAATAAATAAAGAATCGATCAAAATTTAGAAATAAAACAAAAAAAAAATTTTTAAAGAAATACGTTAGGTAAAAGAGGCATGTTAATTTGTGATTTCACATGCCTTACATATTCAAGGTTTGACTAAGTAACTTAAATGAAAACATCTCTGATGTCTGGAATAACTTGCTGCTGTCTAAAAGTGATGAGTCATGGACAGAGCGGGTAGGGATGTGTTACCTGAAGAACTTCTCCAATTCTTGGTTCCACCATGAATTGTATGTGTGACCTTAAGTGAGATGTGTCTGTAAACTAAGCCTCAACTTCCTCATTCTAAGAAAGTTATATTCAGACCTCATTGGGTGCTTGAAGTCAAATGAGATACTGGGTGCAGAATCATTTTATAATCTGTACAGTGCTGTACAGAGGGTAGGAATTACCCTTAGTCATCCTTACAGTTAGTTTTCCAGCTCACCTGCCTTTCTGCATTCCCTCATGGCTTTCCTATCTGAGTCATGTGACTAAATTTAAATGCTGTTCCAGGAGCTAGGAAATCTACTTTCCAGCAAGAGCTGTAAGACCTCACATCCTAATTAACGGAGACAAGGAGGAACAGTGATTCAGAGGCAGCTCTAGGGGAGCAGCCAGCTCAGGCCTGAAAATGTCTCCTTGGATGGGTCTGCTGGGGAATGGGAACAGATCCATTCTAAGCTTTGGTTTGTTTCAGACAGGAATTTAGAAACCGGACTATGATTGGAGAAATGGTTAACATCCATGAAAATATACAAGATTTTCAGATGGCAATGCTTACAATCTCAGCAACAATAAAAAATCATAGCAGCATTACAGCGAAAGGGGGCTGTTGTCCTCTAAATGAACCCTTAGAAAGTCAGTTTTCTGAACTTGATAAGAATATATTACCAGAGGCAGTTTTCAGAGTTCTGTAAGCTTTGGCAGGGATGGGCTGGTACATGTGATACAAAAAGCAACAGATTTAAAAAATCTGTAGAAACACTGATAGAAATAAACTTGCTTCTTGTTGCAACGTACCCATGCTGTTAGAGATTTTGCCCTTAATGTCTCTCTTTTAAATTTGACTCCAGGAAATAGATTTGGAACCTGATCAATCCCATCCTTGACTCTGCCATCCTTCTCCCAGAATTATAAACATAAGATTATTACAGCGCATTTCCTGCATGTGCCTTCCATGTGGCTCCAGTCTCCACCTCACAAGTGTAGCAAGTAAACACTCCCCAAGTGTAATTCTGAAGTGTAGCCCATATGCTGTGGTCTTGATGAGAAAGGCTGGAGACCAAGGGTGCAGACAGTGTATATATTGTGAGAGGTTGCACCTTAGGGAGGGAAAAGGTCTCCTGGTGGCAGAAGAGGCATCCTTCTTTCATTTCTTTGCGTGTTTGTTTGGTATGTGGGAGCTACAAAGGAGGGTTGAAAATGTTTTCTTTTCTTTCTTTCTTTTTCACAAATCTGTTTCAATCCATCCCATTCCTGGAAAAACCACAATCCCCCAGCACTCTCTAAGTCCTTCACTTTTGAAAAGCACACAGCTTCCCTGCTACCCCTTGCTTCTGTGGGTCTGGCTGGAACAGCAATTATTTCGGTGTAAATGAGTTTGGGGCTGAGGCTTTCATTCATGTGTTAGGGCTCCAGGGTCCTGTGGTTTGACACCATTTGAGTGCACAAACTGTTAGCTTTATACATTTTCAGCAATTTTCCTTCCTCTCCTGAATCTCATATGAAGCTCATTTCCCAAGGAACTGACCAAGGATCTCTGACCTCTTGCCTCAATTGCTTAAAGGCCACCAGTTCTTTTTCTTGACCTTTTACCAATATTAAAAGGTGAATTGAACTTCAAAGGGCAGTAAGCCAGATGCCTTCTTTCCCCCATGAGGGGCTGGCTTCCTCTCATTTGTCTGCACTCTGTATGAATTCACGTTGGTATCCATTTCCCCTGGGCCTTAAGCTGTTTCTACTGCTATACCCAGATGCCTGGGTATAGGCTCTAATTTGTGTGATTTGCTGGTCCCGATGCTGATATTTAACAAAGTTCCTTGATTTGTGCTGGTCTAGTATGAACATGTGCATATGTGTGTGCACGCATGAGTATGTGTGGGTATGTGTGCACGTGTGCATGTGCATTGTGTGCAGATGTTCATGTATCCATGTGGGCACGTGCATGTGTCCTCCATCAGCACCAGCAGCCCACTCTAGACCTGTGCTGTCCAATACGTGTGGCTATCAAACACTTGAAATGTGGCTGGTCCTTATTGAGATGTGCTGTGACTATGAAACACACACCAGATTTTAAAGACTTAATATGAAAAATAGAAATGTGATATATCTCAATAAGTTTTTATGTTGATTGCATGTTAAAATGATAGTATTTTGGATGTATTGGGTTAAACAAAATATATTATCAATATTAATTTCACTTATTTTCACTTTTGAAAATGTGGCTACTGGAGAATGTGAAATCACATATATGGCTTGTATTATATTGCACTGGACAGTGTTGATCTATCTTGCCAGTTGAGGCCCTAAGTCACGTTGTTGCTGAGTCATAGGCTTTGACCTCACTTGCTCTGGTGTCCTCCAACCTTCAAGTTATGTGGCATGTGAGTAGCTGAGCTTCCATAAATCACGTTTCATAACTTGGAGCTGCAGAGGACACTTTGTATGTGTCTTTATG
This sequence comes from Trachypithecus francoisi, assembly GCF_009764315.1. Classification (NCBI taxonomy): domain Eukaryota; kingdom Metazoa; phylum Chordata; class Mammalia; order Primates; family Cercopithecidae; genus Trachypithecus; species Trachypithecus francoisi. The sequence continues at coordinate 106,706,330 of NW_022681470.1, read as the reverse complement.
ATCCCACCTCATGTTTCCTCTGGCGTCCCTCTACCCTGACCAGGTTGGTCTCCTGTGCACGTGTTCATGTACAGAATGAGAGACAGTGCCCATGGGTTTGGGGGCCAGAAGGAGGCTGCTGGTGACTCATACCTGCTTGGTGGCCCATACTATACCATAGGTGTTGATATGGTTTGGCTGTGTCCCCACCCAAATCTCATCTTGAATTGTAGTTCCTGTAATCCCCATGTGCTGTGGGAGGGACCCAGTGGGAGGTAATTTAATCATGGGGGCAGTTTCCCCCTTGCTGTTCCCATGATAGTGAGTTCTCACAAGATCTGATGATTTTATAAGCCTCTGGCATTTCCCCTGCTGGCACTTATTCTCTCTTCTGCCACCCTGTGAAGAGGTACCTTCCACCATGATTGTAAATTTCCTGAGGCCTCCACATGCAAGTCAATTAAACCTCTTTTCTTATAAATTACGTTGGGTGTTTCTTCATAGCAATGTGAGAACAGACTAATACAGGTGTATTTGTCCTGCAGAGTACCCATTCGCTTCTCACTATGTCTGGGTTGGACCGCTTCCCTTAGATATTGACGTACTTAGAAAGTGGTTTAAGGGCTTTAAAGATTATCTAGTCTTATCTTTTCACTTTACAAAAAAGGGCGCTAAGACCCAGGAGTACAGTGTTAGAGGGAGATGATTGTAAGCTTGGACTTTGACAGAGGCGGCTTCAAGTTCAAATCCTAGCCTTGCTACTTCTTTGCCAGTCTCCAGCACAGCACTCCCCAATCTGTACTGCAATGATCTGCTCAATCATCTGTGTCCTTCTGAGTACTGTAGACTCCTTGAGGACCAGGTCTGTCTCTTACACATTATCATAGCTCTTTTGTTTTTTCAACAATGTGTTAAAGATGTGCCATATGCCAAGCCTGTTGTAGACTCTTGGGATGCATCAGGAAGAAAAACAGAGAAAGCCTATGTGCAGCTTATATTCTAGCTGTGGGAGATGGATACCATGTCGGAAGGTTGTGTGGGTTTCAGTTTATGCACAGTCCAGATCCACACACTTACCTGGTCTTGCAGGAGCAGCCCTGGCAACAGCTTGCTCCACCCCTACAGTCCTGGGGCTGCTGGTGTCTCCTTTACCCACTGCTGCAATTCCTGCAGGCTCAGGGGCCACTGTGAAGATTGCCCCATCCCTCCTGTTGCTCACATGCAGGGCCCATATCTCCTCACTGACTGCCTGAGCTGTATACCTCTCCACTCTCACCTTCTGCCCTGGTGCTTCCTGATTGACCCTTAGGTAAGGGATTGAGTACAACCCTTGTTCTCATCACCTGGAAGTATGAGAAAACCAGTACCCACAGGGCCAACTTTGACCAATGGGAGTAAGATACTGAAGATACATTGTTTTTTCCCCTTCCCCTAGGCAGACAGTGGAGACACATTAGCCCTTTTCCGAAGATGTCCTATGGAACCCAGCCAGTAGCTTGTTACAGAGCTGTGGTCATTTGGAAACAACTCTTTTAAGTTTGCTCTTTGCTTTTCCCTCCTTACTCCTCTATTCCCTGCTTTCTGCTTCCCTGGAATTCATCCTTTTGAGCCATGTTTTCTAGAGATCCCGGCCAAGGCAGTAGGTGCTAAGTGCGGTGGAAAAAGCAAACCCAGAGCAGGCAGGCTCAGAATGGGGATCAGGAGTGCTGCGGGGGGTCTGCAGTTTTCAACAGCACTGTCAGTGTAAGCCTTGTTGAAAAGGCGATATTTGAGAAATGAATGAAGAAGCTGAGGGAGTTAGCCACTCTGGGGAAAAGGTGTTCTATCCAGTGCAAGGGCCCCAAGGCATGACTGTGGGAGAGTGGAGACTAGGAGTATTGTAGAAGACGAGGTCAGGGAGGTGGGAGAGGGGGTCATCTGAGGTCTTCTAGGCCATTGTAAGGGTGAAATTGGAGCCTGGGTGGAGTTTTGAGCAGCTCTGGGACTTGGCATCTAGCAAGTACATGATGCCTGGCACATAGAAGGCACCCATTCAGAGTTTGTTGATTTGAAAGAAGGCATGCCGTTGATCTTCCACAGATCTCCTGCCACCCCTTTCTTCAGTGCAGCACTTTGCAGAGGAGCCCCTCACCCTGCAGAGGGGTAGAGCGGGACTTGTACATTTCTAGCCAAGAGATGAAAACAGATGGAAACAAGATGCCAGCATTAATCCAAAAGGCATGTGGAAGAAAGATCAAATGGGAGAAGAGGATGAATGTGTTTTCAGCAGAGCTGTGTGCTACCTATAGAACCCGATTGTGGGAAGCCAGCTGAGCTAGTCTTGTGCCTCTTGGCAGAAAATGGGTTTTGCCTGGAGCCTTAAGATTGGAAATGAGGGGTGGGCTCCCTGCTAAGAGCCAGACCAGTTCTGTAAGCTTTGACTTGTTGGGGATGCACACAACAAAGTTTGCCATATTTGCTTCTGTAAAATCCCCTTTGCTGAGTCCTTTCAAGTGTAAGTTCTGTAGATCACATGCTTTTTAGGTCCTTGGTGCAGTAGCTGGCTTTTTTTCCTGTCACAAAGGCCAGCTGAGAGCAGGAGGAGCCTCAGGGATAAGAACCCACAACATAATCCTTATTTTCCTGAAGGGCTCTTCTCCTTGGCCTCTTTCTTTCATATATACCTTTAAAAGGTTATGAGTGTAAGAGAAGAAAGAGTCTGTGGTGCTGTCTGGGAATGCTTGGAGTATAGGTAAGGGAACAGGACAGTGGAAACATCCCAAACATTTTCTCTCATACGGGGGGATATTTGCTTCCAAAAAGCAGAAAACAGGGGAAGTGGAAGTGTAATTACATGAATCCTTCTATTTTAGGATCAGTGGCTTGGGTGGAGGGAGGGATTTATAGGCCAGTGGTTTTAGAGACTTAATTTGACATGATATTGATTATTTATTTTAAGGAAATCCAGAGACTTGTACTTAAGCCAAGGAAAACATTTGGGCTTTTTTTCAAGAATCAAGTTCGTCTTCCCAGTGATCTTATTTTGATGCACAACTACCCCTTGGTTATGTTGTTAGAAGAAAAGACAAAACTCAAGGATTTTCAGATATTTTCCAGACAAGGTCACATAAATCTTTGGAAACTAGAAAAGATCATTTAGTATCCCATGAGGGAGGAGATAGAGATTTGTGAGGGTAAACAAATACTGTGTTTCTGTGGAAGGTCTGAGAATCTCACAAGTAAGAGCTGCCAGTTGACAAGAGCAGGTCCTAAGCATCTTAAGAGGTTCCGTCCATTTCCCAAATGGACAACTGAGGCCTATGGCGAACTGAGAGGTCCACCTGGCCCAGGTGTCACCTGGACTACTTTTAGTAGCCAGAAGAGCATATGATAGCCTGGATATGTATTTCTGTTTATTTTTTGTTTTGTTTTGTTTTGTTTTGAGTTGGAGTCTCACTTTGTCACCCAGGCTGGAGTGCAATGGCGAGATCTTGGCTCACTGCGACCTCTGCCTCCCAGGTTCAAGTGATTCTCCTGCCTCAGTCTCCCAAGTAACTGGGATTATAGGTGCCCTCCACTAAAATTTTTCTACTAAAGTTTTTGTATTTCTAGTAGAGATGGGGTTTCACCATGTCGGCCAGGCTAATCTCCAACTCCTGACCTTAAGTGATCTGCCAGCTTTGGCCTCCCAAAGTGTTGGGATTACAAGCATGAGCCACCGTGCCTGGCCTGCTTTTGTTTACTATTTAGTTTTTTTTTTTTTTTTTTGAGGACTTTAAACACCCTGATATAGTTTATAGAAATATAGGAAGCAGTATTTTAAAATTAATTAATATAAAAGCATGTGAAACCCCATCACTACATCCTTAATTGTGGGGGAAAGGGTGGTACAATCCATGACTAAACATCTTACTGTTAGTCAGAGAAGTACCTGTGAAATTCATAAAAGCATAGAGAGCAGTTCTTTTCTTCAAGTTCAGTCTAATATTCCATCCCATACAGATTCCACAGGAGTGTAGGAGTGTAGAGAGTAGCTCCTCTATGCCAGCTGACCCATCCTGGCTCCCCATCTGTCATGAGATCCTTTTTCTAGGCCAGGGATGGCAAACCACACTCTGCACACTAAATCTAGCCTGCTGCCTATTTTTGTATATGATCTAAGAATAACTTTTACATTTTTAAATAGTTTTTAAAAATGTAAAAAGAATAGTATTTTGCAATGTGAACATTTTATGAAATTAAAATCTCAGTGTCCATAAATAAAGTTTTACTGAAAGAGGGATGCTCATTTCTTTTTGTGTTACGTGTGACTGCTTTTCTTCACAATGGTAGAGCTGTGTAGCTGAGGCAGGGTGAATTCACATGAAGCCCTTTACAGAAGAAGTATGCTGACCCCTGCTCTAACCCTTGGGGAACCCCTATGATATCCGGGTTGTAAGGAAATCTCTCGTTTTTTGACAGTCTTTCTCCCTCTCCAGGGATCCACCCTCCCCAATTGTGCTCCTTCTTCTAGGCACACTTCTCAGCCAGTCACTCTTGACAGCCCGTGAATGACAGGGAGTAGGGCTGGAAGCCAGTATGAGAAAGGAGCAGAGGAAAGGTTGACCAGGTCTGGTAGCAGCCTGAAGTCACCATACGACCACCAGCCCTTCCATGCCACTGGGGGCCACTCTGTCATATCTTTTCTGGATTTATAATCTAGAAGAATTTTTGAATCTTTCTCTACCTTGAGCTTATTCTAGTCTCTCTTTATGCCTAGCCTCAGGAAAGGAGGGGATTTAGGGGAGAAAATATAATTTATCCTGCCGCAAATGCTTTCCCTATGATGGAGATGAGAATTCACAATGTAGAAGGCATGTTGAAGATCACATACTCTTACCGCCAACTGACCTACTTCTTCTGTAAACACCACCTAAATAATGCTGCTTCTTTGGCTTTGTCAATTCTGTTTCCCTGCCTGAGATCTGCCTCTCTTCTCCACCTAGGTCCCGTTCTTCTTTAAAGGGCTACTCATGTCCCACCTCCTCCATGAAGCTTTCCCAGACTGTGTCTGTGACAAAGCCTCTCCCAATGTTTAAGTATTTCCTTTCTACTTCTCACTGGGCTCTTGGGATAATTAAAGACAGTCCTGCCAGTTGATTTCCATCCTTCTCGTCTCCATCCCTATGATCACTGTCCCAATCCAAACGCATTTTCCTTCTGAACCCTTCAAGGTAACCCCTAACTGCAGCCAGGCTTGTCCCGTGCAAGTCTTCCCTCCAGAGGGAACCTGGAATCCCACAGGGCTGCAGAGGCTTTATCTGAAACGTCACTCTGGCTACCTTAATGCCTCTCTCCTCAGTTTCAAATCCTCTGTTGCTCTCTGGATACGGTGTACAGAAGCTCATATGAGTTGGTTCCCACCCACCTCTCCAACCTCATCCCCTGCTTCAAATTCTATGCTCTGGCAAGACTGCACTGCTTGTGGTTCTCTAAAATGCTGTTGCATGTGTTTTCCTCTTGCCTGGGATCTTGACTACATTCCACCTTGTCCCTTTTTCCTAACTAACTCCCACTTATACACTAAGGTTCAGCTCAGGGGCCAACCCCCTTCAAAAATCTTTCCTAGACTTCCCCTCTTGCCACACCAGATTGGATGAGGTGTTTATCAATCTGTGTTCCCATATGCCCAAGGCTACGATCGCCACACTATATTGTATCAGTCTGTTTCGATTATTGCTTCTCCCTCACTGAAGTATAGTAAGGACTGTGTCCTACTTGTCTTCATACAGCTAGTTCTTCTTTTAGTCTCTGACTTAGAGGAGGTGCTAAGTGTTTATTGAGTAGATAAAGAGATTGATAACAAATTCTTTTAAGACAAGGTAGTGTTTCATGCATTTTTACATCCTTAGGACTTGGCTCAATACCTGTTTTTGCTGTGGATAAGGACAATTCCAGATTACTGTTCCTTGTTTTAAAGATGCCGCTGCAGACTCCTGGCCAAACCTGTGGCTCACAGCAGGCCTAGCAATGCCTGTCTGCTCTCCAACACACTTCTTGGTTCACACTATGTAATGGTGACAAAATTAATTACAGACTGAGTGGTTGCTCTGTGTGCACTAGGTGTTTAACGTATAATCTCTAATTCTAAACACAATCCTGCAAGGTTAACATTATTCTCTGTAGAGAAACTGAGACAGAGGGAAGTTAAATAACTTTTCCAAGAGCATACAACAAGTCATTGGCAAAAGTGGGATGTGAATCCAGGCTTGTCTGTCCATGAAAGCCTTAACATTTCTGTTATCCCTTTTCCTATCTATAGTTTATATTTTAGCTACATAAATGAAACTATAAAGTAATGGTTTATAGTTTAGAAAAAGAAGGAAAGAAAAAAAGGGGAAGTTTGGCCATGACCCTGCCACCTGAAAAAAATCCAGCTGTTTTAATTTGCCCATGTTTTCATCCTGTGTGTGTCCACATGTTTATCAAGTGAATATGGTAGACATACCATTTGTGTTTTGCTATCTTTCTCTCTCTCTCTTTTTTAACCAAACGTTACATCAGAAGCATATTCCAATGTCTGGTCATAGTCTTTGTGATTGTAATTTTAACGACTTGCACTTCAGTTTTGATCTTGACCTTAATAAGACTCTCCCAACTCCAGTGGCTCCCCTGTCCCTTCTCCTTTCCAGTCACTGCTCTTTAAGTGCATTTGGCTTTTATTGGAGGCAGCTGTGAAGAGCGTGCTGAACTCGTTGCCAGAAAAGTTGGACTGAGTCCCAGATCTGACAGTTACTAGTTGTGTGACCTTGGGCGAGTCAGGTTCATTCAATGTCAAGCTCCTCCCTTGGTCTGTGAGCACCTTTAAGGCAGGGATTATTTTATTTCCTCTTTGTAGGCTTTGTTTCTGGCATGGAGTATGAGATCAATACATGCTTGATAAAGTCTCTCAAATTCCTCATCTGTAAAATGGGATAATTAAGCATATTCCATAAAGATATGGTAATTAAATGAGGCTTTATATACACACACATACACAAACATACATTCTCTGCAGTTGTAAATCATAATATAAATATAAGTTGGTATAACTATTATCATTGCTGGGTTTATACAATTCACATAAAAGTCCATTCAATTATCTGGAAGAGCGGCAAACTTCCTGACTGAAAGCTTCATCTTTCAACCAGATGTTTGGTATGCTGTAGGCACAGTAGACCACAGACTTAAAGGAGTCAGTGCTTATGCTGACTTGTTTGTACTGCTTTGACATGATGTTGTCTGCCTTGACAATAGAGATTGCATATGTTTAACTTACTGGGTACAACACCATGCTCAGCCAGGACCTAAATAAGTGTACTTTAGCATGATTAAAGTGAGAGATGTGGAATGTTTTTTAAAAGTTCAGGTCCAAGTGACAGAGTAGTTTGCAAGAACTCATTGTAGTTGGTGCAGTCATTTGCTGGGGGGCATACTAGGATTAGGTGGGTTTATGCAGGAGGAAACAGTCCAATAGTGTGGGAGCAGTTTTCCATTTTTTCCAGGTATAAAGACAATGGCCCTACAGAAACAAAAGGAAATAGTCCAGAGACTTGTGAAATAATTCTTATCTCATCTGTTCTTGTGATAATAATAATTCTTTTCACAAAGTAAGTCCTAAGAGCCAAAATTTCCCATCATCTACATAATATTGACATTGTAATTCTCAGTATTAACAAAGATTAAGTTGTTTTCAAGGTTGGTTGACTCAAAAAACCCCAGAAATATGCTGGCACTGGGAATAAATAACACTGGGAAATAAATAGTTTTAAAAATTTTAACATTTTATTTAGAGTATAGTATTGTTATCTGCGGGAAGGTTAATACAATGCAAGCTACTCTATCATTACTAGAAGCACACTTTTTCATACTGCTTTTAAACCACATTAATCAAATTCAACAATATTTTAAAAGTACACATCTGAAAAAATGACCGGCCGGGCGCGGTGGCTCAAGCCTGTAATCCCAGCACTTTGGGAGGCCGAGACGGGCGGATCACGAGGTCAGGAGATCGAGACCATCCTGGTGAACACTGTGAAACCCCGTCTCTACTAAAAAATACAAAAAACTAGCCGGGCGAGGTGGCGGGCGTCTGTAGTCCCAGCTACTCGGGAGGCTGAGGCAGGAGAATGGCGTGAACCCGGGAGGCGGAGCTTGCAGTGAGCTGAGATCCGGCCACTGCACTCCAGCCCCGGCGACAGAGCAAGACTCCGTCTCAAAAAAAAAAAAAAAATGAAAAAATGACCACAAACAATATGTGATGACTGACAAACTAGAAAATACGGAGGAAATTGATAAATTCTTATAAACATACAATCCCCCTACTTTGAATCAGGAAAAAATAGAAATCATGAAGAAATCAATAACAAGTAGTGAGATTGGATCAGTAACAAAAAGTCTGCCAAGAACAACAAAAAGCCTAGGACCAGACAGATTTACAGCTGAATTCTACCAGATATTTTAAAAATAATTGGTACCAAAAGATTGAGAAGGAGGGAATCTTCCCTAATTCTTTTTACAAAGCCAGTATGACCTGGATACCAAAGCCAGGAAAGGACATAACAACAACAACAACAGCTACAACAAAACAAAAAACTACAGACCAGTATCCCTGATGAACACAGATGCAAAACTTCTCAACAAAATACTAACAAATCAAATCCAAGAGAATATAAAAAAAATTCACTATAATCAAGTAGGTTTCATCCCAGGGTTCAGAGAAGGTTCAACATACACAAGTCCATAAATATGATACAGCACATAAACAGGATTAAAAACAAAAACCATATGATCATCTCAATAGATGCAGAAAAAGCACTGGATAAAATCCAGCATCCCTTTATGATAAAAACCCTCAACAAACTAGGCATAGAAGGAACATACCTCAAAATAATGAAACCATATATGACAAATTCACAACCAACATCATACTGAGTGGGGAAAAGTTGAAAGCATTCCCCTAAGAACTGGAACTAGACAAAGATGACCACTTTCACCACTTCTGTTCAACATAGTACTGAAAGTCCTAGCCAGAGCAATTGGGCAAGAGAAAGAAATGCAATGTACCCATATGAGAAAAGAGGAAATCAAACTGTCTCTGTTTGCCCATGATATGACCTTGTATCTAGAAAACCCAAAAGACTCCTAGATTTGATAAATGAATTCAGTAAAGTCTCAGCTTACAAAATCAGTGTACACAAATCAGTAGTACTGTTATACACCAACAATGACTGAGTTGAGAATCAAATCAAGAACTCAATCTCTTTTACAATGGCTGTAAAATTAAAATAGAATACTTAGGAATATACTTAACCAAGGAGATGAAGGAGCTCTACAAGGAGAACTACAAAGCAGTGCTGAAAAAAACCATAGGTAATACAAACAAATGGAAATACATCCCATGTTCATGTATAGGAAGAATTAGTGTCATAAAAATGACTCTACTGCCCAAAACAATCTACAGATTTAATGCAATTTCTTTCAAAATACCAACATAATTCTTCACAAAATTAGAAAAAAAAAATCCTAAAATTAATATGCGACCAAAAAAGAGCCTGAATAGCCAAACCAATCCTAAGCAAGCAAAATTAATCTGGAGGCATCACATTACTTGACTTCAAATTATACAAGGCTATAGTAACCAAACCAACGTGGTACTGGTAAAAAAGTAGATACACAGACAAATGGAATAGAATAGAGAACCCAGAAATAAAGCCAAACACAACCAACTGATCTCCAACAAAGCATACAAAAACACAAACCAGGGAAAGGACACCCTTTTCAATAAATAGTGCTGGGAAATTTGGATAGCCACATGAAACTGGATCCTTATCTTTCACCATATATAAAAATTAGTTCAGGTTGAATTAAAGATTTAAATCTAAGACCTGAAACCATAAAAATTCTAGAAGAAAACCTAGGAAAAATTTTTCTGGATATTGTCCTAGGCAAAGAAGTTTATGATGAAGACCTCCAAAGCAAATGCAACAAAAACAAAAGTAGACAATCATGACTTAATTAAACTAAAAAGCTTCTTCACAGAAAAAAAATAAGTATCAGAGTAAACAGCCAACAGAATGGGAGAAAATATTCACAAACTATATATCCAACAAAGGAATAATATCCTGAATCTACAAGGAAATCAAACAATCAGCAAGAAAAATAACAAACAAATAATCCCATTAAAAACTGGGTAAATGACATAAATAGACATTTCTTAAAAGAAGATATACAGAAGTCACATGAAAAAAATGCTCAACACCATGAATCATCAGAGAAATACATTAAAACCACAATGAGAGACCACCGTACTGCAGCCAGAATGGCCATTGATAAAAAGTCAAAAAATAATAGATATTGGGTGGATATGGTAAAAAGTGAACCTTTACATGCTGATGGTGGGAATGTAAATTAGTGCAACGTCTATGAAAAATAGTATGAAAATTTCCCAAAAGACTAAAAGTATATCTACAATTTGATCCAGCAATCCCACTACAGGGTATCTACCTAAAGCAAAATAAATCATTATATCAAAAAGACACCTGCATGCATATGTTTATTATGGTGCAATTCACAATTGCAAAGGTATGAAATCAACCTAAGTGCCCATCAATTGGAAAGTGGATAAGGAAAATGTGGCATAAATATATCATGGAGTACTACTCAGCCATAAAAAAGAATGAAATAAAGTCCTTTGCAGCAACTTGGGTGGAATTGGAGGCCATTACTCTAAGTAAGGTAACTCAGGAATGGAAAACCCAAATACTGTATGTTCTCACTTATAAGTGGGAGCTAAGCTATGGGTATGCAAAAGCAGACAGAGTGATATAATGGACACTGGAAACTCAGAGAGGGGCGAGCAGGAAGGGGGTGAGGGATTTGAAAAAAACTACCTATTGGGGTACAATATACACTGTACTACATGTGATTTAACACACTAGAAAATATTTTACTATGTAATTTAAGGCTAATTCATTTTGCCACTTGAGCAGAAGAGATAACTTCAAAAATAACGATGATTTATCTGTATTTATTCTTTGATTCTTAAATTCAGTTTACCTGGGTATATATTCACTCTGAATTCTCATCAAATTTATTTATAAATTAATGAAATAAATATATATTTTTAATAATCAGCAAACAAAATAAGACATGTAAGGAATAGTGGAGAATAAAAGATAAAGAACTAGTAGGTTGGTGCAAAAGTAATTGTGGGTTTTGCCATTGAAACCCACCATTACTTTCACACCACCTGAATAGTATCTTTAAAGTGCTGAAATTAAAACAAAACAAAACAAAACAAACAAAGCCTGTCAACCTGGAATTCTATATCCAGCAAAAATTTACTTCAAAAGTGAAAGCAAAATTAAGATGTTTTTAGAGAAACAAAAGCAGAGAGAAACCAGTTCAAGCAGGCGTAATTATAACTGCTAAATAACTTCTTCAGACTAGAAATTTAGACCTATATAAAAATGAAGAGAACCCAAAATTGTAAATATGTAAAAAAATATAAAACATGCTGTATTTTTCTTCTCTCATTTTCTTTAAAAGATAACTTAGTTACAGTCATGATGGAATAACAGAACTAGACTTACCCTCCCACTACAAACAACTAGAAAGCTGAACAAATACATGAAACAATGTTTTCAGCAAAGGACAACAGGCAGCATGAGCTTATAATTCCTGTAAGAATGAAAATATATGAAGTGAAAGCTATATAGCAGGCCTCTATTTCTGTTATTCTAGTAGACGGCACATTCTAAATGAAAGTATAGGAGGAGTATCCAAAGCAGAATAAAAAGTAGTCTCGTAAGGTATTATACAGAGCTCAGAGTTCAGGGAGGTTGAGATAACTGGAACTCATGGTGCAGAGTTCTGTGGAGGAGGAAGCTAAACAGGAAAAGAGATTCAGAAATCTGTATCTTAAATGTCCAATTGAGTCTTTGCTGAGTACCAAGCTGCACACGTGTAGAGTGAAATTCCACAAGGTTGGGCAAAGAAAGTCTGTGGAGCTATAAGCTGAGCAATGACTAGATCTCACACAGGACTGGGACACAATTGTATTCCACCCAGCAAGAAGACAGAGTTCTCTATAATCACCCAATGGCACAAAATAGAGACTCCTGGTTGGGGTTGGGGGATGTCATACTTTATTAGTAAGGTGAAAATATCTCTAGAAAAAGTGAGTTCTATTGTAGACTCACAACAACAAAAAGCTTAAAAACAACTTCTGAAAGGATTAAGATTACTGAACATTATTTACTTTCCTGAAGAAATGAAGCACAATTCTATTGTTTAAAATGGTAACAAATTGAGGCACTCAGCAACATAAAATTCATAATATCCAGTGAGCAATTAAATATTTCTAGACATGACAAGAAGAAGAAAAATGTGACAAATAACAAGAAATCAGTCAATAGAAATGAACCTCAAAATAAAAATGATTATGGGAAAAGCAGGCAAACATGCTAAAATAGCTCTTACAAATATATTCAAGTATTTTAAGAAAACACAAACATAATGATAAGAGAAATAGTACAAAAAGAACCAATTAGTACTTTGGGAATGGAAAAATTCTAAACATTTCACAACATCTGAAATAAAAACTTACTGGATGGGATTAACAAAAGATAAGACACAACAGGAAGAAACATGAGTGAACTTGAAAACATGCAATAGAAAATATTCACTTTGAAGCACAGAGAGAAAAAATAAAAACCAGTGCCTTAGTGATGGGTAAAATAATATCAAGTATAGTCTAACGTAAAATAAATATCAAGGTGGTATTTCAATACCACCATATCAATAATTACATTGAAGGTAAAAGGCATAAACCATCCAATTAAAAGGCAGAGATTGTGAGACTAGTTAAGAATGCAAGACCTGACTATGTGCTGTTGAAAAGGAACCTACCTCAAAAATAGTTTAAAGGTAAAAGGATAGAAAAGATACGCTGTTGATCACTTATACGTTGCTAGTGAGAATGTAAAATTCTATCATCATTCTGGAAAGGATTATGGCAGTTTCTTGCAAAACCAAACAATCTCATAAATGTTAGTTACAAAAACTTGTAGCTAACATAGTGCTCAATGAAAGACAGTTTGCCTGCCACACCCACCCCCAATATCATAATCAAGGCAAAAATATTAATACACCTCTTTTCAATATTTTACTATAGGCTTCAAATGATACAATTTTGTATATATTATTTATTTTCTTAAAAAAATAAAGCATAGTGCTATTTTCCATTAAATTCTATAAAATCCTAAGGAATCTACAAAAAAGTTGCCAAAAGTAACGTGAGTGTAGTAAGACCACAGGATAAAAGGACAATATCGAAAAATTAATAGCAATTCCATATACTAGTAATGAAATTAGAAAATGAAGTTGAAAAACATTACCATTTACAGTAACATCAAATTTGGAATTCTTCAAGATAAATTTAACAATTATAGGCCAGACTGTACAATGCAAACTACAAGACATTGTTGAGGGAAATTAAAGAAGACCTAAGTAAAATGAGGTATAAACCAATGTTCCCAGATGAGACGACTCAATATTGTTAAAATGGCAGTTCTCCCCAAATGGTCCATAGATGCAATGCAATCCTACCAGCAATCCCAGAATGTTTTTCCATTGCAAACTATACAATCTAGTTCTAATATTTTATAGAACAGCAAAGGACTGATGATACCCTAGGCTGGAGTGTTGCTCTGCCTCCCAGGTTCACACCATTCTCCTGCTTCAGCCTCCCGTGTAGCTGGGACTACAGGCACCCACCACCAAGCCCGGCTAATTTTTTTTGTATTTTTAGTAGAGACGGGGTTTCACCGTGTTAGCCAGGATGGTCTTGCCTGACCTCGTGATCCGCCTGCCTTGGCCTCCCAAAGTGCTGGGATTACAGGCATGAGCCACCACACCCGGCCAATAATTTTTAAAAGAGAAAGAAATTCAGAGGATTAAACTACTTGATGTTAATACTGTGAAGCTATAGTAAACTGTGAAGTTATAGTAAACTGTGTAGTAATGTAGTAAAATATAGTAAAATGTAGTAAACTGTGAAGCTATAGTAAACAAAACAGTGTGATATTCATGTAGGGATAGATAAATATGCTAATGAGACAAAACAGAAAATTCAGAAACAGACCCACGCATTCATGGTTGATTGATTTTTACCAAAGGCATCAAGATAATTCAATGAGAATAGGATAGTCTTTTCAACAATGGTGTTGGAACAATTGGCTATCCATTTTAAAAAAATAAACCTCAGCATTTAACTTATTCCTTACATAAGTATTATCTTGAAATAATCTCTTAGATCTAAAAGTAACAGCTAAAACCATAAAACTTCTACAAGAGAACATTGAGGAAAATCTTTGCAAACTCAAGATAAGCAAAAAATTTTACAGATAGAATTAAAATAACTGTGAACCATGAAAGTTGTTAAACATTGTTTAGTTTTCATGAACATTAAAAACTTTTGCTCTTTGTCATTGTTAAGAAAATGAAAAAGGCAAGCCACAAACTGGAAGGAAATATTTGTCTCACATGTATCAGACAAAAAACTTCTATCTGAAATATATAAAGAATTCTCACAGTTCTATAATAAAAAGACAAATGATCCAATAAAGATTTTAACAGGCACTTCACAAAGGAAGATATACAAATAGACTCTAAGGGAGAGCATGTGATCAAAGAAAAGAGAGGCATTTCATAACAATAAAATGAGGGCATCATAATGAATTCATTAGGAAGACATAACAATCATAAATGAGTATTCACTTAATAGCAAAGCTTTTACATTTATTATTATTATTATGATTATTTTTGAGATGGAGTCTCACTCTGTTGCCCAGGCTGGAGTGCAGTGGCGAGATCTCGGCTCACTGCAAGCTCCGCCTCCCAAGTTCACCCCTTTCTCCTGCCTCAGCCTCCCAAGTAGCTGGGACTACAGGTGTCCATCACCACGACCGGCTAATTTTTTGTATTTTTAGTAGAGACGGGGTTTCACCGAGTTAGCCAGGATGGTCTCAATCTCATGACCTTGTGATCTGCCCGCCTCGGCCTCCCAAAGTGCTGAGATTACAAGCATGAGCCACTATGCCTGGCCAGCTTTTACATTTATGAAATGAAAACTGACAGAACTAAAGGAAGACAGACAATCCATGTAATAGATGAAATTTTTAACGGTTCTCATTCCAAATTTCCCACCTTACAACTTTTCTAAAATGTATGTTACCCTGGATGAGCCATCTTGGCTTCAGAAATGTCAGGCAGTTGGGTAGAATGAAAAGAAGGAGACCTGTGTTCTGGGACTGGATCTGACCCTAAGGATCTTTGAGCAAACTTCATTTAGTCATTCAACAAATACGTATCGAGCTTTATCCGTGGGTCCCAGATTCCCTAGAAGCAGCAATCCAGAGACAATCTGTTCTCTGGATTTATGGTTTAATGGCACACACAGGTGAGTACCTCTCTGAGACTCCGATTTTCTGTTTCTGAAATGTGGGCCACAGCAACAATATGGAAATATCATAAATGGCCAGCCACATACGGATGCACAACTACACTGTGGTATAATCATGATAATCTATATAGCAGTGAAATGGATCAACTGGAACTACATTTGTCAATGTGAATAAATAAGTAAAGTGAACCAGAGAATGATACATTAGCAGATTATTCATATAAGGTTTTAAAATGTGCAAAACAATAATGGGTTATAGGCACGTATCTACAGTAAAGGCAAAAGAATCAGGCATGGGAATAATATATCAAATGTAGAAAAAGGTCTTTGGACTTCTATGGTAAGAAAAAGAGCTCTTGAAAGTTATTAACATAACAAGTTAAAATTTGGTAGAAAGATTGAAAGATAAAATGGAAGAAATATTTCAGAAACTATAGCAAAAGAAATGAAAATTAGCAGGAAAAGATATAAAATTAGAGGAATAATCCAGGAGGTCTGGTAACTGAATAATAGAAGCTCAAAAAAGAAACCAGAGAAGACAAAGGGGAGGAAAATATCAATGAAATAAAATTTTCCAGAACTAAAGGCTACGAGTCTTCAGGGCTCACTGAGTATCTAGCACAATGGTTAAAAATAGATCCACATCCAAGCACATGCATGTGAAGTTCCAGAATATTGGTGTATTTGTCAGGATTATTAATGCCAGCTCCTGAAGCAGACAATCCTCAAAAATCTCAGCGGCTTAACAAAACCGTTTGTTTCTCATTTATGCAAAATCTAGTGCAGGAGCGTCCAATCTTTTGGCTTTCCTGGGCCACATTGGAAGAAGAAGAATGACGGTCTTGGGCCACACATAAAATCCAGTAGCACTAATGATAGCTGATGAGCTAAAAAAAAAAAAATTGCAAAAAAGTCTCATACTGTTTTGAAAAAGTTTACAAATTTGTGTTGGGCCGCATTCAAAGCTGTCGTGGGCTGCATGTGGCCCATGAGCTGTGAGTTGGATGGGCTTGGTCTAACATGTTTCAGGTGGCTCCACTTCTTGTAAACATGTCACTTGAATCATGTGTCCCTTGAAGCACCTGTGGCAGGAGAAAATAGGGTTGAAGGAGGCACACTGGCTTTTAGCTTCCTTAGCTTGGAGTTGACATCTGTCACTTCTGCTCCCAGGCCACTTGCAAGAACATGGCTCCAACCTAACTATGGGAGAGGCTGGAAAACCCAGAGGGGCACATGCAATACTTGATGTTTTGCATACCAATATAGGTTATAAAAGGAAGATCCTCTACATTTTCAGAAAAAAACAAACTGTTCATACATAAAAGATCACGAAGCAAAAAGGCTTTGGATTTCTCAATAGCAACACTGGAAATGAGAAAAAATGGAGTAATGCTTTAAACATTTTCAATGTAATCAACTTATACCTGGAAGTCTATATCCAGCCAAACTATCAATCAAGGGTCAGTGCAGAGTAAACCCCTTTTCAGACATTGAAGGTCTCAACTTGCCTTCTGTGTCCCTTTTCTCAGGAACTTACCACAGAATGTGTTCCATTAAGTGAGACAGAAAATCAAGCAAGAGGAAGACAAAAGATCCAGGAAGTAGGAGACCCACTACAGGAGAGAAGTGAGAATTCTCAGGATGATGGTTAAGGGAGATCCTGTGATGAGAGCTGTGCACCTGGAGGAGGAAAAAAAAAAAAAATCAGATAGTAGCAGGTGAGAAAACTCCAGGACAGGCGTCTTCTAGAAGATATAGTTAACAGATTACCTGGAGTATCTGAATATGTTGAGAGAAAATGCAAACAATTGGTACTGAGTTTGTTGAATTAATCATAGTTAGGAAAAGAAGAAAACGGGGGAAAAGATAATTATTAAATCTAGAGAAAGCAAAAAGTTCTGCAGGGAAGGAATTAATTAGAGCTTACTGTAAAACTCAGCTGTGAGTTGCATAATAGTCATCATACGAAATATTGTTCTAATCAAAGTTGTGATCTATGTATATTGAGAGGTTGAAGGGATGGGAAGAATGTATGTGGCAGAGTGGGCAGGGGGTGGGGGGAAGGGAAGAGCCAAACTTCACCTTTTACTGTGAAAACTTAGTTGATAATTCCTAAAACTGGAGAAAAGCATAGCAAATATTTTAAGAGGTAGGAAGTAAATACCCAAAGAACCTAAAGAACCAGCAAGAGGAAATGAAAGGCGTTGACACAGGGAGAAAGAAATGCAGGGGGCAGGTAGGCTGGGGACGACCACTTGACTTCATAAACTTTGATCTAGTTGACTATTTGCTTGTATAACTTTGATAAAAAACAGTTTAAAAAAGGCAAACCAAGTTCTAGCATGATATGGTATAATACGACTTTTATAAATTTCTCCACACTATATTTTATAGACACATACATGGATGTGTGAGTGACTGGAGAAAGACTAGAATACGCACCAAACAGAAAACAGTGTTACCTCTGGGGAGGTTAGCCTGGCATAGTGTTTAGTGGAAAATTTAGTTTTATTGTCATAAAAATGTATTCACGTGTTACTTGTTAAATTAAGCATAAATGAAAGACAAACAATAAAAGAAAAAAATGCATTTTAGATCTGGAATCTAATGGCCTAATTAAGAAGCCATTTTTGAACTTACCCCACTTTCGCAGAGTTGACAGTGGAAGTGTCAACAGGGAGGGTCAAGCTGAGTAAAGAGGTGACCATGAGAGGAAGTAGCAGGCGGTGGCACCAAGGGAGGGCCAATGCATGGGACCTTTACTTTGTCTCACTGTACACAATTGTATGTGACTCGTCTGGTCCAAAGCCTACAAAGAGATTTGCACATTTTCAATTAGAAAGTCCTTTCAGGTGGTAGCTGATTATTACTGTCTCCATAATCCAGCCTTGAGAGAAAGCCCAGGTACAGGGTGGGGGTGGACGGGGACTTGCTCTGTGTCAAGCAGTGAATTAGGATTGGTGCTGAGTTGCCCAGGAGTTTTACCCATGCTTAGAGCTTTTTACTGCTGACCACTCAGGCAAATGGATCTGGATTTGAATTCCAAGTTCCCTACTTACTGGTCATGTAAGGTTGGCAAGTTCCTTAACTTCTCTGAGCTTTAGCATCCTCACTTACAATGATAATAATGCATGGAACATCCTTAGTGACTATGTAATATATGCCTGGCACACAGCAAGCACTCAATATATGTTGATAACAATAAATATAATAATCAGAAAGTCGGCTAGGCACGGTAGCTCATACCTGTAATCCCAGCACTTTGGAAGACCGAGGTGGGTGGATCACCTCAGGTCAGGAATTTGAGACCAGCCTGGCCAACATGGAGGAACCCTGTCTCTACCAAAAATATAAAAATGAGCTTGTAATCCCAGCTATTCAGGAGGCCGAGGCAGGAGAATCACAGCCAAGATCGCACCACTGCACTCCAGCCTGGGTGACAGAGCACGACTCAGTCTCAAAAAAAAAAAAAGAAAAAGAAAAAGCAAGTCGAACCTTTTACTTTCCCTTCCTCTTCCCTTTGAAATCAAATGGCATGTTCCAGATCCAAGCAGATATGCTCAGGGTTATCTGTTGTTTTGGGTTATTCATAGACATTAAACGTAGTATTAAACTTTTTAAATGTGATATATTATCAGTAAACCAAAAGTATAAATAATAATATAACAAACTCCTGTGTACCTAGTAGCTCGCACAAAAGATAAAATATTTCAGGTTCAATCGAAAACTTCTGAGTGCATCTTCCAACCCCTCTCCTCCCCAAAGATAACCATTTTTCTAAATTTGGTATCTTGTTCCCATGCTTGTTTTACTACAAAGACATGTGTCCATAATCTATTAGTAAAGACCATTGTGGTAATGGTATTATGCATTCATACCGATTGAATGAATACATGTATACAACTGAGTCATCTGTGTTGTATACAACTATTGACACATGTATACAACTGAGTCATTTGTGTTGTATACATGCTTCATCCTGATAAAGCAGATCCTCCTCAACTTCCCCTTGCTTTCACCAATATCCTGTCAAAAGTGCAGTCTTACTGCATGTGCAGTCCTGTGAATGGTGATTGGTCCTGACCTAATCACATGCCAGAAGGAAAAGAAAATCTTCACTTGGAATTCCTCATCTTACCTTTCTACAATGTATGTTGCCCTGGAAGAGCCTCTTTGAACTCAGGGAATGTCAAGAAGTTGGGTAAAATGAAAGGGAGAGATCTGTCATCTGACACTGAGTTTCTTTGAGGAATCTTCATTCAGTCATTCAACAAATATGTATTGAGCTTCATGTATGTGCCCGAAATTCCCTAGAGGCAGCGATCCAGATGCAATCTGCTCTCTGGATTTATGATTTAATGGAGCACACAGGTGAGTACACATCTCTGAGACTCACCTCCCCTCGGCTTTGATTTGGTTCCTGGATTTCTGCCTATTCCTCATTATTCTACTTGCTGCCACAGCGAGATGTACCTTCCAGCCTAACGAACTATTTTTAAAGTCTCCAGGGGAAGCTCTCATCATTCAGACGGAAGCTCCAGGAAGATTTTAGTGTTCCCAACAACTTTAGGATGAGGATTTGTACTGCCAGGCAGAGCCAGTCCTGTGACATGTGAAGGCTTAATTTACCCACCCAGAATGTAGTGCCCACTGGAGCTGGCCAATTCACACTCTTCTGTTTACAGGTTGCTCCAGCCCTGCTGGCCCCTGCTTCCACCTCAGCGTGGGGGACCCCCGTGGCTCACTGCAGGCCCTGTGCCCTCTTTATGACACACCATGCTGGGATGATGTCCTCTGTGGAAACCTCTTGAGTGCAAATGGCCCCTTTATGACAGAAGCACCACGAGTACATTCCCCAAGGGTACTGTTTGCTGTGGTAGTCCGTCTACAGATTTTCCCACCAGGATCCTGGAGCAGGTCCAGTTTGGAATTGCCACTGACATGAGAAAGGAACAGATGACCATGGAATGAAGTAATAGCCCTTCCCCCTTCCCTCTTCAACCCTTTGATTTTGGAAGATCTGCACTCACTATTAGTGGTCAGGAATCCTGCAGCTTCCTTTTGAATTAGGAAGATATGGGAATAAGAGGTCTTTTAGGCACTTAAAAGTGGCAACAAATAACCCACAAAACTACTATCTGCAGATTGAGCAACCCTTACTATGAACCTCCATGGATCTTAGCCATGAAAACAAATCAAGCCAACCCCCAAAATAGGCTCCTTGCAGACACTTCCTTAAACAAACAAACAAAAAAAGCAAAATCCGAAAAAAAAAAAAAACAAAAAATTCATCCAGAAGGAATAATAATATTTGTAGAATGCACTTCTACTTTTGCTCACTTGGCTCAAGTTTAAATGTGAAAAATATGTTATCGGCTGACTAATAGCATGGCTGTCAAGAAATTTATCACCATTTCCCCCCCAAAGCAGCTGGTTTCAGATTCAAATGAAGCTCTGCACTGTGATTTTGCCTTTACCAAAGCTGCCAAGGAAAGGTCCGTGAGGCATGGAGAAGACTGCTGCTGAGGGTGGTCCCCACATTATTCTTTGCATTTTCTAGAAGCCTTTCAGATTGAATACTGTACCATTTATTGAAAAAGACCAAATAGGCCCAGTGGCTCACACCTGTAATCCCAGCACTTTGGGAGGCCAAGTTGGGCAGATCACGAGGTCAGGAGTTCAAGATCAGCCTGGCCAACATAATGAAACCCTGTCTTGACTAAAAATACAAAAATTAGCCGGGTGTGGTGGCATGTACCTGTAGTCCCAGCTACTCAGGACTTTCAGGCAGGAGAATCGTTTGAACCCAGGAGGTGGAGGTTGCAGTGAGCCGAGATTGCAACACTGCACTTCAGCTTGGGTGACAGAGCGAGACTGCCTCAAAAAAAAAAAAAAAAAAAGAAAGAAAGAAAGAAAAAAAAGAAAAAGGTCTACATTGTGTTAGATAACTCCCTATGTAGGCACTTTTACAAATTTTGGCTCCTTTGAGCTTCAGGACAATGCTTCTTGGTAGATAATACCACGAACTCCATTTCACAAACAAACAAAATGAAGATCAGAGAGGGGGAAGCAGCTTGCTCAGAAAGTGGCAGATTATTCTGGTTTTATGAAGCTGAGTTAGTGTTCCTTATTGTTCTTATAACCACTTATTCTTTTTTTATTACAACTTAATGAGAGGAGTTAATAAGTGATCACACTGAATCACGGTCATCTCCTGCCATCTTAGAGCTGTGCCTTGCAAACCTAACCTCTACCTGAAATTATGGACTAATTTCCAACTGTCTACTCAACATCTCCCTTGGATAGCTAGTATGCTTCTCCAAGTTGACAAAGACAAAACAAATATTTTGAGGTTTACCTCCAAGTTAGCTACTCCCATAGTTTTCTCTATTTCTGTAAATCACCCTGCTATCTACCCACTAGCCCAAGCCAAAGTCTCATCCATGAGAAATCCTACTGAAAAACACAACAAAATCAGTGCACTTCTTTCTTCTCTACCACTCCTGCTCTAACCCTTCTTCTGTCTCTTACCAAGATGACTATAGAAGAGCAGTAGTAGCCTGTTCTCTGATTCTTCTATTTTTACTCTTCACTTCAATCACTTCTCCATTTTCCATACACAAATCAAATAACAATGCAAATTCTTACTTAAAGCTCTTCAATGGCTTGACCCTTCAATGGCTTTTAGGTTAAAATCATAACTCCTGCATGACTTCCTTATCTACCCCTCATCTCACACCAATCTCACATTCCCCAACATGCCAGCTCGCTGGCATCCTCTCTGTTTCTTGAACATGCCAAGCCAATATCATTCCTGCCTCAAGACTGGTGTTACTCCCCTTGTCTCTGATTGTTGCATGCCTGGCTCCTGCTTGGCGTTAGATCTTAAGTGTCACTTCCTCAGAGAAGGCTTTCCTGATCACCCAACTTAAAGGAAAACTCAGTTATTTTCTGTGACATCATCACCATTTTCCTAATTTTTCTTTATAGTACATACTGATACCCGGTTGTATTCATGCACTTATATATTTACTTCCCCCTGTAGAATGTAGATTTGGACTGACTTTTCTTATTTATCGCCAACACCCAGAACAGTTTTCCCCAATACCTAGATCAATGCATGACACATAATAGGCATATCATATGAATGCTTTTGCGGGTAGCTGCAAAGAATGGTTTCTGGGAGATTTTTCTAGGTGTCTTCTATGACCCATTCCTCAGAGGTAGAGATGTACACTGTTCTGTGTTGTATGTCCAGAAAAAAGGTGACAATTTCAGAGATTAATATTGCATTCAAGGACACAAACCCAATTCATGAAAGAGTTATAGTTAGTTATACCTCAGGTCTCTTTTCATGGGACCGCTATCATCTGTCTCTCACTCTATCTCCATGATGTCAAGGGCTTGCTGTGTGACTAGTGAAGCCTTCTTCACCTCCCTTAAATAAAAGTGTTTCTTTAATTAATTCAAATAATTTACCCATTTATTTAATCTTTATGCATTTATTCGACATATACTGAATGTTCAGTGTTTCCAAACACTTTGATATGATTGTAGAAGAGGTTCTGTATTCATGGTTTGAGCTTTCTGAAAAAGAAAAGGAACTGATTGCAGCTGCTGGGGGATTTCTGGCCAATCAGAAGGAACATTTGACTAAAGAGCTGAGTTTACTCCTAGGAGACTGAGAGTTGGCCTATGGGAAAAATTCTCAAAGACCCTACTGCCCCCACAACATCTCCCTCACTGTGTTTGTCATCCAGAGTTATATGGGTACCACTGTGTGTGTACCTCTGGGGCTAGCAATGTGGGAGCTCTCCCCCACAGACCCTCGGCTTGACAGCCTGAGGTCTGGCTAAAACTTGACAGGCATGTACAGGTGAAGGCAGATAGTATGACTCATGGAAGAACAATGACAGAGATGTGTTGGACTCTGGCCTTTCTGGTCACATTTTGAGTGCTTTGCCCCACTGGTCCTGCCCTTCCTAATGTTACATACCCTGAAGAAAGAAACTGAACATGTATTTTAAGCAAATGTCATGTGAGTGAGCCTATCCTGGCCACCTTAGTTACATTGTAGTTCTCCCCCTACTTGGTCCTCCCCATCCGCATTCCCTATCTGCTTTCCCCCATAGCATTTATTAGTCTCAAACTCACTAGATAATATATTACTTCTTTGCTTATTGCAGCCTCCCTTTACTGAAGGGAGCTGAAAGTAAGCTCCTCTGTGACGGTGGGATTTTTTTTTTGTCTGCTTTTTTCACTTCTGCATCCCTAGCACCTTTAAGAGTGCCTGGACATTATAGATGATTAGTAACTATTTGTTGAATGAGAAAATGAATCTGACACCATGAAGTATGCAATATTTTTGACCTAGAAATTCTATTTCTAGAAATCCATTCTTCACAAATAGGCATGAATGAATGGAAAATATGTGAACTAGTATTGTTCATTTCCTTATTACTTAGAAGTGTGAAAAATGAGAAACAGCCATTCAGCAATAAGGGATTATTTAAATAAACTGTGGTACATTTATACAATAGAATGTTATAAACTTAAAATTCATGTCTGAGAAGAATTTTTAATAACATGGAGACATGTTAGGATATGTTGTAAAATGCAAATAATGAGTATTGTATAATTTGATTGCAAATTTGTAAAATGCCTATGTATGCATGTACAGAAAAAATAGTGGAGAGATAACCAGAAGTTGACAGTAGTTATCTTTCGGAGATGGAGTTAACAGATTATTTCAATTTTCCTTTTCTGTGTTTTTCTCTGTTTTGAACTTTGCTATGATGGAGAGAGGAGGGGATTGGTGATGATGGGTGTTTCCCCCGGCCCTAGGGGACCGGGAGAAATGATCTTCTCTTTGTTACCTCCAGGTAACCACAGCCTCAGGGAGACCTCTTTCACACAGATGCTGGGGCTTGGTCATGTGACTTGCTTTGGCCAGTGGAGCTTTAGCAAACATGAAACAGATTTAAAAAGCACTTATGCATTGGGACTATCTTGCTGCTGGGAGTTCTTCTCCCGCCATGTGAACAAACCTGCACTGATAAAAGCTTGATGGGGGAACAAACCTGCAGGATAAGAGGCTATATGACAAGAAGCTTCAGCCATCCCAGCCATGCCAGTCATCCCAACTGAGAGACCTCAGACGTGAGTGAGGTCACTCAGGACCTCACTCACAATATGGTGGCTACTAAACATTTAAAACATGGGTAGTCCACGTGCAGATGTACTATATGTATTTTTTAAAATGCACACTGGATTTTGAAAATTTGTATGATAAAACAAATGCCACATATTTCATTAATAATGTTTCTGTAAATTATATACTGAAATAATAATATTTTGAGTACGTCAGGTTAAATTTTAAAATATTAAAATTAACTTTACTAGTTTCTTTTGATTTAAAAATGTGGCTACTTGAAAATTTTGAACACATACATGATCTGTATCATATTTCTATTAGACAGCTCTATCCCAGACCATGTAGCCACAGCCAAGTCATCCCAGACCAGAACCACCTAAGTGACTCAGAATTGAAGCAAATAAAATAGTTGTTGCTATAAATCACTGATTTGAGATATTTCATTCTGTAGCAAAAACTCTCTAATATCAGAAGTATACTGTGTTTTACAGATCCTACCAACTTCACTTCTTGGCCTTATAGGAAGAAGCCAGTGTTCCAAAGAAGTCTGGAGAGAGCAGGATGTGGCAGAGAACAGTGATCAGTGCCTTAGTGTGGAACGGGGAGCATTGGTGAAAGGGTGCAGAGTTTGGGGGAGGGGAAAGCTGAGGGTTCTTGGCCTTCTCGGATTCCCAGTCTGGAAGGCACACTTGCTCAGCCTGTGGCCTGGAGAGCGGGGGCTTGGGAAATGCTGGAAAGGCCCTTTCTCCCCTTTCCCGCTCACACCCTCCTTTCCTATCTGCCCTGTCTGTGCTCTGCTGTCCTATCCCACAGAGTTCTGTGGGAAAAACACACTACATCAACAACAACAAGATAATAAAGGGCATGTCAATGAGAGAGTAGGACAGGGGAGGGGGAAAGGGTGATTTTGGCAGCAATACCCCATCATCTAGTGCCTCTGCACTTCCCTCACCTCCCTCCTCCCTGAACCAGATGGGATTGGAAGTCAGAGCTGAAGGAAGCCATATAGATTGCCCACCTAACCCCTTTCTCTTACAGGTGAGGAAACCAAGTCCCAAAGACATTAACTGATTTGTCTAGGGTCACACAAGAAATTTGTGATAGTCAGATCAAGAATTCAGTTTTCAGACTCTCAGCCCAGTGCTCTTTCTGCCACTCCCCATGATACTGACTTGTCAGGTATCAGTCATGTTACGCCCAGCCTTGACTTTTGGAGGCCCATTTCCAAGAGTAGTGTGAATCCAAGGGTTTCTTTTTGCCTGAGCACTGTTTCTCTCTCTGAGCTGATTCCTCCACTGCTACTTAACTTTGGCTCCAAGATGTCAGAGGTTCAGAGTCCATTTCCGTGGGGGCCAATCTCTCCTCCTGTGGTGCTCTCCTTGGGTGGACTCTCACTTCTGTCCCCTCTCACCTTCTGCTGTATGCTGATTAAACAGAGCTATAGGCCCTGGAATGTTTCTGCAGCCAGCACACAGAGACTGATCCTGTAGCACAAGGACGAGGATTGACAGCCTTTCCAGAACCTCTCAGGCAATGGGATGAGGGAGCAGGATTGGCTGGGAGTAACGTGGAGGAGGGTGAGGAAGTCCTGGAGGCACCACTTCTCTCTTTGTGCATGCCCAAATGATGAACTGGGCTGGGATAATCCTTGTATCTACTCTGCTTCTGAGCACAGCCTACTTTGGAAGCCAGCTCTTTCATACTTGCACCATTTATTGCCTCACTGCATTTATCATGTGACTCCAGTGTGGACAATCTGTGGCTGTTCTCCATGATTTGAGCACATGCCGAGATGCTGTGATCATCTCAGGGATGTTGGCGTCCACTCGGACCCATTCCTGCACTCCCAGCTCAATTTCTTGACGGAGTCAGCTCCACTGACTTATCTCTGTTTCTCTTTAGCTGTTGTTGTCAAATCTTGGGTCTAATTGCTAGGCCATTGCCAAACACAGACTTGCTTATCTTCAGGATTCCACAATCTCTGGCTCTACTCTCCTGTGCATTCAGTCTTTTCACTCCGCTACGTCTGTGAAGTGTTCTTTTCCTCTTAGTTCTCCTTGCTGACTCAGTCCCCTATCTGGGTGAAGGCACGCAGTGCTTCCCTTCTAGAAGCTTGCTTCCTTTCCTTGGGACAGAAGAATTCATGCCTGAAAGGCTGCTTGATGTCAACAAAACAACATGCAAAGAGGCATTGAAACCAACAACCTAAAATGGATCTGGTTTAAAAAAATTCTGTCCAGTATCTAGAACTTTGTCACCATGATGTTAAGCATCTTAATTTTTTAAAAAC
The DNA here is from genome assembly GCF_009764315.1 of Trachypithecus francoisi. Taxonomy (NCBI): domain Eukaryota; kingdom Metazoa; phylum Chordata; class Mammalia; order Primates; family Cercopithecidae; genus Trachypithecus; species Trachypithecus francoisi. The sequence continues at coordinate 106,679,444 of NW_022681470.1, read as the reverse complement.
ATTTTCCACTTTTCAGCCAGGTGTTTGAAGTCAGGCAGATGTGCCTAATATTGCATAATTACAAAGCTGCTCACTCTCAGTTTCAGGAGGCAAATGCGGCCCAATCCAGGGAAATCAGCTGACGGCCTGTCATGGCCATCACAGAGCTGAGGAGCTGGCCTTTGGGTGATTTCTGGTCCACATGACAAACATTCAAGGTGAATCAGAGGAGAAAAGCTACATGAAGTGATGTGCAAGTTGAAAACCGAAAAGGGTGTGGTGCTATCCAGGAACCGTCTAATGAAAAACCTCTTGCAAGGCTGATTGAGAATTTTAAAACAACACTCTCCGACCCAACTGCCCCATGACATCTGTTAATACAAAAGGCAGAGCTATTTCCAGGAAAGGCTCTCAGTGTTTGTAAGGCTGAGACCCTCCTGATGTTTTTGCAACTTTAATTAAAGAGCCAAGCAATGGATTCACATCCTCAGCATTTCCCGTGGGGGAACTCACAGGCTGGTTGTACACAATGGTGTACATTCAAATGAAAAGAGAAAAAGTCCATCAGTTATCCAGATGTTTTTGAATTGTACCTGGACATAGTCACAGTGGGGATTTCGTCCATGGTAATAATGTATTATTCTTGCAAGATGGTGAGAGAAAAATGTTCTGAAAGGAAGAAGAGTGTGTTTTCTTCATACCCTTTTATACTTTCTTCTCCTTTTTGGGTTTATGTTTAACAACATCCAGCAAAACAGAACATGGAGACTGAGGACAGAAAACAGAAAGAAGCATAGGGCAAGACCCCTCCTCCAAATTGCAGGTGGGTGCTCCTGGTTGGGTAGAAATAGCCTTGGAGTGGGGTAGGAGTTGTGGAAACAATACTTAGGCAGAGCCTGGCAGCTCCAGGGTGAAGGAGCAGATATATAGTAGGTGAGCACTCAGAAAGTATGAATGGCATTAAACACGACAGTTTGTTTCTCACATAGATTTTAATATTTCTTTCTTCAAAGTCTAAAATTTCACCATTAGAAATCTAGTTCTTTGACTTAAGGAAAAGGTTCTCAGACATAAGTGTGCATAGGAATCATCCTAGAAATATGTTAATTTGCAGGTTTCTGGGTGGAGGCCACTCTCAGAGATTCAGATTCGGTAGGTCTGGGGTGGTTCCCATGAATGTACACTATGAACAAGTATCCCAAATGGTTCTAGCACGTCTCTACTTTGTAAGACAATTAAGGCATTGCCTATTCCAGCTATTCTCTTTCAGAAGAAGACACACAGGCTGCAAAGAGTAACCATCCAGCTGCAGTATGGGAACCAGGCTCCAGAAAAGCTAGGGTCTGATCTCAGCTCTCCACCCTTCTTGCTCTGTGATTTTGCACCATACAAATACACTCTAAGAAATTCAGTTTCCTCACCCACAATGGAGAAGAAAATGGAGAAGAAAATTGTAGCCTAAGTACCTGTCTGACTGATGGGTCAATGTAATGACATTACTAAATAAAATGATTAATGTAAAAGCCTTGAAGAGGTTTTGAAAAGTATTTCATTCAATACACGTAGAAATTGTTCTTATTATTTCTCATTATCACCCATCAACACATGGGTTTGAACTAGTTTGCGAGATTAAGCATTAGGGTAAGAGGTGAACTTAGGGCGTGAGGGATAGCTCAGAAAGGGAAGGTGTGGGTAGTGCCTCTGTGGCTTGTCTAAGGCTGCCAGGAAGGCTCAGGAGGATGTCGAGATGGGGAGATAGACAGGCGAAGTATGAGGATGAGGGGTGGGGTGAGCGTTGGAGAAAATCTGAACTTCACAGTTTTGTTTCAGGATTCAGGTTATTGGGCACTAATAGTGTGCTTGGGGGTGAGATCTGTGTTTTTTACTCTCAAGATATTTTAAGAAGCCTTGAAAGACCCAAACGGTGAGGCATAGGAGGACAGTGTTTTGTGGAAAAATAAAGAAGACAAACATTATGGAATTGTATGGGAAAAGAATCAGCTTCAATGTAAAACTTAAAGAATGTATTCAAACCAACCACAAATGGCCTCTCACCTTCTGGATAATCTTGCTCTCTTTTTGGACAACAAGAATGGTCGGCTATCTTCATATCCCCTAAGCTGGTTTTGAAATAGCCACTTCGTTTGGGAAGTGGGAATAAAGAACCCTGCCTTCATGGCCGGGCGCGGTGGCTCAAGCCTGTAATCCCAGCACTTTGGGAGGCCGAGACGGGCGGATCACGAGGTCAGGAGATCGAGACCATCCTGGCTAACACTGTGAAACCCCGTCTCTACTAAAAAAAAATACAAAAAACTAGCCGGGCGAGGTGGCGGGCGCCTGTAGTCCCAGCTATTCGGGAGGCTGAGGCAGGAGAATGGCGTGAACCCGGGAGGCGGAGCTTGCAGTGAGCTGAGATCCGGCCACTGCACTTCAGCCCGGGCGACAGAGCGAGACTCCGTCTCAAAAAAAAAAAAAAAAAAAAAAAGAACCCTGCCTTCCAAGGGTAGAGAACTGAGCTATGTGTGTGTGCATTCATCTCCTACAAACAGGGGCGTAACATCTCCATCTCCCCTGCTGCTTGCGATTAGCAAATTTGGGAACAGGGGAATGATGCCTGTCCCTTCCTTAGCACAGAACATCAGAGGCCTGAAGATATGATTCCTAAGGGAAGGGAGGAAATACGTGCAAGGGTGGACTGGGGAGTAGGGCTAGTTGCACAAGGAACCTCCAGTGGAGAGCTCAACATGAGCCTGGATCCAGCAGATTACATCTTGGCCAGTTAGACCACTCTGAATCAGACAGATCCTGAAGCTCCCTGCCCCTGTTGTCAGCTCAGGACACCAACTAGAGTTCGTGCAGCCACTTGGCATGGCACTGTTGGGTCACTGAAGGACATCTGCTTCCAGGGTTGGGGGGGTGGGGGAAGTGGCAGACTTTAAAAACCAGTGGAGAGGATGAGACAGGAAATGAAGAACAACACATTTCTCATTTAAAATTTTGTGGAGAGGGGAAACAAATGGAGACTGGATTATCAACTGGGAATTTGGCCTGGAACTGTGGAGTCAGGAATGCTGAAGGGATGGGGTCCAATCTGCCTGCAGAAGGCCAGGGAGGCCTTTTGTGGTCAGGAGGAGTCGGTCAGGCGCAGAGGCCTGGCTGATGGGCGGGATGGGACCCTGCCTTGCTAGTGAGTCCCCCACTGAAAAGTCTCTTGCTCATCCTGAGCTCGGAGAAAGGAAGGCGCCATGCAAATGTGGAGCTGTTTTCACGTCTCTAACACGTCCCAGATTTGTACCGCTGAGAGTCTGGTCCAATCCTGTGAAATTCCTGCTGTTTTTCTGTTTCTAACAAAACCACAGGGTGAGATGTCAAGACTGCTGCTTCCTTGATTAAGATAACAGAATGGGCCACAGTGAAGGCTCTAGAGGAACAGGAATATGGATAACCCCAGCTCTGGAGAAACCCCAAATCATGAAGAATTCACTTTGGAATTGTATGTGCATGTGTGCTCATGTGCACCTGTGTGTATGTGAGGAGGAGGCATAAAGAGAGAGAGTGGGGGTGGGCAGGGGAGGAGAGTAGCGGGCTTACGCGTATTGTGCTTGTTTTGACTGATATTAAAATGCGTCAGCATTTCTTGAATCCTCATGGACTATTGATAGGTTCTGAGATACCTTGAAACATTTGTGGGCAGAGAGGTGGGGGGATGTCACCCTGTGATGCCAAATTGGGTGGAAAACTTGTTAAATAGTGAAGTCATATATGTGTAATGGAGTGTTTACTGCACTTGAGGATTCTTTTTAAATGGAATGTGTTGTAACTTCTTGGTAATGTTTCTATTCCTTTTCATTAGTTTCTCATCAGTCTGGGAGTGGAAGAGAATTTTTTCTTCCTTATGCAAAGTAGGTTTTAAAGCATCCCTGTGGGCCAGCTCAGCCCTCTGAGGTGGCATCCAGTGCACCCGGGGAGTCTGATTAACTTATGGATATATTTCTGGGAGGAAAACAGAGAGGAAAAGCACAGATGGGCTCGTGAGAACCTGGGCTATCATTCTGGGACAGGAGTATGTGGTTTTTAACACCCTGCTTGAGGACACTGCCTTTATATCCCCAGTGGCAGCAAACTTGCTGCTTACTACCTAGAACACAGAAACATTTTTTGTTGCTGCAGTTTTGCTAGACTCCTGAAGCGGAAAAATCCTTTCATTTTTACATTGCTTTGGGTGTTAACCCTTCTGAGTTAGGTGTGAGCTTGAGATCTTTGGCCTGTTGGGATGGAGAGCTTCCTTTCTTGGGCTGTTTTGAAATGTAGCTTCATGGTTCTCTCCCCCTTCTCTTCACACAGTCCTTTAGGAATTTCTGGAGAAGTAACCTGAGTCTCCCCAAGCTTCCTGCAGCCCAACCCACCAACCCACCAACTTGGCTGATGCATATGTGGAATATCAGCTTCCTGTTCTCTGAAGGGCAAAAAGGACACCGAAGTGTAGCCTATGGGCTCTGTGACCCAAATCTCATTAAGAAGATAATAGATTTAGGCCAGGTGCAGTGGCTCATGCCTGTAATCCTAGCATTTTTGGAGGCCTAGGCAGGTGGATTACCTGAGCTCAGGAGTTCGAGACCAGCCTGGGCAACACAGTGACACCTCGTCTCTACTAAAATACAAAAATTAGCCAGGCATGGTGGCGTATACCTGTAGTTCCAGCTACTCGGGAGGCTGAGGCAGGAGAATTGCTTGAACCAGGGAGACGGAGGTTGCAGTGAGCTGAGACTGTACCACTGCACTCCAGCCTGGGCGACAGAGCAAGACTCTGTCTTAAAAAAAAAAAAAAAGAAGAAGAAGATAATACATTTTGAAACACACAAATAATTGTTTAAAAGAATGGCTCTAGTGTGCTGCAGTCTGAGGTGGAAGGTTAGTAAGGTCTGGACTTCCTTGGAACATGACTGAGTTTTCAGATCATGTGGGACGTCTTCATGGAAGACACTGAGGTAGTTACCATGTCTTCTGGATGTCCCACAGCCAACAGCATATCGATTTGGGTGAGTTTTAAAGATTTGGTCCTGATAATGGCACCCTGACTTGAAGTCCTTGAGACCCCAGGGATATTAAGGAAGGTCATGTGACTTCCAAAGGGTCCCCTGATGGAATGCTTTCTCTCCTACTCATGGGGAAGAAGGTGGCACAGCATGGGACTAAATCCTCACTCCATCCTTACTCATGTTCAAGCAATCCCAGACTTACTGATCCATAAAATGTGTCTCAGGTGTGTCTGTGGTTTCTGGGTTAGGAAGTAAATGGACTTTTGCAATTCTTTCTTATATAAATAGAAAAACTGAGATTTAGAAAAGTTGTGACATGCTCAAGATTGTGACAAAGCCAAATAGGAACTTGGTTCTCTGAACTTGCAGTTTCCGTCAGACATTAAAAGCAGGAATTGGATGAGTGTAGCTGCCGGAGGTTTCCCAGCGTCTCCACTCCCAGTTTCCACGTGCGTTTCCTCTGGTGCTCATGAAGCGTGCAGCACCGCTGTGGTGAGAATTTGTCAAATGACTCTCCAGTCTCAGAAGGTCTATGTAAATGGGATTTCAAGTCATCACAGGGATTGAATTTAGTCTCAAGTACCATAAAGAAAATACTTTTAAAGCTCTTCTAAAAATAAAGCTCCTCTGAAGAGATGTTTGGCCTGTGGCGAATGTGTTTGGAAACATGTTTTCTGTAAAACTCAACCTTATTCATCTACTTGCAAATCCAGAAAGACAACTTTCACTGCACACATCAGGGCTTGTCCCAAATTTTCCCTGCTCACAGTGGAGATGCCGGGGTGTGAACCATCGGCTTAAGGTGCCTCTGCCTCGCTTCCCCCAAAACAGTTAAGAAGGGAGGATTTGGGTCTAGTGTCCAGCCTGGGCTCAGCTCTGGATGCTGGCAACTTGGACCTGGGCACCCCAGGGAGGCTGCTTTCTTTGCCCTTGTCTTCCCACTTCCCATCCCCCATGTCATAGGAGGAGCTTGGAAGGAGCTGAAGGCTGTCACCCTCCTACAAATCAGAGAGAGGATCTCTTCTCTCCAAGAATGGCTTTTGCTGCCTTCTGGGTCCTGCTATTTCCATAGTTCCTGAATTATCAGCCTCTGATGCTTCAATTGCCCCTTCATCAGAACTGTCAAACCTGGTGAATCTCTTCTCTTTTTCTCTGGCTCACTCTCTCTAAAACACGCATCTTAAACAAGTTTTAAATCACTGAAGAAAGGTAGAAATACAAAGAACTCAATTCCAAATAACATTGTCATGTTCTGCTGCGTAGTTGAGGTAATCACCATTCAGTAAGTGCTGGTATGGGTGACTCTCTAAGAAAAGGATGCAAGTACAGTGGGCAGGAGAACCCACGGCCCAGGACTTGGGCACTCACAGCCTGCCACGTTTCTTCTCTATTTCACAATGGCCGATCCAAGGTGGGAGGGGTGCCGTTCATGTGTGGCATTCACATGAGAGAGATGGGCGTTGTGGGTCTTCAGCGCAGGACCTGTTGTGTCCTCAATGGACCTAGGATTGAGTCCCACATTGGATAGACCTTGCCAACTTTTATAAACCTCTCTCAAGACACTCTCCTCCAATATCGCTCCTCGAACTGATGTAATTTCTTGTAGCGAAAAAATTAACCCCCCCTTGACCTTCTTATTCAACATGGGTATCAAGAGAATTGTCTTAGCAGCGGCAGTTTTATGTTGGAAGATTTGAGCATGGACTGGCTGTTGGGAGAGCTTTATGAGGCGTTCCATGATGTCTTGGCTTTAATTTTGCTTTTATTTTGATGTGACAAGATGTGTTGGACTGAGATGCCTTTGGGCTATAGCCCTGGAATTTACAAAAAGAGAATACTGCAGGGTTATGGCGGGGGTGAGGCTGGAGGATGTTACCGACTCACAAAACTTCAGCACAGCAACATGTGTTAGACGAATAAACTAACATTGGAACAGTAAATAACACATACACACACACACACACACACACACACAAAGTGTGAGACAGTGAGAGAGAGAAAGAGAGAGAGCAAAGCCAGTGTTAAATTCTGGATATGCCTGCCAGGTCCTCATGCCTGCCTTTTTCTCTTATTCTTGTGGGAGTGGGAAACTCTTTGGTATCCTCCTTTCTCACCTGTAGGAATATAAGGAAGAAAGGCACCAGAAGCAAAAGTGTCTGGGCCTCTCTCAGTCATGCTTTCATTTCCACTTATTATCTAAAGTAATTCATTACTACTTTTGTGCTCTCTTTTCATCTTTTCCTTGAGCCTTCCCCTGAGATCCCTTGAAGGTGGCAGGTGACAGGCTGGCTTGTCCAGAACAAAGACAGTTATCCCTGGCTGCCACCTGTCTCCCAATGAGTGCCTGCCCCATCTTGTCACACTTTCTCTGTGTGTCTAATTTACACTGCAAGCCCTCTGGGCAGTGGCTTTTTTTTTTTTTTTTCTTTTTAAAAAATTATCTGCTCTTCTCTGCTTACGACTAATGTTTAACTTCTCCACCCCAACTCCTCCTCATTCTTAAGAAAATGCCAACAGAAAAACATTTAAAATGATTGCTGCTGTATGTAAAAACAGGAGGGCAAAACCAAGGCACTGGAGGCTTTGGGTGGGTATTGGTGGAGGCCTGGCAGCAGTTGGTGATTGACAGGGAGAAGAGCTGAGTTAGTCAAGGAAGGGTCTCCTGGGTTTTGCTGGGAGTGGTGGCCAGACACAGTCAAGGACAAGGAACAAGGCCAGGACCTCTGATTGCTTTTCTCAGAACAGAAAAGACATTATTATTTGAACCTAGAGGCTGGGCAGTTTCCTGTGGTAGAAAAACTGACTGGCCTCATGGCCAGAGAAAGGTACCAACTACTTTCCTTGTTATTTATGGTTCTTGTATCCAATGTAGGAAGTTAGTGCTAGACAAGATCTAGGGCCTGGTAGAAGTATATATTTATTTAAACCAGCCATCTATTCATCTAGCCATCCATCTGTCCATCCACTGATCCATCCATCCACAATGATTAACTGCAGTGAAACAGAAGAAATTTTTAGAAGATAAATGTGGTCAAATGTCCTAAAGTTTTATCCACTAGCATTCAAGTAACTGTGATGTACATTCAAGTAACGGAGACTGGAGGACTGGAAATGAAAGGAGAAAGGCAATTATCTGGGCCCCTGTATTTGGGAAGCAGACATGGGGATCCTGCTGACAGAGCCCCAGTAAAGCATCTGGAAGGGTTTTAAACAGAATGAAAGTGTAAAAATGACAGACGTATTCTTCCTCCTTCAAAATCCACAACAAAATAAACAACAACATCTGAAAAAAAAAAAAAAAAAAAAAAGAGGAGAGGTCAATTCAGGAAACTTTCCTAGAAAAGTGCATGAGGTAGAAAAGAAAGGATAGGGAGGAGACCAAGCATTCTAGGTTGTGAGGAAGACCTAGAGGATGCCTGAGGGTGGGGATGAAGGGACTGACAAACATGTTCCATGGGCCATCTGTGGGTAGGGCACTCAGTCATGAAAGCAGTGATGGCATCTGAGGCAGGGCCAGAGGAATAGATGAGGTAGGAGGGCTCTGTCAGGGTGCAATGAGCATCCAATGGAGAAGGCACTCACTGTGAGCCTGGGGCTTACTGGGGAGGTGGAACAAGCAGGGAAGCGGTCCTTGGGGCAAGTGAAGATGCACGTTCCACATCAGGCTATCCGCCCACAAGGAGAGCCCACACTTGTGGCTCTGAATCCATGTGGAGGAGGAAATGGTCTGGTTAAGATAGTGACAATGTGCTTTGTGTTTGTGCCTGAAGGGCCAGAGACCACGCTGTGGCACAATGAAGGTATTGAGAGTCAGCAGTCCCCGAGACTAGGTGTCCTAACAAGATGCCAAGGCCCAGAGAGACAAGAGCTGAGTACTTGCCATGAAGGTACCGAGAGCTGTGGTCTCAGTCCTTGGAAACTTCATCAAAAGAAGCTGTTCTGAGCAAAATGCATTCCATGTGTTGGCCCTGCCCATGTGTTTCTTGTCAACCAGGCCGATCTTCCTGGGTTCGGAAGGGTTTCGTTTGAAATTTTATGAGCCTTGGCTGGGAAGCAGCACTTACCCCTGAGTTTGTGGGAGTTAATGGCCTTTTCTGGCGGCACAACTCTGGGGGCCTCAGGGAATTCCCAAATGCCAGGAAAGAAGAAACCCATAGACCATATTTCAACTGAAAATTATGCTTTATTTATAGGCAGCCAGGGAGAAAAGACTCCCCAGAACACTTCTCCAGTGTCACCTCAGTGTGGTGTGTCTGGGTTCACAGGCCCTTACTTGGGGCGACCCTTACAGCTCATGCCAGCACTCTGTGGAAAAGATATGCCTCACTCCCCAGTGCCAAATAAAGACATCAGCCTACATCCAGAGCAGAAACGGCATTTGTTCCTGAATCTTCCATTTTTGACATTTAAATAGAGAAGTCAAACTCTTCCTTGATACACTGACGTCCCCCTAATTTACTTCAACCGATATGTATAGGGCACAGACTGGGAACTGGTCATTGTATTGGGCATCATTATGAGCACAAAGGGACAGATATGAGATGGGCAATCCAGAAGGTCTTGGTTCAAGCCATTTCCTTCCATTGTCTATCAAGTTCTGTCACTGGGACAAATCATTTCCCCTCCCTGGGCCTCTGCCTCCTCATTTGTCAAATGAGGAGCTTGGACCAAGGAATACGAATTCTGAAGAAATTCAGCATAAGAGGAAGAGTCTTAAAATATTAGTCCTAAAAGGTTAATTGAAGGAGATTCATGGAAGTGAATCAAATATTGGTGTTTTGTATGAGTGACACTTAACTGCTTCTTGTCTATGGCAAATGATGTCCCTGGGGTAGCTAAGAAAGACCCTTTTGCTGCGTGGTTTGGCCCTTTGTGAACCCTGCTAGCCTGACATGTCACATCAGAACTCCCTACAGGGGAGCTGCTGTTCACAGCAATCAGCAGGGCCAGGCTCTTGACCTGTACCCCTGTCAGTGCTTGGCTGTCTTGGACTGACCCTTGGCTTTGGCTGTTCTCTGCCCTTTGGACTTAGGGTTGCTGTTTTCTCTTCCTGTCTTGATTCTCAGTTTTCCCTCAAGGTCTTGGCTGGGACCCATCCATGGACTCATCTTTCTTTTTTTCAAACTACTTCAGATAGGATTTGAGTGTCCTGTTTGATCTCTTGTGACTCAATTTCTGTTGCTGGACAAAGAAAAAAGAAAGGCAAGGGAATTGGAAGATTTACAGTATAATACTCCTTGCTCGGCAGTAAGTATTGCACCAGAATTTTAGCCAAAAGGAATATGTATAAAAGAAACCATGTTAGATCGAGCTAAAATATGACTCACTGAGAATTCCAACTCTTGGTCTTAGATTTTTCCTTTGAGGTCACACATGAACAAGCCGAATTCCTTCTCATATGATAGATCTTCACATATTTAAGTATAATGATCAAGCCCCCAGCCTTCAGTGACCACCTCCTCTCTTGCCAAGTCAGTTCTTCTCTAGGCAAAACATGTCAATTTCTCTAGCATTCCTCAGATATTTCAGTTCTGAATCCTTTTGCCAGCGTGATGGCTCTTCCTAATCCAGTTTAACTGATTTCTATTCCTCTTCCTTTGAGATGCCTGCAGCTGCACGCAATACTCTAGATAGGCTCCAATCAACCCAGGGAATTGAATTGCTTTGCCTTAAATTGATGTTTCCCAAAGTGTGTCCCATCAATCCCAGCCCCTGTGACATGGTCTGAAGTTGAAGGGTGGGTGATCACTTAGTTTCACAGTCAAATATGTTTGGGAAATCCTGCAGACTAATATCCCTCTTGGAGATTTCAGAATGTATGTTAGATTACTAAAGGATCTGAGTAGTCCTGTCTACCTTTACTTCATCTAATTTTTACTTCATCTAATTTTTCCCGAATTATTCGACCACTGAGCCATTTGTTAAAGTATTACTCATTAACCCCCTAGTGTGGCACTGTTCAGCTTCCATTTATGTCACCTGAAATCATTTATTTTTTCCTCTTTCCTTCCCTTTCTCCCTTTTCTTCCTTCTTCTATCACACTATCATTACATATTGATTTTAGTGTCAGTCAAACCTCCTACATATTTTTCAAACCTATTGCTGATAAATCACGTGTGAAGTCCTTCACCCTTCTTCCCTTTATTTGGGCAGTTGCTATTTGATATTCATCACTTATGTATTAAGCATGCCTTTATTTAAGCCCTTAATAAAAATGAAACCTCATAAATATTTGTTGAATAACTTTAGTACAGGACCGAGGCCTACGCCCTTTGGACATGGTAATTCAATTAGCTATTAATTGTCCTAATCACACTAGTATTCAGTCCATGTTTCTCTATGCTTGCCCATGAGGCTATCTTGAAATGCTTGTCAAATGCTTTGCTGCAATCAGATTCACTACAAAGTTAGATCCTGTAATCTACCAGTCTAGACCCATCTTGTTGAAGCAGGAGACGAAATTGATATGGCAGGACTTTGTACTTCAGGGTCCTGTGCAGGAGTTTAGAAACACAGGTGAGCCTTGATGAGAGGGTAGGATTTAAAAAGTGGAGGGGATCATAAAAAGGATTGTGAACTGGTTGGGGTAAGCATGAGCAATGGACTACAGGCAAATGTAGACATGATGGGAATGGTTAGGATAAATTTAACAATATTTATCCGGTGTTCACTACTGTGAGGTTTCACGCACCGAGCTGGCAGCAAAGGGGTTGGTTGAGATGGATAAATAACTCATAATTAACTTTGTAAGTACACTTAAAAGATAAAAATGTGATGAGTGTTACATAAAAGGAAGGAGTAAAGTAACATAGAACATTTGTTCTGCAGAGTCAGGGAAGGCTTCACAATAGAGGTGGCCCTGAGCAGCTATGAAGACTGGGCAGGGCTGTGCCAGGGAATGATAGAGGGCTTCAGGATTCAAAACTTTGACGATGGAACAGATCTGTGAATGGAGGTGTCAATCTGACTGGATTAACATGGTAAGCATGATTTCTGGGTGTGTTTGTGAGGGTGTTGCCAGAGTAGACTGGTGTGTGAGTTGGTGGACAGAGTGGGGAAGAAGATCCATCTTCAGTGTGGGCAGGTGCCGTCTAATTGGCGGGGGCATGAATACAACAAAAAGGCAGAGGAAAGGCGAATTTTTTCTTTTCCTGAAGCTGGGACACTCTTATTCTCCTGCCCTTGGACATCAGAACTCCAGGCTCTCTAATCTTGAGACTGTAGGACTTACACCAGTGACCCCTCAGGTTCTCAAGCCTCAGCCTTGGACTGAGAGTTACACTATCGGCTTTCCTGGTTCTGAGTTGTTCTGGGCCACACTACTAGCATCCCAGAGTCTCCAGCTTGCAGACGGCCTGTTGTGGAACCTCTTGGTCTCCATAATCTTGTGAACCACTTCTCCTAATATGTCCCCTTTCATCTCTCTCCCCCTCACCTCCCTCCCTTCTCTCCATCCTATTGGTTCTTTCTAGAGAACCCTAATATAAGAGTCAAAGGATGACACACTCAATGCGATTAAGGGAAGACAAGACTTGGTAGGAATGAGGTGCCACTGGCATGACATAAGGGCATGACATGAAAAATCTGTGTTTAGGAAGATTGGTAGGACACCAACATGCTGACAGTATATGGAGTTGTCTTCCCAAGAGGGTCTTAAAACAGTCACAAGGGGATGAAGGCCCAGGCTGGGGTTGTAGCCATCTGGATGGAAAACCAAGAGCAGATGTAAATGTTTTTCAAAAGAAGAAATGGCAGGACATAATGACTGTTAGGATCAGGAAGGATGGAAAGAAAGGAGTCAAAAATGCTTGCAAAGCTTTCAGCTCATGAGTCTGGAGGGGGAAGATGAGGGCGACAAGTTCAGTCACAAGGAGGGGGCTCTGCTAAATGCCCTGCTGCCCACCAGTGGGTGAAAATCTTGGGATTAAACATTCTGAGTGTTTAGAGTTGATTTGGTGCCAACTGTGGTTTTTGTTTTATTTCAGACATCTCTCGATGTGGTAAGATTAGCTCATGTCACTTTAATGAGCCAGCCTCACAGAACAAACACATTTTTGTATTTGCTGAACACAGGGTAGTGCAGGAAGTAATTCTGGCATATATTGTCCTGAAGCCTAATGGCTCAACAGGACTTTGTATTTGGAGGTTTTCTCACTGTGGGACTTTTCATATGTTCAAACACTATGGCTCCTGTTCTGAGGCTGAAGTGGGTCTGAGATAAGCCCATTTAGGTCCCTAGAGCCTCCATCCTGGCTTCCTTTTGCTCTTTTCCTAATAGACCTCTGGCATCAATCCACTGAAGAACCAGCTGGAATAATTGCAATTCATTAATTCATTGATACATTGCTTCTTTCATTCATGAAAGTTCTACCTGTTAATTTCTGATTGTCCCTTGTGGGAAAGAATCAGTTCTTACTTCCTCCTGGTCTTGCCTGTTCCCATCTTCCCCAGAGTATTGTATCACATTTTTGGTCTGTTTTCCTGATGGTTGCCATTTTCTGGGTGAGAACCATCCCAGAGTAAGCTGCATGCTGAGCTGTAGAACAGTGATGACCAACAACTGTCACCCATTTGCCCACCCTGCTACATGCTTTTCACTTTGCCACTCCTAAATGTGCTTCAAAATCTTCAAGGACTATCAAAGTTGGGATAGGGCAGCTAAGGGATGATGACTAGATGTGGCTGCCTTTGCTTCTTGTCACTCTTGAGAAGTGACAGGCTGGCTCTCAGCTCTCTCCAGGTCAGTGAGCCATTCAACAACAGCAGCAAGGAATGCGGAGTCAGGGAACACTGTGAGTAAGAGGTGCAGAGCCCCCACTGCATGGTCACAGTGACTTTTGCTCTTTAGCCGGAAAGGTGCTGTAGAGAGGATACTCTCTGTACAGCAGCATTTGTATTTGTACCCCACTCCCCTAACCCAGAACTTTAACCCATGTCCTCTCAGGGTCCCTGCCCCCAGGTCCTGCTCCCCAGACAGAGGTGAGTGCGGAGGAGAAGGACCAGCCACTAGCCTTTGGGGACCGGTGGGACTCCATGCCACCTATTTATTTTATATAGTTACTATATATTTTATATAATTTCTCTCTACTGTGACTGTCTTGCCCATTTGAAAGAAAGCACATTTTCTTCTGATAGTCTCAAGATTTATTTAAGAAAACTTGGTATAAGATAATCTGAATTTGTCAAACAAAAGAACGTAGGCATTGTGGCAGGACTCACCCACCAGTTGCCAAAAATAGTAGTTATAATCTAATGAGTGATTATTAAATGAAAAGATCTTCATGCTATTTCATTTAATTTTTAAAAAGACTCTATATGACCAGTGATCAGACTCATTTTACAGATCAGGAAACAGAGATTGAATAACTCTCCTGAGGTCACACAGGTTATGAATCAGAACTGTGCCACTTCAGGGTCATGCCTTCAGCTTCCACATCATTCAGCATCCCTCTGTCAGCTTAAAATGTCACGTCTGCCTCCCTAAGAACACATTCTTGGGGTGAATGCCTCCTTTCTCTCTCCCTTCCCCAAGGGTTACTCTTGGCATTAGAACAGTTAACACTTCCCAGCTCTATTTCCCACATCAATGTCTGGGATGCTGGTGGAGTGGTCTCAGATGATAAACTGTTAACAATTGTGTGTGAGTCTCCCTAGTACATTGACCCTTTGCTCCTCCCAGCGAAGGACCCCAGGCTTTGAATTTGTTCAGAGTTTCATGGAGAAACCCAGAGGCTATAGTTGTCCATCTATGAGGACATCAGGATGAATGTGGTCTTAGAGTCTCTTGGCTCTTTATGTAGCTGGGCAGATGGAAAGAGGGAAAGGGCCACAGGTTTCTCTAGGCCAAACATCAGGTTATGCCTTTTTGGGCTCCAGAACATTTAAAGATTGGGCATCCCTTATGCTTTGAGGACAAGAACTGTTAATAACACAATCTCAAAGGAAATATATAACAACCTTATTTAATATTATTCTGGGACACTATCAAATGCAGTAGTGTCTACTTAAGTGTTGTCGACTGTGTGGCTTAGAGCAGAGGGATGTGCACAGAGGGATGGCTGGTGGGACTGTGTGTCTAGGGTAGGAGGGGACAGGAAAGATCAATGGAAGGGAAACAAATTGTTTGGAGCTCCAGTGCTCCATGGGTGAGGGGTCCTTAGGGTAGGGAGAGCTGTCTCGCAGTGCAGTAAGCCTGTAATGACTGCTCTGGATCAGACACTCCGAGAATCCAGACATGGTAGGTTCTAATGTGTCATCAAGGCCACGTCTTGTTTTACAGATGTGGCATCTTGGGCCCTCAGAAGCAAGATGCTTATCCAAGGGCACCCAGCTAGTTTGGGACAAAATAGTAGCTAGAATTCACTTTCCAGACTTTCAGATTCATGACTTCTTTCTTGGACCTGGGCAAAACCTTGGGACATTTTAGATGGAGCTGGGTTTTAGAGTCACCCACATCTGTGTTTGATTAGTCACTGACTGGCACCATGACCTTGGGCTCTGCCTGAACCTCACGTGGATCATCTATAACATGAAGGTAGTAGTATGACAGTGGGGGTGAGGATTGCATAAATAGTAGAAGTAAATCTCCCACATATCAGGGGTGCTTACTGAACCTCCTTCCTCTCATCTCTTCCAGCCACTCCAAATAGGGAAGAACAGTGAGCACTCTGGTCTATTGACCACAGATCCTGGACCCAAAGTTACTTAGATCTTTCACTTCATTCAGCTCTAACCAGTTTACTGGCATACTAAGTAATAATAATTGGTAATAGTTGTTACAACAATAATAGTTATACCTGGAAACAGTGGCACAGCCTTGTGGTTCCAGCTACTTGGGAGGCCAAGGTGAGAGGATCATTTGAACCCAGGAGTTGGAGACCAACCTGGGCAAAATAGTGAGACTCCATCTTTAAAAAAAAAAAAAAAAAGAAAGCAATAGTTAACAATGATTGTTTTGCGCAAGGTGCTATGCTAAATACCCACATTATCTCATTAAATCTTTACAGAATTAGAGATTCTTAGAGTAGGGATTATTACTATGCTCATATTAACAGCAGAGGAAACCAAGGCTTAGAGAAGTGAAATAATTCACAGGATTGCAAAGCTAGCCAGCAGCAGAGCTTGGATATGAACTTAGATTTGGCTGGTCCCAGAGCCCCTCTCTTAGCCACTGTAATTTGCGTGACACACAATATACAAAGCTCTGTGGAAAGTCTACTGTAAGTCCACCCAGCCCGCTACCCCCAGCCTCCCTGACTTAGATCTAGAGGAGGCTGGCAGGCCTGCCAGGGCCAGCTGCCAGGAAGGACTTGTCTTCATCAGTCCCACGGGGACTGCAACATGTTAGGAGCAAACAAAACATGAAGAGAAGGCTTCCCAAGGCGTCCAGCCTCCCTGATTAGTCAGGCTGGCTGTCTTAAACCCTTCAGCCACAGCATCAAGGTCGTAAAACGGAGGGTTGCAATTTCCTCTCTTCAGTCCTGGCTCTGGCGGCATTAGGAATTGATGGAGGAAGGGGGCACTCCAGCAGGTCTTGACTCCTTGCTCAGCAGGGTCTGGGATGTTTCGCAGACTGTGCTGTAGTTAGGACTGAAATGGCATTTACATCTCTGGGCTCAGAAATGGTGTCTAAAAGAAAGCAACCACCACCACTAACATGTTGTAGTTTTATAATATATGGAGCATTTGTGCTTTATACCTCGTGCCTGTGGCTTCTGATTGTTTCTTAAGTTTCCTGAGCCAAAGTCTGTGAGTCTTTTCAACTATAAATATTATAGTTTTCAATAAAGGCTAAAGTTTTCAAATACTTGTCAAATTACTTTGGTTCTTTTGCCCTTGAAGGAGAAAATAATGCGGTTCTAAGCATTATCTTTCTCATCTCTAAAAGGAGGTAATACTGACCTTGCCTGCTGTACATGGATGTTGTGAAGATCAGATGAAAGGCATGTAAATTGGTGTTGGAAGCTCTAAAGTCCTAAAACCATGTAAAATAACGTAAATTTATGGTTATTTAAATGCATGTATATAGCTTCCTGTGCAATGCAAATACTTCACTGTCCATCTATGAAATGTATCTGTCCCTCTCTGATACACTGTAGTAACTGTGATCGCTAACATTCACGTAGCAATAAATGGTGTATTATTTCATATTATCTAAACTGTTAACTTGAACTCTTATTGTTATTTAGCATTTCGTATAATAATAATTCTTTCTTTTTCAATTGTATGATAAGTGCCATCCTGGTGGAAACTGAATTTTAAACCATTTCTAGATCCTGTCTGGTGTCACATGTGGCTTGCCTAGGTTAAGAAGTCTTGAAAGGGGGCAACTTTCCCAAGTTTCCCATTCTTGGCACAGAGCTTTCACAGGAAATGTCAGTGGAGTCCATTTCAACTGTTTATTAACAACTTTCAAGAAAAATCACTTTATGCTGAATCAAATACAATAAGGGATACAAGAAAATGAGTTGATAGGAACTGAACCCCCACCGTGGAAAGAACCGGGTAGAATTTTTCAAGTAGCTAACTCAAGAGCATGGTGAGTATATATGTGTATGTGTATATACCGAAATCATACACGTTAAGTAAAAGAAAACCAAAGTAGTATAATAGTTCTGATTCTGGCGTTTGTTACCAAAAAAACGTGCTCTATAGAGTATTAGTGAGATCCTGAACCAGGCGTGATTAAGGAGAGTTTTTCTGGTGAATTGAGTTTTAGGCCTCTACCTCTGTTGTCCTCTTCTGGGTGTCAAGTTGATTCAGAACAGTACATATGTCACTTTCTTTGATTAATCACAGGGGTTCACACTGACTGTGGAAAAGGCTCATTCTCTACCTATGAGTGGTTTATTTATTTATTTATTTGCTCTGTTGCCAAGGCTGGAGTGCAGTGATCCTCCCATCTCAGCATCCTGAGTAGCTAGGACTATAGACGTGCACCACCACACCTGGCTAATTTTTAAATTTTTTGTATAAAACGGTCCTCAGGATCTTACTATGTTGATCTCAAACTCCTGGCCTCAAGTAATCCTCCCACTTCAGCTTCCCAAAGTGCTGGGAATGTAAGTGTAAGCCACCATGCCTGGCCTTATGAATGGTTTAAGGTACAGAATTGTCATCCCTCTGATTACTTCAATATTTATTCTGATCTTGCTATTTATTGTGTGCAATAAATTGTGTGCAATGCTGGACCTAAACGAAGAAGGACTTTCTTTGTCTGTTTTTTTTGCAAATTTTGTAGTGTATGACAGAATCCCTGCTTTCTTTGGCCTATGGCAGTTGAGAATTTATAAGATTCCATAAAAGAACAAATTTAGGACTGATGATGCTATCTTCATCATCCTTCATCACATATGGTCCGGTGCACTCTCAAACTCTTCCTCTCCACCTGCCGAAGTAGGCTGAGCTTTTGCCGTTTAACAACTTCGTATCTGCTGCACATCTTGCACACAAAACTTCATTTGTAAATTTTGTTAATATGGTTCCTACTTTGGCTTAATGGCCTCTATTTTATTGTCTGTCCTACACAGAATTAACATTAAGAAAACACAAAAGAGGGAGGTGAGTTTTTGTTCTCCTGGGCCTTTCCTTTTCTGTCCCTTTCTTCCCTGGCATGGGACAAGGATCAACGATCAATCATTCAGGTAGCCTGTGGGCTCATGCAGCCTCTTTCAGATAACAGGCTGCAGTTTATGGCAGCTTTCCTTGTAAAATAAACTCTCAGCTAGCTGTCACAGAGAAAATGTAGTCACCCCCAATGTAGGCTCTAGGTAAAATCATGTCCTTTCAGGAAGAAAAGGCAAAAGAACCTGAGCACTGCACCATTATGCTTCAAATTATTAGGTAATAAATGAGTCCTGGACACCCAGCCAAGGTAGAAGGAATAAAGCAGGATAGACGATGTCAGAAGGAAATGTGTCTTGAGGAACGAGATAGGGATCTAAGTGGGTGCCCAGGATTGATTGCATGAATAAAAGAAAGACTTCAGCCCAGGGAGGAAGACAGAAGATAGCATGGTGCTGTTGGATATATATGTCTTTGGAGATTATACATACATACACACACAATATACTCTGGATATATTTATAATCTCCATAACATATTTTATATGTTTTATATAAATAATATCCAAAGACATGTATTTGTGTGTGTGTGTGGCCAGTGTGAAGGGTATGCCCTAAAAGGTGGAGCTGAAATGTCTGAAGAAGTAGAATATCTGATAAATTCTGGTATTACTTTATGAATTTCTCTCTTAGAAAATGGAAGAAGCCATGGGGTGAACTGGCACTGTGGACTTGTTTTTCAATGTATTATTTCATTTTGAAAAATATATGAAAAATACAGAGAATAATCTAACACAAATGAATGTATAACTAACCCCCAGAATTAACAAGTGTGACTGCTTTGAGACATTTGCTCTGGACTTACTAAAGAACTAAGTCATTACAGATAAAGTTGAAATTCCCTTTGCACCCCTACCTCAGTTCTGTGTCCCTTCCTCCCTCCCCAGAGACTGCCACCATTTTAAATTTGGGAGAATCCTTCCGATCTCTAGACTCAATGCTTATCAATAAGAAAAAACTATTTTTTTTCTTTTTTTGAGACGGAGTCTCGCTCTGTCGCCCAGGCTGGAGTGCAGTGGCCGAATCTCAGCTCACTGCAAGCTCCGCCTACCTGGTTTACGCCATTCTCCTGCCTCAGCCTCCTGAGTAGCTGGGATTACAGGCGCCCGCCACCTCACCCGGCTAGTTTTTTGTATTTTTTTTTTAGTAGAGACGGGGTTTCACCGTGTTAGCCAGGATGATCTCGATCTCCTGACCTCGTGATCCGCCCGTTTCGGCCTCCCAAAGTGCTGGGATTACAGGCTTGAGCCACCGCGCCCGGCTCGAAAAAACTAATTTTAAAGATGAAGAAATAGCAGAAACTTTGGGAGAAACAGTCTTAGAAGTAGCAAGGATGTGAACTCTGGCACCGTCCTTGGATTGAGTGAAGCAAATGTCATAGAAAATCAGATGTAAACCCAGGGCTCTGAAAGTGAAGCAGATTTAAAAGCCTGGAAGAATCTGAGTCATAATTGGGGCTATTTAGTTGCAAATAACTCTGATAAGGAAGAAAGAGGGAAACCACCTGTAGAAATATGTAGTTTTTGGTGCACGCCTGTAGTCCCAGCTACACGCAGGAGGATGAGGTGTGAGGTGAAAGAAATAACGTAGTTGCCTTAGGAACTCTGGTTGAGTTCAGTTTTCTAAAGGTACATTTGTGAGACATGTGTTATAAATAAAGTTTCGAGGCCACAAAAGAAATAGCACTTGAATATAAAATTTTATTTTTAATTCTCAGCAAGGCAATGTACTTCTGTAGAAGGGTACACCCTTACAGATGGAGCAATGGTGAGTGCACACTTGGATAAGGGAGAGGAAGGGATTCTTATTGCTGATGCACGTGGCCCCTGCTGCTGTGTCGTTCCCCTATTGGCTAGGGTTAGACAGCACAGGCTAAACTAATTCCGACTGGCTAATTTAAAGATAGTTACGGGGCGAGTGGTTTGGCAGGAAAAATGGATATGGCAGAGCAGGAAATCGGAGTGAGTCAGGGTGGAGAATGAGCGGGTAATCAGAATGAGTCGGGACGGAGCAGGTAATCGAAAAAGGCTGCTTTAGGAGGAAGTTAAGTTTAAAAGTAGAAGGCAAAGAATTGAACATGCTGACATATTGAGTCTTTGAAGAGAAATTTAGAACTCATATCCAACACACGGAAGGAAGACCTACCCAAGGTTAACAGAAACCTATAAGAAGAATGTCAGAATTCCTAAACTGCAGAAGATGATCAAAGGAGACACAGGTCCATGTTTTGGATGGCTGGTGAAATGTTAATGGACGATGAACGAAACCAGAGCTACTCAAACTCTAATTTTGTATCCATTGTCTCCATAAAGGAGAATATCTTCCACATAGGAAAGGTGTGGACCAGTGATAAAAATGGGTGGAGGCCTGAGAGAGGTGAGGAGCTGGTGAGAGGGCCTGCAACATAGTCTTTCAATGAATTGCAATTCCCAAAGCAGATAAATTGCATCCCAGGGGCCGGATGCAATTGCAGATGTAATTATGGAATATTAAGTGCTTCAAAATTGGGGATAGGCAGATGCCTCAGTATTCAAAATGGTGGGAAAAGTATATTCAGGAATTCAGAGACCAGAAAGTTTGCTTCCATTCTGAAAAAGAATGGGCAAGTGGTATGGAGAGAAGCCCATAAGAGCAGATATTCACAAGAGGATTCCTCCACCTGAGGCCCTTCACTTCCTGGTGGCAAAAGAATCAGGAGATGCAATTCGGTGAGGGCAGCCCTACCTCCAAGGGAGAACTTGAGGGCGGGAACTACCAGAAAGTATTGAGTTTACATGGCCTTTTCAGTCCAGTCCTTTAGATGTCTCTCACCTCTGAACCTTCTTTTTGGGTCTTCAGAAATCCTTTATCAGCCCCTTGATTTAAAGACATGAAAGCTTGGGTGCCTGGATTGGCAAGGTCTGGAGAGTAGAAGCAACCTGTCCAAGTTTACACAGCTATTAATGGCCAAGCTGGGATTAGAGCCATGTGAGATGACGCACCACCTGGGGTTCTCCCCATTTATTCCCCACTTGTACTGCCTAGCATGTACTTTTAATCTGTACTTATATATCTTTTATCTCCCCAGTAAGACTGCATTCATTTTACATCGATTGAACATTTAATGTGTGCCAGGCACTGTGCTAGATGCTTTGTGAATATAAAGATGATTAAAATCTTGTTCTTGGATTTAGTGTGCTTCTAATGCCATAAGGGACTTAAGCAGACTCACAGAAGAGGTAGAGTGCTATGAGATCACGGTGGAAGGGAGCATTGTGAGTTCGAGGGTCCAAAAAGACTTTACCAGGAGGCATGAACTTTCCAAGGGCAGAGAGAATACCTGACACAACTTGGTATTTCTTCCAGTCTGGAACAGCACGCTAGAAGCCAGGAGAGTGAGCTGAGACCTCAGCAGAGCTTACTGTTTCAGAATTTAGAGACCTAGCTAAACCTGTTCTTGATCCCTGCTCTGAAGGATGCTAGGGACCAATACATTTTTCTTTCTCCTTCCTCTCCTTCTCTCTCTCTCTCTCTTTTTTTCCTCATGCCACTCAGTTCTCCTGGGCTCCTCTTCAAAGATTTAATGAACTTTGGAGCCAGGATATATCACAAGCTGGGAACAGAGAGGCCAATGAATCACACCAGGAGGCCGTGAGTTTCCACCCCTTGCACTGGCTCTGAGGCTGGACTGCACCCAAGGCTGCCTGCAGGAATGAGAGGAAGTTATGGGGTGGAAAGCATTGCATCTTGGGGCCTTCTCTCTGAGGCAGCATGGAAGCATCCACAGCCCAGTCAGGAAATTCAGAGAAAGAAACGAAACCAATGACATGGATATTAGGAACACATTCTTTCCCACTGAGCCTTGCTCCCTGGAGTGCGGGCCTATGGGGTGGTTTGTAACAGAGGCAGCTCTCTGGGTGCCTAGACTGGCAAGAACTGAAATTTGGCCTGAGACTACACCAGGTTCCAGATTCCAGTGGTGAGCTCCAGGATCCTGTGGGGATAGTCTGCTGTGGGCTCTGCCACCAAGGCCAGGTACTCATTAATCTGTACTGGGTATCTGCCACAGGAGCCTGGTCTGAAGTAGGTAAAGTTGGGAAGGACAGAGCCATGAGAGTCATTAGGTTTTAAAAGTCAGCTTTATTATTCTCTTATTAGGTTGACCTAAGTGCGCAAAGCCAATTTTCCAAAACTAAGAAGGACTTCATGTTACTGATAGGTGGGTTGGAATATAGAGCCTCTAAAGTTCTTTTCGTCTCAGGAATCTAGAATTCCATAAGATGGACTTTGAAAGAGCCCATGTATCCTCTGCTTTTTCTTTGTCATGATGTTCTCGTTCTCATTTACCAGGTGGGTGACCTTTGGCTCTTACCTTTTCTGGATGTCCTATCTTCACATGTAAAATAGGCCTAATACTTTTCTACTGCTCTAGGTTGTCTTGAAAACTATATGAAGTAATATATGTAAAAGTGCACGGTTAAAATTCACAGAGGCTTAATAAACATAAAATGTGTTCTCTTCCTTCCTTCTGTGCTCCCTGTCTTCAATAACTCAGAAGGAGACTGATGCAGGCAAGCATAATAAACCGAAACTAGTCTTGTGCAACAGTGAAGTTGCCAGTGAATATGCATTAAGAAGACCCTCCTTGCCCTACCCCAGACAAAAATTTTATCTCCCAAGTCCTGTGATAATGTCTTTGATAATGCCTGATGTGGTGCCATTAGTCATTGTGTGTGTCCGATGGTCATATTATACATATTAGTCATTAAAACCTTAGTATAAAATAATTTTAAAATCAGAGCTTGTTAAGGTTGGAGACCATTTTGTCCAACTCTCACCACCCCCCTCAAAGAATTATTTTGTTAAGTTTTCTGACAGTCATCTAGACTCTTCTTGAATGATTCCAATGATAAAGAGCTCACTACTTTATGAGACAGCCCACTCATTGTGGTACAGCTGAAGTTGATTAGATATTCTTTTTTAAGTTGAAATAAATCTCCCTTCTCAAAATTTTCTGTCTTTGGCCTGAGTTCTGTAAAATAGACCAAGAAGAGGTAAATCTGCTGCCTCATTCATCTGACAGCACTTTAAATCATTAAAAATAGTGATCTTCTCTTTTTCAGCCCCCATCCCTTGGTTTATCTGATTTTTTTCTCATGTAATAGAGTTTCTAGATCTTTTAGATGCTTTATAATCCAAGTCGCTCTTCTCTGAGGATGCCTATGTTTTCCGGTATTCTCAACTTATGGCACCTGAACACTACCCCAGGATGGTTCTGACAATGTAGTGGATGGGAGGTTATAATCTCCCTTGGTCTGGATTTAGGCTGATAGTACTACAGAGGGTTTTTTTTTGTTTGTCTAATCAGATTACATGGTTGTTTAATATTTAGTGTCTAATAAATTAATACCTCAAGATATTTATATAGGAGTTGCTATCAACTTATGCATTCCCCTGATTAGACTATTATATTAAGCAATTTAATGTTTTAATTCTAAATGCAGATAATTTTATTCTTAGTTAAAAGCTCTCTCTCTTCCCCCATTTGTTTCAGACCATTGCTTTGTCTGTTTACTGGATCTTAACTTGTCAATCCACCCACTAGTGGTTCCTCCCAGCTTTGTGTCATCTATAATTTTAACTAAGCAGGTCCAATGACAGAGCCCTTCAGCCCAACACTAAAGGCTTTATTAAAACTGGCACATATCCATCATCCCTGAGTAAGATTGCTGAACTGCAAAATTATTTAATAGTTCTCTCATTGAGGCTACAACCTTGAGAATTCCCAAGCTTGGCCATTTCCAGTCATTCAGTTAGTAAGTGAAAGTTTATTTGTTAATCTGGGTGGGGTTCTTAAAATGCATATACTTGGCAGAAAATGTTAATTGGTATGAAGTTTCTGGATGCCTACAATGCCACCTACCCAGGTGGAGTGATGCAGAAATTATTATTCTAACCCAGGGGCAAAATATTCATTCGTTGACTATGAGGAACATCGGGAAATGCACATGAGAAATTATTGACTTGTCTTGATGTCTCAGAACATTAAGGAAGAGCTGACTAGACCTAATTCTGCTAGTAAAAGGATTCCTCACCCACCCAAGGATGTCCAATCTTCAAGGGATTCTCTGTTTTCATTTTGTTCCTTTCATCAGCAATTACATGAGTAGCTTCTGCTGTTGTGAGGAACTAAAGAAAATCAAGGATTTCATGATTGGGGAAGGAGGAAGTATTGTCATTAGGAGGAAACCTAAAACTTGGCAAAGGAAGCCTTGAACATTGGCCTTCATGGTGAGAGAAGTGGACCTGGGAGTGAGGCCTGGTATCAGGAATAGGTGAGAGGGAGGAAGGGGTTGTGTATATAACTATTTTCCTGAGACCATAGGCTTAGCTTGGTCATCTGGGTTGGTTTTTGCCTCTATCAACTGGTATATATTCTTGCAGGGGGATGAGCATGAAGCAGTCATCACTCTCAAGTTTGATCCAAGATATTTGGAATCCTTCAGCATACCAGCCTCCTATGGAAACATTTGCCAACTTATCAGGGATGTGGAAGACACAAACTTTGGGTGAAAGCATCATATTTTCATGTAATTTGTGAAGGCCAAGGAAGGGTCTTCTTGTTTAAATGGCGTATGGCTTGCAGTTTCTGATACAGCTTTTCAAAATATCCGAAAGATATAAATATTCCTGAAGGACCAGAAAAAAAGACAAAACCCTATAACACTAAAGATTAGTATTAATGGATAATCTCGTGCTATAATCTAAGAAGAATCACCTTGGTATAAGAAAGATGGAGCTAAATTAGAGGAATAAACCTTGCATAGGTTTCTCTTTATGACACAGCCAGTTTTATTTATTTAACTTCATGAAACAAAACACCTAGGGTGTGGGGGGAAGTAATTTCATAATTCCTTGATGTCTGCTTCATTGACTAGAGGCTGAGGATGTTTACAAACCATAAAACAGGAGAACATTCATTTAGGGAATGGGATAGAGCATTTTGATCTACCTGAAAACTGTTCTTCCACCACTCATTTATCTTCCTCTATTTGTAGACAGATATAGTCTGGTCAGTTATGAAAATAATATCATTGTATTGGGAAAAGTTGCTGTACTTCTAGAAAATAATTCTGATGACAAAAATGAACAGAAATTGGAGAAAAGATGGAGGGAAGAGCTGGAGAAACTAGTGGTTGAACATTTCATTTAAATAGGTGTGGTTCTCATGAGTAAAGTAGGTAGAGTCAGAGAGAAGAACAACATTGATAACAATACATGCTGGAAACTATAGATTTCCTGGAACCATGTTTGTTAAAGGTATTAGAGACTCAAACAATGAGTTTAGGAAAAAATGCCACTGAAGTTGAACTAGATGAAATTCTATTAAACACAGTAGTAACCTGAGCTGTGAATATCAACCCACCCTTTATCTGTTGAATGGAGGAGCCATCCATTAGACTAGGAGTTAGAGTGGACTCAAGGACAATTCATATACCCTGGTGTTGGCAAAGACTCATAGTATATAGTTCCTGCCTCGTAAGAGGATGAATGAAGAGGAGAAATTGTCCATGGAGAGCACCAAAAAATACTACATGACAAAGAAAATTTAACATCACTGTGAAAACTCAGAGGAAGGAATTTCTATTTCTAATGACATGAAAGAGACTGGAGAAATCCTCCAAGTTTAGAACACCTAAAAATGCTGGATAATTTATTTAAATGCTTTTCTAAGTTGGTGGGAAAGTAAAATACATCTTCAAAGCCTGAAAATGACAAGACAGTTATGGCCTGCATTTGTCATGGAGCATATGTGGATCCCTCATGGCCTAGAGCCTAGACTTTAATTAGGCAGAAGATAAAGCCCACATAAGGTGAGAGTGTAGTCAGATCTGAAACTACTACATGAAGCTGGCATTACTGTAAGGCAGAATCCTCAGTGGTCAGTTAAAATAAAACTTCACACCATCGAGATTGTGGGGAACCTTGCCTATTTGGCTTTGATTCTGGGTGGAGTGAAATAAGGTAAAAGCCTTCTGCAAGAAGTCTTCACCTCAAGTTTGCCTTCACAGGTATCTGGGACCAAACTCCCCAACAACTCAAAAACTTAAAAACTAACCTCCAAGCTGAATATTTACTTTAAAGAGGAGTCAGGATTGATAGTCTACCCAGATCCGTGGAAGAATCAAATGAAAATCCTCTGTGGGAATATTTTCAACACACACACACACACACACACACACACACACACACACAGCCATCGTGTGCTAGAATCAGAACACACAATAAACTGCAGAATCAGATGCACAATGCATTAGAATTGTTAAAAATGGAATTAAATAGGGCATTTAGAAATATAAAAGAGGAGATTATAACAGTGACTAAAAGATTTGAAAAGGAATCAAATAGAATTAGAAATTCAGCATATGGATTAAAGAGGTTAAATAACAGTTTAGAATCACCAAAAGAAAAAATCAGTGAGTTGAAAGACAGACTGAGATATTATCCAGATTTTAGTGGAGAGACCCAACAAAAAGAAAAACAGAAATGGAATATTGGAAAGCACGGAGGTTAGCATAAGGTATGCCATTACCTTAATCAGACTTGCACAAGGAAATATTACAGAGAATGAGTGGTTGTAAAGGATAATATTCAAAGAGATAATGGCTGAGAATTTTCCATCATTAAAAAATAAAACAATCCTTATACCAGGAAGCCAAAGTAGAATAAACAAAAGGAAATCCACACCTAGACACATCATTGTAAAGTGCAGAACAAGAAAGTTCATAAAAATCATAAAGATCATAAAAGCCGTCAAAAGAGAAAAAAATCAATAACCTGCAAAAGAATGCCAGTTAGGTTCACAATAGACTTTTAAAGAGGAACAATGGAAATCAGAAGACAATAGTATAATGCCTTATAATTGTAAACCTAGAAGTATATACCCAGGAAAAATTTCTGACAACAATAAGAGTAAAATAAAAACTTCCACAGAAATAAAAACTGAGAGTTTACAACCAATTTATTCTTATTAAAGAAAATTATAAAGGGTATACTTAAGGTAGAAAAAGAAAACTATAAAAGAAGATATAAAATGCAAGAAGAAATAGTGAGCAAAGAAAATGGTAAATGTGGGAAAATATAATCACTAACTAAATCAAAGTTACAATAAAATCCAATTTTGGAGAAAAAACAACATAAAATTAAAATCATGGAGAAAAATACATGTAAATATGACTGGGGGTGGAAGGTTGCTGTGATTTAGCAATGAAGTGTTCTAAGCTCTATTTCCAGGGAGATGATAAAAACTTTTGCTTAACTTTGACTTTGTTAGGTTATACGTGTATATTAAAAGTCTAGGATGACCAATAAAAGAATAGAAATTGTAAAAATTTTAAATTAGGCGATGGAAAAAATATAAGAAATAAGAAAAAGCCCCTACAAAATCTAATTAATCTAAAAGAAAGCAAAAAATCAAATGAGCATATATGAAATATAACAAATGGAAGCACAAAATATAAAATTTTAAGTAAGTAAAAATATATTATGAATTACAATAAATGTCAGTGGACTAAATTCCCCAGTGAAAAGTAAAAGGCTGGATTTCAGAAGATAAAAACAAAAGCAACATCTAGTTTTATGCTGTTTATAATTGTAAAAAGGAAAAAATTACAACAAATTAATTTAAAGATCTTAATTTGCTGATTTTCATGGTTGTATTGTGGTTATGTAGGAGAATAAGGAAATACAAATTAATGTGTTTAGGCATGATGAGAGCATCAGATTGGCAATTTATTTTTAAATAGTTCAGAAAAAGTTATTTGTACCTCACACAGCTTTTCTATAAGTTTGGCATTGTTTGAAAATAAAAATTATCTTTTAAAAAAAGAAGAAAGAAGAAAAAGAATTTCCAAAAAATGACAAATATTGAAGCTAGGCAAAGAAGATGCAACACATGAATAATAGTAGTTTCAAAAGGAGAAACTCAACAAATACTAAAAGAAACAGAACAAACACTAAAAACTGTAAATGAATAAAACTTTTCTGACAAAAAATGAAAATACAAATGGGAAAACACACATGCATTTGAGAATACTCACCCAGTATAACCAATACCAAGACATACACAAATATAGACTTCGTATACTAAAATTGGACTTTAAAGAAAAAGAGAAAATCCTTTTGGAATCCAGACAAAAATATCCTGTGATTTATAAAGAAAAGAAAATTATGGTAACATCAGAATTTTTCACAGTAAAATTTTATGTTGGAAGAAAAAAGGAATATCATTTAAGATAGCCTGGGAAAGAAAATAAAAAACAAAAGCTTTTATATTCAGCAAAACTGACTTTTAAGTAAAAGCAACAAAAACTGTCAACACACAACAACTCGTGGAACATTGTTCTCATGAGCTTTTCCTGAGAAATCTAATAGAGAAAAACTTAAATGATTAGAGAGACATTAACAGAAATGCTGCCACCTGGCCTCTATTTCAGGATCTTATTATCTTCATTGTTGTCAGCAAGTTAAGTCCTCTAACAGCCTCTTTTACTATCAGCCATGGCCTACAGAGGGGAGCCTTCATTTCTTGCTGGCAATTTCACCAGCACATTCTTTATTGTTTCTGTAAATAAAGTGTAACTATGTTCAAGTGGAAAATAATCATCTAGCAGATCTCCTAGTAGTACATAGTATATCCATTCCAGTATTCCCAATTTCTTGAGATTTCCTGCCCCTACCTCCCCATCCAACTGGATATTAAAAACAAAAAAACAAAAAACAGAAACCTCTTCATCTACCATATGTCATGGCAAGTCTGGCATTTTCAACTCTACTCAGTGTGGGCCACTGGTTTTTCAGTGCTCTGTTAAGCCCTCCTATTAGGAAATTTGAATCATCTCTGGAGGCCTTGCCAGTATTTTAAATCCTGTGTCTTATGAGAATGTTCCCAAGTCAATGAACCCTTCTCTGTCCAATTATATCTTGAGGCCACTTGGTTAATCCTCTCAGAATCCAGTCCCAGGAAAGCTTGACTGACTCCTCCTGAAATATGCTGGTTAGTTCTTTAAGTTCCTTTGGTATATAGACCACTTTCTCTCTTACTAGTTCCAGCACATCCACCACTGGGATTTGTTGCAACTGAACTGTAGATATAGGGCTAGAGAATGGCTAGGAGAGGAGGTGGGATGGTTACTAAAAGGAACACATGCTACTCTCCAGAGAAGAAGATTCCAGGCTCTTTTCCAGCAAGAGGATGGGAGGAAGGTAAGGGAGACCATGCTGGTTTTTAGGAGTGGGGCTGCATATGCAAGCTAAGAAGCTTTGGAGGAGTTTTGGTAGTCAAAATACTTAGGGCCTAGATATCCAGATATCCCTTTCTCATGTTTCGAGGTTCCAGATTTCTCAAATAGGGGCCTGATCGTGTTAAAACAGACTTACTTTATTGTGCATTTAACCATGTTTGATGTTTAGCCATTCTATTAGGTGACAATAGGCAACGAGAGATTCTTTGTAAGCACCTAAAGAGGCTCTCTGGCTTTCACAGCAGATTTTCAATTGTATGTTACACTAGTTATTCCTTACCTTTTTGTAGTGCATCAGTGGTGCTTATTTATAGCCATCTAATCCTGTCCTATTTTCTCTATACATATCAAACAACTGATACATCACCCGTACTACATTCTCTTTCTCTAGGATATTCTCCCAATTCATCACTTAACGGTTTTAATGACTGGACCACCACCTCGTGCCAGAGGCCATTGTTATACTGTCTTATCATCAATGATGGGGTTCTCATTGCCAGATAAGCATTGAGCAATCCAGCTTCAAAATATCATTTTATTGCCTGTTTTCTCACATCATTTGTGGTACTAACTGTTGTAGTTTGGATTCTTTAGATGCAGACATTGATACAGAGTTTGGGGCTTAAGATGTTTATTAGGGAATCAACACCTATGAAGGAAAGAGAGAGAAAGCAGGATTGTTGGGTTATCACACAAACCCAACAAAGTCTTAGCCAACTTGGCAAGAAGCTCTGGAGCAAGTATTGACTATCAGAGTATCCGCTATTAGCCCAAAAAGGCCAGGTCTTTATACCCCCTCCTCTCTTAATCACTAGATGAAGACTGCAGTAAGAAGAGCATAATCTCAGGAAAGTATCTCTTTGCAGCTGAGGTAGAATCTGAAATAGCTTCCAGGTGTAGGCTCTCTACTGCTGCAACTTCTTGAAACTGGGCAGGAAGTCCCTCTGTGAAGGAGAATTTGGTAACTCATCTCTATGGCACACAATATGTAATGGCATACATTTGACAATGTATGCTTAGTATTAGCATAAAAATTGGGCTAGAATAGGAATAGCATATGCAAATATATTTTATAATCATGATTGGTGGTGGCAGTAGTAGTATTATACTCAGACAGATGTGTGTGAAATGTGGATTAAAGCAAATGAATAGTAATGGATATTTTAATTCTATTACCCTTCATGTCCTTGAGGATAAAAACAATTTTTATATATGTATATCTACTGAAAGGCCTAGAGAAAGACTAGGCCAGTAGCAATGAACACTGCTAGAACCTAGAATGTAATACTGAATTATCATTTTCTTCTAAAAGAAACCAGGGCTTTTTGGAGAAATGACTGATTCAACATTTGGCAAAGGAATGTATTAGATGAAACTAGAATATTTTGTCATGCAAAATAGCAAAGAAAGTAACAAAGACTATTAAAATCATAGTAGAAGGACTAAGGAACCAACTTGAAGAGACTCCTTTTGGCAAGAAGGGATAAAGAATCAATAAGGATAAGAAAATTGAAATATACTTAAATTCTTGTGTTTATAATGATATTTTAAAAACTAATTGGGTGATGATAGAAAATCAATTCATTTTCTTAAAATTAGTAAGGGGAAAGAATAAGCATTTATTCTGCCTTCCTAAATGAATGGAACTACTGGGTAACAAAATAGCAAAATGAGGGAAGCATTTCTTTATAAAGTTCTCCCAGCTAACAATAAAAACAAAATTATAAAATTAGAAATATCACCATAATCCAACTGCTAATTAATTATTGGATCTGGACGATAAGCAACAATATCATAAGAAGAGAGACAACCAGGCATTATATGCCTCCTGATGAATAAACATGACACCACCTGTAGTATTGTGAAAGAGATCAAGCCTAAATCTGATTGAGCCTCTAGATGCAGCTGCCATTTTTTAAAAAAATCCGGGGAACAGAACAGAGGAATGTGTTGAACTCCACCATGGGCACGCAATAAGCAAAATCCAGACTTTAGGAAACTCTAGGAGTCAAAAGTCTTGGGTTTCAACAGCTAAATTATAAGAAAAAGAAAGAAATGGATGAAAAACTGTAGAGTAAAAGAAATGTTAAAGACATAACTAACAATATTTGTAAAATGGACATGACAAAACACTATAGTATCTAACGATGCATACTTAGGTGAGAAAAAAAACATTAAAACACATTCTTATATGATTACCGTAAAAATCAGGATATGGTTACTTTTGTAGAATTAGGCGGTTGAGATTGGGCCAAGACAAATGGAGGGTTCCTAGGTGGCTGGCAAAATTCTATTTTCTTTTTCTACCATAGTGATGGTTCAGGAATGTTGACTAAAATATTTCACTAGTCTATACATTTGTTTATGCTGTTTTATGTATATATGTTTTCATTTTACAATAAAATGGCTAAACATTTTTAAAAAGTAATAACAATAAAATAGCAACTTTTGAAGTTGGTTAAAGCTGTACCCAGAGGAAAATTTACAGTCTCAAATGTTTACATTAGAAGAGAAGTTAGGTCATAATTAGTAAATTAAGTTAGAAAAGAGCAAAACCAAGTCAAATAAAGTAGAATAAGGGAAATCAAGAAGATGGAAACTGAAATTAATGCATTAAAAAACTAAGACAAAAGACCAATGAAGCCTGAGTGCAGACACTGATAAAAATTATAAAATCAATTATAAGATTGATCAAGAAAAGAAGGAGGTATGGCATATATAGATCATAACATATCTATAGAAACAGGAAATATTTAAAAGACAAGAGAATACAATGGAAAACTTTATACCAATAAAATTGGAAAACACAGGTGACAGGGAAAAATTCCTGGACTCAACATTATAAAATCTTTTCAAACCTAATCCAAGAAAAATTAGAAAAGATGAATGTTTGTATGAACATTTAAGGAATTAAGTATTGAAAGAGCTTCCTAAAGAGAAAACACCATGCCCAGACTGTTTTATAAGCAAGTCTTATAAGAATACCTTCTATCACACTTCTATTTAACATTTTTCTAGATGATATACCTAGCAAATAAAACAAGAATTATAAATGAGACTTATAAGATTTGAATAGGAAAATAAATGAAAAAATAAAAATGTAGTTTATAGATAATATCATTATTCAATACAAAAAACTAAAATAATCTGCAAATAAATAACTGGAATTTAGAGATTCATGTTTGTCAGATATCAATGTATAAATACAAATGTCTATATATAAATAGAAAAGTCTATGGTGTGTCTGTGTAATGGCAGCATTTACTTACAGAACACATTTATATTGAGTTTGAGGGATTCCAATTAATAGCACCTCTTTTCCCAGCCTGAGTTCTGAACCAGACAAAAGATAGGGATTCAGAAAAACTAAACAACTCGATTAAAACATGGACAAAGGACTTGAATAAAGGTTTTTTTTTTTTTTTTTTTAAAGAAAACATACAAATGGCCAACAGGTATACAACAGATACTCAATATCACTAATTATCTGGGAAACTAAATGTAAGCCACAGTGAGATATCATGTCACACCTGTTAGGATGGCTATTGTTAAAAGTCAAAAGATAGTACGTGTTGGTGAGAATGTGGAAAAAAGTGAACCCTTGTATACTGTTAGTGAGAATGTAAATTGATATAGCCATTATGAAAACAGTAACATTCCTCAAAAAATTAAATATAGAACTACCTTATAATCCAGCAATCCCATTTCTGGGTATCTATCCAAAGGAAATAAATCACTATCTTGAAGATATATCTGCCTTTTCACGTTCTTTGCAGCATTATTCACAATAGCCAACATATGGAAACAACCTAAATGTCCATCAATAGATGACTGGATAAAGAAAATGTCACACACACACACACACACACACTTCAGCCTTGAAAACAATATATTGTTGGCCGGGCACGGTGACTCACACCTGTAATCCCAGCATTTTGGGTGGCCGAGGTGGGTGGATCATGAGGTCAAGAGATCGAGACCATCCTGGCCAACATGGTGAAACCCTGTATCTATTAAAAATACAAAAATTAGCCAGGTGCGGTGGCACGTGCCTGTAGTCCCAGCTACTCAGGAGGCTGAGGCAGGAGAATCACTTGAACCCAGGAGGCGGAAGTTGCACTGAGCTGAGATCATGCCACTGCACTCCAGCCTAAAAACAGAGCAAGACTCTCTCTTAAAAAAAAAAAAAAAAGCCGGGCGCGGTGGCTCAAGCCTGTAATCCCAGCACTTTGGGAGGCCGAGACGGGCGGATCACGAGGTCAGGAGATCGAGACCATCCTGGCTAATACGGTGAAACCCCGTCTCTACTAAAAAATACAAAAAAAAAACTAGCCGGGCGACGAGGCGGGCGCCTGTAGTCCCAGCTACTCGGGAGGCTGAGACAGGAGAATGGCGTGAACCCGGGAGGCGGAGCTTGCAGTGAGCTGAGAGCCGGACACTGCACTCCAGCCTGGGTGGCAGAGCAAGACTCCGTCTCAAAAAAAAAAAAAAAAAAAAAAAAAAGAATATTGTACTGTTTGTAACAACATGGATGAAGCTTGAGGACATTATGCTAACTGAAATAAGCCAGACACAAAAAGACAAATACTGCATGACCTCACTTAACATGTGGAAACTAAAAATAATTTGAGTTCATAGTAACAGAGAGTAGAATGGTGGTTACCAGGAGCTGTAGGGTGGGGGAAAAGGGGTATTGATTAAAGAATACAAACCTTCAATTATAAGTTAAATAAGTACTGGAGACCTAATGCAGGAAATGTGGTGACTATAGTTACTAAAATGTGTCATGTACATGAAATTTGCTAGAAGAGTAGAACTTAAGTGTTCTTACCACTCACACGCACACACAGACACACACATAATGGTAACTACGTGATGTGATGGATATGTTAATTAGCTTGATTGTAGTAATCATCTGACAATGGATACATATACTAAAATGTCACGTTTTATACCCTAAGTATATACAATTTTTTATTTGTCAATCTTACCTCAATAAAGCTGAAAAAAAAGAACAGGCCGAAATACTTTTATTACCACAAACATCGATTTTGGAGAACGTCGCTAATATTTATGCAAAAGAGAGATTCATAATCCTGAATTCCAGAACCAGACAGCCTTATTGAGTGAGTCACCAGCAGCATATGAACACCAGATGCTGGTGTTCCTGGATCTCCTGTAAAGCAGGGGTTGTTTCTGTTAGGCTTTCTGCATGACTTAGAGTAATCAAGACCACATATTCTCACAGACAGAGCATCTCCTAAGAGGAAGGAAAGAGGAAGGGCCTGGGCATGAAAGCCAAGTTTATTCCTTCAAATCGTTAATCAGATTATGCTGCTTCTTCTCCCCCCCGGGCCAGAGTGAGTGAGGGGCAGAGGCAGTCAGGATTGTTTCAAAAGTGAAGCTCCCTCCACGTGGAAGAGAATATCAGAGTAGAGAAGGATTCCCTACATCCTAGTCAAAAAAGAATTTATAATATCACTCCCTCTCAAAAAGGTTGGCCCCTAAGAATAGATTTTAAAAAACATATGCAAGATTTTTATGGAGAGGGGTATAAAAATTTATTGAAAGATGTTAAAGACAACCTAAATAAATAGAGATATATCATGGTCACAGACAGGAAGACTGACCATTGTAAAAGTTATTAATTTCCCCCAAATCAATCCACAGGTTCAATGTAATTCTAATACAATTCTGAAGTAGGATTGTGAAGAATTTGACTATTTTTAAAGTTTATATGGATGATTAAAATGTGGTACACAATATACTCCCAGAGAAAAATGTTAGATAGGAAGACTTGTTCTACCAGATCAAGTCTTATTTCAAGTTATCATAGTTAAAAGTGTGGTTTGAGTGCAGAGACAGGAAGAAAGCCCAATGGAACAGAATAGAGCCCAAAGACAGATGCATACATAACTGATAAAAGCCATTACATGAAGAGCTGGCATTGACAATAAGCTGGGACAAGATTAACCATTTACCAGATGACATTAAGACAACTGCTCATCTACGTGGGGAAAGAACTGGATCCCTGCCACAGACACACATTCTAAATAAGTGTAAGGATTCCACTGAAAAAGGAAAACTACAAAATGTTTAGTGAAAAAATATAAAAAATATGTTTTAATTTTGGGAGTGGGAAAGAATGTCTTAAACAATATTCATAGGAGGAAAACCTTATAAAATTAGATTATAAATTTGACTGCATCATAACCAAAAACTTCTTTCTTTCAAAACACACCATAAAGAAAAAAGATAAGCCCCAAATTGTTAGAAAATAGTTGCAACATATTAACTAATAAATAATTAATATTTATTATATAACAAAATTCTGTGATTTAGTAAGACAGAGAAACATGGGCAAAACATATGAACAAGCCTTTCACAGAGAAGAAATAGGACTGGTTAATAAATGTGAAAAGATGTTCAACTACATAAGTAATATCACAATTGGGTAGCACTTATATCTGCTATATTTTGCAAAACTAACAAATCTTATAATACTAAGTATTTTAAGAATGTGGAACAAGAAAAATATTCCTACACTGCTGGCTGGGTATAAATTGCCTTAAGCACATGGGAAAGCCATCTGGCATTCCTTGGTATAGTTGAAAACGTGAATGTCCTGTGATATAGGAAATCTACACCAAGGTATCTTTCCTAGAGAACTTGCACAGGTGCCCCAGGAAACATGAACAAGACTATGATTGTAGCATTGTTTGCAAAGCAAAAACGGAAATAATGCCAATCCATCAACACTAGAATGGGTAAAAAAATCATAGTACATTTATGTAATGAAATATTATACAAAAGTAAAAATGAGTGAACGACAATTATATGCACCAATAGAGATGAACCTCATATTGAATAAAAAATAAAAAAATGTGAAAGAATACATGTAGTATGATTCAATTTATATAAATCTAAAAAGGCAAACAAACTTATTTTGGGGGATATATTAATTATGATAAACATATAAAGGAAAGCAAGAGCATAATTAACAGCAAATTCAGTTATTTCAGGGACAGGGATAAGGGGAAAGGCTTACATGGACTTTCAAATACACTGATTGCTATGACCTAAATGTTGTTGTTCCCTCAAAATTTATATGTTGGAACTTCATTTCCAATATGATAGTATTAACACATAAGGCTTTTAGGTGGTGATTAAGTGATAATGGTATTAATGGGATTAATACCATTATGAAAGTGAGGGAGACTGTTCACCCTTTCTGCCATGTAAGGACACTTACAAGTCACCATCTATGAGGAACAGGTCCTCCCCAGACACCAGATCTGCTGGCACCTTGATCTTGAACTTCCTCCAGAACTGTGAACAATAAATTCTGTTGTTTATAAGTTGCCCAGTCTAAGATATTTTGTTATAGCAGCAGGAACAAACTAAGACATTATCATATTCTATGTTTAAAACAAAGAGGTGCCTGCATGTGTACTTATTTAATACATACTTTTGTATAGTAGACATAAATTACACATACTATATATTAACATATGGTACAATGTATTTTATTTGAAGAGTGAAAGAACATTCCTCTGAAAATGATATATTGAAAGGTTCAGAATAAAACTCTGGCAAATTATTTGGGATCTTCAGTGAAATGCAAGAAGACATAGTTTCTATGGCAAAGGAGCAGAAAATTCTAAGGAGACAACAGGCTGAGATGAAAAATCAGCAGGTTGAGAGACAAAAAAAGAGCATAGAATCAATTTGGAGGGCCTGAGATAATTTTTAAATTATGGAAAATTAATGTATAATAGTGGAGTTTAAATCCATATTGGAAGCAAAAGGAAGATGATTTTATAGTTTAGAAAATTGTATCAATAATGTGAAGAACAAATTTAAGAAGATTTTCCAAAAGATAGATAAAAGAGACAAAGACATAAAACTCATGTGAGAAGATGAAAGATGTGGGTGGGTCCAGTTTTCTCTTTCGATCCTTCCTGGACATCTCCAGAACTAGGGTTGGTACCTTTCT
This sequence comes from Trachypithecus francoisi, assembly GCF_009764315.1. NCBI lineage: Eukaryota > Metazoa > Chordata > Mammalia > Primates > Cercopithecidae > Trachypithecus > Trachypithecus francoisi. The sequence continues at coordinate 106,641,525 of NW_022681470.1, read as the reverse complement.
CTTGTGCTCCCACAGCAACCTGCATTACCCTATTGGAGTATTTATCACATTCTGGTGTGACTACCTGCTTGCTTTTCTCCCTCTCCTGCCTTGGAGGTTAGTTTGTAATATTCATAAACTCTATCTGATTCGTGATGTATCGCTCAGAGTATAGGCAGGGTTTGCAACATAGTATTTGCATCCTTCAGGGTACAGTCAGTTGTGTCTAGCAGAAAGTCCTATTCAAAATATCTTAGACGAGTGGTCAGCAAATCACAGCCCACAGGTCAAATCCAGGCTGTTACTTGTTGTGTAAATGATGTTTGCAATGGACTGAATGTTTATTGTCTCCCAAAATTCATACTTTGAAATCCAAGATGATGGTATTAGTAGGTGGGGCTTTGGGAGGTGATTAGGTTTTGAAGATGGAGTCCTCATGAACAGGATTAGTGCCCTTATAAAAGAGACCTTAGAGAGACCCTCACCCCTTCTGCCATGTGAGGCTATAGCAAAAAGAGAGCTAGCTGTCTACAAATGAGGAATTAGGCTCTCATCAGGCACCAAGTCTGCTAGTACCTTGATTTTGAACTTCCCAGCCTCCAGAACTGTGAGAAATAAAGTTTTGTTGTTTATAAGCCATCTGGTCTATGGTATTTTCTTATAACAGCCTGAATGGTCTAAGACAATGTTTTATTGGCACACAGCTACTCCTTTATGTCTTGTCTATGGCTGCTTTTATGCTGCCATGGCAGAGTTGAGTAGTTGCTACAGAGAAAATATGGCCTGTAAAGGACACAATGTTTATGCAAAGTTGCCAAACCTTAGCTTAGACAACAATAGGATTTTTAAAAATCTTATATATCATGAATTTCAGAGGTACTGTGGGCCCAAGATTGATTGAGTGGCTCAATGACATCATTAAGAGCTCAGATTCTCTACACCTTTTCACACCGCCATTATTTGCAAGTTGGCTACATTCCCTGGTCCCTGATGGGTATCCAGAAACAAAAAAGAACTGGCTTTTTCTTGTGTCTCTTTTATGAAATTAACACATATGTTCCAAAAGCCCCTCAAGGAGACTTTCTCTCATGATTGGCAAAAACTGAGTCCATAAACCACCACCTAACCTACTCCCTAAATCAATAACTGACAAAATTTGCAGAGACACCATGATTAGCCTGTATCAAGCAGGATTAACCTAAGTCATTTGGAAGAAGAACAAATACTGGGGAAAAAATTGAGGTTCCATGAGCATTTAGGAAAAGGGAAATGGCTTTTAGATAGGCAATCAATAGTGGATGCCGTAACACTCAATAAATGTTTGTTGAATGAAGTAATTACCAATAAAAGCTCTAACATTTTGGATAACTGATGCTTCTGAAGAGTCCAGGGGAAAATGAGCAGAAGAAATAATTAAGGTTGCAATAGAAAAAATAGAATAACCTTTTTCTGCTCTGAACAAGGACTGGTGTATATAGATTACAAATATTTATTGTGTTCCAGGGAAAACAACATCAATGAAAAGAGATTCTTGGCTAGATTTTTCTGACCAAAATTTTGAATTATAGAATAAAAAAAGAATTCCCCAAGTGACAATATGAAAAAACAATATACTGCAAATGAACTGAGATCAAACTGTCCTTAGATGTATACTCTTCGACATTAATTACCAGAAGACAGTGGAGCAATGTATACGTATGTAAACACCAAAAAGCTGTGACTCAAGTGCATTTTCACAGCCAAGTTGTCTTCCATGTGTGAATGTAAAAGAAAGCTATTTTCTGACATGCAAGGGCTCAGAAAATATACCTATCTATACCTTCTAGAAAAAATAATTTCTAAAGATGTACTCTTACTAAGGATGAAGAAAAATTAAGTGTTCAATAATGGTGAGGCCATGGTATAAAGAATCTGATACCTGCTATTTGCCAGATGGTAGGGCAGTAACTCTCAACCAGGGAGTCTGTCAAAGTATCTTTATTGCCCTAGGAGGCATGTCCCTGGCTTCCTTCTTCCACCCCAACTGAAAATCAGTGTATAATAAGGGGTGGTACTATAAATCTAGAGCCATCTAGGGCAGTGCTCCAGAACCCTGATAAAAATATCAATGCTTGATTCCATTCCAGCAGTTCTGATTTGTTTTGGGGTGAGACCCAGACACAGTAATCTTTTTAAAGCTCCCCAAGTGATTAGAATATGCAGTCAAGGTTGGGGAGTACTCTTCTAAGAGAAGAAAGCCTGTATTAGTTTGCTAGGGCTACCATAACAAGTTCCATATACTGGGTGGCTTAAGCAACAGAAATGTATTGTCTCAGGTCTGGAGGCTAGAAGTCTGAGATCAAGTTGTTGGCAGGGTTGGTTTCCTCCGAGGCCTCTCTCTTTGGCTTGTAGATGGTCATCTTCTTCCTGTGTCTTCACATGGTCTTTCCTCTGTACCTATCTGTATCCTAATTTCCTCTTCTTACAAGGACACCAGTTTTATTGGATTAGGATCTACCCTAGTGAATGACCTCATGTTAATTTAGTTTCTTCCTTAAAGACCTGATCTCCAAATATAGTCACATTCTGAGGTACTGGGGTTAGGATTTCAGCATATGATTTTTTTGGGGAAAAAAATTCAGACCACAACAAAGCCTTTGGCTCTTCCACATCTTAAGGAGTAGGAGGGATACTGAAGAGTCATCAAATTCTAGGGAATTTGCCTAGACCAAAGAACTAATGGTATGGTTTGCCTCTCTCTTAGGATCTCAAATCTTAGAAATTCTACTCCTGTTCCATAGTGATGCACTTTTTGCTTCTACTACAAGGCTGATGAAAGGAATAGAACTGACTGCTGCTTCTGCCTAAAATTTCTGTAGCAAGTAGCTCTAGGCACTGGAAGACTCTCTTCCTTGCTTTGTCTAACCCACCCCTCTAGTACTTCCACTCTGTTGTGCTAATGATATGAGGCAGCCAGGTAACTCCTTGCCCCATCCTGCTGAGTTCTGCTCAAGACCCTGGTACTATGCTCACTTGCCTTAGTGCAAGGAATTTAGAGTTTAGGTTTGAAGTAAGGATGATAATAGTCCGTCTCTAAAACCGAACCCCTCCTTGTTTGGAGACTGGAACTGCCTCTGTAAAACTAATAAAAGCTGACAAGACTAGGATTATGGGGGAGGGGGTGCCCAAATTCTGCTAAGATGTAGGCATAGTTAAATGATAACCAGCCATTGTTCTCCAGCTTGCTTTTCTATAATCCCTTACTGCTCAGGGCCAGAAGTCACAAGATTTGTGGCTTTCCCAATTTCTCCTATAGATAACATCACTATTTTAGAACCTAAGATTGGTTTTTCAGACTTTCACATTCTGGCAACTGATTGACTTTACCCAGACCTGTGACTCATAACTCAACTGGTTCCATGGCCCCCACCCAGAGGCTGACTCAGCACACAAGGTCCATTTTCCATACTCCTGTGATTTCATCCCCAACCAATCAGCAGTACTCATTCCATAGCCCCGTGCCCACCAGATTATCCATAAAATCCCTAGCCTCTGAGTTCTTGGGGAGGCTGATTTCAGGAATAAACTTCTGTTCTGTAACTTGGCTAGTTCTGCATTTTTAAACTCTTTCTCTATTGCAAGACTGCTATCTCAGTAAATTGGTTTTATCTGTGCATCAGGCAAGAAGAATCCACTGGGAGGGTGTTGAAAATTAAAATAAGGTGGTCAGTAAAGGCTTTATTTCCTTGAGAACATGATGCTTGAGCAACGCTTGAAATGGGAGCAAGAAAAAAATCAGTCTACAAAGGGAAACATAGAGACTGTTAAGGGGACATTGAGGCCTGATTTAGGAAAGAAGAAATAAGAGATCACTTAGTCACTTTCAGTTCAAACTTCCAGGCTCAGTAAAAAATGTATCCTAGAGGACTTAAAAAGATGCATAGGAGTTTATTCCCACTCAAATGGAGACAAATAAATACTGTGTCCTTTCAGAAAATAGGAAAATATAGATTCTAATACTACTTGGTTAGATTTCTCTGTTTCCTTGACAGAATTCTAGAACACATTCACAAACAGGTGATTTGTGTGCATTTAGACAAGGAAGTAGTTATTGGTGTTCAAATATACTCATATTATATAACATACCCTTAATATCTCCACACAGGGTGTGTATGTGTGTGTGTGTGTGTGTGTGTGTGTGTGTGTGTGTGAAAAAGAATGAGAAAGAGTGAGAGTGAGAGCAAGAGAGCGAGAGGGAGAGAGAGCACAGATTCCCCGGCCAACTAATTTGAAATTCTTCACAGAATGTCACTCTAGCCAGAAATTCACAATGCACATTAGCATATGAAAGGCTCTGCAGTAAATAAAATAGTTTAATTTTATTTAACCCAAGAATACTCCTTAAAAAAAACCCAAAACCTATTATCTGGTAGAAAGAATGTTTTATAAAACATACTTATGGGAATGGGGGAAGAGAAGCATCAAGATAAATAGCTAATGCGAGATGGGCTCAATAACTAGGCGATGGGTAGGTAGGCACAGAAAACCACGATGGCACACATTTACCTATGTAATAAACTTGTAGATGTATCCTGGAACTTAATAAAACAAAATAGAATAAAATAAAAACATAGATACACCATGTGAGAAGAAAGGATCAAAGGTGGGATTCAAACACCAAGTAATTAAAGTAGGCATCAGAGGGTTTTGGAGCAAGGATGGACTAGACTAGAATAAGCAAGAATAGCCCTCTGCAATAACCAGGAACAGCTGCGGGTAGTGATGTGGGGCAAGCTAGGCAGGCTTAAAGGGCCAGAAAGCAGACAAGTACTAGCACATGCACAAGTTCTCTAAGAACAAATCATTCCAAACTAAACTCATTTTCTTTGACAAGTGATTGAACCTGCATATCCAGGTAATGCTATAGACAGTACATTTTGACTTCAGGAAACCATGTGATGGAGTTTCTTATAATATACTTATGGAAGGATGAACAAAAATAGGTTAAATTATAGTACAAATATTGGCCTTTTAGTTGGTCAACCCAGTTATTCCTAAAGAGCATTGATTGTTGGACTACTGCTGTCAAGGTAGAGGGAAGTCTCTTGATGTCTGTGAGCAGGGGCAATATAGAAACGTGGCTAACACCAAAGGCTCTGAACTTGGACTGCCTGGCCTCAAATCCTGCCTCTGCCATTTACTAGCTGGATGACTGTGTGCAAGTTGCTTAACCTCTCAATGCTTCAGTTTCCTCATCAATAAATGAGGGATACTAATGATACCTATATGTTAGTATTGATATGAAGATTAAATGTGTAAATTCATGAGAAGGATTTAACAGTGCCTGCCTATGGTAAACAATAAAACAATAAATGTTGGTAATTATTATATGTTCTGTTTTGGAACCTACCATATACACACTTTTTTTTTTAAATCTTGGGCTTGGATTAAGACACAGAAGCCATTTTCTTCCCAAAGATGGGAGGGAGGGATGACATATTAGATGACAAAGTCAAGGTACAAAAAATTTCAACAGACTAAATGAAGCGTTTAAATTGTGAAGATAAAAATTTCAGAGGTAAAGCTCTAAAAAAAAGTCAAGTTCAGCTCTATGCCTCAACAAATCTACGAAGTCCAGGACAGGGTGAAGGTGAGTTAAAAGCAGTTAATACATGGAGGGGAACATGGGAGAAACCCACGGATAAACCACAGAATGCTATGATTTTCTGGTTTTCTAAAGAACAGAGGTTAGGGGAAGTCATGGTTTGAGTGTTTTCTGTAGTTAGCACACCACATTCAGAGGATTTCATCCCTTTGAGGGAATGTCCTGCCTGTCTGCCAGCTATCTTCAAGTGGGAGCATATCCGGTGGGGCTGCGTGAATGACTAGGGAAGGGCCCCACAATCCCATCACGTGCAGGCTGGTTTCAGAAAATGGGGACTATTTAGCCCCAAGAAGGGAAGACTCCAAGGAGGCCCGACAATTCTTTTAACGTATTTGAATGTCTGCCATGGAAAAGAGGAATTTATTTGATTCATTCTTTGAAGTTTCACAGGGTAGAGCAGGTCTGATGATTTCAATTACAGGGAAGCAATTTGGGTGAATGTGGAGAAGTGACCATGAATAAGAGACCTGGACTTCCTGGGAAGTGGTGAGCTCCTGTTACTGGAGGGCCCCCCACGGAGGGGAGACGCCCCTAGCCAGGCCAGCCTGGTGACAAGAAAATCCCTGCATGGGGAGGGGTGTCTTTGTATATGCCCTCGAAGGCCCCTGCTGACCCTGAGATTTGCCATTCTGTGGGTCTGGGAGGTTTGGGAGAATTTTTTCTTTGAAGAAAATTTCTCATGAATTTATGTTATGTCTGGAGGAAAATGCACAGGAGCATTTGGGAGTTGGTCTACTGATTCCTGGAAAGGGGGCAGTGAGAGAGGCGGCCACCCATTGTCACACCCCAGTCCACTCACCTCTAGCCCATCTCTCTTTACAGCATGAAGAAGGCCTTGCAAACAAAGCCATTTGGGGAGAAAATAAAATAAAAGTGAAACCAAGCAAGTGTGCATGCTGTAGAAAGGGAACACTTACTTGGAGAGTTTGTTTGATTCTTCTCCTGTAGTTATTTTCTAAGCAGCTTGGCAACAGACCTGTTGGAGACAGCTTCCATGCGCTGGAGTGTGAGTTTCCAAGCATTATAGGCACAGATGTTCTGGAAATCTAAACAGGCTGTCTGAAGCTGCTTTTTTAAAGTGAAGAACTGTTTTCAACAAATGTGGCAATCCATTTCAATTAAATATTTTAAAAGGTTTTTGTGTTTGTGTAAAGAACAGTTTTAATTCCACGGCCTGTCCCTAACTTCTTCGTGGAGATCACCAGAACTCCTGTGCTATTGAAATCCAGGGCCACAGACAACTGATTCTACCACAAAGGAGAATGCCCACCCCTGACCCAACTCTTTGTCTCCACCCATGGGGCCCTTTTCTCCGCCCCTACCTTTTCTTATTTCAGGGTACATTTAATTAAGGCTTCTGTGTTCCTGACCCTGATAATACATTTAAACAGTAAAACAAGGCCCACATCTTCAGGAAGCTTAACATCTAGAGTGGGAAATAACTTGACCCATATGAAATGACTTGAGGATAATTGCAAGGCAATTAACAGGTCTGGCCATGGCAAAGATGGAGATAGGCCATACTCACCATCTCCCGTGCCACAGTGCTTTTTGTGTGTGTAGAAAAACTCATATTATGGCAGCTTCTTCGGGAACACACTTACGGAGAGGGGTAGTTGCAAAGTTACATAATCTCAATGCCCTAGCAAGCATGATGCTCTAGTTGGCCCCTGTTCTTCGGGAGGCAACTTAGAAGAGAGTATCGAGGAGGAACTTGGTAGGAACTTGCTGGCATAGAATGTGTGTATCTTCCACTTGGCTTTGAGCAGGAACAGAAAGAATAGTTCCCATAACTGCATATAGTAACCCTGGTTAATTTCTGTTCCACAGATGAATTAAAAGATATTATCACTCCACATTAATTTTTTGAGTTTTTATCTTCATGGGCTAATATCTGCTAAGTGTGTGGTACCTGACTGCCAGAGAGATCTTATTCTTGTAGAAAAGACAGACTTGTGAACAAACTTTCCAATATTTTAGATACAAAGGCACCCTGTTTTCCAGCCACAGGTCAGAATGAATTCTTTGGGACTGCTTTGCATACCAAGTGTTCTAAATGAAACCTTAAAAGTGTCTTTATTTTTTAACTTCTCATACACAGTGATTAAACAAAAAAGGAAGAAAAAAGAATTTAAAAAAAACATTGACAGGAATTGATAAACTCTGTGTTTCATTTAGGGTTGGGAGTATGAAGAACATGTCTCTTCTTTTTCTGCTAGTTATTATCCATCTGAAGGGATTATGTCATTATTTGTCCAACCTTCACGAACCTCATGAACAACAGGGCTCTCCACGTAGAAGCTGGACTTAAGATTCACCCTCTTAATCCTGAAGGCTTCCTGCTGTGTCCCTTGCTTGAAAGACAGGGTTTGCAGAAAGGATGTTGGGTTTGGCTAACCAACAACATGTGATTATTTTATTTTGTTAAAGATTGCAACATTATGCAGCCCTTTCCCCTCCTGTCAGGATTTTTTTCTCTCATGACTTTCATTTCTTCAGAGGTGTTGAGACCATAGTCCCCGGTTTCAGCCTAGACACACATCCTTCTCCTAAAGTCTACAAGTCTGTCTTTATCCTACAGGAAACCATCCAACTAAATGCTGAGTGTGCATTGACCTCTCATTCAGTCTTCAACAGGGAACACACAGTATCTGGTTCCTTCTTCCAGAACTTTTTTCCTTTAAGTTCCAGAACTAAGTTCCTTTAAGTCCTTTAATGAGTTATACCTGCTACATGGATATCTTTGTTCCTAACCATTTGTCTGTACAAAAAGAATTGGTTACCAAAGTGAAAGGAGGGCTTGGGGCGGGTAATTCCTATTTGAGACGCTTTGAGTCTTACTTGTTTCATTTGTAAAATAGATTGAGGTAAAGCAGTGGGTGCAGGGGTTCTTTATAAATGGTAAAGATCTGTAAAATTGCACAGTATTGGCTAGGCGTGGTGGCTCACAGCTGTAATCCCAGCACTTTGGGAGGCTGAGGTGGGTGAATCATGAGGTCAGGAGATTGAGACCAGCCTGGCCAACATGGTGAAACCCCATCTCTACTAAAAATACAAAAAATTAGTCGGGTCTGGTGGTGGGTGCCTGTAATCCCAGGTATCCAGGAGGCTGAGGCAGCTGAATCGCTTTAACCTGGGAGGCGGAGGTTTCATTGAGCTGAGAACGCACCACTGCACTCCAGCCTGGGTGACAGTGTGAGACTCTGTCTCAAAAAAAGAAAAAAAAAGTACACAGCAGTATTATAAAATATGCCCCATGGAATATTTCAATGGCAAGAAATTTCTTGTCAAACTTATACCACCTAGAAAGCTTGGAGTTATCCTTTACTCCTCCTCCTTCATCACCTATGTCTAATCTTCCACCAAATCCCACTGATTTGCACTGCAGTATCTGATACTTTTCTTCTCACTGTCTCCACCCCAGTCCAGGTTCTCATTTTACCACCATATCTCCCGCCCCATTCACCTCTCACCTTCTTACATACAACTGGAGTGAAGGTCCTGCCCCACTGTTCAAAGAATTACTGTGCTGCCTGCTACAGATGCCAGCAAATCCCACCTCCACTTTCTGGACTCCAGTGCCTACCATCGACATTTCTTACACCCCTGTCTCACCAACTCAGATCTCCTAATTCATTAACATGCATTCCTCACTCTTGAAAATATATTTGTCACTACAGGAATGTGATTTCAATGTCTGATTTTTTATTCCTTTAACCCTTTCAATAAACATTGGTTGTTTTTCTTTCTCTGTGCCAGGCACTGTGCTCTGTTCGCTCTAAGAAATAGCCCTTAGTCTCCAGGCAGTACTGTGCAGAATGAAAGATCTGGGTTTGAATCTTGGCTCTGATGTTTACTAGCTGTGTGATCTTGGATGAGATGCATATCTTTTTGAGTCTTGGGTTCTTCATCTGGTGTTGCAAGGTGTAAATGAAACAATGTATCTGATCCATATCTTTGGTATTTTGTAATTGTTGGAAGTTACTATTATCATTATTATTGTTAATGAGCCAGGTCAATCAACACTGTAATTCAGTTAGAGGAAGGAGAAAATGCAGGGAGGAAGGAATGAATGCAAGGAAAAAGATGATGGGCCATTTCTGTGGTAGACAAGAAGGCTCGGTTTCAGAGCATGGGTGAAATACACCCTAGTAATGCAATAAATCATAGAGAATATCTGGTGGGAAGTGTTATTCTTGTATTGGGTCCTACTGTGGCCAGTGTGGCTTGGGGAAGGCACAGTTACACTTAAGGGTTTGGCCATTCTCCTTAGCTTCCTGGGAACAACAGGACCACCTGTCTCCTTTTCTTCCCTTGCCACCTACACCTGCATGTAGAGTGTGTTTCCCATCTTTACCCTTTGTACTTCTGTTTGTGCTGTGAAGTAGCAGATTCTGCCTGTATTACAGGGTAACTCTTATTTCCTAAGGCTTTGTATGCTCCTAGAAAGGAGGAAATACTTTATTAATACTGATAACTCCTGCAATGTTACAGTAATAGGTGCATGTAATATATACACAAATTGAATGTCAGTGATGCCTTATTGATTACTGATCAGTTCCAAACTCAGCCCACAGCCAAAATTCTCTGACTTTATCTTTCACTGTTCCCTAGGGCTGCTTTAGACATTCCAGCCTCCTCACGGTCCTGGAAAAATATAATGCTTATTACATTCTTGTGGTGTAGAAAATTTCACACACTTTGGAGCCAAGGATACTTCTATTTGAAAGCCAGCTCTGTATTTATTAGAAGTATGTGTATAGGAGAATAAACTTTATGATTTCTCTGAGACCCAATGTCATCTGTAAAATGAGGATCATAAAATGTAAACTTTTCTACAGAGCCCTTGGAGCATAATAGATGATTTATAAATTTTAGTTTCCTTCCCACTTTGCTCTGTCATTTTCACTTCTTCTGGAGATGGTATTTTCCTCTCTGTGCCTCCCATTTACTTACTTCTCCCCTTTCAGTGGTGTAGCCACATCCTAAATCTTCCTTTTTAATGATCAACTCACTTGAATTTCCCATTCTTTCATTCATTCATTCATCAAACTGTAATGTGGCACTTTCTTCACTGAGTCCTTGATTACATACTGCCCTATATTGTTGTTAGGTCGTTGCAGTAACCCGGGGCATTCCCCAAAGCTAAGCCTCTGTTAGCCTGGGTCCCTGAACCAAGAGGATGTGGAGCAGAGCCCTGCCTCCTCCATGATTTGTGAAAGACACCTCACATACATGGGAATTTAGGCATTTATGGTTTTAAGTTTCTGAAATTAGCATCAATTAAGTGATCCTGCCTGATACAGGTATCTTACCTCCTGAGTAAGGCTAAGTACAAGGACTGTGTCTTCTCATCCCCTCATGTCTCATGGTACCTCAAGGAGTACAGTGCACTTACTAGGCTTTTAGTATTTGTTGGTAAGCGAAAGTATTTTCCTTCTATTATAGCATATTGGGATTGAAAGGGATAACTAACCACCTAATGTCAATATTTGTTTGTCTGAATCTTTTCTATATATTTTCTGCTTGGTGTTGGAACAATTCCAGTGACAATTTCATTCCATTCCAAGTCAAACTGTACATTTTTTAGAAACTTATTCTAGAAATTTCAGCCTCATGTAGATTTTTAAAAATGATTTTTAATGTAGCATCCTTCCCTTGGTCTGAAGAGGCTCTCAAGTAGTAAGGAAAATGCTGGTGCCTGAGCCCTGCTCCTCTCTGTGCTGGTATGGAGAAGGGGGTGGTTTTCTCCTGCCTGGGAGAATTTACATCAGTGTATTCCATGATCCAGGTAGAATTGTCCCTCCATTCAAGAAAAGCCTTAAAAGGCACCAGGCCACTTGTGGAACAGTTTTCAGACATGGGACATGGCCAGCGGGTGAAGGAAAAGCTTTCTTCTGGCCACCTTGAAGCCTGGAGGGGCTTTGAGGAAAGGAAGGTGCTCTCTATGGTTGTGAACTGTGAGGACAAAGACACTCTATCTGGGATTCCAGGGATTTTTCCCTGAGATGTTATAAGGCAATCCCAACTGTTGCCACAAAACCATGCAGAGACATTCATCTGACAGCCCTGAGCTTGGCTGTGCTGACTCTAGTCACAGACGACCCTACACTTTCCCCAGGGAAAAATCCATGATTAAGAGGCGTGGGAGGGTCCACTTGCAAGGATGCTGTTGACGTCCATCTGGATAAAGCCCGTAGGGACCGTGATTTATTTCCGTGAACTGCGTCTCAGGGCTCTGCAGCCAGCGGTGGCCTGCAGAGAAGCACCATGTTACATACGCAAGAGCACGCTCAGCCCCTGAGCTATTCAGCCCCAGAGGGGTGTAGAAAGTTAAAAGCTCAGCAGAGGAAATAATATCACAAATTAAATGGTTTTGAATCATAGCAAAAGGAGTTTTTCTTGGAAACTGTTTTGTTTCTTTAAATCAAAAACAAAACCTCTCAGACTGCAGAAAAACACAACCCAGAGACGTAGGCAATTTGGGGAGCTCGTCACTCTTTTGCTCCCTCCCCTTTCGCTCCTTCCCCTTTCATTTTGAAGACTGATTTCTTTGACAACTGAACAGTCCCCCAGATGAGCCTGTGACTTTCTAAGGCCAAGAGATTGAGTTTTCTTCAGGATGATAGAAAGAGGAGAATAGAAAACATGATGAATGTATTCGGGCTCAATCCTGAAACAATTATTTAGTCCGTCTACTTTCCAGGCACTGTAGAGGTGAAAAGGAACAAGACTCAGCCCCTGTCTTCAAGGTGGAAGAAAAACCCATTCAATAAATAATTGTGGTGAGTTTTGATACATAGATATGTAGCAATCTAACATGTGTAAAGCAGCTTTCTTAAGAAAAAATAACTTTTGTTGAATGCCACCATGTGCCAAGAGATCACTATTTCTCACTAAAACCCAATGAGGTAGAGGTACCCATTATTATTCTCTCCTCATAGATGGGGAAACTGAGGTACAAAGAGGCTAAGTAACATGGTCAAGATCTCATAGCAAGTAAGAGGTGACTGCTATAACTAGAACCAGATCTGTCTGCTTCTATCACCAACAGACTTAACCATAGAGTTATACACACACTCTTTATTTTATTTAACACTCCCAACGGACCTGATAGGTAACAACAAATATGCTTGTTTGACTAAATGAGGCAATGGACACAGACAGGTTAAGTAATAACTTGCCCAAGGTGTCATGGCTAGTAGCAGAGCCAGGACTTGCTCCAGGTTTGTTTCCAGCAGACTGTCTCTGGAGGACCGTCCTAGGCAGCGGGTCAGGACAGATTCATGCTATCTACCAGATATAGGAGCGGGGGTTTGGTATCAACTAGCATCCAGCACGGTGCCTGGTATCTACCAACTCTCTGTTAGTGTTTGTTACCTAAAATTTAATTCAACCTTCTACTTCCTCATAGTGGAAGAAAATAAGATCGTGAGAAGTAAATGACTTACTTGAATTTGCAGAGCTAGTAAGTGCAATTACTTAAAAACTGAAGTGTGAGAAGGAGTTTGCAAGAAGACAAGAGCCTGGTTATTAGAACTGAGGTGAGGTGGTATATTTGTAATCATTTAGATAGGCTAAGTTACACTGAGAGTATATATTTTTTTCTCTTTAGCATAACCAAATCTCAATTGCCAAAAGGTTTACCAAACAAAAGCTTATTTGTAGTTTATGCTTTAATCCTGTGGCTTGATGGAAAATTCAACTTATACTGGTCTCTCAGGACCCAGGCAGAAAAGGGCTCTATCACTGTATGATTCCATCATCTCAACACAAAGTTTTGGGGTTCACCACAGCAGAGAAGGAGAGCATGGAGAATTACACACAGGCTGAAATGCTTCCACCGGGACATGAGCCATATCACTTCCACTCACTTCTCATTGACCAAAGCAGCTAACATAGCTGCTTCTAACATTACGGAGGCCAGGCAGTGACTTCCTTAAATCCTCCCTTGTGCTTGGTGGGAGCATAGACATTAATGACACATGATATTTGAGTGTTTAGGCTCTAGAGTTGGAGAGTTATGTCTGCGAATTTCATCTGAGATGTTTATTGCTATGTGATCTTGACTATTTCTCATCTGTTTTTTCTTCTTCTGTAAAATGGGTCAATAATAGTAACATATCAAACACTTAGCCCAGTGTCTCACACGACGTCAGCCCTCAATACATGTTAGTATCACCAAGAGGTCACAATCAGTTGGGAAGTACGACAGGTATATTTCTGTTTTAGAAAGGAAGAGGAGGTAGATATGAGGGCAACAAGACTGGCTACAGATACAGTAGTAAGGAAGCTAGAGCAGTGTTCCAGGCAAGAGATGATGAAGGCCTGAACAGGGCAGTGGTTGCAGAGAGAGAGGGATCAGATCTCAGAAAATTAAGAACTTAAATTCCCAGGACTTGATGATAGTGAATTTTTTTTTTTAATGTTACTTAAGTTCTCTTCAGTACCTTGGAGGTTCACAGTTGGTGGCATGAGGAGGAGTGAGGCACCATGGTAAAGTCATAAAGGAGAAGAGACTCTCACAGGAGGCAGGAGGAGCAGCAATGGGTACCCAGTGCTACTGCCTCTCTACCCCCACCTCAGCTTGAGGTAAATGAGGAATGGAAGAATGAGAAACCATAGAGAGAGTGGTAGGGGGATGCTATGGTAAATGTTTGTATCTCCTCAAAATTCACATGTTGAAACCTAATCCCCAATGTGCTGATATTAAAAGCTGAGGTAATTAGGAGGTGATTCAGTCATGAGGGTGGTGCCCTCATAAATGGGACTGCGCCCTTTAAAAAGAGGCCTGAGGGTGCTTGTTTGCCCCTTTGTCATGTGAAAACACCAAGAGAAAGTGTCATCTATGAAGCAGAGAGCAAGCCCTCACCAGAAAGTGAATCTGCTGGCACCTTGAGCTTGGATTTCCCAGGCTCCCGAACGGAGCAATACATTTCTGTTGTTTATAAATTACCTAGTTTATGGTATTTTTGTTACAGCAGCCCAAACTGACTGAGGCAGGGGAGCAGTGTCCTCAAGAAGTGTGAGTTTCTGCTAAGGCCAGAGGGAGACAGTGCAATGGAATGAGATTTCCTGAGGAGACAAAGGGTGAATACTTGCCAAGGGACTGACTGGGAACCAATCATCTTTTGGGCTCCAGATCTCTAGGGAAGGTTACAACTAGGAAGCATGAGGCTTGGGGTTTGAGGGAGGGCAATGCCCCGACCTCAGGGTCTTATCTAATTTCTCTGTGTGGTCCCAGGATCTAGCATAGAATACACAGTCCATGCTTGACTAATGTTTCTTAAGTTGGAAGGGAGGCCCCCTTTAAGAAGAAGGGAGAGGCTAAAAAGCCCCTTTCCTGGCCAGACCTGATATTATTCTATCACTAATGTTGGACTGAAGACATTAGGCAGCAAGTGACAAACACCAACTGAAGCTGGATAATTTTGCAAGGCTATTCCTATAAATTACCCTGCAGACATAAAGTGTTGTCACTTTTGTCACTGTTTTGTCTTTGAGCAGGACAGGGAGTGCCTCTGAATTGAACATTCCTTGGCCAGCCTTTCCGAGGCAGAGACTGACAGAGCTTCTGAGGACAAGACCTTGGGTGTGAGCATGCGGAAGTCTCTGCCTGTTACTGTGTTCCAGGACAGCCCTAGCTGGACCCCACACACACGCTATGGACCAGGGGAGGAAAATGGACATTGGCTCAGCTGAGTATCAGCTGTGTGGGCAGTGCATAAATAGCTGGGCCTTTTTGCCCAGTGGTGGTACAGTTACTGCCCATCACTCTGCAGATCACACATGGCCAGGAGTAGCTTTTGCTCCTGCTTTCATGATACTCAGTGCACTGCAGCACTTTCTTCTCTTGTTATCAGATAGCGTGTGCCCAAGAGAAAGGTGAACATATAGGAACATTACCAGCCATATACACAGACTCCTATGTTGCCATCCAAAACCAAATAAAGATGTTTTTGAACCAACTGCACCATAGATCCCGTCCCTCTATACAGGTTATAAAGAATCAAGTTGCTCCCCTCATTCTATTTGCTCATTAAATAAACTATTGTGGTAAAATACATATGAGATAAAATTTACCATTTTAATCACTTGTTTAATCATTGTTAAGTGTACATTTTAGGGCATTAAGTGCATTCACATTAAGTAGTTTTACAATGTTACGCAACAGAATCAACTTGTTTTTGCGTTGAGTGCCAGCCACCCTTGTTTCTGTCTTTTTCATATTCCTGCAAATATATCTAGCACTTCCCTCCATCTTCCCTGAGTACATAAAGCTTAGAAAAGATGACACCATGAACATTGCTCTGAAATGCCATTTGCTGCTCTGTAGGAAGCGGGCATTATCAGATTTCTTATGCTCTCGACCCACTGGCATTTTGCCTGTGAGTTATATGACTCTACTCCTGGGCACTTGGTATAGCGATTGGCCACAGTGTGAACCACACACCATTCAAGACCTACACCTCCTTTCCTCCCTTTCTGTGAAAAGACAACCATGCTGAAATTCTTCCATGATTATAGAAGCTAGGAAAAAGCAAAAATTAACAAAATAACACAATATTACCATTTCTATGGTTTTGACTTGGCTAACAAAATTATTGATCAATAAGCCTAAGTTGGTAGCACTGCTAAACTTTTCCCATGATCCCTCTTCAGTAAGCTGTCTTCTGGGCCCATGTTTCCTGCTTGCTTAGCTTCCCAGAAGTCCAGCCTAGTGTTGGAATGAAGTAAAAAGAGGGAGAGGAGTGGTTAGCAAGGCTCTTAGTCTGGCCTGCTATAACAAAATACCTTAACCCACATGTCCAATAAGCAATAGAAATTTATTTCTCACAGTTCAGGAGGCTGAGAAGCCCAACAACAAGGTTCTGGCAAATTCAGTGTCTGGTGAGGGCCTGCTTCCTTCCAGATGGTACCTTCCTGCAGTTCCCTCACAGGGTGGAAGGGGCAAGGCAACTCTTTCTGGCTTTTTAAATAAGGGCATTAGTTCCACTCATGAGGGCTCTGTCCTTATTACCTGATCATCTTCTAGAGGCCCTACCTCCTAATAGCATCACCTTGGGAGTTTAGATTTCAACATATACATTTTGAGGGGACACAAACATTCAGACCCTGTGCACTTTTGGTGTTCCACCAGAAATAGGTCTGCCAACTGGTGTCATTTTTCTATTGAAATAGAAAGCCTATATCTTAATGAAGGTTTTCGTATCTTTCTGTTGGGATAAAGACTCAGAGGGTCATTCTACAAAGAAACACCATGTCAAAGTAGAATCTCCTTTGGAACACAGAGGTAGGGATAGGTTGGTGATGTGGAGGAAAGCTTAAATTATAGAATTTATTTAGCCGTCTGTTCAATAAATCTTAACTGAGCACCTACTGTTGTGTCAAGTTCTGTATTGGATGCTACAGGAACTAAAATTAATCAAATGATTCCTGCCCAGTAACTTATAGTTCAGGGGTATGACCTTGCCTATCCAGGTGCTGTGCCCTTAATGCACAGTGACCCCCCAACCCCCCGCACTTCCATATCACACAGACAGCGCCTCATGAAAAGATGCTGCGAGCTACCCATCTCCATTCACGGAGAAAGGCCTAGACCTTCTTGTTTCATTCACATATTGTTCCCAGCTTCCTATTATGTCTCTACATTAATTGGGACCTAATATCCTACTGATTTTTTCAGGCCCAGGTCTAATGTCAGATTCAACATCTCTATCTTGATACTCAAACATTCTCCCATGGTCACTGCTTAACACTCAAGTCCTGGATCTCTTCTCTCATCTCTTCTCTGGTCCCTCCTCTTTCTGACTTATCCTGACCCCTTGAACCTTCTCCTCACCTTGATCAGCCTGGCTGATACCATCTACATACCCTGGCCCTTTCTCTAGGGGAGGTTTAGTCAGCTGCACAACAAATTCTCAAATCATAAATTAATTTTCTCCCTGCCACCCAGATGAAGTTAAAACTGCAACGAGTACTTGTGTGCTCAGAGAATATCAATATCAGCCCATTTTAACACTAGTCCAAGGAAAGTAAGCACAGAGAAAGAAGCAAGAGGTTATGTTTGTGTCTATAACTTCCTGCAATATGTCTTCTTTGATGCTTTCTGAAGAAACATAGAAGCACTTTCTCTGCTTTATTTTTCTGGGTTACCCATAATGCCACTCTATTCCCTAAGGGTAATAACCTTAAGTATAATTTCCTAAAATATAACTGGTAGACATTCCTCTACCCCCATACCCCTTAGCACCTACTAACACCCCATAGAACTAGCATTCTGCAGAACACAATTAAGAAAAAACTGAGCTAACCCCAGCCATCTTTTTCAGAGATTCTGGATTCTAATTAAGGTTTAGATATTCTTCCAAACAAATCAAGGTAGCACTGTGGGTACACTGCCAAATGTAGATGAACCAACCAGTTATTGATGTCAAGTTCAGTTAAAATTCTCTTCAGGTCGTTATGATTGAACTTATCTTTTACATGGTTGCCTGAGCAGTCTTTCTAAAATGCAAACTGGAGCTTCACCATTTGCCTAACCAATAAAATCTAAATTGTAGAAAACAGAGTTCATTGCCTATCATGAGTGAATCCTACCTGCTCTTCCAGCCTCATCTTCTCTGGACTCCTAAGGCCACCTCAGACTCTATCCAAGCTACCTTTTTTCAGCTACTGACTACTCCACATTTTTCTTTGTCTCCAGGACTTTGCAAATGTTGTCTCCTCTACCTTGGACTTCCTCTTGCACTGGTAGTATGCTCCCACTCATCCTCCAAGTCTTAGCTCAAATACCCCTCCACGAAAGGCCTTCCTTTCCTCCAAACACAGACTTAAGAGCTTTCTCTCAACTCGTGTTAAAATTTGTTTACATTTGCATCTACTCATCACTCATTAATTGTGTCCTGTATAGTTTTCCCACTTGTTGGTGAGCCTTCTGAGGGCAAATACTCTGTTTTATTAATATTTTTAGCTCCAATATCTAGCACATAGACAGAACTTAATACATATTTGCTGAAAGAATGGGTGATTAGACGAATGAACAATAAAAGTAGAGGGTGCTACTGCTTGGTTCCAGATGTGTAGCTGGTATTCAATAATGCTGGAATGGAGAAAAATAGGCTTCAGTTTGCTTGGTCACCAGTTGATATTTCTTACCTACAAGAAAAAACATTGAACAAATAAAAAGTATTGCCAAATGATATGATTTTAAAGACATAAGTGAAACTATTCATAGAAAAATATTAGGGAGGCACCTAGTGTCTCCTCATGAAGGAATCTGTTTTTCCTCTATTTACCATCTTCTCTAGCACCCATTGTTTCTCCCTGTTTGACTTCTTCCCATGTTTTTAAGCATGTCCAAACATTCCCTGTTAAATAAGAAGAGCAAACAAACAATCTTCAATCATCCTTGAGACACTATGGCTATGGTCTGTAATGGAATCACAGCTCTATCAGGGTCATGATATGCACATAGTGTATTTTGATTGCCTTAAAGTATTTGACAGTGTATTTCATGAAATTCTGGCAGACAGAGTGGAAAAGGAAGATTAAGAATTATGTGATAGTTGGCTGGGCATGGTGGTGCATGCCTGTAATCTCAGCAATTTTGGAGGCCAAGGCAGGCTATCACTTGAGATCAGGAGTTCAAGACTAGCCTGGCCAACGTGGTGAAACCCCACCTCTACTAAAAATACAAAAATTAGCCAGGCATGGTGGTGCATGCCTGTAATCCCAGCTACTCAGGAGGCTAAGATAGGAAAATCTATTGAACCCAGAAGGCGGAGTTTGCAGTGAGCTGAGATCACGCCACTGCACTCCAGCCTCAGTGACAGAGCAAGACTTTGTCTCAAAGAAAAAAAAAAGAATGATGTGACAGTCTTGCTCAAAAGGCATGGGTCATGGTCACAGTTAATCTGGAGGCAGGTCTTGGTGACAAGCCAAGCAGTTCTCTTCTGTAGCCTTACCTTCCTGTGAGCTTCCTCTCTGCATTCTGTTCTAGCCATGCTGGCCTCTTTTCAGCTTCTGGTACTTGCTGGGCTCCCTTATGTACCAGGTTTTTTTGGCAGAAGGCCATTTCCTCTACTTGGAAATTCCTTCACTTCAGTCCCATCCTTAACTAGCTGACTGTGTTCATTTCTCATCTCACACATCACTTTCTCCTCCTCAATAAGGTCAGAGCCCCTTATCGTTGTGCTCAGGACCCTATGTGATTCTTTTGGCTCCAGCTTCACTTATTTGTGGGTTACTTTCCTCTTTCACTAGATTATAATTCCCATGCCTGATTTATCTCTCTAGTGTATTCCCAGCGCCTATGCAGCCCTTGACTTGGATGACCAAGTGAATGAGTAATAAATCTGAAGTCCAAGTTAAGCAAATACAAAGCCTGGAAGTGTGTGGGAGGCTGCCTGGGGTCCAAAGCTGACAGGAGCAAGCAAACAAGGTAAGGAAGTTCATGTTCAGGCAAAATGAGTTTGCACTGACTTCCTTGGACCAAGGTCACATGCAATAGTATTTCATTTAGAAGCCCCAGGTTGGCCCAATCCTTCTTAAACTCACAATTATCTGATAGTTGAGAGGACTGATCAATATGTTGGAATACTGGATGTAAGACTCAGAAAGAATACACCATCAGTGATCATTTAAGTATTGAACGTCTCTTATTAGTCCCATACTCTAACCTCTAGGGGGAGCTCAAGGATCCCCCCTCCTCTCACAGGATGCCCCAAATTGAAGTGGTAGAGTTCTTGGTGGGAAGGACAGGCAAACAGACATGGAGCTGGACTGAGCAAACACTTTTTTATTCACCCCCTGTTTTCGATTTGTTTTTTTCCTTTCCTCTTCCTTCCCTGTTGAGTTTGCCATCATATAGGTTGATTCAAGTAAGGGCATAAAAGTCCTGCAAAGGTGCTCTACTCTGGGTTGCCAGGGTGGGAGATGTCATAGGGATTTGGGGTTAATGCTAGAATTAGGAGTAAAGATTGAGCTTCTGCCTGGTACATTCTTTGTGCCTTTATTCCTTAAGCTGTCATCATGATGGGAGGCAAGAGGTAGAAGATACAGCTACCACATGGATAAACCAGGCAATGTGCTAGACTCGGGAATGCCATGATGAGCTAGACATAGTTCCTGCCCAAAAAGACCTTAACTCTCACCATTTAGTCAGTCAGACTTCTGTGTTTAACCTAAATAATTACTGGCAAAATGCAAGATAGAAGAGTCCTGGTTAAATAATACAGTAGTAAAAAATAAACACAATGCAACAAAACAAAAAACCAAGGGGCTGTAATTTACCATAAACTCAAAATAAAAACGTAGTGTGATGTGGCCACTGAAAACGTTTGTGTAATTTTAGGCTCCATTAATAGAAATATACTATGTGGATCAAAGGAGTTAATAGTCCCATTGTAATTAGTGTTTGGTCAGTCCACATCTAGAGTATTGTGTTTCCTTCTGGGCACCACATTTTAAGAGGAACATGGAAAAATTAAAGTGTGTCCAGAGAAGGCTGGCTATGATGGGAAGGGACCTGGAAACTCCGTCATCCAGGGATAATTGAAGGACTCGGGAATGCTTAGCCTGGGAAATAAAAGACTTAGGTGGGGACATAATAGATATTTTCAAAGATTTGTCACATAGAAAAGGGCATGGGCCAACTCCATGTATTGTTCCAGAAACAGCACTTTGGGTGAAAGGTGGAAATGTTGAGGAAAGATGTCTAGTTCAGCATGAGGAAAAACTCACCATAGCATCCAGGCTGTCCAACAGTGAGCCAGATGATCTCTTCTCTTAGCACTTTGCTTTCTGGTCTCCTTTTCTACCTCTCCTTCTCAGGGTTGGAACTGATGACGTGTAGGTTACCTTTCCTTTCTCTAGTCCTTCTTGGTTTCCCTAATGGAATGAAGCCATAGAGCTCATTCCTGTGTGAGAGAAAGGTAACGTTGTCAACTAACAATATTCTGGGCACTTTACAGAGATGATATTAAACCCTGAGGCAAAGGATCATCTCCATTTCACAGATAAAGAAGCACAGCTTAGGTAACTTGCTCTGGATCACATAGTTATTAAGCAAGGGAGGTAGGATTTGAACGGAGGAATTCTGCTCTTGTACTTTATTCTCCTAACCTCTCTGCCATACTTGCCTCTCCCTCACTAAATATAAATTCATAAAAATCCAAAAAACAACAAACAGGTGAATTTGTAGTTTGGGCCAATATGGGCTAATGGAGTAGATGGAGCAGGATTTTTTATTTTTATTTTTTTACCCCCAGCCAATAAGGGGCAGATATAAACACATAGCTTGTATGGGTGTGTTGAGGGCAGTAGTGCTCACTGTTCTCCTCAGCCTGCCACTATTTGCCACCTGAACTCTGCAGTATCTCTGTTAAAAGAAAATAGCACTGAGATTTACCTCATGCTCCAGATGGTCTGTATATGTCAATGGGTTGAGCCTGTCTTCCTCACCTTCTTTTTCTGATACTCTCCCCTCATTCCACTGGAATCTGGATATTCCATTTTAATTGTGTTTTTATTGCTTTACATAAGATAAAGCTTTTATAATGAAGAAAAATATTGAAAAGCCTCTTCCTCTTAAAAACATCTGTGACTCGCCAAATACACACAAACCACAATTGAATAAAGCCATGATTAAAGTCTATGTAGAATAAATCTCTCAATGAATAGAGTTTTGCTTTTTGTTACTACGAGTCATCCAAGCCCCTTGATGTATGTTGGGCCCTCTTGTTCATAGACCTCAGTCCTATCATCACTTTCCCCAGCCATGAATCTTATCCTGTGCGATTGCTCAATGGGAAGAAGTCTTGTCTGACAGGAGGCTGAGGGAAGGCTTCCTGGAACATGTGTAGAAAAATCAGGAAAATGACCCAAGTGAAAGGTAAGCACAGAAGAAGAAAATCAGCAGCAAACTGATAGCTTTCCCAGCTGGAATCCCTGCCTGTGCTGAATCCAGAGGCTGCTGGAAAAACTGAGCAAGACTGATTTAGGGGAGTTTTACCCAGATTTTGGTCTTCTGGCTCTTGCTCTGTGTAGAATCATGTTGTAAAATAAAAGTAAAAAAAAAAGAAAAGAAAAAAAAAAGAAAACTTCCAACAGTCTCCAAAACAACATATTTTCCAGAGATAAATTTATATTTACCACCAAAGGCTGCATATCTGTGGCACGAGATACCTAAATGTAAACCAAAGAACTTCACTACATGATCTGAATATGTGATTTCTGGTATACACAGGCAACATTTACTTTGATTTTATTGCTTAGAGCAACTATTAATTAAGAGAACTTGCTGGCCATCTGTTCTGATAAACTTCTGGTGGTTTGAATTCTTTGCAATATTTTTTTCTAGCTAAACTTCCCTTATGACAATCATAAGCCTCATTTTTATTGTGTTCATGATCTTTTGCCCAAAATAGTGATATTTTTATTTAATGGATAAAAGAGAGATTGTGATTACAGCAACAACTGTTATGGGCTGAGAAAGGAGCCAACTTAAGAAAGAAAGAATAGAACTGGTTGTTATTTTTAAAGGACATTCTTCAAATATGACAAACTGTAAATAAACTGTATATTGCCCTTTGAGCGTAAGAGCCTGAGGTGGAAACTCCACACATGGCCATCAGGAGGCCTGGTTTGGGGTTTTCAAATGCTTCAAATGACTCCTGACATGGTTTGACTACGGAATTCATCTACTTAAAGATGAAGGAAGACAAACTCTGAAACTGATGGGAGCTACTTGTTTTACACATTGAACTGTGACATTTTTCATTTTTACAACCATTGCTGATGTAAGTGTTATGTAAACTGTCCTGGGTGCAGTAAAAACAGCCCCTCTGGGAAGCCTTAGGACAGTCCAAGATGTCTGACACCGAGGAGGAGGACTCTATCTTTTGCTATCAAGAAGAAAAAGAAACTGAGGATAAGAGAAAAGAGGATGCTTGCTCAGATTTATTTCAAGAAGGAAAAACTCCACCTCAGGTCTCCATTGTGGTGCTTTGCTTGCCACCATGTCTTTTTTTCTACGAATGGGACCAAGGCTGGTGCTATGTGGCAGGTGCCTTGCTCTTTCTGCCTCTCTGTCAAATATACCTTCAAGGCCTGACACACACCCTCTCCTTCCTACCCATGTCTCCACCTCCAGCTTCCTTTTGGGATAGGTTCCTACCTTCTTGGGACTTAGTTGTCATCCACACCACGTTTTCCCCAGTATGATGTTAGTCAGATGGTCCTCTTTCTGACTTCTTCTTACCAAAGGCAGAGGTTGGATTCCCATTGGTAGAGCTCAAGCCAGGACTGCTCTGTCCAAGGCCAGTTTGCCTGAGAACCAAAGAAATGAGACTTGTCAGATTTCCTAAGCAAGAACAGGTTGAGACCACTGGGGAGCCATGTGTGGTGTAGGACCTCGCTGTTCAAAGTGCAGTCCCCAGAGCAGCACTGTGTATGTCACCTGGGGGTTTGTTAGACATGCAGGATCTTAGTCCCCCATCCATCACCTACTGAATCAGACCTGATTCACGTGAACCTGAAAGTTTGAGAAACACTTCCATAGAGAACTCAAGGCAGGATTAGGGTTAGGGGTGCATGGCCAGCTGAGAGTTTGGAACTCAGTAGGTTTGAGACAGGAGTGGGAGCAAGTCATCAATAAGTAGGTGGAGGCCAAGGTGTGTGTGTGGGTGGGCCGGGTGATTGCTGCCTACACCAGAGGGAGTTGGGGGCTACCTCTATGTGCTGTGGATATGTGGTCTATGGGTATATCCAGACTGAAAGTTGAAAGTTAACCCCCAATCCTCTATTCAGTCTCCAACTGGGATGTAAGGGCCCGGAGGACAGGGGCCCCATCTTACTCCTCTGTCTACTCTGGGCTTAGCATGGCACCTTGCACATCACAGATGTGCAGTCAGTGTCTGCTGAACTGAATAAGGTCCCTTTGGCCTCACCTGTCCATCACACAGCTTGGGGTGATTATAGTGGAGTCACCATTGATTCTATACTTCTCGCAGGAGTCTCCTGGTGACATAATGACATTTTGATATTTTCTTCAGGAAAAAAGCACATTGCTGGATTAGATAGGGTCCAGCATCACAACCCTTGAGAGTCCAAGCAATACTCTAAAAGACCCAGGCCTCTGCTTCGGTGACAACTCATCAATGTGCCATTTCTGCAAAAAGGAAAATGGACCTGCTGTTTCTTGCTGTTATTTTCTGAAAAGTCAGTGCCCAGATGCCAAGCCCAGAACCTTGCTGTGCACTCAGGAAACCGTTATTGCCAGCCTCTGCAGACCCTCAGGAATGAGCTCTGCTTGCAACAGCCTTCTCCTGGCAAGGGTTAATACTAAGGTGCAGCTGAAGGAATGTGAAGACTGGAAAGCCAGCTTGGGGGATTGCTATTGCAATCAGAAGACGGCCCAAGTCAGAGTTCCAAAGCCCTTTGAAGGTATGCCAGCTAAGACACATGTTTCCAATTATCATATGCAATCTCGAGACAGTGTGCAAGTTGCACTTTCATTATGTCAAAGTGAAAGGAACGGTGGGGGCGAGATAAAGGGGGAGAGGCTGCTAAGCTGGAGACTGCACTTAGCTGTGGCACCAAACGTTAGCCAAGGCGCCTGGCTGGCCTCTCCAACCCAAGTCTCCCACTGGAGCCAGGGGTGCACGGTACCTACTCTGAGAGCCTTTTTTTTCTTCTTGCTTTGGGGATCGAGGAAACCCAGCTGATATGGCTGGAGGAGGCCCCATCTTCAGGAAGATATTTGACCAGCTCTTTGGTGTTTGGTCTTAACAGAGACAAGATTTTGTGAAAACCATATGGCGACGTTAACTGCGTTTTCCTACAGGATTTCACAGGATTATTCTCTGAATTTTTCTAAGGTCTGGAATTGCAAGAGAAGCTAACTCCTCTGCCAGTTGTAGCTCAGAATGAAGTGAGAGAATACACAGAGACTCTCACTTCTCTTAGCGATCTCTCTCCCATTGAGGCTGGGCAGCCTCTTGGTTGGATTTTACCCTGTTCTTAATTCTGGAGTAAGTCTCAGCATAGGACAATAATTTCACTCAACTTATTTTCCATGCGCAGTTTGAAGTTGTTTCCTCCAGGAAGTCTTTCCTGGCTTACTCTTTCCATTGGGCTACTTCTTATTACAGTAGTCATCATTTAGAATGCTTATTGGATGGATTTGTATGTTACACTGTGTTTTTAAGTCAGTGTGTGGGTGCATGTGAGTGTAGAATGAGCACTTCCTGGCTGCTTCTTAGCTTCCAGGGATTATTCACACATACACACACGCATATGCATACACACTATCTTTGTGTGTGTACGTTTGTATATTGTGTCTATATCTGTGCATGTATGTGTATATAGCTGTGTGTACTGTGTATTTACAAATGTTTCATATACAGTGATTTATTATGTACCAAACATTGAATCAAATGCCTTACAATACAATGAAGTGGGTTCTCTTATTATCACCTACATTTTACATATAAGAAAACCGCAGTGCAGAGAGAGAAGTAATTTGTCCAGTGTCACTCAGCCAAGCCATGGGTGAGGCCAAGCTTTATCCCTGATGGTCTGATCTTGCTCTTGACACCAGCCTCTGAAAACTACCCAGATGCCTCACATGCCTCAGGGAGGACCCTGTTTTCAACTGAGACCATTAACGCATGTATGGCTGACACAAGGTAGGTGCAGGGGATAGAAGGAGACAGGGTGGGGATGCCGGGGATAGAGAAAAAGATGGAAACTAAGTTCTGTCTTCCCTTCCTTAAGACATTGATTGCCTGCCACATGCAAGATTGGGTCCAGGTGCTGAAGAAACACAGATGTGCTGCATCCTTGACTTGAAGGAGCAGCCCTGGGTTGGAGGGATTCTCTGCAGGCTGCTGTGGTGGAGGGAAGATTTGCACAACTTACTGTTGGCCCTGGGCCCCCTGAGCCATCTTCACACACCCAGGTGAACTTTGGGAAGGTCAGAGCTTTTCAGTTGCAAACCCAAGTGAATTAGAGCAAAACAGATCCCACGTGCTTGACACGTGGAAACTTTCAAAGCCAATGGTTTATAAACTTGCCAAGGGCTGGGGGAGTAAACACATCCCAGAGAACAGTGGAGCACTTCTCTGGCATTGATACACATAAGCAGAAAGCACAGCCTTCCCCGCCGCTTGCCTTAAGATAGTCTTCAGTCTTAGAACCCAGAGGCTTGCTCAAAGCTAATCCACATAAAGTGCTTAGTGTGGTGCCTGGCACATACCAAGCTCTTAATAAATGCTAAGGTCACTATTAGTATTGCTTGTCACAGAATAAACTTAGGATACATCTATAAAACTGTCCATAAGCTTCCTTGCCTTGTGGAAAGTTGTTCCACTCTATTCTAACTTTTCAAAACAAAAATTTATTATACACTTCTTAAGTACTAGCTAGTTTTGTATATTTATATATATTATTTCGTTAAATTATCTCTCAGCCCTCTGAGAAAAGCGCTATTATCATCCATATTTCAGAGGTGAAGAAATCACCAGAGTTTCCATATGTCAATTGTCAGAGATGTTAAGCAACTTGCTTAAGGTTACACAGCCTTAGCAGAAATACTTGTTTGACTCCAAAGCCCACCAACTATGCTGGAATCACTAGAATCCAGGTGGCCTACCTGAACTCGGATTCAGGCATCTGAAGCTGAATAGCTGCTTGTTCTTGCTTTTACCCTCCTGGTAAAAGCAGGCTATGCCTTATCTATCTATCTATCTATCTATCTATCTATCTATCTATCATGGCCCGGCTATGCCACATCTATATTCCATGATGTCCACTGACCAGAGGGTTTCCCTTCTCCAGTCCATACATGTGCCAATAAACAAATATTCAGTAAGCACCAATATGGCTGCTTCTCTCCTATAATCAACACAGGAATTGTTAAGTTTGGAATAAATTACTTTGCCTAACACTTGTATAGGACTTGACTGTTTGCTTTCAAATACTTGGTTTTGCTTCTTGCTCACAACTCTGGGATATAGGAATGATTATTTTCATTTCACAGCTGCAAGAACTGAACTCAAAGAGGAACTGTTGCTTGCCAAAGTTTCACAGATAGAAATGGGGGAGGGGGACCAGAACCAAGCTCTGCTGACACCAAGCCCAGAGTTTGTACCATGACACTGGGCTGCTCCCTCGGCACTGGGTTTGGCTGGTGACCTCGACTCTGAGCACCCGTTGCCTCCCACTGTTCCGTTCAGGCCTGTGTAAGAAAGACTCCCAGGCCCCTGGGTTCTCCATAGCCCACACTCGGTTCCGCTTCTCTTGCCCAGCTGACTCTCCTCCAAGGAGCAGACACGAGACCCGGGTGCCCTTTTGTCCTCTGCTCCAGCTCTGGGCGGATCCTCCTCCCATGATGTGGATGATGCTGAGGAGAAAGTGGTAAGGCTTTTAGGAGGAACACTGCTGTTTCACGGAAATGAAAATAGCTGCTGGGTTGTTGCTGAAACTCTGTCCCCGTGGTGGGCTTTCTATTAGCAGGGAAGGGGGTCAGGCTGGGGAGGCTGGCGCTCTGGTTGGGGGAGGGCGTCAGAGGGACAACTGAGCGTACCCCAGAGTCAGGCACCCCGCGGTCTCCCAGGCCGGGGCCTGAGCCTTGCTAGCAGGGCGGACAGCCAGGGCGGGCGCTAGTTTTCTTGGGCATGGTGGAGGATGCCTTTCACCAAAGGAAGCTGCCGAGGGGAGACGGATCTGCTCTCACCTTTTGGGCTTTTGGGGAATCCAAGGCAGAAAAATCTCAGTGAGGCACAGGAAGGAAACTTTTGCAAAATGTGCTGCTGCCGCTCATCAGCAGAGGATAGTGGGCGGTTTGAAGCTGTTTTCTAGAAGTGTTCAAGTGGCTGGGGCCCTGGCGACCCGGGTCAGCCTCTCTGGGACAGCCCGGGTGGGTCTGAAAGCCAGAGCTCCCCCGCGTGTGTGGGAGCAGAGCCCAAGCTGCGGAAACCACCGGGCGCTGGGTTGTTTTTGGAAGGCTCCGACACCGATCAGCCAAACTGATATCCCTTATATTGTGTGAAAACATTGGCTTCCAGGCTGGGACTCCAGCCTTTCCGCCTAGAGCAGATTTTGCCTTTGGGTAGGTGGTGGTGTTCCTGGGGAAGGGGCCCTCCTCTTACCGGACACCCAGGAGAGCAACCTATATGGAAGTGAGGGCCTCAGCCTCCGGGCTCCCTCAGAGGGTCCTCCCTTTTGGCGGCCCAGGGGAGCCAAAGACATTTTTTAGATGTCCCAATGTCTTACAGTGCTGCGGGCAGCACTCCAGGACCCTCTTTGTTGGTGTAGCTGCTCACAAGCCAGCCTTCCTGATGGGGAGCTTCCTGAAGGCCTCCCTCTCCACTCCTCTCTCCCCACATCCCAGGTCCAAAGTCCAGTTCTAAGAGAAAGAAAGGCACCCAGAAACTGTTTGTAGGGGCACCTTGGATAGGTGAGGCCACTGGCATTGGACCCCAGTAAAAAGTCACAGACATAGATCACTGGGAGGGCTCCCTCCCGAGCCCTTTATCTCACCGAGAATCTCAGCACAGAATGTTCTAGCTGGTGTTTCTTGAACATAAATCTTTATTCCAACTGCAGTGGCTTTGACAGAAAAAAACAGGGCACATTTCATCATGCTTCTACCCTAATCAAATGGTTCTCATGCCAAAGCTCCCTACAGTTCTAATTTGCCCTATTTGGATGGGGTTGGGGGTGGGGCCGGACAGCGAGAGTTACAGAGGGAATGAATAAGACCATTTGCTCTTTTCTCGGATGGACAATTTGGGCCTGTTCTCTTGAAAACCAGTGTAGGCATTTCTTCCTCGGGGGGAGACAGGACGGATAGGAGGGGAAAATGTCTGTCTTACTGTAAGTGCTCTGTCTGGGGGGAAATTGTGGCTTCAGGGAAAATACGAAATGAAAGTTGCAGGGGAAGGGGGCTGTGTGAGGCTAGGTGGAGCCCTGCTCCAGGCTGAACCCTGGAGTCCCTCTGTCACCTTCACTCCTGTCTAAGATGCTCTGGATGGAATCAGTGTTGATGAACACAGTCACAAAGCTCCACGAGAACCACCCAGGTTGCTAAGTTTCCTGGAGGCTGGAGCGTGCTGGTAAAGATGAGAGATCACACCTTCCTCCTCCTGCTGCTTGTCCTCCCCTCCCCTTCGTCACACCCTCCTCTGGCCTTCCCTTTTTCCTCCTTGTTTCATTTCCCCTGTTGGGGAGAAGCAGAAAGCCGTGGTTCCCTGCCGGCCCGCTTGTCCTCCACATCTCCCGGTTCAGTTGGTTCTCACTCCATTGACTTAGTCCTTCTGCCCCACCCTCTTCTCTGCAGGTCTCACGGCCCCAGTCACCTTTGGTCACTTATGGAAATCATCCAATTAAGAGTAAAAAAGTTTTCAGAAGTTCTTTCCCATCTCTGGCTTCCTTGGCTGTGGGCCGATGTTGGGGCCCCTGGAAGTTGCTACTGTGGCTGTTAGTAGGTTGTAAGAGTGTCGAAGGCACTAATGTTTTCTTGGGGTAATGAAGTCTTTCTGCAGGAGGCTGCTGAGGGATACACCGAGGAGTGGCCATGAGTACTAAGGCCGGCTGAACATGAAACCAGATCTACTTTGACAGGCCTCGTGAGATTACTCTGTTACAACTCTTCTAGACAGCACATCTTCCCCTACAAATGAGCAGCGCGCAGATCTTTGGTGCAAGCCTTGTCCTATCTATCGAGTGCCCCCAGGACAGAGACTGTGCCTCTGAGGCCAGGGCAGCCCCGTGCCCAGTGGTGATCTGCCTCCTGATAAAGCTCCACTAACTCCCCCAAGGGAGTGACCAGAGCCCATGCTTCCAGGCAGTGGGCAGGTAATCCAATGATTAGGTAGCTTTGGCTCTGGAATGTAGAACAAAATTGCAATCCAGCAGGCTTCCTTTGCTAATCATGCCTGACTTAGGCTAGTATCTGAAACCAGTTAGCCTTTCCTGAAGTTGCAGCACTGGCTGGGGGTAGGGTAAGGGTTACAGGTGGGCCTTAGAAGGAGCCAGGGAGTACTTTGGACAATTCGGACAATGCCCCCTGCGTCTTCCTGAGACTTGCAGATGATTTTACTGAGAAAAATAACCAGTGTCAGCACACAGGATGCTTCCAAAAATTTAATAAATAATGATTCTTTAAAACTGTATAAACTATAAATTAACCATGCAGTCCTTATAATTTAAAATAATTTACAGGTTGAGGTAGGGAGGGGCCCAGGAGACTGTGGAAGGGGCAGGGGAGGGAGTGTGTCAGCAGGTCAGGCTCTTCTCACAGCCTTCCTGCTGAGCACACACACACAGGCCGTGTCGATCCGGATAAATCGCCAGGCAGCCTGCTTGCCATCCATGGTCAGCGCCTTGACAAAGGTGTGAGTCGTGGTACAATATGAGTTCCAATGCTTTGAGTCAATGCCCCGGCACCCGCTGTCAACGGGATTTGGGTCCCGGCACTTGGTCTCAAAAAAGTACTGTTTGAATACACTGTTGTTAATGTTCACTTCTCCCAACACCATCACCTCCTTGCCCTTGATGTCTGTGGCGGTGGTCTTATCCCCAACCCACACGCTGACGCTGTCACACACCGAGAACTCGCCCCTGTGGAAGATGGGGTGGGACGACGACCGCTTGCTCCTGTGAGTCCTGTTGAAGGGGGCAGCACCACCGACCTCAAAGTCCAGATCCTGAGTGTCTGCAGCTTCAGGTGGGGGCTGGGTGCTAAACAGCACACGGGGTGAACGGAGTCGTCGCTTTTTAAACAGCTTGGGGTCCACAGTAATGTTGCGGGTCTGCCCTGCCACTCGTGCAGCTATCGCCACTGCCGGGGCGCTGCGGACTCTGCGAAGGGCCGTGTCAAGGGAATGCTGAAGTTTAGTCCAGTGGGCTTGGGGGATGGTGTGTCCTGCAGGGACATTGCTCTCTGAGTGTGGTTCTGCCTGTATGCCGATCAGAAAAGCTGTGATCAGAGTGTAGAACAACATGGACATTACGCTATGCACCTGGAATGAAAAAGAAATGAGGGTGACTCCATGGAGTACTAAATGCAGTCAAAAGGCAGTTTCTGGGTCCCTCAGAGTTGACCTCCCACGGGGATCACAAAGAGATTTCATTCAAACTGGGGCACTTCTGAGAGGGAAAGGGTGTGCTAGCAATGGTTACACCGGGACAACAGGCATATGCCGGGCTGACTCAGGCAGTATGGATGTGTGATCTCCCCATCCAGGCTTCTCCAGGAAGGGACAGAGCCCCTGGAATTTTGCCCAGTAGTTCAGTATGAGCTTGGAAATATCAAACAGAATCCTTTGAGTTCTCTGACGCTTAAGGAGGCTGAGGGAGGTGGTAAGTGTCCATGTGGGTACCAGGGAGGCCGGTGGGGAGAGTTTGACACTTCTCCCTGGCACTTGTGCCTTGATGTGATGGTGCTGTCCTGCTCAGCAGTTCTGAATCCTCTGGGAAGGCACTGGGGAGATCTGCTGGGGACATGTCTTGAAGCCTCAGCACTGGGTACCCCCTTTCAGACAGTGCACTGGGTCAGCTCTAAGATCTGGTGACTCGGAGCACTTGTTATGAATTCACAAAGCATCATGTTTGGCAAAAACCTTGTGGCTCTGGGACCAACTTAGTCCAGGCACCTCTTCAGACACCACCCCACATATATAACTGTGGACCACATAATAGTTCCTCTTTGTGTGATGTTTTTAAAATGTGTTCACTTCTATCTTTTCATGAGTCTGTGAGTTCGATTAGGATTTATCATATTTATTTCACATATAAGGAAACTGATTCACAGAAAATGAACTAACACTAAAGCATTGAAGTCACAAACGAAAACTGAACCAGAAATAGAATCCAAAGTTGACCCATTACTAAGCTAGTCTGTCCTTCCATCCACCCTTCCTTCTTTTCTCCCTCCCTTTCTCTTTCACTCTTAAACATGTCTTTTCTTTTTATTATTTGTTCTTATGTGACTATAGATCAAATGGTATGGATCTATCTGTCCCCAAGAGGACTCCATACTGCACTGCAGTTACCCCACAAATAATCCCCCCACTTGGTCAAGTAGTTGTAGAATTAGTTCTGCTCCTAAAGGGCCTCTCACTGGCCTCTGTGGCTCTCCTGTGCATACTTGTAGATGTGTAGCAAACATCAGCTCCTCTGTAAACTTCCATAGATCTTCTTGGTTGGATTAGAAATATCACCTGTAAGAGTGTTCTGCAAACTTCCAATTCTCTCCTTTCTCCCATCTCTCCTTCCCACTCTCATGGGTCATTCTACTTCCTTTCCACACAGATACCACCTAGTCCTTGAAGCCTTTTCAGACCACTCTGATCAAAAATGATATCTTTCCATTCTGCACTTCAGAATAGCATAATAGTATGTGCATATGTGTATGTGCATGTGTGTGTGTGTGTGTGTGGTCTGGCATGTAGTAGGTACTCAAAAAATTTAAGGAGAATGAATGAAAGAATGAATGGGAGTGGCAACAGAAGCTCGCCATCTGCCTTCTTTCCATCACAGTGCGTGGTTTCTTTTGGCCTTTGTGCATATGGCTACACACTGCTTTTCTAATCTGTTTTAAGGCAACACATTCTTCTCCTCCATACTGTGCTTTTATTCGGCTGGAAATAGACAGCTCTTTGGTGAGACACCAAGAAGGAAATCACCAAATTTTTTTCTCTTTGGTTTCTTTGAAGAATGCTTCTGTTTGCTCCAGTTCTCCAGCTGACCATGCAAAGGAGGCAATGGCATATCTGGGGTTTTGACCATTACCAGATCTGTTGGCTAATGGTCTTGCAGATAAATGTCTGGACAACTGTTAGAGGACTGAATATTCAGTTGGCAGCAAATCTAAACCCTTTACTTTTGCTCCTTTTCATGTTTCATTTCTTTGTTCTTCTCGGTATATAATATCTCTTATCAGATAGATTAAAGGAGAAGAAAGAAAACTGAAATTCATCCCCTTATATCCAAATTCGTAACACTTGTTAGAATTTTGAGGGGAAAATGAAAATAACTAAATAAAAAGGTTTCGATGGACATAAGGGACATAATTCTCCCTATTCCCCATTACCCGAAGTTCCCACTTCATTCATGGTCTCCCCTTTGGTGGGCTCATCCTCTTCTAAGGAGCCCATTGAAATTTCTGTGCAATCGACTCCCATACCTGAATCTCTAATCAACTAGTCTTTTGAAGCTAGTTCTGCCTTCCAGCTTCTTGAGGGCAATTCTCCATAGATACTGGCATTTTAAATGCAAGACATCCAAAACGAAAATCTCCATACTCATAATCCTAATTAGGACCATCTTCTCCCCATCTTCCTTCTCTGCATACAACAGCAACAGACCCATTTTGGATCATTTGATTATTAGTTTCACAGCTACCATCTCTTTTGATCCTCTCTCCTCATCTCCCTAAACATGCTGCTTCACAGTTTCCTTTTTCTGTTACTGGAACCATCATTCATTCATCCATTAGCTCTATACCTCTGCTTATCCCTCTGCTTTTTCATCCCTGACCTCCAACCAGCCTTTTTGGTGCTGTTTTGGTAGCATTCTCTTGAAACTGTATTTTCCCTTCCATTCTCATCTCTGGGCCCCTAGTTCAGGTCATGGGAACAGTCTCCCACCTGATGTCCTGGACCCTCATCTCTCTTCTTCCAATGCCTTCTATCCCTGGTCGCCCCATTTAGCGTCTTAAAACCTGCTCTGATTTATATCACCCTGCTCAAAGGAACTGGTGCCAAGTCCCTTGTCTATAAGCCAGTAGGGACTGCTCTGCCTGGCAATGGGATCCTGCCTCCTTCTACTCCCCTCACATAGTTTGCATTCCGGGCGCACAAAACTCCTGGGGGCAGTTCCTGCTTGGGCTTCCCCACCACTGCCCTTTTTCAGACTCTTCCCTTCCAGGTATGCTCCCCTACCCTCCCAGGGCCTTTTCTGCTCTCCACCTCTGCTGGTGGAATCCTCCTGTTGTCCTTCAACAACTTCAATGCTGCCTCCCCTGGGGAACTTTTTCTAATTCCGAGACAAACTACCTTCTCTATCTCTCTCTCTCTCTGTCTCTTTTTGTTTTGTTTTTGAGACGGAGTCTCACTCTGTCGCCCAGGCTGAAGTGCACTGGCTCGATCTCAGCTCGTTGCAGCCTCCGCCTCCCGGATTCAAACAAGTCTCCTGCCTCAGCCTCCTGAGTAGCTGGGACTACAGGCACACACCGCCACACCTGGCTAATTTTTGTATTTTTTGTAGAGGTGGGGTCTCACCATGTTGGCCAGGATGGTCTTGATCTCTGACCTCGTGATCCGCCCCCCTCGGCCTCCCAAAGTGTTGGGATTACTGGTGTGAGCCACGATGCCCGGCACCTTCTTTATCTCTTAAAGCCTTCCCTTTATATTCTCTTAGGGCAGTTGTATTCTTATCCTCCCTTCTAGAGGACAAACTCCCTGTAGGCAGCAAAGTGTCCTACTCATCTTTGTTGCCTCCAGGTGACCTAGAACTCCCAGGTAACTCCACCTCTAAGAACCTGTGAGTACGTAGACAAGTCTCCTGCCTCCAGTGTTCCTTAATTCTCCATCTGTGTGAGGATGTTTAAGGTATCTTCCAACTATTATATTCTTTCATTTTAGGCACTTACGAAGTTTTCTACTCTGCCTTGCATCTGCTGGTTTGACTGAACTGACTTCACAAAGTTCCTAAACTCTAACACTGCTTTTCCACTCATAGTCAAGATACCAAATGGTATCACATTTAATCACAATGGAGATTTGTATCACAGGCAGATTGTTTCATTAAGACTTGACTATGTCTCAAATATATCTCTTATTTAGATTTTAGGTTTAAATATACATTTAAAAAAATATATATTTAATTCACTCATGAGAGTGTGTTCCTATAAACTTTTAAGTTTTTAAACAAAAACTCTCTTTTAAAAAATGATCAGTAGATAAAAGAAAAATTGAGTGCATTCTCTATTCTAGTGATATAATGCACCGTTTAGAAAAGAACATTCTTTTTATTTTTGATGTGAACCAGAGGAGACGTTTTATTTATTTATTTTTTTAAAACACCCTTTGAAGCCTTTCTCCTGAACAGATGACAGCCTTCTGTGTGGCTTTACTAAGCAGAGCTCTGCAAGCTGAATGATCAGATGGGGAGGATGCAATTAGGGGCTCACATGAACGAACATGTTCTATTTAATGTGAGAATGCTCTTTAATTGTCCTCCTCCTACTTAGAATGGAAGATCCATGACTAAGAGTGGGGTGGCCCATCGGGATGCCTTTACAACCAGCCACTGATGGGCTGCCCCACTCTCTTGCCCTCTTCTGAACCAGTGGTACATTCTGTGGATTTCCAGTGGTTCACACACTCCAATAATAGGATACATTTCTTGCACTAGGAGAATTATCTTCAAAGATTCTGGCCTCACCTGAATAGGTGATGGAGCTGCTGGACAGAGCTAAGCAACTGGCCCAAATATTTGTGATTAGGAGGGCTGACAGCACTGGGAGGCTTGGCAACCGTGCCTGGGGAGATGTGTTGTAGAAGGGAGTGAGAGAATTCCTGCCTTGGAGAGAGCCATGCCAAGAGCTGCGAGCAATTCTCGGGCTAGAGATGGGATACGTGAACCCGGGTCACTAACAGTTGGCGAGAGACGAAACTCTTGTGGCCAAGGAAATCCAGCCTCCTCCTCCTCCATCTCATTCGCCACATTCTGAGAGTGGGTCAAGGGTCGTTTCTTGTTTTACGCTTGACCTTCACTCTAAATGTTAACTGGCTGCTGTCTTCAGTTGTAAAGGCTCGAATGCTCTTGGGGGTTGGAGTGAGAGGAATTCTGTAGCTCCTCATTTCCCCAGCAAGGTACTTCAGAGGTGTCCTGGGCTGAGCTGAACAGAGAGAGGCATTGACAGAGTAAAATCCAGAGCCTCTGTTAGTATCTCCCAGACAGGATTTATTGGGAGGAGGCATGGCTTGGAAGGTACATCAGAGATTCAAGTCCAGAGGCTCTCAAACTTCAGGGCATCAGAATCACCTGGAGAGTTTGTTACACTACAGACTGCTGTGCCCCATCTCCAGAACGCTCGATTCTGTAGCTCTGGTAGGAGGACACTAAGAATCTACATTTCTCATAAGTTTCCAGATGATGCTGATGCAGTTGGTCTGGGGACCACATTTTGAGAGCCACAAGTCTAGCCTAATTCTTTAACTTTGTAGAAGACGAAAATGAGCCTTGGAGACTTGGGCTTTTGCAGCCAGTGAGTGGCAGGGCCAGTCTATGGACACCTGACTTGAGCTCAGCCTTGCTATCTTTTAGAGGAGAGAGGCCTGAAGCCATATGCACACTGTAACTGATAGGTGCTGGGATGAGTTTACTCATCCCCCAACATCGAAATGAAAATTCCATTCAACAGATTATGTTTTACCTTCCTGATGCCACAAATCCAGATATTAGGGAATATTTAGATATTGAATTGTTTCATATCTGCTTTGTTGGGTTTCTGGGCATCATGTAGACTTGATCCAAAAGCACTTAAAATGCCCATGATAGAAACATGCAACCAGAAAGCACTAGCAGGTACCGGCACCTGTGGGGTCATTGGGCTCTTGGAGGGCAGGTGTACTGGATACATGAATGGGAACCAAACCAACTGATCTGAATTCTTAGAGACATACTTTGACATGAACGAGCTGAGATAATAATAATTATTTATTGGGTATAATTTTCTAATTAACCATTACACAAACCTGGGAGGTTGGCCATATCATTCCTGTGTTAACAATGAGAAGCCAGAGATGTAGTAAGATTAAGTAATTGCATCACAGGTACACACCAAACAGAAATGGAACTCAGAGCCAGACCTCCTGTGTGCAGATCTGGAACTCTTCCACACCCCTCCACTCCACTAGCCAAGGGCACAAAGAGTGGCTATGAACCTTCCATTTCACAAGTTCCCTGCTCAGTCGGACCAGAGAGTTGTGTGGAGGGTCTGATTGACACTATCTATTCGAGGTCCTGTGTTTGGTGACTTTAGACCCTTGATGCAGCTCAGACTCCTGATATGTCCCTGGGGGCCATGGGGCCAACCTGAGGGCACAAAAGATTTCCTCGCCTGGGCTAGGCAGGCTGCATTTGCTGCATCACTGAGAGCTTCTCCAGGCCCTTGCTGCTCAGCAGTTCAATCTGACTTGCCCTCTCAGGTTCTGTCACTTGGGACCCCTGCTTCTGGCAGCTGCAGAGGCAGGACCTTGGCAAGGCCAAGGCCCCTTAGGCACTTACCTCAGTGTGGCCAGGATAGAAAGCTGCTCCCTTGGTAAAACTGTTATTGGGTCCGGACGCTGAGCTGAGCTTGGGTCCAGCATGCCATCCAGCCCCTTGGACTGCACGACCACTGACCAAAACTCTGTGGAGGGGGAGAGCTGGCATTAGACTGGTACCTCACCACATTCCCTGTGCCCTACACAGTGGGGAGGCATGTGCCAATAGGACAAATTCCATTTCCTTGAGTTCTGGGATTTTACCAGCATCAAGGCCCAGGAAGGAGCTAGAATTTGGCTACCAAAATTTACCGGGGCCTGGCCTCTCATGGTCCTGTAGTGGCACCTGCCTCTCACTCTTGCGCCATACCTTTTGGTTTCAGCCTGGACACCGTCCATGGCTGATCTTGCACCTAGTGCAGGTGTTTCTAGACACATGCCAAAGTCTTGCCCTAGCAGATCCCTAATCTGGCATCAAAATGGAAATTGTTCAGTACCTTACACGTGCAGACATAGTAGATCCAACTCCGAACCAGCCTAAAACACATTATACAGATGCAAAATCCCTGACAATCCAGAGCAAGTTGGTGCTTTGATAAAAATGCAGATGAGTAATGGTGACAAATAAGACAGACTGATCATTTGAGAGACAGTGTGGAGCTCTCACAGAATCAGACAGAAATCTCAGAGTACCACAATGAAAGGCAGGTTTTAAGATTGGAAGCTATGGAGCTGATACAATTTAAAAAAATCAATTTTAGGCTGTAGTTTCTAGAAACAAAGTAAGTTTTCTATTCTCCTCTCACCTCTATAACCTAATCTATGTAGGCGATTCATTCATTCACAATATTTTCTGGGCACCGACTATGTGCCAAGCACCGTTTCTGGTGTTGAGCAGGAGTAAATAAGACAAACAAGGCCTCTGCTCTCAGGGGTCTTACAGTCTTGTGTAAATAAGCAAGATATCTCCAGATTCGTTATATGCCATGAAGGCAATTACAGGGTCTGATGATAGAGGGCAACTGCAGGAGGTATCGAGGGGCTACTGTAGATGGGACATTCAGCGAGGAGTTCTCTGAGGAGATGGCCTTCAAGCTGAGACCTGGAGGTTGAGAAGGAATGAGGGAGAGAACATTCCAGGCAGCAGGAACAAGTGCAAAGGCCCTGAGATAGAAACAAGACAAAGGTTCTGAGCATGAAGGAATGAGATCTAGAAAATGAGCTGGAGAGCCAGAAAGAGCCAGGTCTACAGAGACACAGCAAGGAGTTATGGTTTTATCCTCAGGACATTAGGAAGGGAGTGGAGGGCTTTGAACAGGAGGGTGATATTTATGGATAAATGAATGAATGATTATGTCTATGACAGAATTTGTTGTAGGGTGGAGAAACCCTCCCAATAAAGTTCTAGAATGACATCTTAACCTTCCTGTCCATATTCTCTTTTCAACTCCAAAAAATTCCTCTCCCTGGGATATCTTTGTCCAGCGTGGATCCCCACCACATATCTTCATCCAACTCCCTCTCAGCTTGTGCTATGAAAGCAAATGTCAGAGAAGCCACTACGGCTCCCCCAACTCCAACCATGAAGAGTAGCTGGAGAACAGGGGAGGTAGCAAGGGCCTCTGAAGTGGTCTTCAAGCCACTAGAAATCATGAAATTAAGCCCTGGGATGTCTCCATTCTTCTTCCTTTCCCATCCTGCTCAAAATAGTCTTCTTGCCCCAGAAAGAACCAGAAAAACCTTTCAATACTCAATTGGGATTGAAGGCTAGTGATGAAAATGCGTACTCAGACACTCTTTAAAAGGTTACTTTCTGTGATGAAGAACATTTTCATGCTCTCCCAGGGTTGGACTTAGCATGGGAGAGGGAGAATGGCATGTCCCCAGGGTAAGAGGTGGACATTATCTGGTCCCATTAGTCATGGGAAGACGGTTTCATCTAGTCCATAAACCCTTCATCTGGGTGTTTGGCTAAACCTGAAAGGTTGCAGGCTGGAACCCACACACCTGCATTCTGATTCAGTTCACTCTGAGCTTTCTCCTCTATAGAAGGAGATACAGTTCATCTCTGAGCTTTCTCCTCTATAGGATGAGAAGCTGGCACAGACGAGAGCTAAGGTCCCCTTTGGCTCTGATCATCTGAGATTCCATGACTTTGAATGTTTTCCAGGCTGCATTGTTACTAGATCCTTAAGTAGTGCTTTCTCTCACCCCAAAATTGGGATTCATTTATTTCATTGATTAAACACTTAAACTTACAGGTCCTGTGCTGGCCACTGTGTTAGGTGTCAGGTGCTAGGGATACAAAGAAGAATAAGACATAATACTTAACTTCCTAGAGCAAGTAATCTAGAGATAGGAAAAGGCATGCATATAAACAAACATTTAAAGTACAGTGCGATAAGTATGATGTATATGTGACATGATATGGAAACACAGTGGAAGGAGAAATTGGTTTTATCTGGCCAGACTGGTTAGAGACATATTCATAGAGGAGGTAACATCTGAGCAGGGTTCTTAAAGATGAATAAGAGCTCATTAGGAAGAAGGGAAGGAAAAGTCCCAGAGTTCAAGAACTGGGTGGAGGTCCACCATGGCATTGCAAGAGGAGTAGGGGAGAGGAGAGGAGTATAGAATGGGCCTTACACATCAGGAGGTGCTAATAGACTTGCAGTACCCTTCTGGGGCCTGCCCACTGAACTTCTTCCTATAGGACACAAAAAGCCTCCGCTTTTAATCAGTGGAGCAACCAGAGAAGGAATAGTGACTTTCTCTGGAAATATTCTGGATATTCCACTACAAGCTAGGATGGCCTCCAATCTGGATGACTAGAAGAAGAGGGAAGTTTGGTTTAAATAAAAAATTCCACAATTCCTAGGAAGATCTGCATTCTTAGGGTGTCTACTGTAAGCCAACCACAATAGATTCCCTGGCCCTGTATCTGCAATTTCTGGACCAAGTCACCTTGGTGCATGCCAGGGCCAGGGTCTCCTGCCAATCTCATCTGGATATCTGATTGCTATATTTGAAATTGTGTCCAGCATTTCCTATGCCTTTGGCCTTGTCTTATTCTGTGTTGATATAAGCAGTTTACTACTGCAGAGAGAAATTCTCTGTCCACAATAATGAAACTCTAAAAGATTTTTGTAGATATTGTTGTCATTGTTTTTAGTCTCATGCTAATGAAGGTTGAGGCTCTAAAATTAAATCCAATTTAAATATTACAAATTGCTAATGCAAGGCATTGGGACAAACAACCCAAATGCATATCTATTTTTAAAATCCTGTCTGTTTTCATAGAGTAATCACTTAAACAGAAATCAGCTCTCACACTTTTGATAAATGCATGGAAATAAATCCCACCTCATTTCAAGATCATATTCTGTTCCTTCTTACAGGGCACAAAGGAATCCTAATAAAGTCTGGTGTACCTCTTCTAGAACTTGTCCTGTCCTGGGTTTTATGCTATGAAGCAGTGGTTCTCAAAGTGTGATTCCACAGTAGTATTGTAGTAATCTCTTAGAACACGTTAGAAATGCAAATTCTTGGGTTTTACCACAAACCTACTGAATCAGAAACTCTGGGAATGAAACACAGCAATCTGTGGTTTAACCAACCCTGCAGGTGATTCTGATAGTTACATAAGTTTAAGAACCATTGCTTTAGGGCTTCCACCTTGTTCCTCCTCATGGGGTGAAGGATCCAGTGCAAAGACGAAGCACCAACCCAGAGCCAGTCCGCTGCTGTAGACCACCCGCTTGAATGTAACTTTCCATACAACAGTCAAAGGTATGTTGTGGGCTTCTTCCCTCTTCTGGACCATACTCCTAGGACTTATCTCAGAACCCAATGTCCAACCAACCCTGAGCCTGGTAGAGCTAGGGGAGAGAGGGCTCTTCTTAAGACCCCTGAAGTTAATCGATAATATTTTGGTCAATTTCTCTGGTGATGCCTATTATTGACCATTATTAAGGCCATTACCAAGCGCATCAAATCATCTCAAAATGGCCAAAGTTGATTTTTTCCCCCCAAAAGAGCTCTTAGTCAGCAAACTTCATGGTTGTATTCCATACTAGAAAAGATTTCAGATTCCTTTTCCCATTGTGGACAGACTCCAAGTAAGGACTAACAGAGAGAGGGGAGGATTAAGGGGAATAGTTACAGCCTATAGCAATCGCACCAACAATCATTCTTATGCCCTCAACAACATGTGCTTCATCTAAGACATTCCTAGTGAGTTTCCCTACTCACCGAGCTTTCCTGGGCAGAAATTAGGAGAAAGGGGACTGCAGTCGCCCTGACATCTTTGATGTAGTGCAAGCTGCTCTTGGGACTAGCCATTGCTTTGGAGCACATAGGAGGAGTGGTCCCAGAAGTCCTTTTGGCCAAGTGTCCCCAAATCTTTAGTATTCAAAATTTCAGCACATGGTCCTTGGACTTAATAATAGTCCAACCCACTATTTGGTAATAGCCAAATTGATCACTACATCAAAGATGCCAGGGCAGCTTCAGCCCCCTTTCTCCTAGTTTCCACCAAGGAGAGCTCTGTGAGTAGGGAAACTCACTAGGAATGTCTTACATTAAGGACATGTTGTTGAGGAAATAAGAATAATTGTTGATGTGACTGCTGTGATCTTCCTGGCTGTAGCCATTACCCTCAATTCTCCCCTCCCTCTATTAGTCCTTACCCTGAGTCTGTCCACAATGGGAAAAGGAATTTGAAATCTCTTCTAGTATGAAATATAATATGAGGTTTGCTGACAAGGAGCTCTTTTTTGAGGGAAAAATCAACTTTGGCCATTTTAAGATGATTTGATGTGTTTTAACTATCCAGTGGTTTTGGCACATCCAATAGGAAATTAATACCAAGGACTTAGGAAGACATTAAGATTCAGTGAAATTGCTGTTATTTTTGATGAAAAGTTTCAGTGCTGACAATTCTAAAGTGCCCTGGCACATTTTCCTGAAAGAAAAATGGTCCTATGGCTCTTTGGGAAATTTGTGGGTAAATTACAAAACCCTTTCTAGCACTTCCCCAGAGAGTCAAACAGCTGTAGGTAGGAAGAAGTTGTGGTTGACTGACCTCAGCTTCAGAATCAAAGGGCACTTGCTATGAATGAGAGTGGCTTTCTACTGTGTGTGGCGAAACACAATCCACATGTTTACCTGACTGGAGGAATTCATGAGCTATCTGACGGCCCACACCCCAGGGAGGTTTTCAAAGTGTGAGTAATTACAACAACATTAATGTGGTAGAAGATAAGACATCTAAACACATAGCAGCCTTCCGTTACAGAGTTGAGGGCAGAATATTTTTGCAAGAATGTATGGCTAAATAATAGTCCTTGTA
Organism: Trachypithecus francoisi; assembly: GCF_009764315.1. Classification (NCBI taxonomy): domain Eukaryota; kingdom Metazoa; phylum Chordata; class Mammalia; order Primates; family Cercopithecidae; genus Trachypithecus; species Trachypithecus francoisi. The sequence goes on along the minus strand of NW_022681470.1, from coordinate 106,598,273 downwards.
GTATAGCCCATCAGCTTAGTAATACTAGTAATATATCTATAATCTATATCTGAGTGCCAAAAACAATCCAATAATTTTTCAAACTTTTCTGAGATCCTAAGAAAACATCTCCTTGGTTCCAACTGGCTAATCCTCAAACCACACACAAAAAACTCTATTTCAGTGATGCTTTTGGCCTTTCCCTGGTCCGTTGTTCCCACACTTGGGACTAACAGCAGACAGTGGTAGTGGGAGCAACGACTCTCAGGTTGGTTGCAGTCAAGGTTCGCATATAATTATAACAGCACCTATGGAGTCTCCAGGCTACTGCAGACCTTGAATGACCACCTAGGATTGAACACACAAAGGAAAACAAAACGGTGCCAGTGAATGTTAACCAGATCCAAGCCCTTTATTCTACTTGCTTTATAGGATTAAATGTCCTCGGCTCTTCTTGAGCTAGCCTTTTCCTCTCAGTGTGTGGTATGTTTTCTAAGCAATAGGTCAAGAAATGTTACAACACATAAGTCTATAATGCGATTCAGATGTAACTTCAGAAATTAAGACAAGGTAAAGATTCATAGCCCTGAAAAAGACCAAGAACTATACTGGCTTAACTGACACATGGGATTCTGGTGCTTTAAAAAAGGCAGGCAGTTCATCCTTCAATTAAGGAGGGATAAGGGATGAGTCATGGGACTTGAATGTAAGGATTCAAGTAAAATGCCACCCTTACTCATTAAAGTGTCCATTAGATGAGGCCATTTCTGTTTGAGCAGCTGGACTTCAGTTTCACTGCAAAAATCACTGCACCTCAACCAACCTGCATCCAAGAAAACATGGATCACAAGCAGTCAGCAACAAACACCTCCCAAGGGAAACTGAGTCCGAGGACACATCAGATACCGTCCCACTCCACACCACTCTGGAGTGACAGCTGCCATCGTGTCTTGAGCTCCCTTGCTCTTTTGCACTGACATTTCCTGGCTTGTCTGTTGACTTCACATCCAGAAAATCTGACTCAAGGCATGAAAGAGATAACTCAGCCCAGCTTTGCCCAGGCATGCAGCACATGCAAATCCTAGGTAACCTGAGGCGAAGATAAGAACTGGAAATGAAGAATTTACTTCCATGTGTGTGTTTGTCAGGGGGCTTTGTGCTGTTTTAGCTACTTCCTGTGCATGGCTTTAACTATCTTAGTCCCATATGGGCTCCTATTATACAGTAACACATATGACTTATGAGGAATGCTGGACTACCATCAGGGTGGTTAACTCTAATGAAGGGCTATTTGACAGGGATTTTTGAGCTTAGGTTAAGGAGTTTCATCTAGCTCTTTCATTATCTCGGGAGGAAAGGTCAGGAGAGATGAAAACCTGCTGTCCTTTCTAAAGTCACTTGCTTCTCATATAATTATATTTCAGAATATTCCCAGTCTTCTAGTGTTTCTTCTTTTAAGGTTCATTTGATAATGACAACATGAACAAAATAAAAACTCTGCATTGGGGAAATTTACTCCGGAGCTAACGAGAGACCCACAGAGAGTATCTGTCTCTAGAGACCCAGAACATTGTGGGTAATTAGAAATTCCAGAGATGAGGGCAGACAGTTTTCCTTCTCAATCACCACACTTCTCAATCTTCAGCAAGAGACTTAACCTCTCTGCCCCTCAACATCTTCTCCCAAAAATCAGAACAATTACACCCTCCATATTGGGTTATTGAGAGGGTTAATTTGAATAAGCATTTAGCCCAGTGCCTGGGCTAGTTGGTGCTACATAAGTATCAGCTACTCTTATTAATATCATTAAAGACATTTGGCCAGAATCAGGCAGCTAGTTAGTGGCAGATCTGGGTGCAGAAGAGAAAGTGATGCCTCCTGTTCATCCCATGCCCCCATCTGGCCCTCTCTGGCAGGAAGAAATCGCCACTTTGTGTCCCAGTTGTGATTGGAATGGTTGGCCAGGCACATGCTCAGTGGAACCGAGCAATTGTAGACTGCTCAGCCTGCAGCTGTGGGGCGATTATCTGCAATCATTTGCCAACAAAGATGCTGAGTAACAAACTGAAACATTTGTTTTTGAAATGATCCATTTTCTTCAGCCATGTCGCAGTCAGAGGGAGGAAGCTGCTCCAGCTATGGCTGTGTTCGTCTGAGCGCTGCGATGTTTAGCTGTCACTAAAACTTGCCAGGCACTGTAAAGTTAATAGCATCTTTTCTTAAGTAATTGCTGCCTTGCAGGAAAAGTGAATCACAAGGAGAATACAACATGGAAGATATCCTCTTGATCAAATTTATACTTGGTTATCCAGGGATTTGGGACAAGTTTAGGCATCTGCTGGATTAACTTCTTGAGGTCTTAAGTGTATTTCTATCTGTGGGGCTGTCCCAATGTAGGCACTTAATGAATGTTTATTGAACGGAATTGAAGACTCTTCCCACAGCTGCGCCAGTTTATTCAACCCAAGTAAATCATTATTTCATGTTATACTGGGAAATAACAAGTGGTCCCAATTCGCCTTCTTGGATAACTGGGCGAGCCTCCCTTTCACTTTGGCTATTTAGTGTTTTATTTAAGAAGGAGAGTGCCACATTGGTGGCCTGACAGGTGGGCCTCAGAGGACCTAAGAATCTGAGACCCTCGTTCCACCTTCTTTATGAGCACTAAAAGTGTACACAGGTGTTGTGCAAAACAAACACCCTCCTTACTTCCAGCTTGTTCATTTTTCTTGTCTAGAATTTCCTTGGAGAAGGCTATGCTCCAACCCAGCCGCTGGTTATGTTGTGCAATCCACTGGGATGGCAATCACCTCATTGTTTAGTTACAACCCACGAAAAGATGAAAAAAAGAAAGAAAAAAACACAGTACACATACAGAATGAGGGTGGAGACTGCACGATGATAATGAAAACCATTTGTTAGCATTTCACTTCTCTCTTTGTGAATCAGCCGAGTTTCTGGCACCAGGCCTCTGTCTGTAAAGGAAGCTGCACCTCAAAGGCCCTCCAGGGACTCTTTCTGCCTTGTCTGCTCTAGAGAGTGTTGCCTTTTGTCCCCAGGAAGGTGGGCCCTAGACTGACTGCCCCAGCTCCCTCTGTGCTGCAGCCACCAGGACTGGCTCCAGCTCTCACCTTTTGTCCCAGGGCCATGTACCTATCCTGTGTGACTGCACACTGACAGTTACTTTTAAGCTCTGCCAAAACCACAGTTTGGTCTCATGCGTGTGAGGATGCTTTTCCCCTTTGTCATCTCCCTGTATTGTGTCCCCTCATCTGTGTCCAGTACTTTCAGCCCTGCTTTCTTTTTGGCTATTTCAACTTTTCCTTCTTTCCACAGACCTGATTCCTGTATTCTCAAAATAAGAATTCAAACTTTGGAGGAATAAAAAGCAAAAATAAATTAAAATTTAAGAAGTAAAACAAAAAACCTCAACAAACAAACACCAAAAATTTCACAACCAGTAGAACACTGTGTATCTGCCTGAGCATATATGTTTTGCCTGCATTGTCCCAAACAGAGGAAAAACTTCAAAAGGCACATGTGATGGTTATGGGCAGAGACAGGTACTGATGCTCTTTGTGCACCTATATTCATTAAGTCCCAGGACCTAAGTGCTTTCCCTCTCTGCCCACTTCTGAAATCTATCACAGCATTTAGATAGGTCAAGTATAGAATTTAGATCCATAAAGCATGGCAGCATTATCTTCAACAACCACCACTACCCCTAACACCATCACTGCCTCCACTTCTTCCATTACCATCACTACCATCACCTCCTCCAACACCATCATCACTACTACTTTCTCCATCACCATCACCACTATTACCTCCTCCATCATTATCACCACCACCATCTTCCCCAACACTTCCTCACCACCAACATCCTATCGCCACCACCAGCATTACCACTTCCAACATTTTGCCATGATTACCACTGCCACCATCAACACTGCCATTAACATTACTACCATCGTCACCATCCCCATCACCTGTAAAGGGTTAAAGAACTTTGGAGTCATGGAAGCTTGACCAGTGTTCTCCAAGACTTCCTCATAGGCCATAAGTAGAATCACCAGAGGCAGAAGATAGCTGAGCCTTGAGGTCATTTAGTCTCTTCCAGAGTAATTAAATGAATTGTGTAGGTCCATATAACCTCCAACTGACTGGTAAATAGAGTTAGGTCTAGAAATCAATATTCCTGATTCTCCATATATTTCATTATACTATTTTCTAGCACTGATTCTGGGGCTGTTTTTTCCTTTCTTTCTCCTGAGATTTTTCTTTTCTTTTGTCAGCTTTGTATTTCCAATAATGTTGGTTATAACATTTTTCAGTTTAGACCTTGATAAATCTTAGAATTATCCCAAAAGAGCAATACCTGTAATGGTCACAAGAACATTTATATATAGGTATGTGCACATACACACACAAGTATTTTTTACTTCTTCGAGATGTAGTTTTGCTGTGTCGTCCAGGCTGGACTGCAGTGGCATGATCTCAGTTCACTGCAACCTCCGCCTCCTAGGTTCAAGCAATTCTCCTGCCTCAGCCTCCCAAGTAGCTGGGATTACAGGAGTACACCACCATGCTTGGCTGATTTTTTCTTTTTCTTTTTTTGTACTTTCAGTAGAGATGAGGTTTCACCATGTTGGCCAGGCTGGTCTTGAACTGCTAACCTCAGGTGATCTGCCCACCTCAGCCTCCCAAAGTGCTGGGGTTACAGACATGAGCCACTGCACCTGGCCATATTTTTAAAAGCAGGTAAGGGATTATGTATCTTGGTCCTCCAAAATGAGAAAGGCTCTTCCATTTGCCTGATGCAATCTTTTAAAGGTAGGTACACAATTTTTGCAGACCATGTTGAGTTTTTCCATTTCTTCACATCTGAAGACAAGTGGACTTTGTGCTTAGGCCTCTAAAAGAAGGGAGCACCCTCTCTGACCTCTCTTCTCAGCCTCCAGAAGGAGGCACTCCTCTGGCTAGTCCAATTCCATGATAGCAACGACTCCCACTTCTAAGAGAGGCATTCTGGGAGTTAAAGGCCAGGCCCTGAGCATGGCTGTCTCCTGGCCCTTCCACCCCAGCGGGAGAAGTGGCAGGACAGCTGTCTGAGGAGGATGCCTAGACAGCTTCTTTTTTCCTCAGTCACTGGTTCAGACTGAATGGGGAGCTCCTAGTGACTGCTGGGTCACTAGGGTGAGTATGCCAAAATTGTGAGTTTGAGTTTGGGTTTGTAGGAAGAAAAGGCAGGGATAGGATAGAAATCCCCAAGAGTCCTCTTTGGCCTACAGCTTAGGCCGTATTAGAAGTATTAATAAGGATAGAATGACCTATATTTTATGTGTGAAATTAAATGTAATATAATATTATTTGTTAAAATATGTTAATTACTCCATTAGCATAAACTGTGGGTTAGAAATGAATACAACTACTACCACTAAAAATCAATAACATGTATTATGTATTATGTACCAGACACTATACTAAGCACTTTATATATATTTGTTTCCTTTTAAAATACTCATTAAAAATCTTTTGAGGTTAGTATTTGACAGATAAGGAAACTTCTGTCAAACTTCATTTGACAGATGAGGAAACTTCACCTCAGTAGTACAGTGGGGAAGTAGAAGGTCACACTGTTGAGTGGGTGGCATGATGGACAACAGCCCAGGTCCCTTGCTCTGTGGTTCACTCCTTTTCAACCCTACTCTGCACTGCTCACAACACTGATCAATTCAAGGGAGCAAGAGTTCTGTCCTCTGGGTTTTGTTCTGAGTGTCAATTTCCGCTTCCATGATATGGATAATGTATAGGTGGGATTCTGTGCATCTTCTATGCTTGAATATACCTAATTGCTTTTAAAAAATTAGCACACACTTTTGAGTTTGTAAAATACCTTGGCTTCTCTACTTATCTGTCATGACATTCTCTTTGTTTATACACTTGAGGGAGCCCATACATCATACTCTCTCCTCACTGAAGTAATCTAACCAACAAGGAACAGATTTTGGAAGGACCCACTAATCTGATAGAAATGTAGCACTGAAAGATAGATGTTTAGACAGGTGAAGTTGTTCCTTACTGAGAAATTTATAGAAATAGAGTGTGGCTATTCCATTTAATTTTACGTATTTTGGATAAGACTTACTCTTAATTCTGAGACTGTGAAGAAAAACTGCAGGCAAGACAGAAATTACTCACTCTGGGCTGAGGATGTGATTCTCTTAGTTGGCTTTTTGGGTGTGAAGACCAAGCCAGAGGCTGATGGAGCCAAGTGGAGACTGTTAATATTTCCATTCATGGACATGCAATAGCAAACCATCTCATACATTTACAGGAAAGCATCAAATATAATATCTTTGTTGAGCTTAATCAAAACCAGAGTAAAATTCCAGTCGACAAGAATAGAAACTTACCCTAATGATTTCATTTTTAGTCCAAAACATACAGTGTTTTCTCTGCTTGGTCTGTTTGTCACTTTCTAAAACAAGAAATTACTGAGCAAAGACTGGTTTGAGGGACGAGTGGAAAGCAATAAACATTGAGCAGAAATGCAAAGAGATCAAATGTCAAGAGTCCTTGGTGGATGAACATTCAGAAGTGGATTCAATTTGTGAATTGTTGACTTTATTTCCCAGAATTCATGTGAGTTGCTCAATCAGGATTCAATTGTCCAGGCTACATGCTCTCAGCAGTGAGTGCTTCATATAACAGAAGTAAATCATAAGGCAAAAAAAGAGGAGGTTGAGTTACCATCAGTGGTATGTTGTTTGTTTGTTTGTTTTAGGCAAGACATTTGCTTTCATTGTTAGCAGGTGAAATGGCCTTTTTCTAGAATAATAAAAATCTCACACTACGAAAAACATAGCCAGAAGAGAAAGAACCATCTTCTGATTTGCCATAGTGAGTTGGGTCGATAGCTTAATATTAGGAATTACGTTGCTATATACACAGCAAATTGGTGGTTTTCATTGCAAGCACTGGGTGAAACTCTGGAAGTTGCTCTAGCCCACCAGCCCATTGCCTCTAGAAACTCTCTTTAAAAGAGATAAAGCCACCATCTTCTTTTAGCTTCTCAAGAATAGTGAGTATGATGGTGCAAATTAGAGCAATGCTCTTCATCAGTGAACAATGGCTGTCACCTACAGGGTAACAGTGACATTTTGGCAGGCACATCAGAAGAGCACAACATGGCCATTAATTATGCAGTTTGGTCCTGTCACCACTGGGCACTATGGGATATCTGACAATGTTGGTACTGATGATTGATGGCCCTGGCCCTGATGCTGGATCTGCTGATTCCAGTTAGGAGCCATCCTGGGGCTAAGCCCAGGTCAGGGACAGAGGGAGAAATGGCTGTCTCATTTCCCATCAGCTTGGAGCTTGTTGAATGTGGTGGTATGAATGGATGAATCCTGAACAGATGGAATGAGATCACCCCAACACCTATAGGCACTGGAACAAACTAAGTGAGCTGGGATTTGTCTTACCCTTAGGAAACCTGATGTTATTGTAGAGGAAAACTGAAATAGTAGAAAGAGAACATTGGAGCTATAGTGGGATGCAGTTGAGAGAGGAGGGGAGTAAGAGAATGAGAGCGAAGAGTAAATGAGAAGAGGGGGAAGCAGGAAAGCAATAGAGGGGAGTGGAGAAAGCAAAGGAGGGTGTGGAGGGAGATCCAAAGGGCAAAGGAGCAATGCCAGCAAGAGAGAGAGAAGCTGAGAGAAAGATCAGAGAGACAGAGACTGAGGAAATACTTTGAAGATAATCTCAACCTCAGCTCTGGTGAGGAGGAAGAAATCACTGCACAAATCACAAGCAGACTTATAGTACTCAGCTTGTGCTGGTGAGATGTGATTCCTGAATTTCCCTAGAGAAAAAGTCCAAGGAATAGGTAATCACAGCCATTTTATAATACCCAACAACTCTCCCGAAAGAACCCAAATTTCATTGAACCGGCTTCTGGTAATCTTACAAGATTATGCATGATGATATATCAGTTTAGAGTCTATTAGAATATGATTTCTGCTGGAAAAATTTCAAATATAAGCCCAAACCCAATGATAACATTGCCTTGGCAGAATGGAACAGTGATTTCATCTCATAGGTTAGGATAAGGCCATATCCAAGGGCTCACAGCATCTTCAACACAAAAGTCCTTCACTGCAGGGCCACTGGGCTGGGCATGCCAGACTGTCTCTTAAAATAAATGAGATTGTATGACCTCATCATTATCAGATTCAGAGAAAATGCCTTGGAAAAGAAATTATGAGTAGAAAGGACACAAGGACAACATCAGGGGAATTGGGGTTTCCCATTGATGCTTGGATCCAGCTGGAGTTAGTTACAGTGTAAACTGTTTAATCACATCCTCTGTCATTAATAAAACCCCAAACCAAATACAGAGATAGATGATGATGTACTTGGATTTCACATTGAGTTTGCATCATTGCTTTACCAGGTGCCATCCATAAATCTGGGATGCAGGCTGCTGGAGCTGGGGCCGCAGAGTGGCTGTCTCAGGGATGTGCTTCCACCATTCCTCTGTGCCACTGCCATGCCCCTGTCACTGCTGTGCAGTTGGTCAGTGAACAGGTTGATGAAGGCTATAGGCTTTGCCCAAGACCCACAGTCATTCTCTTCCCAGAGTGGCAAGGTGTTAAAGGCAAACCAGGAAGGTGAGGCACCTGAAAAACCACACCATAACAAAAATGGGTTGGATGAAGTAGGGATGTTAGAACTTCAGGAAGGCTTTCACAGGGAGTCTGAGAAGAGCTGCTCTCCATCATTCCAGGAAACACAATGGGCAGAACTGGAAGAGAGGCAAGCGCTACTTCAACATGAGGTTTCTAAAGATATTCAACTAAAGAAATGGGCTGCCAGTCGTGGTGGAATTCCCTGTTATGAGCAGTGTCCAATTCAGTATGAATGACTGTCATGGCCTTTTGTTATAAGAGCATTAAACTTGTGTAGATTCAGTTATATGTAATCAGAAAAAAATAAAAAGAAGGAGAGAAAAAGGAAGCAATGAAAGAGGTAAAGAAGAAAGGAAGGAAGGGAGGAAAGAAGATAGAAAGTGAGAGAAAGAAAGAGTGAAAATGATGAACCACTTAAATAGTAAGGGTGATTCTTAGTGTCATTCCACAAATGACTATGTGAGGCTGAGATTTGAATATACCATTCTTCAGTCAGAGTTGCTTCCCATTCAACTTTCATTCTGCATGGTATTGGTGTTAAAGATTGGTGTTTTTAAAACAATATAGCCCCTTGTAAGCCAACTACTTTGTCTTGTGCTCAACCCAAGAAAGAGCAACTAGTTCTCACTGGAGGAATAACTAGCTGGTTGAACTTCTTGAGAGACACTAATGGTTCTCCAACACGGGTCCTTCCTCAGGGATTTTCAAAGGTAAAGTCAGTTACAGTTCAAAGGCCTTTCAGACATTGATTTTAGAATGCAGTCCCTGTATGTGATCAGTTAGGCTCCATTTAACAGGAATGCTAGACAGTCCTATTGGCAAGGAGGGAAGATAAGTGATCTTTAGCAGAATGAGTGGAGAAGGCTACTGGGATACCTGAAGCAATCAGGTAGCCTTTGAGCCATCCTTTGCACTCTAGTAAGACCCCTTTGTTATGCCTTAGAGCAGTCATACCTGCTCATTTAGGAAGCCAGGACTTGATAATATTATAATAAAACTATTTTAGATAGATGCATATATTAAAGACAGACACAGGGGAATAAAGACTAGAAGGAAATATAATATGTGTTGGCAGTAGTTGAATTACGAGATTATGGGTGATTTTTGTTTTATTCTTTATACTGTTCTATATTTTGTAAATATTTTGAAATAAACTATGAATAGCTTTTTAAATAATTATTGTACTTTAAATTCTGGGATACATATGCAGAATGGCAGTTTTGTTACCTAGGTATACATGCCATGGTGGTTTGCTGCACCCATCAATCTGTCACCTACATTAAGTATTTCTCCTAATGCTAGCCCTCCCCTAGCCCCGGACTCCCCAAAAGGCCCCAGTGTGTGATGTTGCCCTACCTGTGTCCATGTGTCCTTCTTGTTCAACTCCCACTTATGAGTGAGAACATCAGTGATAGACTAAATAAAGAAAATGTGGCACATATACACCATGGAATACTATGCACCCATAAAAAAGGATGTGTTCATGTTCCTTTGCAGGGACATGGATAAAGCTGGAAACCATCATTCTAGGCAAACTATGAATAGCTTTTGTAAACAGAATCATGTATTTTAAAATATTTGACAATATTATACTTAAAACTGTAGAAATGCCCACAGTTTTTAACCTACTAATCTTACTTTTGAGGTTTTATCCTAAGAAAACGTCCTGAGAGGGAAAAAGCTATATTTATGACTTTTTTCCTGCTACTAAATTATTTATAATTGCAAAGTCAGAAACCAAGTGTTCCTCAAAAAAGGGATAATTAATTAGTTGCTTTATGGAAAATCTTCTGCAAGAATTTCTATGCAGTCATCAAATGTGAAAACTATGAAGACAGTAAGAATCAGGGACAATGCTGGGATCTAGTGCAGTATGGGGGCAAAACAGGTTGAGAAGAATATGTGTGAAATTGTTGCAGCCAAGGGAAATCACATGTGTGTGGGAATCAGGCCTGGAAGTAAATATGTAAAATGAAAACAGTTGTATTGAGTGCTACAACTTTGGGTGATCTCCTTCTTCTCTTTCCCACTTTCCAAATGGCTGGTAATGTTGTTATAATGCCTTTATAATGAACATAAGGTCCATAAGTCCTTCCATGTGTCCTTTCTGTAAATCCTTCAGGTTTAGGACTACACCAGATACATTTCCATGTTACTGTTCCCACCATGGTGCCGAGCCTGGGCTTTTTCAGGGGCAATGGCTCCAGTCAGTGTTGCTGAGAAAGAAACCTGGTCTATTGGATGGCTTGGGGGTGTCGGTAAGAAACATGGTCAACCTGTGAGCAGTCCCTGTGTTTGGTCAAGTTACAGTCTTACCATGTTGGACAGAGAATAAGAAGTTGATAAATTAGTCCAATGTGTGTGGACATATTCCCTGTAATTGGAAGTTCTTGGGCATGAAATGCTAAGGGTTGAGAACTCAGATTCTCCTTTATTTATTGTTGACTTAGGCTGTTCTATTCTCCAAAGCTCGTATAAGGTTTGTATATATGACACTTTTGATTATTTGTGCCATGGAAAGAAAAATAGGAAAGAATCCACCAAGCATATATGTTGGTTGTGTTTATCCCAGGCACTGGGGCAAGGGGTGTGGGGTGTGGGGAAGGGGTCATGGGAGGAGTAACAGGCGGGGTGGGGGGAGGAGGAAGGGGAACACAAATATTTCATACATGCCTGGTACTTGCCAGGCATTACACTAGAAGCTTTTCAGTGTATAGCTCACTTATGCTTGAGACCACATGCAAAGTAGGTACTCTATTTTGAGCAAACAAGGGAATTGAGACTCTGAGAGGCTAGATAACTTGTCCCAAGCCAGACAGGCTAGAAAGAAGACAGATTTATCTAGTTCCAAAGCACAATAAGCATTGATTTTCATTCTCTGGGAACATACTAATCGATACTCCACTAAATTGAAAATTCACTTACCATTAGTCTTAAAACTGACTTTAGTCACCAGGGGTTCTTTTATCATCAGTGGCTCTCAACCAGGAGAGACTTCTCCCACTCCCACTCCTCCCACAAGGGACATTTGGCAATGTCTAGAGCCATCTTTGGTAAGGGGGTAGGAGGGGTGACACTGGCATCCAGTGGGTAGAGGCTAAGGATGATGCACACTTGCCATAATGCACAGGTCTGCCTCCCACAGCACAGAATCGTCTGGCCCAATATGCCAGCAGTACAGAGGTTGGGAAATCCTGCCGTATCATAATAAAGCCTAATGTAATTTATTCTCACTAAATTCACTTCCTTGTTCACTTACGAAATTAAATTTCTGTGGCTCTGAAGAATTCTCAAATACATAAAGCATCAGAGGTGATGTTTGTTTACTGAGTATACTATTAGGAGCCACTCATCATATGAAAATCAAATAAACGTGCATAAGATCTGGATGACAACGCCAAGTTTAAATCTGAAATTTATGAAGGGAAGTTACAGTGAAATTGCCAGCAAGAAATTAACAACTCCCCAAGTGTTACCAATTGTGGCTAACCCTAATCTGTATTAAATTCTACAATGAATAGCTAAATGTTCACTTGATTTCCAGGATTCCCACATGTAAAATCAGAACTTGACTGTTCTCTGATTACAAGGTCAAATCACTAAATTTTAAGTTAACACTTAAGTTGTGTCCATAAGTAGCAAGTAAATTGCTTTAGTTTGCTGTTGCTTGTCTATTTGGTGGGGCAGCATGCATTACTTTTGTGACTTTTGTGGCATTAAGACATCTCTTGGTAAACTAGAGCTAATGAATTATTCAATGCTTTTGTGGTTCACCGTAGTTTTGTAGGCACAAGATTGTACCAGTATTTGAAAATGACTCTTAGAACTGCAAAATTGAAAAGGACTCAAGTGATTATCTAGTTTTGTCCTCAATCAGTCAATCAGCCAGTATTCACTGGATGACCTACTATGTGTCCAATCCCATGCCAGGTACCACAGAGGATACTAGACAAGTATAAGGCATGAGCTTTGCTTTTAAGTAATAAACAATATAGCGGAAGAGACACGACAAAGGCACAGGAAATATTTAGTGAACAACTTGGGATATAAATTGTGCTGTACATACGGTCAGCAATGAAGGGGTTCACAGAAGCCTGTATCACATGAAAATGCTGATATTTATGTACATTTTTGTCTTTTGCTTAACCTTGACAGATACCAGAGTTGCTGGATCTTAGCACTTTCTTTTTATTTGCCTTGGGGTCTAGGAAGAGAGCCTGGCCTGTACAAGCCAACTAACAAAATGTCTACTTAATAGGTGAATGAATGATCCCAATAGGAAATAGATCTTAACCTTGACCTTGAAGTCATAGAAATGTTTAAACCAGTGTTTCTCAACCCTGGAATGTCAAAAGGCATTAGTAAAAAGAAGGTTCCATGGTCAAACATATTTAGGAACTGTTGGATTAGAAACAGCTTTCTTTACTCAGAGCTCTCCATATGCATTGGGAATCTCTAAGATTTCATTTGAGGTCATACTTATTTCCCCATGGAAACATTTTTTTACTGAGGATTTGGTAACATTTATTTGAATCAATATACCAAAAATTTATTGAGAATAATCTAAACCATCCAAAGGAAATGGCATTTTAAGTTGACCAATGTTTTGAAAATCGGTATAATAGAGCCCATAAAACTGTGGTTTGGGAATTTTCTAGAGAGAGGAAAAAGAAAGTTCTGTCCCTCTAAGCCAGTCTTGTGTGAAGGAAAGACCTGAATACTTCTGATGTCTCACGTAGGAGCTTTCATAAGTGGCTGTTTTGCAGCTCTGGTTTAGAGAGTACTGCTTTGGTCTGTTGTAATGGTTTGAGCCTTGGATGCACGTCTTTGGAAAACTTTGGATGAGTCGTTTCTTAATATTCCCAAGGGGTTTGTACTTTATTTTTTAAATGTCTTTTGCCTTGAACTGCTCAATTGGGCTTGATGAATTCTCAGCAGGCTGCTGGCCCAGACTCTTAGATGAACTGGGACAGCTGCTGTTTGTTTTTTTGTAAATCCGCACTTGCTTTAATTTTGGAGGGTTTCCTGGCATAGTTTACAATGACAAGGATCACTTAGGGGCAACAACCCACTAAAAAGGTAAAAGCGAAATACTCATCATATTAAGTTTCTTTATTAAAAGCTTTTTCCTTTTTACTTTAATAAATCTTTGAAATGCATAATTGTTTGTTTGTTTGTTTCCTGATCAGCTTTTGAAACAAATCTTCTGGATACTAAAGAGTTTTTAGTAAAAGGCAAAGCAGTTTAAAAATAATTGATAGTGACCTGGGGAGTTGAATAACATTCTATTGCCATGAGGATAAAATATAAGCAGACAGTGACATATTTTGTGAATTATTTCTATTTAAACATTTGAGCCTGAGGAAACAGTTGAGGGCAGAGCTAAATCCATTTTTGCAAGTAGCTTTGATTTTAAGATAAATTTGTAAAATAGTTCCTAGTACATTGTGTCATGCGTTCTAGCCCCACTTATAACCCTGAAATTTGTACAACTTGGCTGCACCTGAACTCCTTCCAAAGAAGCTAGTTATTAAAAAGACCACATTATAGCACAGCCTATACCAGGACTTCAGGGTGCGGGTCCTGGGGGTGGCATGGTGGAAGACCCCAGTCCATTACCTTAAACAAATGGACATGATTCCAAAGTCAAGGAATAAAGTGGTTTGATTCTGTAGAAGTGTAGCAGAAACAAACAGGAGCAAAAATCTTGGTGTGTCTGACTCGCTGTAGTTTGTCTACATGGTTCTGTGGCCAACACATGGCATACCCTTCCCCTCCAAGACGGACTCTGTGACCTCGTGGCTTGGATCCAATCGACCCTTTTGTTGCTCTCCCCAGAGCTTGGCTTTGCATGTTGAGGCCTGGCAAAGGGTTGCTGCTAACAGCTCTGACTGGGACTGCACCTCCCTGTTTTCCCCATCACACAAAGCTCTATTTGTGCGGCTCCTTCTTCCCAGAGCTGCTGCCTAAGTTGTAATGAAACATTGGGACTATCTCTCAGAAAAATTAACAAACCCTTTGGGCGTGCTTCTTGTAGATGATATGAACTGGATTTAAGTCACAAAATCTGTGGCTAGTGCTTGGTAATTGCTCAACTTAATTCAACACACACGTAATGAGCACCTGTTCTGTGCAGGTGCACCATGCCTGGAACTGCAGGAATTACAGGTGAAGAAGACCAGTCTAATAGGGGGAATAGATAAGCACACAAACAACTAAGCTAAAATAGAGAATGAAAGTTTATTGTTGACTCACTTGCTTGGCAACTAGATATTGAGCAACTACTATGCACCAAAACACTATTCTAGATACTGGGGATATAGTCGTGAACAGAACAGAAAAATTATTGCTCTCAGGGAGCTTAAATTCTCATAAAGGTGGACAGAAGACAAAGAACAAATTACCAGGAAATGTCCGTTGGTGATACGTGCTGGAAGAAATAAAGCACAGTAAGTGTTTTGGAATTATAAGTTGAAGCGCTAGTTTGGTCAGGAAAGGTCTTTCTGATGAGGCAATGTTTACAAAGAGACCTGAATGAAGTGTGGGAGAAAGCTATGCAGAAATGTGGGAAGGACATTTGAGGCAGTGTATGGCCAGTGTGAGGTCCTGAGGCAAGAACCTGCTTGGCTGAAAACAGCAAACCTGCCCCTGTGGCTGGGGCAGTGTTAGGAGATGACAGTTGAGGGGCAACTGGAACTAGCTTTTGTAGGGCTTTATGGACCCTGGGGAGTTTGAACTTTATTTCTAAGGAGATGGGAAGTGATTAGAAGATTTTTAGCAGAAAACAATATGACTGGATATATTTTAAGAGGAGCACTCTGGCAGAGCACACACAATGGGGACCAAGAAAAGAAACTGGAAGATCAGTTAAGGCAGTTCCTGCAATTATCCAGGTGGGAGGTGATGGTCTGGGGCCTCATGGCAATGTAAGGGAGGAGAGAAGACAATGTAAGTGGGATACATTGGAGGAATAGGGTCAAAAGGACTTCCTGATGGACTGTGATGTGCAGGAGTGAGGGAACAGGGGGATAGAGGATGACGCCAAGCTTTTTGGCACCCAGCTGAAAGGACGTGAGATTTACTGAGATGGAGAACACTGAAGGAGGAGCAGGATTGAAGGCAGAGTCAAGAGTTTAGGTTTGAAAGTGTCAAATTTGAGATACCTATATACTGAGATAGCTATATTTGAGATACCTTTTACTGGACATACGCATGGAAAATTGGAATAGGCAGTTGATATAGACATGTAGAGTCAGGGGAGAAGTCAAGAGCTATAAATGTATGTTTGGTAAATATGTAGCATTGGGACTTGTCTGGCATAGGGAGTCTGGAGAATGAACTCGCTGAGGTTCATTACGTGATTTGGCTTCTGACTCTCATTCTCCTGTCGAGGAAGTTAAACAAATTTCCCCTTTCTAAGACCCCCTCTTCCCCTGCTGTAACTTTCCTTGTCAGTCTCTTGAACCTTCCTGAAGGGATTCTGTCTTAGTTGACTTCCTGTCTCTTAGATTGTCAAGTATACACCTGGCACATCAGCAGATTAAGCAAACCATTTATCATGTACCTCCTATGCATCCAGGGCTATGCTATGCACTGTGCGATATCACAATGTAGTAAAAGGCACTAGCAGGAGTCAATGTCATTATATATCATTATATATCAACCAGAGAGACCATCTGTCAAAGTGAAAAGAGGAGCGGTCAAGGCCCTAGAGTCTTGTCTTTGCTGCTCTGTGCCATGGGGAAGTCATCACCCATCTGGGCTCAATCTCACTATCTGTAAAATGACCCAGACTGGTTATCTCTAAGTTCTCTTCTAGTCCTAAACTCCTGCCACACCAAATTAAGCATTCATTACCTCTAGGTCTGGCTGAGAAGAGATCTAAGAGCCAATGCAGGCTGGAGGACTTGAGTGGGGGCCCTGGATATTTGTTCCTCACTCACATCTATTCAGAAAATAAGCCAATTGATATCTCCTTGTTGATTGTCCACTTGTTTTTTTTGCAGAAATTGGTGTCATCTTTAAAAGAAAAATGAAAATTATATAGCTAATGATAGCTACAATTTCTTATATATCTTGTATAGTCAGGTATTGTGGTATATATTTTAAATGGATGATCTCACTTAATGCTCATAATAGTCCTATGAATAGAGCTATTTAATTTTTGCACAGAGGAGGAAACTGAAGCTATATATGTATGTTTGCTTATGTAAATATCCAAAATCAACCAACAAACTCACTCTAACTTAATGTTTTACTCATATTACATAGTTTTAACCTAGAAATTCTCAAAGAAATTCAATATAATTTAGATTAAAGTTAAAATTCAGACCAATTGAAATAGTTGATTATCTAGAATTTTAAGGTAAAATTTTCTTAAAGGATATTGCATATTAAAAACAATTTCTAAACAATCTCAGAATTTGTTTCTGAAAAGTTGAATACTATTTGGGAATTGGGTGTAATTTTCTCAAAAAAGTATGTACAAGTCCAGATATGCCATGCTGCTTTTTAATTTCCATTCCCTCCTACTCAGAGATAATGAATGTTAATATTTAGGGTACATCCTTCCAGAATTGTCCATTGTATTCAAATTTTCATACTACTTTAGCAATCTAGGAGTGCTATATTTCACAAGGGCCTGGCCCCTTAGAGTGGATGTATGGAGAAGAGAAGGACTTTCTCTTATCCAGTTGGTTAAAAAAAAAAAAAAAAATGCAGTTTTGCATGGTGGAGAGGGGATGGCATCATGGCCCTTGTAATTTTCCAATGTGATGGCACTTGCGTGGAGCCACCATCTGTTTGCAGGGCAGCTCGAGTGTTGTGCATCTGATTTCAATAAGCTGGGCGAGCAGTTCCATCCTACAGTGCATTAGCAGGCAGGCACATCTGCTCCGTTTCCATGCTCCAGAAGCCAACGGAAAGTTAGTCTCAAGGAGCCCATGGTCTAGCTTGACAACAGAAGAGAGTAGTTGCTGTTGGACCCTCTCCAATCCCTATGGAGGTCAGGTTTTGACCCGGAGCCTTTTGGAGCTTGAAAGCCAGGCTGGTATTGTTCTTTATCATTAGTTGTGTTGTCTCAATTAGGAAAAAGAAATCTATGAAGTCTGGATGCAGAATTCTCAAGTCTGGAATTCCTCCCACACATGGAAAACAAGACTCAGTCAAGGAAACAATGCCACTGTGTTTGTCACCCACATATTTGGGGATCTGACCACAGAGAATAATTTGCTCTTTATCAGAGTGCTCTTCACCTGGGATTGATAAGAAGTTGCAGCCAAGCTACAGTCAGGAGACCTTAGTCAAGTGACTCTGGCGGCAAAGCAAACACTGCGCTTACTGTGTAACTCGAAATGCATTCCTGCCACTGGCAGGAGTCCCGTGTTTACTGTAACATTTGGAAAATTATCAGCAATAAGATGTTTTATTGAACAATGTTTAGACAATGAGCATAATAACATAAACAAGTTAGTTATTTCAATGTTAATAAGGAAAACATCCCTTCATCTTCAGACCACAAGCATTTCAGTGTAGTAAAATGATAGCCCCGGGCTGGCTCTCGGTGACTTGTAAAGTGGCTAATATTGGTCTTCACCTTTCCCTGTTCTGAAGGCTGCCCCCTCCACTGGGACCCTACCATATATGCTCTCTCTCCTTTTCTGGCATTTCTATTCTCTCTTGGGGCCTCCATTCCATGGCCTGCAGGGGCTCTCAGAATGGGGGCTGCAGCTAGGCCCTGAGTAAGCTTTGTATGAATTAGAAGAAATGTCCCTTTCTCAGGTAGAGGCCGCTCCTTGCCAGGGGCATGGTTTGGTGAGCTGAGCCCCTACTCATCCCTTTAGCTAGATGCCCTAGACAGGACACAACCTGCACAGCTTTAATGGTGACTCTGCCAACAGTCCCTCTACCGAGAACTGGACAGGTCTTCCCCTCCAGGCTTTCTCACTGACTCTCACTGTCTGGGCCGGGACCCACAAATTATACTTTGCCAGTGGTGGGGACAGGGTCAGTGGATAATCCCAGGCTCCAAGGCAGTGTCAGGAAAAGGAGTAGCATGTGAGCTGTGCCGACAGGCCACAGCATAGGGCAAAGGAGGAAGCAAGACCTGGGAGGGGGCAAAGCTTCTCTGCAAAGCAGCCAAGGGCCATCTTCATGTCCACTCACCTTCCAACAGTCTGTCTGCTCACCCTGCACCAGCCTCCACCCCTATATACTCTGTGATCTCCAACCATCCTCTCTTCTTTGTTGTTAGAGCCTTCAAATAGCAACTTTCTGCATCACTACATCCCTACCTCCCTGGCAGCCCACCTGCTGGTCCCTACTATCCCAACTGTACACCCTTCTGAGAGCCCTTCCCCTCAGCCCACTCCTACCTGCTCCCCACTCCCAAAGATGCAGCTGACAAGCAGAATGGATTCAACACTAGCCATCAATAGCTGGCAATGCCACCTGGATCACTTCTCATTCTTGCTTTTGGGTGGAAGCCTCCTGGAGACACACAGTCGGCCCAAGTGTCACTTACAGCAGGGCTATGGCCAGATGCTATTGAATGGCTTCATGGGACTCCCCAGATTCATACACTGCACATTCCTGCCTGGCTCTCACTAGAGTCCTGGCAGGGAGACACACAGGTCATATCCAGCATTTAAGTCTGACTAAAGGTCAAGATAGTAGATGGTTTGAGTTCCACAGTGCAGGGGGTGTCTTCTCCAGCATGGGCCAAGAATGAGGGTCACTCACTCCCTTCTGGAGCTGAGAGATAACCAGAGGGAAGGGAATTCTGTCCATCCAGGATGCCTGGTTTCTTTTCTTAACCAGACCCGGTGACTAGCCTTCTTCAAGATTCTCCACCTCATAGCCCTGTCTGGGTGCTTCCTTTGCACCCTGCACCACTGCAGACACTGTTGCTCTCCTCATTCTGCCGGCACTGCAGACACACACCCACAAACACATGCTTACACACACACAAGCACACACACGTGTACATGTACTCACAGACACATACTCATGTACACATCTGTACACACACAGTTTGGAAACAAAGACACTGCTACTGCAAAACCCCCACCTCTGGGATTGCCACTCATCCTTGCTTCCTAACAGACTTAGTAAGAACTCAAAACTCACCTTTTCTTTTGGCAAATTTCTTTGGAGAAGTGAAATCGTAGTGGGGGTACACAGGTGGTAGCGTCAGTTGTTTTTAAAACTTGACCAAATCATATATAGTATGAACTCTAACCCTTACTCACCTGGCATTTCTGGTGCCTAGAAACAAACAAAAAAGGGCAGCAGTACCATCTCTTAAACCACATCCTCAGCTGGGCACTCAGCCCTGGTTCTTGTGCCCCAACAGCCTGAGTTCTTCCTTATATTAAGGAAGAACAATGTCAGCCTAGCAGCCTCAGCCAGGCCCGGAATTCCTGAGGGGTCAAAGCCTGACTTGCGATCTGCCTGGCCAAGTGTCTTATACAGCACTGGGCAGGCGTGGGTGGTTGATAAATATCATTAGATGGCAAGGGGGTGGCGAAGACCACAAGAACAGGCTCTTTCTTAGCTGTCTGGTATTAACTTGTTGGGATGTTCTGGAGCCTGGGAGAAGCCAGATGGCCCAGGGTCTGAAATAAACAGCCCCAAGGCCCAAGTCACTTATTGACAGTGCCTTTCTGGGAATAGGCATTTGGTAGAGTTTTTGCAGGAGTAGGACCAGGCCTTTGGTGGCTTAAAGGGCAGTGTTTGTGTCACCCTCAGTCTGAAAACAGGTGGAATACAATAGTCCCTCTTTATCTGCAGGGGATATGTTCCAAGACCCCCTGTATAAATAGTGCCAAATCCTATAAACACTGTTTTTTCCCCAAACCTACATAACCTGTGATAAAATTTATACCTTAGGCACAGTAAGAGATAAACAACAGTGACAATAAAATAGAACAATTATAAGAAAATGCCAGCATCCCTACTTTTCTGCTTTGGGGCCATTATCAAGTAAAATAAGGTCTACTTGAATACCAGCACTGCCATACTGAAACAGTCCATCTGACCACCAAACCAGCGACTAAGTGGGTAACGAGTGACAGCCAATCTGACAACCAAACAGGCTACTAAGTGACTAAGGGGCAGGTAGCCTAGAGAGCAGACAAAGGGATGATTCACGTTCCGGGCAGAAAAGAAGTGGGATGGCGCAATATATCATTACACTGTTCAGAATGATGCACAATTTAAAACATAAACTGTTTATTTCTGGAATTTACCATTTAATATTTTCGGACCACAAATGATCCCAGGTAACTGAAACCTTGGAAAGCGAAACCACAGCTAAGCGGGCACCACTGTATACGAAGCCCATGAAATGTTGGTAAAAAATGGCTCTACAAAGCAGAGGTGGCTGGAAGCCCTCACTTGGAGCATCTGCTGCTTTCTGCCATGCGATTATCCCCAGTTTGGCCAATTCCAGGTTAGCAGTGTGGCCTCACTGGGAGTGCAGTTGGGAAGAGAAGCTTATGGTGGAGCAGGGGTGAGCCTGTGTGAGCTGGCTTCAGCCTGCCAGTGTGTGAGATATTTTCCTGGAGGACTTCTCTTTATCTTTAGAATATCCTTCTTCTCCTTTTCCTGCCCACTTTTCAGACCTCAGATGATTCATGCCTTCTTCTAAGAAGCCTGCTCTGCCCACCAAGATGCAGCATGGACCAGCACGTGGAACTCTCCTTCATGACACTTAGCAGGTGGAAATGGTCATTTCTTTGCATGCCGACTGATTATCTTCCTGGCTAGTCTGTAAGACCCGTCAGGAGGGAGAGAATTATGTATGGTTTTTTCCACCATTGTATCACCAGTGGTACATTGTATCACCAGGAGCACAGCTCCTGGTACAATGTTGGTGCTTCATAAATAGTTGATGAAAGAATGGAAGGAAAAAATGAACTGAGCCCTGGGCTGGGTGGGCTGTTACTACCACTGTGATTTGTAATCAAGGAAGGAACTTCATCCACCAGCTTTTTGGGTTTTTCTTCTCTTCTTTTTTGCATTTGTTATAAACGAAAGGACTGAATTATTTTTCATTATTCTTTCAACACTAGGATTTTATGGATTTTTGAGTCCGAAAGGACTGCAGTTCTTTAATGTTTGCAGTTGCCTCAGAAATGGCTCCACTTTTGCATGATGTGTGTGTGAGGTGTGTGTGTGTGTGTTATAGCCAAGGGCAGATGGTAGAGCATGCAGGAGGGGAGAAGGAACCTTATAATGAAATGTTTTCATTACCTTTTCATGTCCAAGGCCAAAGGGCCATAAAAGAATCTGCATGAAAGCCAGCCCAGTAGTATTAGATTCATCCCAGTGACTCTTTTCCCAAAAGGCTAACGTCTTCCTTGTAATTAAAACTGAAATAAGAAGCACCAAACAGATGGCAAGCCCCTTATGGGCAGGTGTAAATCTTAAATGTTCTTACAGCCCCCAAAAGCCCAGAGCAGTGCATGCACACAGTGAGGACGCAGCCATACTTGCTGCATAATTAGCTTAAGATAGACATGGCCCTTGCAGTAAGAGTTCATCCTAACTACCAATTTTGGTGGACCCAAAATGTTTCTCCATTTTTCTGTTTGCTTAGGAACACAGACAAAATATCCTCACGGCATTTTATAAAGTTTTGGTACCTTTGATCATAAATGAGACAACCCTACAATTTACTTCTCCCCAAGTCCAAGGACACTAGAGAAACCTTGTCTCTGGAATTTCTTTTCTGTCCCTGCCCAGCCCTTTCTGGCAGGGCTCATGGCAAAAGCTAAGTCTGGGCGCCTTGCCCTTTGCTGGTGCTGAATAAATTCCTTTCGGGGGTACAGATCCCTTGCTTTCATGACTATCCCAGGAATGAAGGGTGACAGCCAGGTGGGACCAACTCCAGGCCCATGGTAAGAAAGGAAAGGGGCTATTCCCTTTCCGTGCATAGCATGACATTGCCTTTACGTGTGACAAAGCCACCTGGAGGCTACAAGGAGTGGGCCCTAGAAATCTGTGGGAGTGATTTCTGGAGGCTATAAATGCCCTGTGACACTAAGAGACCTTTGGGGTGGGGGCTGCACTGTCCCCCCCCAAACTGTGAAATAGTGCCTTAGGAACCCAGGTTGGACCTGTCTAAATAGTGGCTTGACCAGCGTAAAGAGGTGACAGAGGAGCTAGCAAGGGAAGACTGGTTGTGATAACAACAGCTCTAAATTTTTTGAGGCTCGTGTGCCTGGAGCTATGTTAACCATTTTATAAGCATTGCTATATTTAATAATTATAGCAACATTATTATTACCCCCATTTTGCAGCTGGCTTAATGGGGTTTAGCCCACAAATGAGTGGTCAGTCACCATGATGCCATGGCAATTACCTTCTGCATTCCTTGCATGGGGATTTCCTCCCCATGTTTTAGACTCCACTCTCCTGCCCTCTCACTTTACATAGACCTCAAGCTCCAAAACATTTCAATGAGTCATTGACTAATGTCTGAAATCTTACTTTCCAAGATTTTAATAATATGAGAGTAGCTGCCATTTGTTGAACAGCTTTTATGTGCCAAGCACAGTGCTAAGTGTTACATGTGTTCTCTTCTAACAATCACTACTTTATAAGGGAGTATTATGATTATTCTGGTTTTACAGTTCAGGAAGCTGAGAATCAGAGGGATTTTATACAAGCTATTGCAAGTCACATTGTTAGCAGGAAGGAAGGACCAGGGTCAGGCTTTTGCTTGGTCCATTGTTGCTGAGTGGGGTTTATTAATGTTCTAACTGAGAGAACTTGACAGCTGCTTAGAATCTGCCCCTGGGATGAGTATGGGTCTAAGCCTTCATCAGCCCTATATTTCTTAGTAGGAATGAAGATCCAGAAATCATGTTTCAATGGAGCAGAAGTTTGAGAGTATCAAATCTGTGTCTACCAAGAAGAGGACCTAACGATGGAAGGGGATCCCAAAGACCAGTTGGCAGATGGGTTTTGTGAATGAAAAGACAAAGTGGCCTGTCAGCAGCAATCTGAGGAAGCAGGAGGGGATGGTCAGCACAGGCTGTTTTATGACTTCTGAGGCTGTGGGACAGGCAACCTTATCATAGCCTCAGCCCTGCAAAGCACACAGTGCCCAGGCAGCTGAGACTACGTCTGTGGGAAAATCCATATTTCTATGGACTGAGTCAGGCTAAATTAAACATGAGGGTAATTTGACACATCTGAATTTCATCACCATTATATCACTCTGTAGACCTTGTAAATTTTCATAATGACATTTTTGTTAGGTTGGAGTAAGCTGTCTGCATCTTAGGTGTGTTACTTTAAAACTACATTAACAGACTAATAAAATGAGGTGTTGGCCAGCTAATCACATGTAGTCATCTCCTTAGAAGGATCCAGGCAGCAAAATGAACCAGAGTTATGAGTAAGTGTCCTGAGGTGGCTCTGAGGGCACAGACCCTGACCATACCCTTTCTCTTGGAGACAATATCAGGATGGCCAGAGCTGTGTACATGCCACCAGGCATCCCTCTCCCGTGGGAGACTGTGATCTGCAAACCCCAGAATTTGTATAACCTGGAATCCTGGGACCTTGGAAATATGATCTATGACCTGTTGTGCTCACTTCATCTCCCTTAAGAACTGGACATCAATATCATTACTTTGAGATGGCACAAGAGGCTTACCTGGATGGAAGTGAACACCCACCCATCACCTGGCATTGCTAAGCACTGTTACATGTGGTGTTACTGTCATGACTTTCTAAAACTGAAGAACAAGATCAATGTTTGATGATGGGTCAGGGCATTTGGAATCAAGACTGTCCTGGAATTAACTGTGTTTGTCATAATGTCATGTTTCTCGTGTGGTACCAGCTCTATATGGCTCACTATGTCTAAACAGGACTCTGTCTCTGCCAGGCTACATGAAAGGTTTGATTTTGTCCCTTATCTGCTTTCCATTTCATAGCTTCCTCAATTGACTCCCCACCCCAGGATGAGCCAACCCAGAGATTTTCCTCTGGAGCTGTCTGCTTGTCCTTCCCCGGCCCCTCCCTTCCCTCTATACTGGGTTCCATTCCTGACCTGAGCCAACCTGAGCTTCAGCTTCTCTTTCCTGGACCTGCTTCTCTCATACTCACTTTCTTTCCTGGTTCCTCTCTTCCATCAGAGCCTGGACCCCTGAGCCCTACAGCTTGGTCTCTGTCCTATCACAGGTTAAAATCCACAGCTGTCTCTAACCGACAAGAAGGCTATGCTGGGTGCATATATGCTTGAGAGGAAGCCCTTCTCCATTTTAGGGCCAGCTCATCTGGAGGGATGGTGTACTCCGGAAACTCACAGGGCAGCCCATGGCAGGTCTCCTCCGGAAAGCATTCCCTGAATTACTAGATCCTGCTGATCTCTTCTCCTAACCTTCTGTCATAGGCCGTGCCTGTGCTATCCTTGTCAGTTATTTGCTGAATTACTCATTTGACAAAGACTTATAGAGCTCCTACTATGTGATGAATGGATCCCTTGATGAACATAGCAAAGTTCCTGCCCTCATTCTTATGTTCTTGTGGAGGAGACAGATAGTAGCATAAGAAAACAAATCATAAAATTAAGTATTAAAAAATAAGTAAGGCAGGGTGGGAGAATAGAATGGCAGGGCTTGGTGGGGGTAGGATAGATATTTTAGATTAGGATGATCAAGAGGTGATAGCAGACCTAAATGTTGATCAGAAGCTAACCATGTGAAGATCTGGGGGTAAGAGTGTCCCAAATAGAGCAAACAGTGAGTACAAAGGCCCCAAGACAGTAACAAGGTTGGCATGTTGAAGACATTGCAAAAGGTCAGTATGGTCGCCACACAACCACAAGGGGAGGAGTGATTAAGATGCTGGAGATGGTCAGGGTCCAGATCGCATAAGGCAGGTTTCCTCCACCCCAGAACTATCAACATTTTGAGTCAGATGATTTTTTTTGTTGCAGGTGCTTGTCCTGTGCATGTTGTTTTGCTGCACCCCTGGCCTCTACCCATTGGCTGCCAGTAACACCCCTCAAGCCTCCACCATCCTCTTAATGACCACCAGAAATGAGGTGGTCACAGATATTGCCAAATATCCCCTAGGAGAAAAATCACCCCTATTTAAGAACCACTGAACAAAAGCCATGGCAAGATAATTTTATTCTACATATAATGGAAATCCATGGGAGGCTCAGAGCTGGGAAATACCATTGCAATTTACATTTTTAAAGGGCACTCTGGCGGCTATTGGCCTAAAAGAAAAACGACAACAGAGGCAGGAGATGCAGTAAGAGGTCTAGGTGAGAGGCGACCCTGGCCCAGATTAAGGAGGCAGCAGTGGGACTGTAAGAAGTGGTTGGATTCTGACTACATTTTGAAGGTGAAGCCAACAAACTTGCTGGTGAATTGGATATAAAAGGTGAGAGGGAAGGCAGAATCAAGGATGGCTTCTGGATTATTCTGTGGGAATAATTATGTCATTATCTAAAGCAAAGACGACTAGGAGAAAAGTAGTTTGGGGATAAAAAGCAATTCTAAATTTGAGATGTCCTTTAGACATCCAAGTGGACATGCCAATAAGAGTCTGGGGCCCAGGGGAGAGGTCCAGACTTGAAATGAACATCCGGAAGTCGTAGACCGTAGCTCATGCCTGGGGAGGATGAGATCATCCAGGAAGAGGGCGATCTAGAAAGGAAAGCTAAGCTCCAGGGCACTCCATATTTAGAGGTCCAGAGAATAAGGACAAGCCAGCAAAGAGGCCAGGGAGGAGGACTAATGAGGGAGAAGGGACATTAGGAGAAGAGACAGGGACATGTGTATCCCCGAGTCGTCCTGGCACTGTTGTTACTTCTGCCTTAGACTGAGTAGTTGGGGAGCTCCCCAGCCACTCGTTTGTGTTCAATGGTGGCGGCAATGGTACTATATCCAAGTTTTAGACAACCAAATGATTGAGCAAAAGCTACCTTGGTTAATCTTTAGGAAATAAGTGCTACTGATCCCACTTTACAGCTGAACAAACTGAAAATCAGAGCACTATAGCAACTTGCTTTCCATCACATGCATTTTAAGCACGACTCCTGGGACTGGAACCCTGGAAAGCCTGTTTCCACATTCATGCTTTTTCTATGGTGCTCTTGGCCTCTGCCTCACAAGGTTCTGCTCAATGCCTGGCACAGGCCTCCATTCTGACCATGGCAGGAATACCTCAACTCTGCCCAGGTTTATGTGAGTGCATCTACATTTGCTACTGCATTTGGAATGGACCAGCAGGAGCCAGAACTGCTCAATACCAGAGCAAGTGACTGTCAAGATCCCTCATGCAACTAAGACCAGAGCCAGCACTAGCACCTGGAGTTTCACACTCCTGGTCCAGGTTTTCCCATCTTACCTTCTGTGTCTACAACCAAGTTGTTTCCCCATCCATCAACCATATCCAATGCAACAGCTCTAACAGATATGCAGGGGAAGTAGCATTATTCTCATTTTCCAGATTAAGAAACAGAGGCTCAGAGAGGTTTTGTAATTTGCCCAAATTATACCACTAGTAAGATTCTGAATCAGAAATAAATTCTTCATCTCTTAAATCTAGGTATTAGTGAATTGAAATAATCTACCCCTGACATAGCCATTTGTTTTTATTTCTTACATAATAACTTTCCCAAACCACAAAAGAAAGAAGATACAAACAGATTTTTCTAGACACCAGTATTGCCGGTCAGAATTCTGTAATAGGTTCATAGTCATTTAAGAAGTCAAAATGACTGGAAGATGAACATTTTGTGCACTGTGTCAACTTAAAATTATTATTTTTTGGCTTCATCATAAAGATGCTTTAAAAAAAACCTTTGAAACATATTTGTGTTGCTTTATTAAGCTCTCTGCTTTCTGACATCTCCTGCTCTTTTTTGGAAAAGTTCAAAAACAACAGCACTTGAAAACCCCACCCCCAAAATATTTTCTTTCATTTCCAAGACACAGAGATGCTGACACATGGGCATGAAATCTGAAGTCAGGCTTTGGAGTCTGACCTCTTCAAAATAGAACATGAAAGCATGTCTGGTGTTCACACTTTCCCTGTGAAAACACAAACACAACACTCTTGAACCCAGGTGAAAAGAAAGGTAATTCATTTCATGAGTAAGAAACATTCTTAGTGGCGTGTCATTTCAGGGGCAATTGATTCCATTTGTCATTTCAAGTTTCAGAAAGGGTGGAAATACACTCCCCGCCTCCGCCTTTTGAGCACAATAAAAGTAAGTCAGCATTTGCTTTTTCCTTTAAAAACAGGTGCAACAGCAATGAATTTAAACATCTCTCTGCTGGCTTGTTTGCAGTCCACTCCAGCTCCCTGGTGCTTGGTTCAGTATCATCCACCTGCCTGGGAGGTGGGGGCAGGGCATGATGTGACAAATGTCTCTCTTCTGCTATAAATGTTATTTAAAAGGTGCAACTGGCTTGGTGACATTAATTTTACAGGCAATAGTGGAATGAGCGGTGGAGAGAAGAGGATACACTTAAAGAGATGAAAATTATCTCTAGAAGCAGGTCTCTTTTCTTGCCTTCTGTCCCCCTATCTTGCAAACCTCAACTAGAGATATCTTAGCCGCCTAAAAAGGAGCATTAAATCTTTAGTCTGGACAGGAATTCAGCATTTGAGAGGAGATGTCGCTAATAATCCTCTATGAGTACTAGTGGTGAAAATGGGGCCCAGTGGGAGGGCATTTTACTAGGAGAGAGTTGGAATGAGCCCTGGGGGAACAAGGGGGAATACAGAATGGGGGCAGGCTAAGCCTACGTGAGAACTAAGAGGTAGGCAGCTTGTCATCACTGATCTGTTCTCAGAGGCGACATCAGCCAGGCTCTCAAGAAAATTGGGACTGTCACCTTTGTGGCCCTAAGTAGAATCTTGGTGTGGGTCACTCTTTCACGTGCCCTCCACTGGGAACCAAAGGTCCGAGGTCAGTGATAGATTGCTCACTGGGTTGAGGCTGGAGTTAGGATCAGGGTTTACCTGAACGTGTCAGCTCCAACATTCACATTAAGAGCCTTTAAACTGTTTATATCAGGGGAGAAATGTAAACTTTCCGCATTGTGGCAGCCTGGAGCCTCGCTCAGGAGAAAATGTTAGACTCTCTGCTCTGGGCAGAAACTTCTTTAGAATTTTGACAATATCAACATTTTAATGGCATCTTAGCCCTGTTGTTCTTATAAAAATATACTGAAGGGGAAGGATATGATTTTGTGGGAACAGAAGCTCCTTCCAAAGTCACTGAACCCACACTAGGACCAAAGCGTTTATTCCAGTGGCAAGGCCAGGAAAGGCCATGCTACTCCCTGTCAGTGTCCAGTGACAGGGAGGGGGATGTCCTGTGCCCCTTGGACAATTACTATTATGGTCATGCTTGGGGAAAAGAATCACAGAAAGATGGCTTTGCAAGCATGAAATGGGAGAAAGACAGTGCAGAATGTGGGGCCAAAGACAAGATATGATGATTGTTGCTTCTTTGCTGTGTTTGCTAGAGAAAAAGCAAACCTTAGGTATAAAAACATTGTCAATAGTTCTGATGAGGTTGAGTAGTTACTAAGAAGATAAGAAAGAGGGAGGAGGAAGAGATAGAAAAGGAAAAGAAGAGGAGAAGGAAGTAGAAAGAGGAAGATGGGAAGGGAAAAGAAGAGGAGGAGGAAGAGGAAGAGAAGGAGAGGAAGAAGAGAAAGAGGAAGAACAGGCAAAGGGAAGGCAGATAATGACAGCAGTTCTGACTTACTGAGGGTGTCCTTGGTGGCAGTCACAGAACCTGGTACTTCATACATCTTTGTCACTTAATGTACACAACAGCTGTACAGCTGAGGACACCTTACAGATGAGGACACTGATGCTTAGAGAAAGAAAGTTACCCAAGATCACACAACTGCAAATCACAGACTTGGGACTTAACCCCAAGCTTGCCTGGCTTCAGAAGCATCCACTGTTTGGAATAATGCTATTGTCTATGCCAGTGGCTTTCACACTTTTTTTGACTATGACTTATAGTAAAAAAACACATTTTCTATTATGAGCCAGCTTGCATATATATGTATATGTACATACATACAGTATAACTAAAACAAAAGTGTCATAAACATTTTCCCTTGCTATATGCAATGCATATTAATTTTTGAAAATGTTACTCTATTCTCTCTCATTTTTTTTCCCTAATGAGAGTTGCACACTAAGTTGATTGCGTAACCTGATGATGGGTCTCAACCTGTATTTTGTTTTCTTTCTTTCCTTCCTTCCTTCCTTCCTTCCTTCTTCCTTCCTTCCTTCTTCCTTCCTTCCTTCTTTCCTTCCTTCCCTCCCTCCCTCCTTCTTTTCTTTCTTTCCTTCTTCCTTCCTTCTTTACCTTTCTTTCTTTTTTCCTCCTTCCTTCCTTCCTTCCTTCCTCCCCCCTCCCCTCCCCTCCCTTCCCCTCCATCCCTCTCTCTCTCTCTCTCTTTCTCTCTTTCTTTCTTTCTTGACACAGGGTCTCACTTATGTTGCCCAGGCTACAGTGCACTTGTATAATCATGGCTCACTGCAGTCTCAACCTTCTGGGCTCAAGTGATCCTCCCACCTGAACCCATCTTGTAGCTAGGACTACAAGTGTATGTCACCACGCCTGGCTAATTTTTTTATTTTTATTTTTGTAGACATGGGGTCTCACTATGTTGCTCAGGATGACCTTAAACTCCTGGCCTCAAGTGATCTTCCTGCCTCAGACCCCCAAGTGCTGGGCATGGGCCACACACCCGGCCTTCAACTTGTGAAAACATTTTCTTTTCTCTGCTCTATGGCAGTTGATTAGAAGTGTCCTTGAACTCCTGCTTGATGTTGGTGGATGCCGGGCAGCCTCTCGCTCCTGAGGCAAGCAGCTAATTGTATACTCTTGACCATCCCTCTGGCAAGAGGACATCATTAATAAAATATTTCAGAAATTACAAATATCTGACAAAGCCATTTGCTTGGAAAAGAGTCAATCCAGGAAACCATCCAGAATATATAATCACTGATCTCAGGCACTGACTGCTAATATTTTAGGCAATTGATGTATGCTTTAGCAAAAGAAACTATTTTCTCTGATTTCAGAACCTAAAGAACTCATCTGTTCTGAAAGGCTACACACAGTCGCCATCTAACAATAAATGGTAAAAGAAAAGAAACATGCAAGGTGTTGTGGGGACTCTATCCATCCACCCTCCAAAGTAGTGCTGTCCTTCTCAATTTGGGGTGAATACAACCAGGATCTGAAATTAGATTGCTTTTCAGAGGAGCATGTACATCTCCACCCTGGTTTAGGATTTCAGGAATGATTTTGTTTCAGCAGCTAGGGGCAGTGGCAGGGTTGGCTGAATCACATTTAGGTCACGGAAAGTGAAGTCTGATCAGGTGGCTCAGCTCGAGTCAGCCCTGATGGGCTGTGGATGTGGTGACTTCACTCCAAGCAATGTGCACGCTAATTGAGAAAACATGTTCTTGTGATGGCCTCATGCAAAAATCCAGATTTACGAATTTTTTTTTTATTCCTAAGAATTCCTTAAATATTTGCCGTGCGTGTCTATACAGCCTCCTGGAGCACTTCTCCTCCTTACTGAGTAGGGTTGTGTTTTTCTGCTGTGGGCCAGGTCAGGGTTTTAAAGGTTGGGATTCTGACAAAGGGCAACTGGGCAAGCAGCCACAGGCCTCAGGGAGAAGCAAGAAGAGGGCAGGAGAGGAGAAAAATAACCCAGACCTCCCGTGCTTTTCCTGGGGCAGAAAAAGCAATTCGAAATCCTTGAAAAGCAATTGTCTGCAATGCTCAGTGAGGGGGTCCCCATCGGGAAGGGGGCCTCAGCTTACTGGATATTGGCTACATTCCGGACTCAGCAGTAAGAACTTTCCAGTACTCTTTCCTTTCCCCTTTACAATTGCCCTCAAAAATCAGTTGGCATCATGATTCCCTTTTACAGATGAAGAAACTGAGGATTATAGGGGTTAAGTTATGTGCTCACAGAGCTAATGAGAAGTGACCTTGGACCTAAATCCAGTTCTATCTGACTATGTGCCAGGACTCCTGTAAAATCCTACCTGCCTGTGGGACAACCCCTCACTCCCCTCCGAGAAGCCTCCCTGAAAAAGCCTTCTTGACATCCAGACCCCTTCCCTCTTGGAGGTCATATAGTCACGGAATTAGTACTAATCCTACTTCCAGTTTTGATGCTGCTTGCAATTGCTCCGTGTGTTAATTTAGACAAGAAGATAAAAAAGCCTACAGACAGGTTTTGTTTGGTCTGTACTGATGTGTGGAAAGTGAAGAAATTTCAAAGTTTTGGCTTTTCAATCTCAAAGTTTTGGCTTTTCTTGAAAAGTTCTTGAAGAGATCTGGCAATATTGGACCTACAATCCTTTAGAGCAATGGTTGGCCTGTCCCTTAACAATGAGGCATAGCCTCTCTGGTGTTTCACAGCCACAGCGATCTCTGGCCTCAGCTCATTTATATTCTCTGATGAGCCACTAAGCCTTTTAGTTATGACTCCTGAGCAAGCTCCTTGGGGCAGGATCATGATTTATATTTATTTTGAGTCCCCACAGTGCCCAGTGTCCCAGATAACATATTAATAAGAACGTTAATTGAGAGAAGGAAATCTATCCAGTACCCTGATATATGGTGGGCCCCCTCCCCTGTGGGGCGAGGACTATCTTCCCGTTTAACCACAGGTTCTATGTAATTCAGCAATAGCTGCTTAACCCTTGGCTCTTGGTCTGGGAGAGCACAAATGCCCCACTGCCAAAGCAAAATTCACTTTCTCTTTCTTTTCTTGTAAACTTGAAGAATTCCTAAGACACTTAAAATCCTAAAGACACAGAGGAGTTGTTATGTGGAGTAAGGAAGCAAAACACTCTTAAAGCTGCCAGCAAAAATGGTCATTCTCAAGAAATGCCTTATTTAGAGAGCATTGCATAACATTTCTGAAATAAAAGTCTGAGGAGAAGTTTGCCTCTGGAAGAAAATTACAGGAGAACCTCCGTTGAGTCTTCTCTTACCCAGCCATTATGAGGTGAAGATAATACGCAAGATGAAATGTTTGGTTAAAATTCTATCAAAATGAGAATGTTAATTACAGAAGGTTAAAATATCAGTGAGTGAATTCTTAGACAAGTCTTCAATGCAAACAAAAAGATTTCTCCTCCCAATGCAGAAAAGCTTTATATGCACAGATACATAAAAAAATACAAAAAAGATGTTATCCTACCTGAAATTAAAAAAAAAACAACCATGCAGTGGGGGGTCCCCTCAGATCAGTCCTTCCAAGGGAGAAGGTGAGGGGAGGAAGCTCATGTTCATTGGTCGAACTTCTTTTTCTGAAAGTGTTCTCCATAATCCAAAGGGAGCCTGTCCCGCTTGGCATCACCCATACACAATGGGGGTTCAATACACAGCTACCCATAGTGATGAGGCAGTACCTCAATCTGTTGACCTCTCAGCCAGGTCTGCTCAGATCCAAAAATGGGTTGGCATTTCACTAGACTGAGTAAGTGAGACATGCAAGTCACTCTATTACTAATGAGGGTTGTAATCCATCTGTACTGATGAAGAACTGAAGACAGGACAGTCTGCTCCACCCCCTAACGTGGGCAAGGGCTGAGCTCTTCAGACCATCCTCTCTGGGCTCACTTAGCAACTGCACACGGAGGGGAAGTCACCTGTACCACCAACTCTGACTACTGAAGGAACAGCCAAAAGAGATGGGAAAATCAGCCCATCTGTACTGATAGCAAATACTTCGTGGTTATTGGGAAACTATTTCTGTAGTAGTGGATTGAAACTATCCAATGTGGAAGGGCTTCTGTGTGACACTTGGGCGGTTCATTCCCACTGACTTCATAGCCAGCTTCTTTCATTTGCAGGGCTCTCCACCTGCAGAAGCCACCACAGGCGGTGCCAAAAGTGCTAAAACATCTCAATCTGCTTAGCCTAGTGGTGGATTTTCAGGGAAATCCTGACTGTCTGACTCTGACTAATAGTACTACTAATTAAAAAAAAAAAAAAAAAGACTTCCCGCACGTGAATGCGTTGGCTACAGTCTTAGGCAATTCAAAAGCATTGTTGCCAGTTCCACCTGACAGATTTCATCATCAGATCAACCTCATTTGGGGAGGGAGCTCCTTAAGACTCTCTCTTTCTCTCTTTCCCTCCCTCCTTCCCTCACTTACTTCCTTCCTTCCTACCTTCCTTCCTTCCTTCCTCCCTCCCTCCCTCTCTCTCTCTCTTTCTTTTTTTGTTTCTTTCTTTTATTTTGCTCATTTGAAATCAGCACCAAGCTCTGCAGTTCATTTTCACTCCTACTTGTAATGAGTTGGGCATGAGTAGAAAGCATGTGTTCCTATAATACCCTCCTGTCCTCTGAAGACTTTATTCGTTTTAACTCTATGTACTATAAATAAACTAATAGTTCTATTTTCTGTCCCCCAATGAGACCTTGAGGCAGAGGTGAGAATAACGAGCTATTCTACTTGAGAATAAACCCAGTGCTACAAGCACCATCCATCAAGTGTAGTGTTGCTAGCCTTTTTTTCAATGAAATGTCACATTATCAATTCTCATTTATTTTCGCAGCTTGGGCACAGTTGTATTAATTTGATGTCAACATGCACTCATGTTGTATTAAGTGCGGTCAGTGCTGGGGGCTTCTGCTTCAGGGAAGGAACCTCCTGGTGCCAGAGTGTGATCCACTTAGCAAAGGAGGGAAGGATTTCCTCCCAGTGCTACAGACTCCACAGGCAGGCAGTCTGCCTGTGTTTTTAATAACATGCGGCAGAGAAGGAAGCTGCCATGCTCTAATAGCACCTGTCCCTTCACCTTACTCTTTCTGGTTTTCTTTTCCATGGGTCATTTGTAGTCCACTTCACTCACAAAAGGCAAAGGGTAACACCTGCTGGAACTACAGCACTGAGGATCCTGCTGATGGTGGCCTAGAGTCTGATTTGTTGGCTCCTGGAGAATGAAGCCCAAGGATTGACTTCTGAAGCCCCAATTTGATGATTAACCACAGAAACCCCAACAATAGGGCCCTTGTTGGTAATTTCCAAAAGACTTCTCAACCGGGAGCAACATTATCTTTGAATACACTTAGCCCTCTATGAGGGGCATTTGGGGTTGTCACTACGACTTCTGACATTTAGGAGGTGAGGCAGGGATACTAAACTATCTGCACTGTGCAGATTGGTCACATTTAACCAAGAATTGTCCCAAAATGCTGACAGCTCCATTCAGAAACAATATTAATCCAATATACTTGCCTAGTGAGTTGGGAAAGTGAGACCTGAGAAGTTTAGCGACTTGCTCAAGGTCACAAAGCTACTTCCCTTCCCTTCTCCCAAGTGAGGAAACTATAACAGGAAGTTTACCCGAAATATAGGAGAAGAAAATCAAGGGATCATCCTAACATTTTAATCTGATTCCTACTGTGTCATAGTCTGAGGCTTCAAAAGCATGTAAAGTAGCCCAGAGAGGAGCAATGAAAACACCACCAACCACCAGAAAGTCTTCTCCATTGCATGCTTTCATTCTTCTGCTCTTTGCTAAACTTTGTGGCTGAAGTTTTATTCTCCTTGGCTCAAATAGTGACATTTCCATGCTTCTGCACACCCTAATAAAAGACCGAGGACCCCAAAGCCTCAGTTTTTCCATTCACATATCAGCCTCAGGATCATCCTGGTCTGACTGCTATTTGGAGTTAGGATCTTAACTGTTTCCCCACTGTCATCAAGCGAGGTCTCATGGGAATGGATTGGGGAAGGGTCTTTCATCCTCATTTATTTACCCAATGCCAGCGGGCACTGTTTGCTCAAAATGGTCCACCACAGAATTGATTCTCGGAACTGGCTAAGCCTGAGAGCTGATGGTTTGTGAGATCAGAGTTGCTAGTCAAAGAAACACACAGGAACTCTTTCTGTGTCACAGAAAGGTGTTTTCTGGGAGCATGGGTTGTTTGCACACAGATATCCAGAGATTTTACGCAAGACCTCAGCAAACCTTCCATTGCTTCCTGAGAGCAGAGAATGTGCTGCCAGCAAAGGTCTCTAAGGCTTGCTCCAGACTATGAAGTCCGTGAAAGTTCTTACTGGGAAAAGGTAAATGGCTGGGTCTCTGGTCCCGGGTCTGGCACTGACATCTGCTTGGGGATCTGGGCCTTGGCCCTGCTCCATGCCCGGTAGAGAAGAACAGTGGCTGAATCTCTGTGTAGTTTCCCTGCTGCTCTGATGCAGGGTGCTGCAGTAAAGCACTCTATGAATGAGCAGCAGGAGTGCTCAGTACTCTTTAAAAAGTAAAGTTGTGTGATTTTTTTCATCAGTTTAATCTCAGTAATGATGAGAAACTTCCCTCGGGCTCCAGCCCTGCCCTGCCCTACCCTACTCTCCCTGCTGATGTCGGCAGCCAGGGCCCCCTTCTTGTCCAAGGCACAGATTTCTCCCTGAAAGAGAATGAGAATGTGAAGCCTCATCCCTTGCTCCCACTGGCCCTTGGGGCAGGGGAGTTGTGGGGTGGGCAATAGGAGAAGGCAAGAACCCCATTCCTTGGCAAGGGTTAAAAGCAGGGAAAGAGCCACCAACACTGGGATGACTGCCCTGAGTGGGCCCAGTTCATTTCTCTGATGGGCCTGGGCTGCTGTTGGAAATGCAGTGGTGCCAGCAGCTGGTTCTAAAATCCTCTGAGGTGCTCCTATACTTCTGTCAAATTAGTGTTCTCATGCCCCATTGATCTTGGCTTCCCATTTTTGGTGCTTCTTTTTTCCCTTTACCTGCATGAAGATGTTGGGGAAAGAGTGGGGTAGGAGTTTAGCAACATGTGGCATTAACCCTATCCCCCTTCAACAAGAGGAATGTTCACTTTCTATGTGAGTCAATTACAGCTAGGCCAGTCTCAGCCCCCAGACCCGCCCGTCTCCTCTGACCCTCTGGGAACATTGCCCATCATGAATTAACACTTGGGTTGCTCAGGTTGACATATGACTTATTCAACAAAAGAGACCCATCAGGTTTGATATAGCCTTTCTTCTGTGACTCTGCAGAGGGAGAAAGTTTCAGACATTCAGGAGGAAACTGTAAACACAGGGTTAGAAGGGCTGGCAGGGGCCAATGGCTGCTGCCCTTCTGCACTGCCTAGAGAAGGGGAAAGATTCCCCTCCAGTAGCCTTAACTGACAGCTTCAAGAGTTTGAAGACCCTGGAGAGAAGTTACCGATGGGGCCTCCACTGTCATTTCTGCATTTGCAGAGTGCAGCTGGCTGTGCATGGGTTGGGGAGGAGGGGACTGGCACTGGTAGTGGGTGTGCCCAGAGGATGGAGCCAGGACAATTAATCAAGTGCCTTTTCTACAGGATTTCCATTGGCCTTGGATGACAGATGGGGCAGAGGCACCCAGGAGAGCACTATTTTGGTTTCCAGCTGGGAACGTGCACTAAGTTTTCCTTAATACCCACAGCACCCAAAAGGCTTTGCTGTAATATACTTTAATGCATGAAACACTCATAAATTATCCTTCGAACTGTTACAACTTCCAACCTGGAACAACTTGGAAAAACCAGCCTAGCAAGCAGGCTCTTTTTAATCTCTCAAATCACAACAGAAGAAAAAGTTCAAGCACGAAACACCTTCCTTAAGAATCTCGGAGTTTTTTTTTTTTTTTTTTTTTTTTTAGAAGGAGGTCTGTAATTAGAGGGAGCTAAGCTGCTTGTTTCTGCTGGCTCAGAGTTGCAGGTCCCTGACCCCTGAGTCCTCTCTTCCTCTCCTAGATCCTCCTTGCCTGAACCCAAGGCGCTGCCCGCCCCAACCTTCCACGCCCGCTTCTCCCACACCTGGCAGCAGACAGCTGGAGATGAAGCGTGTGACCCAAGTGGCACGGCTGAACCTTGGCGACCTCGACCTGAGGTTGTCTAACGCGGCTCCGTGGAGGGCCCCGGTACGCCGGACGGACCCCAGCATTGGCTCGCAGACTTCCTGGGTTAACCCCCGGGGCCCTCAGTCACGACTCCCAGCCCTTCCGAGACGCGCGGAGGGAACTGCCCTAGGTCTAGCGCGCCGGTTCCGCTCGTCCCCCTACCTGGGAGCAGCGCAGCACTTTCCTGACTCCGCGCTCACCTCAGCCAGCGCGCTCTGCGCTCCCCCCCCGTGCTGGCCGCCACTCCTCCCGCCCCGGCGCGCCAGCTGCCGGCGCATCCCTCTCCGTGCCCATTCGCTCTCCCTCACTTGCGCGTTATCCACTTCTAGCCCTCGAGCTAGACCCTGGCATGGCCGTGGGCTTCTGCAGGCGCCAAGGCTGCTCCCTGGACCGCCGGCCATCCCGGGACTAGGAACTCCACGACGAGAACGAACGCTGTTCCCGCGGTCCGACTCGTCCTCCCGCGAGGGTCCCGCGCCCCCACACCCACTCGGGACATTTCTCAGGGCTGCTCTTGGGCCCGCGGGAGCCTCGGGGGTAACCAGAGAGCTCGCCAGACCAGTATCCTTGCATACTCTCCCGCGAAGCCCAGCCACCCCGGCCCGCGCCCGCGCTGCGCCCCTCTCGGGATCGGCTCAGGGCAGCCTGACTCACCGCTGCGCTCCCCTCCGGCTCCCAGCGCTCTCTGCTGTGCCGGAGCGCCGAGCTGCTCTCACACAGGCTTCTTGAATTCTTAGCCCCTCCTCCCGTACTCCTGAGTCACACGCTCCAAATCCTGGCCCCCATCCCTCCCCTCCCCACCACCAGCCCCGCACCTGCTGTGGCTGGGCGGTGGTGCCCGGCTGGAGGGGGTCCTGGGGACTAGAGGCGGATCGCTCCTGGAGGGCTGGCCAGACCCAGCCAGAGAAGGACTTTAAACTTCCAGAGGTCAAAGGGAAACCCACTGGGGTCTGAGGGGCC
The DNA here is from genome assembly GCF_009764315.1 of Trachypithecus francoisi. NCBI lineage: Eukaryota > Metazoa > Chordata > Mammalia > Primates > Cercopithecidae > Trachypithecus > Trachypithecus francoisi. The sequence continues at coordinate 106,559,712 of NW_022681470.1, read as the reverse complement.
GCGTGCGCAAAGCCGGGAGGGGCATTTTCTGGGGCACCGGCGGGGGTCGTTGGGCCGACTGGTTGGGGCTTAGCGGAGTTGCTCGCAGCTTCCCTCACCTCTCCGCCCTGCCCCCGCGCGTTGCCCTTCGCCAGTGCTTCCCTGGTCTGCCCGGCGTCGCCCTCGGTGCCCCAGGCATTGGCTGCTCCCCGCTCCGTCTAAGGGAGCTTTTCTTCGTGGCTCCTTTCCTTACCCCAGGATAGGTGAGCACCCAGGGGGAGCTCTGCGAGGGGCAGGTGCCCAAGCTTCTCTGACAAGGGAAGACGGCTGCAGAACCAGTTAGAAGGCCCCCAGGCACTGGTGAGTCCAGCGTAGGGACAAGGGGCAGAGGACTTCAGGAGTCAGGAGCTAGACTAGATCAGGGACCTTAACTTAAGGCCCTGGGTTCCAGGAACTTCCTGGAGTCCCTGGCCCCTCTGAAAAGGTAGGCTGATTTGCGCGACTGTGTGCAATGCTAATATTCTTTTCTGGGCTGAAGGTCTGCAGCTTTCATCAGTTTTGCAACGGGCCTGTGACCCCTAGACTGACATAGCCAGCAAACCTTCTGCCTAGGCCCTCTCTCCACACTCCAGGCCCCACACAAATTCTTCCCGACCCTTCAAGATTTCTTGAGTTCCCTGAATTCAGCCTGACAGGGGAGCTTGCCTGACTTTCCCCTGCCCCTCTGCCAGGGCTGTTCCCACCCCAGCATAAAATTAACAAGGGAGAAATACCCCTGAAGTCAAATTTGTCACCAAATGTGCATCATTAATTGTAGCATTCCAGGGGATTCATAGCTCTTTGGAAATTTACAGCCCCACTCCCTCCTGTGTTGAGCTTGTCTGTGTCTTCACTTCTTTCTTTAGCAAGGGTGGGTTGGACTGCTACCCCGTGTGGATGCCACAGAGGATAAGTGGGTGTGGGGAGAGTAACAGGAAGGGAAGGTGAGGCACAGAATCTCTCTATTGCTGGTGACACTAGCCAGTGCAACTCAGCAGAAGGGCACCCTCTGGGGAGCTGGGATTTAGTGAAGCAGATGATTCCTGTCCTAAGTCCTGGGGTGGTCCTTTACTCCCAATGGATGGCACTTGAGCAAGATGAAGCCCTGACTAGGCATTTCCAACTCCCTTGGCTCAGATTAGTCTTAAAGTCTTACTTCTTTCTATTTTCACGTTTGCTCCCATAAGAAAGTTCATTCCATTTGCACATGCTCTGAGAAGGACGAAGAAGGCAAAAAGCCCTAGAATTGGAAGTCGGCCTTAGCTTTGGTGTGACCTCGTTGTTTCCCAGCTTGTCCACTTCTAACTTGTTCAGATACAGACTGGTATATGAACACACTTTGGAAGTGAGGGCAAGAGGCCAGGAAACACCGTGAATGGCCCTTTCTACAAAAGTAGTATCATAGTCAGGGTGATCCATTAGGAAATTTATCATCGTCAATTAAACAAAAGAATTTCCAGACAACAGGATGAATTCATCCATCAATCATGTCATGTATAAACTTGCTTGGAAAGCACTAGCCCCAAGCCTTACATAATAGCTGCCTGAGAATTTGGGTATGAAATTAAACTTTTAGAATAACAGAGAATTTGATTGTTGAATGCAGAGCTTTTGTATGTGTTCTTGTGGCATCATTCAGAAGGACAAAAGGATTTGGGGCACTTGTGGTTCTTTTTCATGTGGTATGTAAGGGGGAAATTTTTAAGTGATGTAAGCAGAGTATAAGTTTGCTTATATGCTCCATCCTCATCCCCTAAATTGTTGATGATATTCTTATTGCACACGTTGGTTTAATAAGAGCTCCTTTCTGCCCCTAACTACCTCTGTTTCTGTCACTGGACTTCAAGGATCTTGAGTAAGTAAGAACGTGTAAACAACAAACACAAAAAAACTCCAAAGATTATTGACTGAGAGCCTACCATATGCCAGGCACTGTGTGCTGGCAGTGGTACCTGCTCTCAGAGAGCTTATGTTCTAGTGGGGGCTTGATTATTAGTCCCTGGCCATGTTTATCACAGTTTCCCTAGGTCCTAGCATAGGACCTGGCCTGTAGTAGGTGCTCAGTTGATACTTGTTGAATCCAACAACAGTCAGAGTCATTTGTGACTGTCAGACAACCCACCAACACTGGATTGGTTTCCAGCAGGTTCCAGATCAGCCTGCCTTTGGCACAGAGACCACAGCCAGGTGCCTCTTCCCCTGCCTCTTCCACTTTCAAGAAGGTTCCAGCAGAAATGTCCTTCTTTTGGGTCATTGAGAGAAGGACTTCTAGGCCTGGACCAGCTACATTCACAGGAATGAAAAACAGCTGAGAGGGCAGCGGCCAGAGGAATGGTGCAGACAAGCAGAGGATAAGAATGTTTTTCTGTACTAGATTTTCTCGAAAGAGCTTTGCAACCAGGGTATCAAAATAACCAGCAGCTGATGCATTTGCTGACTTGGAGGAGAGATTGTGGCGTGTACAGTAATTGTTGTTATTTCTGAAGATCTAGAAGCCTGCAGCCATTGAGTGCCTCATCAACAGCAACAGTCAGCTAGCACAAACCCCTGGCCTCTCCCTTGCTTCATTCCAGGAGGCCAGGACAAAGTGCATGTGCTATTTAAAACACCAGCAGGCTCAGCAGAGATCTGCCAGCAAGGATGGAATCACTGGATCTGCTCGTTCTTCAAGTGAAACACAGAAATATTGTCCCAGTTGCTGGAGGAAGTGATAGCTTCCATTTAAAGATTTTTTTTCCTCTTCCTTCTAATCAGAGTGAAGAAGAACTTCAGAAGAGGATATGTTTCATAATGCTTAGTGAGATGACATGGCCACAGAATCACAGAAGTGATCAATCCAGCCACCTTATTTATGGATTAAGGAACAAGGGCTCAGGAAGGAAAAAGCCTCAGCCAAATACACGTGGCCAGTGTCAGGCTTTTTGACTTCTAAGCAAGACTTCTTTCTACTACACTCCCTGAAAGAGGCTGGGAGAAAAACTGACCAACTCAGGCTACAGTAAAAAGCTGGTAAAGGAGCTAAAGTAGGCCAGGGTGCAGAGAGGGCCAGTGGTGCCCCTTTCATCTCTGGGCCATCCCTGCCTACTCCTGCGGCCTGCTGCTGGCTTTTGCTGTTTCTCCTTGAGATCTCCAGTTCCTCCATCTCTACTAGTTCCCTTGCTTTTGCTTGTGAACATTCACTTGCCTTTTCTCTCTTAAAGAAACTGCTAGCCCAAACTCTGGATTTCTCAACTTCCATTCACTATCAAATTCCTCAGCAAACTGATCTATACCCATCATTTCCTTGCCCCCTCCCCCAAACTTTCTGCAACCTAGTTCCCATCTTCCTCCCCTTCCTTTCCTTTCTCCCTACTGAACTGATGATTTTTTTTTTCCAAAGGTCATTAGTTGCAAGAAAACCACCACCACCAACACAATCTCAGCAGCATTTATCTAGTGCTTGCCTTATTTCAAATACTGGGCAAGGCACTTTTCCTAGCCTTATTAATTGGTCCTGTTCATTTGTAGATAAAAAAGATGAAACTCTGAGAGGTAAGTCACTTTCCAGGTCTCATAGCTAGCCAAATAGCTGAGTAGAGAATTGAACCCAATCCCTTGCTGTTAAATGCCATGCCTCCTCCTCCTTTCAACAAAGCTCAGCTGGCTTTGCCAGTCCTAGTCCGCCCTATTCATGACCTCCTTTGTCTACCACTTTCCTTTCAGAGCCCCTGTGACAGTATTATCCTGGCTTACTAGCCACCTCTGATGTCTTCATCTGCCCTCTGCACTCATGGGCCTCCCACAGCTCAGTCCTGGGGCTTTACGTTCTCCTCCACTCTTGTTCTTCCAGGTGTTTTTTCTCCTAATTTTATAATTCCAAGCATAGTTTCAACTCTGGCCTCTCCTTTAATCACCAACACTTGGAGTGTTATATGCAAAGCACTACCTAGGTTCTTGTTGCGGCGAACCTGCACAGGCCCTGGCAAGGACTGTGTTTCTGTCTTTCCTCTGACTCTCAGCCCCTCCATCTAAAGCCCTTGCTCTTAACTCAGCCAGGCAGGTGCCCCACAGATCCCCTTCTTGAAAGGTCAGGAAACCCATGTGGGCCCAGGACAGTTCAGCTCTTTGCTTGCTGCCCAGAAAAGTCACCAGTTTAGAACTGGCAAGATTTAGCCCATCTGTCCTCTTAGGTGGTGTGTCCTTAGGAGAAAGATTGACCCTCCTTGAGCCATAATAATCATAATTACTTTTCATTATATGGAGTGAATATGTTAAACAGTTTTCAAGCACCTGCTATGTGCCAGCCCCATTCTTGGTGCTGGGGATTCAGCAAATGAACAAAACAGCCTATAAACACATAGAATTTTATTTTTAATTTTTTAAAATAATTTCAACTTTATTTTAGATTCAGGGGGCACATGTGCAGGTTTGTTACAGGGGTATATTGCCTGATGCTGAGGTTTGGGATATGATTGATCTCATCACCTAGATAGTGAGCATAGTGCCAACAGTTAGTTTTTCAACCCTTGCCCCACTTCCTTCCTCCCTACTCTAGTAGTCCCCAGTAGACACATGAAATTTAAATTCTATTAATTTGCTTCACCTATTAAATAAATGTGCATTATTTAATGTACATTATATGCCAGGCCCATAAAAGTCAGTTGTGATTTTGGTGAGCTTGATCTGCACAGGACAGGTGAATGAGACAGATGCAGAGACAGGCAGTGCCAACCAAGTCAATGATCTCCTTAGGTACCTGCAAGGAGAGTCAGGTGAGCCCTCTGGGGACTGGATCCTTTCCTCTGCTCTCCTGATTCAAACAGCTGTGAGCCTCTACCTTTTCAGACTGGTCTGACTCCAGTCTCCACAAGAACTGGTCTCCACAAGAACCACTGGTGACCCTGTGGCTTTCACTGGTGCTTTCTTCAGAGTCCCCTGAGTCTCTCTTACTCCTCTTCCACTGGGGCAAACCCTCAGGGTCCCTCACGAGCCCACAGCCAAGGCAAGTGTGTCTCCATCTGGGTCTTCACTATACAGTCCTTCCTGGCCCTGGAGTTGGTACATTCCTATTGGGGCCACCCCAGAGATACCTCTGGGGCAGGATTCCCCAGTGATGAAGTTTGCCTGCATAGCCTCACAGCTGCTCCTTCCTGTCACGTGGTATCATGTTGACAAGTAAGGTTTTGTGGTGCTGAGGCAGGCAAGAACCCCATACTTTCATCTGTGATGCTCCTATGCAGGAGTCTGGGATAAATGGACTCTGCCACATCCTGGGTAGATCTCTGTCCCCTCAATGGTGACACTGAGCTCATTGCATTTATTAAAATCCTATCCTGGGGCAGAATCTGTGTTAGGTACAAGGAAACAAAGATCAAGAAGAAATGATTACTGCTGTATAGGAACCACTATCCAATGGGGCACCAGGCACATAAACTGATAAGAAATCTGTAAGAGAGGATCTAGAAGCTGGGGAGATGGGAAATTCAACCAACTTAGGACTTTGCCTTTGTTGTTATCCCATTGCACTTTGCATAAATTCCATATTCTTTGAAGAGACAAAGTTCTGTGTCATCTGGCTCCTTCAGCCCCCCTTCATCCTCCTTTCTTGCTACTTTCTTTTCTTTGCTCTAGCCTCTGCCATGGTGAATTTATTTCAGTTCATTTCACAAGCAGCACCAGCCCCACAGGTCCTATATGGTGTTTTCAGTGCTTCAAAAACTTTTAGCTTTCCCCCATCTCCTTCCACCTGTCCATTTCCTCTTCCTTTGAAACTCAGCTCTGAGAATCTTCAATGGCATTTCTAGTCAGGTGTTTTCCCTGATCCCCCAAGTTAAGACTAAGTGTCCTTTCTAGGTGCTTCTGCAGCCCTCCATATTGCACAAAACACATGCTCAATAAATCATTTAAAATGAGATATTACCTGAGTTAAGCTTTGAAGCATGAGTAGGAGCCAGGAGAAGAATGCTGGGAAGGGCATCATTTGAGACAGAGGGAACACTTTGAACTAAGGTGTGCAAGTGTGAGACAACACGTTGCATGCAGGAAACTGCAGCTGATTCAGAACTGGTGGGACATGATGTGGTAGGAGATATTGCTGGATCAGTCACTGGGAAGGTCGAGGAAGGCATGGATAATGAAGGGTGAAATCAAATGCAGAGAGACCACCTGGGGCCAGTAGTCATAGTCAGGGTGACAGTGATGGCAGCAGGCTGATTCATGCCCTGGGAGCTAAGCCTGCAGAGGAGACATTCAAACAAAACTTAGGGTATAAATTCATCAGGGAGTGGGGAATGACTGGATGCAGGGGTAGGGTGAGGAAAGGGTCTCCTGGGTGCCCTCTGAAATCCTGATTTGCCTGAACAGGTAAATGATGATGCTGGCTATGGAGATAGAGCATCCAGAGGTGGGGCCTATGTGGTGGCCTGGGAAGCAGGGGTCTTCAATTTAAGATTTTGCTGGGCCTATGGAATACTCAAGGATGTATGTGCAACATATGGAGTTTGCAGATCAGGAATGATGTTGAGGCTAGCTGTCTCTGCACACTGCACACAGGCTGAAGGCAACCAGTATCATCATCTCAGAGTCTCCACTGAGAACTTAGCCCCCCATCAAGCTACACTCTCACTGTCTACCATGTTGGCACCATACCAACTATGAGGCATCTCTTAGAGGCCAGAACCCAGGGAAACAGATCACTCACTCCAGTGTTCCCTGGTTCCCTCCTACCTGTTTATTTCTGTAATACTCATTCTCTACCTTGAGGTGCAGGCCAAAGTGTGAGAGCAACTGGGGACCCTGGCAGATGACCACCTTGCCTTTCCCAATTCCTTCTTCCCCTTCTACTCTCTGGGCTGAACAAGAGTGTTTTTTTCTTCTCTTCTCAACCAGAACTCCTCTTATGTCACATCCTGAGCTCCCTCTACCATAATAGCTTATAGTAAAACTCTATGATCAAGCTCTCCAAGTCTAGCTCTGTATAATCTGTGAGAGCTTAAGAAATTCAGCATCCCTCCCCCTTTTTTTCTTTCACAAGAATGACTGACTTTCAAAACCACTGTCTTGCTGTGAAATGTCTTGCTAAAGATGTATATGGACATTTTCTCTTTGCTTTCCAGCTGCAACAGTCCCATGGGTACCCTGTGAAAATCATATGCCCCTGGAAGAATCGGGGGGTAATCACACAACTGGCAAATGTGAAAGAGAATACCTATGCCTTCCTTATCACATTTGTACAATAGATAACAATCTGCTATCCCCTCTAAACTATAAAATTTTCAGGAACCTTAAACTTCTAGTGCCCATCATAATACCTGGAATATAATAGGTTTTCAACAAATGCGTTTCATATGGATAAATAAATTAAGCTCAGAGGGTTTAATAATCATCTTGAACAAAACTAGCAAATAGCTAACTGAGTCTGTTGGTGTGTGATATAGATTGGATATTTGTCACCTCAAAATCTCATGTTGAAATTTGATCCCCAATGTTGGAGATGGGTCTTGGTGGGAGGTGTTTGAGTCATGGGGACAGATTCCTCATGGCTGGCCCTGTGCTGTCCTCATGGTAATGAGTGATGCCTCACTATTAGTTTCCATGAGCTCTGATTGTTTGAAAGAGTCTGGTACCACCCTCCCCTCTCTCTTGCATCTTTCCTATCCCCATGTGATGCCAGCCCCCCTTCACCTTCCACCATGAGTGGAAGCTTCCTGAGGTCCTCACCAGAAGCAAATTCTGGTTCTGTGCTCCCTGTGCATCTTGCAAAATCATAAGCCTAATACATTTCTTTTATTTATAAATTATCCAGCCTTGGATATTCCCTTACAGCAACACAAATGGTCTAAGACAGTCTGCAAAACTCATGCTCTCCATACTATACCTTACAGACTAATACTTGGGAAAATTCTTAAAGAACCAAATCAATTTTTATCAGCATGGTGGAAGCTAAGAAGACTCTCTGTATCACTCAGATATGCTTGTTGATTTAACTCCTCCATGACCTTTAGCTGTGCCTCTTCAGCCCTGCTCAGTCCAGAGCTGTATTACTCTTATGTAAGCAACAGTGTTGGACCAGTAGGGAGTTCCTGGGACCCCTCTCAGGTACTGAAGATGTGCCTCCATCATGTGGAATTGCAGGTTGAGCTGCTACATAGCCAATGGGAAACATGCATCACCCCTTATTTGACAAAGGCTTGCTTTGAGCAGGACTTCAACTTCTGCCGAATTCTGAGTCTGGCAAAAATTGCCTTGCTCTAGGGGACCTTAGGTCATCTTCAGGTCTCAATCCTACCCTCAGTAAATGGCCTAGAATACTCGCTGGCCTTGAGATGAAACCACTGGAGTCCACTGGTTCTTGCAGGAGTATTTGCACTTCAGTGGGCAGCAGAGCTAACACAAAAGATGGAGGAGATAGTTTGTAAATTGAGTGAAGAAGATATTTGGAAGAATACAAGGTCAATGGGCAGGCCCTGACATCATTTTGCATAGGTGTTAAGATTGCTCACAGACGGACTGTATTGACTTCCATGAATTATGCTCTATCTCGTCTCTGGGCCTTTGTAACACGCTCCTTCCTCTTCCTGGGACATTTTCTCTGCTCTGTGTTTCCTTCACTAAGCCAACCCCACCTCATTTCTGAGGCCTCAGTACAAATGTGACTCTCTTAGTGCCCAAGTCTGGGTTAGGTGTCCTGCTCTGTGACCCCATCATCCCCTCTGACTGGGTCTCCACAACACTCTGCAGTCTACACACTATATTATAAAGGTCTACCTGCTTGTTTGTCCCCCTTCTCCTCCCCACCTCCTTTACAAGCTACTGTCTGGGGTGGCAGGGGCTGTGGCATCCCCAGCACCTAACACCATGATTGCATGCAGTAGATATTCCATTCTTAATTGCTGCCTAACAATATGTTTACATGCACATTCTTAGATTCTTTATTTGCCTTTCTGTGGATAATTATACTTTCTTAGGACACACCTTTCCCCAAGAGAAGCAAAACAAAACAAAACAAAACAAAAGCCTAGGCTTTAGAACCATAAGATTTGAGTTCCTAATTCCAGCCCCTTCGCTCATTAAGTCCAATGCTTGTAAATGAAAATGACACCTGCCTGTAAGGCACATGAAAGGGTCTGTGTAGGGGGTACACAGCACAGATTTGGGTGCCTCTCCTCTTCCACCACAGCTCCAGCACACATGCTGTACGCATACAGCCCCCCAGCTCCACGCAAACAGCCCCCCAGCACACACACACAGGCACACGTGCCTTTTCATGGGCTGAGCCTGATGGGATTATAGCAGTGTTTGGGCAGACTAAGGGACGCTTGAGTGACTGTCACAAGGTTAAAGAAAGAGAGACTGCCAGATGCTTGGGAAAAACAGAAGGCGAGGATTCAGACCAGAACTCCTTCTTCAGGCTCCCAGCTCCTCTGGGCTGTGGGAAGTCCTCAGGCTGTCTTTTCTCCCTCATTTTTTAAGCCTGCAGAGTGCAGAGCTCTTTTCCTTAGGTTGGAGATTCATTTATCTGCATTCTAATTTTAAAAGTTCCCCGTGTGCAGAGATGACTTTGATCTTCAGCAGGAGTTTATTTCTTCCTATTAGCATCACATTATACGATCTCTGACAGATTAATCACAGCTATTGTTGTACTGTTTATTCTAAATACTGTATAACTTTACTTTCAAAATGTTATTTTAATTAAGAAGGAAGTGCATTAGGGGAAGGCACTTTCCTGACAGACAGGCTTCTCTGGCCCCACCGAGCAAGTGTATGCCCTGTGCTGCCTACAATGGCAACGTCTCCAGCAACGAGCTCAAGTCCCAGGGAGCATGTGAGAGCTAGGGTTTTCTGCTGTCACAGGAGGACTGTGAATAACTTGAATTATATGTGTGTATATTGACTGTGAAGCTGAATTATATATTTTGCCAAAAATTTTTTCTTCATTGTCTTTTTAAAAAATAGCATATCCTTGTACCATGTACCCTAAAGAATGTAGCTGGAGTTTGATAGAAAGCTTTAAAGGGCAGAGTTGGGCCTGTGGCTTTTGAGGTTTCTTTGTCCCACATGTGAGTCCAGCCTGCATCAGCTACTTCCTACCTTTATGACCTTGGGCAAGTTACTTAACCTCTCTGAGCATCAGATTCCGTAGAGGAGGAAGAACCCTGCTAAGGATGTGGATGGAGAGGTTTAACCATGACAGTGCAGGTAAGGGACTTTGAAATGTTTCTTGGCATTTGGTGAGCGCTCAGTCGGGGTCCTTTGATTCCACAGACGCATTTCCTTTTGCTCAGACCAAGCTAGGGGCAATGAAGGGGAGAAGCAGACTTCGCCAACTTGACAGTTTTGCAGAGGGCCCACCCTGGTTTGGAAAGGGTAACCACTTTGAAGCCACAGAATCTAGAAACACATTTCAACCTCACCATTTACCCTCAAGTTCTGGACCCAGAGCCAGTAACCAAGCTGGTTGGAGCAACAAGTTCGTTTTTTAAAAAAGAAAAACATTTTGTGGTGAGGGAAAAAATGCTTGCACAAGAGGCCCAAGGAGAAAAGCTCTTATGTATGACGTAGTTCCACTGGACAGCGATGAAATAAATGGCTACTTTGCCACCAAGGCCACAGGACAGGGCAAAGGCTTGATTTAAACGCTTCATCTGCTGTGTACTTTGGTATAGATAAATCCCAATTCAGTTGTTTGGTATCGATGCTAATATCACACTGTCAGACCTGATTGACCTGATTAAGATGACAAGGAGGCTTCCTCAATCTCCCTTGGAAATAAGTAAGTCTATGTTATGGTGGAGGAGCAGCTGGAGGTGAAGAACTCCTATCCCGGAAACGGAACCTAGAAATCAGAGGCCTCTGACAAAAAGCTGCAGAAGTGGAAGAAGAAAAAAAAAATAATAATCTAAAGCATCTATAGGATAAAACCACCATTCCCACTTGGAATCCTGTATTAGTTCAAGGGATAACCACAGTTCCTTTGTGGTGTTGGAATTTTGTCATTTCAAATATTGAGCCCTTTGGCGTAGAGTATTCAGCCTTTCTTTTTTGTCTCTGCAACAGCAGAACTGAACTGAGTATAGTACTTGGAAGAATTTGTCTTCAAATATAGTCATTAAATTGAATTGAGGAAAACTATTCCAAGAAATGGGCCATTGTTTGGGATCATTCGTTGTAGAGAAATATTTGTTGTGAAGGGACTTAAACCATGTTCTTTAATAACAGCTGGGATCCGTTAAGGTGGAATAAAGATACATATGGAGGTAAAAACTAAAGAAAGCACAGATGGCATTGTCGTTAATGGAATTTAGAATGCAGTTAATATATGAAACAGGTCACGTGTCCAGAAACAGCACACAATATCACACTGTTCCAAATGTAGCTTTAGTGATCTTTCCACCACACTGCTTGCACATACGCGGGGAAAGACAAAATTGGTTTGCATTGGAAGAAACGGAGGTTTACCCTGCACATCAAGTGCAGCATTTGCAGATCTCTCAATAGAGAAAGAGGCACAGAGCATGCCTTTTTATGGGGACATTTCTTTTCCAATGAATTTGTTTTCATTGGAAACACCCTGTCTTAGTTAACATTTTTATAGGCTCTGATATACTTTTTGGCACTTTTATGTAATGCGGATATTCATTTAAACTTCAGAAAGAAAAGTTAACACAATTTCAGTTTATTCTACACATTTTTCCAATACTAGGGCCTGGTAAACATTATAAACTGTCCCTTGTAATGTCAGCTGCCGATGGCTCTGAGGCGTGCTATTTGGCCTCTAACGCTGTGACTGTCTTTTGTAGCATTTTCCTCTTCAGGTTATTCTTTGCCTTCTTCTTAGAAGAAGAGATTCAGGTCTAAACTCCTTGTTGCCTCTCACCACTCTGTCACCCCTGGGAAATCTCCAATCACTAACTATAAAAAGCTGGTTTGGCTTCCCTAGACCTCAGAGCAGGTCTACAACAATAGTCACTAAAAATGGGCATTGTCCAAGGTTTGCAAAAAGCCAGAGAAGGGTTCCAATGTTAATGGTTTCAAATAGCTGTTTTAAAAGGTACAACTCATAATAAAAATCTAATAAAAATTATAGTCAGGCATCTCGCAAATTTAAAGTATGACATAGAAGTGCATAATACAAATGATTCTAGTTAGTGTGCTCGGATACATTGTGCTAGGATACGAAGAGATGTGTTGGCACTGTCTGTTTTTAGCTGTGCCCGACCCATGGGGAGCAGCTCAAAGAATGCTTTGCAAGAAGAATGGCACAAAGCTGGCAGGGCGAGAAGACACCAAACAAGACAAAGTGAAGAAGGGACCTGAATGTGTTCCATGCTTTGTAGGTGTCAAACACACAAACACAGAGAGAGCGAGAGAGAGCGTAGGATGTATTTTTTTTTTTTTTTTTTTAGTTTATTTTAATACTTTTTCTTCTCAGGTTTGGTATTTGGATCAGGACCAGTGAAGTCAAGGTTAGCGAAGATATTTGCTAAGGCCTGCTCAGGATGGGTCTATACAAAACAGTAAAGAAGGTAACACTCCTTTTAAATGTCTCTCCTCTCCTCCCTGCATCCCCTCCAAGGCCTATGCACACCTAGGAGCATCCTCTGTCCAGACTGGACATGAGGCAGGGGGAAAGCACTGCACTAGCAATCAGGAATCTTTGGATATCAACTCGATCCATTTTCATATCAACTCGACTCATTTTCTACATGAACCTGGGCAAGATCATTTATCTCCCTGGACCCCAGTTTCTTCAGATAAAATGAGTGGCATGGACTATACTATATGATTTCAAGGGTTTCTTTGAATTGAAAGTTGCTAAAATAAATTGATCTACAATAAGCCAACCTCTATTGTGAGTCTGTTCATTTGTATATAAACTGTCAGTAAAGGACAATGTTTATTTGAGAGGAATAACTCCTTTGCCTGCCAAATAATGAACAGGGTTTGGGGTTTGTTTTTTAAGGGGTGAGTGTGTGTGTGTGTGGTGTGTGTGTAGCAGGGTGGTTTGGGGGCTTGAGAGCATTTTTATCCTTCTTGTTGTCCACACTGAAAATCTTGAGGTTATCTTTGAGTTTTCTTTTCCACCTAATATCTGATTCATTTGCAAATCCTAGTGGTTCCACTAGAATATCTAGAATATGATTGCCTTTCATTGCCTCCCGTGTTACTATGATCCAATACACCATCCTTTTATCTCTCACCTAGATTATAGCAATACTGTGTTAACTGCTCTCTCTGCATCCAACTTATGTCTCCTTTCAGTCTATTCTGAACACCAGCTCCAGCCAGATTGACCCTGCTAAAACTTCTCTTCCCAAAACCCTCCCTTGGACTCTGCATCAGTCAGTTTGAGCTAGATTATGTTCAGGTGATAAGCAACATCAACATCTCAGTGACTTAACCCAACAAAGTTTACTTCTCATTCAAACCACATGTCCCATCAAGTAGAGCAGAAGGGCTCTGTTCATCACAGTCCTTCAGGACATGAGCCTGAAGAAGACTCCTGAAGTCACTGAAAGCAGTGACACTGACAGGGTAGTTCACACAATGGTTCTTAAAGCTTCTGCCTGAAGTGACCACATCTCCTCCACTCTCATTTTGTTGACTGAGCAAGTCATATGGCCATGTATAGCTTCAAAGGGACGAAAAGGGGCAATCCTATCGTGTGGCCAGAGGGAAGGAATGGAAATGTTTGGCCAAAAGCATAATGGCAACCAGTTTCCCATCTTGTTCAGAGGATAGCCCACGTCACCCTCCTCAGGGTCCTCCAGGGTCCTGCATGGTGTGCCCCACCCCCAAGCCCCATTACCTGTCTGATCCTACCTCATTCTACCTTCCCTCTCCTTCCACTTCCACTCCTTCAACACTGCAGGCATGCTGCCCTCGGGGCCTTTGCACTCGCTATCTACTCTAGAACGCCCTTCCCCAAGACACCTGCAATGCTCTTCCCTAAGCACTCTAGAATGCCCTTCCCCATGTCATCTTACCCAGGATGTTTTCCCAAGACGTCCTTCACTTCTTCCAAGTCTTTGCTCAAGTGCACCCTTCATATTGAGGATTTTCCCTGCCACTGTAATGAAAAATACACACCCCACTCTCCCCAACACACCCCAGCACTCCTTATCCTGCTTCTCTGCCTTACGTTTTTTCTCCTGAAATTATCATCATGTAATACAATGCATAAGCAACTGATTTATTTTGTGGCAGTGTAGTTGTTTGAAGACTGAGCTCTGTATTACTTACAGAGGTTAAATCCATGGCTCCTTCACTTCCTAGCTAGCTCCCTTGAGGAAATTACCTAGCTTCTCTGTGCCCCAGTTTCCTTGTCAGTAAAGAGGGTTAGTAATAGCACCTACTTCACAGACTGGTGGTGAAGGTGAAATATGTGAAGCAGGTAGAGCAGGCACACAGTAATAGCATTTGCTATTATTATTTGTTGTATGACTTGCTGCTCTGGGATGTAAGCTCTATAGGGAAGTAATATTTGTCCTATTTCAGCCCCGGACTCCAGAGCAATGTCTAACACACAATAGGCACGGCAGAAATATTTATTGCATAAAAGTGTGACTGCTTGAATGACTAGTGCGTCCAGCAAACTGGCTTGCACTCACTGTCCTCTGGCCCCTTCATGACCTTCAAGGTCTCTGGGCCTCAGCTTGGGTCAGACTGCATAGGGGCTGGCTCCTCCCACCCAGCCAGACTGCCCATGCTCAGGTTCCCTGAAGCACCTGCCTCCGTCATTGAGGGGACTTCCCTAGATGTGATGATGTGTAATGGGTGGCTTGGGCTCATGTTCTCAGGAAGCATCCTGATGCACTTTGAATCTGAGTATAAAATGGATCTCAGAGTGCAGATAAAACCTGAGTGGCTCCAGGTCATCAGAAAGTCAGCACCAATGTGGAGCAGAGTGTACTGCCTTGAACCCTGCACTCTGCTCCCATGGTGCCAGGTTTGCCTGTCTGTTTTGAAAAATGGCCACTTGCTATTGTCATGATTTGTCTGTCTCCTGTGGGGAGTGCTAAGGACCCAGCAGCGGTCCCTGGGCCAGGCTCATAGTAGTTGCTCAAATAAAGGTTTGCTAAATGACTGAGCCAATGGATTCTGAAACCCATTGAGTAGAAGCCAAACCCATTGAGAAGTACACCCTCTCTGGTATATTAGGGGGAATTTTAATCCCTCAAAGTATGGAACATTGCAAAGAGAGCTATCAGAGTCAAATGTTTTCCTTGTAATTAGACAAATTAACTTAACAGCATGAACTTGAACTATCTTAGTGGAGGGAATCTGGATTTCTGGGATGTTGTAGTGCTTTCTGGTCCAACATACCAGATCTTCACAGGTGGGTCATCCACCTGAGGGAGCTCAGGGTGAAGTCAGCAATTTCCTGGTCTGTCCCATCCAGGGTGCCCAGGAGCTTTCCATGGTGGAACTAGCTTAGGGTTACAAAGCAAAATGTAGATGCTGAGAGAAAATTCCTGGCAGTGAGGACACTGAGAATGTTTCGTGTTCCTAAATATATTACATATGTCAGTCTTTAAGGTGTATAGCAGTGAGAGGAGGACCAGGGAGAGCATCAGGTACTGTAATTCTTAGTTCTGGACTTGATTCTGTTTGTCAACATCTGATTCTGTGCAAGGCCCATGGGGAATCCCTTTCCTGTTTGTTGCTTCTCTTAACCTTTGGGCCTTAAGTGAAAAAGGTCAATGGGATGGGAGCTGTTCACAGATGACACGAGCTAAGAAGCAAGAATCAGGGGGTTGCTTTCTTTTTTACCTTGGGACTTGGCATTTGTCAGCTGATTTGCTTACTCCACCAGTGCCTGCCTTGCAGGTTACTTGCTGGGAGCTCTCTGCCCCGCCCTACCCCATCCCTGTTGGGTCCCCTTTCTCTTACTGGGAAAACAGAGAGAGCCGTGCTTGTGACTTGTCTGGGGCTTAGCCCCAGGGGCAATGGTGAAGCAGGTTAAGCTTACCTGTGCTCCTTGCTCTCTGTGGCTTCCCAAGTCTCTTGCTTCTTCAAACCCTATGTAGCTTTAAACTGAAACTGTGTAGCCCAAGGAAGTTTTTTATTTTTGTGTGTGTGTCAATTTCTTCATCTGTAAAAAGATATTAATAAAACATGCATTTCTATAAAGTTGTTTGGAGGATTAAATGAGATGGTTCCCATAATGAATGTGCGATATCATCAATTTTGCCTCTCAGGAGAGGTTCTGATATCACTGCTTTACATGTTAGTGGCTTTAAGCCAGCATTTCCCAAGAACAGCTGCCTTTAGCAGAGTGACCCCCATGGAAGGAGGCCTGGCATCAGGATAGCAGTTCGGGAAGGTGCTCCCTGGGTTTGAGGCTCCAGTGCCCCTGGAAACCACATTAAACAGAGAGTTACCTGCTCCTTCTAGGAACGACCCTCTCTGCTTTCTTCCTGAGAGAGGTAGCAGGCAATGATGAAATAAGGTCTGGCAAGCACTTGTAAGTCCTTTACAATCTGCTCTCCCTCCTTTTTCTCTTGAAAAAAGACTTATGGTACAGAAGCCAAAAATGTGTCTTTTTGCCATTTTGCTTTTAGAATTTTGTATCATTATCATATTCATATATCCTAGAGCTTTGCTGCTGGAAGAGGCTGTTTTTAAAAAGAGTGTCATGCATTCCCCTGGCCAAAGGAAACCTGTGAGTTCCCAGCTTATTTGAGAGAAAATTACTAATCAGCACAACTTTACTTTGTGCTGATTGAATATCAACTTTTATCAACAGTTCAAACAGAATTTCCAAATCAACAAATCAGCACAGTCCACAATATATGCCTAGTTTGGCATCTGTCCTTGTGACACCACCTCTCTGGATTAGATTCTGCTGGTGAAATCTGTTTAACTTAGCCAGACTGCTGTGCTAATTGGTACCACTGAGATGTTCAGAAGTCTGAACTTTGATCTGATGGAAACAGACATTATTGAAACAGGATTTTGTTTGTTGGCTCCGGGAGTATTGGCTCCTGGAGTCTTTCTGCTGTCAAGTTGCCGAAGGGCCATTTGTTTATGAAATTTGTTGTCTGGGGAGGAATAGGTTCTGGGGAAGTGAATTTAAAGATTATTCCCTAAAGGGCGGACTCATATGGAAAAAGACTATTGAGGAAAAAAAACCTTTTAAGCTTCTTCTGCAGGTACTGCTTTTCCATATCCAGTGGATAGTGAATCTCTCTCTCTCTCTCTGTCTCTGTGTGTGTGTGTGTGTGTGTGTGTGTGTGTGTTTGTGTGTGTATGTGTGTAAGGATACCAAGAGGCTCCACTTTACAAAAAACCAGTAAGCCACAACTCAAGCATGCAGAGAAAATAGGGAGATTTTTCACATATCAGAGATGCATTTTGCAATGCCCCTTTCAGTACTCCAGATTTGAAAAAAGAATCACAAATTCAATTTACGCACAGTATTCTAGGAATACAGGCACAGTGTAAAGTGAGGCACACCTGTACATTATTTAATAAGAAAGCATTTCTCTAGGATAAACAACCTTTTTACAGAGTCCCATGTTCTGGGTTTTGAAGCTTGAGCTACATAAGGTATGAATTTTCATCTCAACAAATTTCCCCTTTTAACTTATGATTCAGTTTAAAGTATTTCAAGGCTCAATAACAAACTCAGTTACAAGATTATTGGGAAAAGTCAGTTTTTTTATTTGCCACTGTTGCTCTATTTATTTTCTGGTGTTGATCTGTTTATCTGCTGTATCACGCTTTTCTTGGTCCTGAGGGTTTCTTTTTGAGATCTGGCCTGGCCCCCACCCAGCCTCTGCTAAGCCACTTGGTAGGCTGTGCTCTTTGTGTCTCCAGCACCCTCGCCATGTCGCTTGATGAGCTGGTGGCCTCACCTTATTCTGGGTTCTTTGAGTGATGCTCCAACCACAGGTCAGGGGTGACACCTGTGGCCTAGGCCTAAGGCAATCAGCACATCACGTTCCCTGGCTACAGAGCTTGGTTCAGGAGTGGGCATGTGGCCCCAACAGGGGCAGTGAGATGCAATGAGATTCTGCTGGGAATTCTGAAACAGAAGGAGAGACCTCAACCTAGGCTCTCCTTCCAACTTGAACCTGAGGCAATGTAAGCTGGAGCTGCTTGGGTTGCACTGAGGTATGAGCTTTACTTGACAATGAAGCCTTGGGTGAGTAAGCAGAGCTGAGATACAGGGGACAGATTAACAAGGTGATAAGGACAGCTTTGATTCCTCCCTCTAGCCAGCCGTGCCTGAAGCTGGACATATGTCTTAGTCTGTGGGCATTGCTATAACAAAATACCATAGACTGGGTGGCTTAAACCACAGACAATTATTTCTCACAGTTCTGAAGACTGGGAAGTCCAAGATCAGGGTGCCAGCATCGTTGGCTTCTGGTGAGGGCCCTCTTCCTGGCTTGCAGATGGCAGCCTACTTACTACATCTTCACATCGCCCAGAGAAGAGACAGAGAGAAAGTTTTGGTCTTTCTTCTTATAACAACACTAATCCCACCATGAGTGCCCCACCTTCACCTATACTTAATCATATCCCAAAGTCCCCACCTCCAAATACCATCACATTGGGGGCTTCAATATGTAATTTTGAGGGGCATACAAACAGTTAGACTTGTAAGTTATATGGACTCATAAATTAACGTTTGGCTTTAGACTAATTAGGCTGAGTTCTTTGTCACTTGTAGCTGAGCCTTAACTAACAGAGAAACACATTTTGGAGACCAGCATGTTTGAGTCCCGCATGTTAAGAGTTTCCATTTTTCCAGGATTAAAGTTTTTTCTTCTCCTCTACCCCATTTTTCTTTCCTTCCTCCTGAGCACAGGTGTGTCCCACATTGGAACATTCTGAATCAGAGTTTTGAGTCTTAAGTTGCTTTGTATACCTGCTTCCTGGATGGAAGGTAACTCAGCCAATTACGATAATAGAAAGGCTATGAAAAGGTTTAGACTAAACCCTGTTTTCATTTTCCTGCAGGTTTTCCTGCACAGTGACTTCCACAGTAAATCTTTATATACTTGTAATAAATACAAGTTTATTTGGGACCATAAATATTTCCATAGAATCAGTCTCATAAAGGTCCTGATTATCTGCTATCCTTCAAATGGTCAGGAGTTAAAAATTTAGGCAAGCAGAAGTGGTTTGATGATCTAGAATGTGGCAATGGATAGCCATGTTTTTTGCCAAAATACTCCAACTTTGCAAGATTGTTTTTATGTGTTGGTCAAGAGTTAAAACCATGATGACCACTCGGCTGGCTGTTTCTCTACAGGACTGGAGTCACTGGCAGATATTGCAGATCTTGTTTCCAAAGTGGATGGGGAACTTGGGAGGCCTCCAACATTGGATTTAGTGTGAGCTAATATGAAAATATGGCAGGTGGTGAAAGAAAATGGGTTTTGAAGTCAGTAGACTTGCATTCCAGTCCCATCCTAACTGTGTAGAAACTTGGGCAAGTCACTTTACTTCTCTAAATTTTAATTTTTTTCATCTGTAAATTGGGAATAACAATTCTTTATAAAGCTGCTGTGAGGTTTTTTTTTTGTTTTTTTGTTTTTTTGTTTTGAGATAGGGTCTCGTTCTGTTGCCCAGGCTGGAGTGCAGTGGTGCAATCTCAGCTCACCACAACCTCTGCCTCCCAGGTTCAAGCATTTCTCCTGCCTCAGCCTCCCAAGTAGCTGGGATTATAGGCATGCACCACCACGCCTGGCTAATTTTTGTATTTTTAGTAGAGATGTGGTTTCACCATGTTGGACAGGATGGTCTCAAACTCCCAACCTCAAGTGATCTGCCTGCCTTGGCTTCCCAAAGTGCTGGGATTACAGGTGTGAGCCACTGCACCTGGCCCTGCTATGAGGATTTTAACGTTCATAAAATAGTGCCTGACAGATTGACACTCAACAGTTTTCTTCCTCCCTCTGCCATATACATTGGGACAAACAATGGCCTAGAAATCAGGAGACCCTATTCAAGCCCTGGCTTTATTCCTGATCACAATGACACTAAGTAAATTTGTCCTTTATTCCATTGTGGTAGCAGAAACAATATCATTGTCACTGCTTTATAGATGAGGAAAATAAGGTTTAAAGACTTACACAAGGCTTCTCACTAGTAAGTGGAACTGGAAATTGAATCCATCTTGAAAATTAAGGCAAATTCCATTCATCTACCCACCCACCCATTCATCTCTTTATTCAGCAGGTATTTATATATGAGTATGTACTCTGGACCAGGCAATATATTAAGTGCTTAGGTTGCAACAATGAACAAAATAATCCCTGTCCTCATGGAGTGTAATGGTCCTCAGAGTTTTTCCTTTTTAACTTGCAGAGTAATTATCAGGTCCAAAAAAGAGAAGAAATGTGAAAGTGTATTGTCAAGTATAAAGCACAGTCAAATATAAACTAGCTTAATGAAATAAAGCTTGAAGACAAGATTAGAGGAAAAAGAATGAAAAGGAATGAGCAAAGCCTCCAAGAAATATGTGACTATGTGAGAAGATCAAGCCTACATTTGATTGGTGTACCTGAAAGTGACGAGGAGAATGGAACCAAGTTGGAAAACACTTTTCAGGATATTTTCCAGGAGAACTTCCCCAACCTATCCACACAGGCCAACATTCAAATTCAGGAAATACAGAGAACACCACAAAGATACTCCTTGAGAAGAGCAACATCAAGACACATAATCATCAGATTCACTATGGTTGAAATGAAGGCAAAAATGTTAAGGGCAGCCAGAAAGAAAGGCTGGGTTGCCCACAAAGGGAAGCCCATCAGAGTAACAGTGGATCTCTCTGCAGAAACTCTACAAGCCAGAAGAGAGTGGGGACCAATATTCAACATTCTTAAAGAAAAGCATTTTCAACCAAGAATTTCATATCCAGCCAAACTAAGCTTCATGAGCAAAGGAAAAATAAAATCCTTTACAGAGAAGCAAATGCTGAGAGATTTTGTCACCACCAGGCCTGCCTTACAAGAGCTCCTGAAGGAAGCACTAAATATGGAAAGGAAAAACCATTACCAGCCACTGCAAAAATATGCCAAATTGTAAAGGCCATCAACACTATGAAGACACTGCACCAACTAATGGGCAAAATAACCAGCTAGCATCATAATGACAGGATCAAATTCACATGTAACAATATTAACCTTAAATGTAAATGGGCTAAATGCCCCAATTAAAAGACACAGACTGGCAAATTGGATAAAGAGTCAAGACCCATCAGTGTGCTGTATTCAGGAGAACCATCTCATGTGCAAAGACACACATAGGCTCAAAATAAAGGGATGGAGAAATATTTACCAAGCAAATGGAAAGCAAAAAAAGCAGGGGTTGCAATCCTAGTCTCTGATAAAACAGACTTTAAACCAACAATGATCAAAAAAGACAAAGAAGGCCATTACATAATGGTAAAGGGATCAATGCAATGAGAAGAGCTAACTATCCTAAATATACATGCACCCAATACAGGAGCACCCAGATAAAACAAGTTCTTAGGCACCTACAAAGAGGCTTAGACTTTCACACAGTAATAGCGGGAGATTTTAACACCCCACTGTCAATATTAGATAGTTTAATGAGACAGAAAATGTACCAGGATATTCAGGACTTGAACTCAGCTCTGGATCAAGTGGACCTAATAGACATTTGCAGAAATCTCCACCCCAAGTCAACAGAATATACATTCTTCTCAGCACCACATAGCACTTATTCTAAAATTTACCACATAATTGGAAGTAAAACACTCCTCAGCAAATGCAAAGGGATGGATATCATAACAAACAGTCTCTCAGACCACAGTGCAATCAAATTAGAACTCAGGATTAAGAAACTCACTCAAAGCCACACAACTGCATGGAAACTGAACAACTTGCTCCTGAATGACTACTGGGTAAATAATGAAATTAATGCAGAAATAAATAAGTTCTTTCAAACCAATGAGAACAAAGACACAACATACCAGAATCTCTGGGACATAGCTAAAGCAGTGTTTAGAGGGAAATTGATAGCACTAAATGCCCACAGGAGAAAGTAGGAAAGATCTAATATCAATGCCCTAACATCACAATTAAAAGAACTAGAGGTACAAGAGCAAACAAATTCCAAAGCTAGCAGACGACGAGAAATAACTAAGATTAGAGCAGAACTGAGGGAGATAGAGACACGAAAAACCCTTCAAAAAATCAATGAATCCAGAAGCTCATTTTTTAAAAAAGAGATTAACAAAATATTCTCTTTTCAAATATATTGATAGCATTGTCCACACAATGAGGTTCCACCTAATGCTGATTTGAAATTGAGAAAACACTTAACACACAGGTGAAGAGGATTAAGGAATTTTAACAGTCTTAGTTCAAAGCTTCAAGCTCTGAAAGGCATCAGGGCCTGAACCCAGATGTGGCCACAGGCAACTATAAAGAGGTTCCTGCATCTAAACCCCAGTGCCTGAGGCCACGTTCTGGGCTGTGCTTCTCCTGTAGTGTCCGTCTTGGTGACTGGCAGCAGCTCTCACCTTGCGGCCTGGCCTTCAGACAGATGCCTTCTTTGGACCTTCTGCTGGTTCTTGTTTCTGACATCTGCCTGGTTCCTGCCTCTCA
The DNA here is from genome assembly GCF_009764315.1 of Trachypithecus francoisi. Taxonomy (NCBI): domain Eukaryota; kingdom Metazoa; phylum Chordata; class Mammalia; order Primates; family Cercopithecidae; genus Trachypithecus; species Trachypithecus francoisi. The sequence goes on along the minus strand of NW_022681470.1, from coordinate 106,537,123 downwards.
AATGCTTGGCTCTATTCCCATGCCCAGCTCCAGCACCTAACTATTCCTAAATATTAGAAAGAAAACCCAATTGTGAGAAACACTTGCATTAAAAAGCAGCACCTTCTAACTGGCCACTGCTCATTTTGTTGGCATCTGATTGACCACCATTGGGCTGCCGGTCCGTGGAGAGGGGTCCTGGACTTTAGCACATCCGTTCTGTTTGGTAGCTCATGGACTGAGCTCCCAGAGAACACCAAGGAGTGATAGAAATTCTGGGATAAGCTTTGGGATGAGAGAACCACACAGGGTATGGCCTCAGGCTGGCTGAGATGGGGTTCTGGGTTGCTTTGGTTTTGTGATTAAGCCCATGTTCTGTGGAATCTCACATGAGCTGTTAAATCCGTCAGGTTTTTTGTGTTTCTAACAAGTGGACTTCCTCAATGCTCTCCGTGCTCTCCTCAGGACTGTGTGCCCTCTACTCTGTACCTGGCCTTCCAGCAGGCACCGAAAAGCCCCGTGAGCTTCTCTCTGAGTGGAGGAGAACGGCACATATGCCAATGTTGCTGCTCCCTGCAGGTATGGCGGGCCCAGAGCCCCAGGGGCCGTGTCCCTTTTGAAGTGAGCTCCATGAACATGGCACCAGAGGGAGTGTGGGTGGCTGCTCTGTTCCTAGCAGGGCTGAGGCTGGGCCCTTCAGAGCCACAGCCGGGCCAGCTGCTGCTGGGCTTCCCAGCATGTCACACGCTGGGGCTGCCAGCAGAGCACACTGCTCCCTCCATCCTGCCTTCAGACCACCAACGGAGGGGCTCTTCCAAGTTGGTTGAAATCATATCACCCCAGGCGCCTGCATGTAGTGTGACTCCTGGTGTTGCACAAAAGTGCTCAACTGGAACCTGTGCAAGACTTTTAATATATGGCTGGGAAAAAGAAAAATGAACGTTCCCAGTATTTTTCCCATTCCCATTCCCTCTTCTACCAAGAAGATTTTAAATGAAGGGGGGTGGGGGGAGCTTCATACCAGAGGCAAGTTTGCAGTGAGAATCTCTGAGTCTATTTTTGTCCAGTACCATCTGGACACAAATCAAGAATCTAATTTTTCCCACTACTTTCTCTTTCTTCCCCCCCTTTGTACTTTAGCTGACTCTGAGAGCACGAAGCCTGAAACCAAGTCTGGACCACAGAATTCCATTAAAACATAAAGAATAAACAGAAAGAAAATGTCACTGAGTTCCATGAAGTATCTCCCCCACCTACAGTGCCCATGGCAGCCGGGGCCCTGAACCCCTCCTTCAGGACCTTCCAGATGCACCAGAAAGTGCAGAGAGGCTGGGTACTAGGCACAGTGGCTGACCCCTCCCTCCTGGTGCCACTTTGTACCTGGAGCTGTGGCTGCAGTGTGCTCTGAGCCCTGGGGCAGGGATCTAAAGTGGACCCATGTGACGGTCATTAGCCAACCTTCAGTAAGTGCCAACAGACTGCCAGTGGGAAGAGGTCGGTCTGTGAGACCTGGAAACCCTCTCAGCCTAGCAACTTCACCAAAGTGACAGAGACCCTTGAGGCAGGCCTGAAATACCAACCAGCTCCTTCCCTGTCTTGGACTATTTCCCTTTTTCCTTCATGGCCAATGCCCCTGGTCAGCCACAACTAGAGATATTAATGCAGTGGATTTTCTTAACATTATACCAGTGGGATTTGAGTAGATGGGTAGATTTCCTTTAAAGTCATTCGTGTCAGAGGACTTTGGCTTGGAAATAAAGTATCTGAAGTTCTAGGCCCGATCTTCTGTATAAAAATGAATGGATTTATTCAGGAGCCTGAATGTTGGAAACTTAGCTCTAAGTTCTGTTGGTTCACCTAACATAACCAAAGATGAATGTGGGTGCTTTGTTTCTTGTGTTTTTCATTAGTTTTATTTTTATCAGTACATAATAGATGTACAAGTTTTTGGAGTACATGTGATAGTTTCATACATTTGCATAATTTGTAAAGATTAAATCAGTGTAATTGGGATATCTATCACCTTAAATATTTGTCCTTTCTGTAGCTAGAAACATTCCAATTATTATCTTCCAGTTATTTTGAAATACAAAATAGACGATTGTAAGCTAGAATCACCCAATTGATCTGGATTTTTTGGTTGTTTTTAGGAAGACGTGGGTCTGAAGAAGCAAGGACTGGCAAGTCTGATCCCCCACTCTGATTCTCATTGCTGAATGTGTGGGTCTTCCTTGTGCACCTGCTGGGATGGGAGAATGCTCACAGCATACCTGACCTATGACATGCCTACTGCTCTGGGGCGGATCTTGGACAGGAAGCCTGCTTCTGCCAGAGTAAAGAATATGATGGAGCGCCTCATCCAATGGAGCTCCTCATCCGGGAAGAGGCAAAGAGCCAGCTGGAAGCCTGGTGGGCCTCCGCTGCCAGCAGGACAGATGCATCAAGTCAGGTTTATGGGAGAAGTTTTCCCAGACCACTATGTCCAAACTTCTGTCCATCCTGCTATAACCTCTCCAGTTAGATGGATGAAAACCAGACCAGTTCAGCCGTGGACCAGAGCTGCACAGATAAGAACCCAAAGAAGAAACAAATGGTGTAGCATTAAGTATTTCTTTCCACTTGAACAGAAAAATCAGTGACTAAGGGAACTGGAGGAGTGTGGCCTTTGAATGAGACTTGAGGTAATGAGATAGCAAGTGAAGTGGGGACACTTGCTCAGAGCTTTGTTAGGATACCTCATGGCTTACTGGACCTAGGACCTTCTCGATATAGAAATGACCATAAAAAGAAAGCAGACAGATTCCCATGAAGAGAAAGTGACCTCTCCTCTGAATTCCATGCTTGGAAAAGTACTTATTTAAAGGAAGGAAAAAAGTCTCCACAGCAAAACCTGGCTTGTTTAGATAACTTGGCCTAGGAACATGGCGGAAGCTGAATCCAAGAACATGCCTGCACAGTACAACTTCTGGGTGGGAGTCGGTTGTCTCTTCTGAGTTCCCTGGACCTGAGAGTGTGACACTGAGACCAGGAGTGTGGAGAAATCTATCTCGTATTTATGATATGTGGTGGGATCTTTACTGAGCATTTCAACCCATCCTGTAGAAAAGAGTACTGAATCATGGGGTGTCACCCTTCTAGACCAGAGACAACCTGAGTGGGTTCATTGGAATCAGCCAAGGTGGCCACAGGGCCAGCTTGGGTCTCCACTAGAAAGGGCAGGTGAGGGGCATAGGAGGTGACACATTCACAGAACAGGATGATCAGGAGCAGAGAGTTGCTCTAAGATACGAGCACCAGATGGGGAAATTTAGGAGAGTGGACTGTAGAGTCACCTGGAAGGAAAAATAGAAGAGGATTTTATATTACAGCTGCTCTCAATGGTTCTAACCTTGAAGAAATCTATAGGTAAAAATATTATGAAATTACATATGCCCTTTGTTTTCACTTCGTTTTTAATTTTGCTTACTCTAATTGCTAGCTTTTCAATTTATATTTAAAAAGCAGTTATCAGATTTTTATTAAGATAGAAGAAATCTTTCCTTATAGACTCTATTTAGTTTTTTATTTTGAAATTTTGTTAAACTTATAGAAAAATTTACAAAAATAGTACAGAGAGTTCCTGTGTATCCTTCAACTAGCTTTCCCTAGTGTTACTGTCATACTTAACAATAATACATTGATCATAAATAAGAAATGAACATTTGTGCAACACTATGGGCCAAACTACAGATGTTATTCCGCTAGTGTCCTTTTTCTGGCCCAGGATCCAATTCAGGATATCAAATTGCCTTTAGTTATCATGGTTCCCTACTCTCTTCCAATCTGTAATTGTCCCAAATCTTTTCTTGACAACTTCAATGTATATTTTTAAAACTTATTGTTTTGAGATAACTTTAAATTCACATGCAGTTGTAGGAAATAATACAGAGAGATCCCTATATTCCTCACCTAGTGTCCCCCATTGGTAACATCTCACATAATTGTGGCGTAATATCACAACTTGGAAATTCACATTGATGAGGAACATGGATCTTCTTCAGATTTCACCAGTTTCACATGGACCTGTGTGTATCAGTGTGTGTGTGTGTGTGTGTGTCTGATTGTATAAGTTCTGTTCAGTTTCATCACATGTGTAGATTCATGTGGCCACCACTAGAGAACAGTTCTCTCTCAAGGACTCCCAGTGCTACCCCTCTATAGCTACTTCCCTTTATCCCCAGCTCCCGATCCCTGGCAGCCATTAATTTGTTCTCTATCTCTATAGTTTTGTCATTTCAAGAATATCATATAAATAGAGTTATACAGTATGTAATCTCTTGAGATTGGCTTTTTTTCACTCAGCCTAATTTTTTTGAGATCCATCCAAGTTGTTGCATTGGTCAATAATTCATTTATTTTTCTTGCTGAGTGGTACTCCATGGTTTAATGGACCAGTTTGTTTAGGCAATCAGTTGTAGAAGGACATTTGCACAACCTCAGTTCTTTTGAAGTCAGTTTTTGTAGAATGTCTTTTGATTTGAGTTGGTCTGATGTTTTCACATATTTAGATCATGACAATGCATTATCATCATGAATACCACAAAAGGGCTGTGCCCTTCTGGGTTCATCCTATCAAGGAGTACAGGAAGTCAATATGTCTCATTACTGGTGATATTAACTTTAATAGATTGGTTCATTGGTGTCTGCCAGGTTTTTTTTTTCTGTGAAGTTACTATTTTTCCTTTGTAAATAATAAATATCTTGGAGGAAATTGTTTTCTTTAAGGGAACTTTGACAAATGTGGAGGGTGTATTCTTAGCTTTCCTAGTTTATCTTGACCCACCAGCCTGTGGCTTTCTGGGTCACTTTGTCCAAAGAGCCAGAGCTTGTCATGAGGTATCAGTGATTAGAGGAAGAGGCATTATCCAAAGAGGAAACTAAACACTCTATGCTTCTTAGAACACGTTCTTCAATGTCAAACCTTGATTGAAAAAAAAAAAAGCCCAGCTGGAAATGCTAGCACTGTGGGTGAGGACACACTTTTCAATAATTTCCTCTGGTGGGTTGCGCACCTGCTTAGGTAGCAAAAAACTTGTCCCTTTAGAAGTAGATGCAGCTAAAAGTGTGCAGTGGGTGGCTTTGACTCAGACCTCTGAAGGGAGCAAGGTTGGCCAGTCACCTGCCTAGATGGGGACCCATCTGCTCTGTGTCTCCTGTTATAATGGAGGAGGAGTCCCTCTCTTACTTGAGAACAACTCCCCCCATTCTCCACCAATGCTTTGGCTTCTGTCCTCTTCCTCATTTATGGGATCTTTATGCTATCAGTTTTGCCACCATTCTCTGTTATAATCTATTATCCATCACGGTTTGAACTACAGATAGTTAAACATACTTAAATCTTTCCAGTCTAAAAAGTTATAAGGAATATAAATAAAGTAAGTGAGTAAGGAAATCAGTAAGGAAGTGCCCTGAAAATTCCAAGGGGCCCAAAACTCTGAGGATATTTCCATTCTACCTATAAATGAGTGACTCAATGGCCATGTGACCCGGTTTTGACCAAAGTGATGGCAAGATAGGTTTGCCGTGAATGTTTCCTCTTGCTCTCAAATAAGAGACACATGGATGGGTTTAATCTTTTTCTCTAAGTGGACAGGAACCAGGAATGATATAGCCCTGACCTCCACATCAGCCATCCTACAACCACGATATGAACCAGGTTAAGGATGAAACGGGCATGTGGATGTTGAAATGGAGAGATGGAAAACATCTAGGCTTTCCTACATGTTAATGTTGGAAAAACAGGGTATAGCATGGTTTCAGGTAGACCTAGTTTGTTCTAGCTCTTGCTCGTACTAACAAAGTACTTCATCTCTCTCATCTTCAACTTACCTGTAAAATGAGAATAACAATAGTGAGAAGAATTAACATTTGAAGAGGTCTAATTATGTGCTAGGCACTGTTCTAACTCACTATGTCCATTCATTAAATAGTCACATGACCCTAATTAGATGAACACTGTCATTGCCCATGTTTTAGAGACAGGAGAAAAAAGGCTTAGAGAGGTTGTTTCTAGCACAAAGTCACTAAGCTAGTAAAAAACGAAGCCAAAATTCCAAACAGATCTTGGAGTTCTATCCAACTCCCAGCTCTTACTGCTTATTTGGAAGGAGGTAAAATTTGAGTCTGAGCCCTTACTATCTAGCACAAGGCCAGCAAATGGTAGGTGTTTAATAAATGCTTGTTGAACAAATATGAACTCTTCATATACTTTTTGCCAGCATAGAAATTGGGATTTTCCTTTTGTGAGCAGAGAAATGCTGAGAGCTGATTGGGAAGAACAAGAACTCTGACTGCAGGCAAGTTGCGACTTTCAGGTGGAGAGACTTAATGTCACCAAGCCACCAGTTAGGAGCCTGTTCCATGTCCCTGGAAACCCAAGCTGTGTTTAGGCCAACAAGCTAGGAAATTATAAACAGATCTGTAGTACATGGGGCTCTGGTTTTTTTGTTTGTTTGTTTTTTGACAGAGTCTTGCTCTGTCACCCAGGCTGGAGTGCAGTGGCACGATCTCAGCTCACTGCAACCTCTGCCTCCCAGGTTCAAGTGATTCTCCTGCCTCAGCCTCTTGAGTAGCTGGGATTACAGTTGCATGCCACCACGCCTGGCTAAGTTCTTGTATTTTTAGTAGAGACAGGGTTTCACTGTGTTAGCCAGGATGGTCTCAATCTCCTGACCTTGTGATCCTCCCGCCTTGGCTGCCCAAAGTGGTGGGATTAGAGGCATGAGTCACTGTGCCCAGCCACATGGGACTCTCTTTACACTCATAGGGAGGGTTTATGCAGGACCATAGTACTTTTACACACTGTACCAGCAGAAGGAGACTCCATCAAGATGGCAAAAGCACATCCTTATTGTGAGGAACTCCTTCACAATATTATGATGGTCTCCAAAAGAGGAAAGGTAGAGTAAACATTATTTGACTTTAGCATTTGATAATTTATGGGTTTAGAGTGTCAGAACATTAGAGACAACCTTGTAATGCTCAGTACAACTTGACCATACAATTTTTTAATTCTTGATTATAAATGTCTTATATTAGATAGAGCAATTAAACTAGTGCTGATGAAGCCATGGTGGAGATGGCCATGGGAGAAGTAGGCCTAATTTTCATGAACGGAGCTTGTGAGGAGCACTAGAAGATGCTGGAACCCTTGTCATGGCCCAGGGTTATTGTAGTTGATGCTACATTCATTCTATTTGAATGATGCACCAAGACCCAATCCCCTTCCTTTGGTTCTCCCTGGACAAGAGCCTTGGCAGAGACTCACAAACATCTAAACTTTGGTCCAGGGGGAGTCATTAACACGTCATTTGTCACCCATCACATCTATCCCTAAAGGGAGAGTGCAAGGACTATGAAAATATCCTGTCCTGGGATTAGGGAAATAGGCAGTTGGAGCCATTTCCTTCCTTGTCTACTGACCTAGGAGAGAGATTCCTTTTTCTATTTATGTTCTGGTTTTAAGAAATGACTAATTTGATCACACTGTGTTCATGGGTAAGAGACAATAAAAAGATGCTGTCTTTAATTTATTTGAATAATTTAATATTCAATCTTAATAGATCTTCCATTATGAAGGATGAAGTAGACAAAAGTTAACTACACGACTTCTGCCTCCATTCTTGGAAAAGACATGCCAGCAATTAGATGCTGGTGGTGAAGGACTCTTTCCACAAATTATGGGATTGCCATCATTGTTCTTCATACAACGCAGGACTTGATGCTGTTTTAACAGTTTTTGTCTGAAAACTATCTTGATTTTGTATTTTGCCTATATTGTCCTCTTGTAATCATTCAACCTGGCTGGGATTCAGCAATTTCTGTGTTTAAAACCTTTCATCCAACTGCTTGTCTTAACCAATTTTAACACCTTTGCTTCTTTCACTTTGATCTTTGAATTAGCTTCCCGGAGATACTCTAAAGGATTTATGATTAAAACTTCTTTCTGGGTAAAAGGTTATTATTAATAGTATTTAATTTTAATGTTTCCCATGTTTGCTATCTGCCCTCTTTTGCTTCACAAGTTTAACATAACTTTTTCCCTTATTCTCACATGTCTAAAACATCTATCCCATCATCAATGGTAAGGTTAGTTTGTTTTGCTTATTTTTCCCCAACATGTGCAGATCTGGAGAAATGCTATGTAACTTCAAAGATAATGCTATTATCATCACATTCACAGTGACATAAGAAAGCTGATGACAGTAACTGCTAGAGTGGGTCTATTATCAGTTTCTCACTAAATATTTACCTGGCTCTTCTTAGATAAGCTATTAGACATGGGCTTTGGGTCACACAGGTCTTGATCCAAATCCTGGCTGCACTACTTACTAGCTTTGTGGCCTTGGGGAGTCTTTTAAGTGCCCTCTATTGGTCCAGGTAGGCCAGCTTATGCTGCAGTAAAAAACAATCTCAAAATTTCGATGGATTAAAACAAGAAAGGTTTATTTCTTGCTTAAGCAAAGTCTGATACAGGTCTGGGCAGCTCTCCAGCACAGCTGTTCTCCTCATGATGGCTCAGCATTAACCCTCCACGTCTGCACTGGTTTCCTGGATCATCATGGCACAAGAAAGGTTAAGTGGAGAATTAAGCATCAACAACTAAATGTTCCTATCCAGAAAAAAACAACATTACTTCTGCTTCCTTTTCACTGGACAGAATTCATATGACCACAAGTAATATCCATATGGCAGAGCATAGTTACTTCCATGTGCACAGAATGAAGACAGAAGTGGATACCAATGAACAATTATAATGCCGCGTTCCATAACCCTCATTTTCCTCATCAATAAAATGGGGATAATACCTACTGCAAAGGGTTATTATGTCAAGTCAATAAGAAAATGTATATTAAATGCTTAGAATTAAAACTGCAAACACTCAGATAATTGGGAGTTTTTATTATATGTATGTTAAAATGTAATAGCATGGATATGATGTTACTTTCTTTTGCATGAAGGGAAACCAAAAGACATGATATTAAGAGCTCTGCATGGTATTTCCAATAAAAGCACCATCATCTACAACTGCTATTCGAGCCACTTGAGTGCAAGATATAACTCAATGCATCATCTTCAAAGAAAGAATGAGAAGGACATACATCAAAATATTAGCAATGGTTATCTCTAGTTGTGAAGTTGTAAAAAAATCTAGTTTACTTCTTTGTAAATTTTATTTTTTTCTGGCTTTTCTACCTTGAGTATGTATTATTAAGAATAATAGATTATTACATACCAGGTTCCCATTTTAATTCCCACAATATTTTGTGATTTTGATGTTATCCCAATTTTACACTTAAGGAACCTGGGGCACAGAGGAGATAAGTAACTTGCCCAAGTAATGAATGATAGAGTCAAGATTTGTATATTAATCATAAAATATAAATATTTTAATAGCACACTATATTTATGACCCCAATATTAAGTGCACAATATGTGCCAGTCACTGTATGAGAGACTATGGGAGATACCAAGATGGACCTTATTGTATCATTGGGGAGGTAAGCAACGTATATACACAAAAAAGTTTATGATGCAAGTCCATACATCAGAGACAATCATTCAAAGACAGAGACATGGTCTTCATACTCAGGACCTGGCATAGAACAGCTGCTGGATACTAATTTGCTGAATGAATAAATGATTAAATGGAATTTCAGAGCATCTAATTTTACTGATGAGAAGATGGAAGTCCAGGGAGGTTTCTTGGCTTACTAGAATTGCACAGCTATTTAGTGGGTGGACTGAGAGAGCCTGTTAGTCTCCTGCCGTCTTCTACCAGCTTCTCTAGGGGAGAGAGGACCTTTGGGATGGAGCAGTCTAAGTAAGCTTCTGCTTTGCCATGTCAGACTTGATTTTGTCACCCTGATTCACTCTGCATCACCAGGGCCTGAAATGTCTCTTCTCAAGATGATCCATGGCCTCCATGTTGCTTCACACACGAGCGCTTGTCTTCTACATGGTACTTGACCTTTCAGCGACATTCAACACAGTGACCAGTTCCTCCTTCTTGAAATACTTTCTCCTCTAGGCTTCTGTGACAGCACAATGACCCATTTCTCTCTTTTTTCATTGTTCATTCTGTCTGGTCTCCTTCACTGACTTCTTTTCTAGCTGACCACTAAATACTTGAGCGCCTCAGGGATTAATCTACTCTACCAACACACTTTACTTAATTCCAACCAGTCCAGCCATTCAACTGTCATCTTTTATGCAAATGAGTTGAAAATCTATATCTTTTCCCTCAGTTCTGGATTCATGTATCTAAATGCTTACTTGGCATTTTCACTTGAATGCCTAATATGCATCTCAAATTAGTTTCAAAACCCAAACCTATTTTCCCCCACTCTTCTACATTTCAATAAATGACATCAGAAATCTCCCAGTTGGTCAAGATAATAACCTAGGAATTATTCTCTTGTGATCCCTTCCTTAAATTGTAACATCCAATCCACCAATAATTCCTCTTTTCTGCCTCCAAAATATGTTCCCAAATTTATTTACATCGTTTCTTTCTCACCTCCTCATTATAATTCTTGCTTGGATAACTTCAATAACCCCTAAATGGCTACCTGCTTTGTTTATTGCCCATATTCATTCTCCTCATAACAATGAGAGTGATCTTTTAACCGTGTAAATTAGATTTAATCCCATTTCATTTAAAATACCACCCAGCTTCTTATGTGGAAAATCTAGCATTTGCCAGTTTCTCTGACTCTCCACACTCTTCCTTCCCCAATAGCCTATTTCTTATTTCCAATTATCCTGAGCTCCTTCCTGCTGCAGTGTCTTTTCACATGCTCTTCCTCTAGAGACAGGACCAAATGTGTGCCTTTCTTCCCAGCTCTGCATTCAGTAATGTCATGTATGTTAGTGCCTGGAAATTGACTGTTGTAATTTTACACCATGAAAATCAGCAAACTTACAAATCGAGGCTTGCTTTCTTCTCTTTTGAGAGTGAGTTAATCAGGACCCCACTGCTCTTCCTCCAGCTTAACTCAAATGTTACTTTTTCAGTGAAGATTTCTTTGACTACTGTACATGCAAATGCTATCCCCTCCCACCTCTAGTCAATGTCTAGTCTAGTCATTACTTTGCTAACCTCCTTTATAACACACTATTGAAATTATCCATGTTTGCTTACTTGATTGTCTCATCCACTAAAATGTGAGCTTTGTGAAGGCAGGGAAAATCTCTGTTTTGTTCACTGCTATATTTACCATTCACCTAGAACAGTGCCTGGCACATAGTAGGTGCTCAATAAACACAGTTTGAGATTTGAATAATCAACCCCTGTCTTGTTTCCACCAATTATCCTCATACTGACCCTGGTCTGCTCCCTTTGAGTTCCCCCTCAACTATTCTTTTCAAGCTCACTACTCAACCCTAGACTCTTCTTTCTCCAATGTCATCATTGCTCATCCCACAGAGCATACAGAGCTCATTGGCTGGCTGCCCTCACCTACCTACATCTATGCACACCATACTATCTCCCTTTCTTCCCACCCTAGAAAATGGTTTCAGCATTCATTAACCACCTGCTGTACAAAGATAAGTACCATACTTCCTTTGTTATCAAGGATATGATGGGCTGATGAGGAACAGAGGTCTCTCTTTTTTCCTTTTGAGCCTTCCTCCTACCTCCTGTTTATTCTCGGGTCTTGTTCTTACCTAATTATCTTCTTCTATTCTGTAATTCCAAATTCTTTTGTTCTCAAATGACTACTTTTTCCCCAGCCTATAACCCTGTGCATATCAAGCCTGTCTTACAAACAAGCAAAGAAATTCCCTGACCTCCTCCCATGTTCAGCCTCTGTCCTCTCTCCCTCAACAGTCAACCTTTGCAAGAATCATCAGTACATGCCGTCTCCACTTGCTTACCTCCTAGCCTTTCCTCTGGCCACTGAAATCAGGCTTCTCCTGCTACATCTTGACAAAAACTTCTTCTAATACGAAGCCCATGAGGTTATTACTTGTCCGAGAAAGTAGCAGAACTTATTTATATTCAGGCAGTTTCATGCTAGAATTTCATCTCCTTATTCAATATGCCTTATTGCATCCCTTTCATTTTCACCCAACGCTGTCTCCCTAAGCAATCGACTTATGGTCTTGGTTTTAATTTCACTTATTATCCTAATTATTCTAAGATCCGTATTGTCAAGGTAACCCTTTCTCCTAATGTCAGCTAACCTACTAAGGTGGAAATCTACTCCACTTACATACAAACAATTTGGACACAACATATCCTGCCAAACAACTTCTTCTATTATATTATCCCACTCTTAATTTATTCATTCACTTAACCAGCATCTATTGAGTATCTACTAACCACCCTGTCTCATCAGTAAGTAATAGGAATATGAAGGTAAATAAAAAAGAGTTAGTCCTTGCCACCAAAGAATCTAAAATCTAATTGGCACAAAAATATATACAAATACATGATTACAATGCAGCATATTAGTTGCTGTAACAAGCATGAGTATAGTTTGCTATTGAAGCACTTAGGAGGGACATCTAATCCACTTGTGACTGGATTGTTAGTTTGTAGGTCAAGAAAGTGTTCTTTTGATCTAGCATAATTTGAGTAAACCATTTGATAAAATTTCTCTTATATATTTTTGAATAAGACAGATATTTAGACAGAGATGAGTGGCTGAAGGACCATTAATGGGGTGAGTTGATTAATAAATTGATACAAACTTAAGAGGGATATGAATCTTCGATACCAGATCGAGGAGCTCCATATTGAGTCCAGCATTATGCAATGTTTTCATCCATGGCTTAAATGAAGACATAAAGGCTATGGTTTTCAGCTTTTCAGATGAAACCAAGCTTGAAGGGAAAACTAGTGTTTGCTGATAGAACTGGCAAAAATAACTCTGGACAAATAGGAAGAAAGAAGCAAGATGAGATTTAATTGCAAAGTCCTACATTTTAGATTCAATATTCAAACAGACAAACACTAGCTGTGATAATTACTTAACTACATATGAAAAATGTATTTGAAGTGTAAGTTAGTTATATAAGAATTAAAGAAGAAAGGGGGAGGTGTGCCTTTCTCTGTATTACTACATTGCTCAGGCCACACCAGGAGTTTCAGGAGCTACATCAAAGGGGAAAATTGACAAATTGATATGGGATTAGATGCAGTTATCAGGATAGTGAGGAACTCCTTAAGGAAATGATAAATCTTCGTTTGAAGAAGACAAAAGAGAAGATGTGAGAAGACTCCTCTGTACTTATTCTGTGTAGGTCCAAAGGGCACTACAAATAGGTGGAAGTTAGATGAAGGAAATCTTTGGCTCAGTTAAAGGAAGCATTTTCTAATAATTGGAGATAAGTGACAATGAAATGGACTGCCTTTTTGAGGAGCTGAATGTTTTAACACTGAAAGTTGCAAGCAGAGGCTGGAGAATGTTGGGTGTCTGGTTCAGCTGGTAGTCAGGCTTAATAATATCTGAATGCCCTTCTAGACCTCCACATATCTTTGGCTCCTCTGGGAGGACCTGAAAAGAAGGAGGAGAGTCATAAACAACATAGTCTGCTAATAGTGAAGGACAGATTTTGCGTACATGTACCTTGGAAGATGGATGTTCTTTGTTCAACCATCTGTGCACACAATTAGCAGCCACTATCAGCGGTGTTATCTTTAAATACAAAACACACCACATGGATAAAATGTGCACAAATACATTTCTGCTTAAGTAGTGAACCAATAAAATAAATGACCGTGAATTAGAATGCCTAAATATATATTTATATGTTTAAATAAGAGACCAGTTCAATTTCAACTCAAGAACACTTTTATAACCCGCTGTGAAAGGTGGGGTGATTTTAAAAAATTGTTTGGTCTTTGTGAAGAGAAGAAGGAAATTAAATAGATAGCACACTATTTAAACAACATCAAGGCTATGATTCAAGAAAACAAAAGGCAGGAAATACGAAGTTGAGGTGTGATGTGTTCTCCTTCATTCCAGCTGCTATGTCCATTCACAGAGACAGCTGAAAAGAAAATTGGAACACTACGTAGGCACAGTTTTAAAATATATTTACTTAAGAGAAAACATGGCAAAGATCTTTCATTCTATTTATGGGAGAAGGGATTAAACACTGACTCATCAGAGTGTCTTAAAAACATTTTACAAGTTCAGAAAAATTTGCTAATTCCTGTTTTACTTACCATGTGTAAATCAGCTGTGTTATTCAGAGACAGATTTTCTAGAAATTGATTGAGTTAAGTGAATCTGTTCAATTTCTCCTGATTTCTAAGGGATGTGTCAAAATAAAGTATTTATATCTAGTCCTGTTGAAAGGCCATATAGATAGAGCAGAAATTTGAAAGAGAAAACAAAACCTGCAGAGAGCATAAAATGCAGGCACAATGCTACCCCTCCTTTTCAGCACTGGTCAAAAGAGAAGGACGTGATGAAGGGATGGGCATATTTGTCTGTTGCCCACTGGATAATGGTATTCTGTTGTAGGATGATGGGTTTCTATTGTGGCTCAAGATTTTGCTATTACCGATGTGACCTGAAATCTCTGTCTTGCTTAACAAAGGGATGAGGGGCATGTTTTAAGAAGCCATGGACAGAAATAACATGGAAGAATAAGAACATGATAGATTTGAAAAGAAAACAAATCAAGAGTCCTGAAACATATGTAAGGATAAGGCCTGAAACAAGGACAAATAAAGTTTTGGTTTTTTTAAATTAAAACAAAATAGAACAAAACAAAACAAAAACAAAAAAGGATGCTGTTAACCTGGAAGGACACATGCATCAAGCTGTCCAGTCCTAGGAATTAATTTGCCTTGGTCTATCCACAGCCTCCATGGGATCCATCAAGCCTCCTTAGCATAATGTTCAAGACCACTCTCAAGCGGTCCCAGCCAGCATTTGATGCTCCTTTCCCTCATCCTGCCAGTCCTAACCTACACAACAGTCAAACTGGACTATGCACGCTTCCAGCCTTGCTTATGTTGCCAACTCTGCCTAAGATGTCCTTCCATCCTCTTCTATCCAACATTTTGTCCTGAGGACCATCTCAAATGCCACAAAACCATCTCTTCTGTCTGCCCCAAGTCCAGGCAGCACATTGCTTTCTTGTTACTTAATTCTTTATTGTCTTAACATGGAAAACTATACACTCTTGGAGGACAGGAAGCATGTCTTAGATTATTTGCTCATTCTTACCATATTGTATTTGTTTTCGTATCTTCAATAGTTACTAGAGTGCCTGTTGTATAGAAGGAGTGTACCATGCACTTTAGATGAGTAAGTGGAAGATAATGATAACTGAGTTTACTATTCTTTGTAGCACCTAGTTACAAGTAAAACATCGATATTATGTTAAATAGTTTTTGTGTCAAATCATTAAAGCAAGTTTCATAAGACAACAGTTCCTTTTTTTAATTTCAATAAGTTTTGGAGGAACAGGTGGTGTTTAGTTACATGAGCAAGTTTTTTAGTGGTGATTTCTGAGATCTTGGTGCACCCGTCACCTGAGCAGTGTATACTGTATCCAATGTGAAGTATTTTATCCCTCACCAGCCTCCCACCCTTTCCCCTGAGTCCCTAAATTTCATTGTGTCATTCTTACGCCTTTGCATTCTCATAGCTTAGCTCCCACTTATGAGTGAGAACATACGATATTTGGTTTTCCATTCCTGAGTTCCTTCACTTAGAATAATGGTCTCCATCCAGGTTTCTGCAAATGCCATTATTTCATTCCTTTTTATGGCTGAGTAGTATTCCATGGTGTGTGTGTGTGTGTGTGTGTGTGTGTGTATGTGTGTGTGTGTGTATGTATATATATATGTGTGTGTGTGTGTATATATATATCACAATTTATTTATCCACTCGTTGATTGATGGGCACTTGGGTGGGTTCCATATTTTTGCAATTGTGCTGCTATAAACATGGATGTGCAAGTATCTTTTTCATATAATGACTTCTTTTCCTCTGGGTACACACCTAGTAGTGGATTGTAGGATCAAATGATAGTTCTTTCAGGTCTTTAAGAAACCTGACCTGTTTTCCATAGTAGTTGCATTAGTTTACATTCCCACCAACAGTAGAAAGGTGTTCCCTTTTCACCACATCCATGCCAACATCTATTAGTTTTTGATTTTTAAATTATGGCCACTCTTGCAGAAGTAAGGTGGTATCACATTGTGGTTTTGATTTGCATTTCGCTGATCATTAGCGATGTTGAGGATTTTTTCATATACTTGTTAACCACTTGTATATCTTCTTTTGAGAACTGTCTATTCATATCCTTAGTCCGTTTTTGATGGGGTTGTTTGTTTCCTGATCATTTGTTTGAGTTCCTTGTAGATTCTGGATATTAGTCCTTTGTTTAAGACAATGCTTTCTAGACTTTACTTTTTTAAGTATCAGTATGTCCATTGAAATAATATGTTATAAGCTTTAAAAAAATGAACTCTTGGGAGGAGTAGGGGAAAATTTAGTAACATTGCAGTGCCATGAGGAAGCATTCTAAGAGGGTATACAATGCTGTGGATGCAGAGGAGCACCCCACTTCAAGAGAGATCCCCCCTTTGAGGGAAGAACTTCTCAGCCACATGATGTAGTCATCAGGCAGTCTCTAGGTGTCAGCAACTCAGGGCTGCCTCAGCAGCAGAGTTTCCCTGCTAAAGGTCATGCCCTTCCTAGGACAACCCTCAGCTGCTCATTAAGTGAGGTGGGAATATGAAAGCTCTGTTATTTCAGTCACCCTGGTCTGGTGTGCTCTGCTGGACCATATTTGCTCCAGAGTTCTTCATCGGGTTGACCAAGATTTGTTGGGTCTACAGTGTGGCTTGAGTTCTCCCTCTGCCCAATTCTGCTTTCTCTCCCTTCCTTTGATAGGTGTTAGCTCCCCAAATACTGCCTCAGTAGCTGCTTTCAGAAAGTACAACCTATTACACATAGGAAGACCTGAATTGTCTTTTCCTGGTTAGCCAAGGGAGAATTAAGTCAGGGAGTCTCAATTTAGGCTTAAATGTTCTAACTATTCGTGTCTGGGGTCATACTCACACAAGCTTATATTCCAAAGGATCAGAATATTAGTAATGTATCATTGTGTAGCACAGTCAAATAGAAATAAGTGTTAGGGCAGCATTTCTTTTTTCTTAGTAGGAAAGCATTCAATATTTTTCTGTTATCATTGTTAGGTGTATTATAGGCTGCAGGCTTTTCCTATATGCCTTTTATCAGATTGAGGACAATCCCTTTTATTCCTATGCTGCTAAAAACTTTTATCATGAAGGGGTGTGGAATTTTATCAAATGCTTTTTCTGCATCTATTGAGATAATGATAGAGTTTTTTCTATTTTGGTCTGTTAATATGATGAGAGTTACACTAATGATTTCTGAATGCTAAGTCAAGCTGACATTGCTGGGATAGAACTAACTTGGTCTTAATTTCTTATCTATTTTATACATTGCTGGATTGGATTTGCTAAAATTTTTGTTAAGAATTTTGACATCTATATTCAAGCAATCTATTGATCTATATAGTTTTATTCTTTTGTAATGTCTTTGTCTCCTTTTAGTATCAGAGTAATGCTAGCCTCAGAAAGTGAGTTAGAAATTCTTTTCTCTTTTTTTATGGGATCATTTCTGTAGAAGTGGTTTTAATGCTTTTTTTTTTTAGATGGAGTTTTACTCTTGTTGCCCAAGCTGGAGTGCAATGGTGTAATCTCGGCTCACTGCAACCTCTGCCTCCCAGGTTCAAGCAACTCTCTTGTCTCAGCCTCCCGAGTAGCTGGGATACAGGCACCCGCCACCATGCCCAGCTAATTTTTGTATTTTTAGTAGAGATGGGTTTTCACCGTGTTGGCCATGCTGGTCTCAAACTCCTGACCTGAGGTGATCAGTCCGCCTCGGCCTCCTGAAGTGCTGGGATGACAGTTGTGAGCCACTGCTTCTGGCCAGTTTTAATACTTTTTAAAATGTTTGGCAGACTTTATCAGTGAAATCATCTGGACCTAGAAACTTCTTTGTGAAAAAGCTTTGAACTATAAATTTATTTTTAAATTTTTTGTTACTATTTTTATATAATGAGCTATTCAAATTATCTGTCTTCTTGAGTAAGCTTTGATATTGTGTTTTTTCTTTCAATAAATTTTTACAGTCCATCTAAGTTGTCAAATTTATTGGTATCAAGTTATTTGTAATATTCTTTTATAATCCTTTCAAAGTCTTTAGGATATATATTGATATCTCTCTTTCAGATATATATTGATATCTCTCTTTCATTCTTGAAATTAGTAATTTGTACTTTCTTTTTCTCTTTTCTGATAAATCTGACTACAGTAAAGTGACCAATGCTCCCAGTTTACCCAGGACTGAGAGGCTTCCTGAAATGTGAAATGTTTGGTATTAACACTGAGAAAGTCTCAGGCAAGTCATAATGAATTTGTTAACTTAAACTACAGGCTTATCAATTTTACTGATGTGTTCAAATAACCAACTTTTGGTTTCATAGCTTTTTCTGTTATTACTTGTCCACTTTTTATTTTATTGGTTTCTGCATTTACATTATCAGTGTCCTTCAATTTACTTCAAATTTAATTTAATTTTATTTTTCTTGCTTTTTAAGGTAGAAGTTTAGATAATTGATTTAAGACCCTTTCCCCACTCATATAATCATGTAATGTTGTAAATTACCCTCTAAGCATTGATTTAGCTGAATCCCAGAAATTTTGATATGTTGAGTTTTCATTTTCACTCAGTTCAAAATATTTTCTAATTTCCCTTGTGATTTCTCATTTGGCCCATGGTTTATTTTTACTTCTATGGTTTAATTTCCCAATGTTTGGGGATTTCCCAGCTAACTTTCTGTTATTAATTTCTGGTTTGATTCTGCTCCAGTAAAGAATGTACTTTGTATAATTCCAGTTCTCTTGAATTTATTAAGACCTATTTAAGTGTACAGCGTATAATCTAGCTGAATATTCTATGCGTACTTGAATATAATGTCTATTCTGCTCTAGTTGGGTGATGTGTTCTATAAATGTTGATTAGATTGGTTGACCAATAATATTGGTCAAGTCTTCTGTATCCTTAGTGATTCTTTTGTCTACTTGTTCTAGAAATAACTGAGAGAAGAATATTGAAATTTCCAATTAAGATTATGGATGTCTATTTCGACTTTCAGTTTTATCAGTTCTTACTTTAAAAAATTGTTATCAGGTGCATATATATTTAAGATTGCATGTTTGCTTGATCAATTAATCGCTTTATCATTATGAAATGTTCCTCTTTATACCTGAAACAATTCCTTTTTCTGACATTCTTACATTCACTTCACACTCTTTATTTTTTATTGTTTGTATAGTATACTTTTTCTCATTCTTTTACTTTAAATTTATAAGTGTGTTTATACTACAGTAAGTATTTCATGGACGATGGATAGTTGAATTTTTCTTTTTTAAAGTCAAATCTGACAATCTCTCCATTTTAATTGGAGTGCTTAGATCAGTTACATTTAAAATAATTAGTGATATAGTAATAACGTAACATCTTGTAATTCATTTTCTATTTTCCCCACCAGCCCTTTATTTTAAAATTTGATTAAGTTTTTGTTTATGATTTATGTTTTTTCCACTATTGGAAAGGTACAGGTTTTAGCTATACCTATTGGTTTCATTACTTTACTGGTTGCTCTAGGGTTTACCATACACATTTGTGGCTTATTTTAGTCAAACCGTATTATACCCTTCATGTACATTATTTAATAGTGTTATAACAGTCATGTATATTATATTTAAAAAATTATTTAACAATGTTATACCCTTCATGTATATTACCATTATTTACTTCCCTTTTACCTCTTTTCTTTATGCTATTGTTGTCCTACTTTTTATTTTTACATACTTTATAAGCATTACAATACATTATTGACATTTTTATTATACTTTAAGTTTTAGGAAACATGTGTGCAATGTGCAGGTTCGTTACATAGGTATACATGTGCCATGTTGGTTTGTTGTACCCATCAACTCGTCATTTTTATTAGGTATTTCTCCTAATGCTATCCCTCCTCCAGCTTCCCACCCCTGACAGGCCCTGGTGTATGATGTTACCTGCCCTGTATCCAAGTGTTCTTACCGTTCAATTCCCACCTGTGAGTGAGAATATAAGGTGTTTGGTTTTCTGTCCTTGTGATAGTTTGCTGAGAATGATGGTTTCCAGTTTCATCTATGTCCCTGCAAAGGACATGAGCTCATCCTTTTTATGGCTGCATAGTATTCCATGGTGTATATGTGCCACATTTTCTTAATGCAGTCTATCATTGATGGACATTTGGGTTGGTTCCAATTGTTTGCTATTGTGAATAGTGCCACAATAGACATATGTGTGCATGTGTCTTTACAGTAGCATGATTTATAATCCTTTGGGTATATACACAGTAATGAGATCTCTGGGTCAAATGGTAGAAATACCATTGACCAGAAATGGTTCTAGATGCTTGAGGAATTGCCACACTGTCTTCCACAATGGTTGAACTAATTTACACTCCTACAAACAGTGTAAAAGCGTTCCTATTTCTCCACATCTGCTTCAGCGTCTATTATTTCCTGACTCTTTAATGATTGCCATTCTAACTGGCGTGAGATGATAGCTCATTGTGGTTTCGATTTGCATTTCTCTGATGACCAGTGATGATGAGCATTTTTTCATGTGTCTGTTGGCTGTATAAATGTCTTCTTTTGAGAAATGTCTGTTCAGATCCTTTGCCAACTTTTTTATGGGATTGTTTGTTTTCTTCTTGTAAATTTGTTTAGTTTCTTTGTAGACTCTGCATATTAGCTCTTTGTCAGATGGGTAGATTGCAAACATTTTCTCCCATTCTATAGGTTGCCTGTTCACTCTGATGGTAGTTTCTTTTGCCATGCAGAAGCTCTTTAGTTTAAGTAGATCCCATTTATCTATTTTGGCTTTTGTTGCCATTGCTTTTGGTGTTTTGGTCATTAAGTCCTTGCCGATGCCTATGTCCTGAATGGTATTGCCTAGATTTTCTTCTAGGGTTTTTATGGTGTTAGGACTAACAGTTAAGTCTTTAATCCATCTTGAATCAATTTTTGTATAAGGTGTAAGGAAGGGATCCAGGTTTAGCTTTCTACATATGGATAGCCAGTTTTCCCAGCACCACTTCTTAAATAGGGAATCCTTTCCCCATTTCATGTTTTTGTCAGAGTTGTCAAAGATTAGATGGTTGTAGATGTGTGGTGTTATTTCTGAGGCCTCTGTTATGTTCTATTAGTCTACATATCTGTTTGGGTACCAGTACTGTCCTGTTTTGGTTACTGTGGCCTTGTAGAATAGTTTGAAGTCAGGTAATGGGATTTGTTCTTTTTGCTTAGGATTGTCTTGGCAATGCAGGCTCTTGTTTGGTTCCATATGAACTTTAAAGTAATTTTTCCAATTCTGTAAAGAAAGTCATTGGTAGCTTGATGGGGATGGCATTGAATCTATAAATTACCTGGGCAGTATGGCCATTTTCATGATATTAATTATTCCTATCCATGAGCATGGAAAATTCTTCCATTTGTTTGTGTCCTCTTTTATTTCATTGAGCAGTGGTTTGCAGTTCTTGTTGAAGAGGTCCTTCACATCCCTTGTAAGTTGGGGTCCTAGGTATGTTAATCTCCTTTGTAGCAATTGTGAATGGGAGTTCACTCATGATTTGGTTCTCTGTTTGTCTGTTATTGATATATAGGAATGCTTGTGAGTTTTGCACATTGATTTTGTATCCTCAGACTTTGCTGAAGTTGCTTATCAGCTTAAGGAGATTTTGGGCTGAGATGATGGGGTTTTCTAAATAGACAATCATGTCATCTGCAAACAGGGACAATTTGACTTCCTCTTTTCCTAATTGAATACCCTTTATTTCTTTCTCTTGCCTGATTGCCCTGACCAGAACTTCCAACACTATGTTGAATAGAAATAGTGAGAGAGGTCATCCTTGTGTTGTGCCAGTTTTCAAAGGGAATGCTTCCAGTTTTTGCACATTCAGTATGATATTGGCTGTGGGTTTGTCATAAATCATTCTTATTATTTTGAGGTGTGTTCCATCAATACCTAGTTTATTGAGAGTTTTTAGCATGAAGGGTTGTTGAATTTGTCGAAGGCCTTTTCTGCATCTATTGAGATAATCGTGTGGTTTTTGTCATTGGTTCTGTCTATGTGATGGATTACTTTTATTGATTTGCAAATGTTGAAACAGCCTTGCATCCCAGGGATGAAGCTGACTTGAACATGGTGGATAAGCTTTTTGATATGCTGCTGGATTTGGTTTGCCAGTATTTTTTGAGGATTTTCACATCAATGTTCTTTGGGGATATTGGTTTAAAATTCTCTTTTTTTGTTGTGTCTTTGCCAGACTTTGGTATCAGGATAATGTTGGCCTCATAAAATGAGTTAGGGAAGATTCCCTCTTTCTCTATTGATTGGAATAGTCTCAGAAGGAAGGGTACCAGCTCTCTTTGTACCTCTGGCAGAATTTGGCTGTGAATCAATCTGGTCCTGGACCTTTTTTGGTTGGTAGGTTATTAATTATTGCCTTGATTTCAGAGCCTGTTATTGGTCCCTTCACAGATTCAACTTCTTCCTGGTTTAGTCTTGGAAGTGTGTATGTGTCCAGGAATATATCCATTTTGTTTTTATAGTATTCCCTGATGGTAGTTTGTATTTCTGTGGGATCAGTGGTGATATCCCCTTTATCATTTTTTATTGTGACTATTTGATTATTCTGTTTTCTTCTTTATGAGTCTTGCTAGCAGTCTATCAGTTTTGTTCATTTTTTCAAAAGACCAGCTCCTGGATTCATTGATTTTTTGAAGGGTTTTTTGTGTCTCTATCTCCTTCAGTTCTGCTCTGATCTTAGTTATTTCTTGCCTTCTGCTAGCTTTTGAATTTCTTTGCTCTTGCATCTCTAGTTTTTTAAATTGTGATATTAGGGTTCAACTTTAGATCTTTACTGCTTCCTCTTGTGGGCATTTAGCGCTATAAATTTCCCTCTACCCACTGTTTTAAATGTGTTCCAGAGATTCTGGTATGTTATGTCTTTGTTCTCATTGGTTTCAAAGAACATCTTTATTTCTGCCTTAATTTCATTATTTACTCAGTAGTCAATCAGGAGCAGGTGTTCGGTTTTTGTGTAGTTGCGCAGTTTTGAGTGAGTTTCTTAATCCTGAGTTCTTTTTTTTTTTTTTTTTTTTTTTGAAACGGAGTCTTGCTCTGTCGCCCAGGCTGGAGTGCAGTGGCCGGATCTCAGCTCACTGCAAGCTCCGCCTCCCGGGTTCCCGCCATTCTCCTGCCTCAGCCTCCCGAGTAGCTGGGACTACAGGCGCCCGCCACCTCGCCCGGCTAGTTTTTTGTATTTTTTAGTAGAGACGGGGTTTCACCATGTTAGCCAGGATGGTCTCGATCTCCTGACCTTGTGATCCGCCCGTCTCGGCCTCCCAAAGTGCTGGGATTACAGGCTTGAGCCACCGCGCCCGGCCAATCCTGAGTTCTAATTTGATTGCTATGTGGTCTGAGAGACAGTTTGTTGTAATTTCTGTTCTTTTACATTTGCTGAGGAGTGGCTTTACTTCCAATTACGTGGTCAATTTTAGAATATGTGTTATATAGTGCTGAGAGGAATGTATATTCTGTTGATTTGGGATAGAGAGTTCTGTAGATGTCTATTAGGTCTGCTTGGTCCAGAGCTGAGTTCAAGTCCTGGATATCCTTGTTAACCTTCTGTCTGTTTGATCTAATATTGACAGTGGGATGTTAAAACCTCCCATTATTATTGTGTGGAGTCTAAGTCTTTTTGTAGGTCTCTCAGGACTTGCTTTATGAATCTGGGTGCTCCTGTATTGAGTGGATATATATTTAGGATAGTTAACTCTTCTTGTTGAATTGATCCCTTTACCATTATGTAATGGCCCTCTTTGTCTCTTTTGATCTTTGTTGGTTTAAAAACCTGTTTTATCAGAAACTGAGATTACAATCCCTATTTTTTTTTGTTTTCCACTTGCTTGGTAGATCTTCCCTTTATTTTGAGCCTATGTGTGTCTCTGCATGTTGGATGGGTCTCCTGAATACAGCACACTGATGGGTCTTGACCCTTTACCCAATTTGCCAGTCCATGTCTTTTAATTGGGGCATTTAGCCCATTTACATTTAAGGTTAATATTGTTATGTGTGAATTTGTTCCAGTCATTATGATGTTAGCTGGTTATTTTGTCCATTAATTGATACAGTTTCTTTATAGTGTTGATGGTCTTTACAATTTGGCATGTTTGTGCTATGGCTGGTACCAGTTGTTCCTTTCCATGTTTAGTGCTTCCTTCCTGAGCTCTTGTAAGGCAGGTCTGGTGGTGACAAAATTTCTCAACACTTGCCTGTCTGCAAAGGATTTTATTTCTTCTTCACTTATGAAACTTAGTTTGGCTGTATATGAAATTCTTGGTTGAAAATTATTTTCTTTAAGAATGTTGAATATTGGCCCCCACTCTCTTCTGGCTTGTAGGGTTTCTGCAGAGAGATCCACTGTTAGTCTGATTGGCTTCCCTTTGTGGGTAACCCGACCTTTCTCTCTGGCTGCCCTTAACATTTTTTCCTTCATTTCAACTTTGGTGAATCTGACAATAATGTGTCTTGCTTGAGGTTGCTCTTCTCGAGGAGTATCTTTATGGTGTTCTCTGTATTTCCTGAATTTGAATGTTGGACTGCATGGATAGGTTGGGGATGTTCTCCTGGATAACATCCTGAAAAGTGTTTTCCAACTTGGTTCCATTCTCCCTGTCACTTTCAGGTATACCAATCAAACATAGATTTGGTCTTTTCACATAGTCCTATATTCTTGGAGGCTTTGTTCATTTCTTTTTACTCTTTTTTCTCTGAACTTGTCTTCTTGCTTTATTTCATTAATTTGATCTTCAATCACTGATATCCTTTCTTCCACTTGATTGAGTCAGCTATTGAAGCTTGTGTATGCATCACGAAGTTCTCATGCCATGGTTTTCAGCTTCATCAGATCTTTTAAGGTCTTCTCTACGTTGTTTTTTCAGTTAGCCATTTGTCTACCCTTTTTTCAAGGTTTTTAGCTTCCTTGCAATGGGTTAGAACATGCTCCTTTAGCTCGGAGAATTTTGTTATTACCGGCCTTCTGAAGCCTACTTCTGTCAACTCTTCAAAGTCATTCTCCATCCAGCATTGTTCCTTTGCTGGTGAGGAGCTGCGATCCTTTGGAGGAGAAAAGGCATGCTCTGGTTTTTAGAATTTTCAGCTTTTCTGCTCTGGTTTCTCCCCATCTTTGTGATTTTATCTACTTTGGTCTTTGATGTTGGTGACCTACAGACGGGGTTTTGGTGTGGATGTCCTTTTTGTTGATATAGATGCGATTCCTTTCTGTTTGTTAGTTTTCCTTCTAACAGTCAGGTCCCTCAGCTCCTTGTCTGTTGGCATTTGCTGGAGGTTCACTCTAGACCCTGTTTGCCTGGGTATCACCAGTGGAGGCGGCAGAACAGCAAATATTGCTGCCTGATCTTTCCTCTGGAAGCTTTGTCCCAGAGGGGCACCCACCTATATGAGGTGTCTGTTGGCCCCTACTGTGAGGTGTCTCCCAGTTAGGCTACATGGGGTTCAGGAACTCACTTGAGGAGGCAGTCTGTCCGTTTTCAGAGCTCAAATGTCATGCTGGGAGAACCACTGCTCTCTTCAGAGCTGTCAGACAGGGAAGTTTAAGTCTGCAGAAGTTTCTGCTGCCTTCTGTTCAGCTATGCTCCAACCACAGAGGTGGAGTCTGTAGAGGCAGTAGGTCTTGCTGAGCTGCAGTGGGCTCTGTCCAGTTCAAGCTTCTCAGTCGCTTTGTTTACCTACTTAAACCTCAGCAATGGCAGACGCCTGTCTCTCCTCCCAGTTGCAGCCTCACAGGTCGATCTCAGACTGCTAGGCTAGCAGTGAGCAAGGCTCCGTGGGCATGGGACCCACCCAGCCAGGCATGGGAGAGAATCTGCTGGTCTACCAGTTGCTAAGACCATAGGCAAAGCACAGTACTTGGGCGGAGTGTCCAGTTTTCCCAGGTACAGTCTGTCACGGTTTCCCTTGACTAGGAAAGGGAAATCCCCCTATCCCTTGCCCTTCCTGGGTGAGGCGACATCCCACCCTGCTTTGGCTTGCCCTCTGTGGGATGCACCCACTGTCCCACCAGCCCCAGTGAGATGGACCAGGTGCCTCAATTGGAAATGCAGAAGTCACCTGTCTTCTGCATCAGTCACGCTGGGAACTGCAGACTGGCGCTGTTCCCATTCTGCCATCTTGGAACAGAAGCTCCAGGACCAATACATTATTGATTTTGTTTTAAATCATCCATTGTCTCTTAAATGGATTTTAAAAATCAGAAAATTATCTGCATATTAAACAGGTGAAATCTTTATTCCTTCAGTCCATAGCAAAGTGCATGTTTATAATGATTGTTTTAGTGTCTTTCTTGTTAATTTCATCAACACTGTTTTTTTCTAATTCTGTGTCTACTAGTTGATTTTTGACCTAGTCGTGGGTCATTTTATTTCATTTTTTTTGTATTTTAGCAACTTTAGAGTAGATGCTAGATACAATTATATTGTTGAGTGCTGGATTTTGTCATATTTTAAACAGTGTTGAATTTTTGTTGGCAGACAATTCAAAGATTGGTTGATTACTTTGGACTGTTTCTATCATGGAAGGGGTAGTGTTTTGTCCTTACTGCAATAGACACTTAAAATGAATATAGATTTGTCTTCCCTGATTGCAATGATTCTGCCAAAACTATCATCCATGGACTTACAGAATGCCTCATCCACCGTCATGTTATTCTACACAGCATTGCTTTTGATCAAGAAGCTCACTTCACAGCTAAAGAAGTGCAGCAGTGGGCACATGCTCATGGAATTTACTGGTGTTACTATGTTCCCAGAATCCTGAAGCAAGTGGCTTGATATAATAAAGAAATGGCCTTTTGAAGACTCAGTTACAGTGCCAGTGAGGCGGCAATATTTTGCAGGGCTGGAGCAAGGTTCTCCAGAAGCTGTATATGATCTGAATCAACATCCAATATATGGTACTATTTCTCTGATAGCCAGAACTCACAGATTCATGATCAAGGGATGGAAGTGGGAGTGGCACCAGTTACTATTACCACTAGTGAACCACTAGCAAAACTTTTACTTCCTGTTCCTACAACCTTATGCTCTTCTGTCCCAGAAGTCATAGCTT
This sequence comes from Trachypithecus francoisi, assembly GCF_009764315.1. Classification (NCBI taxonomy): domain Eukaryota; kingdom Metazoa; phylum Chordata; class Mammalia; order Primates; family Cercopithecidae; genus Trachypithecus; species Trachypithecus francoisi. The sequence continues at coordinate 106,509,851 of NW_022681470.1, read as the reverse complement.
CAGAGCGAGGAATGCTTCCACCAGTAGACAGAACAATGATTCCATTAAACTGGAAGTTAAGACTGCCGCCTGGCCACTTTGGGCTCTTCATTCCTCTGAGTAAACAACCCAAGAGGGAAGTTATGGTTTTGGCTGGGGTTATTACTCTGGACTACCCAGGGGTAACTGGACTACTTTTCCACAATGGAGTTAAGGAGGAGTATTCTAGAATAGAGGAGAACCTTTAGGGTATCTCTTAGTATTACCATGCCCTGTGATTAAGGTCAATGGAAAACTATGACAGCCTAATCCAGGCAGGACTATGAATAGCTCAGACTCTCAGTAATTGAAGGTTTATGTTACCCCACCAGGTGAAGAATCATACCCAACTGAGGTGCTTGCTGGAGGTAAAGAAAATACAAAATGGGTAGTAGATGAAGGTAGTTACAAATACCAGCTACAACCACTTGACCAGTTACAGAAACGAGGATTGCAATTGTCATGAATATTTCCACTTAATTTTGTTAGAAATACATTTTGTGTGTATATATACATATGTTAGGCAAATATCTTTCTTTTCTTTACTGTCTTATTTCCATATGATGTAACATAAGACATATGACTTTGTATCAGTATTTAAGCATTGTTAATTTTATATTTTAGCATTTAAGCTACAGGATATCAGGAGAAGACTAAACACCACTCAAGGACAACTTCCTCTTCTAGGTAAGGAATTAGTGCATTTTTGGCTGTATGAAAAATAGTTGTAACATGTTAGGTGAAGTGATTAATGTTATGTTATTATCTTATCTGGAGATTGAATACGCTTTAAGTAGATGTGGGTGCCAAGTTGACAAGGGGCTGCCTTGTGATGATTTATTTTGTGTCAACTTGACTGGGTTAAGGGATACCTAGATAGCTGGTAAAACATTGCTTCTGTGTATATCTGTGAGGTTATTTCCAGAACAGATTAGCATTTCAATCAACGGACTGAGTAAAGAAGATCTGAGCTCCCAATGTGGGCAGGCATTATTCAATATGTTGAGGTCATAGATAGAAAAAATTACAGAAGAGGGAAAAATTCACTCTCTCTTTTAGAGCTGGAATAACCGTCTTCTGCCTTGAGATGTGAGAGAGGTTTAGGTTCTTGGGCCTTCAGATTGTGGGGCTTGCACCAGCATTCCCACTACTCTCTGGTCCTCAGGCCTTTGGCCTCGAATGGAGAGTTACATAATTATCTTACCTGGTTCTTAGGCCTTTGGATTCAGAATGAATTACACCACTGACTTTTCTGGTTCTACAGCTTGAAGATGCCATATCATAGGACTTCTTGGCCTCCACAATCACATGGGCCAATTCCCATAACGAATTTCCTCTTATATATTTATATCCTCTGAATCCTGTGTTCTGGAGATCCCTGACTCATACCTTTAAGTTTTGTTACAGTAATACCCATTTTTAGTACCAATGCGTATATAAATTAATGTTTGATCAGAGAAATAATAGCACTTGATTGATATAGAATATGTCATTTATTACAGAGATTTGACCTAATGCAAATTGATCCAGCTAAAGAGGTTTGCTCCCTTCATTTTTGCAAGTTACCCACAACTACTGAATAATAAACCTAAGAACAACTTCAGTGTTTGGTGGCCTGTGGCTAGGCTAGGCAGCCATCTCTCTGCTTTGATATGAGCATTCTGCTTCTGGCTTATCTGTCTGAAACTGCATAGTGCTCTTTGAGAGCACCTTACTGCCAGAGGTGTCACTTGGAGACAGAGTTTGTTTTAAATATAGAAGAGTCATTTCTGACATTGATGTTAGCTACGTTGTAAGCCCTTGACTATTTAATATTACATTAGAGGTTGTAATCAATGTAAATAAGAGAAAGCAATTAGAGGTTTAAGAATTGGAAAGAAATAAGTAAAAGTAGCTTTAATTTTAGGTAACATGATTATATATTTGGAAAATATAAAAGAATCAACGGAAAGCTATTAAAATAATAAAATAATTTAGTAAGAAGAAAGTTAAAAAACTAACATGAAATCAAAAGCTAATTATATATATATACAAAAACCAAAGGCATAATGAAAGAGGAGAACGCATTTATGATAACAAATAAGAATATAAAATACTTTGGCATAAAAGCAACAAGAAATGCCCAAAACCTATAAGAGAAAAACTATAAACTTCTCCTGAATGATATAAAAGCAGACCTGAACAGTAAAGACATACCATGTTCTTGTCTAGAGAGACTCAAATTTGTAAAGATATCAGTTCTAAGTTCATGTATACATACAATGCAATCCTAATAAAATGCAACCAGATTGTTTTCTGAACATAGACAATTTGATTATAAAGTTCAGTGGGAAAATAAATAAGCATGGAAAAGAAGAGTATTGAGTTGGTCTTGCCATACTTGACATTAAAATGTAATGGAAAGCCTTTATAATTAAAATAGTTTGATGTTAGTGTGTGAATAGACAGACAAACTAATAGAACAAATGAAAAAAATCTCAAAATAGATTCAATTGCATATGGATATTTACAATAAAATCAGGGCAGCATCTCAAATAAGTGGGAGAAAAGGTCAACTTTTTAAAAAATGGTGTTAGAATAATTAGATAGCCACATGGAAAAAATAAAATTGAATGGAATCCCTCACATTGTACACCAAGATAAATTCCAAATGCATCATACAAATAAAAGGACCAAAAGAACACATAGCTGGATTCCTCTATAATCTAAAAGCAGTGAAAACTTAATCTAAATCTGATTAAGGAAAAAGATGGAAATTGTGATACTTTAAAAATTTAAATTTTATATGCAAAATACATCATAAGTAAAAAAAAGATAAGGTAAAATAGGAAAAATATTTGCAACTTATATTTATAATAATATAAAGAGTTTATACAAATGCAGAAGAAAAAATCCAACAATCATATAGAACAATGAGCCAGAAATCTAGACCATTGACCAAAATAGTATAAATAACTCTTAAATTATGAGGAGATGCTCAACCCTAAACATAATAAGAAAATTTAAATTTAACCATGCTATCAGATTGGCAAAAATTCAAGTTTAATAACAAATTCTGTTGGCAATTCTATGGGAAGTGGGCACTCATAAATTTCTAGTGTATCTACAAGAGGTTGAACCCCTATGGAGGATAGTTGACATCATCAAGTAAAATTATTTATGCATTTACCCTTTGTCTTTACAATCTGCTTGTAGTTATCTGTCCCAAAGATACCACTATAAAACTATGAAAAGATGTATCCACAAAGCAATTCATTATAACACTATTAGTAATAGCAAAGACTGAAAACAACCCGAATATCCATTGCTAAAGAACTGGTTGAATAAACCATACTATGACCATAAGTGGAACCCTAGGCACCTGTATAAAGGAATGAGGACTCTCCATATACTACCATACTACTTTGGAGTGATCGCCAGAATATATTGTTAAGTAAAGAAAGGCACAGTGAAGAAAAGTATGTATAATATTTCACCTTTCACGAAGGTGAAATACATATACACACACATACATATATGTTTATATTTAATGCTTTGAAGTATAAACCATAACATTTTTTAAATTTTGGTTACTGGATGGGAATAAGGAATGGATAGAGAAGTTAGACTTTTTTGAAGTTATGTTCTGTGTAAACTTAAGTTTGAAACCTTGTAAATATTTAAAATATTATAAGCATGAATTAAATTTTCAAAAGCAATGTCTAATGATGTGCCTCTATTTGGGCACATAAATACACAGAAAGAAACCATATTCCAGGTGACGTTAAAGCACAGTCATGTGCCTATACCCCAAAGCAAAAAAGAAACTAATAAAAAACTTTAAAAATTAGATTATTTTCAGTAAGCTATGATGGTAATATTGTTATACTGAGACTATGTTCATAATGAGGGATAAAGCAAATTAACAATAATGTGGTATCATTGAGAAAAAGATTTTTGCTGTGGGAGAAATGCAAGAGGAAAGAGCAATAAGAATGAGTAGAAACCTTGTAGTCTCGAAGTTGAACTGGAAGTATGTATTAGCCCATTTTCATGCTGTTGATAAAGGCATATCTGAGACTGGGAAGAAAAAAAGGTTTTATTGGACTTACAGTTCCACAGGGCTGGGGAGGCCTCAGAATCATGGTGGAGGGGAAAGGTACTTCTTCTATGGTGGTGGAAAGAGAAAATGAGAAATATGTAAAAGTGGAAACCCCTGATAAACCCATCAGATCTCATGAGACTTATTCACTGTCATGAGAATAGCACAGGAAAGACTGGCCCCCATGATTCAATTACCTCCTACTGGGTCCCTTCCACAACATGTGGGAATTCTGGAAGATACAATTCAAGCTGAGATTTTGGTGGGGGCAAAACCAAACCATATCATTCTGCCCTGGCCCCTCCCAAATCTCATGTCCTCACATTTCAAAACTAGTCATGCCTTCCCGACAGTCCCCACAAAGTCTTAACTCATTTCAGCATTAACTCAGAAGTTCACAGTCCAATGTCTCATCTGAGACAAAACAAGTCCCTTCTGCCTATGAGCCCGTAAAATCAATAGCAAGTTAGTTACTTCTTAGATACAATGGGGTACAGGCATTGGGTAAAAACAGCCATTCAAAATGGGAGAAATTAGCCAAAACAAAGGGGCTACAGGCCCCATGCAAGTCCGAAATCCAGCAGGGCAGTCAAATCTTAAAGTTCCAAAATGATCTGTTTGACTCCATGTCTTGCATCTGGGTCACGCTGAGCCAAGAGGTGGATTCCCATGGTCTTGGGCAGCTCCGCCCCTGTGGGTTTGCAGGATACAGCCTCCCTCCTGGCTGCCATCATGGGCTGGCATTGAGTGTGTATGGGTTTTCCAGGTGCATGGTGCAAGCTGTCAGTGGACTTGCTATTCTGGGGTCTGGAGGATGGTGGCCCTCTTTTCACAGCTCCACTAGGCAGTACCCCAGTAGGAACTCTGTGTGGGGGCTCTGACCTCACATTTCCCTTCCACACTGCCCTAGCAGAGGTTCTTCATGAGCACCCTGCCCCTATAGCAAACTTCCGCCTGGTTATCCAGGTGTTTCCATATATCTTCTGAAATCTAGGTAGAGGTTCCCAAACCTCAATTCTTGATTTCTGTGCACCTGCAGGCTCAACACCACGTGGAAGCTGCCAAGGCTTGGGGTTTGCACCCTCTAAAGCCACAGCCTGAGCTGTACCTTGGCCCCTATTAGTCACAGCTGGAGCAGCTGGGATGCAGGGACAAAGTCCCTAGGCTGCACACAGCATGGGAACCCTGGGCTCCACCCATAAAGCCATTTTTTCCGCCTATGCCTCCAGGCCTGTGATGAGAAGGGCTGCCACAAAGACCTCTGACATGCCCTGGAAACATTTTCCCCATTGTCTTGGGGATTAACATTCAGCTCCTTTTTACTTATGCAAATTTCTGCAGCAGAGTTAAATTTCTTCTCAGAAAATGGGGTTTTCTTTTCTATTACATTGTCAGTCTGCAAATTTTTCAAACTTTTATGCTCTACTTCCCTTATAAAATGAAATGCCTTTAACAGCACCCAAGTCACCTCTTGAATGCTTTGCTTTTTATAAATTTCTTCTGCCAGATACCTGAAATCCTCTCTCTCAAGTTCAAAGTTCCACAAATCTCTAGGGCAGGGAAAAATGCCACCAGTCTCTGCTGAAACATAACAAGAGTCACCGTTGCTCCAGTTCCCACAAGTGTCTCATCTCCATCTGAGACCACCTCAGCCTGGATCTTATTGTTCATATCATTTGTCAAAGCCATTCAACAAGTCTCTAGGAAGTTCCAAACTTTCTCTCATTTTCCTATCTTCTTCTGGGCCCTCCAGACTGTTCCAACCTCTGCCTGTTACCCAGTTCCAAAGTCGTTTCCACATTTTCAGGTATCTTTTTAGCAACACCCAACTCCCAGTACCCATTTACTGTATTAGTCTGTTTCCACACTGCTGAGAAAGGCATAACAAAGACTGGGAAGAAAAAGGGGTTTAATTGAACTCACAGTTCCATATTGCTGGGGAGGCCTCAGAATCATGGCAGGAGGCAAAAAGCGCTTCTTACATGGCAGTGGCAAGAGAAAATGGGAAAGAAGCAAAAGTGGAAACACCTGATAAACCCATCAGATCTCGTGAGACTTATTCACTAGCACAATAACAGCACTGGAACGACCAGCCCCCTGATTCAATTACCTCCTACTGAGTCCCTCCCACAGCACTTGGGAATTCTGGAAAATACAGTTCAAGTTGAAATTTTGGTGAAGGCACAGCCAAATCACATCAAGGTGTCTGGGTAAATTCATGATTTTTGCTAGCTCACCAAAAAGACCTAGAGGCAATGAGCAGCTCAATAACAATGAGCTCCCCTAGGGCCAAAATGATTATCTCTAAATACTGTTTCCAACCAAAAGAAACCAGGGCTTCTTGGATAAATAAATGGCTGATTCAAGGTGTGGGGTAGGAAATGTACAAAATGAGTCTGAAAAATCTTGTCATACCAAAATCCAAAAGTACCCATCAACAACTACTAGTAGAAATGGCTTGGAGCCAATTAAATAGTCTCCCTTTGGGTGAAGGGGAACAATCAAAGCATCAATGCAGATCATAACCACAATAGAATAAAATACATCAAATGTGTCAAATCCATGCATATGTAATAATAGGTAAAATTATTTTTCATTGATTCCCTCTAAAGGATATTAGAGGACCTACTTAATATTTTTAAAACTGGGAAGTAAAAGAAAACAATAAAGTATTTATTCTGCCACTCCTAAACAAAACTGTAGCTTAAGGTAAATAAATAATAGATGAGGAAAAGTTTGCCTTTTACAAGTATTTCTGTTAATACTTGAAGAAGAAATGATGGAATTAGAATTTCATCAATTTGCAAAACCTAATGAAATAATGCATCTAGGCAACAATCATCAATGATCAAAAACAGGAGACAACCAGACATCTTGAACCTCCTGGTGGAAACACAGCATCTTCTATACAGAATTTTTTAAAAAATATTAATCTAATCAAGCTTCCAGATCTAACTACCATTTGAAGAATACACAGAGAACAAAGTAACACGTTAACAAAAACCATGAAGATGCAATAGACTATGGGAAACTGTAAGTTAAACAATGTGCTTTTACAACAATAACAAAGTGCAATTTAAAAAAAAAAGGAATGGGAAAGGAGCATTTTTTAACATACATTAAAAGAAATTCAAGAGATATATTAATTGACAGTGCTGACTTTATTTAGATGCCATTTCAAACTTCCAACTTAGAAAAAGTTTAAAAATAAAAAGAAACATGTATAGAACATTAAAGGACATTTGATAATATTAAGGAATTATATTGGGTGTGTTTGTGATGATGGTATTGTGATTGTGTTTAATAAGGAATCCTTGTCTTTAGGAAGTATATACTAAATTACACAGAGGAAATGTTTAAAACATACAAGAAAATCAGAGCTAAAGTAAAAATATTTTATAGATAAAAATTATCCTAGAAAAATCATTTAAAGTGTCCAAAAAGTACAGAAAAAGTCTATCATCTTTAAATAAATCCAATGGTTTTACATTTACTCTTGGAACAAATGAGTGTTTCTATGTTCCAAACGAAATAGATGGCATATATTTAGGAGCCAAATTGCATAGGAATGTGTATTGTTAAATTCTGAAATCATAAGCAGTAAGGGCATATAGTTGAATTTATAAAAGTTAAATGTGCATCTGATAGGACCCTACCGTAGCAAATGCTAAACAAGGCATTCTACCCTGGCACCGTAGCACATAACTCACGACATACGACAAAGCACTTGTGGCAGGAAGGTGGTAAGTGGGAGGGAGAGGGAGCGGTTCAGGCACTTGACCTGCAAGCTCCAGGCCAGGCAATTAGAGGACCTACTTAATATTTTTAAAACTAGGAAGTAAAAGAAAACAATCAAGGGTGAGAGGCAGCATTTGACATCCAGGGCAGAGAGCACGAGCAAGTCTCAGCTCGGGTCATCCTGATGAGTAAAGACATTCATTCATTCACTCATGCACTCATTTTTAAAACTTTTATGCAACACTGTGTGCTAGACACTATTGTACATGATGAGGATACAAAGATGAACACATGATCCCTTTTCTCTCCTTGCTCACAGTCAAGTGTGGAGAAGAGAGAAGTGGATTCGTGATTGCAGTGCAACTTAATGAGTACAGATATGCACACATTATACGATGGTGTACTATGCATTATACACATCCACACCTGGGTAGGCTTCCAAGAGGAGGTGATGGTCAAGGTAAGCTTTGGAGCATGAATAGAAACCAATACAGAGGAGAGTTGGGGACAGAGGGAAAAATGAGCATGTATTTGAGAGACTGCACACAGAGAGGCCAAAGGTAATCTGGGAAAATCAACATCTGAGAAATGCAAACAACTTGCCATCCAGGAAAAAGATAATATATTTGGGTCCTAAGGGAAATTTCAGTCCTGGGTATTCAAGAGAAAGTAGGAATCCCAGTCCTGATAGTAGGTTCTCAAATCAGAGCAATGTCAAAGTCCAGTTATCTAAACTAGGGTTTAGGGCAGGGGAACACTGGCAGAGGCCTGACCTGCACTGCATTATGGAACCAGAGCTGTTCTCCTCCTTCATTCAACAAGTATTTTCTGGGTAGCTACTCTGTGTCAGGCACTGTGCTAAGTGCTGGGAATATAAAAGCGAATGTTGTCCCTGCCTTCGGCTTGAATACCTCTTGCTGCCTGCCATGGGTCATAAAAGCAGATGTCAGGATGAGCTTACTGAGTCTTACTATAGGTCTGATTCTGTTGCCCATGCTAAAAGTATTAAGCACTTGGTATTAAGAGCTTGTGGTTATGGATCAAGTGGATCAGCTTGGGGAAAAGTCAGGGTTAAGACTGGAAGCCCAAAGCTGGCAGGGCCCACCAGAAAGGGATGGGAAAAACTAGAACCTATTGAATTCCCATTTTCACACTGACTTTTGTGCCCAACTTGTGACTGACACAAGTAGGTTCTGGTTCATTTATTGTTAACCGTGGATACAAGCAGTTCTGGTGATCTGGGCTTTCTGTCAACCTGCTACATGGATGAACAAGTCACTGGTGGAAGAGGCTTGTGCCCAAAGGCATTGAGGTTGTGTTTAGAACCAAAAGCTTCCCTTCTCCTTTCTCTCACTTCTTTTTGGATTCTAGTCTGTCCAATGGTGGGAGTCTCTACCACCAAAGTTAAAATTGTGGCATTGCTCAGGGCTAAGGGTTGGCCTTGGGTATGTGAATGCTTGCTATATCTTGGTGATTTCCCAGTTTCCCAGCTCTGCAGAATGTCCTGAGGAACAAGAAGACAGGAACTTTTTCTGATCTGCCCTCTCTCTTCTCCTCTACAGTGGCCTGAAAGTTTGTGTTCCCCCAAAATTCCTGTGTTGAAATCCTAACCCCCAAGGTGATAGTGTTAGGAGGCGGGGCCTTTGGAGAGTGATTGATTAGATCATGAAGGTGTAGTCCTCATGATTGGGATTTGTGACCTTGTAAGACACCCCAGAGAGCTAGCTAACCCCTTCCACTATGTAAGGACATAGCAAGAAGGTGCCATCTCTGAACCAGGAAATTGGCCCTCACCAGACATTGAATATGCTGCTGTCTTGATCTTGGACTTCTCAGCCTCCCAAACTGTGAGCAATAAATTTCTGTTGTTTATAAGCTACTCAGTCAGTGGTGGTTTGTTATAGAAGCCCAAATGAACTAGGACATCATCTATAATATCAAAAGTCTAATGAATTTTCAAAATCACCTCCTCCATGGAACATTTCATAAAAATCATCTGTTTATCATTTAATCATCCTTCCATCTATCCATCCATCCACTCACTTATTCAACAAATATTTATTAAGTATCCACGATGTGGTAAACCTTGATCCCTACTGCAAGGCGCTTAACCCCTCCAGCCTACAGGGGTCTCTTTTTCTGACCTGCTATAGTTCTTTTTGGATAGTTAGTCCCCCATTACCTCCTACTTTGACTCAACTTTTCATAGATTTATGACTTGTCTCCCAGTACAATTATAAGCACAGCCTATGACTGTGTCTGATATTGTTCTGATATCTATCACGGGCAAGGGCAGCATCCTGGACTTGATTGAATGCACAGACAGTGTTCAATCCATGCTTTTGAATGAAAGCATGCAGGCACAAATATCTGCCCAGGTAGGAGTGGAAGGTTCCGTTGGTGATTGTACTGGGACTTTGAGACACTGACTCACCCCCTTCCCTAGCAGGTCTGCACTGGCCTGTGGATGGGGACTGAGAAATGAGGTGCTTTGCACAACAATAAGAACTGAGAACAAGGAACACAGAGTTATAATAAAACTTTAAGAAAAGAAAAAAAAGTGAAACCTGGCACAGTAGCTCATGCCTGAAATCCCAGAACTTTGGGAGGCAGAGGTGAGAGGATTGTTTGCATCCAGGAATTTAAGACCAGCCTGGGCAACATAATAAGACTCCTGTCTCTACAAAAAATAAACATAAAATATTAGCTGGTCATGGTGGTGCATACCTGTAGTCCTAGGTACTCAGGAGGCTGAGCTGGGAGGATCACTTGAGCCTGAGAGGCTGAGGCTGCAGTGAGCTGTGATCATGCCACTGCACTCAGCCTGGGCAACAGAGAGAGACCCTCTCTAGAAAAAGGTGAAATCTGACTCTGAACATCCTTATTGAGGATCAGTGACTGTAGTTGTTTTGTCAGAGTGCCATAGGGGCAGGTGACATCCTGCCATGTCATCAGGCTCTTACTGCAATCTGATTGGTTCTAAACCAGAAACTCTCATATGACTACAAGCTGAGGCAGGGGAAAAAGGGTGGGGTGTCTTAGTCTTGCTTATCAAAACCATCAAACTTGTCTGTCTTGCAGTGCTATAGAATCTCACGTCTTGGGCACCATTTCTCACTTGTGAATTTCTGTGCCTCTAAACTGTGATAAAGGCTGGTCTTTAGCAAATTCCAAGTAGAATAAGTTGGGATGCCTCAGCCTTTAATTCACTCTTCCTCCCCTCTTTTCACCTTAGCAGCAACCCCTTTTTTAGCCATGGTGCCAGCAGTCTGAGGAAAGAATCTGATAAATTTATTTGTACTGCAGTATAAAAGACACCTGCAGGGATGGCTATATTTAGGATGAAACTTTATAATAGAGAAATGAGAATCTACCACTAGAAGCTCAGGTATCATCACTTGGTAGTAGACATGTAAGAAACATTTAGGGAAAACATAAAGTGCCCCTAAAATTACACTAATTGTCAATGAATGGGTATGTCTGATCTTCCATCCCTCCTTACCCTTGGTATCAGGCAGCTCATCCTAACCTCAAATCTTTTTAAAAATCAACCCCTTAATTTTTACTATTGAGAAGAGGTGAGTAATATATAAAGGGCACAATTTCAGATACTTCTTTTTCCCAAATGCTTCTGTTTCTAGAGTGTGACCACATGGGTCTTTAACAGAATTGGCTAGAAATGCTGAGGTTGTCAAATTTCAAAACAGAGTTACTTTTGCTGACTTAAAAGATGAACACATGTCATAAAATCAGGAGCTGTTCAGTTATCTAGTGGATTTAGGGTCATTCTAACTGTCTACATTGATAATCAAGGCAGCAAAGTTGTCACAGTATGATTTATACTCATTGGCTGCCAGGATAATTCTGAGCTTACGAGGGGAGTGGTCAATTCTATGAGGACTGGAAATCAGAAAATACTTCTTGATTTGAACTTCTGACCCTGGAAAAGGGCCACTTTTCCCATGAAGTGTTTCCTGACTTCCAATTGACAAATCCCCTCATTGGGACTCTCAACAAGGCCCCTTCCTCTAGCCTGTGAATAATCCCTTAGGCAGGGATTGGGTCATGTATATTTGTGTCCCTCATGCTCACAAAATATTGGCACAAATGGAATACAGCAAAATGTTTGTGAATGAATAAATTCAGCCTCATTCATTCTGGTTGGTGATCACATCCTTTGTGAATTGAATATAAGTCACAGAAACTTTGACTAGAATCACTGTTATATCTTCACTGGTCTCATCCACTTAAGGTGCTGGATTACAGGTTTGTGTAGAGCAAGCTTAAGGGTAGGGACAAGAGTATGCTATCAATTTCAGTTTCCCAGATTACAGGTCAGACAAAGGATCCAGTGTATTTTGACATGCTTGGTTTGCCCAAGAGTTGATCAGAGCTCCAGGAACCTGTAGGAGAACACTCCAGATGCATTTATTTTAGTATTTATCAAGGTAGATAACTCAAATTTAAAGTTGAAGTATTCTGTGCTGTGATTATGCAGAAACCTGGGGCTATACTTTATCTTATTCAAAACAATAGCATTCACTAGCATTGAGATAGTTCCAGTCAAGCAAGGATATTAAAACACCTTCTCCTGCCAAACACAACACACAGCATGCACTCAGAGCCAATATGCTAAGACACTGAAAACAAACATGGGCAGGCAGACAGACAGCAATGTACACTGTATATAGCATAGATCGGCTTGGATAACTTGAGTAATCCAAGCCCTCTACATCTCAGCCAAGTGGGAGAATGTTACAGGATGCTTTTGCCACTTAATCAAATAGGTGGGGCTGCCCATCCTCTCAAGCCATGGACCTGGCCCTTCTTTACTGAGCAGAGCTCAAATCCACTGAAAGCTGCTCCTGTCACACCAAGTGACCTTTGGCCTCAGAGTAGCCAGCTCCTCTGGAATAATCTGAAAGTTGCTCTGGCTGGCCCCCCTCTATGGGAAATTCCTTTCCATCAGTCTCAAACTCAGTTTATAGTTGGACTGCCTGTGGTGATGCTGGGGGAGGCAGTGATGGCCACTCCTTTCTCTTCTTCAGTGAAGGAGGAAAGTTGCTGAGAGGGAAGAAAGAGGCTCCACTCTGAATAAAAAGGATCTGAGGCTGCTTTGAGTTGCGACCGGAACCACCATTAATGGGTTCTTCTCTGTGCCAGGCACTTTACATCCCTATTTCACTTTATGCTTTAAACAGCTGTGTAAGCTAAGTATTATTATTTCCATTCTGCAGATGAGGAGACAGATTCAGAGGCACTAAACAGCCCACCCTACTTACTCAGCTGCTAAGAGGCTAACTTCTGACATCACCGCTTAGCCCACTGCATGGTGCTGTCCCGTCTCACTGAGTGCTGTGTTCCAGAGGAAATCTCCCTCCAGACTCAGCTCTTCCATGCCCTCAGGACAATTGAGAATAGAAGAGATACTCCCTGGGCCACCGCTGGCATGGGAAAAAGCCCAGCTCCTGAGCTTGGAGTTCTAGAGGATGACTTCATTCTCCATCTTCATTCCTCTGTTGCACAGAGGGACTTGGCTTAAGATGATGGGAACAAATGATAAGGCTGACCTGCCAGCCCTCAGAGCCTGCGATCCTGATAGGGGCTGCCTTCTACACGCTCAGAACTCCACTGGAACCAATCTTGTTAAAACATAAAATTTGTTTACCTAACATAAATTGTTATAATAGGGTTTTTCTTTACAGCAACATATCCTTCACTGTGCTAGGGAAGAAAGGGCTCATAGTGGCCATCCTTGGCTCTTAGATATTTTCTGAGGAAATACTTAGTAACTGAAGGAACAATAGCATCATAAAATTAGTCTGTTAACAGTAGCAGCAGTAGTAAATTAACCTTAATCTCATATTTATCCTGGTACAACATCATTTAAACAATATAGAAAGAACCATGCTAGCCACCAGGGCCAGACAAGGACTTAGATAATAAACTATTTCTAAATTCTTATTTCTGCCTTTCACTGGAACTTTTCTATCCTAATTATCTATATACTTTAGCTGATATTTGATGGTATGAGTGGGTTTTTATTTCAATATCCTCAATGTATTCCCACTAGGAAACTATTTTTACTATTTTCTGTAATTGGACTGTTAAAATTTCCTATGCAAGAAAATTAGCATTTTTCCCACAGTTTTAAAAAAAGGCAAACCCTGTTTTTAATAGGAGACCTCGAAGGAGACACTTAACTTGTGCTTCTGATTTATTATGACTTTTTCTGGCTCATTTTAAAAATACCCATTACCGAAAGGCCTCTAGTGTATGTCCCTGTTAAAAAAGTGGTTAAATTAGTTGTAGTTATTTTTATTCTTATATCTCATTCCAGTTAAATTACATCTCTAAATAGAATTAAATTATGTAAGAAATTATTAAAATAGTTAAATTTCAAAAGCTAAAATAAAATCATCATGAAAGAGAAAAGCCAAATAAATAGTATCAGAGAATCCTTAAGCCCCAGAGCCTGCCTTGTAGGTCAAGAAGCAAGAGGGGAAATGGGCTGATGAGAATCCTCTAAAGACGTCCCTTTGCCTTCCTGAAAAAACCAGCGGGAGCAGGTGACCCGTGGACCTTTAGAGCCCTGGGATGCTGTGCCCAAAGTAAGGATCAACTTGATATCATGGTCTGAGATGCTCAATAAATATTTGTGTATTTTATTTAGAGAGCTGGGACCTACAACGCTCAGATTCTGAATAATAAACGTCTTGCTTTAGAGCAACAGTTTGAATTGCCCTTGTATTTAGCAAAGGAAATACAGCCTTTAGAGGGCAAGCTAATGTGATGGAGACAGTTGGTAATTAGACCACTTTGAAATAGTTCTTGTTACACAGAGCTCTTGTTTTGACGCAAATCAATGCATCACTCTTACCCTTTAAACTCTCCCCATTTCCTATCAGACAAAATCACAGCATGACCTTTAACAGATTTTCAGTCTGAAATTCCCTCTTCCTTGCTTGGCTGTTCTCTGTTGTGTGGCCACTCTCAGTTACAATAATGTATTGATGTTGGCTCCCAGAATAGTGACTATTTCACAGACCATTGCAACCAAAGAATTACAGACATCCCTTGAAGATACTGCAAGTTCAGTTCCAGACCATCATAATAAAGTAAATATCACAATAAAGTGAGCCACACATTTTTTTTGTTTCTCAGTGCATTTAAAAGTTATGTTTACACTGTACTGTAGTCTATTAAGTGTACAATAGCATCATGTCTAAGAGGAGTCAAATTTTTTGCTGGTGGAGGGTCTTGCCTCTATGTTAATAGCTGTTGACTAATCAGGGTGGTGGGTGCTGAAGGTTAGAATGGCTGTGGCAATTTCTTAAAAGAAGACAACAATAAAGTTTGCACCATCTATTGACTCTTCCTTTCGTGAAAGATGCCTCTGTACTATGCAATGTTATTTGATGACATTTTACCCACAGTAGAACTTCTTTCAAAATTGGACTTAGACCTCTTAAAGCCTGCCACTGCCTCATCAACTAGGTTTATGTAAAATTATAAATCCTTTTGATGTCACTGAAGATGTTCACAGCATCTTCACCAGGAGTAGATTCCATCTCAAAAAACCACTTTCTTTGCTAATCCATAACAAGCAATTGCTCATCTGTTCAAGTCTGATCATGAGATTGCAGCAATTCAGTCTCATTTTCAGGTTCTACTTTCATTCTAGTTCTCTTACTATTTGTACCACATCTGCAGTTACTTCCTCCACTGAAGTCTTGAATTCCTCAAAGTCAACCATGAAGGTTGGAATCAACTTCTTCCAAACTCCTGTTAACGTTGATACTTTCACCTCCTCTTATGAATCACAAATGTACGTTGTTATGTGCGTCCATGTGGAAAGACCACCAAACAGGCTTTGTGTGAGCAATAAAGCTTTTTTAATCACCTGGGTGCAGGCGGGCTGAGTCCGAAAACAGAGTCAGCGAAGGGAGATAAGAGTGGGGCCGTTTTATAGGATTTGGGTAGGTAAAGGAAAATTACGGTCAAAGGGGGTTTGTTCTCTAGTGGGCAGGAGTGGGAGTCACAAAGTGCTCAGTGGGGGAGCTTTTTGAGCCAGGATGAGCTAGGAAAAGGAATTTCACAAGATAATGTCATCCCTTAAGGCAAAGACCGGCCATTTTCACTTCTTTCCTGGTGGCATGTCATCAATTAAGGCGGGGCAGGGCATTTTCACTTCTTTTGTGGTTCTTCAGTTACTTCAGGCTATCTGCGCTTATAGGTGCAAGTCACAGGGAATACGATGGCTTGACTTGGGCTCAGAGGTCTGATATACTTCATGGCATCTATAATGGTGAATCCTTTCCATAAGGTTTTGAATTGAGTTTGCTCATCTCCATCAGAGCAATTACTATCTATGGCAGCTATAGCCTTACAAAATTTATTTATTAAATAATAAGTCTTGAAGGCCGTCTTTATTTTTTGATCCATGGGCTACAGAATGAATTCTGTGTTAACAGGCGTGAAAACAACATGAATTGGCTTGTACATCTCCATCAGAGCTCTTGGGTAACCAGGTGCATTGACAATCAGCAGTAATATTTTGAAAAGATCCTTTTTTCTGAGCAGTAGGTCTCAACAGTGGGATGAAAATATTCAGTAAACCATGCTGTAAACAGATGTGCTGTCATCCAGGCTTTGTTCCTCCATTTCTAGAGCACAGGTAGAGCATATTTAGCATAATTCTTAAGGGACCCAGGACTTTTGGAATGGTAAATAAGCATTGGCTTCAACTTGAAGTCACCGCTGCTGCCCCTAACAAGACAGTGATCCTGTCCTTTGAAGCTAGGAGTTGACCTCCTCTCTAGCTATGAAAGCCCTAGATGGTATCTTCTTCCACTATAAGGCTATTTCATCTACACTGAAAATCTGTAGTTTAGTGTAGGCAACTTCACTAATTGTCTTAGCTAGACCTTCTGGATCACTTGCTGTAGCCTTTAGATAAGCCCTTGCTCCTAAATCATTTTACACTTTCATGTTATAGCAGCAGCTTCTTTCCTTAAACCTCATGAATCAACCTCTTCTACTTCTGACTTTTCTTATACAACTTCCTCACCTCTCTCAGTCTTTACAGAATTGAAGAAAGTTACAGCTTGCTCTGGATTTGGCTTTGGCTTAAGGGAATGTTGTTGCTGGTTTAGTCTTCTATCCAGACCACTAACACTTTCTCCATATCAGAAATGAGGCTGTTTTGCTTTCTTAATCATGTGTTCACTGAAGTGGCATTTTTAATTTCCTTCAAGAACTTTCCCTTTGCATTCACAACTTGATTGTTTGGTGGAAGAGGTCTAGTTTTCCGCCTATTTTGACTTTCAACATATTTCCTCACTAAGCTTAATCACTTTTAGTTTTTGACTTAAAATGAGAGACATATGACTCTTTCACTTGAACACTTAGAAGCCATTGTAAGGTTATTAACTGGCCTAATTTTAATATTATTCTGTCTCAGAGAACAGGGGGGTCCACTGAGAAATGGGAGAATGACTGGTTGGTAGAACAGTCAGAACACACACATTTATCAATTAAGTTTTCTGTCTTATATGGGCACCTCAAAGCAATTACAAAAGTAACGTCAAAGGTCACTGATCACAGATCATTATAAAAGATATTATAATAATTAAAAAGCTTGAAATATTGCAAGAATTACCAAAATGTGTCACAGATACATAATTGAGCATGTGCTGTTAGAAAAATGGCTCCAATAGACTTGTTTGATGCAGAGTTGCCACAAACCTTCAACTTGTAAAAATGCAGTATCTAAAGCAAAGCATAATAAAATGAGGTATGTTTCTATTTGAAACAACTCTTTCTTGAAAGGAGTTCAATTGGAAAACCTTCATCCTGATTTGGAACAAGTAGTCCTGAAAGGAGACTATTATATTGAGTCCTGGGAATCATGTAGGCCATTAAGACTCATTGCTATGGCCCCAGATGACCTGTTTGAGGGAGTATTTTTCCCAGTCCACTCCACTACCATGCATGCCACACACAAGTGTGTGCATACACATTGCACACATATATGCTTAGAATGCAGCCAAAGTTGTTCACCCTTTGCCAAAAATACTTGCCTCTTGCCTTCTTTTGCTGCCTTTCTGTCCAGTCAACCAACACCTACTCATCTTTCTACATTCAAACTCAAGAAATTTTTGCTCTATAAACCCTTCCATGGCCTCCACCATCCCCATGCTGGACCTGGCTAGTACTGGCTGTCAAAAGCTGCTTGTGTGCATCTCTTCCCATGTCCTTGTTAGTAATTTCACTTTGGCATCTTGAAATTGAGCATGAAAGGAGCATTTATTCCAAGAAAATCAGCAAATGCTACAAATCAGTGCTTTTTCTTTCCCCGAAGAGCTAGTTTTCACACATTTACCAGCATCCTACTGGATGCAACCCAGTGCTTGACTTTACAGAGAGAGAAAACCCTCTACGGTAGTGGAACAAGGATTCTAACATGAACTGGAATTCACTGCTAGGATCACTGTGTGCTTCCTTCAAGTCTCAAATAGCTCAGATAAGGACTTTCTCTCCTTTTCTCTCTTCTCTGGTCTTTTCTACTAATTCCAGTCCTCTATTTCTATATTCAGCTGTGGGGTCTTTAAGTTTGAGGGCAACAGCTTCTGTTTGGACAACACTGAGGAGAGGAAATGCTTCCTAGAAAAGATGCATTTTGAGGGAGCAAATGGGACAAGCAGACGGTGAAGAAAGACAAAATGGTAGGCTGGGAGGAGTGGCTAAGAGAAAGGGTTGGAGTAGATTGTTGGAAGCCCTGCAGAGCCAAGGTAAGAAAATGCAAATATCTGATGCTTTTACCTCTCTGTAGCTAACAGTCCTAACCCACACAAAGACTATCTCATCTTTCAAGATGGAGGGTTCCTAGTCTGTATTCTGTTATTAGCTTTGCTTCCTTAGCTAAGGGAAGGATTGGGACCAGGACTGAGTCTTGTGTGTTGTGGGGAGCGGCAGGCAGCTGTCAAAGAGGTGCCAGCTAAGCTGTCTGGGAGCTAAGCCATAATTAAGTGATACGACAAATGTCAAATTTCAACAAGTGAAGCTCAGGAGAATTATCCGGATATGTTTATATCCCACATGAAAACACAGTACTAATCCCTACACAGGGAGTTGATAACAGATACCAGGAACTTACTGAGATTCTCTAACTAAGAAGTTTAAAGCCAAGCTAACGCCATTTGAAAGATGTTGAAAGTTGGGACTTTTATGAAAATTACTTTATTTAAGATGCACAAATTATTGCCAAGTGAACTCTGAGATTTCTCTGAAACCACTAGGTAAAAAAAAAAAAAAGGAAAGAGGGACCAAAAACAAGTGAAATTTTGAATATAGTTGAAGATTTATCATTTACAATGCTAGATCTCAAATGAACTCGACATTAGGGTGGGACAGTGATAGTCACTGGGGTTGGTATTTCTAATAAAAGTGAAATTATGTGAGCAATCCATGGCCCTTAGTAGTATTTATTTTTCAAAGCTCAGATAGTTGTTTATATATTTTCCTTTATTCCATGTTCCTAAAGCCAATTAGTCATGAAGTGGTGTCTCCCCACTGTCTTGTTTTGCAGCATGTTTGCCTTCAGTCTGATAGTTGGTGTTCTGGCCCTGGGGAGGAGGTCAGGGGGCAATCTACTTCCCAGAATTAGGTTTAAAAATGTTTTTCTTCCCCCTTGGTTTGTGGCTATCATTAGCAGGGCCAAAGACATGATTATGTTTTTGAGAAATGCATTCCTTTCTACCCAAACCGGTGCTACCTATTAAATGTTATTCTCAGCCTTGAAGGAGAGGCCCAAGACATGAAGAGTTCTTGACTGGGGCTCTCAGGAAAAGAGAAAAGTCCCAGTGGCTGGCCTTGAGAAGCAGAACTGGAGAATTTCAGCCAGTCCTTTGGGTGCCCGAGCCTCCCCATCTCCTCACCCGGTGAAAGCAGCCCTCCAAAAACAGCTCATGGAGTCAGCAGCCAGCTCCCTCTGCTTGCAATTAGATGATCCCAGGCTACTGGCCCTCAGTGTGTCTAAGGCCTTTATCTCTATGAGCTATTTCTAAAACGTTCTTTCTGCACTCAGCCTGCAACCACAAATGGGTATTATTAAAAACAGAGAAGAGAAGCAGATAAGAAACTTAATATGCCAATTAAAATACCAAGCAGAAACCAGAAGAACCCATTCTCAGACTCACAATTCCCCAGATACAGATAGCCCCAAAGGAACTCAGGCTAAGAGAGCAAAGGAACATCTTGTAGTAATCTCAAGGCCAGGCGCTTACTTGGAGCTGAGATATTTACTTCCTGGTTTGGGAGACGTTTGCACTAGGTTATTTGGGATTCTCAACTCCCACTTATTGCTAGCTCTATAAATGCTTGTGAATATTCGTAAATAAAAATAGCTACCAGTTACTAAGTCCTTATTTGGACCACAAACTATTAGTGCTTTATATATATTATTTTATTTTATTTCATAAGAATGTTATAAGACAATTATTAATATTCCCATTATACAGATGAAGAAATTAAAGGTTAAACCATTGAGAATAATGTATTAATTTATTTATGCTGGGTATTCTGGTAACAGCTTTACACAAATGGCTTCATTTTTCTTTATTGACAATGCTTACTGAGTGCCAAGTACTGTTCTAAGTGCTTTGCACATACTAACTTAATTAATCCTCCCAATAGACCTATGAGGTAGGTGCCATAATTATCTCCATTTTTCAGATGGGGAAGCTGAGGCAGAAAAGTTAAGAACTGGCCCATGGTAAGTAGCAGAGCCAGGAATTGAACTCAAGCATCTGGTGCCAGAATTCATGCATCTGAACCACTTGGCTGTGCTGTCTTTCATCATTTTTGCCCTATCAGGTGCCCTATACCTATTTTCAGACAAGAATATTTACCCAAAAATCCACAGCCAGTAGAGCAGACTTTTGAAGCCAGGTCTCTGGGATCCCCAAGGCCTTGTTCAAGCACTCTGCTATCTATCCATATCATGTTTTCCATTAGGCTCAATGAGGTTCATATAATTCAGCCTCATCAATTGGGTTACAATGCTTTGGAGTTACTAAAAGTTTTATTTACTATCTTTTCACTAAAGGACTCTGCTCCTAGTATGTGGTAAGTAAATGTTCTTGGCTAATTGTGGACATTAATAAGATGCTCTTAGTGAGGGGATAGATGTGCACGCATGGTCAAGTGGCCATTGAGATACTTCTTTTGGGTCTTATCCAAATCATAACATTATAGAAATCTTTGCAAAATAAGACTTGTGTAAGTGCAAAGAACATTGTGCCAGATTCTACTTATCCATATTATTTTATTACTGTATGTTATACATTGCAGCTTATATGTTGTTTTTTAATATTGCATATATAGACTTATATATATATAATATACTGATAGACACACACACCAAAACAATATTTTATATATAATATGTATAACATTATATAATATGTAATATATAGTGTATAATGGGAAATATATGCACAACTACATCTTTCAAACTTACTTTGAACTGTCTGGTTCAAAGTGCATGTGAACTTCCCTGAAATTCTTTCCTGAAAATTTTAGTAAAGCAATGTTCATGTGAGGAGCTAAACACGAGTAGAATGCTTAGTTTTACCTAAGGGATGGTGTAAATATATACAGTTTTTGTAAGGCAGAGAATATGTTAGAACATAAAAATGAGTTCAGAAAGATAATTTCTACAAGGCGATTCCCACCTCCTGGTATTCATGCCTTTGTGTGCTCCCCTCCCCTTGAGTGTGGGCTGGACTTACTGACTCACTTCTAAGGAACAGAATATAACAGAAGTGACAGATGTCACTTTCAATTTCAGGTTATAAAAAGACTGTGGCTTCCATCTTAGGTGCCTTCTCTCCCTCTCTTAATTACTCACTCTGGGGGGAGCCAGCCGCCATGTTGTGAGGTGCCCTATGAAGAGGTTCACATGTCAAAAAATGTATGTCTTCAGCACACAGCCAATGAGAAGCTGAGGCCTGCCAACAGCACATGCATGAGCTTGGAAGAGGATCCTCCCTGAGTTGAGCCGTGAGATAGATGAGGCAGCATCAGCTAACACTTTGTTTGAAGACTTGTGGGAAACCCTGAGTTCAAAGCACCCAGCTAAGTCACACCCAATTCCTGACTCATAGAAATTGTGCAACAATAAATGTTTGTTGTTTTAAGCAACTAAGTCTTGGTAGTAATTTGTTTAGCAGTCATGGATAATCAATAAAGCAAAGGAAAAGAAAGCACAGGCTTTGGAGTCAAGCAGACCTTGGCTAAAGCCTAACTTGACTAAATCAACTGTGCAACAATAGATAGTTTATTTAACCTCTCTAAGCCTCCATTTCCTCAGCTATAAAATTGGGATAACAGTAATCCTTGCAGAATTATTATTGTTATTAAATCAAATAACATATAGTAAGTGACTGTGAAAGGCTTGAAATATATTGGGTCTAATCTGTGATCCTCTTCCTTCATATTCCCATTAACCCCTTCTTACATTTGTCACCCTTTCTTGGGGACAGGTATTTGAAATGATAGTGAGGGTGGAAGATTTCAAAAATCAGTGGTGCTCAAGGAGACAGGATATAACAGAATTTTAAAAATAGAGGAGAAATTACTTGATCTAGAGGTGGGGAGAGAAGGAAGAGGTACAGTAAAGGAAGAGAAGTCAACCCTAAAGATCCACTTCTTGCCAATATGTTTGTTTTTCTAATTTCATTGCAGAGAGTGAATGTGTGTGTGTGTGTGTGTGTGTGTGTGTTTGTGTTAGTTACTTTTCCCCCACAAAAATGGATATTCCCAGAATGATGAATGAAAGATGATCTTAATTTGATATGATTTTCTTCATAGTAATAAACACATTGTCTTCTACCAACAGTTTCTAAAGCTAACTAATTTTACTTCTTTTTCAAGGAGAAATAAAACCAAAGGAAAGGGCCCCAAGAAGGCTCAGCAATCTTGGGCAGTTTGTGCGAGATGTGCAGAAGCCCCAGGCTCCCAGCTGAGAGCAGGATCTAGCATTGGAAATAAAACAAAAGCATTTACGAAAGCCAAGAAACTTAGGGCTAGGTAGTGAGGTGCCCTTATTTTACAGATTAGAAAACTGAGAGCTGTTAAATCTCTCAAGGTTGAGAAGGCAGTTGAAGAATGGGTGAACCTCCCCTGAGGGAAGGGCACTTGAATTCTTTTCTTTCTGTGGATGTGAAGAATGTTTACCTAGCCCAGGAAGGATTTACTGGAAGAGACTGGTTTGAGTTGTGAATTGAAAAACTGATGTGAAGAGATAAGATGAGGAACACCCCAGGACAGCAGAGCCCAAATGGGACCATTCAAGGGCCATTTGTAGCCAATGAAAAATGGAAGGCAGATGAAGGAAGAAGAAGAGGAGGAGGGGGAGGTAGGAAAAGAAGAAAGAGGAAGAGAATGAGGAGAAAAAGGAGGAGGAGAAGGAGAAGGAAGACATGAGAGAATAAAGTTTAAACTCCAAGTGGACAATGGTAAGAAAGTCAGTGGAAATGTTTCATGTGAAAAATCAAAGAAAAGAAAGGTAAGACCAAGAAAAGAGCTAAGTTTGCCCGTAATGAGGAAGGTAAGGGGTTTACAGCAGAAGAAAAAGGAGGCTGCAGAGGATTATAAGGGCAGCTAACATTTGCTGGCACTTACCACAAGCCAGGCACTCTTATAAGGCATAGTGTTTACATTCGTATTTATTTGTTTGATTCTCATGACAGATCTATGAGGCTAACAGCAGTCAGATAGTTTCAGGTTCCAAGAACTGGTGAAAATCATGGTTATGAGAAATACAGAATCAATATGTCAATTAAAGAAGAAAAATGTTGTGTTCAAAGCCAGATAGAGTTGAGTTCAAATCCTGGCTCCAACACATCTGCCCAGATATGCCTAGTAGGGTTCATTCAGGAAAACAGCTTAAACTTCCTAAGACCCAATTTCCTTATGTGGAAATAGGGTTAATGATAATGTCTACTCCACAGAGTCACTGTGAAACCAAGGTGACACAGAACATGCGTGATGCCTGGCATGGTGACCGACATGTGTGAGTATTAAACAGCAGCCACAAACATTGCTGTTTTTGTTTATGGTAACAAGGTCTTAATGTCTATTGTTGGTGAGTTGCTGGCGTCTTAAGAAAATGCAAACGCAGAGTCATATATTCATCTTAATTGCAAGTTAGTTTACAGTGTGGCATACTCTGAAGAGCATGGGAAAGGGAATGAGGAGAACCACGTTTTAGTCCCCCTCTGACGTCCACTTGCATGTGACCTTGAACTTAGGTATCAATATCTCTGAGATTACAGGAGAGGGAGAAATGATCTCTGAAATTACTTCTAGTTTAAAAAATGCGGCCGGGCATGATGACTCATGCCTGTAATCCCAGTACTTTGGGAGGCCGAGGCGGGTGGTTTGCCTGAGGTCAGGAATTAGAGACCAGTCTGGCCAACATGGTGAAACCCCGTGTCTACTAAAAATACAAAACAATTAGCCAGGCGTGGTGGCATGCGCCTGTAACCCCAGCCACTCGGGAGGCTGAGGCAGGGGATTTGCTTGAACCAGGGGGGCGAAGCTTGCAGTGAGCAGAGATGCACCACTGCACTCCAGCCTGGGCAACAGAGTGAGACTCCATTTAAAAAAAAAAAAAAAAAAGCCTATTCTGTAAGTTGTCTGTCCACTCTGTCAGTAGTTCCCTTTGTTGTGCAGAAGCTGTTTAGTTTAATTAGATCCCATTTGTCAACTTTTGCTTTTGTTGCAATTGCTTTTGGTGTCTTTGTTATGAAATCTTTGCTGGTTCCTATGTCCAGAATGGTATTACCTAGATTGTCTTCCATGGGTTTTTACAGTTTCAGGTTTTACATTTAAGTGTTTAATCCATCTTGAGTTGATTTTTCAACATGGTGTAAGAAAGTGGTCCAGTGCATATGGCTAACTAGTTTTTCTAGCACTATTTTTCATAATAAGACTATTAAAAATATCAACTCCTTGAACTACATGCCTTCACAACTTTGAAAAAAAATCGAAATCAAAATTAAATAAATACATCTCCTCAAAAAACCAAAAACATAAAAACCTAATGGGTGAAAAAGTTGAACCTTTAGTTGACTGTGCAGGCAGAACTTATATGAGGCTGAAAGCAGATATAGAAGTAAGACTGTGTAAACTTCATAAGCCATCATAAGAATTTTAATCTTTATTCTGAGACCTGTGGCAAATCTGTGACATAATTTAGGCAAAAATGTGACACAATTAGATTTGTATTTTGTTTATTTTTATTTTTATTTGAGACAGTCTCGCTCTGTCACCCAAGCTGGAGTGCAGTGGCGTGATCTCGGCTCACTGCAAGCTGTGCTTCCTGGGTTCATGCCATTCTCCTGCCTCAGCCTCCTGAGTAGCTGGGGCTACAGGCACTAACCACCACGGACAGCTAATTTTTTTGTATTTTTAGTAGAGACAGGGTTTCACCGTATTAGCCAGGATGTTCTCAATCTCCTGACCTCGTGATCTGCCCGCCTCGGCCTCCCAAAGTGCTGGGATTAAAGGCGTGAGCCACCGCGCCCAGCCCAGATTTGTATTTTGAAAATAACAATGTGACTCCCCTATGAGACTAGGAACTCCATGAGAAGAAGGAGCAGAACAGTTACTGTAACCCTAGCATCTAGAGGCTAGGCATAATAGAAAACAACTTTCATAAGTAACTGATGAGTGAAAGAATTGATGATGGATGGAAGACCATGTCCTTCCCCCATCTCAGTTTCCTCATCTGTATAATGGGGAGAATAAACCTGCTTATTTCCTTGTCTGTCCTCTTTTTGATCTACTGTCAGGAATGTTGAGTAGACAAATGATGTAATAAATATAAAATAACTTGGGCACCTCAGGAAGTACCACTCTTTAAAAGGGTGGCAGCAAATATATTCTAGTAAATTAAGGAGTAGCACATCTGTAAATTAAATTAAATATGAGTATCTGCTATAGTTTCTGATGATAGAAGTATCCTGAATGAAATAGGAAGGGATGGGAAGCCCACCTCAAAACACGAAAGTCTTTGAAGACTTGATTGCTGAAATTCTGTTTCCATTTGCGATTAGAGATGTTTAGAGTGAAATCAGTATCTTCTTTTGAGAAGCACATTATGAATGCAGCCTAGTTGATAAGTCAGGGTGTGTGTGTGTGTGTGTGTGTGTGTGTGTGTGTGTGCATGTGAGATATATATATATATTGCATTTTTATAATGTTAGTTTAGTTTATAAAAAAAATTATATGAGCAGCAGGAGTTTGTCATGAGCAATAAAATTTTTCATGTGGATTCTTTCCCATTCTTTTCAGGGGAATTTCTCAGAATTTTTCCACAACTGTTTCAGACTCTAGAGAATCCTGAGTGTTGGTTTTTTCCCAGCCATTGCTGTTTTCTTCCCCTTTGCCACAGCACTGGGAGAGATAGACAGGCCATTCCTGGATTACTGTTTGTTGATTAAATGAGAAATTTTGGCATCAGTGGTCTTTTGCAGCTTGGCAGGTCTGGAATAATTGGGAGAAACATTCCTATCCCATATTATTAGTGACTCTGAATTCAGATGATTACAGAACAGAAAAGTTCACAGAAATATTGGCATTCCTCTGGGAGATTACTGTGGAAAGGACCAGTCTCTTACCTGGGAGGCCAGGGATTTATCATGAGGTGCAGTTTGAGGTATGTCAGAGGCCTTCTTTGCCTTACTCCATCTCACTGTGGAAGATGGACAGTTTTCATCAAGTGAGTTAGCACTCTGTCTTTGTGGCCCCCAAATATTCTCACTTTGCTTTGACGCTCCAAGACACTCAAGAATTGAGCAGTTGATTGACTGCAATAGCTCTAGCCTCTCTCTCAGTCTGTCTTATTCTGCCTCACAAATATGAGAAAAATGTTCTCATGCATCAAGTAGAAACAAAATTTCATCAGTGTTTTTACCTAATTAGCAAAGAAACAGAAGAAGTGCAAGACTCATACACTGAAAACTATAAAACATAATTGAAAGAAATTAGAGAAGCCTTAAATAAATGGAAAGCCATCCCATGCTCATGGTCAGAAGTTTTAATATTGTTGATATGGCAATACTCCCCACACTGATATACAGATTCAACATAATCCCTATTGAAATCCTAGCTGCCTTTTTTGGTTTGCAAGAATTACCAAGCTGATCCTAAAATTTATAGGGATATGAAGGAACCTAGAATAACCAAAACAATCTTGAAAAAGAACAAAGTTGGAGGACTCACACTTCCCAATCTCAAAACTTACTACAGTGCGGTAATAATTAAGACAGAGTGATCTGGTATAAGAATGGATAAATAGATTAGTGTAACAGAATTGATAGTCTAGAAATAAATCCTATGTTCATGGTCAATTGATTTTCAGCAAAGACACAATTCAATGTGGAAAGAATCATCTTCAACTAATGAAGCTCTGACAACTGGATATTCACATGCAAATGGATGAAGTTGGATCCCTACTTCAAACCATATGTAAAAACTGACTAGAAATGGATCACAGACCTAAATGTAAGAGTGAAAACTCTAAATCTCTTGGAAAAAAAAATAGGCATATCTTTGTGATTTTGGATTATACAATGGTCTTAGACGTGACATCCAAAACACAAGCATACACACACAAAAAATTATATTGGGTTTCATCAAAAATTAAAAACTTTTGTGCTTCAAAGGACACCATCAAGAAAGTAAAAGACACCCAAAGAATAGAAAAATATATATATTTACAAATCATATATCTAGTAAGGGACCTGTTCTAGAATATGTGAAAAACATTTATGATTCCACAAATAATCTAATTAAGGAAATGAACTTGAATAGAAGTTTATCCAAAGAAGGTATGCAAATGGTCAATAAACTCATAAAAAGATACCCAACATTATCAGTCATTAAAATAATATAAATTAAAACCACAATGTCATACCACTTCACATCCACTACGATGGTACAACAAAAAAGACAGACAATCCAAATATTGATTAGCATGAAGAGAAAGTGGAACTCCCATACATTGCTTGTGGGTATCTAATCCAGCAATTCCACATCTAGGCAAATACCCATGAAAACGGAAAACATGTCAACACAAAAACTTGTACACAAATGTTTATATCAACATTATTCATTATACCCAAACAGTGGAAACAGCTCAAATGTCTATTATTTGACGAAGGGTTGAACAAAATTGTATATCCATTCAATGAATATATAATGCAGTAAATCCATACAATAGAATATTATTCAGCCATAAAAAGGAATGAAGCACTAATACATAGATAGACCTTAAAAACATTATACTACATGAAAAAAAGTCAGAAACAAGAGGCCACACAATCCTGATTTTATTTATATTAAATGTCCTGAATGGCAAATCCATTGAAACAGAAAGTAGGTTAGTGGTTGCCAGGGGCTAGAGAGAGGAGGAAATGAAAAGTGACCACTAAAGGGTATGGAGTTTCTTTCGAGGAGAATAAATTGTTCTGGAATTAGGTAGTAGTGATGATTACAAAATTTTGTGAATATACTAAAAACCACTAAATTGTACACACTGATATTTTATGGTATCTAATTATATCTTAAATTTGTAAAGAACACCGTTTCAAAGACAGCTTGCTAGTAACAGCTAACATTTATTAAGTCCTTACTATGTCTGAGGCTAAAACTGATGTTGGCTAAACTCTGTGGAGCAGAATTTGTTACTGGGAAAAACTAAGGGAAAAATTGCATCTGTCAGACAAATTTACATCTGCAAATTTGACATAAGGAAGAAATCATGAAAAAATAAAAATGACAGAAGCTATAATCAGAAAAAATAAACCAAAACTAATTAGCAAATCAAATATTTATAAAGTATTTAAATAGAAATACTTAATTTTAATAAAAATACTTTCAAAATACAAAATGAATTATGAAATGTTTATAATAGCTTAAGAAACTGTCTCAATAGAGTTTTTAATGGAAAATACTTTTCTTATAAAAATTCATCAATGCTGCTATAATGCTTACTTTGTATTGAAATCACCCTTGGAGCTAAAACAGCAAAGTCAAACTTACTGTGCCCACTAACTGGACCTGTCATGAGGGTCTTAAATTCCCACTGTTTTCATGCTCCAGGTTAAAGAATAGCATGACACTTACTATTATGGGTTGTTAAAAAGAGACACATATTGTCATTTATTAGATAATCACATTTCAATTCAAACTGTTTCTGTCAAAGAATTGGGACCTGAAAAAGTGAAGGCCAGACAGTTCAATGTCTAATAATGGGGATAGGAAAGATGCAATTTGGGGCATTATTTGGCTGAAGCATCTTAGTAGGAAATTTTGAATAGCCATAGGAAAGCTCCAAAACTAGAAAACTTATTTGTGCATAGGAGCTGGGCATGAATGTGAAAATGCTTAAGAAGAAAAATGGAGCAAATTAAAGGGAATCAAAAGACCCCAGAGAGAATCTTTGCCTGCTTTACATTTTACCTTTGCAATCAGTTCAATTTGACATGTCTAAATTCTTCATGCTCTGACGAGCATTTTCCAGGGTCTAAGGAGTATAGTAGCAGTTACCGTCTCCATTGTATTCAATCTCCTCTTTGTTTGTTCTTAGATGTCTTCCAGAAGCCAGCACACAAGTCAGTCTCAGACAGAAATCTGCCACCTGGTGCTGCCATGTAGGCATTCATTAACTTGCCCATGCAACACAACATTTGTTGAGCACCTACTATGTGCCAGACCCAATGTCCACAAACAAATGAATACATACTAAGTATAAGATGATTGAGACACAGTCCATGCACTTAAAAAAGACAGGGCTCAGTGGAGGAAACAGACATGTAAACTGCTAATTGTAGGAAAATAAGATCAAAGCAGGGATACAGCTAAGCACAGGGTATCATGGGTGTATCAAGAAGAGGCACCAGACACGGCCTCATATAGAAAATCTAAAAGCCACTGTTGTCTTTCATATACTTCCCAGATAGAGGTGTTTAAATTCTGAGATTGCAAGTTTATTTTAGCTAAACTTTTTATTTTGAGTTCATTTTCAACTAGTAGCAAATAATGTAGACAGTTATAGACTTATAATAATGTAAGATATAATATAGACAGAGCCCATGTACCCTTTACCCAGTTTTCCCCAATGGTGACATCCTGGAAATGACAGTACAATATCACAACCAAGATATTGACATTGATATACTCAAGATACAGAATATTTCCATCACCACAAGGTTCCTTCAGGTTGCCCTTTTATAGCCACATTCACTTCTTTCCCACCCTACCCACTCCTTCACCCCTGAAACAACCCCATCTTTTCTCCATTACTGTAATTTTGTCATTTCAAGAATGTTATATAAATGAAATCATGTGGTATGTAACCAGTTTGGGCACTTTTTACTCAGCAAAATTCTCTGGAGAGTCATCCAGTTTGTTGCATGTCTTAATAATTCATTTCTTTTTTTATTATTGAGTGGTAGTCTGTGGTACGGACGTACCACAATTTGTTTAACCATTAACCTGTTGAAAGGTATCTGGGCTGTTTCCAGATTTTTACTATTATGAATGAAGCTTCTATGAAGATTTGTATACATGCTTTTTTGTGACAGTAAGTTTTCTTCTCTCTGAAGTAAATGCCCAGATTGCAATTGCTGGGCTGTATGGTGGCTCCTATTTAGTTTTCTAAGAAACTTCCAAACTGTTTTCCAGAGCAACTGTGCCATTTTACACATTCACCAGTAATGTTTAAGCCACCCAGTTTCTCTATATCCTCATCATCATTTGATGTTGTCATTATTTTTTATTTTAGCCATTTTGATAGGTGTATGGTGGTATCTCATTGTGGTTTTAATTTTCATTTCTCTAATAACTGATGATATTGAACAACTTTTCATGTACTTATTTGTCATCTGTATATCCTTTTCAGTGAAATATCTGTTCGTGTATCTTGCTTATTTTCTAATTGCATTTTTTGTTTTTTACTATTAAATTTTGAGAATTCTTTATATATTCTAAGTTTTGAGAATTCCTTATATATTCTAAGACACTAGTATTTTGTTGGATATGTGGTTTGCAAATACTTTTTCCCAGTCTGCAGCTCATCACTAATTCCCTCTACAGAGTAATTTGCAAAGAAAAGTTTTCTAATATTGATAAAACCCATTTAATCAATTTTTTTGTATGGTTGATGTTTTTAGTGTCAAGTTTAAGAACTTGGCCCAGTCCCAAATCCCAAAGATTTTCTCTTTTTAAAAATAAAAGTTTCATAGTTTTGTGTTTTACATTTAAGAACTTGATACATTTTGAACTTACATTTGTATAAGTTGTGAGACTTAGGTCAGAGTTCATTATTTTGCCCGTGGATGATTAATTGCCCTGGCATTGTTTAAAAGGCTATCTTTTCTTTATTGGATTGCTTTTGCAACTTTGTCAAAAATCAGTTGGACATGTTAGTGTGGGTCTATTTCTGGGTTTTATTTTCTCATCTGTCGATCTATGTGTCTAATCTCCTACCGACACTTCACAGCCTTGATTAGGCCAGCTATATAATAAGTCATAAAATTGCATAGATGGATTCCTTATATTTTATCCTTTTTGAAAATGGTTTTAGCTATCCCAGTTCCTTTGAATTTCAATATAAATTTTAGAATAATACTCTACATATCTACAAAAATTCTGGCAGATAATTTGATATAAATTATATTAAATGTGTATATCAATTTTGGAAGAACCCACGTCTTTACTAAGTTGAGTCATTCAATATGAACACTGTATGTCTCTCCATTTATTTAAATCTTCTTTGCTTTCTTTCATCAGTGTTTTGTAGTTTTTAGCACACAAGTCCTGTACATGTTTTGGTAGACTTACACCTAAGTATTCCATTTCCTTGAGTGGTTGTACACGATAATGTATTTTTAATTCCAATATCTACATGTTCACTGTGAGTATACAGAAATGCAGTTAATTTTTTAATGTTTATCTTGTAACCCGTGACCTTGCTGATCACATTTACTGGCTCCAGGAGGTTTGCTTTGTTGATTCCCTAAGACTTTCCACTTAGATAATCATGTTATCTGCAAGAGGGACAGTTTTCTTTCTTTTTTCTGATCTGCATGTCTTTTATTTCTTTTTCTTGCCTTTCATTGGCTAGAACTTCCAGCAATACGTTGCATAAAAACGATGAGAGAGGACAACCATGACTTGCTCTGGATCATAGAGGGCAAACATTCATTCTTTCTTCATTAAGATTAATGTTAACTATCGATTTTTTTGGAAGTGCTCCTTATCAAAGTACAGAAGTTCCTCTCTATGCCTAGTTTTCTTAGAGTTTTTATCATTAATAAGTGTTGAGTATTGTTGAATGCTTTTTCTCTATCAATTAAGATGCTCATGTGATTCTTCTTCGTTAGCTTATTAAGGTGAATTATGTTGATAGAGTTTCAGATAATGAACCAGCCTTGAATCCCTTAGACAAACCTTACTTGGTCATGGAGGATAATTTTTTATATATATATTGCTGAATTCTATTTGCTAACATTTTTTAAAGTTTTAGAGGTTAAAGATTTTTGCCTCTAAAATTCCTGTGGTATATTGATCTGGTTTTTTTTTTTTTTTGCGCTGTCAGTGTCTGATTTTAGTATCATAGTAATACTATATAAAACACATTAAGAGGTATTTCCTCCTCTTCTATTTTCTGGAAGCCATTTTGTAAAAGTGATTTGATTCTTTTTTAAACAGTTGGTAGAACTCTCTGGTAAAACCATCTGGTTCTGCAGATTATTTTTTTGTAAAATTTCAAATTATGAATTGGCTTCCTTAGTAGTTATATATTTAATGTTGAGTGAGTTTTGGTGGTTTGTGCTTTTTGAGGAATTGGTCCATTTCACCTCAGTTGTGAGTACATCTGTAGAGATAGAGTTGTTTGTGATATTCGTTTATCATCCTGTGTGCAAGGTTTATAGTGATGCCCCTTGTTTTACTCCTAATATTAGAAGTCTGTGTCTTCTCTTTTTCTTTGTCAGTCCTGCTAGAGGTTTGCCAATTTTATTCCTCTTTTCAAAGAACTAGGTCTTTATTTTGTTGACTACCTCTATTGATTTTCTGTTTTCAGTTTCATTAATATCTCTTCTTATCTTTATTATTTCCTGCCTTCACCTCACTTTCTTTGGGTTGTTTTGCTTTTCTTTTTCTAGATTCTTGATGCAGGAACTTAAACTATTTAGTTGAGACTTTTCCTCTTTTTAAATGTAATAGCTGGAGATGAAAGTGCCAGCTCCCTATTTAGCCCTCTCAGGCACCACCCCAACAGCAGGTGGGGAAGCTGGGGTACTTCATTACATCCTAGAGAGGGTGGAAGCCTAGGCTCGCCACTTCATCTTTGCTGGTGTTGGTGGGGTTGAGAACCAGTTTTTCCTCTGCTATTTGATTGGAACAGAGCAGTTTCTGACTATAAGCTTTATTGTACCTTTCTAGGTTGCTCTTTTCCTAGTACTTTGGCTACAGAGAGCAGGCTTTTGTTGGGATTTTTTATGTCTGCACCATTGGTGTTTCCCTGTTGCTGGCTTCTCCAGCATGCAGTCTGGGATATGTGAGGCAGAAAGAAAGCCCAGGCAACTCACCTCTGTGTCATTTTTCGGATCACAAGGTCCCTAGTCTGTCTGCCTCTTCTCTCACCCTTTTAGGGTCTTTTTTGTTGTTGTTTTACACATAATATCCAGGGTTTTTAGTTGGACCAAGCAAGAGGGTTGGAGGAAAATACATTTATTCTCTTCCCAGAATCAGAAGTCTGATTCCAAAATTGTAATGTGTCCAGCTTACTGAAGAGATTGAATCAGAAAGCAAACTTTACATTTCTTTCATTGCTACCCATCAAATAGACTGTCAGATCCCCCTGCAGTGGATGACGTCATCAGCAGATCCTTGTGCTTTGCAGATCAGTTTCATGTGTGAACATTCTTCATTTTCAGGGATTAAATCCGAACTAAACCAAAACTTCAACGTACCCACTTCAAACGATTATTTTTTCTTTCTGCCCCATCAGGCTTGACCTCAGTTTGGCAACCCGCATAGCGGAGGACTTCACTTTCCTTTCTGTTTTTCTCTGTCTGCCCTCTAGCTCTCTGTCTATCGCTTCTTTTCCCTCCATGGTTGGGATCAAAAGAGGGGAAAATTAAAGGAAATGGGCAAAGTGTTTTGTTATGGACTGGAGCTGCTGGAATTAGACGTGAGTGCACTCTGCCTGGAAGGTGCCCAGATGCTGGCTCTTGCTCTCAACTGTGGGTCCTTCTGAGACCGTGCTCTGGTGGGGACCACAGATGCTGCAATTGTTATTCTGACATGGGTCATGCAGTCTCTGGCTGGCAAACTCTGTCTCCTGGCAAGCCACTGCCAGCACCAAGTGGTTTGTGCTGGGGTTAATTTGCCCCAGCTGGGCAGACATATGGGCGGGATCCTCTCAAGACAATTCAAGACCAATTATCTTCTGCAGTATCTGTGCTAGCCCCAGGAGAAAGCAACCTTGCTCAGTCACTGTTGAAAGAGTATCTCGCCCAACCTCAGTGCCTTGTCCACTTTTGACTCTAATAAACGGCACTAGTGGCCTTCTCTCCTTTAGAATTTTCTGGAGGCAATTCAGGCACTGGTGTATTTGCTCTACAAATTCTAAGGGACTCTTCCATCCTGCTCTGCTGTGGTCTTCCAGCAGCACCAGGGCAACAGAATCTCTGTACTGGTTTGAAAAAGGGGAAAGAAAGCACTTTCCCTGAACCCCCAGGAAAAGCAAAACTCAGGACACTGATAAGTCACTTCAAGGAAATCTTTACTTCTCAGCATCATTGATCAAACTCCAGCCTTCTTCTATGTATAGGCTAGAGGTGGTTGGTGGGACAAGAACCATAGAACTATGGTTGAACCACCTCTTAGCAACATGGATGGCCTGGCAGTTTCTTTAGAAAGTGGAGTTGTCACCTCAGGAGCTCAGGTGTAACTCAGAAAACACAGGTAAAGTTCCATTTAAAACTCTGTGAGAGTAAGAATGAAACGTCACAGTCCAAAACATGCCCAGGTCTATGGCGTAGTGGTTTTGAGACACATGTCTATCTCCCAAATCACATTTATCTTCATGTGTAGTTGGAGTTTTAGGTTGACTCACAGCCCACCCAGTGACTAAGTCATGGTCTCGTTATAACACAACTTCATACGCCCTGTGGAGAAGTGCATTTAGCACAGGCTAAATGCAACTGGATAGAGGAAGCAGGACATTAAAGGGCAAGCATGTGACAGGATAACTGGAAAGTGACTGCAGCAGAAATGTGAATTGGCGAGAGCCTTCTTCAGCCACAGAAGTTTTGTAAGTCTGTGGGGCAAAAAGAGCCTCACATAGCACTGGGTTCTACAACCTAAAGCCTTTGTCCCATGCCTACAGCTGTCTTCCTAGGAGTGCCCACGACAGGCCCATGTTCCTGTATGTATTGCTTCAGCCCTGCTGGTGTTCTTGCTACACATTTCATGGCATCATCCTCAAAATAAAGAATGAGGAATTTGCTTAACATTCCATGTTCTATCACGGCTGTTCACCATGCTGGTTACTAGAGTCTCCATAAGTGACGCACAGGGATCACCAGGTTTTAACAAGTGTGAATAAATAAAACGCATGCAGCCCTAAGATTATAGGGTGCTCACATGTGTCTTAGGGTCTTGTAGTGTTGAAGGATCATTATTGTGAACATCAATTGCTCTTGGATTGGTAGATGCAAGGAAGGTCAGCTAATAAATTGTCCAATTAAGAGAATAAACTTTTGAGGAAGCCGAGCACCCCGAGAAATCAGGTGGTTTGCCTAATGTCAAGCACCGGGTATGCAAACCTGCAGCTGCCGTGACAGCTTCTGGGTTCCCATTCATTTGCGCTTCCCTCTAGCTGAGGAAAAATAACCACTAACACTGAGGAGACAGCCTCTGAGGTTTAGCTCATGACTGACATGTGGGTCAAGTGTGGGAAACTGAATAGACTCCAACACCATAGCCTGACATTGCTATTCACCCCCTCTACTAAGAACAAACTTCCATCTAGTACGTGACATCTGAAAGGAGGTATCTCACCCTGCCTGCATGGAGGGCAATTCATTTGGCAATCTCTCGGGGAAAGCGCAGAGCAGAGCTGATTTATGGCACCACCACAAGGTATCACCGCAAGCATCAGGACTAAGTGGAGGAAGCGCCACAGCCCAGCCCAGAGGCCAGCATTCCAGCCTGTGAACAAATCCTGTAGACTGGAATGCCGCTGCTAACCCAATGTGCAGGGACTGCTGGCCCATGCCTCTGACAACACTTTCCTGTGAGAGACCTGGGCTCTGGGGAGGCTGCTTCCTGCTGTGTCACGGTGATGTGACCACGAGGGTGGGAACTGAGCCCAGGAAAACTTCCTTCTGGACGAGGTCGACCCTGGCTTATGCTGAGTGCTTTTCCCTGAGATATCAGGGCCTCTGTCACCCTGTTCAGACCAGCCCCTCTGACCACTGCCCTGCTAGGATCTATCTTATGGCACTCTTGGGACTCTAGGGCTAAGGACCGACCAGATTTAGAAATTTTGATGACTCAGGTACATGGGAATTTGAAGGTCTCTCAAGCTATCAACAAAGCAAACAAATAAAAAAATGAACAAAATTTCTCTTAGAAGACAAAAATGTCAATGGGATTTTTTAGGCAGTAAAATTATGTTGATTTTTCCTCTTTTTATTTTGCTGTATTTTCCAAGCTTTATATTACTTTTATGTTGGAAAAATAGACTTTATTAAGAAAAAATGATCACAATAACATCTAATTGATTTAATTTAATTATCCAAGGGACTCCTATAAATATTATTAGAAAAGCTTTATAACTTAGCAGGCCAGGAGGTCTACTGTTGGGTGGGCAGCTTCCTGGGCCAGGTTCCTCAGATATTGCCTGTTCACCAAACCTTTAGTTGTTACCATGTCACAAAACCCCTACGTTTTCTAACAAGGAAATCTTTGCATAGGTTTCTCATCATCACACAAAATGCAAGACAGCCCACCCATGTGATCTTATAAGAAAATCACATGACTTGCATCTGTTCAGAAGGAACAATGATGTAAAGATAGTAGCTGTTTCTTGTGCTTGGCTTCAGTTGCTCTACATAGATCTTTAACCTTTACAACAAGGATTAAGGGGAGGTGATCTGAGGTAAAGGTAACCTACCTTGATCCTTATTGTAAGAATTAAGCTGCTGGGCTCGGATCTTGGCTTGATTATTTTTAAACTCTGTTATTCAGGTGGGTACTTAATTCCTTTAGTCTCAGTTTCATCATCTATAAAATGATGAAAATA
The DNA here is from genome assembly GCF_009764315.1 of Trachypithecus francoisi. Taxonomy (NCBI): domain Eukaryota; kingdom Metazoa; phylum Chordata; class Mammalia; order Primates; family Cercopithecidae; genus Trachypithecus; species Trachypithecus francoisi. Next base: position 106,472,622 of record NW_022681470.1, on the reverse strand, counting down.
GTACTACCTATCTAATAAAGTTTTATGAGGATTAAATGAGGAACTCTGGTAAAACATATAGCATGGTACCTGGTTTAAAGTAAGAATTCCATCTCTGGTGATTATTATGATTACTTTTAAATATATAGTATGGCAGAGTGAGAGAGTACAATTAAATGTATATATGGTCTCTGCCCTGGTGGAATTTATTTGAATTATAAATAGATAGGGCTCCATCCCAAACTAGTGCCTACATCCCTAAGTTTTCAGACCAACCCACAGTTGAGTGTTCTCTTCCTGCTTAGCTCCTGTGATTGGGAGCTTTGAAGGGAGGGTGTTGGAGAACATTGTTGGCCAGTCAGGTGGAGGACATCTGACGTCTACCCATGACTGTATACACTACAAATCATGAGGCCCACAAGGTGTGTCAACTCAAATCGTGGGGTCATCTGTATTTACCCCTTAGAATGGCTTAAGTTGTCAGGAAAAACCACAGTCTAATGGAGATGCCCTTTCAAGAAAATTCAAATCTCAAGGTAGATTCTGGTGGAAGAAAGTTCCAGCAAATGCCTTTATTGTTGCTTCTATTGTGACTTTATATAGTTAAACCCAGAAAAGTCAGAGTTTCTGTTGCGGGAAGTCAGGGACCCCGAAAGGAGGAACTGGCTGAAGCCATGGCAGAAGAACATAAATTGTGAAAATTTCATGGACATGTACCCTTCCCCAATCAATACTCTTGTGATTTCCTATGCCTGTCTTTACTTTAATCTCTTAATCCCATCATCTTTGTAAGCTGAGGATGTATGTCACCTCAGGACCTTGTGATGATTGGGTTAAACGCTTCAGGACCCTGTGATGATTGTGTTAGGTGCATAAATTGTTTGTAGGGCATGTGTGTTTGGACAATATGAAATCTGGGCACCTTAAGAACAGGATAACAATGATTTTCAGGGAACAAGGGAGATAACCTTAAAGTCTGGCTGTCTGTGGGCTGGGCAGAACAGAGCCTTTTTTTCTTATTACCAAAAATGGGTAAGATAAATGTCACTGAATTATTTCCCCAGTAAAGAATATTAATAATTAACAGCTCTGGGAAAAGAATGCTTTCCCAGAGGAGGCCTCTGAAATGGTTGCTCTGGGAGTATCTGCCTTATGCAGATGTAAATAGGGGTGGAACACGCCCTAGTCTCCTGCAGTGCCCCCAGGCTTGCTAGGATTAGGAAATTCCAACCTGGCAAACTCTAATCAGACAGGTTCTCCGCTCTTGAACCTTGTTTATCAATGACAATGTGTGCACAGCTGGACATGGAAGTTCATTAGTGATTCTAGTTTTGCCCTGACCTTGTGATCTCGCCATGACCTCCTGCCTTGTGATCTTTTGTCACCCTTGAAGCATGTGATCTCTGTGACCCACACCTATTCATGCACTCCCTCCCCTTTGAAAATTGCTAATGAAAACTTGCTGGTTTTACAGCTTAGGGGGCATCACGGAACCTGCTGACATGTGATGTCTCCCCTGGACACCCAGCTTTAAAATTTCTCTCTTTCGTACTCTTTCGCTTTATTTCTCAGACCAGCTGACACTTAGGGAAAACAGAAAAGGACCCACGTGAAATATCGGGGGCCAAATTTCCCTGAATAAATTTCCAAATATGAAGCTATAGGAGAGAGGACAAGCAAAAGGAAAGAACAGAACAACCCCTGGAGCATTTTCCACATTATTTCAGGATCCGGGTTGCTAGGTGTCCACATATAATATCTTCACTAGGAAAGGAAGGAAGTTGAACGCACTACACGCTCAAGACTTCTTTCAGCTATTTGTCAAAGTTAGTATCTTAAAGAATGAAAACAGAAGCAAATATAGCACTGTTTGTATTTTATATTCAGAATCCACACAAAACAGAAATATTTGGGCAACCATGGTCTATAGAGTTACTCTTACATTTGAGTCATGAGACTACTCAACCCAAGGGAGGTCCCTGTAGGCCACTGAGATGTCTGAATTGTTCTTTTCACTAGCAATAAGGAGGAATGATTCTGCACTGGATGGGTCAGTGACCTTCAAAGGGCTCTATCTCTGTATCTCTTCTCACTCTCTACATTCTTCCTAAGTGAAGTCATCCACTCCCTTGGCTTTACCTATCACATATGATATGTTTTGAAAAATGTAGATACCACAGTCAAAGAAAAACTCTGGATAACCCACCAAAATGCCTCTCCTATCTCCAGACCCATTAGATCAGTGAGAAATTCTTTCAGCTGCAAATAAGAAAAATAAAACTCAATTTACAGTTGTGTGACAGAGACTGCTAGTTGTTCACCAAAATTCATCCTTTCGTAGAAGCTGGAATATGGTTTCCTGGTTACCATACATTCCCCAGCTTGCCTTGAAGTTAGATGTGGCCAGTTCTCTCCAATGGAATGTGAGTGGGAGTCATATGTTTGGCCCATAAAACCTCCCAAAAGAGTAGCTCTATCGTCATCTCCCCCTCTAACTAACTGTGACTCTAGGCCCAAGACAACTTTGGGAGCCATGTGTTATGAAGAGCAGGGCCTCCATTGGCTGTGTCCCTGAGCTTTCCACCACCTGTGACCTGTAACATCCAGCCTCAGTCACTCGAGAACAAGAGATGTGTCTATTGTGTCTGAGCCATTACTTTTGGAGCTATTTATTACCCTCATATTTCCCATCCTTTAAAAAGCAAATGCCTAACCTAACAGACCATTTTTATCTTACTTAACAGGAAGTTCCGAGGCAGCAGATGGTAGCATTTATTCAGGTGCTCAAAGATGCCATCAGGGACCTGGTTCTCCCTTTGTGCTCCACCATCCTAGTGTACTGACTTCGTTCTCTCACTCTTGGCTCATGGTCACAAGTAGGCTGTTGCAAGGAGATATGTTGGATATGAAGGTTATGTCTCCCTTCCATGCAAGTAGAAGGGGAAATGGGCAAAAGTCCCTCTTTATGCTTCATTAGCTGAAACAGATGAGTCACTTGCTCACAATTTGATTAAGTGGCCAAAAGGAATGAGATTAGCACAGCTCATTTAGACCAGTCATAATTCATCCGTTGGAGTTGGGTATATACCCTTCTAATATAAAGTGATCTCTGCTTTTAATGGAATACTTTGGGGTTCAAGCAGAAGGAAAGTGTCATATGGGAGATGATTGTTGTCTTGGTCCATGCAGGTTGCTATAACAAAATACCGCCGACTGGGTAGCTTACAAGCAACAGAAATTCGTTGCTCATAGTGCCTGCAGATTTGATGTCTGGTGAGGGCCTACTTCCTTCATAGATGGACATCTTCTCACTGTGCCCTCACATGATGGAAGGGGCTAGCTGGTTCTCTGCACTATCTTTGTAAGGGCACTCATTCCATTAGTGAAGCCTCTGCCCTCAGGATCACCCTCAAAGGCCCCACCTCTAATATCATTACCTTGGGGATAACACATCAACATATAATTTTGGGGGAGGGGCACAAACATTCAGAATATAACAGTTGTTGTGGAAGCAAAGATCAGAATCTGCCACACTCACACAGTCAGCTGCTTGCTGGGCCTCTCTATAAACCAAGAATCATCCTGAACACTTTACTTTCTCTTACCTCCATATCCAATGATCACCGAGGCTGATTCATTTTTATCTTGTGACTATCCCTCTGTTCTGCTGTTTCTCCCCTCCCATTCTCTTTCTCCATTCTCTGCTATAGCTGTCTCCAGTCCACTCTCCATTTCTCACACAGTCCCTGGAAGGATCCTGCAAAAACTCAAATTTCACCCCACAACTCCCCTGGCTTAAATTTTTCAGTAGTCACTCACTGGCTACAGACTAAACTCCCGCGTGTGAAATCTAAACCCTTTTATGATGTGACTTCTGTCTTTCATCCACTAACCAGCAAAACCACATTATTGCAAGCTACATACACACACACCACACACACACTCTCTCTCTCTCTCTCTCTTTCTCTTTCTCTTTCCTCTTTCTTTCTTTCTTTATGCCTCTATTCTCCCTTTCCAGACACACTTTCTTTTCCTTTTCATCTGTCCTACCTTAAAACTTAGTTCTGCCTTCAAAACCCCCTTCCCTGCCTATTCCCCAGTTCTGACTTAGACCCTCTCCTATGTCTGCCCTGTAAACTTGTCATGCTTCCACCCACACAAATGTTCTGTTATTCCAGTTCCTTGTCTATGTGTCTGTTTCCCCGTTACCCTGTGTTCTGCCTGAGAACAAGGACCATATCTTGCTCACCTTTGCAAGCCCAGTGTCTCACCCAGTGACTGCCACAAAGTAAATATTCTTGTAAATAAATATAAAATAAAATTCTATATCGGCTCAACATGAGCAATTTGAAATGAGTCTTTAAAAAATCTTTTACATCGGGGATGGCCATAACATTTCATTAATGTGTTTCATCCAGATTAACCAATAAATGTCTCCCGTCATAGTGTGCATTGTTGGAAGATTAATTCATTGTTAAATTGGGTTTCCAGGGACGCATGATGAGTCACCAACAGAGGACTAAGGCAGCACATGCTCCTGAGATGAAAGAACAAGGTGGCAGCATCGAGGCCCTGCACCATCTTCATGACAGCAACAGCAGCTGTTGGATGCTCACATCGTGACAGCACTTTGTGTACCTTTTTAACTGAATTCTCACTCTAACCTCGTGAAGTAGGCATTCCTACTAGCTTCATTCCATGTGTGAGAAGACTAAGGCTGGAGAGTATAAGAGTTTCTTACCTTCATACAGCCAAGAGGGAACAGAGCCAAAACTAAACCCCAGGTTTTCTGATTCCAAAGCCTACACCTCTAGCTGCTCTATTCTCTTAACCTCTCTTTAACTTATCCAGGATTGGGAACTCCTGGAGTGAGAGAGTCTCCAACATCTCAAAAGAGATAGAGATAGAAGTAAAGAGAATAGTCCTGCTAGAGACCTACAAAAATTAAACATTAAATTAAATTCAAAAGAAGAAGTAAAGAGAGAAAGATCGAGATTAGAATTTCAGGGAACACTGAAGTTTAGCCTGAGCAGAATTAGATGTATTCTCCTTCATGAGAACCCCAAGCATGACTGAATGGTGGTTATCAAGCACATGGAGAGTCTCTCTGTGTATGTGAGTGACCATCTGGGGAGTTTTCTACCCGGGGTTTCAAAAAATGCTTTTGAAGAGTGGTAATACTTTAGCTCAGAGCTTCTCAGACTTCATTGTGCACAAGGATTACCTGAGATGGGGATCTTGTTAAAGTGCAGACTGAAGCCCACTGCGGCAGAGCCCTTGGGAAGGCTCGTCACCACTGACCTGTACAGACCCTCGGCTATGTGTGCCATTCACCCTCCCACGGTGGTGCCTCAGGGGAATGTAGGCTGTCTCAAGTGTTCTGTGCCTGACGGGAGAAGGGACCTGGGCTGCACAAGTGATGCTTAGTTTTCTCCATATCTCCCTCCCTGTAGAAAACAGAAATCTGTGCATTTACCACAGTCATTCTGTGAAATAAGTAAACCCTCAAACCTGATTAGCCCACCGACCTCCAATGCTGGCTTTTACTTCACACTTTCATCACCCAAGAAAGTCTCCTGAAATAGAGGGACCTGACAGGTGTTCCCTGAGCTGAAAAGCAGCTGAGTGTGGCATCGGGGCCATGGGGGCAGCACCAGACACCAACGCTGGGCACCCCGGCTTCTGACCAGGGCTCTGCAGCCTCCTCACCCCTGTGCTCCTTCATGCTCCAGGACAGGGCTCTCCTGCCAGGTGCAGCTGGGCCACTGCTCCATTGGATGCACTGTACCCAAGTCCCCAATCTGCTCCTAAGTGTCCCATCCAGGACAAGAGCCCTACAGGCTTGCAGTAATGTCAGCCAGCTAATGCCATGCCCTTCCCAGGTGCTCCCTTCCACATGGAGTCCTCCATGACCTATGTGGACAGCACTGTTTCTTCTTCAGCTGAGGCTCTTCCTGCTATTGCCTTCTTGTGCAATATCCTCTCCTCCCACACACTGTGTTTCTATTTCCCTCCTTGAAATCTTTGTCCTGGTCTGTTTTGCTTTTCCCTCTTACTTTTCAGTCATCCTTTCTCTAATGATACCAAAGACTGAGCCATCTGGCCACAGGTGACCTATAGTTTGGGGCATAATTTGAGGCTATGGATTTCAAACATTCAGAGATCACAGGACATTTTGAGGGGATAAATACTGGATGACTTACATCAAGTAATGGAGGAGGGAAAGACATATTTATTGAGTTCCAACTGCCCCACAGTCTGGGTTGCTAGTTGCTTCCACGAGCTTACCTCTGAGAGGAAAATGGAAGCCCCAGGAGGCACACAGCCTCACTGTGGTGTGCAGGGACTGCCTACAGCCTTTGCTTCAATAACAGTAAATTCATTCTCTTCACTTTAGGCATATACATATGTTCTTGAGGTTTTCTTGGCTACCTGATGACACCAGCATCATGTACCTGCTCTAAGTCTTAGTTTCCTCCTGTGCAAAATGGGGGCAACAATAGTGTCTACTTCACATATTTAGCACAATATGTAGTTTATAATAAACACTTAGTAGTTAGCACCAATTAGTACTATTGGTGCTGCCGCTGTGTCATCATCATTATAACTGGACCTCAAGACAAAACTCATTACTAATAGACTCCATTTGTTCATTCAACAAGTGTTTATCAAGCACCAGATATGCTTAGGCTCTATGTACTCACCCAAATCTCATCTTGAATTGTAATCCCATAGTTCCTACGTGTTGTGGGAGGGACCAAGTGGGAGATAATTTGAATCACAGGGGCAGTTTCCCCCATACTGTACTCATGGTAGTAAGTAAGTCTCACGAGATCTGATGGTTTTATCAGGGGTTTCCGCTTTTGCATCTTCCTCATTTTCTCTTGCCACCACTGTGTAAGAAGTGCCTTTGGCCTCCTGCCATGATTCTGAGGCCTCCCCAGCCATGTGGAACTGTAAGTCCAACTAAACTTCTTTTTCTTGCCAGTCGTGGGTATGTCTTTATCAGCAGTGAGAAAATGGACTAATACAGCACTGAACTCTGTGCCAGGCATTATCTGATGTAGAACACATACACCAGTCATGGAACTTACATTCTAGTCAGTGGAGGGAGAATAAATAAAGAAATGGAGCAATTTCTGGAAGTGAAAATCTCTCCAAAGGAACTAAAATTTTTAAAAATGGGCTGAAGAGGCTGGGGCTTGCAGTGGAGAGGGCTGCTTTGGCTTGGGGTCAGGGAAAACATTTCCAAGAAGTATGAGTGAGCCAAGACGTGAATGATGACAAGGAGCCAGGCAAGACAAGACTTAGGGAAGCGCGCTCCAGCAAAGGGAATGGCCAGCGAAAGGTCTTGAGATGGGAATGCACTCAGCATGTCAAATATGTTTCCCTAATTCCAGAAACTTTCTTACATGAAGAAGGAAGAAGTAGTACTTACAGAGGCTACAGGCACAGACTGTGGAGCAAATGCTGCCTGGTTTCATCTCCAGATTATGACCTTGAGAGCATTATCCAACCCTCTATGCCTGTTTCCTGGTCTGCAAATTAGGAAGACGATAGTGGATATGAAATTAATTACACATGAAAGTAGTTAGAACTGCTCTTGGCATGTAATAAGCAGAGAAAACTACTGCTGTTACAATTGTGATGAGTGTGTAATGAATAGATATAAATCACTTGAACAATTCCTGGAAATACTAAGCAGTCAACAAGAGTTAGCTGTCGTTATTGGAGCCTAGCACTTCGTGGGTTTTTGACAGGGTACACAGGGAATAAGGGGATTCCTTTGTGTTTTCACATGATGCCCTTCCATTTTGATCAGTGTAGTGGAAGGATTCAGCATATAATTTTACCACTTAACTTAAAAATGCATCAATATAATCTCTGTGGTCAGGATGACTTTTATTTATCATTCGGTCTGCCTTTCTGAATGCAAATGATCGTTTGAAAAATAAAAGAAAAAAACCAGAATTACAAAATATAGGGCATTATTTTTGAAACCAACCACTTTTTGCCCAATGATTTAACTACTGTTTCCTCATTGGTAACTTGCAAAGAGTGGATGTAATTTCTTTATTTCTTTCATCATTTCCTGAAGCTACTCATTCCTTTAGGAGGTGAGGTGCTGGGGAGAGAAGGTCAGTTCAAATTCAGTCACCATGGAGTTTGGGCTGGTTTCAACTGCTTCCCATCAATGTTTTTCTGGCTTCCGTAAGTTATTACCTATGGGCTATTGGCCCTGGAGACACCATAGTTCATGGCTGACATGGTTTGTTCCCATGCCAGTCAGAAAGTGCAAATTCTCCCAAACAACCATCAAGAACTGGGTGTCATGGACTCAAGCCAAGAGGGTTTCAGCTGAGGCTACTATGGTGCAGGTCTACATTAGCAGGAGACCCTGGTGGTGTTCTTCTGCTAAGGGGACCCTTCCCAAGGGTGGAGCCACCAGGCCTGGGCACCAGCACTCGTTGGGCAGCCTCCCATTCCAACTGCTTGGCCCTTCATAGGGAAACTGATTTTACAATTTCTCTATTTGGGACATCAAGATAGGTTGCCATGGAAAAATGACATCTTCTAATTAAAAACACAGAGAGGTCACAAGTTTCCCAGAACAACTAGGGCACAGATCCTAAAAGGAAAGAAACGAAACATTTGAAAAGAAAAAAAAAAAAGTCAAACAAACCTCCAGGGCTGTGTCAGGCTGTAACTTTCCAAACCTGAATGAGATGCCTTGCATGGATGGGCGATGCTGAGAGGATAGTGTAAGTTCATTACTGATGGATGCTGTTTTCAGCTGGCAAGGGCTCAGTCAGGTGGCAGATCAGGGATGCTCAGGAATATTGACCTAGGATGATTATTCTGAGCTATTGTTTAAACTGTGCATTTCTGGATTTGCCTCCTGAGACATGGGAGGGTACAGGGAAGAACAGAAATGAGAAATCAGAAGGCCACGAGTTCCAAAGGAGCGAAATCCTGTTGCCCTCTGCCAATTTCCCTCCTTTGTGCTATACTTTGTACGTGTATTGACAATAACACCTGTGACCTGTGTCGTGCTTAATTGCTGTCTCCCACACTGGACTGTAGACTTCCCCAGGACAGGCACGATATTGTATTATTTCTGTACGGCCAGTGCCTAATATATTGCTTGGCACACAGAACATGTACAGTAAATCCTTGTTGAATGAACATTAATAATAATAAGAAGAGCTGTCAAATACTGAGGGCACTGGGTTTTGGGGTATTATTCATCTTCTTTTACAGTAAAGAAACTTTAGTTCAAGGGGGGCAGAGCAACTCGCATAAGTCCATGGAACTAGTAAATGACAGAGCTGGGACTTAGAATCAGCACTGCAGACTCCAAAGCTCAAGAATAAATGGATCCCTGTGGGGTTCATTTTCTCTCACTCAGAGGCTGATTAACCAACATGTGGTTTGAGGGGCCCTTTGCTGTGGCTCCTTCTCCCTCTCATTGACCACTTGTTGGCACCCTCAAGTCTCCCAGCAAGCCCTGAACTAGAGAAAGCAAGAGAAACAAAAAATCTGCACTTGGCTGCTTGGCCAAGGCTCGTGTGAAAAGGAAGCTCACAATGTCAGTGGATAAGGATGGAAAGCTCGGAGTGGCTTTCTTTCGCCTCTTCCTGCCCATCCCTGTGAGTGCCCCCCTCTCCCACGCAGGAAGGTGTAATCCCACTCCTAGGACAGTGAGGCAACCACAGAGGCTCTACCAGCTGTGCTGATCGACCCCTTCTCCCTGAGGATTGGATTCAGAGTGGAATCCCACACTAGAAATTCATAACAATGAGATGAGTGTTGTGGTTCTCATTTAGCCAATACCATCGTGCTGCACAGCTCTGGGCACCAGTGCATAGAATATGATGTGAGTAGCACCCCTGAGAGCTGTGTGAGAAAGTTTTTGATGTGATCTTTCAACTTTCAAGTGTATTTTGCATTTTGCGTCATAAGCAGTGGATAATAACGTTAGTGGCCTGTGGTCATTTAGAAAGTCCTTTATGCACATTATTTCATTATTACCCTGTGAGGCAGGTAGCTCTATTAACCCCCTTAGAGATGATGCTGCTGAGGCTTTGAGGGATGCATCAGCTTCTCTCTGTCAGAACTACTCAAAGTGTATTTCCACAGGCTGGAAATAACAATATAAACCAGAAGCTTGTTAGAAATGCAAACGCCCGGGCCTCACCCTGAGCTGACTGAATCTGGGTGACACATCCCAGGATTTAGCTCTCCAGGTGGTTCCTGGGAGTGCTCAAGTTTCAGAAGCACTGCCCTAGGACACAGAATAATGGTTAGAGGCTGAATTCAAGTTCAACTCTCCCTCTCTCAATTCAAGTTACCCTATGCTGGAGGTACTGAAAAACGTGCAGAGGAAGGCCAAAACCTTGAGTACAAATCATAGGACAACTTTTATTTGTTGAGAGAATGTGAACTAGGCATTTACCTTCTTATTCTTCTAAAAAAGAATAGGCATACTATTTCAATTAACTTTACTGAGCAGTTGTGAAAACCAAATGAATTAATGTATATTAAAGTACCTTGTAAACTGCTAAATACTAAACTGTTAAACACCATAAACTTTTGTTGTTTATTATTATTATTACAGTAAATGTTAGATTATTATTATATTTCAAACAAAAAAAATAGAAACTAATGGGTAAAGTGAGTTTTAAAGTATCTAATTCCCAGGAAGTTTCCATTGCATAATCCTATTCTGGAAATACAAAATTATTGCCATGGAAAAGAAAATGAAGGTACACGGAGTGAGCCCAAGTTGGTGAACAATGACAACAATCATCACCATAATTGTTTGTGTATGAAGAAGAGGTGCCATTCTGTCTACCCACAGAAGCGCAATTGACAGAACGGACGGAATATGAGGTCAGACTCAGAACACCTGCATTCTCTCCAGGCTTCTCCACTGATGGGTTATTCTATCTCAGACAAGGTCCTTCACCTCTCAGAGCCTAGTTCCTCTCTTATAAATTTGAAATCATAATAACAACTACATTAGAATAATAACGACTTATTTGATGTGAGGCTCAGTTAAGAGAATGTCTGTGAAAGTGCTCTACAAACTGCAATTCACTGCACAAATGTTAATTGTTCTAGTTGCTGTTGTTATTTACAGTAGGAGAGACTAAAAGGCGCTGAGCAGAGAAAACAATGACTCCTAATGGAACTCCTGAGACCTGCTAGCAGTAAGGCTAGGAAAGGAAAAAGACAAGAGGGGAAAAAACTCTTTAGCTCCCTAGACACTGAGCAGCGCAGGGCAGTTCTCTTGGGTGTGGGGGTGGGTGAGGAAGTCCAGAACCCGAAAGGCTGCAGGTGTTGCTTCAGAGAAGGTCTCCTCCTGGGGATCATGCAGCCACCCAATGTCAGAGGATCAGGCATCGGAACTGGGTGCAGCAGACCAGAGCATCCAGTTCAGTGCTATCACAGGCCTGGCCCAACAAGCCAGGACTCACTTTCACAACTTTTCACTTTCATCTCAAACGTAGACTTTGGATGTTATTTTCAAGTGAGCTTATACAGTCACAGAGAAACTGATGGAACAAGATGTTACTCATACAGCCTTAAAAGTATGTGTCTGATCATTAAGCTGTGCCACCTGGGCATCACTGGAATTTTTTTAAAAATAAATCCTTGGGCTATATTGTGTATTGTTCAATTATACTTTTAAAATAAAATATTAATTTGTTCATTATATGATGTTTAAAATATACCATAATTTTTATGAATCTGTTCTGACCCATCTTCATTTTTCACTACATCAGGAGCCTCTGCGAAGCCCCAGTCAGGGTCTGCAGCTCTAGTAATCACTCTCCTACGTGGGATGTAGCTGGGAAATTGTCATATATACATAGATATGCTTGGGTTTTACTCAAGTCCTTTTGTAACAACTATTTCTGTTTGTATAACACTTTAAAATTTACAAAGTATTTTTATACACATTCTCTCATTGTTTCATAACAATCTTATTATAAGTAAAGCAGATATTTTTGTCCTTATTGTTCCTACCATCTATTGCTAGGTAGCAAACCACCACCAATTTGTGAACAAAATAAATTTTGTTATTTTGTTACTTTTGTTATTTTAACATTCAAATAACAACAGACTTCATTTTGTTCATGATATTGGAAGAGACAGCGCATCTCTCCTCCAACTCGGAATGGACTGCTGTGGTTCAAGGGCTGGGGACTAGAATCCCCTTGAGGCTTGCTCACTCACACATCTGGTGACCAGGCCAAGAGGACAAACAGCTGAGGGCTCAGACAGTCAGGACTCCTCCACCTCTCTCTTCATGGTCAGTTACTGATTGCAGCATAAGATACCGGGCAGCTGAGATTAGGCTGCTCACACAATAGACTCACAGGAAGTGATAAGTACTTATTTTCTAATGCACTTCCTTAGAAAATTTTTGTAAGGTTATTGTTACTGATATGCCTTAATGGAAATTCAAGGACAGATGTGTGGTGTGGTCAGGGTGTGAAAGTCTGGTTGTAGAGGATGTTACCAAAGGAAACATACTCAGTTTCTGGTTTGAATATGGGCATTTCTCATGCTTTTATTTCAGAAGACAGAAATGAACAGCTACACTGAGCTGGTTACCTCCAATCCTATCAAGAACTACTCATTTCTGTCCAGGTGTGATGGCTCACACCTGTAATCCCAGCACTTTGGGAGGCCAAGGCAGGCAGATCCCCTGAGGTCAGGAGTTTGAGACCAGCCTGGCCAACATGGTGAAACCCTGTCTGACATGGTTTGGTTCTGTGTCGGCACCCAAATCTCATCTTGTAGCACCCATAATTCTCACTTGTTGTGGGAGGGGCCCGGTGGGAGATGATTGAATCATGAGGCGAGTCTTCCCTGTGCTATTCTCGTGATAGTCAGTGGGTCTTATGAGATCTTATGGTCTTTTTTTTTTTTTTTTTTGAGATGAGTCTCACTCTGTTGCTCAGAGCTGGAGTGCAGTGGTGTCTTTCTCGGCTCACTGTAACCTCCACCTCCCTGGTTCAAACAATTCCCCCGCCTCAGCCTCCCCAGTAGCTGGGATTACAGGCGCCCGCCACCACGCCCAGCTAATTTTTTTGTATTTTTAGTAGAGACGGGGTTTCACCATGTTGGCCAGACTGGTCTTGAACTCTTGACCTCAGGCAATCTGCCCGCCTCAGCCTCCCAAAGTGCTGGGATTACAGGCGTGAGCCACCACACCTGGCTGAGATCTTATGGTTTTAAAAACAGGAGTCTCTCTGCACAATCTCTCTTTGCCTGCTACCATCCAAATAAGATGTGACCTTGCTTCTCCTTGCCTCCCACCATGATTGTGAAGCCTCCCCAGCCATGTGGAACTGTAAGTCCAATAAACCTCTTTCGTTTGTAAATGGCCCAGTCTCAGGTGTGTCTTTATCAGCAGCATGAAAACAGACTAATACATCATCTCAACTAAAAATACAAAAATTAGCCGGGCATGGTGGCACGTGCCTGTAGTCCCAGTTACTCAGGAGGCTAAGGCAGGAGAATCGCTGGAACCCAGGAGATGGAGGTTGCAGTGAGCCGAGATCATACCACTGCCCTCCAGATTGGGCAACAGAGTGAGACTCCAACTCAAAAAAAAAAAAAAAAAAAAAGAACTTCTCATTCCTGAAACACATCTTTCGAGAAATTGGTTCTGACTAGGTGCACGTGCCTATGTCTGTGTGGGTTGTTTCCAAATTAGCTTGCTTTCCAACTCAAGCTGGGGTTTTAAACTGCATTGTACATCAGCTACCACCTTGACCTATGACTTAACCTCCAGAAAGGAGGTGGCAAAAAGTCAAGTGGTTTGGTAAAAAAGCATAAAATGACAAAGCTGCTCTCAGGGGCCTAATCTCCCCTTTGCTTTCTAAAAAGCCAAACACACTTTAATTGGATTTATATATTTCAAAGCTGATACAGTTGTACCAAACTTCAAGAGAAAGAGCTGCAATGTAAAAGTCCACAAAGGATGCTTGTCTTCCTCAGATTTTTAACTGCCGTGACTAATCAGGATGAGGGCTAGATGCGTGCGAGGTCTTTTAGAATGCTGATCTATACTTTTGCAAATGCAGAAAATGCCATTCATCTTTGCTTAATAAGAAGGGATCCTTTCTGAAGTATAAAACCCCCACTTTCTGACTAGGACACAGTTTATCTAACAATCTTAAACTGTTCACCAGTGATAAATTCCTCATGGATCTGCTGATAAAAGTGGCTCCAGTATGTTCTCTCTAAATAAGACATATTTAAGGGCTTATATAGTAGCATGAACTATGCTGCTTTTTTTTGTTTTGTTTTGAATTTTCTTTCAAACACATGGAGTTTAAGTTTTGGGCCAAGTTTTGCTGGTCTTGGAGGTATGGTAATAATAATAATGGTTAACATTTATGTAACACTGTGTGTCAGACACTAAGTGTTCTATGCATGTTTCCTCAGGTAATCTCCACAATAACACTATGAGGTAGATAGTATTATTATCCTACTCTTGCAGATGAGAAAATTAAGACTCAGAGTAACTTCCCCAAGGTCACACAGCTAGGAAGTAATGGAGTTGAAACTTAAGGCAAAGCAGTTTGTCTACAGAATCCATGCTTACCAAGGACAGGGTCCTGGAAAGCTGGTACATTTAAGGCAGGGACAGAGGTCAAAATGTTTGCAAAGCTTCAAACAGACTGTTAATCACAGGGCACCACCATGAGGAGGACATGTGCCCAGAAGAGCCAATTAGAGTACCTAATTGCTGTAGTTAGGAGTAGGCATATAATCTGAAGCAAGATCAATCAGAGTTCAGAAAAACACAGATTCTAGGAAGCCAGGGCTCTGTCCTTGAGCTGTCAAGAGCCATTTTTATCATCTTGGTGCAAGATCCTTCCTGAGAATAAAATTAATACAGAGAAAACCTAAATGAAGAGTTGGGTTGGGAGAGTTAGAACTGAAGATATTATTTGATCCAACTGGACCTGAAACCCTCCCTGCCTCTGCTCCTTGACCTTCCAGTTAAATGAGCCAGTACATACCCACTTTTGCTTAATCCAGTTTCAAATGGGTCTCTGTTATTTTGCAATAAAGGAATCTGACTGATACAGGGATTTTTACCAAAAACTTTTTCAGAGGAGCAGTCAGGTCAGGGCAGAGCTAGGAGCACCAAGGGTAACTTATATGGAAGCAGATTTGGTTCAACCTAAGTCTATATTCAGCAACTGACATTGTAAGTGCTTAAAAACAAACAGAAAACAAACCTCAGTTGAATGAAATACTGAAGCCAAATGTTTCTAGGCCAGTCTGTGGGTAATGGGTATGAATAATGTCACAGTCATAGTAATAACTCAAGTTTCACTGGCCTATCACATCCACATACCTAGGTCAGATCCTCTCGTCCCCCAAACTCATTCCCAAGTGCCCTTCTGGGCCTGGCTGCTCCTGCACTGGGCACTCATGTCTAAAGTGGTGGACCCCTCAGGACCAACACTTCAGGCTGGGAAGTGGTTGGAGGTGAGGTGAAGATGGATGTCTTCTCCCTTTAGAGTGGCACTGCCTGTTATGCTGCTTCTGTCTCCAGATCTCACAGAGTTTTAAATGCAGCAGCTTGTTTGGGTTCTGTTTTCAGTTCCTCAGTGGCAATGATAAGGTGCCTCTCCAGGGACACTTGGACAACGGACATGTACAAGGGAGCTAGAGAGGAAGAATCCTTGCCCCTCAGAGGACACTTGGTGAACCCCCAAGTGACTGGGGAGGCTTTCACACAAGAATAAAGTAGTATGAAGGGAAATGAGTCAACCACAATTCAGGATTAAATCATGGCTGGTAATGTATAGTGACATTCTGGTTTCACATGTGCCCCTCAGGGAATTTCTATGTAATTACACAATATGCTCTCTGAAAACTGACAAGCAGATTTGACATTTTGTCAATACTCAAGGCTTAGAATGTGTTCATTAAACCTACTATGGTGTTAAAACTTTTTGATTATTTGGCATTATGTATCAAGATCTTGAAAATGTTTTTTACCCTTTGACCAAGAAATTCCATTATGGGCCTCTATCCTAAGGAAACAATATGAAAAATAGGATTAAAGAAAAACGTTACAAACAATGATGTTTATAAGCATATTATTTATAATAGGGAACATTTTTTCATCTATAAGGGGATAGTCAAACTCCTCATCAGTATAAATAGTGGAGAAATATGCACAAATTCCCATAACCTGAGAATGAGAAAAATCTATGTCTTTAATGAAAGGAAATATTGATAAATTCAACAACATCAAAAGGAAAAAAATGCATGGCAAAACAGCATTCCCAGATATTGAAAAAAGTACCCACAACCTAATAGAATTAGCCAAAGACACGAACAAGCAGGACTCATAAAATGGTCTTTAAACATATTAAAATAGTCTTTAAACATATTAACATAGTCTTTAAACCATAAAATGGTCTTTAAACATGTTAACGTTGCTCAAGCACACTCATAATTAGAGAAACGCAGACCAATAGTACACCAAGATACCATTTCTCACCTATCAGATTGGCAAAAGCCCCAAAGTCTGATAACAGGTTTTTTAAATTTTATTTTATTTTATTTTATTTTATTATTTTATTTTATTTATTTATGTATTTATTTATTTTTATTATACTTTAAGTTCTAGGGTACATGTGCATGACGTTTATATCATGTATAACTCCCCAATGCAATCCCTCCCTCCTCCCCCCTCCCCATGATAGGCCCCAGTGTGTGATGTTCCCCTTCCCGAGTCCAAGTGATCTCATTGTTCAGTTCCCACCTATGAGTGAGAACATGCGGTGTTTGGTTTCTCTTCTTGTGATAGTTTGCTAAGAATGATGGTTTCCAGCTGCATCCATGTCCCTACAAAGGACGCAAACTCATCCTTTTTGATGGCTGCATAGTATTCCATGGTGTATATGTGCCACATTTTCTTAATCCAGTCTGTCACAGATGGACATTTGGGTTGATTCCAAGTCTTTGCTATTGTGAATAGTGCCGCAATAAACATACGTGTGCATGTGTCTTTGTAGTAGAGTAATTTATAATCCTTTGGGTATATACCCAGTAGTGGGATGGCTGGGTCATATGGTACATCTAGTTCTAGATCCTTGAGGAATCGCCATACTGTTTTCCACAATGGTTGAACTAGTTTACAATCCCACCAACAGTGTAAAAGTGTTCCTATTTCTCCACATCCTCTCCAACACCTGTTGTTTCCTGACTTCTTAATGATTGCCATTCTAACTGGTGTGAGATGGTATCTCATTGTGGTTTTGATTTGCATTTCTCTGATGGCCAGTGATGATGAGCATTTTTTCATGTGTCTGTTGGCTGTATGGATGTCTTCTTTTGAGAAATGTCTGTTCATATCCTTTCCCCACTTTTTGATGGGGTTGTTTGTTTTTTTCTTGTATATTTGTTTGAGTTCTTTGTAGATTCTGGACATTAGCCCTTTGTCAGATGAGTAGGTTGCAAAAATTTTCTCCCAATCTGTAGGTTGCCTGTTCACTCTAATGGTAGTTTCTTTAGCTGTGCAAAAGCTCTTTAGTTTAATTAGATCCCAAGTGTCAATTTTTGCTTTTGCTGCCGTTGCTTTTGGTGTTTTAGACATGAAGTCCTTGCCCATGCCTATGTCCTGAATGGTACTACCTAGATTTTCTTCTAGGGTTTTTATGGTATTAGGTCTAACATTTAAGTCTCTAATCCATCTTGAATTAATTTTCGTATAAGGGGTAAGGAAAGGATCCAGTTTCAGCTTTCTACTTATGGCTAGCCAATTTTCCCAGCACCATTTATTAAATAGGGAATCCTTTCCCCATTTCTTGTTTCTCTCAGGTTTGTCAAAGATCAGATGGCTGTAGATGTGTGGTATTATTTCTGAGGACTCTGTTCTGTTCCATTGGTCTATATCTCTGTTGTGGTACCAGTACCATGCTGTTTTGGTTACTGTAGCCTTGTAGTATAGTTTGAAGTCAGGTAGCGTGACGCCTCCAGCTTTGTCCTTTTGACTTAGGATTGTCTTGGCAATGCGGGCTCTTTTTTGGTTCCATATGAACTTTAAAGCAGTTTTTTCCAATTCTGTGAAGAAAGTCATTGGTAGCTTGATGGGGATGGCATTGAATCTATAAATCACCTTGGGCAGTATGGCCATTTTCACGATATTGATTCTTCCTATCCATGAGCATGGTATGTTCTTCCATTTGTTTGTGTCCTCTTTGATTTCACTGAGCAGTGGTTTGTAGTTCTCCTTGAAGAGGTCCTTTACATCCCTTGTAAGCTGGATTCCTAGGTATTTTATTCTCTTTGAAGCAATTGTGAATGGAAGTTCATTCCTGATTTGGCTCTCTGCTTGTCTGTTACTGGTGTATAAGAATGCTTGTGATTTTTGCACATTAATTTTGTATCCTGAGACTTTGCTGAAGTTGCTTATCAGCTTAAGGAGATTTTGGGCTGAGACAATGGGGTTTTCTAAATATACAATCATGTCATCTGCAAACAGGGACAATTTGACTTCTTCTTTTCCTAACTGGATACCCTTGATTTCTTTCTCTTGCCTGATTGCCCTAGCCAGAACTTCCAACACTATGTTGAATAGGAGTGGTGAGAGAGGGCGTCCCTGTCTTGTGCCAGTTTTCAAAGGGAATTTTTCCAGTTTTTGCCCATTCAGTATGATATTAGCTGTGGGTTTGTCATAAATAGCTCTTATGATTTTGAGGTACGTTCCATCAATACCGAATTTATTGAGCGTTTTTAGCATAAAGGGCTGTTGAATTTTGTCAAAAGCCTTTTCTGCATCTATTGAGATAATCATGTGGTTCTTGTCTTTGGTTCTGTTTATATGCTGGATTACGTTTATTGATTTGCGAATGTTGAACCAGCCTTGCATCCCAGGGATGAAGCCCACTTGATCATGGTGGATAAGCTTTTTGATGTGCTGCTGAATCCGGTTTGCCAGTATTTTATTGAGGATTTTTGCATCGATGTTCATCAGGGATATTGGTCTAAAATTCTCTTTTTTTGTTGTGTCTCTGCCAGGCTTTGGTATCAGGATGATGTTGGCCTCATAAAAAGAGTTAGGGAGGATTCCCTCTTTTTCTATTGATTGAAATAGTTTCAGAAGGAATGGTACCAGCTCCTCCTTGTACCTCTGGTAGAATTCAGCTGTGAATCCATCTGGTCCTGGACTTTTTTTGGTAGGTAGGCTATTAATTGTCGCCTCAATTTCAGAGCCTGCTATTGGTCTATTCAGGGATTCAACTTCTTCCTGGTTTAGTCTTGGGAGAGTGTAAGTGTCCAGGAAATTATCCATTTCTTCTAGATTTTCTAGTTGATTTGCATAGAGGCATTTATAGTATTCTCTGTGGTTGTTTGTATTTCTGTGGGGTCGGTGGTGATATCCCCTTTATCATTTTTTATTGCGTCTATTTGATTCCTCTCTCTTTTCTTCTTTATTAGTCTAGCTAGCGGTCTGTCAATTTTGTTGATCTTTTCAAAAAACCAACTCCTGGATTCATTGATTTTTTGGAGGGTTTTTTGTGTCTCTATCTCCTTCAGTTCTGCTCTGATCTTAGTTATTTCTTGCCTTCTGCTAGCTTTTGAATGTGTTTGCTCTTGCCTCTCTAGTTCTTTTAATTGTGATGTTAGAGTGTCAATTTTAGATCTCTCCTGCTTTCTCTTGTGGGCATTTAGTGCTATAAATTTCCCTCTACACACTGCTTTAAATGTGTCCCAGAGATTCTGGTATGTTGTATCTTTGTTCTCATTGGTTTCAAAGAACATCTTTATTTCTGCTTTCATTTCGTTATGTACCCAGTAGTCATTCAGGAGCAGGTTGTTCAGTTTCCATGTAGTTGAGCGGTTTTGATTGAGTTTCTTAGTCCTGAGTTCTAGCTTGATTGCACTGTGGTCTGAGAGACAGTTTGTTATAATTTCTGTTCTTTGACATTTGCTGAGGAGTGCTTTACTTCCAATTATGTGGTCAATTTTGGAATAAGTGCGATGTGGTGCTGAGAAGAATGTATATTCTGTTGATTTGGGGTGGAGAGTTCTATAGATGTCTATTAGGTCCGCTTGGTGCAGAGATGAGTTCAATTCCTGGATATCCTTGTTAACTTTCTGTCTCGTTGATCTGTCTAATGTTGACAGTGGAGTGTTGAAGTCTCCCATTATTATTGTATGGGAGTCTAAGTCTCTTTGTAGGTCTCTAAGGACTTGCTTTATGAATCTGGGTGCTCCTGTATTGGGTGCATATATATTTAGGAGAGTTAGCTCTTCCTGTTGAATCGATCCCTTTACCATTATGTAATGGCCTTCTTTATCTCTTTTGATCTTTGATGGTTTAAAGTCTGTTTTATCAGAGACTAGGATTGCAACCCCTGCTTTTTTTTGTTCTCCATTTGCTTGGTAGATCTTCCTCCATCCCTTTATTTTGAGCCTATGTATGTCTCTGCATGTGAGATGGGTCTCCTGAATACAGCAGACTGATGGGTCTTGACTCTTTATCCAGTTTGCCAGTCTGTGTCTTTTAATTGGAGTATTTAGTCCATTTACATTTAAGGTTAATATGGTTATGTGTGAACTTGATCCTGTCATTATGATATTAACTGGTTATTTTGCTCGTTAGTTGATGCAGTTTCTTCCTAGCCTCGATGGTCTTTACATTTTGGCATGTTTTTGCAATGGCTGGTACCGTTGTTCCTTTCCATGTTTAGGGCTTCCTTCAGGGTCTCTTGTAAGGTAGGCCTGGTGGTGACAAAATCTCTAAGCATTTGCTTATCTGTAAAGGATTTTATTTCTCCTTCACTGATGAAGCTTAGTTTGGCTGGATATGAAATTCTGGGTTGAAAATTCTTTTCTTTAAGAACGTTGAATATTGGCCCCCACTCTCTTCTGGCTTGTAGAGTTTCTGCCGAGAGGTCTGCTGTTATTCTGATGGGCTTCCCTTTGTGGGTAACCCGACCTTTCTCTCTGGCTGCCCTTAAGATTTTTTCCTTCATTTCAACTTTGGTGAATCTGGCAATTATGTGTCTTGGAGTTGCTCTTCTGGAGGAGTATCTTTGTGGCGTTCTCTGTATTTCCTGAATTTGGATGTTGGCCTGCCCTACTAGGTTGGGGAAGTTCTCCTGGATGATATCCTGAAGAGTGTTTTCCAACTTGGTTCCATTTTCCCCCTCACTTTCAGGCACCCCAATCAGACGTAGATTTGGTCTTTTTACATAATCCCATACTTCTTGCAGGCTTTGTTCATTTCTTTTTCTTCTTTTTTCTTTTGGTTTCTCTTCTTGCTTCATTTCATTCATTTGATCCTCAATCGCTGATACTCTTTATTCCAGTTGATCGAGTCGGTTACTGAAGCTTGTGCATTTGTCACGTATTTCTCGTGTCATGGTTTTCATCTCTGTCATTTCGTTTATGATCTTCTCTGCATTAATTAGTCTAGCTGTCAATTCTTCCATTTTTTTTTCAAGATTTTTAGTTTCTTTGCGCTGGGTACGTGATTCCTCCTTTAGCTCTCAGAGGTTTGATGGACTGAAGCCTTCTTCTCTCATCTCGTCAAAGTCATTCTCTGACCAGCTTTGATCCGTTGCTGGCGATGGGCTGCGCTCCTTTGCAGGGGGAGATGCGCTCTTATTTTTTGAATTTCCAGCTTTTCTGCCCTGCTTCTTTCCCATCTTTGTGGTTTTATCTGTCTCTGGTCTTTGATGATGGTGACGTACTGATGGGGTTTTGGTATAGGTGTCCTTCCTGTTTGATAGTTTTCCGTCTGACAGTCAGAAGGACTGTCTGTTGGTCTGTTGGAGATTGCTTGAGGTCCACTCCAGACCCTGTTTGCCTGGGTATCAGCAGCAGAGGTTGCCGAAGATAGAATATTGCTGAACAGTGAGTGTACCTGTCTGATTCTTTCTTTGGAAGTTTCCTCTCAGGGGTGACTCCACCCTGTGAGGTGTGGGGTGTCAGACTGCCCCTAGTGGGGGATGTCTCCCAGCTAGGCTACTCAGGGGTCAGGGACCCACCTGAGCAGGCAGTCTGTCCGTTCTCAGATCTCAACCTCTGCGTTAGGAGATCCACGGCTCTCCCCAAAGCTGTCAGACAGAGTCGTTCGCGTCTGCACCGGCCCCCGCTCTTTCCCCTATTGGACTGCAGCTGTGCGCTGTCTGCAGAGGTAGAGTCTACAGAGACAGGCAGGCTTCCTTGAGCTGCTGTGAGCTCCACCCAGTTCGAGCTTCCCAGCGGCTTTGTTTACCTATTTAAGCCTCAGCAATGGCGGGCGCCCCTCCCCCAGCCTCGCTGCTGCCTTGCGGATAGATCGCCGCAGACGGCTGTGTTAGCAGTGAGGGAGGCTCCGTGGGCGTGGGACCCTCCCAGCCAGATGTGGGATATATTCTCCTGGTGTGCCTGTTTCCTTAAAGCGCAGTATTGGGGTGGGAGTTTCCCGATTTTCCAGGTGTTGTGTGTCTCAGTTCCCCTGGCTAGGAAAAGGGATTCCTTTCCCCCTTGCGCTTCCAGGTGAGGCGATGCCTCGCCCTGCTTCAGCTCATGCTGGTCAGGCTGCAGCAGCTGACCAGCACCGATTGTCCGGCACTCCCTAGAGAGATGACCCCAGTACCTCAGTTGAAAATGCAGAAATCACCGGTCTTCTGTGTTGCTCGCGCTGGGAGTTGGAGACTGGAGCTGTTCCTATTCGGCCATCTTGCTCCGCCCCCCCGATAACAGGTTTTGATGACAAGACTATGAGGAATCAGCATTTCCTTCATTGCTCCTAGGAATGCAGAAAATAGCAGAGCCCTCACAGAGAGAACTGACTACATCAAGCAAAATTACACAAGCGTGGACCTTCGATATGGCAATCCTAGTTCTGATAATCTATCCCAAAGTGACTGTAGCCCTGATATAAAATAACATTTGTAATAAAAGGATTGGAATTAACCGACTCTCCATCATTAGGGAACTGATTAAACTATCGTAAACCTACACAGTGGAGTATGTGCAACCATAAAAAAGATGAGAAAAAATTTTGTGGAGTGTTTTTCAGGATATATTCTTAGGTGAAAAAAGCAAGATGCAGGAAAACAAAAATATGCTATTTTTGTGTAAGGAGAGGTGAAAGTATGAGTATAAATCCACACATTTATACAGGTACATAATAGTTTCTTATATTTGTGAAAAGAAATGCTGGAAGCCTAAATCAAGATCTAATAAAAATGGTTACCTAAAGGATGAGAAGAATGAAATAAAGGCATCATGAGAAAGCAAAATTTATCTGCGTATTCTTTGAACATGGTTCATCTACTATACAAGCTTAGTGTGATTTATCTGAAGGACAGAAAAAAAAAAAACAAGCGTAACAACAATAAAAAACTTCAAAGGAATATTAATTTATATTGTTTGACATTGTTAGAAGTAATGTTATTATTGTCATTTTGAAACTATTTGTGTCATCTATGATAGCTTTATAGTGTAAGATTTATATTGTAATTAATGTAAGAAAAGACATACAAGTATAAAATCAAATATATTAGGTAAAAATCCTATAATATTTAAATTTGAATTATAAATATTAGCATACATTTAAAATTGTAAAGACACACACATATACATATATATACATACATTTTTTGAGAAAGAACTTGTCTTTGCACTGTCCATTGAAAAGCTGTGGAAGCCAAGCCTCCCATGTACTAATGAACATCCTTAGTGTTCAGTTTTGGTTTCTAAATATCATTCTAAATATCAATATTCTAAATATCAATAGAAAGGACTTCCTAGGTGCAATGGCTAATTCCAGGAATAGAGCAGGGGATATACATGAGCCTGACTCATCTTATTATGCCAGAAAGCAATGAAGCTATCAAAGGTTAATGACATATTGTCAAAAAGACAAGGAAGCCAGCTTGCAAGGGCTCCCATGAGCCAAAGTTGGGATAATCTGTGTATTAAAAAGAATAAATTGAAGCATATTAAATATTTTTTAAAAATCAATGTGTTACTAATGTTAGTCAAAAGTGAGAAAGCCTCACACTCACCTCTCAGAGAAACACCCTAATCTGATACAATTCAGGGTTCTACTTCAGTGGTTTCTTACTCAGAATATTGACAGCTAAATGGAGAGAATCAGACATTTATTTTCCTGTTATGTAGGAACTGCCTTTCAGGATGTGGCAGACTGCATCTTCTAGAGACGGCCACAGTGCTCCCCATCCCACATGCTCTTTCACAGGGTGACTGTTCTGCCCTAACATCAAGAAGTGGGCTCTGTGTCACCTCCTCTTGAATCTGGGCAGGCTGGTGATGGTTTCAACTAATAACAGACTATCATGAGAGCAATTCTTTGTGATTTTTGAGGATCGGTCCTGAAAGGCAATTCAGCTTCTGTCATGTCTGCTGGGATATTCATTCTGGAGTTCTGAGCGTCTACATAAAAAGGTCCACTTCCCCTGAGGCCACCATGCTGTGAGGAAGCCCAAGTCACATGGATAGTCCACATGTAGGAGCTCTGGTTAGCAGTCTCAGCTGAGCTCAGTGTTCAAATCATTCTGGCCCAAGAGAGACTATGCATAAAGGAGTCTCCAGATCATTCAAGTGTCCAGTTGTTGAGTCACTGTAGCCCTTGAGTCTTTCCAGCTGAGGCCCAGACATCACAGAACAGATCCCCATTGTGCCCTGTCTGAATTCCTCACCCACAGAATCCACAAACATAATAAAATTCTTATTTTACACCATTAAGTCTGAGGTGGTTTCCTACACAGCAATATTACCTGAAATTCAGGGTCACTAAATAGCCCTAGCTAATAAAATAAAGTTCTTCTTTTGAAAATAATCTCATTAGTAAACATAGAAAGAAAAAGAATCTCAATAAAATTTAATCAAATAAATATAGACGTGATAGAAATAGAAACTGACATTTTACAATCCCTTAAGAGATATTTCACTTAGGCGATATTCAGCAATGACACTAAAATCAATAGGGGAAAGATTGAATGGTAGCTAGATATTTGCAGGATGCTAAAACATTACCTTAGTTGATTATTTGTTAACCTAAAGGGAAAATAAATACAACTTTAGGATGGACAGATCAGGCTGCCACTATTTAAAGTCCCTAGTGAAGTAATCTTATCATCACATTTGGTAGAACAACTTTATATTAGGTGCATTCTGATGCAGTATGAAATACAGTCCCCTATAAAGTACTTTTACCAAAAATGTGATTAAGATTCAAGTATCAATTTAAATGCAAGGATTAGGAGAACATGTTTAAAAATGTTCCAGGAAGCAATCCAGAAGGCAGAAAATTCTAACTGAAAACTGATCCAGTTTCCTCAAGTCAATGGAAGGGAAAAAGATTGGGGACAGTTAAAAGCGACTCAAGAGCCATGACAAAGGCAATGGATGGACCTTGTTTGAGTTTAGGTTTGAGCAAAACTGGTAAGAAGACATTTGCAGAGACAACTAGGTACTTCTAATATTGGCCAGGTATTAGGTGATATTAAGGAATAAATACTAATTTTGTTAGAACTGACATTGATATTGGCATTAAATGCCCTTATTGTTTAGAGATGCAAACTGAAGTACTTAATGGTGACATATTATGATATCTGTAATATATTTTTAAACACTTTAGCAAAAATAAGTACAAAAATTGTAAATGTTAATTATTATTAAATATAGGTAATGAGTTTTCGGGGTTCATCATTACGTTTTCTCTGTTTGAAATTTTTCATTGCGTAAAGTCAAAAAATTTGTATGATTAATTACAATTATAAAGATGTTTTCGAGAGTCTAAGTGTTCAACTATAAAGGAATATCTGATTCAGTTATAGTGCATCTTCTAGATGGAATATTTAGTCATGTAAGATGATCATTACAAAGATTATAAAAAAGTAGTGGTGCAAGTCTATAGTTCCAGCTACTCGGCAGGCTGAGGCACGAGGATGACTTGAACCTGGCAGACAGGGGCTGCAGTGAGCCAAGATTTCACCACTGAACTCCAGTCTGTGTGACAGAGCGAGACTCTGTCTCAAAAAAAAAAAAGAAGAAGAATTGTGATTTATAAGTTAAATATGAGTATACAAAATTAAAATTTCATAGTGACTTCAGTTTTACTTGAAGGGATGTGTGTGTGTGCATCCTCTTAAAACTCACATCAAGTCTGTATCATTTCTCATTTTCTTGCTTATTGGTCTTACGGATGGCTTATCTGAAGTAATCAAGGCTGATGCCTGCCTGTGCCAGGCACTCTGAGGGGATGGTAATCCCTAGCACAGCATTGAACATCACTTTGGAGAAGACTCTAACCATTCATAAGGAATCCAGATTATCTCTTTTACACCTTATTATGGGAAAACACAGTATTCTTGTGGGGTTCCCATTTTAAATATTATATAACTAAGGGAGGGAGACTGCCAAAGTTAGGAAGAAAGCCATGGTGAGATTTTAGGTCATTTATTAATAAAAGTTGACAGTGGCCGACTCTTCTTTTCCTGCTCTAAAGACCTTAATAAAAGCAGTGCTGGGCATAGGCTCAGACCCTAGAAGGATGTAGGAAAGGAGGAAGGCTATCTGATGAGCTTACGTTTCTTCCTGTCACCTGGTTCTGGCTTCGTGAGTATCTCCAACCCCAACTCGCTTGCCTCTCCCCATCTCAACTTTTCTCCTCATTCCCATGCCTGTCCCCAGAGTGGGCTCCTATGTGTGGCTCCATGAGTACTCTGGCAAAGCTTCCTTGCCAATCATCATTCCCATGAAGGTGTATTCATACTAACGGTTTATGGTGTTGGATATTTAAGGCAGATTTGCATCCCAATAGCAGTCAAAACCTGAAATACAGAGTGGGTTATTCTGGCCAGGAAGCTTCTAGGTAACCAGTTGGTCAAATTTTATTTTAAAGTAATTATGTCTTTTAAGAGCTCCTGGATTCATACTACGTTGATGGTTGTTTCCTCTTCTTTCAGGTAAGGTCATCCAGGCTAGAAAAATACAGAAAAACAAAATCAAAAAAGACACTTGTAGAGAATTATTGAAGTTACTGATGAGAAGGTGATACAGGAAACCACAAAAGTAGGAAGGAATTTTCTTATAGTTTACTCACTCCTTTGACATTCAATAACCTTTCACTGTGTGCCTATGATAAGCTAAGTGCTGTGCCAGGCCCCAGAGACACAAAGATGATTGTATTATCTACCATCTTGGAAGAGAGATATATAAAAGCAAATGAATAATAGCTAGAATATGCCTAGACAACACTTCTGTAGGACAGAGGATATGAATGCCACTAAGGGAGTAAGAACATTCATATTAGAAGAAACAGCATGGGCAAAATGCAAGGTCATAAAAGAACTTGGCATGTTAGGAGAATACAAAGCAGCTCAGAGCAGCCAGAGCATATAGTGTTCAGAGGGGGAAGTAGGTTTAGGGCCAAAAAAGGAGTAGTCTTCCCTGCAGGGTTGGTTCAGTTCAGCCACGCTGGCACAACCTTATCCTTTGGTTGGTTGGTTGGTGCTCCTGCCATATCATTTATTAAAACCATCACCCCTGCTTTCTTTATATTAATTATAAAGGGTAGAGAAAGCAGGTGGGAGTTGATTTTAAACAGAAAATGGTGAAATAATCATGCATTTTAATAGAAGGAATATAACTCTGGAGCAGTGAAGAGAATGCATTAGAATCAGGTAGATTGGTGCCCTGGAGAAGAAACAGTAGGCTTCAGCAGTCTGTGCATGACCCTCTGGTGAGGTGAGTGTTTTGTTTTGGTCTCATCTCCCCTGTTACATGTGAGCAGTTGAAGGACAAGCACCATCCTTCTATCTTTAGCACCTACGTTATCACTTGCTTTGGAGTGTGTGTTCAATAATTACTCATTGAAGAAATCAATAAATGGAGAATGAGCTGAGATGTCGAAACCCTGTGCTAGACGATAGTGGTGCAGAGGGAGAGAAGCAGCCAGGTGTGGAAGATATTTCTGAAGTAGAAACAACAGGACTCAGAGGAGGATCTAGGTGTGGGAAACCAGGGTAACAAAGCACCAGTCATATCCCTTGGTCTGTAAATTAGGCTCTGAGTGCCTTCATGTCTTCATGAGATTGCCCATGCAGGAGACAGACACGTTTGAAGGAAAGTTGAGGTGCATGCTTTGTAAAGATACAGCACTGGCCTTGGTCAGGGTGGGTCACTTGAGGGGTGTGAGTTGAAAGGCATCAAGAAGAGAGTTGCTACCCCCATCAGTCCTTCATATCCTCTGTCCTACAGAAGTGTTGTCTAGGCATATTCTACCTATTGAAAGACTTCATTTCATACAGATACAAGGATCTACTTGTAATTTTTGACAAGGTTCTAGAAAATTGAATGTGAGAAAAGGCAATTTCCAGTTAGGGCCACAAAAAAGCACAGGCCAGCCCTTCCGTTCCCGTCTCCCCTTCCTTCTGGTTGCAGCATGGATGTGGTGGCTGGAGCTTAGGCAGCTTCTGGGACAATGAGGTGGAAGTTGCATTCTTAGGATGGCAAAGCAATAAGAAAGATCCTGAGTGCTGGACAGCGTGGACTATCATATTAGTCCTCATTGCCTATCTTTGAATTATATATGAGAAAGAAATAAATCTCCACCTCGATTAAGTCACTACCACTTTGACCTTTGTTAAAATAAGAAAACCAAATTTTTCGTTTTTTTGTTTTTTTTTTTGAGACAGAGTCTCGCTCTGTCACCCAGGCTGGAGTGCAACCTCACTGCAAACTCCGCCTCCCATGTTCAAGCAATTCTCCTGCCTCAGCCTCCCGAGTAGCTGGGACTACAGGCACGCGCCAGCAAGCCTGGCTAATTTTTGTATTTTTAGTAGAGACAGGGTTTTACCCTGTTGGCCAGGCTGGTCTCAAACTCCTGACCCCAGGTGATCCACCCACCTTGGCCTCACAAAATGCTGGGATTACAGGCGTGGGCTACCACACCCAGCCCCAAACCAGTATTCTAACTAATGTACCTCCCCAGCCAAAATAATTAGAGATAAAAAGGTAAATATCCTGGAAATAGTAATCAAATTATTTTTTAATCCTAACTTAGGTACCTATAATCTTTAGCATAGAATATTAGCTGCTCTGAGATACATTATCAAATAAGTGAGTTGATTGAGAGTTGGAAGGAGACTAAGAAGGAACATCAGGCGAAGGGGAGATAGAGGGGCCATAGAAAGAGAGACTGGCAATGCCCAAAGACACCCTTCTCCTCAGCTCCAGTCTTGTCTAGGGTCTCTCCTGGTACACAGAGAAGATTCAATGTTGATTAGATCAGTAGGGAAGGCTTTGTAGAGGGGATGGGATGGCTGCAAAGAGAGAGAGGCAAGACTGCTTCAAACTGACATTCTTGGATAATGAAAGCAATAGATGTCACAGTATAATTTTTAAACTGGAGAGAAAGCCAAAAGTTCCCTCTCTGCCTCTCTCTTTTTTTCTTTATCTATATTTGGGTGCCAATTATACCCAATAAAGACAAACTCAGTTTGTTTAATGTCAGACTGTAGATATTTGTGATCTGGCAAAGGGCAATCCCTTTGCAATTTTGGAGCCTGTCATCAGGATTAATGGACCTAGAGAAAAATGTCTGGAGCAATGTTTGGTCCTTCAAAGACCCTCAGGTCCAGATCCATCATGGCTGGGCAACCTCCCAGAGCTGCTCAAGCACATCCTATGATTCCCTATTGCTTGGTGGACTGCCAAGCCTGCTGCTCCCTTTACCCTCCCCAGCTCCACAGAAAAGTTCAGAAAGTGCAGGCTACTCCCACGGGTCACCTGGCAGATGCCCAATCCTTCTGTGGAAGAGGCTGACCCTGCAACCAGGGAGAGCAGCGTTCCCTGAAATGACTTATGGGTCTTCTCTTTGCAATCTAAGAAGCTGCCAATGGGGTGCTAACGCCTGATGCAGAGAGGGCTACCTCTTTTAAGTCACTGGTAGCATCCTCTTTTCTTGGACCACTCATTTGCTGTGTGCCTTGAAACACCCTTGGAGCAGTGGATGTCATGGAGAACAAAATAGTCATCTAGAGGAAAGGCCCAGGCTCCCTCAGAACCTCACACATATCCCTGCAGCTATGTGAGTATTGTTTACCTCCCTCACTAGGAGGAGAGAAGTTCCAGTCACTCTTAGCAAAATCCTGCTATACCGGCTATCACAATGGACTTCAAGTTTCTGACGAGATATGGAGATACATGTTATTCAGCTTTGTACCCATCTCCGCTCTTCGTCTTAAGAGCTAATCATACTCCTCGGCAATTTAATGCTTTTGCAATAATTCTCAACTTTTGGTGCATCTCTGATTTTTTGTGAAGCTTTAGAAAATTATACATGCCCATACCCCATGAATGGATGCCCGTTATGTAGGTGTGGGACAGGCGCTCTGCTGTGAACAACTGTTGTTTTTAATCTGCTCAGCATTTTCTACCAGTTAAGGTGAAATCACCTCATTCTTTCCCTGGGAAACAATACCCCAGCACCACACACTGCTTGGAAGGGATGTTAGTGAAGATATCTCCGTAGGACCCCAACAAGTATGGGCATGAGACCGAGCAAGGCCATTGTTTTCGTTCAGGCTGCTACAACAAAGTCCCACACCCAGGTGGTTTATAAGGAACAGAAATTGATTTATTGCAGGCTCTGGAGGCTGAAAGTCTGAAATCAGGATTCCAGCATGGTCAGGTTCTGGTGAGGGCCCTCTATCAGGTGGTAGACTGCTAACTTCTCATCGTATACTCATATGCAGAAGAGAACAAGCCCCGTGACCTAATCACCTCCCGAAGGCCCCACGTCCAAATGCCATCACACTGGGGATTCAATTTCAGCATATGAATTTGTGGGGGACACAAACACTCAGTCCATAACCCAGTCTCTCCCAGAATGAGAACCCTGGATGAAGAAAAGCAAGAATGGACATTTATTGGAGTGGATTGCTCTGGCGAGGCCTCACCAAGTCCGTTCTGCCCATGGTAATGCCCAGCTCCACCCTGCCTCGTCCGTTCCCAGGCCTGGTTCCTCAGCTTTCCCTTCCTTCTGTGAGCACTCTGTCTTCCTGATACATTTCTTGCTCGTTTAATGTTAGCCGAAGTAAGTTTCATGTTTACAACCAAGTAACCCTGACTGCCACTGGGACACAGGTGATTTTTAAAAGCTCTGCAGGTGCACTGGCCTATGGAGTTGAGCTGGGAAGCACTAGCCACCTATGCTTAGGGCTCTGTGCTAAGAGTTCCATGTACACTTTTCTCATTTAACACTCACAAAAATCCAACAAGTGAGGAAACTGAGGCATCCAGTTGGTAAATGATCATTCTGAGATTTGAAAACATTTACTCCCAAAACCTCTCAACCCCACTGATAACTGTTTTCCAGTGGCAATGATATCTCATTCTCTTGGTTTCCCATGGTTCTTGGACTCTTTTTAACTTTTCATTTGCTACCTTTTATTATACTTATCATGTGTATCTAGTAATCCGCATTACTGGACTATAAGCTCCTTGAGGACTGTTTAAAAGTAGGGCAGCTCTTAACCCTTAATATGGTACCTTTCGTGCTGCTATACTACATATAAATATTCCCCTGTATTTGTTGAATAAGTGAATGATGGTAACTGGTTACCACACAGCGTGAATTAGTGAATAACCAGCCACTGATGAGTTCATCCTGAAGCAGAGAGAGCAGGAAGTGTTGGCATGGGCTGACATAAACATATGGTCACGAAGGCATTTCTTGGTCTAAAGAATCATCAATTAAGGACTTTCTCCAACCCTGGAAATTCTTTTTCCTGCTCCCTGACACAATGCCCAACCTGAGCTACCCTTTCCCAAACATCTTACTTTCCTGCCTGTTCAAGTCTAACAAACAGTGGAAGAGAGCCAGATAGGATGACTTGTCCTCCTCAAGCACAGAGAACATCGTAATTTCTCTTGGTCATCCAAATATAGAATCTCCATGGGCCAGAGCAATAAGCTGGACACAAAGAAGTTAACACAGCCTTAGGATTTCCTGGGTTTTACAAGCTTGCCCACTTAAGGAAATGCTACTAACTCTTCCAGGATAGTGATTTGTAATTTGCTGCATAAATATTCTTAGTTTGCCTCCTACCTGCCACTTAAATGAACTGAAAGAGAATCCAGATCATGATGTCTGGCCACAGGGCTTTGGTTCAGACTTGAAACCAGTCTATCTGTCCATCTATCCATTTACAAAGTATTATTGAGTACCAGCTTCCTCCCAGGCACTGGGCTCTGCTGTCTTAAAAAGAGAGGGTTCCAATTATTAAGGATCTTATAGCAAGTAGTGGAGACCAACCTGTAAATAGGCTAGGCTATTTGAACATGGTGTGGCAAGGGCTAAATTGAGATAAGCACAGCTTGGGAGTGGATAGGAAAGACAGGAACCCAGCCTTGTCACATGGAGTGGAGCTGTCTGCAGAGTGCTTTTAACAAGATCTTTCCTTATGCAGAGTTTTACTTAAACCAACCCTCTCTAGACTTTTACCTAAACCAACTCCGGGAGAATCCTTTCGTCTCAATTATTCCCTACCCAAAACACTGCTTTATCATGATTGGTGCCAGGTTGTAAGTGACCACAGGGTAGGTAGGCTAGTTAAGATGGGATAAGATTGAGATATCAGGAGGTCAGGCTTATTTGAGCCAACATTAATCGAGCACTTACTACATGCTCAGCAGTATACTATGAAATTCATCAAAGTATCTCATTAAAGCCTCACCATAAACTGATTTCATAATATAGGTATTCTGACTACTATTTTCTAGATAAGTACACTGAGCCTCACATAGATTCAGGAACTTGCCTAATATCTCACTGTAGTGAAGCCAGACTTCAAAGATCTCTGGCTCTATAGCATATAGAGTCACTATTGCACCTGCTTCCCGAGGGCAGGCCTGTGGCATATACTTTTTTGATAAAGATTTCACCCTAAAAAGGACTTTTCAAATTCATTATGGAAACAAATGCAATTTTGAGTTTTGTTGTAAAATAAAATATCTACCTGCCCCAACTAAATTCTTAAAGTTGCACAAACATGTTCAATATTTTATAAGTTCAATGGAGATTCTCATAATTATTATTGACAGTAAGTTAAGGGCAATTTCCAATGTGCAAGGTGAAGCCCCTGGGCCTGAACTTCTCCATGGCCCTCTCCTTCTGAAAGACTTCCCAGATCCCCTCCATAAAGATAATTCTCTCCCACTCACTCGGCCTGACTTGTGCCTCTCTCTCCTGAGAATCTGCAAGCTGTGGAGACCAAGCCAAGTTTTTATTATTGTCTTTTGTATTTCCCTTGCAGCCAGATCAGTGCTAAACCCATAGTAAGTCCCCGAGATATGTTCCTTAAGAGTAACGTGTATTGAAAATTTTGGAAACAATGGCTCACTCTCAACATAAGCAATTGCATTCCTTGCTACTCTGTCCTTTAAATGGTTTCCTGAAATATGAACCGAAAGAGCCCATCACCCAGGACTCTCTGTGTTTCTCATAATACACTTTGCAACATGCTTCTATACACATTTTTCTGAGAATAAATGAGTAGCACTCAAAAAGACTTTTAGCTATGATTTGAGACATACATTATGATCAGGCACAAACTTTGTTACTCTGTTATTTTGAAATTAGAAAATTAAGTTGCAGTCACACACACACATTTAGTTCAAAGGCCTTGTTTATTTCCTGAGTCTCACAAAGATGTTAGTTTGTAAAATAACCTGAAAAATCACCTATGGCAAATTCTTGCCAGACTTGGATCTCAGAAATGCTGCCTTCCTCAAAAGTCTGTTAGAAAGTCTGTGGTGTGTAATTAAATCAAAGCCGTTTGTTATTACTCTTTTCAAAGCTTTGAGCCTGGGTATATCAGCCTCTACAGCCAAACCATTTCACCAGACACTCGGCACTTGTTTACTCCAGCTGCCTCCAGGAGTTCCCTCTGGACGGCCTCCCAAGCTGCCGCCAGGACTCTTCCCTCACCTCCATTCATCTAAATGTGTCCAGATGGCTCTGGCTTGGTCTGGGTTACAGAGCCTCATAGAGAAAGCCTAGGACATTTGGGGGTACAGTTGTGAATTGCTCACTATGAAACCCAACTTGGGATCTTTAAAATGTTGCTATATCTTTTCATTGACAGCCACAGGCAGTTGGTGGAAACACATCCTGGAAGAGAAATTTGAAGCCACTCTGGAAATGCTCCGTGTTTCAGCTGAGAGACTAATACTCGACCACACAGGACTATAAGCTCCACAGGGCTAAAAGCCACATCTATCTTGTCACCGTTGTATCCCCAGCGTCTAGACATGGTACTGAGACATAACAGGTACCCCACAAATGTTTGTAAAATGACTGAAGAGTTGAAAAGGAAATTTTATAATAAGCTAGCAATGTCATCACTGCTACAGACGATGTTTACGAACCTGTTTAATTTCTTTTCCCCCACCAAACTGACTAACCAGATGGACTGGCTGTCGAGGTATTTGTCACATAAACCTTGAGCTTTGCCGCTTGGGTTTGACTTTGTCCCATCTTTTCAGCACACACAGGAGAACCACTGTCAAATTCCTGAGTAACACATTTGTGAATAGAATTTTTCTTCTCTTGAGCACTATTCAGTGGAACTTTCTGTGATGATGACAATGTTCTATTTAAATAGCCTCATGTAAACTAGTGGCTGCCATGTTAGACAGCAGAGATCTAGATATTCTAGATTAACTTGTCAAGTTTCCCAAGAAGGAGGCTGGGAATGAGTGGTCCATACCTTGCTAACCACAAACTTTCAGATCATCAGGCTGGTGGAGAGGACTTCAGTTTCTTACTGTGACAAGCCCAGTGGGCTAAAGCAAGAGTCCCAGAGTCATGTCCTGAGCACTTGTGACCATGATATACATGTCCTTTGAGTTTTATTTGTGCAGTTTGGGGAGGACATGATGATGTTGAGTCCTGCTCTGTACAGCCAATGGCATTTCTCAGGTCCACAGCCCCAGTATGTCACTTAGTCCCTGGCCAAGCAGGGGTGAGGCTGGGAATAGGAGTAAGCCCGTGGCAGAGGGTCTCAACATCTAGAATCTGCTTTTCTAACAAGCACTCCAGTGGAGTCTGGCATAATCGGGCCCCAGACCACACTGAGCAGCAGTGCCAGTGGACGGGTCACTACCTCGTGTCTCTGGCTGAACAGTAATCCTCAGTAGGTCACTATTTCCTGGAAAACTGCCTATACCTCACCAATCCTGACATGCCCCTTCCCTACAAGGTTCTCCTTTCCTGCTCCTCTGGGCAGAATCCACAACAACCTTCAGAATACTGCTCTATGCCATTTCCTTAGGGAAGCCTCTCCACCCACATCACCATTTGTCACTCAGTCACAGCATATGAGTTGGCCATGGACACACGCAGGGTAGAAAGCAGACTAACTCATCTCGGCATACCCAGTGCCAAACCCCAATGCTTGGCCCAGTACAGGTATTTATTACCCCATACTTCTTGTTCAAATTTCTCCAAGTTCTCTTTTTAAAGAGGAGTGAGTGCCTGTGACGATGGCGACTCATCCCTCAGACATTAATGTCATACCAGGCACACAAAGCAAATGAGAGGATCAGATGGGAGAAATGCGAGTGGCTTAGACATGGGTGAAAGGCTTTAGGCTGCTCATGCTAGGGGTTTGTTTCAGTTGAAATCCAACTGCGTATCTTAATCAAAAGCCCAAGGCAGGACAAGGGGGTGGGAAGGGCCACCGAGTGGACTGTCATTAACTCTGGACTGTGCCCACATGCCTCTTTCCCACAGTGAGCCAGGACACTGAGGAGCAGGGCTCAGAGCCAACCGTCCCACCCCTCAACACACACACATCCAAACCAGGCCACATTTCACTCGTCTCTTGCCATGACTGGCTGGGATTATTGTCTACTCAGAGCTACTTGCCCTGTTATACTGTGGAAATTTTAAATAACTTATTGAGCCTTGCATGTAATGTATCTTCCAAATTAGCCTAACAAGGTTAACAACCCTAAGTAGGAAGGAAGGAAATTCCACCAGGAGTGGGGAAGGGGAGGTGGTGTAGGTGACCTAGATCATTTCTGCTCTTCACTGAGTCTCCGTATAGCTTACGAGGGGGTTCACAGCCATTGCTATCAGATAGTGGATTTGGATCATAGGTGGGTGAAGGCACATTGGACTTAGCTCCACTTTCTGGATTTCTGTTACAACAAGCTATTATTCATTTGCTTTTATATATTTAACAAGCATTTTCTGAAGTTTTGCCATATGCAAAACACTGTTTCTTTTTTTTTTTTTTGTCACCCAGTCTGGAGTGCAGTGGTGCGATCTGCG
The DNA here is from genome assembly GCF_009764315.1 of Trachypithecus francoisi. Lineage (NCBI taxonomy): Eukaryota > Metazoa > Chordata > Mammalia > Primates > Cercopithecidae > Trachypithecus > Trachypithecus francoisi. Next base: position 106,436,285 of record NW_022681470.1, on the reverse strand, counting down.
CTCACTGCAAGCTCCACCGCCTCCAGGGTTAACGCCATTCTCCTGCCTCAGCCTCCCTAGAAGCTGGGACTACAGGCATCCGCCACCACACCCAGCTAATTTTTTTGTATTTTCAGTAGAGACGGGGTTTCACTGTGTTCGCCGGGATGGTCTCGATCTCCTGACCTCGTGATCCGCCAGCCTCGGCCTCCCAAAGTGCTGGGATTACAGGCTTGAGCCACCACGCCCTGCCTGCAAGATACTGTTTCAAGCACTCTGAGATACAGAGATGAGTGAACATGGCCTCCACCTTCCCCAAGGAACTTGCCGTCAGTGGGGAGCCTGATCCACAGGCTCAAGAGAGGAGCTGGGCAGAAAGCCAAGAAGGGGGCAGAGCTGGACAACTAACAAATTCTTTAGTGTTTGTTATTTCCAAGTGATACCCTGTTTGTCCTCTAAAAGAAAGCAATTTAATATAAAATGTATTTAAGATAACACCGGTAAACGTTGTAACTCCAAGCCATGTTGAAGGAGGGGCTAACAACCTAGGCTAAAATGGTCCTGCTGGCTACACAGCACTCAGCCCTGAGCATCACAGAAGTCAAGGAACAAGAAAGGGCTGGTGCATTGGCTCACGTTTGTAATTCTAGCATTTCGGGAGGCTGAGGCAGAAGGATTGCTTGAGCCCAGGAGTTCAAGACCAGTCTGACAACATAACAAGAACCTGAGATCCCATCTCTACAAAAAATTTAAAAATTAGCCAGGCATGGTTGCACATACCTGTAGTCCCAGCTACATAGAAGGCTGAGGCAGGAGGATCACTTGAACCCAAAAGGTCCAGCCTGGCAGTGAGCCATTGTTACGCCACTGTACTCCAGCCTGGGCAACAGGGAAGCACAGGATGGGCTTGTGAATAGGTGTTCCAAAGTCACCTTTCTCAGCCCCCTGAGCTCATTGCTGCCTGCCCTAGCTGCATCCCTTCCTTGCTCTCTTGTCTCAGGCCAGAGATTGGATTCCTGGTCCTCCTGGTCCTCCTGGCCTCCTATGAACAGAACCCTCCATCTGGGCTGAGGAAGTCCGCCTGTCCTGGCTGCTGGAAGTGCCAGAATGAGCAGTTATTGGGGAGATGGGGGATGGGTACACAGTGAGCCCCTCTTCCAGCCCCCTGAGGCCCAGGTTACATCCAGCACTACTGAACAATATAAAGCACCAAGTTTTACCTCCAATCTGTTCCTAATCAATAAAAATACAATAAAAATGAATCACTAGAAGGGGAACATCACACACCGGGGCCTATCATGGGGAGGGGGGAGGGGGGAGGGATTGCATTGGGAGTTATACCTGATATAAATGATGAATTGATGGGTGCTGACGAGTTGATGGGTGCAGCACACCAACATGGCACAAGCATACATATGTAACAAACCTGCACGTTATGCACATGTACCCTAGAACTTAAAGTATAAAAAAAAAAAAAATCACTAGAAAACTAAAATTTTATAAAAACAACTAAGGGTATGGCCATATTGGATGCCGCTTGGATGTTTCAGCAATGCCAAATTTCTAAAACATTTTCTGGATTTTAATTCCTGTATTTATCTCATGGCTGTCCAGAAACAAACATTTTACAGAGAGGCATGGCCACAGTCCATACTTTAAGTAGCACTGATCTGGACCAAAGGTGGGCAAACCAATTAAATACCTTCTCTTTTCCCAGGAAACTTACCAGCCAGCTAGCTCACTCTGGAAGATGAGGCCAGCCACCCCCAGAAGCTATCCTGTCCGGAAAGGCTTAAATATCATCCTCCCTCACAGTCAGATCTCTGCTGGGGTAGTAAGGCACTGACGCCCCACTTCACATGCAAGATAATCAACGGTGGACTCAGCCATCCACCCTCCTGCGTGGAAGCCCAGGATGAGTTCAACACTTTTCATATGTCATTTCACTTTATCCGCATAGCAGCGCAAGGAGTTGGGCATGTGTTTCCCCCTCTAGACAGGTGAGAACCTGAGCTTCAGAAAGATAATAACTCAAAGCACACAGCCAGTGAGTGGCAAGTCTAATACCGGCCCCTAGGGCTCCTGACACTAGGGCTTGTCTCCCTCGTTGCACGGTGATGCCTCTATGAGATGGCAGGACCATGGGAGTCAGCCCTGGTGGAGATCAAGAAGACCTCTGTGGCCCAGGGGATGCTAATTAGACACCCTTGGGAGCCCCAGTAGCTGGAGAGTTGGAAGTACTGTAGGAATTGCTGTAGGAGGAGCAGAACTTGGCAGTAGGGACACCCCAGGAAATCTGCCCTCCCCCAACACGCACACAAGAAAACATAGCCCTACTTGAGAGCTGCTTGGTCCGGGATGGAAATGTTCCTTTCCAGAGGGACTGTGGGGCCCACCACCATGTTGTGAAGCCCCGTGGTGTTACACCCATAACAGAAACCAGGATTCCATGGGATGGAGCCAGATCTGTGCTGCTTTGGCAAAAGACAGGCCACCATGGGAATGTGACAACTTGCCTAACCCTATCTCTACCTGTGAACGTCCCTCCAGGACCTCTCCACTTATCCTTACCATGGTGAGCTCATGTGAGAGCAGGGGATGACAGAGGTGATACTGTTGATATTTGGAGAGAGCATTTCAATCCCAAGCAGCCAGGGTGTGTCTCTCTGCACCTCTGAGTGAGGAATCACAAACTCAACCGTTAATCTATAAAGAGAGTCATTCTCCTAGCCCCTGGAACATGCCTTTCTCTGATGATGGCTGTGGGTAGGAAGAGGCTGATGGTTCTAGGCCTGTCTGTGTATGAGCAAGTATATGGAGATAAGGATAAAAGGGTGAAAATCCACATGTGTGTTCATGGTCATGTGCCCCTGTGACCTTGCGGGTGCTGTGGGCCCCTGTAACCACATTTCAGACCTTGTCATCTTCCACTGCAACCCAGGGGCCCCCAAGATCTAGCACTGCAGAGGCCCCACTGCGGAAGACAGTCAGAACGGAGCGGGCCCGCCTGTCCCATGCTTCTTGCCCCAAGACTACTGCCTGGGAGACTCTGGGCTTTGCAGTTCTTGGCCACATGCCTTGAGAAGGGATGGGAGTCTCTGCAGGGCAAAAGATGCCTTCTGCCTCACGTGGCCCCAGCCAGACTGTAAGTAGATAGGGAGAAGGCATGGAGCAAATTGGAGACTCTGACAGGGGATAGATATTACTTGCTTCAAGGGCTCTCATCTCCCTTTCTGGGTGGGCTCAGAAAGCTGGGTACCAAGGGGCACTTAAACCCACTTCCTTCTGGCATCTCTGAAAAGTACCCAAGATGTGAGAAACTAGGAGGGCCTGAGCACCATCTGATAGGAGAAGAGGAAGGGGGAGGGTCTTTTCACAGGTCCCACCCCTTTTGGTGTGTCCATGACAATAGTAGAGGGATGGCTTTCTATGACTATGGAAAGGAATAGGAGTGAGGGTGGGGGATGAGGGAGATTCAGAGGAACCTGGACTAGAGTCAGTCTGGATATTTTAACAGGTGACTTTCAAGTGTCTACAGTGTGTCAAGTGCAGAGTTGCCTCATTTCACCCTCACAGCAACTGTATGAGGGGAACACATTATTCCCATTTTACAGAAGAGAAACCCAGGCTTAGAGAGTTAAGCAGTGTGTCCAAGGCCACAGAGCTGAAGAGTTTGAGCCAAGAGTTGAACTCCCACATTCCAACTCTAAATGCTGTCATCTTCCGACACACTACAGTCTCTTCTTCTTCGTCAACCCCACCCTTTTAAGCACCTCTGGTGGCAGAGCCAACGCTTTCCCTGAGCGATTTGTTTTGGGAAGCCGGCGTGGCAGCCAGCATAACTCTCCCTAGCTCCTCTCCAGACTTCATCTGCAACAGCAGAGGCGGACCCGCCATCCCCAGGGCAGGCCTTCCCGCCTCAAGCCTCATGTGGCAGTCAGGCACCTAGCTCCTGCACCCCTACCAAGTACACCCCTGCCTCCTTCTCCCTCTGTCAGCAGCTTCCTGAGGGCAAGGCTTGGTTGCAGGTGGTGAGGGACATTGAGTCTGAGGAGTGCTAGTGTGCCCTTCTTCACCTTTAGTGCCTCCTGCCATTTTAAAAGACATCAGAGTCCAACATGGCCCCATGCTTGGCTCAGAGAGGGGATCCTGCAGCAGGGCTTGCTTTTGGTTGTTGATGGAGCCAGGACATAATGAACAGCCCTGATTTTTGCCACCCTTTTAGATTTTGTTTTTCTATAGTTTCTCTAATGTCAACCCAATATGGTCTTAACAACTGTCCCTTCAACACATTATCTTCATAAAATGTTAAAAAAAAAAAAAGTCACTTTGACATATTTGTGCCTGTCTTCTCTCTAAGTCCCTTAAAAGACTTAGGGAATAAAGGAATAAGAAATATATTTCTTATTTAGCAAAGGAATAAGAAAAATATAACCTCTCATGGACAAAGAGAAGGAAGAGAAAACCATTGCTGAGCAGAGCTGGCAAAGCGTTATATGAAGGAGATATGATGATCTCACCCCTAGGACCAAGTCTTGGGACTTGCATGTGTCTGGTAGAGCTGAAGCCTGCACTGAAAACAGGAGACTGGCTGGAAATGTGTACATGGAGGAGTTATACCTCCTGGGTCCCCTCTCCCAGCCAGCACAGCCAGGCTCTCACGCCACCCTGCAAGGAAGAGGCTGGAGGCTTCCTGTCTTGAGGATTGCAGTAGACATTCCAGTCATGGGGGCACCAAATACAGTCACCCCACTGGCCATGGCAAGTCACAGTCTTGTCAAGGCCTACTGGTGGAAAGGAGATACGTCACCCTCCCTGGATTCATAACCGACTGTCCACCAGCAGAGGGGTGAGGTGAGCCAAGATGAGATTCTGGGCCACACACTGACTACCTGGGCAGTTATACCCACATGTGACACAGGTTGTGAGGCAGGGAGATTCATGTGCTGCCTCTGCCACTTACCGGTTGGGAGTTAGAACACAAGATTTACCCTCTAACGTCTTGGTTTCCCTGTGTTATGGAGATTCACGTCTTCCAGGGCTGACGTGGACAATGGGAGAAGACGCTCCTCCTGCAGGCGTGTACTTCTTTGCCTTGGGTCCTCTTCCCTGACAGACTGCTGTCATCACTGGACCTCCAGTTCCTACCATGTCATTGATCAAAGACGTTGGCTCTGGACTCACATATTTCCTCTACCCTCACCTCTCTACGATTCTCCTGGATGACAGCACATGGACATTGACCTGCCAGCATGCTAGCTCCCCAGTTTCTTGAGTGCATTCCTTCCAGTGGCCTTCACCCCTACTCCACTTCCACCATTCACTCCCTTGTCCTCCTCCTCTGGAGGGTCATCACTCATAATTGTTCTGCTTCCAAAAAGATGATCTCAACATCCCACTCTTGCTCCACCAGCTCCTCGCCTTCCTGTGAGATGGTTCAACTCTTCTTACCATCATTGTTCTTTCTTCTCTCCCCTCTGTAGTCCTCCCTGCTTGCTCTGAGCTCATCCATCCTGTTCTATCTTGACTTCTCTCTTGTATCCAGCTTATATTCCATAGTCCACCATTCAATAACTTTTTTTTTTTTTTTTTTTTTTACCAAGACTCTAAATTCCTTTGTCCCTCATACTTAATCACCACTTTTGGCAAAACCTCAGCCCCGGATGAAGCCAGTCACACTTGTCTCCACATCTGTATCCAAGTAGCTGAGCACTTAGTGGCGGTAGAGGAAGTCGGAGAACAGGGCAGACTGGCTTCCTCTAAAGTCATGATCTCCAGCCATTATATATGCTCTTAATTCCTCCCAGAAACCCTCTTGGTTTCCCTTGTCATCTCCTTCCTGCTTTCTGTGATTATTTCAAACCTTCTCCATTTTTCTCATGCCTGCAAACTTCTTCTCATCTCCAGCTCTCAGCAGAGGTCTTTGTTTCCTACTTGTCAGATAAGATAAGAACCACTGGACAGGAAGTCCCTCAGCTTCTAATAGCAAGCATATAAACTACTGACACCTGCATACATCCTGACTTCCTTTACCTGCTCCAGTGGAGGGGCTGCCTGCTCCCCAGCTTATCCTACTCTTTGCGTTCCTACCCTCTTGGGAATCTCACTGTATTGATTATCCTTTCCTCTTGACTGTGTCCTTTCTAAGCCTTTAAATATATGCAACGCCCTCCCATTATTAAAAAGGAAGAGAGAAAACAGAAGGAAAAGAAGGAAGAAGGGAAGAGAAGGAAACAAGGAATGAAAGAAGGAAGGAAGGAAGGAAGGAAGGAAGGAAGGAAGGAAGGAAGGAAGGAAAGAAGGAAGGAAGGAAGGAAAGAAAGAAGGGGCAAAATAGGAGGAAGAGGAAGAAGAGAGAAAGAGGAAATCCTCTCACTTGGTCCTCATTTCTCCCTAGTTATCACCTTCTTTCCCCTCCTTTACAGCCCCAATTCTCAAAATACCTGTCTTCATCTCCTGGCCCCCAATAATGACTCAATCCATCCCGGTCTGGATTCCCACCCCTCTGCTCCACCAAAATACCCACTACCAACAGCATCAAGGGCTGCATGTCTATATTTAGTCCATGTCTTACTTGACCTTGCAGCCACAGCCACCATTGCCCCTCACTCTCCTGTGGCTTCAGGGACACCTGCTGGTTTTCTCTGGCCACTCCCTTTTGAGCTCCTCCACAGAATTTTTCTCCACTCATGGCCTATTAAAGCTTGGAGTCCTGGGCCTTCTTGTACTATGCTTTCTCCCTGGCTAATTTTATTCATACCCACAGTATTCATTATCAATTGCAAATAATGCATGAATCTGCCATCAAGATCCCTATGTCCATCTACCATTTAACCTCATCCCTGGAATATCTCATAAGAACTTTATGTTCCACAGGTTCTCAAACTCATGATCTCCTCAAGCTCTCTTCGTTTTCTGGAACCTGTTTCTCTTCCACCACTCCCTATGCATCACCAGCCATCCAAAAACTTCCCTCTCCTTCACTCCTTATGTTCCATTCATCATCAAGTCCTGTGAGTTTTATTGCCTATATTTCTCCCAATTCAATCTAATCTCTAGCTCTGGCATAACTACTTACCACAGTCCAAGCTTCCATTGTAACTTTCAAGTTCAAATGCTGTGGCACCCCAACTAGTTTATGCTAGACTGTTCTAGGCCTATTTGGATCCTTTGCTAGTCCATATTGCAGTCAGAGTTATCTTTGCCAAACACCTCTAATTACATCATCCCCTGCACAACCTATCAATAGCTTCCCACTGATTTTAGAGTAAACATAGAACTATTTAATATGAGGCTTAAGTGCCTTTATGACTTAACACTCAAGTCAACTATGTAGTGAGTTCTGGGTCACATGGCCTAAATTCACAGCCAGGCTCTACCACTATTGCCAGCGTGATACTGGCCAAGTTACTTTCTGAATCCCCTCATACCTCAGTTTTCTTATCTGTAAAATGATAATATTGGTTGCTAATAATGGTATCTATCTCACAAAGTTGTGGTAATCCCATTATTGGGTATATACCCAAAAGAATATAAATCACTCTATTATAAAGATACATGCACACATATGTTCATTGCAGCACTATTCACGATAGCAAAGACATGGAATCAATACAAACACCCATCAATGATAGACTGGATAAAGAAAATGTGGTACATGTACACCATGGAATACTATGCAGCCATAAAAAGGAATGAGGGCATGTCCTTTGCAAGGACATGGATGGAGCTGAAAGTCATTATCCCCAGCAAACTATTGCAGGAACAGAAAACAAAAAACAGCATGTTGTCAGTTACAAGTGGGAGCCGAATGATGAGAACACGTGAACACATGATGGGGAACATCCACACTGGGGCCTGTGAGGGGGGTGAAGGAGGGAGGGAGAACATCATGAAAAATAGCTAATGGATGCCAGGCTTAATAACTAGATGATGGGTTGATCCGTGCAGCAAACCACCATGGCACATATTTACCTATGTAACAGCCCTGCACATCCTGCACATGTACCCAGGAACTTAAAATAAAAATTGATGAAAAAAATAAAGATAAATGTGTTAAGCACTTAGAGTGGTGCCTGGCACATAGTAAGCACTCATTAGGCCTCAGCCCTCATGACCCCTGCCTCCCCAGCCTCATCTCTCCCCTCACATCTGCTCATCAGTCTGTTTTAGCCAGGCTGGCTCCCTCTCGGGCCCTTGTTCTCACCACGCTCCCTCTTTCCACATGGCTTTTGCATACGCCATTCCCTTTGGGCTTCTATTTTCTTCCCTGGAAGAAGGCACCATCCTGGAGGCACAGAACTCAGGGCACTAGAGTACTTGACCTGAAAGTCACCTTAGGAGCCATCTAGCCATCTCCTCAATATACAGATTGGGAAATTGAGGCCCAGAGTGGGGAAGGGACAGGTCCAGCGTCACACAGCAAGTTCACAGTAGAGCCAGGACTAGAACTTGGGTCCCTGACAATGAGCCCAGAACTCTTTGTGCTGCCCATCACAGCTCACTAGTTCAGTCGCTTAATACATATTAAGCTTCACTTTGTGCTGGGCCACAGGCAGATGTACACATACAGAAATAACTCTGATTCAAGGACAGTTGAGGCCAGAGTTTTTGAAAAAGAGTTTGTATCTGGACTGTGGGAGTCCACCGCAGAGAACAGTCAATGCCAGGCTGACTCAGGCCTGCCCATGGGGAAGGTAGGAGGTAATGATATCAGAAGTGGGCCCTGAAGAAGGAGCAGGGTGAAGCTGGGAGAGGGCACCCAAGGCTTAAAAAATATTATGCATTCTGAGACTTATGGGATGGATGTGTGTTGGGGGAGCTTCCCTAGACTAGTTGAAAACCTGAAGGGAAAAGGGAAAGTGGCAGAGAGAAGAGATCCAAAGGGGAATTGGGGTCAAGCAAAAAGAGAAGCTGGAAGACGAGCAGCCCTGCCTCACTCTTCCGCAGAAGCCTCCCCAAGCCCCCGAGGGCTGCCTTTCCTCCCTCGCTTACTAGGTCAACTGATGATAGATATAGCACCCTCTATCTCACTCCCAGCTCCCCACTTTCAGAATGTTACCTGGTGCCTCTTCCCCAGCCAGGCTGTGGCAGACTTTCCCATAAATAGCCACTACTAACAGAAGCTTGGAGGGAGGCAGCATTGAGAGCCCTGGGTCTGACTCCGTCAGGAAACAAGCCTGGAGGGTTCACCCATGCTCTAGATGTAATCAGGATGTAATGTGGAGGAAGCCAGTCAGGAGCAAAGCCAAGGTTAATACCAAGGATGGAGTTTCAAGGAGTTAGAAGGCAGGGTCGGGGCTGGGGGAGCTGGAAACCTAAGTTAAATGTCTGTCCCAGCCCTGACTATCCCTAGGCAGTGCTGTTCCTCATCAGCCTCTGCCCCTCTGGCAGCCCAGAGCCAGGCTGAGACAGGGCTGGGGACAGTGTTCCTCTCCCACAGCCCTCCTTCCTCCAGCTCCCTGGTCCTGATCTGAAAACCCAGTCACCCTTCACTCACCTAGCTAGGTATCAAGGATAGGACTTATTACCGACTGCCCTGCCATCTGCCCCAGGGTAGTAAATGAAGGCAGAGGAAAACTGCAACCTCCCCATGTTAAATGTATAAAAGGAAAAAGACTCTGGGGCCGCAAGGCTTGAGTGGATCACAGGGAGCGAGCCCCAGACTGAGGGGAGGCAGGGGGTGGTGGAGGAGACTCCTTGCTGGGGACTCCTGCTGGAGCTCTGCGGCCCCTGCACCTTCTGTCCCAGTGCAGACACTGGTGCTTTCAGATAATAACTTAGGCAGAGAGGGGGTGGCAGGGGTTCAAGGGTTCCCACCTTCCTAACATCCCCAGTTTTTGGATATGTGATGTCATCCAATCCTCATGACCAAACAGACAAGGAGGATCCCATTCCAAAAGGTCAAGTGCCAACGCCACACAGCAAATAGATCAGTGGCAGGGAGGCCTAACAGCTGTGTCTTGATTCCTATCTTGAGGCCCTGCTAGGCACTCCTTGTTAGGCATTGTGGGAAAACTCAGAGATGTTTGAGACATGCCCCTTGCCCTCAAGGAGTCTGCAGCTTCACTAGTAAAAAGGGCACACTCAGGATGGTAGCATCCACTCCTGCCTGTGAGAGCCGCCAGCCTGCCAGCCTGCCCTATGGATTTTGGATTTGTCAGTGCCCACATCTCACAAGCCCATTTCTTGAAACAAAGAAAGGAAAGGGAGGCAGGGCATGGGCACAGTTAGCTCTACCAGGGAAGCAGCACAATACAGTGGTTAAAAGTAAGGCTTGTAGAGTTCAGTGTTCTTGGTTTAAACGTCATTCCACTAGCAGAACTAATGAGGTCTGGAACCATGGGTAAGTTCCTTAACTGCTCAAGTCTCAGTTCATTTATTTCCAAAACAAGGATATTGGCAGCACCTGCTCCACGGGTTGCTTTGAAGATGTAATGAGATAATGTATGTAAAGCCCTTAGTGTGCTGCCGCGAACATTGTAAGAACTCTGCTGTCATTAGTACTAAGGGCAGATTATCATAAATGTTAAGATGTAAAAGGCAGCAAAAAGGCAAAAGAAAGGATTAAGGCAGGCTAAAGGAAGAAGAAAAATTATCTATCCTGTGCCAAGTCCTATGGGAACAAGCAATTCATTAAGACTGGAGGAAGGAAGGAGGCAAGGTTGGGAGAAGATCTCAGAGAGAAAGGGGATTTCAGTACGGGGAGTGCAAACAGGATAAGAAGACCTGAAGGTAAGTAAACAGGCAGGTTTTATAGTAGTCATGGTTGCTAAGCCTGTAAAATGCTCTGGATTTCACGGATCTTTTCTCATGTCTGATCTCCAATCATCCTCCCAACAATCCAACATTCCTGTTTTCCAGATGAGGATACTGAGGCTCAGGGAAGTTGAACAGCAAACCTTGGGTCATAAGTAAGAGTCTGAGCCTGAAAACACACCTGACCTATTGTTTCCAAAGCCTCTTTTCCCTGCCTCAGGTCCCCGGGGAAAAACTGTTAGGCTGGGGGTAGGGTGAGGGGGTGGGTCAGCACAGGCCCAGGGCAGTCCCACCTCCTTGTAAAGGTATAGGGAGATGGAAAATGCCCTTCCTTGTTCTCTTCCAAAAGAAAAGAGTCAGAAGAAAATTGGGCCGGGGTGGAAGGGGAGTCAGGCTTTTGAAACACAGTTATAGAAATCTATCAGCTGTCACATGCAGAGCATGATGTAGGGTGCTTTTTGAGATCTGCTTCCATGAACGCATTCTCAGGGTGCACTCATTGCCTTATGCACACTCAATTTACATTGACTGAGCAGCAGGCAGCTCATTTAATCTGCACAGAGACCCTCTGAGGTAGGTGCAAATGTTAAGCCCATTTTCATAGAGGTGCTTAGAAGAGGCCCAGACAGGTTAAGTTGGTCAGAATCCCACAGATAGTAAGAGGAGGTACCTGGATTCACATGTGCCCTCCTGCCCACTACTACGTTCTCCACACCATATGGCACCACCTCCACAAGCCTCAGGCTTTGTAGTGCCAGCTGTGGGGCCCCAGGAAAAAACAGAGCAGGAGCAAAGGGAAAGGGGAGGCCAGTGTGGACAGGAATCCTTGAGGCAAGCTTCCTAGATGAGGTGCACATGCAGGGCTTTGAAGGGTTAAAGACCTGGGAGGAAAACAGGAATTGGAGAAGGAAGTGATTTTCTGAAAGGGGAATTGGCAAAAGTAAAGTTTCTGGGCAAAAGGCTGTTTGGAGTAAATAGTGGGGAATGCATCATCTTTGGGGTAAAGCCTTCTCTGACCTTCCATAAGAGGAGAATAATGAAATTACCTGCCTCATGGGAAGGGTGAGAATCAAATAAGATCTTAATTGTGAAAATACTTTCTGTTTTGGTTTTTTTGTTCTGAGACATGGCCTCGCTCTGGCACCTAGACTGGAGTGCAGCGGCACAATAACGGCTCACTACAGCCTTGATCTCCTGGGATCAAGTGATCCTCCTGCCTCAGCCTCCCAAGTAGCTGGGACTGTAAGCACATGCCACCACGCCCAGCTAATTTTTTATTTTTTGTAGAGAGAGAGTCTCGCTATGTTGTCCAGGCTGGTCTCGAACTCCTGCCCTCAAGCAATCCTCCCACCTCAGACTCCCAAAGTCCTGGGATTACAGGCATGAGCCACCATACCCGGCTGAAAATACTTTCTGAATATTAAACTGCTGTATAATTATGCCAAGTCATTTTGATTATAACCTTATGCTGACAGGCAAGAAAGTCGTGTTCATATTGTGGGGCATAATGGTGAGACAGTAAATAGAATGTGCAGGGTATGAGAAAGAAAAAGTAGTAGAACTGAAGGAGGACCCACAGCCGAGAAGGAAGGGAAAGTCCCCATAGGCATGGGGAAAGGCTACTTGGCAAAGCTAAGTTTGCCTGGGATCCTGGGGCCTCTTGAACAACAGCTGAAGACAACTTCCTCCGGGCTTCTTTAAATAATCTCCATGTCGGTGAAGCCCAGGAGGTCTTTATGGAAATATGTCAGGCCCTTCATCAATTCTGAGCCACCTTCATTCCATTGAGCCTCAGTTTCCACATCTATAAAATGGGGATAACTCAGCTAGTTTGCTGAGTTGCTGTAGGGGATGCATGGGGGGTGTGCAGTGTTTGACATGCACTGAGAACAGCTCAGTATGCTGGGAGTTTTCCAGGTCTCTTTTTCAACTCTGCTTCCCAAAGGTGAGAGGATGGTATCTGGACAAAAAGCTGAGGAACTGGGACTGGGCCCAACCTCATCTTTCTAAGGACAAGGTGCACAGGTGCTCTGGCGATGCTGACTTCTCTCCTTGCCCAATCCAGTTTAATCCGACCACCTTACCGGCTATCCCCGGACTGAGTACCTGCCCCCAGGTGTCCCAGGGCCCCAGCAGGCTGTGGTGGGCTTCTGCTGCCACCTATAGGCCCCATGTGGCACTGCCTCCCCCTGTCCAGCATTGAGGCCAGCATTCCCAGCCTTCACCTCGTTAAAGGGGATGCCATTGCATGTTTCCTCATCTGTCTGTCTGCCTGCCTGCTGCTGTGCCTTAAAGGCAGTGTTTTTCTGCTTTACTTATATCTCCACTATACAGCACAGTGCAAACGCAGAGTAGGTGTTCAACACGTGCAGAATGAATGAATGAGCAAATGGTCTTGCAGTGATGGAGATCACAGAAAAAACAAGAGAAACTTAATTGGGGGTTATTTAATGCCAGCACAGGTGACTCAGAGAGGCTTGTAAATTTCCCTTCAGAGGTTTTAGGAAACAAAGTGATTCTGAAGTGCCTGCGTTAAGGTTAGGGCAAGTGTGCTAGAAGCAGGGGGTGATTCAGGGATTCTGCCATGTGGGAAAGTACAGGTCTCTTCTATTTTTGTTTCTCTTCTTTGGGCCAGGACCTCCCCTAAAAAATGTCCGCAGTCCAGGAAAACCTGAAGGAGGGAGTCACAAATGTGGCCTGGCTCAGTACCGAGTGGAGACAGTTCAATGAGGCTCTCCTTTGGCAACCACACCGTGGCCCTTACCAACGACCCAGATGTGAGTGCCTGACTCGGCCCCTCCTTCCTCCCTATCTCTTTTCCTTCTTGGACCCAAGGCTTTCTTTGCCTGTAAGGCCCGCTCTTTCTCAATTGTCTTTATGAAAACAGATTTAGGGGGTAAAAGTGCAGTTTTGTTACATGGATATATTGTGTAGTTGCAAAGTGTGGGCTTTTAGCTTAGCTATCACCTGAATAGATGGTGTACATTGTACCCATTAAGCAATTTCTCATCTCTCACCCACCTCCCACCCTTCCAAGTCTCCAGTGTTGACTACTCTATTCTCTACGTCCAGGTGTACAATTTATTCAGCTCCCACTTACAAGTGAGAACACGTGATATTTGACTTTCTGTTTCTGAGTTGTTCCACTTAAAATAATGGCCTCCAGTACCTCTATGTTGCTGTGAAAGACATGATTTCTTTCTTTTTATGGCTGAGTAGTATTCTACGGTGTACACACACACACACACACACACACAACGCGTCATGTTTTCTTTATCCAGTCATTCATTGATGGACATGTAGGCTGCTTCCGTATCTTTGCTATTGTGAATAGTGCTGCAATTTTTTTATGTTCTCCACTGTCTTTGACTGAGGAGCTGAGAAGCATATGAACACCCTAGAAAATTCCCATTTTACAGCTGGAAAGCCTGAGACACATAAGGCAAGAAGGATCTCAGAAACCAGAGTCAGGATCAGGTTTATAATCAGGCATCCAGGATCTGGGCCTCAAGCCCAAGTGTCACTGATGGATGGGGAGGGGAACGAGATCTCAGGCAGGGTTTTCTGTGACTGGCTGAGCACACCTTGGCCTCTTACACACTAGTGGCTACTTAAGGGTCTGGACACCTTTCAGTTTCCTTTTCAATGTCTTTATTTTGCCCCCTTGTCTCACCAAGGCTCCCACTTTCTAGGAAGTCATAAGACAGGGCTAAGCCTCCACCCCAGTCCTTGCTGGAAAATGGAAACCCAGAGCACCTATATGATCTGCTGAATCCCACCCTGAGAGCCAACGGTGAAGCCAGGTAAGACCCCAAAGCCAGAGGCTTCTGCACTCCCTTGAGCAGCCCTCTTCCTTTTACCCCGACAAACCCGGCCCTATGGCAGGAGAGGCACTGGCATCTACTATGGTCTGAATGTTAATGTCTCCCAAAATTCATGTGTTGGGACCTAACAAACAGTGTGATGGCATTACAAAGTCAGGCTTTCAGGAAATGGTTAGGTCATGAGAGCCCCACCATCAAGAATGGGATTAGTGCCCTTATCAAAGAGGCTCAAGCAAGCTCCCTGGCCTCTTCAGTCATGTGGGCACACCACAGCAAGATGAAAATAGAGCACCCTCACCAGATACTGAATCTACCAGCACCTTGATCTTGGACTTCCCAGCCTTCAGAACTATGAGCAGTAAGTTTCTGTTGTTCACCCAGTCTAATGTATTTTGTTACAGCAGCCCAAACAGACTAAGACAGCATCCCACTCCAGACCTTCAAAGCTGCCTTTGTCATGGGTTCAGCCAACCTCTGGGTGTCCTCCACCCAGTGCAGCCCTTACACTGTTTGTGCTGAGCCACAGGACCTTTGGTGTCTCTCCCTAAGTCTCCTGCCCTGCCATGGTTGGGCAGTGCTGCCTCATACCCAGCTAAATTCCTCCCGCTACCATTGCAATTTCCTCCTCCCTGCCTCTGCTCCCACTGGCCCTGAGAGGAAAGAGAAAGGTGTCTCCTAATTTCTAAATATGGCCACCAAAGTCAAAACCATTCCAGGAGCCCCTGGTTCCACCCAGGAGGCCATATCTCAGTCTTTCTGAGATTGAGACAGGATTGAATTTTCAAACCCACCGCAAGCTGGCACCTCCATTCCCGTCCTTAGTCAACAATCTCATGAGTGCTCAGTCTGTGTGCAGAATCCTCTTCCCATTCTGGTGGTAGCAATTATTTTAAAAGTATGATTTGAGACAAAATTGTCAGAGGTGTAGTCACATAAATAGGAGCTGAAAAACACAGTCTTTGATTGGTGAAATAGTTTGTCCAAGTGCCTGACCCCAGGACCAACCTATCCTTATACCTAAGCTAAGTCTGCAACCATATTGGCCAGACCTACACACAGCCTGCCTCAGAGCCCCACTGCCAGGGCCTCACCTGAATAGACCTGAGCCTCTGCCTCTCTGCCAGAGACTCAGAACAACTAGGACTCCTTGGGATCCACCAGCTACATGGGGAATGGGACAGAATTTGCTATCCACTACAGTTAAGGGGAAAGTCAAAAGCTTCCTGAGCCAGGACATGGTGACTGTGAATGGGGCCACCCCAGGCCATCTGACCTCTGCTCTTCTTGTCCCAGGGCTCCTCTTCCCTTTCAGGCTCATGCCTGGGGGAAGGTGCACTCTGGCCCACCCTAGAGCCTTCAGCATTGAGGAACACCCTGCTCTGCTGGAGCTGCAAAGAAGCAGAGTCTGTGATGGAGCAAACAAGAGCTATTAGCTAAAAGCTGGGGGGCTAAAAAGGGGTTTGCCTCTCACTTGCGAGTAGGGAAAGTGACACGGAGACCACCCCCGTGAAGAGCAATAACTCCTCACACAGAGATGGCCAACTTCATTCATTCATTCATTCGTTCATTCATTCATTCATTTCTTCATTTGTTTGCTTGTTCATTCATGGAGTCAATAAATATTGGGTGCTTATGTGCCAAGCATTGTAGTGCTAGGCTCTTGGGGGTACAGCAATGAACTCAGCGAACAAGATAGAGTTGCTACCCTCATAGAATTACTTTCTAATAAGGAAGACATGAACCATTACGATGAGCTAAGTGTTACAGGCATACTAGGAGCACAGGGATTAAAACCATAGATGCTTTCCAATTCTAGGCAGAGCTTGTATGCTGGGTGACTTGAGGGCACTGTTGTCAGCTTTTAAGAAGGTTTGTGACCTGCTCCAGGCTGCTGGGTTTAGAAAGATGGTATGAGTTGGAGACAAGGTATACAAGGGTAAGAAGGTGAAGCCAGTAGCAGAGAGGATAAAGACAGATAGGGTCAGAGTTGGGGAAATCTCATAGGTAAAACGGAGAGAAGTCTCTCGGTGGTGAGAGGAAGGGAGGCAGTGAGAAAAAGCCACCACCAGCAGCTGGCAGCTCTGCAGTCCAGTATGGTCTTGGGAAAATCCATTTTAAAGGATGGGGATGTGGAGTAAGGGCAGATGGCAAGCAGCTAAGAGATAGATGTTGGTGTCGGGAAGTAGAGGTTTCAAATATAGGCTGCCCTGAGAAAGTCAACGGGAAAGGGAATGTGGTGGGTAGGAGGTTGGGAGTGAGATCCAGAGAGAAGCAGGGTAAGGAAGGGTGAGTGTTTTTAAATGCTAGGAGAGCCTGAGTATGCTTATAGGTGGGAGAAGAAGCCAGTGGAAAAAGAAAGACTGAAAATAAGGAAAAAAGAGGAGATAAGAGGAGAGGAACCTGGAGGCTCTGGGAGGGATGCAGAGCCAACAAGCAGGAGGAACACAGGCTTCCTTGAGGAGGGGACTTGCCTCTTTATCCCAAGGAAAAGGAATGAATGTGAGATCCTGAGTTATGAAGAGGGAATGGGAGAAACTTGTGCTAACACATGCACATATGTATTGAAGTTGCACACTTGCAGTCATACTTGCACAAAATAACATGGGTCACCTACACACACATGCACATATGGGTGCATGTATGCATGCCGCCTATCACAAATGCTGGGAAATCACATCACACACACACGCACACCCTGGAAACCAGGCCTGAGGTAGCCCCTGAGCTGTGGGAGGCATCTTGCAGTGTGGAGGGGAGGAAAGCCAGGAGAATCCGTTTCAGACCCGGCACCAGGAGCCACGGCTCCAGGCTTTCACTTTTCCACACACAGCCTGGCTGACTTCAGGGAAACGACTTCACTTCTGGTGACTTTGTTGTCTGAAGGCTGAATGAGGGTGAATCATACCCACCTTGCCCAAAACAGGGCTAGTGAGACACACCTGAAAGAAAAGCTTCCTTCCTTCTGTCTCTTCCTCTGCGAAATTCCCAGTAAGGAGATGAGCACCCAGGAGGCCCTACACACTCTAATACTCCTGACCACATGACCCACAGCATTCACCCAAAACTTATTGCAATAGGTCCAGGTTCTGCTGATGCCAAAGTTCTCAGTCTCTTCCTGCTGTCTTCATGCCCCCACCCACCCCTCACCCAAAAGCCTTCCCAGAGTCCCCTCCCTAGCACCTACTCAACCAGCAGCAACCCAAACCCAGGTGGCAGTGGTGCCAGTTTGTGCCTTGTTTGCATTTCACCACTGGCGTTGTTTCTCTTCTGTGACCTCTCTGAGGATGCTTTGTTGGGTACACCTAGACTATCCTGGAAAAATCTCTAGTCAGGCTTGGCAAAGGCAAAGAAAGGTGGAGCACATGCTACGGACAGCTTCTGAGCCTTACCACCTGTCCCACCTTCCTCCAACCCCAGAGCCCTCTGCCCTGCCCCGCACCCTTGTCCACATTCCCTGGTTGTTTGGATCACTGGGTCTCTGAGGTTACAGGTCTCCAAGAGTTTCTGATCTTTCCTTTAGAAATTTCCACTTGCTGGGGGAGAGATTGGGCTGGGAGGCAGCAACCCTCAGTGTTACCAAGGGAATGTCCACTACCCGAGCATCAGCAAGACCGGCTCCTGGTAGAACACAGGGAGGGGTGCGGAATCCTAAACTCTCCCCACACTGCAAAAGGTTGCTGTCACTGGGGTTTGGGTAGGTCAATATCCTGCCCTGTCCCCAAATGCAGCCATTTCTCAAGGCACAGCCAGTGTTTGCTCTCTGCCTGTTTTGTCCAGGGATGGGAAACATGGAGATATGAGGAATGTGAAGGGTGGTGGTGGGAACTAATGAGAGGCAGGAAAGTGTCACCAAGCCACATACTGAGGGTCGGGGATGGCATCACTTCTCCTCCTTAACTCCTTTGCCAATGCATCCATGACAACCACCAGTATGGCCTCCAACCCCTCAGACTCACTCAAAAAATACTTGCAGCCCGGTTGTGCCCCATTGGCCTCTGTCTGCCTGTGTGCCTGTGCCCTTTCCCAGCGTGTCTGTGGGGTCTGTCCCCTTGCTCTGTGAGGAGCGTCGCACAACAGTGACGGGAATGGTTTGTCTTGTATTTTAGGTCCTTCCGCCTCCCCAAGGCTGCTCATGGAGAACTTGGGCACCGAGGAGCTTAGCACAGATGAGGTAAGATACCCACATCGAAGCTGAAGGCATGGTGCTCAGGCTAGCAGGGAGCCACCTGGTCCGGGCCACAGAATCACCCTGCATAGCATCAGGTCCCAAATGAGACCACTTCAGATCCTTGCCTCCTTATCTCCTACACACCCTTCACATGTGTGGCTTGGTCCCCGAGGGCGATAGAGCACTGCACTCAGCCCTCTCCAGGGGAGGGGTCAGGCCACAAGCTCAGGTTCTGTGTCTGCCCAGAGGGCCTGCAGGCTCAACTGGGCTCCCTTGCCCACCTCCTCCTGTGTGTCATAGACTGGAAGCAGGTGTCCACACTGCACAACGTCTCTTTCCACCTCGAAGGCAGGGACTGCCCTCTCACCAGTGCAGATGACCTACAACAGGCAAGGCTCAAGTGTGTGGCAGGGAGGAAGGCTGGGCAGGGCCCTCTAAGAGGAATGAGTCATTATGCACAGGTTACATGTCAAGCTAGTGGTTCTCAAACCCGGCTGCACATTAGAGTCATCTGGGGAGCTTTTAAAATTCCCAATACCTAGGCCTCATCCCATACCTATAAGATACACAGCATCATCACAGAAGTTCTGTTGGACAGATCTGGATTCTGGACAGCAATAACGAAAGGACTCTTGAGTTTGAGTGGTTCCCAAATACACCAAAGGGACAACTTGGGGAAACAGAAAAGGGCCTCTTCTCTGAAGGTACTTTTCTGGTTGGAGCAGTGAGAGATCTGGTCTCTTAAGAAGGCTTCCCTCTAAGGAGGTGGTGACCAATGAGGTCCTTGAGGCAGACAAGAGAGTGGACAACTGAGGCTGGCTGTGGCCAAGAAGGCTGACAGCCTACAGAGCCCTGCTTAGGAGGTGACAGAGTGATCAGAGAGTCCAGCTAGCAAAGAAAGTCCCCCTAACTTGGCCTGGCCTCTCTTCATGTCTCCTCTCCCCACAGAAACTCTTCCTCAGGACACCTATTCTCCCAACCTCTAACATGCATGCATGTGCATGCACACACACACACATCCCACCACCACCACCACCATCACCAGCTCATTGTACTTTGGCCCTATAGTTATGCCAGGCCTTTATCTCCCCTCCACAAGGGCAAGCACAGGGGCTGCCCTACCTCCTTGCCTCTAATGCCCAGCAAAGTGTGAGGCTCAGGGAAACCTGCTTGCCTAGGACCTGCCGTCAGTCAGGCTCTCAGGATGGGTTAGGGGAGGGGGAGGCTTTAAGAATTATTTAGTGACTCAAACTCTGTCCTGCTCAAAATCCTGGCCTAAAGGGTGTTTAAATACTCCCATGCCTGGAAATATTCAGTGACCTGTCAGGCACAATACCCCCCACCCACCCACCTACGCACACGGGCACGCACACTTTTCACACACTCACACACACATCATCATCAAATGTCATCTCTCCATCAAGTGCGTGTTGGAGTCGGAGAGGGGTGCTTGTCAGGCTCCCAGGAGGGAGGGCCTTTGAGATGCAGCAGGACCCTCTCCTACAGAGCCTTTCCCAGGGGTCCAGGGACTGGAAGCAGGGAGCAAGAATATGCAGGAAGAGCCCGCCACTGCCTGCGTCCCAGGCTGCCGGGGTGGAGGGGGGAGCGACCCAGTCTGGGTGCGAAGGGACTGGATGAGAAGGGAGAAGCCACCTCCCTGCTCCAGGAGCGGCCCGGCAGGGACCTGGACGGGTGCGGGTGCGGGTGCGGCATCCCGGGTTTCCGCGCGCCGTCACTCTCTCCGGGCGTTCCAGGTAGCTGGCGGCAGTGGCAGCCCGCACTCCCAAGCGGCCTGTGGGCCAGGGGAGGGCTGGTAGGAGGCGTTCCCGCGGCTGCCGGCCAGGCTTGGCAATCCATGGATCTGGATGACGTTATCCAGGAGCTGCAGCCACACTGGAAGCCGGAACAAATTGGCAGCAAGGTAGCAAAGCAGGCACCAGGAAGGATGGAGCCCTGCAGGGCTGGAACCGGGACGCGGTGTACATCTGTTCATGCATTTTTCCAGTTGTGAGTCCCACAGGTGCGTACGTGCCAGTGCCCCTCGCTGTGCAGAAGCCAGCCTTGAACCTTCAGGAGACAGGAACCTTTGAGGGACCTCCATATTCACATATACACCGCTGTCCCTTCTCTACCCATGGTGGCAGCAAAGCCTCCAGGCTCAGAGCTACCCCAGCCTGGCCCGTTTGGAATTCCCTGCGCTGGATGGAAGCGCTCACCATCACTGCAGACCCACACAGGGAGCCTTCCCCACCCCTAGCTGAATGCATTTTCCTGGACACAGATGTGGGCAGAGCCTCCAGGCTGATGCCCCAGCTGAATGCTGTATTATAGTCCGTTTTCACACTTCTATAAAGAACTATCTCAAACTGGGTAATTTATAAAGGGAAAAGGTTTAATTGACTTACAGTTCTGTGTGGCTGGGGAGGCCTCAGAAACTTACAATCATGGTGGAAGGTAAAAGAAAAACAAGCACCTTCTTTACAGGATGTGGGGGAAGGGAGGGAAGAGCTTTTAAACCATGAAAGAACTCACTCACCATCACAAGAACAGCATGGGGGAAACCGCCCCCATGCTCCAATCACCTTCACCAGGCCCCTCTCTTGACACATGGGGATTACAATTCGAGATGAGATTTGGATGGGGACACAGAGTCAAACCCTATCACCTGCCTTCTCTGAAAAGCAGCCTTCACTGCCCACCCACCCCAATCCCCTCTGGAGGCTGCTTGTGAGGAAAGTGAGCAAGGGCAGGTGTAAATTCACTGGGGCGTGCAGCTTGTGCTGGAGAGTAATAGGGGCCCCATGCTGATGGGTCTTCTGGGTGGTAGAAGGCCAAGTTCTCAGGAGATTCAGGACCAAGTGTGCAGGCTGACAGACCTACTCTTCCTTAGGGGACAGGGATAGGGTGAGAAAAGGAGGTAGCATTTACAAAATAAAAAGCTCACATCATTAGTAAGACTGTCAAAGTTTCAAGTAGACATAAGGTTAACCCTAGCACTCACCTAACATGCCATCTACCAGTCCATCCCCTCTGAGCCTCAGTTTCCCCACTTGGAATTGGTTCACATGCCCTCTCTAAGGCCCCTTCAGCTCTGTCACACTGTGCCCCATACATTCCATGGTTCCTTCTTCCTTGTCACCCTGCCCAGAGAGCCACTCTCCCATTCCAGCACCTTGTGTCTCTTCTGGAGTGGAACTCAGAGCCCTGAAATACCTCTAACCACTAAAGCTCTGGGGTGGGTGCCAGCCTTGGTACCCTGCTTGTGCTGCTGATGCTGGATAAGCAGGGCAAGAGGTAGAGCAAAGAGCACTCTGCCTGGCAGGAAGAGAGGATGCTAGTTGGGATGTACTTGTCCTCGGCCACTCCTGCTCCTCCCTGGCCACTTTTTTTTTTTTTTTTTTTGAGGCAGAGTCTCGCTCTGTCGCCCGGACTGGAGTGCAGTGGCCGGATCTCAGCTCACTGCAAGCTCCGCCTCCCGGGTTTCACGCCATTCTCCTGCCTCAGCCTCCCGAGTAGCTGGGACTACAGGCGCCCGCCACCTCGCCCGGCTAGTTTTTGTATTTTTAGTAGAGACGGGGTTTCACTGTGTTAGCCAGGATGGTCTCGATCTCTTGACCTCGTGATCCGCCCGTCTCGGCCTCCCAAAGTGCTGGGATTACAGGCTTGAGCCACCGCGCCCGGCCCCCTGGCCACTTTTTAATTCATGGGATTTTTTTCTTTCAGGGCAGGATTGGGAGAGTGAGGAGCACGTAGACACTTTGCTCCATCAAGTGATACAGAACTTACTTTACTGCCAAATCCTACTCACTATGGGCAGACCTAGAAGAAGTAAGTGTGCCTGGGCTGAGCTAAGTACCATTGTTTTCCTTGGACTCTCTAGTCTTCCCCAAGTGTTGGGGACAGAGTAGGGCATTAAGATCAGTGCTGAGATCTTTTTTAAGTGGGATTCTGTGTGGTTGTGCTTAACATTCAAATGAGCACCCTCTTTTGGGCCCAGGGAGCCATAGGCAAAAACCAGAGAGACCCTGTGCCACCCACACATGCTCTGCTCCATGCTAGTGCTTTACTGATGGATGCTGGCACCAACATGCTGGTGGCTTGCTATGTGTGTGACTATGTCCTGGCATATGGGGAGTGGACTGAGTTGCTGATGGACTGAGAGAATTAAGCCAGGACTTTTCAGCTGCTGCAAGCACATGGCTGCGCCTCCAAACTCTACTGCAGTTTTTAGAAGGGACTGGGCTATGAGTACATCTAGGGCATGGCGATGGAGCTTGAAGCGCATCCATGAGCCCTAGCTCTTCAGGTGACAAAGTGCCCAGGGGACTATCCATCTCCATTATGCCTCAGGCCTTGAGCTTCAAAATCCTGGGCCAGCTTCCTTGGTATAGAGCAAGGTCCATGGATAAGAGTGATAAGGTCTGTGAGTTCCTTGAAACTGCATGAAAAATGTGTTCATGCACTTTGCTCTGCAGAGAGAGGCTATAGCTTTCTATAAATTGTCAGTGGGGTCTGCTGGGAAAATGAGATCTGGAGGGAGAAAGTGAGAATTTTGCTGAGCCTGGGACTAAAGGATCTTGCTCTCTAGGGATGCACAGAAGGCATCTGCTTCCTGGCCCCAGGTCTCAACCCTCTGCCTACCCTACATGTGACCTGGAAACATCCTGGAGCCCTGAAAGTGAAATCTGAGCCAAATCCCTAGCAGACTCAGGGCCCTTGCCCCTCTTCTCCTTCTGATAAAAACTTACCTTTTCAGGGAAAATAGGTTCCATCTAGGGTGAACATGTTTCAACCAGAGAGATGCCATTCCTCTTCCCATTCTGAGCTCCTTCTGAGCTCCCTGACAAGGCAAGAGCCTAGTTTTGGAAAGCTGCTGAGGCTTCCTTTCAAAGGCTCATAGGAACTCATAATCCCAGGGAAATCCTTCTACTGAGTGCCTAGGTGTGTAGGTCCCAGGAACTAGACTTAGCCTTCAAGTCCTATGGATGCCTCCATGGAGTCCAGAAAGGGAGAATGAAAAAGCCTGTAATACAATCTTCCTCCTCTGACTGTGCCAGGACAGGGATATTAGGCTGTATTCTTCATTGCAATGCCACACCTCATGTAGAGGGGACTCAGACTATAGTGAGGCCCAAGACAGTTTGAAGTTTGCTCCTTACAGCAGGGACAGCAGCACAGGGTTCTTCCTAAAATCATTCGGATCTCTTGTCTGACTCAAGGGGAAGCACTCTGCATACTTAGGTATAGACCAAGAAGCTTCTTTGCTTTGGAGGATTCTGAACAGAGCATGAACTGAGCATTTCCTTGAATATCAATATGGCTTGTTGCCTGGAATAGCAATGAAAGTAACCTCAACACTCACCATTTTTATCCTGCAAAGCCTCAGCAGGTGGACGTTGGAGGTGGAGTGAAGAGGCCTTCTTCA
Source organism: Trachypithecus francoisi (assembly GCF_009764315.1). Classification (NCBI taxonomy): domain Eukaryota; kingdom Metazoa; phylum Chordata; class Mammalia; order Primates; family Cercopithecidae; genus Trachypithecus; species Trachypithecus francoisi. The sequence goes on along the minus strand of NW_022681470.1, from coordinate 106,412,131 downwards.
CAAGGAAGTGGAGGGTGGTTCTCAGAGGCCTTCTCTTCCTTGACTTGATCTCAGACATACACTTTCACCCCAGAAAGATAATTGCCTATCACAGTAAAATCATCAAAGAACCCCCTGATTCCTTTACCTATCTCAGGTTTTGACCTTGTCCTAAATGCAGAGGACTTTGGAGAAAGTCCACAGGAAAACCTGAAAATAGAATGCTGGAACTTCTGGTTTCCAGTCCAGCATTTGAGGAGCTTGGACGTTGTCACTTAGGTTTACACAAGAAAAAAGCTGAACAAACTAGAAACCAACAACTTTTTTTTTAGATCCACCAGAAAACTGGGGTCACAGGGTAAACCACCACCCCCAAAATTGGAAAGCCAGACAGGCAGACAGAGACAATCACAACTTACCAGAGCAGAAAATCCTGAGTAGAAGCCTACATGGGAACCAGTACTGGGATAGAATAACCTAAACTGTAATTAACCAATTGCTGGAGTTTCAGTGTGAACAAATTTAGAGTTAAAACCTCCAGGGGACTGGGTGTGGTGGCTCATGCCTGTAATCCCAGCACTTTGGGAGGTGGGTGGATCACCTGAGGTCAGGAGTTCGAGACCAACCTGGTCAACATGGTGAAACCCCACCTCTACTAAAAGTACAAAAAATTAGATAGGCGTGGTGGTACACACCTGTAATGCTAGCTACTCAGGAGACTGAGGCAAGAGAATCTCTTAAACCGGGGAGGCAGGGGTTGCAGTAAGTCAAGATCACACCACTGCACTCTAGCCTGGGCATAAGGGTGAGACAAAAAACAAAAACAAAAACAAAACTCCAGGGATACCTAGTCATAATAGGGATGGGGCATACTTTTGTGAGTTTTATCTCCAGAAGCTCTACCATATTCTCACAGTGAAGATCAAAGAAGAAGAATCCCCTTGTACTTCTGTGAGATGGGGAGGAAGATAAGAAGAAGTAGCCATTTTGAAACACTCCCAGAAAACTATGTCTTAGCAAGGTCTGCCCTCAAAACTAAAACAAAAAACAAAAACAAACTATTTCACCAGAGCCTAACTTAATGATGTTTTATCAGAGTGTAATGGACTTGGGGAAGGAAATTATCCAGTTCCAGCACCATCTAGCCTTCCTGTCTCTCCTAAAGGATGGGAGTGGGTAGAAAGTAGGACTCAAAAACACTGTGAAGTTGATAGCCCAGGCAGACGGGCTCATTTAGAGACTGCGACTTAATCATATGACTATAGGATGCTTCCCTTCCGCTCATACCTCACCACCATCTCCCTATTTACCTCATTTCCTTTTCCCGGTACATTATGTCCAGCTTTCAACAGAAAAGTACAAGGCATACTAAAAGACACAGTTTGGAGAGATAAGGTGAGCATCAGAACTAGACTCAGATACGACAAGGATGTTAGAATTATCGGACTACAGTTTTAAATAATGATGAGTAATATGCAAAGGGCAGTAATGAAAAAAGTAGACAGCATTCAAGAACAGATGGGTTATATAAGCAGGGATGGAAATTCTAAGAGACAATTTAAACTAGCTGAAAAACACTGTAACAGAAATGAAGAATGCCTCCCAGCATTTTGGGAGGCCAAGGTGGGCGGATCACCTGAGGTTGTGAGTTTGAGACCAACCTGACCAACATGGAGAAACCCTGTCTCTATTAAAAATACAAAATTAGCTGGACGTGGTGGCACATGCCTGTAATCCCAGCTACTCAAGAGGCTGAGGCAGGAGAATCACTTGAACCCAGGAGGTGGAGGTTGTGGTGAGCTGAGATCACGCCATTGCACTCCAGCCTGGGCAACAAGAGTGAAATTCTGTCTCAAAAAAAAAAAAAAAAAGAAATGCAGAATGTTTTTGTTGGGCTCATTCGTAGACTAGACATGGCCAAGTAAAGAATCAATGAACCTGAAGAAATGTCAATAGAAATTTCCAACATGGAAATGCAAAAAGAAAAGTTAATGAAAAAATACAATATTCAAGAAATATGTGGCAATTACAAAAGATGCACATCATGGGAATGCAAGAAGGAGAAAAAAGAGAGAAAAGAACAGAGGAAATATTTAAAGCAATAATGACAGAATTTCTCAAGGTTAATGTCAGACACCAAATCACAGATACAGAAAGCGCAGAGAAAACCTAAAAGTATAAATGCCCCAAAAAATCTACACCTAGGGATGTCATATTAAACAGAAGAAAAACCAAAGGCAAAGAAAAAGTTTTTAAAGAAGCCAGAGGGAGAAAAGTTTCATTGCCTATAGAGGTGCATGGATGAGAATACACTGAACTTCTCCTCAGAAACTGTGCAACAAGAAGAGAGTGAAGTGAAAAACTTTAAGTGTTGAAAGAAATCCACCCCAAAACAAGAATTCTGTGTCCAGATAAATTATCTCTCAACAGTCAGGAAGAGGCCAGGCACAGTGGCTCAGGCTTATAATCTCAGCACTTTGGGAGGCCAAGGTGGGCAGATCACTTGAGGCCAGGAGTTTGAGATCAGCCTGGCCAACATTGCAAAACCCCATCTCAACTAAAAATGCAAAAAAGTAGCCAAATGTGGTGACACACACCTGTAATGCCAGCTACTAGGGAAGCTGAGGCATGAGAATTGCTTGAACCCAAGAGGCAGAGGTTGCAGTGAGCTGAGGTCCTGCCACTGCACTCTGTTTTGAAAAAAAAGGCAGGGAGAAATAAAGATTTTCTCAGACAAACAAAAAGTGAAAAAATTTGTCACCATACACCTGCCTTGCAAAAAATGCTAAATAAAGTTCTTCAGAGAGAAGGAAAATAATAAGTCATAAACTCAAATCTATATTTAAAAAGGAAAAAGTATTAGAGAGGGAATAAATTAAAGTAAAATAAAAGCTTTCATTTTTCATTCTTAATTGATTTAACAGATAATCCTTTGTTCCAAAGAACAATAGTAACAATGCTTTCAGTGATTATACCTGGTATATAAGTGAAATAAATGACAGTAATATTATATGAGACTGGAAAGATACTCTACGATGTTAGGTTGATGCAAAAGTGATTGCAGTTTTTGCCATTAAAAGTAATGCAAAAACTGCAATCACTTTTGCACCAACCTAATACTTGCACTACCCATGAGGTGTTATAGTGTTATTTGGACATGGACATGGATTATACTGTACACTCTGGAGCAACCACTGAAAAAAGCTTAAAAATATGTACTTGATACTAAGAGAGGAGAAAATATGGAATCATATAAAGTCCTCAGTTAAAAAGAGAGAAGGCAGAAAAAGAGTGAGGACAAAAAATGAAATGAAGAACAAGAGCAATAATAAAAAACAGTAACAAATGTGGTAAATAGTAATTCAACCATATCAATAATCATTTTAAATATTAATGGTATAGATACACCAATTAAAAGACAGAGACTGTCAGAATAAACAAGAAAACAAGATACAGTAATATCTCCACAAGAAACCCATTTTGAATATAAAGACACAGATAAAATAAAAATAAAGGAATGGAGAATAGTATAACAGGCTAGCAATAATCAAAAAGAAAAATGGAATAGTTACATTGATTTTACACACAGCATACTTTAGAGCAAAGATAATTATCAAGAATAAAGAGGGGCATTATGTAGGTATAAAGGGATATTAATCTGCTTGGGCTGCCATAACAATATAAGATAAACTGGGTGACTTAAATAACACAAATTTTTTTCTCACAGTTCTTTTTCCTGTAACATCCAAGATTATGTTTCTAGGTAATTTGGTTCCCAGTGAAGACTCTTCCTGGCTTGTAGACAGCCACCTTCTTGCTGTACTCACACATGGACTTTTTCTATGTGCTTATGTGGGGTTGTTGGGGGAAGTGTGGGGGGAGGAGAGATCAATCCCTAGTGTCTCTTCTTCGAAGAATACTAATCCTAGTGAAACAGGGACCCTACTCTTATGACCTGATTTAACCCGATTATAGAGTCTAAAGACTCTATTTCCACATATAGTCACATTAGGGGTTCAACATATGAATTGGGAGGGGGCAGGTAGTGGGGTCAGTTCTCCAAGAAGTCATAACAATATTTAATATGTAAGCAAGCAATTAATAAAAAGCACCAAAATATGTGTGGCAAAAATTGATAGAACTGCAAGGAGAAATAAATGAATCTGTTATTATAGTTGGGGACTTCCAACACTCCTCTATCAGTACTTGACAGAACCAGCAGGCAGAAAATCAATAAGAACATAGTTGAACTAAACAGCACCATCAACCAACTGGGTCTAATCAACACTTATAGATTACTGTATCCCACAACACTAAAATACACATTCTTCTCGAGTTCACATGGAACATTCACAAGGAAGATCAAATTATTATGTGCCATAAAATTCACCATAACAAGTTTAGAAGCCTAGAAATCATATAGAAGATTATCTCAGATTATAATGGGATTAAACTAGAAATAAACAACAGAAAGATAGCTAGAACATCTCCTCAAAATATTTGAAGATTAAATAACACAACTCTAAATAACATATGGGTCAAAGAATAAGTCTCAAGAGAAATTTTGAAAATATTTTGAACTAAATGAAAATAAAAATCTAATTTATTAAAATTTGTAGCATACAGTGAAAACAGTGCTTAAAGGGAAACTTATAGCATTGAATGCACGTAGTAGAAAAGAAGGAAGACCTAAAATCAATAGTCTAAGCTAAGCATTCACCTTAGGAAACCAGAAAAAGAAGAGCAAATTAAATCTAAAGTAAGCAGAATTAAAAAAAAAAAAAACAGTAAAAATTAGAGCAGAAAATAATTAAGACAGCAAATTAATAGAAATGATCAACAAAACCAAAAGCCATTCTTTGAAAAGATAAGTAAAACTGATATACTAATACTGGAAATGAAAGAGAGGCCATCACTATGGAGCCCATGGAGATTTTAAGGATAATAAAGAAATATTATGAACACCTTTATGCCCACAAATTTGACAACCTACATGAAATGGATCAGTTCCTTGAAAGACACAATCTATCAAAACTCACACAAGAAGAAACAGATTATCCAACAGGTCTGTATTTATTGTAATAATTAAAACAAGTCTATACTTATTTTAAAAATTGAATGGATAACTGATAATAGTAACTGATAATGTTTCAAAACAGAAAGCCCCAGGTCCAGATGAATTCATTGGTGAATGCAACCACAATCATTCAAGGAAAAAAAATACGAATTCTCTACAATTTCTTCTGGCAAATAGAAGTAGAGGGAATACTTTCTAACTAATTGTATGAGGACAACATTACCCTAATACCAAAAACAAACAAAGATATAAAAGAAAGAAAAAACTACAGACCAATATCTCTCATGAACACACAGATGCAAAAATCAACAAAATATTAGGAAGTTGAATCCAACAATGCATTAAAAAGTTATACACCATAACCAAGTGAGTTTTAGTCCAAGTGTGCAAGGCTAGTTCACAATTCAAAAACTGACATAAGGATGGATTAATGTAATCTGTCACATCTAAAAGGTAAACAAGAAAAATTGCATGATCATATCAACAGATACAGACAAGCTTATGACAAAATCCAACACCCATTCTAATAAAACCTCTCAGCAAATTAGGAATGGGGGAAACTTCCTCAACTAGATGGAGAAAATCTATAAAAATCCTACAGCTAACATCATATTTAATGATAAGAAACTATATGCCTGAGTGAGACTCAGTCTCAAAAAACAAACAAAAAAAATATGCTTTCCTGCTAAGATCAGGAATAAGGCAAGGATATCCTCTATCACAACTCCTATTCAACATTGTATTGAAATTCTAGCTAACGTAATAAGACAAAAAAAAAAAAAAGGAAATACATGGCATACAGATAATAAGGAGAAAAAAGAAACAAAACTGTCTTTAGTTGCAGATCACAAATTTTAAAAACCTGTGGAACTAATAAGTGATTATAGCAAGGTTGCAGGATACAAGATTAATGTTCAAAAGTTCACTGCTTTCTTATATACCAATAGTGAACAATCACAATTTGAAATTAAAAACATAATACCATTGATATTAACACCAAAAAAGAGAAATATTTAGGTGCAAATCTAACAACATATGTTAGATCTGTATGAGGAAAACCACAAAAGTCAGATGAAATAAACTGAACATCTAAGTAAGTGCAGAGACATTACAGGTTCATGAATAGAAAGACTCAATATTAGGCCAGGCGTGGTGGCTCATGTCTATAATCCCAGCACATGCCGAGGTGGGGGGATCACGAAATCAGGAGATCGAGAGCATCCTGGCTAACACAGTGAAACACTTTCTCTACTAAAAATACAAAAAATTAGCCAGGTGTGGTGGTGGGCGCCTGTAGTCACAGCTACTCGGGAGACTGAGGCAGGAGAATGGCGTGAACCCAGGAGGCGGAGCTTGCAGTGAGCCGAGATGGTGCCACTGCACTCCAGCCTGGGCGACAGAGCGAGACTCCATCTCAAAACACACACACACACACACACACAAAGACTCAATATTGTTAAAATGTCAGTTCTTCCCAGCTAGAGCTATAGATTCAACACAATCCAAATAAAAATCCCAGTATGTTAGTTATGAATATTAACAAACATTTGAAAGTTTATCTGAGAGGGAAAAGACCCAGAATAGCCAGCACAATATTGAAGGAGAAGAATGAAGTCAGAGGATGACCCTACCCAACTTCAATACTTCCTGTAAAGCTACGGTAATTGAGTATGGCAATGGTGAAATAATAGACAAACAGGTCAACAGAACAGAATAGTGCTCCCAGAAGCAGACCCATACAATGTAGTCAACTGATCTTTGACAAAGGAGGAAAGGCAATTAAATGGGAAAAAGTCAACAAATAATGCTGGAACAACTGGGCATCCACATGCCAAAAAAAAAAAAAAAAAGAATCTAGGCATAGACTCTATGTCTTTCACAAAAAGCATCTCAAAATGGACTATAGACCTACATGTAAAACGTAAAAGTATAAACCTCCCAGAAATGAACACAGAAAAAAGTTTAGGTGACGTTGGGTTTGGCATCTCAAAAAGCAGTATCCATGAAAGAAAAAGTTGATAAATTAGACTTTATTAGCATTTCTCTGTGAAAGACATTGTTAAGATAATAAAAAGACAAACTACAGACTGGGAGAAAATCTTTGCAAAACACATATGTGATAAAGCACTGTTGTTCAAAATATACAAAGAACTCTTAAAACAACTAAGATGTCCTTCAGTAGGCAAATGGATAAGCAAACTGTGGTACATCCATACAATGGAATATTATTCAGCACTAAAAAGGAATGAGCTATCAAGCCATAAAATGGAGGAACCCTAAGTGTATACTGCTAAATGAAAGAAGCCAGTCTGAAAAGGTCACATATGCTTCTGATTATACAACATTTTGGAAAAGGCAAAACTATGAAGAAAGTAAAAAGATCCACGGTTGCTAGGTGTTTAGAAGGGAGCACAGGAAATTTTTGGGGCCATGAAACTATTCTATGTGAAACTGTAAATGTGTATATATGTCATTACACATTTGCCAAAACTCATAGAATGTACAACACAAAGAACTAACCCTAATGCAAACTATGGACTTTGGGGTAATAATTATGTCCATATAAGGCCATCAATTGTAACAAATGTACAACTCTGATGTGGGATGTTGTTAATGGTAGGGGGGAGGCTGTGTATGAGGGAGGATGAAGGGATGTGTGGTAACTCTGTACTTTCCCCTCAATTTTGTTATGAATCTATAATTATTTTAAAGGTCTATCCTTTTAAAAAATTAGAAAAGCTTATTCTGTTTTTTATTTTTAATAGAAAAGTCTAGAGAAGCCTGGGCTCAACATTTGGCATTCCCAGAGTGTGGCAATTTTGTGACTATTGAGCTGATGGGTCCATCTAAGGAAACCAGATGTTGTTAGTCGGCTATTTCTGAGCCCAATGGAGCCAAAGATTATATACAGTCAGTTCTCATTATTTGCAGTAGTTTTGTTCTATAAAGCTGCAGTGAACACTGAATTAGTGAATATTGCACCAGTGTTCCTAGGGGAAATAAGTGTGTGTGTATCTATATCTTACATAGATTATAGTCTTAAATCCTAAAACAGTTCACTCTGGTAGGTTCCATTTTCTTTATTTTACATTCCCTAATACTGTCTCAAATGGAGATGAAGTATTGACTGCCCTATACAATATGCTTTTATGTTTTGTTTTGTTTTTTTTTTTTTTTTTTTTTTTTTTGAGACGGAGTCTTGCTCTGCCGCCCAGGCTGGAGTGCAGTGGCCGGCTCTCAGCTCACTGCAAGCTCCGCCTCCCGGGTTCACGCCATTCTCCTGTCTCAGCCTCCCGAGTAGCTGGGACTACAGGCGCCCGCCTCGTCGCCCGGCTAGTTTTTTGTATTTTTTAGTAGAAACGGGGTTTCACCGTATTAGGCAGGATGGTCTCGATCTCCTGACCTCGTGATCCGCCCGTCTCGGCCTCCCAAAGTGCTGGGATTACAGGCTTGAGCCACCGCGCCCGGCCTATGTTTTGTTTTTTTAACAGTAGAGTTAAAAGAGAAATATTTTATATATCCACATATCTGTCAAAATATGAAAAACAAATAATGGGCTGAAAGGATGAGTGATTTTAAGGGGCAGATTTCCTCATACTAGCTAGAGCCTCTCATCTCGTCTGGCCCCTGTGAGCCTCTGAATGTGTGCTCCCTGGCTGAGCAGCTGATACACCCGGCTGGCTCTGCCTGGGCTGCGCCCCATGGCTGCCTCCCGTCCTACCATTGCACTGGCTGGGACGTGTAGAGAAGTTGAGCCAGAACAGGATCCTGGGGAATAGCTTCCTATGGTCATGCCAGACTCAGAGCTGGAGCAGCAGATGCTCATAGCTCACCTGTCTGCCTGGGCAAGCATGCAAAGATGTGATCCAGGGAGGCCTGAATTCCAATGCGGACACATAGCAACTTACGGGTACACATGAGTCCTGGCTCTGCTGCTCAACCAGCTGAGTGGCCTTGGACAAGTTACTTAGTCTCTCTGCCCCCTCAATTTCCTCATCTATAAAACAGGGATGATATGGATCCCTACCTCATAGGACTCTCATAAGGATTGGAAGTTGTTATTCTCAGTGTTTAGAACAGATCATGGCTCTTGTAAGGGCAGTGGTGTTTTTTGAAGCGCTGCTGTCCACTGTATGATGAAAGGACCTGCTGCCTTGGCATGGCCCAGGGCCTCAGAAAGCCAAAGTCATGGGTCCCACCTACAAATCAGAATCTCTGAGGTGGGCCCAGCAATCTGTTGTAGCAAGCCTTGCAGGTGCTTCTGATACACGTTAGCTTCAGAAGCACTGTTAAAAACATTTTTACATGGGAAATACTTGTTTGGAAGAGATGTAAGGCAAAAATCAGGTGTAGTTACAGAGCCATATATGAGAGCACAGTATTTGTAAGTAAATAACTGAAGATAATTATAGTTTAGTATAGTGTGTGTGTGTGATATGATTCCACCCTACAGGTCAGGCCAGACCAGACTCTCCAGCCCATCACTTTCAAACGGCAGGGTGCCCTGGGGGTTGGCATGGAACCCAGGACAGGGTATAGCAGGACAAGGAGAGAGGCGCACACGTGACTCTAAGAACATCAGTCCCTTCCCACCTAGATAAGGAGAAAAGAAGGGACTCCAGTCCAGTTGGCCCTGGGGCTTTGGAGTCTATCTCCCAGGTCTTCTTTCCACTTCCCAGGAGCCTGGACAGCTTCGGAAAAAGCAGGAGGCTCAGCCCATTCATTCCTGGACAAGGACAGGGAGGAGCACACCAGAGCTCCCAAAGGTAGGGTTCGGGGAGAGGTACGGGGAAGGTATTATCCCGAAGTTAGGCCAATAGTTTCCTAACAAACAAACTCGGGGCTCAAGCTGTGAATTAATCAAAACTTTGAAAAGAAAACCTTCCCTTCAGGAGCTTCAGACACAAGGAATGAAAACAACCAGGCTGGCTGCAAAATGAAAGCAACACTGAAAGTGGGGGCGAAAGGAAGCCAGACACTCAGGGGTTAGACAAAATCAGTAAGACCAAAGAAATTGTGCTGAGGGACACTATGGGCCTGTGGGCCTCTGATCCCAAGTGTCTTGACCTCCTCTGTCCTACACCCCTGTTCCACACCCACTCTCCCACTGGCTGTGAGCATAATCATGTCACCAGTGGCCTCCTTGCTCCAGACTTGGGACTCAATCTGGCTTCTTTTCCATCCTGTCCCTACTTTATGGCCTTCCAGCTCCCACTTCAACCACCTTTTTCCCCCATGCAGTCCAGAGATCCCTGCAGCAGCCACAGGGAGCATGGGCAGATCAGCAAGGACTGGGCTGCTACCCTCCCAGGCCAAAACAGCAAATGTCCACCTGGGAGCTGACTGCGGAGGCAGGGGAGGTGATTATCTGTTCTGACTCACTCCGGGCCTGCACTGCCCAGCACTGTAGCCACTGCCACATGTGGCTACTCAGCACCTGAAACACAGTCAGTCCAAGCAGAAATATGCTGCAAGTCCAGTAGGAACCAGACCTGGCATGGTGACTCATGCCTGTAATCCCAGCACTTTGGGAGACTGAAGGGGGCGGATTGGTTGAGGCCAGGAGTTCGAGACCAGCCTGACCAATAGGGTGAAACCCCATCTCTACCAAAAAATACAAAACTTAGCTGGATATGGTGGTGTGTGCACCTGTAGACTCAGCTACTCGGGAGGCTGAGGCAGGAGAATTGCTTGAACCCTGGAGGCGGAGGTTGCAATGAGTTGAGATCGTGCCACTGCACTCCAGCCTGGGTGACAGAGTGAGACCTTATCTCTAAATAAATAAATGTTTAAAAAGTAGAATTAATCTTACTGGTTTTTTTTAACTTTTTAATATGACTATATTTTTTTTAATGAAAGATTTAAAACCACACATGTGGTTTGCATTATATGTCTGTGGGACGATGTGGCACTAGAACATCTCCCTTTGAGCTTTGCCGGCCATTTCTACCCACACTCATCCCCTAGCAGTACCTCCTGCTGGGCACTGGGACTTAACTTTCTTGGGGAGCATGCCTCCTGAGGCCCCCAAAGGCTCATCCTAGGCTCCAGGTCTGTGCCAATTAGCAAAGAAAATGACTCCTGGTGACCAGCCAAGCTGGATGGGAGGTGTCACTTGGTTCACCAGGGCCTAATGCCCACCAGATAACCCTGCTAGGGCCTGCTGGCCAGACAGGGCCCGTCCAGTCTCACAGGCATTTGACTCAACTACGGGCATCTTCTCTAGGCCTACTTGTTGCTGGAGAGGTAACAGTTCAGGTACGAGGGTCCCTTCCAGAGTAGGGGCAAGGGTCCTGGGGTACATCTGTGCCTCCCTCTTCCGCTCCCTAAGCATAGGCCTGTTTGAGAGATCAGCTCCTGCCCCTGTCCGTGCCCTTCACAGCCTTGAGGGAGCCAAGGTTCCAGCTTGCCATAGCTCACTTGGATGGGGGTCTCTCTGCCAAGCATGTCAACACCAGGCTTAGAACCCTGGCATCCCAGTTGTCCGTCCCAGAGCAGGAAGCAGAAGCCACATGTGATGAACGAAATAAAAGGAAAAGGGGAAGCAGGGGGAGAGTAGGGGGCTGTTTTGCAGCCCCTGCTGTGTCACTGGGCAGTCAGGTGCCCCTGCACACTTCCTTCACCTCTGCAGCTTTGGCTGTAAAACGAGGAGTATTGGCATGTCGACGGAGCAGAATTTGGAAAATTCACAGGCTTTTAGGACCAACAAATTTGGGTTCAAATTCCTGCCTTGTCACTGACTAATGTGTGTGATCTTGGGCAAGTTAATTAACCTGTCTGAGCCTCTGTCTCCTCATCTGTACAGCTGGCACAATAACCTGTAACTCACAGGTGTCCCTAGGATTAAATAACAAAGGGTCAGCATCCAATAAGTAGCTGCCCTAAGAGTCCTGGGAACTAAAGAACAGCAGATCAGGGCTGGCCTATGTCCTGGGCTCTCACTTGGCCTGGGAAGGGCACCCTCCAGGGTTCTCCAACATCACAATGATGATGGCTCACACTCCCAGGGTGGCTCTCCATTTCACAGCCAACCCTCCAAGCACACCCCAAAGCACAGCCTGAGGCCCCACATAAGAGAGGTAGGGTCTTCTCTCCCCCACAGGATCCATTTGCCCTCTTCATGTTGCTTTCCATGGGCTCCCAAGTCTCCTGCCTGTATCCCCTCATCACAGACCCACAGACTGAGGGCTCAGTCTCCTGCTCACAAATACATGCTCATGCCGCAAATGTGGATGACCACAAAATGCTTGAATATATGTGCACCTTTACATGTATGCACATCAGCATTCACAGGTTTTCTCATGACACAGCACTTTAGGTGGGTTATACACACATGTGTGCAAACACACACACAAAGCCATGCTGTGCCCTTAGCAGACCTGGCACCAGCAAGGTTGCAGGCTACACTGGGCCCTTGGAGAGTTGACCGGGTATGCTGGTCCCAGTTTTATCTGAAGAGCTGCCCCCAGGTGTGCTGGTCCTCGCAGGGCCTGGGAAAGGGGCTGTGTGCTCCTGGCAGGGTGTTGTAGGTGTGGAAGGGACAGGCTGGGAGAGAGCTGATGGTCTGAGGAAACACAGAGAGAGGGCTTACAGGTCTTTGCTCCAAGACAGGGCAGGAAAAGTAAAGTGTCAAGACTGGAAGGCTTGCAAATCACGCCAAGATAAAACAGACTGTCTTATTCTTTCCATAGCCTCTGAACTGGGTCTCTAGAGTCAGGTGGTTGGAAGAAAAGTCTCTGGGATCAGACAGACCTATGAATGCTCCCTCTGCCCATTAACACAATCTTGGGCAAATGACTTAACTTCTCTGAGCCCCAATTTCCTCCTCAGTGAAATAGGAATAAGAAAACCTAATATGTAGCAAATGAGTCTTCCTAACATCCCAGAGCCTATCAGATGCACCTGTTTCACATTCTCATAGTGTTTGTACATTCTTGCACACATTTACATGCATAATTTATTCTGACTCACCCATTAGCCTGAGCTCCCACCCCACTCCACCCACGGCACTGTGGAAGTAGATCTGTTTTGCTCATCATTATAACCCCAGAGTCTAGCACAGTTCCTGGAGCATAGTAGGTGCTCATGGACCAAGAGAGTAGCATATAATTCAGCAGCATAGCACAAGACAGACCTGGGTGCAGTCAGTGATGGCTGCTATTATTGCCATTATTACAAAGGTGCTGCTCTCTGAGAATTATTTCCACACCCTTACCTCCCACAATCAGTTCTCCTCGACTGCCTCTTCCTTGCATCTAAGCTCTTCCTATGGGTGACCCAAATCCCCCCAGTAGCAAAGCTAGCCCACTTCCTTTCATTTTTGCCCTGGGACAGATGAGGAGCAGTTTTTACACTTTGGGGGCTTAAAGACCCCCATTGAGGTCCTCCCTAAGTCTCTTTCTTTCCAGAGATTAAAAACTTCTCAAACTATTTTATTCCTTCCTTACAAAACATGTCCCATGCTTCTTCAGTTACCCTGTGGTTTCTCCAGAGGTTTTAAGATCAGTAGCCATAAGCTCCCCTCTCCCCAGGTGTCCAGAAACCAAAGGGCCTTCAGCCCACAGGAGATGTGTTATTGGGCTCCCCTAGTTCCCAACCTAGTCTGATGCTCCTGGTTCTGTCCAGGGGCCACAAGCCCACAGGACACCCCAGCCCACCTGCAGCTTATTGGAAGTGCTCCTATGCCCCCACCTGCTCAGTCTGGTCCCCACTCTTAAGGCAGAGTGGCTAGAGTTGTATGAGACCAAATCAGACAATCTTAGAGCCAAAACAGACCAACCTCACTCCTTTTATAAACTGAGAAACTGAGACCCACAGATATCAAGTTCATGGGACTAGTTTTGGCAGTGCTGCTTCAGGAGTGGAGAGATGGAGGCCTCAACCAGTTGGGAACAGAACAGCCTGGAGGCCCTCCCGCCAGCTCTGCCCTCCCTTACTGCTTGAACCCATCTCACAGACCCTCTATCTCTCTGCTTTCTTCTTGGCCTTATCTCACCTGGACCTCAGTAAGAGGTGAAGGCCCCTAAGGGGAAGGGCTCTGACCATCTTCATCCTTGATTTGATGTCTGGTTGCGTCCACAGGGTCCTGAGTCTTTGAGGCCCTGGGATGCCCTAAATCCAGTGCCTAAGACAATGTAGAGAGAGGAGGCTGCCCTCCATAGAGGGCCAGTGATGCTGACTCTTACATGACAAAGACTGTGGTGCTGGCCCTCTCCCTTTCCACCTCCCCCAACCAACCCTCTCCCAGGCCCTCTGACCCCATGCACCCACCCATCCACAGGAGCACATCCACTGTGCCTGTTTCTACCCAAAACAAATCATCAGCTCCTTCCTCTCCTAATCAGTCATTAGACATGTTGGTTGGAAATAGAGTTTCACCTTCAGCACTGCCCCCCCTCAAAAAAACATCTAGATCCAGATAAAGATAAATTTCAGTCACTGAAGCATAACAAGTGACTCAGACTCAAGGGGATGGGCAGACACTCCAATCACCCAGGAAATTCCAAGGATTTAGTTACCTCCCAGGAACTGGACAGAGGCCGGTAAAGTTAATTCTGCTCTATACAGGGCACTCCCAGCCTTTGGACATGATTCTTATATATGCCTAAGATTTGGAGGAGCCAGTGTAGGGGAGGGACAGGAGACTTAACTCAATTTCCCAATACGTTTGGCCATTAATATCAGCCAATAGAATCTTCATAACAATGCTGGTGTTCTACCGTATTGCAGTATGGTGGGTGTCACCTAAAAAATAAGAGTCTAGATATGAACACATTACTAGAGTTTCATTCAGTCATTAATAACTAGTCCAGTCTATCATCATATCATATGACCCAAATGTCTCCCATAACAAGGCCACTCAGGTTTGCAGGCTTCCATTCAGCCTCATCAGACTCCACAAAAAGGAGTGGTCTCCACAAGTACATGGCTTCACCTTTTCAGGCACCTGGAATAACTGACCTAAGAGACAGTACCGCCTCTTGCTCTAGCATTCTCAATATATTAATGTAATATTAGATTTCCCTCATTATATAACCTATTTATTTCTTTACCCCCATCTACTTCTTCTCTCCACTTACAGCCAAAGGTTTCCACCTTGGTGAGGGACATTGGGTTCGGCCACTGTGCTGGTCTAGATTACTGGCAGCAATACTGGTCTAGGAAGTGGTCTTCCTCAGTCCACCAGTCACAGGCTCTGGGGTCCCGAGACCACCCTCTCTTCTGACCAGCTGGTTTCAAACTAAGGGGTTCCCACTACCCTCTCAGGTCTGATAATTTGCTAGAACAACTCACTGAACTCAGGAGTTCTACTTACAGTTACAGTTTTATTGTAGGAAAAGAATACAAATGAGAGCCGACCAAAGGCAGAGACATATAGGGCAAGCTCTGTAAGGGCTCTAAACCCAAAGCAGCTGTGTCCCTGGTGGGGAAGAGGTACTACTTTTAACCCAGGTTTTCATAGGCAGTGATGTCCACTGCTCCTTCTGGACTAGTATATCAGCACCTGGGGCATGGCAGGCCTCTGTACTGCTTAGCTTGACCATCCATGGTCTCCCATGTCATTGTTGGTATGTCTCTGACCACCACTGCTGGGCTATACTTGTGAACAGATCTCTGCCCAGCCTGGTTATCTTCCATTACTAGGCCATAAAGCACAACCTCCTCATGGTCACTCCTCCAGGCTCTGGTAAAGTCCCTGGGACATTGGGCAGAGACAGGAGTGGGTGGCCAGTTGGAGGTCAGTGTGAGAGCACACACCCTTGCTGTTCTCAGGAGCAGCCTCACTCTGTTGAAGCCTCCTTGTCCTTGGGCTCCAGGACCTCAGCATCTTCTTTCCATGTGTTCCATCCTCTAAGATTCTGCCTCAGCCCCTGAAAAGTAGAGATCCCTTTTTCCTCCCTCACCCCTCAATGCTCACTGTCTGGACATGCCTGGACAGTCTGAACCCCAAGACTGCACAGTGTGGTCTTTCCTTCCTCTGGGTCACTCAGCCAGGACTGTGTTCTGGAGACTTAGCCTTGCACACGCACAGATTCCTCCTATGTTGGCTCACAATTTGCTGAGATGCCTGATGAATGCTCTCTTAACCCTTGAAGTTATATTTTCCATAAGATGCCCCAAAATATCCTTGCTCAATACAAACGGAAAAATGTGAAGCCAACATCATATTATTCTTGGTTATTTTCAGTTGTGCTTTGATGGAAAAATAAGTTATTTCTTACATTAGACCTTAACCTACAGCTATTCTGATTACATTTCTGAGAAATGGAGTTTTTAGGGACTCATCTCATGTTTCCTTTTCTTTATCCTTGGATTAATATAATTACTATATACATTTTATGCTTGCAAACTATTTATAAGAACTGAAACTTTCTCTAGGAAAAAAACACAAAGGTCTTTATGATTTGGCCTGTGCATACTCTTACAGCCCCATCTTTATTCACACCCCCGCCTATCCATCCCTCTACTTTCCCCAAGTTCCTTAATGGGCAGCCTCAGTAGTGCTTCAGAACACAGCGCTGGATAGGATGGACTCTGGTTTAAATCCTGATTCTGCCTTTAGTTGGCCATAGAATTTTTGGCAAGTTTCCAAACTGTTGTTTCCTCATCTGAAAAAAGTGCAGATAACAGTACCTATCTCACCATAATGAGATACCTCTTCACACACATTAGGATGGCTGTTATTTAAAAAAAGTAAAGAAAAGAAAAGAACAGATGTTTGCGAGGATGTGGAGAAATAGAAACTTTTGTGTGTTGCTGGTATGAATGTACATGGCAAGCTACTGTAAACAACAATATAGCGGTTCCTCAAAGAATTAAAAAGTTGTGCTCAGATTTTCCTAAGTAATATCAGAATTATTATATGATCCAATAATGTCACTTCTGGATATAAACAAAAAAAGAACTGAAAGTAGAGACTTGAAAGGATATTTGTACATTCATGTTTAGAGAAGCATTACTCATGATAGCCAAAAGGTAGAAGCAACCAAATGATCATCAATGGATGGATTAGTGCAGTGGTCCCCAACCCTTTAGGCACCAGGGACAGGTCTAATGGAAGACAATTTTTTCATGGGCCAGGGACAGGTGGGGGTGGGTGGTTTCAGGATGATTCAAACACAAGTTGCCTTAAAAAAAAAATGAAATTATAACATATGCTAGAACATAGATGAACCTTGAAGATATTATGCAAAGTTAAAGAAGCCAGTCACAAAAGGGCAACTATTATGTGATTCCAAGTAAATAAGGCACCTAGAGTAGTAAAATTCATAAAGACCAAAAGTAGAAAAGTTGTTGTCAGGGCTGGGGGAAGCGAGAAATGCAGAGTTATTGTTTAATGGGAACATTGTTTCAGTTGGGGAGATGAAAAAGTTCTGGAGGTAGATGGTAGAACTATTTGTACAACAATGGCAATATACTTAATGCCACTGAACCATACACTTAAAAGTGATTAAAATTGTAAATGTTATGCTATGCATATTTTAGCACACTAAAAATTGTAAATAACTTGTCTGAGAAGGTAAAGTACCTGTCTTAGAAGGTCACAGTGAAGGCACAAATGTACAGAATACATTTAGCATGATTCCAGAATATAGCAGGTGTTCACAAAATGTGAACTCTTCTTTCTGGAAAGCCCTTGCTCTACTACCAGACTAGCTTTCATTCATTCACAACTCAAACATACATGACTCTAAGAGCTTGTTCCAACTCTTTTTACTCACATCACCATTTTGTGCTAAGCATCCACCGCTGTTCTCTCACCCACATGCTTCTACTATGGTACTGGCTTCTCTGTAGTTCATCCTTGCTTTTCTTCTCTGCCTTTCCCACTAGACTGAGAACTACTGAGAACACAGGGTGTGTCTGTTCCTTTCTTGTCCTAGGACCCAGTAGAGTATACCCTATACATGTTTAGAATGTTAATCCCACAAATATGGGAGGATCAATAATTTTAAAGGGGAAAATTTATTAAAATACAGGCTTCACTTACATATAAGGACCTCCTTTTTAAATGTCAAACAGCTACATAAACCAATATGTAAACTATTACCTGAATTTGTAATATTTGAGGATAAAAATCATGATCTGATGGTAGTAGAAATACAGGACTTTTAAAAAATGCACTAAGTCAAACAAAGTTTGATGCGCATACAGTTCTGTAGGTCAGTGGCTATAATTCCCAGCCCACTGGGGACCCAGGACCCTCATGTTGGCAACCATGCCTCTGTACAATAGGGCATTTGCAGAGTAGGCTAATAACTAAAGATTAGTTTGTAGAAAAATGATAAAGCATTTATGGTTTGTTTGTTCTGCTTGATAGCATAGAAAAGGAAACTTGTGACTGTTCTGGGGTTTGGTGGAAGGAAGAACTGTTGGAAACAGGCAATCCCAGAGCTGAAGACCAGGCACTAGAAGGCTTGCCAGTCAAGTTGAGGTTTTCTGAGAGGAAGAAGGCAAAGCTCTGTAGACATCTGTGAGCTTGTGATGTCTGGGCTGAAGAACACGTCAAGGATATAAGTGTCCACATGGGAAAGAAGGTGGTCCATTGTGAGATGGTCAGTGCCAGCAAAGAAACTCTACCTGGGACTATGTGTCTGTGTTTGTTAGTTTCCTGGGGCTGCTGTAACAAAGTATCAGAAATGGAGTGGATTAAACAACAGAGATGTATTGCCTCAAAGTCTGAAGGCCAGAAGTATGAGTCCAGGGTGGTGTCAGGGTTGGTTCCTTCTGAGGGCTCTGAGGCAAAGAACCTGTTCCATGCCTTTCCCTTAGCTTCTGATGGTTACTGTTGGAACACTGTTAACCTTCAGTGTTCCTTGCCTTCTAAAAGCATCACCAGTCTCCACATGGCATTCTCCCTGTGCGTGTGCAGCTCCTGTCATTTATGGCTGATATGGTTTCTCCATGTCCCCACCCAAATCTCATCTTGAATTGTAGTTCCCATAATCTCCATGTATCGTGGGAGGGACCAGCTGAAGTTAATTGAATCATGGGGGCAGTTTCCCCCACCCTGTTTTTATGATAGTCACTTAGTTCTCACAAGATCTGATGGTTTTATAAGGGGCTTCCCCCTTTGCCAGACACTCATTCTCTCCCCTTCTACACTGTGAAGAGGTGCCTTCTGCCATGATTGTAAGTTTCCTGAGGCCTCCTCAGTCATGCAGAACTGTAAGCCAATTAAGCCTCCTTCCTTTACAAATTACCCAGTCTCAGGTATTTCTTCACAGCAGCATGAGAACAGACTAATACAGTAAATTGCTACTGGGTAGTGGGGTACTGCTGTAAAGATACCTGAAAATATGGAAGCAACTTTAGAACTGGGTAACAGGCAGAAGTTGGAACAGTTTGGAGGGCTCAGAAGAAGACAGAAAGATGTGGGAAAGTTTGGAACTTCCTAGAGACTTGTTGAATGCCTTTGACCAAAATGTTGACAGTGATATGGACAATGAAGTCCAGGCTGAGGCAGTCTCAGATGGAGATGAGGAACTTGTTGGGAACTGGATTAAAGGTCACTCTTGCTATGCAAAGAGACTGGTGGCATTTTGCCCCTTCCCCAGAGATCTGCAGGACTTTGAACTTGAGATAGATGATTTAGGGCATCTGGTGAAAGAAATTTCTAAGCAGCAAAGCATTCGAGAGGAAGCAAGGCATAAAAATTTGGAAAATTTGCAGCCTGACAATGTGATAGAAGAGAAAAACACATTTTCTGGGGAGAAATGCAAGCTGGCTGCAGAAATTTGTGTAAGTGATGAGGAACCAGATGTTAATCACTAAGACAATGGGGAAAATGTCTCCAAGGCATTTCAGAGACTTTCATGACAGCCTCCCCCATTACAGGCCCCAAGGCCTAGGAAGGAAAAATGGTTTCCTGGGCTGAGTCCAGGACCCCCTGCTGTGTGCAGTGTTGGGACTTGGTGCCCTGCATCCCAGCCACTCCAGCCATGGCTAAAAAAGGGCCAACGTACAGCTCAAGCCATTGCTTCAGAGGGTGCAAGCCCCAAGCCTTGGCAGCTTCAATGTGGTGTTGGGCCTGCAGGTGTGCAGAAATCAAGAATTGAGGTTTGGGAACCTCCACCTAGATTTCAGAGGAGGTATGGAGAGGCCTAGATGTCCAGGCAGAAGTTTGCTGCATGGGTGGAGTCCTCATGGAGAGCTTCTGCTAGGGCAGTGTGGAAGGGAAATGTGGAGTTGGAGCCCCCATACAAAGTCCCCACTGGGGCACTGCCTAGTGGAGCTGTGAGAAGAGGGCCACCATCCTCCAGACCCCAGAATTGTAGATCCACTGACAGCTTGTATCATGTGCCTAGAAAAGCCGCAGACATTCAATGCCAGCCTGTGAAAGCAGCCAGGCAGGGGACTGTACCCTGCAAAGCCACAGTGGCAGAGCTGCCTAAGGTTGTGGGAGCCCACCTCTTGCATCAGTGTGCCCTGGATGTGAGACATGGAATCAGAAGAGATCATTTTGGAACTTTAAGATTTAATGACTGCCCTATTGGATTTCAGACTTGCATGGGGCCTGTAGTCCCTTTGTTTTGACCAATTTCTCCCCTTTGGAATGGGCATATTTACCCAATGCCTGTACCCCCATTGTATCTAGGAAGTAACTAACTTTTTTATTTTACAGGCTCGTAGGTTGAAGGGACTTGCCTTGTCTCAGATGAGACTTTGAAGTTGGACTTTTCAGTTAATGCTGGAATGAGTTAAGACTATGGGGGACTGTTAGAGGGGCATGATTATGTTTTGAGTTGTGATGACATGAGATTTAGGAGGGGCCAGGGGCGGAATGATATGGTTTGGATGTTTCCCCACCCAAATCATCTTGTAGTTTCCATAATCATCACATGTTGTGGGAGGCATCAGGTGGAGATAATTGAATCATGGCGGCAGTTTCCCTCATCCTACTCTTGTGGTAGTTAGTTTTCATGAGATCTGATTGTTTTATAAGGTGTTTCCCCCTTCACTGGACACACATTCTCTTCCCTGCCACCCTGTGGAAAGGTACCTTCCACCATGATTGTAAGTTTTCTGAGGCCTCCTCAGCCATATGGAACTGTGAGTCAATTAAACCTCTTTCCTTATAAGTTACCCAGTCTCAGGTATTTCTTCATAGCAACATGAGAATGTACTAAAATAATAGCATACCTTGTAACTTCATTTTCCCAAGAGTAACCTGGTGAAACTTTAAAGCCTATAGAAAATAAATACAAATAAATGCCATGTAGAGTAGAATCAGGCTTTGCCATTAATACAAATAAACCCGAGCAGTAGCATTTGAGTGGCAGAGAGGAGCGTACATTCCATAATCAAGACCAGGGCTCAGCAAAGTTTTCTCATAAAGGGCCAGATAGTAAATATTTTAGGCTTTGTGAGATATGGTCTCTGTTATAATTAGCACAACTCTGCCACTGCTGCATGAAAACAATTATAAACAATTACTAAACAAATGAGCATCACTGTTCCAATAAAACTTTATTAGCAAAATCAGGCTGTGGGCCAGGTTTGGCCCACTTACCTTATTGGCGAAGAGTATTCTTCACTCTACTAAATTCTTTCCCTTTTCTTTTGCTCTTCTTATTTCCTTGGTGTCATTCCTCACATCAATTCTATCTCCTCTTGTATCTTTACCTCTAATCTAACCCTTGTGGCTTTTCTTCCCCTTCGTACAACTTACCATGAAGGATCTTCAGCCCCCACAGCAACCTCTCCTCATTGCAGTCTTCCACTTTTTTCCATTCCTCCCCAACTATGCAGCTTCTTCCTCAAGGCACCCTTTCTTCTCCATCCCAATTCTAACTCTGACACTGATTCAAGCTCCCCACCCCATCCCATATCCACAAAGAAGACAGCATCAGCATTTGTGCGAGGCAATTCAATCCTGAGCTTGAGCCACACAGTGTATATATAACCATATGTAGGCAATGGAAAATACTTGCAGATCATTCATCTCAATTTATGAACCTCTTTGGCAGCCTTTGTTCTACTCTCACATGTGGCTCTGCCAAGTTTATAAATACTTCCTCTGAATGACAATAAATTTGGTCTCCCCTAATCATTCACTCCACAGATAAAATCTCATTGAGATTGCAATAGCACTGACATGTAAAGTTAACTGTTTTCTTGCTTGGTCTTAGCATTCTAACCAAATGGATTTTGAGGGCCTCCTCTTCATGGGTCACAGCTGCTTGACTCAAGGATTTTTGCCTATGCATGTCCTGACAGTCAGATACTAACTCACTTGGATGCCTGCCTCTCACACTGCTCTACTTTATGAAGTGAAGACCATTAATAAAATCCAGTTTACAGAAAGGCCTAGAGAAGGTTATTTCTCTGAACACTTCGCTGTACCTACTCCCATAACAGATGAACTTACCAGATGTAACAGAAGCGGTTCTTCTTGTTCTCGTGGAAGATGAGGTTGTCCTTTGTTTTGATGAGTCCTGAAGGACTTAAAGGTAAGAAAACATATTCATAATATATTATCCTTTTCTGCTTTTTCCCTTAATTCTTGCCAGTTGCCAAACGCAGTGCCAGGTACATTAAGACTTTTTTTAAAAAAAGGCATCTTCTTGTTATCGCTACTATCAGCTTCACAACACTCTTTCCTCTTTTCTGTATCTACTCAACTACAGAAAGCTCACTTGACAGCTTTGTAATTTTTTTAAAGTGGTTAATCCAGACTACAATTATCTCAATTTTATTTTGTTGCCTGAATTGATAATTGATGGATTAATCCTTTTTTTTTCAATGCAGTGAAAATTACTACATCATTAAATTGCTGGAAATATGCTGTGGGAGGGGAAGGGAATCATCTTTGAATTCTATTTTATTTCTATATTTATTTTCAAATATATGTATAGAGAGAAGAGTCAGGGAGGCACAAGGGAAAATAAGCAGGAATAAAGGCCACAGGGTCATGAGGAAAGACACAGGTGCCCAGGTGGTGCAGGGAACCTGTTTTTGTTCCTTTTTGTTTTCCTTCTCCTCTGTCATTCCTCTGCTTCTGTGTCCTCCTTATCTCTCCCACTCTTCTTTTCAGTTTCTCTCCATTTAAAATAAATTATAACATAGAATCAAAATGTCATGTTTTATTTTTCAAAAACTATTATTACCAGCTAAATAACATTGACTGGTAATTTTTATTTTGAGTATTGTACAATTTAGTTACTGATAACTAATTATTTGAGAACAGGATTTATTTTTTGGATTCTTAGCCTGTTGCTTCCACATGCTCTGAGAGGTGTAACTTTACATGGAAAATAAAATATCTTCATGGTCAGAACAGAAGACAGTCATGATGATTTTAGTTATTTTGGTTCTTCCTTTTTTCCCTTCTCCCTTCCCTCCCTGTCTCTGGTTACTCACACCCAGCTGTGTCACTACAATGACCAGTGAGCCAAACACTCACCTTGGGTTCCTCCTGGGGGAGTAATAACCCACAGCAGCCTGTCTCCCTTCAGGAAAGCCACCTGTGACTTTCACTGCCACAGGGCTCAAGCAAGGCTCTGTACACAACGTGGTCTTCACACAATGAATCAAGACTGTTGATTGACTGAGGGGTCAGAAGGTCAACAGGCTGGTCGTTGACTAGAGCCCAGTAAAGATGACGGCAACCGGGCTCCAAGACACACAGGGATGGCCATGGAGAGTTAGGCACCAGATTTCCCACTCTCAGGCTCATGGACTTTGCAAGTCCCACTTATCGAGATTCAAACCTTGGCTCCAGCTGTTGAATTTAAGATTCAGAGAGCTGGGGCTTCTCACACTATATATCTGGGTCTCATTATTTTCATCTTTGAAGTAGATAAGGCTGCCTATCCCACAGGTTTCTCGTGAGCATGCAGGAGGTAAGATACAAGGAGCACCTAGCATAGCACGCAGTAGATGAAAAAGAGCATGGAGAATGGAGGGGAAGAAAAAGGACACAGGACAGCAGCCAGGAGTATGCACAAGTTGATTTGGGGCTGTGTGAGGAACTGATGCAAACAAGCCCTGATACATAAAGGCACCACAGGGAAAGTTTGGATTCTGTGCTAAGTGAGGTTATTTCCTGAACTTGCTAACTACACAGCACCATCTAGGGGCAGAGCATGCTTCGAACAAATGGTGGTCTTGGCAAGGTCCTCTGACCCAGCGGAATTCCCAGTCCCCTTTTCCCCCTTCCCCTCAGCCCTCTTCTTGCCTCTGCTCCCTTCTCTTCCATGGCATGTCCTTTCTCACTCAACACTTATTCCCTTTTCTTCCTCTATCTACTCTTCCTGGTGCAGTATTTTTTTTGCAATGGGGTCCTTAGAGTTTTGGACAAAATAATCTGTGAGAAGTCAAATAATTACTATACTCAAGCATCACTAGCCCTTCCTCCTGTGCTCCATGTCACTGATGTCCTTTGGATGGCACGAGAAATTTGACTTGCTGAGACTGTGCTGTCTCTGGTCTTGGATGAGGGTCATCATGGTGCTACGGATGCAGGGCTGGGTGTTACCACTGCAGGTGGTGAGAAGATGGCAGTGAAGGAGGACACTCTGGTTTCAGCTCACATCCTAGGGGTCCACCTTCTGTGATGTGAATTCTACTGTGAATCTTTTCTTGTTCTTCAACTGGAGTAAGGATTCTACCCAAAGAACTCACAAGCTAAAGCCAGCAGCAGAGTTTTCACTTAAAATGTTTCTTTAAAAAAAAACCAAACCCTCAAAGAGGGAAAGACTATTTTGGCCAAGTCTGCATCTTATGAGACTGAGACTTGCCAATTCTTATTCCCCATTTTAGAAACTGTGATTTTAAAACAATGTGGAATTATTTCTTTCAAAATACATTTACAAAGAGATTTTGGATTCAGTTCAACATTCTTTCCACACCTCCTTAAATCTCTCTCATTCTTCTTAAGAACGAAGATTTGCTTTCAAATCCCAACAAGTTGTGCTTGAAATAGCATCAAGTCTGTTTGCTATAAAGTGTTTTTGAAAATTCAGTAGGAACATTGTAATACAGTAATGAATTTCCTGAAACATTATTAGAATGCATCACTTCCATACAGTTTGCATGTTCCCTGCAAATTATTAAATGCCAGTTTAAGTGCCACTTTATTGTGTTTCTGTTTGTCTTTTCCCCAATCGAATGTTACTAAGTACATACTTTTGCTCTGAAGGTGGCCATTAGTAAACTAAAATTTGTTTGGATTTTACAAATTGTCTAGTTTACATCAGGGAGTAAGACTTAGCAAATATTTTAAAACTTCAACAATTCTGATCAAGGCAAAAATGTATGTGGAAATAATTACCTGTGTCAACTGAAAACTAAATAGAAACACAATGTATACATTTTCTTATTTTTCCTTTGCTAATGATCATCTGTTGTACGTATAATGAAACTACTCACCAGGACAATTTCTCTGTCTAGAGCACCCTCTCTCTCCAATGTCTGCCTGGAAAGGGCCTCATCATTCTTTACATTTAAGCCAAATGCCATCTACCCAATAAAGCTAACTACCTAGAGTACTTAGGCGCTGCTTCTCAGTGTGTCCAGAGAGCTTTGTATATGCCTTGATTAAAACAATGACTTTGCTATATTATAATTTTTGGTAGTAATGCTAATCTCATTTCCATTTTAAATTCCTTTGTTCCTGGTATAGTAATAGCTACCAATCTGCACAAAATACTTTTTTTTTTTTTTTGAGACAGGATCTTGCTCTGTCACCCAAGCTGGAGTGCAGTTGCATGATCATAGCTCACTGCAACCTCAACTCTTGGGTTGAAGTGATCTTCCCACCTCAGACTCCCAAGTAGCTGGGATTACGGGTGTGTGCCATCACCATAACTAGCAATTTTTTTTTTTTTTGTAAAGATAGGTTCTTGCTATTGTCATGCACGTCCATGTGAAGAGACCACCAAACAGGCTTTGTGTGAGCAATAAAGCTTTTTAATCACCTGGGTGCAGGTGGGCTGAGTCCAAAAAGAGAGTCAGCAAGGGAGACAGGGGTGGGGCAGTTTTATAGGAATTGGATGGGTAGTGGAAAATTACAGTCAAAGGAGGTTTTTCTCTTGCAGGCAGGGGTGGGGGTCACAAGGTACTGGGTGCGGGAGCTTCTGAGACTTATTGTCCAGGAGAAGGAATTTCACAAATTTAATCGATCAGTTAAGGTGGGGCAGGAATGAATCACAATGGAGAAATGTCAGCAGTTAAGGCAGGGACTGATCATTTTCACTTCTTTTGTGATTCTTCAGTTGCTTCACACATCTGGATGTATATGTGCAGACTTGGGCTCAGAGGCCTGACATTTCTTTTTTTATTAATAAGAAAAAACAAGATAGTGGTGAAGTGTTGGGGCAGCAAAAGTTTTGGGAGTTGGTATGGAGAGATAATGGGTGATGTTTCTCAGGACTGCTTTGAGCAGGATTAGGGGTGGCTTGGGAAGCTAGAGTGGAAGAGATTAAGCTGAAGGAAGATTTTGTGATAAGGGGTGATACTGTGGGGTTGTTAGAAGGAGCATTTGTTATATAGAATGATTGGTGATGGCCTGGATGCAGTTTTGTATGAATTGAGAAACTACATGGAAGACACAAGGTTCAAATAAGAGAAGGAGAAAAACAGGTATTAAAGGACTAAGAATTGGGAGGACCCAGGACATCTAATTAAAGAGTGCCCAAGGGGGTTCAGTATGGTTATTTGCTTGGTTGGTGAGTTTTTGGGCTCTGTCCTTGAGTTTTTTTATGTTGTCATATACCAGGCCAGATTGATTTAATTAAAAACAACACTGTTAATTTAAAAATATACAGGATCCCCATTTTTCATCAGTGAGTAAGTCGAGGCCTCAGCAATTTTGGAGGAAAGAAATGCAAAGCCAGCAATTGTTTGTTAAAGAAGGATTAGAAATGGCTAGGAGAGAGTGAGTGAGATTGATAGTGTGGTGGAGATAGCTGGGGAGAGGTAGAGGGTATCATAAGAGCAGAAACAAGAACAAGAGTGAGTATGAAAGTAAAGAATAGGAGTCTATCAGGGTGAAAGTATTGGAGTGTACCTTGCCACTGAAGATCTTCTATCCACTTTAAGAAAGACTTAAGGGTGGTGGTTTGAGGTAAAACCAGGAGATACCAGTTATGATGATTTTGAGGAAAAGGGTAAACTGGCAGTGTAAACAAGGGCAGGGCATTTACGAGTAGTTGAGAATGGTGAATAGGCGTATGACTAGACAGAAGATAGTAGGGATGACAAGTTTTTGCAGTGCAGTCCAAGTAGTAGGGTGACTACGTAAAGCCCTGCTGCAAAAAGTAGGGCAAGGACGAATAGAACTAATAGGATGAAGGGATGTGTTAGGCTCATAAGGATTATTACTGCTCTTCAGAAATGCAAGTGAGTTTAAGGGAAGTAGGGGAGAGTACTTGCGAATTCCAGGAGGAAGAGGAGAGATCAGGCTGCCTGTCTGACGGACACAGATTTATTCTGGAACAGTGAACCCAATGGGGAGGGTCCTGCAGGCAGACAGCAGTTGGGGTACTATAGATGACTAACTAGGGTCTGGTCCATTGAGGTTGTAGAGTTTGAGGGGTCAGGTTCTTAATAAGAACTGATCATCTAGCTAGGGTGTCTTTATATGGCTGGGAATCTGGAGAAGGCAAGAGAAGATTAGCAGCCTGGAAAATTTCCTGTCTAGCCTGCTGGAGGACTAGAAGATAGTTGCCTAGAGGGCTGGTGTCTGGAATGAGGTTAGGGCTGAGGAAGAAAGTGAATTATGTCTGACAGAAGGGAAGAAATGACCACAGAGGCCTTCTCAGATCCTGTGGGAAAGGCCTCTACATATCCAGTGAAAGTGTCTTCCCAAACCAAGAGGTATTTCAGTTTCCTGACTTGGGGCATATAAGTAAAGTCAATTTGCCAGTCCTGGGCAGAGGCGAATTCCCGAGCTTGATGTGTAGGGAAGGGAGGGGGCCTGAATAATTCCTGAGGAGTAGTAGAATAGCAGATGGAACACTGAGAAGTGATTTCCTTAAGGATAGATTTCCACAATGGAAAGGAAATGAGAGGTTCTAAGAGGCAGGCTAGCAGCTTGTAATCTACATGGAAGAGGTTATGAAATGATGACAGAATAGAACAGGCCTGTGAGGCTGGAAGGAGATATTTTCCTTGGTCCAAGAACCATTTGCTTTGTGTGGGAAGAGATTGATAGGTGGAAGTTTCAGTGGGAGAGTAGGAGGGAGTGACCCATGAGAAGGAGAAAAACTGGCCATGGGGGCAGAAGTTGGAACGCTAGCTGCTTTTGTAGCTACATTATCAGCATAAGCACTGCCCTGAGCGATGGGATCTGATGCCTTTTGATGGCCCTTGCAGTGAATGACTCCAGCTTCTTTTGGAAGTAAGGAAGCCTTGAGAAGAGTTTTTATTAAAGAAGCATTAATGGTGGAGGACCCTTGCATAGTGAGGAAACCTCTTTCAGCCCATATAACAGCATGGTGGTGCAGGATATGAAAAGCATATTTACAGTCGGTATAAATATTGATGCGTAGTCCCTTTGCAAGAGTGAGGGCCCAAGTTAAGGCAATGAGTTCAGCTTGCTGAGAGGTAGTGGAGGCGGACAGAGTGGTAGCCTCAATGATAGATGTGGAAGATACTATAGCATAGCCTGCCTTTACTGGTGAGTGGCGATTAGGCCTGGTGGAACTGCCATCAATAAACCAAGTGTGATCAAGGTGAGGAACAGGAAAGAAAGAAATGTGGGGAAATGGAATGAATGTCAGGTGGATCAGAGAGATACAGTCATGGGGGTCAGGTGTGGTATCAGGAATAATGTGGGAGGCTGGATTGAAGTCCAGGCCAGGGATAATGGTAATTGTGGGAGACTCAACAAAGAGTGATTATAGCTGAAGGAGCCGGGGAGCAGAAAGTATATGTGTCAGGTGTGAGGAAGAAAATAGATTTTGGAAGTTATGAGAACTGTAGAGAGTGAGTTGAGCATAGTTTGTGATTTTGAGGGCCTCTAAAAGTATTAGGGTGGCAGCAGCTGCTGCACAGAGGCATGATGGCCAGCCTAAAACAGTAAGGTCAAGTTGTTTGGACAAAAAGGCTATAGGGCACAGTCCCAGTCCTTGTGTAAGAATTCTAACTGCACAGCCCTATACTTCAGCTGTATGTAATGAAAAGGGTTGAGATGAGTTAGGGAGAGCTAGTCTAGGAGCAGTCTCTAGAGCTATCTTCAAGGAACGGAAAAAGGAGTGGGAAAAGGATTTAGGATCTATGGGGTCAGATAGGTTTCCTTTTGTGAATTTATATAATAGTTTATTTAGGATGGCAAAACCAGGTATCCAAAGGTGGAAGTATCCAACCATGCACAGGAAGGAAAGGAGTTGTTTTGTAGAAGGGACTGGGGTTTGGGAGATTAGCCAGACACGATCAGCAGGGAGAGCATGTGTGTTTTTATGAAGAATTATGTCAAGATAGGTAACAGATGAGGAAGAAATTTGGGCTTTGGAGGGGGATGTATGATGTACTTTTGAGAACAAATGTTGGAGGAGGAGGAGCATGTCCTATTGGGAAGATTTGTAGGAGGGGCTATAAACTAGAAGGTTATCAAAATATTGAATAAGGTGAGAAGCAGATGGATGGAAAGGAAGTAAATCATGAGACAGGGCTTGACTGAAGTAATTGGGGCTGTCCCTGAAGCCTTGCGGCAGTACAGCCCAGGTAAGCTGCTGGGACTGATGGGTGTCAGGGTCAGTCCAAGTGAAAGCAAAGAGAGGCTGGGATGAAGGATGCGAAAAGGAATAGCAAAGAATGAATGTTTGAGATCCAGAACAGAATAAGGGGTTGTGGAGGGGTTGTGGAGGGAGGTATTGAGGATAGGAGAGTATATGGGTTTGGCATCATGGGGTGGATAGGCAAGACAATTTGGTTGATAAGGCACAGATCTTGAACTAACCTGTAAGACTTGTTCAGTTTTGGGATAGGTAAAATGGGGGAATTGTAAGGTAAAAAAGGGGGAATTTAAATAGGCTTTAAAAGACCATGCTGTAACAGGCAAATGACAACAGGCTTTATTCCTTTTAAAGCCTGCTGTGGAATGGGATATTGGGGTTGAGCAGGGTAAGCATGATTAGGTTTTAATAGGATGATTAGGGGTGCATGATCAGTCACCAAGGAGGGAATAGGGCTGTCCCATACCATGGATTAAGGTGGGGAGATACAAGGGGAAGATGTGAAGGAGGTTTTAAACTGGGGAAAAAGGTGGCAATGAGCTGTGACTATAGTCCAGGAATAGTCAGGGAAGCAGATAACTTGGTTAAAATATCTTGGTCTAATAAGGGAACTAGGCAGGTGGGGATAACTAAAAAAGAGTGCATAAAAGGATGTTGTCCACATTGACACCAGAGTTGGGGAGTTTTAAGAGGTTTAGAAGCTTGGCCACCAATACCCACAACAGTTATGTAGGCAAGGGAAACAGGTCCTTGAAAAGAAGGTAATGTGGAGTGGGTAGCCTCCATATAGATTAAGAAGGGGATGGACTTACCCTCCGCTGTAAGAGTTACCCAAAGCTCGGTGTCTGTGGTGGCCCAGGGAGCTTCTGAGGAGATCAGGCAGCATCAGTCTTCAGTTGCTAAGCCAAGGAGATCTGAGAAGGAGTCAGCCAAGGAACATTGGGTTTGAGCTCCAGGAGCTTTAGGAGTGGCGGCGATGTGAGTCAGACAGTCTGATATTCAGTGGGGGCCCACACACACAGGGCACAGTCTAGGAGGAATCCCAGGCTGTGGGCATTCCAAGGTCCAGTGGCCAGGCTTTTGGCATTTGAAGCAAGGTACACGAGGTGGTTTTGAAGGAGCCCCTGGGAGCTGTGGCTTGGATGTTCTGAAGTTTTTGTATGCTGAAGATGTGGTTGAGGGTTGTCTTACAGCAGAGGCAAGTAGCTGTAACTCAGAGATGCGTTGTCATTTGGCTGCCTCCTCTCTATTATTGTACACCTTGAAGGCGAGATTGATTAATTCGTGTTGTGTGGTTTGAGGGCCGGATGCCAGTTTTTGAAGCTTTTTTCTAATGTCAGGAGCTGACTGGGTGATAAAATGCATATTTAGAATGAGACAGTCTTCTGACCCTTCAGGGTCTAGGGCTGTAAAGCATCTCAGGGTTTTGATAACTAGAAGGTTATCAAAATATTGAATAAGGTGAGAAGCAGATGGATGGAAAAGAAGTAAATCATGAGACAGGGCTTGACTGAAGTAATTGGGGCTGTCCCTGAAGCCTTGTGGCAGTACAGCCCAGGAAAGCTGCTGGGACTGATGGGTGTCAGGGTCAGTCCAGGTGAAAGCAAAGAGAGGCTGGGATGAAGGGTGCGAAAAGGAATAGCAAAGAATGAATGTTTGAGATCCAGAACAGAATAAGGGGTTGTGGAGGGGTTGTGGAGGGAGGTATAAGTAGCTCAGGGTTGCCGCCAAATGAGCCATGAACTGGACTGGGTTTTCGTCTTTACCTTGGGTAGTTTCTTTAAGTTTGTCATATTAACAGCTTTGTAAGCTGACTTTTTAAGCCCTTCAACTAGGTAGGAAATCATGTAATCTCACCTAGCCATACTTGGGGAAACTGCCTGATAGTTCCATTGGGGATCCTCTTGGGGAACCGCTCTAATGCCTTCCTGGAGGTCTGGCTCATGAAGCCAGCAGCTGTAAGAGTGAGACTGGGCTAGAGAAAAAACTCTTTCCCGTTCATCTAGGGAGAGGGTAGAAGTTAGGATGGCATTTAAGTCACTCCAGGTAAAATTGTAGGACAGAGTTAGATATTGGAATTCCTGTATATATTTAGTGGGGTCTGATGAGAAAGATCCTAAACACTGACTGATCTGGGAGAGGTCCAATAGAGAAAAAGGCACATGCACCCTGATTATGCCTTCAGCTCCAGCCACCTCTCTAAGAGGAAATTGTTGGGCAGGTGGAGGAGAGCTAGTCACAGAATGATACTGTAAGCCAGACTGGGTGTGAGGAGGGGAGGTAATGGAAGCATTATAGGGTTGGGGAACAGAGGCTGCGGAAGAATTGGGACCCGGCGAGGGGCGGCCAGGGGAGGAGGGAGAGGTCAGAGGGGTCAGTGGAAAAGGAGGATTCAGAGGACTCTGAGCTTGGAGTGGAGACCAAAGGAGGGGACGAGAGAGAAAGAAGGAAAATCTGGGACAAGGCACATTGGGAGCAGAGACTAGGGAGGGAGTGAAGTGTAAAAAAGGCCTGGATGTAAGGCACCTCAGACCATTTGCCCAATTTTCAACAAAAATTATCTAGGTCTTCTAGGATAGAGATATTGAAAGTGCCATTTTCTGGCCATTTAGAACCATTGTCAAGTTTGTATTGGGGCCAAGCAGTATTGCAGAAGAAAATAAGGCATTTAGATTTTTTGGTCAGGCATGAGTTGAAGAGGTTTTAAGTTCTTGAGAACACAGGCTAAGGGAGAAGTGGGAATGGAAGGCAGAAGGTTGCCCATAGAAAGGTGGAGACATGGAGAAGTGGGGGCAGGGGATGAGTAGTCCTGGGCTGCAATGTGGGTGAGCAGCCAAAGCAGGCATTCCCGCAATTGACTTGCCACCAAGGGAATGTGGGTGAATGACCAAGGTAGGTGTCCCTGCAGTGATCAGATACCAATGAAATGTGGGTGAATAATCAGGCAGGCATCCCCACAGTGATTAAACACCAAGGGAAGACTGTTTTCCCGAGTCCGTGAACGGCGCCAGAGTTTTGGGTACATGGATAAAATGTGTCTCCTTTCTCTCTACTAGAGAGGAGAAAGAACTGGAATTGGAAGGACAGAGAGATTGAAGGGTGGTGAAAGAGGCTGGAGAAGAGAGTGAAAAGACCGCTTACCTGATTTGAAATTGGTGAGATGTTCCTTGGCTGGTCTGAGGACCCAAGGTTATAGGTGGATCTCCTCACAGAGTGATGGTGAGGACTCCTGAAGGAGTCCCCCTTTCCTGGGTCTTCACCACCAAATGTCACATGTGTCCATGTGAAGAGACCACCAAACAGGCTTTGCGTGAGCAATAAAGCTTTTTAATCACCTGGGTGCAGGTGGGCTGAGTCCAAAAAGAGAGTCAGCAAGGGAGATAGGGGTGGGGCAGTTTTATAGGATTTGGTGGGGAGTGGAAAATTACAGAGAAAGGGGGTTTTTCTCTCGCAGGCAGGGGCAGGGGTCACAGGGTACTGGGTCAGGGAGCGTCTGAGACTTATTGTCCAGGAGAAGGAATTTCACAAAGTCAATAGATCAGTTAAGATGGGGCAGGAATGAATCACAGTGGAGAAATGTTATCAGTTAAGGGAGGAACCGGTCATTTTAATTTCTTTTGTGATTCTTCAGTTGCTTCACTCCATCTGGATGTATACGTGCAGACTTGGGCTCAGAGGCCTGACAGCTATATTGTCCAGGTAGATCTCAATCTCCTGGGCTCAAGCTATCCTTCTGCCTCAGCCTCCTGAAGTGCTGGAATTACAGGCATGAGCTGCTAGACCCAGCCCAAATAATCTTCTGAGAGCTTTGAATATATCATTAACCCATTTAACCCTCATAGTAACTCTTAGAGCAGGGTTTCTCAAGTGGGGTTCCATGGACTTCTAGTGCTGTTGTTGCAGGTTTTATATCTTGATTAAACAAAAAGAAGCATCACTTTTAAAATCTGATCATGTAAGCCAATGCTAGCACTCACAGTGATGGATCGTGACAGAGCAGCCCAGTTTGCAGTTTCATTAAAGGTCTTTCAGCCCCATGTGGTAGTGTGCAGTAGGATCAAGTCCATTTGAATGAATCCATTCTCAGGGTATGGCACTGTTGATAATTGGTGAGTGCTGTATTGCACTGAGAAAATGAGAGTCTGCTGGCCTCAGCCTCTCCCTCCTGAATGACATTCTGCAGACTTACCCTTCCCCCAACCACTGTACCTGAGCAAATGAGCCCTCCTGGGGTGAAAGCAATTCCCTGGAAAATTTTCATTTTAAGAAGGAATTTTTATGTGCTCATTTACCTCCCTATTGCTATGCTGTTGTTGTAAACATTATAAACCCATGAATCTTATAGGACCCAAGTGAATTGCATTGTGATGTTTTTGTACTCTGTATTTTTCTCATTTTAAGTATTTCTTCTTAGTGTTTCACACATGTCTGACCATCCAATATGACCATATATGAAGATGAGTTATAAGAAGAGAGAGGAAAATACTAAGCCTAGAATGCAACATACATGTATAAGAGTCTTGTAAGTATTGGGCCTATTTTGAGTCTGATCATGTCTCAGTAAGAAAATATTTTTTCAAAATCTCAAATAAAATTATCTTTTGGGCTATGCTTTTATTAATGTGGCTTTGGCTTATGATTTGGGTAGCTTTACTATTCCATATAGTCAATGATACTTCACTATGTCAACATGATGATTAAGTTTAATATACAGTATTTAATTAAATTAAATCTACATGGTCTATTTTTTTTCAAATTATGCCAAGCCAGTTATTTAAAGGAAATTTATTTGGGTTTCCGTGAGAGACTTTTTTTTGAATTTATAAAAGGGAAATAATAGTTTCACAAAAGGTAAGCTGATCTTAACTACTTTTTTTTTTAAAAAGAAAAGTTGTCCCCAAAGTTACTTTATGGCCAGGCTCATGCCTGTGATCCCAATACTTTAGGAAGCAGAAGCAGGGGGATCACATAAGCCCAGGAGTTTGAGACTAGCCTGAGTGAAGAATGGCAAGACTCTGTCTCTACAAAAAAAAAAAAAATAAATAAATAAATATTTTAAAGCTATTTTCAGATTTAGATAGGGAGAAAAAAGTACTCTTGCACATTCTTTATACTATACCTCATTAGCATATTATATTATAGACATTTATGATAAGGTTTCTAAAGCCTATTAAATAAGATTTTTCTTTTAAGTAGAACATTTTTAAGTAGGAAAAACTGATATTTTCTCTAGCTACACTACTGACCTACAGAGTTAATATCCTTTGTGGGGAGGCAGAAATCACACAGAGAAAGTAAACTCGTATGTCACGCAAAATAAACAGAGCCATAGAAAAAATATATTCTCTACTTCAAAGAAAAATCATTAATAATCATTGGATTGTTTTATCTACAACTCATTGATTATGCTATTACACTGTAAGGTGCAGATGAAGTATGATTTTTCACTGCCTCAGCCTCATAGAGGGAGGAAGGACAAGAATGGCTGGCTGGCTGGGTGGATGGATGAATGGATGGTAGAGATGAGGCAAATCTAACATCTCCCTATCATAATTTTATATGGGTAGTGATGGTCCATAATTTTAACCCTTTTGTTTCTGAATTAATGTGTTAATTAATGGTATAATCCCTGAAAGCATCTATGCTTGTAAAATATCATTGGACAATTAGTCAGAAATTTTGCATCTCCTACACTTTCCCATACCTTGCCTCAATTTCCCCCCTTCTAAACTATGCTCTTTTGAATTTTTTTTTTTTTTAGTTTTTAATTTCTGTGGGTATATAGTAGGTATATGTATTTATTAAGCATATGGGATATTTTGATACAGGCATACAATGTGTAACAATTACATCAGGGTAAATGGGGTATCCATCACCTCAAGCATTTATCCTTTGTGTTACAAACAACCCAGTTACACTCTTTTTGTTATTTTACAGTGTACAATTAAACTGTCAACTATAGTCATCCTGTGGTGCTCTTGAATACTAGATCTAATTCATTCTTTCTAATTATTTTTTGTACCCATTAACCATCTCCACTTCCACCCCTATGCTTCTTTACACTTCTACCCACCACTACCCTTCCTAGCCTTTGGTAACCATAGTTCTATACTCGATCTCCAAGAACTCGATTGTTTTAATTTTTGGCTGCAATAAATAAGTGAGAATATGTGAAGTTTGTCTTTCTGTGTCTATATTATTTCACTTAACATAATGACCTCTAGGTCCATCCATGTTGTTGCAAATGACAGGATCTCATTCTTTTTTGTGGCTAAATAGTACTCCATTGTGTATATGTACCACATTTTCTTTATCCATTTATCTGTTGATGGACACTTAGACATTGCTTCCAAATCTTGGCTATTGGGAATACTGCTACAATAAACATGGGAGTGCAAATATCTCTTCAATATACTGATTTCCTTTCTTTTGGGTATATACCCAGCAGTGGGATTGCTGGGTCATCTGGTATCTCTATTTTTTGTTTTTTGAGGAACATCTAAGCTGTTCTCCGTAGTGATTGTACTAATTTAGATTCCCACAAACAGTGTACAAGGGTTCACTTTTCTCCACATCCTCACCAGCATATGTTATTGCCTGTCATTTGGATAAAAGCCATTTTAAATGGGGTGATAGGGTGTCTCATAGTAGTTATGATTTGCATTTCTCTGATGATCAGTGATGTTGAGTACTTTTTCATATACCTATTTCCCATTTGCATGTCTTCCTTTGAGAAAAGTCTATTCAGATATTTTCAACATTTTTAATTGGAATATTAGATTTTTTCCTATAGAGTTGTTTGAGCTCCTTATAAATTCTGGTTATTAAGACCTTGTCTGATGAGTAGTTTGCAAACATTGTCTCTCATTCTGTGGGTGGTCTCTTCACTTTGTTTGCTGTTTTTAAAAGCTTTTTTTTTAAAAAAAAGCTTTTTAACTTGATGTGATCCCATTTATTCATTTTTGCTTTGGTTGCCTGTGATTCTGGGGTATTACTCAAGAAATCATTACCCAGTCTAATGTCCTGTAGAGCTTCCTCAATATTTTCTTTTAATAATTTCATACTTTGAGGTCTTAGATTCAAATCTATAATCTGTTTTGATTTGATTTTTGTACCTGGTGTGAGATAGGTGTCTAGTTTCACTCTTCTACTTATGAATACCCAGTGTTCCCAGCACCGTTTATTGAAGAGATTGTCCTTTCCCCAATGTGTGTTTTTGCCACCTTTGTCGAAAATGAGTTCATTGTAGATGTATGGGTTTATTTCTGGGTTCTCTGTTCTGTTCCATTGGTCTATGTGTCTGTTTTTATGCCAGTATCATGCTGTTTTGGTTACTATAGCTCTGTAGTCTAATTTGAAGTTAGATAATGTGATTCCTCCAGTGTTGTTCTTTTCATCCAGAATAGTTTTGGCTATTTGAGGTCTTTTGGGGTTTCATATACATTTGGGGATTTTAAAAAAATTTCTGTGAAGATTGTCCTTGGTATTTTGATAGGGATTGCCTTGAGTAGTATGGGCATTTTAACAATATTGATTATCAAATCTGTAGATTGCTTTGGGTAGCATGGACATTTTAACAATATTGATTCTTCAAATCTATGAACATGGAATATCTTTTCATTTTTTGTGTCCTCTTCAATTTCTTATATCAATATTTCATAGTTTTATGGTAGAGATTTTCACATCTTCGGTTAAGTTAATTTCTAGATATTTAATTCCATTTGTAGCTGTTGTAAATGTGATTACTTTCATGACTTCTTTTTCAGATTGTTTGCTGCTGGCACATAGAAATGCTACTGATTTTTGTATGCTGATTTTGTAATCACAATTTTACTGAATGTATAAATTCTAATAGTTTTTTGGTGGAGTCTTTGGGTTTTTCAAAGTAAGATCAGTGTCTACAAATAAGGATAATTTTACTTCTTCTTTTCCAATTTGGATGCCCTTTATTTTTTTATTTTGCCTGATTGTTCTAAGTAGGACTTCTAGTACTATGTTGAATAACAGTGTGTGAAAGTGGGCATCCTTGTCATGTTCCAGGTCCTAGAGGAAAGGCTTTCAGTTTTCTCCCATTGAGTATGATACTAGCTGTGGGTCTGTTTTACATGGCTTTTATCATGTTAAGGTTCAATGTTCCTTCTATACTCAGTTTTTTGAGGGTTTTTTTAAATCATAAATGGATGTTAAATTTTATCAAATGCTTTTTCAGCATTAATCAAAATGATCATATGGTTTTTGTCCTTCGTTCTGTTGATATGATATATCACATTGATTGATTTTTGTATGTTGAAACATCCTTGCATCTGTGGGATAAATCACACTTGGTCATGATGAATGATCTTTTTAATGTGCTGTTGAATTCAGTTTACTAGTATTTTGTTGAGGATTTTCATGTCAATGTTCATCAGTGATACTGGCCTGCAGTGTTCTTTTTTTTATGTGTCTTTGTCTGGTTTTGGTATCATGGTAATACTGGCCTCATAGAATGAGTTTGGAAGTATTCCCTCATCCTTTATTTTCTGGAATAGTTTGAGTAGGATTGGTATTAGTTCTATAAATGTTTGACAGAATTCAAAAGTGAAGATATCAGATCCCAGGCTTTTCTTTGCTGGGAGACTTTTTTTTATTGTGGCTTCTATCTTGTTATTAGTTATTGGTCTGCTCAGGTTTTGGATGTCTTCATGATTCAATCTTAGTAGTTTGTATGTGTCTAGGAATTTATCCATTTCTTTGAAGTTTTCCAGTTTACTAGCATATAGTTGCCCATAGTAGCCTCTAGTGATCTTTTGAGTTTCTGTGGTATTGGTTGTAATGTCTCTTTTTTCATCTCTGATTTTATTTAGGTCTTCTCTCTTTTTTTCTTAGTCTAGGTAAAGGTTTGTCAAATTTTTAAAATCTTTTCAGAAAATCAACTTTTCATTTTGTTAATCTTTTGTGTGGTTTTTCTTTGTTTCAATTTCATTTATTTCTGCTCCAATCTTTATTATTTATTTTCTTCTACTAACTTTGAATTTGGTTTGCTCTTGCTTTTCTAGTTCTGATAACAATGCATTATTAGGTTGCTTATTTGAAGTTTTTTAAATGTATGTACTTACAGCTATAAAATTCCTTCTGAGTACTGCTTTCACTATATTCCATAGTTTTTGGTATGTTGTGTTTCTATTCTCATTTGTTTCAATAAATCTTTTGTATTCTTAATTCCTCTGCTCTTTCATAGTCTGGGCACTGTTCCCACCCAGAGACCTCAATGACACACATGCTCTATGGGCTGCTCTCTCAACAATTTGAACTAATGGTTCTGGTTCTTCTGTCCTCACTCATTTTCCTTATCCTACTTTTTGTTTATCTAAATTCTTTTAATTCTTTAGTTATCTTTTAAGACCCTGATTTCTTTGTTATCCTACCTCTGCTGTCCTGCTTCTTGCTCCTGGTTGCTTATTGTCTGGGCTATCTTCACCATTTCTCAGACCAGGGCCACCCCCAAAACGCAGTAGCACATGCTCTGCTATCAAGTTCCCAGACATGGCTGTTGGTCAGCATGGTGGAATCTGAAGTTTGGAAAGGACCAGAAAAGTCAGCTGGTCTATGTAATGCTAGTCTCTGGCACAACATCCATGCTATGAATAATTTCTCATCAAGTGTAGAATTTAAGAGAACCAAGGGTGTGGTCGTAATACTTTGGGTTTATAAACTTGTGTATATTTGGTTTAGGTGTTTTAGGAGACTTGGCCTTTAAAAGTTAAGAGGTCAGTCTGTGATTCCAAATTGAAATGTATAACTAATCGATTTAGACTTGTAATTTTGGGTTGAAATTGTATTGTTTATATAGTTTTTCAACATTTGAGAGACCCTAAGAAGCCATCTTTTAGCCATGTTTTAGTTTATTAGATTTATGAAAAGATTTTTCAGACAATTCCTTTAATGGAAAAGAAATCAAGTATATTAAATTCATAACTGCAGTTTAAAATATTTGAAGTGAGGTCTCCCTGCCACCTTACTTTAAAACGTATCCCATTCCATCTTCCTTATTTTAATTGACTTTATAGAAATTACCACCTTCTAGGACAGATGCAGTGGCTCACGCCTGTAATCCCAGTACTTTGAGAGGCCAAGGCGGGTGATCACCTGAGGTTGGGAGTTCGAGACCAGCCTGACCAACATGGAGAAACCCCGTCTCTACTAAAAATTCTAAAAAATTAGCCGCGCATGGTGGTACATGCCTGTAATCCCAGCTACTTGGGAGACTGAGGCAGGAGAATCACTTGAACCTGGGAGGCGGAGGTTGCAGTGAGCTGAGATTGAGCCATTGCACTCTAGCCTGGGCAACAAGAA
Organism: Trachypithecus francoisi; assembly: GCF_009764315.1. Lineage (NCBI taxonomy): Eukaryota > Metazoa > Chordata > Mammalia > Primates > Cercopithecidae > Trachypithecus > Trachypithecus francoisi. Next base: position 106,372,063 of record NW_022681470.1, on the reverse strand, counting down.
CAAAACTCTGTCTTGAAAAAAAAAAAAAAGAAAGAAAGAAAGAAAAGAAATTTCCACCTTCTAATATAGCAAATACTTTGTTTGTTTACTTTGCTTATTTTCTGTCTTCTGTCCATTAGTATGGAAGCATCATACTATGAATATGTGTATGGGTTAACCACAGATATTTTATCTGTTTTGTTCCTGATATTCCCAGTGCCTAGACCAAAGGCTGTCAACTGATACTTTTCAATGCATAAATAAATGAATAAGGTTTATAAGTTCAGCCTAAAGACATAAGCAGGAGCAGGGATGTTTAAATGTGTCATTTTAATAAAGTATTATTTGTTAAAATTAATAAATTTCTGGGAAGTCTTTTTAGACCACAGAAATAACCCTCAAGTACATTTCAAAGTTTACATTTGACATTTTGCAATTTTTCTCAGTTTCCTGGGCCAGCAGGCCAGCTCTAATGTAGAACACATGAGTGCTCACTAACAATTTTTTCATTCCTCAAAGACTCCCATTATCCTTTCTTGATAGTTAATTTTCAGCATGGACGTCATTCTCTTGGACGAGAAAAGCAAGAACAAAGCAAGATCCAAGGAGCTCCACTGTTTCTCTATTACTCAGTGTTGCACTGTCAGGCCCAAATGAGGGACATACTGGATTTTTCTTTTCCTGCTTTAATAAGAACTTGTATTTTTAAAAATTCTTTTGTTATGGTTTTTCTTTATAATTCAGTACATTTGAGGTTTTAACTTTCCTGACACAGGTTCATGTTAACATGTCCTGTTTAGCTCAGCTGCACATTGTACTATTCTTTTGAAGTCTAAACTCAAAGAGAGGTATTTGATACAGCTATACTGGCTTCTATAGGTCCTCCCTCTCTTTTTCCATATCTGATTCAGTTCAGTTGCAATCACAGCATAGACATCAGAAAAGCACCAACAGCTGAAAGACCATTGGCACTGTAGCAGTCTTGATGGACATTGGTAGCACATATTGTTATCAATTGCCACAATAACATTATCTAACAAATAACCCTAAAACTCAGTGGCTTAAAACAATAACCAATTATTACTACTTATACATTTATGAATTGACTGGACAGTTCCAGTCTTGACTGAGTTCAGCAGGGCTCAGGTCTCTGTTCAGTATGGGTCAATTGTAGCTTTCTTGATTTTAGCTATGCTCTCTCACATGTCTGCAGCTCAGCTGGGCCAACTAGACTGACTCAGCTCTGCTCCACATGGTCTCTCATCCTCTAGCAGCTCAGTACAGGCTTGTTCTCATGACGGAAGCAGGGATCTTAAAGAGAGAGAGAGGTATGTGATGGCTCTTGAGGCTTAGCCTCAGGCCTAACTTCTGTGGCATTCTGTTAGCCAGAGAAGACCACAAAGCCAGCCCAGATTCAAAGGGTGGGGAAATAGATTTCTACAACTGCAAAGGGACTATTCCTACAATAAATCTACAAATAGCATAATTGCTTATTTGAGTGTTGACAGCCACAGAAGACACCACCAAAGTCACCCAGAGAAGTAAAAGAGGCTCTAAAGATGATTCCACAGTGTACACAAAAGGATTAATCTCCTGAGCATATGCAGGCAACACCTGAGGAAGTCAGAACTGCTTGAAAGGATTATGAAGAGAGTTCATTTTCCTGAATAGCAAGAGGCAACAGAGCCTGATTGTTGATGCTATTTGTTCATCCTAGCTGGCGAACTTACAAATATGGGTAATATGGGAAGGTTTGTAGCGCTCATATAATCCAGGGCTCAGGTATTGCATCAAAGTTGTGGAACATGCATAGCTCATTTTGTTCACATTACTGAATATTAGACCACATCCTGGGATATGATATGTAAGTGTTATATAAGTGTGGGTTGCTTTTATGCAGCTTCTATGTGATGTGTACCAAGATGTTTCACCAAATTACGTCTATTGTGTCTGTAGTACTACATGTGATGATTTGAAGCAACCCATGCAGGCTGCTCTCCTGTCTGAGGAGCTTCCTGGTCACCACATTGCAAGTGCAAACTTCCTTCCTTGAGCCTTGAACGTTGTCAGTCCTTAGCCCTGAGCCTGTCTGTCCACTCCTGTTCTGATTCATGTTCATCCCCTTGCCTCTGCTCTTTTGTTTGAGGAAGGAAATAAACCCAAAAAGCAATGCTTAAGAGGCAAAATTCTAAAAACAATCAAACAAACAAAATTCCAGCTGCTACAGTTTAAAGCTCATTAATGCTTGAGGAGAGTGTAAATCACATATCAGTAACATTTTTAGAGGCTGATTTGGCAATATCTATCAGCATTTAAAATGTGTACACCCTTTGTGTAGCAATTCCACTTTGGGGAATTTATAAATAAACTTGCACAAATGTGCAAGTGTATGAGTGTGTGTGTGTGTGTATGTGTCCATAGACATATCATCATGCCAACTTATAAAGGGTGTTGATAGCAACATTCTAAGAGCAGGAAGCTGGAAATACATAAATGCCTATCAATAGGGCCTGTTTAAATACATGAAGACACATTCATACACTAAATGACCACATAGCCATTAAAAAGAGTGAGATAGATCTAAGTGTACTGATTCAGAAAGATGTCTAAGACATTGTTAAATTTTAAAAATCAAATTACAGAAGAGTGTAGTATGTTCCTTTTGTGTTTTTCAAAAATTAGGGGTATGTATGTACATATACACTAAATTTTTTTCTTTTTTTAACTTTTATTGTAACTTCAGGGGTACATGTGCAGGTTTGTTACATAGGTCAACTTGTATCATGAGGGTGAACTATTAAGAGTTGTGACCTCTGGGGAAGCAGACTGGAAAGTTGTCGGGGGAGGCATTTTTTACTTAATACTCATTTATACTCATGGAAAATTTTTACCAACTTGCATAATTTACACTTACAATTTTAAAATACATTTAAATATAAAATATATAATCAATCCAACAGAGTTGTGTAAAGCATCTTCTATGTCCCAAGTCATTTGTATCAGTCAAGGTGCTTAGGTACTGTTGGTAGAAACCACTTTGTCAGTTTAAACAGCAAGGGATTTACCGTAAGATACTGGATAACTCACGGAACTGTTAGGAGAACTGGAGTATGGAGTTCTAGATCAGACTTCCAGGAACATCTCTTAGAGCCACAAAATTGTGATGAGGAAGTTGTCACCACCACCATCCCAAACCCCCAACTTCCTCTGCCTCTACCCAGGCCCAGCCTTTTAGCACTCATTCTAAACCAAGCCACGCTCAGGTAAATCTGACCTGCAGGATCTAAGTCACATGTCTGTCCTCTAGCAGCAAAGGAGGCTAAGAAATATAAGAATTTTTTTAAAAATTCTTACTTGAAAAAGTAAAATTCACAATGTGGAAAATACCAAAGTGTGGGGTGTGTTGTTTAAAGATGGGGGCAGTTGTAAATGACAGCTATCTACTGCACAGTGCTATAGGTTCCCCCACTGGGATCCTACTCAATGAAGCATATTTTATCAAGGAATAAACTTATTCTAAAGTTGAACTTGTGTCAGACTGAAGATGATTGCTAGCAGTGATCTGAATTATCCCTCAGTTAATCATTCTCTAAGTAAGTGTGGGCAGCTTATCTGGCATAAATAATTAGAATTTCAAAGACCACTAAAATATAAGTAAAATTCGTTTTAGATGGTTTTCTCTCTGAGTACTAGAATAGTAATTACAGCTACCATTTATATTATGCTCATTGTATTATTAGGCACCGTGCCAAGATCTTTAAACATAAAAAGTGTGATGGTTAATTTTATGTGTCAACTTGACTGGGCTAAGAAGTGCCGAGATAGCTGGTGAAACATTATTTCTGAAAGTGTCTATGAGGATATTTCCAGAAGAGATTAACATTTGAATCAGTAGACTGAGTCAAGGACATTACTGTCACCAATATGGGAAGGCATCATCCAATCTGATCATGGCAAAAGCAGAACAAAAAGGCAGAGGAAGAGTGAACTCTCTCTTCTTGATCCGGGACGTCTATCTCCTCCTGCCCTCAGACGTCAGAGCTCTTAGTTCTCCAGCTAAGACTTACAGCTCCCCTAGTTCTCAGGCCTTTGAATTCAAACTGAATTACACTACCAGCTTTTCTTATTCACCAGCTTGCAGACAGCATATCCTCATCTCTATCCATGTATTATCTATGTATGTATGTATGCATGTATGTATGTATGTATGTATGTATCTATCTATCTATTATCTAGATATCCTGTTGGTTCTGTTTCTCTGCAGAATGCTGATTAACACAAAAGGAAAAAGAATCATTTAAAAAAATATTACTGCAGCCACCAACCCAACACTTACTATATCAATCAGGGCTCAATAAAAGAAATGGGATAAGCAGAAGATACATAGTAACAGACTCATGGCAAGGAATTGGCTTATGCGATTGTGGGGTTGGCTAGACAAATCTGAAATCCACAGGGCAGGCTATCAGGAGAGCACCCTGGAACTCTTGGGCATGGGCTGAAGGGGCCATTCCACACGTGGAATTTCTTCTTTAGGGAAGCTTCAGCTCTGCTCTTTCAGTCTTTAAAGTAATTGAGTCAGGCCTGCCCAAATTATCTATAGGATAATCTCTCCTACAAAGTCAACTGATTATGGACTTTAGTCACATCTGTGAAATATATTCACAGCAATACCTGTCTTAGTGTTTGGATAACTGGGGACTGTAGCCAAGCTAACCTGACACATAAAACTGACCATTGCACCTACATACTACCAATCATCCAGAAAAAGGTAGGGGACATTTTATTTTAGACAGACTGTTAATAGACTTCTTCAGCTATGTAAATACGCCATTTGGCACTAAACTAGAATGACAGTCATTGAGAGAAGAAAGCTTTGCATTCATTTAATTCATTCAATTCATTCAACAAGTACAGTAGTTTTTTCCTATAGGACGAGACGTTCCAAGAACCCCAGTGGGTGCCCAAAACCACAGGTAGTACCAAACCTGATTGTCATCAATTGAAACACATTTCTGTTCATGTCTTGCACTCACAAATGTAATGTCTTTTCCATCTTGACTAAGCACTTGTCACACACAGTGGCTGTAATTTTTGCAGTTTGAAGTGCAACAACAAAACTAGTACAAATGTTTTTTTCCTTCTTCACAATTTCACGGACAGAAGATTGATTCTTACCATAGATCTTGGCAACCTCAGTATAGGATTTTTTTTTCTTTCCTTATTAAACGAAGAACTTTCTCCTTTTTACTTAAAGGAAACACTTTATGGTTTCTCTTTGGCATATCCAAATTGTTACCATCATCATTCTTGTATTTTGGGGCCATTACTAAGTAAAATAAGAGTTCATTGAACACAACCACTGTGCTACCACAACAAGCCATCTGATAATGAAGACAGCTACTAAGTGACTAATGGACAGGCAGCATAGGCAGTGTGGAGAAGCTGGACAAAGGGAAGACTCACATCCAGAGCAGGACGGGACAAGATGGGGCAAGGACAGAGCAGGATGGGGCAAGATTTTGTAACACCTAAGGTTCTTGCCTAGCCACACCAAAAAACTGGTGTGGTGGTTGACCGTGGCAAGTGATAGAGACACAGACCGAGAGGGAGAAAAAGCTGTAGGCTTTATTGAGCAGAGTGAAAGTACAAAGCTTCCAGAGGGTGGAAGAGGTCCCGAACAGGTAGCCAGAGTTCGATTATACAATTGCCTTTTAAACTCTTTAAGGCGGAAAATACGTGCAGTGGGAAGACGTTACCAGAGCAAGAAACAAAGGCAGTAAAGTATTTTGTGACATGTCCTAGATTTTGGGGAAAACCGGAATTGCAACTGAGGTTTTATCTACTTTATGACCTTGCAGTGACATGGCAAAGGAGACAGGATCTTACAGGACTTTACAAAATGTGTTTACAAGGGATTGGAATTGGAAGTATAGACAAGGTCCGCTGGTCACAGAAAAACTGGCAGTTAACATTCCTTTTACTTTAGTTTCGCGGGAGGGGGAAGGCAGAGAGGGCACAGGGAAACTTAGAGCAAAATTTTCACTGTTTACAGCTTTCTTGGGGAAGAAAACATATGCACACATCCTGGTGTTAGGAATATTTTAAGCATATATCTTCAATATTATTCATCCAGGACTGAAGTAAGTCCTGATGCAGGAAATGAGTGAGTTTCACAACTTTCTGAGCCCCTACCAGACCCAGGAAGCCCAGCTGGCCCCTCCTCTCAATTTGATCACACTACTAAGAATAGTGTGCAACTTAAAACTCATACATTGTTTATTTCTGGAATTTTTTATTTAATATTTTCAGACCTCAACTCACCATGGGTAAACTGCAACTGTGGAATGCAGTGCCTCACTGTGTACCATTGTTCTTGGTGCTCGGGATATGTCAGGAAATAAAAGAGACAAAGATTCCTGCCCCCGTGAAATTTACATTCTTTGTATAATAAACTGGTGGCAATTTTGAGTTTGTTTTCATTTTAATTATTTTTCTTTTGAGACAGGGTCTCACTCTGATTTTCTCAGGCTGGAGTGCAGTGGCCCAGTCTCAGCTCACTGCAGCCCTCACCTCCCTGGCTCAAATGATCTTCCCACCTTAGCCTCCCGAGTAGCTGGGATTATAGGCACACTCCACCACACCCAGCTGGTTTTTTGTATTTTTTGTAGAGATGGGGTTTTGCCATGTTCCCCAGGATGGTCTTGAAGTCCTGAGCTGAAGTGATCCACCCAACTCAGCTTCTCAAAGTGCTGGGATTACAGGCGTAAGCCACCATAAACCCCCAGGGGCAATTTTGAGTTTTCCATGGGCGGTTGGAGGAGATTGAAGTTCAGAGGCCCAGGATCCAAGAAAAAAGTTAAGAAAGACAGATATAGGGAAAGGATGGATTCCAACATAGTGACAATTTGGAATTAAGAAAATGATGACCAGTGAGAAATCCCTTTGTGCTAATCACAGATGGCTATTAAGAACAACGAAACCCAGTAGTCCAATTTCCTGCTCTATTGTATTATCCTCTGTTATCCCCAAAGCATCTGCTAAAGTGAGTTAATAAAGTGTGGTAGTGCCTATGAATGCAGCAAACTGATGCAGACGAGGACAGCAGTCACAGGAGGTAAGGGGTTTGGGGGTGGTGAAGGAAGGGGATGGGAAGGGGGTGTCAGGTATTCAGCAAGGGTATTGTATTAGTCAGGATTCTCCAGAGACAGAACCAGTAGGAGAGGAGATACGTTACACACACACACACACACACACACACACACACACACACGAAGTCATGTATTGCTTAACAATAAGGATACATTATGAGAAACGCATCATTAGGCAATTTTATTATTGTGTGAACATCACAAAGTATACTGACACAAACCTAGATGGAATTGCCTTCTATACATCTAGACCATATGATTTAGCCTACTGCTCCTAGGTTATAAGCCTGTTCAGCATGTTATTGTACTGAATACTCTAGGCAATCGTAACACAATGGTAACTATTTGTGTACCTAAACATAGAAAAGGTACAGTGAAAATACGATGGTATTGTAATCTTAGAGGACCACCATCATATATGCAGTCTGTCATTGAATGAAGCATCATTATGGGTGCATGACTGTGTGTGTGTATGTATGTACACATATTTATATACATACACACATATATGAGTTAGGAGATTTATTTCAAGGAATTGGCTTACATAATTGTGGAGGCTGGTAAATCCAAAATCTATAGGGCAGGTCAGCAGACCAGAAACCTTCCATCAAGAGCTGATGCTATAGCCTTAAGGCAGATTTACTTCTCCCTACAGGAAACCTGTTTCATTCTTGAGGCCTTAATACCTTCCAAGTGGTTGAATCAGGCCTACCCACATTATCTAGGCAATTGCCCTTATTTAAATTCAATGGATTGTAGATGTTAACCACATCCACAAAATGCCTTCAAAGCAACACTTAGATTTATGTTTAATAGACTAACTGGTTACTGTAGTCTGGTTCAGGCTGATACATAAACCTAACCATCACAGGCAGGAAATTCAGAGTGATGCCCAGAAGAATCTGAGCCCCACAGGAGTCCTCTGAATATTGAAAACGGAACCAGACTTTTGTGAGATAGAACTTGAGACCATTTGCCTGTTAGCGTGTTAACAAAAAAAGATCAACTCTTGGAAATAGGCAATAGGATGACCGCATGTCCTGTAAGTACCCTTCTGGAGCACCATCTAGTAGGTCCACCCAAGGATTAGCACATTCTCTGGAGGCGTGCACACTTGTTTCACACACTGTTTACTATTGTTTAAGAGATTCTACAACCCTGACGGGGGAAGGTAATATGTTGAAAATGATTCTTATCTGACTGCAATGCAAATATTTTCTGTCTCATAATAATGAAAACTATTTCCACCCATAGGAAATATAATTGCCAAAAGTTACAGTCTTACTGACCTGTGGATTATTAGCCAGTGTTGTTACTTAATTTAGCAATCTTATTCTACTATTATTTCTTTCTGACCATAAATATTTCTATCTCTACTAGGCTCCTTTGTACCAGTTTTATGATTCTGATGCTTCCATCATTAATGAGTTAAAAAGGTCTCTGACACATGTACATTCTATGTATGAGAAGTCTGCTTTTAGCTTTGAAAATTGTACTTTGACAAAAGAAAAGGGTACAGGACCCTAGAAGCCTGAATAGCTTTGGAGTATTTGGGTGGTACTTACCTAATCCTGATTTTCATAAAATACAGCAGCTTAATATGATCATTACTATTTTAATAGATAAAGAAATAGAGATCTCTAAAGTTAAAATTTTGCCCAGAACTATATAAATAATATGTGGCAGAGCTAGGAGCTGCTGGGGCTCAGAACACACATCAAAATATGACTAAAAGAGATCAGAGTATACCACCTCAAAAAATACTTCTTTTGTATATTTTGAGCAGGTTATTTTGAGAAACTTTAGACACAGTGGTAGCTCTGAAAAGCTGCCCTTTTATAAATGTCAGAGGCGTTTCAACCACAGCAACTCCATCTTGACTAGTTGCTGGGTAAAATGAGGCTGAGACCTGCTGAGCTGCATTCTCAGGAGGCTAAGCATTATAAGTCATAGGATGATAGGAGGTCAGCACCAGATACAAGTCACAAAGACCTTGCTGATAAAATCGGTTGTGGTAAAGAAGACAGCCAAAACCCGCCAAACCAACAAGACAAGGAAAGTGACCTCTGGTCGTCCTCCCCGCTCATTATATGCTAATTGTAACGCATTAGCATGTTAAAAGACACTCCCACAGCACCGTGATGGCAATGTCAGGAAGTTACCCTATATGGTCTAAAAGAGGGAGGAACTCTCAGTTCTGGGAATTGCTCAGCTTTTTCCCAGAAAACGCATAAATAATCCTCCCCTTGTTTAGTATATAATCAAGAAATAACTATAAGTATTATCAGCCAAGAAGCCCAAGCTGCTGTTCTGCCTATGGAGTAGCCCTTCTTTTATTCCTTTACATTCTTAGTAAAGTTGCTTTCACTTTATTCTGTGGCCTTGCCCCGAATTCTTTCTCGAGCAAGGTCCAAGAATCCTCTCTTGGGGGTCCGGATCTGGAAACCTTTCTTGTAACATTATAGCTTAAACATGAATCAAAGATGTTCTAGAAGTCTAAGTCTTTACACTATGCATGAATCTCTTCTATAAGACTCTTAATAGTAGTTACTCTCTTCCATATGACAGGACCTTCTTAATCATGTTGTCAGGGCCAAACAAAAACTTCCACTTCACCCTCTGAAGGTTTGCCAAAAAATCAACTGAAATAAGGCAGATTAATTGGAGAAAAGACATACAAATTTATTAATGTGCATTCAGGGGAGAGTCACAGAATAATTGCCTAATATCCCAACGGGTCTCAAATACTTATATAGCTTTATTTCAGAGTGGAGGGGGAAGATGGGGAATATAGATAACTCTGTTGAAAGGCAATAAATGATTACTAGGGAGAATGAATGGGTCTAGCAACAGAGATTAATTTGTAAATGTTTCTCTTTGGAAATTGAGTCTAAGAGAGGGACATTATCTTGTGACTGCATCTGTTCAGGTGTGATTACCTTCTTGGTCTTCTTTTCTGTAATAGATAATGAGAAAACCTGAAGAGGAAGGAAAAACAGTGTTCTCTTTGGCAGGTCCCTTCAGTTTTTATGTAGACAGGGGAAAAATCTCCTCTAGAATCTGTTGATTTCTAAGGGCCTTTAATTTAAAACACTCATTACACCAGGGAGTCATATTTTAGAACGAAGTTTTCTGTGCTCCTTCAATGTTCCTACAGTTTTTTTCCTTTTCTGGCTCAACCTTAGTATTCTTACCATTCTTGAAAATGTCACACACTTCAGATCATCAGCCTCCTGGACACTAGACCTTGATCATTTTGTGAATATCACTCTTCAGGTATGACATCCTGAATTGCATATCATAACCCTCTACATTGGACTGATAAATGAAATCTAGGGAACTATCAATCACCTTTCTTATTACAGAAAATGTTCTTTATTCAGCCTATGATTGAATTAACTTTCTTGATAGTTTTGATAATTGATGATAAATATTACTCTTGCATGCAAACAAAAAAAAATCATGTTTTTTACATAGGTATTATCTGTTTTACTACTTCTGGTTTTCTCCAGTCTTTTTGGCAGAAATGAAACAGAAATATGTGGCACAGATTTAAGGAATTCATGAAAGGAGGGCAGCAGCTCAGTGCAGTCTCTGCATTTATTTTGATTTACAGAAAAGGAAAGATATCCTTTGTAAAGTAGTTACGTTAAGGCAGCCAGCCAGTAAAGGGTCCTAGAGGACAAAAGATATGTAAAAAACAGAGACCACAATTTGATTCACATAGCCTAGGAAATATATTAATGCAGATAGTCATTTGAAAGTTTCAAAGTGAATTCCTGAACTGTTAAAATATTGCAATGACCAAAAATAAAACTGTATTTTTCAAAACAAACCTGAATTTTGAAAACAAGCCATTTGTGTTTGGTTCCAAAAGAGTTTAATTACAGGGGGGGTACTTGTTTTAACAGCCGGATGCTAATGATTGCATTAGGACAATGATAATACATGTAAATGCAATAAAGTCATCCTTTATAGCAAGAATAGAACTAACCTCACCTGAAATTGGGGCATCTAGCTGAGTATATCAGGATTCTTCTGGTTGCAGAACCTATTCAGACTTTTTTGTCAGACAGAGGTTTCATCTGCCTGCAGGAAGTGTTCCTGGACCTAACCAAGGGTCAGGCTACTTATTCTCGTGGCCCTGTAATGAGATGCAGATGAACTGGGAAAGAAGAGGGTTTATTTCTGTAACCAGCTTCAGGGAGAAGGCTGGGAAAATATTGCCAGACCAGCTCAAAATTACGAAGTTTTCCAAAGCTTACATACCTTCTAAGCTATATGTCTACACATAAGTGTGCATTCATCGAAAGACATAAGTAACTTCTTCTAATCTGTAACTAAGGTCTGAGTCCTGAAGATCCTCTTCCAGAGCCTCAGTAAATTTACTTAATCTAGATGGGTCCAGGTGCCAGGAGTGATTACTCTTATCTTGTCTCCTGCTAAATCATGGAGGTTTGGGGAGTTCCTAATAAAATTTGTTTGTGGAGGTCTGGGGAGTTTCTTCAGACCCCCAGTAAAACTTGTTTAATCCTAAATGGGTCCTGGTAAGAATTCCTTTGTTATCTTGTCATGCTTCAAGGCCCATGATGGCCTGGGAGAGACTCTTGGTGGGCCTTTATTACTCGTTCCAGCCTCTATGTAAAGGCACTCGCTCTCTCAGGCTTAAATATTTAACCTAACTATTCAGTCAGTGCTGAAACAGTTGTTATGGAGTCCTGCCTGTTCAGCTTTTTTGAGATCTGGTCTGTCACAGAAGGGCCCCAGAGTTGCCCATTGAGCTGCTTTGCAAGTTGGCATCCATTTCTTTTGCAATGTGATACAGTCATCCTATAGGTTGACATCTCTACACCCAGAGATCTGAGGCTCACAAAGTAATTTCTGGAAGGATCCCCCATTGGTCCATCTTAGTGATAAGAACAGGAGACAGAAAAATTTCAGGCAGAAAAGGGCAGGGTCCCTGGCCAGGACCAACCACAGGCCTAGAACCACAGACCAAAGTCAGAACTTTACATCCCTGTTTTCCCACTTGAATGTTGCCTTTTCCAAAACCACCCCACACCCCATCCTGTACCCATAAAAACCCCAGGCTCCACTGGCACAGAGCAGAGAAGGAGAGAAGAGGAGAAGCAGCTGAACATCGAAGATTGCAGTTTGACATCAGACAGAAGCAGCTTCACTTCAGAGGGACAACTTGACATTGGGACATCAGGGGAAGAATACCTTCTTCCTACTCCATCCCCTTTCTAGCTTCCTCTCTCACTGAGAGTCACTTCCGTCAGCACTAAAATCCTCCACATTTACTATCCTTGAATTTGTGCAACCTGGTTTTTCCTGGACACCAGACAAGAGCTTGGGATACAGAAAACTGTCACGCTAACCCTCTGCCCTCGTGAAAAGGCAGAGGTTCCACTGAGCTGTTAAACATTAAAGCTGTCTACAGACAGCAAAGCTAAAAGAGCACTATAACACACTCCCCCTGGTGGCTACATGGAGTTTTGCTCCTGCCAGTACGCCAAAGCGCTCACTCCAGCTTCTGCGCCTGCTGACGTGCATGCGCCCCCTCCCACGAGGGGTTGAGAGCTGCGGGCTAAGTGAGGCACCCCTGTCACAAGGCTTGAGAAGGAATCGAGGAAGACTTCCTGTTTCATTACGCTCTGTGCATGCCTATCTCTGGACAAGCAACTATGGCCAGGGAAAAGGGGTGATATAATACGTTCAGAAGATTTTGAACAATAGCCAATTCATCACACAGGACAATTAATGGTTTAGAATTTTTCTTCTTTTATTTTTTTCTTTCTGTAGAGACAGTATCTCATTATGTTGCTCAAGCTGGTCTCAAACTCTTGGACTCAAACAATCATCCTGCCTCAGCCTCCCAAAGTGCTGGGATTATAGGCATGAGCCAATATGCCCCAACTAGAATTTCATTTTTATTCATTAAAAATACACCAAATGGTTTTTATATTACAGTAAAATCACTCTCTATTTCAAATGATTATTCCATGTATTTTATGTGCAAAAGTAAGAGCTGCCATATTGTCTTTAAGGGTCTGCGGGTATAGAAAGGACTCATTGCTTTTTATGAGCACTTCTCTCCCATTCACACCTCCAAGAGTTATTGCTTCTTGGCAATCCTCCATTAAGCCTTTGATTAAATTCAAGGTAATTAGATTATTAATGCTTTAGTCATGTTCTGGTTGGCCTATCCCCCTACCCCTCTCCATTCTTTTAATCACTGCTCTATTCATTCACCCAACAAATATTTAATGAGTGCCTATTATATGCTAATTCTATAGATACTAAACATATATAGAGATAAATAAAGCATGATCTCTGCATTTAAGGGCTATATCAAAGATGGGACATCAGACAAATAAACAGATGATTACAATACTGTGTAGGAACCAAGGGAAAATTTCCCCTTCATTCTCTGAAAGTTCACTGAAAATCAACTGACAAAGGGCAGCCTAATATGAGAAAAAGCACACAGATCTATTAACATAGGCAGTTTACAAAATAAGATATCTTAAAAAGGCAAATGATTGACCCATTTATGCCATGTTGAGGTTACAGAAATAATAGGTGTTTGGATCATGGCAAAACAAATTACAGGACGGGGAGAAGAGGAGGCCTGGCCGGCAAAGGTGGTCTTGTTCTGTAGATGAAACCTCACAGGCCTCAGCCCTCAGAAAGAATATATGGTAAATGTTTATTTTAGGCTTTTAAAGGTGTCAGACTCTTGGCCAATCTTTCCTAGATCTCAGACAAAGGCTGGCTGCATCAATGTAGATTCTCTACAGATGCAAATCACTCCCTCAAAACACAGTTTTACAGAGCTGCATCTGTTTGCAGACCCTCTGAATGTTACAGGTAATTAGACAGGCACGAGCGGGGCAGGAGAGGGCTCTCCTCGACCCACCAGGAATGTCAGGTGATGATTCAACAATTAGCACATTGCCTCTCTGCAAATGATAATTTGGCAGCAGGCACCAGGGAGAAGCAAAAATAACTTCCAATAAAATCTCAGGTGTTGGGCGAATGAGTCCAGACATGTAGATTAAGAGACAAAATGGCGGAGCATGACTTTCCGGGGGAAGTCCCCCAGAAAAGAGAAGAAAGCCTGAGATGTGCGTGTGTACAGCCTCCTGAATACACTGCGCGTGCTCACTTCCCAAGCATAAAGAGGGCACTCCGCATGCGGGCAGCCCACCCTAAGGGAAGAATCATGGGAAAAGGGGATGTGAGAAACAAGTGGTGGGCCAGTCTATAAAGTCCTGGGATTAAGGTTAAACACCACACTTGACCTCGATGCCTGGTTGGGTCTCTTGCAAGTGTATATTTCTTTCTTTCCTGTTCTAAGGTCTTTTTAAACAAACTTCCACTCCTCCTCTGAAATTTGCCTTGGTCTCTTTTTCTGGGTATTCCCCTCAGTCAAATTCTTTCTTCTGAGGAGGCAAGAATTGAGGTTGCTGCAGACTCATATGGATTCACTGTCGGTAAGTCAGATACCTGCCACCGGTAACATTTGGTGCCAAGAGACTCAGATATTTGTCACCAGTAACATAAACAGCCATTTCAAAGTATGTCAAAGTAGTGTATCTTGAGGAGAAGTATAATATTCTCCTTCAACTATATGATAAGTGCTGTGATAGGTCTTTTGTATTTTTCACTAGCCTCTGGGCCACAAGGAACAATCTATCCCTTTGCATCTCAGAATGCTTGCTCATCCTACCCAGTTAGAAATTAAATAATTCAAACTTAAAATAATTCAAATATAAAGCTGTTGGAACTTTACATTATTCTGAGCCTTGGGAAGAATGTGGCTATGTGGCCTGAATCACGTACTCAGCAGCTACAATTTCTGCCTTTTATTTCTGTAAATAATTAGGAAGAACAAGTGGCACAAGAGATAAGACCCCTTCATATTATTGCCCCCCCTCATGGAGTAATAAAGTAATCTTCCTCAGAATCTAGAATCTGCAACCAATCAAATTGCTCTGGTGTATGCATTGATCTTATATGGGAAATGCAATCTTGCTGGAACTTCTCTGTCTGCCTATATAAGTGAAACCTTAACTTCTCCACTTCTCTACTCCAAATGACTGCTGACCTCATTCATTTGGAGTTGGTGTTTCCAAGTGACCATCCTCAAGTTTTGCACTAGAAACAACTCCATTCTGAATCATATCTTTTTTTCCAAACAGGATCTCACTCTGTTGCCTAGGCTGGAGTGCAGTGGTGTAATCACAGCTCACTTCAGCCTTGACTTCCCAGACTCAAGTGATCCGCCCACCTCGGCCTCTTGAGTAGCTGGGACTACAGGTGCCTGCCACCACATTCAGCTAATTTTAAATTTTTTCTGTAAAGATGGGGTCTCACTATGTTGCCCAGGTTTGTTTTGAACTCTTGGGCTTGAGCAGTCCTTCCACCTTGGCCTCCCAAAGTGCTGGGATTACAGGTACAAGCCACCACACCTGGCCCCAATCATATTATTTGAATTTCATTATTTAAGGTTGACACCAGTGATGTCTACATCTTTTCAAGCAGAGACTAACTTCTATTCACAATTACAGATAAGGATTTAAGGTGAAAACACCCTTGAGGACTAAGCGTTTTTAATTCACACTGACGTAAAATGACTGATCTTATATCCTTTCTTGTAAGCAAGTTCCCCCACCCCTGCTCCCTGCCTGCTGTCTGAAGTAAAACCAGGAGTCCTCTGTGAAATTACCACTAACCAGGCACCATCTTAACGTGTTGTTAAACATCATCTGTTTTCCTCTGGGTACCAGCAGTCACTGAGTTCTTTCTCACTGAAAAAGCGAAGTTGCGGATTTCATCCACTTGCTTTTATGAGTCCTTTGGCTCTTCTAGGCTTTCTTTTTTTGTTTTAACCAGCCCACAAACCAAAGTGAGTATCTGTTAATATTTCCCCAGACCACTGTTCAAGGAAATGAACCACTTGACATTAATCATGATTGCAGAACTCCTTGACTGACAGTCTTCTCTCAGAATTCATGAGGCTACAGTGCCTGTGGATCACTACTGTGCAAACTTTGCTAGCCAAGACACTCCCTGAGGAGTTTGTGAGCGGTTTGTTAGCAAGTCATGTCCCTCAAAGGCTCTGATTCAGTGGGTCTGGGGAAGAACCCAGAAATTTGCAGTGTTACCAAACCTACTGGCTGATTCTGGAGCAGGTGTTCCGAGGAACAAATTTCAAAAAACCTGGCAATATAGAGGCTTTTTTCTTATTAATGGGCTAAATTTAAGTGTTTAATTAATGGAGTAAATTCATTCATTCATTCAAGTACTTATCAAGCACTCTCTATGTGCCTCCTAACTTGATTTTTTATTTCTAATTATGTTTAATTTAAATTCCATTGTCAAGTTTCACTTTTCTTAGGAGAGTTGCCAAGGGTGAGGCTTGTAAGAGACAAAGTGGAATTGGCTGCAACAGTGGTCACTCCAGCTGCAGGCAAGGAGGCAGGAGAGATGACATCCAGGCAGTTGGAAACCATCTGGTAGGAAGCAAACCCAATGATGACCCTCACCTAAGGAACTTGGCTATTTGTCTAAGCCTCCAGAGGGAGTGATCCCTGGCCCCATAATGTGCTGAGGCAATTTCAAGAGTTATGAGAGGATGAAGATTTCAACATGTGTGATCAGAAAGATGAATACAATCTTTGTTTGGGCAGCTAGCAGGCCTTCTTCTGTTTTCTTTGCTATTATACTGTGACTAACGATTGGGTGTTTGGCTTTGGTTATAACTTGAAAATTGTTGTGATCCATGTGAAGTAATGTCTTGTGAATATTCCACATGGATGCAGCCCCTATATCGTCAGATCTCTCCAGGTATTTCTGAAAGATTCCAATCCCCCAGCTTAAACACAAGTTCGGTTTTAGGGCCAACCGCCAGATGGAGGAGTTAGATGTACATTCCATCAAAGAGGCCCTAGCCAGCCACCCCAAAGTTTGGAGCATGTGAGTGAGGCAGTCTGGAACTTTTGTGTGGTTGGTTTCATTTTTTTACTTTTCTTTTTGGGACTGGTGGTAGAATTTTACAAAGACTTGGTGGGGGAAGATGGGAAGAGAGCTGTCCCAGAAAGGAAGATTTTATACTCCATACCATCTTCTGACTTTCCCTTTTTAAATGGTCTTGTGATTTGTCTCCAGAGAAGAATTGGGTACGTCAAAACCATGAGAGAGTGTGTGTGTGTGTGTGTGTGTGTGATCACTGTGTTTGTGAGGGGAGGGAACATATGAGTGAGTGGGAGGTAGCATTCCCAAATCTGCTGTATTAGTCTGTTTTCATGCGCTGATAAAGGGATACCCGAAACTGTGAAGAAAGAGGTTTAATTGGACTTACAGTTCCACATGGTTGGGGAGGCCTCAGAATCATGGCGGGAGGTTAAAGGCACTTCTTACACGGTGGCAGCAAGAGAAAATGAGGAAGAAGCAAAAGTGGAAACCCTTGATAAACCCATCAGATCTCCTGAGACTTATTCACTATCAGGAGAATAGCATGGGAAAGACCAGCTCCCATAATTCAATTACCTCCCCCTGGGTCTCTCCCACAACATGTGGTAATTCTGGGACATACAATTCAAGTTGAGATTTGGTGGGGGACACAGCCAAACCATATCATCTACCATCAGGTGCCCCATCCACCGTCCGCAGTACAGAATGTACCTTGTGTTTGGCTTGCCTTCTGTAACTCTGGAATGTTCAGAGTCCTCCTTCTTGAAGTAGATGGAGAAAAATGATTTTAGCTGGGATAAAGGAAAATGACAGACAACAAAAATCCAGGCAGGAAAGGGAATCCTCATGGGTGATGCAGTCTCACCCAGCTGCTAAGCAGTAGAGCTTGGGTTCTTCCCACCCCACCATAATAAATGGGGATGCCCATGAGGACACGCCACGCGCACAGGAAGGTGGCACATACAACGGCTCAGTCCTAGGCCCTTCAGGCAAATGAGTATTCAGACACGTAGGCTCTGCCTTCTGAGAAGTTTTGCCCATGAGTACCCTCCACCTTCACTCCTTCCACTGCCATTCCAATCATTAGCACAACTTAGGAGAAATTCTCACTCCTAGGAAGTTCTCTGACAGCCTCACTTGACAGCCTCACTAATATGGATTTGCAAGGCAGAACCAGCTTCCTGGGCATGACCTGCAAGGTGCCACAGGGTCTTACACTTAGAAGGGCCTTGTGCTTGGTTCAGTGCTCCACTATCACCATCTTGAAATTCTTAATTTTTTAACATGCAAATTGCATCAGCAGGGCTGCTTGCTGGGTCAGGAGGATGCTTCAGGCTCTGTGAAGATCTTCAGTGCAGGGAGCGAGGGGGTCTTCCCATCTTGTCCCCCATAGAATAGGTCTGTGAATCTCTATTAGCTTTATTTCTCATCATCTGTCTTCTCCGTTCCTACAGAAACACAACCTAGAAAGCAGAGGGGCAGCTTTGTTGGAATTTATTACTGGTTCTGGTAAAATTAGGAAGCAGGAGTGGAGGGATGGAGGAAAATAGTGAGTGTTGGACTGAATGAACCTTAATTAGGAGAGGTGACAAGAAATGACCCTGTGAACAGGCCTCAAACACAGGGGTGAGTACTGCTCAGCAGGGCAGAGGCCAGCCGCCTATAGGATGAGCCCTGTCTGCCCATCTTTACTAACAGACTCTCCTTCCCCTGCTCAGCACAGGCCCTGGCCCGGGTCCCAGGGACATCAGGGACCTGGGGCTTGTCCTCACCTGGCTTGTCTAGGTTTGAGGTGCTGCTCGGGACGAGCCTTTGCTGCTGCCCCGAACACTGCCTGCCAGCACCCCAGCCCACCGCCCTGATCTCATCACCCCGGAAAAGAGCAAGCTCGTCAAATAGGAGAGTGCTTGGGGTCTTCGCCAGTAACTAGCACTGGCTGCTGTTTATGAGCATCTGTTATACACAAAGCAATGGAGCATTCTCACATTTAATCCTCAACACAGTGCTGTCAGGTAAGTTATATTATCCTCCTCATTTCACACATGAGAAAGCTGACGTTTAGAGGGCATATATAACTTTCTAGGGTTGAGAGAGCTTATGTTGGAATTCAGGTTTTTCTGACAACAGAAAACAGTTACACTCAGCTGAACTTAATTGTGAATGAACTGAATTGATTTTTCCCCATAGATTTTACCGTCTCTCTAATATCTACCTTTCTTATGGGGACTTTATGGCTGATAAGAATCCCATATCAGTTACAGGTGCATAAACATGTGTGTCAGTCACGTGCCTCCTCTGCCTCCCTGTGACATGTGCAGGGGGCCATGGTTTTATCCCCTGTGAGCCTGAGAGATCAGGAGAAGAAAGTCTCCTTGTCCCTTGTCTCTTCAAATGGTGTTAAACCATCTTGCTCACACCTGGTTAGTGAGAACCCTTAGTGATGGTGACAGCGATGATGACGACTAACATTTATTAAGCACACTTCACCAGCATCTTCTCATTGAATACTCACAAGAACCCTGGGAGGTAGACACTGTCATCACATCCATTTTCAGATGATGAAACTGAGGAATGGAGACATTAAGTGCCAAGTTCATACAGCTAGACATGGCGGGTGTCATATATTGATTTATTTAACAAACATTCTAGATCAGGAGGGTACAGAATATGCAAGAGAATCTCAGCCGAGGGGCGGGTCTGTGCGAAGCGTGTGGTAGGACACAACACAACCTATTAAAGGAGCTGAAGGAAGGCCAGTGAGGCTGGAACGGACAGAAGGGTAGGGGCCAAAGCCAGACAAGCCCGAAGAGAAAACGGGCTGCCTTGAGAGGCCTTTGAGAACTTTGGTCTTTATCCTTAGATCAATGGAAAGCCATCGGTGAGTTTGAAGCAAAGTGATAGGAACCAGATCGTAGTTTAAGAAGATCATACTGAGTGCTGTGTGGAGAACACATGGAAGAGAGGCAAGATTGGAGATGAGTGACCACATAGCCAGCTATTTTAGAAGCCCAGAAGAAACATAGCAGTGGTTTGGGGGTAGTGATGAATATGGAAAAAATGAAAAACTTGAGAGGGAGTAAAAAGATGAAACCATAGGACTTGACTGTGATTGAATGCGAGTAGAAGGAAAGGGAAGGACTTGTTTTAATTTTTATTTTTTAGAGATGGGGGGGGTCTCACTATGTTGTCCAGGCTGGCCTTGAACTCTTGGCCTCAAGAGATCCTCCTGCCTCAGCCTCCTGCATAACTGGGACTGAGGGAACATACCACTATACCCAGTTACTTTCAAGGATTTCAATTCAGGTCTGTTAGTCTCCAAATAGTATACTTTTAACCACTACCCCTTAAGAATTTGGTCATTCAGGATTAAGCTTAGCTGCATAACCAGAAACTCCAAATAATAAAAGTTTAAATTAGACACAAATTTATTTTCCATTCACATGAAGAAGTTCAGAAGCAGTCAGGTTGTGGCTAGTGAATTCTATTAGGGGTTCAGGCATCGTCAACATTGTTGCTTTGTCCCCCTTAGCAACTCTATCTCCATTCCAGCCAGCAGGAGTAAGGACGAGGAGAGAGGGCATGTTTCTTCCCTTTGAGGGCATGTTTTAGAAGACACACACCAAACTTCTACTTGCATGTCATTTGCCATAACTTAGTCAAGGCCATACTGGCTGCATGGGAAGCTAAAAAATGTGACCTTTGTTTTGGGCAGTGAAGTGACCAGCTTAAAATTAAGAAATTGATTACTAAAAAGGGGAAAATGGATATCAGGGTACAACTAGCAAGCTGAACTACAACTGTTAGGTGTAAGTCTGCAATGCTAAGCCACATAGTAAATGATGAAAAGTCAAAAGTAGAGACTTGAATATATGATGCAAATTTTTCTAGGTCGCTATTTGATGCATAGTTTAATGTTTCATTTTTGCCCAGTTGTTAAACTCTCTGCTAGATTAACAATACTCATCTCGAATGTAAAATGGTATAGCCACTATGGAAGACAGTTTGGTGGTTCCTCAAAAAGTTAAATCTAGAATTACCCTATGACCCAGCAATTTCACTCCTAGATATATACCCAGGGCAGCTGAAAATATATGTTCACACAAAAATGTGTACGCAAATACTCATAGCGGCATTATTCAAAATAGACAAAAATGGAAACAGCCCGAATGTCCATCAACTGAGGCATAGATAAACAAAATGTGGTAAGTCCATACAATGAAATATTCTGCAATAAAAAGGAATGAAGTACTGATACATGCTAAGACATAAATGGACCTTGAAAGCATTATGCTAAGTGAAAAGGGCCAGACATAATGGCCACATATTGTGTGATTCCATTTACATAAAATGTCTAGAATAGGGAAATCCACAGAGACAGAAAGTAGAGTGGCGATTGCCAGGGAATGGTGGGAAGGACGCACAAGGGTGAGGTTTCTTTTTGGAATGATAAAAACATTCTAGAAGTAGATAGTGGTGTTGATTGCACAACATAAGGAGGATACTAGAAAGCACTAAAGTGGACACTTTAAAATGGTGATTTTCGGTCAGGCGCGGTGGCTCACGTCTGGAATCCCAACACTTTGGGATGGTGAGACGGGCGGATCACTTGAGGTCACGAGTTCAAAACCAGCCTGGCCAGCATGGTGAAACTCCATCTCTACTAAAAAAAAATATTAAAAAATTTAGCCTGGCATGGTTGTGGGTGCCTGTAATCCTAGCTACTCAGGAGGCTGAGGCAGGAGAATTGCTTGAACACAGGAGGCAGAGGTTGCAGTGAGCCAAGACTGTGCCATTGCACTCCAGCCTGGGTGACAAGGGCAAAACTCCATCTCAAAAATAAATAAATTAATTAATTAACATAAAACAAAATGGTGATTTTCGGATATGTAAATTATATCTCAATTTAAAAAAATTATCTTTGGTTCCATATGTAGTTCTTTAAAAAGGCAAAAAAAAAAAAGAAAAAAAAATCCTGATAAACGTTATGTGTATGTGTGGCCGGAGGCAGGTGTTTTATACACATAATGATTTGGTTAATTCTGATGTTTGTAAATAACACAGATTAATTCCAACTTTCGCTTAATATCCTCAGAATCATATTTTAGCTGTAGGAAGCCAAACCATTTATAATTTTTGCTTGTATTTTGAATTTTTCCTAAGGATGCCTGTTATGGTCTGAATGCCTGTGTCCCCCCAAATTCACATTTTGAAACCCTGCCCCTTAATGTGACGATAGCAGGAGGCGGAGTCTCTGGGAGGTGATTAGGATAAGATGAAGTCATGAGGGCACAGCCCACCTGAGTGGAAGTAATATCTCCCTAAGACAGTTTGTTTCCTCTCTCTGCCATGTGAGGACACAGACCAACCCTGGGACAGTGCTGGAGGGGAATGCAAAGGCAGCAGGATCCCCGGGAGCCGTTATGGAGGCTGCTTGTCCCATGGAGACAGCAGAAAGCAGGCTTGACAGACCCAGAAACTGGAAATTCAGAGTGATGGTTGCCAAAGTGCTGTCACTCAGCCAAACAGGGACCTGGCTCAAATGCTGCAAAGCGAAGGCCGTATCTGCTCCGCAGGAGCCACAGGCCAGAGGACCAGCTGTTGGCGCTACTCTGGGACTATCACGCAGGACAGCAGGCACAGGTGAAAGGCGTCAGACCCGGAATGAGACCTCTCTGAGTGCCCCCTGCCCCTCACTCCCTCCATGTGCCTGGAGAAGTCTCGTTCCCTCTTCAGGCCCCCTTTTGTAAAACAGACGAGGTAACTGGGCCAGTGTTTTTCCATCTGGGTTCTCTGGGCCTCCAGGGATCTGAGGATGGAGGACCAAGGTAAGCTGTAGTTTCATCAGGTCTCTTTGGAGTTCATTTGAGAAAAAAATAAATAAAAGTGTACTGCTGATCATTGATAACAAAAAGACAGGGCAAGCTTGAAGGCCACGGTACTATGTGATGCTGACACACCCTCTGTCTTCTCTTTGAATGCTCTGATCTCAGAATCAGGAAAGCCGTGGCTGTGGGATCACTCTTAGTCACGGTGAAGGTATGCGAAGAATCTGCAGTTACGTTTCATCGCGTGGTTTGCTAGCCAGAGGGAAATTACCCCTGTATCAGATGCCACAATAATTGTCATCCGATCATTTTCTTGTTGCCCAGAAGGGGAGTAATCAGAAAGGAAGGGTGGTGTCGGCGGTGTTGACATGGGGCCAACATATCTGGATGGAAGGTGAAATCTCAGTCAATCTTCCAGGCTCAAAGCCCAAGCAGAGAGGCCCCGGGAAGGAGCACAGGGCTGGGAGTGAGTGTGGGGCTGAGAAAGGGCTGTGCCAGGAGGCCTCTCCTCTCCACATTCCTCACCTGCCATCCCTCACAAGATGACCAAGACAACCTAGTGAAACTGTCTTGCTTGGAATATGCCTAAGAGAGGAAGTGCCCTAGCCACAGAAGGCTGTAATACACTAGAGGGCAGTGGCGCCCAAGACCACAGGGAGGGAAAGTCCCATGGAATGTGGGCCGCCTTTCCCTGACTCCCTCTGACCATTCCCGGGGGGAAATGCAGGCCCGGGGTTGCCAGATTTTCTCATTTTCCAGGAGAAGCCAGAAACTCAGGTTTTTATGTGACATTTTCTGGTTTTTAAAATACTTTGCAAATCAAACAAAACATGTTGCTAGGCCAGAACTGATCCATTAGCCATCAGTCTACAATCCCTGAATTCCAAATGAGTGACTGCATTTTAATGAAAACACCAAGAAAATTAGGTAAAAATGTTCATTCTCCTGAGAATTTGGCCCCTGGGAGCACATTATTTATTCAACCATCAAGTGCCTACTGTGTGCCAGGTACAAACAGAATGCTAGAAGTTTTCTATGTTCTCATCCCTTCTCTGACCATAACTCTCTGTTTCATTCATGAAGTTTTCTGTATATGGCAAAGTGGGAAGGAAAGAAATAGAAGGGAAGAAAAATATTGGCCTGGAATAAAAGTTTAGCAAGGTATCATTCCAATGTGGAGGGTAAAATTGTGTCTCCAAGTCCACTGTCTTAATACACTGAGCAACTAGCACAGAGCTGGTCACCTGGTTGTTGAAAGACACAGCAACAATTGTAGCATATGTTGGTCACCCATTACCTGCCAGACTCAGCGGTGTTATTATGTTACTGGGCTGTGAATTTTAGTCCTCATTATACTTCTATGATTCAGGGACTTCCTTTTATCACAGAAGGAAACTGAGGTCTAAACAGACTAAGTAACTTGCCCAAGTTCATAGAGCTCTCAAGCTGTAGGCCTTAGATCTTAATCAAGGTGTGCCTGACTCCAGAATACACATCTTCACATTGTACTGAATGAATGAATATGAAGAGTGACTGGATGAGTGAGCTGAGGCCCTGCTCCCTCTCCCCATCATCTTTCACCCTCCATTCCCCCCTGCCCTCCCAACTCATGTGCTGGTTCTGAGACTGAAAGATCAGAATTACATTTTTGCAGATTTCCCAAAGGAACATTGAGGCCATCACTCCCCTTAGTGCCTCAGGACATTAAGCTGGCTGGGGCATTACCATCTGCCTTGGCCCTTCAGGAGCTGTCAATGTCTACATACCCACTTAGCTTCCTTCCTGTCACATTGATACACTCAGCATCATTTGCCTCTAAAATATGGTGTGTGAAGGGGAAAGAGAAAGCAGCATGTTTTACAGATCAAGAAGTTTTCTTATTTACCAGTGTGCTAGTTTCTGTTATTTTTTTCTGTACCCTAGTGTATAATCAGAGCTCATAAAAGTGCTACTGTGTGGGAGGTCTACATTTCCTCTCGATTAAGCATCCCCAGATGTTCATAGATCCTGACACTTCATGCCTCCCGCCTGCTTTGGTTCACCTTCCAGCCTCACGGCTCCTCTTTGCTTCAGTTGAGGAGCTCAGCATGTCCCACTCTGTGGTTCACTAATCAGTCATCATTCCCCAACATCGCAACTCAACGTCTGCCTATAAGTCTGTTTCCCCTTGATGTGGTCAGGTGTCTGTTGTCTGCTCATATTCAGAAATCCCTCTTTTATGAGAACCTGACTCCCAACTGCAGATGGATTTCCTTGCTGCTTTTGGAAATCACTGATAGCACTTCCTCCTTGGTGCAATCAGAGGAGTCCCTGTGTGGTACATGCTGACCCAGTGGCTAGACAGGGGTTCATCAAACATTTTTATACATTGCAGTTGGCAAACTCTCAATTTCAGGATATGCTGTGATGAAGCAAGGAAACACCGTGGTCCTCCAGATATGTCTGATGGTCTATGTTTGCAAAGTATCATACCCAAAGGATGCTTGGGATGGCCCAAGTAGGGGTTCTTTGCTTTTCCCGTGAATCCACTCAAGGACCAGCTCCGCAGGCTTACGGTTCTGGCCTGAGGGCTTTGACCTTTATAATCTTGGAAAGGACAATGCAAGGGTTTAGGATGATCCAAGACTTGGAGTCTGCAGAACTGGGATCGAATTCTCACTCTGACGTGTTCTAGTTCTGTGATATAAAGAAAATCACTGAATTTCAGGGCTTCATTTTCCTTACTTATGAAATGGGAATGACAAGGACAACAATTACTTCACAAAATTATTGTGAGAATTAAATAAGTGAGCATGCATGGATGTATTTGGAACAGAGCAAGCTTTTATCAAATATTAAATGAATTTCTGAAGTGAAACAAATGAAGAGGTCCTCTTTCATTTTCCCTTCTCACCATTAAGGAGAGAAATAGCATCACCTCAGGTGAGGGGCCTGCACCCAAACTCAAGAACCACTCTGTTGGCACTATGGTGGGACTCAGGCCATCCTAGTCCTAGTTTCTTGACTCTACCTAGCTAAGAAGTCTGGTGTCATTTCTTTACTCCTTTATTTTAAACTTTTATTATAAAAATTTTAAAACACACAGAAAAGTAAAATGAATGACATAATGAAGAATCTACCAGCTAGTTCCAATTATTAGCACTCTGGTATATTATAATATGAATGCATATATATGTATGTATAATATGTACATGTGTATACACACACACATATCTATTTGCTAAACTGTTGCAGACATAATGTTTCTTCATTCCCAAATACTTCATCAAGCATCTCTAAAAGTTGTCATTATTTATATGATTACAGCAATATTATGTGGTAACCAAATTAATAGTTCCTTAATATTGTTTATTATCTAGTTCATGTTAATACTTCCCCAATTATTTCCAGAATGTGTATTGTAACATTTTTAGGAATGGGGATCCAATCAAAGATGGATTGGTTGTTAAATCTTTCAAAATCCGTAACAGACCACTTCTCCCACTCCCAGCCTACTGCCGCACACTTTGTTTGCTTTCATACTAAATTCCACGCCAGGACTATGACAGTGATTCATCAGCTGGCATCAGCTGGCACTTGAGCTGGCTTCTCAAACTGGCTTGGATTGACAGAGCACAGCAGTGTGTGAAAGAGGACTGTCAAAGGCAGCAGCATAGGTAGAGACACAGAAGGAGGCAGACCTGGAGTGTGTATAGGACACTCCGAACCATTCCGTCTAATTAGAGGGCGGGAGTGTCCTACTGATACAACCCGTCATGGTGGAAAATACAAACTTGTAGTCCATTTCCAGAAAGACCTAACTTGTTGTCAACCATGGATATACTACGTATCCAGAAGTCAGAACAAATATTTCTTCACTGTTCCTTGGAGTAGAGCTGCCTTTTCCTCAAAGAGTTACTGGGAGATCTCTTTTCCCTCTAGTCTTCCTCCTTCCTGTTGGACTCCTCAGCCTCTAGGACCTTGGCTTAACTTCACTGCTACCTTCTTAACCTTGGTTGCCAAGCCCTATGTCCCTGGAGCTATGCTTTCATTAAAGAGCAGCCTCTACCAGGCAAACCGGCGTCTCTCTGAGGAAACCGATTGCCCCTCATAGCTTTGATTCCTTATCATGCTAAAATGCACTAAGGATGAGGATGGTGAGAGGCAAGAGGGGTGAAGGGAGCAAAGAACCCTGCACTGATAAGTGAGACAAGCAGAATTCTCAAGTGGTAGAAAGTGGGTTTGGAAGCATAGGTTGAATTTGGTCACCAAGAATTTCTGAGAAAGGGAAAGACCTAGTATGAACACTTGAAATGTGTCAATCTTGGAGTGAAACATAAAGTAGGCTGGAAAGAAGTAAGTCAATGTGGGGAGATTACTGTGGAGAGGCTAGCTGGGAAGTGGTAGGTAGCTGTGAAAGCATGAATACCACTATCCAAAGAGAGAATGCTGAGATAGAGAACACTGCTAAGAATGACTCTTTAGGGCACACACACAAACTGGGAGGTCAAAAGAAGCACCAAGGAGAAGGTAGAACCAACTCATTCTGAGAGGGAGGAGGAGAACCAGCCCATCCCTGTATAACAGAAGCAAGTGAAGAGATTTTCCAAAAGGAAAGATTGGTCACAGTATCCCATGATGAACTGCTGTTGTAGAGATAAGACCTGAGCAAGCTACTTTGAATGGGGTGTCCAACAGATAACTTCCTTCAGGCCACCACTGGCCCACTGGCATCTGTCTTTCTTTCTGGGGTCCTCCTCTGCCAGCCATACTCATCTCTCCACTGAACTCTGGGTCCCATCCCCTTCTGCCCCCTCGCTCAATCAGTCTCCCCTCTCCTGTGTTAATCCTCAGCCAATAAAGAGGCCCAAGACTCTTCTTTCTTAAAAATGCAAACCAACCAACCTCCCTCAATCTTACATCTGCATCCAAATCTTGTCTTCACTCTCTATTATGCCACATTCAAGCTCTTTGAGGAACTTACCTGTGTCCATTTCATCTCCTTTCATTCCTTCCTTACTGCTGTCCCTTTCATCAATGCTATCCTCATTAGGTTCACTGGTGCTCTCCATACTTTTCAGTCCAACAGGCAATTTTCTATCTGTATCTTATCTGGCCCTGTAAGTCATTTGATAATATTAATTAATTTCTTTTGCTTATGATCTCCTCCGGCCTTGCTTCCAAAACAACACTTCTTCCTATTTCTCCTCATGCCTTTCTGTGTGTTCCCTCTCCATCTTCTCTGCCTTGAAATATGTTGGACTCCTCAGCCTCTAGGGCCTTGGTTTCACTTCACTACCACCTTCTTGATCTTTCTTGCCAAGCCCCATGTCCCTGGAGCTATGCTTTCATTAGAGAGCATAGCCTTGAGGTCTGTCCTCAGTCCTCTTCTCTCTTTATGCAGTACAGCCCTCTTGGGCACCCTCTCTATAGGCCCATGTGGCCACCACCATCTTTATGCTGATGAGCCCCAGATCATGTCTCCATCTCCAGGCCTCTCCCCTGGGTGGAATCTAATTGTCTACCAGACAGCTCAGTTTTTATTCAGCTAACACTTATATACTATGTGGCAGGTACTGTTCTAAGCACTTTATAAAATATTAGCTTACTCAGTGCCCTATTTGCTGGAATTTGAAAGTTTGTCCTCTTCCAAATGCGTGTTGAAACTTAATTGCCATTGCAACAGTATTAAGAGGTTGGACCTTTAAGAGATTATTAGGCCATGTGGGCTCTGCCATCATGAACGGATTAATGCTGTTATCAAGGGAGAGGGTTTATTATTGTGGGAGTGGATCTAAAAAAGGAACATTCTCTATCACTCTTTTTTTTTCTTTTTTTGGAGGTATGCAGCATCTTTTGCCAGTTGTCAGCAACTTGCTATTGGACTTCTCAGCCTCCAAAACTAGGATCCAATAAACTTCTGTTCTTCATAAATCACTCAGTCTCAGGTATTCTGTTATAACAGCACAAAATGGACTAAGACAACATTCAAAGTGGAAAATTGCCGTCACCAAATAATGAATGCACCCCCTTTCCATCAAACCTCCTTCTCCTCACTCCCCTTTGAGGTTGGTCTTAGAGAGAGGCATCTACCACTCATGCAATGCTCCAGCCAGAAATGAGTGGCTCCTCCTAGACACATCTTTCCTGAAACACCCATTCCTTCACCCGCTCTGCTCCACAGTCAGCAAGTCCCAAGACCTGCTTATTCCTCCTCTTTCTTACCCACCCCTCCCACATCCACTGCCACTGGTTTGATTCTGCCCCTTACCACACCTGACCTGGATTCTCACAACAACTATCTGGAGTCTCCTGCCTCTGATTCTTTCCAAATGCTTTCTTCTTTTTTTGGAGACTGAGTCTTGCTCTGTCACCCAGGCTGGAGCACAGTGGCGTGATCACAGCTCACTGCAGCCTCAACTTCCTAGGCTTTAGTGATTTTCCCACCTCAGCCTCCTGAGTAGCTGGGAACATAGGCACACACCACCATGCCTGACTAATTTTTGTATTTTTGGTAGAGTCAGGGTTTCACCATGTTGTCCAGGCTGGTTCCGAACTTCTGAGATCAAGTGATCCACCCGCCTCAGCCTCCCAAAGTGCTGGGATTACAGGCAAGAGCCACCACACCCAACCTCCAAATACTTTCTTCTAAAATACATTCTGATCCTGTCTCCACCTGTACTCTCTGCCCTCCTGCTTAAAGTCTTCCTATTTCTTCCCCAGATTACAGAATGAATAAAACTCAAAGTCACCGGAAATAAGATGGGAAAGTCCAGGGAAGCTCCCAGATGGCTATCTCATGCTTCTGCACTTTCCTACTAAGTCCTTCACCTCTTCTCTTTATAACAATCACAGACTCCTCCCAAAGTGAATTTTTCTCTCAGAAGCCTTCTTTATTGCTTTGACCAACCCCATTGGTACTTTCACAGCACACATTATGTATTTATCTATTGTTGCATGTATTGTTCTGTCTTTCCATTGTTTATTTGCTGGTCTCATCCACCAGCTGCAAACTTCTTAAGAGGAAGGACTGAGCCGTATTGAACTGTGACTCTCTAGTACTTCAGAAGCTTCTGTTGAATGAATGGATTAATGACAATACAATTATGTGATATTATAATTGAATAATTGACTGTTCAAGGGTCTGTGATCTAGGATCAGTCCACTTCATTTAAAATCCTATTTCAACTGTCATTTACAAGATCTGTTCATTTGGGCACATATCTTAATGCCCTATGGCTCAGTTTTCTTGTCTATACAATTAGGATTAATAAGATAACCCATAGGTTCACTGTGGTAATTAGATACTCTATAAATTATTAGTAAAAGATCTAACATGTGAGTACTTAATAAATGTTTGCTATTACCACTTTTAAATTGGAAATCAATTACTTTTCAGGTGCTTGGAAGTACTTTTTTAAAATGCAGATTGACTATTCTTCCTGCAAAAGTTGTTATGAATTTTAATACTTTCTATAAATTGTCTTCATTTTTGTTAATTTGCAGTATTAAAATTTGATCTATAGCAAGGAAAAGCTCAGCTCAGCTCTTGGCATAATTATTGCAATTTCCAAAAAAACAGGAGATGAGTTAATGAGATGATCTTACCCTGTTGGAGGTCCCAGATTCAGATGACTGAGGGATATAATCTTTCATTCCAGGAACGAAGGGAGGAGGTGGGAATCTTGCCACTCACTTATGTTTACTGCTGTTTCCTGAGTCAGAAGAAGCTTGAAGATCAAGGTGTACACTCCAGAGACCTACTAAATGTGTTCACCCTGCTCCCCAGCACATTTCGGGCACAACCCTTTCTTTCACTGATTGGAAAGAGTGTGAAGTTGCAAGCGTGTTTAATATTTGTGAATGCGATGTTAGGAATACTGCAGACCACTTAAATATCCTCTGAGACTAAATACAAATAATTTCTGATTCAGCCACAGATTTGAAATATAATACAGGTGAGGAATAACCCCCTCAAGCATACGGGAAGCCTAACTGCAGAATTTTGAAAGCCTGTCTTGGCTACTGAGAGATCATTTCAACAAATAATTAACCAGTATCACAAACTTAGTTGAAAAACCACTGATCAGTTCAATTTTTTCTATTAGTACCCCTTTACCTGCATGAACATTTATGTTTGGACCCAATCCAGCTGTTGCTACTACCAGATGGTTTATAGATGCATGCTGAGACACATCTAAGAAGTAACATCTGGAAATCTTTGAATCGCATTCTTCTTGCTAAAATATCCCTGGGGGAATAGGGGCCTCAAAATAGAGAAAAATCCAAACCTTTAATGGTTCTTGTGAAGGGTGTGAGATATTAAAGTTTTTCTGTCTAATTAAAACTTCCAGAGAACAAAACAGAAATCGACCTAAAATTCTAATTGAAAAAGCATTAATTCTATGTGTAAATGAGTATCACCTCTTCAATTGTATTATTAATGTGTCATTCTT
The DNA here is from genome assembly GCF_009764315.1 of Trachypithecus francoisi. Classification (NCBI taxonomy): domain Eukaryota; kingdom Metazoa; phylum Chordata; class Mammalia; order Primates; family Cercopithecidae; genus Trachypithecus; species Trachypithecus francoisi. Next base: position 106,340,692 of record NW_022681470.1, on the reverse strand, counting down.
CATCTTTATGAGATTAAAGATTATGAGGGCATCATCTTTAATACAAGTTTATAAAAACATTCAACCACTTGAAAGATGTGTGTTCAAAATCCTTTGTCTAGCAGTGGTGACAGATTTGCACTGCCCCTTCATGGGTATGTCTGCACCAAGGGACCTGGAACAATCTCCCTGGATTGTTGCAAGGTTTAGTGAGATAATGTACATGAAATAACTTGCAAAATGAAGAGCACTTTATAAACTGTAAAGGTCCACATCAACACAGACTGCTTGGACCAGAACTCACAGTACAGAAAATAGTAGAGCAAAGCAAAAATGATTTACTCAGGCAGGTACAAAGCCACAATTCAGGGTTTACGAACCAGTGCTCAAACTACCAAAGTAATACATTGGCTTGCATCATAGACCTGACACAAGTAGTGACTTGATAAGTACTTGCGCACTGGGGTTTGCTTTGGAACCTGGCTGCCAAAGCAGCCAGTTGTGGGGGGTGAAGGTGGGTGTAGTTTTTGTTGTTGTTGTTGTTGTTGTTTTTCATTTTACAGCAGTTTTATTTTTTCAGACAACTCGAACAGAGTACAGAGTCCCCATGGACTTCCCCTCCCTCTCTTCCCCTGCCACCTCAGCAGTTTCCACTAGTAACATCTCCCGTTATTGTAGTACATTTGTTACAATAAACAAATCAATATTGATATATTATTAGCTAAATTATTAGTTTCCATTATTAACTAATTTGAGACATTATTAATTATAATCTAGATATTGATATATTATTAACTGAAGTCCACAGTTTACACTAGGTTTCTCTTCCTGTTATATAGTTCTCTAGATTTCATCTAAACTTTGAAATTACTCCATGTAAGGCTGGGCGCAGTGGCTCACACCTGTAATCCCGGCACATCAGGAGGCTGAGGTGGGAGGATCACCTGAGATCAGGAATTTGAGACCAGCCTGACCAACATGGAGAAACCCTGTCTCTACTAAAAACACAAAATTAGTCAGGCGTGGTGGCACATGCCTGTAATCCCAGCTACTTGGGAAGCTGAGGCAGGAGAATTGCTTGAACCCGGGTGGAGGTTGTGGTGAGCTGAGATCGTGCCATTGCACTCCAGCCTGGGCAACAAGAGGGAAACTCCGTCTCAAAAAAAAAAGAAAAGAAAAGAAATTACTCCATATAGAATGTTATTCAAATTTGGGACTTCCTTCTCTATTTGTGGGTTTCAGATTTTCTGAGGCTGCAGAATTTTTACAGAGGATCCATAGATCCTATGCAAAGCTAGCCTTTAGGGTAGACTGCACAATGTGCTTTTACTGGGCCCTGGAAAAAATATTTATTAATGAATGAGTGAAAAAGCAATTCACTTACTCATTTATATACTGCTATATTTCAAATTTTGTAAATGCCATTATATTTCAGTTATCTATACTGTGGTACAAAACACACCACAACTTAATGGTTTAAAACAACGATTTTTTATTTCTCAGAATTCTCTGCATCTACTAAGTGGTTCTGCTGGTTTTGTCTGGGATTATTCACGTAACTGCATTCAGTCAGCAGAGAAGCTGGTGACTGGGCTGATGGCTTATCCTCAAGGAGACTAGATCAGCTTCCTCACATAATGGCAGCCAGGTTCCAAAGCAAACCCCAGTGCGCAAGTACTTATCAAGTCACTACTTGTGTCAGGTTTACTGATGTCCCCTTGGTCACAGTGCTAACAGAGTCAAGTCCAGAATTAATGTGGCAAGAAATTGAACCAGGAGGTTTGATTTTCTGTGGACAAACAGTGTAACAATCTACATACAATGTTGTAATTAATTAATTTGTAAATTCATGTAAAGGAGTTATTGAGGCTGGGCATTGTGGCTCACGCCTGTAATCCCACCACTTTGGGAGGCCGAGGTGGGCAGGTGGATCACTTGAGGTCAGGAGTTAGAGACCAGCCTGGCCAACATGGTGAAACCTGTCTCTACTAAAAATACAAAAATTAGCTGGGTGTGGTGGTGCACGCCTATAATCCCAGCTACTTGGGAAGCTGATGCAGGAGAATCACATGAACACGGAAGGTGGAGGTTGCAGTGAGCTGAGATCGGGCCACTGCACTTCAGCCTGGGTGACACAGCGAGACCCTGTCTCAAAAAAAAAAAAAAAAAAAAAAAGGAGTTACTGAATCCCTAATAGGTTTTCATCAGAAGTTTTATCAATCATCAGAATTTTCATTAAAACTTCAGATACTCTTCTGAGAATCCATTAAATTGTCTGGCATTGTAAAGATATCTCTGTAGTTAAAAGGGATGGGAACCTCTAAATAAATGGGCCATCTGCTAGGAATTTAAAGTATTTGGTCTTGTTGATGTTTGGGATGAGATTTGACATATTTGGCAAATGCTGCTTTAATGTTTATTATGTTTTCCGCCTTACTTAGGATCATGAGTATTAAATAAAGAATGTTTAAAAAGGTAATTTATTACTGCTCCTTTGCTAGAAGAATAAAATGGGGAATTTGTTATTTCTCATCTAAGGCGGACTATGTCACCTGAATGCGTCAGGCCCACCCCTGGCTCCTATGGCTTTAATGTGGCAGACATCAAGGATAAAGCACCCAGTCAGGAACCTATGGCGGCAGTCAGCTGGGAGTATAGGGGCAGCCCTGGAGTAGTGGTTGTGGCAGTGCACATGGACGCAGCTGCAGTGGCTGTGGGGCTGACTACTAACGTTCCTGGTGATGCAATGTAGAATTTCATAAGAACACATAGACGGAAGGAAAAAAACCTATGGTGACCGTGAAGGCCCTGATGCCATGTATGTCAAATTGATATCGTCTGTTGGTCACAAAGTTATTGTATAAAGAGAATACGCAGTAACATCAATAACAATAAAGGCTATGTTGAGTGAACCAGATCAGTTTGCTGAAAATGAAATCAGTGAGGTCGGTTTTAGAGAAATCTCTTCACAAGTGCTATCAAAAGTATGCACGTAAGCTGCATGCTCTGGCTCAAGCCTATAATCACAGCAGTCTGGGAGACCTAGGTGGGAGGATTGCTTGAGTCTAGTTCAAGACCAGCCTGAGCCACAGAGTGAGACCCTGTCTCTCCAAAAAACATTAAAAATCAGCTGGGTGCAGTGGCATACACCTGTAGTCCCAGCTACTTAGGAGGCTGAGGTGGAAGTATCCCTTGAGCCCAGGAATTCAAGGTTGCAGTGAACTATGATCACACCACTGCACTCTAGAGTGGGTAACAGAGCAAGACCTTGTCTTTTAAAAAAAAAAAAGTACGAATATATTTTACATACAAGGTTCACTACACTAACAGCTCCACAGAGATTCTCAGATTCGCAACTGCACCTCAGATTGCACCAGAATTGCTGATGACTGTGAACTTCCTAGATTGTTAAATAAATTATAATAATTTTTAAAAGTACCAAAAGTTAACCTTTGAACAATGCAACAGTGCAGAAAGCTGGCAACCAACAAATATAAAATCCCTACTTTAAAACGCTGTTTTAAATTATGAAACCAAGAATATAAAATGATGTAATATAAAGTTTCTTTTTTTTTTTTGAGACGGAGTCTCGCTCTGTTGCCCGGGCTAGAGTGCAGTGGCCGGATCTCAGCTCACTGCAAGCTCTGTCTCCCGGTTGTACGCCATTCTCCTGCCTCAGCCTCCTGAGTAGCTGGGACTATAGGCGCCGGCCACCTCGCCCGGCTAGTTTTTTGTATTTTTTAGTAGATATGGGGTTTCACCGTGTTAGCCAGGATGGTCTCGATCTCCTGACCTCGTGATCCGCCCGTCTCGGCCTCCCAAAGTGCTGGGATTACAGGCTTGAGCCACCGCTTCCGGCTATAAAATTTCTTTATCTTCATATCTGCTTTCTAAAGTGCCAGACAATGACTGTAAAATGAGAAGGGCATCAATCGGTAACAGAACAGGCAAGGGAAATAGAGGGTGAGTAAATTGTTACATTGACCAATAATCTAATAATCTTCTTGTTCACAAGGGTGAAATCAAAAGTAGGAATTTAAGTTTCCTGGTGAGTTGGATACCATTCCATCTTCATTGGTGATAATGAGTCAGTACTCTGGGCAATCAATGATCTCACCAGGTGGGCAGACTCAGAAGGAGGAGCCTTAGTTCCTCTCTAAGGGAGCCTCCCTGCAAGGATCTACACTACACAAGTGATTAAAAGGCAATTCATTGGCTCGTGGCCACCTGCTGACACCATCGTTCCAGCAGACTCTGACAGCCTGCTGGAGAATTGCATTAGTTGTTGTTTGTCCCCATCTTTATTGATGCCTCCCTGGGGCATCTGTACCCCAACCCCACAGTTTTCTAGCTGGGCCTGATGTTTCTCTTTAGACATTTCTAGCAGACCATTTTCTCAGTTTATCCTACGTGGCTTAGCAATTCTCTCTAATGTCCTTTTTGTTTCATAGTTCTTTTCATTAATTTACTCAACGTGCATTGAATGGCAGGTGTGTTCAAGGCTCCATGCTAGAGGAGTTATACAGTGGAAATGCAGTTGGTTAAGAGAGAGATATCAACAAACAGTTCTCAAAAAAGTAGTGCATGCTAATCTAGGAGGACAGGTACCCGGACAGTGTTGGCCAACCCAGCTTTCTCCCTTGTCACTTACAGAATGCAGTGTCCTGGGATGAAGAGGAACTGTCCAGAACAACCCAAACTTTGCCCTTGTTCCTACTAGAACAGGATGTTCTGGAATCCTTGTGTTCGGTGAGCCCAGAAATGCTCAGGGTATAAAACCCATGGCAGAGTGATCACAGGGTCTCCCAGCTGCAGAGTGACATGGAACACGGGCAGACAACTAGAAAGTTGTATTGAGCCTTGCTGGACCAAATCCTTGGTTTCCTTTTTTTCTTTTTTCTTTTTTTTTCTGTTTATCTGTCAGTAACAAATCTGCTTTGACTAACTTGGTGAGCATGGATTCTGTCTCACTGGACTAGACCTACAAACCTTTGCAGTAATAAATGTCCCAAGTGGTAGAATGAAGGGTCAGATGAAAGAACTATTCCATTACGCTCCTCCTTCGGTGAACACTGTTTTCCAACTTCCTTCAAGAGCTCCTTTTCCTTTTTGCCGGTACTCACTTTCCACTGTCTCTCTTCTTACTCACTAGGTAATGCATCTATTCATTTGGCTTTAACACCTAATTCCCAGCCCCTAACATTCTCCTTAACTCCCACCCGTATTTTCAACTATTTGTTAGATGTTGCTACTGAAAGTTTCTAGGTCTTCTCTTATGCAGTATGTCTAAAACCAAATTTATTTTTCTGGTACTTACAGATCCTCCTGTATGCCCAGACTCCAACAATGGCTACAAGCTAGAAACCTTAAGTAGTTTTGATACATCCTATGCCTGGACTCCTAAACCTAATGCTTTGCCAAATGTGGTTGTTTTTACCTTGGTTTTAAACTTTTTGTTTAAACTAATACCTTGGTTTTTAACTTTTTGTTTAAACCAATACTTTGGTTTTACCCCTTAAACTCTTTATCTTATCCCCTTATTGAATTATCTGGTTTTTCTTTTTCAGAACCGTTATACCAACCTGTTAACTGGACTCCCGACCTCCATCTCTTTCTTCTCAAACTATCCTCCACTGATACTAGAGTGATCACTTTAATATATAAAGTGATCATGTCACTTCCCTGTTTCAGAACCTCATTATTGCACAGAGTAAAGCCCAGATTTTTAGCATACCAGAGAAGGCTTTCATAATCTGGTCTAATTGGTGATACATAAATACCCACCCCCACCCCAAAACACACACATACACACATACATGTTAACTCTTCCAAAAGCATCCTAGCTTCTTAGGGAGAAAAACTTGTCAAATATTTGAAAATGAAGAAAAGTAATCACTAGCAGTATCTTCCATGAAACGCTGGCCTTGTCTAGTAGGGCCTTCAGGGATGATCTGATTCTATAGGGTTGTATGCCTTTGCTTGCCTAACTAGGCTATCTTACAGTTCTGTAGAAGTAGAGATTAAATTGTAGAAAATTGATAGTAATAAAAATATCTCTTCCCAAATGTTCACTCGCTCTGTCTTAGCTAGGACATCTATCTTCTCCTGCCCCTGGGACATAGGCATGCCTGGTTCTCTGGCCCTCAAACTCAGACCAGGGCTTATACTATTTGCTTCCATGGTTCTTAGGTTTTGGGGCTCAGAATAAATTACACTGCCAGCTTTCCTGGCCTTCCAGCTTATAGACAACAGATTGTGGGAATTCTCAGGCCCATACTCACTCCTTAAATCTTCTGCTAAAGTCTTCTATTTGTCAAACCCAACCAGAAGCCAGAGGACAAGAGACCCCAAGTAGTGTACTACGTAATGACATCCTGCCTGATGCACCATGAGGGGAAAAGCCAGCTGGTAAAGGCCACCCACAGAGATAAGTAGAGGAAAGCCGACAAAGCCTGGGCCCCTGATGACATCATCTGGTTGCTGCTTCATCGCATCATCCCAGAACCATGTTCTACAGCCTTCTCGTCAGTCCCAGTGCGATAGATGTCTACATATATAAATATGTAACATATATAGACAGATGTTTGCATATATATGTAATATATATGTTACACACATGCGAGTGTGTGTGTGTGCTTCACCACATCACATGGTGAAAGCAGGAGCAAGCAAGAGAGAGTTGAGGAGGGAAGGTGCCACATTCTTTTAAATGACCAGATCTCATAAGAACTCCCTATTGCAAAGACAGCATCAAGCCATGAGGGATCCACCCCTTCATATATATATTTTTATATATAGACCACCAGTGCCATACTCACCTTCCAGGGACCTGGGAATTGATCTGCTCCACCTGATGCAGCTGGCACCAACGTCCACACACATTAGCCATGGGCCTAGGGACCGGCTCACCCCACTCACCACTGCTCCACTCACCACTGTCCACCACTGTGGACACTGAAAACAGGGGCCTGAGAACAGCCTTTTCTACCCATTGCTGCCACCACTGGTGCCTGAGGATCAGCCCACCTAATATTCCCATGCCCAGAAAAGCTTCATCATAACCTTCACTAACGACTGCAGTGTAAGCCACTGAGGAACTCACAAATTTCACTAATGCTAATTATCACTGAAGAAATCACATGGAAATTACACTACTGCACATGTGCAAAATCAAAGCTGAAGCACTCTGGCTGACCAACACCATAGATAAATCTATAAGTAAAAAATCTTCCCTATGAAAGCCAATTTATAAAATTGGAAGAAGTGACTGTTAGGCCAGATGCACAGACGTCAGTGTAAAGACACAAATGTTAAAAACTAAGAAAGCATGGCACATCCAAAGGAACACAATAATTCTCCAGTAACAGATCTCAAAGGAAAGTTAGGAAATGCCTGAAAAATAATACAAAATAATAATATTAAAGAAACTCAGTGGGATACAAGAGAACACAGATAAATAATACAAAGAAATCCAGAAAATAATCCATGATCTGAATGAGAAATTCAAAAAGATATAGATATTATTGAAAAGAAACAAACATCAATCTTAAAACAGAAGAAATCAGTGAATGCAATAAAAAACTACAACTGAGAGCATAAACAACAGACTAGCTCAAACAGAGGAAAGAATTTTTGAACTCAAAAACAGGTCTTCTGAAGTAATCTAGTCAGACCACCCCATTAAAAAAAAAAAAAACGGAAAAGAAATAAAAGAAGAAAAGTAAGTAATAAAAAGGAAAAAAAGGACTGAAAAGGCTGCATGACATATAGGACACCATAAAGTAACCAAATATTCAAATTCTGAGAGTTCCAGAAGGAGAAGATAGAGGCAACGACATAGAAAACCTATTTAACAAAATAATAGCTGAAAACTTACTGATATCATTTGGATAATTGTCCCCTCTAAATCTCATGTTGAAATGTAATCCTCAGTGTCAAAGGTGGGGCCTAGGAGGTATTTGCCTTATGGCTTGGTGTTGTCTTTGTAATAGTGAGTTCCCACAAGACCTGGTCATTTAAAATGTGTGGCGCCTTCCTCACAGCTCTCCCTCTCCTGCTTCTGCTTTCGCCATGTGACATGCCTGTTCTCCCTTTGCATTCAGCCATGATTGTAAGCTTCCTGAGACCTCCCTAGAAGCCAAGAAGACACCAGCACCATGCTTCTTGTAGTTCCTGCTGAACTGTGAGACAGTTAAAACTCTTTTCTTTATATATTACCCAGTCTCAGGTATTTCTTTTTTCTTTATATTTTTTCAGACAGGGTCTCACTCTGTCACCCAGGCTGGTGTGCAGTGGCACAATCTCAGCTTACTGCAACCTCCACCTCCTGGGTTCAAGCAATTCTCGTGCATCAGCATCTTGAGTAGCTGGGACTACAGGCACGCACCACCACACCAAGCTAATTTTGGTATTTTATAATTCAGTTGCCTAGGATGGTCTCGAACTCCTCAGCTCAGGCAATCCACCCACTGTGGCCTCCCAAAGTGCTAGGATTACAGGTGTGAGCCACTGTTCCCAGCCTCAGGTATTTCTTTACAGCAATGCAAGGACAGCCTAACACAATGAGTGAGTTCTTGTTCTGAGTTCACACAAGATCTGATTGTTTAAAAGAGTGTAGCACCTCCCCCACTCCTTGCTCTCGTTTTTGCCTTGTGACATGCTGGTTCCCTTTTCACCTTCAGCCATGATTGTTAGCTTCCTGATGGCCTCATCAGAAGTAAATGCTGGCACTACGCTTTCTGTACAGTCTGCAGAACTGTGAGCCAATTAAACCTCTTTTTGTTATAAATTTTACAGTCTCAGGTATTCCTTTATAGTAACAAAAGAATGGACTAACACTCTTTCCAAGTCTTGCAAGACAAGTAGACATTCAGATATAGGAAGCTCAAAGATCACAAAATAGATTCAACCCAGGAAGTTCTTTTCAAGGCACATTATAGTCAAACTGTCAAAAGTCCAAGAGAAAGAAATAATTCAAAAGTCATAAAGAGAACAGCATCAAGTCACATATAACAGAATCTCCATCAGGCTAACATCATATTTCTCAACAGAAACTTTACAGGCTAGTAAAAAAATGTTATGCTATATTAAAAGAGCTAAAATAGCCTTTCCCAGAGAAGTAAAAACTGAGAAATTATCATCACTAGACTGATCCTACAAGAAATGCTTAAGGAGTCCTGTATCTAGAAGTGAAAGGATGATATCTACCATCATGAAAACACATGAAAGTAAATCTCACTGGTACAGCAGATATACAAATGAGAAACAGAAAGAAGTCAAACATTACCACTACAGTAAACCACCAGACTGCAACAGTAAGCAATAAGAGACAAAGAGAGGAATAAAGGATCTACAAAACAACCCCAAAACAATGAGCAAAATGACAGAAATAAGTCCTCACCTATCAATGACAACTTTGAACATGAACAGATTAAATTCCCCACTTACAATTTGTAGACTGGCTGAACAGATTAAAAACATAACCCAATTATATGCTACCTATAAGAAACTCACTTCACCTGTAAAGACACATATAAACTAAAAGTGAAGAAATGGAAAAAGATTTTCACACAAATGGAAATTCAAAATGAGCAGAAGGGGCTATACTCCCACCAGATAAAATAGACTTTAAGTAAAAAAACTGTAAAAAGAGACAAAAAGGTCATTATTTAATGATAAAGAGATCAATTCAGCAAAAGGATATAATAATTCTAAATATATATCTTTTATATTTTTTGTACATTTTGTACATGTATATTTTTGTAAATTTATTTACATATAAATGCATGCATATTTATAAATATATATATATATACACACACACACACACATATATATATATATATCTGAACTTGGAGCACCCAGATGCATAAAGAAGCAAATACTATTAAGTCTAAAGGGAGATAGACTACAATACAATAATATTTGGGGACTTAAACATTTCACTCTTGGCATTGTACAGATCACCTAGATAGAAAATCAACAAAAACATTGGACATAAACTGCACTTTAGAAAAATGGACCCAACAGACATTTACAGAACATTTTATAAAACAAATGCAGAATGTACATTCTTCTCAGCAGCACATGGAACATTCTTCAGTGTAGACCATATGTTAGGCCATAAAACCAGTTGCAACAAATTTTTAAAACTTGAAATTATATCAAGTATCTTATTTGGCCACAGTGAAATAAAACCAGAAATAAATAACAAGAGGAACTTGGAAAACTGTACAAGTACATGGAAATGAATCAATATGCTCCCAAATGACTATGGAGTCAATGAAGAAATTAAGAAGTAAATCAAAAGTATTCTTGAAACAAATGAAAACGAAAATACAATATACCCATATCCCATAGGTATGGGATACAGTAAAAGCAGTGCCTAGAGAGATGTTTATGGCAATAAATGCCCACATCAAAAGAGTAGAACAATTTCAAATAAACAACCTAACAATGCACCTCAAGGATCTATTTATAGCCAAAATCATAACTGCTATGAAATAGCAACCATTTGACCCCTTCATAGAGAAGCACTCCCGAAGTCATAAGTTCAGCAAAGTACTAGGTCTCAATTCCTTCCTCCCAATGTTTTTTATACTGGATATCAGATGTTGTTAGTAGCTCTATAGAGTGCTGGGTACACATGTCCTCCGTCAAATTAAATTTAAAATTAAGCTGCCAAGTTGAAATTCCTGGAGGGTTTTCTACTTGCTCATTCATAAATGTCAGTCCTAGTTGAATTATCTTTAACAAGTCTACATTACACCGCAATAGTTGATACTGATAATCAGGATTGCTCCTGAATTCTCTAATAGGTCTTGCAACCACACCTGGAAACAGTCATGACATGAAACAGTCCTTTTATTTTTATTTTATTTCGAGCTACACACATGCTTATATATAGATTTTATCTCTGTTGAATCCCTTGAACAACAGACAGAACCTTCCCCCACCTTTCATGGCCCATTTCATTGTCTGCCTTTCAGTACTAAGTATGACCACTCCTATCTCAGATCTTAAGAAAAAGAAACACAGTCAGGTTAAATTTGGCCTTAATTTAATATAATTTAACGGGGAAAGAGACATCGTATTGAATATTTTGATAAACTTTACCTACTTGAGTTTGGTTTATTTTTCCCTTTTCCTAAATTAACTAGAACTGACTGTAATTTATTTCCCTGTTTCATATCTCTCCATTCCATTCTACAGGCGTTTTAGCTATTTGAGATGGTGAACCATCAATTTTGCACTTTAGAGAGTGATTCTGACTCAAAACCTCTGTTTTATCAGAAATTTTGTTTTCTCTTTATCTTAGCTGGAAAAATGACCATCTGCCAACTTTACACAGTATTTACTTGTTTTTGACCCACAGAATATAGCACATTCATTGTGCAACTGTCAATTCAGCAAAACCAAACAAAGGAAAGACAAGAAACTACTGAGGAGCTTAATAACTGCTGTTTCTGTACATAGCATTGAATCTTCCAAGTGCTTCTAGTGTCTGTCAGTTTCTAATTGGCATGTGTAGGCTGCTCTGTGACTAAAGAATTTTCAAACCAGCTTTACACTCTTCAGGAAAAATTCTTTGTGATTGGATGTTTAGTATCTGTCAGGAAACTGGTACTCAAGATGTTGAAGCTACAGTTATTTTATGATAGCACACTTCCCTTGATCTGCTTCCTTTTATTCCATCACTGTTTACCCTTTATTTTAATTCATTTTGTAGCCATACTTATGATGCTCTTGATTTGTCGGTTACACAAATCAATTTTATTAAAATCCAAAGATAACAAGTCTTTAGGTATATTTTGTACCAAATTAAAGACAAAAATTGTGCTTTCATAGTTGCTACAAAGATAAATAATGAAGAAATTTGGTACAAAACAACAAAATACAATATATATGCATATCCATATATATATATGGATATATATATATAGCTAATAAAATTACCTGAGGAGTGTAATGCTTGTTTTTTTAGTGTGTGCATATCTTTGCAATCTGTTTTTTATATGTATTGACAAAAGAGACTGTGAAGTATTTAGCCATGCAGAACATGTGACCAGACCAGAGCATGTGTAGGAAGACCTTTTGGTAATCATTAACTCCACCCTGAAATGATGGACTACAAGTTATGATGTGTGTCAATCAGTAATATTAGCAAATCTCCAAATGTTAGCCACATTTGTTTGTCTCCCTCGTACATTCTTTATTCATGATATTACAGTGCTGTAACTGGGTAATCCTTTTTAAATAAAAGATTATTTACAAAACAGAGAGTGTTATTTGTTTTTAGAGCTTTTGTAAATAAAGGCTTCAAATATATTTTCTTACAAAAAAAGTTAAAAAGTACAAAGGATTAATCAAATAACAAATTGTTTTTTTTTGAAAAGAAAAAAATTGATAAACCACTAGTTAGAGTAACAGAAAAAAAGAGAGAAGACTCAAATAAAAGCAGAAAAAAAGGAGACATTACAACTGATACCACAGAAATCCAAAAGACCATTAGAGACCGTTATGAATAACTATACACTAACAAATTGGAAAACTTAGAGGAAATTGATAAATCGTTGGATACATAAAATCTACCAAGATTGAACCAGGATGAAATAGAAAACCTGAACAGACTAATAGGATTTAATAATATTGAATCAGTAAAAAAATTATCCCACAATAACAAAAAAGCCCAGGACCAGACAGCTTTGCTGCTGAATTCTACCAAACTTATAAAGAAGAACTAACACCAATTCTTCTCAAACTATTCCAAAAATCTGAAGAATAGTAGGGAATTCTTCCTAAGTCATTCCATGAGGCTAGCATTAGCCTGATACTGAAACCAGATAAGGACATAATAAAAAATAAAACGACAGGCCAATATCTTTGATGAACACAGATGCAAAAACCATTGACAAAATACTAGCAAACTGAATCCAACAACACATCAAAAAGATAATATACTATGACCAAGTGGGATTTATCCCAGAAATGCAAGGATGGTTCAATACACACAAATTTGTTGTGTGATACATCATATCAACAAACGAAGGACAGAAACCTTATGATCATCTCAATAAAAACAGAAAAAGCATTTGATAAAATTCAACACCACTTCCTGATCAAAACTCTCAACAATTCAGGCATACAAGGAACCTACCTGCTATGGTTTTGTTTTGTGTCTCCACCCAAATTTCATGCCAAATTGTAATTCCCAATGTTAGGAGAAGTACCTGGTGGGAGGTGATTGGATCATAGGGGTGAATTTCCCCTTTGCTGTTTTCATGATAGTAAGTGAGATAGTAAGGAGTCAGCCACCATCACTTGCATTTTGACAGAGATTCAAAGGCAGAGGAGTGGAAGAGCTTTATATTGGGAAGAGGGAAGGCTTCAAGAGTGCCCTGACTAAAGGCTGTTGGCCTGGGGAAGTTGTAGGTGGGCCAGCTGGAAGTGAGGAATCCTGTGTGATTGGTCTGCGGAACATACTTGGCTTTCTCTGGTTGGTTCTAAAATTGGTAGCAGGGTAGAAAATTAGGGAAACTATCAGTTATGAATCAAGTCCTGGCCATTTGAGGACAGTTGTTTCCAGGGTTATCATTTGATTTCTTGGACTGGTTGCTACAGAAAGTATGTTGGCTTCCCAGGCTGGTTGCTGCAGTCATGGGTCAGTTCCACTTGTACAGTTTGGTCCACAGAATTGCCTGTCTCATTGTCATTTACAGATAGCTTTTGTTTCATCCAGATACTTGCTTAAAGTTTCTGCTGAAAGCTACAGGTCAGCATTTGCTTCTTCAAAAAAGAACATCACAGTGCCTGCCTTGAGAAAAAGGACTATGTAAACTATGAATACTTCAAAGAATAGTCTTTTAGGTCCAAGATGCTGTGCTGACATTGCTTAGACAACTTTCATACCACAGCAGTGGGATGAGTCAGAATTTTCAGAATCATTTTTAGTCTAGAAATAGACAGCTTCTTGAAATCAGACTGCAAACACAAGATCTAACACAAAAATTAATTACATAATACTAAATAAACTGATGAAGGAAATTTTTTGATAACTGTTTATTTTTTATATTGTTGGTATTGTTTTAGTGGTCTTCCATATGTATATGTAGAATATATAGATATATAGATATAGATATAGATATAGATAGATAAGTATTCTATCTCTTCCTGAGCTTTCTGGATCCAAAAAAATTAATAAACTCAGTATCTGTAAACTCAAGTAAAAATTTTAAAATGATACCTGATTATTCCTGAACCTCAGATCAGAAATTCTAAATTCTGAGTCCCCTTGCTTTCTGTGGCAACATAATTATCTGCACAGGTTCTTACCAGGATATGATTGGACAAATTGTGCAGCATTAGCTGGAGTGTCACATTTGAGAATAATCCTCACTGAATTCAGCATGATCAGCCACTTTTGAGGAACAAGGGTTGACTTCACTTATAGAGCTGGTGCATACAAATCCGCCCTGGGAATATGGTCCTTGTTTATAAGGTCCCATTCTCAAAGGCAGTAAGGAAGATCACTTCCTGGAAAGCCTGGGACCTTAAGAAGACAGGGATTTACTCAAATGTATAGGTAGCACAGGTGAAGTCTGGTGGAGAGAGTTTCTTGGGTTTGACTTTGTAGTGATAGAGACAGGAGACAGCCAAGTGTCCCGTGCCCCAGCACTGGTGAAAGCCTGCCTTAATCCCTAAAACAGCCTGAAGGCTGAAAAACCAGACTGCAGGTCCCAGATGAAGCCTGCCCTTTCCTGACTTATTAATGCCCACCTGAGCACTGGGAGGACAGGGTGGAGCCTCTGGAAGTTCATGCCATTTGCAGTGGGGAGGAGCCTGGCCTCTCCTGTTTCTGTGTAGTGACCTGAGATTCAATCTGTGAGGTGAGAAAGCTGCTAACAGAATTCTCTCTAGCGTTGTTGAGAGTAATTTTTTTTTTGCCCAATAAATCCCATTTTTTCTCACCCTTACATGTGTCTGTGAGCCTAATCTTCCCTTGTTGTGTGACAAGAGCCTTGTTTTAGCTGAACTAAGGAGAAAGTTCTGCAACATTTTTGGCACCCAACATGGGACTTGAGGAAGGGGAAGCAATGTGCAAACCAAAAAATATTTTTTCCTTTCACATCTAAGCCGTTTTGTCCCTGGACTTCTTCTGAGGGTAGAGGAAATTATGCCCCCACCACACATTGCTCCCAGGGGTAGGGAATGTTGGTCTTTTCTTTCTCTTTTTGGGATGGTTGAGTGAACCAGTGGCTCCTCAACTCCCCTCTTAAGTTTTCTCCATGTTGGAGGAACCCATTGGCATACGAATAAGAGGTTCTTGCCCCAGGCATCTTTCCAACCCTGCACTTTAATTTCCTTTTCCTTTCCTCTACCCTATCAGCAGTTAACTTTTATGTGAGAGGTTTTTTTTCTTTTTAGAAAATGTTTTACTAGGCCAGGACCCCAACTATCACTGTTTATATTCTCTGTAAAGTTTTAATTTTGAAAAAGAATTTGTGAGGTTGGTCTTAAGCTGTAGCCAATCTGGTGTGCTTTGCATGACTTTTTCTATGGTCAGTAGCAAACTTTGCTGTAGGTTTTCATTTTGTTTGACATCCTTGAGAGCATGACCTGTAACTATGTAGCAATGTTTTGCTTAGCCTCCACCATTTCACAATGGTAGCTGGATTCACTTTTGGCTTAGGGTATGAGTCCTTTCTGGTTTGATATCTTTGCAACCTCTGTATTTGTTGATTCTCTTCCCCTCCACCATGAACCACCTTGGATTTTCCTTTCTCTGAGCCTTTAATAAAGTTTGAAAGCCAGAATTATTGGTCACTTGGTGTGGCTAAAGTCAGGTAATAGGGGATTTAAATGGA
Organism: Trachypithecus francoisi; assembly: GCF_009764315.1. Lineage (NCBI taxonomy): Eukaryota > Metazoa > Chordata > Mammalia > Primates > Cercopithecidae > Trachypithecus > Trachypithecus francoisi. Next base: position 106,324,850 of record NW_022681470.1, on the reverse strand, counting down.
TTTTTTTAAAGAGTGTTCAGCTTAATTAAAAGTGGATATGCAAGATATAGGTATATTTAAAAGACTTTTATCTTTTTCTTTACTTCAACCTTGTTTTGCTGGAAAAGATTTTTTTTTTTGGTTGACTGAATCATTTTTCTCCATTTTACTTTGCCACTTTTCATGCACACACAAAAGGAAAGAGACCTCTGTTTTTCTTATGAAACCCCAGGAATTAAAGGCAGATCAATCCCTCTCAAAATCTGTTTTTGACTCCAAGTTATGCTGTCTATTCAGAGGCCTTGAAAACAGAGTATTTTCCTAACCCTGTCTTTTAAAGGGATCCACTCAGAGGCCAATAATCCAATTAGAAGATTGGCAAACAAAAAATCTTATGGCTGCTGGGTTTCCTTCTGCCTGTCTCTGTAGTTATATATGCATTGTGTATATGATGTCTATAAAAAAGAGCTCTAATTAATTGGCCTAAAGGAATACAAGTGCTTGGATCAAATATTTTTTAAAGGGAAAATAAAAGTTCTGGTACCTTTTAGTTCACATGACTATTCTTTGAGAAATAAAAACAGCTTTAAAAATTATTGGTAAAATGTAGATATCATCAAAATGTAAATAAGTAAACTAAATTATGCAGGTAAAATACTAGGTTTGCTAAATGTTTTAAGGTTATAAACTGCCTTTAAGAATGTTCAACTTGCTGGTTTCACCATTGGTAAGGACTAGGACATATGGAATTAACCATGCCCTTAATTATGCTGGAAGGAGTCAAACCTTGGCTGCACCTAGCACGCAATTTAAAAAACTTACCAGGTTTTACAGTAAAGTTAGAATTGCTAGGAGTTACCATTATAACATGTAATTGAAACTACTAGAAATAGATTCACATGTTAAGTGTGTAAGAACAGTAAGATGAGTTCTCAGCAAAAGATTATAAGAAGGCATGGAAATGTAAATTCTTACCTAGGGTTAAAGGCTTGCTTTTAATTAGATAATATAAAGCTGAATGTCTGAAACAAAATGATGGAAGGATTGTAAAATTTAATCTTGCAAAAAATTTCATGTGTGAACATATTGACTAAATTCAAAATGGTATTACATGGTTTTTCTGTAAATTGAGCATTGAAATAAAAGCACAACAAGGTAATCTGAAGGCATTAATCTGCTCTTTAAAAATTTGTAAAAGGTTATGAAAGGTTTTTGCTTTTTAAAACTTTGAGTAATTTTGGCAAAATAATTGGTAATCTGGAATTCTATTTCATAACAGCAAGTGTTTTAAACCTCTAACATATTTAACAGCCTTCCCGAAATCAAACTTCAGTTTCAAAATTGTCTTTCTTGATGCCTGGCTTTTGGATACTACAGAGGGCCCCTGAAGTATCCAGAAGAAAGGGAAACAAGATTATTGAACATGTTTAGTTACATGGGATTGCCAAAATAGTGTTCAATCTTCTTTCAGTTACATTTTGGTGAATAATACTAATATATGTTTTATAATCGTATGAGATTTAAAAATTCTAATGTCTAAAGTATATGCTATCAATTATAATTAAGGTTGTTAAGTTACTGTAAACCACAGAGATAACCAAACTTCTTTGTCAATTTTGTTTCTAACTGTGACTACCCTGGACATTTTGTTATTCACAGACAATTGCTGTCTTGTTTTGATCCTTTTCAAAAATGGCTTATAATAATCTATAGGACTCTGACAGGTTCTCTTGAATACAGGTTTCTGATAAGTTTGGAGATTTTAACACGTGAATAAAGAAAAAACACAGGATTCTTGAAGAGCTAAAATGTTCATGAATATCAAGCAAAACAAGAGTTAGCTAAATGGACTGAAATATAACACTGAAGCAATCTTTTTGACTTTTGTTTGGAATATTGCTAATCCTTGTCACATTTTTCAGAGTCAAGGAAACTCATTTTGAACTATTTATGGCTTTTAATAATTGAGTAAGCTATACTCCTGTGAACAAAATTTAGAGCATATTTGTTTCTCTCTCTCTTTGCTTTGCTTCTCCACAATTCGGAAACTAGTTGTGCATATTATCAACTTATGGCAATATAGTTGTTTGCATCAGTACAATAACAATCTATTTTCCTTTGCAACTGAATGCAATTGGAGAAACTGGTTGTTTTACCAAGGCTTTAACTGGAAAGGTATGTTTCCCTTTAAGGAGTCAAGTCCAACTTGCAGAGCCAATAAAAGCCCCTTGGGAAAATTGGCCTCATACCCTTGTCTATGCAGTCCCTGTACAGGGTTCCTGATCTGTGGTAAGTAAAGAATATCACTTTCGTACAGGCTCAGGAGCTCCAAGTTTATCTTGGGACCTTAAGAAAAGAGGATTACCCAGCTCACAGGTACTTAAGGAAAAAAACTCATGGCTGGGCTTGGCTTTAAAAGGTCTAATCTGCGATTCCTTGTGGAATCAGAGTTTCATCAAAGCCAATCTAAAAGCCTTATGTATAAATAATTATTCTTGCTGCACTTTATACAAATAATCAGGCCAAGTATAAGACTAACTTCTATTTTGCAAAGAAGTCAGTCCTATCAGGATTTGTTTTTGTAACAAAAATGGGGACTGGAGAGAGAGAAATTATATTTCAAAATTTATCATACATTTGTCATTAGATTCTAGACTCCTTAGCTGTTTTTAAGTTTTTGCCTACATTTTAGACTAACTCTGCTTTTTCGTGTGAACCAACTAGCAATTTCTGGCTGCAGTTCAGAAAGAATAAAAGGGATGGATGATATAAAAATCTGGATCAATATTCTAGTTCTGAGTAATCATCCTGCAAATCCTCCCAGATGATGTGAATAAATAGGGTACCCATCACCTGGAGGTTTCCTTTTTGGGAAAGTAAGACCAAGGGTGCTAACCAAAGTCAGGCCCCATGCACCCAAATCTTAGCAAATTGTAGCAAGCATAACTATAGCCACCAGTTATCTGGGCATGTCACAAAACATCCTTTCCTTTCTTTTTGGAGGAGGACAGAATTCCACAGCTTCACCTTAGCATTCAGCTTATGATAAGGAGTCCATACCACCCTCCCAACTCCCTGCCACAAGACATATTTTTGTTCTGAACTCAATTCCAAGCTTTCAGTCAAAGCCCTAGAAATGAAAACTGGATCTGAGGGATCCAGAGGCAGACAATAATGGAGGTTAAAAGACAGAGTGAAGGTAAGTGTGACTGACTCCTGCCAGTTAAGCCAAACTTCCCATTTCATGGATAAAGGTCACACTAGTGTCCATCACATAAATGAAATCTAGGGAATTCAAAGGCTACTGACAACAGGAGAGATCGGGTGTATGTGGGTAAGAGCAGATACCCCCACCCCATAGGTCCCTCGTTAACATGGGTGAAAGCTACTTTGACACCCATTGGTAGCACCCTGTCATGGTCACCAGGATGTGGTGATAAAAGGATGATGAAAAGAAAGAAGAATGCCTCATTTTCTCTCCCTCATGTACCCCAGGTATTCACCAGGAAAAGAAGGGAGCCAGGGATGCTTCGCTTCCCTTCTTCTAGATGAATAGCCATTCATCTTCAGTCTGTACCCCTTTTGAATGCATCCTGAACCCCTGGGACTCTTTTGAAAAAAATTCTCCTTTTTCTCCTTTCTCCTCTTCCCTCTCTTCACTGATAAGTAACTGTATCTCCATACTATGGGACATTCCTTTGAATGCATCCTCCAAACTAGGAAAAGTTAATTTCCCAAACCTTAAACTGGTTAGAATTGGGCTAGGGGAACCCAGAAGCCTGACATGCCAGCAAAAAGGTAAAGTTTTTTTTTTTTTTCCAGTCAGGCTTTTGCCCCCTCCCCATCCCTGTACAAACTGGTAAAAGGCCTTGGAATTTTTGAGCTGTACTTAACCACCCCACTTGTTTCATTTTGATACATGTCTTCTAATATCCCGGTTTGTCTCTTCTCACCTTCAGGCCATCAGACTCCAAACAGTCATGCAATCAGAACCTTGGATGATGGCCCCTTCTGCCAGGGACCCTTAGATAGGCCTCTGAGGGAGATCTGACAGCTGTTTTCCCAAAACAGCACCCCCTGTCAGCAGGAAGCAGTTAAGATCAATCTTCATGCTTATCCTTATCCTTATTCTAACAGCAGTTAAATGTACTTCTTTAGAGGGGGTAATGATAGATAAAGGAGGCAGCCAAGGGTTCCCTGCACTCCCCAGCAAACCCCGCCTTCAAGCCTAAAATAGCCTGAAGGCTGAAAAACCAGATTGCCAGTTCTGGATGAAGCTCACCCTTTCCCGATTTATTCTTTCTGAATAATGCCCACCTGTGCACTAGGAGGGCAGGGTGGAACCTCAGGAAATTTGTGCCATTTGCAGTGGGGAGGAGCCTGGCCTCTCCTTTTCCTATGTGGTGACCTGGGACTCAATCTATGAGACGGGAAACCTGCTAGCAGAACTCTGTCACTTTGCTGAGAGTTATTTTTCCTTTTCACCCAATAAATCCCATTTTCTCACCCTTCTATGTGTTCACAAGCTTAATCTTTCCTGGTCATGTGACAAGAGCCCAGTTTTAGCTGAACTAAGGAGAGAGTTCTGCAACAGTAGTACGCTGTTTCCTCTGCCTAAAATCTCTACTTAAACGTCTCCATCAGAAGGATTTCCACACCAAACCAAAACATTCTTCCAGATCCAGCTCAAATGCCTCCTCAGGTAAGCCTTCCCTTGTTCCTTCTCTATCCAGAAGACCTCTCCCTCCCAGATTCTCAATGCACTTGTATGTTTTTAGTTATCCTGAGAGGCTTAGTTATCCTGAGAGGTTTTAGTTATCCTGAGAGTTATCCTGAGAGACTCTTCCACCCAAGGGCAAAGAGCAACACATGAAACAACACAGGAGCTGAAAACAGGATGACTGAATGAATGACCAAGTAATGAATGAATGACTAAGTGACAGATGAATGAATTAATGAAGAGATGGCTTGTGCTAAGAGGAGAGATAGCATTTGAATTGAGATTTCAAGGGGATCAGATTTTCAAACTAGGAATAAGGTAGGTCAAGTTCAGGCTCTTGACAATGCTACCTCTTAGCCTCGTAGTATTGACCCACTCACAATCTGCTTGCTGGCAGGGAGATTGTCCCACTTCTCCCAAAAATAAGGATACGAAACCCTAGTACTACAAGCTTGGGAGGCAGATCTGGGCTGGAATCCTCCATCCCTTTCTCTTGGGTGAGTCAGCAAGTTTACCTAATCTCTCTTAGCCCTCAATTTTCCTTATCTATGGAGTGAGAAAAACAATATCCAAATTCTAGTTTGGCTGTTAGGATTTAAGTAGATAATGTCTGTAAAACATTTAGCTCTGTTACTGGCACAAAGTAAATGGTCGCTATTGTATTATTATCATCACTTCCTCCCTGGGATCCCCAGGGCCTATGATGGTAGTAAGTGAAAGAGCTGCCTGACCTGGTTGTTGTCCTTTGACACATTTTGAATCCCCAGTGGCTGCTTCTATTTGCCAAGGCTTTTACCTCTAGAGTTCAGGGCCCATGATTTGTGATTTTTCCCCAGCTAGGTATATGTGTTTTGGGGACCCTGAGGCCCTGGGTGCCCCAGGTCACTGCACCCAGCCTAGGAGTTTATTACTGGAGAAGGCTCTGCGGTGACCCCAGTGCTTTCTGTGTGTGGATTTTGGCAGGGCAGATGCTGCTGAGCCCAGGGAAGCTGGGCTGTGAGGCCTGGCCCCTCTTGGGTGGAACATAGCCTCCTTGTGTGTTAGAGAAGAGCTGGCCCACCCACCTGGAGAAAGTGAAGGGAAAGTTGGGCTGTCCCGAGTCCAGGCCAGAGCAGAATTTATTGTGTGGGCTTCTCTTAACCCAAGAGGCTCCCTTAGAAAGGAGAAGAAGGGAGGGGAGAGGAGGAGCTACAAGCTAGGACTCTTCGACCCAAGCACCTGCTCCATGTTGGATTCTTTGGGACCCTCTACGGCAGGGCCTTTCATGATTTGAGAATGGCCCAGTTCTCTTCTGTCTCTTGAAGCTTCTGCTGCATTTTAAAGAAATGGATAAAAGCTATAATGGGATCATAAAAAGGGCAATTTATAAATTATTAATTAATGATTTGACAAAAAAATGTATAACTGAATAATCACATTTGAAGACTGTATAGGGCTCACATTTCAGGCTTTCTGGGCAGGGGAGACTCGGGCCCTCCTAGCCCTGCTCTTGCACACCTGGCTGTCTGATGTGGCCCTCCAGGTGCCCATGGATATGAGGGAATATGTGGTATGTCTGAGGGGAGCAGGCTGTGAATGTGAAAAGAAGGGAACTGGCTGTAGCAACACAAGGTGGGTGCCCCTGGATCTGGGTGTGAGGACTCAAGGACCCCAGTCCTTCCTTCCACAGCCTTCCCCAGCCTTGGAACCACTCCAGGCCTGTCTCCTGTTAGTTTGTAAGTGGTCATTTCCTTGACTCTGGGATCACAACCAAGTCCTGTTACTGCAGGACGGATTCCCACACTCTGCCCTGGGCCCCAGGAGTGCTGCCATCCCTGCCTGGACAGTGAGTTGCTTTCTGGGGCCCCGAATACGGGAAGAGCAAGACTGAAGCATAGGGACCTGAGGAAAGAGAGGGTAGCTAGAATAACTGTGAGGATTGTCTCAGGACATAGAAAGTCTCTGTGTCAGGAAAAGTAGAAGTGATGCCCCTTGGGCTTTGTGTTATGTGGATGGGTTGGGAGCAGATGGGTGGCCTCAGCCAGTCTAACCAGGCACAGAGCTGACCTTCTGCCTCTCAGACCGTATGGCTGTCCCTGGTCCAGAGAATCCAGTAGAAGCCTTTGTGCTTGTCCAGAGGCCCAGTGGCCCCCAGGTCTTCCTCTTCACTCCCCAGTCCCCTTCCATCAGCTTCTCTGCCTAAGAGCTTCAACAGTCTGATACCAAAAAGCCAGAAGATGCAGGTCCTCAATGCCAGCCAAGGGGTGCGACTTCTCAACAGCAGTGCTCGAAGCTCCAGCATGGATATGTGCAGGCTAGTGGGAGGTCATGGAGACTCGGGAGTGCATGCAAGTCGCTGCTATGGAAACAGTTCAAGTGTGAGGTGCTGGGGACCAAGAGGGAAAGCAGCGGGTGGAGGAAAGTTTGGCTTCTAGTTCTGTTAGAGGCTGGGAGACTGTTTGAGCCTGGAGACAGGGGGCAGGCAGAGCCAGTGTTAGGCACCACTGCAGCACCATCAGGTCTCCTAGGACAGAAGAAGGGGTTGCTTCTGTCCTCTCTGAGGATACCCTGACTGGGAGCCATGGTGGTCTGGGAAATGGGGGGACCTCTGTCCTCTCACAGTTCTGCCCCTGACTGGGTCTTGGGAAATCCACACCATTGCTTCCCAAGACTGACTGCTGGATCACTGTGGCTCAAAATGGGTGGCTTTGCAGAGAATTCTACTTATTTACGCTCTGCCAATAACTGGAGCCTCCTCTAGGCAGACCCTTGTGGGGGTGATTGATAGTGCCAGTGACTACAGTTTAGTCAGCCTGCTAGCGCTGTATTTCCCTCCCCTTGAGGAGGTGCTGGCAGAAATCCTGGGAGCCCCATGAGACTTCCTTTTCTATGCTGGCAGAGGAAGCCACAGCACTGGAAAATTAGTGTAAATGTGCATCTGGCGCCACCTAGTGATCGAGGCCCTCCTGCACCCTGTCAGACGGCTCTCCCAGGAAGGCAGTTTGCCTTCTTACAGTGCACACTTTCTCAGGCTTTCGTGTGTGTCGGTCACCTAGGATGCTTGTCAAAAATGAGGACTCCTGGCCGGGCACGGTGACTCATGGCTGTAATCCCAGTACTTTGGGAGGCCGAGAGAGGAGGATCGGTTGATCCCAGGAATTCAAGACCACCCTGGGTGACATTGTGAGATTCCCCACCAAAAAAATTCCTGGGCTCCAGACACTGAGGTTTTAACTTAGTTTGTCTGGGGAGGAATCCAATAATGTGTTTTCCTAGCTAGTATCTCAGGAGTTTGTAAGGCAAGTCTCTGGACTACACTTTGAGAACCACTCTCTTGAAGGACCATGCCTCTTAAGTGTCTGCTTTGCACAGATAAGAATGTGCACTCACTTAAGTTATGAAAACTGTGCGGAACACTCCTAAATCCTTATCTTTAGGCAAAGTCTCTTGAGTTTCAGCTGCTATTTTTTTGACTGATTGCTTTCTGTCTCCAGAACGGACGCACAGAATTATCATGGCCAGCTCTGAATTTTTAATCTCTATACATCATCCCAAACCTTGTATTAGTCAGGGTTCTCCAGACAAACAGGATGTACATATATATGGAAAGAGATATATTAGAAAGAACGGGCTCATGCAACAATGCAGGCTGAGGAGTCCCAGGATCTGCAGTCAGCACGATGGAGACCCAGGAGAGTCGATGGTTGAGTTCCCACCCAAAAGCCAGGTTTGAGACCTAAGAAGAACTGACATTTCAATGCAAATATAAAGGCAGGAAAAGTTTGTGTCCTGGCTCAAGGCAGTCAGGCAGAAGTTCCCTCTTACAGGAGAGCCAGACGTTTTGTACTAATCAGGCCTTCAACTCACTGGATGAAGGCCACTCACATTAAGGAGGTCAATTTGTTTTATTCAGTCTACTGATTCAAATATTACTCTCTTCCAAAAACACCTTCACAGACAGACCCAGAAATAATGTTTGACCAACTTGACCCCATGGCCAAGTCAAGCTGAAACATAAAATTAACCAGCACAAGTCTACTCCTTCTCAACTTGGCATGCATGTGCATGTACTTAAACCATGCTAATTTCCAAACAAAGATGGTAACATGGTCATAATTTCACTGACACTGATACAACTGTCCTTTGTACAACAGAAAACACACTAAACCCTTCCACAGAGGAAGAAGTAATGTTTTTGAGCTATGCTCACTCTTCTCTGTGATATACCAAAACTTGAATACTATCATATAAAATTAACAATACTTAAATACTATGATATAAAGTTAAAACATCTTATGTTACATGATAAGGGGGTAAACGAAGGAGGAAAACAAAGCTATTCAATACACATACACACACACACGTATACATATCTTGTTACCTTCTTCCGCTACCCATTATATATTTCCCTTATGTTCAGCAAGCACCTCAGCTGTTTGTGGTTCTTTACCTGGTGGGGTGATATAAACCTTTTTGCCTGAAGGGTTTGGGCCATTAATAATCTTGTCTGAATTGCATTGTTTTGCTTTTCCATTGACCTTCATCACAGAGCATAATACTAAGAGACATCCTAAGGGATCTACTATATTCCAGAATACTCTTCTTTACCTCCACTGTGGAGCAGTAGTCCAATTTCCCCTTGGTGTCCAGATCAATCACCCCAGCTGACACTGTAACTTCCTTCTTGGGCTGTTGACTTGAAGGAGTGCAAAGTGTCTGAATGCCATTCTTAACTTCCAGTTCAATAGAACCATTGTTGTGTCTCTTGGTGAAGCATTCTTCCCTTGGAACAAAGATCTCTTAGCCACCTAAGCATAAGACCATAGGAACAGGAAGCAAACATTTTGCTAGTGGGTCATTAAGGGTAATAGTGAGTAGTGCCACTCCCATTTTCATCCCTTGATTCCTGAACCTATGAATCCTGGCTATGAGAAAAAGAGCACCATGTACTGGATGCTGATTCAGAGCATATACAGCTTTCTGGAGAACCTTGCCCCGGCCCTGCAAGGTATTGCCACCTAGCTGGCACTGTAACTGAATCTTCAAAAGGCCATTCCACTGTTCTATCAAGCCAGTTGATTAAGGATGGTGGAAAACATGGTGAGACCACTGAGTTCCATGAGCATGCACCCACTGCCCCATTTCCTCCTGCCTGACTGCTTTTGAGCTGAAACACTGTTTTTGTTTTTTGTTTTCTACCTTCAAACTCTAACTCAAACATTGGCTCTTCCTGGGTCTCAAGCCTGCCAGCCTTTGGACTGGAACTACACCATCAGCTCTCCTGAGTTTCAGCTTGCTCACTGCAGATCTTAGAATTTGTCAGTCTTCATAATTGCATGAGCCAATTTCCTGTAATAAACAAACAAAGAAACAATCTCCCAGAGAACTCTGACAAATGAAGATTTTGGTACTAAGAGTAATGTTTGACCAATTGTCTGGGCAACCTATGGTGCAGTCAAGTTGACACATAAAATTAACAATCATAACTTTTTTGCCTTCATTTAGCTGTTTTAGGAACCACCATGTTCCCAGTCACCAAACTAGAAAACAGGGAATTATCCTTGAGTCGGTCTTCTTCCTTACTTCCCCACAGCTATTGAGTGATTTATGCTGATTTCGCCTCACAAACTTCTGTCTTCTCCTCTCTATCCTGCCTACTATTTGAGTTCACGCTTTTCTCCATTATTTCATAGATATTTTAATTGCCTCCTAACTGGTTTTACTGGTTCTTTCTTGCCCCTTCTTAAATCCATTCTTGATACACTAGCCAAAGGGATATATTTGTTGGCTCACTGTTTCAAACACCCCAATAGTTTCCCATCTCCTAGAGCAGGAATTGGCAATGTTTTCCTGTAAAAAGGCACATAGTAAATATTTTAGGCTTTGCAAACCATATGGCTTCAGTCACAACTACTCAGTTCTACTGTTTTAGAATTAACAAAAGCAATATCCAAAATAGAAAATTTCACTGGATGGGTGTAATAGGAAAATGAGATGTCAGAAGAAAGAATGAGTAAACTTAAATTATCCAACCTTAAGAAAAGAGAGAGGCCATGTAGCATGGCTCATGCCTGTAATCCCAGCACTTTAGGAGGCTGAGGCAGGAGGATTACGTAAGCCCAGGAGTTTGAGACCAGCCTAGGGAACAAATTGAGATCCTTTCTCCACAAAAGAAAAAAATAGAAAAATTAGCTGGTTATGGTGGTACATGCCTGCAATCCCAGTTAGTCAGGGTCTGAGGCCTGAGGTTTGATTGATCCCAGGAGGTCAAGGCTGTAGCAAGCTGTGATTGTGCTACTGTGCTCCAGCCTGGGTCACAGAGGGAGACCCCATCTCAAAAAAAAAAAAAAGAAATAAAAAACAGAGAAAAAAAGGTATTATAAAATGAATGGAGCCCCAAGTACCTGTGAGCCAACAACATAAAAGGTCTAACAGAGTGGCAGAAAGAGAGGAAAACGAGATGGTGCAGTGTAGAGTATATATAGATGTGTGTGTGTATATATATATATATATAGTATGGCAAAAACTTCACAAATTTTATGAAAGACAAAACATAAACTGGATAAACTCAAAGAAAACTATATCTAGACACATCATAAGCTGCAGAAAACCAAAAATAAAGGAAAAAGTCTTGAAAACAGCACATCATATATAGAAGAACGATTCAAATGACTATGGAGTTTTCATCAAAAACCTTGGAGACCAGAAGGCAGTGGCACATCTTTAAAGTGATTTTTTGAAATGGCAACCCAGAATTCTATATCAAGGGAAATATCTTTGAGAAATGATAGCAAAATATAGTCATTATCAGGTAAAGGAAAACTAAGAATTTGTCATAAGTTCACCTGCTCTAAAGTAAATGCTAGAAGACGTTATTTGGGCTAAAGAGTAATGACACCAGAGGAAACTTTGGAACTTTAGACATGAAGAACTAAGAAAAAAGTAAAATATGAGTAAATATAATAGATTACTTTTCTTCTCTTAATTTGTTTAACATAAGTATGAATGTTTAAAGCAACAATTATAACATTGTCTGGTTCGGTTTCCAATGTACATGGATGAGATATATATGAAAATTATTTTTTTAATGGGAGTTTATATAGTTGTAAGATTTCTACATTTTACTTAAAGTAGTAAAATATTAACTCTATGTAGACTATAAAAGGAGAAAAAATAATAACATCAGAAGGGATAAATTTAAAATAATAAAAAATCATAAGTCAGATAAAATATTACATTACATATACATTGTCTGAATACACCTATTTATTTGTTTGTTTGTTTGTTTTAAAATAGAGATGAGGTCTCACTATGTTGACCAGGCTGGTCTCAAACTCCTAGCCTCAAGGCATGTTCCCATTTTGGCCTCCCAAGGTGCTGGGATTATAGGCATAACTCACCATGCCTGGCCTAAATATATATATTTAAAGATCAAAATTTTCCAGATTAAGTTTAAAAAGCCAGATCCAGGCCTAGTGCAGCGGTGCATGCCTGTAATCCCAGCACTTTGGGAGGCTGAGGTGACAGGATCACTTGAGCCCAGGAGTTTGAGACCAGCCTCAGCCACATAGTGAGACCTCGTTTCTATGAAAAATTTAAAAATTAGCAGAGGATGGTGGTGCATACCTGTAGTCCCAGGTACTCAGGAGGCTGAGATGGGAGGACTGCTTAAGCTTAGGAAGCAGAGGCTGCAGTGTGCTGAGATCATGCCACCGCACTTTAGCCTGGGTGAGAGTAAGACCTTGTCTCAAAAAAAAGCAAGACCCAATTACTGTTGTCTACAAGAAAACCACTTTAAATATAAAAGCACAGATAGATTAAAGGTCAAGGGATAGAAAAAATATATCATGCAAACACTAATGAAAGTGGTTATATTAATGTCAAAATAAACTTCAGAACAAGGAATAGTACCAGGGATGAAGAGGGTGATCACATAATGATAAACAGGTTGTTAATTCACCAAAAATATATAACAATCTTAAATTTGTATGCACCTAATAACAGATCTTCAAAATATAGGTGGCAAAACTGATAGAACTGAAAAGAGAAATCAACAAACCCACAATCACAGCTGCCGATTTCAACATTAACCTCTCAGTAATGATAAAACAAATAGAAAGAAAATCAGCAATGGTATAGAAAACCTGAATGAGCTGGGTGCAGTGGCTCACGCCTGTAATCCCAGCACTTTGGGAGGCTGAGGTGGGGGCGGATTACCCGAGGTCAGGGGTTCGAGACCAGCCTGGTCAACATGGTGAAACCCTGTCTCTACTAAAAATACAAAAATTAGCTAGGTGTGGTGGCAGGTGCCTGTAATCCCAGCTACTTGGGAGGCTGAGGGAGGAGAACCACTTGAACCCAGGAAGTGGTGGTTGCAGTGAGCCAAGATCCTGCCATTGCACCAGCCCGGGCAACAAGAGCGAAAGTCTGTCTCAAGAGGAGAGAAAGAAAGAAAGAAAAGAAAGAAAGAAAGAGAGAAAGGGAGAAAGGGAGAAAGGGAGAAAGGGGGAGAGAGAGAAAGAGAGAGAAAGAGAGAAAGAGAGAAAGAAGGAAAGAGAGAAAGAGAGAAAGAGAGAGAGAGAGAGAGAAAGAGAAGAAAGAAAGAAAGAAGAAAGAAAGAAAGAAAGAAAGAAAGAGAAAGAAAGAAAACCCGAACAATGCTATTGAAACAACTTTACCTAACTGACATTGATAGAACACCCCACACAAAGACAACAGCATAATATACATTATTTTCAAGTACACATGAAATTTTCACCAAGATAGACCATATTCTAGGCCGTAAAACACACCTTACTTAGTAAATCAAAAGAAGTGAAATTTTGCAAAGTATGTTTTCTGACAACAGTGGAGTTAAACTAGAAATTAACAACAGAAAGATATTGGGAAAATCTCCAAATATTTGTAAATTAAACCAAAAAATTGAAATAACTCATGCATCAAAGAGGAAGTCATAAGAGAAACTAGAAAATATTTTAAACTCAGCGAAAATGAAATTAAAACATACTAAAATTAACATAGTGCTCAGAGGGAGATTTATTGCATTCAAACTTTAATTATGTTAGAAAATAAGAAAGTTTTCAAATCAGTAGTCTTAACTCCAAAAAAACTAGGAAAAAAGAAGACCAAGTTAAACTGAAAACAAGCAAAGAAAGTCAATAAAGATAACAGCCGAAGACACCAATTACCAACTACAGGAATGAAAGAGTGGAATCGTTGTGCATTCTACACACATTTTAAAGGATAATAAAGGAACACTATAAAAAACTTTACGCCAGTACATTACATAAAACTTAGATAAAATGAATCAATGTCTTGACAGATACAAATGACCAAAGCCCACTCAAGAAGTTAAACAACATAAATATTTCTAAATTGATAAAGAAAACTCTACGTCCAGACTGCCTTGGTTGAAATCATGGCTCTACCACTTACTAGGTATGTAATGTTGAGAAAGTTTCCTAATGTTTCTGGGCCTCAGTTTCCTCATATGCAGACACTTAATAATACTTACCTCATAAGGTTGTTTTGAGATTTAAATGAGTTAATATTTGCGCGGTGGTTGGAAATGCTTGGCATCTAGTTAAAAAACTCTAAATATTTATTAAATAAACTAATTAAGTAAAAAGAAATCCATATAAGGATGACACAGAAATTCACAACTGAACAGATGATTATCTGATCAAAGACAAGGATGCAAGACAAAAATATAATGGAAGAATATCTTTAATTTGCTAAGAGAAAAACAACTAAAATTATATAACAAAATACTTTTCAAATACAAGGATGAAATAAATTCATTTTTAGGCAAACAAAATCCAAAAGAGTTGATCACAAAGGACCATCATTAAAAGATATTCCAAAGAGTATTATTTAAAAAGAAGAAAAACTATTCTAAGGGAAATATCTGAGGAGTGAGAAAGAATGAGAAAATAAAACAATAAAGATGTGAGTACATCTACATAGTACACAGAAATACCTCATGAAATTTAGAAAAAGAATGACAATAGCATGACAACAATAGCACATAGGTTGCAAGAGGATGGTCAGAGTTAGAGTTCTGAGCTTCTCTTATTTTTTCAGAGGATAGTGAAAAGATTGATTAACTGGTTAGTATGTATGTTAGCATTTCTAGATTACTATAATGTGAGAAAAAAGAGTGAAAAGCTTCTAAACTAGTGAAGCAGAAAAATGTAATAAGAAAATGTATTTAATTAATTCAAAAGAAGACAAGAAAGAATAAAATAATTTAAGTGAGAGAAATAGAATTTATAAAATAAGATGTTAGAAATTCATATATCAGTTATCATAATAAATATGAATGTCTTAAAAGCTCTAGCTAAAAAATAAAGACTGTCAGACAAGATTTTTAGAAATTCATCTATGTGTTAAGAAACACCACTGAAAACTAAGGATACAAGCTTGGTGCAGTGGCTCACACCTGTAATCCTAGTACTTTGGGAGGCTGAGGTGGGTGGATCACTTGAGGTCAGGAGTTTGAGACCAGCCTGGCCAACCATGGTGAAATCTCATCTCTACTAAAAATACAAAAATTAGCCAGGCACAGTGGCATGCACCTGTGGAAGGCTGAAGCATGAGAATCCAGGAGGTTGCAGTGAACCAAGATCACGCCACTGCACTCCAGCCTGGGTGACAGAGAGAGATTCTCTCTAAAAAACATAAATAAATAAAATAAAAAACTAAGGATACAGAGAGACTGAATGCAAATGCAAAAGGATCAAAAAATAGGAAAAATATATGTCAGGCAAATGTTACCTTTGAAAGTAGTGCATTTATATATTAAAATCAGCAAAATAGACTTTGAGGCAAATAGCATTATTAGAATGAAAGAAATCACCACATAAAGATAAAAGATTTTCTTTATCAGAAAAAAGAGCATTCTAAACTTATATTCACCTAATGTCCCTGATCTATAAAAAGCAAAATTGACAGACATACAGAGAGAAATACATTATTCCATTATGATGGATTTTATCACACTTTCTCAGTAACTAATGGATCAGTCCTGAAGGAAAATCAGTAACGATATTGAAGATTTGAACAACACAGTTATCTAATAGACATATATGAAATTTCGCATCCAACAACTAGGGAATACACATTTCCCTCAAACACACATAAAACCAATTTTTGTAAATGCTGGCCTTAAACATCTATCTATTTAAACACTTAGAAACATACTTTTTAATAATTAATGGGTTATAAAATTAATCACACTGGAAATTAGATATCACTTAGGTTTTGGGAAACAAACCTTGTGTGCCTTCTCAGTCTCTCAACTACCTCCCCTTTGTTGCTCGGTCAGTGGTCCACCACACCAGGTTGCCCCTACACTTTTTGACTTCAATGAAACACTTCACCATGGAGTATGGGATCTGGCTTTCTGAGCAACCAATGAAGCCTCTACATCCTGGAAATGTAGGGTATTGAGTGTGAATTGGGTATGAATGTTAACTAATGGGAAATGGGAGATGAAAAAGGCAGCTGGGAAAATAAATTTCTCCTTCTTTCACTCTCCTCCTACAGTTAACTCTGAGGTGAGGTCCCTCGTTGCAACCTTTCTAGGGAAATTTAACACACTGAGTGAACACAGCTGCTGGGTAACAACTGCCTTTTCATGGTTCATGGTGAAGTAGTATGTGGCACAATTAGGCACTGCATCACACTGCATCAAACGCTCCCTTGCCTCATCTCTTTTCTCTCTCTTTTCTCTTTCTCTTTTCACTGCCCTGTGCTCATACTTTCCAAACGTGAACATCTTCATTACTGCGTCAAGCTCTGCCTTCTAAAGGACGTGGGCTAAGACAACTTAAAAGTGAATGATGGTGAACATGACACATATAAAAACATTTGAAATGTAGCTAGAACTATAAAACAGGAAACTTTATGCTTTAAATATCTAGGTTAGAAAGGAAGAAAAGGTGAAAATAGATGAGTTAACTATCCAATTAGGAAGTTAGAGAAGGAATAATAAAATAAATCAAAAAAAAAAAAGGAAAGAAATAACAAAGTTAAAAAGAGTTAGCGAAATGAAAAGCAAAGATAAAAGTCAATAAGCCCAAAAGTTTGTTCATGGAAAATATAAACACTGCCGGGCACGTTGGTACCTGTCTATAGCCCCAGGTACTCAGGAAGCTCTGAGGCAGAAGGATCACTTGAGCCCAGGAGTTCTGGGCTGTAGTGTGCCAGGCTGATAGGATGTTCACGTTAAGTTCAGCATCAATATGGTGATCTCCAGGGAGCAGGGAACCACCTGGTTTCCTAAAGAGGTGTGAACTGGCTGAGGATGGCAACAGAGCAGATCTAAACTCCCATGTGCTGATCCGTAGTGGAATCGTGCCTGTGAGAGGCCAGGCGCTATGGCTCACAGCTGTAATCCCAGCACTTTGGGAGGCCAAGGTGGGTGGATCACGAGGTCAGGAGTTCAAGACCAGCCTGACCAACATGGTGAAACCCCATCTCTACTAAAAGTACAAAAAATTGGCGGGGCATGGTGGCAGGCACCTGTAATCCCAGCTACTCTGGAGGCTGAGGCAGGAGAATCCTTGAACCCAGCAGGCGGAGGTTATAGTGAGCTGAGATCGCACCACTGCACTCCAGCCTGGGTGATAGTGCGAGACTCCAGCTCGAAAGAGAGAGAGAGAGAGAGAGAGAGAGAAAGAAAGACAGACAGACAGAAAGAAAGAAAGAAAGAAAGAAAGAAAGAAAGAAAGAAAGAAAGAAATTGTGCCTGTGAATAGCCACTGCACTCCAGCCACACAACATGGCAAGATCTCGTCTTTATTTAAAAATAAATAAATAAATAAATAACAAAATATAAATACTTTAGAAAAGTCTGTGATAGAATGATCAAGAAAAAATAGAAAAGGAACAAATAAATGAGTAATGAAGAGAGGGACAAAACGATAGCAAAGATTTAAAAAATAGTAAGCAAGTATTTTAAGTACATCTTATGCCAATACATTTGAAAACTTATGTGGAAATAATGATTTTCTGGTTATAACTTCAATACTGACTCAGTAAGAAATAGGAAACTGTAACCGAAGTTAAATCGGGACTTTTGATTCTCATAGGTGAACCGCAGCCACCTAAAGAAAGATCTCTACAGACATCCTCCAAAAACTATGCAGATCAATGAAGAGAACAAATAATATTACTCTTAACTCACACCTATATTGGAAGAAAATTTACATATATGTGGCTATAAATCTACACAAGGAACAGACCCAGCTTTAGAGCCCTCTTTGGAGTGGAGAATCAAGCAGGGATTTTGTGTAAGAAAAGTGCAACAAGATCCAAGCAGTAGCAGAAAATAAATAACTGTCCCCAGAGGCTGGGCATGGTGGCTTACACCTGTAATCCCAGCACTTTGGTAGGCCAACATGGGCAGATCATAAAGTCAGGAGTTCGAGACCAGCCTGGCCAGCATGGTGAAACCCTGTCTCTACTAAAAACAGAAAAATTAGCTGGGCGTGGTGGTGCGCTCCTGTAATCCCAGCTACTCCGGAGACTGAGGCAGGAGAATTGTTTGAACCCAGGAGGCAGAGGTTGCAGTGAGCTGAGATAGTGCCATTGCATTCCAGCCTGGGTGACAGAGCAAGATTCCGTCTCAAAAAATATAAATAAATAAATTAAATAAATAAATAAATAAATACTGTCCCCAGAGTACAGCATCAGAAGGAGAGCCTTCCATCCTAGTAGAAAAATATTGACAATACGTTTGAGACTAAGTAAATCTGAGCAAAACAAAGAGCCTTAGAAAGTGTGTGAGCCATAAAAACTTTAGGGAGAGAGTGAGGTAACTTGGAAGAAGGAGGCATACCTTAAAGGCTTGCTAGTGAAAGAAGGAAGAAATATCTGAATTAAGTGTCATCAGGAACAGTATCACAAAATCATTAGCATGCCATTTCTCTCTCTCTCTCTCTCTCTCTCTCTCCTCTCTCTCTCTCTCGTCACACACACACACACACACACACCACACACACACACACCATTCATTAAAGAAACTGAACTACTTCATTATATCATCAGAAGAGGGCACTGTTGAATTTGAAAATCCAGTAAAGCCGGCTGTCGGCCTGGGTTCCCACAAAAGCAGAGCTTGAGAACAAGGCTTGCAGGCAGAGAATTTATTTTGAGAAGTGATCTCAAGGAATAGGTATGAAGGACTAGGAGAAGGATGAAAGGAAGGAGGGAAAAAGCAAAACCAAGTGTACATTATTGAGCTAATTATTTCTGTAGGCAACTAGGGCTCAGTCTTGTTGGGAACCCTCTATAGACCCATGGAGAATGCAGCATTGTCTGGCCTAGGGACAGAGGAGGGGAGCATTTAATCCACTGGTTCCCTCCCCCATTGGTTCATGTGCAGCCATGGAGGTGGACTGCTTGGATCTCCTTTCAAGAAATAACTTGCTACTTAATTAACTGAAAGAAGGGCACCTATCTGAAAGTCTTCAGCTGAGTGCCTTCAGGATATGCCGCAGCTTTTGAACCAAAGCCATGCTCTTCTGCGGCAGCACCAGTGAATGGGTGAGCATGGTGGGGGTCCCAGGGCTTTGTCATTTCTGCTCAACATGGGCAATCGTTGTTCCAAAGCTCCCTGTTGGGCTAAGACTGACAGATCTGCCTCACCATTTGAGGTTCACCCTGCCCAACCCTGTGTGTGGCTTTGCCTGTTTTCTCTCACAGGTGTCTGAACTGCATTGTGATCTGAAGAATTTTCCTACCCAGTCCTGCTTCTCTCCCCTCCAGCCCACCTTCTTTTAACCTTTCATAAGAGTTATATCCAAATAAACCACTTGCACTCCTACCTCCCTCTCAGCATCTGCTTCCTGGAAGACTGAATTGATACAGTCAAGGATTGCCTCATGGATGTTAACTCCCTCATACTTCCAGGTTTGCACATGCCTCAGAATGGTTGCATAGGCTGTGGGCCAGTGCCAGAGAAACTCCAGGAAGAGTATGCTAGCTAGATATGCAACACTAGACATACACAATGCAGTGGAAGCCAGATGTGGTCAGTTTATTCCTGTGCCTGGCTGGTCACCTCGGCAATGATTGGCATAAAAAAGGTGAGCTGAGAAGCTGTGAGGCCAGACTCAAGAGGTGTCCAATACAACCAAAAACAAACAAACAAAAAAAAGCAAGAGACAGAGAGAGAGAGAGAGAGAGAGAGAGAGAGAGAGAGAGGGTTTCACTTTGTTGCCCAGGGTGGAATACAATGGCATGATCATGGTTTATTGTAACCTCGAACTCCTGGGCTCATGGCATCCTCCTTCCTGCCTCAGCCTCCCAAGTATCCAGGACTACAGGCGCCCACCACCATGCCTGGCTAATTAAAAAAAAAATGGTAGAGATGGGGTCTGGGCTGTGTTGCCCAGGCTGGTCTCAAACTCCTGACCTCAAGCGATCCTCCTGCCTCAGCCTTCCAAAGTGTTGGGATTATACAGGCATGAGCCACCTTGCCTGGCCCAACAAACTACCCTCTGTACCTCAGATTCCTGCCTAACAATATGTCCAAGCTGTTACACAGCCTTTAGTAGCCAGACAACACACAGATGTAGCAAATAAACTAGAGTGTGCACTGCTGCAACTCATACTCAGACTATAACTTATATTCATCCTGCCCCCACCCCCACCACTCCCAGATGTCCCTTTTCCTCAGCTGGCACCTCCGTGGGTCTAGTTTGCCTGCCTGGTGTGGTGCTTCAGACCTTGATCTCTGAGGGGTGCTTGCTGGGCCATAAAAAGGATATCCCTGGGTTCCAGATGTACTTCTATTGTGTAGCAGAAACCCTAGCTCTTCACGGTAGCTAGGGCCAACCACCCCTACCAATACTGCAGCTTCTTTCTTTGCCTGCTTTTCCACTGACACGAGGATCCCAAAATGAGATAGTGGTTATAAAGCTTCATTTTCAGTGGAACCCTGTGTCTCCCGGTGGGATGCATGGAATCTTTCCTCCCTCATCATCCCTCAGAAAACAGCCAGCCAGGGCAGCAAAATAACAGTCACCTGTCTTTGAAGAAAAATACTTCTCTGATGTCTAAGATTGGCATTCTTTGGGCTGCTCATATTTAACTTGAGAGTAAGGGAGCCCTGCCACATTGGCGAGAGGAGGAGAAACTCTAGTGTTCTCTACTCCTATCGGTTCCCTTTTAGAGTCTCCTTCCTTCCTCAAGGACTCACTACTTTCTCTTTACAGTCCTGAGGTGGGTGGGGAATCTGGATCATCTCGGCCACCCCTCAGCAAACCCTAAGATGGGCCCAGTGCCTCTCTTTAGAATGAGGTAGTATTTATCATCTACTGTTTTCAGTTTTGAGGCTTCAGCAGAAATTCTGAGATGACCAGAAATGTCCGGTTTAAAATGAAAAGATGTTAAACCTCACTGTAGTCGTAGCAATGTAATAAGCAATAAAGAACTGTCGGCCGGGCGCGGTGGCTCAAGCCTGTAATCCCAGCACTTTGGGAGGCCGAGACGGGCGGATCACGAGGTCAGGAGATCGAGACCATCCTGGCTAACACGGTGAAACCCCGTCTCTACTAAAAAATACAAAAAACTAGCCGGGCGAGGTGGCGGGCGCCTGTAGTCCCAGCTACTCGGGAGGCTGAGGCAGGAGAATGGCGGGAACCCGGGAGGCGGAGCTTGCAGTGAGCTGAGATCCGGCCACTGCACTCCAGCCCCGGCGACAGAGTGAGACTCCGTCTCAAAAAAAAAAAAAAAAAAAAAAAAAAAAAAAAGAACTGTCATTTTTGACTCATATGGTTGGCAGAAATTAATCAGAGCAATAACAATCAGTATTGGGCAGGACCTAGAGCAACTCTGCAAAAGGCCAATAAGATGCAGTTATAATTTTTTTCTTTTCTTTTTTTCATACAGGGAAAAAAGTCTTTTGTACCTGGAAAATACCAATTTTAGTTCGTTTTTAAAAGGTAATATGCGATATATTAAAGTTTTTATTTTAAAACCTAGATTATCTTAAACCTTTAAGTTAAACCTACAAATCTTCTTGCTCTATTTGCAGATTTGTCAATAAAAATAATTTTAAAATCATTGATACTGGCTCTTTGATCAGTGTTCAGCTAATTTAAGTTTAATAGATTAAATCCTTCTTAAACATTGACTTCACTTCTTTAAAAAAATCATATTTTCTTAGACATTTACAACTACAACCACAACCACAAATTTAATATATCAGATTTTTCCAGGCAAATGAAACCCCTGTTGTGGCAGACTTAATAAGCAAAATTATTCTCAGCAATTATGCTATTTTTATAAATTAATAAATCAATTTTGTAATGTGGTCAATCAGATTCTCTTACCCATTTCAAACATTGTGAAAACAGGAAAGCAAACAAAGCATATACAAAGCAAAGCAATGGGTTTTTAATGATTTCAAGACGTATTACAAATCCGATATAATCCAACCCACTCAGAAGAAATCCACATCCACTTTTTCATTATCTATATACTTATTTGTATACCTATCCAGGGTTATAAATTACTCCCCTAAGCTACGGAAAAAATCACAATCTCTGTAGAATGATCCAATCCAAGATGCTGGTTAAAAAGATGGCTAATTTTACTGCCTGGTGTGACAGATGCAGTATCTGCACCCTGTCTCTCTATTACTTGCCTACCTGTCTTATTGCCCACTTTTTCTACAATGCCATGTTGGCACACCTAGAGGTGATGCACCCAGATGGGGTGATCATATAAGCTAACGAGGCCTCATTCATAGCCATGGGTTGGCAAGTTTATACATCCCCAATTTATAATTAGAGTCTAACCTCTCTTGTACACCAAAGACTTAAAGAAAATGCCATGCCAGCACACTCCTTTAGAGTGCTTCTTCCCATTTAGATGAACAAGCTTCCATGACAGGGTGTTTTATTTCTAAAATTTGACTCTTGGTTCAAAAACCTGTCCTTTTATGGTCAGCCAAGGAGGACTAGGGTAGTGTAACGTTTTCATAAATGAATCTTTTGGGAACAAAGCTCTTTCATTTCAGTTAGCCATGGTTGAAACTCACACATGAGCACATACACCTCATAAATTATGTTGGCACATCATGTAGGTTAGCAGCAAATTCTTCACTTCTCCCTTCCCTGTTCATCTGAGGCGGAGTCACTGATACCCTCCTCCTGGCTCCATTTCCTCCTCATTCCTCCACCTTCCTACCTGCCATTTGGGAGGCTGAGAATATGTATTCTTACATGGACCCAATACTTGGCCACCAGGGATGAGCCTGTACAGGCCCAATTAACAACCTGATCCTACTGCTGTCTTGCTGGTCTGTCTGCATAGCTAGGCTTCAGTCACCACTGTCTACAATACACTCCCCTATAACTGAATCCCTCCCTATTATGCTTTGTGTCCCCAAAATTTCATGTATTGCAAACTCAATCCCCAATGTAGCATATTGGAAGGTGGGAGTTTTCAGAGATGACTGGGTCATGAGGGCTCTGCTCCCATGAATGGATTAGTCTATCCATTGATTAATGGATTAAAGAGTTGATGGATTAATGAGTAATCATGGGAGTGGGACTGGTGGCTTTATAAGAAGTAGAAGAGAGACCTCTTGTCATGTGATACTCTGCACCACCTCTAAACTCTAAAGAGTCCCCTTATCACATGCCAGGTCATGCCCTTGGACTTCCCAGCCTCCAGAATTGTAAGAAATAAATTCCTTTTCTTTATAAATCACCCAGTTTCAAGTGTTCTGTTATAAGCAACAAAAAAATGGACTAAGACACTCTAGCAGCCCC
Source organism: Trachypithecus francoisi (assembly GCF_009764315.1). Classification (NCBI taxonomy): domain Eukaryota; kingdom Metazoa; phylum Chordata; class Mammalia; order Primates; family Cercopithecidae; genus Trachypithecus; species Trachypithecus francoisi. Next base: position 106,301,384 of record NW_022681470.1, on the reverse strand, counting down.
AGGCTCGTTGACTGGGACCCTCCCCTCCCGTAACAGTGTTTCTTCAAGGGCGGCCAATGATCACTTAAAGCAGAATCACTTGAGGTGTTTGTACAATGCAGAATCCCAGGCCACATCTTAGATACACTAAATCTCTGGGGATGGATGCAGCAATTTACAAATGTGAAAGATGATAATTATGCAAACCAGAATGTGAGAACCATGACTTCGATCATTCTTATCTACGTCTTCCCTTGGACCAAGAGAGGTGGCATCTTATTCCCTGCTGTGAGTAGCCTGCAGTTAGGACTCCACTGATCTTCTGATTGTGGGCAGAAGAAGTACCTGCATTACTCATATTGAGCCATGTATTGGGTGTAATTCTCGACCATTTTTACTTGAATTCCAGAATGACTTATATTCATGGATTGATTTGTATTCTTGCTTAATTTGTCTTGATTGCTTTTGTTTCTCATTTATGATCATTTGTTTTATAAGTCTCCCCTTTCAAAAACTTGAAATGCTGACACTCTTTAATTTCTCTCTTGGTTAAGTTTCCACCTCATTAGAACACTGTATTAATCAAGGTTATTCAAATAAGCATAACCAATAGGATATTTTCAGATATATAACAGGAAATTTATTATGAGAATTGGCTCCCACACTTATAAAGGCCAAGAAGTCCCACAATATGCCATTTGCATGCTGGAAACCCAGGAAGGCAGTGGTAGAATTCTGTCTTGAGTCAGAAAGTCTGAGGACCAGGGGAGCCCATATTGCAACTCCCCGCCTGAGTCTGAAGGCCAAGAATGAGAGGTGGGCAGGGGGATAGGGAGTATTAGAGTCTGAAAGCTCCAGAACCAGGAGCTCCAATGTCTGAGGACAGGAGAAGACAAATGTCTTCACTTGAGAAGAGAGAGTTCACCCTTTCTCCACCTTTTTGCTCTGTTTGGGCCTAAACAGTTTGGATAATGCCCACTCACACTGGTGAAGGTAAATCTTCTTTACTCAGTCTACTGATTGAAATTCCAAATTTCTTCCTGAAACACCCTCATAGACACACCCAGAAACAATATCTCACCAGCTATCTAGGCAGTTCTTAGCCCAGTCAAGTTGACACATAAAAGTAATCATCATGGCCTGGCGTGGTGGCTCATCCCTGTAATCCCAGCACTTTGGGAGGCAGAGGTGGGAGGATCACTTGAGCCCAGGAGCTCAAGACCAGCCTGGGCAACACAGTGAGACCCCATCTCTAGAAAAAAAAAATACAAAAATTAGCCAGGTGTGGTGGTGTGCACCTGTGGTCCCAGCTACTTGGGAGGTTAAGGTGGGAGGACTGCTTGAGCCCAGGAGGTCAAGGCTGCAGTGAGCTCTGATTGTGTCACTGCACTCCAGCCTGAGTGGGTAACAGAGTAAGACCCTGTCTCAAAGAAAAAAAGAAAAAAGAAAAGGAATCATCATGGACACACTCTGAGGGGACACCAATCACAGACTGGTAGGTTTATAGCCAAAGAACCACTTCCTTCAGTTAGTCAGAGAACTGCAAGCCTGTTCTGAATTGTGCAGTTGAAGGTGTGATGGGCTTTCAGGTAGGGAGACAGTCCCTTTAGGAAAGCCAGTGAATTCTCTTAGGAAGTTGGAGCTTTTGGGTTTGAGCTACAAAATGAACGGGCTTTAGAGTTGCTGGGACAGCCATGCCCCTACAGGGCAAGATTGGGATACTGACTCTCAGAGCAGCCCTGGGCAGCTCTATAAAGCCCACCTTTTGCTCCCCTCCACTCTGAAGAGCATGTCCCATATCCTTCGAGGTGTGCACTCACTCCTCTTTAACGCTTGCCTTTATGAGTTCTAACCCTCAGGATCTTTCCCCTGCTTCCTCAGGTAGACGCCTGAGAAACGAACCCACACAAATAACTGCTAGTTTGAGGCGCTTCTTCTTCTAAATGTATCTAATCTTCATAAGATATCCACAAAGCCATAGTGTGCCAGATCTTAGATTGTCTTTTTCAACCCCTTCTCTGTGGACAGGAAAATGAACTCAAAATAGGAGAATCACCTGCAAAACAGCACACTAGGAAGGGGTGGAGCCTGATGTGAACAGCTAGAGTCTATTTAGAGCCTGGCCTTTCACTTCTAGAGTCTTCTCTACCTGCTCCTAAAACCATACCTAGATGGGAAAAAGAGTGAATGGTCCCCCAAATACTGCCCTGTCTCACTGTGTCTATTTTTTATTTTTTATTTCCAGTCCTCTCCCCTGTATGCCAGACTCACCTATCCATCTGTCTACTTGACTATTCCTCTTGGATATGAAACCTCACATGTCTATAACTGACCTGAATCTCCCCTTCTCTCCAAACTTGCTCCTCCCATACTCTTCCTTATTTCAGTAAATGGCAAGTCTGTCCTTCCAGCCTCTCAAGCCAAACAACTTAATCATGCTTGTCTTTCTCTCACACACCATTTTCTAGCCATCAGCATATCCTTCAGGTCCACTTTCTATGTGGAACCTGATCTGTTATGACAGAGGTCACAGCCATCCTTTCCTTATATTACAATCACTTCCTAAATGGCTTTCTTGCTTCCGCATCTCCCTGCTCCCTGAAGTCAATACCCTACATAGCACCTGGGGTGGAAGGAGGACCAGGTCTCTCCCCTCTCATAATGCTTCTATGGCTCCCGTGTCAGGCAAAAGCTGTGGTTCTTACCATGGCCTACAAGCCCTGCATGACACATGGCATCCTCTGGTGCTGCCTCCTACCCTCAGCCTCCACCTCATCTCCTACCAATCCCCATTCTCTCGCTCTGCTCCACTGCCCTGACCTCTGTGCTGTTCCTCAAGCTTGCCAAGCAAGGTACAGACTCAAGACCTTTGTGTGAGTCTTCCCTCTTCTGCAACTCTCTCCCTGGATGTCTAAGGCTCACTCCCTTGTTTCCTTCAGGCTCTGCTCCAATGTCACCTCGTGGAAGAGGTCTTCTTGACCACCCCATAGAACATTGTAACAGTGGCCCATCTTCCCCTCACTCCCTTTCCCTTTGCTTTATTGTTCTCCAAGCCATTCACCATCTGACACGTTTTATATTTACTTGTTGGCTTACTTATTTATTTTCCATCTCTGCTCTAGAACATGAACTCCATCATAGTAGGGAATTTGCTTTGTTTACTGCTGAACATTTCCCAGCATGTAGAGCAGCACCTGGCACTTACTAGATGCTCAATAAACATCTGGTGAATGTACAAAGGAGTGATTCAGCAGACACTGTGGAAAGCATTTTATGTTCATTATCTCATTTCATCCTCACAACAAACTTAGAAGATGAATATCACATTTTTCTAATGAGGAAATGAATAATCAGAATGATTCAAAACTACAAACCAAAGGTTCATAGTGCTCACTGCCGATAACTGGTAGAGTCAGGATTTGAACTCAGTTCTGATTCAATTATTTATCCATTTTTTAAAATAGAAGAAGACGTTGCAGGAATTATTCTATTATTTATTCTAATATAAAGCCATACCAACAGAATCAAACATATTATTCTTTCTCAAAATATTTGCATTTTATTTATTTTTACTTTCTTTTGTTTTGGAGACAGGGTCTCACTGTGTTACCCAGGCTAGAGTGCACTGGCATGGTCACAGCTCACTGCAGCCTCAACCTTCTGGACTCAAGCAATCCTCCTGCCCCAACCTCCCAAGTACCTGGGACTACATTCATGCACCACTACACCAGGTAATTTTTATTTTTTGTAGAGATGGGATCTCACTATGTTGCCTAGGCTGGTCTCAACTCCTGGGCTAAAGCAATCTTCCTGCCTTGATCTCCCAAAGTGCTGGGATTATAGTTGTTAGCCACCACACCCAATGTTTGCATTTTTAAAGACAGTATGCAGAATATGGTAGTGTTGAATCCTTGATGGTGCAATTTCATACATTCAGCAGTAGACCTTCCCCAAACCTCCACACCGCTGATGAAGACATACCCAAGACCGGGTAATTTATGAAGAAAAAGAGGTTTAATGGACTCACAGTTCCATGTGGCTGGGGAGGCCTCACAATCATGGCAGAAGGTGAAAGCCACATCTTACATGATGGCAGACAAGAGAGAAAATGAGAGCCAAGTGAAAGGGGTTTCCCCTTATAAAACCATCAGCTCTCATGAGACTTATTCACCACCATGAGAACAGTATGGGGGAAACTGCCCCCATGATTCTATTATCTCCCACCAGGTCCCTCCCACAACACATGGGAATTATGGGAGCTACACTTCAAGATGAGATTTGGGTGGGGACACAGCCAAACCATATTAGTGGCAGAAGCTCTCATGACAGTCATCTCACAGTCCTTTCTCACTCTGTGTTGAGGGCCACTCCTGATCAGGGGTATTTCAGAAATCCACTCAGTCAGGGTTTTTGTTCTTGGTTGCTGGATGTATTCTTGCCTCTGACAGAGGTGTGTGTCTTGGTGACCCGTGAGCTCTTGGTGGGTGGATCTCTATTTCCCATGCTCTCTCACCTCCTGGGAACCTCAGGCTTTCTCCATGGCTTCCTGCTCCCCCATCACAGAGGTCTTCATTATAGCTGAGGTGTCCCAGCTTCATCACCTTCCAGTAAAGGAAAAAGATCTCTCTGAGAGCTTAGCTTCCTGTGTATAAAATGAAAAACTCACCTCTGCTGGTCATTGAGAAAAAAGAGAGAATCCCATGATAAGAAAATGGGACTTCCTTTCAGGATGAAGAAAGTGGGAAAGAATGATGTTCCCATTCTACAATAAGGAAAAGCTGGATAAGCTACAAAGTTACAGGTTTTATGGAGCCCATGAGAGAGAGGCACCAAGTAAACCAAATTCCAGGGAGGGACGAGGCCCTCGGAAGCAAGATTGGACACATACAGTCTCTCCTTTGGCAGAGCATGGGAAAAAGACATGGTTGCCAAACAAGCGACTAAGAAAAAGTAAATTAATATGTTAGCAAATTCTTAGGGGCCCAGGATGGGCCAGCATGTCAGCTTGGAATAGCTGGGGGCTTTAGACACAAGGAGAGCTTGTTCTCCCTGGCAAGCTCTTCATGAACCTCAAAGACTGGTGTCAGGCAGAGACTAGCGAGACCCTCCTCACTTGCAGGGGGAAGGGGGATGGTATGAGCAATGAATAGCTGGGGGACAGGCACAAACCCTGCTTACTTACTTCTCTGGACTCTTTTCTTCTATGAAGCAAAAAGCATTATGCCATTTGGGAACAGGTAGTGAGTCATTTCGAACCATGACTTTTTAGAAAATAGTAGAAGTAAAACCCATCTTTCTCTGGAGAAGGTAGGAAACCATTTCCCAGGACATGGGCAAAGAGTCATTGTCACCTGAAGAGTAGAAGCAAAAACCCTTTACTCCTAAGGAGGGCAGGAAACCTCTTGGGTCCAGAATCCTACGCTGATACCAAGAATAGAACTGCACAGCTGAGACGTGGCGGTCCCTTTCCACCCAAGACTAACAACAAATACAAAACAGAGCTTCCCTGCCACAATGAGGAGTGCAGGAACATCAGTAAAGCCTCATCCCCAGTCCCAGGTGCCCAGGGTCCACCTAAGACTGAGGCCAGTCCAGGACAAGAAAACATCTCCTGCCATACCATGAGCCTAGCACTGAGTAACAAGAACTCTACTGTTGAGGATGGGGGAATAGCAGCAAGAGAGACTCCCTTCTGTGGTGTAAGCACTCAAGAACAGTGAAACGTTTAGGGGGAAGCAGAAATACCAGGAGAAACTCACTAGCACCCCAGACCCACACTAAGGAGATGGTAATGGCATCCTACTGCTAGAAGAATTTTAAGCTCAAACCAGCTCAACTCCTGACTAGTCTAGCTCAACTCCCATCTCCCATTCCTACATACACACTAATGGCCTAACAGTAGAAGAGGCATTTCTATTTCCAGGTGTGCAGGACAGGTCACCAAATGACCTTGGTTAACCCAGCTCTTCCTCCTCTTGCTTGCAATTCAGTACAATGTTCTGAGAAAGCAATATGCTGAGATAAGAAGGACCTGTCCAGAATAGCTTGGGCTTTTTCCTCATTTCTCCCAGAATAGGATGTCCTACAACACTTCTGCACAGTGATCCAGGTTTCCCTTGGGGAATGAAACCCAGAATGCCATGATTTTGGAGTCTCTCAGGTTTGGTACAAAGTGGGACACATGAAGATAAGACTCCATCTGCTCTGGACAGCTTTCCTGAGCCTTGGAGGACTTGGCACACCATGGATCCTAGGCTTCTGTTGATTCTTGCTGCCTATTGGTGGGTAACAAGTTGCTTTGTCTGACTTGTGTGTGTTTTCTATCTTGCCAGACTCATACTCTGGTAGCTGGATTTGTGCAAAACCTCCTGCCAGGTGTATGAACCTTAACAAAGTATAAATACTATTTACCTCAGTTTCTATTGTTCTTCTACACGTGATGTATAGCATTCAATAAAAAAAAAATTGTAAGACAAAATTGCAAGAGAAAACAACCTATCATCAAGAGAAAAAGGAATCAACAAAACCAGAATCAGAGAAATCCAGACATTGGAACTATCAGACAGAGATTTTAACATAACTAAATAATATGTTAAAGGCTCCATGGGAAAATACAAATGCATGAACTGCAAATTTCAGCAGAAAGATGGAAATGAGAGAAAGTGTCTGCTAGAAATTAAAACCATGATATCAGGGATGAATTCCTCTCACAAGCCCATGACTAAAGTAGACACAGCTGAGAAAAGAAACAGTGAACTTGAAAGCAGGTCAATAGAAACTAATAAAACTAAAACACAAAGAGATAAATGAATGAAAAACAAAAAGATCAAAGTATTCAAAGCTATAGGACAATATCAAATGGCCTAACATGCATGTAATTTGAATCCTAGATGAAGAGAAAGAGGACAAAGTGGAAGAAATATTTAAAGACATAATAGTCCTTTAATAAAATGAAATACATGAAACAACAGATCTAAGGGCTACAGGGAACCCAGAGCAGTAGATGCACTTTTAAAACACCCAAACACGTCATTGCCAAACTGCCAAATACCAAAGATGAAGAGAAAATCTTGAAGGAAGCCAGGTAAAATAACAGATATAGAGAAACAAAGATTAGAAATACAACAACCTTCTTATAAGAAGCTGTACAAGCCAGGAAAAAAAATGAAATGATATCTTTAAAGAACTGAGGGGGAAAAAAAACCCTCTCAATCAAGAATTTTGTGCCCAGAAAAAAAAATCTCAAGAATAAAGGCAAGATAATGACTTTTTTAGACAAACAAGATCTAGGAGAATTAATTTCAGGCAGACTTGGTTCTATAAGAAATGTTAAATTGTAAGTTCTTTATGTAAAAGGAATATGATAACCAAATTGAAACTTGAATATAATCAACGAATGGAAGAGCACAAAAAAAGTAAACATTAAGATAAATATAAGAGACATTCTACTTGTTGATTGCATTATAAGATACCTGGCTAACTAAAGATAAAAATCATAACAATGCATTGTACAGTCTGTAAGATAAAGTAAAATATATGACAAAAACAGCACAAAATAATTGGAAGGAGAGATTGTAAATATACTGTTGTTTCTTATACTACATATGAACTGGTATAATACTATTGAAAGAAACATATGGTAAGATAAAAATGTATATTAGCTACCCAAGGCCAACCACTGAAAAAGTTAAAAAGGAGTATAACTAAATGAACTAACAATAGATAAAAAATGAAATCAAAGAATTAACTAATACAACTGAAGGCAGGAAAAGAACAAACAAAGGAAACTAACAGCAATGTGGTAATGTAAAGCCAACCACATCAATAATTAATGTTAAATGATCTAGGACATCTGTTTTTAACCAAGACGGAATAGTAGTGACCACATTTACGCTCCTTCCAGAAACCAGGAAACTGGACAAAATATGCAAAATGATGATTTTCAGGACCCTGAACATTAGTCAACAAAGGATAGTGATTCCTGAGAGACACAGAACAAAGTGAGACCCATGATTGCCCAGGTATAGTCCTTTGGGAGAGTTCCTGGCTCTGGTTCAGGGAAAGCAAACCCAGGAAAAGCCTAGGATACTATCTGATGAGGAGACAGAGCTGAGAGTCCAGGGAAACTAAGGTAGCTAGAGTTTTCAGTAGACAGTACCATAAAGTCAACAACTGCAGAGGGAGAACACTGAGATCTGCAGAGGGTCCCTCACAAGTATTCTACAGGGTACTGATCAGTGTACAGGTGTGAGGAAACAATCTGAGACTGAGGAAGGATTGGAGGAAACAGTACATGGCATTCACAGTGACTAGGAATAGTGCCTAATCCTACCAGCCAGGCTGGCAAATCTCACAATTCAGGTGGTATTGGGTAGAGTACTCCAAAAGATCTTCCTCAGTGTTTAGAAATAATGAGCCGTAGGCTAAATATAAGTCAGGTCCCACCTAACATATCTTAAAAGCAATACCTGAAAGGATCTAACTGTGTCCAAGTAACTTAACTGCATCCCTGAACAAAGCTCAAGAACATTTATAGAAATATAAAAATATCCAGCACACAAGGTAAAATTAACAATATCTAGCATCTAGTAAAAAATTACTGAACATGAAAAGCAGGAAAATATTAACTAAAATAAGGGGGTAAATAAAAGATCTGAAAATGGCACAGAATTCATAGTGATGTTAAATTTAGCAGACAAAGGCATTAAAATAGTTATTTCAAAAAATCAAGTAAAAACATGGATGAGATATAAAAGAAACCAAAATAAAACTTACTTTAAGGATAAAAATTACGATGTCTGAAATTTAATAAAAAACAAACATTGAATGGGATTAACAACTGATAGATATTGCAGAAGATGGATAAACTTGCTGGTGATTAATACTTTCAGATTTTTTAAGTCTAAAAATTTATTTACTTTACCTTCATTTTTGAAAGATATTTTCAATGGATATAAAAGTATATCATACAGAATGCTAAACTGACATTTTTTCTTTCAGTACTTTAAAGATGTTACTCCATTGTCTTCATGCTGGCATTGTTTCTGAAGATGAATTTGCTGTTATTCTTCTCTTAGTTCTTCTGTATGTAATGTCTCCATCCCCTGTGCCCCTCATCCCCCAGATGTTTTTCCCTTTGTTACTAGCTTTGAGCAATTTGATGTTGATGGATTTGGGCGTCATTTTCTTCATGTTTCATTGAGTTTCTTGAATCTGAGAGTTTATCATTTTCATGATATTTGAAAAGTTGGGAGCCATTATTTCTTCATGTATTTTTTCTAGCCCCTTCCTGTGAAACCCCTAGTACCTGTATATTATACCCATGACTTACTGATGCCCTGTTCACTTTTTAAATTTTTTCTATGTTTCTTTTTCTGAGACATAGCCTCGCTTTGTCACCTAGGCTGGAGTGAATGGCATGATCTTGGCTCACTGCAACCTCTGCTTCCCACATTCAAGCAATTCTCCTGCCTCAGCCTCCTGAGTAGCTGAGATGATAGGCACTCACCACCACAGTCAGCTAATCTGTGTATTTTTAGTAGAGATGGGCTTTCACCATGTTGGACAGGTTGGTCTCGAATTCCTGACCTTGTGATCTGCCCACCTCAGCCTCCCAAAGTGCTGGGATTACAGGCATGAACCACCATGACTGGCCTTCCCTCTGTGTTTCATTTTGGATACTTTCTATTGCTATGTCCTCAAGTTTATTAATTTTTTTCTGCAATGTCTTACCTTTTGTTAACCTATCCAGTGTAATTTTTATTTCAGAAATTATAACTTTCACCTCTAGAAGCTCAACTTGGATGTTTTTGCTTATTTGACAGTGGGCAACCCCCTTCAGTACTCACAGCCCATGGGAAGGAGGGTGGGCAATCATTCAAGGCTGAAGTTCACACTGGCTTGGGTATGCTATAAAGCCCATAGAGAAGGGCCCCCAATGAACCCATTACCATGCTCTTGGGTTCATTTTACGTCTTTCATTTCTCTACTTAACGTGTTTAATCTTTCACCTATATTTCTGAACATATGAGATACAATTTAAGATGACCATTTTGATGCTGTTTTTCTACTTCCATCATCTATGTCAGTTCTGTGAGTTTCAATTGATATATTGTCCTCCCTGTTATGGCTCACTTTCTCCTGTATACTTCTTTATAGGTTGGTAATTTTTATAGGATCTCAGTCATTATACATTTTCTTTATTGGGTGATAGATATTTGTGAATTTCATAAATATTCTTATAAATATTCTTGAACTTTGTTCTGTAATACAGAGTTACTAGAAGAATTTGACACTTTCAGGTCTTGCTTCTAAGCTTTGTTTGGCACAACCTGAGCAATGTTTCAACTAGGGGCTTTTTGTCCCACTACTGAGGCAATACCTTTCTGATTACACCAGCCAGTGCTCCATAAACTGAGGTTTTCCAGTCTGGCTGGTCATAACAGGCACTATTTACATTCCTGTGTGAGTTCTAGGTACTGTTCTCTCTTATCCGTTCAGAGGATCTTCTCCTCACACACCTGCACTCAACAGGACTCGGTTGAATGCTTGAGGGGATTTGCTGTAGATTTCTAGGGTTTTCTTTCTCTGCAGCCCTCTCATCTCTGTTACTCTGTACTGCAAACTCTAGTCTCCTTGGCCTCCTTGAAATCCAAGGCCTCCCTCTTCAAGACAAGGAGATCAATAGTCTGTGCCTGGGTTTCCTCTCCCTGTACAACCTAAAAATTCCCTCTAGACAGCAAGCTGTGACAACTGTAGGAAATACCTAATTTGTTTTCCATCTCTCAAGAATCATGGTCTTTTGTTACCTGATGTCCAATTTCTTGAATCTTGTTGTTTCTTAAGTTTTGTCCTAATTCATAGTTATTTCAGGTGGGAGAATAAATCTGGCCCTGTTAGTCTATCATGGCCCTCATGTTTTTTAAAAAAACATTTAAAACAAAGTACATGTGTGAAGACTGTATTGTTAAACTCAAAAACATAAAAATATTAAGATCCGAACTTAAAGTCATTGTAATCAAAATGAAAAAACTTGTTATAGTCTGTAATTTATAATTATTTGTATTTCATATTTTCACCTGGGAGGGGAGAAAACCAACAAATAATGCTGCAGAGGAATTTTTTTTTTTTTTTTTTTTAAGAAAGGGATAGGTAGAAAAGTGGAGGATTGGACAGTGATCATTAATCAGGGAAAGAAAGGGGAATAAAGAAACAACAAAAAGAAATCTGCTGGGCATGGTGGCTCATGCTTGTAATCCCAGCACTTTGGGAGGCCAAGGAGAGTGGATCACCCAAGGTCAGGAGTTTGAGACCAGCCTGGCCCACACAGTAAAACCCCATCTCTACTAAAAATACAAAAATTAACTGAGTGTGTTGGCAGGCACCTGTAATCCCAGCTACTTGGGAGGCTGAGGCAGGAGAATCACTTGAACCTGGGATACGGAGGTTGTAGTCAGTCAAGATCATGCCACTGCACTCCAGCCTTGGCAACAAGAACAAAACTTCACCTCAAAAAAAAAAAAAAAAGAAAAGAAAAGAGAAAAGAAATCTGATGGGCACGGTGGCACACACCTGTAGTCATAGCTACTTGAGAGGCTGATGGGGAGAAGTCTGAACCAATCTGGGCAACATAGCAAGACCCCATCTCTGCCAAAAAAACACAAAAGAAAGAAAGAGAGAGAGAGAAAGAAAGAAAGAGAAAGGAAAGAAAGAAAGAAAAAGAAAGAAAGAAAGAAAGAAAGAAAGAAAGAGAGAAGGAAAGAAAGAAAAAAAGAGATTTGTCTTAGTTATCTACAAACAGTGTGGTAGGAAATTCCTGAGCTGAGAACCAGAAGACCTGAGTTTAGCCTGTCTTGCGACATTGGTAAAGTTATTTAACCTACTTGATTTTAGAAATTACCATTAAATAAGTAATAGATAAAAAATGACTATTACAATGCCTGACACGTTGTAAAAACACAATAAATATTAATTGCTTCTGTCTGTTCATTTATATAGTTCACATATCAGGAAAGATTGAATACAAATCCTTTTTTAAAATGTAGGTTTTATGGGGCCAGGCACACTGGCTCATGCCTGCAATCCCAACACTTAGGGAGGCCAAGGCGGGCGGATCACCTGAGGTCAAGAGTTCAAAACCAGCCTGGTCAACTTGGTAAACCCCGTGTCTATTAAAAATACAAAAATTAGCTGGGTGTGGTGGCACATCCCTGTAATCCCAGTTACTTGGGAGGCTAAGGGCAGAAGAATTGCTTGAACCTGAGAGGCAGAGGTTGCAGTAAGCTGAGATCACGCCACTGTACTCCAGCCTGGGCAACAGAGTGAGACTCGTCTTTAAAAAAAAGTAGGTTTTATTATACTGGGGTATGGTGAGGCCAACAGATCAGGAGACAATTGCCATTGAAAAGACAGTTGGTTCCTCATAGTTCCTAAGGGGAGAACACATGCCATGCTGTGCAAGGCTACACAGGAACGTACCACAGTTGGCCGGGAGGCAGACAGAGCAGGCAGGAAACATGGACAAGAGCTTTTATTGTGGTCGCTATGGGAAGAAACAGGCCAAGCAGGGTAAACAGGCGTAGGATTGGCTAGTTTAAATAATGTCAGCAGGCTCTGGGGTATAAGGACAGTCTCTATTTGTCTGGTACCTGACCCTGGAATGATTTGGGCAGGGGGATAATGGCCCAGTATCTGACCCATGCAAGAGCTCAGTAAAAGAGTTGGTTGGGGTACAGGCTCTGAATTGATTCCTTTGCACACAGAAAGGATGCTTATGGGTGAGCCTTTACTATCACTAGGAACTAACTAGCCCTGGGAAGCAGGCCTCCAGATGTCAAAGGCATCAGAAATCCAGAAAATAAATAGGCATGATTAATACAAAGCCTGACTGCTAAGATGGGTCGACAGTGTTGTCCTACTATGCCTGGACCTACCCTCCCCTCTGCAGCTCCCATGGAGACCACTTGTAACTCAGAAGGGAGGGCGGACTGCTTGCAGACCAGGAGCCAAGGCCTTCTTTGCATGCCTGCATTTCCTCCACAGCCAGAAGGAGTCTGAGCTTGGGCCAGAAGCTCTGGAGGCTGGTTCACCCTGGGGAAATAATGCCACCTGGTGTCAGTCCAAATAATTAGTTCAACACTGTAAGTGGTGTGTTATTCAAGTGTTTCTCATAAATAGTTAATGAATTACTGATGATGATGCCACAAATGAAATAAACAACATTAGAGAAGAAACTTCCGGGTCTCTCGAAGGTGGTATTAGCCTGGAGCAGCTCTGCCCATGACTGGCCCTGAGTGTGATCCTTTGCACTGCTCCGGCAAGTGGAATCATCTGGGGAGCACCCAGTAGCCCTAAGGCCACAGCACTGACTAGTGTCTTTATCAGACTCTTTCTCTCCGCTTGACTTGTATCCTTTTCAATGATAACAAGGCTGCCAAAGTGAGAGGTTGGCTACAGTCTTGGCAAGATCCCACTTTTGCAACCTGAGATCTCTATCTCATATTGGGTCCCTCCCAATCCCCAAGGTAACACTAGCCACTGGGTCTGGGAGTGGGCCTGCCTGCCAGGGCCTGCAGAGAAGCCTGGAGGGACACCAGTGGCCGGTGTTCCTGGGAGTTACTGCACTTGGTCCACAGACCATGACTACTTGCTTAGGCTCCCGTGGGCCAGTGGCTTTCCACAGAACAAGCTTGTTTCCTGTTTATATACTACACTTTCAAACCCAGGCAAGGCTATTTAGTAGAAAATCCCACCATTCAACTGCTTTTTCAAGTTTGCTCTTGGACATCACACCCTCACCTCAAACTCAGCCTATCAAAGATAAAAATTCTTGGACACAGAAGAGCCGTTAGAGACTGCTATGTCTAGGGTCACTGCAAGGAACCAATTTGGTCCCTTGGCAATTTTCTCAATTTGAAGGGCCCATTCAAATTGTCTGCAAAAATTGGAGGGATGTGCAGTTTTTCAGTGGTTTCCATCCCATTGGCAATCAAATTCTCAAAGAACCCTGAGAAACCATCAGATACATGTCTTCTCCCAGCTGGCTCTATTTCTTGGCTGACTGTATCTCCTGGCCCTGCTGATTCTGGCGGAGCTTTTTGCCTCCTACCTCATGGCAAATACTGAGACACCTTTGACCTCCTGCACTCACCAGTGGTCTCACATCTGTACAAGGCTAGTCTTTCCACCTGTGCTCTCCATCACACATCTTCTTTGTCCCACAAGTTACCCCTTCTTGAATTTTGAACCCGTCTGGTTGCTTCTCTCTGATCTACACAAAGGTTTCAGGGTTTCTCATGTCAAAACAAAACAACAGCCCATGCCACACTCCCTGTCTTATCTCTGCTTCACACGGTCTGTATTCCTCTACCCACTTCTTGTTCTTTTCTCTACTGCATTGCCAGCTATAAGGAATCTCTGAAACCTATAGTCACTATCACTAGCCTATCTTCTCCTGAGTTCTAAATGTATACTGTTAGAAAGCAGTATAGCTTATGGATCAAAAATGAGGAATCTATGGTCAGCCAGTCTGGGTTCAAAGCCTGGCCCCACCAGTTAGCAGCTGTTGATCTCAAGCAAGTTAAGCTTTCTGTGCTTGAGTTTTTCTCTTTGTAAAATCTGCCGACATCATCAGTTGTAGTGAGGAATAAAGAAGATATGAAATGCTCAGCACAGTGCCTGACACATAATGAACGATCAGTAATGTGAACTATTATTCTTTGTACCTGCACATCCTACAGGTCCCTTACACTCAACATGCCTAGAATTAAACTAACCTTTTCTCCTTGAGCTTCTTCCTCTGCCTGGTTCCCCATTTGTGATTGAGCTTTGTCTGTGAAGGCTGCATTAACTAAGGCCTATTGGCCTCTTTGGGCTTCCTATGGTCTCACCAGCCTCCCATTTGGTCTCCCCGCCTTTACTTTTCCCTCCCACCAAGCCACTCTCCACACTGCAGTCAAGATCTTATCCCTGTCTATAAAAACCCAATAGCTCCCCATTGTCCACCAGATAAAATCTGAACTTTTTTCGTTTGTTTTTGGAAACAGCATTTTACTCTGTTGCCCAGGCTGGAGTGCAGTGGTACAATCATACAGCTCATTCTCACTGTAATCCCAAACTGTTGGGCTCAAGCAATCCTGCCACCTCAGCCTCCCTTGTAGCTGGGACTACAGGCATGAGCCACCATACCCAGCTAATTTTTTTTAAAATTTCTGTAGAAACAGAGCCTCACTATGTTGCTCAGACTGGTCTCAAACTCCTGGGTTCAAGTGATCCTCCTGCCTTAGCCTCCCAAAGTGCTGGGATTATCAATGTGAGCCATTGGGATTGGCCAAAATCTAAACTTCTAAGCCTGCCATGCAGGGCCCTCTGAGCTTTGGCGCTGCTCCTGTTCCAGGCCCATCCCCACCTTCTCCCCCATATCCCAGCCTGATCCTCCCTTATGCTCCCATGATGCCAAACTGCCAACAGGCACCCCATAGAGCCGTCCTGCTTCAACACTCTGTACCTGCCTCTCCTTCCCCTGAAACACCCCCACATTCCGCACCTTGTTTCTTCAGGCCTGTGAAGTCCATTAGCACGGAAGCCACAAATGTGCCTTCCTGGACTTACTCTGTCACACTTCTGTGCCTTGGCCCAGAATGCTCCCTCCCCCTTGATCTGCCAAATACACCCTTTTCCTTCCGGTTCCAGAGTCACAACTAGGTGAAGCCATGCCACTTCTGCAGACTGAGCTAGGCCTTCTCTCTGTGCTCCCATGGTGCTCCCATCCTGCCTCTGGTCTCTGTCATAGCACTGGCACTATCAGCACTATGATATTTGATAGCAAGACTTTATTTATATAGCAGTCTCGCCCTGGAGTGTCTGAGCTCCTCCAGGAGAGTGCTGTATGCACTCTCACTTGACTTCTCCATGTACTTTCCTGCTTTATTTTTCTCTTTAGCACTCATTACCATCGGACATACTACACATGATGCTCATGTGTCCATCTCTCCCCACTAAAATATGAACTCTCTGAGTACAGAAGCTTTAGTTTGTTTTAATATATCCCCAGAGCCTAGAATAGTAACTGGTACACAGTGAGTGCTCAATAAATGTTTGTTGAATTAATTGTTGAATCACTGATCAATGTTACATTACCTAGTTTTATATCTCTAGTGGCTAACATATTGCCTAGCACATAGTAGATACCAGAAGTAGATATCATAGAAGTCAGGCACTGCGGCATGCACCTATAGTCCCAGAGGCTGAGGTGGGAAGATTGCTGGAGATCAGGAGTTTGAGTCCAGCCTGGGCAATACAGTGAGACTGTTTCTAAAAAATAGACTTAAATAAAAATGAAATTTTAAAACACTAGGAAAGAACATTTCAGGTTTATCTGTGGTGCCTGAGCACGTACTCTTAAGGAAAACAAACAAACAAAAAAAATCCAAACATTAGTGCTGGATTCCAGGTTCTCTACCTTCTAATCCTAGCCACTCAAATTTGAATCCTCTTTGTCTTAGCATAAGCCTTTACCTTCACCCTGACTGCCCTGCTCCCTACCCTTGAGTAAATACCAGGCATTGCTTTTCCTCTCTCTGGCCCATACTCCAAACAGAAACATTGTCGAACCATTCTTCAACATGTACAGACTGAGCACCTGGGATCCAGCCACTGTCCTCCATCTATGCCTGTTCCATTTCTCTTTCCTCAAGGCGAGGACAAATTGACCCTCCCTTGGGAAGCTTTCCCTGACCACCCAGGCTTGTGTGACTCTCTCGCTGGGCACTAATGACCCATACTGTAGCACCTCATCACTGGCATTATTAACCAGCAGACATAAAATAAACATATGTAGATTTTACAAAAAATGACCCTTTAAAAAACTGGCACTTTTTAACATTTCAAACATTTTGGATGGAAATTTTTCTGATATTTATTGTACATCTTCTCTGTCTTCTGAAATAGAGTACTGTATACAGAAGGACCATCTCGCCTTTTACAACGAAGGCACTGTGCGTCCCTAGCCATTATTGTGTGATGTGTAGTGTGCCAGGAGTGAAAGAGAAGGGCATGAGCTCTGGAATTAAACAATCCTCATAGTGATCCTCTTTGCAGTCCCTGGGGTCTTCCTGAGGTCATTGCCTGACTCTCTTTTTGATGTGTTGCTAATCTATAGTGAATCAGATAGTAAAGTTTATTAGAATTGTTAGTAAACTAAGTGTAAACAGTATCTAAGTGGGATATGAGGGATTCTCTTGTTTATCAACTCTCTCCACTTTAAGGCATAGACTTTGCACAGTCTATTTTGTAGATCAGAGGCCTTTCTCACTTAACTCCTGTTATTTGGGGTTTATTCATAATTCTTGAGGTTGGTTAAGTAACTTCTTTTAAAAAGTGTGCTTTTAATACATTTAGCATTTTATGTATTATCTTCTGTTAACAACCTTTATATGCATATATAAAAACTCTGTAATTAGATTGTTCTCTGGTTAAAGTATTAACTTTCCAGGGACCAAAAGTATTTTATAGTCATTTATTCATGTGTTAAGTATTTTAGAAAGTAACTACTATGTGAAAAGATCTGTGATAGAAAAAAGATAAATAAGACATGGTATTTACACATTATTGAGGAAATAAGACACAAATAACCAATACAAAGCAACAAGGTGAATGTAAAAAAATCAGAGTGCTATGGCAATTCAAATAGAAGAAACTGTCTTCTGGTTGGGAGACCTGGGAAAGGCTTCATGAAACAGGTGGCATTTGAATTGGGTCTTGATGAACAGGAAAAATTTCAGTGGCTAGCTGAGAAGAAAAAACAAACTCAGTTTCTTCTTACTGTACTCTCACAACGCAGAATGCTTCTCTGACCACATGTGTAAGGGATTTTCCCAAAGACCAAGCAAGCAAGCAATTCTGCAGGAGACATCACTCGGGTATCCTCTAATTCAAATCAGTTCTGACACTATGGACTTGGAGAGTGTCAAGACCCACAGGCTGAGGGCTCAGCCTCCAAGAATGCCCTCACTTAGGCCAGTCGCAAGTCCAGGACTCTGGAACTTATGGCCAACTGGCTATAAATCAGGGTTCCCACAACACCCTCATCAGATTCGATTAATTTGTTACAGTGGATCACAGAACTCAGGGAAACACTTATGTTGTGATAAAGGATATTTGAAATAATACAAATCAACAGTCAGATGAAGAGACACACAGCAGGAGGTCTGGAAGGGTGGCATGCAGAGGTTTCCATCTTGGTGGACTTGGGCTCCGCCACCCTCTAGACACATGGATATGTTCTTCTTCACTGTCCTGGAAGCTTCCATGTGTTCGCCTATCTGGTAGTTACCCAAACCCAGTCCTTTGGGGTTTTTATAGAAGCTTCATTATAGAGGCATGATTGATTAAATCATTGGTCACTGTGATCAGCTTAACCTTCACCTCCCTCTCCACTCAGCTGGTATCTGCTGCAGAATTGATTGCTAGCTTGGTGTGTGGGGAAATACTCCTACAGCGGAATCTGAAAAGAATTCTGTATTGTGAGAGCACATTAGGAAGAAACTAAGTTTATTTTTTCTTCTCAGTTACCCACCAAAATTTTTCCTATCCACCAAGCCCCAGTTGAAAAGCCACCAGTTGCACGAAGCCTTCCACAGGTCTCCCAAACAGAAAACAGTTTCTCCTGCTTGAATTCCCACAGCACTCAATTTGAATGTTCACCTTGTTGCTTCCTATTGGTTATTTGCATCCTAACTCCTCAATAATGTATAAATACCACAGGCAGAACCTTTCAACCCTGTGACTACAGGATTGGTTTCCCTGACAACCAGTGTCTCTCCACCAGTCCTACAAAGTGTTATCTAGGGACTTCTCAAAAATTGCCTCATTAACATAAGCTCAGGTGTGGGTGAAAAGCATTTGTTATAAATAACAAAAGACTGTCTTTCACCTTTATCACGCTAAAACTGTTTCCAGAGCTGCTTCAGGAATCAAGGACAAAAAGCCAAATACTTGAACAAAAGATATCCTTACTGCCCTAGTCACTTAGGAAATAAGAATCTCACAGGAGATGTGAGCCAGGAACCACCGTGGATGAAAACCAAAACATACATATCATCATATCACTGCAGCATACCAAGATTTGGGAAAGCTGTGAGAATGAGAAGGGAGAAATATCTGTATGCATTTGTGGAACACAGAGTCTTGAGATCATCCAGGGCATAGTACCTCACTTCGCACATTGAGTTTGCAACAAATATACTAGTGAAACAAAGAAGTGGCATGTGGCACCCACAATATTACTTTTATTACTAATTAAAGATAAGCTGGAGCACTCAACTTCGGGCAAGAGCCAAATGAGGCTAAACCACATGGTGACAGTAATCTTGAGCTAGGGCAGGCCTCCATCATTCAGTTCCTGAGCTTTCCAATGCTTACCTTTTCAGCTTGAACACTTAAGATCGTTGGAGAAAAATGGACAGTAAATGGCATTTTAAAAATTATACTTCAAGTTCTGGGATGCATGTGCAGAACGTGCAGGTTTGTTACATAGGTATACATGTGCCATGGTGGTTTGCTGCACCCATCAACCTGTCATCTACATTAGGTATTTCTCCTAATGCTATGCCACCCCTAGCCCACCAGCAGGCCCTGGTGTGTGATGTTCCCCTCCCTGTGTCCATGTGTTCTCACTGTTCAACTCCCACTTATGAGTGAGAACATGCAGTGTTTGGTTTTCCCTTCCTGTGTTAGTCTGCTGAGAATGATAGTTTCTAGCTTCATCCATGACCCTGCAAAGGACATAACCCTTCCTTTTTTCATGGCTGCATGGTATTCCATGGTGTATATGTGCCACATTTTCTTTATCCAGTCTATCACTGATGGGCATTTGTGTTGGTTCAAAGTCTTTGCTCTTGTGAACAATGCTGCAGTAAACATAAGTGTGCATGTGTCTTTATAAGAGCCTGATTTGTAATCCTTTGGGTATATACCCAGTAATGGGATGGCTGGGTCAAATGGTATTTCTGGTTCTAGATCCTCCAGGAATTGCCACACTGTCTTCCACAATGGTTGAACTAATTTACGCTCAGACCAACAGTGTAAAAGCATTCCTATTTTTCCACATCCTCTCCAGCATCTGTTGTTTCCTGACTTTTTAATCATGGCCATTCTAACTGGCATGAGACTGTATCTCATTGTGGTTTTGATTTGCATTTCTCTAATGACCAGCGATGATGAGCTTTTTTTTAATATGTTTGTTGGCTGCATAAATGTCTTCTTTTGAGAAGTGTCTGTTCATATCCTTCGCCCACTTTTTGATGGGGTTTTTTCTTCTAAATTTGTTTAAGTTCCTTGTAGATTCTGGATATGAGCCCTTTGTCAGATGCACAGATTGCCAAAATTTTCTCCCATTCTGTAGGTTGCCTGTTCACTCTGATGATAGTTTCTTTTGCTGTGCAGAAACTTTTTAGTTTAATTAGATCCCATTTGTGAGTTTTGGCTTTTGTTGCCATTGCTTTTGGTATTTTAGTCTTGAAGTCTTTGCCCATGCCTATGTTCTGAATGGTATTGCCTAGGTTTTCTTCTATGATTTTTATGGTATTAGATCTTACGTTTAAACCTTTAATCCATCTTGAGTTAATTTTTGTATAAGGTGTAAGGAAGGGGTCCAGTTTCAGTTTTCTGCATACGGCTAGCCAGTTTTCCCAACACCATTTATTAAATAAGGAATCCTTTCCCCATTGCTTGTTTTTGTCGGGTTTGTCAAAGATCGGAGGGTTGTACATGTTTGGCATTATTTCTGAGGCCTCTGTTCTGTTCCATTGGTCTATATATCTGGTTTGGTACCAGTACCATGCTGTTTTGGTTACTGTAGCCTTGTAGTATAGTTTCAAGTCAGGTAGTGTGATGCCTCCAGCTTTTTGCTTAGGATTGTCTTGGCTATATGAACTCCTTTGTGGTTCCATATGAAATTTAAAGTAGTTTTTTCTAATTCTGTGAAGAAAGTCAATGGTAGCTTGATGGGGATAGCATTAAATCTACAAATTACTTTGGGCAGTATGGCCATTTTCATGATATTGATTCTTCCTATCCATGAGCATGGAATGTTTTTACATTTGTTTGTGTCCTCTCTTATTTCCTTGAGCAGTGGTTTGCAGTTCTCTTTGAAAAGGTTCTTCACATCCCTTATAAGTTATATTCCTAGGTATTTTACTCTCTTTGTAGTGAATGGGAGTTCACTCATGCTTTGGCTCTTGGTTTGTCTGTTTTTGGCATATAGGAATGTTTGTGATTTTTGCACTTTGGTTTTGTATCCTGAGACTTTGCTGAAGTTGCTTATCAGCCTACGAAGATTTTGGGCTGAGACGATAGGATTTTCTAAATATACAATCATGTCATCTGCAAACAGAGACAATTTGACTTCCTCTCTTCCTATTTGAATACCCTTTATTTCTTTCTCTTGCCTAATTGCCCTGGCCAGAACTTCCAATACTATGTTGAACAGGAGTAGTAAGAGACAGCATCCTTATCTTGTGCCAGTTTTCAAAGTGAATGCTTCCAGCTTTTGCCCATTCAGTATGATATTTGCTGTGGGTTTGTCATAAATAGGTCTTACTATTTCGAGATACGTTCCATCAATACCTAGTTTATTGAGAGTTTTTAGCATAAAGCGGTGTTGAATTTTATCAAAGGCCTTTTCTGCATCTATTGAGATAATCATGTGGGTTTTGTCATTGGTTCTGTTTATGTGATGGATTATGTTTACTGATTTGCATATGTTGAACCAGCCTTGCATGACAAGGATAAAGCCAACTTGATCATGGTGGATAAGCTTTTTGATGTGCTGCTGCATTTGGTTTGCCGGTAATTTATTGAGGATTTTCGCATTGCTGTTCATCAGGGATACTGGCCTGAAATTTTCTCTTTTTTGTTGTGTTTCTGCCAGGTTTCAGTATCAGGATGATGCCAGCCTCATAAAATGAGTTAGGGAGGAGTCCTTCTTTTTCTATTGTTTGGAACAGTTTCAGAAGCAATGGTACCAGCTCCTCTGTACCTCTGGTAGAATTCGGCTGTGAATCTGTCTGGTCCCAGGCTTTTTTGGTTGGTAGGCTATTAATTACTGCCTTAATTTCAGAACTTATTATTGATCTATTCAGGGATTCAACTTCTTCCTGGTTTAGTCTTGGGAGAGTGGATGTGTCCAGGAATTTACCCATCTCTTCTAGATTTTCCAGTTTACTTGTGTAGAGGTGTTTATAGTATTCTCTGATGTATTTCTGTGGGATCAGAGATGATATCCCCTTTATCATTTATTATTGTGTCTAGTTGATTCTTCTCTACTTTATTCTTTATTGGTCTGGCTAGTGGTCTATGTATTTTGTTAATCTTTTCAAAAAAACAGCTTTTGGTTTATTTGATTTTTTGAAGGCTTTTTTGTGTCTCTACCTCCTTCAGTTCTGCTCTGATCTTAGTGATTTCTTGTCTTCTGCTAACTTTTGAATTTGTTTGCTCTTGATTCTCTAGTTCCTTTAATTGTGATGTTAGGGTGTCAATTTTAGATCTTTCCTGCTTTCTCCTGTGGGCATTAAGTGCTATAAATTTCCCTCTAAACACTGCTTTGGCTGTATACCAGAGATTCTGGTACCTTTTGTCTTTGTTCTCATTGGTTTCAAAGAACTTATTTATTTCTGCCTTAATTTCATTATTTACCCAGTAGTCATTCAGTAGCAGGTTGTTCAGTTTCCATGTAGTAGTGAAGTTTTGAGTGAGTTTCTTAATCCTGAGTTCTAATTTGATTGCACTGTGGTCTGAGAGACTGTTTGTTATGATTTCCATTCTTTTGCATTTGCTGGGGAGTGTTTCACTTCCAATTATGTGGTCAATTTTAGAACAAGTGTGATGCGGTGCTGAGAAGAATGTATATTCTGTTGATTTGGGGTGGAGAGTTCTGTAGATGTCCATTAGGTCTGCTTGGTCCAGAGATGAGTTCAAGTCCTGAATATTCTTGCTAATTTTCTGTCTCATTGATCTGTCTAATATTGACAGTGTTAAAATCTCCCACTATTACTATGTGGGAGTCTAAGTCTCTTTGTAGGTCTCTAAGAATTTACTTTATGAATCTAGTGCTCCTGTATTGGGTGCATATATATTTAAGATAGTTAGCTCTTCTTGTTGCATTGATCCCTTTACCATTATGTAATATCCGTCTTTGTGTTTTTTGATCTTTGTTGGTTTAAAGTCTGTTTTATCAGGGACTAGGATTGCAACCCTGCTTCTTTTTGCTTTCCATTTGCTTAGTAAATATTCCTCCATCCCTTTATTTTGAGCCTATGTGTGTCTTTGCACATAAGATGGGTCTCCTGAATATAGCACACCAATGGGTCTTGACTCTTAATCCAATTTGCCAGTCTGTATCTTTTAATTGGGGCATTAATTAGCCCATTTACATTTAAGGTTAATATTGTTATATGTGAATTTGATCCTTTCATTATGATGCTAACTGGCTATTTTGCCCATTAGTTGATGCAGTTTCTTCATAGTGTCAATGGTCTTTACAATTTGGTATGTTTTTGCAGTGGTTGGTACTGGTTTTTCCTTTCCATATTTAGTGCTTCCTTCAGGAGCTCTTGTAAGGTAGGCCTGGTGGTGGCAAAATGTCTCAGCATGTGCTTGTCTGTAAAGGATTTTATTTCTCCTTCGCTTATGAAGCTTAGTTTGGCTGGATATGAAACTTTGTGTTGAAAATTATTTTCTTTAAGCAAGTTGAATATTGGTACCCACTCTCTTCTGGCATGTAGGGTTTCTGCAGAGAGATCCACTGTTAGTCTGATGGGCTTTCCTTTGTGGGTAACCCAACCTTTCTCTCTGGCTGCCCTTAACATTTTTTTCCTTCATTCCAACCTTGGTGAATCTCATGATTATATGTCTTGGGGTTGCTCTTCTTAAGGAGTATCTTTGTGGTGTTCCCTGTTATTTCCTGAATTTGAATGTTGGCCTGTCTTGCTAAGTTGGGGAAGTTCTCCTGGATAATATCCTGAAGAGTGTTTTCCAACTTGGTTCCATTCTCCCCATCACTTTCAGGTACACCAATCAAATGTAGGTTTGGTCTTTTCACATAGTCCCATATTTGTTGCAGGCTTTGTTCATTCCTTTTCATTCTTTTTCTCTAATCTTGTTTTCCTGCTTTATTTCATTAAGTTGATCTTCAGTCTCTGATATCCTTTCTTCTGCTTGGTCGATTCAGCTATTGATACTTGTGTATGCTTCACAAAGTTCTCATGCTATGTTTTTCAGCTCCATCAGGTCATTTATGTTCTTCTTTAAACTGGTTATTCTAGTTAGCAATTCCTCTAACTGTTTTTCAAGGTTCTTAGCTTCCTTGTATTGGGTTAGAACATGTTCCTTTAGCTTGGAGGAGTTTGTTATTACCCACCTTCTGAAGCCTACTTCTGTCAATTTGCTAAACTCATTCTCCATCCAGTTTTGTTCCCTTGATGGTGAGGAGTTGTGATCCTTTGGAGGAGAAAAGGTGTTCTAGTTTTTGGAATTTTCAGTCTTTTTGTGCTGGTTTTTCCTCATCTTTGTGGATTTATCTACCTTTGGTCTTTGATGTTGGTGAACTTTGGATGAAGTTTTTGTGTGGATGTCTTTTTTGTTGACATTGATGCTATTCCTTTCTGTTCGTTAGTTTTCCTTTTAACAGTCAGGTCCCTCTGCTGCAGGTCTGCTAGAGTTTGCTGGAGGTCCACTCCAGACCGTGTTTGCTTGGGTATCACCAGCAGAGGCTGCAGAACAGCAAAGACTGCTGCCTGTTCCTTCCTCTGGAAGCTTTGTCCCAGAGGAGCACCTGCCAGACACCAGCCAGAGCTCTCCTGTATGAAGTGTCTGTCGACCACTGTTGGGAGGTGTCTCCCAGTAAGGAGGCACACGGGTCAGGGACCCACTTGAGGAGCCAGTCTGTCCCTCAGCAGAGCTCGAGTGCTGTGCTAGGAGATCTGCTGCTCTCTTCAGAGCTGGCAGGCAAGAACATTTAAGTCTGCTGAAGCTGCCCCCACAGCCGCCCCTTTCTCCAGGTGCTCTATTCTAGAAAGATGGGCGTTTTATCTATAAGCCCCTGACTGGGGCTGCTGCCTTTCTTTGAGACATGCCCTGCCCAGAGTGGAGGAATCTAGAGAGAAAGTCTAGCTACAGTGGCTTTGTGGAGCTTCAGTGGGCTCTCCTCGGTTCAAACTTTCCAGTGGCTTTGTTTACACTGTGAGTGGAAAATCATCTACTCAAGCCTCAGTAATGGCGGACGCCCCTCCCCTCAACAAGCTCCAGCGTCCCAGGTCAACTTCAGACTGCTGTGCTGGCAGCAAGAATTGCAAGTCAGTGGATCTTAGCTTGTTGGGCTCCGTAGGAGTGGGGTCCACTGAACTAGACCACTTGGCTTCCCGGCTTCAGCCCCCTTTCCAGGGGAGGGAACAGTTCTGTCTCACTGGCATTCCAGGAGCCACCGGGGTATGAAAAACAAACTCCTGCAGCTATCTCAGTGTCTGCCCAAATGGCCGCCCAGTTTTGTGCTTGAAACCCAGCGCTCTGGTGGCGTAGGCACCCAAGGGACTCTCCTGGTCTGTGGGTTGCGAAGACCATGGGAAAAGCATGGTATCTGGGCTGGAATGCACTGTTCCTCACAGCACAGTCCCTCATGGTTTCCCTTGGCTAGGGGAGGGAGTTCCCCAACCCCTTGCACTTCCCAGGTAAGGTGACGCCCCCACCCTGCTTCAGCTCACCCTCTGTGGACTGCACCCACTGTCTAACCAGTCCCAGTGAGATAAGCTGGGTACCTCAGTTGGAAATGCAGAAATCACCTGCCTTCTGCGTTGATCTTGCTGGGAGCTGCAGACTGGAGCTGTTCCTATTTGGCCATCTTGCCCAGGACCCACAGCATGTTTTTGTTTTGTTTTGTTTTAATTGAGATGGAGTCTCGTTCTGTTGCCCAGGCTGGAGTGCAGTGGCATATTGGCTTACTGCAACCTCTGCCTCCTAGGTTCAAGCAATTCTCCTGCCTCACCCTCCTGAGTAGCTGGGATTACAGGTGCCTGCCATTATGCCTGGCTAATTTTTTTATTCTTAATAGAGATGGGGTTTTGCCATGTTGGCTAGGCTGGTCTTGAACTCATGAACCCAAGTGATCTGTCTGTCTCAGCCTCCCAAAGTGTTGGGATTACAAGTGTGAGCCACCAAGCCCAGCCTCTAAATGGCATTAAAGGTGAATTTATTATTTTAAAATAGGTTATTTGCAACTACCCGTCTTTCCCACAAAACATCATCCGGTAAGGTGGCTAGAAATAACAACCTAAGTGAATTAGAATTACTTTCTGAAAACTCATTGAAGATCTCTGTGTCAATCGGAGCTATTCAGGTACATGACTACAACTGGAAATCCCTGGCCTGTTTGAACTTTGAAAGTTCTACATTTTAGAGATGAGAGAGACATGTTTTTATAATGTTCTACATTTCTGCACCTGAGTGCTGACTTGGGTGAATAGACAATTGGCTTTTCCTATAGGAACCTGGCTGCCTGAGTCAGCAACATCTGCTCTCTGGAGCCTATTGGGAGGCTGGGGGTGGGGGACAGATGGTCTAGGCCACTGAGTGGGGCAGCAGAGCCTGGGGACTGGGAGTGGTGAAAATCAGCCACATTGAACATATGGGTGTCTTCTCAAGGAAGTGTGACATATGCGAGAGAAAATGGAGGCTAGAAGGGATGAGGAAGAGATGATCAGGGGAGTGAGGGCTTCTTGGGGCCAAGGTTCCCTGACTAAGACTAGTCAGGGTGGGCCTGCATTTCCCCACACCAAATGCCGGCAATACTCCTGCAGAAACTCTTCCGAAATTTAGCACTTCATTATACACTGCTTCCACTGTAGAGTTCTGTCATGTAAGCAGCTTTGGGTCCTGGCTAGATTGGAGATAATCAGTAAGGAACCCTAATGCTACCAACACAAGACAACTAAGAAAAGTGCAAATATTCATCAAAATCGTTGCCAACTGTTTTGTAATCCTCACCACAATCCTGCAAGGTGAACATCAGCATCCTCACCACTTTTCAGACAAGGAAACAAAGGCTCAGAACGGAAAGAGTACCTGGTTGGAATCAGCACTGAAGCTTCAGCTACCTGCTTGCAGAGATGTGCTCATCTAGCAGTTTCTAGGAGACTGGGCTAGCGGCAGTGCCTGCTCTGATAAGGGAGGAGGAGGGGAGAGGCTTGCTGTGGTGGCTTGCAGGCTGTGTGTGTGTATTTGTGGGGTCATTTCCAGGGCTACATGTGACTTTAAGTGTGTGTATACGGGTTGAGATATGGTGTATATGGATATTTGTCGGTCAGTTCTTGGAATCTGTGTATATGAGTGTGTGTTGAGTGGGGTTGGGGGGTTAGTCCCTGAGCCATGTGTATATGTGGGTTGGGGCGCTGGTGAGGGCAAAAGGGCTTGGATTTTGTGCATGATTTTGTGTGTGTGTGTGCGCGTGTGTGTGAGTTTAAGATTCCAAGTATGTGGGCGTTGTCGGGGTGGGGGGGAAGGGGACGGTGTCGGAGATCAATCCCTGGGCCGTGTGTTTATAGTGTGTCCGTCTGCCCAGAAGAGTGGGTTACTGGGCTGTGCGCGTCTGTGTAGAGTGTGAGTGTGTATGAGGGTGAATGTGTGTGGGAGGTGTCATTCCCTGGACCGTGTCCATGAGTGTGGCCGCGCACGCCTCCGTGTGTGTCCCGGGTGTGTGGGGTCGGGGCGGTGACGAGTTGAGGGGGACGCCGGTCGGGCCCCGCCCTCCGCTGCAGGTGGGCCGGGCCCGCGGCGGGGCCGGTAGCGCTCGCTGCTCTTGGCTCGCGGCCGCGCCGGGCTCGCAGGGCTGGGCTCGGGCTGCGGGGCGGCGCCGGGACAGGAAGCGGAAAGCAGCAGTGCAGCGGCGGCGGCGGCGGGGCTCTGCCTCTCCAGGAGCCCAGCGCAGGCCGCAGAGCCGGGGCCGCTGTGAGCCGAGACCGCGGGCCGCGGAGCCCGGGCGGCCAGCGCGGAGGTGAGTCCCGCGAGAGGCCGAGCGCTGCGCGGCGGCGGCCCCCGGGGCAGACCTTTGGCTGGGAGACGCCCCCATCTCGGACCCCGCGTGCCCCTGCGCCCTCCTCCCGCACTCGCCCCGCCGGACTTCAACCCCCGGTCGGCGGCTCCCTCCTCGGGCCGGGAGCTCCCTCCCCTCCTCCGGAGCGCTCCGGGTCGTGCTTCCTCTGACTCCACTTTTCTCCCCATGCGTTGCGCCCCTCCTGGCCCTGCCGTGCGATCTCCGCCGCACCCCACTCCCTGGGGTCCCGGGATTCCCTGCTCATGCCTCGGACGCCCCTTCCTCCCCTGGCTGGCCTTTGGGGTGCGCCCTTTCGGTGCGCGTGCTGGGGTGGTGGGCAGGCCGGCAGGGAGTGGCCGAGTGTTGGAGGCACCGGGCGGCTGCAGCCGGGCGCGCACCGGGCTTCCCACCCCTGACGGGGCTCGACCCGGGCACCGCCTGGCCCTCCGCCAGGAACCGGGACAGAGCTGGTCTGTGTGCACACCTCGCTCACAAAAAATTGAGCCGGCCCTAGAGGCCTGGGGGGCGAGTCCAGTTGCGCCTCGGAGAGCGCAACAGGCAGGTAGGAGTTTACTTTCAAAAACGCCGGGGTGGAGCAGAGGCGCCCGGCGGGTCTCTGCCCAAGGTGTCCCTGCTGGAGGAAATCTCACCGCGCCGGGGCAGCCTTCGCCACCGGCAGGACCTCATTTCCTTCTGTAGTCTTTGAACTGCCCCAAGCATCGCGCCTAGAGAAGTGTGAAGCTTTATAAAAATTTAAACGCGTCCGTGGTGGCGGCAGGAGTGGGGCGGAGCCGCGGCCTGGCTGCTGGGTGATGAGCAGATGAGACTTGGAGCCCAGAAATCTGTTGCTCAGTTTTCACTTCTCCAAACCAGGTCTAATGCCCACACTGCGAAGGTGTTGTGAGCTCCCTTAGATGCTCGTTAGGAAGTATTAGAGCCTTATGATGATGATTGTGTGAGAGGCCCGTGCATTTTGTTAAAACTCTTAACCTGGCTTTGGTTAGAAATGAATGTATTCTTAGGCACTTAGTCCAAAAGCTAACAAACTGTAACGAATTGATATTTTCACTGACATGTTTATAAATTTTGCGGGGTTGCTGAAAAATATTATAACTTGTATCACCAAACAACAATGTTAATTAGCATTCTCCCTTCAGTGGGTGGGTTGAGTACACAGCTCCCAGGCACTGCAAGTGAGATGGCAGAAACTGTCTGAATACAGGGAGAGGTAATTAGCCATTTTCTGTAACCACTAATTATAGAGTTTTTAGAGTTGAATTAAATCAATGTGATATAGTTGGGGCTTTGATTTGTGGGAGGAAACTGTTTCTTTTTCCAGTTCAAAGAAATAACACGCTTCACCTATCCATGAGCATTCAACATTCCCAAACGTTGATGTCTCTCAGTATAATTAGTGAAAACACTTAAGTGTGAAATTTCACTGTCAACAATGTTGGCAGTGAGGCTTGCTTGCAACTTAATTTGTAAGTAAAATGGGAGAAGAATTTTGAGAGTGTTATATTTGTAAGGACTGCTTGCCAAGCAGTACATTTTTATTGTCTTATGTATTAAGCAACATAAGGACAAAACCATAAAGGAAATTTAAAGTTTCTTTACCAAGCAGCAATTCCATGTCACCCTTTGTTTGAAGGATAGATGCGTTGAATGAAGAAGGCATTCTCCCCTTCATCATCCCCTTAACACACATATATACACACACCATGCTTGCTACTCTAGGCCTTATCAGCAATTTGGGTGGGATGGGCCCCTGTCACATTGTGTTTTAATTGGAGGTCTCTACATTGGGGCTGTGAGCTGCTTAGGAGTTAGAACTATTTTAGATTCATTTCTTTTCTCCTGAATGCCCCACAATGCTTGGGACACTGAACCTGTGAGTAGAAGTTGAAATTGCAAAATTCTCTGTGGGGTTATATGTGGTTTGGGACAATTTATGATTGTTGCTTATACTCCTCTATATAAACAAACAATTCTAGTAATTGCTACAGTGCTGTCAATTTTCTGTAGCTAAGAGCACAGGTTCTGGAGTTAGACTCTCAACGTTCAAGCCCTGGCTCATGTGTCAGTCTGGTTTCCCTGACTAACATGGTATTAATGTTTTATTTTCCTTAAAGGCTTGTTATGAGGATTAAGTGAGATATTACATGTAAGTGACTTTAAACAGCATCTAACACATAGTAAACACTTGACAACTAGAAACTGTTAGAGTATTACCATCATCTCTGTAAAGTCAGCTAGCTGGTTGGGGTCTCACTGTATGGGGCATGTGATTTGGGCATCATGCTATTCTATTTTCCTTAAGATGGAAATGGTTAGGTGGGCTTGTGATTGGACCATGTTTCTGTTAGCAGTATTGGTTTGATGTTAGCAGTACTAAAGTTTGATGCAAGGATACATGTGTGTTCTGTTGTCTTTAGCAGTGTCCTTCTGAGTCCCACTTACAGAACAGCAGTGATTAGACTCTGTAGCATCAGATTTACGGAGGAGGTAGTACTCATGAGATCTATTTTTCTGAAGTTTAAATATCTGGCAGGGGACAAGGGAGTCACTTGCCTTCAAATATACATCACGTAACTCCAGACATGTTAATTCATGGCTCTTCAGAAATCTGTACCCAGTTGCTGGAGGTGTTTTGGGGGTAATTCATGACTGGAGCTGAGAGAATTTATTCTGGCAAGGTGAGTTGAAATCATTGGCCAAACAAGTAAAACGAAGTTAACGTTTTCTTTCCTTGTAAATAATGACCCAGAATCATTCATTTATAAGCTGTTGTAATAAAAGAATCAATGGGTTTGTCACAAATGCCATAAGCCCAGCAAGATCCTCACATCAGTGACCTGCATGATATTTGATGGTTTATAGACCACAAGTTCAAAATGTTTTATAGATCTGCCCTGCATCTCTGCCCACTCCTTTCCAGGCCCATGCCCCTCCAAGTTAACCCACTAAAACACACACAGTTTTCTCTGGTCTCTCTGACATTTGCTTCCAGCCTGGGGATGGTAAATAGAGGCCTGTAAGAAACAGAATAGAAATCACTTGTTACTTAGCTATAGTTAATAGTAGTAGTTAAAGGTGGTAGCAGAGACCAGAAAAATGTGTATAAGTTGAGTGAAAATGATACAGAAGTTTTATGCCATACAACCCCTTCAGTTCTTCCTAACTGAAGGAATTTTACTCTAGTGAATCCTAGTAGTAGTTGACAGTTGTGAGTGCCTACCATGTGCTAGGTACTGTTCTAGTAATTTTTATGAATTATCTCATTTAATGCCCACCACAGATCTATAAGTAAAATAAAATCTGTTGTTACAGTTAGGGAAACTGAGGCAGAGAGCAGTTAAGTAACTTGCTCTGAGGTCACACAGTAAGTACTAGAACCAGGATTTGAATGCTCTTAACCCACAATCTGGGCTCATTGCTACTCTCTGGAAGAATCGTTGACTCTAAACAAAATTATTACAATTGTCACTTTCCCCTTGAGTACCATTTAATTAAAAATGGGTACCCCTAAGAAGAATGTTAGCTTCAAGACAAAATATAAATAATAATTAATAGCATAATCTCTGCAGAATTCTATATAAAAATCAAATATTCAATGTAATGTACACAGCATATATAAGCATGGTTGTACCAGACACCACTTTTCCTTGGAAATAGATCTACTTACTGCATAGGAAGCAAAATGTCTCTTTAAATTCAGTGCATGTCTCTGTACCCCTTACATAGTAACTTTCCAAACCAGAGCCCCCTTAATTACTTAATAGCTCTAGGCAGAGCTGTTGATGTTTTTATAATTTCCTTTTTGCGAAGGTTAGCTTGTGTTTACCACTGTCATTATCATAACATATTATTTCCTTCATACGATTTGCTAAACACTGTGTTTTCATTTTAAGTAGTAGGAGTTTTATATGAGTGACCATGACTTTAGGAGAGAATTCTGTTTGAGGCTGCTTATCTTCATTTTGCTTTTGATAAAGGGTGGTAAAGGAGGTTCTTTCTGACATTTTTGCCTAGGAAGTCCAGAATTTAAGTCACTGACACTCAGAAGCACCCTGTGCACCTATCTCCCAGTGTTGACCTTGCCTGCATGCGATGTGGTTCGATGAGCCTGGCCCTGTCCTGATACTTGCCTCCAGCCCCCACCCAAGCAGTGCCAAGCAGTGCACTCTTAAGGGGTGGGTGACAGGTGAGGCAAGATGTTCTTGGGCAGTGGCTGAAAGAGGCTGCTGCTGGTTTTTACTCAGTGTGTCTGGAGTATGACCTCTGCCCCTGAGTGGGACTGCCATGCAAGCCAATAGTATAGCTCTATTTTTGATAGTTCTGGTGTCATGGCTCTATCTGATATCTGCATCTTTCTTTTTTTTCACCTCTAAAACTAAAGATTTAAAATAGATAATTTCTAAAGTTTCTTCCACAACGAATCTATGGCCTCATGTCCTAAGATCTGCCACAAAACCCTTCATTCAGCAGACGTTTATAGGGTACCCATAATTTCCTAGGAGCCGGAAAGACAGTCATGAAAGTGCCTCTGCCCTCATGGAGCTTACAGCCTGTAAAGGAACTAGACAATAAGTGCTCACACAAACAAATGTATCACTGGAAGTTGGATAGAAAGGAAGAGTACAGGGTGCTGGAGAAGAGCCTGATTGAGATTGAAGGATCAGGAAAGGCCTCTTCAAAGGAGCAGTATTTAAATTAAGGAGTGATGAGTAGGAATTTGGCAAAACAGAGCATGTAAAGGGTGAGTACCAACAGATATACTGGGCTCTGCCAAAGCCCTAAGATTCTACCTTAAAGGAGCTGGGGCTAGAGAAGGAGGAGGGAGCTAGAGCGCTGGGCAGGACATTGCATACCAAATGAAAGATTTTTGTATTTTATTTAAAGTGCAGTGGGACACCATGGAAAGGTTTTAAACAGGGAAGTGATGTCTGCGTTGTAATTTAAAAGGTCACTCTGGTTGCTGCCCAGCCTGGGCCAAACACAATATGAGTCATGTGAGGGGTCACTATGATAGACAGTTCCAGGTTCTAGGAGCCATATTCCCACCTTTGTATGACTGTCCCATTCATGCTGTTGTGACAGTCTATCAGTTTATTACCCTGGGAACCTGATTCCTTTTCATTGCTTTATTATCTTTTCTGATAAGGGATTCCTTCTGACCTTATCAAGAGTTTTGTTAATTTATTGTGTATGCAAGGGAACTATCTCATAGATATATCATTGCAGTGATAAGCTTCAGGATATCCTTTTCTATTAAGTCTGTTGAAAATCCAAAGTCGAGTTCACTTTGGATTTTATTCGTTTGCCTCTTATTGCATCCTCTTAATCCTCACTCAGATCTTGGATAGGATAAGAGTTGGTAACTATTAGAAACGGTATGACTTACAAGGAGCCTGAGCTGTGTGTAGACTGGTGAGGACACCTGGAGACTTTGTAGTGGTCTAGCCCTGTGTAGGTGGAGCCTGGAGGAAGTGGGTGGCTGTGAATCAGTAGAGGGAGGGGAGGATCAGAGAGGGTATTGAAGGTGGCACAGGGTTGGATCCATAGGATGAGGGTATTACTTTAGCTGAGGAATTGGGAAGAACAGGACAGGATACTGGAGAGCGCCTTTGAGAGGGATGATGGTATTCCCAAGGGGAGCAAGAAGAATCTCAGTAGGAAATGTGCACTTGGGATTTAGTCTTTCAGTAAGTATTTGTTGGGTACCTGTTATGTTCAAAATATCCTGGGTGGAGGTAAGACATAGCTGCTGTGTTCAAGGAGCTTCTGCCGTAGGAAATCTGTGGATGGAGAAGAATGAGAAGAGTTTTGAATGTTAAGGGATAATGTGGTGAGGGGAGAGGATAGGGAGTGTTAGAGAAGTGGTAACATAAGTAGCATCAAATTGGAGGCTAGCGAGTTACAGAGAAACTCTACTAGGGCAAGCAGTGTGCCTTTGTCGTTGCTTTGCCCTAATGTTGCTTAGCATGGTCATGTAGGTGCCACTTAATATGGAGGTGGATGGACTAATAAATGAAATAAAAACCACTGGGGGAGGAGGACAAGGATGCTACTTGGCTCACAGCAATCCTTGGCCAACTTTGAGTTGTTTCAATGGAGTGTTGTGGATGGGGATTTGGAGTGACAGTGGAGAAGGAGGGAGTGACAGCATGTATAGACCACTCCTTTGGTAAGTACAGGAAGGAACTGTGGGAGGGAAACCAGACTAGGGTGGTTGGTAGAGTTAGATAAAGCCTTTCCCTGGAGGGCATTTGGGACCCATGGTTTCCTTTGAGGGACAGGTCTGGAGTTGTATTAATGAATGGCCACAAGTTTTCAATGAGGACAAGGAATGAAGTCCTCTGGCAGAGGGGGAAGGGAATAAAACTTGGGTTACCATGTGCCAGAGACTTTACCTTTGCAGTTTCGTTTAATCCTCGCAAGAACCCTGGGAAGAGAGAATATTATATGACCTCATTTTATGGGGCGGGGTTGGACAAGCTCATAGAGGCAAACATCTACCCCCTGATGTCACAGCTAGGAAGCATCAAGCTGGATCTGCCCAGGTCTGCGGGGCCTGGGCCGCTTGCCTCTGAGACACCCCAGCAGCATTTAGCAAAAAGTAGCTGGAAGTTGGGATGGACTGGGGAATCCAGAGTTATGGGATGCAAGGCAGAAAGAGTGTAGCAGTTATGAAGGGTTAATTATGAATCTAGAAGAGAGAGGGAAATCAGTGTTCTGGGCCAGGGAACTGGACATTAGAATCTGCAGATAGCAGAGAGCTGGGTGAGGGGCTTTCAGGGAGGATCTCAATTCACTCAGGGCTGGAGATCTTCAATGCACATCCTAATGTTGACGGCTGCCTGTTATGAAGCAGGTGAGAAAACAGCAAAGCCCAGGGCAGAAAGGAAGTGAGACTGAGGTGCTGAAAGCTGATTGAAATTGCTAGTGAAAATGGTGGAGACAGTAGGCAGAAAAAAAGATGACTCAGCTCTTGAAGTCTTCTAGGAAAGTAGGGTAAGTGGAGGAGCAAAACTTAGCATTTAAAAAAGGCCTGCTGTGTTTGTTTTCACATTTAATCTTTACAGCCACCTCCCCCACCAAACGCCCACCATAATAGGCTGCCTTGCTTCCTTTTTATGGATTGGGAAATCTCTGAGGCTCCAAGGAGAAACTGCTTTGCCCAGGTGTACAGCTTAGTTAGTAGGCAGCGGACTGAGATGCGAGCTCCATTCTGTCTGACTGCAGGTGAGCCTATAGGTGAGCTTTGTGGCAGGAAGGCTGGCAGAGAGACTGCTCTGCTTCTTTCCAAGCATTTCTCTCATTAGGAAGACAGAGGAACAAGGGTTTTGGAATCCGCAAAGGGAGTACTGATAGACATGGACTTTCATTTACCTAGCACATCTGGAGCTCGCGCTGGGTGCCTTCAAAGTTGTTAGCTCATTTGGTCTTAACAGCAACCCTGATGTTTGCATTTTACAGTTACATGTTCAAAGAGGTTTGCTCATTTTGACTGGGGCCTGATAGCTAATAAGTGAGTAAAACCCGAGATTGGAACCCACCTCTGGAAACTGTATCTGCTTGTATTTTCAGATCAACCTGTGAGGTTGGTGGCTGGGTGGTTTACCCCGTTTAATGGATGAGGAAACTGAGGCATAAGAAAGACAGTGGCTGGGCTCAGGCTAGAACTCAGGTTTCCCCAGGGCTAGCCTTGGGCTCTTGATGGCAGAGGAGAAGTGAAATGGCAAGTAAGGGCATCAGGGACAAAGGAGACTGGCCCTGGGTGGCAGACCTTGGATGTGAACGTACCTGACTCCCAGGAAGAATGAATGGTAAGGGTAAATACACCGTAAGTGGGATGGGAGGCTGTGGGGGCTGTGTTGGAAGTATATGGCGATTTGTGCTGACCTGATTCCCTCCAGACTTACATGTCATTGCTGGGGTCAGGGAAACGTGGCCTCCTCCCAGGAGGGTTAGGGTATGGCATTTACAGCTCCTTTGTTTTTTCTTCACACTTATCTCACTGGCTGTGTTTGCAGTTTCAGCTTCTAGCGCTGGAAGAAGGAACCCTGTTGAGCTGAGACTAGCTCTGGGGTGAGGGGTGCAGAGAGAGACAGAACTTGTGGATCTCGGTTTTCTCGAAGTAAAAATTTTAGCATGTGGGAGCTCAGGAATGTACTTGGAAATGTTTCCAATTTATTTTTATTGCAAAGCGATATCTAATGAAAATGTGGGAAAAGACCCAGGAGCCTGCAAATAATAAATTGCCTGCTTTTATTTTCTGTATCTCCTTTAAAAATCTTTGTCCTTACCAAGGTAATTTTATATGATTTTAACTGTAATGTTGGTGCACTGTGCATCAACAATACTGTATCCTGCTTTTAAAATTTATCATTATAAGAGTTTCCATTCTTTATAATGATCATTGTAAACATATGTGATACGTTTTTGGTGGATGAACCATGTTTTCCTTACCAATTCCTGTATTCTGAGGGCATTTACATTGTTTCTGGCATTTTATTATTTATAGACAATGAGACAACAATAATTTTTCTTTGAAAAAGAAATCAGTTCCCTTAGATAAATTCTCAGAAATTTGGATGCTAGATCAAAAAGACTGAAGATCTTTTTTTTTTTTTTCAATTGACTTTTGGAAATTATGACCGAATCCCTTGAAAGCAACTTTGCTGAGTATTGTTTTTATAACCAGCAAACTGGCAGTCGGGGGCTGGGCATTGTGTGGAGGGCCAGAGATGTGGAAAGTCACCTCCTAGAGCCAGTGAGCAGGCGTCAGGCCGTGCTGAGGAAGTGGATGAGTGCCTCCCATTTTCCTGCTGCTGTGATAGGGGTTCAGCTTGCTCAGCACCTATCCTGTCTCCCTCCCAGACACCTGGGATAGCCGGTTGCTGCATGGATGGAGCATTTAGAGTTCAGCTGCTTCACCCTCGCTTGCTTGTTCCATGATAGAGACCCCAGAGAGGAGATGTGGCTTTGTCATTTATCTTTCAGCCCCATTAAGGTTGGCTTTGAAGATTAATGTCTTGTTTTTTTCCCTCTTTCCCAGAATTTGTTCCTGTTGAAGAGTGCCTGCTCTTCTAATTTCCAGACTCCTTGAGGTTTTAGGAGTCTGGTAGGTGAAATTCTCTACCTCTAAGGAGAAACAGTACCTGATCCTTCCTCAAGGGCAAGCCCTCCATTGCTATGGATACCGAATCCACTTATTCTGGATATTCTTACTATTCAAGTCATTCGAAAAAATCTCACAGACAAGGGTATGTAAATTGTTCATTATTCCACTTTTCCTTTTGGGGAAACCTACAGGTTGGTGAGGTTCTCTACACTCACTTTTCACTGACTCGGCGCTGGAGCTTGAGTCCATTGGTGCGTGAGAGGCTGAGCTTTAAGAGCATTTAACATTCTCGGGAGTAACTATGCCACCAGTTTACATTTTATAGCCACCATTAGAGTTGATGACTTTAATTTCTCACAATTGGTTTTAAATTAAAGTTACTTCCTGCAGTGGAAATGTTTTTCATTTCTAGGTATTTCTCTTTTTTTTGGAGACAGAATCTCGGAATCTCGCTCTGTTGCCCAGGCTGGAGTGCAGTGGTGCGATCTTAGCTCACTGCAAGCTCCGCCTCCCGAGTTCACGCCATTCTCCTGCCTCAGCCTCCCGAGTTGCTGGACTACAGGCGCCCACAACCACACCTGGCTAATTTTTGTATTTTCAGTAGAGACAGGGTTTCACCTTGTTAGCCAGGATGGTCTCAATCTCCTGACCTCGTGATCCGCCCGCCTCGGTTTCTAGGTATTTTTTATAGGTATCAGCTCTCCTGAAAGCTTTATGAAGAATGTAAATGGAAGATTTAAAAAGTGTTTATTGCTTGTTGGTTTTCATCCGAAGTTGTTGACTCATTGTCCATTATGCCTTTGTCATGAGGCTTATTTAGTGAACTGGTAGAATTGGCCTGGTACCTTATTTCTCTTTGACTAATCTTCAGGTGAACAAATTTGGATTTTGAAAACACTGTCCTGGGCGGTATTGGTCAAACTCCCCCTTCTCTGCAAAATTAGCAGGTGTGCACTGCTATTCTTAGGACCTGCTGTGTTACTGACCTGTAGAATGTTTGCTAAGTAGAAGAGCAAATGAATGAATAAAGAAATCAGTGAACAGATAGGTGGTACTGTACCAGTTAGAATTGTATTTGGTGAAGTTGCAGTGCTGCCATTTACTTAGCGTCCTCATCTGTGAAATGGGTACAGCAGTCCTCTCCTACAGGGCTATTGAGAGGATTAAATGAGATTATGCTTGTAAATCATGTAATGCAGTACAGGTTGGAGGTCACTCACCAGTGGCTAGATTAATACTGTAATGGCCTTGGCATTTTAGCACTATGTTCCAAGGTACTAACTGGCCCCAGCCCAAAGGCCCAACTCTGCACTGGCTTGGGAATAGTGATTGTAGTGGTTTTTCCCTGACTGAGCTCTTCCCCATACAAGCAGCCGAATGCAGAGTGAGATTTTGTTCTGTAAAACAGCAGTGAGCTACATATATCTAATGATTTACAAGCCCATCTGGATTACTCACATAGAAAAAGGTTTGGAAGGGTATACTCCAAACTGCTAGGAGTGGTCATCCACAGCGGGAGGCTCGGCAGAAGCTGGAGACTGATGGGAACTTTCGTTTTTCTTTTTGTACTTGTTCAGTTTTTTTACAAGTGTGTATTTTGTAATTTTTAGAAATGAATGGAACAGAATATGAAGGAAAGGGTTCTCAAAGATATTTGATGACATGAGAAAATGTTCATGAGACCATGTTATAAGAAACAGGATTCAAAATGTTGTATGCTATAGTAGTTACATATACATATGATGAGTATTCACATAGTGACTATGCCTGTCTCTGAGTATAGGACTATGGTGGTATTTTCTTTTTAACTTTAATTGTTTTCTAAATTTTTATGTATTGCGCTTATAAAAATTTGAGGAAAACATGTCAGTGAGCTTGTGCTGGAGTCCAGGTAAGGCTTTCAAATAAGGATGAGAAATAGAAGGAGCTTGGGGCAGGTGCTGCTGGACGGGGCCTGTGGTAACATGGCAGAGCCCAGCTCCTGAGACAGTCAGAAGCCCTCTGGCCACAAGAATTAAATCACACATTTCAGCTGGTGGGTAAACTTATCAGATTTAGTTATGAAATGCCAGAAACAGCTGTTTTAAAATACCAGTTTTTTAGCCCTACCAATTCCCTTGTCAATACCAGGCTTCCCTCATTGTAGGAATTTGGGATTCCCTGGGTGCTTGGGGATGAATAAAGGGGGTTGGCTTGCAGTATCCTTTGTGGGAACCATCTCTGGCCTCTTTTGTCTGCACTCGAGTTCTGACTTTCACGCTTCGGGGCCCATTGCTACGCTCTGCTATTTCCTTAGGCCTCTTGGGGCCTCCAGAAATTGATATTCCAATGTCCTTGTAGTAACTTTAAGAGACTGTAACTTCCAATTAAAACAACACACAGGATTTTTAATGTATTCTTGGACCCATATGGAAAGTACTTGGCAAATGTTAATACAAGCTGAGACTTTTAATCAATTATTCAAAAAATGTTCCTGGATATCTACTCTGAGAAAAACTCTGAGAGAGGAGATGAGCATTAGAGATTTGTAGGTGCACTCCATGGGTTCTTTAAAAAACACCACTACCACCTATGGGTGGTGGATTCTCCAACTGATAGCAGCATAGGGCACAGCAACTATGGGGCAAGGGGTACCATCCCTAGAGAGCATGGGCTGTGGTGTACTTTGCTGGGGCCTAAAGAGTGTTAAGCAGTAGGGTTGCCCTCCACAGGCATGAGAGCAGGCCCCAGGCCCAGCCGAGGGTGTTCTGTCCCAGGAGTGTTCCTGTGAAGGCTGCCCTGCTCAGAGGTTTGTGGGGAAGTTGAATGGAAGGGTAAGAGGCAGGTTGGGGCTGGCGGGGGTGGGTGGGACCATGCTCTTTAGTAATTTTAGTCAGACTCCAACTCAGGGAGGAATAATGAAGTGCACCAAACTTGATATGCCTGATTATACCATGATCACCTTAGAAGACTGGCCAGGTTCCAAGCAGATGACAAGTGACTCTTTTCTAACGAAGAGGTCAGTGGCCTGGTTTTGCAATGCCTGCAGTCTCCAGAGGGTGTCCAGTTAACTTGCTGGGAGAATGGTGTGGACTCTTGCTGACCCCACCTAACCTTTGGGTTTGGAGCACAAGTTCCCTGATTTAAACACAGCAGCTGCCAGTCACGTTAACTGCTGTGGGGGTGCCTGCTCGGCCCCTCCCTCATAGCCATTACCTCCTATCCTCACAGCAGTGCTAGAATGGCGGGAGGTCGTAGCCCCATTTTACAGGTGTTGAAATCGAGGCACAGAGGGCAGCGTTATTTGCCTAAAATTACAAAGTTAGTAGGTGCCCTCAGCAGATTTTGGGCCCACCTTGTTTCTTTAGAAGGGAAGTGCTACTTTTGGAAAGGGAAATGAAGGGTGACTCATGTGACGAATGTGCTAAAATGCACAAAAAGAGGACCGCCAGGGCAGTTGGAGGAATTGGTGCTTTTGTTCCAAGGCTGCTTCAGAGTCTGTGTGCCCAGGGCCCAGCCCTCTTACCCCAGCCATAGCCAAGAGGAAGCAGCCAGTCGGGCCCCAGCAGCCAGCAGAGAGAATGGACAGGTCGTGGGTTGTGGGAGAGAAGGAAAGGGAGGAGTAACCGGTGGGGCCAGCTTTCCCCAAATAGAAATAGGCAAACAACAGAAACAGTACTAAATAATCTTCCCAGGAAATGCTGACTGTAAGTGGGAACAGTGAGAATTACAGGGGTTCTAGCTGGAACAAGGAGGGTGACAGCAACCCCCAAGGGCTTAGCTCTAGAACTACCTAAACAGACGCATTTGCTCACACACGTGCAGAGCAGACACATGCCCGGGCTGCCTGCATGCCACCACTTGCTCTTCCTGCCCCTCACACAACACGCACAGATATACTTATCTTTACTCCTACAGGCAGATGTTGCGTGGAGACAGATTCAGAGATAAAGATACAAAGAAAAACTCTCGCAGCTGACACAGCCGCCCAGCAAAGGCACAGAGGTGATCCAGGCCACTGAGGCAGAG
This sequence comes from Trachypithecus francoisi, assembly GCF_009764315.1. Lineage (NCBI taxonomy): Eukaryota > Metazoa > Chordata > Mammalia > Primates > Cercopithecidae > Trachypithecus > Trachypithecus francoisi. Next base: position 106,260,192 of record NW_022681470.1, on the reverse strand, counting down.
TTGGAAAAACACACATGTAAACATGTGTTTGTAACACCCCTCCCCCTGTGGCTTGGCAGTCTGTTTACTCCCGTGGTCTCCCATTTCCGTACTCTTGGACGCCGTGAACGGATTGTCTTCATCAATGGGGAACCCTCTCCCAGACATCTGGAGCTACAGGGATGAGCCTTTGAGTACATATTACAGTGAGGTCGCCGCACTGTGACCTGCAGTCCTGCAGACAGGAAGGCACTGAATGCCAGGATTTTTGTAGAGTGTGACTGTGAAGTCCTGGCTTGGCTCAGAGACCTTCTTAGAGCAGTAATTCGGGACCAGTGATTTCTGATAAAGGTTTTCTAATTTCCTAATAATTTTTTTCTAATAAAAGCCATATGGCAGGTCCTGCTCCGTTGGTAGCGTGACCAATACCTGGTGCAGTGCTAGTGTTGAGCTGACAGGAAGTGCCTCACCTTCAGCTCTCACTTGACAGTGAGTGGAAGGCTCTTGGCTCAGGGTATCCCTCAGTCATGACTGCACACTGTTCTGAACCTTTCTCCCAACTTCATCCACTTCATACTATTTTAATAAAGCAGCGCTGTGTATTATAACATTGTGCAGCTGAGCATTACACTCATGGCTCCCATTATCAAGCCCCTGCTACATACAGGACGTTTCACAAAGAAGCAGACTTCCAAGCAGTCACTCAGCAATCTCCTCCCAGGAGCATTCAGGGAAGAGAATCTTGGGGCAAGTCTCCTTTACCACCTGTAGTCACCTGGGATGCTGGGGAAATTTTTGATTTCTGTTGTCTCCCTTCCAGAAAATTATTTGAGAGTGGGGTCAACAAATCTGCACTTGATTCTATACCTAGGGTAGTTTTTCTGTATCGTTTTTTAAGTTTAAGAAGTTTTTAAGGCCGGGCGCGGTGGCTGAAGCCTGTAATCCCAGCACTTTGGGAGGCCGAGATGGGTGGATCACGAGGTCAGGAGATCGAGACCATCCTGGCCTACACGGTGAAACCCCGTCTCTATTAAAAAATACAAAAAACTAGCCGGGCGAGATGGCAGGCGCCTGTAGTCCCAGCTACTCGAGAGGCTGAGGCAGGAGAATGGCGTAAACCCATGAGGCGGAGCTTGCAGTGAGCCGAGATCTTGCCACTGCACTTCAGCCTGGGCGACAGAGCGAGACTCCGTCTCAAAAAAAAAAAAAAGTTTTTAAAGTTTAAGATACACTAGTTAGGGTTTTGGGCTCTGGAGGATGAGAAACCTTCCTTGGGTTATCAGATGACAAGTTCTTCTCTGGTTTCCCTCCGATGTTATCAGGGGAATTGTTAAACGGTTGTTTCACATTTGGGTGCTCCTGGGCGTTTTAATAGCCAGGCTGGGAGGGCTGGTGATGGGAACCCTGGCTGGCAACAGAGGCTGTTTCCACCTCTGGGTGGCTCCCCACCTGCTTTCTGCCCTGGTAGGGTGCAGGCTCTGGGAATTGGCACTCAATGAAAGAATTTTGATTTCCAGTGGAATTTGTGCTGTCACAAGATTTGACCCATGGGACTAGTGAACAGATAGATGGGTTAGGTGAGCATGTGGCTTGGCTGGTGGCCGAGAGAGTGATAAATGTGAGAGTAGTTGGGGAAAATGGAAGCGGATTAAGATAGAAGAGGGGCATTGTCCATCTGGCCGATGGCGGGGCTGGTGGAGCAGCAGTTCTAGACTTATTCTGAGGTTAGTTCTGAAACTGACTAAACACGTGGGAAGTCTCTCCCAAAGTGTTTATGGTTTCTCACAGTGGGTGCCTTTTGAAGTGATTGTTTTTGACAGCCCAGAGTGTCGGGCACACAGCTTTGTGCTATCTAAGGTCCAATTGTGACTCCTAGCAATAGCTTTAAAGGCATATTTCATAGCTCTAATAGTTTTAAAGTATAAGGGTGTGAGAATGATTTTAAGAATATTTATGCCGTGAAATCTTCCCATTGCTCTTCAACACGGTGCACCATAGTGGGTGTGAATAGAAGTGGTGGCAACAGACCTGAATTCAGGTCTGCCACTGACTGTATATAATACTACTTTGAGAAGTAACTTAAACTCTGTGAGCCACAGTTTCCTTGTCTGTAAAATGAAGACAATAATACTGGCTTCATAGGATTATAATTAGGATTGAATGAAATATTATAGTGAAGCATTCAGCAAAGTGTTCTATAAATTGGGGTAGGATGTGACGTAACTGGCATTGTTAGATGCATCTCTGGGTAAACAACCAAATTCTCTGCTTATTTGGCTGTTTCCCTAGCTGCCTGGCTAAAATAAAACACCTGAGTTGACCAGAACACCTCTATTTTTAGAATCTAACTTTGTGGTTGTATTAGTCTCTCCTTGCATTGCCGTAAAGAAATACCTGACACCTTCTTAAAGAAATGAGGTTTAACTGGCTCACGGTCCTGCAGGCTTTACAGGAAGCATGGTACTGACATCTGCTTGGCTTCTAGAGAGGCCTCAGGAAGCTTACAGTCATGGCAGAAGGCTAAGTGGGAGCAGGCGCATCACATGGTGAAAGCGGGAGCAAGAGAGGGAGTTGGGAGAGGAGGTGCAGCACACTTTTAAACAACCAGATCTCCCAAGAACTCACTCGCTGTCATGAAGATAGCACCAAGCCATGGGGGGTCTGTCCCCATGATCCAGACACCTCTCACCAGGCCCCACCTCCAGCATTGGGGGTTACAGTTCAGCACGAGATTTGGGTAGGGACAACTATCCAAACTATATCAGCAACAGACTGTAATTATAAGTTATGCTCTAGGAATACAATTGTTGTCACTGAAAGATTCCCTTGGCCATGGGAGCCTCCTGGCTCTTTGAAGGAATCAGTCAATGCTTATCCCAGGGAGATAACGATAAGGTAGAAGTTTGACAAGAAATCTACATTTTCTTAAGCTAAGTAATAGGTTAACAGAAGATGTGTTGTGTGTTAATAGTTCCATTTACATCTCTTTCTCCAAGGTATACACACTCTGCGGCACTAAGTCAAGACACCGTTCTTTGACATTGGCTAATAGTAATAGCAATCACAGCCACTCTGCATTAGCACTTACTCCACATCCTTGTACTGAGCACTACTTACATTATGTGATGTTGTCGTTGTCACCATTTCATACATAAAGAAACTGAGGTTTTCAGAGATTGAGTAACTTGTGCAAGATCACACATCTGGTAGGGCAAAACCAAGATCTGTTTGTCTCCAAAATCTGCTTCTATCCTGCCTGGGAGACCTTGGGAATGACGACGGCGAGTGGTTGTAGGAAGGAGGGCTGATGTCAAGGTGGCTGTGGGGGCTGGAGGCTGAGGGAACTCACTGACCCTTGAGGGGCTCCTTAGGTGGGGGCTTCTGGGTTTCCTGTTGGCAACTAGAGGGGGAGTGCCAGTTCCCATAGGCGGTTATTGCCCAGGTTGTGACCTGGGCTTGGCCACAATGATTGGTTCCTTTTGGAATTTCATGAATGACCCCCAGGCAGGGTTCTTACAATCACGCTGGAAGACCACCCAGGAAGTTCCTGTGGGGTAAAATGATGCAGCAGTCTGCTTTCCTCAGGAGGCCTGAAACCCTCCCCGTGTACACACACACACACACACACACGCACACACACGCACTCACTCACACACACACACCCTCCACCCCTGCTGGTGTCTTTGGCCTTTTGTCCTAGCTTGTTTGTTTCTATGGATGTCTTCAAGTTCAGCTAGAACCTATGGGAATGACTTAGTTTTGAACCTGTAAGAATGAGAAGTAAACAGTTCTTTGTACTGACTTTGAATTTCCTTTCTTCTCCTGTCCAAAGGTGAAGGGTGAAAATGTGTCCCAGATTTTTTTGGACATACCAAAGCTTAGATATTCTACAGTGTTGTCCCAATTTTAAAAGCCCTAGAAAATTGATTAAGGCAAATTATAACCAAATCAAATCGGTAATTATTACAATAAAGTGTAACTAGCTACAGAAATCCTAAAATTACAATTGTAGGCTTTGAAAAAATATCACTGTTGATAGAGGAAGAGTGACAGGTGGTTGTTTAAAAGTGTGTCATTGGCCGGGCGCGGTGGCTCAAGCCTGTAATCCCAGCACTTTGGGAGGCCGAGACGGGCGGATCACGAGGTCAGGAGATCGAGACCATCCTGGCTAACACGGTGAAACCCCGTCTCTACTAAAAAAATACAAAAAAAAAAAACTAGCCGGGCGAGGTGGCGGGCGCCTGTAGTCCCAGCTACTCGGGAGGCTGAGGCAGGAGAATGGCGTAAACCCGGGAGGCGGAGCTTGCAGTGAGCTGAGATCCGGCCACTGCACTCCAGCCCGGGCGACAGAGCGAGACTCCGTCTCAAAAAAAAAAAAAAAAAAAAAAAAGTGTGTCATGCCTCCTCTCCCAACTCTCTCTCTTGCTCCCGCTTTCACCATGTGATGTGCCTGCTCCCACTTCGCCTTCTGCCATGACTGTAAGCTTCCTGAGGCCTCTCTAGAAGCCAAGCAGATGTCAGTACCATGCTTCCTGTAAAGCCTGCAGGACCATGAGCCAGTTAAACCTCATTTCTTTATGAGAGTGTCAGGTATTTCTTTATGGCAATGCAAGAAGAGTGTTTTGGGTCTTGGGATGGCAGAAAGAAAATATTAAGTAGAGAGTAAAGATCAATGCACCCCTTGAAGTGTGGTGAAGATGGGTGGGTTTTGATGCAGTGTGTGCGGGTGTGTGTGTGTGCGTGTGTGTGTAGAACTTGCCTAAATTCAAAATCATACTTACATTTTGATAAACCCAGAGAGTTAATTAACATGGCATAAATATGCTAGCTCATTGTTGTTTTTCAGGGAGAGAACTAGAGAGAGACATAAGTCACCCCGGAATAAAGATGGCAGAGGGTCAGAAAAGTCTGTCACCATTCAACCTCCCACTGGAGAGCCCCTGTTGGGAAATGATTCTGCTCGGACAGAGGAAGTTCAGGTAAGGATCAAAGGTGGTCTGTAAGCACACTGCCACTTGACCAAGACTCCTTTCTGTAAATGTTTTCCTTAGGTTCTCTTGGACTTTTGTCTTTATTTTTCTAGCATGCTAAATAGTTTATCTATGTCCCGTGGTCTCTTTTTGGTCTGAGGACAGCCTGTCCTGCCCTTTGGTAGCTTGGGGATTCTTCTGAAGTATGATTGGTTGGCCTGCTTTGCATGGTGTGGAAAAGAAGCCAGCAAGGTTGATGACAGGGTAGGGAAGGGAAAAGCTGAAGTCTCTCACTACTCATTTCACAATGGAACAGTGTAAGAGGGAGAAGGAAATTCAGAAACCCTAAGAAGAAGTTTGAAAAAGTGGGACAGCCCAGACTGACCATTACTACTAGAGCTATGCAGTCAATCAGAGGCCACACACTCAGATGCCTGCTAGAGAAACATAAGTTAATTAAGGAGGACCTGGATCAAAAAGAGGGGGCAAAAATATATCAAACAAGCTTTGGGTTAACAGCAGTCTGTGCAGTGTGTCAGTGTGAGTGCTGTAGTGTGGTGCGAAGGAGCCTGTGGCTAACTGGAGAATGATTTGCCTCTGTAAAGGAAACAGTAGCGCCGCAGCTCCAGACACCTACTGTTGCTCAGGAATTCAGGGATTCAGTGTTTGAGAAAAGCTGCAAATCAGAATTTTATATGAAATCCTAACTTTATAGTATTTTTGAAGTACTGACACTTTATTAATTTTTTAAACCATTGAGTGGGTTCTTCTCCAGGTTCCAACTGTCTGGCAGCCCACCTGATTTAAATAAATATCTGAGCTATACACAGAAACATGTTTGCACACCCTCTGCACATCCTGAAATATATATACACATGTCCAGCCTTGCCTCTCATAAACAAAGCAATGTATGATACACAGCTGTAAAGACAGATATAGGACTATAGATGAGCATACATCTGTACACACTTGTGCATACACACAGGTAAGCATTTATAATCAAATAGGTGCACTGAAACTGGAATTCCTCAGAGTATACAAGGTGTTCTTGGGACTCAAAGCTATAGTTGTGGGTTGAACATGGGGTTCACTGAGCAATGAGCAAATGCCTTTAGTGCTGCCTGCCTTGGCTCTGGGATGGCTGATGGTTGGATGGGGCCAGTCCTAGGACTGGATCACCCTGGAGTGCATGAGGGGGTCAGTTTCCTCCTGGATGTGGGTTCAGAGGTGCCGGTGGCCTACAACAGAGGCTCTTCTTTCTGTGCATCTCCTCTGCACCTCATATCTGAGAACTACTTTGGGAAGCTATTGGTATTGCCCGAGGATGATCTGGTGTGAAAAGCATTGAGATAGGTGTTTGGAGGCTGTATTTTTTAGTGGCTCCATTACCTTGAGTAGTTACAGCCTTTGTAGGCCTCAGTTTCTTTATTGAATATCTAGGGGTTTTGATGAAAGCATCTTAGATGCTTTTTCTTCTAAGAATCTCAAGCTTAACAGGATCCTTTGTACATCTGCATTTTTTAGGCATGCATGTGCACCCCAGGAAACTGTTGTGCCCTTCCTAGTCAACCTCTGCCCCACCCTCACCTCTCCAAGGCAACCACTGTGTTGCTTTCTATCACTGTAGTTTAATTTTGCCTGTTTTTGAATTTAATATAATTAGAATCATATGGTCCACCCCTGCCCCCCAACCCACCCCACTCAGCATAATGATTCTGAGATTTATCCATATTTTGGTATGTTTCAACAGCTTATTCTTTTTACTTTTGCTGAGTAGTATTCCACTGTGTCAGTCTACCACAATTTGTTATCCATTCTCCTAGTGAATGGACATTTGGGTTTTTGTTTGTTGGTTGGTTGGTTTGTTTTTTGAGACAGAGTCTTTCTCTGTTGCCCAGGCTGGAGTGCAGTGGCATGATCTCAGCTCACTGCAGCCTCTACCTCCCAGGTTCAAGCGATTCTCCTGCCTCAGCCTCCCGAATAGCCAGGGTTACAGGCGTGCGCCACCAAGCCCAGCTAATTTTTGTATTTTTAGTAGAGACGGGCTTTTACCATGTTGGCCAGGCTGGTCTCGAACTCCTGACCTCAGGTGATTTGCCTGCCTTGGCCTCCCAAAGTGCTAGGATTACAGGCGTGAGCCACCGCACCTGGCTGGATGTACATTTTTATTAATTTTTGGATAAAACCTGAGAGTGGAATTGCTGGACCATATAGTTAAGTGTATATTTAAATTTCTATGAAACCGCCAGAGTGGTTTTCCAGAGGCACTGTGCCGTGGTCCACTTCCACCAGCAATGTTCAAGAGTCCTGGCTGCTTCTGGCCATCGTCTTAAACAGGAATTTCTCTCAGTGTATGTGATACTTCTGACTTTCCAAGTCGAAGGATTATTAGTTCATAGGATTGAGACCTGAACTACCACTTCTTACCATAGCCCATGTATTTCATAAATCCTGTTTTCTGGTCATTACTAGATTTGGGATTATTTGATTATGAGCGATCTCTGTCTTGCTGATGTAGCTACTAACTTCAACTAGCTTTTTGTAAGTTGGTGTCCTAATTTCACCCCCTTTGCCACTGCATCTGACATTTTTTTTCTGAGTGAGAGGATACATACGAATTTCTGAGGCAAAACCTCTTTGGCTCCCTGTGTCTTTTCAGCACCTGGCTGTCTTGTTGCTCCATTATTATTGCCAGTTGTTTTTAAACAGCAGAAGCCTTTAAAATTCTATCAACTGGGTCTTGCTAAGTGAATAGACTAATTGCTTTAACTTGCAACTGCCTAGAAGTTTAAAAAGACAGGAAGCTAGAAAGTAAAAGATACATTATAATAATCCTGGTTGTTTCTATGCCCTTGATGTTTAGTTCATCATGAAAACATGTTTTAGGAAGAATTTTTAAGCCAATCTGGCCATACGTGGATTCTTGGATTTGCTTAGCTTGGTCCATGAGAAATATTGTTAAAGAGTGCTTGACACTGATACTTGTTAAGTGGATCTTGTGAACATCGTAAGGAGTTTTTGTTTGTTTGTTTGTTTGTTTGTTTTTTGAGACAGAGTCTCGCTCTTGTCCCCCAGGCTGGAGTACAGTGGCGCAATCTCAGCTCACTGCAACCTCTGACTCCCAGGTTCATGCAGTTCTTCTGCCTCAGCCTGCCGAGTAGCTGGGATTACAGGCATGCGCCACCATGCCCAGCTAATTTTTGTATTTTTAGTAGAGACAGGGTTTCGCCATGTTGGCCAGGATGGTCTCGATCTCCTGACCTCGTGATCTGTCCACCTCGGCCTCCCAAAGTGCTGGGATTACAGGTGTGAGCCACCGCGCCCGGCCCATAAGGAGATTTTAAAATGTGAGTCCTAGCTGCAGGTAAGCTTGGGTTTGTGTAGTGGTGTGAGCTCCCTTGCTATGCCCTTTGCTCTTCTGGGCTGCTGGAGGGTGTAGTAATACTCCCACCTCCAGAAGCTGGACTTCGTGAGCCTTTATATCCCAGTGTGAATTGGAAAGAAGATGCAGGAGGTTTATCTCTATAGATGAGCTCTCACAAGATTAGTCTAACACCTGGATTGCGCATTGCAGGGCAAACAGCTCCAGGCCCTCAGAGCCTCTCAAGGTTTTTCAACACCGGGGGTGATAATCAATGTTATGTCAATGGATCACCCAAACAGACAGAAAGATCACATTATGTTTTCTCTGTTTGAAAAGGTAAATACTGCATACATTTTGAAAATTTCAATGAAAATTGTTTGAGTTAAAAAGTTCTAATATTTAAAGAGTTAAGCTTTCATTTTCTGGAAGCCTTTGTGAACAGGGCTGGGTAGATGCGGTGGGCCCTGCATGTTCACTGCTCTTTGTAGCTTTTACAAATGACCTGCATCGTGTCATCCTCACTGTCTTCTCCCCACCAGGATGACAACTGGGGAGAGACCACCACGGCCATCACAGGCACCTCAGAGCACAGCATATCCCAAGAGGACATTGCCAGGATCAGCAAGGACATGGAGGACAGTGTGGGGCTGGATTGCAAACGCTACCTGGGCCTCACCGTCGCCTCCTTTCTTGGACTTCTAGTTTTCCTCACCCCTATCGCCTTCATCCTTTTACCTCCGATCCTGTGGAGGGATGAGCTGGAGCCTTGTGGCACAATTTGTGAGGGGCTCTTTATCTCCGTGGCATTCAAACTCCTCATTCTGCTCATAGGGACCTGGGCACTTTTCTTCCGCAAGCGGAGAGCTGACATGCCACGGGTGTTTGTGTTTCGTGCCCTTTTGTTGGTCCTCATCTTTCTCTTTGTGGTTTCCTATTGGCTTTTTTATGGGGTCCGCATTTTGGACTCTCGGGACCGGAATTACCAGGGCATTGTGCAATATGCAGTCTCCCTCGTGGATGCCCTCCTCTTCATCCATTACCTGGCCATCGTCCTGCTGGAGCTCAGGCAGCTGCAGCCCATGTTCACGCTGCAGGTGGTCCGCTCCACCGATGGCGAGTCCCGCTTCTACAGCCTGGGACACCTGAGGTAAGAGGCAACATCCAGGAAGCAGAAAGGATGGCTGATACCTTGCTGGGAGACAGCTGCTCTCTAACACGTGAGGGGTGGTGACCGATGCCAAGAGCTAGGACCAGAGTCTGACCCTTTTCTTGTTTGGGGAGGAGATGCGAAGGTGGGGATGGTTTCCATGTTTATTGAGTTTCTGGACTTCTAGATGGTGCGGGGCAGTTGCTGGCTCTCACCCGGGTTGAGGTTTTGCTGGGTCTGTTCTCAAAGTTATTGGCAGCTCCCAAAAATGATGGAGAAAGGAGATGCACAGTGATGGCTGCCTACTTTGACTCTGAAATTGGCCAATGGACAATGGATAAAGTGACCAACAGCTCCATTTTGTCCGAAATGTGACATCTGATTTACCATGCTGTCCCAGTGGATTCGTGAATTGTTCCTTTCTTCCCCACCCTCAGAGGCCTGGTTTGGGCAGTAAATTACATGGTCATCCTAGGGAGCCTCCAATAAAGAATCAGGTGCAGGTTAGAGACTCCAAATGTGTGAGCCGTGAGTGTTTTGAAAATGTTTGCCTGAGAAAAAGTTAAAAGTCAGTTGGGTTGTCATACTTAAATCTCTGCATGTAATCTCATTATTTTGTGGTTAAATAAGAGTGATTACCATCATTTTATTTACTTCAAGGTAAGCACTTTAAAGATTGTGTATTTAGTCTTCATAGAACCCCATGACCTAGGTGTTATTAATCCCTGTGTCACAGATGAAGAAACTAGGGCTTAGGGAATTTACATAATTGCACAAAAACATGTGGCTACCTCATTTAGGATTCACTCAGATGTCGTGAGGCCAGGGCTGAGTGAATGCTCCCATAATGGCATCTCTCACTTTGTAGTTAGTGGCCTATTTTTCCATCTGTTTTCTTCCAGAGACTATGAACTCCCTGAGGCCAGGGGCCGCCCTTATACCTCATGACATTCTCAGTGCCTGGCATGGAGCATGGACACAGTTGGCACTGAGATGGTCTCTGGGTGAATGCAGAGCCTGGGACATCTGACTTCAAAGCCTTTACCCTCTCCCAGGCTCTCTGCCTCCTTAGGCAGTATATGCTGATGTGTGTAGCCTGCTTGGGGCAGGGTAGGCACTTAGTTCATTGCACCTATTACTGCTGTGATCATGTAGCTGGCAGAGCAGCCAAAATCAGCAAGGGCACACCTTAGTGGATATCAGAACAATCGGCTTTGTCATAGATTTGGCTGGGCTCCAGGGAGGTGGCTCAACCTGTATTTGGAGTCAGGCCACGCTGCCAAACCGTCTTCATGTTGGTGTGTACCCTCTTTCATTCCTCTGGCTTGGCTTGTGCTACGAGGATGGGATGATCTAGCATTCAAGGTTGCTGCCACCCTTGGTGGAAACTGGTGTCCAAGTCGCATGTCTGTGTACCAGAAATCTGGGGTTTTGAGTCCTTCACAGATGCCTGTAGGGCTCTGAAGACAAGTAGGTTACCGCTTTGCCACGTACTCATCTCAGAAGGCTTTCTTTCCCCGTGTTTGGCATCAGGGAATGACCAGCAGATTTGTGTTAAATGTCTACTGTGTTCAGAGCCCCAGACACATCAGGCTGGCTGCCTTCAGAGCTCTATCTCAGCACCTGTGACGCTCACAGTCACTTGGAAAGAGACCAGTGCACCGCTGTCTGGTGGGCAGGTGCAGAAACAGGCCTGGGGTATAGGTGATAGGAACACAGGAGGACAGAGAATTTCAGATTGTGGCAGCAATAAAGCCGAGCAGGAGACAGTCTGTCTCAGAACAGGTTTTGCTGCAGTTAAAGCAGTAGAGAAAAATCCAGCTGTGGTCACGGTGGAGATGAGTGATATTTGGAGCTCTATATGTAAGTAGCCAAGACACTGGCCAGGAGTGAGGTCTGTGGTGGTTTTGATTTTTGGCTCTCAGCCCTAGTTGGTGTGAATTCCACCTGTGTAGGTGGGAAAGGGCAGGGCGTCTTCTCACCATAGGTCATCCAGGGTGGTGGGACTGACTTCCCCCCATGGGCTCCCACATTGCTCCTCCCTGTAAGACTGGTTGAGCTGTACACTGCAGCTGAGTGGGGGTGGAGAGGGCAAACCAAACAGCCTGGGGAAAGTATGCCTGCGGCGTGTTCAGAAAATGTAATTAGCAACAGCCCTCACCTCTCACCACACAGTTCTGCTGGTCAGGGCAGAGCTGGACGGGAGAAGCCAGACTGATTGTGCTGCATGGCTCCCAGGCTTGCTGCAAACCTTTCAGTTTGCTCTCACCATGACCAACAACTGTCCAGTCTTTCAAAAACTCAAGTCAGTCACCCCAGCTCCCCAGGGAGACCTGAAAGGTGGCAAGTGCCCATCTGCCCTGGGGAGAGCGTTTTGAGGTGGTCCCCAACCTCATCCTTTCAGCTTCTCTTTAGGGCCATTGGTTTTCCTCCTCTCCCTGCCTTTAATAAGGCCCCCTTTGTCCCTCTCATGGAGAGCCTGGGTTAGGAGGTGGAAAGAATGGCTGGGGAAAGAGCGATGTCTTTGCTGACAAATGGAGCCCTCAGGGAGAGCCAGATGCCCAAGTGACAGCCAGTCTGCCAGAGCTGGAGCAGGCTTGGCACCTTTCCTCCTGGCATTGTATGGGCCTGGTCACCCGCCGATCCTTGGGCTAAATCTGGTCTGAACCCAGCAGTGGCTGGAAGAGTTACTAGGCCAGAAATACAACTTCTAAGGCCTTTTGTAAAGTGTAGAAGCAGACAGGAGGGAAGAGGGAGCGGGAATAGACAAAGCAAGCCTCGGAAATCAGAATAGCAGGTCTCCATCAGACCCAACAGAATCACAGGCTTTCGGCTCTCCCTTTATGTAAAGCCTTCACCGTGGCAGCAACCTGTCGGGCTTAGGTGCCAAGCGATGGTGAGCTCTTTTTTATGTTTTCAAAGATGATTTTATCGAATTGACTGAGCTATTTTTGAGAATTGTCAAAAGAATGTCTACTCTTCAGTTTCTTAAAGAAAATAGGCTTCTCGTTAGTTCATAAAAGGCACTTGCTGTGGCCCTGCTTGTTGGCAGGAATGAAGTTTTGGGCTTATTTGAAAACTTTCAAAAATGTAAAAAGTTGTTGCAGAAAGTAAGAGACCGTAAATAGATTGAGATACTTCCTACCCTCTACCCAGTGTCCTAGGAGTTACGAAAAGCTTTTCATAAATTTGGACTCATTTGCCCCTCCTTGCTGCCCTGTCAGAGGTCAGAGCAGGTGGGGTAGAGGTGTCCCCTCTTACAGTTGAGGTCCCCAAGCCCCAGGGTCAGAGACCTGCTCAAGGTCACAGGGAATTAGCACCTTCCTGTGCATCATACCCCTTACTCCACCTCACTGTCTACAGCATCCTGGTGTCTCACACAGTCGCTTTGTCATTTTCCATACACACCTTGCTCGTCACTTTTCTTGACCCCATTCTCACAATAAGTTGCTAACTTTTCCAGGATGTTACCAGAGACTAATGACTTTTGATATGACTTTATTTGAGGAGAAACCCGGAAGAATAGAAGAGCCTAAAAATTAGCATTCAGTTAACCATTTTTCAGTTTTGAAACCTCCGAAGGGAAATACTGTGAATACTGGCACACAGACACTAGTGTAATTGACTGGTTGAGTGTGAAATGGTAGAACAACAGAGACAGAAAAAGAAAACCTTAACGATAAACAATTACATAGTCTTTACTGGGTGCCAGGTACCTTCTAATCTTTGGGTTTTTTTGTGGCAAGGGGGATGGAGTCCCTCTCTGTCGCCCAGGCTGGAGTGCAGTGGTATGATCTTGGCTCACTGCAAGCTCCGCCTCCCAGGTTCACACCATTCTCCTGCCTCAGCCTCCCGAGTAGCTGGGACTACAGGTGCCCGCCACCACACCCAGCTAATTTTTTCTGTTTCTTTAGTAGAGATAGGATTTCACCATGTTAGCCAGGATGGTCTTGATCTCCTGACCTTGTGATCCGCCTGCCTCAGCCTCCCAAAGTGCTGGGATTACAGGCATGAGCCACCACACCCGGCCGTACCTTCTAATCTTTTAACATGCAACTCAGTTTTCACAACAATCATGTGAAGTAGGTTCTGGTAGCCAACCTCCTTTTCAGATGAGCAAACTGAGGCGTGGGAGAGTCAGGTAAGTCTAAGGCCTCATTTGTAATTGTGGGATCCAGGATTTGAGCCCAGGCTCTCTGCTTCCAGAATGATCTTACCCATTTCACCGTACTACCTCTGAATAGATAGGTTCATGTTCACATCACTGCTTTAGGAACACATGAACAAACCCAGAAGCATTTTTTGAGTGTTTCCCATGTGCCAGCCTGATTGCTGGCTATTTTTGTATACATTATTGTGTTTCACTTAACACAGCGCTTAGGGCTGGAACAGAGAGAATGTGGAGGATTGTCAAGATGGCTTGCACTCTGAGGTCCATTCCTTAGCTCTACTGGTTATTTTATTCACTCAGTTGACAAAGCTTGGTCCTTAAAGTCATAGCAGTAGTTGAGCCTTTGGTCGGACCTTTTTAACTTCCTATACTTCACATGTCTCAAAGAAGATATCTTTTATCTATTGTTGTGTAACAACTACCCCACCACTTAGTAGCTTAAAACAACCAATACAGTATTTCTCACAATTCTGCAGCGTGGATTGGGCTCAGCCAGGAGGTTCTTTAACTGATCTTGCCCATGGTCCTGTGCGATTATACTCACATGGTGAGTCAGCCAAGGCTGACTTTCTTTTCCTGTGTATTCTGTCCTCCTTCTTTTCCTATATATTCTCTCCTTCTGGTGGCCTCTGCTTGTTGTTTCCTCACTAGGTTGCTAGACTTCTTAAATGACAGTTCAAGGCTCCCAGGAGCATAAAAGCAGAAGCTCCCACCTAGGCCTTTTAAGGTCTGGGCCTGGAATTGTCCCAGTATTATTTCTACTACATTCTCTTGGTGAAAGCAAGCCACAGCCCTATCCCATATTTAAGGAGAGAGGACGACATAAGACAGAGGCTACTAGGGCGTAAAAGTCAATATCGCAAACTCCCACAACCACCTTGGACTCTCTCAGAGTCTGTTTATTCTTATTTTGCATATAGTTCTAACCAATTTAATTATTGATTTCTATACCTTAAAAAGCCCAGAAGTAACATGTTTTGAGGGGGAAAAGCGCTGCTTTAAGGAGCTATATGAACATCAATGAAAAATGATAGCTGATAGTCATCAACAAGGAGGGAGACAGAGAAACCACAAAAGCAGGTATGACTCAGCACTCTGGGAAACTTGCCACCGTGACCCATTCTGTAGGATATTTATATTTCTGAAGCTCCATTCTACCTAATTCAGCCAGCAGGTTTTAACCGTTTGGGTTTTTTTTCTTTCTTTCTTTCTTTCTTTTTTGAGACGGAGTCTCGCTCTGTGGCCCAGGCTGGAGTGCAGTGGTCGGACCTCAGCTCACTGCAAGCTCCGCCTCCCGGGTTTATGCCATTCTCCTGCCTCAGCCTCCCGAGTAGCTGGGACTACAGACGCCCGCCACCTCGCCTGGCTAGTTTTTTGTATTTTTTAGTAGAGACAGGGTTTCACCATGTTAGCCAGGATGGTCTCGATCTCCTGACCTCATGATCCGCCCGTCTCGGCCTCCCAAAGGGCTGGGATTACAGGCTTGAGCCACCGTGCCCAGCACCATTTGGGTTTTTAAGCTTCAGGGTCAAAGTTTTGGGATCAGAAATGCTTCATTCATTGAGACTGAGAAAGAGTAGCTTATAAATCGACACTGACCATAGACCTTGATTTTGTGTCCCCACCCAAATCTCATCTTGAATTGTAGCTCCCATAATTCCCACATGTTGTGGGAGGGACCCAGTGGGAGTTAATTGAATCACAGGGGCGATTTCTCCCATACTGTTCTTGTGGTAGTGAATAAGGCTCACAAGATCTGATGGTTTTATAAGAGGAAACCTTATAAGAGGTGGCTCTCATTTTCTTTCTTGTCTGTAAGATGTGCCTTTTGCCTTCTGCTGTGATTGTGAGGCCTCCCCAGCCATGTGGAACTGTGAGTCCATTAAACCTCTTTTTCTGTATAAATTATCCAGTCTTAGGTATATCTTTATCAGCAGCATAAAAATGGACTAATACAGATCTTTTAATCAAAGACGTGCTAACTAATCACAGAACCACCTGTTCTTTAGAAGAAATGATCCTTGGATTGCTTTTCAAGCAATGGAAGTTTATGATTGTCACATTGTCAATTGGGATTATATTCAAGGAAGTGTTACGGACTGAATATTTGTAGTCCCCCCAGATTCATATGTGGAAGCCCTAACCTCTAGTGTGGCGTATTTGGAGATGGAGCCTCTAAGCAAGTAATTAAGGTTAAATGTAGTCAGTGTGGGGCTCTGATCCCATAGGACTGGCATCCTTACAAGAACAGATGTGAGAGAGCTTGCTCTCTCTCTGCACACACCCTTAGAAAAGGCTGTTTGAGGCCACAGAAAGAAGGTGGCCATCTGTAAGCCCAAAAAAGAGCCTTTGACAGGAACCACATTGGCTGGAGCCTTGATCTTGGACCCCTAGCCTCCAGAACTGTAAAAAAATAAATTTCTGTTGTTTAAGCTACCTAGTCTGTAGCATTTTGATAACAGCAGCCTGAGCTGTGACAGGAATATTACATACACTGGAGACTTTTGACCCCAGAGACTTTTGACCTGTTGAAATAGAGCTCATCTTGTCCTCTCTTCAGCTCATGCAGGCATCCTCCCAGCTTGTACGGGGACCTTGCTTCTCTGGATTGCACTTTGATTTTCTAGTTTTAAGTGACAAAGGGAGAGTCTCTTAGGGAGGTTAAAGTTACTCCAGTAATTCCAGGATATTTCCAGCTCCTTTTGAAATCTTATGTTTGTGATTCTGGGTCAAGTAATGTCCAAGCCGGTGATTACATTACTGGTAGGCATGTCTCTCCTGCTGGGCCACGCCCTCCATCCTGTGTTCACGATGAGCACCAACGGTCTCCAAGAGCCCAGAGTCAGTGGCTGCAACGTTGGGAAAATTCTTAAATGACCATCAGTGGTTTTGGCTTATGTTACTACGTTCGTGGGTTCATATGCCATCTCATTTTTAGAAATGTGTGTTTTTGTACTCCTGTAATTACTTTTTAATAAAGATATTTTTCCAGTCCTCAGCCCCACTCCATAGCAAAGCAAAGGACAAGAGCAAGTAAGGGCTAAAACAGAGTGTGGAGGGTTTTGCTCCAGCCTTATTTTGCTGTGGGAGAATTTTGAAGGCAGGAGTGGAGCTGCCGTTTGTGGTTTGGTGCTGTGGTGCCTGTTAAAAGTGGCTTTAATGAGAGTGTAAGGTGCTGCACACTGAAGCCCTGTGTTTACTCAGCTGCCTCCTGCCAGCGGCCACAGCTGGGATGGCTTCCCTCGCACGGCGTCTGCCCACAGCCTTGCGCCGAGGCCCAGAGGACTCACAGGGAAAGGAGCTGGCAAAGGTGAAGCTGGTTTTCATGGTCTCCTTAGAGGCCCGGCCCCTGGAAGATGGGTCACACTCTCTGAATGCTGTGCTGTTGGTTTCCCTGGAGGATTCTTGCTGCAGGCCAGGGCCCGTATTTTCCACACTCACCACGAGTGGCCGGGTGTGACTTGACACAGTGTGAAAGTAGCGGGGCACGAGTGCTCAGGAGGGCAAACAGCCTGCGACCTCCTTTCCCTGGCTGCAAAGCCGCCACTCGGCTCTGCTCCTGCCCAGGTTTCAGGGAGCCAAGATCCACTTGGGCAGGCCGGAAGCCTCAGACTCCAGACTTCATGTTGTGCTCCTTCCTGCGTACTCACGAGGAAGATGAGGCAGTCCAACTTCCTGGGTCGGGTGGAGGTGTTTCGAGTCCATATCTAAATCTTTTTCTTAGAGCACCCTAAGCAGCCCGCTGTCTTTGATCCCCATGCCTCTGCTGTTTATCTTGGTGTAATTCATCACTGTAATTTAAGACGTGGAGAGAGCAGAGTTCCCATCCCAGGCAGGGGAGGCACAGTGCAGGTTGGACTGTGCAAGGAAGTGGCAGCGTGGCGAGGTTTGTGCCGCGGCCTACGAGCAGGGCTGCGTGCTCCCCAGGCAGACTGTGGCAGAGCCAAGCCCCTCACTTGTAGGGAAGCGTGTCTCCTAGGTGCCCCGGTGGTGGAGGTCTGCCAGCATCTCTGTGCTGCGGGGAAGGCAGCCAGAGGGCTTCAGCCATAACTATCTCAGCCGCTCAGCAGGAGACCAGCAGTGTCTCTGCACTCAGAACTGCCACTGGGCCATAGTGTTAAGCCTAGGAGGGGTGTCCATGTTAACAACCTTGTATTGCTTAGTTGCTGAGACCAGAAGAACCAGGTCCTTGCGTGAACTGTTAGCTACTTCTGGTTCTCACAAACTCCTCCCAGTGTTGATAGAGAATGGTGTCCTCCGGGCATGCTCTGGGTATAGTTTTATTTGTATTATTAGGGACTCATGGAGAAGTGCTCTGGGTGTCCCCCACACTGCACTTTGGAGATCATTCTGTGATTCACCAAGTCCTGCTGATTCCACTTCCTTGGCGCTCTGGGACTAGATATCCTAGGCTGCCCATCTGCTTGTTCATCTTTCAGAGGAGATACCCTGCAGGGCTTGTCCACAGCTTGAATTTCAAAGCAAAAGCCAGGCATGCTTTCCAGCCTTCAAATATTGGTTCAAAGAATTCGGCTGCTGAAAATTCTGTGTACCTGAAGCACCAGCAGGCCCGGGACAGGAGTGAATCCAGGTGGCCTGAGGAAGAGCCTTCCCGCGGGCCTCAGCCGCCACACAGAACCTCTGATCTGTTTCCCTTTGCAGAATGGGCAGTCTCCTGTGTCTCAAGACCTCAAGCAGAAACCTGTGGCCCTCCTCGTCTATCCTGAAAGTCCAACCAAGTCCAGGCCTTCGTTATGAGACCTGTTAGTAAACATGAGCTAATTCCAGTTTTTGCCCCTCTTTGTCCTTCTCAAGTTCCAAGGTGATCATTGCCTGTTATCTATGGGACTTGTGTGAGCTAACTTCCCAAGTGCAGCTGTGAGACAAACATTTTAATTAAAAGGCAGAAGGGCCAGGAGATATAAACACTCATGTGCCTGGTTGTCAGTGAAGGCGGTGGCGTTCAGCGTCCAGGGGCTAATTATATTCTCTTCTCTGGGACTCACACAAATATTGCCACAAATGGTCCTGACTGTCAGACTGAAGTCATTTATCTCCAAGTGTGGGGAGCAGTGAAGCCCATACATCCAGGTAGATTAGCTCTTACGGACTCTTCTGGAAAGTAGCAGGTGGGTAAAACTGAGAGCATCAGCTATGGCACCCTAGCTGGAGGTTTTCACAGAAAGCTGAATCAACTTGTCTTGGGGGTTCTGCATTTTAGAATTTTCTCAAAGACCTAGGTTTGGGCCCTAAAATGCAGCCATCAGAGCAGGCACACCTTAAAAAGTAGGTAATGCGTGGCCTTAGTGCCTGGGCAGCCTTCAGTACTGGCCTTCTTTGGTTGTCCCTGTCCACTGACCCTCCTTCCTCCCATGCTCTCACCTTTGCATTCATCTGCAGCCTCAGTTACCATTGACCAGCCTTGCTGCTTACCTGCCTCCACCCTTCCTTCCCTAAGTTCAAGTACGTTAGTTTCCTAAGGCTGAAGTAACAGAGTATAGCACAAACTGGATGGCTTAAAAGTTCTGCTTCTCAGAAAGTACAAAATCTAGGTGTTGGCACAGCTGTGCTCCCCTCAAAGGCTCTAGGGAGGAATCTTTCCTTGCCTCTTCCTAGTTTCTAGTGGCTGCTGACAACCCTTCATGTTCCTTTGTTTACGGCTGTGTCACTCCAGTTTCTGCCCCCATCATTACGTGACCTCCTCCGTGTGGGTCTCTGTTATATCCTCTTTTTTTTTTTTTTTTGAGACAGAGGCCTACTCTTTCGCCCAGGCATGAATGCATTGGTGGGATCTCAGCTCACTGCAACCTCTGCCTCCCAGGTTTAAGCAATTCTCCTGCCTCAGCCTCCTTAGTAGCTGAGATTACAGGCACACACCACCACACCCAGCTTATTTTTGTATTTTTAGTAGAGACGGGGTTTCACCTTGTTGGTCAGGCTGGTCTCGAACTCTTGACCTCAAGTGATCTGCCTGTGGCGGCCTCCCAAAGTGCTGGGATTACAGGCATGAGCCAAAGAGCCCTGGCCACCTCTTTTCTTATACGGATACCAGAATGACTCTACCTTAACTAAACATAACATCTGCAAAGACCCTGTGTCCAAATAAGGTCACATTCTGAAGTTCTGGGTAGATGCACATTTTGAGAGACACTATTTGCCACTACAGGTTTCTCCAAGCTGTGCTGTCCTGTGACTGAACACTGACCCCATTGCTCTATTGTGGATGTTTGGGAGGATTAATACCAGCCTGTTTCTGCTCACACTGCTTTCTCTGCCTGGAATTTGCTTTACAGCCTGTTGTCCATGGTGTGACCATCCTTCATCTTGTAAGACTTAACAGTCCAGCTTTGCCTCCACTGTGGATCCCCAGCGGGAACGCCATCCCCCTCTTCTTAGTGTGCATGTTCTGTCATGGTCTCTGGATCACTTGACTGTACTTACTGTTTGAGTGGTGCTCACCACTGATTGGAGCGTAAGCCCCCGCAAGGTTTCATTTACATCCGGGTCTCAGTACTGGGGACTTAGCAAGTGCTCACCATTTATAACTGCTTTTGATGGAGTTGGAGAGGCTAGTTATTAAGATTTTTCTGAATGTAGCATCCTTAGCTGGCTTTCAGGATAGTGCCTGCATGCCCTAAAAGGAGATATTTGCAGATTTTACTCTATGACAAGAAAACTTTTTAGTGCTTTTTCTGTCAGCACGTACTTAGGTAATGAGAAGAATGACCTGGCATATATTTGGGGAATTAGCATGCAAGAAGTACTTTGACATTTTCCACATGTGAAGAAAGCTGTTTTTCCTGATCTAACTGAAAGGATCAAATTCGTATTTGAAAAGATGTGGCTAAAACTTGAAAAGGACTTGTCCATGGGGGATGTCTTCATCTCTTCTCCCTGCTCAGGGAGAAGTTGCAGGCCATAAAGTGTGAGGGCGTCAGTCTGCATGAGCTCTAAAGCTCAATGTTAATTTCTGATTTTAATAACATGTGAGAGTACAAGTTTGATTGCAGAAGCCACAATCAAGTTCACAGGAGGGTGAATGAATGGGAAATAGAAGGGACTGTGTGTACATCTGTGTGTATGTGTGCATGTGTGCACACATTTTTTTAGGCTTTGGTTCCTTTAGCTACAAAATAAGGGAGTTAAAATGGAGGTGATTTATGGTGATTTATGGCCACAATTGTTTCCTTCAAGTATGTAATAGGCTTTCACAAGAAAGGGGGACTTGGGTTCAGAACAAAGCATTGGGTGAACCAGTGGTAGAACTGAAAGGTCATTTCAATGTGAAAGTGAACTTTCTTTTCAAGCAAAGGCTGGATGTCATCTGGGAGCTTATAAAAAGAAGTGGTATATGGATGCCAGGCACAGTGGCTCACGCCTGTAATCCCCGCACTTTGGTAGGCTGAAATGAGTGGATCCCTTGAGGCCAGAAGTTTGAGCCAGCCTGGGCAACATGGTGAAAATCCGTCTCCACCAAAATACAAAAGTGAGCCAGGTGTGGTGGCATGTGCCTGTAGTCCCAGCTACTCTGGAGGCTGAGGCATGAGAATTGCTTGAACCTGGGAAGCAGAGGTTGCAGTTAGCTGAGATTGCACCACCTGCACTCCATCCTGGGCAACAAAGGAGACTCTGTCACAAAAATAAAAATAAAAATTGGCCAGGTTTGGTGACTCACACCTGTAATCCCAGCACTTTGGGAGGTCAAGGCAAGTGGATCATCTGACGTCAGGAGTGCAAGACCAGCCTGGCCAACAAGGCGAAACCCTGTCTCTACTAAAAATCAGCCAGGCGTGGTGGCCTGTGCCTGTAATCCCAGCTACTCAGGATGCTGAGGCAGGAGAATTGCTTGGACCTGGGAGGCAGAGGTTGCAGTGAGCTGAGATATGCCAGTGCACTCCAGCTTGGGTGACAGAGTGAGACTCCATCTCTAAATAAATAAATAAATAAATAAAATAATTTCTAAAAATAATTGATATAGGGATTGGGAGATTAGACTGATGGACTCTTGATTTCTCTAATTCTTGAATCTCTGCTTGGGTGAACACTAAGATTCCTTCCATTTCTAAAATTTTGAGGTTCAGTATAAATGGAAGTAAGGTCATGCTTTTGTGCCTAGAGACTATGTGTATGTTCTAGCCATCGACCGACCCCATCCCTGCTGCAAAATGTTCATGCTCATTATTAGTAATGAGATAATATTTTGTGTTTGTAGAATGCATTATAGTTGATAAATGCCTTCACTGTCATTATTTCATTTGCTCTTCTCAGCAACCACATGCGGTAGTCAGTATTATCTCTTTATCCAAGGCCAAGGAAAAGGCCAAGAAAGCGGAAATGACTTATACAGGATTACAGGGTAGGTAGCAGGAATCTAGACCTTCTGGAATCTACTACTCCTTCTACAATGGATGCCTCCCTATACATAGGTTTGATTTTCAGGAGGCTGAGAGTTGGCAGGAAGTACTGCATAAAAACAAAGAGTAGCATAACTTTGTGGCCCCAGTCCCTAAGGAAGACTGCAGAATGGACCCATCTTGGCTCATTCCCCATGGCAGTACCCTCATGGTGGGTCTCTGGGGGAGGTTGATACAGGCGCACATGGGATCAAGTTGGCCGCTTCAAGATATATGGCCATGTAAGCTCATGGTGGCCATCGTTTATGAGTTATTTACTTTGAATAAGCACTTTAAAATGTGTTATTTCATCTTCAGCATAGACCTAAACCAGGCGGGCTGCTCCTCTTTAGGAAGCAGGGAAATGGAGGGTGAACTCCCAAGTCTCCAGTATTTTTCCTGGTCTAAATGCCAACTAGCTTTGAAGTCGCAGAATGTCATGGAACTTGGAATCATCCCAATGGATATTTAAGCTCATGAGACTTAACCTGCCTTAGGGCGGTGCCGACCTCAGTCAGCACCTGGTATACTTGGATCTCGCAGGCTGCTGCTGGAGGTTCTGAGTAGCTGCCTGTACCAGGCCTGCCTCAGTCAATTCATTAGCCTTTCAGTAAGACATTTTATGCCGCTGAGTATTTTGGAGCCCACTTACCTTGGTAAGCAGGGTTTTCTGTGCTGTTCTTCCCATCCTGCAGATGAAGAGTATGAGGTTTGAAGAAGTGACTAATTCGTTCAAGTTGAATGAATGAGTGAGAGAGCCTGGAGTCATGTTGTCTGGGGCCAGAGTCTGTACCAATTGCACTGTGCGTGCCTCCTCCCGCAGCCTCTGTGCAGATTCAGACATGCACAGAGCATGGGGAAGCAGTGGATGGTCTAGGTATGCAGGGCATTAATTTGATTTGTATTTTTTTTCTTCAGAATTTATCTTTAAAAAATATGTCTTTCAGATTTTTGTGCATTAACATTTGAACTGTGTTTTGAGGTGCTTCTTTCCAGGTCTGTTTAAGAAATGTAGTCCAAGGGCGAGCCCCTCTTCTCTGTTGCCATGGCAGTCATATAACAGTTGTCAACAACACTGGAAGTGCTTTCGTGGTTGATTAGACACAAAAGACCACAGCCTTTCTCATTCCACCCTCTTTGTCTTGCAAAGAAAATAGGCCAGTAGGCAATGTGGTCAGCAGTGAGTTTTAAATTAAAATGTAGCTGTCGGATTCCCTTAGACCTTTACGTAGACTCATTGCTGGTCTGTCCTTCCCAGGAGTTCAAGTTTGGACCAACCTAGACCTAAGCCTGTTGAGGAGGTTTTTATGCATTGGTCTCAAGCGAATTTCTGTCACAACTAGGTGTACCTTCATGTGCTGTTTTCCACAAATCTATGTGGTCTGAGAGAGGGTGTTTCTTTCCTGGGGTTGTGACTAGGCAGGTATGTTGGCATGCGGCACCAGTTGAGCAGAGAGTCCTCTATCTTGGGAAAATGCTCATTGTTTTAGGTTTCTGCGGGGGCTGAGTCCGTAGTCTATACTTCAGGCTCCCCCTGACAGCAATACAGGGGTCCTGTTCAGTCAAGCTACCGCCTTTTCTCTCTGAATGTAATGGTGATAACAGAGGGGCAAGTTTCTAACCAACTTGGTTTTTCTTGCCTCCCACATTTCCCCAAGATTGTCTGGTCTAGAGATTGGGGTTTGTAAAAGGATTTGCTTTTGTTCATCTCTGGGGCCCTTTTTGCCTCTGAAATTCCATGATTTTATGAAATACATATTCAGGACTGATCTTAGGCCTATGGGAATTCTAAGATTGCATGAACAGAGAAGCTAAGCCTGTAAGTATTATATACCCATGGAGGAACCAAAGGATGTGTGTCAGGAATTTGCATAGGTGAGCTTGTTGAAGGGGCAAGACCACCTTCCTTGAAGACATTACAAGTCACGTGTCATCATCTTCGATACTGCAAGTTTAGGGACAGATCAGCGAGACCTGGAGGATTCAAAAAGACTTCCTGAAAGAAGCCAGTCCTGTGTTGGCTTTGTGATTCCTTCCATATTTGGAGGGTGGAGAGGAATCGAGGCAGGAGGAATGCTGGGCGCTGACAGTGGTGGAGGGAACGGCTGCTCCCTGCGTCCTGGCCTCCTGGGGCTATGACCGAGGCCATGGCATAGTAATTAGGAATGACTGATAGCCAGTAGCGAGGGAGAATGTAGAAAAAAATGTAAACAAAACAACCTCACCTATTCACACTTGCTGCAGCCTGGGACAGAGTGGGGATAGATGGCCTCCACCTCCTGATGGAACCCAGTGTCTTCACTGCATTATGTACATGGCACAGCTGAGTGTTAAGATGCGTAATCATCTGGAGTAATCAAGAAGACTTAAATCATACATCACAGACCTCACTCTCTTCAAAATGATGAAGAAAGGCCCGGCGCAGTGGCTCACACCTGTAGTCCCAGAACTTTGGGAGACCAAGGTGGGCGGATCACTTGAGCTCAAGAGTTCAAGACCAGCCTGGGCAACATGGTGAGACCCCGTCTCTTCTAAAAATATAAAAATTAGCTGGGCGTGGTGGCACATGCCTGTAGTCCCATTTATTTGGGAGTCTGAGGTAGGAGAATCTCTTGAACCTGGGAGGTGGAGGTTGCAGTGAGCCGAGATTGTGCCACTGTACTCCGGCCTGGGTGACAGAGGGAGACTGTCTCAAAAAATAAAAGATGAAGAAAGGCATATTGGATTTTATCCCAAAAGGTCACAACCATTTTATTTAAGTCATGCACTTAAGTTTTGTGTTTAGTTACTTGGAAATTCTCATTCCCTAATATTGCTAGATATGCTGGGCATCAGACAGACCATCCTCTGTAGGTGAAAGCATGCACACTCTTGCAGGTGTTTATCAACTTCTCCCTGAGATCCCTTCAGCTCCAGCATTGGCTTCTCAGCCTGGGAGCTGGCCAGGCTCTGAGTCATCCCGTTGCTTCTCTGAGAGGGCAGAGCCAGAGGGAGTGCAGGACGCCTGCGCTTTCCCTTTGTTTGATATTTTTGAGCAAAGGCTCTCACTCCTTGGGAGGACTGTGAGAGCTGTGCCTGTGACACCCAGGGCTGGCATCTCACGATACCCGCTTCCACCCTGGGCACTTCCTGGGACGCCAGGACTTTGCTCTGAGGGGGCTGTCAGGTAGGCTGTGGACTTGGCTCATTTGGAGAGCTGGTCCATTTGGAGAGCATCTGCTGAGGCCCCGTGCTGGAAGGCAGTGGGCCAGGAGCCCTGCTGGAGACAGAAGCCACTGCTCTGGGCAGTGCATCGCACTCACAGGGTGGAGGGTGAGAGACACAGCCAGGAGGCTTCAACCCAGCCATCCCCTCACCGGCCCCAGCTGAATTAGTGGGATTCCCTTGGCCCCTGCTCACAGCCTCGCTGAACAGGAAACCAAAACTCAGCAACCACAAGACAGTTTTGAGTTGGAGATGGTTCTGAGGAGAACTTCTGATGATTGCCTTTTAATTTTTAAATTTAGATCAAGGTAATACTTTTCTATTGGGAATCCAGGGGCCTGGAGATGTTTCTGTATCATTAAAGGAGGGGATGAAGTGGGTTTGAACCCCAGTGGGTGTGGGTGTGTAAACTGAGTCTTACAGCCATGCAGAGGGGCTCCTTGCCTCCCAAAGCCCAGGCACTCCGGAAAAGGCACACACAGGGGTGAGAGCTGAGCTAGGCACACCAGGGAGTGTGTGTGTCTGTATGTGTGTGTGTGTGTGTGTGTGTGTGTAGAGAGAGAGATCAGGGAGAGGGCTGCAGTGAATATCTGGATGGGGTAGGAATTAAGAAGCACTTGCCTCTCTCTGGAGAATGCCATGGACAGGGGGCAAGGATGGAGTTGGAGCCACATTGACTTGGAGATTGCTAGGTGAGACTTTCAGGGCAAGCAGAGTGGACTTCTGCAGGAAGAGCTCTAGTGACACACAAATCTCCACACAAGGCCACCTCCTCAGGAAGGCTGCACCCTGTCCCAGGCAGCCAGAAGCTCTTCTCCGTGGTTACTTAGACCCACGTGTTCCAGCATGAGAGCACACTCACTGTCATGGGGTTCATGCTCCATGTACTGACTAAGGAGGAGCTCCTTCTGTCTGTCTTGATATTCCCAGGGCTTAGCAGACACAGGCACTCAAATATGGAATGACGAGTGAGCAACTGAGTTAATTGAATGATCAGAGTTTTTGAAATGCAGATTTGCTGTTAGGAGTCTTAGGTTTACTTCCATTATGCAAAGTTGGTCTCACCAGATTTCCCCTGATAGTGTTCCCCAGCCTCACATGACTGTACATTATCTAGGACAACATTAAGTACCAACTGAATGCAGGCACTGCTGGGGATATAACTCAGAAAGTTTTGCCATGATTCTGCTCTTAAGCAGGTTAGCTGGCTGACTTCCAGATTCAACTCTGTTAAAGTCTTGAAGCAGAGCTCCAGGGGGAGCCAAAGGGGTGGGTTGACAGAATTTCCAGCGGATGGTTTAGGAGCTCCCTTGCCTTGGTGTGAAGTGAAGATCCCTGAGCCATCCTGAGAGTGTTGGAACACAGTGCGGTCATCCAGGAATCAAAGGGAGCCCCGTCCTGGTGCTCCGGCTACTGCAAATAATCCTTGTAAGCCGATCTGCTTAGCAGAGTACTAGAAAGGAAAATCTAAAGGGCAAGATAAAAATATATCTGTGGTATTTAACGTGGTAGTGGTTGGAGATGTCAGCACGTACACTGTTACACAGAGGCTACATGTTACCGGAAAGCCCAACTTGGAGGTTTGTAAATCATATCAGAGTTCCAGCTCTCCTACTTATTGACTGCATACTGTTGTACAGGTCATAGATTTTTGAGCCTCAATTTTCTTACCTCGAATGATTGTGAGGGTGAAATGAGAATCAGGTATGTGCAAACCCTTGCTGTATCATTGCAAGGTGTTCTTCAGAGTGGCAAGTGTCATGCACCGTAGACCAAGAGCATATCCTTTTGCTGTCTAGACTCATTTCCAATTGTAAGTGCCCTCCCACATCCTCTCTCCCACTTGTTGGACGGTACCTGTTCTTTGTTCCCCTGTTGCTCTCTGACGACCAAGCAGAGGATAGGTTGGAGACCTAGAATATCAGAACATGGATAGTCACCTTCATACCCCTCTGCCAAAGGCCAGAGATAGCAGTCCAAGGGGCAGGGGGATCCAGAAAGATCAGGTGGTCTCAGTGGAGGCCCTCTTTTTTTTTTTTTTTTTTTGAGACTGAGTTTCATTCTTGTTGCCCAGGCTAGAGTGCCATGACGCAATCTTGGCTCACTGCAACCTCCGCCTCCCAGGTTCAAGTGATTCTCCTGTCTCAGCCTCCTGAGTAGCTGGGATTACAGGCATGTGCTACCACGCCCGGGTAGTTTTTGTATTTTTAGTAGAGAGGGGGTTTCATCATATTGGTCAGGCTGGTCTCAAAGTCCTGATCCACCCGCCTCAGCCTCCCGACGTGCTGGGATTATAGACGTGAGCCACCGTGCCCGCCTGAGGCCCTCTTAAGTACACTCTGCCCTGGATGGCTGTAGTTGTTCTGGTCTGTGTACAACCTAAGTTCCAGGATTCCTCATACCCAGGGGCACCGAGGGCTAGGGGACAAAACCTTGAATGAGGACCTTAGAAACCTGAATCTATACTTTGTTCTTTCACTTATTAGCTCTGCAACCATTAGTAAGCCTCTTGCCCTTTGGGGGGGTTCCTCAGTTTCTTCTTTTGTAAACCGAGGAAAAATAGAAAAAGTTCTTGGGTGCCTAAAACTAAATGTAAGTTATGAGTTACAACTTCTTCCTCTTTCAACAAAGGGCTAGATGGGATGCGGCTAATCACAGGTCCAGGAAAGGGCACAGAAGCCACTTGGCCATGGGGCTTAGTATCAGCTTTAAGTTCTCATCCTGGAGACCAGAGGTGTGGTAGAACCCGGTGGACTTCTGTATGAGGTTATCTTTGATGTTGTGTTCCTTGACCTGACTCCAAAAGAGGATTTTTCATTTAGGACCTGCGTATTCAGTGAAAAAGCTTTGCATTAATTTTGTTCTTTTTTTCTCAGTATCCAACGAGCGGCATTGGTGGTCCTAGAAAATTACTACAAAGATTTCACCATCTATAACCCAAACCTCCTAACAGCCTCCAAATTCCGAGCAGCCAAGCACATGGCCGGGCTGAAAGTCTACAATGTAGATGGTATGTGCCTTGAAAGGGTGTCTGCAGTGCTCATAGGGGTACAGTTGGGTGACTGTTTAAGCTTCATGGTACGTTTGGTTCTACTTCCTCTCTGGGCCTACCTTTATGGTACATTCTCGTTTCAGAACAATTTCTCTATTTTATGTAGGCAGACACATTTTTAGAGAAGTGTTGATTTACCATCTACCTATGTGGGAAGCCTGTTCATTTTGGGATTTTATGACTGAAAATAGCAGTGGTGTGTGTTTCCTGCCTTCTGCCAGGCTCACCTTATATTGGAAGCTATTAGGAAAGGGTTGCTTTTCAAAATTTGTACACATTACCCACAGACTCAGAAAGCTACCTAAATCATTAAGACTAGAAATCTCAGTAGTTCAGGCATCTGGTGAGATACCTACAGGCACTTCTTACTCGTGGCTATGAGCCGGAGTTGAGTGGGTGGCAGGAGGCTGGAGGCCAGGCTGGGTAAGTCCAAGCTATGTTTCAGGGTATCAGATGGTTAAGTGCAAGAAACAGGATGCGGTATCATTTCTTACTGGGTACATTGGGTGAGAGCAAGAACTTTACAAACCCTCAGAGAGGATTATGTTGTCAACAAGTCAAGTGACTTATATACAGTGTCAATTTTTGGTGGTAATGTCCTCCCAGTTATTTAATTGTTTATTTTTTACCTATATGAGGTGTGAGCTCCCTCACGAAGCCTGAAGGATTGATAAATTTAATCTGTGATCTGAAAACTTAGCAAAGATTCCCACTAGTGAAACCAAGTCACCAGCCAAGTATATCATCCATAAGAAAGCCGGAAATCTGCCTATGTTTCTGAAAAGCTAAGGTGGTCAAGGTTAGGACAGGACGGGACTTCTGAGTCTGTATTCATTAATGGGTCATTAATATTGGTATTTCCTGTAAATGTTGTAGCTGCCATGACATTCCAGCATAGCTTGCTTTCCATTGTAGACTCAGTGTCTCATGTCCTTTGACTTTCTTTTTGGTCTGTCTGTCCTTGTTCTCCCCAACCCTCTCATTCTGTCTCATTGTCTTGTTGCTGAAATTTGATGTCCCAGCTGCCCTTCTGGCCAAACTGAAACTTTATGTAACAGATGGTAACATCTTCAGCACACTCTGTGTGTTGTTTTTGGCCAACATGTTAATTGTCAAGCATTCTTCATCCCCTTCTGAGTTCTTTTTCCATTTCCACTGACCAGATTGGGGTTTAGCGAGATTCCCCTGCTCTCTTGCCTTGGACATAGTGAATGCGGATCCGGGGCACAGTCCACCCTCCTGGGAAGTGACCGTTAGGATTTGTGTATGTGTGTTTCATAGAGGGTGGGTAGACAACATTGACAGATTGTGGTACTAGTTTTCTGCTCTGTTTCCCAGCCTCGTGGTGTTAACACTATTCTTTCACTGTCCTTTCCCCAAAGGCCCCAGTAACAATGCCACTGGCCAGTCCCGGGCCATGATTGCTGCAGCTGCTCGGCGCAGGGACTCAAGCCACAATGAGTTGTATTATGAAGAGGCTGAACATGAACGGCGAGTAAAGAAGCGGAAAGCAAGGTATACTGCCCTCCTGATGCCAGTACCCTCTTATAGACTTTTAAATTTTTATTTTATTTATGTATTTATTTATTTGGAGACAGAATCTCACTTTGTTGCTCAGGCTAGAGTACAGTGGCAAGATCTTGGCACACTGTCACCTCTGCCTCCCAGGTTCCAGCGATTCTCATGCCTTAGCCTCCCACGTAGCTGGGATCACAGGCACCCACCGCCACGCCCAGCTAATATTTCATATTTTTAGTAGAGAAGGGGTTTCGCTATGTTGGCCAGACTGTTCTCAAACTCCTGACCATAAGTGATCTGCCTGCCTCAGCCTCCCAAAGTACTGCAATTACAGGCATGAGCCACCGTGCCCGGCCTCTTGTAGACTTTTAATCTTTCCTTTTTTACCGCTAGAATGAGGTTTCTGTTTAAAAACATGACCTGCAGGGACACCTTTGGAGCACACCTTGCTCCAGTGTTTCTTAAACTGAAGCCTGTATGAGCATCACTGGGAGGGCTGTTCAAATATAGGATGCAGGTTCCAGGCTCTGCCTGCAAAAGCCCTACTCAGTAGGTGTGGAGTTGGGCCCAAGAAATGGCATTTCTAACAGATTCCTGGGTGGTGCTGGTGCTCCTGGCCCCCTGCCCACACTTGAGTGGGCCTGTTCTGCATCCCTGGACCCTTGCAGGTGTTCACCATCAGGTCATATTCACTGAAGGGGACAGAGGTGCATTCCATCATGTGTGCTGTGCCTCTTCCTGTTTCCCAGGGGCTGCTAGTGTGGGTGGCAGGACGAGGGAGCATGCAGCTCTGCTTCTTTGCAGGGCTGCTTCTGCACCACCAGCCACCTCTCTCTGTACAGAGCCTTTTATAGCCAGTTGGAGAGGCCTTAAAACTCTTTTCATCTAACCATTGCAGAGATGAAAAAAGGACTTAAGTGCATTTCCCAAGCTCATTGGTGACAGAATTGAGAACAGAGTTCATCTCCCAGTCCTGGGGCTCCTTCCCCCCAACGCCTGGGGCCCCTGTTCCACATGTTATTTTTGCTGTTGCTTTTCTTTCTCCCTTCCTCCCTCTCCACCCTCTGGGGGACAGCTAAGGATGCAATCAGCATGATTGGGCCTTGAATATTTTGGCAGGTCAGGCCACAGCAGGGTGGACAAGTGTCATTCTATTCGCACACCCTGTGGCAGGCACCATCCTAATTACTTAGTGTTGCATCACCTTCTAGGCTGGTGGTTGCAGTGGAAGAGGCCTTCATCCACATTCAGCGTCTCCAGGTCGAGGAGCAGCAGAAAGCCCCAGGGGAGGTGATGGACCCTAGGGAGGCCGCCCAGGCCATTTTCCCCTCCATGGCCAGGGCTCTCCAGAAGTACCTGCGCACCACCCGGCAGCAGCACTACCACAGCATGGAGAGCATCCTGCAGCACCTGGCCTTCTGCATCACCAACGGCATGACCCCCAAGGTGCGCTGCTCCGGGCAGGCTCTGCCGCCACCATCCTGGCTTGTCACTGAGCTTGGCCAGTTGAATTTTAGCGTGTTACTAGAAGTGATAAAATCGAAAGACTTCTCTAAAACGTCAAGTAATAAGAATTAGTGATTCTCACTTATTTTATACTATGTTAGTGCAATTGTTTTTTTAAATGTGCCTTTCGAAGGCCTCTGGATTCTAACAGAGGAGAGAATTTCACTTCCAGACAGTACGGAATAGTGATTGGAGACAGTACGGAATAGTGATTGGGGTGCATTGTGGACTCTGGAGCTGAACTGATTCGTTCTAACCTGGCTCCTCCACCAACTAGATGCGTAACCTTGGGCAGATGGCAATAGCTCTGTGCCTCAGTTTCCTAACCTGTTAATTGGTTAGGATAATACTAATAACTATCTCATTTGTATGTTTTGGGAACTGAAAGAGTTAATTCATGTGAAGTGCTTGAAATGGTACCTGTCATATGATGAAGATGGACTAAATAGTTCTTATTATTATTGGTAAAAAATAGAATGGCGTGAACCCAGGAGGCGGAGCTTGCAGTGAGCCAAGATCACACCACTACACTTCAGCCTGAGTGACAGAGTGAGACTCCATCTAAAAAAAAAAAAAAATGCCGTCAGGCATTTAGGGCGTTACAGAATGAGTTTTACTGAGTAGTCTTTTAGATTACGATATTTAGGACACCTTAAGGAGTGTTACAAGAAACAGCCATGTATCTAATAGAGGGTTGTGGCCAAGGAGGCAAAATAGAGTAAAGATACAGCAATTGACTTCTCTACAGAGAAGTGGGTTCAAATCCTAGCTCCACCACTTAATTGGTTTGTGACTGTGCTCAAATTATTCTACCTTCTATTAGATACATGGCTGTTTCTTGTAATATCCCTAAAAGTGTGCTAAATACCATAATCTAAAAGACCATTCGGTAAAACTAAGTCTGTAACACCCAAAATGCCTGACAAAGCAATAGCATTATTTTTACCCATAGTAATAATATCAATTTAATCTGGCCTCTTCATATGACAGGTAGTGTTTTAAGCTACGTCACATGAATTAACTCTTTTAGTTCCTCTACACTTGTTTGCTCTTGTATCAATGAGGATAATAGTAATATCTCTCTGACAGGGTTGTTGTATAAGAATTACATTAAATATGGCAACATGGCATGTAAATTGCATGGTAGAGAGTAGATGAGCTTGGCATGTGGTACACGTGTAACATTTGGTAGCTGTTTTTTATGAGGATCTCTGTTTATATGCTGCACTCTATGTGTATCCTGCTGGTTACATTGTCAACCAGTAACTACCCTTAGGAAAGCAATGTAGAAATAGTAAGAAACCAAAAAGTTTTCTGTATTGACTCACTAATCTCTCTCCTAGGAAAGCTATTTAATGCAATAATATATACACATGAATATACACAAAGTGGTGTTTTGCAAAACAATCTGTAATACCTCCACAAGGGAAATAATTTAAAACATAACAGTGGCTTATAAATTATGGTGTATCACCTGTTGAATCATGAAAGAATCTGTTAGAATAGTAAGTTACAAGAAATAGAATTCAGAAACATGTGAATACTGTGGTTGCAAATGAGGAAAATATGTCTGCAGGTATAAAATGATGGCTTGTACCATGTAGAACCAAAACAGTTGTTTTTCTTTTTACAAGATTTTAGAAAGTTTCCTGGTTGCTTTTTGTTTCATTTAAAAATTTTATACTTTTCTGAATTAAAAATAATAGCTGTTTTTGGCATAGAAATCCAAACATTAAAGAAAAGTATCATATGGGGAAAATGAAGTTTTCATCCCCCGCCCCAAAACAGTTTTTACGGATAAGGAGTTGGTATATATTCTTTCAAATATCTGTGGATGTTTTTTACGCTGAATTGGGGAAACAAAACAGAAATGGGATCATTGCTCTTTCTTTCTCTCTCAATCTCTGTGTGTGTGTGTGTGTGGTGTGTGTGTGTGTGTGTGTGAACCACAGGCACATGCCGCCATGCCTGGCAATTTTCATATTTTTGTATTTTTTTGGTAGAGACATGGTTTTGCCATGTTAGTCAGGCTGGTCTTGAACTCCTGAGCTCAAGCAATCTACCTGCCTCAGCCTCACAAAGTGCTAGTATTACAGGCCACTGCCCCAGCCTATATATATCATTGATTGATTGATTGATAGCCTATATATAACATTCATAGATGGATAGAGATTTACATACTGCATCTCTCTTTATAATGTATATTATCTTTATATATGTAGAGTGATATAGATATGTAAAACTTTGCTTTCTTTTCTTAAAGCTATCCCTTGGCTGTCTTTCCAAGTCAATATGTACAGATCTTACTCATACAGATCTAACTACAGATAAAACTCATTTCTGGTAATAGCTACATCTTATTCTACCAAATACCATGATTTATTCAACTGATTGTCTATTGATGCACATTTGGATTAAGAGTTTTCATTAGTCAAAGCTAGGGGCTGGTTGTATTTGTTAATCAGATTTTATTGGCACACAGCCATTCCCTGTTTTTTATGTATCACCTATGGCTGCTTTCACTCTGCACCAACAGAGTTGAGTAGTTGTGACAGAATATGGCTTGAAATGCTGAAAATATTTACATCTATGGAAAAGTTTGCCAACCCCTGGTTTAGACAACGTTGTGGTGAATGCTTTTTTACATATGTGTTTGTACAAGTATTTCTGAAGCCTAGGTTTCAAGTGGAGGAAAAGCCAGGTCAACGTTGTAGATCCTACCAATTGCCTTCCTAAGGGGTGTTCCTTTTGCGTGCTTTGCCTCTAACATCTGAGATTTTTTATTTCCCACATACTCGGGAGCATTGGATGTTATTGTTTTAAATCATTGCCCATCTAAGAGGAGGAAGTTAGTTTTTAATTCTTCTAATTTATATTTCTTCTTTTTTTTTTTTTTTTTTGGAGATGGAGTCTTGCTCTGTTGCCCAGCCTGGAGTGTAGTGGTGCCATCTCAGCTCACTGCCAGCTCCACCTCCCAGGTTCACACCATTCTCCTGCCTCATCCTCCTGAGTAGCTGGGACTACAGGCGCCTGTCACGACACCTGGCTAATTTTTGTATTTTTAGTAGAGATGGGGGTTTCACCATGTTGGCCAGGCTGGTCTTGAACTCCTGACCTCGTGATCTGCCCACCTCAGCCTCCCAAAGTGCTGGGATTACAGGCGTGAGCCACCACGCCCAGCCTATATTTCTTTAGTTAATAATGTGATAGAACAATTTTTTTTTCTTTTTTCTTTTTTTTTTGAGATGGAGTCTCTGTCGCCCAGGCTGGAGTGCAGTGGTGCGATCTCGGCTCACTGCAAGCTCCGCCTCCCAGGTTCACGCCATTCTCCTGCCTCAGCCTCCCAAGTAGCTGGGACTACAGGTGCCCGCCACCACACCCAGCTAATTTTTTTTTTTTTTTTGTATTTTTAATAGAGAGGGGATTTCACCGTGTTAGCCAGGATGGTCTCGATCTCCTGACCTCGTGACCCACCTGCCTCAGCCTCCCAAAGTGCTGGGATTACAGGCGTGAGCCACCATGCCCTTCCGATAGAAAAATTTTATATGCTAATTTTGCAATAATATTTATTCTTCTATAAAATTATTGTTTGTTTCATTTCTGCAATTGTTGAGTTATTTTCTTTTTCTTATGATTCATAAGAGCTATATTTATATTGGAAGTGTGAGAGTATGTAAGGCCTTACTTTCTGCCTTACAATAGATGCTCCACATGAAAAATATACCTGGCAGTAGCAGCAGGGTGTGAATAAAAGAGGATACCGGGCGCAGTGGCTCACACCTGTAATCCCAGCACTTTGGGAGGCTGAGGCAGATCAATCACCTGAGGTCAGGAGTTCGAGACCAGTCTGGCCAATGTGGTGAAACCCCATCTCTACTAAAAATACCAAAAAAATTAACCAGGCATGGTGGTGCATGCCTGTAATCCCAGCTACTCAGGAGGCTGAGGCAGGAGAATCACTTGAAATGGGAGGCAGAGGCTGCAGGGAGCTGAGATCATGCCATTGCACTCCAGCCTGGATAACAAGAGCGAAACTCTGCCTCAAAAATAAAAAGAGGATACTAGTTAAAAACTGTTATTGGCCCAGCTTGGTGGCTCACGCCTGTAATCCCAACACTTTGGGAGGCCAAGACAGGCAGGTCACTAGTGGTCAGGAGTTCAAGACCAGCCTGGCCAACATGGTGAAACCCCATCTCTACTAAAAATACAATAATTAGCCAGGTGTCGTGACATGTGCCTGTAATCCCAGCTACTTAGGAGGCTGAGGCAAGAGAATCACTTGAACCTGGAGACAGAGCTTGCAGTGAGCTGAGATTCTGCCACCTCTAGCCTGCGCAACAGAGTGAGACTGTCTCAACAAAACAAAATCTGTTCTTGACTCTGTCTGGGACCTGATTGATATACTCCAGTATGTTTCTATCTGTATTACTGGCTCATTTCATTCTTCCTTCCCCTCATGGCTAAATCAGTATTTATTTGATTTAATTCACATGCTGTTGAACTCCTAGTATGTGCTACGCACATTAGAAATTCAAATTAAAAAAAAAAACATACTTCTTGCCCTTCAAGAGAGTGAAGTGTAGTGTGGGGAGCGGACACGCAAGTCAGCAATCACTTTGAAAGTGAAGGGTCACACGAGAGTCAGTGATCACAGGAACCTGGAGGAGCACATGTTAATCTGCCTGAGAGGTTCAAGGGAGGAGGCTTAA
Source organism: Trachypithecus francoisi (assembly GCF_009764315.1). Classification (NCBI taxonomy): domain Eukaryota; kingdom Metazoa; phylum Chordata; class Mammalia; order Primates; family Cercopithecidae; genus Trachypithecus; species Trachypithecus francoisi. The sequence continues at coordinate 106,224,179 of NW_022681470.1, read as the reverse complement.
GAAGATTTGAAGAGCAGGGAAGAATGAGCTGAATGACAGTGTTTAGCTGGAGGAACAGCACATGTATCAGAACTCTATCGAGCCAGGTGCCACTGGAGCAGAGAACTCAGGAGAGGGAAGAGGGCATCAGGCCTGGGCATCTCCTGGACTGGCCGTGTGCACACTTAGCCCAGCATGGAATAACCATTGTTTGCTTACCGTGCCAGGCATTGCAATGAGTGCTTTTTGAGAGCTAACACGTTCATCCTCATGGCAGCCCTGTGACTCAGGTAGTGTCACTGCGCCCACTAATAGAGAGTGTAAATGACTTGTGCAGAATCACTGCCAGGAAGTGGTAGATCATGCATTCTTGTTCCTGCAAGTATATTCAGCTCGTATTTCCTGACTGCTCCTTTGGGCCCGACATGGCCCTGGCCCTGAGAAACTTTTGGTTCAGGAGGAGGAAGACATGGAGAAACACGTCCAGTAGGGCCATACCGTAAGAATGGAGTGATGCAGCCATAACGGCTTCCAGCCAGACACTGACCCCAGCCACCCCATTTTCCCTCCCCTCCGTGGGTACCACTGTGCTTGCCCTTGGTGGGTAGTAGGTAAAGGGGAGTGAAGAAGTCCAAGAAGTCTTCCCTCCCCAGTAATGACTCAGTTGTGAGGGTCTGATGGGAATTCAGTGTGATGAGCTGGGCTCTGGTCTAAGCTGGTTTATTTGGAAAAAGTTCTTTAGAGGTGTGAGAGTGGTTAGCCGCCTAGCCAGGACTGCCCTTAAAACGGCCTGTTTCTTCCCTAATGGCCTTTCTCCTCTGCTTCCAGGCCTTCCTAGAACGGTACCTCAGTGCGGGCCCCACCCTGCAGTATGACAAGGACCGCTGGCTCTCTACACAGTGGAGGCTTGTCAGTGACGAGGCTGTGACTAATGGATTACGGGATGGAATTGTGTTCGTCCTTAAGTGCTTGGACTTCAGCCTCGTAGTCAATGTGAAGAAAATTCCATTCATCATACTCTCTGAAGAGTTCATAGACCCCAAATCTCACAAATTTGTCCTTCGCTTACAGTCTGAGACATCAGTTTAAAAGTTCTATATTTGTGGCTTTATTAAAAAAAAAAGAAGAAAAATATATAGAGAGATATATATCTATGCCAGAGGGGTGTCTTTTTTTTGAAATTCTTCTTCATTGCTGACTGAAACTGGCAGATGATTGACCAGTATCCTTTGACCATCTGCACTTTATTTGGAAGGAAGCAGGGGTTGTCCACCCTGAAAAAAAGTGACTGATGACATCTGACTTTTGTCGATGAGACTTCTCAAGAAGCGGTTCCCTGGAGCTTCTGTTACAGCTGTAAACCAAAGTGGAGCTGGTGCTTCTTGGGAGCCTCGCCTTACAACAACTATTTCCTGCCTTTCGTCCAGTACCACGTTCCCGGTTGCTTCTGGTCAGCCCACTTGTAGACTTCCAGGGGACGCATCTTTATTCTGTTTCAGGAAACCAGTCACGACACGTCCACATATGTATTTGTGTATGTTAATGTCCAGTATCACATCACCCATGAAAATCGTAGGCAATTCAGGAGATACCTGCCTTCGTCTTTGTTCTTTGTTGCCTTAGGTTCTTCAGAGAAAGATCACAACAAAAAGTTTGCACTGTCGTTTATAGCTATTAAGTGGTTTGATTTTGTTTTTTTCCCCAAAGAGAAAACCTACACACCCTGTTTCTGATCCCACCCCTCTACTGGCTTGAAGCAGGTAGCCCTTTCCCAGCCCTGCAGCTGCCCACCTGGCCTCCATGCCGTCCTGCCCCCACCTGGCTGGCAGCCCTGGCTTTCCATGTGTGCCCTCCAGCTCTTTGTGAAGATTCAAGTCGGTCCCAGCATTGTTTCCATATTGAAGTGTGGGGTGCCTAGCAGGTAAAGCACAGGGAGAGCAGGCAGCGGAAATGCCCCCTTTAGGCTGCAACAGGAGCCCCACACTGCCCAGTTTTCCTCCCCACTGCTCTACACCAACCAGGGGAGACTAACACTGTGACTCTGGGATTGGCAGGTGCAACTTGGAGCCACTTAATTTCCTGGGGAGGTAAGTTCTCCCCAAGATTATAGCAAGCTGCCCTGCCAAGGGAGACCAAACCATGCCAACCATGCTGGCAACTGCTGCTCTCCGGTCCCTGTGTTTTCTGACCACAGTCACTGTGCAACTCATCGCCTCTGCCACTTAGGACCAGGAAGGGGGCTGGTTTTTGCTCCCACTCTTAGTTGCTGATAAAGTGGGGAGAAGGAAAATGGACACTCTACAGAGTTTGGGGAAAGGAGAATAGGGAGCCCATCTTCTTGTCCAGAAAGATTCACCTGTGGTCTGTCTGTTAAACACAGCTGATTTCAGTGGGGCTTTCCCCTGGCCCTGGGGGAGCAGACACTGGGTTGTGGGCAGAAGAGCCATCCTGGCAGAGCCCTGCTGCGGGGGAGCTCCTTCAGGATCCCCATCTGGACCTCTTGCACTGGGCTGCCTTTGCCTCCATTTGCCTTCCTGTATCTGCAACAAACCTTTTAAAAATGTTCACTCTTGCTTTTCCCAGTATTTCGGGTAATCAGCCACCTTGCTGTAGTACAGGATGACACTGTCAAATGCTCTTTGTATGTGTGCACACCCCCTTACTCCCTTACTGCTTCATGCACTCCACAAGTGGTACAGTATTTTGTGTCATTGAAAAAATCAAAATTGGCTTTGGATCTTTGTAATACACCTGTACCTGAAAAAGTAAACAACATTCTTCAATCACCAGCCTTCAGCTTGAAAAGACATGCTGGAGGAGAAGGAAGGGGGAGCCCATAGGTGTGGCAGGGAGCCAAGATGTACTCTTCAACTATGTGGGTCTGTTTATAAAAAACACATACCATGGAACCATGGTGTTTTGTTCTTAGTTTTTGCTGTTAGATCCCTTCAAACTGGAAGTTCCTTATAATGTCTTTCTCAGGAAATATTTTGGGAGATGGGGTAAGGGATGGCAAGTGTGAGACGGGCTGTGTCAGAGGTTGCTGCGTCATGGATACAGAGCAGTTCCAAGTGCCATAAGTGTATATACGTATAGTTAATAATGACACTGTTCATCACCATTCTAAAATACTGTTCTTCCAACCCTATCTTAAATGACCAGTCCAGAAGGGGTTAAGCTGGATCCGTTTGCTGTGGCATGTGCATTCCCAGCAGGGTGAAGAAAAGTTTAAATTAAAGAATTTATTTTCTCTCTCCCGCTTCCTCTTTCTCCCAGTCTTTGCATAGGAGAATGTCAGACGTTCAGAAATTACTGTTTCTATTTTAAATTGAGTATTGATTTTTTTACATTGACTTTGTATTGAGTTCTTTTTGAAAGAATAACAAAATAAAATGGAGGATCTTTGTAAAGCCTTTGCACTTTCAACCTCTTTATAGCTTGAGTTACTGTTGCAGTGGGAACAATGTAAATGACATTTAAACGATTTAAGGTTTCAAAAAGCTGCATCCCACAATTGAACACAATGCATTTTTATTTCAATTCTTGGAACTGGTAGGCTATTATTTTTAAAAGGGGGTAAACTTTGCCCTAAGGCTAGTAGAACATGCATTCATATTATAGGAGACAGGATTTCATTTGCCTTAAATGTTTATAGATTTTTTTATAGTTTTCAACCTACATTATTAAAATTAGAGCATTGAGTGTTAAAGAACTTAGTGAGGAGTCTATGTCTGAGATTGCTCTCTTCCCTGGTGATGTTTTAACTGGTAGACAATTTGTTTTTAAATGTGTACTTTTGAAGACAGTACAGTTTTTATAGTCCATGAACTGAATGTTAGAAGTTCTGTATGCATTCTCAGAGAGGATTTTAAAGCTATATAATTCATCAATCCTCTGCATTATCAAAATGTTAAGTCAAATGCATAATACTTTGGCTAAAATTCATAAAGTAAACCCTAGAGAAAATACTTGACCACCAATTTTTTGCCCAACTCTCATCACCTCCCTTCCCCCACCCCCGCCTCTGTTCTTCCCTTTTGACATCTACATAGAAGACAAGTTCTTTATAGCAAATGGTAAGAGGCAGGTGACCTGGTGTGTTTGCTGTGTTGTTGTACATTGCCTGGGGCTTGGGACTCCTTTTTTAATGGAGAGACTGGCTGTGCAGGTGTGTGTGGGATGGGGATGAAGTGCTCTCCCCTCCCCTCTCTTCAGAAGTTGGTGGTAGATTTCTCTCTCATTTTGCCTCTCATAATCACTTTCGAGTGCATGTATTTACCTAAGGGCTGTAGCTCTGTAGGATGCTACCAGCATATTGGACTGACAGAAATTTATTACCTTGCCACTCCAACCCACGTACTGAGTGAGTGTTCCAGCCACTCAGTGAAACCAACAAAAGCGAGTCCTTGGTTTACCTTCCAATCTGGGCCCTGCTGTGTAAGTATTCCTAAGTAGCGATGCATATTTGTTTGTGCGTTTTTATTTCCATATACATGAGCATTTCTCTGAGTGTATTACCAGATGGATAGCACATTTACATGTCAGACATCTTAACATCTGTGTTATCTATAGCAGATAGGTGCATAGCTCAGCCGATACGTGTGAATGTGTATGTAGCTGAGTGTGTGAGGGTGTCTGTGTTTCTGCAGTCCCCTGTATTTGAGAGATTACTAATAACCCTGTGTTTTGGGAGGTCACTCTAAACCAGTGACTTTTCCCTCCCCTGCTTTATTCCTTTCCCTCACTGACACTGGCTTCTCCCCCTAGAGTAAATGGCTTTAGCACAGCACTGTCTTCTGGGGAACCTGCTGTCCTGCAGGCAAGTCCATTAAACTCTTTCTTGCTTTAGGACTCTGAAAACAGCAAGAAACAAACAAAGAAAGGTCAAGATCTAAGAAAATTACTGCACAAACTTCACTACCCTGGAAGCCTTACTAGATATTTCTTAAGGTAACTAAAATACTGGGCTTTATTTTTAAAAAGTGATAGATTAGTTAAAGCAGCACAGAAATGCTAGCATATTTATTTAAATAGTCCTGCAGCAGAGACCCTGCAGTTGTAAAGTGAATTAAGTATTTCTGGGGAGTGTTTGTGATTTATGGATTTGTTACCAAAAAACAAAAAATCACTACTGTGAATTTACTACTATGTAAACTTGTGGTCATATTTCATTATAAATAAAATAAGAATTGCTCTTCCGCCCACCATTCTTGATTGGTATTCAGTGCAGTAGTGAAATGAAATAGTTTAGACACTTGAAATAGCTGTATTGAGCTTTAACCAAGTGTATGCTCAGAAAAATCGGTTTGGGATCACATTTTGAGAAAACATGTTTTGGTCAAAGAAAGGAAGGGCTACTAACACATTTATCAGGTATTGTATATTACAGTCCGTGTTCCACCCAGCCTTGTTATCCCCACATTCTTTCAAGATAGGAGTTATCTTGGTTTTTCAGGTGAAAAAAGGAAGATCAGAGAGGAAGGGGCTGGTCCAAGGTCTCATGGCTGGTTAACAGAATTTCAAACTAGATGTTTGATTCTAACCCCTCAGTCCACTGTACCTTGAAGTATGGTCTAAATGATTTGGCGCTTCTGGATGTTGAGGAAGGACCTAGAGATACATCCTTGAACTAGAACCTGGCGTGGGAGTTCATTGGGAGGCAGGATCTCTTCTTTCACTTTGGATTTACACCTTGTCCCTTGGAAAGCTTCTCTACTATGCTAGCAAGTATCTTAGGATATTTGATGGAAAGAACTTGAGAATCCCCCTTCCTTCTGGAAAACCCAGCCCTGCCAGTGTTGCACCTGCTGCAAGACACGGATGCTGTTGTTCTGGCAACCCCACTTTGCTTTTGTCTGGCTCCATCTGCTCCCTCTGCTGGCTGGGGCAAGATACGTGCCTTCGGCCTTGGGTGAAGGGAGGTAGGCAGGGTCTTGACCTGGCCTCTCTCTGGTGCCATGGCAACATTATGCCCCAGCCTTCTTCCCTGGTCGAAGTGAGAGGGGCTGTCCACAGCCCCATCCTGGGGGGATCTCAAGCTGGAGTCCCTGGCCTGGCCTCCTTGATATAGGTGTTCTCAGCAAGCAGTTTGCATCCCACTCTTTTTCCCACACTTGCCCGCAAGACTTTTGACAGAGCAGACGTAAAACAGGGTTCGGAAAACCATTTTTCTCTATTCCCATATGTAGTAAGTTTTGATTCAGTTGTGCATAAACCATGGTTTTCTGCCCTGCTGTTTGCTTTCAATGGAAGACAGTAAAGGGAAGATGGTGCTCACGTCTCTCCCCATGACATCTCATTAGGAATTAAGATGTCATGGATTAGAAATGTAAAACTTCGGAATACAATTAAATTTTAGGGCTCGGTAAGTCCCGTTTTCCCGGGTCCTGTTCCATTTCTATGTAGATAACCCAATTTGTTTTGTCTATTAAATAAGTCTCTTTAGTGGGTTGTTTTGGAGTGTCCAACAAAAGAACAGGTTCCTAAAGCCAGCTGCAGCACCGTGAAAACTTTCTTTCAATATGGCACCAAGACTCTACCATTTATGTCTGTCTCAGCTTACAAACATCAGCGTTTTGTCCTTGTCATAGTAGAAGAAAGACATTATTTTAAGCTTTGGGGACAAATGTGGCAAACCGCAGGTTTTTATCTTAAAAGTGTCTTTGGCACTTCTTTTGGCACCGAAATGGTATTTGGATAACATTATTTGAATGTACAGTTGTTTGGTTTTGTGTGTGCTTATCTTTATCTGAGCTTTCACTTGTGGGCATGGCATTTTGTTGTAAAGTTGCTCATCATTTAGGAGTGTTTAATTCTAAAAAGCCCTCAGCCTAAGAAAGCTTCATCTGTGGGGACCGGAGACTGTTGCTCAGGGAATTAGTGACGGGACTTGGGCATCTGATCTGCAGGTGACAAGTTTAGTTCAACTCAAGTTGTAGGGAATTTAGACAGTTGTACATCATCGCCATTCTAGGGGCCTTGTAGAAAGACACGACCTTTGTTTTTCATTTATCAGCACCCCTCAGTTATAGAGGTAATGGAACATTCACTTACTTTTCATCGTCATTCTTTAAAAAGGGAACGTACAAAAATCTAAACTTTGGCAATAATTTCTTTTTATAATAGTTTACGGTAGGCTTTAATTAAATGCCACACTCCTCTGAGACCCCTAAGTTATGGCGTGATTAACCAAATTTGATTTCCAACAGTCATTTACGACCATAACTATTGCATAGAGTGCAGGATGCCAGCAAAGATGAGGGTGGGGGCAGATACTGGTTCAATGATTTAACTCACATTATAGATGACCCCTCCTCAACAGAAATACTACTGAGAGAAACAGAAAGGCCTGGGCCAGGCAGGTCTTATTTGAGAGGAGATTATTTGATCATTGCTTTGGTTAGAAGGACTTTACATTTCCTGATTTCAAGTCTAGCACCAATTTAGAAAGTTCAGAGATGAAACCACCTGTCTTTATCTGACAGAGTCATAACTGTTTGTGTAAAAATGTGGCCAGGGACCTTTTTTGTTTTTTCTGATTAGTTAATACTGTGCATTGTAACCAGGAGGCAGTTTTGCCAACCAGCCTCTGCTCATGATCACCATATGTATATGACAAGGCCTGAGTGAGTTCCTGCATAAACTGGGTAGTGGGCTCTTTTGAGGCATTTTCAAGCATATACATGAATGAATGACACTACCAGCAACCATCTGTACAAGCCCATTTACTCACATTCATGAGGTTTATGCTATGAAACTTCTTCTCATTGTGATGTCAGTAACAGAGTTAGTGTCTCTGATGGAATAGTGTACCTGTCACCCAAGTTATTTTGTTCCTTTTTGGGTCCTCCAGTATAATCCCCACCTCATCCCAATTAACTGTAAAATGTTTTACACATCACATTTTTTATACTATAAACTTGGAAAATAAATTGAAATATCAAATCGTATCTTGTTTCTTTTCTTCATGTGATTATTTCAATCTAAAAAGTTGCTTACTTTTTCAGGGACATTTTTCACTCTTGCATAATTTTGAGACCTTCAGAATTCCAAGACAACCTGTCATATTTCTATAAAAACCAAGACAATTATGATGGATTGGGAAAGTAGAATTACCATTGTAACAAAAACTACTGGTTGTCAATCATTTTGCAGTGAAGAAAATGTTTTGAATAGATAACTGAAAATGAAATCCTCAGGCTCCAAAACGTGGAGATGAAACAGATCTTTCGAGTAAACCAGCAAGTGGAAAGGTGTTTGAGTCAAATAAGAAGAGAGAAAAGTAACAGACCTTGGGTTGATGTGGGAGGTGAATATTGGATTAGTTTTCTGAGTGACTTGGGAATTCAAGTTAAATTATCAATTGATTTTAGATAGGTCTATTTAAAGGAAATTTGATTATTTGCAAAGAAATATGAAGCTCGTTTTCTGCTAAACTCAGCGGTAGAATTTTGACAGCACACAATCAAATTCTTACCTATTGCATGGACAGAAATTAGAGAAAGCAATTGACTCGAAGATATTCATTGGATAGATTATTGATAAACTGTTTATTTGGGTCATTAAGCAAAATGTGCACAATTTATATCTGCATAAGTAAACGCTGCTAATATACCTTGTGCTAGCATTTGGATATTTGTTCCCACCAAATCCCATGTTGAAATTTAATCCCCAGTATGGTAGTGTTAGGAGGTAGGGTCTAAAGGGAGTGATTTAAGAACTTGGGTCATGGGATGGAGCCTTCATGAACAGATGAATGTCCTCTCTGGAGGAAGTGGGGGTGAGTGGGTCGCTCTGTTAGTTCCCTGGAGACCTGATTGTTAGAAAGAGGTACCTCCTCTCTCATGCTTCCTCTCTCACCATGTGATCTCTGCACACACTGGTTTTCCTTTACCTTCTGCCATGAATGGAAGCAGCCAACGCTTTCACTTGATGCCCAGTCTTGCAGCCAGCAGAATTGTGAGCCAAGTAAATATTTTTTCTTCATAAATAACCCACTCTTAGTTATTCCTTTGTATCCATAAAAACAGACTAAGATACCTTGCAAGCTCTGTTACCCAATAGTGCTGGGGAATTATAGGTATTCTGGTTAACCAATTATTCATCCACCAACTCAATAAATGAGTATCTACTTTGTGATGGGCAAAGTGCTGAGTGCTAGGGATTCTAAGATAAATTCCTTGCCTCTAAAGAGCCTGCAATTTAGTGAAAGGACAAACATGCAAATATATGTTATACTTTAAATGATAAGTGACATGATCCAGAGATGCACAAAGCACAGAGGGGAAGGGGCACCTTCAGGTCACCTAGACAATTGGATAAATGGTGCTATCACCCACACAAACTAGGACTCCATGAAGAGGAGAAGGAGATGCTTAGGGGAGAAAGCAATGAGTTCAGATTTTATTGTGTTGAGTCTAAAGTGCTTGTACAACATCAAGTCAAGATGTCCAGAGGCAGTTGAATGAATGTGTCTAAAAATAAGGCGAGGAGTCAAGGTTAGAGACTCATATTTGGAGGCAATTAGCACATGGATAGTATTGATGGGCATGATGACATCGTTTTGGAAGAGTGTGTAGAGTTGAGATGCTGTGAAACACCATCATTTAAAGAGCAGGCAGAGGAAGAGGGGCTGGAAAGGAAAATAGAGAAGAAATAAGGAGGTAGGACTGGAGCCAGATGAGAATGAGCAGAGTCAGAAAAATCAAGATAGGATTTTCAACATTGTCTGAATATTTTCAAAATATGAGTTTAATGACTCATAGAATTAGTTAGCTAGTATTCCACAAAAAATTTGTACAGTGTCTTACATGTGTGCTAAAAGATTGAGAAAATAAATTAGAAAATTATATTGCACACTTAACACTAAAACTACCAAGCACAGTATAACTTTTAGACAGCTCAGAAGGCACTTTGGCATTTTTTTCAGTGCCTCAGGGCATCAGTATGAACTCCAATTATTGTTGCCCTGGCCCACTGTGAGAGTACTGATAACTGGAGAGTTAATTGACTGCTGGATAAAGCAATCTTTAATCCAAATGGGAAGGCTCACTAGCAGCTACAGAGAAGGGGTATTCAGATCCCAGCTTAGGCTAGGAAGCTAGCTGACCCAGTCAGAGACATAAACCCATCAGAAAAATATAAAACCTTTCATCTTTCTAGTTTTCCCCCACCCTCCACTCCTGCTGATGAATATGTGAGACTTACCAACTAGAGGGAAGTTTAGAAAGCAAATCCACCTCCCATCCCAGTTTCCTAATAGACTAGAAATGATAGTGACACCTGTACACGTTTCAAGGCCTCTCCACAGCCATCTAAAGGCTTGAATATCCATAATGATATGAATGACCATCACTTGCAATAAGTTTAACAGAGCCATGAGAATATGATTTATAAGTTTGCTTCCAAGGCTAGCCTTCCCCTAAGAAGGATCGTCTTGGCTGGAGGAGGGATTCCAACTCATGTTCGAGGTACGGAGGGAGCTAAATCATTAATCATGTGTCTTCCCTGGGCTCTGATTATAAGGTCACTCTATGCCTGTGAGTTAGAAAGCTGTCAGTTCTGTTACTGTCATAATCAAAGACAACATAAACTGGTGTTTAAGGGATTGTTCACCCCAGACTGCCATGTTCAGGCACCGCCATGACCCTTGATGGTCCAGCAAAGAACAAGATCTGTTCCATGACGGTCAAGACAGTCAACATGGGGATAATTTTCCTCCTGTCTCTGCTAAGTGGGATTGCTGCATTTGAAAAGGCATTTGCTGAATGATACTGCTCCTGATGCAAAGGGAGTGGGAAAAGAGATAATGGAAAAGGGAAAGGAGCCGACTGGGTGTGGGGCAGAATTGCTTGCTGCCACCTTGTGCTGTCTGTATGGTAGTGGGTAGCTGTGATTTTGTTTTCATCAGAATTGTTTGGAGTTGGGCTATTCATCATCATCATCATCACTGTCATCATTATCCTCATCAGAATTATTATCATCATCATCATCATCATCTTCATCATCATCTTCAGTGTTTATCTTTCCAGAAAGCACATCCTCAATCCAGTCCTCCAGCTCCTCAGCAGTTGGAAGATCATCATCATCTGGAATGTCCATCCAGACACTGTCAGCCTGCATTGAGGGACAAAATGAATGAGTGAGTGGATGCATGAAGGCTGAGCCAGACTAGGGGTAGCTGTGCTGAGTAGCTATGCTGAGTGCCCCCCGACTCTCTCACACTTACTAGGAATGTGCACATTGTTAAATGGAAATGTCAAACAGCAAAACGGTATGTGTAATATACTTTTTGTGTTGCATAAAAGGAAATGTGTATTCCATTACCCAGTGGAATATATATATGACATTTCTGGTAATATACCCATGCAACAACCACCGGTGGTTCCCTCTAGGAATGAGACTAGGGGTTGGGTCAGGGGAGTCGGAAATACTTTTTACTTTGACCTTCTATTCTACTGTTCTGTTTTAAAATGTTTTCACTTGAGCATATTTTAAAAGTTATGTATTATTATTAATTTTAAAGTAGCTTACAAAATAAATGAATGTAGAGTTCCCTAGGTGATTGAACACCTACCAACGGGGAGAAAGACATTGCCAACTGGCCCTCATTCCTTTTTTTTTTTTTTTTTGAGACGGAGTTTTGCTCTTATTGCCCAGGGTAGAGTACAATGGCGTGATCTCAGCTCACTGCTACCTCTGCCTCCTGGGTTCAAGCAATTTTGCCTCCTGGGTTCAAGCAATTCTCTTGCCTCAGCCTCTCAAGTAGTTGGTATTACAGGCGCCCATGACCATGCCTGGCTAATTTTTGTATTTTTAGTAGAGATGGGGTTTCACCATGTTGGCCAGCTGGTCTCAAACTCCTGACCTCAGGTGATCCACCCGTCTCGGCCTTCCGAAGTGCTGGGATTATAGGCATGAGCCACCACGCCTGGCTTGGCCCCCATTCTTAAGAGATTCTACCTCAATTAAGTATGGCTCTAATAATCCTCTGTGATCATCCCTTTCTGTCCACTATTTGCCTGGTTGTATCTGTCCCCACTTCAGCTTTATGATGGTGGAGTTGTATCAGATGTCTGGACTGAGATCTAAGATTTCCTCACATTCTGCCAGTGCACCTCACTAGCCTGTCCCACCCTCAGTTCAACAATGCCTGAACTCTGAGGAGAAGCCCCTTACTCACATATGATTTTCTTCCTTCCCTTCTGCAGGCCTTGTCTCCTGGCTGGGATTCTGGGCTACAATGGCCCCATCACCCATTGTGCAATGATGACTCCTGGTGTGGGTTCCCTTTTGTAAAGAGATCTTATTGTTTGTTGTTTGGCTTTGGGGGTAAATACAGGAGAGTTTACTTGAGGGGAAAGTTCCAAATCAGTGATTCAGGAAAGGCTGGCCCCATAGGCAAGAAAACGTGTCCATGGAAGAGAGCCATGTAACCACAGATTGGAACTGGCTTGGAGACCAGGCGTGGAACACACTGGAAAGTTTCCTTGAGCAGGACCCCCACCCTCTTCTGAAGAGGCTGGACTCCTGATAGATGCTCTCACAATCTAGGTTGTGTAGCAGAACACAGGGCAGGCCAAGGGTGCCTGAGCAAGCCTTCATAGCGGATACTCACATCTGTGACATTCACCACCCCAATCTGTGGCCTGAATAGGTCAATCTTGAAAGTCTTCTCCCAATAGGCAACGAGCTGCAGCAACAAAAAAATAAGATTAGACAGCAGGCAGAGCGCATTCTCTGTTAAGGACCCGCCCGCCGTCCCATCGCAGTAACTAGGTCACCATTGGTTAAAGGTCTTCAAAACAGCTGTGGGCACTTAGCAAATTGAAGACTTGGCCCCAGCCTTCAAGCACTTCAAATAAGCATTAAATAAAAGATGACATAGCATAAATTATGGAAACATGTGTCTACAGCTGTAAGAGAGAAAATTATAGAGGTGGTCTAATGTTGCTTTCCAAATTACTTGTGGCTGTTTTATAGTTTGTAGAGCCATTTCCCTCCACCTCTTTTTTAATGTCCCATTTTAAAAAATACCTTATCTTGTGCTACATGAGATAGCTGGGAAAGCCATGATGGGTCATAAGTTGCCAAGTAAGAAGAAGGCTTCTTCATTCAACCAGGCTTGGACTCCATGTGGACAAATCTCTGACTGGGGCAAAAATAAAGGAGCAAGGAACCACAGGATTTTTTTTTTTTAATGGAGATGTTCAGTGGTAGAAAGTCTCCCATGCAAATATATGGCCTAGTGGGGACTAGGGATAATCAGGAATCTGGAAATCAGAATAGTCTGAAGATTTCTTCTTTGCAAAAACCAAGGCAAACACATAGAACTGGCCAGAAGAGAGGCTGGGCGCGGTGGCTCACGCCTGTAGTCCCAGCGCTTTGGGACTGGAGTCCAGGAATTTGAAACCAGCCTGAGCAACATAGTGAGACCTTGTCTCTACAAGAAATTTTAAAAATTAGCTGGGCATGGTGGCACACACCTATAGTCCCAACTGCTCAGGAGGTTGAGGCAGGAGGATTGCTTGAGCCTGGGAGCTTAAGGCTGCAGTAAGTTGAGATTATGCCACTGCACTCCAGCCTGGGTGACACAGTGAGACCCTGTCTCAAAAAAAAAAAAAGAACTGGCCAGGAAAACTGCAAACCATCTGCAAGCTTATATAACAAAATAGTCAGATAAACTAGAAACACAACCAGGCAGAAGCTATATCAACAAAGCTGTACTGTATGCAGTCTTATATGGCCATGACTTTGTTATAATTACCCAGTGCTACGACAATGGTCTCAAGTGTCATGGAAGCCTCTGCCTTTGATTCGTCCCCCTCCTCTACATAGGGCTGATTTTCAGGACCCTTGAGATGCCTCTCAATTTTCTCTCTTTAATCACAGTATCATCAGTCAAGACCTATGCAACTAGTGATAATTCCTGGAAGATAAAGTCATCATTCATAACCTAATGATAACTAAACTTGTACTGATTACCACAATAAGCTTTTACCTAAAGCAGTAGGTAGACCAAGCTTTAGCATCATGTAGACCTAGATTGGAATATCACATCTATCACTCACTAGCTTTAACCTCCCCAGCTATCATTCTCTCCACCTTGTGACAGGGATTGTAATAGTACCTACTTCACAGCATTGTTGAGAGGATTGCTGTGATGAAGCATGTAAAGCATTACTATAGTTCCATGCATACAGTAGAGTATATCAGCTATGCTTATTATCAGTACCAGTACTTATTATCAGTACCAGAACCAGTACCAGGGTTCAATTCATGTAGTGTACAAATTCTGTTTATTCTTTTTAAAAACATATAAGTATAATCAAAGCTTTCAGGCCACTGATCATGGACACTAGCAAAAGTGTGGACTTTAAGGTTCTTTCACATTCATCGTAGGCTAGACACTATGCTAGGTCCTGGGGAGAACACGATGAACATGACAGGCATATGCTCTCTTTCTCTCCACAAAGTTCTGAACTCGCTGAAAAATGTTCATCTCTGATTTTTATTACTTGGTAATTCAGGTGGCCTCAGAACGATGATCCCCACCCAGAAAGTAAAAGTAGTTCTGGGGACAGTGAGTGCAGTGGTGAGGGGCAGCTCTGGAGCTGCCCCCGAAGGAGTTTACCCTGCTCACTTGGGTGGGTCTCCGAGGGTCAAGGGTTTTCAACTCCTGGTTTCAACTCCAGGGAGTAAGCCTCATCCTTTCAGGGTCAGCACCAGGCCCCAAGTTCAATATTGCCCCAAGGGCCAAGACCTCCCACATTGGATGGGGGCTGTCACTGGGTGTCTTCAAGTGCCTCCGCCTATTTCACCTCCTTGGATGCTAAACGCAATCATGAGGCTGTGACAGCAACTGAGGGTGGGGCGCTGGCCGGAGCCACTCACCAGAGGAAAGTCGTCGGGGTCGATCCACAGGATGCTCAGGTCGGGGTTGTCGGTATTGTCCCGGGCAACCTGTTTCAGGATCTCCAGGAATTCGTAGCCATCTGAAGCAGGATTCAAGAGAGTTGAGTAACCCCTGCACACACACAGCTTCTAACGTGGAGAGCAGAGTGCGGTTTTTCCATGAGGACTTCTTAGGCCGTTTGGTGCTTACCCTCAATTATAGGATTATTCTATAGAATGAGTCAGATGAGAGCTCCAGGCACAAAGCCGCTTATACAAAGGAAACAATAAAAAATTTGAACAAAGGATTAAAGGTTCACAGAGAACTGGCTGGTTTTTCACTGGAAGCCAAACTTCGTTTGTGAAAACTGCCCAGCCTTGGGTCAGAAAGTCAGTCCCAGAACAGAGAAACTCCTGCCTATTCTCACTGATCCTGTGCCATCTCTTGAAACAGATACTTTGCCGTCCCTTAGAGTCCCAGTAACATCTGCTATATGGACCAAGAATGTTTAAGCCTGGACCCTTAGTTTTCTACAACCAGGAATTGCTAAAACCTTCAAACCAAACGAGCTTCTGATTTACAGTTGGTTTCACAGCTCTGAGATAGTAAACGGGGCTTCCCTCCCTCCCTCCCTCCCTCCGTATTTCCTTGTATACTGGGCCCTCCCTCTGTTCAGTCAGCAACAGTCATTGCCCTAGGGGCAGGATGATTCATAAGAAAAGCAGAGAGGAGCTTTATAAGTTTCAAGAACACAAACTTCTTAGCTTTAAAAGCCTAAACCTTGAAGGACTGGGAGCATACAACTTTTGCCATAAACAAAAATTATAGGAGAATGTTTAGTAAGAGATAGCATACTCTCAACCCTCAGCACCACTCCCTAGCCCCCAGCTAGAAACTGAAAAAATGGTTTAGATTCTGGAAGGTCCCTGAGAATACTAAACTGCGCCTGTGTGTGTGTGCGTGCGTGTGTGTATGTGTGCGTGTGCATGCGTGTGTGTGCGTGTGTGTGTGTGCGTGTGCATGTGCAGAAACACAAGCCATGTGTGCATGTGTGTCCATGTACAGAATCTCCATTGTTTCCGGGAATCCCAGGGTATAGAAGACCTATGATTTGTTTCAGAATTAAACTTAGGCAAATGAAAAGATCCCAGAATCCCTTAGAGAACCCCCTGGTATAGGAGCACTAGGGCAGAAAAGCCTGTCGAAAGGCCCCATGGAGTTGTCTTGTCATTCTGAGAAACTTGGACAGGTGACAATGACCCACACCAGATGTGCACCCCACTCAGCTATGCCTGGGAACCAGAGAGACCCTGGATCCCTCGGGATGGTGGAATTGGGGTGGAGGACCATTAATTATCAGCCCCAGCTTCCACCACTCAGTGGTATACACTCAAAATTGAAATTTAGGTTCAGTTCTAAATAATAAAGTTACAGTTCTTGCATAGCTGAATTTGTGGCTTGAAATTTATACCTTGAATATAAGTAACTCACCAGCTACTTGGGAATTCAATTAACTGTGTTTTCTTTGCAAAGCTTTTTCTTTTGCCTGGAATCTTAGCAAACTTGAGCTCCTCCCTATGGCCTCTGTTTAGCAAGCCTCTCCTCTCTCCAGGAATGCTAGCTTTTGTTTGGCGCTTTTGGACTCTTGGTAAAAGTTTTTTTCTACACTTCCTTATCTCTAATGCATTCCAGGCAAAATGCATACTATTCTTAGCAACTCCACTTTGAGTTTTTGAGTTGATGTAGTCACTGTTGCTAGCTCACACTGAAGATTCAGGCTGAGCCTCCTTAGGCCTTATTATGTGGGAAGCACAGCGACCTCTAGTGGACTAGTGGAGAAGTTCCTTTGTTTTGTTTTTTTTGGGGGGTGGGGGGTCTCAGTTGCCCAGGCTGGAGTGCGTGGTGGGATCATAGCTCACTGCAGCCTCGACCTCCCGGGCTCAAATGATCCTCCTGTGTCAGCCTCACAAGTAGCTAAAACTACAGGTGTGTGCCATTATGCCCAGCTAGTTTTTAGATTTTTATTGTTTTATTTTGTAGAGACAGGGGTCTCACATTGTTGCCCAGGTTGGTTTTGAACTCCTGAGCTCAAGTGATCCTGCCTCAGCTTTCCAAAGTGCAGGATTACAGACTTGAGTCACTGTGTCAGGCCTAGAAGGGGTCTTTATGGCTGGTGTCCATTTCTTGCAGAGATACAGAGTGGACTTGGGTGATCTTTTAATCTGTGCCCATAACCATATTGCAAACGAGATTATGACAGACACCGGAGACTGACAGGGCTCTAAGCATTAGAGTTCATTTATCTGTAATTGCGGGACTGGGGGCAAGGTGGGGTAGGGGCAATACTCCTATTGCCTGTAGGTGGAACTGAGAAGGTCCGGCCCCTCCAGTGTATCACTGGCTGCCAGATGTGGACACTACGGGTTCTCCTTTGGCCATGTGTCTGTCACAGAGAGAGGGAAATATGGTGCCACCTTGGTTATCTGTAGAGATAGGAATCATAATACAAAGACCACAAGGAGGAATTCCTCCAAAACAACTTCAGTTACTGTTTTTAGCTGCAGAAAATAAAGAAATGATAATCAATGAGGTGACACTGCCAATACTTTGGAAGATGAGAGAGAGTCAAACGTAAAAGGGACATGACAAATCTGAAATTCACAAAGAGGATGAAAGGCAACAACACAGACTCAAATGAAAGTAGAAAGCAAACTTGTGGTGCAAGAGACTGATTCACATAAAGGAAAGGAGAGTCTAGATAGGCACGAGTGTTGTGGAGGGACAGAATCTGTGACCCAGAACTACAAGCTGAATATACAACAGAGCGCTGTTGTTTTCTTATGGGAAAAACTCTCTCTTTTTTTTTTTTTTTTTTTTTTGAGCCAGAGTCTGGCTCTGTCGCCGAGGCTGGAGTGCAGTGGCCGGATCTCAGCTCACTGCAAGCTCCGCCTCCCGGGTTCACGCCATTCTCCTGCCTCAGCCTCCGGAGTAGCTGGGACTACAGGCGCCCGCCACCTCGCCCGGGTAGTTTTTTGTATTTTTTAGTAGAGACGGGGTTTCACCGTGTTAGCCAGGATGGTCTCGATCTCCTGACCTCGTGATCCGCCCGTCTCGGCCTCCCAAAGTGCTGGGATTACAGGCTTGAGCCACCGCGCCCGGCGAAAAACTCTCTTAACATTGGGATTCAGGCCGGGCATGGTGGCTCAAGCCTGTAATCCCAGCACTTTGGGAGGCCGAGACGGGTGGATCACGAGGTCAGGAGATCGAGACCATCCTGGCCTACACGGTGAAACCCCGTCTCTACTAAAAAATACAAAAAACTAGCCGGGCGTGGTGGCGGGCGCCTGTAGTCCCAGCTACTCGGGAGGCTGAGGCAGGAGAATGGCGGGAACCCGGGAGGCGGAGCTTGCAGTGAGCTGAGATCCGGCCACTGCACTCCAGCCTGGGCGATAGAGCGAGACTCCCTCTCAAAAAAAAAAAAAAAAAAAAACATTGGGATTCATCAAAAGGAATGTGGTATACAAGAACATACCTACTACATTCCTATTTGACATTCTAGAGCAGGTTAAGAGACGAAAAGAAAAACTGAACTGTGCAAGAAAAATCAAATGGATTGTAGTATTTATGTAAATGAGCAAAGTCAAAAGTGTGGCTTACAGCCCACTTTCAAGAAAATAAAAAGGTTTTTGTAAGGAGAATATTCTTTGTGTCTATGGAGAAGCAAAGCAATCTCGAAAACCATTCCCAGAATAAATTAATAAATAAGGTTGACATTAAAGCTGAAAAAGTTTCCTCTAGATCCAAGGGCAGGTTTCTGATGTTCAGGGTGATGAACTCTGTAATGGACAATGTCTGTGTCCCCGAATACTTTTAATGACGGAACAGAGCCCATTCTTCAGGGAGTCAACCCAGCATAGCCCTTAAACACACAGACTCTGGGGCCAAATGACCTTGGCCAAGGTCCTGGATGTACCCTTAGAGTGTGACTTAGAGCAAGTTATTTAATGTTTGTCTCCTCATCTGTAAAACAGGGATGATGACAATGATAGCATCTACTTCACTGGGTAGTTGTGAGTTAAATGAATCAGTTTCTCTGCAGCACTTGGACAGTGCCTGGCATAGAGTAAGATTTAGCCATTATTTTACTTAAATTACCTAACATTCTATATTCAAAGGCAAGGAAGCTGGCTGGAACTCCCTAAGCCTGGCCGTTCCTCTGTTCATTTACCACATCGGTATTAAGTTCAGTGATCTGGGCACCGGGAGTGGGGTGGAGGCAGTCTTGGATCCACGTGGTAGAGAACATGCCCACAGAAAACTACATCACAAGACAGTACAGCGTGGGGCAGTGCCTTCCGGCTCCTGTTGCTGATTCTGTGACCAAAGGCTTCAGGGATGGCTGTGCCAGCTGGTGTGACCATGAGAACCCTACCTTGATAACTGGGTCAGGAAAAGGTTTAATTCCTTTGCTTTTAAGGCATTAGCTTGTGTGGATATTCCTGATCAAAGGCTTACGAGCCTCCAGGGCTCTCCCCTCTTCAGACTCCAGCCTTGAGTGCAGACATGTTAAAATGGATTCTCATTAATCTGTGAAAGTGAGTTAAGGTAGCTAACCTGGTCTCACATGTATTCAGTTGCTAAAATTGTAAGTTACAAGTTCAATTTTTTCCAAAGAGAGCCTCTGTTTCTTTGTAAAACTGGCAGGTCCCCTGGAAATCAGAAACATTCTCTGGATCCTCCCTTTTTGACCAGGAAGGCAGGTGTAGGAAGCCACGTTTCACTTTAGTAATTCAATGTTAAGCAAGAACTAGTCCACTGTTAAAATTACATGGATGAATGACTGAGTTTAAAATGAGTAAATGTTTCCTTTATCAGTGGTAGACATGGCTTGGAGGTCTTTCAAGACTGTGGTCATGCATGTTCCAGAAAGATAGCCCATACTTCACAAAAGTATATAGAGAAAAAGGGGGAAATACTATTCAGAGATGTGTAGGCTAATAGTTATCTAGACATAGCAAGTAGAGGACTAGTCTCTGCAGTCATCAGAAAAGCATCAGTTCTCAAAATGAGAAGAGACCCCGCAACCCAGATATTCCAAACATCCAGGTAGGTGAATAGCCCACACTCAAAACATTTGTATCTTTTGAATATTTCCGGGACTGAGACACTTCGGCATTGCTAAAGGCTGACTACAGAGTTGATCATTCTAACAGCCAAGAATCTTATCCTTGCATCCAATTGAAATCTCCTTTTATACACATGACGTTTACTCCCCAATTTCTTCCTTTATGGACACTAGACATTGTTCTTTTTTGTTTTGTTTTGAGATGGAGTCCCGCTCTGTTCCCCAGGCTGAAATGCAGTGGTGCAATCACGGCTCACTGCAGTCTTGACTTCCCAGGCTCAAGTGATTCTCCCATCTCAGCCTCCTAAGTAGCTGGGATCAGAGACACACGTCACCACGCAGTTAATTTTTTAATTATTATTTGTAAAGATGAAGTCTCTCTGTGTTGTCCCAGCTGGTCTTGAACTCCTGGGCTCAAGCGATACTCCCACCTCAGCCTCCCAGAGTGCTGGGATTATAGGCGAAAGCCACCACGCCCAACCAGGACACAGGACATTGTTCTCCACATGCAGAAAGTCTATAATCACGCTGCTCCAACCTTTATTTTCTGAGTGTCTATTGAACACTTACTGGGTACTGAGTACTTTTGCATTTGATTTTTACAACTCATCTTGATGGAGGTTAGGAAGATTTTATCATCTCCATTTTAAAGAGGATGGAATTAAGACCCAAGGAGAGCAAATGACTTGCCCAGCATCACACAGCAGCAAATGGTAGAGTTGAGAGTTGAACTCAGGTCTTAAGTCTGCACGTCTGGAGCCACTTCCACTGTCTCCTACCCTCTGAGGTCTCCTCACTCCTACCAGTGTTGCTGCCATCTTCCTTTCTCGAGTTTGTGCTTAAGATTTTTAAGCCCAGTGTGAAAGCTTCAACATCAGGGAAGCAGGGGCTGGGACACTGAGGAAACTGTCCATGGGGTCAGCGCCAGGGCTGGCGGGCTGGCAGGCTTGCCTCTACCTTCCCATCACGCTGGCAGGCTGGCCTCTACCTTCCCATCCCCTCCTTCAAACCACGTTGCCAAGCCCTCGCCTCCCAGCAGCTGCAGTATGATGGGTTGGCTAACTCAGGGATGGCTCTGAGTGGGACTGGTGTCTCAGAGATGGATGTACTGGAGCTGTGAGAACTGCTCCTCTCCTGCCACTCAGGCTTGGAGTCCTGAGAGACCATGACCCAGAGCCAAGGGATGCACGTTGAACCAGGAGGTTTCTCACGGCAAGTGAGTGGCCTCTGGGAATCACATCTTTGTGTGAGGAGAAACTGGTGATTATCCTCTCCTGTTTCCCTGGCAGGGACTGATGGGAATGAGCCTTCACCAAGCCCTAGGGGACCGGTCCCAGGCCAGGCACAGCCAAGTCAGGAGCCAAGGCCACATTCGGCAGAGGCTCATGTGTCTCAGACCAAGCAGCGGCCTAGGAGCGAACAGGCCCCCAGCACGCTGGCTGTGCTCACTCCACAAAGGCACTGAAAGGGACCCTTCCTGACTCCATGCCATGGGAAGTTCTGGGCCTCAGGGTCTCTGCTCCTGTGAGGAGAGGCCTGAGCTTGGGAGGGCCAAGCTCTTAGAGTGGGGTCCTGCCCTTACTTGTGTGGCAGGTGGACAGATAAATGGCCGGGGCTGGAACCACAGAGCTTAGAGGTTGTGTCTAAAGAGGACACTGGGTCTGGAGTTTAAAGACCTTGCACAGGTCGCTTAACCGCTCCCCTTTCGTCTCCTCCTCTGAAGGTAGAGAGAACAGCAGCCACATGACCTCTCAGGCATGTTGATATAATGAGATGCTCTCAACATGTGGGTTGGGTAAAGTGTGTAGGGAGACACAGGCAGAAGGGCCTCATAAAGACTTCCTCTGTCTTCTTCCTTTTTCTCCTCCACTCCCATCACACTGTTAAATCATTTCAAGGCTTTTTTTTTTTTTTCCACTACTTTGACGGGAGGGGTTTTTGTTTGTTTGTTTTGTTTTGTTTTTGTTTTTGAGATGAAGTCTCACTCTGTCACTGAGGCTGGAGTGCAATGGTGTGGTCTCGGCTCACTACAACCTCTGCCTCCTGGGTTCAAATGATTCTCCTGCATCAGCCTCCCAAGTAGATGGGACTACAGGTATATGCCACCACGCCCAGCTAAGTTTTGAATTTTTAGTAGAGATGGGGTTTCACTATGTCGGCCAGGCTGGTCTCGAACTCCTGACCTTGTGATTCACCTGCCTGCAATTCCAAAGTGCTGGGATTACAGGCGTAAGGGTTCTGTTTGTTTGTCTGTTTTCATCAGGCAGGTATAATTTGAGCTCCCACAACATCTTAAGCCCAGAGCCAGGGGCTGAGACACAAGGGTGTATAGGACAGGTCCTCTCTCAGAAAGGCCTTATTGGTCTCTAGGCCAGAGCTCATTCGGTAAGTATGAAATTCTCAAAAAGCAGCCCAGCATCTGAACTGGACCCTTTGGGAAACCTCAGAGGGACAGACAAGGCCGGGAGCTCTCCTCTCACAAGATGGAATTGCCAAGAAGTCACCTGTGAGAGGCAAACATCTGCGTAGGACAGGGGACATTGTCTGGGCCCCACGGCTGTGAGACTGCACTTGAGACATGTGAATACGCCACCACTCCTTACCACAGCCCTCTTTCTCTGCCTGTCTTCTGGCCCTAAGATCCCGGAATTGGTGAAAAAGTCAAATGACGTGGTGTTGTGATGAAGAGAAGCTTAAGCTGGTGGTTACAGAGCCCAGACTTGGGGCTGGACTGCTAGGTTTGAATCCCAGTTCTATCACTGATTAGCCATGTGAGCTGGGGACATTATTTAACTTCTTCGTCCCTCTATTTTCTCATCTGTACACCGCAGAAGATGATAAAAACAGCACCTAACACGTTGGGTTGTTGCAAAGGTTAAATATGTTGATACGTGTTAAGTGCTTGGAATAACATTCGACACATAGCAAGAACCAGGCCAGGCACAGTGGCTCACGCCCATAATCCCAGCACTTTGGGAGGCTACTGAAAATACAAAACTTAGCCAGATGTGGTGGCCCATGCCTCTAATCCCAACTACTCAAGAGGCTGAGGCAGGAGACTCGCTTGAACCCGGGAGGTGGAGGTTGCAGTGAGCAGAGATGGTGCCACTGCACTCCAGCCTGGGCAATCGAGGGAGACTCTGTCTCAAAAAAAAAAAGAAAAAGAAAGAAAGAAAGAACCAAATGTTACATTTGATAAACCAAATTTAAAATCAAAAGCTCAAAGAGGCAGTTAGTGGTCCTACTTGAGACAATGGGTCTCAAAAATATTTTTACAAGAACCTGAAGCAGTGGAAGCTTGTATGGAACAGAGCTTGGAGACATTCCTTCCAGGGCCTATCACTAATTCTGTTCCACATGCGCAGACAGCAGCCTGTCCTTGCATTTCCAGCTTGTTAGCGCTAATATTCCCAGTGCCCTTTGAGGATATCCATCCAGCATGCACTCATGTAGAAATGCCGCTTTGCAAATCTTTCATCACATGTTATAAAGAAGATGTCAGCCTGACACAGGTACATCTAGGGGTGGTGAGGAAGAGAGTTGTTCATTTTCAAACCTGTCAGACGAGCGGCTCTGGCGGGTGCTTTGAGCGCAGGAGCTGGAGGAAGACTGGCGGCACCACCAGGCAATGGGCAAGAGCGCAGGACTAGGAAATGTCCTTCCCAGCCAGGCCTGCCTGAGGGCATGGGATGAGATCCAGCGATTAGGCTCTAGGGCCAGGAGAGCAGACCCTGCCTCCTGGCAGGTAGGGGTGGGAGTACAGGGTTGCTGCCTGCCCTCAGCTTTCTACAAGGGGTGAACTCCAGTTCTTGGCCATGAGGGTCATGTCAGAACTGTTGGGAGAAGGAAGTGGTTGGGGCAGCTGGATCACTGGGATGTGTGGTTGTTGCTGTTGTATAATCTTAGATCCCAAACCTGGACAGTGGGAGGAAACCGGACTTTTATTCACTGACTAGGCTCTCAAGCTTCCAGGTGGTTTTGCGCTCTTCTCACCTCCCCCTGCTCTGCCTGCTCGTGCCCCCTTCCCCAGTACATGAGGCAGCACTGCACATGCTCAGAGCCTGCACTGGCTGGGACATTGTTTGGAGTTGGTGTGATAGGGTGGACTGTGCACAGAAGGGGCCCTTGGGAAATCTAAGCTCGATTTTCCACTATTCCTATAACCCTGTGATCTCAAACATGCCATTGCATTGCCCTGGGTCTCCGCTTTCTTGTCTTTCAAATGTTGGAGGTGGAGAAGATGGTGAAGGGCAATAGAGAGGCAGGAAGGAGGAGCAAATGATCACTTAGCACAAGGTCCTGCTACAGACTTACATGCCACTCAGAGTTGCTACCCTGATGACTTCATGTAACCTATGGCAGGGCCTTGTGGTTAAGGGTGTGGGCTGGGAAGCCAGACGTCCTCAGCGTCATTCCAACTTTATGCTTCCCAGTGAGGTAAGCTCTCTCAGCCTCAGCTTCCTCAGTTGTAATAAAAATAATGCCTTCCTCATGGGGTTCTTGTGTACATATAAGTATACAGTAAGTGACAATCACCATTATCTCCCTCATAGTCATGATGTATTTAGAGGTCAAGACAGCCTGCTTGAATTTGAATCTTGGCTTAGGTACAGTGAGTGATTTGGGCAACTTATTTAACCTCTAAAACTCACGTTCCTCATCTGATACTAGAAAATAATCATCATGCACATATTACAGAGTGGCTTTAGGTGCTAAATAAGGTCATCTACATAAAGCTCCTAGCACAGTTCCTCAATAATGTTAGCTCTTTAAGAAGAACTGTATTATTTTCCTGAATGTATGATCTTCTTCCTTGGGTTGGTGGGGTAGGTGTTTTGTTGGGGCGAAAGGCCATGTCTAACTTGTTAGCAAGAGCAAAGGAATGCAGAGGGACTGTATGCAGGAATGAAATTCCTAATCCTGCAGTCAGGCCCATTGCCCCAGGTTACACATCAGTGCTCTGCAGGTAAATCACTGATTAACCACAAATTCAGAGTCAGGGACTTTCACAGACAGTTCTTTCCCTCTCCCAACCCTGAGTGGCAAGGCCCTCGCTCACAGAAGATGCTTCTAGAGCTCCTACCCCTCCCTCTCCCCTCACCTCAGTGCGTGCTTACAGCTTCCCAGTACAAGCCCCAGCTTGGGCTCTTTTGGGGAAAGGCACAGCTTCAGGCCCAGGGATATTTGTACAGGGAGGAGGTGGAAGTAGTTTCTGGAGCTTGATTCATTACAGCAGCAATCTCGGTCAAACAGGTTCCTGCAACTTCGGGGAGGCCTCTTTGTTCTATTGTTCCAAAGAGCCAGACAGGCTTCCCCACAATCCTGGAAGGGGGCAGGTGAGGTGGGGAAGGAGCCCTCTGGAGTCTGGCCAGCAGGCTGCTGCCTATGGCAACTGCATCTCTGTTCACATAACACCAGGGATCCAATTCTGTTTGATTACAGCTTGTAAACCTTAGGCAATTGGCTTCCTTTGCTATTTGCTCCTCCGGGGCAGAGTGGTGGCCAGAATCTGTGGAAAACCCACTGAAACCACTCTGGCTTTTTTTGAGGGGGTGGAGACAAGGGCTAGATCATGCTGAAAAATGAACAGCCAACAGAGTGCTCAGATAATTCAGAATATAAATTTGGTTTTGATACCATGGAATAGTATTCGGCCCTTAAAAGGAATGATATGTGCAATATCATTGGGACATCTTGAAAACATCATGCTAAGTGAAAGATGTCACACACAAAAGGCTACATAGTAAATGATTCCATTTATATGAAATGTCCAGAATAGGCAAACTGTAGAGATAGTAAGTAATTCCTGCCTGCAGAGGTGGGTGAGAGGGAAATGGGAGTAACTGCTAATGGCTGTTTTTCAAAATATTCTAGAATTAGATACTGATTATGTTTGCACAACTTTGTGAATGTACTAAAAACCACTGAAATCTTCACTTTAAAAGGGTTACTATTATGGTATATGGATTATATCTTGATTTTACAAATTATATGATAAAAAATCTGGGTTTCACTCTGTAAGAAACTATGGAGGCTATTAGTGTATTGCCAAAAAAGGGAAGGAAAAGCTGGTCTGCCAGTGAAGAGTTTGGGGCTTGGTCTTGTTTGGTCATCTAACTCTCTAATCATCTGCCAGACAAATATTTATTGAGCACCTACCATGTGTCAAGACATTGTGCAAGAATCAGCTGTATATTGATGAACAAGGAGATCTGTTCACCCTTCATGATCTACCACTAACTGTGTTCTCTTGGGCAGTTTTTTTTTTTTAACTTCTCCAAATG
Organism: Trachypithecus francoisi; assembly: GCF_009764315.1. Taxonomy (NCBI): domain Eukaryota; kingdom Metazoa; phylum Chordata; class Mammalia; order Primates; family Cercopithecidae; genus Trachypithecus; species Trachypithecus francoisi. The sequence continues at coordinate 106,197,898 of NW_022681470.1, read as the reverse complement.
GCTGTTTCCTGATCTGTCCAGTGGAACCATCTCTATCTAGATCTCTCCCTGTGAGTGCATAAGAAACTGAGGTCCCCAGCAAGTACCATGAAAGTCTACATTCCCTTGTCTTTGGTTACATTCTGGGTTGTCTCAGGGTTTCCAAAATGCACTTCAGAATCTGTGCTTCCACTTTCTTTTGGGGACTCTCTATCTCACAGAGTACTGCCATAGGAAATTGCTACCTACAAAATTAATTTGCCTGCACTTCACTCTCCACTGGTGTTGAAAAGAATGAAACCAGAGAAAAGCTGTCCAAGTTCCAAAAACAAAGTTACAAATTCATTTACAGGGTCATCTTGCACATTTAAAATAAGCTGCTCATTTTCCCCAGTTCTCATTATTTAGGGGAATGTTTCCTACTTCACTTCCTAAGCACAGACAATATTTTATGGATCAAAGTATACATTTATCCTATTTTCAGGTAGAATTGTGGTTGATATAGGCTCGATGGCAAAATTGGTAAATAAATATTTAATGTGAACAGAAGTTCACACATGCACACACACACACCCTGTAAAGCTGGTATGTTTTAATATCCTCCCCAGTGCCCAGTGTACCTTTCTATGTTTGGGCAGCAAAGCAGAATGTTTGAGGTTCTTGAAAGCATCTCCAGAAGCATTTTATAAAATCAATTGGAGAAAAAAATAAAATCCCGCTAGGCTTCCCACACCATCAGCAGCCATGTTGAAGCTGACTTGCCCTCTGGCCCACTTCTGGTCACTGTGTACTACCCCAGGATAATGTAGCTCTTGTCACAAGACTCATTGTCCCTTCTCTGTTCTATAGATAAAATTTAAGACATGGTGAGATTAAAAATGATATGGTTTGGATCTGTGTTCTCCACCCAAATCTCCTGTTCAAATGTAGTCCCCAATACTAGAGGTGGGGCCTGGTGGAAGATGATTGGATCATGGGGGTGGTTTCTTATGGTTTAACACTATGCCCCACTTGGTGTGAATTCTCACAAGATATGGTTATATAAAAGTGTGTGGCACCTCCCCACCACCTTGGTCCTGCTCCTGCCATGTGAGATGTCTGCTCCTGCTTTGCCTTCTGCCATGAGTAAAAGCTCCCTGAAGCCTCCCCAGAAGCAGATACTGCCCTGTTTCCTGCACAACCTGAAGAACTGTGAGCCAATGAAGCCTCTTTTCTTTATAAATTACGCTGTCTCTGGTGTTTCTTTACAGCAATGTGAGAACTGACTAATACAATAAGATTTCCATTTGAGTTTCTCTTTTAGGTTCTGCATACCAATAAAACTACTGACATCAGCTGGTCTAAAAGGCTGAGCAAGGAGCTGACTTGTGGAATAATGCAGTTTCCACATCCTCATGATTTCATCCTCTTACCCAGATCAATCGATGACCCCAATTTTCCAGGCCCTCACCTTCCATGACCCTCTTAAAAACCCTTGCCCAGAACCCCTTGAAGAATTGGATTTGTGGCTTGAGAATCCCTCCCCTTACCCATTTGGCAACCTTGTGATTATTAAACTCTTTCTCTGCTGCAAATCCCACTGACTCAGTGTGTTGGTCCATTGCTGTGCAACGGTGTAGGAACCTGGTAGTCTATAACATTCTGATTTGTTCACACCTTTTCTTCTCTTAGCCATGTGCACAATTGAAAACAAACTCATACTTAATGGGTGCCACCAGGGGGTGCCCAATATCTTGCAGTTGCATTGTGGATGGGACGTGAGAGAAGAGAAAGGTGAGGGCTGACAAAGGTGAGAAATCGGTTCTTGCTAAAGTTGTAAAAGAGCAGATTGAAAATTTCCTACCTGGGTCACTCTTCTCTGCAAAGGCCACAATGTGGATCCCATTCAAATCATCTTCCTGTATGAGAAAAGAATCCAAAGTTACACTTCCAGCTGGAGGGTTCAAAGGACTGAGCCTGGGACAGGGACTCAGAAGCTGGAATGGAAACAAGAGAGGTAGGGAGAAGTGTGGAAGCGGGGATGAACACAGAGGCCAGAGGAGTACAGTGGGGCTCACATTAAGGAAGGAATGCTGAGGAGCAACTGGCAGGAGTGCATAGGGTTTGGACCAGGGACTCAGATAAATGAGTTTGCGAGACAGGAAAATATCAACCACACGTAAGACATTAGCACTAAATAAGCCTCACTCCTGTGGTCTGGTGATTCCGGGAGAGCAACAGCAAAAGGCAAAATGAAAAAGAATATGAGTCTGGTTTATGAGGAGATCTGAGGGCAACAATGGCTCTAGAGGCAGCTCAGTAAAAGCAGCTGTCGGTCTCTGTTTCAAGAATTTACCACTGGCAGATAGAGTCAGTGATGCACCAGATTATGGAGGCTTCTGAATGCTGTGGACAGATCCTGAAACTATCCCCAAATGGATGGCAGACAGGAATCACTGAGGTCAATTAGGATGTGGGCTGGTGTTGTCCACACAAGAATCACAGACAACCGTTGAGCTTCCCTATTAGGTCCCTGCCTATGGAACCCATGTAGTGTGTAGGGGACACTTTGCTGTCTGTGACCTCTAGGTGACTTCCTTGAAGTCCTTGCCCAGTCAGTATAGGCCTCCAATGCATTTCTGAGGCTGCAAGAATTGTCTGGAATTTGAATGTAGGGAAAGTTGAGGGTGTGTGACTGAGAAAAGTGGGTATAGCTGTGGGGGCAGGGGCAGGAAGAAGAACCTAAAGAGAGTATTTTAAGTCTATAGGGCAAACGAGGGGCATTTCATGTCTCTACACCCTGGACAGCAAAGACCCTATGCCTTGTGTCTCCTTTGCAATGATTATTTCTGGAGAAAGAGGAGCTGGAGCTTGGAAGGGGCTCTGCTGTCACAAATGTGATTCTCAGGAGACTTGGAGAGGAATATGTGTGAGAAAGAGGTACCTGGGGACAAAGCTGAGTGCATACTGATGATGAGACATGGGGAGAGGTATGCTTTGGGCACTCTGAATGTCATATCAGAATCATCCTATGGAAAAACCTCCAGGCGTCTCAACCTTCCCGTGATCTCTGTTTCCATTTCAATTGATTTTAATGCTGGTGCAATCCTATCTAAATGCTAATTTTTTTCCTTTGAGTTTGGAATGGACAAAACTTCCACAAATTCTAAGAAAGATTAAATGGAAAATATTATTATTATTAAAAACAAGAGAGTGGGCATTGCCTTGGTCAGATTCTCTGGGGAATTTAATTTTACAGATATACGCATGTGTGTGCCTGTGTGTGCCGGCTTATTACACCAATCCGACAGCAACCAGAAGGGGAGTCCGAGGTTTCACTGTTTTACATTTGCTATTATCGCCAGACAGAATATCCCAATCAGTTCTCATTAGGCTAGTCTGTGTCTCTGTCTCCTGCCATCAGATGGGAGTGAGCGCTGTTAACTCTGTGAAGCGGGCTTCATTTCTGTGTGCCCTGCTAGAACGCATTTGGAAATTGGCTTTAGAATTAAGAATCCATATTTGTTTTCTAGGAGGCTGCTCATAATACGGCTGTCACTCCCCAGACCCAAGATGGCCCCTGGAGGGAGCACTGTCACTAAGGGAAAGAGCCTGTCTCTGTGTGCGTCACAAAGATTCAGCACGCAGACCTGTGTTCCACATCTACAAGGAAGCAGGCCAGCCCTAGGTGCCAGGCATTTTCAAGTAATAAATTCACAGAGTAGGAACCCATGGGCAAGCCGGCAAGTCGGGCTTACTCAGTAAGAACCCAGCTTGCACAGGGGGGGAAGAGCTGTGCTGACTTCAGGGCTGGGAACCCCCAGGGCTTCTCTGAATCTCACAGCCTTTGCTACTCAGATCTCTCTTTTGGTCTTTAGGTTACATTGTCTTGGAAATTCTGTTTTTAATTGCATGAATCTTCCCTCCTCAACTAGATGGCAAGCTCACTGAAAGAAGGGATTATGCCTTAAAATAACAATTATTGAAGTGGCAACAATATCTGCTATTTGCTATTTTTTCCATACTTACTTTGTAAGAACATTATCTCAAAATCTCGTAAGAAAGTCTTACTCTTATTGAATGCTTGAAGAATCAAAGTGACTTACCTAAGGCCACAGAACTACTAGTGACAGAAAGGGGGATTCAAGCCAGTTCTGTCTGGCCCCAAAGCCCACTGTCTTGGTCCATTCAAGCTGCTATAACAACATATCAAAACCTGGGTAGCTTATAAACCACAGAATGTATTTCTCACTGTTATGGAGGCTGGGAAGTCAAGGCACTGGCAGATTTGGTGTCCGGCGAGGCCTGCTTTCTGGCTCAGAAACATTGCCTTCATGCTGTATCCTCACAGTGGAAGGGACCAGCTAGCTCTCTGGGGCCTCTTTTATCAGGGCACTAATCCCAACATGAGGGTTGAGCCCGCAAGACCTAATCACTTCCCAAAGGCCCCATCTCCTCACACCGTTACCTTGGGGGCTATGCTTCCAATGTATGAATCTGTAGGGGGACACAAACATTCAGACCACAGAACCTGTGCTCTTTCTTTCTCACCACCACCAGCAGAACAGGCTCCATGAATTTATTGCCCCCTGCAGGGTTTGCAGAAGATGTTGCAAACTTGGATCAATGGCTCTTAAGTTGAAAGAGGCTGGAAAGAGACCTGTATATAAAGTAACTGAGTGCAAGATTTCCCAAAGAACTGGAGATTTTAGAGTTACTTCAGTGAATCCCTTCCTTTGGATCCTCCAGCACTTTGTATGCCCCTCTGTTGCAGCAGTGAGCATACTGGGTTGGCTAGACTGTTTCATCTACTCAACCTGAGCTCCTAAGGACAGGACAGCAATGTTCATTTTTATAACCTCATTGCTTAGCACAGAGGTTCTTTTTAATGCCTATAGACTCAAAAAAGGAGTATGGCAATAAAAACCTTACTCACTGAAGAAAATTAGAAAATATTAGGTATACCAAGAAGAAACTATGCGTATCAATTAACTGCCAACCGCATATATCACCACTTAATATTTTACTCAGTTTCCTTCCAGTCTCTGTTGAATGCTTGTTCTCATGTTGAATGAAGAGATGCAAAGAAAAAATGCGGTTAAAATAAGCAGGCTCCCTATTTAAGGTACAATGGAGTGACCTAGATGCTTGTCTGGGGGTCTCTGACCCCATCTTGAAAGTATTTTGCTGTTGCAATAGAGGGAGGCTTCTTTTAGAAGAAACTGCTGACTCTCCTTCCCTGTGGGCAGTTCCCCAGGACTCTAGCAGGCCACTTGGCTAGATGGAGGGTGAAATCTCCAAGGGGAATGACAGATCAGCACCGGGTCTCTTTTTGACAGCTTGACATTCTTTGAGTATTTAAAATAAATAAATAGCTTTCCAATGTACACACAGCAAATATTACCAGGCACCAGTTTCTTTAGTAATCATATGTGAGGTGTTTTCTATGGCCTGCATCTTAAAAACCTGTACAATTAGAGAGAGAGAAAGATCAATAGTTGTTTTAGTCCTAGCTGGCTTTCCCATCTTATTTAAATACTTCTCAGTGTCTGGGGAAGTGGATGTTGAAGGTAAAGACTTTTCTTTTTCTTTCGAAACAGGGTTTCACTCTGTTTCCCAGGTTGGAGTGCAAGGGCACATCTTGGCTCACTGCAGCCTCTGCCTCCCAGGCTCAAGGGATCCTCCTGCCTCAGCCTCTCGAGTAGCTGGGACTATTGGCACGCACCACCACACCCAGCTAATTTTTGTATTTTTTGCAGAGACGGAGTTTCACTATGTTGCCCAGGCTGGTCTTGAATTCCTTGACTCAAGCGATCCGCCCACCTCAGCCTCCCAAAGTGCTGGGACTACAGACATGAGTCATGTTGCCTGGCCAGAGACAAAGACTTTGAAGTTCACTAGCTGGTCACTTTCCACAGCCATATCTGTGGTTTAAGTTGCTGTGGCCATGAGGCCCACAGAGATGCCACTCTTCAGAGCAGTGACCTGCTAGGGGCACAAGGAGAGGAGGAGGTATGGAAAGTGGCTCCTCAGAGGTCCTTTGGATGCACTGATTTTTGTTTCTCCCTTTCAAGGAAACAAAGGTGACACTGGAGGGGCCTGTCCTGCCTTCCCTCTCTAGTTGGAGACTTGAATGAGGGGCTGACTAGGTCTGGTTAGGGCTCCTGGGTAAGTCATGAGGCTGTTCCAGAATGGGGAGGGAAGGAATAAACCATTTCAGTTGCCCTTTTCTCTACCTGGTTAAATTCAATGCACTGCTCTTCCCCAAGTAGAGAACAATTCAATATGCACTAATGTGGAAAATATGAGACATCACCATTATTTTATATTATTGCAAGAGGCTGTATTTTATCTTATTCATTAAGTGAAAAGAAAGGAGAGAATGAGTTCCAATGAAACCAGACACTGAACTTCCTGTCTGAACATCTGCCTCTAATGTGTCAACAGGGAGTATTTCTGCAGCAGTGTGGGATATGTGAGGACAGAGGCTCCCCATCTACAAAACACCATGGTCTTGGGTGTGATACTGCTGTGACAAGAAGGAAAGAACTGGGAGAAGGGGTCCACAGTGTTATATTCCCTCCCTTCCTAGAACCTAGGTAATTGAGACGTGCCTCTTAGGAATAAAGACAATACAAAGAAAAAAACTGAAGATAAAGCCATAGCAGAAGAGAACATCAATAATGACTCTCAATTTAAAGTGGTATTTTGTGTCATGAAAGACAAAGACCAAGACCCTGTTCCAAATTAAAGGTGACTAAAGAAACATAAGCAGGCCAGGCATGGTGGCTCATGCCTGTAATCCCAGCACTTTGGGAGGCCGAGGAGGGAGGATCACCTGAGGTCAGCAGTTCAAGACCAACCTGACCAACATGGTGAAACCCTATCTCTACTAAAAACACAAAAATTAGCCAGGTGTGGTGGTGTGCACCTGTAATCCCAGCTACTTGGGAGGCTGAGGGAGGAGAATCACATGAACCTGGGAGGCAGAGGCTGCAGTGAGCCAGGATGGAGCCACTATACTCCAGCCTGGGTGACAGAGGGAGAATCTGTCTCAAAAAAAAATAAAAAGAAAAGAAAAAGAAACATAAGCAAATGCAAGTGTGGGATCCTGGATTGGATCCTGGGCCAGGAAACAGAGACATTTTTCTTTTGTAGTAAAGGACATTGGTGGGACAACTGGCCAATCTGAATAATGGTAATAGACTTCTTATATCAGTGTTAATTTCCTGATTTTGATAACTCTCTCTCTCTCTCTCTATCATCTATCTCTCTATGTATCTACATAGATAGAAGGCATCGTAAAATGTTAACATTTGGGAGATCTAGGTAAAGAGATAATGAAATTCTTTGTACTACTTTTGTACATCTGAAATTATTTTAGGGTAAAAAGTAAAAACAACATTTTTAAAAAAAAATTATTTTAAAGCACTATTATACCTTTTTGCTATCACCATTTTAAAATATATTAATAAGACTCTTTTTTTGAGACAAGGTTTCACTCTGTTGCCCGGGCTGGAGTGCAGTGGTGCAATCACAGCTCACTGCAACCTCTGCCTCCCAGGGGAAAGTGATTCTCTTACATCAGCCTCCCAAGTAGCTGGGACTACAGGCGCCTGCCACCATATTCAGTTAATTTTTGTATTTTTTGGTAGGAGCGGGGTTTCACCATGTTGGCCAGGCTGGTCTCAAACTCCTGACATCAAGTGATCTGCCCACCTTGGCCTCCCAAAGTGCTGAGATGACAGGCGTGAGTCACTATGCCCAGCGATAAGACCGTTTTAATATCTTTGAAAGGTTTAAATGTTAGGAAAGTTTGTTTCTATTGTGCTGAGTTGTGATTAAATAGTCCACTCCTCTGGACTGGATTATTTACCCTTTGGTATCTTGTGAAATGTTTGCTTTACCTTCAAACATCCAAGTAAGTTACAGACCAGTAAAACAGTGTCAAGTTACTCCCTGGTTCTGTTCATCCATCACTTCAAAGAATTAAATAGATAAATACTTCCATGTTAATTCCTTTCTCCTCCTCCCCATCCCTCACCCCAAATGGCCCCTTGTGGGGACGTAGTCACTCTGGGGAGGCATTCTGCAGAGAACACCAGGTTTGGCTCCAGATGGCCTGTATTTAAGTTCCAAGAACTAATGGTTATTAGTTGTGTGTCCTTTAGTGATTAATCTGTATGAGCACTAGTTTCTGACTATGTAAGATGGGGCTGAAATAGTACTTGGTTTTTGTTTGTTTGGGGGGACAGAGTCTTGCTGTGTTGCCCAGGCTGGAGTGCAGTGGCATTATCATGGCTCACTGAAGCCTCAAGCTCCTGTGCTCAAACAATCCTCCCACCTCAACTTTCCAAGTAGCTGGGACTACAGGTATGCCCCCTATGCCCAACTAATTAATAATACTTCTTCTACATCACTTTCTAGAGCTGTTGGAAGATCCAAATAAAAGGATGCATGAAATGCTTTGAAAAATGCTCCACAGCCTTTGTTATTTATGAAATTCTGTACAAAGCTGAGGTGTGGGTTTGGGGTTTATCTCCAAGGCCCTCCATCTAACACTATTTGAGCTGCCTGACATATTATCCATGACACAGACCTAGAGGACAAGTTGGCTCAGCTGCTTGCCAGTGCCTTCAGTTGATATTTTTTAAAAAACAGCTACCATATTCTGAACTCTTCATATCATTCATCCTTATAGAAAGTCCCAACTCTAGATAAGGAAATTTAGACAGCTCAGAAAGGCCACATGACTTGACGTAGGACACAAAGCTACTAGGTGGCAGATTCTGGACCTGAACCCAAGTCTCTATGACTTTGTAGCCTGAGTCCCTTCCACTGTGTTACTGTGCGGCTCTGGTGGTCAATGAACAGAAGCTATAGTCACTGTGGGAAATGAACTAAGAGCAATTTTTTTTTTTTTTTTTTTGGAGACGGAGTCTCGCTCTGTTGCCCAGGCTGGAGTGCAGTGGCCGGATCTCAGCTCACTGCAAGCTCTGCCTCCCGGGTTCACGCCATTCTCCTGGCTCAGCCTCCCGAGTAGCTGGGACTACAGGCGCCCGCCATCTCGCCTGGCTAGTTTTTTGTATTTTAGTAAGAGACGGGGTTTCACCGTGTTAGCCAGGATGGTCTCCATCTCCTGACCTCGTGATCCGGCCGTCTCGGCCTCCCAAAGTGCTGGGATTACAGGCTTGAGCCACCGCGCCCGGCCCCTAAGAGCAATTTTGCCTAGTGAGTAGTACCAAAGAGGCTTAGATTGATCCATGAAGAACTGTGTTTTAATTGAGCATGATGTTGTCCATATTTTTGTTTTGTTTTGTTTAAAACAGTGTCTCGCTCTGTTGCCCAGGCTGGAGTGCAGCGCCACGATCACAGTTCACTGCAGCCTTGACCTCCCAGGCTCAAGCAATTCTCCTGCCTCAGCCTCCCAAGTAGCTGTAACTCCAGGCACATGCCACCATGCTCAGTTACTTTTTGTATATTTTGTAGAGATAGATAGGGTTTTGCTATGTTGCCCACGCTGCTCTTGGACACCTGAACTCAAGTGATCCCCCACCCCAGCCTCCCAAAGTGCTGGGATTACAGTTATGAGCCCTCGTACCCAACCTGTCTGTGTTTCAAATACTCACCTAGACATCCACCTCAGCCAAATAAAGCTTGGTTTGAGTTTAGGGACTTAATCTAAGAAGCACTGCTCTTGGGGACTATACTCATCTCTACAAGGCAAAGATAATTTGCCTCTTCCTTACCCATGTTTCAAACATTTCTTCTGGGCGCAGGCGACGTAGAGTGGGTCTGGAAAAAATAAAGGAGCTTCTTGAGTAGGGGTCACTGTGGCAGATACGGCAGCCACAGCATCGTGAAATGTAAAATGAGATGCTAGTTCCTTTAAGGCATGGAGAACCCTAAAAACCCACTTATCTCCTAAGGAAACAGACCAGCTCTACTCTACTGTGTCAGACAGCAAGCTGGACCTAAGCCACTCAGCCTTTTCATAGACCCACTGATCCAAGGATTACAAAGTCTGTTACAAACAATGGGTCAGAGGGCACAGGGTCAGCTCATTCCCAGGGCAAGATGCCATTTCCCTCCTCACAGATAGCCACCACTCCAGAGAGCCCACAGCAGGCCTGGAATGAGAACCCTGAGGGGGAAAACAGGAAATCTTGGATTTTGTAGGTTAAAACTGCCTTTGTTTTATCATCTGGGGTATCCATTGAAAGTCCTTTAGGGATATTTAGGGGAGCAGATAGGATCTATATTTTGCTCATAGTTTCATTTCTTTCCGAATATTGGCAAATAGTGCTGGACATATTAATATTTGTTCCTCCAAGTACTGCCTTCCTGAAGGAACTAGGACTGTCCAGGTGAGGGCGATCACAGTACTCCAGGTAAAATGAACACACATGTGCACATGTCAGGTAGGATAGATGGACAAGCCAGTGAGCACACTACCATGTTCCTTTTTCCCATATCATTCCTCCCTCAAGAGCAGGGGTCAGAAGACTACAGCTGGTGGGACAAATTCAGCCAGGGCCTCCTGTTTTCCTAAATAAACTTTGACTGGGACACAGCCACACCCATTTGTTTATACATGATCCATGGCTGCTTTCATGCCACAGCCGCAGAGTTAAGTAGTTGCAACAGACACCATCTGGCCCACAGAACCTGAAAGATTTACCATTTTACCATTTTGTTCTTTACAGAAAAGGTTTGCTGATTCATGCTACAGCTACACTAAGTGGTATCAAGCATTCCTCTCCCAGAAGTCCTATGCATAGAGTGTTCATCTTTGGCTAAGTTACTTAACTATTGAGTCCAATTCTTTGATCTGTAAAATTGGAATAATAATTACCCTGTAAGGTTGGAGATTAGATAAAATAGTTTCCCTAAAACACTGGGCATGGTTATTGGTATACAGGAATTTTCACTAAATTGCTATCATTTCTAGTACAGAATTTTATTTATATCTTGCCCTGGCTTTGAGGGGATTTGCTGACTGAGGGATTTATCAAACCCTGCTTGCAGGTGCAGACTTACATTCAGAAGTAATCATGTCCCTGCTAGTCATCACTGATCAACAAAGCCATACTACTGAGTTCTGTACTGCTGGGGTACTAACTAGGTTGTTGCTCTTGGCAGGTCTGAAATGGTAGCACAGAGAGGCTCCTCTCCATTCCCCAGATCCCAGGCCCCCAGCCCCCGCATGCTATCTCAGGCACCTTTGGTGTTCCTTCACAAACTCCACAATCTCCTCTTCTGTGTAAGGTTTGTTGGGGATGGCAATGGGCTCATCCATAAATGGCTCATAGAAGTCAACCTCATTCATCTTCAAAGATAATTTCTTTGCAACCTGTAACCATTAGAAATAAGACAAAGTTTATTTAGATGCTAGTCTAGAATAGCAATGTGTTGTCCATCTAAGATAAGTGTGTATGTTTTCTGGCAAAGACATAAAAACAAATGTACAGTTTTAACTTCAATGCTGAAGTGATAGGAACTCATCACTCAAGGCCTGGCTAGACCAATCTTCTTTTGTGATCAAAGAAGGAAAGATAGGAAGGAAAAAGACTTATCTAGCAAATGGAGGTCAGGCCGGGGCAGGGAGCAGTTGAGATAAGAAGTGGGAAGTTTAATTCTACAATCACCATCACTCTACTGCATTTGCCAGGGCTGGATGGGAAGCAAATGCCATTGGAGCATATTTACTATCCTGGGTTGTGTGGTTTTAATGGAACCAATGTTGATAAAACAAGCAATTGATGGAGATCCTTAAGGCATATAGGTACTCAGAATCAGAACCCAACTCATTAGCCTGTCCTTGATTTGCTCATAACCCTAATTGCTATTTAGGTTGAAGTGCTGGCCCTACAGTTAAATCTCTCAGTACCCAGTTTGCTTTGTGGTTTGTCAGACTTTGGGAGCTGCCCAGTTTGTCAGCAGTCATGAGGTGACTGACCATCTTGCTTTGCTCTGGTTGGAAGGGCTTCCTGGGATGCAGGACTTTCAGTACTAAAACTTGGACAGACCCCAGTAAGCCAGGATGATTTGCTCATCTTACAACAGATAAGGAGCTCAGAGAGCCAGCCCATAGCCTGGAAGACATTTTCTCTCTGGATTAAAGCAGCCACATGTTCAGTGTGTTGTCAAGGCAGAATGGTTGCTGTTTGCCTGCACGGCTGCTGAACTCAGGACCTCTGTTTGTGAAATTATTTGAGAGGCCTGGAATGTGCAACGCTCTATAGAAAACCAAATGCCATTCTTTTCTAGTTCAGAGCTGTGGTTCAAGAAAGCACAGGGATGAACAGTGGTTCTCTTGAAGCTGAAGAGGAACTGCCCAAGAGCCGATGCTCTGTGGTGGTAACCCATAGTGCCGTGACCCAGGCCGGCTGCAACTAACTGGGGAAGAGGAGGAGCTGGGTATTGCATAAGCTCTTACACAAGGAGGTCCATTCTGAGGAAACACTGATATCCATATCGTTTTTGTCATCAATTGCTATTAATTCCAGGTCACTATATTCCGAAAGGCATTTTATATAGTACTTAAGGGAAAGAAATTCCAGCATCCTACTCAGAGATAAAGAAAACAGGCCATGTTTTCTTTTTTGTTGTCAGGTTAATTTTAAGAGAGGGAGACATGGAGTTTTTTCTAACTGCTTTTCCATCTTCTCAGGGGTAGGGGGGTGATATAGATGAGCGGGTGATGAAGCAGGGAACCAGAGTAGGCTAGAAAATGACATTGAATTCTGGTTTTCTGAGTTCACTTACTATATATCCTAGGAATCAGAAGACTGTTTCCATGAAAGGAGAAGTGATCAGAATGAAAACAGTAATAATAACAAACATATGGAGTGCTTATCATGTGCCAGGCACTGCTGCCAGGTGTTTTAGGTTGATTCTTTGTTTAATTCTCACTTTGATTGTATGTGGTAAGAATGATTATTATATTTATTTTACAAATGATGAACCTGAGGCACAATTTGGGTAAGAAATTTGTCAGGATCATATATCTGGAGGGAGTAGAGCCAGAAGTCAAACCCACCGGTGGTGGTGGTAGTCTCCAGTTCCTGAATGCCAATGTCTGGGGCCACAGTGCTGTCTATGAATGTAAAAATTGGATTGTCGCATCCTTAATTTAAGTCTTGGAAATGCTGAGTAAAATTTTCCAGGGATCTCTTCACTGTCTCCCTACCACCATCATGGAGTGCTCTCATCTTGTATCTCAGAGAATTCCTCTCTTTCATTTTTTTTTCTTTTTTCTTTTTCTTTCTTTTTCTTTTTTTTTTTTTTTTGAGATGGAGTTTTGCTCTTGTTGCCCAGGCTGGAGAGCAATGGCACAGTATCGGGCTCACTGCAACCTCCACCTCCCGGGTTCAAGCGATTCTCCTGCCTCAGCCTCCCGAATAGCTGGGATTACAGGCACAGGCCACCACACCCGGCTAATTTTTGTGTTTTTAGTAAAGATGGGATTTTGCCATGTTGGCCAGGCTGATCTCGAACTACTGACCTCAAGCGATCCACCTCCCCCCTCAGCCTCCCAAAGTGCTGGGATTACAGGCATGAGTCACTGCGCCTGACCCCCTCTTTCATTCTTATTATTCCTGTCTTGGATGGTAAGGACTGAAGGGGATTTGATTGGTTGAAGCTTTTCTTCATTCATTTATTCAGTAAGTATTTAGTGGGGCCTACTGAATCCAAGGCGTTATTCCAGGAGGAGATCTGGTTCATGGGTATTACCATTATATAAGAATGAATTATATTATTAAGAACCAAATAGATCCATAAAAATGAATTCTTTCACGCTTTTATTTGTTAACTAGTTGGAATAGATTTTAACAAAGATAAGAAAACTACAAAGTACAATGCCGATTTTCTGACAAGTGCATGTGTATGAATTTTGATACAGGTCATTTTTCCTCCAGTTCGCAAGCCAGTTTGGTTGTTGCCAGTGAAACCAACTCAAGTATTAGGTTGGTGCAAAAGTAGTCGCAGTTTTTGCCAAAAGTAGTGGTTTTTGCCAGTACTAAATTTAGGTCTTCCCAACATCTATCTTCTCCACTAACTTTGTTTAGTCACAGCTCCCTTTGGCTCCAGTGTGATTTTAAAAAGAAAGTGATTTTTCATCTCATTGTTCACTCAGACAGAGAAAGGAACAGGTCAGTGGGAGGGGATGTGGGATTATAAGAACTGATATTTTTCAGGCTGTGAGGTACAGCAGAGTGGAACCATCCTTGGCCCTCTGACACTTTCTTGCTCTAACTGCTTCTTCAGAGAGGTTGCCTTCTTGTGGCTTGATTTAGGATTAGTATCAATAGATCAGTACTGGTCCCAAACCTGAACACCCTTTTAATTCCTTGGGAGGCTTTCAAAAACGCAGATTCCCAGACACTGCCACAACCCTAAAAAATTAAAATTTCCAGGGCTGGGACCCAGAGACTAATGGTTTCAAAAACTTGTCAGAGGATACTAATATGGATAGTGGTTGGGAACTACTGACTGCCAAATTTACATCAGCAGCCATGACATCTCACCCTCTTTACAGTCCTGCAACTCACATGATGTATTTATTGGTTTGTTTACTTCGTAATTTTCTGTCTTTCCATCTTCTCTTTCCCACACTAAACTTTAAATTCTAAAGGGCAGGAATCTGCTTTGCTCAATGTTGTGTCCCTGGCACTGAGAAGAGTGCCTGGCACGTAAAGGGCACTCAATAAATACTTGTTGAGTGAATGAATGACTGAATTAATTAAAGACATTTCCAGTTGAATGTTTCCCCAACTTTTAGAAAATAGAATTCATAACTCCATCTCATGTTTCTCAATAGATTCTTCTTCCTAGATTTCCTAATGTTTTCAGTAGCTTCATAATTTTTGCTGTCTTGATGCCAAGACTTGCTATCTTAAGTTATTTTGAGGCCTTCTCTCACCACCTCATCAATGGCCAGATCTTTTTGTTACATCCACTTTTGCTAGTGCCAGTTGTTTTTTGCATTTTTGTAACTGCATTAGTGCTTTCTTGTCCCTTGACTCTCCTAGTTTCAGACCTCAACAAAGCACCTCCAGGTCTCTCTGAGATTCCCTAGGGTGTGTTGTACAAACAGGTCCTTTCAGCCACTTCACATTTATTACTTTTCCCCTCTTCTGTCCTAGCACTCCCTGCTGGACACCACTGAGGCTCTACTGGGTGCAGTCATGCCTTCTGAACCCCACCATCTCCCCTTGGACACCCTCTCCACCCCAACTGACGGGTGCAAGTTCTTAAGCACCAAATGGCATCAGAGTCCTCTCAGTGCTCTCTGCTCTGTGTGCCTTTGTCTTTTTAAATGTTCTGAAATCCAACAAGGCTACGTGAACGCTGGAACTTGTGACTCAGTGTCCTACAGAGTTTTTAAAAAGCATCTCTCTGAATTTTTAATCATAGCCTGACCTCATATTTTTCATGGGCCACAGGCAAGAAGCTATACAGTTGCACTAGGAGGCACTTCTATAAACAGATACTACACTGAGCTCAACGTTGAACCACCCCTCTAAAAACTAAGGCTTTGTTGCTTGGCCAAATTAATTGGCCTGCCTCTCTCTTCCTTCAGCTGGATTCTTACCCAGGAGCCACTTTAGCCACACCTAGTCCATCAGAACCAAATGTCCCATCAGAACCATATGTCAGTAATGGATTCAGTTTCGGCTTCTCTGTTCCTCCCTTTCTCTACTAATATCCTATCCAAGCCTCCCACTTCCTAGGCCTAGATGACTGCCTTCTTATGAACAATGGTGCTCATAGCTGGCTAACTACTACTGACTGCTTCCTGTGTGCCAAACACCAGTCACGCAGTTTGCATATACTGCTTCTTTCTCTGGAGTAAAGTAGGACAGAGCACTGACTTTGAAGTTAGGCTGGTCTGAGATTATAGCAAGCGTCTCAACTCAGTAACTACACGACCATGAAAAAATCACCTAATCTTTCAGCACCTCAGTTTCATCCTCTGTAGAATGAGGATACTAATTCCTCCCTTATGTGAGTGTTGAGAGGATGAAGTAAGAAAATCCATGTTAACTTCTTAGCACACACTCTGGCACAAAGAGATTTCTTAGTACAGACTCTGGTACATAAAATTTTTTTGAATATATTATTTTTTATATTCTTATTTTTTGAGAGAGGATCTCACTCCATTGCCCAGGATGGAGTGCAGTGGTATGATCACAGCTCACTGCAGCTTCAACCTCTTGGGCTCAAGTGATCCTCCCAGCTCAGCCTCCCGAGTAGTTGGAACCACAAGTGTGTGCCACCACACCCAGCTAATTTTTGTATTTTTTGTAGAGATGGGGGTCTCACTATGTTGCCCAGGCTGGTCTCCAACTCCAAGGCTCATGCAATCCATGCCCCTCAGCCTCCCAAAGTGTTGGGATTACAGGTGTGAGCTATGGCACCTGGCCCATAACAGACACTTAATACATGATAGTTTTTAAAATATTCTTGCTCGAGATCCTTCCCAACTATAATACAACTAATTAGAATAAACATTCTTCAAGTTTAGATTATAATACTTGGATTATAGATGACTCTTCTGGATCATAGGCTTGAAGACAGGGCCACGTCCACAGAAGTGGTTCATCATATACAAGAACTGAACGCAGTCTCATCCCACCATGCCCCTTCCCTGCTCCAGCTCACTGGCTTCCTCTCGTATTTTACAGAACACTTGCTTGAACTCATCACAGAGGAGTTCCCATTCTACTCCCCATCCTGACCCAGTAGAAGGGGAAGTATGCAACCCCAGGAAGGGAGAGGATACCCGCTAAGGAAAAAGGAAGCAGTGGCTCAGTGGGCTGGCACACTCTGGGCCCACACACTTCCTATCTCAGTGTATGAGAAGATAAGGGTGGGCCATCAGTTTTCCTTGGATGTTTTTAAAAATATTCTTACATCCTCTGAATTAGTCATCTTTGTACTCATCTTAAATCCAGTAGTGATTTAGTGATATAATTCTTAACCCTTCTAGAGAAAGAGGCAAGGGAGGATAGTTAATGTTGCTACAAGAAAAGAAAGAGTGGTGGCAAGTTCAAACTTTAATTCTTCATGCCTACAAAACTGTTCACATTGGGGTTTCGTAGGTACTTACCCCTTTGTCAAAGGTGGCAAAGAATTTGATGTAAGGCTGGAAGTGTTCAGCTGCTTCTTCAAAAGCCTTGTAGTCTAAGGGGAAAAACAAAGATGAAGGGAGAGACATTTTCAAGATGCACACTGAAGAATCTTCTTTTCAAATGATGTAGAGAGTAGAAAGTCAATTAATCCTGATGGGATAATAACTTAGTAGATATTATTTAGATAGGTATTATTTAATATTATTTAAACCCATAGTTCCCCACAAGAAGTTGGAATTGACTGGCATTCAAATGCCCAAGAGAAGACCCCTTCACCACACTTTTATGAACTGCAGGTAGAAAGCAGGAAACAGAGGGAAATGGGAGGACAAGAGAGAGAAAAAGACGTGTAAAACTCCAAACTGAAATAAAAAGGCCTTTCACTCTAACTCACTGCTACTTATAATCATGCCCTCTAGAGACAGTGCAGTTTGCCAGAATAAATGAGCCCTAAGTAAGAAGGAAATTCATCTCACTGTGTAAAGTAACCTCAATCACAAATGACATCACAGAAGTATTTTCAACTACTTAATGGAAGTACCCCTGTTGCTGAATTCTAGTTTTCTTCCCCTTTTTTCATTTTAAAGGCTTCTTCTTTATTCTGATGCCTCAAGAGGATTTCTTAAACTTAAGCCCTTGATTCACTATGGTCTCAAGCTTGAGTCCACACTGGCCGAGACAGTATGACATCAGGTGAGTGTGGGAGTGCTGTACTTTGGTCCATCTGGGGAGTTACTTGGGAAAGACATTTGTACTCAAGCCTTAGTCATGAGGGTGATGGTGATTGTGGTGGTGGTGGTGATTATGAATAAATGCTGTAAGCCTGAGAGTCAATGAGCCTGTGATTTATTCTTAACAAGATTAACTTCTTTCCATTTCATGGAATTCCATTTCCCTTAACCATCAGAAGTATAAGGCTTTGTTAGACCATGCAGAATTTACTAAGATTCTATCGAATTTTTTCTAGAATAATGTGAATTCAGAGGATCCCAAAATGAATAAGACAAAAATACTGATCTTCCAAAGCTCTCGGCCTAGCGAGGGCTATAGATCCTTTAAAGAATCAAAATGCAGTGTGATAGTTGTTACCACAGAGGTGAGTGCTGCAAGCACAGGTGAGAGAGGGGTTGGAAAGCCATGAGAATACTTGCACATACTGATACACACTCACACTAACTTGTCCTCATAAAAGTAAGTGGGTAGTCAGAAAAGATCTCCTGTAACCTCATAGCTGAGGCTGAGAATTGGGTAGAGGTGAGAAGATGGCTGAGAGTATTTTTTTTTTTTTTTTTTTTTTGAGACAGACTCTTGCTCTGTCACCCAGGCTGGAGTGCAGTGGCATGGTGTCAGCTCATTGCAAGCTCTGCCTCCCAGATTCACACCATTCTCCTGCCTCAGCCTCCCGAGTAGCTGGGACTACAGGTGCCCACCACCAAGCCCGGTTAATCTTTTGTATTTTTTAGTAGAGACAGGGTTTCGCTGTGTTAGCCAGGATGGTCTCGATCTCCTGACCTCGTGATCCACCTGTCTCGGCCTCCCAAAGTGCTGGGATTACTGGCGTGAGCTACCGCGTCCAGCCAGCTGAGAGCATTTGAAGAATGAATGGAGTGAAGGTAAGGAAGTAGAATGGCTAAAGCAACACCTAAGTCACCTGTGTCTAAAGCAGCAATGGGCTCTATCAGAATCCTCTGTCCCCTCTTTTCCAATCCCCATGTCCCTGATGAATTTCTCCTCCCCTCTATGAACTCTCACCCTGATGGAAAGAATGGCTTAGGCCTGTGTCAGGAGCCTCCCTTCCTCTCTTGGAGAGCTGGTCTACATCACTTTAAGACTAAGAATAAAGCAAGGTGACCTCCGGACAGGTGATTCAAAATGTAGCTTGACTTTTAGCCTCGGCCAAACAGCAGTTGCTTTCCAAGAAGCCTCCTCTTGTCTTCTACTATGTTGGAACTCAGGTCATGTCTAGGCTTTCCCTGCCTCTTGACCAACCTAACCTGTTCCTGGTCCCTTCCAGTCAGACTCCCCTCCCACTTTCTTTGATGACTCTTTGGCTTCTGGAATAGGCTCCTGAACGTTTAGTTCCCAGCCTCCAGCTTACTACAAGCTTATCTTAGCATTTTCTCTCCTTTCTTCCCCCCCTCTCAGGGTTGTGCATACTAGATATTAGTGTCACAGATTTTAGTAACTGGGTGTGGTTGATGGCACCAGTTAGAAATGCTGACCAGAAATGCTTGGAATAATATCATCGGTCTTACAAAGAAGAACCAAACCAAGTTGTTGAGGATGAAACATTCAAAGAAGTAGATAAACATGTCAAAATAGATTCTGAAAGCACTGCGCAAGATAAGTGTACACAATTAAATGTATAAACGTTGTAGTGTATAAATTCAATACACAGTTAAGTGTGTAAACTCTGAAGTCAGATTTTGAATGTCCAGGTTCATGTATTGATAGTGCAGCTACAATGACAAGGAAGTGTAAAGGCTTTGCATCAAGTTCTTTCTGAAAATCTTGAGATTCAAATAATATTTATTCAGAGAAAAAGGTCATCATATAAAGGTTTGCTTGTGAATCTGCATTCCACAAAAAGGTTGTTATTTTTAAAAAGTGACTCCAATAACATTCAAATCTGTATAACTCCTTCTCTTTATAGCTTTTGGTGAAGAAATGGGTTCAGGAGACCTCTCCCTGCTCTTTCATCCTAAAGTGGGCTAACTGGGCAAGAATTTTACAAAGAGTTAATCAGCTAAAAAGTAGATTTTAAAATATGCTATGAATTATACTTACTTTGAAAATATTCTGAGGAATCATTATTGGTTTCAAAAAAGGCTAGACCTTGCTAAACACCTACCTGAATGTACATAATTGAAAATTGCAAGGACTACTTGAAATATGTAATGTACTAACAAAGTCTATAAATTAAAAAAAAATTCAACCTTAAAAAAAGGTTAAAATGATTCACTAGCAATTTTATTAAATTTTAAGAATCATTATTAAGATCAGTAGAGCAATATCTATGTATTCCTAAGGAAAAGCTTCATTATTATTTTGAAATATTGATGATATAAAAATTTAATTAGGATTTGTAATCCTTTCAAATTCATTCAAATTATTATAAGAAATATGAACATTATATTTGTCAATGAAAATAAAAGCAATAGCTGTCAGATTGAACTAAGTGCCCTTGAAGGACACTTTAGAGATGGAATTATCTGAATTATGTCCAGCGGCAAAAAAAGAATGCTCATCAGTCAAAGAAAGAGCAGTCCGGGCGCGGTGGCTCATGCCTGTAATCCCAGCACTTTGGGTGGCCGAGGCCGGTGGATCACCTGAGGTCAGGAGTTCGAGACCAGCCTGGCCAACATGGTGAAACCCCGTCTCTACTAAAAATACTAAAATTAGCCAGGCATGGTAGCGGGCACCTGTAATCCCAGCTACTCAGGAGGCTGAGGCAGGAGAATCACTTGAACCCGGGAGGCAGAGGTTGCAGTGAGCCAAGATCATGTCACTGCACTCCAGCCTGGGCAACAGAGTAAAACTAGGTCTCAAAAAAAAAAAAAGCTATATTCTTGAGGCAAGCATAAGATTCATATTCAAATTATTTTTTAAATTGGAAACTTTTTTACAATGCAATATGTAATATATTTCATATTACTTTGTACACTATACTAGCCATGTGATAATGGGCAAGTTAATTGCACCTTTCTGTTCCATCCTTTCATCGTCATTAACATGCAGATAATAATGATAACCACCTCACAGGCTTGTTGTGAGAATGAAATTAAGGCATCCATATAAGCTCCTAGCATAGGCCCTGGCATATGAAATGTGTTAATTAAATAGTGTTATTATGATGATTCATCTAGGCGGGGGAAGACGCCAAGGGTATTGAAAGGTGTGCTCTTTATCCTAACCTTGGTTTTGCTTCCCTCTTATCTGCCATCCTGAGCTACATGGATGAAGAGGATAGAGGAACATAAAGATGGAAACAAATTGAGACAGAGGAACTGAAAAGGAAGGGGCAGGAGAAGCACCCCAGAGTAGTCAGGACTGACATGGAAATGTATGAACTAAAATAAAATTGCCTAAAGGAGAACTGGGGCAAATCTCCCTGGTTAGTCACCTCCCTCTAGCACTTTCATTTTAAGCACAGTAAATGCAGGTTTTAATGAAGCAAATGAAAAGAGGGTTAAGTTGGGACATGGGAGACAGAAAAGGAAAGGGTTGTTGATGAGGTGACTAAGGATGCTAGTGGGCAGACTGTTTAAAGAAATGGGTTTGCAAACAATTTCAGAATATTTTGGGGTTCCCAGAAATAGTCATAAGCAGCCCACATTTGCACTTCCTACTTGTATGAATGTTACCAGAGTTATGCTCACCCCCTCTGATGCTTTTCCTCTCTCCAAGGCTGAGATACCAGAAAAAAGCCTACCTCATTGGGGCCATGTTGCCAAAGCAGTTTTTAAATAAGTACAGTACTCAAGTGCTTACTCCTCCTGGTCCCTTCTCCCTGCTCTTCCTGACTCATCCCACCACCGTCTCATCCCTATACGCGCTGTGGTGATATTATCATAGGTCCTGTGTCCACCCAAAACCTGGTCACAAAGCTTTCAAAGGGAATATGCCCAAGGGTGTGGCTGCACTATGACAGGCAGCCTTGGTGGTCAGCTGTGGGCTTGGCCAGTGATTTTTCACATTCTGTAGCTGCTGCAAAGCCCATTCCTACCCCAATTTTCCACTCATGCTTTCCAATTGACTGCAAAGCTCTCCAGCTGGTGACCATAGGAGCTGCCAATGCCAGGGAGACAGCCCATTGCTTGTCCCATTGTAGGAGAAAATCCGACTGGGAGGTGGGTAGGCAGGAAAAGTGGAGAAGGGTTTTTCTCTCTTTTGTAGAACACTCAGTCTGCTTTAAAAGCAGAGGACCTGTCCCCACCTTAATATTCTTTCAGTTTTCCTGGCTGTTTTGTACAATGTTTGCACATGTACTCCACTGTGTTAGGCTCAGGAAGGATTCTAACCTCCATTCTACCAGCAAAGGAGATGCTGAAGACCCATCCTCCTTTGGGGTAAACTGACATAGCTTGTTTGGAATCTAGCTTTTAGACTCATAGGCTGGGGTTGGCAGACAACTTACATTCTGAGTCCTCGCTCTTGAAAAAGCCGATGAGTTTGATGTGGTCCTCAATGCGTTCGAAGGCTTGGACTTCCAGTTTGCTGCTGATGATCTCCACTGGGTCTTCAATTAGCTGAAATGCCACACACACACACACACACACACATGTTCAAACAAGAGATTTCCTTCTTCACTGGGGAAACAGTGCATTGGAGGGAAGTTGTAGCGGACTTTGTGGTTGGTGCTTCAAATATCTATTCCATTCTCCCCACAGTCCCGCAGTGAGCATACCAGCAGTACTTTCTGAGAAACAGACCTTAACTCAGTGAGATGATTGGTGGGGGCAACCTACTCCTTTTGCCAGTTTTAAAAAACATTTATTTTTAATTGTCGATTGACAAATTATAATTGTATGTATTTATTGGATATAAAGTGTTGTGATGATCTATAAATACGTGAAATAATTAAATCAAGCTAATTAACTTATCCATCACCTCACATACTCATCATTTTTTGTGGTGAGAACATTTGAAATTTACTCTTTTAGTGATTTTGAAATGTGTAATACATATTATTCACTGTATTTACCATGCTGTACAATATATGTCAAAGAAGAAAATCTTATTCTTCCTATCTAATTGAGGCTTTGCACCTTTTGACCATCATCTCTCCATTCTCACCACCCCTGGCCCCCTTCCAGCCTCTGGTAACTACTCTCTGCTTCTTTGAGTTCTTGTGTTCTAGATTCCACATATAATAAGTGAGAACATGTGGTATTAGTATTTCTGTGCCTAGCTTATTTCACTTAGCATAATGTTCTCCAATTCCATCTGTATAGTTGCAAATGATATTTCTTTCTTTTTAAAAAAAAAAAAGCTGAATAGTATTTCTTTGTGTTTATATACACCACACCACATTTTCTTTTCTTTATTTTGTCTTTCTTTTTTTTTTTTTTTTGAGACAGAGTCTTGCTCTGTCACTCAGGCTGGAGTGCAGTGGTGCGATCTAGGCTCACTGCAAGCTCCGCCTTCCGGGTTCACGCCATTCTCCTGCCTCAGCCTCCCGAGTAGTTGGGACTACAGGCGCCTACCACCACGCCTGGCTAATTTTTTGTTGTTGTTGTTGTATTTTTAGTAGAGACGGGGTTTCACCATGTTAGACAGGATGGTCTCAATTTCCTGACCTCGTGACCCACCCGCCTTGGCCTCCCAAAGTGCTGGGATTATAGGCATGAGCCACTGCGCCCGGCCATATACCACATTTTCTTTATCCATTCATCTGCTGATGGACATTTAGGTGAATTTCATAACTTCACTTGCCAGTTATTGATTCAGGAATGGGCAAATAACTGGCCCAATTAGAACAGATTTGCTGAAGGCTTTGGGAAAAGTTCTTTACTCTTAAAAGGGCAATGGGAAGCCAAATTTGTTTTTCTGTCATGAAATATGAAGGAGGAAATGTGATGTATTTGTTCCTGCTGCTGGCCTTCTTATAGCTAACTTGAGCATAGTCAGCTTGAGGACACAGGCAACATACTGAAGACACACTTATCTGTGATTTACAGAGAAAAATGGAGTCAGTGTCTGGATTTGATCAACTCTTGAAGTCTCCCCTAACAGGAGCCTTCTACTTAGGTAAGTCAATCACATTGTTTATTGTTTGAAGCAGTTAGAGTCTTATTTCCAAAAGCCTCCTCCTAGCTGATAAAGCTGGGGCAGAACCATGCTGTCCCAGAGTTGTTCTGTCACCCCCTCAACTTTTTTAGGACTTGTGGATGTGAGTCAATGAGATGGCCAAGCACGGTGGGTCATGAGATGGCACCTTTTTTGGTAAGAGGTAGCTTCCAACCCACTTCTGACCTTCCCTCTGGTTTTTGACACTGTAGAGAAAGAATGATAGACCACTGGGTACTAGCTGGTAGATAAGGAATCGTCAGCATGGATGCTCAACACTAGGTTCTTTATCTGTGCAAGAATGTGTGTTCAAAGCATTGAACTTCACAGTGGTTACTGAAAGTGTGAGTTTATCTATGGATGAAATATTTTTATAATGTTTGTTCCTCTGTTTGTCTGAGTACATGGATGTGAGGGTGTGCTATGTCCATGGTTGAAAATGAGTGTGATATTGGGGGTATCTTTAGCTCTGCCACTTCTCTATGTTGCTCTGAGTGTAGCTAACTCAGGGTGACCTGGCTGATTGGTACTCCCATCCCTCCTCTCTCTTCAGGTGGCTGCTTAGCCCCCTCTCTCCCCACATTCCCCAGCTCCTCTTCAGCAGCAGTGGAGCAAAACCAAGGAGATTTCAATAGATGTCTATGTATAACTGGTAAGAGAATTAGCATATTATTACTACATTGCCCTCAACAGTTTCTAGGGTGACTTAAAGATCAGCTTCCCAGTAGAGTGCAATATAGGTGCTCCTTAGTTTTTTTGTGAATCCTGAAAAACCTGTCACAGACGAGGCCAGGTTCTCCAGTTTGTCTGTTCTTTGGGGTTCTACCTCTCCCTATATTTGAGCAGAGGCAGCTCTATGGAGCATCACCATGTATACATGCTTACATCCAAGAGGAACTCCACCAAGACGTCAGCTGCAAACTCGCCATCAAACTCTATTGTGCGATCACCCTTAAGAACATACAGGCTTCCTTCTTCATCAAAACCTGTAAGAAACAAAGAGGCTCACAGAGAAGGTCATCCTGACATAGGAAGAGCCTTTGCATTGGCTGAGGTCTGGCTCAGGATTTCTGGGTGACAGTGGGGTCAGGATTAGTGGAACTAGCATTAACCCAAGAAGCAGTTGCCTTGAAATAACACTTTAGAAGAGCTCCTGAAGTGGACATTTAATTGGAAATGGTCAAGAACAATTCCAGCTGGATTTTGACTTAAGAGAAAAGTCTATTCTCCACCCCACCACTGCTTTAATTTTCCAAAGGTACAGCTGATCCCATGTCATTCTCCTTATCGAAGATGACCACTGCCCACCTGACTCCTTAGCCTTGCGTTAAAGTCCCTCCAAAATCTGGTTCCAAATCTATCCCTTTCATTCTCCCTGGGGTAGACCTGTACTCCTTTGAAAACTGCTTTCTTGTCCCTTGTGCAACTCCCTTTGCTTCCTGGCCACGTGCTTATATGGAAAGGTGAGTAAAGGAAAAGTCACTGAGCGTTATTCTCTAGACTTATGTATTCCTTGTTCCCCAAGCCTGGAATGACCTCCATCTTGGTTAGCTTCTTCAGGTATCAGCTTAGGATTCATTTTTCTTAAGAAAGGTCACTTCAGTCTCACTGAGCTCATGCCATTATTGATCTTTCTTCAGCTCAATTTACAGGTCTTCACTATCACAGTGAGTTCTCTGAGGGTAGGATCATTGTCTTCTTGGTATCCCAGTGCCTTGTACAGAGCCTGTGCACATCAGCAACCCATTAATGTATGTGACCAGGATGGACAGCTTGCTTTCCTGTTCCAGTTGAATCCCACACATCTTCTTTATCCAGTTGGCCAGTAGATGTTGCAAGGACAGGCTCAGCATCTTCTTACTTTGCTGCCCTTTAGCACCCTTGGTCTGATGCTGTGTACCTTAACAAACGCTTGTTGGAAAAATGCATTTTCCTCCTTAGGAATGTTAAATAGCCAAAGCTGGCATTTAGTCCAATTGCATGGCATCCTTAATTCCTTAGACTGCTTTAAAACTCTATTAGTTGGAGAAAGTTTTCTCCAAATGAACTCTTCTGCAGAACCTCCAGGGACAGGAAGGCTAGATTGCTGCCTGCTGTGTCCCAAGGCATCCATGAGGTGTAAGGAGCCTTTGGCACATAGGTGGGAAATGGTGGAGGCACCATTTGTAAATCAAAAGGAGCAATGTGACAGGTATTCTTTTTGTTTGTTTGTTTTTTGAGACAAGGTTTCCCTCTGTCATCCAGGCTGGAGTGCAGGGCCATGATCATGGCTCCTGCCTCAGCCTCCTGAATAGCTAAGACTACAGGCATGTGCTACCATGCAGGCTAATTTTTGGTATATACATATATATACACACATATATATGAAAAATTATATATTCTATATATATGAAAAATCATACATTATATATATTATATAATATATATAATATATACCTAATTACATGCTTGTACTATATATATATATATAGTACAAGCATGAGACACTGTGTCTGGCCCTGCCAGATTTTCTTGATATCAATGATGGCCGATTTCAAAAGGTGCCCTAGGGAACATCAGCCAGTGTCCTGCTGTTGGATTCTGTCTTGAGCAAAACCACAGTAGGAAGGCTACTGCAACTGTTCAGGCACAACTTGATAGAGGTCAAAATAAGGCAAACGGAAAAGGAATGAAGATGAAGGAGCAGGTTCACAAAATACCTCCACTGTCTTATAAACCCCAAAGGATCAAATAACCAGAAGGAACCTGCCCCAACTCTTCCAAACCGAGCTTGTTTCGGTGTATCAAGCCCCATCATATCCTTTCCTCATCTATTTTTATGTATACTTGCTCAGTTTGTCCACCCAAAAGTTTTAGATCACTGGGACACTAGTTTTTTTCTCTCACTAAATTTGCTGGGAATTTCCCCAAATTCAGCTTCTCATTAAACCAATGGGAAGGCAGAAGAGGAATCAAGAGACTGCTGGGGAAGGAGGCAGAACTCATTAAACTGTTGTTGTTTGTTTGTTTTGAGACAGAGTCTTGCTCTGTCTTCCAGGCTAGAGTGCAGTGGCACGATCTCAGCTCACCGCAAGCTCTGCCTCCCGGGTTCACGCCATTCTCCTGCCTCAGCCTCCCAAGTAGCTGGGACTACAGGTGCCCACCACCACACCCAGCTAATTTTTTGTATTTTTAGTAGAGACAGGGTTTCACTGTGTTAGCCAGGATGATCTCCATATCCTGACCTTGTGATCCGCCTGCCTCAGCCTCCCAAAGTGCTAGAATTATAGGCGTGAGCCACGGCGCCCAGCCATTAAACTGTTTTTGGCTCTAGGGAGAGAGTTCAACATATTTTGCTCCCATACTCAAGGGAGAAAAATATCCCTTAATATGTCTCCAGGGAAAGAGATATCTCAGGCATTCTTTATTTTTATTTATTTATTTACTCATTCATTCATTTATTTTGAGACAGAATCTCACTTTGTTGCCCAGGCTGGAGTGCAGTGGTGCAGTCATGCAGGTAGAAGTCACAGCAATCTTGACCTCCCTGGCTCAAGCCATCCTCTCATCCCAGCCTCCCAAGTAGCTGGCACTACATGCACACGCCACCATGCCCAGCTAATTTTTAAATTTTTTATAGAGATGAGGTTTCGCTATGTTGCCCAAGCTGGTCTCAAACTCCTGGGCTCAAACAATCCTCTGTCCTTGGCCTCCCCAAGTGCCCAGACATTCTTAATAACTCATCATAATTTTATAGTCATGAATTCTTCCTTGTGTCTAACCTAAATAGTTTCCTATAATTTAAATCTTTTTTTTAAAAAAGACTGATCTGCTTGAAAATAAAATAGAAAACAGTTGTCTGTAATTTTCCAGGATAATGGACTTTTATGTACCTGAAGGTATTTATTTATTGAACCACGACTAATCTCTTTTTTTTCTGTACTTACCACTCCAAATCCAATTAATCTTTCTTCAAAGATCCTATTTTATAACCTGCTATTTTTTTTAATAGCCATTCTTCACTGGTCATGGAGAAGAAGCCAAATGGACAGTACATGTGTGTCAGTGTTTGAAAATCAGAGGAGCAGACCAGGAGCTGTGGCTCACCCCTGTAATCCCAACATTTTGGGAGGCCAAGGCGGGCAGATCATTCGAGGTCAGGAGTTCAACACCAGCCTGGCCAATATGGTGAAACCCTGTCTCTTCTAAAAATACAAAAAAATGAACTGAGCGTGGTGGCGTGTGACTGTAATCTCAGCTACTCAAGAGGCTGAGGCACAAGAATCGCTTAAATCCAGGAGGCAGAGGTTGCAGTGAGCCGAGATCATACCACTGCACTCCAACCTGGGTGACAAAGTGAGACCATGTCTCAAAAAAAAAAAAAAAAGAAAAGAAAAGAAAAGAAAGAAAGAAAAAGAAAACCAGAGGAGCTACCTATATTCTCTCTCTTTGGGATTACAGCATTGTGAATCTTAAAGTGCACTGTACTTAAGCCTGACATATCGACACTAGAGAGTACAACTTCCATTGTGCGGTCACTTAACCATACCTCACCTATGTCCTCCCTCTCATCCTTGGTGATAATGCCCAGCTGGGGTTTAGCCTTAAATTTAAAAAGCACTGTTACCCTGGCATTATTACTATTAATGCTATCTTTTGTTGGCTGCTTCAGCTGCAAGGCAATGAAATAACATGTGATGAAAGAAGAGAATTTTTAACTCTCTCAGAGAGATCACCACAGTGGTGAGCTAAGAGAAGCTGGCCTTTTAGCTTGCTTTAGAAGCTGAAAATAAAAACTTAACTCTTTAGCATCAGTTTCTCCAGGAAGAAACCCTCCTCATTGTACTGATACAACCATCTCTTACACGATTAATGTGAAATTATTCAATTCAGGCCTATATTTACTTTTATGAAACCCTTCTCCAACCAAAGATGAAGGTATGCAGGATCATTTTATATATTTAAAAGAGAGTCTGCTTATGCAAGAATAATTGCAACTAGACTTTTCCTTTTGCAAGACACATTCCTTTCTTTCCCACATACAGTATCTCAAAAATCACACTTACCCAGTTTCTTGGCAAGCTTGGCTTCTTTCTTGGCATCCACCATCACAAAGCCTATAGCTTTATGTTCAAGGACCTGGGCCACAAGCTGAAGAAACAAATGGAAAGATGAGTGTGCTAAGGGCAGAAATATGGTAGAAAATATTACAGAATTACTATCCTCATGTATCAACAGAAGGGTTTTCCTCTATACTTTCTGTTACTATGTGACCAAGTCAAGAGTAGCAGAGGAAATGTACTGCTGTCCCTTCCGGAGAAGGATGATTCAGGAGAATGCTGAGAATCAAGGAAGGAAAATCTGAGGAGCAGACCTAAGACAGAAAATTTGGAAGAGTATACCCACTGTCACATACCAGTTTCTGCCCTCGGAGTAGATAAAACCTGGATCAGGAGAAAGAAGAATCAGGAAGGAAGCATAGGTGCCTGACAAGGGACCCTGAGCCTTTCTCTAGCTGCCAAATGTAGCTGGGGTAGAGTGGGAACACAAGAGGACCTAAGAAAAAAGGAGGCCTGTGTCCTCAATATCCAAGCATTACCCTCAATTCCCCGACTCCTGGGCTTGTGAAGCAGGAATGCCCATTGGGTGAATAGACCTGAGATGTCCTCTCAAGGTTCGCTGAAGCACACTAAGACTTGTAGAGTATCGGGGGTCAGGAGTTCGACTTCAAAGGCCAGGAGGATGCAGAAGTGTCCTAGATGGACAGGTAGCTGAAAACTTCTCTGGGTAGACACCAGCATAGATGATGACACCAAGCACAAGATTGCCATTATGTTAAGCTTCCTGAAATGCAGAGATGAGCAAGTAGGGAATACTTGCTTACTTCAGGACTGAGACCTAATTCTTGCCATCTGTTTGAACAGGGACTTGAAACAGAAATGGAATGGAGATGCTACCAGACAGATCATGAAATACTCATACTACTTTTTTTAGTTGAACTTTAAAAAAGAGATAATTGTAGATTAACATGCAGTAGCTGTGAGAAATAATACATCTTGTACATTTTATCCAGTTTCCCTCAGCAGTAACATCTTGCAAAACGGAGGTACAATGTCACAAATTGGGTACTGACATTGATACAGTTAAGATACAGAACATTTCCATCACCACAAGGATCCCTCTGTTGCCCTTCACGGTCACACCCACTGGTTCCTGTCCCCATCCCCAACCACTAATTTGTTCTCCATTCCTATAATTTTGTCATTTCAAGAATGTTGTGTAAATGGAATTATATAGTATGTAACCTTCTGAGACTGACTTTTTTCACTCAGCATAATTATGTAGAGATTTGTCTAGGTTGTTGCATGTATCAATATGCTGTTTTTTTTTTATTGCTGAGTGCAATGTATGATATGAATGTACCACAGTTTGTTCAATCGTTCACTCACTAAAGGATATGTGCGTCGTTCCCAGTTATTGGCTAGTATGAAGAGAGCTGCTATAAACTTTTGTGTATAGGTTTTTGAGTTAAATATTAGTCTTAATGTCTCTGAGATAAATGTCTAATAGTACAATTGCTGGGTTGTGTGGTAGTTACATGTTTAGTTTTTAAAGAAGCTGCCAAACTATTTTTCAGAGTAGCTGTATTATTTTACCTTCCCATGAGCAAGGTATGAATAATCCAGTTTTTCCACGTCTTTGTCAGGACTTGGTAGCATAACCATTTTTCGTTTTAGTCATTCTGACAGGTACGTAGTGCTATCTCATTGTGGTTTTAATTTGCATTTTCCTAATGGCTTATAATGTTAAGCATTTTTTAATGTGCTTATTTGTTGTATGTATGTTCTCTTCTATGAAATGCTTGTTCACATCTTTTGCTCATTTTTCAACTGGATTGCTATTTGGTTGTTGAATTTTGAGAGTTTTTTAATATCAGTCCTTTTTCAGATACATGGTTTACAAGTATTTTTTTTTTACGCTGTATGTGTGTCATTTCATCTTCTTTTTTTATTTGACAAATAATAATTGTACATATCCATAGGGTACACAGTGATGTTTTGATTCATATAATGTATAGTGAGCAGGGTAATTAGCATACCTATCATTTCAAATATTTATCACTTTCTTGTGTTGAGAACATTCAATATCCTAATCATTTCATCTTCTTAATAGGATCTTTCACAGAACAAAACTTTTCAATTTTGATGAAGTCCAGTTGATCACTTTTTTCATTCAGGGATTGTACTTTTGATGTTAAGTCCAAGAACTCTTTGTCTAGCCTCAGATCCTGAATTCTCCTATTTTTTTCTAAAAGTTTTATGGCTTTTCATTTTACATTTAAGTTCATGATTCACTTTGAGTCAAATTTAAAATAGGTTGAGGTTCCTTTTTCTTTTTTTGCCAATAGATGTCCAACTGTTCTGACACTTTTTGGTGAAAAGGCTGTCTTCATCCATTCAATTGCTTTTGTTCCTTTGTCAAAAATCGGTTGGCATATTCATGTGGGTCTATTTGTGGTTTCTCAATTCTGTTCCATTGCTCTATATGTCTGTTCCTCTGCCAAGACCACATAGTCTTGATTGCAGTAGCTAGGATCAAGTATATCTGAAAGCAGGTAGACTATCTCTATTCACTTTATTCTTTTTTTTTTCTAAATTGCTTTAGCGATACTAGTCCTTCAGCGTTTTTGTATAAACTTCAGAATAATCTTGTTTATACATCCAAAAATCTTACTAGAATTTTGGTAGGAATTGCATTAAATCAATTCAATCAACTTGTGTATCAACTTGGGAAGAGTGACATATTTACTATGTTGAGTCTTCCAATTCATGAATATGGTATGTCTCTCCACTTATTTGATCTTCTTTGGTTTCTTTCATCAACATTGCACAGTTTTCAGCCTACAAGTCTTGCACAAGTTTTGTTAGATTTATATCTAATCAGTTAAATTATTTCAGCTACTGTAAATGGTATTGTATTTTTAATTTTCATGTCCATGTGTTTATTGCAAGTATATAGATATACAATTAATTTGTTAATGTTAATGCGAAACTCACTTATTAGTTCTAAGAGGTTTTTGTTTTGTAGATTCCTTGGGATTTTTCTAGGTAGACAATTTTGTCACTTGCAAATAACTTCTTCCTTTTTAATCTGCATGCCATTTTATTTATGTTTCCTTACTGCACTGGTGAGAACTTCTAGCACTATTTTTAATAGGAGTGATAAGAACGTCTTGTTTTCTTAAATTTTTTGTTTGTTTCCCAATCTTAGAAGTTCATTCATTTTTCCTTTCTTCATTCATTCATTTTTCTATCAGTTTTTGCTTTGCGTATTTTGCAGTTCTATTTTTTGGTCCAGAAACCTTTAGGATTTATTGCCTTCTTGATGGTTTGACCCTGGGTCTGTTTGGCTCTACAACTCATACTATGAATCCCTCTACTTTCTTTTCTATGTTTGTTTATTTCATATCTTCTTCATTTTTACGTCTTCCTTTCATTGTTCCCAGTATCTGTGTCTTCTCCTTCAGAGCTCCTCTTCTGAATATCTTGAGGTTTTTCTTTGCATATTCATTCTTCCCTCCCAGACTTTTTTTTTCTTTTCTTTTTTTTTTTTTTTTTTTGAGACAGAGTCTCGCTCTGTCGCCCAGGCTGGAGTGCAGTGGCCGGATCTCAGCTCACTGCAAGCTCCGTCTCCCGGGTTTACGCCATTCTCCTGCCTCAGCCCCCTGAGTAGCCAGGACTATAGGCACCCACCACCTCGCCCAGCTAGTTTTGTTGTATTTTTTTAGTAGAGACGGGGTTTCACCATGTTAGCCAGGATGGTCTCGATCTCCTGACCTCGTGATCCACCCGTCTCAGCCTCCCAAAGTGCTGGGATTACAGGCTTGAGCCACCGCACCTGGTCCCCTCCCAGACTTTTTCATCTGTTCCCAGGCTCTTTCTTTCTCTCTGGCTTCTAACCATTTCCATTCCTTGAAGAGCAAGGATTGTGAGCAGAAGCACCAAGAGCAGCTCCGAGGAGTACCTCTGGTGGTTGGGGACTGGGAGGTGGGTGTGGAATGGCAGGTAGCAAATGAGCCAACCCCCACCCCTACCCCTCATTCAGTTTTCTCTTATTTATTTTATTTTGGCTGGAACTAGGCAAAACTTAGGATGAAAGGCATCATCAGTGTTTATGCATGACTCATCTCGAGACTTTCTGCAGTGCCTAAACAGACCAACCTTTCTGCAAGTCACTTGGCTTCACTCTATTGCATTTAATCTATTAGACAAGGCCATTTTTTAATGACTTTTCTGGTTTCCAGCATAAGCCCCTGTGTTCTATTTAGTGCTGTCAAAATCTTAAGTTAAATGTTCCCCTGTATATCATTCAGAGTCAGTAAGGATGGGACCTAATAGCTTTGCGGTATAGTAAGTTTTCTTACTCCTAGTACGTGAGCCTCTGACAGTGGTTCTTAAACTTCAGTGTGCATAAGAATCACTCAGGGACTAAAGTGGGGCTTCCTGGGCCTCAGCACAAGAGAGTAGAAAATAGACCTGGGTGGGGCTCAGGAATCTACATTTTTATAAACCACACTACCACACCCCATTATTCTAACACAGCAGATCTCAAACCACACACTGAAAAACACTGCTATAAATGGTTGTCAGCACATCCAAAGTGACATGACACACTGCTCTTCTGACTGCTTGGCTCTTTAAGCCCCTCTACCTTTGGCATAGGAGAGAAGTAGTCATAATAGTAAGAATAACCAATGACACAAAATAAGAAATTAACTCTGAGAATTAAACAGAGAATTTAACTCTGGTCTCTCCTAGGTATGCACTACCATGTTTTATTTGGTTTTAGGCAGATCCAAATGTGTGCCTCTCATAGGCACGTAAAGCATGGCCTTCTGGTTATCTTATGGATATTTATATGTGATTTTTGAAGATTTATGAGTGGGAGGTGCTATCTCAAATGAACTCTAATCTTTTTTCCTGATTCCCTGGTTAAATAAACACAGCCAATCACTGTCCTGTGCTACAGATGGAGAGACAGAGCAAGCAATAACACATGGGCCAGGATCCCATGCCTAGCTGAGACTTTCCCACCTCCTCTTTGGCACCTTAGTCAAAATGCCTCCAGAACTCCCATCACTCTTGCCTCCCATGCTGATAAGACCCAAAGTCTGCCCACTGGAGTTCTGTCATCACTGCCGTCAGTCCTAGCAAGTCTCCTTCATGGGAGCCAAGGGTGCCGGGGCTGGCAGCACTTGAGAGAACAATGAGACTGGGAAGGGGAGAATGGCTGTGGTAAAACTCTGGGACCTTCTAGGTGACTCCTGACATGGCAGCCAGGAGCCTCTGCTGGGCCAGTGGGGCAGGCAGGAGTCTGTCTACCTCTCACATTTGGGTTGGCCTTGCCTCCACTTTTGTTTGGCCCTAAATCTCCAGCTCACATGTTCCCTTCTCTCCTGCAGCCTAGTCTCACTGCATTCTCAGGTCACTGCCAGCCCTGGCCACCCTTGGCTGCAGAGCCCAGCTCCAGTTCATCTTTCACTCCATTCTCCTCTCTGGAACTCCAAAAACCCCTCACAAGGGCATAGTACTCTGGCACTTATTGTGTAATCATTAGAGTTGGGTATAGTCTCTATATTGTGACTCTTTCCTCCATAAGAAGAAGGACCCGGTTTTGTGCTTCTTTTGTATCTTGCAGTTTCTTGGAGACACTCAGCATACTTGTGGATGAATGGGTGGATTGGTCCAAGTACTTCACAAGTTCAAGGGCCTTGTAAGCCAAAGAGTTAGAGGCAATTGTCATCAAATACAGTGACAAAGAGTTACATACATGAGAAAAAAAAGCAGAGTCAATATATCTCCTAAATTCCCAGACAACTAGTACACACTTTTCAGATAGGTTGGCAATTTTCTCCTGTTGATGTACAACTGTTTCTCTGCTGGTTTTGTTTATTTGGTTAGTTACCTCTTAGATAATCCATCCTAGCGAATGGGGTTGTCTCTTATCGGTTGGTTATATTCAGCCTCTGGGCATTGGTCAGTGCTCATTCTTTCTAGAAACATTAGGATTTGCTTTAACCATTACTGATTCTATTGATCACAAAAAACGTTTTTTAAAAGTTCTTTTAAGGTCCTTAAGGTTTTGTTTTGTTTTGGGACTTGATCTCACTCCTTTGCCCAGGCTGCAGTGCAGTGGCACAATCACGGCTCACTGAAGCCTTGACCTCCCAGGTTCAAGCAATCCTTCCACTTCAGCCCCCTGAGTAGCTGGGAATACAGGCCTGCACCACCACGCCTGGCTAATTTTCTAAGTTTTGTCAAGACAGGGTCTTGCTTTGTTGCCAGGGCTAGTCTTGAGCTCCTGGGCTCAAGTGGTCCTCCCACTTTGGCCTCCCAAATTGTTGGGATTACAGGCATGAGCCGCTGCACACAGCCTAAAAAGTTCTATGTAAATAATATGAATAATTCAATAGGAAAGAAGAGGATATTTATAATATAGCTTTACTCTTGTTAAAAGATTGTCCTGTAGGTATTTATTGCACTACTGTTACCCCTGTAATGACAGGGTGGATCCAAGTAGATCTCATCTTCGAATGAGTAAATGACTCATGGATACTATGGCCCAGTTGTTAAGTGCACAGGGCTTGGAATCAGAGACCTGGATTTTTGACTTGTCCACAAGCCTGTGCTGTGACTCCAGTGTAAAAAGTGGACAACACCAATATCTATTCAATGGGACTGTTTTGATGATTTAACTGAAATAATGCATGTAAAGTGCTTGGCACAGTTCTTGGCATGCAGTAAGTGCTTAGTAAACATTAGATTTTCTTCTTAATATTATGACAGCTGGCTAGGGTTCTGGATCTTGTGCCAATTCAGAAATACCATAGTGTAAAATATTACAATGGAAAGAGAGCAATTATTAATTGAGAACCTACTGTGTTAGCAAAAATGTGTAAGACACATGTCAGCTCCAAGGATCTTGTGATTTAATGAGGGAGGAAATTCATTAAAAAAAAATAGCTCTTAATCCCAGCACTTTGGGAGGCCGAGACGGGCGGATCACGAGGTCAGGAGATTGAGACCATCCTGGCTAACACAGTGAAACCCCGTCTCTACTAAAAAAAAATACAAAAAACTAGCTGGGCGTGGTGGTGGGCGCCTGTAGTCCCAGCTGCTTGGGAGGCTGAGGCAGGAGAATGGCGTGAACCCGGGAGGCGGAGCTTGCAGTGAGCTGAGATCCAGCCACTGCACTCCAGCCTGGGCGACAGAGCGAGACTCCGTCTCAAAAAATAAAATAAAATAAAATAAAATAAAATAAAATAAAATAAAAAATAGCTCTAGGGCTGGGGGTGGTGGCTCACGCCTGTAATCCCAGCACTTTGGGAGGCCAACGCGGGAGGATCACGAGGTCAGGAGATCAAGAGTGCCCTGGCTAACACGATGAAATCCCGTCTCTACTAAGAAAAATACAAAAAAAATGGCGGGGCGTGGTGGCCGGTGCTTGTAGTCCCAGCCACTTGGGAGGCTGAGGCAGAAGAATGGCGTGAACCTGGGAGGCGGAGCTTGCAGTGAGCCAAGATCACAGCACTGCACTCCAGCCTGAGAGACAGAGTGAGATTCTGTCTTTAAAAAAAAAAAAAAAAAAAAAAAAAAAAAAAAAAAAAGCTCTAGGTGCTACAGGATTAGGACAAAAAATAAGAGCTATGGAGATTTAGAAAGTTTGCGAGCTGGGAGGTCAAATCCTGCAGAGCCTAGTGGGTTGTGATGAATACTGTGTATTAAATTTCCATGCACTCAGGATGAACCTAAATCCCTAACATGGCCAAGAATGTCCTGCACTCTTTGTCCCACCTGTCTCCAGCCTCATCTGGGGTCACTCTGTTTCTTACTTAATACAACTGTCTTCAGCTCCTCAAAACATCAAGCTTGTTCAGGTCTTTGCACAGGATCACCTCCTTCAGCTGTACTCTCAAGCCCTAGGCCAGTTGAAGATTCAGCTGCTTGCAGGGACGTGGATACCTTGTTCTGATTCACACAAAGGCACCAACACGTGCTCTGCTTCTACACACACCCTTCACTCCAAATAGAATTCCTTTTCCCTGTCTGTTTGCTGGTTTCTACTTTCCTTGAAGTCTACATTTAAAAGTCAGTTCCTCTAAAGGCATTCCCTGACTCCCAATCTCAATTTTTCCCTTTTTACCCTTGATCATAGCACCCTGTGCTTTTCCTTTGCAACCATTCCGCAGTTGCAAGTGCACATTAATTTATATGATTCTTTGTCTAGCAATTGTCTATGTTGTAGCCTATAAGCTCTATGTCCATGTCTGTTTTTCTCCCATGCTATCTCTAGCACCTAGCATAATACCTCAACAGAGTAGATTTCAAAAACAAAAACAAAACCAGTAGTTTCTTCAGTAAATGAATGAATGAAGAGGGAGGCTGCTTAGAAAAGGGGATGCCAGCTAGACCTTGGAGGAGGAGTGTGTGGATAGGTGGAGGGGGGTTGCAAGGGCATCCCAGGAGGAAGAAGTGATATAAGCAAAGGTTTGCAGGTGGGAATGTGCAGGAGTGTGCAGGAGAACAGGCTGACCTACTTGAGCAGTGGGCTTATTTGGGCCTCTGAAAGACATCCTGTGTTAAAATCTCACTAGAAAAAAAGTGTGAAGGATTTTACTACTAGGACTGGAAGCTCTGATTTGGGGTTCTCTGAGTAGGAGAGTGATATGACTAACTTGTGTTTGTCAAGAGTGGATCTGAGTGCGTAGAGCAGACAGAAAGGAGAATGGAAAGGAAAGGCCACAGTTGGGAGGCTGATGTCCTAGTCTGCATGGGAGATGTCTCTGATCTCAGACCAAGACAGTGTCAGTGGGAGAAAAAGTGACTTGAGCAGGTGATGCTACAAGTTGAGAATCAGTCAGACCTGGTAAGTCTTCCTTTGGCTTTGGAGAGAGAAGGGAGAGAGATCAAAGAAGAGGGAGGAGGCACGATGGTTCAAGGGTCTCCCATGAGGAAACGAAGTGGAGGACACACAGTGATGGCAGGAGGGCATGACAGAACTGGGGAAGCTTCTCAGCATGGATTCAGACCCAGAGAGTTCACGGTCACGGCAGTCCAGCACAGACCCGGAGGTGCTGATCTAGGGCTCAGGGGAGAGGTCCTACATTAGAAGTGAAGGCTTGAGGACAGGTGCCATCTTTGGGAGACGAGTATGAGAGAAAGCCACAGGGTCAAGTGCTGGCTGTCTCAGAAGGAAGAGCAATACACCTACCCTGGAGGCAGAGTGGAGCTATGGGAGAAGTGCGGGGAGAGAAAGGATCCTGGTGTCATGACTCCAGAGTCACAAAGGAGCGGGTGGTCATATCAAATGTTGCAGGGAGTAAAGGAGGGGTAGGACCCCCATGAGGCCTCTCATCGCAGGACTGATAAGTCACGGGTGACCTTTTAGAGAAGAGCTGGGACAGAAGTCAAAGCACTGGGAGTTAAACCGCTGGGTGGGTGGCAAGGACATGTTACAGCAGGTGTGGCTTGCTTAATTAAGGAGTCACACAGAAGCGAGAGGGACACCCTGTGCTGCGTGACTGCCCCTGGGGCTCCCAGGGCAGCACATCCAATACCTCCAAAAAGACCCCACCCAATGCAGTCTCTTCATAGGACTTACCAGCTCTAATCCAGAGAAAGACAGGAAGAAAGTCACATTTGTACCATTTTCCAAGAACTGTCTTTGTAGAGGAGAAAGACTAATTTACTACACAGTCAGAGGGAAGGTGGGGAGGTGGCGGGTCATAAAGAAAAAGGAGGTGGTTACTTGTTGAAGGGAGGTGGGTGGAGATTACTTTCTGCAGGGCCAAGAATCTGAAAAAAAAGTTGAGCCTCGGGGAAAATGTCACAGATCTCTGCTCCAAGTGAATGTCCCTCAGGCCAGTCATTAAAAACACCCTGGCTGTAACCCTGCTCTTTTCATGTAAGCCAAGAGCCAAATGGCTGTTTGCACCCACTGTCTCTCATGCCATCTGGCAACATGTCAAGCAATTCAACAACTGTGTGTCCTCCCCTGAAACCAGAGAGCTGACGTTTCTCTCCGGTAATCTCCTGTCACTTTCTGCCACCCTCAAAGTAGGCCTGAGCTATGTATAGCTGGGCAGCTGGCATGTGATGGTGTTCACGAAGGAGGCTGGCTCAGTGAAGGGACAGCTATTTTATGGGATTCAAGCGAGTATCGGGGGCCTCTTTAGGGCTAGGATAGGTGGCCTCTGAAAGAGCCTTCAGGGACAGGGAGGCCGTTGATTGTTTTTATTGGCATTTTGGACTATCACGTTGGTCAATGCCAAGGAAAAGACCAAGAGAAGATGCTATGTAGTTTTTCCACCCCACAATTCTGAGAGGCTATATAACAACAACAATATTAAAAAAATAGCACTTACTGGGTATTTACTATATGCCAGCTATTGCTCCACCTGCCTTACAAGAAATATCTTATTGAATCTCTACAAAACCCTCATGAGGTAGAGGCTTGCAGA
Source organism: Trachypithecus francoisi (assembly GCF_009764315.1). Taxonomy (NCBI): domain Eukaryota; kingdom Metazoa; phylum Chordata; class Mammalia; order Primates; family Cercopithecidae; genus Trachypithecus; species Trachypithecus francoisi. The sequence goes on along the minus strand of NW_022681470.1, from coordinate 106,158,514 downwards.
TGAGAAAATAGAGGCACAGAGTGGTTAACCAACTTGCCTGGGGACACACAGTGCTTAAGTGACCCAGCTAGGATTTCAACCCTGACACTCTGTCTCCGGAGCCCAAACTTTCACCAGTTACATTTTGTTCCTATACCTGGGCCTCCGAGGGACCTGGGCCCAAATCCTGGCTTTGCAACTTACCAGCTGTGAGACTCTGGGCAAGTCACAACTTAACTGATCTTCAATTTCCTTATCTAAAAAAATGAGATTCAATATCAGAAGAGTAACATGTATACAAGGACATAGTGCAAGTTCCCTACCAACTAATTACAGGGCAAACCCCACTACACTAAGTCAGTGGTTTTAGAACCTGGTGTACATCAGCATTCCCTGGAGGGGCAGCCAGTAAAAAGAAATTCCTGGGCCCACCCCAGAGTTTCCGATTCAGCAGGTCTGGGATGGGACACAAGAATTTGCATTTCTGCCCAGGTCCCAGGTGCTGCTGAGGCTGCCGGTCTCAGGCCCACACATTGACAGCCGTGGCTCTACCAGTCTCTAACACAAAATTACAGTCTTTTATTGTGGAGCATTTTGCTACGTCCAAACTGACAGAATGAGGGAGGCTGTCCCTGAAGGCCAGGTTTGTTTTGTTTTATCTAAAAACATTATTACAATAGAATTTTTAAAGAGTGAATTTGACTGACGTGGGGCAAGGCCATGCCCTTTTCCAATTTTTCTCAACAGAATTCTGTGCCCCAGTGCCTGTGAAAATGCAGTCTGGAAGCCTAGGCCCTGACCTCCTCTGGTAGCCCCTCCCTCCAACTCTCCTTGGGAAGAAGTTCTACATGATACTCAGTGCTTTCTGGAGCCAGAGAGATCATCCCTTTTTAAACTAACCTTCAGTGAAGGTTGATACACCTCATTTTAAAAAGTGGGTGGGGTGCTTCCTCTCATGGAGAGGCCTCATAAATGTAAACTAATGATTGAATGAAGAGATCTTTGACTTATTGCTTCCACAGCGCACACTGAAAAACAGAAGAGGAACCTGTTCCTGCTTGGCTGAACTTTCTGAAATGTCTGACTAGTGTTTATTTTGATAGCATCTGCTAATGACAGCAAATGCCATGGAAAACTAACTTGAGTTTTCCCAAGAATGGCAGTTTTCAATGTGCTTTCACATACACAACGATTTCAGGAGCAGCCCATTACTAAGTACCAAGCATGTGCCCTTCACTTTACACATATTACCTGTTTTGTCTTCTTAAAACCCCTACGAGGAGGGTACTGCGGCTTAGATTTTTCTTGTTTTATTTTTTGTTTTGAGACGGAGTCTCGCTCTGTTACCCAGGCCGCAGTGCAGTGGCGCGATCTCTGCTCACTACAAGCTCCGCCTCCCAGGTTCATGCCATTCTCCTGCCTCAGCCTCTCGAGTAGCTGGGACTACAGGTGCCCGCCACCACACCCGGCTAAATTTTTGTATTTTTAGTGGAGACCGGGTTTCACTCCGTTAGCCAGGATGATCTCAATCTCCTGACCTCGTGATCCGCCCACCTCGGCCTCCCAAAGTGCTGGGATTACAGGCGTGAGCCACCCCGTCCAGCCTGTGGCTTAGATTTTATAAAGGAAGCACTCAGCCTTGTGGAGCTAAGTGACCCGCCTGCAGTCACACAGCTAGTGCAAGGACTCAATCCCAGCTGGCTCTGACTCCAAAGCCTGTGCATCTCACATTGCTAGATGCTACTGCCAATAGTCATTTAGGTGTTGCATTCACTTCTTCTGTGTCTGGAGGATGCTTCACTCCCTTCATAAATCAGAGGTGTGTGGTCTGGCTAACAGTTAGATATCCAGGGCCAGAGTAATTGTGTGTGCTGTGTAGGTAGAAGCAGGTGAGCATGTGAGGGAGTACCTGTTAGGTCTCCTGGCCACCCAGCTCACGGCAGATGGTGAGGAGAGGCCTGTCTGGCTTGGGGCACCTGGACAGCAGGTGGGAGCTGCTGGAACTGGCACCCTGGGCACACAGAAGCGGCTCTGGCCTGCCCAGCCCATCACATTGCAAGATGCTGCACTGGCCCCTTTCCTTCACGGCTGTCCAAACAGAAACAGCTTAGCTGGATAATTCTGGCCTACCACATCCAGTTTGTAAAAAGGGAAGCCTTAGCGGCTTCCTTGAACAGGCTCAGTTCTTCATGGGGCTGGCTTTCTAGGCGGAACAAGTCATTTTGAATGCGCACTAAAGCTAAGCTGACAATTATGCAAAAATATTCTGCACCAACCTGTAAAGCGCAAACTGCCACAGAGTAGGGTTTCTGAGTAAAGAAAAATCTTGTGATTTGGAATCAGATTTTCTTACTTTTAATTTTACTGCCTTATATCATAATAGCCCTTATAACTGCAGTGGTGACTTTCATGGTATCTCATGTCTCCATTTTAAAATGTATAACTTTGGGGGCTGGGCATGGTGGCACGTGCCTGTAATTCCAGCACTTTGGGAGGCTGAGGCAGGCAGATCACCTGAGGTCAGGAGTTCAAGACCAGCACAGCCAACATGACGAAACCCCATATCTACTAAAATACAAAAATTAGCTGGGCATGGTGGCACATGCCTGTAGTCTCAGTTACTTGCAAGGCTGAGGCAGAAGAATTGCTTGACTCCGGGAGGCGGAGGTTGCAGTGAGCCAAGATCGTGCCACTGCACTCCAGCCTGGGAGCCTAGGTGACAGAGCGAGACTCCATCTCAAAATAACTAACTAAATAAATAAATAATAAAAAATAAAAACTTATACCTTTGGGAGGAGGTCTACCTCAGGAATGTGATGAATACGTGTCCTGTTTGGGTTTGTGCAATACTGGAGGCTTTGGAGATAGGAATAATGAGAGAAGGTTCCAGTGGTCTAAAAACTTCTGAATCAACAGTATATTTTCCAGTTCATGAAACCTCTATTTCCTTATAATTCCATAGGTAGAAGGAAATATTTAACTGTAATCAACTCAATCCATGCTTTTACAACTAGTATCTCTGTGCTTTTACCATCTCACTCCAAGGATCCCCTGTATTACCGATATGTGCCCAGCAACCCTCCACACAGAATTCAGCAGCACTCGGGCTTCACAGAGAACTGCAATTTAAAAGTGAGCACCTCCTGAGAGAGTATGGGCTCTATGGGAGGCTTCGTTCTCCAAGCCAAACCAAAATAAGCCTGACCTCATCTAATTTTTCAGAGTGGAGCAGGTGTGAATTTGGAGATTGCCATTTTTGGGCAGTGAACAGTTGGAAAAAAATACCTGAATCCTGTGTGTGTTGCTATTCCCTGCCCAGTGTTTCCATGTGACTCCATCTGCAGATTCACTCAACTCCAGCAACTTCATTTTGCCTTCCTCTCTTGGGGTTTGGAAATGTAACCACTGGGATATTTGCCTGCACTAAATAGGTTTAGAACAAGGGTCAGCCTTTTAAAGCTTGGAGGTTTCTGCCCATGTGTATATATATTTTGGGCTGAGAGTCCCATGGTTTTAAAAAAAAATCAATTTTACCCATATTTTGGTGGGATTAAGCAAGGGTAACAAACGGGTTCCTGAATCTGGCAAATTCAACCTCCTTACATTTCTTGAAAGTACGTTTTCAATACTTTAAAAAATTTAACTTAATTTAAAAAATAGATCAAGGAGAAGTATATTTCCAGTATAAGCAACTTATTTCTAATTCTTGACATTTTCCTTCTTCCCCTCTCCAGCCATCCATCCAGCAAACATTTATTAAATTCCAAGTGCCAAGCAACAGCCCATTGGCTCACACTAGTCATTTAGGTTCAACACATAGTCTAGTTGTACAATTTAATGCAGCTCAAGTGTAAGTGAAAATCCAGAGTACAAACTAAAGACATCTGTGCCTTCGTAAGTTGGCACAGCTTACAAACATGAAGCAATCCCTTTCAGCTGCTCCTTGGCATACTGGAAGGAGCATGTCATTTTAAACCAAATAGGTTTGGGTTCAAACCCTGCTTCATGATCTAATGTTTTATAGCTTTGTGACTTTAGGCAATTTTTACTTAGCTCTCTGGCTCATTTCTCTGCCTGTAATGTAAGAATATGTTGTAAGAATTACACAAAATTACATATGTAAAGCCCCATATTGGCATGGTTTATGGTAAGTTCATAATATGTGCTTTTCCTTTCTCCTTCTTCCCCTTCTCTTCATTCAACATTCATTCGACAAATACTGTTGAATACCTACTGAGTCAGGCACTGATTTAGGTGTTGGGGTATAGCAATGAGTAGAACAAAGTCCTTGCCTTTGTGAATGTCACATTCTATAGTGGGTGCTGTAGTTTGGATGTTTTTCCCTCCAAATCTCATGCTAAAATTTGGTCCTCAATGTTGGAGTTGAGGCCTAATGGGAGGTCTTGGGGTCATGGAAGTGAACGCCTTATGAATAGATTAATGTCCTCCATGGGTGGGGCAGTGACAGAGTGAGTTCTCACTCTATTAATTCCTGCTAGAGTTCCCTGAGAGCTGGTTGTTAAAAACAGCCTTGCGTCTTCTCTTTCTCTCTCTCTCTCTCTCTCTTTCTCTCTCTGTCTGTCTCTCTTGCTTCCTCTTGTGCTGTGTGATATCTGCATACACCAGCTCCTCTTCACCTTCTGCCATGAGTGGAAGCAGCCTGTGGCCCTAGCCAGATACAGACACCCAATCTTCAACTTTTTCAGACATCAGAATTGTAAGCCAAATAAACCTTTTATTCTTTATAAATGACCTAGCCTCAGGTATTCTTTTATAGCAACACAAATGTACTAAAAGAAGAGGTGTCAGACAATATGCAATAGGTCAGCCAAGTACTATGTAGAAAAAGCATAGAGGAGGGTAGAGGAGGTAAAATGAATGCATGGAAAGTGTGATTTACATAGGCTGTCAGGGAGATAACTTCTTTGATAAGGTGACATTTAAACATAGACCTAAAGGAAGTGAGTTCTTATCATCAATAAAAGAGGAACATTTCCCTAGACACTGTGGCCATTCCATCTGCATCTTTGTAAGTGCTATGATTTTGTAAGTGCTATGTGGTTTGTCCCCATCAAAACTCATATTGAAATTTTATTCCCAATATGGTAGTGTTCAGCAGTAGGGTCTAGTGAGAGGTGTTTGGGTTATGTGGGTGGGCCCCTCACGAATAGATTAACGCCCTCATTCAAAGGTAAGTGAGTTTTAATGAGAACAAATTAGTTTCTGAGGGAACAGGTTGTTTAAAAGGGTCTGGCTTCCTTGGTTTCTCTGCCATCCTTTCTCTCTCATAACATGATTCCTTTCTTATAACATCTATTGCTTTCTGCTTTCTGCCATAAGTTGAAGCAGCATAAGGCCTTCACCAGATGCAGCTGCCAATCTTGAACTTTCCAGCCACTAGAATCATGAGCCAAGTAAACCTCTTTTTATAGATGATCTAGCCTCAGGTATTCTGTTATAGCAACACTAAGCAGACTTAGACAGTAAGTAAGATGAATATTTCATGAATAAATGAAAGAGGGAATATTTCTATTTAGGTGTTCACCAGACTTAGTTTCATATTACAAAATACTCACCAGTTTTCTCTGAGAAACTTTCCCATGGCTTCCCATAAAACATCATAACATCTTAATAGCCCACTTCCATCTACCTTCAGTGTTCTTAGATTTGCCATTTCTTTTGGGGAAAGGGCTAATGTGCCACAGCAACCAAATAGATGTATGTCTTCTCTTTCTGAAGGTCAACTCTGAACCCTGACCTAAGGATAGTTAGAAGGCCAACTTCTAAGTTGGTCTTAAAAAGCCAGGCAATTCAACTAGAAAGATCTCAAATAGGGTAAGACTCCTCAAGTCCCAGATCATTTCTTTTTAAGGAGGTCCAAAGGATTAGTTACTGACTGTGTGAGTGATGGGTCAGTGGGAGAACCCTGGGAGGCCTGGCTGAATCCCAAAGCAGATATGAATCCCTGCACCCCTAGAACCAACTTAATATCCCAGTGGCTCTCCAAATCAGAGCTATGCTGACAGTTCCAGCACCATTCTGAAGAGTGACTAGTCCAAAGGTCAAACAGGTAACAACATGATTCTGGTTATCTGGAAAATTTTCCTAACCCAATGGACTGTCGCAGTGCTTTGCAAACTTTAATGTGCCTACAAAGCACACAGGGATCTCATTTAAGTGTTAAGTTTGATTCTGGGATGGGGCCTGAGATTCTTCATTTTTAACATGGTCCAAGTGATGCCATTTGGTCTGGGGTCCGCCTTTTTATTCAGATGAGGTCTCACTATGTTGCTCAAGCTGGAGTGCAGTATCTACTCACAGGCGCAATCATAACACACTGCAGACTCAAACTCCTGGCCTCAAGCAATCCTCTAGTTTCAGCCTCCCAAGTAGCTGGGCTGCTCTCAACCTTGGGGTTCACATTTTAAGCATCAAGGTTCGAGTGGCCTTCAAACTTGGCTGCATCTTAACAGCACTCAGAAAGTTTTTAAAAATTGCAGCATCTGGACATCAGCCTTTACCCAATGACCAATTAAACCAGCACCTGTGGGGATGAGACCCAGGAATCAGTATTTTTTTTAAACTCTTTATGTGGTGCTAATGTGTGGCCAAAGTTGAGAACTACCACAGTCAACTAAGAACATGTACAAACGTTCAAGTGACTAGTGAAGGAAATTCACATTGATAAGCACCCACTATACTTCAAGCACTCAATTAGTCATTCTATTAATACATAGATGAATTTCTTCTGTAGTAACTGACATAACAAAAATAATAATACCTGACTCTTTCACAGCTTCTTATAATTTTATAAGAAATTCTTATTCACCTGTTTCCATTTAATTCTCCTAATTCATGGAGGTAGGAACTAATGGTTGATTTTATAGATGATTTTACATATAGATTTCACAGATCAGTGTAATGAAGTGAATCTGTGTGACTTGCTCAGTATAGTGAGTAAATGGAAGAGAAGTTCAGGTGTTCTGCTTTCAGTTTTCCCAAGCATTGATACTTCATCTGAGATTGGATATAGAGAAATGGTGGTATACCAGCCTGGCCAACATGGTGAAACCTGCCTCTACTAAAAATATAAAAATTAGCTGGGTGTGGTGGTGGGCACCTGTAATCCCAACAACTTAGGAGGCTGAGGCAGAATAATTGCTTGAACCCAGAAGGTGGCAGTTGCAGTGAGCTGAGATTGTACCATTGCACTCCAGCCTGTGGGGGGTGAAGGGGAAGAAGAAGAAGGAGAAGGAGAAGGAGAGGAAGAGGAGGAGGAGGAGGAGGAGGAAGAAGAAGGAGGAGGAGGAGGAGGAGGAGGAGGAGAAGAAGAAGAGGAGGAGGAGGTGTTTATAAAGTACACATGAGTCTTGTCAATGATGATGCTGGCGCATTGCAAAGCCTGAAGAGGCTGCAGTCACTCTCAGCTAACGTTTACTTTTTATTATACAGAGAGTTTAGGAGACTGAGGCCTGAAGGAAGAAGGAAGCTCAGTCTGGTAGGGGCTCTGGCAGACTGATAGCAGCAGCATCAAGAGATCCGCTAAACAGCTGCAAAACTCAGAGGCCTACATCACACAGGATTATGATTCTTGATCCTGTCATAGACAATGAAACCAGCATCCCTCTCCCCTACAGGGCCTAATAGATAATTTGTGTGAGTCATCATTTAAAAATTATTGGAAAGTAACCTATGTTTCAGCATGGGAAATTGGTTTGCATTTTTAGGTAGTGGTCCTGCCATTTAATACCCAAGATAGCTTAGGAGAGATCCCCTGGACAGGCACTGTGTGGATGGCAACAGAGCATCCCAACAGACTCTACTGGTGAGCTAAAGTGAGACCTTCTTAAGCAGGAAAAGCAGAAGAACCCCACCAAGGGTACACAGGGGAGCAGCCTTAGACCTTGAACTCTAGTTGTAGCCTGTTGAAAAACTACAAGACCAACAGGTTGACCTGGTTCAACTTCCAAGAAGATGTGGCCATTTTTGTGCCAAGACTCCAGGTTTTCTGCCTGCTCAAGGGACCTATTTCACCCTAAATGAATGAACCAAGCTTTACTGTTCACAGTCCAGAAAGTGTTGCTTGTTCTTTATCCATACATTCACTGATACATTCATTTACTCATGCAAAGATTATTGAGTGTCTGTTAATAGCAATGAAAATTTGATAAATGAATTAATATTTCTATTTAGGAATTTACAATGCTTGTTTTCATGTTCTGAAACACTCTCTAGCTGCCTGAAAAAAATTCCCGTAGCTTTCCTTATCCAATAAATGCATATTGGTTACAGGTTAGTCTACTCAGTTGCTATTCCCCCTTCTCCACCCTGCCACCCAAAACACAGATACATGGCTAACAGCATCAATTTTAACTATGAAACATGTGAATATAAAATGAAAAGTGCCCAGAGGTCCTAGAACTGAGCAAGAAGTTTCTTGATCCTTGCCCAATGTGAACTTGGCTCAGTTTGCTTTTGTTTTGCTTTGCTTTGCTTTTTGCTTCCCCTATTACCAAGTTTGATTTTCATTCAGGTTGTTCTTATGAGGCTTCTAATCTAGAGGGAAAAATCCAACCCATGTCTCCATGGGGGGAAAGGGTAAGGTGGAAAGGATTAGAAGGAAACTGGAAGCACCTCTCGAAGTAGGTGAAACTGAACCATGTCTGAAAATGGGGCAAAGCCTAATTTGATAAATGGTATTGATGAGGTGGTTGGATATAGCCGACACAGGCTCAGCAAAGCCTTGAGAGCAGAGGGAATGCCAAACAGGGGTACATTGAGAGAGACCTGTGACCACCAGCAAGTCACTCCTCCTCTCCAGCCCCAGAGAGGAGGAGTGAATAAGCAATAAGACGAGTGAATCAAACTGGCTGGGAATAAGCAAGATGGCAATGCATTTCCAGTCCCCACCTCCCAAGGCCTGGTTTCCTCAGTTTGTAAACTGATGGGGTTAGTTGCACTGTGTTTAGAATCCTGACAAAATAGTGAGTGCGGGCTGAAAGAAGCCAGCATTTGTTAAGTATCTTCTGTGTGCCAGAGCTATGCTCTTGCTGGGCAGCCTCATTCAATCCTCACAACAGCACTGTCATCTCCACCTTGCAAATAAGGAAGGCAGGTCTATCTGATCTGGAAGCCCGTGTTAGAGCATGCCATCTCTCAAGCGCTTCAACCTCAGGGAAATGGTGATGTTGAAGGACTTTTCTCTGGCAATATTTATAGGACATGATAGGAGCAGCGGCTTGCACAGCAGTTTCAAGAAAAAACAGGAAGCAGGAAACAAAGCAGCAAGGAGAAACTGAATTTCCTGACCATCTCCTCTGTCTCTGAGTCCTGTAATGCTAATGGAAGTTGGCCACTGTGGTGTGACTAAATTAACTATCTTGGCGGAAGCTGCAAGAGACAGCATGCAAAATTGCAACTCCTTTTATAATTTGTGTTGACACCCCAGTAGAAAAATGAGAAAAGGCATAGAAAAATAATTTACGGAAGAAAAAAATATATAAATGGCAAAACAATTTTATGGAAAACTTTAGCCAGAAATCAAAGAAGTGTTCATCAAAACAATAATGAAAAGATAAAGATTTTTGAAACTCTAAAAATTATGTCAGGATCCAAATATACGGTAATTATTTTTAAAATATGTATGATGACACAGTGGAATACTATGCTGGTATTAACATTACTATTTAATAATATAGAAATACAATATACGGATGTGAAGAAAAGCTGGAAACAAAACTGTATAAATGGTATAATTCTGAATTGAAAAATGTATACTTATGTACAGAAAAAAAACTGGAAAGAAATCTACCAGAACATTATCCATGTTTATTTTGGTGTGATTACTTTTATTGCCTTTTAGTTCTTTTTCACATATTCTGAAATCTAAAGGAGTATATGCTACTTTGTTGATGAAGAAAGCCAAGCAGGAATCAGAACTACCAGCTGTTTAAGTCAGGGTTACAGCTATGAAATGAGGGGTTCAGAGCAACCTAGATGACTCCCACAGTTCTTTTGAGCTCTAACATTCATTCACTCATTCAACAAGCATGTGTAAAACATCTGCATGGAACTATGGATCATACACTGACTCTTGGGCCCTCCAGAACTGGACTCTGGCCAGACTGGAAAGCAAAGTTTGAGTTTGCTGCCTCCTGGTGTCATATTACTTGCCTATTTCTTGCTAAGCTGTATAGACCTTATCTTCTCCCCCTTCTCCTCTTCCCCTTGTCAAGTCCTGTTCTCACGACAAATTCAGACTCAGGGGATGTAAGTGATTGGCAACATCTCAAAGGTCTACCTCTCCCAGAGGACCTTGACTAAGTCGGGACAAAAATCTTACCCTAAAGAAATGAGGCCCTCTTGGCCAAATTTTAGGAAAAAGCTAGCAGGTGGAAAAATACTCGAGAGCCATCAGAATATGTGCTGTTTTGCCAGTGAATTCCTACTCATTTCACAAACCAGTTCTGGCTCTTCCTCTTTCCTCTACTCTCCCCGAGAAACTTATAAGTTGCTCTGTTGTTACAGCAACCTCCCTGCACCATAGCTCTTAGTTCGCGTGTTTTCTTCCGTGTTCAGCTGTGAGCCACTCGAGGGTCTCATGTTCCCTGTATCCACAGCATCTATCCCAGCACCCCAACATAAGGTAGGTGGCAGATGCATGACTAATTGAATGGCATTTCAAGTGCCCCTCATCAGGCAGTGACCTCCTCGCTCTGTAGATGAAGCTGTTTCTGGCTTTTTTCATTGACATCCCTTAGAGATGCAGACAAAATATACATGACTGGCCACAGCGCCCTTGGAGTTTCTTACAATGGGGTGGCCCTAGTGTGAGGAGCTATGAGTTTCTAATTCCTAGAAATTCCTCAGCTGTTTCAGCCTAGGGATGGCAACTCCTCACTGGAGAGCGAAATCAACTTAATAGGCTGAGATCGATTTTTAAAGAGAAATAGAAGAGAACGGGATAAAAATAGAAAAAAAATTTTTAATTCCCCAGGTAATAATAATAAGTACAGTTTCATGAAATTTTTGTTTCTGGTGTGTGTGTGTGTCTGTGTGTACTGGGTCATAGTCGGTTATGACAAAAAGTGTCAGAAGCCGCCTTAAGCTGCAAGTGGAAGGGAGCTGCCTCCCCTCCAGCTATTTGCCCATGGCTGAGACCACACTGCCTGATGGATGGACACTGGGAGCTGCCTCCTCTTTTCCCCCTACCCCCTAACAGCCACAGCCCTGGAAGCTGGCAGACTATTTTTCTTAGTGCAAGTGTAGGGTCTAGAGGATTAAGAGGACAAAAGAGTTGTTTCGACCATGACGAAAGTTTAAAGGCGTGTTCACTCTTTCCACTCATGGACTTCCTGGAGCCATTTTTTCCCTTGATGCTGCACCTGACAAGTATCTCAACAAAGGCCCGCCCCTTCCTCACCTTCACTAATGGAGCCCAGGCCTCCTCCTCGGTTTGGACTTTTGCATAAGCAGTGCCTCCAGGCCATGTACTTCTCGGCCAGGCTGGTGGTACAGCTGGCATCATCAGACCCGGGCCCAGAGGCTGAGCAACTCTGTTTAAGGAAGACTCTTGAAATCGTCTTAAACAGTCTACCCAGAAGCCCCTTGGGCATTTTTGCACTGATTTCAGGAGTAGCGCAGTATAGGTATTACGTGCTGCCTCCATCTGCAGTAGCTGTGTAACCTTGAACAACTTAGCCTCCCTGCTTCAGTTTTCCCATCTATAAAAGGGAATTGGTAACTGTACCTACTTAATAGAATTATTGTAAGGATTAAACAAGCTAACACATACCAAGTGCTTAGGACAGTCCCTGTACTTAGTAAACATTTAATAAACATTATTATTATTTAATCATTTCTTAAGCCTGCATGATAGTTATTATTTTTCTATATTTATAGATAAGAAAATGAGGCTCTGAGAAATTACATAATTTGCCCTGTGTCCTATGCCTAGTAGAGACAAAGCCAGAACTTAAATCCGGATATCCTGACTTCAAGTTCTGTGTTCTTTTTCTCCTAATGATGCCTCACTCCAGCTTTAGCAGCCTAGGGGCATCAAATTAACTCCTGTCGTGAACTTTTCCTTATCGGTCTCTGCTGGGCTGGCACCCAACTGTGAAAAGGGCACTCTTGGATCAAAGGTGTCTGGAGGGATGGTAAGCCCAGGGGAAGTTCCTGTTCATGATTTTGCATAGTCTTTGGGGACATATATACTTGGGGGAGCTAGAGAGAGAGAGATTAGATAGATAGATAGATAGATAGATAGATAGATAGATGATAGAAAGAGATTTCTTTTAAAAAAATTAGAATCAGAAATGAATGTCCTTGACTGTACTGGCCAACCAAAGGCAATCTTTTGGAGTTCTAGGCTAACTGGACAGCAATGAGCATATAGGGGAGAATCCTTATGCCTTCTATTAAGTTTTCATAACAATGTCTCTTTATAACTGAGTATGGCAGTTTGAAATGGAGATATAATGTAAGTGTTGGTTTCATGGGCTAAGCAGCAGCTAAGTTCTATGTCCTGTTCTTTTCCAGCCTGTGATTTGCTCATTTCTATAGAACAAAGTCTTAATAACTATCCCTGCTTTCTCTTTTCTTGCAACCCACAGAGAGAACTGAACTTCCACATTCAGCACTCAAGGTTGGAAATATAGTTTTGATGTATTTGGGATAGTTTTGCTGGATTTTATGACAGTCAATTTTTCAACTGGAAAAAATTCAAATCCACATGGGTTTTATACAATAATTCTGTTAATCAAACTGTTTCATCAACCTGAGTTCTCTGATTGCACTGGTTAATAAACTGTAATTATCAAATATCCTTTTCACAGGTTTGCGCCTGGGCTAGGCATGGGGACTGATGAGGCATCTTGGTGCCCACTAGCATTCTTGGCACCCTCAGGCACTCTTAAAGTGTAAGCCATCTTAAGCTGTCCAGGAGGAGCTGTAGCAATAGTTCTGGGGCACTCGCAAAGGATTAGAAAATGGGCCCCAGTGCCAGGTTACAAACAGGCAGGCCGTGTAATGCGGATAAAATAAGAACTGACTTCAGCTCTGCCCTAAAGTCACACCAAGAACTTTCTGAGAAAAAAAAAAAATCACATAAATGAATAGGCCGCTCAGAAAATCTGCACACAACTACATTCTGTAATGCTGACTGACAGCAAATCACGAGAAAGGAAAGTCATTTAGTGATATTCTCCATCTGACACCCAGAGAGAGGCAAGGTCAGGTAACTCTGGTCTCTCCAGGATCACAGGGAGATTTGAGGGAGCAGAGTGGGCACACTGAGTGAAATCCACAAGTAGTCCCTGGATTTCATTTCAGCCAACAGTTTTAACAACAGTTTCTGCGTTCTATCTGGGAAACAGTGACTGGGACAAGGGCCCTTGAAAAGTCAAGGGGGCCATAGAGACTTTACATCAGACCCATCATAGGGTAGCACGTTTGGTCCTCTTCATTTGAGGAGTTAGGACCCACCCCTCATTGTTCACACATCCCAGCTGTGCAACAAGGGCATCTGATTCACGTGAGGCCAAAATAAAGCAGACTTCAGTATATATTCTCTGCATCCTTGTTCCCATATCCCAACCCCTGGCCAAAGGCATTCCCTCAGCACCTCATTGAGGCAGCGTGGACAGCATGCCCTTTGATTACTTACCTCAAGCACGATTTCTTTCAGTTGGAACTGTTTTTGCGCGACCTTATCTGAAGACACTGGCTCGTGGTAGTAGAGGCAGAGCAAGTCGTATTTCTTTAAAACCTGCTTGAAGTTCTTCTCGGAAAGACTTACCACTCGGTCCTTCCCATCATATGTGGGGAAATTAAGCCCCTCTTCTGCCCTGCAAGAGGACAGAAAATAAACCCCCACAATAAACAAGTGAGTTCTCTTCATTTGGAAAAAGTTTTGTTTCTTGTTCCCAAATATGCCGTGTGCAGAAGAAAGGACAGAAGACTATTGGAGGCCTTGTTGAGCCAAGCAGGGAGCAGACAGGCTGATTTTGTCTCTCTTCTTTGCCCTTCCTGGGGCGGAGAAGTGACTTTTCACCTCCTTGGGTCCAGCCAGCTCTGGAATCGTGGGCTCAGGACAAAGAGCAGAGGCACGCACACACACACACACACACGCACGCACGCGCGAGAGTAGAAAAACAGCCAAGCTAGGGAGGCTGGGAGGCCAAGCCCCAGATACCTTACATAGCTCTGCTCAGCCTCTGTCTCATTAGGAACTCCATTTTTAGGATGCAGTTGTTTCAGGCTAAAAATAAATCATGCAATGAATAAAAAAGTTAGATACGACACTGTAGAGGGATTTGCTGATACAGTCTGTCCAAATGGTGAAGAGGGAAGAGGCAGGAGGAAAAAGACAAGAATGTGCACGCGTGAAATAAGGAGGCTAGAAAGGTCAAAGAAGAGAAAGAAACTCGAGAGGGAGATAAGGGACTAGGGTGCCCATAAGCAAATGGGGAGTTCAAACATACAGAATGACACTCATGCATTACGGAATTGTTAAATCACTCCAGGGAGGTAACTCAGCCTGTCCCTCACGGTGGTTGCTCACCCTCTGTTCCTCACTGCAACATGAAACAAAACGGAGCCCCAAGGTAGACTTCCTCATGTTCTACTCCTGTTTTTTTCTACCTTCCATCCTCTCTTCTTAAAAATCCTCTGCCAGCCACTGGGCGAGGGGTGCAGGGACACCCTGCTGAACCCAGCTGACACCAGAAGAATCTGTCCTCATTAGAATAAAATGAAACAAGGTTCACAGCTCAAATCCCTACTCAGCCTTTTAACAGCTAATGAACTTTGGCGGGTCACTTGCCCTCTCTGATTATCGGTTCCCCTCTATGTAAAGTGGGGCTGATAATAACCATAAAGTTTAAAACACATAGATGAAAAAGCATGGCACAAAACAGGTGCTCAAAAATGGTAGCTATTGTACTTACTTCTCACTGGAGCTGGTGGAACATTCGTTATATAATGGATATTTGTCTGTTTCTAATATGAATGGTTTGTGAACCCTTTCTTGTCCATTTTCTCCTTGAATCCAGTAGGCAACTGGGACAGAAGTGATCAGGGCTCATCCTACCACTGAGCTAACAGCAACTTGTCTGAGTTTGCAGCATTTCTAACTGCCAGAGCAAGAATTCAACCCTGCCTCAAAGCTGCGGCTCCTGGTTGTCTTGCCTCTGACTCTGGGTGATTCCCTTGCAAACACCCCTTTTCTTAAGTACCTTCTTGACCATCTCTTCCAGTCCAACCCTAGTCCAGTCATGTCTCTCCACTCTTCAAATGCATCTAGGGCACTCATGATTCTGACCAAGTTTCTGATCTCCTTCAGTTATAAATCAGCTTTGAAAAGACAGAGTACTCTGTCACACACAGCTTTTGCAGGGGTTAGAAGGCAAAGAGAAGATCTGTGGCCTCTATGAGTAAGGCAAGGCTTCCCTGCAGTCAGAGGGCCTTACATTGAGAGTCAGGCTGATGAGGGGTTGTCTTGATGCTACACTTTCATGTGCAGGAAGTTGGGGCCTTGAAGAACCCATCACTAAAACCCTTGATGGCATTCCATTCTTTCTAATGGTGTAGTTTCTAAGTTTTCAAAAGATGGAGCCAAGAATATCCATTCTAAGGTGTACTTAGCTTTCCAAGTCAGTGGCAAGCATGCAAGATCTCTGCTTTCTTTAGGAAATTTAAGGGGGAAAAGATTTCTGAGTGAAACAATGTGTGTCTTGTCTTTTTGAGGTCAGCCTCCCCAAACTGTTCCCGGTTGTCTTGATCTCACTGGATTACCTTTATTTAGAATTTGTTCCACTTTTCTTAATATGTAAGTAGGTTTAACTGTTACTGAAAAATCGGGAGATATTTAAAGTCAAAGTCCTTGAATTTCCTTCTGACTTATAATTGACAAAACTATAAGGGGAAAGAAATAATTTTTTAAAATTTAGTTTAACCGTCAAATCTGGTTTACTGCGAAAAGCCTGAGCTGTGGAAAGTTCCTGCCCCTAGATCATGGACTCGATTTGAGCCAGGCAGCCCAGCCCTGAGGACAGGCAGCCACTGACATATGCTGTGGTGATCATGTTTCCCCCAGGCAGCCACGGTAGATATGAGGTCTACATTCATGTCCCACTCTCAGCAAGAAGTAGGTTTTCATAGTTTGCATTTAACGTACCAGGCTTATTTTCTACCTGCCTTTCATTTTCCTATTTTTGTTTTTCCTCTGCCTTATTGATCACCAACTTTAATTCTTTTTTTTCTTTTTCTTTTTTTCTTTTTCTTTTTTTTTTTTTTTTGAGATGGACTTTCGCTCTTGTTGCCCAGACTGGAATGCAATGGCCCTATCTCGGCTCACCACAATCTCCACCTCCCAGGTTCAAGCCATTCTCCTGCCTCAGCCTCCCCAGTAGCTGGGATTACAGGCACGCGCCATCACGCCTGGCTAATTTTGTATTTTTATTAGATACGAGGGTTCTCCATGTTGGTCAGGCTGGTCTTGAACTCCCGACCTCAGGTGATCCACCTGCCTCAACCTCCCAAAGTGCTGGGATTACAGGCGTGAGCCACTGGGCCCAGCCAATTCATTTATTTTTTAAACAAAGAATGCTTCACACATTTCTGAGTTAACCTTACCTCCTGCAAATCAGCTGTTCTGTTCCAGCTTTAACTGCGGCCCAAGCCAATGTGGCATGCACTTCAGTTTATGTGGTTGTGCTGAAATGTTTATTTTTATGTGCCATTAGTAGGTACTTTTTGTTTTGTTTTTGAACAAGAAGGGGTAGAACAAAACATACAAATCAACACAAATAAATGTTCATTGTTGTCAAAATATATGGCGTCGGCCCCCTTGTTTTCCTAACCATTTCCAGTCCTTCACTGTGAGTGGCGGCCACCTAGAGTCCCTTAATCTAACCTAGCTCATTTACTTTGTTTATTCTTGACAGGTGGCAGAATGATGTTCTCTCAGACCATTTTATCTACAAAGAGAAACGTATGTCTTTTCTCACGTCTCCCTTCGAAGGTCTACAGGTCTCTATCTGGGCGCCTCCGAGGCGGCTTAGCGAGAAAGAACCGCCCCCAGAAAGGCAGGAGACCTGGTTCCGCCCACCTGTGTGATTAGGTTAGGAGCCCTCAGGCTGCGGCCCCAGCACTCGCAATTTGTGAGAGGGTTAGAGTCACCAAGCTCCTACGGCCCCCTTTCTGGCTCTAAGATGTTAAAATCTGTTACAAGATTTTCTTTTACCAGGGTGGGCCTCAGCCCAACACACAGGTGTGATGAAGTTTGATGAATGTTAGCTGCGGAGGAGGGTTTTGATGGGCGTGACTCCCGAGGAGTCCAAGCTTGCCTCTTCTCCAAGGCAAAGATAGCCTACAAAGTCGCTGCTGCCAAAGCCCCTTCGTTGGCTAAAATACTCCACCCAGTGGACAAAACAGAAAATGGCCTATTTCTTTGCTCCCGTTCCTGGAGGGAAGCACAGCCTGGTAGAAAGAATGCAGAAATACTCAGGTCTAGAGCCCTGTGCTCCATGAGCCTCCGGCATCCTCTGGCCAGATCTACACAAGTCTGTTAGCAACTCCAAGGCGCTCCTTTTCTCTCGACTTTATCTGGTGGTCCCTGGAGACTTCCTGCCTCCTCTGCACCAGGAAACTCCTCAACAGAAACAAGCAGAAAGAGATCAATGTTATCCTGAAAAAGAGCCCCAAAGCTCCACCAATATGAGTCCAGGTTTTGACAAATGTCACTTCCTTAAGGAGGCCCTCAGTGTAGGCCAGGAGCTGACACTGAGTCCCCTTACTCACTGTACTTCTCCTTGGAAACGCTCCTCTCACGGGAGAGCCTTCTCCCTCTCCCGGCTGAACCTCGTTGCTGCAGGGGCAGCATCTGTTCACAGCATCCTCATAGCACGTAGTAGTTCTCATTAAATGCTTAGTAAATAAATCTGTAGGATTACTTTGTGGCCGGGCCCGGTGGCTCACACCTGTAATCCCAGCACTTTAAGAGGTTGAGGCGGGAGGATCACCTGAGGTCAGGAGTTTGAGATCAGCCTGGCCAACATAGCAAAACCCCATCTCTACTAAAATACAAAAAGACAGGCATGATGGCACCTGCCTGTAATCCCAGCTACTCGGGAGGTTGAGGCGGGAGAATCGCTTGAGCCCAGGAAGCAGAGACTGCAGTGTGCCGAGATTGCACCACTGCACTCCAGCCTGGGCGACCTAGCGAGACTCCGTCTCAAAAAAAAATAAGTAAAATAAAGCCAGGTATTTTAACAGCAGAAACAAGAGAAAGAGAGAGAGAGAGAAGGAAGGAAGGAGAAGGGAAGGAAGGAAGTAAAACATTTAATTCAGCAGACAAGAACAGATAAATGGAAAGTTTAGGGCTACTTTGTCTTGGAACTAGGGGGGAGATACAGGGTTCTCAGGGGTAGCAGTAAAATAACAGGAAAAAAAAAACCCGAATATGGAGATCATATCAAAGGGTCCAAATGGAGGGTGTGGTAGACGGAAGAGTGCTCCCCATCCCCCCAACCCCCCCATAGGATGTCCAGTATAATCCTCAGAACCTCAGTGTGTGTGTGTGTGTGTGTGTGTGTGTGTCTGTGTGTTGCCTAATTTGACCAAGGAGTCTTTGAAGATGTGATTAAGTTCCGGATTAGCCTGGATTGTCCTGGTGGATGCTTGTGAAACAGAGGCAAGAGGGTCAGAGTGAGAGAAGGAGATGGATGATGGAAGTAGAGGCTGGAATGACACAGGCCAGCAGCCAAAGCATGTAGGCAGCCTCTATCTGAGAGATAGAAAAGGCCAGGAGAGGATTTTCCCTGAAAGCCTCCAGGAGGAATGCAGCCCCGCAGCCCATTTTAGACTTTTAACCTCCATAACTGTAAGACAATACATTTGTGTTGTTTTAACCACTAAGTCTCTGGTAATTTGTTACAGCAGCAATAGGGAACTGAGGGTGACAGTGAAAACCGACTCCTAAAATGACAAAAAGCTGCCTATCCTATAGCCTCAGCTTTTTTTTACCTGCAAAGTAACCTGTACCTTTACCTAGCCCCATTGCCTGTACCAGACAGATGTGAAAACAACTCAGCACAGCACAGTTGATAGGGTGGTTTACATTTATGGCTCCTTTGATCCTCACTCCATGAGGGAACTGGGACATATGTTTCTTGGGCAAGTCACTAACACCTCTCAAGGCCTCTAAAATAATCTAGATCCACATTCTCCTACCTTTTTGACCTTTCCTTTTTATGGTAATATACCATCTCTCAATATCTCTCCTTAGGAGTTTTTTAAAGTTGCCATTTTTGTGTAATATATTTAAAAAGAAATGATTTTCAAATATATCTAGGTTGACATATTATTGCAGACTCTGTTATAAAATTCATTTTAATATCTTTCTTAATAACCATTATATACAGAATGAAGATAGATTATAATTTGTCAGTTTATAAATGATTCATTGTTTAATTAAAATAGACAACAGAAAGGTTGATTTGTTAGCAAATGTTTAAATGGCGTGTTGGTTTAGGAAACAATGTATATGAGAAATAAAGATTGAACTTTTTCCTTTTTTTAATTTGTTTAATTGAAATATAATTGATATACAAGAAATTGCACATATTTAAAGTGTGATATTTGATACATTTTGGCATATGCATACACACATGAAACTATCACCACAATCAAGATATTGAATATATCCACTGCCTACAAGTTTCTTGAGCCCTTTTATAATCCATCCTTCTTCCCTCCTCTCACCCTAGTCCTTAGGCAACCTCTAATCTTTTTTGCCACTATAGATTAGTTTTTATTTTCTATAATTTTATGTAAATGGAATAATACATTACCTATTCTCTTTTTTTTCTTTGATGTGGCTTCTTTCACTCAGCCTACCTGTTTTGAGATTCAGTAACGTTGCATATATGAATTGTCATTCATTTGTGTCACTAACTAGAATTATATTGGATCAACATATACAATTTGTTTATTCTTTCCCCATTAATGGAAATTTGTGTTGTTTTTACACATAAAGCTACTATGACAATTAAAATCTGTGATTCAATCTAGTTAATATAGTATGAATAAGTATGAATCAAAGTAAGGGTGTTTTGGCATATTCCATTTTTCTGTATTATACTATTTCTTGAAAAGACTCCAGTTCTACTCAGTTGCCTTAATATGTTTGTTAAAAATTGGTCATCCAGCCAGATGTGGTAGCTCACGCCTGTAATCTTAGCACTTTGGGAGGCTGAGGTGGTTGGATCACTCGAGGTCAGGAGTTCATGACCAGCCTGGTCGACATGGTGAAACCCCATCTCTACTAAAAATACAAAAATTAGCTGGGTATGGTGGTGGGTACCTGTAATCTCAGCTACTCCGGAGGCTGAGGCAGAAGAATCGCTTGAACTCGGGAGGCGGAGGTTGCAGTGAGCCGAGATGGCACCACTACACTCTAGCCTAGGGGAAAAGGGAAATTCTGTCTCCAAAAAAAAAAAAAAGTGGTCATCCATACATATGTTAGTCTATTTCTGGGCTGTCTGTTTTGTTCCTTTTATTTATCTTTTTAAAATGTCAGTGCTGTGTATTAGTTTTGATTACTATAGCTCTGAAAGTCTTGAAATCGGGTACTGTTAGCTGTCCAACTTTCTTCTTCTTTTTCAAGTTATTTTGGTTATTCTAGGTCCCTTACATTTCCATATGAACTTTAGAATCCGTTCAACAAGTTCTAAAACAAAAATCTGTTGGGATTTTTATTGGGGAGAATTCATATCTTTGCAACATTGAGTCTTCTGAAACATTAACCAGATAATCTCTCTATAAACTTAAGTCTTTAATTTCTTTTGGAAATGTCTTATAGTTTTCCCTATTTAGGTACTAGATCTTTCATCAGGTTTGATCTTTAAGTATTTCATATTTTGGTGCTTTAAAAAAAGATAAAGTTTTATATTTTTTATTTCAATTTGTTTGTTGATAGTAAATATAAATAAAATTGATTTTTTGTGTGTTGGTGTTGTATCCTGTAAACTGGCTAAATTTATTAGTTCTAGAAGCTATTTTGTAGAACCCATTAGATCTTCTTCATAGATGTTGTTTTGTCTGCAGATAAAGACCTATTTATTTCTTCGGTTGAAATTTGGATGCCTTTTTTTGTTTCTATGGTTTGTTTTATTGCACTAACTAGAACCTGGAGTACAATGTTAAACAGATATGGTAACTGTAAACATCCTTATCTTGTCCCTGATCTTAGGAGAAAAGAGTTCAGTTCACTTACCAGCAGGGTGGTAGCTACAGTTTTTGTTTGTTTGTTTTATATAGATGCCCTTCGCTAGGGTTGGGAAATTGACTTCTTTTCCTAGTTGGTTGAGAGTTTTTCTCAAGAATGGGTACTGCATTTTGTCAAATACTTTTTCTACATCCATAGAGATGATCATATGTTGATTTTTTTTTTTTTAACTATGTTGATTTGGTAAATTACCAACTTGATTTTTTTAAGTTAAATCAACCTTGAATTTCTAGTATAAATCCCATTTGGTCATGATGTATTATTATTTTTACAAATTTTTCAATTTTATTTATGAGAACTTTGTTTAGAATGTTTGCACCTTTGTTCATGATGGATATTGATCTGACATTCTTGTGGTGCAGGTCTGCTGACAATTCTTTTAGCTTTTGTTTGTTTGAAAATGTTTTTATCTTGCTTTTTTTTTTTGAAAGGTATTTTTACTGGGTAAAAGTTTTAGGTTGACTTTTTTTTCTTTCAGTACTTTAGAGTTGCTCCACTGTTGTCTTGTTTATATTCTTTTCTATAAGTAATTACTGTCATCCTTATGGTTGTTCCATTGTATATAATTTATTTTCTCCTCTGGCTGTTTTCAAGATGTTTTCATCAATAGTTTTGAGTAATTTGATTATGATGTGACTTGCTTTAGTGATTTTTTTTTCATGTTTTCTGTTCTCCTTGGATCTGTGCATTCATAGTTTTCCTCAGATTTGTTAAATATCTGGCCATTATTTCTTCAAATGGCTTTTCTGTCTTCTCCCCATTCTTAAGGGATTCTCATTATATATACTAAGCCACTTGGGGTTTCCTAACTTATGTTCTTTTTATTTTCTAAAATTATTATTATTTGTGTTTCATTTTTGTATAGTTTCTATTGCTGTGTCTTCAAATTTGCTAATCTTTTCTTTTTTAACATATAATATTTTGTTAATACCAGTTAGTGTTGTTTCATCTTGGAAATTATGGTTTCCACCTCTAAAAGCCCGAGTTGGGTCTTTTAAATATTTCTTTGTCTTAAATTAGGTTTTTAAAGATATGAAATACAATTACAATAACCATTTTAATGTTGTTGGCTGCTAATTCTAATATCTATGTCAGTTCTGAGTCAGTTTCAATTATTCTTCTTCTTATCAGCATGATTCATATTTTTCTGCTTCTTTGAGTACCTAATAATATTTAATTAGAGGCAAGACCTTGTACATTTTACTTCATTAATTACTGATTTAAAAAATATTTTTAAATCTTTTCTACTTTTGTTCTGAAATGCAGTTAAGTTATTTGGAAACAATTTGATCCATTCAGGTCTCTCTCTCTCTCTCTATATATATATATACACACACACACACACTTTATATATATATATATATACACATACATATATACACACTTTAAGTTCTAGGGTACATGTGCGCAACGTGCAGGTTTGTTACATATGTATACATGTGCCATGTTGGTGTGCTGCACCCATTAACTCGTCATTTACACTAAGTATATCTCCTAATGCTATCCCTCCCCTCTCCCCCCACCCCGCAACAGGCCCCGGTGTGTGATGTTCCCCTTCCTGTGTCCAAGTATTCTCATTGTTCAATTCCCACCTGTGAGTGAGAACATGAAGTGTTTGGTTTTCTGTCCTTGTGATAGTTTGCTGAGAATGATGGTTTCCAGCTTCATCCATGTCCCTACAAAGGACAGGAACTCATCCTCTTTTATGGCTGCATAGCATTCCATGGTGTATATGTGCCACATTCTCTTAATCCAGTCTATCATTGATGAACATTTGGGTTGGCTCCAAGTCTTTGCTATTGTGAATAGTGCTGCAATAGACATACGTGTGCATGTGTCTTTATAGCAGCATGATTTATAATCCTTTGGGTATATACCCAGTAATGGGATGGCTGGATCAAATGGTATTTCTAGTTCTAGACCCTTGAGGAATCTCCACACTGTCTTTCACAATGTTTGAACTAGTTTACAGTCCCACCAGCAGTGTAAAAGTGTTCCTATTTCTCCACACCCTCTCCAGCATCTGTTGTTTCCTGACTTTTTAATGATTGCCATTCTAACTGGCATGAGATAGTATGCCATTGTGGTTTTGATTTGCATTTCTCTGATGACCAGTGATGATGAGCGTTTTTTGATATGTCTGTTTTCTGCATAAATGTCTTCTTTTGAGAAGTGTCTGTTCATATCCTTTGCCCACTTTTTGATGGGGTTGTTTATTTTTATATTGTAAATTTGTTGAAGTTCTTTGTAGATTCTGGATATTCACCCTTTGTCAGATGGATAGATTGCAAAAATTTTCTTCCATTCTTTAGGTTGCCTGTTCACTCTGATGATAGTTTCTTTTCCTCTGCAGAAGCTTTCCCAGCACCATTTATTAAGGATACAAAATCAATGTGCAAAAATCACAAGCATTCTTATACACCAATAACAGACAAACAGAGAGCCAAATCATGAGTGAACTCCCATTCATAATTGCTACAAAGAGAATAAAATACCTAGGAATCCAACTGAGAAGGGATGTAAAGGAGACCTCTTCAAGGAGAACTACAAACCACTGCTCAACAAAATAAAAGAGGACACAAACAAATGGAAGAACATTCCATGCTCATGGATAGGAAGAATCAGTATCGTGAAAATGGCCATACTGCCCAAGGTAATTTATAGATTCAATGCCAACCCTACCCAGCTACCAATGACTTTCTTCACAGAATTGGAAAAAACTATTTTAAAGTTCATATGGAATAAAAAAAGAGCCTGTATAGCCAAGACAATCCTAAGCAAAAAGAACAAAGCTGGAGGCATCACACTAACTGACTTCAAACTATACTACAAGGCTACAGTAACCAAAACAGCATGGTACTGGTACCAAAACAGATATATAGACCAATGGAACAGAACAGAGCCCTCATAAATAACACCACACATCTACAACCATCTGATCTGTGACAAACCTGACAAAACCAAGAAATGGGGAAAGGATTCCCTACTTAATAAATGGTGCTGGGAAAACTGACTAGCCATATGTAGAAAGCTGAAACTGGATCCCTTCCTTACACCTTATACAAAAATTAATTCAAAATGGATTAAAGACTTAAATGTTAGACCTAAAACCATAAAAACTCTAGAAGAAAACCTAGGCAATACCATTCAGGACATAGGCATGGGCAAGGACTTCATGACTAAAATGCTAAAAGCAATGACAACAAAAGCCAAAATAGACAAATGGGATCTGATTAAACTAAAGAGCTTCTGCACAGCAAAAGAAACTACCATCAACATGAACAGGCAACCTACGGAATGAGAGAAATTTTTGCAATCTACCTATCTGACAAAGGGCTTATATCCAGAATCTACAAAGAACTTAAACAAATTTACAAGAAAAAAATCAAACAACCCCACCAAAAAGTAGGCAAAGGATATGGACAGACACTTCTCAAAAGAAGATATTTATGCAGCCAACAGACACATGAAAAAATGCTCATCATCACTGATCATCAGAGAAATGCAAATCAAAACTACAATGAGACACCATCTCACACCAGTTAGAAAGACTGCCTTCTTTTGTCTTAAACCTTCATCATATTAGTGGCTGAGCCTGGTTGTTGAAAGATGACTGCAAATAACTCCCGGGCTCCATAATTTTCCCTCTAGAAAGATAGTGTGAAGATTTTTTTTCCCCTCAGAAACCAGCCCAGCCGTCTTCTCCAATCTCATAAACTAAAATTGAGTCATATGCTCGCGCTGAAAAATAGAATCCACGCAGACCCCGGTGGGGTCAGTTCCCTGAAAGCTGGGCTGCCAGAAAGGGGTGGAATACCCAAACAATACTCAGGTCACCGTCAAAAGTCAGAGGATTGAGGGGACTGAGGATATTGCAATCACAATGTCCACTTGGGTGGGCATCAGACCATTTGTAAATGCTTTGAGACAGATAACATAAGTGTGAGCAATCTCTTCCTTCCTAATAAATGAAAAGCCAAATTTGTTATAATTATGATAGCATCTTTTGCACTCTCATTTTAGATATTTTGGAGACATCTGGATATGTACATGGGATTTAGATCAGATAAACTAAACTAATAGAGTTATGAAGATCACCTTGAGGTGAACTTGGAGAATTAATAAAATTGGTATGATCCTCTTCCCTTAACTTGTGTTTCAGTACCAAAGTTTCTTGTATGTTCTTGTCTTTATGTGTTATAGGCAAAAATTAGGCAATCTGATGACTAAGAACAAAGATAATTGAAAGCTCTGCAAGAGTCAAAACCACTGTGGCAACTGAGTGATCATCTGAGAGCCTGAGTCAGGAGCTGGCCCATCTGACCCCACTGAGGGCCACGTGGACTAATATATTTAATCAGAGGCACTCAGCAGTTTTATTTTAAGTGGCAAGACATTTAGGTTAGTATTTTAGAACTTATTTTAAAAATTGAATAAGACGCCTTAGTGCCATTAATGTCATGAACCCTGGGAACACTGTCACAACTCCCAGCTGAGAAGTGCTGAAACAGACCATTTGTAGGACTCACCACGTCCCAAGTGCTGTACCGAGCACTTTACATGTAACGAAGAATATATATCCTCACAGATACATTGTGAGGTAGTCACTGGCATTGTCTACATTTTACAGATAAATAAAAAGGTGAAAAGAGGTGGTATTCCCTTGCCCGATGTCGCCTGATAGTAGGCAGTAAAGTGTCCCAAGCAGCTGGGATTCTGGCACCAGAGTATGTGTAATTGACCACTACACTCTATGTCTCTGTTAAGTGCTTGGGGCAAATTTTTTAGATAAATAATGGCTTTGGTTTCACACATATGAATAAATCAATGTAAGTGTTGGATTTTTAGCAGAGGTCTCTGTATTTCATGCCAAGCTCTAGTCTCAGGAAGTATTATTGCATGTGCTTTCACTTCTTTTGAAGCTTAATACCAGAAGTTTAGATTAGTGATTCCCATTCAGAGGTGATTTTGATTTGGCAGTGTCTGGAAGCATTTTTGATAGCCACAACTCAGAGATGTGGTGACTGGGGTGTTCCTGGACCCTAGTGAACAGAGCTCAGTTATGTGCTAAATATTCCACAATGCACAAAACAGCTCTCCACTACAAAGAACTGTCCAACCCAAAATGTCACTAGTGCTAAGGTTGAAAAATCCTGAGTTATACTGAAACAGAGCTTGCAATGTGCACATTGAGATCCCTCTCTGTGGACACTACCCAGAGTTTTGTCCCTGTGACTTGAGTAGCAGTCACCATGCCTAACCCTGCTCACAGAGCCTGAAGAATACATGGCACATTTCATTCCTTGTTTGGTATATGAGCACTGGTTCAGCTTGTATCGCCCTTTATAGCTCTGTCTCCTTGCCTCACAAGCTATGGGATAAGTTTAGAGTGGGAAGAATACTTTCTCCTTAACTGTTCCAGGGCAAGCATTCTCAGTGTGTGTAGCTCTTTTATGTTTTCTGAGTCATGCTTTAATATAATCCTTTGATTCTTCTTTCTGCCTGTCCTGTTTGCTAGGTTCTTGTGGTGGCAGCCACCCAGTCTCTGAAATCCCCTGTCATCCTCAGCACACAACCAGCCTGATGGAGCTGAGGTGCTCAAGCTTCTGTGTGACATTGTCCTGTTGTCAGAGCTCTCAAGTGCTTTGGAGTGCACAGACACATGACTGAGATGAAGCATGGGGCAGGTCCTTGTGGTGTTGGTGCAGTGGCATCCCGAGGCCTGTGGGCTCATATGAGCAGGACTGATATCCTCTAGGGCAGTATCTCAGCACTGCTTCAGGAATAGCTGCTGTGTCTTGCAACATGTGGTTTGCATTTGTAGCATCCAGAAACATTCCATTGCCACTCCTTCCTAGAGCAAAGGAACTGCTAATCCTCCCTCTGACTCATAACTAAAGCCAGCTTCCAAAGTGGTGAGGTTGCAGAGCTTGAGGGAGGGGCCTCATGGTCCCAAATACCTATTCCACTTGTTTGCTGCTCCAATGAATTCCTACACAGTCAGTTAATATTATTATCACTCACTCCAATTTTATAGAGAATCCTTAAACTCAGAGAAGTTAAGTGATTTTTCTGAGGTGATACAACTAATAAGATGGTGATCCATGTCTATATATTTCACACTCACTACTCTTTACTGCGTTATTACCAAGAAATGCCTTGGCCTTATCTAATACTGGATGGGACTAATTAAGTCATCCAAGTATCTAAGCAACAAGGATATGTCCACACCAACAAACCTGAATGGAACTTCTAGATCTGAAAAATAAAATATTGATGGTCCCCAACTTATGATGATTCAACTTAACAATCTTTAAACTATACCATGGTGCAAAGTCAATATGCATTCAATAGAAACCATACTTTGAGTAT
The DNA here is from genome assembly GCF_009764315.1 of Trachypithecus francoisi. Taxonomy (NCBI): domain Eukaryota; kingdom Metazoa; phylum Chordata; class Mammalia; order Primates; family Cercopithecidae; genus Trachypithecus; species Trachypithecus francoisi. The sequence goes on along the minus strand of NW_022681470.1, from coordinate 106,130,874 downwards.
CCATACAATTGTTCTGTTTTTCACTCTCAATGTAGTATTCAATAAATTACATAGGATAATCAATTATTTCTCATAAAAAAGACTTTGTGTTAGATGATTTTGCCCAACTATAGGCAAATATAAGTACTCTGAGCATGTTTAAGGTAGGCTAGGCTAAGCTATGATGTTCAGTAGACTAGGTATACTAAATGCATTTTCAACTTTTTTTCAACTTAGAATGGATTTATTAGGACATAACCCTATTACAAATAGAGGAGCAAATATATCTGGAATAAAAAATATACTATATGGGGTTAGACCCAGATTAGACATTGGGGTAAAAATAGACCAGTGAACTAGAAGAAATAACAATGAAAACTATGTAAGTAAAGGACAAACTAATTTGAAAAAAATAGAATCCCAGTGACCTATGAGACAATGATAAATAGCTTATCATACATATAATTGGAAGCCCTGAAAGAGCAGAGAGAGGAGAGATCAGAAAAAAAAATTTCAAGAAATAAATGGCTAAAAGCTTTCCACATTTGATGGAAACTATAAACCTACACGTTCAAGAAGTTTAACAAACCCCATCAGAGAAAGGATAAAAGGAAAACGAGGCAAATTATAATGAAATTTCTGGAGACAGAGGATAACAAGAATTATAAAGCAACCAGAGAAAATACCTTATCTGCAGAGGAACAAGTATAAGAATGACAGCATACTTCTTTCTAGAAACTATCCAAGCCAAGAAACTGTAGAAAAAAATGAAAGAAAAAAAAACTGTCGACCTAGAATGTTTTGCTAAGAGAAAATATGTTTCAGAAGTAACAAGTAAGAATGGATTGTAAAAGGACATAAAGAAACTTGTGAGGATGAAAAAGTTCATCATCTTGATTTTGGTTATACATACATGAACACAAATGCATAAACATAAAATTGTACATTAAATAGTGCAACTTACTATAGACAATTTATATATCAATAACGCTATAAAAATTATTAATAAAAAAGGAGAAATTCAGACTTTTTCAGATAAATAAAGGCTGACAAATTCATGATCCACAGGCCTTCACTACGAGAAATGTAAAAGGAATTTCCCGAGGAAGAAGGAACATGATGTCAGATGAGAATTTGGAACACAACAGAGGAATGAGTAGCTCCAGAAGAATCTGGTAAGCATGACTGTTTAAAGCAAAAATGATATAAATAGATTATGGGACATATAGCATATATAAAAGTAAAAAGATCTTGACTCTTTTTTAAACAAGTAAAATATATTATAACAATAGCATAAAGAATAGAATGGGAGAGATGGAGATTTACTGTTGTAGGGTTGTTATTTTATATACGAAGTAACAGTATATAAAATGCAGATATGTTAAAGATAAAGGACAGAAAAAGAAATATCAAGTAAATATTAATACTAATCAAAGGAAAGTTGAAATGGCCATATTAATTTTGAAATTAGGAATTTACCAGAGATGATGAGGAACACTTCATAAGGATAATTGGGTCAGTTCACCAATATACCTAAAATCTGTAAGTCTGTATGCACCTAATAATATAGCTTCAAAATAAATAAGACAAACCTGACAGAACTGAAGGGAGAAATAGACAATATACTACTATGGTCAGATATTTTAATTTTTCTTTCTCAATAACTGATTTTAATATTTCTCTCTACATAGTCAGATATTTTAATATTTCTCTCTCAGTAACAAGTAGGCTGAAAATTAGGATATAGACATCTTGAATAGCACTATCAATCAATTTGAGCTAACTGATATTTATGGAATACTTCACTTTTTAATGTGGCAAAATGCACATACTTTTTAAATACACATGGATCAAGAAGGTAGACCATATTCTGGGCCATAAAACAAGTGTCCATGGATATAAATGTTGAAATACAGAGTGTGTTCTCTGATTACAGTAGAATTATATTAGAAATAAATAACAAAGGCTGGGCATGGTGGCTCATTTCTACTAAAAATTTAAAATTAGTTGGGAGTGGTGGCACATGCCTGTAATCCCAGATACCCAGGAGGCTGAGGCAGAAGAATCACTTGAACCTGGAGGTTGCGGTGAGCAGAGATCGCGCCATTGCACCCAGCCCGGGCAACAAGAGTGAAATTCTGTCTAAAAAAAAGAAATAAATAACAAATATATGAAAACAATCATCAAATATTTTGAAATTAATAAGACACTTCCAAATAGCTCATTGGTCAAAGGTAAAATCATAAGAAAAATTCAAAGATATTTTGAATTGGATAAACGTAAAAACACTAGATATCAAAACTTATAAGATACTTCTTAAATATTTCTTTGAGGGAATTTTATAGCATTAAATGCTTATTTGAGAAATGAGGAGAGGTCTCAAATCAGTTATCTCAGCTTCACTTGTAAGAAACTAGAAATAAAGCAAAATTAACTCCAAAATAAGCAGAGGTAATTATAAAGATGACAGCAGAAATTAATGAAATAAAAGACAAAATAGAGAAAATCAATACCCGAAAGACGGTCCTTTGGAAAGATACATAAAACTGATAAAAACTTCACCAATATTAATCAAAAAAATGACACAAATTACCAAAATTATGAATGAAAGCAGGAGCATCATTACACATCTTACAAAATTCCTTGAAAGATACAAACTACCAAAATTTGTTCAGGAAGAAATAAGTAAGCAAAGCAATCTTATATCTATTAAGAAATTTGAATGTGTTGTTAAAACCCTTCCCACAAAGAGTACTCCAGGCCCATATGGCTTAACATTTAAGGAAGAAATAATCCCAACCCTACTCAAACTCTTCCAGAGAACAAGAAAGAAGAAAACCCTCCCCTCTCATTTTTAGGAAGGCAAGAAAACAAGAAAATGATACTATAAGAAAGAAAACTACAAACCAATATATTTTTTGAACATAGACACAAAAATTCTTAAAATTACCTTAGCAGACTGAATCCGACCAAGTGGGATATATTTCAGAAATGCAAGACTGGTTTTGAAAATTAATCAATGTAATTTACCATATAAACAGAAAAACAAAAAAAAACATATGATCATTTCAATAGATGGATTAAAAAGCATTTGAAAGCTCAACATCCATTCATGGCTAAAAAAAAGAACTCTCAGCAAATGAGAAATAGAAAGGAATTTACTCAACTTGAAACAGAGCAATTTCAAAAAACTCATAAATAACTTCATATGTCATAGGGAAAGACTGAATACATTTTTCCTCCTAAAATTAAACAGGAATGTCAACTCTCATCATTTTTATTCAATATTGTACTGGAGGCCTAGTCAATCCAATAAGACAAGAAAAAGAAATCCAGCATATACAGATTAAAAAGAAAAAAAATTGTTTCCATTTGTAGATGACATGTCTACGTAGAAAATTCTAAGGAATTTGCAACGAAAGCTTCTACAACTAATCAGTGAGTTTAGCAAGGTTAAAAGATATTTCAATAAGCAAAAATCAACTGTATTTCTGTATACTAGTTATCAAAAATTAGAAAGTAATTTTAAAATACTATTTACCATACCAACATTTATAGGGATAGATTTAATAACAGATGTATAAAACCTTTATACTAAAAACTATAAAATATTGCTAACAGAAATGAAAAAATACCTAAACAAATGAAGCAATACACCAGGCTTATGGATTGGAAAACTCCATTTTGTTAAGACTTTAATTCTCAACAAATTGGGCTGTATATTCAATTTAATCCTAATGAAAATCTCAGAAATCATTTTTATAGAAATTGGCAAGCTGCCTTTAAAATTTATATGGAAATACAAAGGATCACCACTAGTCAGAAGAATTTTGAAATAGAAAGCTTGAGGACTTATCCTACTTGATTTCAAGACTTACTGTAAAGCTACATTATAGAAGATAGTATTATATTGGCATGAGCCTAGACATAATGTAACAAAACAGAGGGCTGAGTGCAGACTCAAATGAATATGATGAATTGATTTTCAACAATGTTGTCAAGATAATTCAATGGGGAAATGATAGTTTTCAAAAAATAGCCTTGGAAAAGCTGGATATCCCTCTGCAAAATGATTGAACTTAAACCTTGCTTCATGCTATACACAAAAATTAAATAAAAATGTCTTGCAGTCCTAAATGTAAGAGCTAAAAAATAATGATACTCTTAGTTATGTGACAGAAAATATTTGTGACTGTGAATTGGGCAAAGTCTTCTTAGATAGAACACAAAAATAAAAAACCATTAAAAAGTGATAAATTGGACCTCATTAAAATTAAAAACCTTTGATCTTTAAAGGACATTCCATCTCCTTAAAATTAAAAACCTTTGATCTTTAAAGGATACCATTGAGAAAATGAAAGCCATAGACTGCATGAACATATTTGCAAAATATATATCTGATCTATAACTTGCATCCAGAATATACAAGTAACTTTTACAATAATAAGACAACCTAATTAAAAATTAAGCAAAATATTTGCATGAACGCTTCACCAAAGAAGATATTTGAATGGAGAATAAACATGTGAAACAATGCTTAACATCAGTAATCATTAGAGAAATGTCTATAAAAATCAAAGTAAGATACCACTGCATTACTCACCGGTATGGCTAAAATTTAAAAAACTGACCACATTAAGTGTTAGCATGTGGTTCAACTGGAACTCTCAGACATTTCTGGTAAGAATGCAAAATAGTACATCCTCTTTGGAAAACATTTTGGTGGTTTCTTTTAGGGTTAAACACCCTTACCGTACAACTCAACAAACCTCTAGATATTCATCCAAGACAAGTGAAAACTCATGACCAAAGACCTGTAAACGAATGAATGAATGTTCCTAGCAGATTTATGTGTAATAGCCAAAAACTGTAAACAAATCAAATTATGAACAGATAAAACTTTGTGGTATATCCATATAATGGACTACTCCTCATCAATAAAAAAGTACAAACTGCTGATATATGCAACAACACGAGTTGTCATGCTTACTGAAAGAACTCAGAGTCAAAAGACTACATACTATATGTACTATATAAATGAACTGTAGAAAAAAACAAGCTATAGCTATTAGTTTTTCAAGAGGTGAAAATTTTGAGGTGATTATTAAATATGACCAATATTAAAAATTAAATTATATAAACATGATTAAATAAATTATATTAAAACAAACTTAATAAATACCCCAAAGTCATATACTTCTTGCCTATTTTACTATAATTTCCTAATAGATATGCTCTTGAAATTATTTTAATCTATTGTATCTGTACTGTAGAAATTCTGTAAAATGGTGCTCTATTGCACACCTCTTACCAACTCTGCATTCAGTGATGTCATGTTTGTTGGTAACATGAAATCGACCATGATGAGAATATTTACACCATGGAAACTGGCAAATAATAAATTAGGGTTTTGTTTGTTTTCCAGGAGCACTGTAAAACATTTGCCAGCACATCACTGAATAGATACATAGAAGATTCTATCTCAGGAAAAGGAGGGAATATATAGGATGGATGAAAAGATCTTTCTGGAGGAGGCTGGATTTGAACTGACCCTTGGAAAATGTACAATATTTAGCCTGATAGAGAAGGAAGACAAGGACAAGCCAGGCACAAGAAACAAAAGCAAAAACCAAGGGACAGTCTGGCCGGAGTGAAGGCTGTGTATAGCCTTAATGAGCAATCATGCTGTGAACGTATGCTGGATCCCGGCTGAAGGAAGCCTAGAATGACAGCTGTAATGGATTTCTGTTATCTCTCTTTCTTCTCACTTTCCCCCCTCTCCTCGTAGTAGCCTTCTGCCCGCAGCAATGCTGCGCCATTGGATTCTGCCCCACACAGAGCACAGCCCACCCTCCGTCCTTAGTGATAGGTCCTAGGGGAGACATAGCCCAGGATGGCCCAAGCAGAGCCCCCAAGCAGTTGTTTCTTAACTGGATATGGTATGCCAAAGGATATTTTCCCCTTCTCTAGTTACTAAGCTTGAAGAATGGCAGTCCAGAGCTGACTCAAGACATAGCAGGAGGAGACAAGAGAATCAACACATAATAAAAGCAGAGATAAGAAAAGAAAGAGAGTGAGGTTTTGAATCTTTCGTTTCTGTTGTCTTCAGATCAACTCTCCCTGATCTTTCCGAAATTGAATGTGCAAGCCAATAAATTCTCCTTATTTTGCTTAACCTGGATCAAGTTTTTTTTTGTTTTGTTTTGTTTTGTTTTTTCTGTCCTTTGCAACTAAAAATTTGAAAATAGTACACTATGCTCAGGATTTTTAACATACATTCTTTATTCCTGAAAACCTGAATTTGTGTGTGAAAGAACAAAAGGCAGGGGGCCAAGTCTTTTATAGCCCAGGTGTCCCACTGTTGAGAGGGCTTTAGTTCCAATCTCTCGCCTGTCTTAGAGGGCACTCCAGCGGATGAGGTGGGCCCTGGGCCTTGGAACAGGAAGGACCTTTGAGGTCATGTAGGCCAATAATTTGTTGTGGTTTGCAAACTAAATTCCTGGAGCTGTTGGCTTCCACGGAAATGCCCCAGGATGTGTTAAGTGGGCCTACAGGGAAGTTCTCAGCTCCCCTGCTCTACTAATAGCAATGCAGCTGTGGATGGCAAGGCAACCAGAAGCACGCTAGCATAGTACGGATAGCACATTGCATGTATTTATGCTGTAGTCCGACACTTCATGCACACTGCAAGGAAACGGTTTTCTTCTGAAATCAAACCCCAGTATCCTCCAAAGTGTGAGCAGAGAAGAATGCTGGAAGAAGAATCCACCCAAGCAGGAGAGGCAACTGAACAAGAATTTTTAGAAACCATTTTCCTGAGTTTTCACCTCCCACTTGAGATTCTCACCCCAGGGCACATCAGTTTCCATTTAACAGTCAAGTTCAACAGTGGACAAAATTGTTTCCCTTGGTTCTTCATAGCACAGCTGAGACAACCTGACATTTTCAAAATGAGTTTAACTAAATACTAAAGGAGAACAAAAATGAAATTATACCAGTCAGTACAAATAGTGACTTTCCAGAGTACTGGTTTCTGATCCTAAGGTAACCACGGGGTGGTCTTAAGGATAGTGTGATAATTTAGATTATTGTTCAGCAAATATTCATTCCCTATCCCTTCCCACTGTGGATGGAATATACATCCCTGTCTCACTGATGCTGAGCCATGCCTGACTTTCTTTGACCAATGGAATGTTAACAGACGTGACATGGACAGAGACCTTAAATGTATGTGTGGTTTGGCTTTTGCATCCAGTGATCTTCCATGAGAAGATAAGCCTTCAGTAGCACTTCCCCTTTAGCCTAGACCCTAGAATGACATGTGGACTGGACCTAAGCCCAACCTGGGCGGCTCATCCTAGATCAGCTAAATTGTAGAAAACCTGTAGACCATAAGCATGAATGTAACAGCTGGTTGTGGTGACCACTGGGTTCTAGACCAACTTGTTTCTCAGCATTCCAACAAGAATAGTTGATTAACACAGATGATGTAACATCACAAGTCCTGTCTAAAACGCCTTCCTTAGAGGAAGTCCTGCCCTTATTGCTTGCCACCCAGGTGCTGTATCAGGACATCTTGACCTCATTCCTACTGGCCAGTTAAACTGAGTAAAACATGATACCTGCCTCCAGCTGCTGATGAGGGGTTAAGTTTATCATCCTGCTCAGGAAGTACCCCTGCCACATCACACATGCCCACTCCCACAGTGGAAAGCAGTCTTGCTCTAAAGAGTAGTATAGTATTGTATAGTATAGTATAGTATAGTATAGTATAGCATAAAATATGTCTGAAGCAGACAGTAATTGCAGTGAATAAGAAGACCTGGCACACTTACAACTGCCATGCTCTTCCAGCAACTTGGATTGCCCATCCTTCCCTTCTTTGTGGAGTGAGCTGCACTTACCCTTCAGCTCTCAGCACAGTTGACACTTCCTCAGTGGCCTTCCCTGAGGAGATAAAGTCCCCCACTAGCCACTCCTATAACTCTTTTCTTCACACCACTTGGAGGTACAATTTCACATTCACCCATAGGAAGATTTGTTTACTGTCCATTTGTCCCAATATGTGAGCTCCATGAAGGCAGACTCAAGCTTCAGGTTGCTTTTGCCATGCCTGGCACATGGAGCGTTTAATAAGTATCTGCTGAATAGACCAGATTCACAGGCTCGTGTCTTTTTCCAAGCCTCAGAGCTGCCCCTTTTCTGGGTAATCATTTGATTACCTGGGTTTTTGTTCCTTTCTATAGCGCTTTTTATCCCACAGCTCATGAACTCATACTGTTCCGACCACAATTGCAAAGTTTCTCCCAGCCCTTCAAGATCATAGAAACAAAGAGATCACACAAAAAGGTCTTACCATCTTCATCTTGGATGTGAGGACACAACCTCTTCAGTTAACAAAGGAAGAAACTGAGGCACATTCTCTCATCCAAGTTTCTTGGCCAACCATTGGCAAGTCTTAGAGCTGTTGACAGGAAATTGGTTCTGCTCCCTTATATTGTCACTGTGGGCATAAATTGTTTTCCTCCTCTAACGATGACTTTGGCACCAAATACCATAGGTCTGAAACACCCGTTTCTTATTAAACAGCCCTGGCTTCAGAGGGTCTGTGAGTGAATAAGGACGGATTGGGAGCCGTCCACTGGCCAGGTGTTTGGTAGCAGCTGCCACTTTCCTTCCTTTGTTTTTTCTACCGTCACTGGTTTTAACCCTCATCTAGAAGGCCACTTTGTCTGGGACAGGGAGATAATTTAGTCTCGCGTCTGTTTGGCAGCTTCATGATTACCAGCTGAGCCTGATTACACAGTCTGTGTGCCTGTCCCAGGACAGACGTGCTGCTGCATGCTGGAGGAAGGAGGCGGCTCCAATAGTGGAACTACATTTGGGGTCTCATTTCTAACACTTCTCTTTGGCTAACGCAGACCCAGTCCCACAGGCGACTGACTCTGAGTTCCACTGTTAATTTCAAAGCTACTTTCTCTCTCCAGCAGGGGTCCTAGTGGATAGACCAGGCTCTTGTCCCCTTCCACGCCTCAGATTTGCCCCTTTCCTAGGAGATCCTTGGTTTTCTGTACTTTCCCTAGCAAGAAAAACTTTCATTCATGAATTCAACAAATTTAACTAAAACAGTTGGCAAACACTTATTGAAGATTTTTGTGCCAGGAATTTGAGATGTGGGTTGAGTAAGACACAGTTGTGACCCCAGGAGCTGTCAGAATAGAGATAGAGACAGAAATGCAGCAGTTCCAATAGTGGGAACCCCCAGGAAGAGACTAGTTTTCTCAGAGAAGGGGTGGCAGGGAATAGTTCTGGAAGGCTTCACAGAAGAGGTGCCACCTTGGTGGGTCTTAAAAAGAATGACTGGGGTTTGCTCCTTTGTGTAACTGAGTAACACACAGAGGCATGGAGATCCAAGGCAAGTGAGGTAGGGGGAACAGCATGGGTAATCATGTCCATGGTGGGTCAGAGCAGGCGAGTAATCAGATATGCCTGGAAGACACCAGGGTAGGAGTGGCTGAGGATGGAAAGTCGGGCTAAGGATAGAGGATGAAGGATGCTATCTGACATGCTGTGAGGCAGGCAGAGTTACAAGCATCAATTACAAACATCAGCACCTGTGTGAACATGAAGCAGGTCATGAAGCTTCTACTTCATATAAAAATATTACTTTTATATGATAGGTTAAATATTTTCCTGGAGAATAAAACACATATAAGTAAACTAAGGAAGATTGCTTCTATAAGATTTGGATAATTGTCAAAGGGAAAGCTTGACATCCATTGAGCTTGCAGTGTATAAGACACTGTATAAGCACTTGATGTATATTCACCTCCCTTGGCCCTTACAACTAACTATGCTAGGCAGCAGATATTATTTTTATCATTCCCATTTGGTAGTTGAAGAAAGTGCCTAGTCATGGGCCTTTGGTGAGGAATACAGTTTGAAGTCAGTCAATCTGATTTCAGGGACTATGCCATAATCTTTATGTTCTTTGGGAAATAATCAGAATCCTAAACTAAAGAATGCTTAAGATTTCGTAATTTCTACAGGCAGTGGGGAGCCACAGAAGATTGCTGAGCATAGAGGAGATTTAATAAGCTGATGATGAGCTCTCTCTGTGGAGCAAATGAGGAATATAGAAGAAATACTTGCAGAAGTTTCAGGGGTAGCACTTCAAACAATGAGACCATTGGGAAACTTCAGTCCTAGGGAGGCTAGGCATGTGGGGAGGGCTCGCCTGAAGAAAGGCTTTGTGCTAACTATGTGTCTATGTGTGTCTATGGAGCCAACTGCATGCAGTGACAGGCTCTGAGGATGAGGGCTGCCTGTGCCCATCAAAGAATGGCCTTCCTATGTCCCGTGGCACAGACCCTGGTCACATACCGGTCTTTTTAGCCTTTCATATCCCTTAAATCACCCCTCAGCAGGAGCACCTGCAACTATGAAGTCAAATATTCTAACCTGAATTCCCTTTCTATTCGCATGACCCATTTCAGCAATCTAAGGACAATCTCATAAATGTTAGGTGGGAAAGAGTTTTACCTTGCCAGGCCAAGTACCTAAATTGATATGCGTGTTCCCCAAAAAGCAGAGGCAAACCCTGCTTGTATTAATGACCTGTGCCAGGGCACTTTCAGAATTCTTGCAGCATGAGATGCCTTTCACCCACCACACTGGAGTTACTTCCCTCAGATTCATCACTTCGTGGCTTTCCAGTCTGCATTGTCTTTGTTCTTCTCTGACCATCTTTGCAAACTAACCTCAGAATTATGTTCCTGCTTTTCCTGGAGTCTGCAAATCCTCTGTAATGAGCAGCCATCTGCAGATTCATTTTTATGCAGTTTCCCTTCCCCCCTCAGACTGGTAATAAAAATATTAAACAGGACTAAACCCGGGGCTGACCCCTGCTGCACCCTGCTAGACAGGCCCTCTTGGGATTGGCTGCCTTTTATCATTGGCCTTTTTTTCTTGCAATTTTTTGTCCAATTTACAGTCACCTCCCCCTGTCCTCAGCCTAGTCAATTAGAGCCGAATGTGAGAGTAAAAATGTTGGGAGATATCCCAAGCTCTTCCCGATAAAGTCCGAATCTATGTCTGTTTCTATACATCAGGAAACAATTTTGGGTAAACACTGAATAACACCATATTAAATATCAACATATTTTTATGTTAACCGTAATCTGGACTGTTGACTTAATATTTTATTTTCAACAAGTTCTTTGGGATCCTGTCTTCATGAGTTAACATTTGCTCATAAAAAGTAAAAATTTCACTCAGTTTCTCTTTTTGATTGTAAACTCAGACTTGGGACATTTTGCACTTCAGTTTCTTCAGATGTAAATAAAATGAACTCATTTGTGTTTACAACAAGCTCCAAGAAATGTTTGATAGGACTACAAAGGATTATTTATCCTTTAGAAATGCTTTGTCTTTTGACACAATTATTTCCCCCAATTTGGGGATCTCACCAAGAGAGATACTGTGTAGATCTGTTTCATTTTTATTGTGTGTATTCCACACATCTAGAAGTCCTGGAAGAAGAAGAGGAGCATATCACTCCACTGGGACTGCATTCTGAATGCATGGATGTGCTATGAAATATAAATGTATCTTCCTGGACAGAGTTTTCTTTTTTCCCTTGCTCTCCTGAGAATCCAGGCTCATGGCGTCAAAAGCTCAGGTGCATCTAGCCATGAGAAGGCGTCTTTTCAGCTCTCTTTATCTTTGCCTCAGTACCCTCATCATAGTAATGAGAATGGACAGAGATTTAAAAGCAAATATAATCTAACAAATAGGCCAGACCCCTTTCTAATCCACATCCAGAACAAAAGATAGCACTTCCTGGAATGAACTCCCCGAGAGAGAAACACTCTCCTCTAGTTGTGGAAAATCTTTTCCTTTCTCTCAAAATATTCAAAAAGTCTTATACTTTTAAAAGGACCATAAAGAGAGAGCCTTCAATGTTTGGTCTATAGTTTAAAATTTTTGTGACTTTTTCTTGATCAGGAATGCTTTAACAAACAAGATCATCCAAACTCGGAATTTAATAATAATTTTTACATTACAACTGCACAAAAGTGCATGAAATAAGAGAAACCCCACCAGTCTTCATATATTTTGACTCTATTGTATACAGAAAAGATATAGTAAAAATAAAAAGGATTGTGTAGTTCATGAAACACTCTCAAGATATCACTCTCCATGATGAATGAATTTCTGAAAATAATATATATCAAATATAGTGTATATGACAGATTGATTTATTCTATACCCATAATATTTGTGTTATATATTATTCAGGTGCTATTTTTATAAATGTATGTCTAAAAACATCTATAAATGTGACTTCACTGGTTAGCTGTCTCACTGATATGGTGATGTTAGTCTTCAGCCCGTCTTTCTTTGTATCTCGGTACATCAGGTCTCAATGGCAATGGAGTGGGAGCTGTCCCTTTTCTGAGTCCCTGAAGCCCAGGTTGTGTTTGTGTATGGGGAGAGTTAATGAGAACAGAATGGCTTTCTTCCCCTAGCTTCCCCAATCCCATCTGTTCAAACAAAAGGCTGAAAGGGAAAGAGAACTGAGACCCTGCTGGTCAAGGGGGGAGGAATAATAACACATATCCTTGGGCAACATTTCAGCACATGCAACCCTTTTATACTGTGCTTAAGCTTTTATTCAGACAAAAGGAAGTCGGGCCAATGTAGGTTCCATTTAAAACTAAAATTAAAAAGAAAAATACATTAGGCCCAAAACTAGTTTTTTTTTTTTTTAAACTACATTTGTTAGTCTAGATTGAAAAATGAGAACTATGAAAGGAAAGGAAAAAAGCAATTTGTTTGTACTGAAATCTGCTGAGTAATCCACCCATGTAGGCAGTTGTAGAAGACCAATTTCATTTATTTTGAATGAAGTTCAAGGACAAGTAATGAGCATTATAATAAAAAGAGTTAAAAAAAAAAAAAAAAAGGCACTTCCCCGACTTCCTAAGAAAAGTCTATGAAAATATTGTGATTTCCAGTGGAGGACAAGAAAACCAGTTGCCTTCAGTTCATCAGGTTAGCAGCTTGCCCACAGAAGCATGGCAAGCAACTCTGGAAGGTCAGCACAACATTCCCTGGAGCAGTTCATTGAGGCTGACTGGCTCCTAGAGACGGCTGCTTAAATCCCAACCAGCCACCCTCAAGGGATTATTTCACAAGATTTGCCAGTGCCCTGATACATGCTGCTGTTCATTAAGGCAGGAGAAGAAAAGATTTCCTGGGCATTTACTCCATAATTTAAGCCGGAGCTATCAGGCCATCTTACCATCCATGGAAGGTGAATTTGCAATCAGTTTTCTTTTATCTGTATTATAAACCCTATATTTTAAGTCAGCCACCACAATGGCTGCATTACCATCACATACATAGAGACTTACCATTTGTTTGAAAGTGTATAAAATAAATTCTGCTCTCTCCTCTTGAGTTAACTTTGATGCTATCACTTCTGTAAAAAGGAAAATAAGAAAGGGATGAAGATATTCACAAACTGAGATTGCCAAGGAGTTAAGATGTTTAGGTCACTATATATTTGGAAAAAGAAAAAAAATCCACATCTTCAGGATATTTCCCAAATGACAAAAAAAGAGAAAGGAAGAGGAAAATAAAAAGTAAATGTGAGCATTAAGAAATGTCATCTTAGGACCTCCCGGGAATTGTGAAAACCTGAGAAAATTTTATAAGGAAATGCAATTAGAACACCTAGGACACGACGAGGCACAAAGTCTGGCTCCTTCCATAGAAGGGCCATCAGCTACTGAAGAAAGGCAAACCAAACCTAAAATCTAAGGGAAAGAAATTTCCTGAATGAGGGGGGTGACCTCTGAAGGATCAGTAAGCTTGTGTAAAGTACGAGTTTAGCAAATCTTGGTTATCTTGGTGAACATGTTCTCATAAATGTTCATTTTTATTGTGTTGTCAACATTCAATTGTGCATGCAAATGGAAGGCAAAGCAGGGAAAAGACAGTCCAAAGTGGTGATTGAGCAAAACCATATTATCTGGCTTTCACCTGCATCGTATTATTCTTTTTTTACAAAGCATTTTCTTTCCTCATTATTTATTTTTGCTTGGGCTAATTTTAAAATGAGTTTTTATTCCCTTGGTACAACAGCCAGTGTTGGCCCGGAATGAAAAACACACCCCTGATAATCCACAGAGAATGTAATCTACAACATTAATAACTGGCGGCTGAACGCATTTGCCTATTCCATTTTCCTCCTTTATTCCTAAAGGAAAACAGGAATATAAATACGCCTACTTTATAGAAGACCTGAGTTTTTTAAAGGGTCAACTACAAGAAAAAAAATTATTGACAAAATTAGATTTTGCCGTGAATGTCTATCTCAAAACTAAAGTTGTAAACCATGTAAAAAGTTTGCTCTTGGAGATAATAGGAGCCATATTTTAAAAATAATATGGTTCTAAATGAAACTGCCTTTGCAAAATTATGACAGTAAGAGACCTGACGTAGTTGACTCCGTCTTGCTTCTAACCTCCAAGATGTTCTTGGTCATTATTGGGTGTAGGCCAAACTAACTTTGCGAGAAATATAGTTTATAGTTTAATCTTAAAGCAAGGATGATAATAGCCCTTCCCAAAACTAAATTGCCTTTGTAAAACTAATGAAAGCCTACAAGGTTAGGATTATGAGAGGGTCTTGAATTCTGCTAAGATATAGGCATAGTTAAATGACAACTAGCCATTGTTCCAGAGATCACAAGAATTGTAACTTCCCCAATTACTCCTGTAAATAATATCACTATTGTAGAACCTATGATTGGCCTTTTTTTCAGACTTTTACATTGCTGATGAGGGCTGACCCTAACCAGACCCCCAACTCATGTCTCAACCGGTCCTATGGCCCCCACCCAGAGACTGACTCAGCACATTAAGACCTTTTTCCACACCCCTATGATTTCACACCCAACCAAGCAACATTCCTCATCCCCTAGTCTCCCGCCCACCAAGCTATCCTTCAAAACCCCTAATCTCTGAGTTTTCAGGGAGACTGATTTGAGTGATAAATTCAGTTCCTCCTCATGGGCTGGCTTCAATCAGTTAAACTCTTTCTCTACTTCCAATGCTGTGGTCTCAGTGAATAGATTTTGTCTGTGCAGTGGACAGGAAGAACCCATTGGAAAATCACATAAAGATAGTACATTTAAGGTTGAAAAAACGATCAAGGCTAATTATTGGATGATCTCCATTGAAGGATTCTCATTATGCTGTCCACAGTAGCCACAAGAGACAAACATGCCATGTTTGGGACAGACTCCTTAGATATGACAAGGACTCCCCCAGCCTGTGCCCCTAGCACTGCAGTTTCAGGCTACTTAAAAAAAAAAAAATGTGTTCTGTAGTTTTTACTGCCATTTCATATGAGGTCATTATACAAGTAAAGGGAACCCCTTCTGTCTGTTATCGTTGATGAGGTATATATGCATTTGAGAGAGGCAATGCATTCTTCACATTTGACTAAAATTTAGATGTATCAATTTATTCTATAACCATTCATTGTGAGACATTAAATAAAGGCTATAATGTATTAAAAAATGCTCTGTCCAGGTACATGTGAGGGAGTGGAGAATATGGTCTGCCAGGCTGGGGCTTGGATATTTATCCAGATGGTGATGAGGAGGCACTAGAGGTTGAAAACAGAGAAGCTGTGAGCAGATCACTGAGAAACAATGCAGTTTCAGCTACAGATCATCGCAATAAAGTGAATATCACAATAAAGCAAGTCACACAAATTTTCCTAGTGCATACAAAAGTTATATTTACATTATACTGAAGTCTATTAAATGTACAATAGCATTCTGTCTAGAAAACAGCATACATGCCTTAATTTAAAAGTACTTTATTACTAAAAAGTGTTAACAATCATCTAGCCTTCAGCAAGTCATAACTGTTTTTCTGGTGGAGTGTCTTGCCTCAGTGTTGATGGCTGCTGACTGACCAGGGTAGTGGTTGCTGAAGGTTGGAGTGGCTGTAGCAATTTCTTAAAATAAGACTACAGTGAAGTTTGCCCCATCAGTCAACTCTTCTTTTCATGAAGGATTTCTCTGTAGCATGCAATGCTGTTTGATAGCATTTTGCCCACGGTAGAACTTCTTTCAAAATTGAAGTCAATTCTGTCAAACCCTGCCAGTGCTTTATCAAGTAAGTTTAGGTAACATTCATTTCAACAATGTTCACAACATCTTTACCAGGAGACGATTCCATCTCAAGAACCCACTTTCATTGCTCATTCATAAGAAGCACTCCTTATCCATTCAAGTTGTACCATGATAGATAAATATGATATCAATTTGCATTAATATCATCATTGAGAAGTAACTGCAGATGAGGTGGAAACAGCAAAAGTACTAGAATTAGAAGTGGAGCCTGAAGATGCAACTGAATTGCTATCAGTCAGTTCAGCTGAAGATTTTAGCATTAACTTCTCCTCTCTAGCTATAAAAGTCCTAGACTGCATCTTCTTCCAATACAAGGCTATTTCATCTACTTTGAAAATCTGTTGTTTAGTGTAGCTGCCTTGATCAATAATCTTACCTAAATCTGCTGGATAACTTGCTGCAGCTTCTGCATCAACACTTGCTGTTTCACCTTGGACTTCTTTGTTTTGGAGATGGTTTTTTCCCTTAAACTTTGTGAATCAACATCTGCTAGCTTCCAACTTTTCTTCTGCAGCTTCCTCACCTCTCAGCCTTCATAAAATTGAGAGATTTGGGGCCTTGCTGTCAATTAGATTTTGGCTTAAGGGAATGTTGTGGTTGGTTTGATCTTGTCTCCAGACCATTAAAACTTTCTCCGTATCAGCAATAAGGCTGTTTCACTTTCTTATCATTCACATTTTCTTCTAATTTTCTTCAAGAATTTCAAGAACTGCACATTCAAGAACATTTTCTTTGCATTTGCAATTTGGTTAACTGTTAGGTGCAAGAGCCCTAACTTGTGGCCTATCTCAGCTTTCAACATGCCTTCTTCACTAAGTTTAATCTGTTCTAGCTTTCAGTTTAGAGAGATGTGTGACTCTTCCATTCATTTGAACACTTAGAGGCCATTTTAGAGTTATTAACTAGTCTTAATTTCAATATTATTGTGTCTCAGGAAATAGGGAGACATGAGGAGAGACAAAAAGACATGGAATGGTTGGTTGGTGGAGCAGTCAGATTACACACAACATTTATCAATTAAGTTTACTGTTTTATATGGGTATGGTTTATGGCATCCCAAAACAATTACAATAGTAACATCAAAGATCACCAATCACAGATCACTGTAACCAATATAATAATAATGAAAAGTTTGAAATATTGTGAGAATTACCAAAATGTGACACAGACATCAAGTGAGCATATGCTATTGGAAAAATGGAGCTAATAGATTTGCTTGACACAGATTGCCACAAACTTTCATTTTGTAAAAAAAAAAAAAAGACTGTCTGTAAAGTTCAAAAAAGTGAGGCACAAAAAAGTGAGGTATGCCTGTATTTGCAATTACAGTTGACCGTTAAACAACAGGAGTTTGAACTGCACAGGTCCACTTATACTTAGATTTTCTTCTACCTCTGCCACCTCTGAGACAGCAAGACCAACCCCCTCTTTTTCTCCTCTTCCTCAGCCTGCTCAAAATAAAGACAGCAAGGATGAAGATCTTTATGATGATTCACTTCTACTTAATAGCAAATACATTTTCTCTTCCTTATGATTTTTTAAATAATATATTATTCTCTCTAGCTTACTTTATTTTAAGAATACAGTATATAATACCCATAACATGTAAACTATTGTTTAACTACTTGTTATTAGTAAGGCTATGGTCAACAGTAGGTTATTAATACTTTAGTTTTGAGGTAGTCAAAGTGATATGCAAATTTTCAACTGTGCAGGATCAGGGGGGTGGGGGGGATGGGGAGATGGTTTCCCTAAGCCCTGAGTTGTTCTAGAATCAACTGTGTATTATTTAGTTTAACCAAATTCTTTCTCACTAAATGAATTAGTGGCATCGAGAGATTCCTGGAAAGACATAGCAGACTAAAGCAAAGAACAGAATGGCAGAGTCAATGTTCTACTCTTAGCCTGAGTTCTTTGTCAGCAACGTTATAAGGTTAAAGCAAAGATGATACAATAAACTCTGTCAAAAAGTCAGCCAAAAAAATTAAAAATTATCAAGAGTTTTTGAAATATAGCTTTGTATCATTAACCACAGGGTATGATCCATATGGTATGTATTATGTTTTCATGAAGTGAGGTATCTTTTTGGCCACGTCTGCCATGAAAATCTAGTGGATACATAAACTGGGCTTAGAATCACAACTTTGAATTACTATATTGTAAAACATTAAACTAAATTTGATTTTAAAGAATAAAATGTATCCAACTATATTACCCTCACTAAAAATATTATTGTGAATTACAATTCTAAAAGAATACAAAAAGTTTTTGTATCATTAATAAAAAATAATTTTAGAAATGTTCATTTCATCTTTCTCATTTTTTTCCAGTTACTGTGCTACAGAACAATTCATCCCAAAACTTACTGGCTTAGAACAGCAACAATATTGATTTTGCTCACTATTTTGCAAGTTGTGGAAAGCTCTCAGGGATAGCTTGTCTCTCCTCCGCATGGTGTCACTTTGGTTGGCTTGAAGGCTGGGAGCTAATGCTAACTATCAGCTCCTTTCCATGTGGGCCATCTTCTTGTATGTTGGCTAAGGGCTCCCAAGGCATGTGTCCCAAGAAAAAAAGAGCTAGGCAGAAGCATTATCTTCTTTTATGACCAAGTCTAGTTAGCCAGCACAGTTATAAAGTTCTGCAAGTTTCAAGGGGAAGGAACACAGCCTTTCAGTCAAGTAGTGTCAATGTCACACGGCAAGATGAAAAGGTAGGAACAGATTATGTTGATACGGCCATCTTTGAAAAATGCAATCTTATAAAATTATCATTTTTATTATCATACAACATTGTGTGTTTTACACAACATATCAGTACATCTTCATATTTTATACATAACTAAATATGTATATATTTATAACATTGTCAGAATGCTTTATAAATTGGAGTGCATAATAAAAACTGAAAACTTTTCTCATTTAGGAAATTGAAAGAGAGTAAAATACAATGTATCTTTGCATGGCATAGGAGATACTAAACATATTTTTTCATCCTCATTGGCTTTCAGACTAACAGGGGGGTCAGTACCTCGTAAAACAGTGTTTCACTAGGACTTTTTGCCATAATTAATCTCCCTTTCCCCTATATTCTAATAGCAAATTATGCCTTTGGTAGCACATTTCTCACATTACGCTTTGCATTCAAATTATGTACATATATTATATAAGACAAAGTCTTATTCAGTTCTGTGTGCTCAACAGTTTGTAGAATGGTTTTTACATAGTAGATGCCCCTCAAAATACTGAGTAGGATGAACTAGCTAAAGTTTTAGGATCTTTACTCCAGCAGTGGAAGTTGGTGGTGAAAGAGCTGATTTACTTAGAAGAAGAGAGAGAAGGGAATGTGCTATGGTAGTCTATTTTCCAGACCACAGCGCTCCCTAGCATGTACTATACATGGTGCGAGCCAACTCTGAGGGCCACAACAGTAAGTAGGTAGAGGAAGATGAGTAGGTCCTTAATCCAAAGGATTGTAAATATCTACCGCTCTCCGTTGTCACAGATACCAATGTCTCTGATCCCATGATCATGGTGTAGCAGAAATAGTTCCAGATTGGCAGCCATGACATTTCTCACTGACTGGGGGTAACCTTTTGGAGCTAACTTTTGGTTTCTCCATCTGCAAAGGAGTGGATTTGTATTAATAAATTCTTAGGTGCTCTGCAGCTTGAAAATGTTCTGATTCTCAAAACCCCTGTATGAGCAGTTATGAAGGTGAAGCAAGGTTGGTGATCCCAATTCATGATCTGAATATGGCACTGTCTTATGATTTAAAGAAAACCATTGAAAATATAGATTATTATTCTTATATACCCAACACCTAGAATAGTACCTAGCTCAAGATAAATGTTCAGAATATTTATTGATATAATAACGAGTGTAGTTGATTTTTGCCCATGGTTCCTGGCTCAAAATTTCTTGGAATTTTCTGAATGATAGGAGTGTCTTTTGTTTTTATAAGAGCCCCTTTTGATCATACCTCAGTTTATGCTAATGAGGTAACTTATGGTAAAACCTTAGTTTTAAGGGAGAGGCTGGCCATGACAGAAACACCAAGATGTAATGAGAATGTTGGAATTTTCAGCCTCACCTCCTCAGCTCCAAAGAGGGCAAAGGAGCTAGAGACTGAGTTCAATCACTTGGCCAAGCATTTAGTCAACCATACCTATGTGATGAGACCCTAGATAAAAACTCTGAACACCATAGTTCAGGGGAGTTTCCTTGTTGGTGAAGGGGTTGATATGCTAGGAGGCTGACACACCCAGAAAGGACAAGGAACCACTGTGCCCAGCTTAAAATCTTAATTTTAGTGTGCTTTCAGTAAATTCTGTGAGTCATTTTAGTAAATGACAAGAATGGGGTCATGAGAACTCCTAAAATTGTAGCCAACTCAGACAGAATTGCAGAATTACCACTTTCAACTGACATCTGAAGTAACGGCAGTCTTAATGGAGACCTTGCCCTCTAACTTGTAGTATCTAATGTTAACTTGAGGTAGTTAGTGTCAAAATCAAATAACTTTGCCCTTAACTTGTAGAGTCTGCACTAACTGTGGGTAGTTAGTGTCAAAATTGAACTGAATTCTAAGATATCCACTTGGTGTTGGATAATTGGGGTTAGAAAGTAGTAAGTATTTTCCCAGGTCATAATAAATCACATTAATGAGTACTCATTCTATGCCAGGTACTGTTCTAGATGCTTGATACGTATCACCTCATCTAATCCTCACAACAAAACAATGAGACAGATGTCATTATCATCCCCATTTTACATGTAGGAAACTGAGGCATAGAGGGAGTAATTTCAGTGTTATACAGCTGACAAAACTAGATTTAAACCCATATCCTAAACCGCTACCCACACACAGTCCTACTACTCAGCCCTGTCTTCTCGATCCTCAGGCAGCTGAAGCAACACCGAAAAAGTCAGACTTGAAAATTCTGGGCACACTGATGGCAAATGTTCAGAAATATGGAAGAGATTGCTTCTGAGACACTTCATGAAACAGGCTGTGATATGGTTGCCAGTTCCCTGAGAATTGAAATATGCCACATAACTCACCTCCACTCAGATATTAAGTGTGAAATACCTCAGACCCTATTAATCAGACCCATCACCAGAATCAATATTCATTAAACAGCCATGTGCCTGAACAAAAGCTAATCACAAAGAAGACAAAGATGCTACTCCCATGTTGGTTCTGCCCAAAAGGAGAGATAACACTAATGGAGACAAACCTTCCTTCCTGTCTTGAGAAGAGGGAGGGTAGAAAAAAGTCCCACTTATCTGAATGGATTTGGAGCACTCCACAGCTGCCCCTATGCCCTCCTCATATCTCTTCATATGTAAAGTATTTTCTATTTGGAGGACAGAGCAAGACTAGATTAATGGCAGGTCTGATGACCCCTATCTGTAAAGGGCCTTAACCTCTCATAAAAATACTTAATAGAGTTCTTTCCCTATAATCGCATGCCACAATCTTTGGGGGCCCATCTATCTCTATGGGTACTCTGGGCACTAGCCTCCCTTTGTAATGTGGTTCTGCCTGAGTGTGGAATCAGCTGATGAGGCCAGGGGTCCCAAGGCAATACACCATCTGGCCAAGGTCATGGGTGGCAGATTACCAATTAGGAAGCATGGCAGGGAGGATGTTGTGTGGCTGGGGGCCAGGAATAGATGGTGGATCAGCCATTAGTAAGAGAACCAGTGTAGTTGTTGCAGCAGATTAATACGCAAATCTTTGCTCTCAGGGGAGCCTGCATGAAATCTTAGATTGGGTCACTAAGAGCTTTCAGAGGTAGAAAATGGAGCAAATTTATTAAAACATGAGCATGCACTTAGAGCAGTGTTTCTCAAACTTTAATGTGCATGTGAATCACGTAGAGATCTTGTTAAAATGGCTTTGGATTCAGTGGGTCTGAGGTGGGCTTGAGATTTTGCATTTATAACAACTCAGGAGATGCCAATGCCGCTGGGCCATGAACCACTCTTAGATGCAAGGGCTTAGAACACATCCCACCTGGTTCCCTGCTTCCCTCTTGAAGGTTTCGGCTGTTGGAACCTGGTTTCTGTAGCCCTGCCTTCCACTCCAATTCAATAGATTAAATGAGGTCCCTCTGGTATGTTAATCACGAATAAGAAAGTCCAGGTTCCTTTTTTTCTCTTTTGCTTTTCACTTACTTTTTAACTGCACCAGTAATACCTGAATATATCTGGAGTATTTCAGCCAACCCAGACATCATATCATTTAATTTGTGAGTTCTTTTTTATCTATCTTCAACATAAAGACTCTAAAAAAAACCACACACACAATACCATTACTATTCTCAACAAAGCTAATAATAATTCATTTGTGTTGTTTAATATCTAGTCTATGTTCAATTTTAAATGATTGTCCCAAAAATGTCTTTTTATAGTTGATTTGTCTAAATCAACATCTAAGTCACAGCTACACATTGCATTTGATTGATTTGACTCTTAAATCTCTTTTAATCTCTAACAGTTTCTCTTATTTCTTTCTTTCTTTTGTTACTTCATTCAATTTATTTGTTGAGAAAACTAGGTTATTTGCCCTGTAGAATTTCTCTCATTCTGAATTTGCCTGATCGTATCCACATGGTGTCATTTAACATGTTCCTTTATTCCCTGTATTTGCTGTAAATGAGTAGTTAAACACAGAGACTTAACTAGATTCTGTACCTTTTTTTCCAGTAATACTCTAAATGGTGCTGTGTGCTTTGTATCTCCATCACATTGCAGGGAACATTATTACTGGCTGTTTCACTTTTAGAGATATTGAAATTGATCATTGGGTTCTGATGCATTTAGCTGAACCATCTATTATCAAGTCTTCCATCAACCTTTCACTTAGTGGTTTTAGATGTCGTGGATAACCTGTTTGCACTCTTGAAAGTATTTCTCTGGCATGCTGTGCTTCCCTAGTGTAACAGTTTATTCCTCAATTTTCTCCACTTGATGGTAAATTCCCTCAAGGCAGGGTCATGTCTCTTCCTGTCTTCAGCACCTAACCCGTTATCTGGCATATAGTTGGTATTCGATAGTTATTGAATGAATGAATTCTGCCCCTAACATCTCCTGAAACCAATGGATGCATGCCATAAATTGGTTCTTAGGTTACATATGTCCAGGATGTTTCAGGGGCTTTTAAAGCCCTGCTAATATCAAAGGCATTCCTTTCAGAAATTCTGCCACCCTATTGGACTCAGTATGAACTTCAGAAACAAGGTAATATTTTAGCCATGACTGGGTTTCCCAAGTCCATGGTGCCAACGAGTAGATAAGGAGAGAAAAGGAAGGTATACTTTTATAGAGCCTTTTTCAGTTGTTGAATTAAGAAAACACATCTCAGGGTCAGACACATGGTCACAGGCAGAGACTCACTGAGAACACAGATAAGCACATACTTTGAGAATGAAGCAAGGAGACACTCCAGGTAACAATGTTTTGTATGACACTTGGCTGACTTGAACCCTGATATCTCATTTCAGAGTAGAGGGGTCACTGATGCTTACACTGAACTTTGCCCTCTCTTCCAGGAAGTCTTTGAATCTAACTAGGGCTTTAAAAGGCAATTATGTGGAACTATTCATCTAATGGGATAGTAGATGGCCTCTGAACTTCTTCAGTACATCAGTGACAGGGGAGAAAGGGGGTGTTTGCTTGAATAGCCTAGCTAAGATCTTAGCTTTTGGAAACTGAAGGCTTAAGGACATCATGCCCAGTAGGGGGAGCCCTTATCAATGAAGATGCCTCTGGGATGTTGGAATGAACAGGAAATGCTAGGAGGAAGTGTTTGCTGAGGTCCTGAAGACACCCTTAAGACAAATATGTAAGATTAAAAGAAAACTGCTAACTTTCCAAGTTCCAAATTCTAGCAACTTTGTTCTCTTCCCTATTATTCACATTGCTAATGTGAGTCTACACACTGATACCCAAGCCTAAACTGTAAAACAGTGGTTCTTACCTGGAGGCAATTTTGCTCCCAACTACCCTCTACCCCCCAACCTCCCACCCCTTATTCTCAGCACACATTTATCAGTGTCTGGAGACGTTGCTGGTGATCGAACACTTGCACAACAAAGAATTATCTGGCCCAAAATGTCAATAGTGCTGAGGTTAATAAATCCTGCCTTAAAACAATCTTTTGTTTGTTTGCAATTTATAATAATATTGAATTATACAAACTCTCCAACTCTTAGTTTCTCATCATTCTTCTGTCTTTCGTCTGAATTCCTAAAATCACACTCTCAAGTTTCTTGAACTCTTCGTTCAGAGTTATCCAGTAAATAGCTCTGTTATATCCTTCAAAATCACATGTCCCAGATGTGTTTCTCTCACAAGTCTCCACCCCGTCACCCCCTATCCCAAGTACCTTCTCTTTCTCTTTCTCCCCTTCTTTCTTTCTTTCTTTCTTTCTTTCTTTCTTTCTTTCTTTTTTTCTCCCTTTCTTTCTTTCTTTCTCTTTCTTTCTCTCTCTTTCTTCTTCTTTCTCTCATGTTGTTTTTTAAAGTCTGCTTTTCACACCTCATATTTTTTGAAAGAGAGAACAGAAATATAGAAACCAACTAATGAAACAAATGAAAACATCTCTGGTTAAACATGTTTATTCTCTATGAATATTCCTTATGCTTCCTATTTCAGAATTAGGGAATATAATTCCCTAATTGGACCCCTAGGTCTAATTAACCAGGGCACTTTTGGGGCCCACCTGCATTCGAAATTAAGAGATTTGTACCTGACAGAAAAGTCTAGGAGGTTTTAACTTTGCTGAATTTGAAAATGGAAAGCTATGGCATCTTTGTCATTGTTGAGTACCCCTAAATATTTGGATGAAAGTTGTAGAGAACCCAAGTGATAGAATTGGACAGTTACTGGAACCCTCAAACCCTAGCTCTTTCCCCATAAAATAAAGGATTGTCTCAGGAGCTCTTCCAGCTTCAGACTCAGAGTCAGGGCCCCCTCTCGAGGGGCTAAACTGAAAGATTCTTTTTGAAAGTAGTCAGAAAACCTGCATGCTGAGCAGGCAGGACAAGTTGGGTTGAAAATAGGAAAAGGTTTAGTAGGTTTGCCACATCCCCTCATGCCTTTTCCTGGGAGTGTTGTGGTCTCCTTAAATAATCATCATCACCATAATCACCATGAGTAAGGGCTGATGCTTTATCTACTAATTCTCAATCTTCAAAATAATTTTTGAAGTACCATAGAATGTAAACAATTTCCTCAAGGGTAGGCAGAAGATAAATGGCTGTATATACATATATGAAAAAGTCTAGGATGGGAATAAAACGGAAAGGAGAGAATTTCTGAAATAGCAAAACCTAATCTCGGGTCCTTGAGTGCCCAAGGAGACAGATCAGCATCCCCTACAGAAAGCTGACAAGCTCAGCCTCACCACCCAGTGAGGTCCATAATAGTAAATGTCACATGGTAAGTTCCCTACCTTTCATGTTTCTTTCCTGTCACCTCTTAGAACTATATACCATCTAAATTTTCTGCTTTCTCAGTCTATGGATATAAATGAAATTATATTATTATCAATTGACCAGCATTTCTGTTTTTGCCCCCACCTGTGCCCACCCGCCTCGATTGTTCAAGTCTTCCCTTCCCCACCCCAATAGCTTTGATAGTCACCAAAGAGGGGCCCTGCATACACTCAAAAAACAGTCTGCCCACTCTGGTCACTACCTGCCATCTGTCACCTTTTCCCTCTTGTTCTGCCCCTCTAATTGATGTCTGCTAATCAGGAAGCCTCTGAAAGGAGTGGTAGTATTGCTACTTTAGATGGTGTGCTCCTCCCAACCCCCAGGAAGCCATGATTCATTCCACATGCTCCCAGTCACCACCAGGTTTTAAAATGCCAGAGCTGCGCTGAGTTTCTTGACAGAGTTTTCCTCATCTCTGTCAATTTGCAGCTGCCCCTCAAAGATTTGCTCAGAGTTGAATGAAGACTTTTGGAAACACAGTGCTTGCTTCTGATGCAGCTAACTGACCAAGAAAACACACACACACACACACACAAAGAGAGAAAGATAGAGAGGTTTGTGTAAACGAGCAACAGTGGAGCCTAAATATCTTTTTAGGAAATAAACATTTTCCCCAAATAAGTAGGGTCTACAGAGACATAGCTCTGCCTAAAACCTAGATAACTTTTTTTTCTGCTTTTTTACATTTCTCTACTTCCAGTTAAGGGGTCTCCAATATCTCATTTTCCAATTATGGACCCTACTTTCTACTTACATATCTAAATTTTGTTATATATCCACCTTCAACTCTTACAAGACATGAAACACCTCCTAAGTTTGAAATCATAGTACTCTTCCCATGAAAGCCTCCAAACTATTAAGGCAAAGCTTCAGATTCAAGTTTCTTTGGGTTTTTCTTCACTCTAGCATGTGATCTGGAAACTATTTCTTCCTATAGATGGTAGTGGGAGAGGTGATGGTAATAGAAGGCATACTTCCCTCTCTATATTATTTCCTTAAAATTGCTGCTTTTTCTTCCTCAGGATCCTGATCAGACATGGAATGGTAGATCTTAGAGGGACCTTACCAGCCTGTGGTGAATATAGCAAATGGCTTGACTCAACCTCCATCCTCTCACCTCCTGGTCTGCTTCCTGGAATGTGAGTGCTGGAAAGTTCAACATTTCATTTCTCAAGCTTTCCTTGCAAGCAAAGTCTTACGTACAACTTAGGTTCTGCCATTTATATGCACAAGCGAGATTTGAATAGTAGAAGCAAGGCAGAGGCTGCCTTCCTGTTCCATTTGTTGTTGTTGCTGGTAAGCAAGGTTGAGGACACAGTGCATGTCCTGTGGTAGTGTCCGTCCCTAGCTTCCTGGCATCAAGAGGTGGTGGAGGCAGCAGAGGATGTGTATCCTTGGGTAGTAGGCATGGCGGTGTGTCTTTGAACTCAGCAGTTCCAGTGGTGGCTTTCTGGAGGCCCATCCTAGAATCCCCTCCTCCTACCCTTTCAATCATTTTGTAGTACTTCATTTTCTGTATTGCATTTCTGTGTGCTTATAATAACCAAATTTCTGTATTCTACATGGAACGCTGCCTCTACGAGGTCATAAACGATGAAGAAATTCCTATCGTGCTTGTTACTAACCTAGGTGCAGAACTGAGGGCCCCAACAGCAGCGGAGAGTGGGAGATAATGAAGGGAAAAGCCAAGCCAGGAAGTGGCAGGGCCAGGGGAAGGGGGCGTGCTATTATGTGTGCTGTTACACTTGGTTGTAGGGAGACCTCAGAGAGGCTTTCCAAATATATACAAGGATGTCATCATGTTAACTGGAATGTAAAACATTCACAGTGCCTAGGCTTGTCGTTAAAAACAAGAATGGGCTTGGACTACATGGTGAGCAGAAATACCTATTAATCTAAGTCCTCGTCTGGATAAAGTGTAGAGGAGGTGGGCACCACTTATTAAATGTATCTTATGTTTTATAAACCAGCTGACAAAGTGATAAAAGTAAGAAGTAAGATTGTGCACAAAAAGCTTGTATTTGTGTAAAATCAAACCTCTGGTTTTCTGACTGTGGATTTTACCTATTGCTGAGAAGTTTAATTTACCAGTTGTTCCCATCATGTTATTCAAATAATCTACAAGTTGCCGGCACAGCAATGTATTGCATTTCTAGGGCATACTGTAGATTCTTGCAACCGTTGTTCAGTATAAATTCTGCTTTAAAGTATCTGAAAATTGCCTACAATTCTGGTCCAGTTTGGACACGACTATCTGGCAAAAGAAATAAGCTGGAGAGTTGAAGGAGGACAATTAGACTTTTTGGAAAAGCTGAAAATTAAAAGGTAAAGTGCTGTGTTGGATAAAAGTTCAGAAACAAAGCAAGACCCCCAAGGCCACTTGGAGAAGAGCAGAGTGGCCTTGGACTCTGGATAAGCTGGGAAACATCCTCCCAGTGTTTTCTGCAAGTGTTCATTCCTGCCCATCTGTTCTGTGCAATACACAAGTGCCCCACTTACGTTGTTTGCACAGAACCTACTCTGTGGTGAAACGCCAGGTTCTGGCTGCACGCTTTCCCAACAGTCCCTTCTTCTGTCACCCCAGAGTTGGGTGTGTGTCAGGGGTCCCCAAGCTCTCAGGCTTCATTGACAATTAATTAGAGAGATTCACAGGACTCAGAAAACCTGTCATACTGATGATTACAGGTTATTCCAGCAAAAGGATATAGATTAAAATTATCAAAGGGAAAAGGCACATGGGGCAAAGTCCAGGAGAAACCAGGTACAAGCTTCCAGGTGCCCCCTCTCGATAGAACTGCACAGGATGTATTTAGTTCTCTCATCCTCAGTGTGTGATAACACATATAAAGTGTTGCCAACCAAGGAAGCTCACCCAAGCCTTGGTGTCTACAGTTTTTATTGGAGATCTGTCATGTAGGCATGCTGTACCTGTGTGATTGGTTTTAGCTACTCAGACTCCAGCACTCCTAGACCAAAAGCAAGTGTTTGCCACAAGTCACATTGTCAGCACAATCTGATCCAACTGGTAACATGTGACCCAAGGCCTCAAGCAAACAAAATGACCCTTATCAGGCAGAATATCCAGGGACTCAGAGCTCATCTCCCAGAAACTGGCCAAGGGCCCTTGCGGAAATCAGGCCTTTCTTGGGAATGTGTAGGGTTTGAGCAACTCTGATCTCTTGAGCTAACACTTTCCTTCCCAGCAAGAAGAGGAAGTTTGGAGCGGGAGGGACTCTTCCTGGTCAGTGGCCTTAGGACTGAAGCCTTTCTGCATAGAGACTCAGCTCCCCACAATAGCAGTGTCTTGGTAACCACGCACATTTGGTCAGACCATATGTGCTGGGCATAAGGATTGATAGTGTCCACACTACCTATGCTACTGCTGAGAGTGGGAAACCTGCTGGAGGATTCCTTCAAGGATGAGTCATCCTCAAGGGGGCCTCAACCCTTTGTCCCCACCCAGCATCATTCCCAAGTGCTGCCCATTTCACCCTTAAACATTACTCAGACCTGCCCCTCCTCTGAGCCTCTGCCACCATTCCCTAGTCCAGATCAACATCATCCCTCACTTGCACCATTGCAGCAGGCTCTTCCTCAGCCTCCTGGCCCACTGTCATCCCACTGTAGTCAGAGTGAGCTTTAACAAAGCTAAGTCTCCCCTTCAGTGGCTCCCCATGACCTGTAGGATGAAATCCAAGCTCCGTGACTCTGAATGGAACATTCTCTTGCCCCCACTCCAGCCTCTTGTCTCCCCTGCCTCTCATCATTGCCTTTGACAATCCAAATTGCTTGTAGATCTCAGTATAGAGCTCATTGTTTCTGTCTGTTGTTTCTTTGCATCAAGAGCCAATCGTAATCCCAAAAGACACAATCTCAAATGCGATAATCCCACATGTTAAAATCCCCAAAAATCAAAATCACAAAAATACAATTCTGGGAAAAGTAATTTTAAAATTAGTTTAAAGATATCTTATTTGAGAAACATATAAAAAGAGAACACTCACAGGCCACTTTATACCATAAAATAGATCAAAGTAATACATTTTTGCAACATGACTACTCAGGTATACTGATAGTCACATAGTGATGAGCAGACAACTGTATTCATAAAGAAATAGATCAAAAAAGGAAATGTACATATGAATATCATTATGGTTAGTAATTGTGTACACCCAGCCTTATAACTGCAATCATCTGAAATACTGTGATGAACAACCTAAGTCTTTTGATGAAAAGGATCAAAAAATGCAATGGGTCACCAGCTCCTCATATGCACTTGCTCAAAGAGCCGAGATCTCGAGAAATCTTATCTTTCACAAATACAGGTGCACAAAAAGGACATCTCTTCATTTGTTGAGGAAGTTTCAGTGTTTTCTAATGTCCAAGGCAGCAGAAGGAAAGTCTGTTCCAGCTCTCAGATACCAATAGCCTTCTGTATTTGTTCTCTCCAGGACCCTAGCTGATTGGATGGTGTCCTCCAGTATTGGGGGAAGATCTTCCCCAGCTAATCCACTCAGTCTCAGGCACAATCTCCTCTGGAAACACCCTCACAAACACACCCAAAATAATGCTTTACCAGATTTCCAGGTATTCTTTAATCCAATCAAGTTGACATTTAAAATTAAGTCCACAAGTTCACCCCTTGTCAACTTGGCACTCACACACAACTCCTTAAACCATACTTCATTTCCAATAAAGACAACAACAAGGCAATAGTTGTGCCTAAAATGATACATCTATACTGTGATTGTAATTTAGACTTTAGGGGTTTAAATCTTTTGGGATTCCAACATTCAGGATTATGGCATTTTGGATCATGTACCTCAGGATTACAATCCAAATGCCTTTGCACCAGTCCTACTGCCTGGAACATTGCTCTCTTCTCACTTTCTCGCCTTAGCCTAGCCACCCTCTGCCCCTGGACTGAGCTCAGGTATCACCTTAGAAAGTCTTCTCCAACTCCCTTCCTTAGCCCCACAAGCCAGGTTAGCTGCTTTCCTCCTCTGTGCATTATAATCATCTGTTCAATTGCCAGCCTTCACTTCTGGAATATTCTCCTTGAGGACAGACATGGTGGATTATTAGTTTTTTTTAAATCTCCAAAAGAAAGTAGCACTCTATTTAGCCTTTGGTGAACACCTTCCTGGAAAGCTAATACCCAAGATGCTCCATGGGGGCCGGGGTGAGAGGTTGGGCGATACGATGGTGCTTGTCATATTGCGATTTTCCTATATTCATAGGAAAGTCTGTCCTTCTGCTCTCTCCAGCTCTTTTTACTTTCATTTCACGATCATCAAAATCACCAAGCACTCTTCAAATAACAATTCACTTGTAGGCTCACCATAGGAAGAAGATATGCAGGCCAGGAAAGCTGATAATCCAGTCTACTTAATAATATTTTATTTTATTTTTATTTTTATTTTTTGTTTTCAGACAGAGTCTTGCTCTGTTACCCAGGCCTGAGTACAGTGGTGCCATGTCAGCTCACTGAAGCTTTGACCTCCTAGGCTCAAGCAATCCTCCCACCTCAGCCTCCCAAGTACCTGGGACTACAGGTGCACACCACCATGCCTGGCTAATTTTTGTATTTTTTGTAAAAACGGGATTTCACCATGTTGCCCAGGCTGGTCTCAAACTCCTGGGCTCAAGCGATTTGCTGGCCTCAGATTCCCAAAGTGCTGGGGTTATAGGTATGAGCCACCGTGCCCACCCTTAATAATCATCTTTCTTGTGGTAAATTTAAAACTTGGAATGTAACTTGGGAGAAACGGGGGAAATGATAAAAGACTAGAGATCACACTCTGTACTCTATTACTCATTCCCCAAACCCCACCTCTACTCACCACACCACATATTTTTAATCCAAATAAATAAAGGGACAGCCCTAACGGATAAAAAAGAAAAGTCATAAAAGGGCAACCTATGGCCAGAGGGAAGCAGGTGGAAGTGGGGAGAGGCTTTGCTGGGAGGTCATGGAAGGATTTAGGCGCTGGTTGTGTAATTGAGGCTGGGGCCTTTTCTAAACACTAACTGCGGGAGCCTCATCCTTTTACACCACCATCTATTAAATAATTCCCCAAATCACCACCTGTGACTGTAGACTGAATTCAGTAAACTCACTTCAGAAATTTACAGCCTACTTATTTTCCCCTATTATGCATAAGCAATTCAATTAACTCCTGGAACTTAATAAAAAGAAAAAAAGTCATTGGAGTACAGGGATAAGATGAAAAAGAAAGACACTCATTGTCTAGTTCTTGTTTCTCCACCATCAATCAATCTTGTTCTCCCTAGGGTGGGGAATTATTGCACATTAATTGGTGTGCAACTTCCTGTCTGCTGTTCAGGGGAAAAACCTTCAAAACAAGGTTGAGTTTAAAGGTGCTGGTCCAGTGAAGGCAATTTAAGTGGCAGCAGCCCAAGTTTGAGGACAGGGCTCAGATCTTTAAGGGTGCCTACTTCTCACAATTGTCCATTAAATAATCATATTCCTATGGTCTGGCTTCCCCAAGGCTATTATATCAGAAGTAGGAGGCTGACCATTAATCGGGTGGCATTTTCTAACATCCAGGCAGAAGAGATGTCTGATTACTGCTCAATTACTTTCTCCTACTTAAGGAAATAAATTAATAAATAAAATATGTATCTTGAAGTTGAGCAATATACAGCTATCTTTCAATTTATGATATACTATAATTATTAAAATGTTTTACCTGGATGTTATATGCAAATAGCTAAGAAATCAGATAGTACAAAAGGGTGTTCATAATAAAATACCACAAGCTCTTACCTGGCTACCCAAGTCTGCTCTCTGAGGGGCAACTACTTTTCATTGTTTTTGTGTTGAATTCTTAGAGCGGTTCCTTCCATATTTCTAAATTATAGGATTATCATATTAGATGTTACCTGTTAATTTCTGTCAAGATGGACAGTGCTTTAGCTCTATACACCTTCCTGGCCTTTCTTCCTTCCTACAATATAGTTATATAACTATTTTTTTATTTCTCTACCTTTACTAAAAATACATAAACCCCTCTTTTTTGTTTTGTAAACTCTGATTTCTTTATTTGTAAGTTGAGGATATTAAAATCCCTATACTTCTTTCCACCCCTTCTCGTCTCCTTCTATCCCTCAACTGCAATCAGCTATACTTTTTTTTTAACCTTAATAAGATTGATAACATTCTGTTTTGTAACTACTGTTAATTGTGCTATTTGTCTATAGCTTTATTCTAAAAGTTAAAAACTAATAAACAAAAGAGATAAATAAAGAAAATACATGTTCCTGAAAAGAAAGACTGAACATCTTTTTTTCCTAAATTTATAAACCCAATGTAATACAATAAAAATACCACCAGGATTTCTTTTTTCTATTTCTGTATCTACATAAGTTGATTATAAAGTCCATTTGGAGGGAGAAGAAACAATAATTGACAGAAAAACCTTTGAGAACAGTAGTGGGGCCAGGGTCTAGACCTACCAGATATTAAGGCATATTACAAAGCTTCTCTGAGCCATAATGAAAACAGGGTGGCATTTGCCCATGACTAGACAGACAGAACAATGAAACAAAATTTCTAAAAATGTAGGAATACTCAATTGCATATGAAAATTTAGTATATGGGCCGGGCGCAGTGGCTCACTCCTGTTCCCAGCACTTTGGGAGGCCGAGGTGGGCAGATCACCTGAGGTCAGGAGTTCGAGACCAACCTGGCCAACATATTGAAACCCCATCTCTACTAAAAATAAAAAATTAGCTGGGCATGGTGGCACGTGCCTGTAGTCCCAGCTACTCGGGAAGCTGAGGCAAGAGAATCGCCTGAACCCTGGAGGCAGGGGTTGCAGTGAGCCAAGATCATTCCACTGCACTCCAGCCTGGGCGACAGAGTGAGACTCCATCTCAAAAAAAAAAAAGAAAAGAAAAGAAAACACAAAAGAAAAGAAAGAAAATGTAGTATATGATTAAGGGAAAAGTTCTGTTATTTCAAGATTGTTACATCTTCTTGAGAAATTGATCCCATTACTATTATAAAGTGTTCCTCTTTATCTCCGGCACTACTTCTTGCCTTAAAGTCTACTTTGTCTGATATTAATACAGCCACATCATATGTTTTTATGATTACTGTGTGCATAATATATCTTTTTTCATCCTTTTACTGTAGCCTATTGGGAATTTGAACTCAAAGTGCATCTATCTTTGATTTTCTCATAATTTGGGCTATGAGACAGTTGAATACAATTTCAGATATTTTTGGTTCACCTTCGAATTTCACTCTGGTAAGTGTCCAAAATCCAATCACTATGAGAAGGCATGAAACTACGTGATTTCTCTGCTTATTAGCCCCTCCTCTACTGTTATTTTATCAGAAAAACCTGGAGTTTCCTACTTCCAGGAATTTGCCCTACATATGCACTAACAAAAATACCAAAATACATATGCACAAGATTTTATATTGCAGTACTATTTATAACAGTAAAAGACTAATAACACCCTAAACGTCCATCCATAGGGAACTTGTCTTCTAAACTATGATACATCTACACAACAGAGTACTATGCAGCTACAAAAAAGATAATTACCTGGGAATGGAATGATTGACTTGTGTGGTACATACATATTTAACTTTTAAATAAAATGATATGTCTATACAAGTACTGGCACATGAATATTTATAGCAGCTTCATGTGTTAGAGTCAAAAGCCAGAGACAATCCAAATATCCAAAAATTGGTGAATGAGTAACTAATTGTGGTATATCCATTCAACACAGTACTACTCAGGAATAAAATGAAACAAACTACTGATACATAGATAAATCTTAAAATCATTGTGCTCAGTGAAAGAAGCCAGAAATAAAAGAGCACATCCTATTTTTCCATTTACATAAAATTCTAGATTATGAAATTTAATCTATGGTGACAGTAAGCTGATCAGAGATTGGAAATGGGTAGATGGAGAAATAAATTATAAAGAAGTGCAAGGAAATTTCTGGAAGCAATAGAAATGTTTGTCATCTTAGTTTTGGTGTATGCACATGTCAAAAGAGATCAAATTGTATACTTTAAATACCTGTAGTCTTTCAGTTATACCTCATTAGACTTGGGCAAAAAATATTTTAAAAAGGAATCTGAATATTTCTACCTGTTGTTATGGAGTGATTTTCAGGATATACTAGATGAAAACACAGCATGAAGATAAATACATATCGTATGCCACCATTTATCTAAGAAAGTAAGAGATATTAATATACACAAGTGCATAAATATCTGTATATATACACATACATATGTACATATGCACATATATATGTGCAGATATGTGTGTATACATATACACACACTTGTTTGCAGAATAAAAAAAGAACAAACCGTAAAAACAAGTTTCTACAGAGAGAGGAAACAAAGTGGAATGGGTCATGGGAATATAAATTCTTAAAATATACCTAATTCTATAGATATGGCCTTTGAACTATATTCTAAAATAATTCTAAAATAAATTCTATATTCTAACTTAATTCTAAAATAAAACTAAATTTTAAAAGGCAAAAATGAAACGAATGATCCAAACCATAAGACTATTTGAAGTAACTGTAAAATACAATAGGCTGGGTGCAGTGACTAACACCTGTAATCCCAGAACTTTGGGAGGCCAAGGCAGGCAGAACGCTTGAGCCTTGGAGTTAAAGACCAGCCTATGCAACATAATGAAACTTCATCTTTATAAAATATAGAAAAAATTAGCTGGGTGTGGTGGCATGTGCCTGTAGTCCCAGCCACTCAGGAGGCTGAGGTGGGAGGATCATCTGAGTACGGGGAAGTCAAAGCTGCAGTGAGCTGTAATGGCACCACTGTTCTCCAACCTGGGCTACAGAGCAAGAACCTGTCACCAAAATAAATAAAATAAAATAAAATAAAATAAACATGACAATTTTATCTAATAGTATATACTCTAAGACAAAAAGGGCTGTCAGAAAAAACAAAAACCTTAGACTATTTCAGTTATCATATTTTTTTACAGTAATATTGGTTCTGTTATTCTTAAGACTGTGTTTTTATATAGAATAAGGCAATTAAAAAAGGAATTATACTGGTGTCATTGAGAACTGATACATTCCACGTGAAAGAAAGGAGATAGAGATATAAAATCAAAAGAAGGCAACCAAAAGCCCTGTAGTCTTGAATTTGAATTGAAAGTTATAATTTATCCTAAAACAAAACAAGGAAACAAAAAATATTTTTTAGCTCTTTACATTGAAAAGATTTGGTAGCAACAGCCAAGCTAGTAGCAATGAGGACCCCTATTCACAGACTGTGGTTTATAAGCACCACTGTGCACTAACAAGAACTAGAGTACCTTGGAGAAATGGCTGATTCACGATCTGAGGAAGGAAATGTATAAGACAATCTTGGAACATCTTGTCATATCAAAAGCAAGGATATTATGAAACACTGCTGAGATCATGTTGAAAAGATCTAGAAGACAACCTGAAAAGGCTCTCATTGGCCAAGAATGGGACAATTTAAGTATTAATAAGGATAATAACTGCAACAGATAGAAACACATCATCCACTTTAAAAACACGATTTTATAACACATAGAAAACATATTTTAAAATCTTATTAGTCACCTTTGGAAGATGCTAGAGAATCAACTCATTAATGAAAACTGGCAAATTAAGGTAAAGAAATGACAACTGATCCTGTCTTTCTTATTTGATGAGCTGTACCTAAGGTTAACCAAATGGCTGATGACAGGAAGTTTATCTTCATGAAGTGTCCCAAATAATAGATGAAGAAAGAATGATAGAATTAGAAAAACAATTTACAACTGCTAATGAATTAATGAACCTAAGCCATGGTCATTAGTGGCTGCTAATATCAAAAGAAGAGAACTAACTAGACATCATGAGCCTTCTGATAGAAACACATACCACTGCCTATGAAGCAGATTTGCCAACAATTGAAAACTGAATCTGGTCAAGCTTCTAGATCTACTTACCAGTTTATAGAAATGCAAAATCCCCACAATGGGGATTTAATTAGAAAAATCCAGACTGTGAGAAACTCAATAGAGAAAATTATTTGGTTTCTACCAAAAAAATACATAAATAAAAATAAATGCAAGGAAGAAGAAACATCCTACAGATTAAAAGACATTTATGGGGCATATCAAGCAATGTATATAGTTTGTCTGAAAAAACTATCATTTAGCGCTAAAT
This sequence comes from Trachypithecus francoisi, assembly GCF_009764315.1. Classification (NCBI taxonomy): domain Eukaryota; kingdom Metazoa; phylum Chordata; class Mammalia; order Primates; family Cercopithecidae; genus Trachypithecus; species Trachypithecus francoisi. The sequence continues at coordinate 106,093,960 of NW_022681470.1, read as the reverse complement.
ACTAAACTATTTATGGATTTCATGATATAATGACTTAGAATATATTTCCAAACAATATAGGGAGTGGGGAGTATAAATGAAAGAAAATTGACCATGAGATGGATCAGCACTGAGGCTGGGTAATAGGCATAAGGAGTTCGTTGTACTGTACAATACATTTATATGTGTTCAAAATTTTTCATAATGAAAAGTGAAAAACAAACTACAAACCACATTTACAGTTTATGACCATGCAAATATTCAATGCAAAGTGGCATAGTGTACTATGGTCCCAAAGTCCCAGTCTCTGTGCCTCTCAAAAGACATGTTTCTAACATCAGAGCTAAATACTCATTCCTTTCTTGTAATATTCTAATTGCTAAATATTTTGTTACATTTTGGTGTTTCATATCTGGACTGTGCCTTTTTAACACATTTTACCTTTGAGAATAGATTCCAGTTTTCTACTTGAAGCCCACTGACTTATCATATTTGGATGGCTGCTTTATATTTTTAACTTTAATGTTTGTATGAAGCTTTATATTTTTCTGATGTTTCTAGTGACCTTTCCAATTTCTTTTGCATACCCTCAAGTTTATTTTTCCACAGATCTCATGTATATAGAATCCCTTTGATAATGAGGGACCTCCATCCTAATACTTTCTCTCTCTGCTCCAAACTGGACTATTTTCTTTCTAGGTTACTTGTACCATGATCATCTTGGGACTTTGCTTCTTTGCTCTCCTAAACAGCATTTACTCTTTTTTGGCTTTCATATTATCTTAGTTTTGCTGTTGTTGTTTAAGCCCTTATTTTTCTTGCAATATGTATTCAAATAATTTATTAAGAAAGGGCATGTGAAAGGCAAACTTCTTGAGGCTTTGCATGTTTAGAAAAGGTTTTATTTTTGTCTTCCCGATTGATAACTTTGCTGGGTATAAAATTCCAATTTCAAAATCATTTTTCTCTCAACCCTTTGAAGATACTGCTTCATTTTCTTTTGGCATAAAATGTTGCTGATAGCAATAAAAATCATGTTCTTTTGCAGGATGCCTTTTCTTTTTCCTCCTGAAAACTCAGAATTTTCTGTGTATCTTTGAAGATCTAAAATTTTCTAATAATGTGCATACTGGTGTATCCTTTTCTTTATAGAAATTTTTATTATGTTACTTCTTTATAATATTTTCCCCTCCATTGATTTCATTTTCTCTTTCTAGAATTACTATTTTTGATCTTCAGATATTTTTGATCATCAGATGTTAATATCCATGATTTATGTTTTCTCTTATATTTTTCATATTTTTATTCAATGTTGTGAAAGATTTTCCAGTCTTTATCTTCTAACTCTTCTATTTTTTCTGCATGAATTATATTGTTTTACTCTAAAAAGTTATATTGATCTCTGATTTTACTGTCTCTTATCTTGTTCTTTTAAGAATACAATATCTGAGGCTGGACATGGTGGCTCACGCCTGTAATCCCAGCACTTTGGGAGGCAGAGTCAGGGGGATTGCCTGAGATCAGGAGTTCCAGACCAGCCTGGACAACATGGCGAAATCCCGTCTCTACTAAAAATACAAAAAAAAATTAGCCAGGTGTGGTGGCACACGTCTGTAATCCCAGCTACACAGGAGGCTGAGGCAGGAGAATTGCCTGAACCCGGGAGGCAGGGGTTGCAGTGAGCCGAGCTTGCATCACTGCACTCCAGCCTGGTCAATGGAGTGGGACTCTGTCTCAAAAAATAATAATAATAATACAATATCTTTACTAATATAATCTCCTGAGGATACTACTCAGTTGTTTTAATAGTTTTCTATTTTCTGAATTATCTTTCTTAATTCTAGTGCCAAATGTACTTAAAACAGACATCAGCAAGAAGGCATAAAAGGACTTTTCAGAACTCATCCGCTCACAACAACATCAATTTGAACAACTATTCACGCACAAAAATACTTTAATAAGACCTAAGGAATCCAGGTAAGTGACTACAGCACCTAAGTGAAGCACAAAGTAAAGACTCATTGATAAAGGTAGGAAGGACAATGCCAAATTATTATCCAAAATAGCTGGGCCATTTTCCATTCCCACCAGCAATGTATGAGTTCCAGTTGTTCAACATCTTTGCCAGACCTTGGTATTGTAAGTTTTGTTTTTTTTTTAAGTGAATCTAATAGTAGTATAGTAATACCTTATCATGGATTTAAATTGCCTTTCCCTATTACTAATAATACTAAGCAACTCTGCATGTGCTATTTGCCATTCATATCTTTTCTTTAGTGAAGTGGTTGTTTCAATCTTGTGCCTGGTTTTTAATTGAATTGCGTTTACCTTATTGTTGAGTTTTGAGAATTTTTTATGCTTTCTAGACACACTCTAAACACCATTTTGAGCACTTTTTTTCCTTCAAAAATCCCCTGAAGAAGGTACTATTATTATACCCATTTTATAGATGATGAAATCAAAGAACAGAAAAGTAACTTACTCAAATCTTGTGACTAGCAAGTAGTGTCAGCACTGGGATTTGAAAACCAGCATTCTAATTCTAGGGCTCTTCCTCTATACCAGGAGTTGGTAAACTTTCTGTAAGGGACCAAATAGTAATAGATTTTGTGGCCCATAAAGTCTCTCTTACAACTACTCAACTCTGCCATTGTCAGCTCAAGGGCAGTCATAAACAACACATAAATAAAGTGTTGCTATGTTCCAATAAAACTTTATTTACCTACATTGAAATTTGAATGTTATACCGTTTTCATATTGTGAGTATTGTCAACCTTCAATTTAAACCATGATACTGTACTGCTTTCCACTTGAACTAGTGACATTTTCTATTCATGTGTCCCCAAACACCAAAATGTTAAGTACTTTCTATAAAATATTTATCTTCTTGCTGTAAAATTGTGTATCATATACAGTATGAATAACTGTAAAAGGAATATACAATTTTATTTGTATGTGCTGATGATTCAATCGCAAATAAGTCAGATTACCTGCCTTTGAAAAGTTCATAACCTAGGAGAGAATTGAGACAAATAAATATGCCAGTATAGTGCAGTGATATCAGTGTTATGATGGAGGCTGGTACAAGGGGTTACGACATTTAGAAGGCTCCTAGCTTAGGGGAATCACGTTAAACTGACCCTTGCCAAAAGTCCTGCATATTGGTATTGTAAGCCACAACCTAAGGAGGACAGGGGTGAGGGAAATCATTGAAACTATCTTTGGGTGTTTCTATTCACTTTCCAAATCCTCCTCCTTTTTTTTTTTTTTTTTTACCAATTTCATAACTTTTAAATGTAAAAGCTAAAAAACATTACCTGTGCCCCTGGTCTCTGTAATTTCATGCAAGAATCCACATACATCAGAGACACATTTTTGTTTATTTTGGCAGCATCATTCATTCTCACATAATTCAGAAAGATAGGCAGCTGGTTTGGAGCCCCCTGTGAGTTCCCACTCAAATATTGGCTATCTGCTCAGGGAAGACAGCAGAACTCCCGTTGGCATTGTCAGGTCTACAACCCAAATCAGCATATGTGACCTCTGGATCTTCCCACTGCCTGTGAATCTTTCCCAATTTGAGTCCTGGTTTGTGGCTTCCTCCTTTTTATGTTTATGCTATGGTGTTAGCTAGGCTGCATTTCGCCTCATGTAGACCGTTTTTTAAAATCAATGGCTGATAATACTGTTATCTGTGGTTATACAGCTGACACCAGCATTAAGGACCAAGGTGTCCGTACTAGTGTTTGTACTGCAGGAGATGGAGAGGGAACAATATCTTGAAAAGCAACAAGTTCCTGTGTGCTGCTATATTTGGATAAGAGAGTAAGAATGAGATGGAGGGACTTGTTACATACACTATCCTTAGATAATTTCCTTTTCTAATCATCATAAGTATTGTGTGAACGTTTCATATATTGACTGTGCCTTTCCTTTGAGAAGCAGGAGAACGTAGCTCCTTCCACAATCCCCTCCATGCTTTGATTCCAGAGACCATCTCTTAGTATTACCATCTCTTTGAGGGGCAAACCTCCAAAAGATAGACTGTCCAACAGAAGAGTAAACCTGATAAAAATTCTCTTGTTCTTTGCACTAGAAAATAATTTTAGCATCACATTCTGTCCATCTGGACATCATTAATATTGTCAGCCACTCCCTCCAATAGCCTTTAATGTCTAAATAATTACTCCCTGTGGCCACAATCCGACATGATGTCACTCCCCTCCTGATTTGCATTTCATAGATAACGGACAGCTTGGGAATTACAGGAGCCTTTGTGAGCTGTGCTGAAAGCCTAACACTCCCACCATCACCTCAATCACATGATGTCCCCTCCTCTAAATCTGTCACCAAACTGCACAACCTTCCCCCACTCAATTACCCTTTTCCTTCTGTTACACTATCATTGGCTCTGTCTAGACAGAGCTCAACATCCTGACTGATAACTGGAAACAAAGTTGACTAATCAAGACATTTCAGTGCTTTGCTTAATGTGAATATCCTTGACTGGAATTTTGGCTTTTCATTTCTGAGTGTGACAATCACCCCCGCCCCCACCCCAGTATACCAATCACTTTTCCATTTTGTAGCCTCTCCTCTTCATACAGTTGCCCTCCCTGGGTAAGCCTAATGCCCAGGCATTAGGGCCAAGGTTGCTTCCCTAGGTCTCCTCATGATTTCTCTTCCCAGTCATTCTCTTAAACCTTTCCCCTCTGCACCCTCCCACCCTCCCCTCCCCCATATAACCCAGACCTGGACAAGCAGAAATGATTTTCACGGAGCCAGGTAAGAATGAGGCCAAGGTGTGGGCTATGAAGAAACAGAATGTTGTTCTTTGTTTAAAAATGTACTGGTTTTTATTTTTTACCTTTCTTTGCATTTTTTGACTTTAATTTCTCCTTTTCTTCCCCATCACCACTCAATTCCCCTTCTTGCTGTCCTCTTAACCACCTCTTGGCTTCCTTCTTCCCAGTTAGTTATTTTTCTTTTCCGTGTTTAGGTTTGGTCTTTGTCTACACAATACCAAACATCTGGGTCTATAGTAAAAACGTGCTGTCAAATACTCAGATGTTTGGAAACATCTGGGTATTTTGGCACTTAGCAGCAACAGCTGGATAATGGAATTAATTTTTCACTTTTCAGTCATCTCTTGACATGGGATGGACAGAGTCTTATCAGCCACAATCTAAACACGGCCATTATCTGCCAGAAATTCTTTTATCCTCTCACATGGGAAATTATCTCTGTCAATCACTTTATTGTCAAAGAAAAGAGGAAGGAATGTGTGTCTTCCTGGGCCCGCAGTACATCCGCCCTCTCTGCCTCAGCTCTTTTCTTACTGAAAGAGCTCCCAGGAACTGACAATTTCTTTAGCCTTTCCTACCCCAGAGGCAAGGAAAAACAACAAGGCATATGAAACACTGTTTTCTCCATTCAAGTCGGGAGAATTTGACAAGAACTTGTTTCTTATTAGAAACGCTCTGTCTGGTTTAAGATCTTGTTTTCCCCTCATTCTCTCCTATAGTCTTTGTTGCTCTATTTATAACAGCTAACAAAATGACGGCAATTTATTATTCCTGTCCACTGCTGTCCACAAAGGGCCGGCGTTATCTGTTCGTGTTTTTCTCAGGTAGCCCAGACTAACACTGCTGCGCCCCGCTGGGGCCTTCGGTGGTGGGACGCTCTCCCGAGACTGCCGCAGACAGCCAAGTGTCATCGTTATCGCCGGTTACGTCCGGCAGCCTCCGAGGGACTTCCAAGGTCCCGTGGCCGCGATCCCACCTGCGGCGTCCGCGTCCGCCAGCTCTCCCTGAGAGTCGCACCCTTAGAGGAGCGGCGCGCGCGCCAACCCGGGGCGGGGATCATTGTGTCCACAGACGCCCACTGGTGTGGCATCCTGAGGGTGAGTGCATGAGCGAGCGAGCCGCTTATCCTAGACTGAAGACCCAGGGAAACAGATTTGTGTGGAGGACGTTTCTGTTTTCAGCAGAACAGACGCAGCCCCAGAGTCAGTGCCGTCAGAAGACACGTCAGGCAACTCAGTGGAAACCCCTTCCAGTGTGAGGCGTTCGACGGCGCCGCTTAGACGCGGCCGGGTCTGAGGCGCCTCCCGAGCCGGGTGGCGTGGCCCGGGAGCTGCGGCCGAAGCCCCTGGGCCTGGCGTGTAGGCTGCGCGGGAGGCGGCGGGCGCGGGGCGGGGCTCTCTGCTCTCCGCGCGGGCCCGCCTCGCCCCCCCCCCCCCGCCCGCGCCCCCTGCGTCCGCTCCGCCTCCCCCACCTTCTCCCAGAGGAGGTGACAGACGGGCCTGTAATTTGGTTGCATTCGCTCGACTGGAGCAACACCTGCCCCCCTCCCCTGGGACGCCAGGGTCTCATCCCAAACCAGACAAGAAGCCAAAGACAAATCCCGGCCCACATGCAGATCCGACTCGGAGAGGAGCGCGGCCGGCGAGGCAGACGCTGCCCACCACACACCTAGCCCGTCCAGGGACGCCCGAACTTCACACTAAACGTCACCCACAACTTTCAGTCTCAGATTTACACTTTTTTAAAAAAATTAAGAGTTAGCTGCTATTGCAGCAAGTGATAGCTCCTTCCACTCACACCACCTCACAATAACACCAAGTGCCTGGCGTTAGGCTGTGTTGACAGCGAGGTTAGGAACCAGAACCAGGTATAAAGAAGGCGGCGATGGAGGTGTGCGGCTGTGTAGACGGCTGCCGGCCGAAGATGGGTGTGAGATCCCGGAGGGGATAACTTTCTTTGTGTAAGGCCTTTAGTGCCCATATCTAGCCTAAATTAAGAAGGACACTCATTTCTTTCTCCATTTAGTAGGAATTATGCAAGAGCACTAACCACTAAGCCTTTCTGAGTATTTCCCAAAGTCTAAGCATCCTGGTCAGGATCCTCTGGTAAAAGTGACTCATCTGGATCTCCTCCCGGAAGCCTGTTCCAGAGCTTATGTAAGGCGTGATGTCAGCACAGAGCCTTCTCCGGACACACGCAGAACCAGCCCACACGGAGCCTCCCTCTCCTGCTCCTTTGCAGTCTCTGTGAAGTTTCGGACTCTCCGAGTGGTATCAGAGGACAAGTACACTGAGCAGGGCCAATTTCTAGTCCAGGGCCCACGCTGCTTAAGGGAAAAGCTGTTCTCACTTTCAATTGCTGTCGTTTATTTTTCTTTTCACACCAAAGAAAACTTACATATTTTTTCCTTTTATCAAAGTATTTGCTTTTTAATTGTATTGCCTTAGAGACTCATTTTCCCATTTCAATCCTAACTAGCAATGTGACCTAGGGCATATCACCTAACTTTGTGTCTCAGTGTCCTCATCTATAATTTAGGAAAAGTAACACCTTCTACTTCACTGAATTTTAGAGGATTCAGTGAGCTAATAACGGACAGTGCCTCGCACAGGGTAAATGCTATGCCTGTTCAGTTTTTGCTGATGTTATTATTAGTCCCTAAGCTGCAGCCCAGGGTAGACAGTGTGGGGTCTATGTGTAGAAGGAGCACAGGATTGGTGTGAAAGGCTTCTAGGTGGCTCTGCCCTGCAGGATGTTGAAACTGTGGGCAAGTCACTTAACCACTCAGGTCAGCTGAGCCCTCTCTACCACGGGCCTGAGGGACTCACAGACGCAGAATACACAACAGACCTCAAAGAGGGGCATTGGCCAGTTGTAAAGGCTGCTGCTGCCCGGGAGGTCTAGGAGGTCCTCACTCCAAAGTTCCCTCCTGACTTTGGTGCCTGACCAATGGCTGAAAGAGTAGACCTGATTTTTATTTAATCTTTAAAATCTGTCTAAATCGGGCTCTGGCAACATATCCACTCTAAATGTTCCAGCAGTCCCTTATAGCTTCCCCTTTACCTGTGGCTGTATTTAGCCAGCACCCAGCTGTCAGCTACCCCAGCACACCCTGCAGGGCAGCTTTGGGCGTGGAAAGGCTTCTGTGCTCAGAGGGCCAGTTTTCAGGCCTGCTCACCCATGATAGGTCAGGCAGAGGGGGATGAGCAGGCACTCACCTCCAACGTGTGTGTACAAGCAATTGCCAAAATTAAGGAGGACAAGGGGTAAAATTTTAAGATAGAAGGAGAAGAGTCATCAGAGAAGGTGGGTTAGATCCGCTGTGAAAGTCCCCTCAAATATGCAAGTGCTCACAGGTGATTTTAAGGAAATACTGTTTGTTTTACTGTGATAATGGTGTATTTGTTGTTAAAAGAAAAAAGAGTACTTATCTTTTAAGAGATACTTACTGACGTCTTCAGGGATGGAATGAGGCGATGTTTGGGGTTTGCTTTAAAAAGTCTTAAGGGGTAGTGAGAAAGACAGGGTAAGAAAATAAATGAAATGTACTTATTGGTGTTGTGTATATTTGAATCCATCTCGCTATTCTCTTGGCCTTTGGAGATGTTTTAACATTTTTCCATAAGAGTGTTTTCTAAAATGTAATTGCTCAGAAAATTTGTGCCAACTGATTTTTACTCACCAGGAAGTCGAATCCCACCTGAACTAAGGCCACCACCCCCTTTTGCAGAGCTCCACCCTCTAGCACAAGTCACCTCATGTCCTTCAGAGAACCATCTCCAGCCTGGTTACTTTTTGTCAGTGCACCAGCTATTGCTCCACAGAGACATCTCTGGAGAAAGTTTTTTTGTCTTTGGTCAATGATCCTCTGTCCCTCTCTGGAAGAGTGATTCCAGTGGCCTTTTATTTTCAGTTATTCCATCCTAACCCCAGGGGATCCTAAGAGGACCTGCCCCTGTATACATATCTACCAATCACACCACCTTTCTCCTGATTCAAGAGGCTCCTGAAATCTTCCCTTATTCTGATATCTTGCTGGAATGATCAGCAAGGAGATGAAGTACTCCCTCCTGACCTGGAAATACTTACTGAAATGAAGCAGGAAATTCCAACAGTTTCTGTCTCTGTTATCTCAAGAATAATTAAACTGTTTAATTCATTGTTAAAAAGGTTGCCTGCCATAAATGCTAATATAGTGAGCGCTATTGAGCTCTTTACAAGCACAAGACATGTTCTAAGTACTTTACATGAATTAACTTAATCCTCCTAACAATGCTACTGGCTAGGTACTATATTTTCCCTATTTTACAGGTGGAAAAACTGAGGCACGGAATTAAGTAATTGGTTCAAGGCCACAGCCAGTTAGTAGAAGAGTGGAGAATTGAACACAGGGCATGCTTTGTCAGAGTCGGTGCTCCTGACCAGTCTGCTAGAGTGCTTATCACAGCATTCTTGCTATGAGAAAAACCAAGGTAAAAGAGAAAAGGCGTAGACTGGGCCTTTATCATGAGTCAAGTGGGGCTTTCAGATCTGTAGATAACTCTACATGTGTGCATGTGGTGTATTCCATGGATCACTATTAACTTACCTAGGTTTCCTGTCTTACAAGACGGATGATTTCTGGCTGACTGTTGAGTATTGTATCATATGCAGATGGATACAGTTGGTGGAAATCACAAATCATTAATATATTAATAAATTAAAACTGGTTTTAGCTTATCCTATATTAATTCCAGTGCATATCATAAATACAAAGGTAATAAAAATAGTTCACATTTATTGAGCACTTCCCATGTTTTCCTATTCTGATAAGCACTATACATTATCCCATGGAAACCTCATAACACGCATTTGAGATTGGTACATATATTGTCCCATCTTATGGATGAAAGTGGAGGCTTGAGGACACATAGTAACATGTTCAATGTCATACACTTAGAATAAGTGGAGCCAGGCCCTGAACTTGGCTCCAGAGTTTTGGATTACAAACACGGAGATGGGAAAAACAGGTGAATTCAGGTATAATGATGTACGTATGTGGGACTCAGAGAACGGAGCAGCTAATGCTTCTGAAAGAATCAGGAAAGCTTTGTGACGTTACATGTGGTTACATGTGATCTGAGTTGGGTCACAGTGGAATCATCGGAATTTTCTGGGTAAAAAATAGGTTAAGGGAGAGCATTGTGAGTAAAGGGGAAGTAAGTGCAAAGGCCCAGGTCATAAAAGAAAAAGACTTGGCCTCTCTGGGGAAGTGAGGAAACCCAATTTGGCAGGAATATTTAATCTCTGGAGAGTGGCTGAAGATGTCACTAGTGAGGGTCTGGAACAAGACTGTGAAACATTTCTATGCCTAGATTAGGAACTTGAATTTTATTAAAAAATAAAATGGACATTCACAAAGGAGAATGGCATGCTAATTTTTAAAGATAGGTCTAGAAGCAGCGTGAAAATGGGCTGGAAAGTGCAGAGGAGTGTGGATGGAGCCAGCCTCACCCATGTGGTGGTGAATGACAGTGCCCTGGCAGGGGAGCTGTCACAGGGCCACCATTATCCTATAGTGTTTTCTTGCAAAGTAGAAAAATGCTCCCCTTCCTCCAGATAGTTCAGCTTCAAGCCAGGGCACATGCTTGACTTGGCATACAGAGCACAGACTTGGTTTTGGCCCCCACTGGTCCCCTTGGTTGGGCAGCCGTGTGCACTGCAGACGCAGCACTCCTTAGGCATCGCATGAGCTGACGCTTTCCCTAGGCACATGGACGGAGAGATGCAGTGCAGGGGCCAAAGGGGGGGGTGTGTGCTTGGCACAGCTACCCCTCTATAAAAGGACAACTCTAGAGTATGATGGGCAGGGGCAGGCACTTTGATAAACTGATAAACATGGCTTCTTGGCACTGGGCAAGCCATCTAATTTCTTTCAGCCTCAAATTCCTCATCTGTTAAATGGAGACAATACAAGTACCTACTTCACTGGGTGAGTGTGAGAATTACAGGAGATAATGCTTGCAAAGCACTTTAGTAAGCATATAGTACACACTCAACGCACATTAGCTATTATTTCTACTACTAATACTGATAAATGAGATAGCACATCAAAGTATGGAAAAGGGTATTGACTGTGCATGCTCTTAAGTTGACCCTCTTCTCCCGCTAAATTCTCTCCACCCCAAACATCAGTAAGAAAACTGGCAGCCAGAGACGGCAGCGAGGAGAGATGGATAAATCACAGCATCACAGAGACTGGCTCTGCCTACTCACCTCGTCATAGTGGTCTGGTGACATGTGTTCATGGGGCAGGGCCACTGGAGAGAGCCCCCCAAACAGCATTCCTACGGGAAGCAGGTATTCCCTCCAGAGTTCCCCACCCCCACCCAGTCTCATTTTCCTCCTTACCCATTCCTCTCTCCTCAGTTGGCCCTTCCTTTACCATTCCATCCCATCATACACTGCCCCTCCTCTTCCCCTCTTCCTTGAGAGGAAGGTTGTTTTGCCCAGTACTTTTGCCCTTGTTCTCTGGAAGTTTTCGGGCAGTGGTAGAAGTGAGGGGAAGGCCATTTGGGTGGAGAAATATTCAGCACAGGCAGCCTTGTCTGCTGGGCCAGCTGGGGCTATGCTTTCTGGGGAGCAGCAATGGCCTGGCAAGTTGCTGAGTGGCTGCAGGAAGAGAGAAGAAGGCGAAGGGACAGCAGGAAGACATGTGGTTCTGGGTCTGTTTGGCGAAAGACCAAGCTTGGGGTAAAGGACAGGTTGGGGCCAGCTGCGGAAAGGTGAGTGACCTGCACAGGCTGTTTTGGTAGCATGAGCACTCAGAACATTTTAACAGGATGAGAAAAGAAAAGGCAGTGCCAGTAGCGGCAACTGTAGAAGCTAGTCCAGCAGGCCTAAGTCTCTGGGCCAAGGGTACCAGTGTATCTCCTCAGAGAGGCTTTCTCCAACAGCCCTCTCTAAAATGCTACCCAGCACCAGCATGTCCAGACCCCATTCTCTATTCTTTACCCTGCTTTATTTTTCTTCATAGCATTTAGCATTATCTAAAATTAATTTTTTTTGCTTCAGCGTACTGCTTTTCTCCAGTAGACTTTGTCTCATGTGTTACTCTATTTTCAGCATTTAGAACAATGCCTGGCACACAGTGGGTCCTCAATAAACAACGGTTGAATGTAAGAATGAATGTTCACCATCGTCATTCAAAGAAGAATCGAGACCTCACAGATGGGTGAATAATCACTGTGTCTGCGCTACACTCAGGGGATGTGTCAGTCACCCTCTGGTCTAGCAGACTGCCACCATGCTTGTCTCTCTTGGAGGGTGCTCAGCAGCTTTGGATTTGAAATGACATTGTGAAGATCCTCTCCTGGAATCACACGGACTGTGTAGCTAGGAAGGGATGCTGCCCTTTGTCCAAATTCCAAAGCAAGGGCCTTTTGTCTAGGGGAGTGTATCAGTAGGTTCCTCCTACAGGTGAATGGGAGGACTGTGTTGGTCAGTTGGAAGTTGGGCCCCTAAACTGGGAAAGAGAGGCACTTGGAAGGTTTCCAGAGGTTAGAAGTTGACTTCATACCCTTGGCACAGGAGCAGGGCTAATTATTCTCTTGTATAATAGAGTAGTGCTATAAGAACTAGGAGTAGTTATCCCTCCACACTGCCTAGAGGTGAGAAGGCCTACAGGTGCTCATGTGTTTTGCAGGTCACAAAGTAACCAGCCACTGCACTAGTGACCAGGACATTGTCCAGATACAAGGCAACGGAAGGTGCTGTTCTTTTTCACACACTAGGAAGTACTTTCTTACTACACACCTTCATATAAGGGAGAGGATGAGGTCCTACCTAGTAGGTATCTGTGAAGCTGACAACAAGACACCTAGGTGAAAAGTGAAGAATACCAGCAATCCCACAGACATTTTATACGCATAAGGCCTAGCATCCATCTAACTGCATTTACTCTGAAATTTGGTGTGATATAGACTCACAGTTCATAATATTCTATATATGCATATGTGCATATAGTTTTTAAGTCATTTATGTCTTCTGTTTGTAAGCAATATATTTCGCATTTTTATACTAGCCACAGGTTTTTGCAGATGTCATTCTTCGTATCTCAAGGTTGGTCCAGGGCTTTTTTTTTTTATTGTTTGCAGGTGCCCTGTCTTGTATCTGTGTACTGATTAGATGTTTGAGTATTACAATAGTAATAGACACCTTGTTCTTAATAAGTGCCATGAGGATTGAGAGTCATCGTATCAGGGATCTTCTTCTCACTGCCATTAAATAGCTATATGTCTTAGTGCAGGTCATTCCTTGGGCCTCAGTTTCCCAACTCTAATTTGAAGAGGCTGGGTTAGAGAATTACTAAGTTTTCTTTTAGAGGCAAAGGAATCCACAATTCAAGTAATATTTTATATAAACGCTATACTTATTTTCCTCATTGAGAGTAGAATGATCTATGTCACCATCATATGTAGGGCATCTATTTATGGGACTGATCCACGTCCAAATTTGAGCATCAAATATTTCACTACATAAATATGTTCATGTTAAGATTTTGTTGTGTTTACCAGTTTCTTTCTAAGGAATTGAGTTCATTAAGATATTTCATGCTCGGCTAACATGTCCATTATTTTTAGACAGTGTGCTTAAAATAAAAGAGAGGACTTTATTTGATACCTTTATTTATATGCAAAACAGCGCACCATTCATGAGATATGAAAAACTCGTCAGATAGAAACCAGATTATATCTATTTTCACTACAAAATATTGCATTATATAAAGCAACAGAGACACAAAAAAACCCTGAAAAAGACTAAAATCTTTGGATAGCAGATGTGGTTTTTTTCCCTTGTCTCTAAAATACACTCCTTGTTTTAAGAGTTTCACAGCAGAGAACATGAAACATTTTCAGGTTATAGACTTTTCTTTTTGGTGTCACAGAGGAAAGTAGTTCTGAATTCTTTTTTTCTTTTTTTTTTTTAGGAAAATAACTTAATTTCCTAAATTCATCACACGCACAAACATCACACACACAAAGAAGCTACTCTCCTTATAAACAGCTTGTAAAGGACTTCTCAGACATAACTACAGATAAGAATAACACACTTTTTAAAAAACTATAATAGTGAAGTGCTAGTGTTGCTGATCTCACAACAAAAGAACCTTTCAAGAACAAACATCTTAATATATAAAATATGTTTAGAAACAGGGAGAAGTGGGAAATTTGTTATACAAGTGCAATATAATTAGAGCAGAAAGAAAGACCACAGTATAATCTCAACAAACACGTAAAAAGTTAGACATAATTATTCCACAGGAAAAAGTGTAAACACTTGACTATAAATAAATTGGCACAGAGTATCCAAAGTAAAAGTATCACCACTCTGAAAAATAAATGTCTTGAAAAAAATACTCTACTCCTTCTAACATAAATAAAAATAGGTTGTCTTTTTCTAACTGCACCTATGGGTCCACATGTTTAAGGTCACAAATAGATGTTTTTGGATATATAAAGGGGCACTTCGCCTGCAAAAGCAATCAGATATTAAATTTTCCATTTAAATATGGATTTTCCTGTCTACCTTGGTGTCATATCTTGGAGACAAAATCTCACCAAGCTCAAACCCTCCCACAGTGTGTCTAATTGTTCTCAATTTGTCTTTTTAACCTTACTAAATATTCAGGGTTTATTTGGATTCTAATATAATCTTTATTTTCACAACAGAAAGGAAAGTTTCTTGTCGCACTTTTCTGTGCCTTCCATCTCTATGGGCGAGATCCCTCCTCTCTCCTCCTCCCCAGTGTTTGATTTGTCCATTTGAAAAATTCCAGATAGCCTAAAGTTATAAGCCTGCATACTCTGAACTTCTGCCCTCATTCTTTCAACACATTAAGATTTGTGGCGGATGAACATAGGAGAACTCAAAGTCTCCAGCAACAACCCTTAGGGAGCCCCAGAGGTGGCTCATTTCGGGTGTCTCCACGAGGTTCTCCTGGCCTGAAAAATCCCCCCTGCGAGCCCCCGGGCTCGCCAGACAACCCCACCTGCCTGCGTCGGAAACCTTCTCTCGTTCCCCTGCTGACCAGAGAGAACAGGTAGCAAGCTTCTTCCCTGGTCCGAGTCTCTCGAGGCGGCCGTCTCGCTGGACCACCGCAGCCTCCGCCACCCCAGCGGCGGCCACCCGGATCCGTCGCGTTTCGCGGACACCGGGACAGGCGGCCCCCTGCGGCGCACCCCGCCCTACACGTCCAGGACATGGTTGAGATAGGAGATGTAGCAAATGGCCAGGCGCAAGATCTCGATCTTGGAGAGCTTCTTGTCCGGGGGCAGCGTGGGCAGCAATTTGCGGAGCTCGGCGAAGGCCAGGTTGAAGGCTTCCACGCGGATGCGCTCGCGGGTGGCGTGGGCCGAGCGGTACTTGGCGGTGGCGCGCCGGCGGCGGCGCTTCTCCTCGCGGCTCAGCTGCTGCGGGTGCGGGTAGAGCGCGGCCCGGCTGCCGCCCTTGCCGTCGCCCTCGGCCTCCTCCACCGGCTCCAGGTCCGACACGCTGCCCAGCACCTTGGTGTCCGTGCCGCCCAGGGACTCCGGATCCGAGTGCGCCGAGCTGGGATGGTCCGAATCTGCGGCTTGGTCCGGACTCAGCATCATTTTGGAGGCTGAGGAGGAGTCGGAAAATTAATCAGTAAAAGAAATCAGGGTCTTTTGCTGGAAGGATGGCGGCCGAGGCCTACCACGCCGGCCCTCCCAGCGGACGCGCGGCCCGGGCCCCCTCCCCACAGCAGGCCGGCGCGCGACGCTGGAGGGCGCCGAGAGGATCTGGCCCGAGGGCGCGAGCCCCGCGCGTCCCCATGGCGCGGGAGCCGGTGGGGGCGCGGTTGACCCAGGCCGCATTCTGGACCCGACACCTCGACTTGCCGACGGCCACGGCGGGCCTGTGGCCCGGGGCCTGGGGGACGACCACAGGCCTATGGGGTCGCGACTGGATTTTTGTGCCTCTTCCGGCCAAATGCCAACCGCGCTATTCCGTCTCCCTCCCTTCGTCCCCTTCCCAGACAAACGAGTGATTCCGAACAACGAATACATCTGGGTTTTCATGGGGGTGGTGTGACGCGGAGTGCGCTTCTCGCCCCGAGGGCCTCCGGCGAAGCAACCGGGCAGCCGCGGCGCCCGAGGCCCTGGCGCTGGTCTGGGGCTGCGCCGGGGGCGCCCGGCGCTGGGGTGCGGGCTGTCAGGAACCTCCATCCCGTAGCGCAAGCGGAGAGCCAGCGGCTGGGGGCGGGAAGCCTTCTTGGACCCCTCGCGCTTCTCCGAAATCATAAAGAAATGACTAAACAAACGTGGCGGAGCCTTTCAAAAGAAAATTGACTCCGATGGCCTCGCAGGCTCCCGGAGCACCATCTGTCACGCAGACAGCCACAAACATAGGGGACGTAGGGACACGGCGACGTGGGATCAGACAATGCGCCCGGCAGTCTGGCGACCACCTTGCGGGAAAATGCCGGCAGCCGGGCCGCTGAGGGAGGAAAGGATGCAGAGGAAAGGGAAGGAAAGGGAAGAAAAGGGAAGGGCCCGGGGCAGGGCGGGCGGGGACGAGCGGGTGCCGAGCATGCTGTCCCGGCGGGAGCTGCATCTCTGCCGGCAAAGTTCGGGCGCTCCCGGAACCGGAGCTCAGTAGCCCGCAGCTGTCGCCGGGTGGCCTGGCTAAGTCCGGGCATGTCGGTGCTTAGCCTTCCCCTAACTGTGCCCTCTTGGAAACGCCACCTGGCCAGGCTTCTCCGGGGCGCCTGGAGCATCGGCCCCGACTGCGCGCCTTCTGGGAGGGGGCCACTCGGAACCGCTGGGCTTCGGAGGAATTCGGGCTTCGAGAAAGGGCGCGGTAGGAGGAGAAAGGCCCCTGTGGGGGCTGCACGCACCGCCCCCCGGGCGTCGGGAGTGAGGACCCGGCTGCGAACTCGGGGCCCCGGCGTGGGCAGCCAAAGCGACGCTAGGCGCGGGGGAAATCGCGTCGGCGACATATAGATGGGTTTGCTTCTAGAGAAACAAAAGCAAGGGGATGCGTGATCGGTTCCCAGCACCGAACTTGCTGAGGAGCGAATTGGGCCAAAACAGCTTTAATTTCCCTGCGAGGAAATCAGGTCCTCTACGGCAAAATAAAAACAAATGCTCCCAGTGAACTGCCTGTGACTCCCTACGGGCTTTTCTCGGGTACGTTTATGAGTAGAACAACTTGCATCTACATAGTCAGCTTGAAAGGGCAGAAATAAATAGGCGAGTAATGGAAAATCACAATAAGCATTAAATAGTTGTAGTTCTGGTAAAAAGTTCCTGGGTTGCCCTCAAAGTATGTTAAATTCTCCTCCAGATCTTTAAAAATATTCATAAATAGTATGTCGTGTATGCGCTTTATCTCTTTATGGAATGACCTGCATCTATAAATGCAGTATGAATAATCTAACTTATTTCAAGCTGAAAAAAATTATTTAAAGGAGTCTTACCTTGCAAAAGCCTTTTTGATAATCTGTTCTCCAATCTTTAGAGTTAAAATGCCAGGGAATAGCGAGGGGAGATTCCGGAAAATATTAAAAGCAGCAAATATTTATTACATTCAAAAATGAAAAAGCAGCTGTCATCTCGCTGGTGTCCGCAGCGAGGGACGATAATATCTCAGGATGTAGACGATATGAATGATTGTTCACTTAGTTGATAGATTTTTTTAAAAAACGCTTTTTCCTTTTAATTGTTCTCAAACATTTCAAGAAATTCGTTGTTGATTTTTTTAAACGATGTGTTGAAAAGTCTGGTGCCTTTTTTCCTCTTCTAGGTCTCTAAAAATAACAAAAGAGATACAGAGATAAACACAATCACATCAAAGGGCTGATTCCTCCACTTTCTAATAGCGCGAATAATCAATAAGAAAGATGGTTAAGATAAGATTCCGCTCCTATCGGACGCCTTTCCTTCCCTTAGTACAGCTGAACAGAAACTGGGATGTGCAGGACAGAGATGTGATCTTGCTCAGAAGTGATTTTTTTTTTTTTTTTGAGATAAGGCTTTGTTCAGTTGATATCTCCCCAGTTCCCAGGAACACAATACTGTAACTCGGAGCTAAGGTTGCCTCTTCCCTCATTTACTTGTATGTTGTATAAATAGACACCTATTTTCCAGTTTCAAAGTCCTTCAAGGTTTGGTTGTATCCCCCATCCCCACCCCCTCCTCTCTTTACCTTGTAGCAAAATATATATAGTCAGTGGCTTGGAGATGCTTGGAGAAAGGTTGGTGAAAAGTAAACGTCTCCTGGAGGAGTAACAGTGACAAGGAAGCAGAGAAAGACGGGAAGAGGGTGGGAGAGCCAGGGCAAAGAGGCAGAGATGCGTGTGTGGCTTCTGGGCTCTCCTGGTACCAATTGATTCAGCCTGGAGATGGTGGAAGAGATAAAGGCTTAGGAAGGGGGATGGAATTTTTTTCCCCTAAATTGATATTTAATGGGAAATCCTATTGGACAGAAACCTGGACATGAGTCACTTAATTGGACTTGACATCTGTCACAGTGTGGGAGTTTTCACAGCCCAAATATTTTAGCAGATCAGATTCCCACTGAATCTGTGCCATAAAATATAACATTTGAAAGCAGTTCATGATAGAAATCTTAGCCTCTGAACAGTCTCTAGCCATAGTCAGGCTATTTCTCTTTTCCAGATTATTGATGAAATATTTAAGTGCAAATAAACAATATATTGACTATGAAAAAATTCCTCTGGCATATTACAAAGCCATCACTTTCCCTTAATGTTTAGAAAAATATTTGTGTCCAGAACAAGGAAATATATACTATATAAGATGCTGCAATAAATATATTTAGACATGCAACAGCTAACATTTATTAGAGATCATTTACATTTTAAAAAATACTTCAGTAAGGTTTGATTAAGCATATTAATATTTTTGAGAAACGATCTGCTATAAACTAACATCAATGGATGGTAAGAAGCTTTCAATAGATTAAGCCATTGGTGGAACTGGAAAGAGAATCCACATGTTCAAGGACCACGAATGTGAGATCATTCTACTTTTCTGTACATGTTTGTTTTTCTCTCCACCCACTTATTCATTCAAGCTGAAATATGACATGCTACATGTGTTGATTATTGCACTTCTTTCTTGCCCATCTTAACATGCTAATATTTTAACTGTGTAACTGTGTGGCAGTGCTTGTGCTAAGGTGTAAACACAAATTACCAGTGTATTCCAGTACATAATGCCTTTGCCTTACATGATCCCATGGCCCTGAATTTATATACTTTATAATAAAAAAAACTAGTTCAATTATTTTGCCATTTTATAAAGATACTCATAGTTCATATCAATTACATATTATTTGTGATTATTTTGGCTTGTTTTGATCATAGAAACTTAAAGAAATAAAGAGCATTATAGCCTTACTCCCACCTCCCCAATTCCTGGGGAACATTTGTGGAGAGAGGAGTCCTCACCTGCCTTCCTTAATTTTGCCCTAAAAGCAGATTTTATCACCAGGGGAGGCACGTTGAGCAGCCCACCCCTGGGAGTGACCCTCCGGGTTTTTCATGGCTTCCACAAGCACTACTTGCCTTTGCCCACATTTTTGCTCCTTTGAGAGATTCCTGGACCAGAATGGGGCAGGGGTGGGGGAAAGGAGGGAGTGCCTCCACCAAATAAGGGCACCAGCACTCCCCAGCCTTGCTTCTGCCTAACGCCAGCACAGAGCTATATTTTAGATATCCCCAGAACGTTAAAGTGAAGACAGAAGCCGGCCCCATACAGGTGGCAATGGAAACAGGTGAGTGGATAAACACCCCAAGGTGGTGACGACGAAGGGAGAAGGGAGTTTTCCTCACTCTAATTAGGAAGAGCCAATGCTAAGCATTCACACACAACCAGAAGTGTGCACACAGATGCACACCCACAGATACCTGTACCTCCTCCCTCTTCCCCCCACCCTTACTCATACAAGCTGGCTGGCTCTATTAGACCACCACACACCCAGACTGATGGATTAAAAAAACTTGTGAGTCTAATCACCATAGCTCTAGAGTGGGCAGCTGCTACAGTGGGAAAGGACCAGCATCTCTGGTTCCCCTGGTGTTGGGGGGTCATGATGGGGTGTGCATATCAGGGCAGGTCCAATTCTGCTGTGGTGTGTGTGATATCAGACAAATTCTCTTTTATGTTCAGGCTTACTCATTCTACACCAGCAGCCAGCATACACAAAAATTAATACTTACAGGAGTAAGCCTATATAAACAGGTACACATTCAGATCCATACTTCATTATGCCTAGCCACACTGTCATAGACACAAACATGGATTCACATTCACACCCATGCATTCTTTCTTCCAGGAAAGCCTCCCCCTCCCCCATCCCTTTGCCTTTTCTAAGACCTCCCTGGCACAGATGGCCCCTCCTTCTATGCTCCATAAACACTCCTTTCATGTCTCCCTTAGAGACTACATATTGTGTACCATGATTCTTGGTTCTTGGTTACCACACTGGTCTCTCCCTAGGCTATGATGCTTCCAGGGGAGGTCTGTAGTTTATATCCCCAGCACTAGTGTCTGAGCTTGACACATTACAGGTACTCAGTTCATTCATGCTGTGACTCCTTATGTACAGAGGTACCCTGGATATTTGTAACATGGAAACTCTTCCACCAAAGGACACCCATGGTTCAGTTCTATCAGTTTGCTTTCTTATAAAAATGAGAATAATAATACTTCACTTCTCATTTCACAGGCTTGCTATGAGACCCAATGTATTTGAAAATATTTCATAAAATACTAAGCACCATACAAATTATGATACTATAGACTATAAGAGTAACATTAAATAATATTATTAAATGAATGGGGAGGTGATAAGTAGTGGCTGAAAAAGTCAGACTTTGTGGCTCTGTCATATGCTACCTGTGTGAATTTAGTTGTAAGTTACTTAAACTTTTTGGACCTTAGTTTTCTAATCTGTAAAATGGGAATAATCAAAGTATGCTATGTAATGTTGTTATGTCATGTTTTTTTTTTTCTGAAGGTGAACAAGATAATGTATGTAAAGTGCTTAAACTAATGCCTAGAACTCATGTTCAGTAAATATCGGCTATTATTATTATTGTTATTATTCAGTATAAATACATATTGAGGACCAGATATAGATTGACATAGAAAAATAAACATATCTAGATATACTCACCCACGTGTGTGTGTGTGTGTGTGTGTGTGTGTGTGTGTATGTGTGTCTATAGCTCTGGTGGCCAAACTACAATGAGCATTTTCCATGTGTCAGACCTAGGTACAGTGACTTTGCTCATATTAACTTATTTAACCTTCACCACAAACCTATGAGATAGATAGGTACTGTTGTCCCAGTTTTGTGTATAAGAAAACTAGGACATGGAAAAGATGGCAATCTACTCAAGGTCATACAGCTAATAAATTATGGAGCTAAGATAGAGATTCAGGTGGTCTAAACTCAGAAACCACACTCTCAAACACAAAGTACTACGTTTCTGTGGTCATTGTATTCTACACAGATATACTCACACAGAACTATTCACCAATATGCATATGGCAAGGGAGAAACATACATACACACAAAACTTAGATAAATTGCCACCTTTGCATTCAGGGGTGGTTAGTGAGTGATATGGTTTGGCTGTGTCTCCACCCAAATCTTAACTGGAATTGTATTTCCCATAATTCCCAGGTAGGAGGTAATTGAATGCTATTCTTGTGATAAAGAGTAAGTTATCACGAGATCTGATGGTTTTATAGGGGGCTTCCCCCTTTGCTAGGCTCTCATTCTTCTCTCTCCTGCTGCCTTGTGAAGAAGGACATGTTTGCTTCCCCTTCCATCATGATTTTAAGTTTCCTGAGACCTCCTTAGCCCTGAGGAACTGTGAGTCAATTAAACATCTTTCCTTTATAAATTACCCAGTCTCAGGTATGTTCTTATACCAGCCTGAGAATGGACTGGTACAGTGTCAGTGTAGTTTAAATACTTACTGCTCATCTAGTACTTTGCCAGATACTGTTGCACTACAGAGGCTTTATATTATTTGTTAATTTCATTAGACAGCTGTTTCCAATCTATTTTTTAAAATTTTGTACCCCATAGATAAAAATTTGGGGCATACATATTGAGTATATACATATATACCCAATTATAACTATATAATATACTAGTACAGTAGTACATGTATAAGCTTTGTACATGTACTACTTTGTACATGTACTAGTATATCATATAATTGTAAAGATACACAAAAATATATGTAAAGATATGATAAAAATAATATTTATTTTTAAATTTATAAATATTTATCAATATATTTATAAATTTAATATTTATATTTATTATTAAATATATGATAAAATTTATTATTAACAGCACAAAAACCAATTAACAGCATAAGGTATTATTGATAATGTAGAACTTCTGAGAGCAATAAGCTTAATTTTGTTAGACTCATTGTTTAACCCGTTGAGATAATGATTTGATCATCTGGTTTTAAGCTCAATTTATTTAGAATCTGGTTTTTGGCTGATATAGCAGAAAAAGATGTAATACAAAAATTCAGATGTTATCACAAAATATGATAAGCATGTGAAGTGATGGATATGTGAATTAGCTTGATTTAATCATTCCACAATGTAAACATATATTGACACATCACATTGTACATCATAAATGTATGCAATTTTTGTCTGTCAATTTTAAAAACAAATAAGAAAAAGTTGAAACAACCCAAAGGTCCACCAACTGATGGATGGATAGACAGAATGTGATATAACCATACAATAGACTTAGACTACTATTTGGCAAGAAAAAGAAACAAAGTACTATTACGTGAGACAACAGGGATGAACCTCAATAACATCATGCTGAGTGAAAGAAGCCAGACACAAAGACCACATATTGCATGACTCCATTCATATGGAAAGGTAGAGAATAAGCAAATCTATAGAAACAGAGAGTAGATTAATGGTTGTACAGAGATAAGATGGGGGAAAGGGGCCAGGGAGTGACTGCTAATCAGCACAGAGTTTCATCTTGGGATGATGGAAATATTCTAAAATTAGATTTTGGTGATGATTTCACAACTCTGTAAATATACTAAAAAACATTGAGCTGTATACCTTAACTATGGTATGTTAAGTGTATCTCAATAAAGCTATTAGAAAATTCAGAAGACATATTACGTGATATGTATATCACTGTAGTGGGTAAAGGGTATGATGTCTTTTCTCACCCATCATAACGGTCACAGTTGACACTCCTTTAACAAAAGACAGGTTAACATGAAAAGCATAACATATTTATGTAATCAGAGTTTTACATGACACAGGAGTCTTCAGAATGAAGACCCAAAGATCCAAAGGAAAACTATCTATTTTTATGCCTAGATTTGATGCAGAGTGGATAGCCGTGCAGAAATGTGACTGGACAAAAAGGGAATGATCTTACAGCAACAGACTGAATGAGGAAACCCAGGAAAGCCTGTGTGTTAAGATTCTTCTTGGCCTCTCTGTGTGGCATGCCTTTATCCAGGGACAGGGCAAGACCCCTTCTAGAATGAGGGTCTTATAATCTACTTGCAGACAGAGTAGGTCAGAGAATTTCTTTATGGCCAGCTCTTATACAAAAAAAAATGGGAGAATGTTAGAATACTATTTCTAGGTTGTATGACTGGCTTTGGAGAGAGGGGTTCTAGTTTCTATGATCCACCTTGGGGAAGAGAAATTCTAGTTTCTATGGCTTACCTTTGAGGGAGAAAAGGGAGCAAGGAGAAAGGAGGGCGTGAGTTCAGAGAGAGACTTGCTTTTAAGGGATTTTCAATCACCTTTTGTTCAAAGTACTCAGGATGCCAAAATGCCGTACTTTGAGTTATTTTCTGAGCCCCAACAATTCCTATTTTCACTGTATTACTCTATTTATTATTCTATCTAGTAAATATTTTTCTTTATTGTCATTGATTATATCTTAAATGGTAAGGGTTTTTATAATTTTTTATTTGTTTGCTTTCTTTAAAGGAATAGAAGAGACTACCACCAGTTGTAGTAGTACTTTTGAAAACTTGCCATCTATGTGACCTGAACCATGGTGGGAGTCAACACAATCAGAGGTTAAAGACAGACAATGGTATCCCTAGTTTGCTCTGTATTAATCTATGGTCCACTCCTTGTGCTAGTGAGCTGGTATCTGTGGTGGATAACCATTCCCAACTTTTAAAAATTAAAGTAAAATTTCAATTTATTTTATATAAGCCAATATTATCCCATTAGTAATAATTACAGGGGACAAAATAGAAACTCTGTTGTGACAAAAATATTTTAGCATTGATATAAACACCATAAGTGATAGGACATAATTTGAGAGCTATTTATTTTCACTAAACATATATTAATAAAAGAATATTTCCAATCCCCCAATCCATTCAGACATACATACATTGTTGTGGGAGATCATTTATTTTCTTATGAAACAATAAAGTATGTGCTATAAGAAAAAAATCAAAAGTCTAACAGAAATTAATCACTGATTGTGTTAACTAAATTATCATTCTCATTTTTCTTTCTTATCTATGAAATTTTCCAAAGTTTTATTGAAATTTGGACAGTAAGTCTCTTTCTAATGTGAATTAGTTTTTCTTTTAACAATGTGTTTAAAATGCATAAAACTCTTGATTTGGAAAAATTTTTAACAACCTAGAAATCTATGCTTCCAAGTGTTTCAATTGTTCAGATAATAAATTTTAACATATGTCACATTTTCATTATTTGGGGTAGCAAAAATCACATAACAATGGAAAAATTTCTAAATTAGATCTCTTCAAAATGCCTTCACCATTGTACAATGTTTTTTAAAGTTATCATTTAATTCATTTAAAAATACACACATAAAGAGACACATTGCATGTACATTCTTTTTTTTAATCTGCTGGTAGCATACCACTGACATTGTTATAAAAAATAACTTTGAAACACTTACGTTAAATTTGAGCAACTCTTTAAGTACTCTTTACATACTTTACCACTTGCCAAACAGCATTTTTCACTGTGGAACACTAGAATTTTATGGTATTTTCCCGTTTCATTTATTGCAAAGATTCTATAATATTTTAAAAGACTCATATTTCTAAAACTAACTACATGGGTACATCTTATATACTTTGGCTTCAAAGTATGCACATTTCTTGCAGAGCAATTACTTAGTGAATAAATTTTGTTTGTGATGGTCTGTCTGACTCCAGGCTGTTTATATATATTTGAGTTAAAGCAGCCTTTTCCTCAGTGGTTACACTTCCATAATTTTTCCATAAATTATTCTTTCTATTAAAGATCCTTTCAGTTGTGAATGTATCTGCTCCCATACATTTTTCCATTTATACCCCCTTAAAAAGAGTTCTTTATGTATTTCAGAAGATTCTGAGATAGAATCTGTAAAGTACCACACGCTCAAACACGTTAGAAATAGCTGCTGTTTTTTAATCCACATAAACAGCAAACTGACATAATTACAACACTGCATAAATTGATCTAATACTTATTTCTTCAAATTTTCAGGAATGTTCAGGAATGTTTCCCAAGTGTCTATCAATGGAATCTGTCAATATGAGAAAGGATTTTAGTTTATCACTCTACTTGGTTCTGAGTATTATTTCAGTTATTTCCCCAACAGTTTGGCTTTTGCTATAAAATAAGAAACTTTAAGAGAGGTTTCTAAATGTTTATCTTTATATTTAGTGAAATGTTGAAAAGTACTGGATAGAGTGTGGCATGATTTTAAACATCACTGAAAAATTTGAGAGATTTGCTTTCCTATTTTGGATGCCTAATTTTTAAAATCAGTTTGCTGAAGTATAATTTATATACAGTAGGCCGGGCGCGGTGGCTCAAGCCTGTAATCCCAGCACTTTGGGAGGCCGAGACGGGCGGATCACGAGGTCAGGAGATCGAGACCATCCTGGCTAACATGGTGAAACCCCGTCTCTACTAAAAAATACAAAAAACTAGCCGGGCGACATGGCGGGCGCCTGTAGTCCCAGCTGCTTGGGAGGCTGAGGCAGGAGAATGGCGTAAACCCAGGAGGCGGAGCTTGCAGTGAGCTGAGACCCGGCCACTGCACTCCAGCCTGGGCGGCAGAGCGAGACTCCGTCTCAAAAAAAAAAAAATAATAATAATAATAATAATAATAATAGTAATAATAATTTATATACAGTAAAACTCATCCTTCAGGAGATGTCCTGTTTTACAAATTCCACAAACGTATACACTCATGTAAACAACACACTCAAAACATAGAACATTTCCATTACCCTGACAAGTTTCCTGTACCTTTTAGTAGCCAATCCTTTTATCTATATCCAACCTCAGACAACCACAGATCTGATTTCCGTTCCCCTAGTTTTATCTTTTCCAGAATGTCATAAAAATAGAATTGCTGGCCGGGTGCGGTGGCTCACGCCTGTAATCCCAGCACTTTGGGAGGCCAAGATGGGAGGATCACCTGAGGTCAGGAGTTCAAGACCAGCCTGGTCAACACGGTGAAACCCTGTCTCTACTAAAAATACAAAAATTAGCCAGATGCCTGTAATCCCAGCTACTCAGGAGGCTGAGGCAGGAGAATCGCTTGAACCCAGGAGGCAGAGGTTGCAGTGAGCCGAGATCGTGCCACTACACTCCAGCATGGGCAACAGAGTGAGACTCCATCTCAAAAGAAAAAAAAAAAAAAGGAAAAATAGAATTGCTTAGTATAGAAAGTATAGACTTTCCAGCCTGGTTTCTTTTACTTAGCATAAAGTTTTTTTTTTTTTTTACTATTCATCCATGTTGTTGCATGTATCAGTATTTTATTATTTTTTATTACTGAGTAGTATTCCATTGTATACCTGTAGCACAATTTGTTTATCCATTCACAAACTAATAGACATTTGGGTGGTTTCTAGTTTTTGGATATTAAGAATATAGCTAATAAATTTGGTACAACAGTCCTTATACAGGTATTATGAGGGCACATGCATTCAGTTCTTCTGGGTAAATAACAAAGAATAAAATGTTGGATTGTATGGTGAGTGTATGTTTCCTAAGCCCATAGGAAACCACTGATCTACTTTCTATCACTAGATATTATTTCGTGTTTTTAGAATTTTATATATTGATCATACAATATGCTTTGGCTTTGTCTGCCTTTTTTTAGTCAGTTGTTATGCTGAAATTCATCCATGTTGTTATGTATTAGTTAGCTGATTCCTTTTTATTGTTAAGTTGTATTCATTTATCCTTCCCAGAACGCTTCATTTGGTTGTATAGATCCAAATTTCTATCTGGTAACGTAATCCTTCTGCCTGAAGAACTTTAACAATTATTACAAAGCAAGTAAGCTGTCACTGAATTTTCTCACCTATTGTTTTTATGAAAGTGTCTTTGCTTTCATTTTCAAAAAATTTTGTGTATAGAACTCTAAGTTGACAGTTGTTTTTATTTTTTCCTTCAGTACTTTAAAAATGTCGCTTCATTTCTTTTTTGGCTTGTATAGTTTCTGATGAAAAGTCTACACTAAGTATTCTTTTTGTTTTGCTGTATATAATGTGTTCCCCACCATTTTTCCCCAGCTGCCTTCAAAATTTTCTGTTTATTTTAGATTTTTAGCAAGTCGATTATGATGTATCCAGGTATGTGTAAGGTTTTCTTTGTTTGTTTGGTGTATATCCTTTTGGGGTTGTTTGAGCTTGGAGCTGTGATTTACTGTCATTCACTATTTTTGGAAAATTCTTGGCCATTCATTATGTCTCCAAATATCTCTTCTTCCCCATTTTCTTTATCTTATCCTTCTGGGACTCCAATTATATGTACATTATTATGTTTGATATGAATGCCCTGTTCTGATTTTATTCTCCCACTCTTCTTCTCTCTTTTGTTTTTTTGTTTGGATAATTTCTGTTGACAGATCTGCAAGTTAACTGATTCTTTCCAGCTGGGTTCATACTTCTACTAAGGAGTATGTTGAAAGCAATTTTATCTCAACTATTAGTTTTGTTTTTGTTTGTTTGTTTGGGTTTTGTTTGTTTGTTTGTTTGTTTTTGTTTTTGTTTTTGTTTTTGTTTTGAGATGGAGTTTAGCTCTTGTTGCCCAGGAGGGAGTGCAATGGCGTGACTCAGCTCACCGCAACCTCCACCTCTTGGGTTTAAGCATCTGTGCCTCAGCCTCCCAGGTAGCTGGGATTACAGTCACCCACCACCACACCAAGCTAATTTTGTATTTTTAGTTGAGAAGGGGTTTCACCATGTTGGCCAGGCTGGTCTCGAACTCCTGACCTCAGATGATCCTCCTGCCTCGGCGTCCCAAGGTGCTGGGATTACAGGCATGAGCCACCACACCTGGCCAATATTAAGTTTTTAATTTCTAGCAATACCCAGATGTTGAAACTAGCATACAGGAACTTTACAATAACTATGATTAATATGTGAAAGGATATAGTAGAAAAGATTGCATGTATAAAAGATGGGAAATTTCAGAAGAAAGATGTCTTCTTCTGAAAAAGATGGGAGGAATTCCCTATCTTTTATACATGCTTCTTCTTCTGAAAAAGATGAGAGAAATTCCTTACCTTTTATACATGCTTTTTCTTCTCAAAAAGATGGGAGAAATTCCCCATCTTTTATAAATGCTACCTTTTCTACTATATCCTTTCACATATTAATCATAGTTATTGTAAAATTCCTGCATGCTAGTTTCAACATCTGGGTATTGGATGTTGACATCATTGTTTCTTGATAGTAGGTAGTGTATATGTGTGTGTGGTGTGTGTGTGCGCGCGCGCACGTATGTAATTTTTGAGCAAATGCCAGACCTTGCATGAATGGTAGAGAATGGGGTAAATATTGTTAACAATGGAAAATGAGAATGACTCTTCTTGTGTAAGGCCATTAATGTGGAGAATTGACTCAATCTGTCAGGAGTTGAGCTGGGTTTAGGTTTTGTTGTTGCTATGGTTACCATGATTGCACCACAGGCTCCTAATTCTTCCATTGGTGGGTTGCCTTTGCCTTGTGCTTAGAGTGGACACTGCTATGCCAGAGTCTTCTCTCAGGTTTATTGCTCTACCATCAGCTTTCAGCTTTCCTGAATGCCTGTACCACAGGGAAGATCTTTCACCATGGATTTTCTCCATCCCCAGTCTTAGACTACTTTTGCTTGTTACTTTTTGCCAGCTTTGTGTTCAGGGTAAATGGGTTTATCTGTTGTTCTACTCCAGTCTATGTCTTAGGGAGGGCCTCTGAAATTGGGCCTCTCTCTGCATTCCTGCTGGTCCGTCTTGTGGCAGCCAAATTCTGCTTTGTATTAATAATAGTTGGTCTTGAACAAGAGTTTTCTTCACCTTTCCTAGTGGTAGAAAATCTCTGCCTTATATCAGTTTGAGATGTTAGGTCCAAGATGATTTTGTGCGTCTCCCCAGAGATAGCCTTTTCTTATACCCCTAACCCCTCTCCATAATGCATCTTTTCCTGGGCTTTAGGCAACAGTCTTCCAGAAGTTTAAAGCTTTTGCTTCACATGAGAAAAGAGTCTGGGGAGGGAAGTGTATGGTGTTTTGTGTCTGGCCACAAAGACCTACCAGTTACTTTCTGTATACCTACTACACCCATAGTCTTTTCTTCCTGATTTGATTGATACACAATAACTGTACATATTCATGGGGTACGTGTGATACTTTGATACATGCATATAATGTGTAATGATCAAGTCAGGGTGTTTAGAATATCCATCACTTCAAATATTTATCATTTCTTTGTGTTAGTAACATTTCAAATCTTCCCTGCCAGACGTTTTGAAATAGGCAATAAGTTGTTAGTAACTATAGTCACCCTACTGTGCTATCAAATGCTAGCACTTATTCCTTCTCTCTAACTGTATGTTTTTATCCATTAACCAACCTCTTTTCATACCTCTACCTTTTCCCAGCCTCTGGTAACCATCATTCTAATCTCTACCTCCATGAGATCAACTCTTAGTTCCCACATATGCAGTGAGAACATGCAATAACTGTCTTTCTGTGCCTGATTTGTTTATCTTAACATAATGTCCTCCAGTTCCATCCATGTTACTGCAAATTACAGGCTTTTATTCTTTTTGTGGTTGGATAGTATTCCATTGTATATATATACCGCATTTTCTTTATTTATTCATGGACACTTAGGATGATTCCATATCTTGGCTATTCTGAATAGTGCTGAAATAAACACGGAGGTGCAGGTATTCCTTTGATATACTTATTTCTTTTGAATACATTCCCAGTAGTGGCATTACTGGATCATATGGTTGTTCAATTTTTAATGTTTTGGAAACCTCCATGCTGTTTTCCATAATGGCTGTACTAATTGACATTTTTACCAACAGCGTATAAGATTCCCTTTTTTCCACATCATCACCAGCACTTGTTATTTTTTGTCTTTTTTACAATAACCATTCTAACTGGGGCGAGATGATATCTGATTGTGGTTTTGATTTGCATTTCCCTAATGATTGGCAACGTTGAACATTTTTTCACATGCCTGTAGGCCGTTTGTATTTCTTCTTATGAGAAATGTCTATTCACACCTGTTGCCTGCTTTTTAATGAGATTACTGGCTTTTGTTTTGTTTTATTTTGTTGCTGTTGAGTTGTTTGAGTTCCTTGTATATTCTGGATATCAGTTCCTTGTCAGATTAATAGTTTGCAAATGTTTTCTCCCATTGTACAGATTGTCTCTTTATCAATTGTTTCCTTTGCAGTGCAGAACATTTTTAGCTTAGTATAGTCTTATTTGTCTATTTTTGTTTTTGTTGCCTATGCTTTTAAAGTCTTAGTTACAGCAGGGCATGGTGACTCATGCCTGTTATCTTAGTGGCTCAGGAGCCTGAGGTGGGAAGATCACTTGAGAACAGGAGTTTGAGACCAGCCTGTGCAACATAGTGAGACCCTGTCTCTAAAAAAATAAAAAGAATTAGCTGAGCATGGTGGTGTACACCTGTAGTCTCATCTACTCAGGAATCTGAGGTGGAAGGATCACCTGAGCCCAGGAACTTAAGGCTGCAATGAGCCATGATCATGCCACTGCACTCCAGCCTGGACAACAGAGGAGACCCCAGGTCTAAAAAATTTTTAAAAATTAAAAATAAAGGCTCATCCATAAAATCTTCACCTAGTTCAATGTCCTATAGAATTTCCCGTTTTTTCTTTTGGATCTTATCTTTAAGTCTTTAATCCATTTTAAGCTGACTTTTGTATATGGTGAGAGATAGGGTCTAGTTTCATCCTGCTGCATATGGATATCCAGTTTCCCCAGCATCATTTATTGAAGAAGGTGTTCTTTCCCCAGTGTATGTTCTTGGCACCTTAATCAAAAATCAATTGGCTGTAAATATGTGGATTTATTTCTGGGTTCTCTGTTCTGTTCCATTGGCCTATGTATCGATTTTTATACTAATACTTTGCTGTTTGGGTTACTATAGCTTTGTAGTATATTTTGAAGTAACGTAGTATGATGCTTCCAGCTTTGTTCTTTTTGCTTAGGGTTGCTTTGGCTATTTGAGGTCTTTTGTTTTTAGAATGTTAGAATTTTAGAATTTTAGGATTCTTTTCTGTGTATGTGAAGAATGTCACTGGTATTTTGATAGGGAATGCATTAAATCTATAGATTATTTTAGGTAGTATGGCCATTTTAACAATAGTAATTCTTCTGATCCACGAGCATGGGATGTCTTTCCATTTGTTTGTTCAATCTCTTTCATCAGTGGTTTTTGTTGTAGAGGTCTTTCATATCCTTCATTAAATTCATTTCTAGGTATTTTATTTTTTGTAGCTATTGTAAGTGGGTTTGCTTTTTTGATTTCTTTTTTGGTTAGCTTGTTATTGGTGTATAGAAACACTACTGATTTTTGTACGTTGATTTTGTATCCTACAACTGTACTGAACCTGTTTATCAGTTCTAAGAGTTTTTTGGTGGAGTCTTCAGGTTTTTCGTGATATAAGATTATGTCATTTGCAAAGGAAGATCATTTGACTTCCTCTTTTCTAACTTAGGTGCCTTTTATTTTTCTGTTTTTTGATTGGTTTGACTAGGACTTCCAGTACTATGTTGAATAAGAATGGTGAAAGGTGGACATCCTTCTTTTGTTCCAGTTCTTAGAGAATAGGCTTTTAGCTTTTCCTCATTTAATATGATGTTAGCTGTGGGTTTGTCATATATGGCCTTATTGTGATGAAGTATGTTCCTTCAGTGCCTAATTGTTGAGAATTTTTAACCATGAAGACATGTTGAATTTTATAAAATGATTTTTTGCATCTATTGAGATGATCATATGGTTTTTGTCTTTTATTCTGTTGATCATGAGGTCAGGAGATGGAGACCATCCTGGCTAACACAGTGAAACCCTGTCTCTACTAAAAATACAAAAAATTAGCCAGGCGTGGTGGCAGGCACCTGTAGTTCCAGCTACTCAGGAGGCTGAGGCAGGAGCATGGTGTGAACCCAGGAGGTGGAGCTTGCAGTGAGCCAAGATCGTGCCACTGCACTCCAGTCCAAGCAACAGAGACTCCGTCTCAAAAAAATAAAATAAAATAAAAGATAAAAACTACATTAAAACCCTTTGTTGGAATGCTTTACACTTTACACGAAACAGAAACGAAAATAACCTGTTTTTATCACAAATACAGTCCTCCTCAAGTTTTTTGCCCATACACATGAGTATTTGTCTCAAACACGTCTTCATTATAGCAGCTAGGCCCTGCCACCACTATGCTTGGCTGAGTTCACAAATCTATGGTAACCTGTAGCTTCTCTGTCACTTCTCTGCCACTCCTCTCCTGCTAGGATTTGTTTCCTGACAGTAATTAAAATCTTCCGCCTCTGCCATAGCTGCTGCTGCTACTGGAACCACCATAGCCAACTTGGTTTCACGGTTTGGCGAAGTATTGGCCTCCACCACCATAGGGGCTAGAGCTTCCGCCTCCAAAGTCTCCTCCCTTCATGGGTCCAAAATTTGAAGACTGATTGTTGTAATTGCCAAAATCATTATAGCTTCCACCACCTTCAAAATTGCTTCCGTCATTACCAAATCCATTACAACCATCCCCACTGCCGCCACCACAACCAGTGAAGTTTCCTCCGTGACCAAAGTGGTCATTCCAAAAACCACCTCCATGACCACCACCAAAGTTTCCAGAATCACTTCAACCTCTTTGGCTGAATGAAACACTTGCCATCTCTTGCTTTGACAGAGCTTTCCTAACTTCACAGTTGTGGCCATTCACAGTACAGTATTTCTGAATGACAGTGTTACCCACGGAGTCATGGTCGTCCAAGGTTACAAAGGCAAAGCCCCTTTTCTTGCCAGTGCCTCAGTCAGTCATGATTTCAATCACTTCCATTTTTCACACTGTTCAAAATAATCTCTTAGGTGATGTTCTTCAGTGTCTTCTTTAATGCCACCAACCAATATCTTTTTCACAGTTAAGTGGGCACCTGATCTTTGAGAATCTTCTCTTGAGACAGCTCTCTTTGGTTCCACAACTCTTCCATCCACCTCATGTGGCCTCACATTCATGGCTGCATCCACCTCCTCCACAGTGGCATATGTGACAAACCCAAAGCCCCTGGAGCGCTTGGTGTTTGGATCTTTCATTAACACTTGGCCCTTGAATTCCCCATTGCTCAAAATGGCTCCTCAGGCTCTCCTCGGTTGTTTCAAAGCTCAACCCTCCAATGAAGAGCTTCCTCAGCTGTTAGGACTTTATAGGAGACTCTGACTTAGACATGACGGCAGGGGAATGAGAGACTTTAACAATGCTTCCTCGGCGCCATCCATGGGCAGAAAGGACCTGTTTCCATTTTCATTTGCCTCACGAAATTTTTTTATTACCTTTTGAATATCTTTATTGACCCAATTGTTAGGAGTGTGTTGTTTAATTTCCATGTATTTGTACAGTTTCCAAAGTTCCTCTTGTTACTGATTTTCAGTTTTTTTCCATTGTGGGCTGAGAAGATACTTGTTATGATTCTGATTTTTTAAAATTGGTTAAGACTTGTCTTGTGGTCTAATATATGGTTTATCCTGGAGAATGTTCCATTTGTTGATGAGTGCATTCTGCAGCTGTTGGATGAAATGTCTTGTAAATGCCTGTTAGGTTCAGTTAGTCTCTAGTGCAGATTGAGTATGATGTTTCTTTGCTGCTTTTCTGTCTAGATCTGTGCAATGATGAAAGTGAGATGTTGAGGTCCCCAACTATTAGTATTTTGGAGTCTCTCTCTTTAGCTCTAACAATATTGGTTTTATATACCTGGGTACTCCAGTGTTAGATACATATATATTTACAATTGCTATATCCTCTTGCTTGATTGATCCCTTTATCATTTTATAATGACCTTTTTTGTCCCTTTTTATGTTTTAGGACTTTAAGTCTCTTTTGTCTGATATGAGTATAGCTACAGAAGCATGTTTTTGACTTCTGTTTGTGTGGAATATTTTTGTCTATTCCTTTTCTTTCAATCTATGTGTGTCTTTACATGTGAAGTAAGTTTTTTAGGCAGCATATAGTTGTGTCTTTTTTTGCTTTTTGATCTATGCAGCCAGTCTATAGCTTTTAATTGAGGAATTTAAGCTGTTTACATTGAAGATAGTTTTTGATAGGTGAGGACATGTTATTGTCATCTTGTGCATTGTTTTCTGATTGCTTTGTATTTTTTGTTTTATTGTTTACTTCTACAATTTGGTCTGTTTTATAGTAATACCAGTTGACTCCTTTTTTTCTCATTTGTGTGTCTGCTTTATCAATGAGTTTTATTTTTTGTGTGTTTTCATATATATGTAGATGTAGTTCTTTTGTTTCCAGATGTAGGACTTCCTTAAGCTCCTCAGCATTTATTTTGTTGCATTTGTCATTCAAATCATGAATTCTTTCCTTGATTTCTTTGTATTGTTCCTTTGGGTTGTCCTATCTCACTGACTTTTTTAATGTCATTATTTTGAAATTTTTTCCAGGCATTTCATAGATGTCCTTTTCTTTGGGCTCTGTTACTGGTAATTATAATGTTCCTTTCGAGGTGTCATGTTTTCTTGCTTTTTCATGTTTTTGTGTCCTTACCTTAATATCCACACATCTATCGGAACAGTTGCTTCTACTAATTCTATCGGTTGGCTTTTGCAGGGAAATACTTTTTCCTGTAGATGTCTCTATAGTATTGGTTGAGAAAGGCACCTTGGCATTGATTCTTGGTGGGTGTAGTAGTGTAGCCTTTGTATGATTTCTTCAGCTGTAATCAACTCATCAGTGGCATCTGTGAGTTCTTCAGTGGCTTAGGCTGCAGTTGTTAGTGGAGGCTGTGGTGACACTTTCCTGATGATACTAATGACCAGATGGGCCAGTCCTCAGGCAACAGTGGTGATAGTGGTGGTGGTGTGCTGAGGATGCCAGTGCTCAGGTGTCAAGGTAATATATGTGGGCATCAGCAGTGACAAGTTCAGGAGGGCAGAGCCTTGGGCCTCCAGGTGTTGTGCATGGTGCTGGCAGTGGCAGGTCCTGAAGGGTAGGTCCTCTGGTGCCCAGACAGTGTGTGTGATGTTGGTGGTGGCGGCAGCAGCAGCAAGCCAACACTCAGAGCACCAAGCAGTGCAAACAGGCACTAGCAGTGATGGTGGCAGGCTGGGTGTGCTGGATCACAGTCTCCTGGGTGGTGCATGTAGGCAGGACCTGGTGGCAGCAATGTCAGTGCAGACAGGTAAGTCCCCCTGCTTTTGGGAGGGAGCTGCATATGGGCACAAGCAGCATGTGGGGTGGGCCTGTCCTTATACTGCTAGACAGCGTTCACACACACTGGTGGCAGCACACGGGGTGGGCTTATCCCCAAAGCCCTGAACAGTGGGTGCAGGCCCACTCACTGTCTTTTTCATGAACACTCAGTAGAATCTACAGATAGGAGTTTGTGAATGAGTATTAACTCCCTTAGTTGGTGCCCTCACTATTCTGGACTGGCACACTAACCCACACTTAGCCTTTGGAAATTCCTTTAAAATGTGACTGATTTCTTCTTCCCCACTTGTATTGTGGCCTAC
Organism: Trachypithecus francoisi; assembly: GCF_009764315.1. Taxonomy (NCBI): domain Eukaryota; kingdom Metazoa; phylum Chordata; class Mammalia; order Primates; family Cercopithecidae; genus Trachypithecus; species Trachypithecus francoisi. Next base: position 106,058,072 of record NW_022681470.1, on the reverse strand, counting down.
AGCTTTTTCTCATGTGGTTTGCTATAGATGAGAGAGTTTCTATCTTTTATCTCTCTTTCAAACTCAGATAACTCTATTTTCCTCAGCTTTCTGATTGGTTCAATAAAGTTATGATTTTGGTTTTTTCTGGACTTTTCTCATTGTTGTGATGAGAACAATAGTCTTTGCAGCTTTTTACATACAAAGCAGAAGTGAAAACTCATGCTTAATTGTTAAAATTTTTTATTATGATGATTACATCAAACTATTACTAGGTGTATCTCAAGGTAAAAAGTGTTCTTAGGTTGAGTTTCCTAATTAATTAGTATTCTAGATCATTTAAAATTTTGGACAAGTTCTTGTTAGATCTGTTTAGATAAACATTATTTTCTACTGAAATATGGCTGAAATATTCATTATTGAGTGGAGAGGATGTCAGCTGACATTTTCTTGTTTGCTTGTGCTTACATTAGTAGTATTACCTTTAAGTGATGGTATCTTTAAATGAATTATTTTTTTAGGCCACTGGTCTCTCTTTGAGGGCTAATTTTCTTAAAGCTAGATAATAGCAAATCTCTTAACCAAGCACACTCAAACTGCAGTACATCACAGTGCACTGAAAGTGATTAAATGGCAGAGGTTTGTACTGTCAATCCCCATGAGTTTGAGAACTCCCCTTCTGCCTCGAAGATCCTTTTGTATCATACATGATATATGACTATATGACATAGATACCAACTGAGGGAATCGGGATCAATTCACATTATTAAACATTTATAAAGCTTAATTTCTTTTCTTAGATAAAACGTTTGCTAGAATATTAGAAATATTAGACTATTAGAAACAAAAATTAGAAATATTAGGAATTCTAATATTTTCTCACTTTAATAGATCTTCTTATGTACTCCCTGGCTTGCATATGCCCGACTTAAGTGATGCTGCACTTGTCTATATGTTTCTATAGAGTAGAACTTCTGTCTCAATCGCTGTTTGTTCCTCCCGATGCCTTGTATAGGCCTGATACTTTATACGAAGGCAATGCATACTTACTTGTTGCATAAATGAACACATGGTCCCTGACATCAGGAAGTCTTGTCATTCACCAAATGGATCGGGTCAATTATGACAAACATGTGAAAAAAATAGAAACCTATCTAAGATAATATATTGTAACTAAATTGTACCAGACTGATGACACCCATTTGATTTTTAAAAAGGGAGTTAAATACAAATTAATGTCTTGGAGGAAAGTATATAGCAAAAGTCTACTTGGGCTGAGCCTTGACACTGGGGAGCATTGCAGTAGTCAGAGATAAAAAATGTCCTTCTCCATCAAAAAGAACAACACAAGCAAAGTAGAGCATGAGCAGGGTCTGGATAAGTTCAGATCATGAGGGATGGGAGAAGCGGTCCCTGCAATTTGACCACACCAGCAGCATGGGAGTTGGGAGGGCTGCGGAATTTATTCAGGCAGAGATACACTCACTGGCCCTAACTGTGATTGTCACTTCTGGTCTTCAGTGCCTTCTAGCTGGTTCAGCAGAAGCCAATGCACTGGGGCAGCCACAGAACCACAGAAGCCTAAGCAGAAATGGATATCACCATGACCTCTTCTCCCTCCATATCACTCCCTGCTGCATGTATTTGTCCTTGCTTAGCTTGCTTACCTTAAAAAACAAATATTTATTTAGTGATTAAAATGAGTCAAGTACTATACACGGCATCAAAGTTAATGAAGAATAAGATGTAATTCTTGCCTTTAAGGAACTGAGTCTTATGGGAGAGACATTGACATAAAGTGAATATTTAAAATGTCATGCACTAAGTACCAACATAGAGTTTACACAACACATTACAGGAGATCAGAGGAGGGATAAGTAATCCAGTTCTGGGGGAAAGGGAGATGGGATGAAGAGAAATTGTGCACTAGAGATAATTTATTAGAGAAAGGAACAAGAAAGCTGAGTCTTAAGGGTTGAGTAGGAGTTATTTAGGTAATGAGGACATAAGGGAGCTACTTGAAACAGAAGAAAAATAAATGTTACTAGATTAAAAAGTATTAATAAAAGGCAGATAGTAGAGAAAAATTAGTCTAGAGAGTTAAGCAGGGACCTGTGCATTGAAGTATCTTTTAACAACATGTTAAAACAATGGTAGTGATTTAGCTGAGAGATGATAGTGACATGAGTTAGGGTAAAGAAGAGGGGACAGATACAAAAATATAGCAATGGTGACAGCAGCACATGATTACTTAGACATGAAACCACATAAATCTGAAATCTCTACCTTGAAACAACTTGGAAGTAATCAAAAGAAGAAAAGATTTATAGGTAGATAATGCGTTTGGTTTTGAGAATAATGAGTTTAAGGGACCGGTGGGACACCCAGGCGAAAGTTTCCATCAGGCAGTTGGACCACAAAGCCCGAATATTAGGTGAGTAGGCTGGGCTGGAAATAATCCTCAATACATGTGTAATAGCTGAAACCATGAGATGTGGATGAGATCATCTCCAGAACCGTGTGCACGGTTAAAAGCAGTAGGGCAAGGACAACTGGATAAATGAGCCATATTCCAGTGAGTGACCCAGGAATCCTGACAAGAGCCAAGGACAGATCCCTGAAGGACCTGCAACATTTAAAATAGGCTCAGAGGACAAAAGTCCACAAAGAATCAGGACAGGAAGTTTTGAGAAAAATAAAGAGGAGCAGGAGAGGGTGGGATCACAGATGCCAAGAAGGTAAAACATTTTAAGAAGGAGGCAGTAGGCCAGGCATGGTGGCTTGCACCTGTAATCCTACTCGGGAGGCCAAGGTGGGAGGATCATCTGAGCTCAGGAGTTCAAGGCTTCAGTGAGCCAAGATTGCACCACTGCACTCCAGCTTGGGTGACAAAGGGAGACTGTGTCTCTGAAAAAAAACAAAAACAAAAAGGAGGAGAAGTGATCCTGGTGTCAAGTGTAGCAAAGAATTTCAGAAAGAGAAAGATGTTCCTTGGGTTTAGCAATGTCAAGGTGACCAGCAATCTCAGTGGTGGAAGCAGGATCTGGACTCTCTCAGGTCCAGGTTGCAGAAAGGAAGAAGGATTCCCAACAACTCTCAGGCATTGCGGCTGCTCTGAGACTCAGGAGAAGATTTGGCAGGAGAGTGGGAAGGAGAGGCAGGGCTGTGTCCAGACAGCGGGGCTGCTCCAGTGAGTTCCCCCTGCCCCATGGGAAGGGTGACCTGAAAGGACTGTGGTGACATTGAGGACGTCAGGGAGCAGTCAGGCTGGGAGCTGGACTGGCTGCCCACATGGAAACTGAAGTCACTAGAAAATGAGCAAGGAGACTGGGAGGCTGGTCAGTTTTCAATGTGTTTGGGGAGGGACAGAAAGTCAGTAAGTGATGGAGATGAGAGGGGTGGAAGATGGCAGAACACCATGACACCCACCTCAGAGAAGCCAGGATATTTACCTGAGAGTAGAAGAAAGTAGTGTGAAGCTGCCTTGGAAATGAAGACAGGTGAAGGTTTGGGGATGTGGAGAATAAGCAGCCTCCCTGAGGGAGGGCCCCAGGGGAAGACCTCAATGTCCTCAGGGAAGAGACAGATTTCCCTTAAGGCCAGGAAAACTGGGACGTGAACTTGCATATGCCTACCATGAGTAAGAATTTCTCAGGACACTCAGTGAGAAGGTCTGAGAAGAGGGACAGTGGAGGTCAAATCTAAGAAGAGAAAGCACAGAGCAGTTTGGGAAGAGTGTGGGAGAGGCTGCAACAGGAAGATGGCTAGGAGCTGAAGCTGGGGGCAGGATGCTGGGGTCAGTGGTCCAAGGGGCTCAGCTGGACAAAGAGCTGCTTTCGTGAGTGAGGAAGTGATCTGAGGTCCGTAAGATGAGATCAGAGGCCTCAACAAGCCAGCAAGTGGGAGTCTGTGGCTGGGGAAGCTCCTCATGTCGGAAGCACAGGCTTCAGCTACAGCCCCAGGGCCATAGGAACTGAGGCTATTGCAAGAGGCCAGGAGGTTGACTGCATGCTGCTATCCTAGCCCCCAAGCCTTCTCAGCCTCCACGGTGCCACACTGATTTTTCTTTTAACCTGTCCCCCAACCTTCTGTATATCCCCAACCCGGGGCCATGGCACTTTGTAGCACTGGCACTACCAAGGGAAAAACGAGTCTCTATGTAAGCCCATTTTTCAGATGATAGAAACTCAGTCTTCTGAGAACCAATTTCATATTTTAAAATTTCTTGATAGAAATTGGCCAAGTTGGCCGGGCACAATGTCTCATGCCTGTAATCCCGGCACTTTGGGAGGCCGAGGTGGGTGGATCAATTTGAGGTGAGGAGTTCGAGACCAGCCTGGCCAACATGGTGAAACCCCGTCTCTATAAAAATAACAAAATTAGCTGGGTGGGGTAGTACATGCCTGTAGTCCTAGCTACTTGGGAGGCTGAGGTGGGAGGATTGCTTAAGCCTGAGAGGCGGAGGTTGAAGTGAGCCAAGATCATGCCACTGCACTCCAGCCTGGGTAATAAAGTGAGACTCTGTCTCAAAAAAAGAGAGAGAAAGAGAGAGTAAGAGGGAAGGAAGGAAGGAAGGAAGGAAGGAAGGAAGGAAGGAAGGAAAGGAGAGAGGGAGGGAGGGAAAGGAAGGAAGGAAGGAAGGAAGGAGGAAAGAAAGAAAGAAAGAAAGAAAGAAAGAAAGAAAGAAAGAAAGAAAAGAAAGAGAAAGCGGAAATGAAAATTTTTAAAAATCACCAATTCTGATTAAAAAAATGTAATAGGGATTGTTTGTGAAAAGGACAATTTTAAACACTATTTTTTTTCTTTTTGGTAATGATTAAGGGGCTTTGTGTCTGTTTTGAAAAAGAGGTAGCGCATAACTAAGTGAATGATGGTGACTATGGTCATCATTATTGATGTCAATTACATGTCCTGTTATAATATGTTGATGCTCAGGGTCTTTTGAGACAGACTAGTAGCAGCCTGTATGCTGTGGTTACTAAGCAGTCCCTAAAACTACCACTCTACTGGTTCTTGGTCCACTTTGTTGTCGTCATTGTTCTGTTGCTTCCCTGACTGCATTCATTACTTCCCTGCGTAAGTAAGGGAGATTATCCCGGATAATCTGGGTAGACCTGATTCAATCACTTGAAAGGCCTTAAGAGTGACACTGAGGCTTCCCTAAGAAGAAGAATTCTGTCTGTGAACAGCAGCGTCAGCTCACACCCTAGAGTTCCAGTCTGCCCTCCTGATGGCCTGCCCTGTGGATTTCTAACTTGCCTAGACAGCCCCTACGATATTGCAAGCCCATTTCTTGCAGTAAATCCCTTAGTGTACATGTCTTACTGACCTGTCTGGGTGAATCCTGACTGAAGTATTAGCCAGTCAAAACAATGTATTCAAATAATAATAATAATAATAATGTTTTCTGCTTTCCAAAATGACTTAGTTTTTACCCAGTCCCTTCAGTGTAATTATATTACTCATTTATAATTAAGTTAGGTTCCTTTGTTAGTGTTTGGGTTCCATTTTGGTTTCCCCTATATCGTGACTGATTTTAATTATTTATCTAATTTTTGAGTATATTAAAAACATGGGTTTAAAGATCAGAACTAGACAAAAATGTATACCCAGAAAAGTCACTCAACTTTCTTCCCTTCTGCTTCATTCCCATCCCCTTATTCTATCTACTCTATTTCCATCCACTTTCTGTAAGAAATCAGCCCCAATAGTTTCTGGTATACACTTTCTCTATTTCTTTCATTTGACACAAATGAGCAGATATATGTCTATTTCTTATGTTCCCTTACTTCTTACCTAAAAGAGCATAATATAGATACCTTTTTCTTAACAATAAATCCTGGAAATCACTCTACCCCAGTTCATAGAGCTCCTCTTCATTCTTTTCTATAGCCGCATAGTACTCCACTATGCAGATGTCCCATAGTTTACTCAGTCAGCCCCCGGTGAAGGGGCATTTAGATTGTTTCCAGTATCTTGCAATTATAAGCAATATCTTAAGCCATGTGAAGTTAAAAAAATAAAATGGTGCTCTCATTTCATACTTTTCTGAGTAGGTTTATAAATCTTGAGGTCCAAAGAGGGAAAACGTTGAAAGGCATAGAAGACATTGGGGAATGGGCAGCAGTGTGCAATTCAAATGTAGTGATGGAAAACCCACACTTTGGGGAAAATCACCCTACATTACAGTGGGTACAGCAATGAAAGGAAAGGCAGATGAACTGGAATATATTCTCTTAGTCAGTGGTCCATCAAGAGAATATGTACTTCAAGGGAAGTACAAGTTAATCCTTTAGGGTACAGAAAGAAAATATTGAGGCCAGGTGTGGTGGCTCATGCCTTTAATCTCAGCACTTTTGGGAGGCTGAGGTCAGGAGTTCAAGACCAGCCTGGCCAACATGGTGAAACCCTGTCTCTACTAAAAATACAAGAGTTAGCCAAGCATGGTGACATGTGTCTATAATCCTAGCTACTTGGGAGCTTGTGTCAGGAGAATCGCTTGAACCTGGGAGGAAGAGGTTGCAGTGAGCCAAGATCGTGCAATTGCACTCCAGCCTGGGTGACAAGAGTGAAACTCCATCTCAAAAAAGAAAAAAAGAAAAAAGAAAATATTCAAACTTTATTTTATGTTTAAGCTTTAGCTAAAAATGAAATGTGTTATGATTATTTAATACACAGGCTGACAGTGATGACCTCACCGTACCAGTGTCTGTTGGTCACAAGCCATGTGTATACTCTGCAGCAAGGATGGGCTGGCAGTGAAAACTTCATGTGTCATTTTGCTTTCAGTGAATTGCAATGTACCATAGTCTAAGTGCTATAGGATGTCACTGGTATGGCTGGATTCATTAAAGCAAGACTTAAAACATAGAAGAATCTTTACAGTGCATTTTGAATGATATGAGGAGTGACTATGAACATCTTTTGTACCTCAGAGAAATTTGCTGGTGAGCGCATAGAAAATTACTTTGACGCTGTTAACTTGGAGATGGAATTTAACGTTCTTCTGTTACAAAAAAGGAAGTGCTCCAAAGTTACCAGCCTTTCTCTAACAACATATGACATTAAGTAGTTCATAATCAAGCATATATTTTATATTCTCAAAAAACCCCACAACCTGCTTCTTCAAAGTAACAAAGAATGAGAAAGTAACAATATTTCAAAAGAAATTAATGCTTTGAGAAATCATTTAGAAGGATAGAAATATGATTTGGTCATCAGAAAAAAAAAAAGTGTGCCATCTATTTTTTAAAATACCCTTATATCTGTGCCCTTAAAATAATTTAGAAATAATTGTTTAGTCTCCTTAAAATTTTTCCAGAACAAAGGCTTTTAATGAGTTTTAAACTCAGATGTTTTAAAGTAAAAAGTCAATGTTTTCTGATCAGTTTGCAAGGAAAAGTGGTCAGAGCTGGGGAAAATAGAACTTTATTGGCCAAATTTCAATGAAAACCAGCATGTGCAGGCAATGATACACCTCTTCCATTTGGATTAGACGTATTGCAAGGTATCTTCTCCTTTGTAGCACTCTTTAAAACCAAGAATCAGGATAATCTAAACTGGGAACCAGAACTTTGGATTGTTAAATCACAAGGTGTTAAGCCGAGATTTAAAAAATTTAACTAGGCCTATTCAATTACATTACTCTGTCATTTGTTAACATTAATTTTAGTAAGATTAAAAAGGAATTTTAAGGGCAGGAGCAGTTACTGAAGACTGTAATCCCAGCACTTTGGGAGACCAAGGCGGGTGGATCACGTGAGGTTGAGAGTTCGAGACCAGCCTGGCTAACATAGTGAAACCCCATCTCTACTAAAAATACAAAAAGTAGCCAGGTATGGTGGTGGCATGCGCTTGTAATCCCAGCTACTTGGGAGGCTGAGGCAGGAGAATCGCTTGAACTCAGGAAGCAGAGGTTGTAGTGAGCTGAGATCATGCCACTACACTCCAGCCTGGGTGACAAAGTGAGACTGTCTCAAAAATAAAAATAAATGGAAATATATTTTAAATAATTATTAAACAAAATGAATATTATTTTAAAACATGATTCATTTACTATTTACATATTCCCTTTTCAGGAATATGGATGCCTTATAATACATATAATGTATCTGTATCTGTATATTAGTACTTATATGTAAATTATAAATAAATAAACATATGCTGAGGGAGTGTGTTCAATTTTTAACTGATTGTGATACGTGACCAAGATGTCTGAAAAACACCTTCTAAAGATTATATTTTGCAAGTGAACTTTTCACCATTATTACCTGGCTAGTAGAGTTTTAAAAATTATTTCCTTTCATTTCCTGATTTTCAGAATAATAGATTTGTGTTCTATCTACCTCTAAAGGTGACCAATGAGATTTTATTTGCTTTCTCCCTCTTTCTATGTGCATGTATCCATACAAACATACACATGTATACACATATGCATATAATCTTTTTTAACCATTGAGAATGAGTAGCAGATTGTTTTCCTTTATTCCTAAATATTTCCATGTATATTTCCTGAGAACATGGACATAGCCATAGTACAGTTATCAAATCAGAGGAGTTAATGTTGATTTTGACAGCAGAATTTGAAGATCTTGACTTAATCTGATCAGATAATAAACATAAAACTGAAGTAAAAACTAAGAATAAGTCCAATATATTTACCTGAATTGTCTCATCTGTAATACAGAAACTAACATCTGCTTTACATACCCAACAAAAGTGCTATGAACATTAAGGAAACACTGAAAGTACTTTGGAAAACAAAAATGTTGCATCATTTAAATATTGTCATAATCATTTTTTATCAATTTTATTGTTGATGTGTAAGAAGATGGTTGCTCTTAAATATAATTATTTTAAGCACTGTTTTAAAGTGTTAGGCTATTTTAATTTTTAAAACATACACATATGTGTGTGTACACATTTATGTGTGTGTATGTGTGCATATATATGTATATATACCTCCACTAATTAAATTTACTACTACACCAAGAATAAAAGTCTTAACATAGGCATAATATAATCTACAATTATGATTAGGAGCCCAGCAGCAAAATACCATGCAAGGCAAAAGGTAGAAAGACGAGGATGAAGCATTGACATTGTGAGTGTGTGGAGACAGATAGCTGTTCCTGCCTTACCGTGTTAACCAAAAGAGACTGTACTTGGTTCACAGCTAGTGCAACTTACTGTTAATTACCAATATCTTGCAGATTAGCAGAAGTTAGGTGAGATGGGGTGGAAAACAGCCATGTCAACTTAATGGCACTCTTATCAAGAGTCCCCAAGAGACCAGAAGCTCAGAAGCAAACAGGAGCAGAAATGGAGAGTAACTATAGAAGGTTGTTTTGAACTTGATTTTCAGGTGGTAGGAGCATCAAGGAAGCATTCTGGAGTGTGTTCACTTGGTCTCTGTCTCTCTCAGATATGCCGTAAATTCTCCCTGGAGAAGACAAAGGGCTTGAGGAAAAACTTATTGCTGTCTTTACCAAAGAGAACAAAAGGATTCCAGGAAAAAATAACCCAGAATGTAGTGAAAGTCAGGGGAAGTTTTTATGAAGGCAGGGTAACATCTTAACAATTGTATGGCTTAGAGTCAAAAGTAAAGAAAGAGATTTTCAGCCTTGGAACTGACCCTGATGACCCTCCCGCTTAGGATGAATCCAGATCTTCTGAGGAAAAAACAACATCACTGCCCTTAAGAATAATCAAGAGAATATCCAGGTATTGACAAGCATAAGAAATCCTGACCTGAACATCAGACAGAGAAATGACTGGAAAATGGTTCCCTCCTTCCTGAATCGGATGAAGGAACCCACCCAGATCTCCCAAGGCAAATCAGATTTTCTCATTTCTGCTTCCACTTGAGGTTTGTAATTTTGGAACAGATGAGAGGAGAGAAGAAATGAGCAGCTGGCTACATAGATGGTATCCAAAAACAGGATTTGGTCTTCCAAACAAGGCTGATGATATTAGAATGATAGGCTCCTGGCAAGAAGAAGAAGGCATCTCTCAAAAACCAGGATAAACATGTTTGGCAAGAAGCTGTATGATCTGATAAAGAGGACTTCAACATGAAATTTAGGACAAGGAGCAGGGAAATGTGCTTATATAATGCTGTGAAGATACTGCTGTTCAGGTCTGCTCTCTGCTCTTCTCCCCCGGCTCCATGCCTGGGAAGCTTATGGAAGCACTGCATCATGAGGCTCCCATCCCTTTTCTTTGGCTTGTACCAGTGAGAGCCACCATGGAGAAATTCTGGGTTCAAGTAACCACACCTTCCTCTTTCCCCTTCAGACCAAGGAGTTGTAACAACTCTATGTGGTTGCCACTAAAGCTGCTACATTATCCAGCCTCAGTTTCTCCTAATCGTCTATACACTTTGTAAGTAAGATCTTTAAAATCTGCTTCTCAAATTACCCTTAAGTATACCAGCTGTTTCTTCCATGACTCTGACAGATATTATAGTTATCTATATGGAGGATGGTGAGTGCAAGGGAAAAGAAGGAAGTGTATGGGAGGAAGTTTCTGGTGATTTTCCATAGCAAGGTGAAAAGGAAACAAGACAGGAGTTGTGCCAGTTGTTGGCAAGACCACTGATATCTGTGGCTACGGAAGACTGCACAGCCATGAATGTATTTGGATGATGAAATGAAGCAGAACTTTTAATTCAGATTGTTAAATACAACCCAAGCAGTGAAGCTTGTCACTGCAGGGCAGGAGTTCAAAAGAAACTGATGAATCCTAGGGGTTTGGAATAGCACCGGCTGTCAGGAAGGTGCACACCTATCTTAGTAACCATTTGACTGAGGATGGACTCAGCTAATGAAAAAGGAGGGAGAAGGGGGGCATGAAAGTATTGGACTATCTATACTAGTGCTTCCCAACAGGGGGCAGTTGTACCCCTCATGAAACATGTGGCAATATTGGGAGATGTTTTTGATTATCATTGTTACTAGAAAGGGGTCCCAATCCAGACGCCAAGAGAGCGTTATTGGACCTTGCACAAGGAAGAATTCAGGGCGACTCCACAAAGTAAAGTGAAAGCAAGTAATTATTAAGAAAGTAAAGGAATAAAAGAATGGCAGGCCGGGCACGGTGGCTCATGCCTGTAATCCCAGCACTTTGGGAGGCCAAGGCGGGTGGATCACCTGAGGTCAGGAGTTCGAGACCAGCCTGGCCAACATGGTGAAACCCTCTCTCTACTAAAAATACAAACATTAGCTGGCTGCATTGGCGAACGCCTGTAATCGCAGCTACTTGGGAGGCTGAGACAGGAAAGAAACAGAGGTTGTGGTGAGCCGAGATAACGCCACTGCACTCCAGCCTGGGCGACAGAGCGAGACTCCATTAAAAAAAAAAAAGAATGGCTACTCTGTAGGCAGAGCAGCAGCATGGGCTGCTCAACTGAGTATACTTATAGTTACTTCTTTATTGTATGCGAAGCAAGGGGTGGATTATTTGCGAGTTTTTCAGGAAAGTGATGGGCAATTCCCAGAACTGGGGGTTCCTCCCCTTTTTAGACCACATAGGGTAACTTCTAGATGTTGCCATGACGCTTATAAACTGTCCTGGTGCTGATGAGCGTGTCTTTTAACAAGCTAATTTATTAGAATTAGCATATAACGAGCAATGAGGATGACCAGCAGTCACTTTCTTTGCCATCTTGATTTTGGTGGGTTTTTGCCAGCTTCTTTCTTGCTGTTTTATCAGCAAGGTCCTTATGACCTGCATTTGGTACCAACCTGCTATCTCATCCTGTGACTGAGAAGGCCTAAGCTACTGGGAATGCACTCCAGCAGGTCTCAGCCTTATTTCACCAGCCCCTATTGAAGATGGAGTCGCTCTGGCTCAAGCACCTCTGACATCATGACTGGTAGGAGATGGAGATGCTTCTGGCATCTAGTGGGTTGAGGCTAGGAAGGCTGATAAACATCCTAAAATGCAGAAGACAACCCCAAAGAACCTTTCAGCCCCAAATGTCAATAATGTGGAAGTTGAGAAGCCCTGATCTACAGCCTGGCTAGCCAAGTGGAAGCTGTGGACCATGTGTCTACTATAATGGTTAAGAATGCAGTCTCTGGAATTAGCTAGACCTGAGTTTGAATTCCAGCTAGTGATGTTGGGCAAGTAATCTAACCTCTCTAAGCTTCAGTTTTATGTTCTTTTCAGCTTTCAAGCAAGATCTATTGAGCACCCCCTTATGCCACGTCACACTATGTGGTGAGCAAGTACAAATGGTCACAGTAACATTTAAGTTAGCTAGAACTCCAAGGAAACAGGGCATTCTGGGTCACGGACATTTCCGGTTGAAAACTGGTGTTCATTCCTGTCTCATAATACATGTCAAGTAACTCTCTTGCTCCTTTTCTATTATTGTTACTTATTATGGCTTTTATAAAATTTACTGGATCCTGGGAAACAACTTGCACATTCCCAGTAGCTGAGGCAGCTACTATTGGCTGACCATTCAACAGCCAGAGCCTTTTGTGAGAGTGATTTCTTTGTGTGTTTTTTAATTTATTATTCTAAAATTAATATTATTTTAATTGAAAGATAATTATGTATGTTTATAGGGTATAGTGTGATGTTTTGATATACAATGTGGGATGATTAAATCAATCTAATTAACATATCTATCATCTCACTTATCATTTTTCATGGTGAGACATTTGAAATTTATTCTCTTAGCAAGTTTGAAATAAACAATATATGGTTAGCTATAGTCACCCTACTCTGCAATAGATCTCACAGACTTATGGCCTCTGACATTAACCAACATCTCCCTATTTCCTCCCAGCTTCAGTTTCTTATCTTTAAAATGGGGATAATAATGAGACCCACCTCACCGAACTGTGGAGCTTATATACTTATAGATTGTTTAGCACAGTGCTTGGCACATAGTTAAGTTCTCAAGAAATGGTTACTCCTATTATGGTAATTGTCACCTTCCCAGTACAGATTATAATTCCATTAAAACTAATTTATGAGGCAAGAGGAAAGTTTCAGCGGAGCTGATAGGTTTTGTAATTAGGTGGTTAGATGGGTGTGTTCACTTTGTAGAAATTCACTGAGCTTGCAGGAAGCAGTGGCTCATGCCTGTAACCCCAGCACTCTGGGAGGTCAAGACGGGTCGATCGCTTGAGCCCAGGAGTTGGAGACCAGCCTGGGCAACATGGTGAAACCCCATCTCTACCAAAAATATACAAAAATTAGACAAGCAAGGTGGAGTGCACCTGTAGTCTCAACTACTCAGGAGGCTGAGGTGGGAGTATCACTTGAGCTTGGGAGGTTGAGGCTGAAGTGAGTCATGATGGCATCACTGCACTCCAGCCTGGGTGACAGAGTGACACCTTGCTGCAAAAATAAATAAATACATACATACATACATACATTGAGATCTAGCTCTACACTTATGATTTTGGACCTTTTCTTACATATATTATAATTTTTTCTTACATATATATAATTTTAAAATTACTTAAAATAATTAATAGGAGTCTCATTCTGCCTGCCCTCAAAAAGTCCCACAATATCTAATAAATTCTTGACTTTCCTTGCCAGTGATTCAGTCTCTCAGAAGTTGAAAGGTGCAATGAAGGATGGTTACTCTCCACTGACCAAAACTGAGGAACTGGGAAGAAAGAGGAGAAACTGACAGCAACCTCTTATACAAGGGACCATCATATTATAGTATAGGAAGAAAATGTTTGTCAAAGCACCAACATCTAATTTAGGTTTTAAGAAAATAGAATTCAAAAAAGTTTGAAGAAAAAATAGCTGTGACCATATAGTCTGATTTCCAAAAGACCGAGTGACTTAAGAGGAATGGCAGGTTCTAAACAGAAATTCTAACTCTTTAGTCATAAATTATCGTGATAAGGGAGAAAAATGGGAAACAGTTAGTGTGGCCATAGAGGGAGCTCCCGGATGATCTCAGGTCTTTAAAGGATCTGCGTAGGTGAATGAAGAACACTGAGTTGGGGGCTAACACAAAGAATGACACAAGTAGGTATTATGCCTGCATGGTAAAGGTCAGAACTAGGCAAGGTTTATGAAGCATGCCAATGACAATTGAAAAAGCTTTTTAGCTATGCTTGGAACTGGAAGAAGGACAAGGAAGCATATGGCCATTGCTCAATTTAGTGTTAACAGCAGCACAGAGAAGGCAGAACAATTCATTTCATAATTTTTTAATTTTCTCGATCAAGGAAAATGATCTTCTAATGATAATGGAAAGCATGATATTGGCTAGGAAAGGATTTGAGCACTAACTAGTTGAATAAATAGTAAGAGCCCCTTACTTGTTTTTCATGGGCTCAAATCTGCTGCTGGATGAAAAAATGTGCAGATGTGATTGGGAAACCCTTACCTCAACCTTGGGCGACAGGGCACAAGAACCTGCCTGAAAGCTGACAGAAGGACCAGTGTGCTTATCTTTAAAGTGGGGAAATACATATTTCAGAATCTGCCACCCTGTGGGCTTGATGCTGATCCCTGGGAAAATTCTGGGTTGATTTAATTACATTAGGCAGTTCATCAGTACTTTGTGGAATAAAGGAGTGAAAAGCCCTGCACTCAGCCTGATTTTCCAGGGAAAGATGTTATACTAATAATCATCAACATTACTGAGCATAAGCTGCCAGCATGTCTCCAAGCACTCCATTTCTTCAGGCCTCAAAGAATCCTGTGAGGCAGGTCCTGAGACAGTCAAATCCTAGGCAGATTAAAAGGGGTCCCCAGAGAATCTCTGACCTGCTTCACAAGTGTTTACATCAGATGCTTTTGTGCAGATGAGGGCTAGATGCCCAGGGCTTGTCTGTGCATGCCCACAGCTGACTAGACCCTGGCATGTGCACTGTGGGAAGTGGGTGGAGCCACAGGAAATTCATACATTATGCAGAGGAAGAGCCTGCTCTCTTCAGCTCCAGCGGTGACCTAGGAATCAATCTGAGGTAGAAGGCCTGTTAGCAGGGGTCCATCACACATTGCTGAGATCTTTTTTCTTTTTTCTTTTCTTTTTTTTTTTGAGATGGAGTTTTGCTCTTGTCACCCAGGCTGGAGTGCAGTGGTGTGATCTCAGCTCACTGCAACCTCCGCCTCCTGGGTTCAAGTGATTCTCCTGCCTCAGCCTCCCAAGTAGCTGGGATTACAGGTGCCCACCACCATGCCCAGCTAATTTTTTGCATGTTTAGTAGAGATGGGGTTTCATCATGTTGGGCAGGCTAGTCTCAAATTCCTTACCTCAGGTGATCCGCCCACCTCAGCCTCTCAAAGTGATGGGATTACAGTTGTGAGCCACTGTGCCTGGTCTCTTTTTTCGTTTTTTTCACCTTTCACCCAATAAAATCCTGCTCTACGCACCCTTTGATATGTCCACGTGCCTAAATTTTCCTGGTTGTGTGACAAGAAGCCAGGTTTTAACTGAACTAAGGAGCAAAATTCAGCAACAGTACTACCATTATCTCTATTTCCAGATGAGGAAACAGAGGCACAGGGGAGCCAATGAATTTGTCAGAGGTCACACAGCCAGTGTAACAGAGCCAGAGCTCAATGGGCAGGCTGGCTCTGGAGCTTTTGCTCTTCCCCTTGACTCTGAGAGGCTTCCAGCAAAGCAATGAATGATGAGCATCAACATGCCTTTCAGGACAACAGGAGGAAATGTAGGCTGCAGAGGCTGCAGTGAGGCACAGTAGCACACGTTTAAGCAGTTGCAGCAAGAGAAGCTCGAGTGAAACCTCCCTGCCATTTTGGAAGTCATGTAACAATGCCTTAGGCTGCACCATTAAATACTGGTTATATGTGAGCACTTTTGACCTATTACAATGGTAGTTTTATGTGTTCCAGTCTAATACTGTATCCTCTCTTGCCTAATACTTTTTCATGTTCTTTTACCTGGACATGTATAGTGCTTGTTGGACCATTATCAGATGACGCATAGTTGGGATTGATACCTAATGAGATAATTGCAATACAGAAAGGTCGTTACAGTTTGGGGAGCAGGGATGAAACTATCACAAAATGAATTTTAACAGAAATAAATGTGAAGCTCTGAATTCAGTTTTAAACATTCAGTTTCCACAAGAATAGGGCGAGAGGGACCTGATTCACCAAAGTTCCTGTGAAAGCACAGGATATTTGGTCTCCACCAGCTTTCTTGAGTCCCCAGGTGATTGAGTGCCCCGGTGATTGGGGAGGTCAAAGAATACGGGGCTGGATTAAACAACCTCACACTGATCATTTAACTCTGTCTAGGGGACCAAAGTGCCAGGGCTGGGGGCAGTCCTCCGACATGCGGAAGGTGTTAAAAGAAGGGTGTTTATTATACACCGACCAGTGGAGAATTTGGAATTTTTAGCCTGAAGAGACTTGGGGAAAACTGATAGCAGCCTTCAAGTATTTAAAGGGATGCTATTCATAAATCAAGAAACATTTACTGAGTACCTGCCACATGAAAGGAGGAGCACTGTGTGCTATGAGAGACTGAAAAATGAGAAAGAATGCTATCTGACCTCAAGAAGTTTATTAAAAGAGAGGGGTTGTCTGACCCAGAGAGAAGTAATACAAGGGGTAAATCAACAGCTGCTATAATAGAGACACAAATAAATCCATAATCATTGTGTTTTCTTTCCTTTTTAAACAGATTTGTAGTACAAAGAACTTCAAATATCGGAAAGAAGAGGAGAGAAGTATAAGAGGTGTTAGACGACTTAAGAAGAAACAGCATTGGTTTAGTTATACAGAAAAAAATTCTAAATAAGAACTGTGTACCAATGGACTAGATGGCTGGATGAGAAACTGAGCATCCAGGTGTTCAGACAGAGACCAGGAGGCCTGTGTCAGGGTATGCCTGCTCTGGGTAGATGGGCTGACCAAATCTCCAAGACCGCTTCCAAATTGCATGAGTCTCTGACTCTGAAAATAAACTCTCGAAATCATAATGTTCATGAAAACACAATCCAGTCTTCCTGTGTGTTAACAGCAGCATGTTAGCCAGCATAGCATCTAATACAAAGCTGGTGCTCAGGTGATATTTGGTGATAGAATCCTATTTTTAGGATTTTTACTTCATGGAGTTATAAAGCAGAGTCCAGTTTTAAGAAATTCTGAACTTCTACAACAGTCCAATCAGATTTTTAGAGCTACAAACTGCCTTTTTGCTGGTGGGCTATGGCACCCATTTTACAGATGAGGCAAGTGCGGTGGAGAGGGGCTCGCTGCCTTGCTTGCAGTTGCACAGGCTTCTCGGACCTACAGGGAAATTGTTGCCTGTTTAGTCCAATCTATTTTCCATTAAACACTCTGTCTTACTCAGCTTCACAAAACAAAAACAGAGAAATAAAGCAACTTTCTTTTAATTGTATTTACTACAAGACTCATTTGATGGTAATTTCCTTCAGTACAATTATTTATGGATTTACTTATATTCCGCCTTTCAGCCTCTTTTATTTTTATTTTTTGGGGTGGGATTCCTGTTATGTTGCCCAGGCTGGTCTCGAACTCCTGGGCTCAGCAATCCTCCCACCTTGGCCTCCCAAAGTGTTGGAATTACAGGTGTGAGCCAACGCACCTGGCGTCAGCCTCTTTTTTTCGGCCTGCATACACATGCACTTACATGCACACACACACACACATACAGAGACACGGGCACACACACACACATACACAGACACAGACACACACACACACACATGAGCACAGTGATTCCAACAAGGAGATCTAATTTTTACTTAAACAAAGGAAGGAGCCACTATAGTGTGATTTGAGGGTTGAGGTGTCCAAGGAAAGCAACTACCCCTCTCCCAATCTTATAAAACCACTTCGTCAGAAGATCCAGCACAACCATTCGTGAATCATCCCTTGAGTGCCCCCTGCTGGCTCCCCAGAGAGTCCTGGGGGGAGTTCCTCTTTGAAGTCTAAACAACTAATTTAAGTTGTGAGCTGCCAGTCTTCTTTGTGACAGCCAAATGTACCATGAGAGTACCACAGGAGTGTGTGGTGGGGGCTGTATTTCAGGAAGTAGAAAGGATGAAATATTATGGTCAACTAAGCAGATTTCACCAACCTTACAATTTTTTCCCTGCAGTTAACTCATCATTATCTTCATTCATGTTCTCAAGACAATCCTTAATAAAATATTCAACAATCATTTGGGGCAGGGCACAGTGGCTCACGCCTATAATCCTAGCACTTTGGGAGGTCAAGACAGGCGGATCATGAGGTCAGGAGTTCAAGACCAGCCTGGCCAGCGTGGTGAAACCCCGTCTCTACCAAAAATACAAAAAATTAGCAGGGCATGGTGGCACACACCTGTAGTCCCAGCTACTTGGGAGGCTGAGGGAGGAGAATTGCCTGAACCTGGCAAGCAGAGGTTGCAGTGAGCCAAGATCATGCCACTGCACTCCAGCCTGGACAACAGAGCGAGACTCTGTCTCAAAAAAAACAAAAACAAAAACAAAAAAAAAACAAAACAAAACAACAATCATTTGGATTTGAGCTATATTCCATGTTAGTGTTTTCCTAGTATTTACTAGTAGTTCTAAAAGAAAGTGTGCATTCCTTGGGCTCAACAGATGGTAGAAAGAGATGGCTGGAAAGTTGATGAGAAACCAAAAATGAGCATTTTCCATGGGAAAATCCGAAATCTCCGCAAGGACCCAGTCTGATTGTTTATGATAAAGTTCTAGCACTGGTCCACCAATGAATCACAATGAAAATTTCCAGTAATTTTGAATTTGCCAGGCTACTGCCTACTGATTTTATAACACTGTTAACATGTTCAGGTGCTGGGGCGTGATGAGTGTCTATTTATTCATAAGTGCTGGGGCATGATGAGTGTCTATTTATGCATAAGACTGTTGTGGGGGGGCCTACATGCTTTAATCAAATCATGTGATAGTTCTATGCCTCACAACTGAAAACCAAATAGTTCCTGTTTCTCTTTTGCATATAGTCTCAAGTGTTGATGGAGTAGCACTGTGATGTTCATTAAGGTTAGAACACGCTACTCATGAAAACTCTTGTTTGCTAGGCAAGTGGGATTATGGGTGGTTTTTATTATTCTTTCAAAAATTTTTTTAATGTTGATATAAAATTCCTTTTAAAATAAGAATTTTAAAAAAGTTTATGAAAAGGTCTTTCCAGAAAGAAACAGAATATTTTGGAGAGTTCCCAGCCATGGGGTCATGAAGACAACAAATAAATGGGTCAAGAAGTGCCAATCTGGCAAAAAATTTCAACATATAAAGAGATCACTGCATAACTTCTGTTATAATCAAGCATATCAAAGTTGTTACATCAATAAAACTTACCCATAATTACGTACTGCATTTTTTCATCCATATGTTCCAGTGCCCAGCAGATAAAGCCTCAAAAAAAAAAATAGCTCAAGGGGCATTTCAAAGCCATTGTTTATGTCAGCATAATGCACCTGAAAAAAATGTGAATAGCTCATGTTGTCCATCAGACTTGATTTGCTTTTCTCTTGCTTCTGCAGGGTTGTGAGTGACTAGAGTTAATCTGATAAACTGACCTGTATGAAGGTGATTATTATTATATTCAAGTATCTTGGTTTTTTAGTGATTCAAATGAAATGAATCTGTGAATTTTCGGTCCCCGGAAACTTCATGTAAGTGGAGATTGGCAAAGGTGCAACTTGACTTCATGAACTAGGCAGCCACTACCTCTAGTTCCCCGCAGTCCAAAGATTTCTTATGCATGATTGGGGATGGGGACCCATTGGGACTTTGATGGCTTTAAAGTCTGTGGTATGCTGGAAAACAGCTCCCCAAAAGATATCCTCTTCAAATCCCTGGAACTTGTGAATGCCACCTTACATGGCAAATAAATGTGATTAAGTAAAAAATCTTGAGAGAAGGCACTTACCTTGGATTATCCAGATGGGCCCTAAATACAGTGTAGCATGTGTCCTCATGGGACTGAGGTGAAAGGAGTTTTGAGAGAGAGACACACACAGAGAAGACAGAGCAGAGAGAGACATGGCCACAGGCTGAAGGATGTTAACAATCACCAGAAGCTGGGAGGGGCAAGGAATGGATACTCCCCTAGAGACTCTGGAAGGAGTGCAGCCCTGCCAACACCTTGATTTTGGACTTCTGGCCTCCAGAGCTGTGAGAGAATACATCTCTGTTTTTCTAAGCCACCCAATTTTTGATTATTTGTTATAGCAGCCACAGGAAACTAATAGTCTAGGTTCAAATCCTGGTTCCAACTGTTAACTACTCATGATCTTAGTTTGTTCTGAACCACAGTTTCTTCATACAGTTGTCCCTCAGTATTCACGGGGGGATTGGTTCCAGGACCACCTGTGGATACTAAAATCTGAGAATGCTCAAGTCCCTGATGTCAAAGATGGTAGTATTTGTATATAACCTACATAAATCCTTCTGTGTAGTTTAAATCATCTCTAGATTACTTATAATATCTCATAGAGTGTAAATGCTGTGCAAATAGTTATTATACTAGATTTTAAAATTTGTATTATTTTTTATTGTGATATTGTATTTTTTATATATTTTCCTGAATATTTTCTTTTTGAGGTTGGTTGAATCCTCGGACATGCATCCCACAGATACAGAGGGCCAAAGGCATATAAAATGAAAGTATATGTGTAAGATGCCTAGTATGTAGTGTTTGGCACATACTAATAGTTCATGACATGTTTTTCGTGAAAAAAAAAAGTTTCAGTGGTTAAATCTCACATCATCATGTCCACAAACATCATGTGGTTCTCAGCTTACACACATGTTTTATAAGCATGTAGAAGAGAAGTGCCTGTGTTGGTAATGGGAGAGGAATGGCACATAAAGGGCCAGTGTGGAAAGCACGAGCTGACAGAGGCATGACAGGGAATCAGTGGGTAAAAGATTGTGTGGGAGGTCAATGCAGGGATCACGGGATTCTTACATGATGATAAAGCAGATGGACAAAAGTCCTTAGAATTTAATGGGAAAATTCCCTGGTTTCTTCTTGAAGGGCTTAGCTTTTTATATCCACATCCATATTTTAAACCTCATAACTGAAATCTAAGTACACTCTTCATTTGTAGCTTGTCAGCCAAGGGAAAATTACAGAATGGGTCACAGCAGCGGGAAGATTATGGGTTGCATCTGATAAATGGCTATTTATATGTACTGAGCTGGCTCTGGGGTATTCTCAGGGTATAATTTCATAGCAGAGTTAACATCATCTCATAAAATATGACAACAGGTTTTACGCTGCCGATCTGAAATGAAATTGCAGCCTTCCGTAATGAGCGAGTGCGGCCCAGAAGGCAGGATGGATTGAGCTTGCCTGGTACCTGCCACGTCCAGTCTCAGGCCCTTCCAGTGGAGAGAGGACACATGGGCACATTCCCAATTCTCTGTGGCACCTGCAGTCAGCTTTGGGAAGAGCAGTCTCCCACCTCCACACTCTAGGGACAGCTCCCTTCTTTCTAAAGATGCGTTTCCTGAAACACTGGGCGTAAATCGCAATCACATCTCCCCCACTGGTTCACATCATCATTTCCGAGATGATTTACCTTTACTTCTATTGATCTTCAATTGGCAAGAACTGCAAACTCTCCCTCCCTGCAAGCCCTGACTCGGTGATTAATGATTTATGAAGGAAATCTAAATGCCTCAGAGGTGGTCCACACTTGAAGGAACTGCCGAAGTAAATACTTTAAGTGGGCCTTTTTTGAAATGAAAATAATCACAGCAGTGTTAATCTCTTTTGTCATTGGGGACTTTGCTTCCCCTCATTGTGGGAGGGAGAGGGCTGTTTGTGCGTTGTTTGGACAGCACACCTGTACTTTGAGCGAATTTTTCTTGGTGAATGCGTTAGTCTGACTCTAGGTGAAAGCAAGACATTCTGTTTTCAGCCCACCTGGCCCCACCTGGGTTTCCGTGTAGGAAACTTTTCTTCATGGAGTTCTGCCCTGGAATCGGAGCACCTTTGAGAGAAAGGAATGTATACTAGGGTGTTAAGTTCCATAAATTAGTTATTACTCAGTTATTTTATATCCATCTATTATCTTATAGCTCGTCAATACCACCAATTTGTCCCCTTTTGGTCATTCTAGATATAAAGAATCTTGGCCAGGTGCAGTGGCTCATACCTGTAATCCCAGCGCTTTGGGAGACCGAGGTGGACTGATCACCTGAGCTCAGGAGTTCCAGACCAGCCTGGTCAACATGGTGAAACCCCATCTCTACTAAAAATACAAAAATTAGTTGGGCGTGTTGGCAGGTGCCCGTAATACCAGCTACCACGGAGGCTGAGGCATGAGAATTGCTTGAACCTGGGAGGCAGAGGCTGCAGTGAGCCGAGATGGTGCCACTGCACTCCAGCCTGGGTAACAGAGCTAGACTCTGTCTCCAAAAAAAAAAAGAATCTTTATCATTTTTACTTAACATGTTAGAATATAAATTTTTATTCCCACCACTCCCATTCTTCTTCTACCCCCAAATGAATGGCCAGCGGGAACTGCTATGCAGGGACATCAGCAACCACAGGATTAGGAAACTCTGCCCCTATTGCTCTGGGGCAGGACGGTGTGTGGACCCCAGCTGTTTCCAGTCACAGCATCTGCTCAGTGGTGTCAGGTTAGTTTTCAGCACCAAGCTTGAGTGAAAGAGATATTTTTAAATGTTCTAATCAAACACCTTTTCTCAAGTCCTCACCTACTTCTTACTCCCATTAGCATCACAAGTCACATCCTTCTTTTCCCTTGCCAGCAGATATAGAAAGTTTTAGAATAAATCTGTTAGAAAGACAGGTCATTTGGGAATGAAAACTAGACAAGGAAATCTTAACAGTTACATTTTTACATTATGCAGTTTAAATCCCCTTTCAAGCATTAAATCATCTTTTTATTTTTAGAGTTTATGGTATACAACAGGAACGCTGTGAACATTTTTTTTTTATTTTTTCCCTTGAGACAGAGTCTCACTCTGTTGCCCAGGCTGGGGTGCAGTGGCATCATCTCAGCTCACTGCAACCTCCACTTCCCAGGTTCAAGCGATTCTCCTGCCTCAGCTTCTCAAGTAGCTGGGATTACAGGCACCTGCCACCACACACAGCTAATTTTTGTATTTTTAGTAGAGACAGGGTTTCACCATGTTGGCCAGGCTGGTCTTGAACTCCTGACCTCAGATGATCCAGCTGCCTTGGCCTCCCAAAGTGCTGGGATTACGGGCGTGAGCCAGTGTGCCCGGCCTAAACATTTCTTTAGTTATACAAATTACAAAGAGTGAAATTCATTTTTTTATGTACAAGTCTATGAATTTTCACACATGCATAGATTCCTATAACCAGCATCACAGTCGGGATAGAGAACAATTTGAATACCCCAAAGATCTCCCTCCAGCTGCCTTTTTTAAGTTAAACCCTTTCTGTATACCTAACTCCTGGAAACCACTGATCTGTCTGCTTTTGCCTTTTCCAGAATGATTCCTAAATGGAATAAATCTGTAACCTTTAGATACTGAGATTTCACTCAGCATAATGCATTTGAGATTCACCTATGTTGTTGTCTGTATTTGTAATTAATCATTTTTATTGCTAAGTTGTATTCCATTGCGTAAATGGAACACGGTTTGTTTATCCATTCAGACATTAATGCTAATTTGGTTGTTTCCTGTGTTTTGGTGATCATGAATAATGCTGCTATAAACATTTGTGCACAGATTTTTGTGTTAACATGTTTTTATTTCTCTAGGATAAATACCTAAAAGTAGGATTGCTGGGTCATCTGGTAAATATACATCAAACTTTATAAAAAACTCCCAAGCAATTTTTCAGAGTGGTTGTACAATTTCACATTCCCGTCAGCAACATAGGAGAGTTCTTGTTGATTTAAATTCTCACCAGCACTTAAAATTGTCATTTAATTTGCATTTCACTAATTGATTATATTTAAGCATCTTTTCGTTCAACTTATTAATTTTATTAATCTTAAGCATTGTATTTGCTATCCCTATATCTTCTTCGGTGAAGTGTCTGTCAAAATCTTTTGCCTGTTTTAAAATAGGTTGTTTCTAATCACTGAATTTTGAGTTCTTTATATATTCTGGATACAAGTCCTTCATTTGATATGTGATTATAAATATTTTCTCCTTGCTTATAACTTGTCTTTTTATTGCTTTAATAGTATATTTTGAAGCTGGGCACGGTGACTCATGTCTGTAATCCCAGCACTTTGGGAGGCTGAGTCCGGTGGATCACAAGGTCATGAGATCGAGACCATCCTGGCTAATACGGTGAAACCCCGTCTCTACTAAAATACAGAAAAGTGGTGGTGGGCGCCTATAGTCCCAGCTACTCTGGAGGCTGAGGCAGGAGAATGGCTTGAACCCGGAAGGCAGAGCTTGCAGTGAGCCGAGATAGTGCCACTGCACTCCAACCTGGGCAAGAGTGAGACTGTCTCAAACAAAACAAAACAAAACAAAACAACAAAAAAAAAATTCCAGTATATTTTGTAGAGTAATAAAGGCTTTTTTATTCGTATGAAGTCAAATTTTGCCATATTTTCTTTTATGGGTTGTCTTTATTTTCTTGTATCTAAAGACCTTTTGCATAACCCAATCACAGTTTTTAAAATATTTCCTTTGATGAGTTTTATAGTTTTACATTTAATTCTATGATCCATTTTGAGTCAAGTTTTGTATATGGTGTGAGGTATAGTTTGAGGACATCTCCAATTTGCTATTGAGTCTCTCCAGTGAATTTTTCAATTCTAAAATTTCCACTTTGTTCTTTTATAGTTTTTATTTCTTTGCAGAGAACTTCTGTCTTTCCACTTATTTAAAAAATATTTACCTTTACTTATTAACACATAATTATAATAGCTACTTTAAAGTCTTTATTTCAATATTTAAGTAGCTCCATGCTGGCTTCTGTTGATTGCCCTTTCTCTTGACACTTGTTTAAGTTTTCATAGTCCTTTGCATGTCAAATAATTTGGTGTTGCATCTAGGACATTTTTAATATAATGTGATAAAACCCTGAGTCCTATTTAAATCTTCTGAAAAGCATTGACTTGTTTTTAAAACCAGTTGGGCAACTCAGGTTTAGACTCACAACCTGGCCAACTTTCTAAAGCATTTACAGTGATGTTCTGGTCCACTCTGCCTATACATCACCCTGCTGCCAGTCTGAAACCTGGGCAATGATCTACTCCATAGTTCAGGGCTTAAGGTCCTTACTGTGCTGATTCCACTCAGCTTCACACATGCTCAGTTCAGGAGTAAGCTCAACACTTCCTTATACACAGCTTTAAAGGATCCTTTTCTTCAGCACCTTCTTCATAATTATCCACTCTATCCTGCAGTTTCTGGCCTTTAGGGTTTCCCCTTCCTGATGTCTAGCTAGAAAGCTGAGGCATTATCCTACCTATAGGGTCTGCTGTACTGGTGAGGAAGGGAAGAAGCTCTGCTTCTTGCTGGCATTTGCCTGGTGTAGGGCAGAGAGACTCAACAGGACTCTGCCCCTCAGGGACCACCTCAGCTACCAGTGAGAGCGGAAGGGGGACCAATTCTTTGCTGGTGTTTGCCTGGAGTAGAGCCGATAAAGTCAAAAGGATTTAGACCGATGGGGTCCTCCCTTTCCAGAGACTCTGGCCTTCCTAAGGGCTTCTTTCTGTCTGCATCCAGTTTTTCAGGCTGCTTCAGCACCCAGAACAAAATCTATGAGATGCCAAAAACAAACAAACAAAAAAAGACACGACAAAAATGTCTTTAGAGAAATCACCACCCAATCATGCCTGGAGTCCAGTTATCCTTACCCACTCTGACTGCTTTCATCCACTTTTCAGAGCCTTTTGATAGTTGGATTATGTGTGTTGATCTAGAGTTTTTAGTTGTAGTTACCAGGAGAGATATGGCTGAGTGTGCTTACCTGTTCTTGCCTGGAACCAAAAGTTCATATAGATTTTTATGAATAAGGCTAGGCACGGTGGCTCATGCCTGTAATCCCAGCACTTTGGGAGGCTGAGGCGGGCAGATCACTTGAGGTCAGGAGCTCGAGACCAGCCTGGCCAACATGGTGAAACCCTGTCTCTACCAAAAATACAAAAAGATGAGCCTGGTATGGTGATGCATGTCTGTAATCCCAACTACTTGGGAGGCTGAGACAGAAGACTCACTTGAACCTGGGAGGCAGAGGTTGCAGTGAGCCAAGATCACATCACTACACACTCCAGCCTAGGTGACAGAGTGAAAAAAAAAAAAAAAAAAAGGATGAATGGGCGAAAGGAAAATGCTTGATATCTATTATAATATCTAACTTTTTGGAGAACTGCCCATTTTTAATTCCCAGGCCTATGTATATCTAAAAACTTTAGCCTTTCTTCTTGTCTCTTAAAGATAAAAAATCTATCTATAATTTAGGCTCAGGGATATTAATTTTATATTTTATTTAAATGATTAAAATTGCACTGCCAGAGTTACCACTGCTCTTTCCACTTGGCACAGATAGCCTCGAATGAGGGTAAGAGCATGGCATTATAGTTCTGGCTCAGCAACTCTCTGGGCTGTGTGACCTTGGAAAAATTCTTTAGTAACTCAAAACTCTGTCCACAGCACAAATGACCAGGACTAGATAGTCCCTAAGTTTTCCTGCAGTCTTCCCATTCTACCTCTCCAACGCTTGGTAAGCCTGATGTTAACATCACCTCCTCTCTCCAGCCCGGGACACACTCTGCTTCTTTCCTCTTGTATACTGTTTGCCCCAAGATCTATGAGATTTGCCCTCTGCTCCAGCTCTCTGTACCCACCAATATGGGGCCATTATGCAATTCTTGAATGTCTCTTCTTTGAATGACAAGCTTTAGCTCTTCTTCTTCTGTTAAGAATCTTGATTTTCATTTTCTTCATGAACTTAGTAATGGCAAAGGAGGTTTAGTCTAAGCACACTGTGCAGTCACACCCACAATTCAGGGATACAGGCCACCCTGAGGTTGACTGTCAAAGTCCATTCTCTTGAAGCTTTACAGTGTGGAACTTTACCACTTTGGACGATTTCTCCTGACACACTTGTCAGACAACAGCCTGGATTCATCAGAGCATATCCCCATAGGTTCCCTGAATTTCTAAG
Source organism: Trachypithecus francoisi (assembly GCF_009764315.1). Classification (NCBI taxonomy): domain Eukaryota; kingdom Metazoa; phylum Chordata; class Mammalia; order Primates; family Cercopithecidae; genus Trachypithecus; species Trachypithecus francoisi. The sequence continues at coordinate 106,030,997 of NW_022681470.1, read as the reverse complement.
CTGTTCCTCAGCCAGAATCTTTCAACACTGTCCTTTTTATCGGCCTTAGATTCAGTGGTTCTTAAATGTGGGATTTTGACACATTGGTGTTCTGGAGCCAATTTTGGTTTTTCTGGCTGATTACCTGTTACTATCCATATTTAAAATCTTGTGTATACAAAATGTTTTCTTTTCGTTTTTTAAACTGTTATTATGTATGACTATGTATAAGTCTAGATTGTCTACACAAGTCTGAAAGTACCAGACATTAGCGCCACAGGTTGGAAATAGGGTTTATTTGAAAATAAAATGCCTCCACAATCACAGAAAGTTTTAGAAATATGAAGCTAAGCAATTTTCCTCTTTCCTGTAGATCTTAACCTTGAATATAGCTCATGTACTGTGGTTCCCCTAGGGTTCTAGACATTGTACAACTGCCACATATATTTTTTTGAACACAATGCTTTTTGAAAGGGACGTCTTGAGGGACTTGTGTTTAGAGGAACTCTCTTTAGGAAACAGTGGTCTCAACTGTTTCTCCTTCCCATTAGCAGTGTACATCAGGAACTGTGTCCTCCAGAGTTGAGTTACTGAAGATCATTGCTGTCCTTTCATGTACACGCTGCCCCTTCTTGGACCCCATCCAATGATTCACACAAAATTAGGAAATTAGGAAAGGCTCCTTCATCAATGGCTTCTTATTACTCTTGAAATAAAAGTAATATTCTTTTTTTTTTTTTTTTTTTGAGACAGAGTTTCACTCTTGTTGCTCAGGCTGGAGTGCAATGGCACTATCTTGGCTCACCACAACCTCTGCCACCCAGGTTCAAGCGATTATCCTACCTCAGCCTCCTGAGTAGCTGGAATTACAGGCATGTGCCACCACATCCGGCCAATTTTGTATTTTTAGTAGCGATGGGGTTTCTCCATGTTGGTCAGGCTGGTCTCGAACTCCCGACCTCAGTGATCCACCTGCCTCGGCCTCCCAAAGTGCTGGGATTACAGGTGTGAGTCACTGTGTTTAGCCATAAAACTAATATTCTTGGCTGGGTGCGGTGGCTCACACCTGTAATCCCACCACTTTGGGAGGCAGAGGTGGGTGGATCACGAGGTCAGGAGATGGAGACCATCCTGGCTAACACGGAAACCCCGTCTCTACTAAAAATACAAAAATTTAGCCAGGCATGGTGGCGGGTGCCTGTTGTCCCAGCTACTTGGGAGGCTGAGGCAGGAGAATGGCATGAACTCGGGAGGCAGAGCTTGCAGTGAGCCGAAATCGTGCCACTGCACTCCAGCCTGGGAGACAGTGAGACTCCGTCTCAAAAAAAAAAAAAACAACAACAACAAACTAATGTTCTTAATATGACCTAAAGCATAGCTTTGTCTTGACCACTCTCCCTGCTCTATCTCTACACTACAGTCAAAATTTTCCTTTTAAAAAAATTATATATTCATTATATACCCTCTCACTCCAGATCCTTTCTTAATCCCCATATTTATTTTTGCCTGAAAATACTCTCCTCCTTTCCTCAAACTTGATTTGATCGATGCCAAGTTATTCTCTAGGTATCAGCTCCAATATTAACTCCAGGAAGCCTCCCCTGAATTCCAGGTACATCCCCTCCCTTCAAAGCACACATCTTGATTTTAATTATAGGCTTATTTATGTGTTTGTTTAATATCAGTTCTCTCCCCACCCCTGCACTGGTTTGAAAGCTCCATGAGAACAGAGAACATGTTATTAGTCAGTCACCATTATACATTGTCACCATTAGCAATGTTTACTAAATGTGAACAAATGGTGTCTGTTGGCTTCTGAATGATTAATTCACAGTCAACAGAAAGAACCTTGTAGGCTTGAAGCAGTCCAGTAACTCCGCTCAGAGTAGCCACAGGTCAATGGGATAATGGACTGGAGCCATGTGTCGTGCTCATGCCATTGATCTTGTAGATTTGCTGGTGATCCGAAGGAAGTGTATTCTTTTATCTCCTTCATATGTATTTCTGTTGTACCATTGGAGCTATTTCATTTGGCTGTGTTATTGTTAGAAGCAGCACAGAGCCCAAGACAACTGATTCACATAGCAGAAATGGTGACTGAGGTGGTTATTCCTTTTGGGACTCTGACATCAGAAAGTACATCGCTGAGTGATGCCCTGAAAACCCATGTGGGGGCCTCAACTAGTAATCTTGGAAGTGGCCCAGGCAAAGTCACTTTGGGGACATTCCCCAGAAGTTGATTGTTTACAGATATTCTGCTTCTCCTACCTCCAGGAAGGTGAAAACTTGCAATTCCTTGCCCACTTAAGGTACTGTGTAATCATGAGACTTGCTTCAGTCAACAAAATGCTGGAAGAAATGACATCTGAGAAGAAACCTTGAAGACCAGTGTACATTTTGTCTTGTCTCCTTCATTGCCACTGCAATAGACAATTATCCAAACAGTAGAACTTCCATCCACCTAAATCCTGCGGTGAGGAGATATAGGACAGAGCCCTGTGCTGATGCTTTATAGCTGAGCAGCAAAAAACACATGGCAGGGTTCTTGGTGTTGGGTGGACAAAGCTGTTAGCTAGTAGCATCACTTTCTTCCCCCTGGCTTTACGGATCTCAGTGCAAGAGCTCATGATCAATAGCCTTGTGCTACTTGACCTTGTATGCATGGAGAATACAACTTTTCCTTAGGAGACACAAGTATTTGGGGGTTGCCTGTTTTTGAAACATATACTAGCCCATCTTGATTGACACACTATGTCTCAGGGTCTGATTTAAGCATCTTAGGTATATGGAGTCATTTACTTTTTACAAACACACTGCAGAGAAGGTACTATTATCTCCATTCTATGCATGTGAAAACCAAGGCACAGGCTGGGAAAAGTGGCTCACACCTATAACTTCAGCACATTGGGAGGCCAAGGCAGGAGGATCATTTGAGCTTAGGAGTTTGAGACCAGCCTAGGCAACATAGTGAGAACCTTGTCTGTACAAAAAATTAAAAAATTAGCTTAGCATAATGGTGCATGCCTATGGTCCCAGCTATTCAGGAGCCAGAGGTGGGAGGATAGCTTGGGCCCAGGAGGCTGAAGCTGCAGTGAGCCGTGATTGTGCCAGTGCACTTCAGCCTGGGTGACAGAGTGACACCCTATCTCAAAAACCAACCAACCAAACAAACAAACAAACACAACAACCGAGGCATAAAGTGATTAGATGAAAAATCTAAAATGTAATAGAGCTAGGATTCAAACCTAAAGAGTTTGGCTTCAGAGCCTATAGTCATGACCATGATGCTCCTGTGCCTCTTGATAACCCTTGATAAGGCCTGCTATCTTTTGCTATCTTCCTGCTCCCTTGGACTTGATGCTGCAAATGACCTATCTTCATTCCTAGAGCTCTGAACTCTAGGCTCCTAGCTTGCCTGAGAAGGAGACAACCAAATACTCCTTGGAGAAGGTTCATGTACATTAACTGTCCTTTCTTTCTCCTATCTGAGCACTTGGAGTCTGAATACTCCATCTAAGATTCTATAACAGGACATCCAAATTCCAGTTTACCAGATTGAGACAAACCCTAACCAACTTATTATTTAATCAGCGACACAGGGGCAATTTCTTGTCCATCAATAGCTCAATGACTAACAATTAGAGATAAACACATAGGAGCATAGGAGAGAAACTAAATGCATTTTTGGCCTTAGAGTCACAGAATTACATTAATCATAATCCTTTTTTCTCATAAAATACTGTCATTTTTGACCCATGTTTGGCCCTGTTGCTTATAGGTATGTGTGAAAGTATATATTTATTGACTCAATTTTCTTAAATAACATAATGAAAATATTGGCAGTAGCTTACATGTGCTTATGTGCCCCTTCTGCATCCTGTCCTTTAGTGAATCCCACCCACGCTCCTGATTCAAGTGTATATCACTTATTCACTTTTCAACATGTAATTTCACTATATATTCCTGAAAGATGTTTTAGAATTTTTGTGCTTAGCTATTTTTAACCTTATACAAAAAATGTCCCGAATGCATTCTTCTTATTTTTTCCTACTCAATGTTCTGTTGCTAAGACATCTGTTGTGGCCACTGGAATTCCTCACAGATCTCTAACTACTGGGAGTATAATTGACAAGAGCCCCATTTCTATGCTGTGTCCCCCATCACTGTGTTGCCCTAAGGCCACACTCCCCACTGCTCCTGGGGCCCTGCTCTCAACCAATGACTGAGTGTGGCAGAGGCATAGGGCAGCCCCATTCCTGGGAGACATGGGGCTCCCTGACACCTGATGGCTTAAGGACACCTGGGTGGCCTTGCGAAGTCTTCCTTAGACCTAACAGCAATGTAGTTCACTTTCATCCCACCTTCTTTTCCTCTTGCCTAAATCTGGGTTGACTTCTGTGGTAGTCTGATGGCTCCCCCACCCTTCCCAGGCTCCTTCTCCATTTTCTCTCATAGTCATTGCCCTTAAAAAAATCTTCCTATGTTTAATCTCACCTTGGCATCTTTCTCTCAGAAACCTGGACAAAAGCAACATTCACACGTTGCCTTAACTGAAATGCATTGTTTTGACTGCTGCATAATATTTAATGATGTGAATATACCAATAAAATGGATAAATACATTGTGGTATACTCATATATAGTCATGTACTGCATAACGACATTTTGGTTAACAATAAACCTCATAACAACAGTGGCCCCGTAAGGTTATAATGGAGCTCAAAAATTCCTGTTGCATAGTGATGTGTGGTAGCCATGGTAACGCTATAGCACAACGTATTACTTGTATTTCTGGTGATGCTGGTATAAACAAACCTACTGCGCTGCCAGTCATGTAAAAGTGTTGCACAGGCCGGGCACCCTGGCTCATTCCTGGAATCCCAACACTTTGGGTGGCCAAGGCAGGCGGATAGCTTGAGCTCAGGAGTTTGAGACCAGCCTGGGCAACGTAGTGAAACCTCATCTCTATCAAAAATGCAAAAACTAGCTGGGCATGGTCATGTGTGCCTGTAGTCCTAGCTGCTCAGGAGGCTGATGTGGGAGGATCGCTTGAGCCTAGGAGGTAGAGGCTACAGTGAGCTGTGATCATGCCACTGCACTCCAGCCTGGGCGACAGAGTGAGAACCTGTCTCAAAAAAATTTTTTTAATACAAATAAAAATATAAAAGTATAACACATACAATTATGTATGGCATGTATTACTTGATAATAAATGACTGTTACTGGTTTATGTATTTACTATACTATATTTTTAATCTGCATATTATAATATGCTCTTTCTACTTATTAAAAAAAGTTGCTGTAGGCCGGGCGCGGTGGCTCAAGCCTGTAATCCCAGCACTTTGGGAGGCCGAGACGGGCGGATCACGAGGTCAGGAGATCGAGACCATCCTGGCTAACATGGTGAAACCCGTCTCTACTAAAAATACAAAAACTAGCTGGGCGAGGTGGTGGGCGCCTGTAGTCCCAGCTACTTGGGAGGCTGAGGCAGGAGAATGGCGTAAACCCGGGAGGTGGAGCTTGCAGTGAGCTGAGATCCGGCCACTGCACTCCAGTCCGGGCGACAAAGCGAGACTCCGCCTCAAAAAAAAAAAAAAAAAAAAAGTTGCTGTAAAACAGCCTCAGGCAAGTCCTTCAGGAGGTATTCCAAAAGAAGAGACTGTTACCATAAGAGATGACAGCTCCATGCATATCATTGCCCCTGAAGACCTGCCAGTGGGACGAGATGTGCGGGTGGAAGACAGTGATATTGATGATCCTGACTCTGTGAGTCCTACACTAATGTGTGTGTTTCTGTTTTAGTTTAAAAACAAAACTTTTAATTTTTTAAAAAAACAAAACATTTAAGAAGTAAAAAATAAAAATTTTAAAAATAGAAAAAATTATAGTATAATGATATAAAGAAAGATAATATTTTTCATACCGTTGTATAATGTATTTGTGTTTCAAGCTAAGTGTTATTACAAGAGTCCAAAGTTTTTTAAAAATTTAAAAGTTTATAAAGTAAAAAAAATTACAGTAAGGTAAGGTTAATTTATTGTTGAAGAAAGAAACGTATTTTTTATAAATTTAGTATAGCCTAAGAGTACAGGGTTCATAAAGTTTACAGTAGTGCATAATAATGTCCTAGGCCTTCACATTCACTCACCACTCACTTACTTACTCACCCAGGGCAACTTCTATTCCTTTCTGCAAGCTCTATTCGCGGTAAGTGTTCTATATAGGTGTACCATTTTTTATCTTTTAGACCATATTTTCACTGTAGCATTTTTATGTTTAGATACACAAGTATTAATACTTACCATTGTGTTAGGGTTATCTACAGGATTCAACACAGTAACATGCATATAGGTTTGTAACCTAGGAGCAATAGGCTATATCCTGTAGGCAGATGTGTAGCAGGCTATGGCATTTAGCTTTGTGTAAGTACACTCTACGATGTTCACACAATGACCAAATTGCCTGACTATGCATTTTTCAGAAAATATTCCTGTCGTTAAGAAGTGCATGACTGTAATTAAATATTTAGGTTGTTTCCAGATTTTACCATTTTGAAGAGTGCTGCTATTAACATCTTTGTACATGTGCAACAAGTTGTCTTAGTTATATATCTGGAAATGTATGCATATATTTAATATATCATATATGCAAACATTTCCAGATATATCTTTTATAGATCAGATAAATATTTGATATATAATATTACATACATTTAAAATATAAATATATTTCCAGATATATATCTTGTATGTATGATATGCTTAGATATGATATATATCCAGGTATATATCTAAGATATATCTATATATTTATATATCTTAAATATATCTAAATATATATGTAAGACAAATACCCAGATATATACATCTGGAAACTACTGCTTTTTTTTTTTCATTCTGTTGCCCAGGCTGGGGTGCATGGCGTGATCTCAGCTCACTGCAGTCTCCACCTCCTGGGATCAAGCAATTCTCCTGCCTTAGCCTCCCGAGTAGCTGGGATTACAGGTGCACGCCACCACACCTGGCTAATTTTTGTATTTTTTAGTAGAGACAGGGTTTCACCATGTTGGCAAGCCTGGTCTCGAACTTCTGACCTTGTGATCTGCCCACCTCGGCCTCCCAAAGTGCTGGGATTACAGATGTGAGTCACTGTGCCCGGCCACAAAACTACTGCTTTTTAAAGAGCTTGTACACATTTGTATTTCTACCAGCAAAGTATAGAAGATTTTGTGGTTCCATATCCTTTCCAATACTTTAATATAGTTGGGCTTTTTTATTTTTGCTAATTAAATGGATATAAAATACATCTCGCTGTGGACTTGACTGGTAATTCCCTCTGACCGAACATCTTTTTATGTTTATTTCCTCTTCTGTAAAATGCCTGTGTATGTCTTTTGCTATTTTTCTTTTGGAATGCCTGTTGTTTCCGACAGCTTTGAAGGAGTTTTTAATATGATCCTGGTATGAATTCATCATCAGTTACATGTACTGAAAATATCTTTTTCTAATCCAATTTGTAAAATGGTCTTTCACATTCATAAGGTTTCTGTTGATGAACAGAAGTTTTTAATAGAATGACATTTATCGGTTGTTAATTTTATGGTTAGCATTTTTGTTGCTAAAATTTTTTCTTATCTCAAGGTTCGAAGCATATTTACTTATCTTTGCTCCTTAAAAAAAAGATAGCTTAGCTTTTGTTATTTATTCCTGAGCAATCTGTAATTATTTTTGTGTGTGGTATGTACTTCAGAACTAATTCACTTTTTTCCCGTAGCTATTCTTTTCCCCCTCCCCCAGATTAATGTATTAAATAGTCTTTTTTCCCTACTGACCTTCCATACCAGCTCTCTCAAATATCAAAGTTCTATATATTCAAGGGTCTCTTTCTGGGATCTCTATTCCATTCCGTTGACCAGTTTGTCTCTACACTAGTAACACACTATCTTAATATAGCTTCTTATAAGTCTTGATATCTGGTAGTATAAGCCCATCTTTCTCATTCTTACTCCTTCAAATTTCTTGGCTAATTTTGATCCTTTTATTCTTCCACATAACTTTTTAAACCCTCTTTTAGATTACATTTTCTAGGTATTACTTGTTACTGTATAATAATGCAGCTGACTTTGTATTAAAACGATTGTGGTGAAAATAATGATCACGATAACAACTGTCTATTCAGTGTTTCAGCTATCATTCACTCAGTACATATTGTCTGTCGGCCGTGATGCCAAGCGCTTACATACATTTTCCTCCTTTATTCTCAACACAGGCCTATGAGTTTGAAAATAACTAGCAGATTAGAAAACCAAGGTACAGAGAAATGAAGCACTTATCTAACATCATACAATTAGACTGTTTAGTAACTAGGATTTAATCTTAAACTATTCTGACTTTAAAGCGTTCACTCTTAATTTATGCAGATTATGACAGTGTCCTTAGCTTTAAGGAGAAACAATAATAACAAAACAAACATCGACCACTCCATCATTTCTCAGCATTTTCCGTTCTTCCAATTAGAGCTTCCATATACAGATGACATCTTAAATGTGGTTTACATTGACCATCTATAAAAGGTGTGAAAAACTGATTCTCTAAGAGTTTGGTCTCCAACGTCTGTTTAATAGATCAGTCCTTGCATTCTTCACTGGCTACAGCCTCCATATATTGCAGGCTGTCCCTGTTATAATCAAGATCCCATGATTTAAGAGGGGTGAAGGAGAGGGCTGTGACTTCCAGAGTCTGATTTCTTCTCAGAGAGCGTTGTTCTGCTTTGTTTATTTTTATGTGGTTTTACTGATCATATGTTAAATGTGGCACACACAATTCAGCCTGCTTCGTGATTAGCAAGGGAAAGCTTTTATTTGTGAGTGTGATATGCCCTCCAACCCAAAACTACATAGCGGAGGAAACACAAGGTCACACAAGATTTAAATCCTCCCATAATAATAAGCCAGCATAGTAGACACATAATCATCCCGGAGACTTGCATTGCAAAACAATTTCACAGTGCATAACTAGCTAATTTAATCTTCCATAACCTTGGGAAGCAAACGGAGTAGGTGCTACTATGCCCATTTTACAAATGAAGATGAGATGCAGAGACAGTGACTTGTCCAAGGTCACAGTGCAGTTGAGAAATAAGAGCTACAACTAGGTCCATGGAGACGGATTTTCAGTCCAGAGCTGTCTTCACCTCTTCTTGTTTCCTACCTTGAAGCTTTGACATTCCAAGGCACCCAGGGAAAGGCACTCTCTGACTCCTTCTCAGAGCTGCTGCTCCAAAAGAGGGTTCATTTCCTATTAAAGTAGAGAAGTAACTGAACGGATGAGATACCCCCACCATCAGAATCATCATAGCCATTGGCTGTAACATTTTCTTGCTCAGTTTAAATTCAGATTTCTACTTTACAAGCACTATTTGAATCCAACAGCTCTAAAGTGGCAGAATTCTACCTGGTCTTCCTAAGACCAGGGTTCTTTCCACTGTATTTTGAAAGAGGAGTGTCATGTAGGAATGCCTTTAGCATTCTCTGGCCCTGGGAAAAAACCTGGAAGTGCACTTGTCCCTGAGTGGTCCTAAGTGCCTTCTGGATTTGTGAGTGAGATGCTCCTCCTTGCTCCATCACCAGACCTTCTGCACCCCATAGTGATAAACAGCCTTCACTTCTATGTCAACCCACGGCAGTGTGGAATCAGCTTCTCAGATGCGATAATGTCCTAATCCAGGACTTCTAGCTCTCTCGAGGCCGGATTCAGTAAACATGTATATTTTATTTCAGTATTTTTCTATGTGTGTATGTATGTCCATTTGACTCTTGGACAATGAAGGAGTTAGGGGTGCCAACCTCCCACAGAGTAAAAAATATGCTATTACTTTTTTTTTTGGAGGCAGAGTCTCACTCTGTCACCCAGGCTGGACTGCAGTGGTGCGATCTCTCTCCCTACAACCTCCATCTCCCAGCTTCAAGCCTTCAAGCCATCCTCCTGCCTCAGCCTCCCTAATAGCTGGGAATATAGGTGCATGCCACATGCCTGGCTAATTTTTGTATTTTTAGTAGAGATGGGGTTTCACCATGTTGGCCAGACTGGTCTTGAACTCCTGACCTCAGGTGATCCACCTGCCTCGGCCTTCCAAAGTGCTGGGATTATGGGTGTGAGCCACCACAGCTGGTCTGCTATAACTTTTGAATCTCTAAAAATGTAACTACTATAGCCTACTGTGTACCAGAACCCTTACCAAACACATAAACAGTGATTAATACACATTTTGTATGTTATACATATTATCTACTGTATTGTTATAATAAAGCAAGCTAGAGAAAAGAAAATGTTATTAGGAAAATCATAAGGAAAATACATTTACAATACTTATTTATCAATACCATTAAGTTTAAGTCATCTGTTTACAAGCTGAATTATCTCTCTGAAAGGATGGCAATCGCAGCTGCATACCTCAATCTACGGGTACATATCAAGCAATTCAACTTTTTCTTGTAATGTTATGACTTTTCTCTGCTTCTTGGGAGTACTTCCAGCATCACTAGCGACACTTCATATGGGTCCCATGGTGTTATTCAAGGTTTATAATATTGACTAAACATGATGAAAAATATGTAAGAACCAAACCACAAGAGATCACTTTTTACTGCCATATGCAATTTACCAGAAATACCAACTGCTCACGTGGAGATTTTTAGGGTCACACTGCATTTTTAGTGGATACTCACAACACTTGAGCTCAAGGCAACAGCAACAGAAAGTGGCTATTAAATTACTATGGTAGCACAGTATTACTAAGTTAATTTTATACAGTTATGATTTAATACTGCATCTTCATGTTTGCTTACATTTTTCTCAACTGGGAATGATGCCATGTACTCTCTCTAAGTGTCTGTGCATACATTTTGATACATTTTAACTTCTGTAATAGACCTGTGTATACTTTATGGTGGCAAATTACAAAATAGACTAGTATCTATACATATTTGCTGCATTCATGACATAACTTTTTCTTTTTCTTTTTGAGATTGAGTCTTGCTCTATTGCCCAGGCTGGAGTGCAGTGGTGTGATCTCAGCTCACTGCAACCTCCGCCTCCTAGGTTCAAGCAATTCTCGTGCCTCAGCCTCCCGAGTAGCTGGAACTACAGGCATGTGCCACCACACTCGGCTTATTTTTTATATTTTTAGTAGAGATGGGGTTTCACCGTGTTAGCCAGGAAGGGATTACAGGCATGAGCCACTGCACCTGGCTGATGCCTGTAATCCCAGCACTTTGGGAGGTCAAGGCAGGTGGATCACTTGAGGGCAGGAGTTTGAGACCAGCCTGGTCAACTCCATCTCTACTAAAAATACAAAAATTAGCTGGATGTGGTGGCAGGCACCTGTAATTCCAGCTACTTGGGAGACTGAGGCAGGAGAATTGCTTGAACCTGGGATGCCCAGGTTGTAGTGAGCCAAAATGGCGCCACTGTCCTCCAGCCTGGATGACAGAGCAAGACTTCATCTCAAAAAAAAAAGAAAAAAGAAAAAAATCTGAATGTAAGTGGACTAGTGCGGTTCAAACCAGCGTTGTTCAAGGATCAACTGTATTCTGTTTCATTACCTAATGAAATAATAAAGTTTTGTATCCTTTTCAATTAATATATTTTGGGCATTTTTGAGGTCTGTAAAGGTTTTTCAAAACTGCCTTTTAAAAGCTGCAAAATATTTCATCATTTTGATATAAAACAATTTATCCACACAGTTGCACATCGTTAGTCATTTAGGTCGTTTGCCTTTTGGTTAAACATCTTTGTGCATAAAAATATGCTCATCCTTTTAATTGTTTTAGGATTCACACGTGTGGAATTCTTCATCAAAGAGTAAGAACACTTTGAAGATTTTTGATACAGGATTGCCTAACTGCTTTTCAGAAAGACGACACCAATTTACACTCCCTCCACAATGGGGAAAAATGCTACTCTTACCAGATTTTGAGTCTTGCCATTTTTCAAACACTTTGTTATTTCAATAGGTTTTTAAGTGGTATCTCGAGGTTATTTTATCTGGTTGAATACTTGTGAGGTTAGCTTTTTTTCTCAGGTCTGTTAGTCATTTATATAATCCTTTAGCCACTTTCTTAAAAATGTGATCTTAGCATTCTTCTTCACTTCTTTAGTTATTAGAGATATAAATCCTTTTTCTGAATTATTTGTAATAAATGCTTTCCATATGATTGTTGTAAGGTTTTTAAGTATTGTAATGACTTTTTTGAAGTACTTAAGTTTTGTATTTTCATTAAGGAAATGATTACTCTTTTCTGACTTCTTCTGTTGGTTATCTGTTCAAAAAACCCTTTCCTCCTCAAAGCTCTAACAAATATTCATCTCAGTATTTTCAAGTTTTGGTTTCACTTAAAATTTTCCCTTTTATACACTTGGGTTTATTTTGATATGTAGTGTGTGAGGCTATACATTTTTTCTTTGTTTGCAAATAGCCAGATTTTTCAACAGATTTGCATGTACTGTGTGTTGATGTTAAATTGGACAACATTTTTTAAAAAGGCAATGAGAGGATTTGGTGCTGGAGAAATTCATTCATAAGCCTGGCGTATTCAGAGCACTGATGAATTGTTGGGTGAGTACCAAGAAAGTTGTCAGGATAGACAAGTATTCAACAGCCACTGGGAAGGTTCCAAACTGTGCCCCCTTTCCCCTTCTCCATAATTAAGGAGACTCCCTTTACCAAAATGAACTGTCCTAAATTTAAGTAGCCAAAAGTCACAGCAGACCCAGAATTGTTTCTTGGTGTCAAGGCCTCAATCAACCACCAGAAAATGAGATATTCACAGATCGAGTTGACAAGGGATGCCACAAGGGACAGGAGGTACAACTGTCAGATAGATTGGTCTTGTTGGCCATCCAGCTGTTTGTGCCACTTGCATATTCTCCCACAGCACTCCCTGCATGTCTCCAGCACATTACAACACCGTATTCTAATTTTGTGTTACGTGTCTTTTTCTTTTCCTCTATCCTGCTCCTTGCTTTAAAAAAATTATTAATGGATAGTAACTAATTTTCTCATTTGAAAAAAAATACACTTAAGTAACTCTATGCAGTTTTCCAAATGTTATTATAACTTCATTTGATAAATGTGAAAACTCATTTAACACACACCTCAAGCATGACACAAAATGTTGCCATTATTCCAGAAAATTTCTTGTGCCCTTTGTAGTCATCACCCCATGCCCAGTCCTGAGGTAGCCACTATTCCAATTTCTGTACCCACAGAACTCACAGACATGTTTTGATTGTTCTTGAATTTCATAGTAATTGAATTTTAAAGTATATATTCTTTTGTCTCTTAATTCCTTCATTAACTCTATAATATTTCACACATTCATTCATGTCTATTCCTTTTTGTTGCTGAGCAGATTTCAGCACTATTTGTTGAATAGATTGTCCTTTTCTCATCAATTTGCCTTGGCACCTTTGTCAGAAAACATTTGATTGTATTTTTTTTCTGTCCTATTGATATATTTGTGTATTTTAACACCAATAAGACACTGTCTTAGAAACTGATAAATTAATACTAACATTTATATGGAAATGTAAAAGACCAAAACAGTCTTTAAAAATATGATAAAACTGGCCGGGCGCGGTGGCTCAAGCCTGTAATCCCAGCACTTTGGGAGGCCGAGACGGGCGGATCACGAGGTCAGGAGATCGAGACCATCCTGGCTAACACGGTGAAACCCCGTCTCTACTAAAAAATACAAAAAACTAGCCGGGCGAGGTGGCGGGCGCCTGTAGTCCCAGCTACTCGGGAGGCTGAGGCAGGAGAATGGCGTGAACCCGGGAGGCGGAGCTTGCAGTGAGCTGAGATCCGGCCATTGCACTCCAGCCTGGGCGACAGAGCGAGACTCTGTCTCAAAAAAAAAAAAAAATATATATATATATATATATGATAAAACTGGCGGGGGAGGGGGGCGGTGGCTCATGCCTCTAATCACAGCACTTCGGGAGGCCGAGGTGGGTGGATCACTTGCCATCAAGCGTTCGAGACCAGCCTGGCCAAAATGGTGAAACACCGTTTCTACTAAAAACACACAAAAATTAGCTGAGCGCGGTGGTGCACCTGTAATCCCAGCTACTCAGGAGGCTGAGGCAGGAGAATCGCTTGAACCCAGGAGGCAGAGGTTGCAGTAAGCCAAGATCGTGCCATTGCACTCCAGCCTGGGCAACAGAGCAAGAGTCTGTCTCAAAAAAAAAAAAAAAAAAGATGAAACTTACAGTGAGACTTAAAATTGGGTCATGTAAATCCTCCAACTATTTTATTTTTAGCAAAAAATCAATTTCTACCAAAAAAAAAAAAAACTGCTGGGAATTTGATTGCAATTGCATTTAATCTATGGATCGATTTTCTGAGAATCAGCATCTGTACAATACCGATTCTAACCATCCCATAAGCATGGCATCTCTCTATTAGGTCTTAATCACTCTCAACAATGTTTTATGGTTTCAAGTGTAGAAGTCTTGTACATCTGTTTTTTTAAAAATTTGAAAGTATTTGTGATACTGTCATAAATAACGATTTTTAATTTTTTTCCAATTATATGCTGATAGTATATAAAAATAAAATAAAAATTTTCTGTATTAACTTTGTACCTTAAACCTTGCTGAGTTTACTTATTAGATTTAGTAGGATTTGGGAGTAGATTCCTTTGAAGTTTCTACCTGCAAAATCACGTCATTGTAGAGAAAGATAATTTTGCTTCTTTCTCAGTCTTTATGACTTCTATCTTTTTACGCCTAATTGCAAGACCTCAAGTACAATGTTGAATAGCAGCATGAGAGTGGACATCCTTACCTTGTTTTTGACCTTAGAGAGAAAGTTTTCCATATTTTATCATTAAATAGGATGTTAGGTATAAGTTTTTATAGACGCATTTTATCAAATTGAGGAAATTCTGTCCTATTACTTGTTTGTCTAGAGGTTTTATCATGGAATAGTGTTGAAATTTTCAAAATCTTTTCCTGGATCTACTGAAAGTGTTTGTATTTTTCTTTTTTATTCTGTTAATGGGATGAATTACACTGATTATTTTCTCATATTTTAATTGATCTTGCATTTTTTGTGATAAAACCTACTTAGCCATGATGTGTTATCTTTTTAATATATAGATGGCTCTAATTTGCTAACATTTTGTTAAAAATGTTTGCATCTCTATTCATGAGAAATATTGGTCTGTAATTTTCGTTTCTTGTAGTGTATTTGTCAGGTTTTGGTATCATGAATATGTCAGCTTCCTAAAAAGTGTTGAGAGGTGGTCCTTCCTCCTCTGTTTCTATAAGAGATTGTTTAAGATTGGTATTATTCCTTTCCTAAGTGTTTGATAGACTTCACCATTAAAGCTATCTGGGCCAGATATGTTCTTTGTGAAAAAAAATGTAATTGTGAATTTAACTTCTTTAACACATATTCAGGTTACTTATTTCTTCTTTTGTCCAGTTATGAAAAGTCCTGTTTTTCAAAGGATTTATCCATTTACGTGGTCAAACATGTTGGCATAAATTTGTTTACAATACCCTCTCATCACCCTTTTAATGTCTGTAGGATTTGTGGGAATATCCTTTCTTTTCTCTTTATATTGGTAATTCACATTTTCTCTCTTTTTTTGGCTTTTCCTTCTTCAGTTTAGGAGCTTATCAATTTTATTGATCTTTTCAAAAATCGGTTTTTGGCTGTGTTGATTTTCTCTATTGTTGTCTGTTTTCTATTGAATTGATTTCCACTCTTGTCTTTATTTCCTTCCTTCTACTTTGGGCTTACTACACTGTTCTAGCTTTTTTTGTTGTTGTTTGTTTGTTTGTTTTTCTGAGACAGAGTCTCACTCTGTCACCCAGGCTGGAGTGCAGTGGCATGATCTCGGCTCACTGCAACCTCTGCCTCCTGGGTTCAAGTGATTCTCCTGCCTCAGCCTCCTGAGTCGCTGGGATCACAGGTATGCACCACCACGCCTGGTTAATTTTGTATTTTTAGTACAGACAGGGTTTCTCCATGTTGGTCAGGCTGGTCTCAAACTCCCGACCTCAGACCTCAGGTGATCCGCCAGCCTTGGCCTCCCAAAGTGCTGGGATTATAGGCATGAGCCACCACGCCCGGCCTTTTTCTAGCTTCTTAATGTGGAAGCTTAGCTCATTGATTTCAGCACTTTCTTGTTTTCTAATACAAGCACTGAAACTCTAAATTGTATTCTTAGCATCACATAAGCTACATCTCACAAATTTTCATATGCTATACTTATCATTCAGTAAAAGGTATCTAATTTTCCTAGAATTTTTTCTTCAGAAGTATATTGCTTAAATTCCAAATGTTTAAATATTTTCTAGATATCTTTTTGTTATTGTTTTATAATTCAATTCTAATGTGGCCAGAAAATATAATCTGTATGGTTTTTATGTTACCCAAAGTTTTCTTGGTGCTACCATGGGGATGAAGGTCTACTAGAATCTTTTATTGCTAACCAGAAACAGCTTTTCTACTCCCTTTACTCCAACTAACTTCACTTCTCCAAGGCAGGAATGATATCTTACTAGTTTCTCTATGGCAGTGCTTGCCACATAACAGAAATTCAATAAATGTAAGAATGTACTTATTTATGCTGAAAATTGAACAAAAGGAGGCTTATAACTAAAACATGGACTTGCCCACGAAGGCAATGTGTAAAACACACGTTTCTTTACCATTTTTAAAGAAACTGTAGAAAGGCAGAAGAAGGGTATGAAATCTAAAAATGGAATCTGAACACTATGATTGAAATGTATCTCAATTTGTAGTGATACAGTAACTATCACTTTCATTGTGCTTTACAGTTTATAATTTACAAGACTTAAGGAAGGGAAGGCATAATATAGAATGATCCATGTGATTTTTAGGAACCCCACTATTGAGTTCACAAATTGAATTAACTTAAACAAAAGAAGGAAAGATGGGTGCATAACGAAGAGCAAATATTAAAGAATCTATTAAGAAAATGAATGCTATCGGGAAAGGTGAAGTAGGGAAGGATGATGATAATGATGCTGATAATAATACCTACCATTTATTGAGTATTTAATGTTTTGTAGGCATGGTGTTAAGCAGCTTATGCTCCCAACAACCCTACATTGTTATGCTTACCTCATGGAGGAGGAAACTGAGACTTAGAGAGGTTAGTTGACTTGCCCAAGATTATGAAGTTAAAAAGTAAAGAAGTCAGGATTGGATTTGTGAAAAAATTGAGGAGTGTTCCTTATTCACTGGGGCTTGTCATAGATGGGGGTCTGTGCCCTGACAGGTAAGAAATGGGCTTTACACTCATATTTTGTCTGTTTTTTCAGAAGTAGAGTCAGTAAGGGATTTTTCCATGTACACAATATACTGTCAAATACCAGTATGTATATGTGTTGGGATGGGTCAGGGAGCAGTCAGTTTTCAAAGGGCAAACTGAAAATTGAAGTTTGAGATAGAGCTAACATGAACTGAAAGGGGATGGACAAGGGACTAGTGAGAAGAGCAGAACCAAACAGGGATACAACCAAGGCAGAAACCAGAAGGTGATAACAGACCACCAGTATTCTGCCCTAAGCATGTGCCAGGCACTGTGCACGGTACTTGTAGAGCTATTATATCATGTGATACTCACAACTCATGAGATAATTACTGTTGTCCCCCTCTGAGAGATGAGCCCAAGGTCACATATATAGGATGTAGTGGCATTAGGTAAACTTAGAATTCCAAGATCTTAAACACTGTTTCTCTCCAATGGTGGTTGGATGTTAGAGACCAGGACCCAAAAATGGGACATGGGGGGAGGGGGCAGTTAGGAAAGGAACCTAGTGACTGGGACCGATTCCCCTTGTTCAGCCATTGCCATCGTAGGCTGGCTGATATTGATCTATCTATCTCTTTGTTGATACTGCTCCCAGGACTTCTAAAAGGCACCTGTACTTTTAAGGCAAAACATAAAGGGACTTTAAGTTATCTTTGGCACAGGATGAAAAATATGTCCATTGCTTGAGATCAATATTGTAATTGGCACAATATTAACAGATGGCAGAAAACAGATTTTTTTCAGTATTTATATCCCTTCCATAGTTCCTATCAAGGAAAGCAACTTCATGTTGGAAAAGGTTCCCACAGATACTGTCAACAGATAATGGAAGCCCAAGAGAGAAGGTGCTAAATGAATGCTTGGGGCCCAGGGGCCTGGCCAGACAAGTTGTATTCCAGGAGACTTGCTCTCTCCCTTGAAGCACTGAGACTTTGAGGAAAGGTGCTGGAAGCCCAGCCATGGGAAAAGGTGGACGTTTTTGACCTTTTAAATAAAGGTCAGGCAGTGTGGATGATCTTTTTCTGATGAGCTAGATGCTGTTCCCGGGTGAGAGGCAAGGAGTGAATTGTCACAGACTTGCCATGTTTCTTTCTTAAGAGACTTGCTAGACTGGTTTTCCAGGTATTGTGTGAATGAAGTGTATTTGGATTGCAGCATGCATTTGACAGATAAAGTCTCTATCTTTGAAAATGAGATACACCCATGGACAAGGGCTGATGGCAACCAAGTCAGGTAGATGAGTAACTGATTGGACTCAGAGTACTAATGAATGAGTTGATGTGGATCTAGAGAAAGGATCTTTCACACCACAGTTTTCTGGCCTCCGTCTTGCCTTGTTAGGCATTTTTATTAATGTCTTGGATGAAGACATTGATGGCCCAGTGATAACATTTGTGGGTGACACAAAGCTGGAAGGGATAGCTAATACATTGGACAGTAGAATTGCAATGCAAAAAAGATTTGACAGGCTGAAACAATGGACCAGATCTAACAAGATTATGTTTAATGGGGATAAATGTAAAGTCTTAACATTTGGTTAAAATAAACAAGCAAATAAGATGGAATAAGCAGCAGATGGGAAAGATGTGGTTTGATAGGAGCCGGTGTGAAAATAATAGAGATGTTTCAGCTGATTATAAGCCCAAAATGAATCACTAGTGCACTATAAGCTCAGGCTGTAATAGAAATGTGGAGTGCATTATAAGGAAGGCAGCAATCCTTTTGTAGTCCAAAATAACGGCTCATATTTACAGAGTGAGTTCTGTATGGCAAATACTTTCATATGGATTCTCTCAGTTATTCTCACTTCCGGCCTTTGAGTAGGAAACTGGAGCTCAGAGAGATTACGTTACCTGTCCAAAGTCACATGACTAGAGCGAGGATATGGACACAGGTGTTCTGACTGCATGCGGATGCTCCGTCCTGGGGGGCAGAGCCATTGCCAATGAGGTGAAGAGACAAGGAGGTATATTTGGGTTCCAACAAGACTGAACTTTCTAATAATGAGAGCACTCTGACAATGGACTGGGGTCTCACAGGGAATGAGGCCCTGTCAAGAGATGGCCTTAAATACAGGCAGATTGATCACGTGTTAGCAACAAACACTGGACCAGGTAACTGTTGAGTTCTCTTCCTACTAAGGGCTGTTGAGCTTCTAGACAGATCCTAACATCTGGAGTGCAGAGTCTGGGCATTTTTAGGTATGAGGGAAATTCCCAGGAGGTTTTCCATTTATTGCATTTCAACAATGACCTTTAATAACCTGCTTTCTTCATAGAGTTGTTTATTTGGTTTTTAATTTTTATTCCTTAGGGATTTTTGAGTTATGTGCTATCCTTTACCCATATAACAAAAGCCCCTAGAAAGCTGCCTCAGACCCACTGTGCCAGGATTAACGGAACAAAGAAGAAAAAGAAACAAGAACATATGTTTTCTACTTCATTGTAGTATCTGTGTCCTCTCACTGTCAACAGATATCACATTTTGATACTATCAGGACTTTATATGTATGTAACAGTCTTTCACTCCATCCTCCTTATCCCAAAGCTGGCCTTTCTAAATTATTTTTTCTATTCTGCAGTGGTCTAGTGAAAGAGAGACCTATAACATTAATAGTTGGAATTATAAGGAGAAGATAGTAGAGTAAACAGGTTAAAAGCAAGAAGCTGAGAACATATTCAATCAGGAATTACTTTACGTGATCCATAATACATGGACTTCGGTTCATCCACTTTGATTGCTGAGATACCTCCGTCTTCTCTCTTTCAAAATTCTAGAATATTTTAATCTTTGTTTAGGATAATTAGGATTTGTGGACTTGTGGCCCCATATATAAGATGTTTATAAATTATAGTTTCCCACATTAAGGGAAGAAACAATGACCCGGCAGTAAGGCTGACATTCTGTTATGCACCTAGCCAGCTAATCCATATGAACAGCTCCTATCACTCACCCAGTGGTGGAGAAAGCCGGCACTGCCCAGTATAATGAGACAATGTCAAGCATTGTAAGTAAATATGCTTGGGCCTGCACTCAACAGTCTCATGCTGCAGTCGCATTTTCAAGGAAGCCCACACCATCTTAATCATGCCTGCCAGGGAGGAAATTCTCTTTTCTCTGTGTTTTCTTTTCCCCTAGACATATTTCCCCTGTATCATTTAAACATATTAAATCACTCTTAGTACGCAGAGTGGGCATCATGTTAGCATAAGATCTAATCAGACCGAGTCTGCTGGTCTCCAAAGGCTTTATTCTTTTTGTCTCTTTCCTCTGTTTTCTTGTTAGACTGAAGAGCCTTTTCTGACATCCTCATTTGTTCTGCTGTGTAATAGCATGGAATCTTTCAGAGCTGTCGACATCTGCTCCACTCTAGAGAGCTGCAGAACCAAGCCAGCAGAGCAATAATAATTATGCCCGAATGGACTGAAAAGGATGCAAGAGATGAGAAGGAAGACAAGGAAAAATACACCCAGTGCAATGATGTTCTAACCTGTAAGTGTGTGTGTGTGTGAGTGTGCATGTGCTGAAGCCATACGCTTATGTGTGCACTGAGGACACAAATCATTTTCCTGAGAGCAGTGGACTAGAATTCAATCAGGCTCAGACTTATCCAAAGTCCCCAGTCCTTGCTCCTTCCCCTAGACGGCCATGCTCAGTGTGGATGCAGCTTTCTGCATGTACAATGGTAGTTTGCAGGACACTGGGGAAAGGAACTTTCTCCTCTTTCCCTCACTTTTATATCTAGTGGGGTAACAAAGGCGGCAGATGTGTCTTCCTCCCTAGATACTACTCTCTGGGAATAAATTAGGCTCCTTGGGAAGATGCTGTAAGTCTTCCTGATTGTCAAGATACTAGTTTTAAATAACTGGTATGTTGGTTTTACGCTAATATTAAATATAACAACTGGCATCTATCAGGTGCTCAGTATTTGCCAGGCACTGGGCATTGTGTAGGCCCTTCATATGCACTATCACTCATCCTTAAAGAACTGTATGAACGGGCACGGCAGCTTGCCCCTGTAATCCCAACTTTGGAAGGTTGAGGTGGGAGGATGGAACCCAGGAGTTTGAGACCAGCCTGGGCAAAATAGGGAGACCCTATCTCTACAAAAAATTAAAAATTAGTCACATGGGCTGGGCATGGAGGCTCACTACTGCAATCCCAGGACTTTGGGAGGCCGAGGTGGGTGGCTCACCTGAGGTTAGGTGTTCAAGAACAGCCTGGCCAACATGGTGAAATCCCATCTCTATAAAAATACAGCCGGGCGCGGTGGCTCAAGCCTGTAATCCCAGCACTTTGGGAGGCCGAGACGGGCGGATCACGAGGTCAGGAGATCGAGACCATCCTGGCTAATACAGTGAAACCCCGTCTCTACTAAAAATTACAAAAAACTAGCCGGGCGACGAGGCGGGCGCCTGTAGTCCCAGCTACTCGGGAGGCTGAGACAGGAGAATGGCGTGAACCCGGGAGGCGGAGCTTGCAGTGAGCTGAGACCTGGCCACTGCACTCCAGCCTGGGCGGCAGAGCCAGACTCCGTCTCAAAAAAAAAAAAAAAAAAAATACAAAAAATTAGCTGGGCATGGTGGTGGGTGCCTGTAATCCCAGCTCCGTGGGAGGCTGAAGCAGGAGAATTGCTTGAACCTGGAAGGCAGAGGTTTCAGTGAGCCAAGATCGTGCCATTGCACTCCAACCTGGGCTACAAGAGTGAAACGCTGTCTCAAAAAAAAAAAAAAAATTAGTCAGATGTGGTGGCGCATGCCTATGGTCCCAGTTACTCAGGAGGCTGAGGTGGGAGGAGTGATTGAGCATGGGAGGTTGAAGCTGCATTTAGCCATGTTCATACCACTGTGCTCCAGCCGGGATGACAGAGTAAGACCCTGTCTCAACAACAAAAAAAGAACTTTACAAGGTAGCAGTTACTATGATCTTCATTTGCAGATGAAAAAATTAAGACTAGGCCATATTCCCAGAGGCCCTGCTGACACATAAGAGAGCCTGGTTTTTCAAGGCTGTGGTTACATGCGAACAAAAGAACTGGTCATGTCATTCATTTGTGATTCTTCAGCAAAGCAGCCAGGCTGCTCAGTGACATACTTAGCCAGTTCCAAGAAACAATTGTCAGTTCAACAAAGAACTAAAATTTAAAAAATAAAATAAATCCCCAAAGCAAAGAGCCCAGTATTTTTTCATTGAGTTAGCTAATTACTTTGCAGAATCCAAGAATCCTACTGAGGTCTTGAGGTCATCAGGACCCAGGGTGAGTCCTGCCCCTCCTGTGAGTCTCAGGGCCCTGCTTCGTCTTGGAAGCCAATGTATCAAGGGTGGACTCTCGGCAAAGGTGGGAGGCAGATGAGACTTATCAACAGAGAACACATCCTTCCCTCCTGTGCCATCCACTTCCCCCAGCCTCATCCCCACTCTTGCCCCACTCCAGAACTTATTCAAAATGTGCTCTCCTGACATCCTTTACCTCTTCAGAGCTTTCTTCTTGTGGGGCCCAGATGACTCACTTACACTAAAGTGACCCATCTTTACAAAATTCATTTTAACCAGATAAACGTCTTATTTAGGCCAAAGGAATGCATCTCAAGTGGTGGCATTTTAAGACTTTCTCAAGGTAACAAGATGGCTTGGGGTTGAAGAGAAAGTCTCCATGGCATTTTTATAATCATACCCCATGGAAAGAGAAAGGAGCCTTTTTCCATCAATGTATATAGCTGGATCATGCTTGGAATGGAGTAGAAAGAGAAGGATACAGAACTTTATCCGGGGGTCAGACCGCTCCAGACTTGGGAGTCGTAAGGTTTTCTGTGGGAAAGCACTTTTTCTCCCTTTCCTCCCTAAAATTTCACTAAGTGTTACTCTACACATTACAATGTTAACTTTGCAAAGAGAGAAGAAGACTTACCTGAACAATTGAAAGCTTGGGCAGAAGAAAAAGCAAGCAGGGATGACTCTTGGGAGGGAGAATAAAACCTAGAGCTAAAGAGACAAAAAAAAAAAGCATGTGACACAATGTTTGTCAGCAGCTGTGCTGCTGAAAGTCACCCAACAGGAAGAGCAGGCAGCCAGCGAGATGGAAACTGCCAGTGCAATAAAGCATCAGTGAGAGTCAGGGCTGACTGGGGCTGTGGATAAAACTGGAGCACACCTGGGACCAAGGACTAGCATAGTCCCTCCCAGAGACTCGAGCATCAGCATACATACTGTCAGGCCCAACTTGGGCCAAAATTAGCATCAGTCACCCAATAACAGTTACAGCTACCCCTTACAGATGGTAGCTCATATGACCATAAGATGTTGACCAGTGAAGTGCACTCCAGCCAAGACTTGGGCTGCAGCATGCCACATAATCTTTGTGGCTCTTGGTTTTTCATTCCAATAAAACTTTTTTGACCTCTGTAGAAAGCTGTAACCCATACAAAAGCTCTTATGACCATTTAGGAAATCATAAGATCTTTGGAAAATTCTACATTGCCTTCCTAAGTCCCTCATGTTCCTCAAGTGCCATCTGCAGTTGATCTTCCCAGGTGCATTAGAACAATGTATCCAGAGCACCCCTCCCTTGGCCCCACCCTGAAGGATGGAGGTCTCTGAAATCTGTAATGGGTGAGTGGACCTGTAGTCCTTACCAGGAGGTGTACAGATGAGCACAGAGAGCTGGCCTCTGAGAGCATCCCTTGCAGCTAAAGGCCACTGCCTGGCTCAAGTCCATCCACATCAGCAAATCTGCATGTTGTAGTTCTACAGAGACTGCTGCTCTTGATCTAATTAATAGTTTGTTTGTTTGCATAATTTTCCACAGGAAGGACTATTAGCACATCAAAAGGATGTTAAAAGTATCCTCGGTAATGACAGAGTAAATACAAACCTAGTTTATCAAGCTGTCAGTTTTTTATTTTTTTATTTTTTTTTTTTTTTATTTTTTATTTTTTTTTTATTATTATACTTTAAGTTCTAGGGTACATGTGCATGACGTTTATATCATGTATAACTCCCCAATGCAAGCTGTCAGTTTTAACAAACACCACTCTGATGTGCTAACCTTTTCCCAGGAGATGCTCCTCTTAAGTCAATAGCCAGCAACAGGCCCAGTCTGTGAACTAGTTGATGGTGAAAAACCAAAATAATTTCTGTAACAATATAAATTTTTTAAATTCCAAAATATCTGAAAAATGCTGGAGGCATGTGTTTTACTTTTCCTTCCTTCCTCCTCTGATTTAAAAGCTTTTGTAGAAAACCTGCGGGACTGATAGCACTTTTCTTCACATCTCAAGGGAGCAGTTTGAAAAATGTTTTTAGAACTCTTATTTTCATAACACTTCAGGGAAAGAGAGAAAGGTGGGTCATTTACATAAAGTTAAGGATTTCTGTATACCCTATTTCTGTCCTCCCTCTCAAAGAAAAGAGAGGGGGAACACCAAATCTCCTTGAAACTTTAAGAGCCCTCTGAGGTTTAACTCAAGAAAGAAAATGCCTCTGAAGGCAGAGAGCAGAGAATGAGAGTATGACCAAGTTCCTCAGCTGTCCAAAACACCTCAAGATGCATGTTAAACCCAATAACTGTGACCCTATCATGTACACCTTGAGACGGGATTGGCAAAGGCTCCTTCTGTATGGAAAGTATACTCAGTAAAATCACTCAGGCCTTTCAGTGGGAAGTTTGGCAGCTAAGTCCTGTGGAATGTTTTCAGTAACTAAAATTTAACTCCCTAAGCTTAAACAAATTATTTATTTAGTCACCTACATACTACATTCAGGCTCATTTTCTTAGGCAGAAGATACTGAACATAATTTTAACTTATTTTTTATGGTTATTGATTGGCATGAGACTTGTCTTATCACCTGGAGGCTGGAGAAATAAGTTCAGAAATTAACAAAATATCACTGAGGCAACTAGAATGACTTCTAAAGTAAAAGGATGCCTAGGATCTGTTTCCATTACTCCTTCTTATGAGGAGTCTGATTGTGTCTGTCATTTTCCTCCCCCAGGAAGCCCATGGGCCTCAGGAGAATCTGTCTCGAGCCCTTCGTCCCACCTAGATCGTATTCCAGGGAGGGCCTGATTTGGTCATCTCAATGCTTTGTCAGTGGTTGGTTCAGAAATGATCATGTAAAAAAAAAAAAGAAAAAGAACAGAAATGATCATTTGATACGTGATACTTTGGGCCAATGAGGCAAAAGGAAAGGTTTTCTAGGAGCCTCTGGGGAAAATGTCCTTGTTCATCAGGGACTGCCATGGGAACAGTCTGAACATTGCTATCCACGGATGTGAGGCCATTTACTACAGCTGCCTGGCTGAGGATGAAGCTGTGAGTTGGGAAAGGAATGAGCTAAGAGAACTGCCGGGAAATGGAGCCACAGCACATGACTCCATCAACCTTAAAGCCTGAAATACCTCTGGACTTCAGCTTTGTGAGCCATCTATTATCTTATTTTAGAAGCCAGTTTAAATTTTCTGTTGCATACACATCCAGAAATCGTAACTAATACAAGTTGTCAATAATGAAGAACTTCCACATAGTGCTAATAATGAAAATTTTAAAAATTGCCTTTACAAAGAAAGAATGTAATATTGACAAATGGGTGAAAAGATGAGCAACTGCATAGTAATAGAAGTAAGAGGACTTCCTCTAAAGTGTGAATGACTGTATTATGAAATGTTTAGCACTAAGCCTAAGACACTGTCATCATGTGGGGTAGTTTGAATAAGACCAAGAAAAATGATCTATATTATTAGAAACAGAGATCTACCATGGTCATACTTAACCTTAGCATGGGACCTTTTAAAGAAAATAAGTAGATACAACATAGTGTACAGTTTAAAACAGTCCTCAAGATGCCCTGGTCAAGAGATCAGAGACTGTTCTAGAGGTTCTAACAATAATAACACAGTTTCAAATGCAGCAGCGTGGGCTGGAGGATGGCCAGCCTAATTTGTGTACACCAAGACCAGTTTTGTACATAATAAAAATGGAAAGCTCCAAGGAATTGGGAACGTGTTCCTTCCCCATCTGAAATACTCCCCCAAATGCCTGCTGACTGAAATTATGTTAACTCTGAAATAAAGACACTCCTTTAACAAGAGGTAAATGACCTCAAACGCAAATTTCCATGGGAACACTAATATGGTAAAAACTTGGCCATGCTAACATGAACATTGGTTTACTTTCTGTCGCAATATCGCCAGACTATAACTTTTGTGAGGCAGAGATGTTTTTGTCTGTTTCACTGCTTTATCCCTAGTAAATGACTAAGTGCCTAAAATGGTGCCTAATCTTTTGTATAGGCAAAATAAACATTTGTGAATGAATGAATGAATGAATGGCAAATATCTAAGCCTTTACCAAGAGCAAACTTTTATAGGAAGGAAGGAAAATCTCCAGAGGGCACTATACGACTGAAAGAGATAAAAGGAAAAGTGAACCCTAAAGAAGTGAAAGGGGCAAGAAAACGAACAAAAGATGGGAAAGATTTTTTTTTCTTACTTCATTTAGTCTAAGACAGGCCCTGATTGAGTTCCCACACTACATCCCATGTCAAGGAGTTGGAAGACTCTGACGTTCTAAGGGTAGAGAGTCACAGTATTTGAGCCACACAGCAGAACCAGATTGCATCTTCACTCTCCGCTGGCTCACCTGTCTTTGTTCTCCAAGTAGTAATTCCCTCCCCAAACTCTAGAGGTGGATTTATCATGAAGCTCAAGCTTCACCGCCCCTCAATTTGCTAGGAGGAACCCTAGCAATGTATTTACTTGCCATATGTTTTGGCAAAACTTGTACAAGTGGGATACTGTAGTCACAGTAGGTGAGACTGTTGTCTCTTTGTACTCCAACTTCTCCTTATACCAAATGGCATCTGAGGGGCTGCAGGCATTTTGGGGAGGGGGGCAGCTAAGGGAAGTAGAATTGGAGATACATTCTTTCGGGTTGAATGCTGTTATAGGAATGGCTTTCCGAAAGATACCAACAGCCCACTGTGGAAACTCACCTGGTGTCATAACATAAAGGGGCAGATCTACAGGTTAAATCACAATATGAATACATCCGAGACCCTAGCAGAGGAAATGCAAGGTTTGAAATGGATTGGAACCGGAAGCTGGTCTGTGGAAAATTCTTTCCAATCAATTGTAGCATAGGATTTAGTTTCTACTGACACCTAATTGAAAGGAAGTTCTCTCCTACTGGGAATGCACATGCAGATGCAGTGTACACGGCTGTGTTTTTGTACTGTACAATAAAACTGTTTTTCATAGATTTACATATAAAGTCAACAGAAATAATTTTGATATCTAGGGCTGGGCGCGGTGGCTCATGCCTGTAATCCCAGCACTTTGGGAGGCGAAGGTGGGCGGATCACCTGAGGTCAGAAGTTTGAGACAAGCCTCAACATGGAGAAACCCCATCTGTACTAAAAATACAAAATAAGCCAGGCGTGGTGGTGCATGCCTGTAATCCCAGCTACTCAGGAGGCTGAGGCAGGAGAATCACTTGAACTGGGGAGGCAGAGGTTGCGGTGAGCCGAGATCATACCATTGCACTCCAGCCTGGGCAATAAGAGCGAAACTCCATCTCAAAAATAAAAAAAAGAAAAAGAAATAATTCTGATATTTAGAAGTAAACTGTAACAAAAAACAGTTAGGTGTGGTGGCTCATGCCTGTAATTCTTACACTTTGGGAGGCTGAGGCAGGAGGATTGCTTGAGGCCAGGAGTTTGAGACCAGCCTGGGCAACATAGTGAGACTCTCTCTCTACCAAAAATTTCAAAATTAGCCTGGGGCTGTGGTGTGTGCCTGTAGTCTCAGCTACTCAGGAGGCTGAGACAGGAGGATCACTTGAGCCTGTGAATTTGAAACTAGAGTGAGCTATGATTTTGCCACTGCTCTCCAGCCTGGGCAACAGAGTGAGATCCCGTCTCTAAAAAATATTTTTTAAAAAAAGTATCATTTCCAGCTGGGCACAGTGGCTCAGGCCGCTAATCCCAGCACTTTGGGAGGCCGAGGGGGACAGATCACGAGGTCAGGAGTTCGAGATCAGCCTAACCAATATGGTGAAATCTCGTCTCTACTAAAAATACAAAAATTAGCTGGGTGTGGTGCCAGGCACCTGTAATCCCAGCTACACAGGAGGCCGAGGCAGGAGAATCGCTTGAACCTGGAAGGCAGAGGTTGCAGTGAGCTGAGATCATGCCATTGCACTCCAGCCTGGGCGACAGAGTGAGACTCCGTCTCCAAAAAAAAAAAAAAAAGGATCATTCAAAATTAGTAAATCATTAAAAGGAAGAGATAAATTGCTAATAGAAATAATAGACTTTTACATTATTTAATGATCTAATCAATAAAAAGAATGTGTTATATGAATATATTTTTAAAATATTTAAATTTATAATTAGACAGGAATGTTTATACTGACAAAGATAATATAAAAACCATAATACACCATTAGAAAGAGGACGTTGACCACAAATTAGTTAATAGTGAGTGCTATCAATTCAAAGCATATTTAAGATTGGTCATTGAGAGACTGAAATGCCACCTCATCACAGGAGGCGCCCGGCAGGGATGGTGCTGGTGGGAGCCTGGAAGTAGATGTACTGGTTCTACTACCAATACCTGCTGGTCACAATGCTCTACATGCTGGAGCCTGGGGAACAGACGGTGTTCAATTCCACGCTGGTTTCCATTGGTACTCAGGATACATCTTCATGCCCCAACACATCATGGCGATATTGCACTACTTTGAAATTGTACAATAACCAAGATCAGAGGTTCCCTGGGGAAGACCCACCCTATGAAGTTAGAATGAGACCATCAGATCTGATAAGAAACCCTTCTAGATGTCAACCTAAGCAACCTTATAAAGACTAAAATTCATGAGTAGAACAAGAAAACCACCTGACTCATGTGTTGTTCTTTATTTTTCATCTTAAAAGAAGCTCTTGCATAGTAGTTTTTGTCTATTTTAACATTGCAGCCATTTGTACTTTGATATCACTATTTTCTTTCTTCTTTTTGAGACGGAGTTTCATTCTTGTTACCCAGGGTGGAGTGCAATGATGTGATCTCGGCTCACCGCAACCTCCGCCTCCCAGGTTCAAGCGATTCTCCTGCCTCAGCCTCCCTAGTAGCTGGAATTACAGTCATGCGCCACCACACCTGGCTAATTTTGTATTTTTAGTAAAGGTGGGGTTTCTCCACGTTGGTCAGGCTGGTATCGAACTCCCAACCTCAGGTGATCCTCCCACCTCGGTCTCCCAAAGTGCTGCGATTACAGGCGTGAGCCACCGCGCCTGGGCAATATCACTATTTTCTTAACCTTTGTGACTGTTTCAATATTACCCCCATGAAAGCTTTTCTTAATGTACCTTTGAGTGCATTTTAATTGTCTTCTATTTTTAAAACCCAAAGTCATTAGTTGGGTTACCTTTGAGTGCATTTTAATTGTCTTCTATTTTTAAAACCCAAAGTCATTAGTTGGGTTTTACTGTTCTTGTTATTGTATGACATATACATCTGCCTGGATATAATTTTACTCTTGACGAAAGTTTTGTAAGAAAAATATAAGATTTAGGATAGGGGCATGGGGAGGGAGGATATTAAGAACTACTTAAAAGAACTACTTGCCGGGTGCGGTGCCTCACACCTGTAATCCCAGCACTTTGGAAGGCCAAGGCGGGTGGATCACGAGGTCAGGAGCTCCAGACCATCCTGGCTAACGTGGTGAAACCCTGTCTCTACTAAAAATACAAAAAAAATTAACTGGGCGTGGTGATGGGCGCCTGTAGTCCCAGCTACTCTGGAGGCCGAGGCAGGAGAATAGGTGTGAACCTGGAGGTGGAGCCGAGATCACATCACTGCACTCCAGCCTGGGTGACAGAATGAGATTGTCTCAAAAAAAAAAAAAAAGGGCCAGGCGCAGTGGCTCACGCCTGTAATCCCGCACTTTCGGAGGCCCAGGCGGGAGGATCACGAGGTCAGGAGATCGAGACCATCCTGGCTAACACGGTGAAACCCGTCTCTACTAAAAAATACAAAGAATTAGCCGGGCATGGTGGCAGGTGCCTGTAGTCCAGCTACTGGCTGAGGCAGTAGAATGGCGTGAACCCGGGAAGTGGAGCTTGCAGTGAGCCGAGATAGTGCCACTGCACTCCAGCCTGGGCAACAGAGCCAGACTCCCTCAAAAAAAAAAAAAAAAAAACACTACCTATATCAAAAGATATTTTATTAAGAGGTACTTTTCTGTAAACTTGAACTCACAAGTATAGCTTTAGTTATCTAGACTCTAACAGCTTTTGCTTTAAAACCATTAAAGCATTTGTGTTTTTTTGTTTTGTTCTTTTTTGAGACTGGTGTCTTGCTCTGTTGTCCCGGCTGGATCTCTCGGCTCACTGTAACCTCCACCTCCCAGGTTCAAGTGATTCTGCTGCCTCAGCCTCCCGAGTAGCTGGGATTACAGGCATCCACAACCACATCTGGCTAACTTTTGTATTTTTAGTAGAGACGGGGTTTCACCATGTTGGTCAGGCTGGTCTCGAACTGGTGACCTCCTGATCCACCCGCCTCAGCCTCCCAAAGTGCTGGGATTACAGGCGTGAGGCACTGCACCTGGCCGGGTAATGATTCTTGAGGCAAGAGGTGGTTGAGTATCATTATTATGTAATGTTTATATACCATAGAGTTTTTAAAAGAAGATAAATCTGTTTCCTCTGAGGGCCACTATTAACAACATACTTCCTTAAATTTACTTAAATGATTGTAATGCGTGCTGCACTTGCACATTGCATTAAGTTATGATGAGATGAATTGTTGTTAAAAATTATAGCAAAAAAGTGTAAACTTGGCTAAAATCCTTTCATTCTTTGTATTTTTTAAAAAGATTTTTATACCTTAAATGCAAAATGACTACCTAATTTTTTGATGTAAATTCATTAAATTCAAAGAGAAAAAAAGATTAGTCATTGAACAGTAACAACAAAGAAAATAAGTTAGACATACTCTGAAATCTTAGAGTTCACATATGACAAAAATTTGATGGAAATCCCCTAAAACTGACTATAATCCCAAGCATTTATGTGATAGTACAAATAATGAGTTATGAAGCTTACAGAAACTTTTCCAGATTCTTAAAGAAAAATAAATTTGATCAACCATGCTATTGGAAAGATTAATCTATCTTTATATGTACCCTATTGATAGAAAATACTACAAAAATCTTTGTTATATGAAGTCGTGATCTAAGAATATAGAGCCAAAAAAAAATTAAGGCATAATTATATAGGGGTGTCAGGGCAATTAAGTACCAAAAATATATATATTTTTTATTTTGTGATTCTTGTGGCAGTTACATATTTTTAAAATGTGTAATTGATAGCAATGTATTTTCTCACTTTAAATCAACACTCACTCAAACCTAATTTTGTATAAATATTCTTGTCTTCTTTTTCTTTTAAAAGGCTTCTAAAATTATATAAGCCTCAGACCCCAAAAGGAGTAACTTATTAAGAGGAAAAGATCCTAGATTTGCTTCTGCTTCTACTCATTCCAATTCTGGATTTATTAAAGCATTACTCAGATTTTAAAACACACCACACACAAAGAATAGTTTCTAAAATAAATGAGCTAACATGGATTTTGTCATATTCTCAATCTTCTTGATAGCCCAGAGATCCTGATACTCTGGATTTTGGTAGTGGAATGGTAGATGTGTGTTGAGAATGGAAGGGAAGGGAGTTAAGGATAGGGTTCTAGAATTCAGATGCCCTCTTAGGGTCTGAAATGTGGAAAAAAAAAAAAAAAAGAGAATCACTGCTTATTTTAATCTGTTCAGGCAGCTGTAACAAAATACCATAACTGGGTGACTTACAAGTAATAGCAATGTTATTTCTCACATTTCTGGAGTCTGGGAAGTCCAAGATCAAAGTGCTAGCCGATTGGTGTCTGGTAAAGGCTAACTTCCTTGTTCACAAATGGTGCCTTCTTCCTGTGTCCTCACATAGCGGAAGAGGTGAGGGAGCTTTTGGGGGCAGCTCTCATAAGGATGCTGATCATTCACGAGGGCCTGCCTTCACAACCCAATCACCTCCCAAGGGCCCCCAGTTCCTAACAGCATCACATATGGGGGTGAGGATTTCAACATATAAATTTTAGGAGGATACAAACATTCAGATGATAGGCCAGAGCACTGACCTAGGCAATGGCATCTAGAGAAAAGAGAAAAATAATTTACTTTTGACTTGGGGTGTCTTGTGTTTAAATCCCAGTCCCACCACTTAAATCATTTGTGACCCTGAGCCCCGTGGAGCCTTGATTTCTGCACTTGTAAAAATAGGCCGAATATTAAATAACTTCAGAATTTTCATGAAAATTAAATGCTACCTCTGAAGTGAAATGAAGATATAAGAATTAAATAAATAGGGCTGTTTTAAAGAGTAAATGTGCTCAGTAATTGGGGTTCTGTAAATGTTAGCTTCGTTCTGAAATATATAGAGCAGGATGTCAACTTATGGAAAGAATGTAAATATTTTTTGGTTATAAATACCAATGAATTTTTCTTATAATGCCAATGGATCTGTGCATACTATATGGATTATATTTCAGCTTTTTGCCTTATCCTAAAGCTAATAGCAAACAGGGTAATGATGTATATGGGCAATTTACAAAAGAAGAAACAAGAATATCTGGTAACATAGCAAGAATTTTTTAACATCTTCTTCGTCATCAAACACAATATAAACAATCAGATACCATTTCGTTTCTCACACTGGCAAAGATGAAGAAGAACGAAAATGCCCACTAGCTGGTGGTAACGAGGGAAGGGGAAGAGTACACTCTTGACATTGGATAGTTGGAGTTCAAATTGGTACAGATGCTTTGGAGGGCAATTTGAAAGTAGGCCCCCTTTCTAAAAACAAAATAAGACTTTAAAAATGTTTACCCTGCATTTAAAGCTAAAAGTATGCCTGACTCTATGATTTAGTTATGCTTCTTCTAGTTTATATTTTTTGAAGTATAAAAATGTCTTCCAAAAGACATATATAAGAATATACATAACAACTTTATTCAGAATAGCCTAAATGTCTATCAGAAAAAAAAAATCCATAAATTGTAGTATTTTTTTAAAAGGATACTATGCAGCAATAAAAAGATGAATTGCTGCTATACTCTACAGCATGGATGAATCTCGCAGACATTATGTTGAGTGAAGGAAGCCACAAACCAAAGAATACACACCCTACGATTCCATTTATATGAAGTTCAAGAACAGGGGATAGCTACTGACTGGGAAGAGGCATGAAGAGCATTCTGGACCACTGCAAATGGTTAATCCATTGATCTGGGTGGTGGTTATAACCATTGTCTATACACATGTAGAATTCAACTCGCAGTACACTTAAGATTTATTCACTTTGTTGTATATACGCTATATCTCAATTTAGAAGTTTTGAGAAAACATACACTTTGACTTAGCCAGTATGTTTTCATTCTAAAGAAAAAAGTCAGAGTAGCACAAAAAAAGGTTTATATGCAAGAATGATCACCATAGCATTATTTATAGTAGAAAATATCTGGAAATAAAATCCAATAATAAAGAAGTAGTCAAATAAAATTATGATACATCAGATAGTAGAATGCTGTAATCATTAAATCAGACAAAATAGAAGAGTCAAAACTATGGAAAGTTTTTCATAATATAATGTTCCAAAAAATATGTTAACCAAACAGTATTTAAGATTTAATACTATATTTGCTTAAAATATACATGCCTGTCTTCCTGTCTCTCTCTCTCTCTCTATATATATATGTATATGTATATTACATAATCCACATGCTTATCACATGTATCTCTGACTAATGGGATTGTAGATAATTTTCCCTTTCTTTCTCTTGTTTTACGCAGTTTTCTATTTTGGACATGTCCTATTTTGTAATCTGCAAAAATCTGAAATAAAATGTAAAAGGGAAAAATGCTAGGTGTGGTAGTGCACGCCTATAGTCCCAGCTACTAGGGAGGCTGAGGCAGGAGGATCACTTAAGCCCAGGAGTTTGAGACCAGCCTGACTGACATAGCAAGACCCCATCTCAAAAAATAAAAAATGAAAATAAATAAATAAAAAGGAGGAGAAGGCCAGGCACAGTGGCTCACACCTGTAATCTCAGCACTTTGGGAGGCCAAGGTGGGTGGATCACCTGAGGTTGGGAGCTGGAGACCAGCCTGGGCAACATAGTGAAACCCTGTCTCTACCAAAAATACAAAAATTAGCCAGATGTGGTGATGCACACCTGTAATCTCAGCTACTCCAGACGCTAAAGCAGGAGAATCGCCTGAACCCAGGAGGCGAAGGTTCAGGAGAATCGCCTGAAGCCCAGGAGGCAGTGAGCTGAATTTGCACCACTGCACTCCATCCTGGGTGACAGTGGGAGGGGATTGAAAAAGAAAGCACAAGCGTGAGCAAGTCAACTCTCTATATAAGTAAGCTGTTCCGTACATTTACATATTGCATTCTAGGTATGCCCTTGATGAAGGTAGTTAACCTCTCTAAGCCTCAGGTCCTCTCTGTAAAATGGGAATCATTATTGCACCTATCTTATGGTATTGCTATCTGGATTAAATTAAATATTCTGTATGTAGTGCTTAGCAGTGTCTGACATATCATAAACACTTCATAAATATTAGCCATTACATTACTCTGGGACACTGGCTAAAACTCCTAGGTTACCAGAATTGACTTAACTGCTCTTGTCTTCTTTTCACCTTAGGTATCTACTGACCTGGTTATCGCTTCTTCCTTTAAGGAATATTAGAACACTGCTGGGGATGGGCTGACAAACATACCAGTATTGACGCATCCAGTCCCCTGAAAGGTCTCATATGATTAGGGACATTGATTCTGAGAACCAGGTCTCAGAATTCTCTTGGATGCATCAAAGTCCAACTGATTCTGACAGCCAACTTTGTGTGTATCCCTCAGAGAAGCCTTGGGGCCCAGGTTCCATACCACTCTGTATAAAGTGGAAAGTTAGGAGATAGCTGATTCGCTTTCTCCATAGAATTATCTTCCTCACAGAATTATCAACTCACTATGGGGGTCTATCGCACAGTGGGTTTTAGTTTCTTTTTTTCCATTACTTTCCTTGTTTTCTATTTTCATTCTTTTCTAAAATTTTCATTTCCAGAGATGCTTCTGGGCTCTCTTCTCCCTGCGCCAACCCACCCCCACCTCCTCCTCCTTTCTCCCTCCTTCCTTCCCTTTCTCGCTCTTCCTCTTCGTCTCTCTTGAGACAGGTCTAGTGGCCTGGTTGCCATCTGCTGCCTTTTTTTTTATGAGGTTGAGATCAGATGGCATCTAATCGATCGTCATGGTCTCCATGGTTACCAGGGTGACAGAGTACTTGGGAGAGACACATTCTCGAGCCTGGGGCTGTCAGACCATTCCTGAGAGGGGAAAGGAAACAAAACCTCTTCCATCATATTTACACCTTTACATCTTTCTCAAATGCAGCAAAACACAGACCCTGTTTATGTTTTACATAGTGACCTAGTGGCTTGAGGCCAGGGAATGCAGAGTGGCTTTTTTCTATTTAAAAAAATGCAAAATGCACAAGGACAGAAGTAAAGGGTTTTTGTTTTTTTGTTTTTTTAGCCTCAGAACCATCCCTTCCCCTCCTTGCTCCATACAGATCATCCATTTTATCACTTTTTTTCTTTCCCCTTTAAATGTTTGGGAATTAATTCAGTAATTCTACTGAGCTGTTATTCTTCCAATAAATCACAGTAGTTTTAAAACTGACAATTGACAGCTATTTGCTTTAGGGAAAGAAACAACCCTCATAAAATTACCAACACTTTAACTTTTGATTAGAATCAGTGTTAATGTTAATGTTAGTAGTTCTTTGGCCAAGCATTATTTGTAATATAGGAAGCCATTTTTCCCACAAAGAGCAGCTTCATATGATAAAATATAAACAAAATGACCCTTATTGTTAATGCAAAAAGTGTTCAGGCATGACTGTGGTCTGTAATGCTTTAATGCCTAGGGGCTGGCCAATCTGGCAGAAATACATCCAGGCCTTATTCTAATAGAATATGATGGCGTTGACAGCCCAGATCTGGTTGAAAGAGACATGAGAAAGATCTTGGTAATAAGGATATATAGCTAATGGGAAAAGGGCTAGATTTCTGGAGTATCTCAGAAACAAGAAAATAACCAATTATCATACCATTATATCATTTTAAAACTGCATAAAGAATACCACCCTTTGCTTATTAAAACACCTTTAACATTAGGCACAGATGACTTGGGCTATAAGCTGCTTTACTTCCTTTTCTGGAAATATGGTATGCTTCTTAACACTTATTAGAAATTCTCCTCTTTTTTTGTCTTTGTCAGAGAAAACTAAACTTAAAATTATAGCACAGGTACAAGGCCTATCTATAGGTGATTTTTTTTTTTTTTTTCATTTAAAGAAAAAATGTAATGCCAAACCATGAGCAGTGCTTGCTTCCTTCCTTCCTTCTTTTGTCTCTGACTTCCCTTCGGACCTCCTGCATCTTCTTCTGTACAGTTTCTAGTAAGATTCAGATATATTCATTTGCAGTACCTTTGGCTGTTAAGCAAATAGCACGCTGATATTTGAAATAGAAATGATCCCATCAATTGGAGGAGAGACTTTAATATAAAGGGAAAATAATGTATCAAGAACAAAAACCTTCTTATTCATTTTGCACCTTTGCATCTTAGCTAATGCCTGCCTCTCCTTCCCTCTCTGCAGTTCCTCCTATTCTCTCCCTCTTTCCTGGTGAGTTCAATCATTGAATGGCCAGGGGAACTGCTTTTATTTAAGCCTCACCTCCCCAGAAAAGCTTTCCCCAGATTCCCCATCACAGACTTCTGAACTCCTAGTGTTCTTTTGGTCTGTGCCTCTCATTCAGGACTTAGCTGTGCTGCCTTTCACCCCGGCTTATGTATTTGTCATGTTTATCTCTTACCTCTTATTTACATTGTAAGCTCCAGAAGGGAGACACCATTTCCTCTGCTTCTGGGCTTCTCCCTTACTTTGTACCTAGTTAGATGTTTGATAAAGATAACAGCAGCCTGTTGTGCCTACAGGGCCAGCGATAGCTGTTTTTTCTTTGAAGACCAGGAACTAAATTTGATTCTTAGCATTTCTTCAACTGCAGGGATTTTACTTTGTGTCAGCCAAGAGGCTTTCCTTACCTCCTTGTCTTCAATACTCTTGTGCATAAGCTTGCTTCTCAGAGAAGGTGGGTTCTACCTTGGAAGGAAATGAGTCGTTTCCTCCCATCAGGACAACTGCCACAGCATGGTGTCAACTCACTCTTGCCTTTCGTAAATTGAGTTTGTCAGTGCTCAGCGACACAGCTGAGTGAAATGTTGTGTGATGCGGGCTGTCTCCTGGGAGAGAGAAACTGGCATAAACCACATCCTAATGGGATCCAGAAACAAAGAAGCGTGAATGAAGTGTTAATTGCATTCATAAAGACATTAACAAAGGAATTAAAATGGCAGAAGCTTCCGTCCCCCACTCAAGATTCACAGAAAAATATGTTATCCAAAGAATGTTCCAACAATAATCATGAAAGTTTATTGCTTGCCCATTGGGGAAATAACTCTTGATACATATGAACTTTTCAAAGAACATTTTGTGTCCATTATTTTGAGTATATTAACTAACAGACAGTTTAATCCACCCTACCTCCAGTTCTTTGCTTGCTTTTGTATGATTTAAGTTTCCAAAAAATCCAGAGGCATTTTCAATGCTGCTTCATTAACCATAAGGATGTCTGTTAACAGTTTGAACCTAATCAATCCTACAGTTCTTATTAGAGCAAAATGCTCATTATCTGGGAGATTTTTTGCTTTTTGAAATAAAATTATAAGATTGGGGGTTTATTTTACAGTCCCTCTTGAATATTCCTGAGATGATCTGCAATGTGGGCAACCCGGGGCTCCCTCCCCAGCCCTGTGGCAGGGCCCCCAGCTGCTGACAGCAGGGCTAAGCTGGCAAAAGGTCAGGAGGCTGCCTTTCACTGAAGATGGATCACACAGATGAATATTGCGCCTGCTTAATGAAGTCAAGGCCATGGATTTGGGGCCTTTTATGGTTTTTCTTGTTTCACTCAATTTCACCTTCACAGACCACGCCACTAATCCCAGCCAATCATTTTGTAGATATGTGCAACTGGTGACTAAGGGACTAGATGAAAGTAAATGAATCTAAAAAACAGTGACCAGAAATCAGAAATATCTGTGCGTATAATGTGCGTATAACAAACTCAGAATTAAAAAAAAAAAAAAAAAAAGCGTGCAGAGTGTCTCATGTGATCCCTGCAGAAACTGTGAGATACATGGAGCTGACATTCCTACCCTCATCCTGCAGATAAGAAAGCTAAAACTAAGACATTAAGTAAAGTCTCAGGATTAAAATTCAGATTTTTTTTTTTATCATCTGACTGCTCTTTCTACTGTAGTCATCTAACCCTCCCAGGATCTCATTTAATTCTCACAAGAATCCTATGAAGTAAGACAGGCTGTATAAACAAGTGGGTCGATTTTTCCAGAGTCTTTTTTTTTTTTTTTTGAGATGGAGTCTCACTCTGTTGCCTAGGCTGGAGTGCAGTGGCGCAATCTCGGCTCACTGCAACCTCTGCCTCCCAGGTTCAAGCGATTCTCCTGCCTCAGCCTTCTGAGTAGCTGGGACTACAAGCGCACACCACTATGCCCAGCTAATTTTTGTATTTTTAGTAGAGACAGAGTTTCACCATGTTGGCCAGGATAGTCTTGGTCTCTTGACCTTGTGATCCGCCCCCTTTGGCCTCCCAAAGTGCTAGGATTACAGGTGTGAGCCACCATGCCTGGCCTCCAGGAGCCATATTAATGCAACTAGAGGAGCAGGTGCTCTCAAGCCCCTCCTTAGAATTCGGCTGAACCCCCTGGTTATCTAAAACGGTGTATTTTTCAGTCTTGTCTAAATCAATCATATTCATGGATGTGGCATCAACTCAATGGTGCATGTTTAAAAGTGATGAAATTCTAGTCAGTTGTATGTATCTGGGCTCATCAACACAGACTGGTGAGTGGAAGGGGGCTCAGAAGTGCACATTCAGCATCTTAGGAAAGCTCCTGCATAGTTATTAGAATCAGACCAATTGAGTCTCTGGTTGCTTCTAATTCTGGTGCAAACATTGGGAACATTTCCTCCCAGAAATGAGCTATACATAAAATTCAGGGTATATGCTGTTTTGTATTAGTTATGCTTAGTCTCATACACATTACCATACTCTCAAGAGGTGATTATTTCTTATTAGAACACATCATTTATAGTACTTGATTTCAGAATTTTCAAATAATAGCAAATTTAGCCCCAGTGTAGCCATGCCACCAAGTTGTTCAGAAGTCTCATTCAAACAGCGTTTTGAATTATCTACAGAATTTATTAATATTATTTGCATTTATTTTACTTATGTTTTTATAATTTTGTGTCCTAATTAGAAGGTCCTATTATGTGTTCCTAAGATAGAAGACTAATTAATCTTACCTATCTATGGCCAGGTGTGGGATGCAAGATGTATAATAAATGGAAAAAAAATCAAAGTGAGCAGTTGGCCAGTTATATATTCAATCTAGACAACTGAAGTTGAAGCCTTACTTTTTCATCAATAGCAGAAGGGTTGAAATTTCATTCATTATATTTATGTCAAAATTAAGAGAATTAATTCATGTGCCTAAGTCAGAACTGTGTCATTATCATAGGATGGTTATTTTCCATTTCCATTTATAAAATCAAAATGGATGAGGTTATTTTCTAGGACTGCACTGTCCATTATGGTAAGCTACTAGACATATGCGGCTATTTAAATTAAAATCATGTAATCAAATTAAATAAAATTAAAAATCCAGTTCCATATTTTAAATCCTCAATAGCCATGTGGTTAGTGGCTATTGTATTGGACCATGGAGATTTATAGAATATTTTTGTCACTGTAGAATGTTCTGTTGAACAGTGCTGTTCTAGAGCAAACAATTGGAATTCACACATACCACAGAAATACATTCTACATCCAATCATATAGTTGTTTGTAAAACACCATATACAAGTTAGTGACAGTGACTTGAAGCACCATCCTGCTGGGGCTTGGGCATCAAGGAAGGACGGTCTGCAGACTTCTCTCTGAGTGTGGACTGGTCCTGTATGTCATGGGAGAGGATGATGAGACAAATCTCTGGAGAAAGGGCAGGTGCAGATGAGCCATTTCCATTTTCCACTCCTGCAGCTCCTACAACCTCGAGTCCAGACCTGCCGCCAAGACGTGCTTGTACAGAAGCCCAAACCAAAGCACATTTTGGATTAATTCTCTGGCCGTAATTTCTTTGCAAAATCTATCTTGTGCCTTTGATTAAGGACTTTCTTTCATTTTTGCCATGAATTTTAATGAATCTGAACTTAACAGTATTTTCCACCAACCAGAACATTTAGCACAGGTATTGACCAAAAGAAATAAGGCTACAGACAAGCAAGAATCATAACAAAACTGAAAAATATAGTCCAGAGCTTCCCGCTGAACACTTCAAGTGAATGTCATTGGCTCATTCTCATTGACAATCAGCAAGTAAACATCCACAGACTAAAGTAAGGTCTCTTCCTACTCTGGGAAAGGTGGGACCGTTCTTCGGTATTTGTCATATTAGCCACTTTAAACTTGTAAAAACTGAAAAGTAATAAATCACCAATCATCTTCTGTTCTCCGATGTACTAGGACTCTGCTATATTGAGGCAGAATGTTTTCACAAGATTGCTCAAAGTCATTTGCAGCAAGCACATGAGATATACAACTCTCATTGCTTTTACCACATAATTCTTCAAAGCGGCCTTATTGGGCACGTTTTATTTTCTTGGTAGACTGTAAACCCCTTGAAACTTCTAATTATACATATTTGCATCCCAAAGTATCTTATACAGCAGGAGGTGCTCCGTACCTTGGTTCAACCTTATCAATATTCATTGAACAAATGAATGAATGAATGCATAAAGGAGATCCCTGGTAACAAATTTGTCTAGCCTAATTATGGTAAGTTTTGGCTGATAGGTATAGAAGAGTGGGGGGTGGGGGGAGAGGTGCAAAATTTGAGAAGAAACATAGATTGTGAGCTCATTGAAAAGGTATCATTTCAAAGTTTCCTTTGAATCTCCATAGGGATATGATGAAAGAGAAAATTTTTTTTTTTTTTTTTTTTTTTTTTTTTTTTTTTGAGGCAGAGTCTCGCTCTGTCGCCCGGACTGGAGTGCAGTGGCCGGATCTCAGCTCACTGCAAGCTCCGCCTGCCGGGTTTACGCCATTCTCCTGCCTCAGCCTCCCGGGTAGCTGGGACTACAGGCGCCCGCCACCTCACCCGGCTAGTTTTTGTATTTTTTTTAGTAGAGACGGGGTTTCACCGTGTTAGCCAGGATGGTCTCGATCTCCTGACCTCGTGATCCGCCCGTCTCGGCCTCCCAAAGAAAGAGAAAATATTTTTAAGGGCAACTGTGAATTTCAATTACTGGAGCAAAGGATCAGAGAAGAGTTGCATCCAATCTATTGTCTTTCAAAAGAATTTCTTTGCTGACATTCTGCCTGGAAGTAGGAAACATAAAAATATTGTATTAATTTGTAGTGTATAATTTTGTATTAATAGCCAAGTGTGAAAATAGGATGAAAATAGGATAAACATAATTGAACTGAAGCCCATATACTTTTTCACAAACTTGAATGAAAATGAATCCCAAAATGAAAGTGACCACTTTGTAATCCATCCTCATACTCAGATCACCCCGATAAGTCAGCATTCAACCCAATCTTCAATATTTCCAAGTAAAGAGAACCACAGGGGTATGTTAAAGGCCGTAAAAGGGAGTTTAAGCAAATATTTCT
Source organism: Trachypithecus francoisi (assembly GCF_009764315.1). NCBI lineage: Eukaryota > Metazoa > Chordata > Mammalia > Primates > Cercopithecidae > Trachypithecus > Trachypithecus francoisi. The sequence goes on along the minus strand of NW_022681470.1, from coordinate 105,988,740 downwards.
AACCTCTTTTGTGTTTTAACAATGCCAGTCACCAACTTAAGCAAGTTTTTTGATGCAACTTTCTAGGTCATGTATCTTTAAATCACCATGGCTCATATTTGTCTCTGTTCCAACTGTTTTCTGGTGTCTCTCTTGCTGAAATGGTTTCAATTAGAGCCTGGAAAGGGTTGATACAGAACTCTTGCACAGTGCTTGCCAACATGGGAATTGGTTTAAACACTGCTGTTTTTCATCCAGAAAAAAATTCTCCCTTCCCGCCCTTGAGTTAGAAGAGATTATTCTCAGACAGGCGTTTAGCTGATTTTTAATGTCAAAGAAACTTAATTTGCAAACTCGTTAGAAACTCTTTAGTAAAAGCCGCCTAGTAAAACAGATGATTAATATTGGTAAGCTCCTCATTTGCATATTAATTAGTCTCCATACTCAACTAATTAAAACTGCACTGCCTATTTGTGGACTTTCTTCTAGACTGCAGCCTTGTTTCTGTGAATAAGCCTGTATTTTAACTAAAATAAGGGTTAGTGATTATGACTGTACTTTTCTTAACATACCGATTTTTCCATCTGTGACACTTAGGACTCCTCAAGGTCCTAGAACCATCTTGAAACTACCTTTGCACAAATTATAACAGTGAGAAAACTGTGACATAGGAAAATTATGACAGCAAAAGAAATCTGTCTCAACCTACTCCATCTTGTTTTTAACATCCATGCTGTCCTTGTTCATTCCAGGGCATAGGCCAGGCTAACCATAAAAGGAATTTCGTTTATAGTTTAACTTTGAAACAAAGATGGTAATAGTCCCTTCCCAAAACAAACCCTCTTTTTTCCTGGGAACCAGACCACCTTTGTAAAACTAACAAATTAGCCACAAGATTAGAAATTATGGCTCAGGAGTCATGCAGCCAGAGGCCACAAGATTCTAAACTTCCTGATATGCTTTGTATCTCTGTTTCCACCCAAATCTCCTGTCAAATTGTAATCCCCAGTGTTGGAGGTGAAGCTTGGTGGAAGGTGATTGGATCATGGGGGTGGATTTCTCATGAATGATTTAGCACGATCTCCCTTGGTGCTGTTCTTATGACGGTGAGTCTCGTGAGATGTGGTTGTTTAAAAGTGTGTGTTACCTCCCCCTACTCATACCCCCATTCTCTTGCTCCTGCTTCTGCCATATTAGATGCCTGGTCCCCTTTTGCCCTTCAGCCATGATTGTGAGCTTTCTGAGGCCTCCCCAAAAGCAGAAACCATAATGCTTCCTGTACAGCCTGCAGAACCATGAGCCAATTAAATCTCTTTTCTTTATAAATTACCCAGTCTCAGGTATTTCTTTAAAGCAATGCAAGAACAGACTAACATACTCCACAACTGCTCCAACAAATAACATCACTATTGTAAAACCTAAGACTGGTGTTTGAGATATTTTTCAGACCCTGCATTTTGATGAACAAACTGGCACCACCCAGACTGGTAAACTGGCCCAACTAGTTCTGCCATCCCACCCATAAACTGAAGACAGCAAGAAGAACCTGCTTCGATGCCTCTATGAAGAATCTGCTTCAGCCCCCACCCAACCAAAGCATTCGTCTGCTCCCTAGCCCCCCGCCCACCACATTACCCTTAAAAAACCCTAGTCTTCAAATTTTTTGGGAGACCGATTTAAGTAACAAAACTCTGGTTTTCTGTTTAGCCAGCTTTGCATTTATTAAGCTATTTCTCTATTGTAATAATGCTGTCTTAGTAAATTGGCTCTCTCTGTGCAACAGGCAGGAACAACTGTGAGGGCAGTTACAATCGCTAAGCAGCCATTTTATTGGGCCAAATCACTTTTGTCCCAGTATAGCCATATGTTGCTTAATGACGTGAATACGTTTTGTGAAATGCATCATTAGGTGACTTTGTCATTGTGTGACATCATACAGTGTGCTTATACAAACCTAGATGGCACAGCCTACTATACACCTAGGCTATACAGTTTAGCTCATTCCTCCTGGGTTACAAACCTGTACAGTATGTTACAGCACTGACTACTGCAGGCGATTGTAACACAATGGTAAGTATTTGTGTATCTAAAAGTATCTAAATATAGAAAAAGTGCAGTAAAAATACAGCATTATAATCTTATGGGACCACCATGAGCGCTGTGGTCTGTTGGTGACTGAAACCATATTGTGCAGCACATGACCGTATTTGTGAGCTTCTTCAGGTTTTGATGGGAAGAAAACAGTTGGATGACACAGTGACTGGCAATAATTAAAGTGAAAAGGTACCAAATTGTATCTTAATATTTGATGTTTTTAAGTCTTGTTCTAGGCCGGGTGCAGTGGTTCACACCTGTAATCCCAGCACTTTTGGAGGCCGAGGTGGGCGGATTACCTGAGGTCGGGAGCTTGAGACCAGCTTGACCAACATGGAGAAACCCCGTCTCTACTAATAATAAAAAAATTAGCCAGGTATGGTGGCGCATGCCTGTAATCCCAGCTACTCGGGAGGCTGAGGCATGAGAATCGCTTGAACCCAGGAGGCGGAGGTTGCGGTGAGCCAAGATCACGCCATTGCACTCCAGCCTGGGCAACAAGAGCGAAACTCCATCTCAAAAAAAAAAAAAAAAAAAAATAAATAAATAAATAAATAAATAAATAAGGTAAATCTTGCTATGTAAATGAATATACCTTTCTAGTATAATTTTTTATATTTAAACTTAGCTACTTTAACATTATTTAATCATTATTTTACTATTTAAGTTTTAGTAAAGAATTATTGGGTGGGAAAGCAGGCTAATTTATTGTTAAAAATTATGCTTGCAGAAAACCTAGTGGTTTGGATCACAAGACCCTAGCTTTTATTGATGAGAATGAATTTCCACTATAGACAAAACAAAACCAACTAAATAAACAAAAATAAAAATACCTATGAAAGGCCAGGCACGGTGGTTCACGCCTGTAATCCCAGTCCTTTGGGAGGCCGAGGCAGGCAGATCACGAGGTCAGGAGTTCGAGACCAGCCTGGCCAACATGACAAAATCCCATCTCTACTAAAAATACAAAAATTAGCCGGGCATGGTGGCGGGCATCTGTAGTCCCAGCTACTTGGGAGGCTGAGGCAGGAGAATCGCTTGAACCTGGGAGGCGAAGGTTGCAGTGAGCCAAGATCCCACCACTGCACTCTAGCCCGGGTGACAGAGCGAGACTCTGTCTCAAAAAAACAAAACAAAACAAAACAAAACACCAGCTATGGAAAGAAACAACCTTTATGTACAGAGTTGTCAAATGAGATTCAGGAGCAATTATATCAGTCCAATAATTGAGTGACATTGACCAAATTGCTGAATTTCTCTTTCCTGTGTTACAACAGAAAATAAATATGCACAGAATATCGACATCAGGCATTTTCCTGTGACACCGTCTCCCCAAATTGAGTAAGGTGTCACTGTTAGATTCTTCCATAGCCCCCGTGTTTACTCTTCTCATAGCCTGTACCTCATGGTACTATAGTCATATCTTTATTTGTTCCTACTCTTTATTGGATGCTTCTTCCCAGCACAGTCTCTGTCTTGTCTATCATTATATCTCCCAGTGCTTAGCATTATCACAGGCATTATATATCCCAGTGCCTGTGATATTTAAATAATTGCCAAATAAATAAATGAATAAACAAATATATTAGTACATGGATAAAAAATAAATAAGGCATGCGTTTTAATTATTTATGATTGTATGACAAAAAGCTCCAAAACTTAGAGACTAATAACAATAATTTACTATTTCTCATGATTCTGTGAGTTGCCTGGAAAGCTCTTCTCCTGTTTCACCTGAGCTCACTTATGGTACTGTATTCAGTTGGGGGATTTCCCAGGGGTTGAGCTCAGTTGAGACAGCTGAGGATCTGGACCTTTCTCTCCATATGTCCTTCATCTTCAGGTTGGCTCCTTGGACTTCTTAACGTGGTGAGAGCAATGTGCCAATGTGCAGACACTGAACTTACATCATGTTTGCTGACGTCCCTTAGGCCAAAGCAAATCATTCAGCCAAGCCTAGAATAAATGTGGGAAGAAATTACACATGGGCATGAATACTGTATTTGGGAGACCCTGAGTGTAATAATGAACCACAAATGTCTCTACCTTAAGAGATTTCTTAATTCAGGGGTGTTCAGTCGTTTGGCTTCCTTGGGCCACATTAGCATTGTCTTGGGTCACACATAAAATACACTAATACAATAGCTGATGAGCTTTAAAAAAATCACAAAAAAGGCCGGGCGCTGTGGCTCATGCCTGTAATCCCAGCTCTTTGAGAGATGGAGGTGGGCAGATCACGAGGTCAAGAGATTGAGACCATCCTGGCCAACATGGCGGAAACCCACCTCAACTAAACATAAAAAATTAGCTGGACGTGGTGGCGCGCCTGTAGTCCTAGCTACTCAGGAGGCTGAGGCCGGAGAATCACTTGAACCCGGGAGGCAGAGGTTGTAGTGAGCCGAGATTGCACCACTGCACTCCAGCCTGGGTGATAGAGTGAGACTCCGTCTTTTTTTTTTTTTTTTTTTTTTGAGACGGAGTCTCGCTCTGTGGCCCAGGCTGGAGTGCAGTGGCCGGATCTCAGCTCACTGCAACCTCCGCCTCCCGGGTTCACGCCATTCTCCTGCCTCAGCCTCCTGAGTAGCTGGGACTACAGGCGCCCACCACCTCGCCCGGCTAGTTTTTTGTATTTTTTAGTAGAGACGGGGTTTCACCATGTTAGCCAGGATGGTCTGGATCTCCTGACCTCGTGATCCGCCCGCCTCGGCCTCCCAAAGTGCTGGGATTACAGGCTTGAGCCACCGCGCCCGGCCGTGAGACTCCGTCTTAAAAAAAAAAAAAAAAAAAAAAAAAAAAAAATCACAAAAAAACCTCATAATGTTTGAAGAAAGTTTACTGATTTGTGTTGGGCCACATTCAAAGCCATCCTAGGCCACATGTGGCTCACAGACTGCGGGCTGGATAAGCTTGTCCTAATCAAAGCAGATGAGTAAGTATACAGCTAACGTTCTGTAATAAATGTTATGCCAGAGATAACAACAAACTGCTTAGGATATAGGTATAGACAGCATTAGAGCCAGGAGGTCTTATTTTGAACCTCTCTCCTTTTATTAATTGCTGTGTGACCTTAGCTAAGTTACTTAATCTGTCAAAATAGTGGCTTTATAATTCTAAAAATAGGTATAAGGCCTACTTGGTATTTGTCACAACTTCCTTCCAATATGACATACTGTTCTACAGAGGCTTGAAAAGCTAAAACCTGTATTAATCAGACTCCTTTGCAGCTAAAGCTCTTGACGTGACTTAGATCAAGCAATTAAATATGTACTATGAGAACTGACTTTGAAACTGAATCAAATGGGAAAATATGAAGCGGCTTGAAGGGCAGTGAAGGGCATCAACTTTTGCTGGAAGGATCTAGCAGCTGTAGCATAACTCAGAGGCCAACAGTGCTGGTGATGGAGTCATGTTCCAGTTACATGGCGTTTGACATCACAATCTATGAATCTGCAGTAGGCATGGCACCTTCTGGACGCCTAGTGTTCCACCTGTAGTAGAGAGAGCAGTCCCCTGGGCAGGCTAATTCTTTTTTTTTTTTTTTTTTTTTTTTTGAGATGGAGTTTTGCTCTTGTGGCCCAGGCTGGAGTGCAATGGCACCATCTCGGTTCACCACAGCCTCCGCCTCCCAGGTTCAAGTGATTCTTCTGCCTCAGCCTCCCGAGTAGCTGGGATTACAGGTGCCTGACACCACGCACAGCTAATTTTGTATTTTTAGTAGAGACTGGGTTTTGCCATGTCGGTCAGGCTGGTCTCAAACCTCAGGTGATCCGCCTGCCTCCGCCTACCAAAGTGCTGGGATTACAGGCGTGAGCCACCACGCCTGGTCCCTGGGCAGGCTAGTTCTATGGTAGTGAACTGGGAGCCATTCCTGGAGGTCTTGTCTAAAGCTGCTTCATTTAGACCTTTCAGCGCTTTTGTAGGCATCAAATTCCTTTTCTGCTTAAGGTGCCGAGAGTAGTTTCTGCTTTCTGGACTCAGCCCTTATGGACAGGTTGCTTTCCAATATTGTTGTGAAGTTTACTAGAGACACTTTATGTAAAATTGATTCATGCTTGGGAAGTGCTTATTTAGCAAATACTAATGTTCCTTCTCTTATAATCTTTATATACAAAATAACAGATGAAACCTCCAGATGTTTTTAAAGATTCTGACATTCTCTTAGTGTTTAGTTGGCATGCAAACACAATCTTTAAACAAAAACTTCCAGTCACACTAATATACAAACATGGAAATAGATTCAGAGATGCAAAATACATCCTATTCTTAATCACCTTTTAACAAAGACTATGATCATGTTTTAAGATTAAGTGCCTGATCTTAACCTTGGGCAAAGCATTTTACTGCCTCAATTTCTTCATTAAGGGCCTCAGTGTCCTCATTTATCAAGTAAAGGAGTTGGATTTACATAATTTCTAAGACTTCTTCCTTCCTTCCCTGCTTCAAAACTGTGTGTTCTTTAAAGCACTAAGCAATTACCTCCCACTGCTGGCCTACATATATGCAGTCAAAGTTTATCACTGGTTTCTAGGCTTTGCTAGAGGTCTGAAATTGCATAAAAAGAGTTGACCCAGTGTCTTTATGAACTTGTTAGTTCTCAAGTAAGCTAGGATAACCACTCCCTCTCATAAATCATGTTTTAGCTCTTTTATCGATAATAATATATTTTCCTGACCAAACGAATATGGATCCAACACTCCTAAACATAATTCCTCTCCCCCTTCTAACACTTAAGCAAGCACTGTCATCATTATCACTGATAACCTTTAGTACACAATTGCTATCTGCTGAGCCCTTATATTTTCTTGTTTGCATGACTTATTGCCAATTTAACTTCCACAACACCCCGTACACTTTTTTGATATGATGAGACTAAGGCTGAAAGCAGTAAAGCAAGTTATCCAAGGTCACAGAATTACCAAGTGGCAGAGTTAGATCTTGACTAGGTTTATTTGAACTGAAAGTTTCTTAACAACTACGTTAGATGACTTCTTAATAACAATACTAAGTAGTAGTAGTATTGAAAATAGTATTATTTTAGCTAACCTTTATTGAGTGCTTACTATATGCCAAGTACTCTGCTGACTTATTCATATCTGAATTCTTGTAATCTATAGCTTAAACCCTATTATAACCTCCATTTTATAAATGAAAAAAATTGAAGCTTGTTAATTTTAAGTGTGTCTTTTTTTTTTTTCTTTTTTTTTGAGACAGGGTCTCACCCTGTTATCCAGGCTGGAGTACAGTGGCAGGGTCCCGGCTCACTGCAATCTCTGTCCTCTGCCTCCCAGACTCAAGCATCCTCCCACCTCGGCCTCCCAACTAGCTAGGACTACAGGGGTGCACCACCATGCCTGGCTAATTTTTGTATATTTTTTGGTATAAGCAAGGTTTCAACATGTTGTCCAGGCTTCAAACTAACAGGCTCAAGTCATACACCCACCTCAGTCTCCCAAAGTGCTGGGATTACAGGCATGAACCACTGAGCCTGGCCTAAGTGTGTCTTGACCAAAATTATTCAGCTCCACTAGTGGAGCTGGACTGTGAACCTCAGCAGTATGTAAACTACAGTGTGTTCACCTGCCATGCCTTGTTGCCTCCTGTCTCCTTATAGTGATGATATTGAAGGAAAAATCTTGACTCTGCTTTAATTTATGGACAAAGTAATTTGTTTGCATATTTAAAAGCTGTATAAGTAACAAAGTACTTATGGCACTCCCCCACAATTGATTCTGCCCATGAGTGTGCCACCACACCACGCCTGAGAACCACTCACACAGAGACTAATGAGTACACATAGAGGGAAAGAATGTGTAGGTAAGAAAAGCCATGCTATGAAGCCGGTTGCAGTGGCTCACGCCTGTAATCCCACCACTTTGGAAGGCTGAGGTGGGCGGATCACTTGAGGCCAGGAGTTTGAGACCAGGCTGGCCAACATGGTAAAACCCCTTCTCTACTAAAAATAAAACCAGATGTGGTGGTGTGCCCCTATAGTCCCAGCTATTCTGAATTCTGAAGGTCGAGGTATAAGAATCACTTGAGCCCAGGAGATGGAGGTTGTAGTGAGCCAACCTGTGTAGATTGTGCCACTGCACTCCAGCCTGGGTGACAGAGTGGAACTGTCTCAAAAAGAAAAAGAAAAAAAGAAAATCTTTGGTATGAACACACACTCCCCTTCTTCTTTCTTCTTTTTTTTTTTTGTGTGTGTGTGAAGACCATAACAACCTTTTTAATTAATCAATTTGTTTATTTTTAAGCTACTTCTGAATAACATAACAACCTTTATTATTTTCCTGCTAGAGCTACAGAATTTCTGATCCTATTTCTATTAGGGTGGCAGTGATTATGGGAAACCACTTTATATATCCCTTTTAAACATAACTTACTATCTTTTTTTTTTTTTTTTTTTTTGCGATGGAGTCTTGCTCTGTGGCCCAGGCTGGCGTGCAGTGGCACAATTTCGGCTCACTGCAACCTTCGCCTCCCGGGTTCAAGCAAATCTCTGCCTCAGCCTCCCAAGTAGCTGGGATTACAGGCGTCTGCCAGTAGGCCCGGCTAATTTTTGTATTTTTAGTAGAGATGGGGTTTCACCATTTTGGCCAGGCTGGTCCTGAACTCCTGACCTCGTGATCCACCCGCCTCAGCCTCCCAAAATACTGGGATTACAGGCCTGAGCTACCGCATCTGGCCCTTAAACATAACTTTCCATGTTGTATAGACGTTAGTTTATAATTTATGGGTTTTTTTGGAAAAAAATAGCCTTTTAAAAATCTGAATCAGTCTTATAAATGAACTAGATGCCTATTAGATTTAATAAGAAAAAAAGTATAAATCTAAGCAATTAATTATTAAGCACCTAACAGCCAAATACAGCACCTGTGGGCAGAGAGGCCCTCTCCTTTGAGGAGGTGAAAACTAATTGCAGTAGCAGACATGCTGAGAAGTCACACTGGGAGGCATGGAGTGCACATAGCAGTTGTCATTTTCCATTTGCTGAGCCACATTAAAAGGAAAGGTAGAGATCTAAGGAAAAGGTATTTAAAACACCTTGGGAAATTTATTTAATAACCAAGCATGATAAAAAGATGGGTGATAATGAAAGCCAGGGCCGGGCGCGGTGGCTCAAGCCTGTAATCCCAGCACTTTGGGAGGCCGAGACGGGCGGATCACGAGGTCAGGAGATCGAGACCATCCTGGCTAACACGGTGAAACCCCGTCTCTACTAAAAATACAAAAAAACTAGCGGGCGAGGTGGCGGGCGCCTGTAGTCCCAGCTACTCGGGAGGCTGAGGCAGGAGAATGGCGTAAACCCGGGAGGCGGAGCTTGCAGTGAGCTGAGATCTGGCCACTGCACTCCAGTCCGGGCGACAGAGCGAGACTCTGCCTCAAAAAAAAAAAAAAAAAAAAAAAAAATGATAATGAAAGCCAGTAAGAAAAGTGGTAAGGGGATATTTAATCTGGGTTTCAGGAACTCTGAGCCTTGAGGCTTTTAATCTCTGAAAGGTCACAGGTGTAGCACACAGTAGGTGCTCAAACATCATTAAAATAACCAGCTAATGGATGAATGGATGGATGGCTTTTTCCCCTAAGTTTAAGAAAAGAGGAAGTTTGATATTTGTAAATATTATTGAAGATAGTACCTATCATAGACTAAATGTTTATGTTACCCCCAAACTCAGATGTTGAATCCCTAGCCCTCAGTGTGATGGTCTTTGAAGATGGGGCCTGTGGAAGATATTTAGGATTAGATGAGGTTATCAGGGTGGGGCCCTGCTCCGATGGAAGTAGGGCCATTATAAGAAGAGACACAAGAGAGTTTGTTCTGTCTCTTATTCTATGCATACAAACTGAGGAAGAGCCATGTGAGGACACAGCAAGTCAGATGGAGAGCCCATGCCAGGAACTGAATAGGCTAGCGCCTTGATCTTGTACTTCCCAGTCTCCAGAACTGTTAGAAATTAATTTCTCAGCCTGGCCAACATGGCGAAACCCCATCTCCACTAAAAGTACAAAAATTAGCCGGGCACAGTGGTGGGTGCCTATAATCCCAGCTACTCAGGAGGCTGAGGCAGGAGAATTGCTTGAACCTGGGAGGCGGAGATTGCAGTGAGCCGAGATAGCACCACTGCACTCCAGCCTGGGCAGCAAGAGTAAGACTCTGTCTCAAAAAAAAAAAAAAAATTAATTTCTGTTGTTTAAACCACTCAGTCTGTGGTATTTTGTTATGGCAGCCCACACAGGCTAAGATTATACCTATACCTAAGTCTTCACATATCTTTAAAGCTCGTGCTACTTGGGTACACGTATAGTTATAGAATAGTACATAAATTATACATTGTAAATATACACACATATAAATATTGGTCATTTTAATTTCTAAAAAATAGTTACTTTTGAATGTAAAATAACTTACCAATTGAATGAAAATTGTACTATTTCCTATGACTTAGAGGACTACATCCAAGAAGCAGTTGGAATTCAAATCATGGGGCCATACCTAGGGCCCCTCAGTTAATGTGGTGCTATAATATCCAACCTGTAAGCAGCATATCAAGGGAGGAATCCAGGTCTCTTGAGTATAGGCGAGGCACAAACCCATACTTCATAGTGCACTTTCATTTGTCTCTCTCTTTATTTTTTCCTTGGGACACATAATGATAGAAAACTAATCAGAGGCTAGTGGCCATGACCTGGGGTGTGCTAGATGCAATATCGGGGAGCCGTAAGGGCTTTCAGTGGAGATTCAAAGTCCTTGGGGACTGTTTCTGGGGACAGGGCCTTGCTGGCAACTTCAGAGCTGGATTTCTCTCTCATAGTAAATACAAATCAACCCTAAGCATCGGATAGACAGAGTGCTAATTAAGTCCCTAGTTATGAGAGCTCTTGCTTTATGCGTGAGAACAGGAGCAGTTCCTTCCTTGGGTTTACATAGCCAAGAGCTGATAGCTTTTTAAAAATTTGTCATAAAGGTGAATATCTCCCTGAGAGCATGGTATGATAAGAGTACCAAAATCATAGAGACAAGGTTAGAGCCCATCTCTGTTTCTTATTAACTATGATCCTTAAAATGTTGTTATAGTTTACTGAGACTTTTTGCTTCTCTGCAAAATGGGGCTAATAATGGAGCTAATAATTTCTGCTCTACCTGCCTCAGCAGGTTAATCTCAGAAACAAGTGAGGAACATTTGGGCATAAGAAAACCTTTTAGGAATATAATTATAATTCTTTACACGAGCAGTTGGCAAACTCTGGCCCACAGGTCAAATTTGTCTCACTGCATGTTTTTGTATGGTCTACAAGCTAAGAATAGTTTTCACATTTTTAAATGGTTGAGAAGAAGGATATATTATGATGTGAAAATTATACAAAATTCAAATTTCAGTGTCCAAATGAATGAGTATAAATGTTCACTTGTTTACATATTATCTATAGCTTATCTTATATCTTAACACTACCATGTTAAAGTTGAGTATGGCCCATAAAATATTTTCAGTCTGGCCTTTTACAGAAAATATTTGTCAAGCCCTGCTTTACATAAGTGTGTAAATCAAGGTTTTTCAGAGAAATAGAACCAGCAGGAGATATACATTAGGCTGTTCTTGCATTACTATAAAAAATACGTGAGGCTGGGCAATTTATAAAGAAAAGAGGTTTAATTGGGTCACAGTTCTGCAGGTTTTACAGGAAGCATGGTGCTGATGTCTGCTCAGCTTCTCATGAAGCCTGAGGGAGCTTTCAATCATGGAAGAAGGCGAAGGGGGAACAGGCACACCGCATGGCAAAGGCAGGAGCAAGTGAGAGGGTGTGAGGAGGTGCCACACACTTTTAAATGACCAGGTCTTGTGAGAACTTGCTATCTCGAAGGCAGCACCAAACCATGAGGGATCCATCCCCATGACCTAAACACCTCCCACCAGGCCCCACCTCCAGCACTGGGGAATCACAATTCAACATGAGATTTGAGTGAGACGAATACCCAAACTATATCAAGGTATATCTCTATATATTCCCAGTATAAGATACACACACACACACACACACACACACACACACGAGGAGAGAGAGAGATTATGGGAATCTGTTCATGCTATTATGGAGGCCAAGAAGTCCCATGATCTACCATTTCTAGGATGGTGGTATAATTTAGTCCAGGACTGAAGGCCCAAGAACCAAGAGCGCAGATGTCCAAGGGCTGAAGATAGATGTACCAATTCAGAAAGAGAGATAATCAATCCTTCCTTCACCTTTTTGTGCTATTTGGGCCCTCAGTGAATTGGGTGATGCCTACTCATATTGGTGAGGACAGATCTTCTTTACTCAGTCATCTGAGTAAATGTTTCTGTCTCCCAAGGCTAGTTCAATAGGTTCATGAATAACCATCACGGGCCCCAGTGATAGAGCAAGTATATTCATAGGCTTACCATCATGGACTTTGCTTCTGTCCTTGGGGAAGAGGTGCTATTGTCACTGGCTATCGGCACTTCTGAGCGACCAACTTGTTCTCAGTGTCAACTAATCCTGGGGTTTGAATATGTAACCATATTCCCTAGGCACCCAGCCAGTCCTCAGTAACACTGGACTCCTACTGCAAGTGGGAAGGCAGCAGTCCATTCTCTCTAGAACAAATCTATGTCCTGGGCTCAGAGTTGCCGTCCCTGTTCACCATGCTTCATGATTCTGCCCTCATGATCTGTAGAAGCAACGGATGCCGAGGACACCAACAGGCGTCCCACCAGCCTGGTTCTGGCCAAAGAGCTGACTGCTCTCTGAAAGAAGTAAGGCAATAAATGGAATTTACAGGACTTGTTCCTCATCATTCGAAGCTGCTGGCCTTACAGAACAGTAATGACAATTCACATTTACACGCTGGGCACTCCTCTAAGAACTTCCCATGTGACAACTTATTTAACCTGGATCCCTGTTCCTTAAACCCACTACACTTTTTGAAACTCTCTTTCTCATCAACCTTTAAAAAGGAAACTTGTGAACTAATTTGTGTTTCATCTGTTTAGTTTTCCTTCATTCTTCCTCCTGTGACCTAACTAATCCAACAACTAGAACCAAGAGAAAAGTGAAATAGAAAGCAAGCCTGGATAATCCACAAACATAAAAACCAGACATTGAAGGGTAAAACTTGATTATTTTGTGCTAAACCCGAGGTTTTGATAACCCCTCTGCTCCCCTCTGTGGATAAAGGCAGAATTGAGAGGATTTTTCATTCTATAAAATCCAAAAGCAGAAGCAAAATGAAATTCTTTTCTATGACTTTTTTTCATGACTATGAAATGAAAACATCAGTGTACTTCCTGATAAAAAATGTGGTTTTTTTTTTTCCTGATTCAACAGCCTCCCCCTCTTAAGTCTAAGGTGTTCTAAACACACACCTGGATCTCACCTCTAAAATGGCAGGCAGATGGTTTGAGAGGGAAAAGCCAGAGGGGGCAGTCGTTTTTGCATAGGTTAGCTAAAAGACCAACACCCCTCCTCCACATGAATCTACTTCACACCAAAGTAAAGAAAGGGAGGGCCTCTCTCCCTTTGTGACCCAATGATAATAATCCCCTATAGCAGCTGAAGAGTTGATGGAGGCTCTGAGAGTAGTTTCATCTCAGGCTGTTTGGCTTTCAAAGCTCCGTCCACCAACCTGCAGAGAAGGGTCTCCTGGATTCCTCTGTTTTTGTCTCCTATTTGCTATTTTCCCTTGCTCAGCATTGCACAGAATATAGGTTAGTAATGAAGAAACTGTGGTGCAAAGCTTACGCCTCTGGACTCTAGAGACAAACCTCTAGGGTTCAAACCTTGCCTGCGCCACTTACAAATAGATTGATCTCTCTGAGCTTCAGTTTCCTCATCTGTAAAAATGCGGATATTATTACTTTCTACCTCTAGGACTAAGCGGGGTACTATTTGTAAGAGGTCTAGGATAATATCTAGTACATAGTGCACCATAGTAAGTGCTTGCAAAATCAACAAACCTGCTCCAAGGAAAGGAGAATCCTCTACAAAAGAAGACCCAGGCTGGTGGAAATAGAGCTTTCTTTGAAAAGAAATGAATTGTGCTTCTTGCTATAGTGATTTGTTTTCTTTGCAGTAAATTTCCATTTCATAATTAATCTCTCTACGCCACTGAATATTCTAAAGCAAGAGGGTATTTCAAACAATAGGTAATGTGGTTTTGGAAAAAAGAAAAATTAAAACCAGGGCCGGGCGCGGTGGCTCAAGCCTGTAATCCCAGCACTTTGGGAGGCCGAGACGGGCGGATCACGAGGTCAGGAGATCGAGACCATCCTGGCTAGCACGGTGAAACCCCGCCTCTACTAAAAAAAAAATACAAAAAATTAGCCGGGCGAGATGGCGGGCGCCTGTAGTCCCAGCTACTCGGGAGGCTGAGGCAGGAGAATGGCGTAAACCCGGGAGGCGGAGCTTGCAGTGAGCTGAGATCCGGCCACTGCACTCCAGCCTGGGCGACAGAGCGAGACTCCGTCTCAAAAAAAAAAAAAAAAAAAAAATTAAAACCAGAAATGTACTGTTTAAATATAGTTTAATTAACTGGCAATTTTGGGCATGGAAATCAGCAAAAATAAAAGAGAATGAAAGAGTTCAAGGTAGTTGTGCCAAAAGACCTGGGCTGAATTCCAGCTCTGCAGCCTTTTAACTATTTTACCTCTGGCAAGGCCCTTACTGCCCACCCTGAGCTTCAGTATCTGCAAAACGGGGACACTTGTACCTATCCAAGGAGGTCCTGAGGATGAAGTAAGATAACCTGGTACAGTAGGGGCTACAGGCTATGCATTCAATGACTCAACAAGTGTTAGAATTTACATTTGAAAACAGTTCCACCAAGCTCCTACACAGAGTCCTTCAGAGTTTGGCTGAGGACCCAACAACCTCTTTAGGCACACTTCTACCAAGCTGGGTCATCTGGTTTCCCACAACTGGCTGAGATGATGGGCAGTTCAAGAACACTTTAAGGAAAAACACACCGACTAGCAAGTGATAAAGGGGACAGGACTAAAAGAGACAATAATTACATAAAGAAAGAGAAGGTAGAACATTTTGTAAAAATAAGACAAAACAAATCCAAAGTTTAATAGTTTGGGGTCTTTCAATGTAGACCATGCTCTCCTCTGAAGGACTACTACATCACAGCCCAGTGCAATGATTGGCATTCACATGATCCCAAGCCTCTTGGGCACTAAGATATCATTCAGACTCAAGTCTGAGGTAGGGTGGAATGTGCTTGCACCTCAGGAGAAAGGGACTTGGAGGAAAGCACCAGACTATCTCAGGTTATTTGGAAATGAACTTCAAGAAGACTAGCAGCGAAAGAGAGGCTGCTTGAGGTCCCAGCTTCTTACAAGATCTTCAGAGATTTGAAGGGCCTGGAAGGATACAGTTGTACTGACTATACAGAGGAAGAAACATTTGCAACCCAGCTGAGGTGTGCTCCTAGCTACTGGAGGACAAGTTGAAACTGTTTCCCTTTGAAGAAGAAAAGAAGGTAAGTAATAGAAAGGGCTAGGTAGAAACATTTTTATTAACAATGTTTAGATTTTATTTGTTGAACAGATGCACTGTGGTGCACTGAAGGTACTAAACTCAGCTCAACTCCTGAACAGATCAGACCACCTTCTTGCAGGGACATGCAGTACAGAAGGTAGGCAGCCCCTCAGCATGGGGGATTCAGAGCTTGGCTGTGGAAGCCAGGTGCCTGGGTTCAAACTCAACTCTGACTCTTACTGTTTGCATGACCCCCAGCTTAATCTAACTTAATCTCTTCTATGTAAAAGAAACACCTTACAGCATTGTTGTGAGGATAATTGTGTTAATACACATGAGCCACTTAGAAGACTGCCTGGCACACTGCAGTATTTCCACCAGTGTTAGCTATTGTCAAATACATTCCTCACATCTGTTTTATCTTCTTGCGCTTCTAGGATTAGACGATTGGGTTGCCTCAAGTCCACTCACTACAATGCTGTGATGAATACTTTCATGCATTCATTTAACATGCATTTTATACAGGCTGTGTGCAGTAGCTCACACCTGTAATCTCAGCACTTTGGGAGGCTGAGGAGGGTGGATTACTTGAGTTTGAGACCAGCCTGGCCAACATGGTGAAACCCTGTCTCTACTAAAAAGACAAAAATTAGCTGGGCATGGTGGTGGGTGTCTGTAATCCCAGCTACTTGGGAGGCTGAGGCAAGAGAATTGCTTGAACCTGGGAGGCAGAGGTTGCAGTGAGCTGAGATGGCACCATTGCACTCCAGCCTGAGCAACAGAGTGAGACTCTGTATCAAAAAAAAAATAATAAATAAATAAATAAGGACATTTTATTCAGTGCTTAATATTTGCTGGACAATGTTTCTTTCAGTCCTGTGCAAAAGAGTTTACCCAAGGCTTATGCCCAGGAATGGGTTGTTTACTCACCATAGACTGGCTACCTGCTCACAAATTTACACGTGTGCTAGCAGCTCTTGTTTCCCCAAATGTTTATCAACACTCAGTGTTATTAGACTTTAAAATTTTTGCCAATCTAGGCTGGGCATGGTAGCTCATGCCTATAACCCTAGCACTTTGGGAGGCTGAGGAAGACTTGATTTTAGGAGTTTGAGACCAGCCTAGCCAACATGGAGAAACACCATCTCTACTAAAAATATAAAAATTAGCTGGGCATGGTGGTGCACACATATAATTACGGCTACTCAGGAGGCTGAGGCACAAGAATCGCTTGAGCCTGGGAGGTGGAGATTGCAGGGAGCCAAGATTGCATCACTGTACTCCAGCCTCGGTGACAGACCAAGACTCTGTCTCAAAAAAAAAAAAAAAAAATTGGGAATCTGATTGGTGAAAAGTGGTATCTCAATTCTCAAGTCTGTTGAAAGATTGAGCATGTCTTCATATCATTAGTTATTCCAATATCCTCATCTAAGAAGTGCCAATATGTCTATTTTATTGCTTATATGTTATTTTTCTATGGAATTTCCTGACTTCTTGTTGTTTTTTATTTAAAGTTGTTTTGTATATATCTTAGATATATAGCACTTGTTAGTGTTAGATATTAGGATATTGGGAATATCTTCTCCCAATTTACCACCTTTTTACTTTAATTAATTTATTTATTTTCTGTTTGTGACTTTGGAGATGCCACAAGAGGCTTTTTGTTTTGTTTTGCTTTTTGGTAGACATAGAGTCTTGCCATATTGCCCAGGCTCATCTCAAACACCTGACCTCAAGCAGGCCTCCCATCTTGGCCTCCCAAAGCACTGAGATTACAGGCATGAGACACCATGTCCAGCCCACTTTATCACTTTTTATTACCAACGTTTAGATTTTTCTTATTTAACAGAAATCCTGTGATGCACTGAAGGTACCAAACTCAGTTAAACACCTGACCAGATTGATTTGAATCTCCTTATTGATAAAAAGAAGCATACCTATTTTTGGACATAAATGTTATTTATCTCAGTCTCCACTGTTCTTCTACATACAATGTCTAGCATTCTTTCAAAAATTATAAGACAGAAAAATCAAGGGGAAGACATAAAACAATCAAAGATCTGATTCAGATATGACTCAGATGTTTAAACTATCAGGCAGGAACTTTAAATAACTATGAGTAGCATGCTAAAAGTTCTGCTTGGCTGAAGAGCAAGAAGTGTTGAGAGATTTCAGCAGAGAGATGGAAACCATAATTAAGAGTCAAAAATTGGCCAGGCACAGTGGCTCATGCCTGTAATCCCAGCACTGATGTGGGTGGATCACCTGAGGTCAGGAGTTCAAGACCAGCCTGGCCAACATGGTGAAACCCCATCTCTACTAAAAATACAAAAAATTAGCCAGGTGTGGTGGCACATGCCTGTAATCCCAGCTACTCAGGAGGCTGAGGCAGGAGAGTCGAATGAACCTGGGAGGTAGAGGTTGTAGTGAGCTGAGATCACATTGTTGCACTCCAGCCTGGGCAATAAGAGTGAGGCTTCATCTCAAATAAATAAATAAAGTTACACACTCTATTTTCATTCTTCTGGTTATTTTCCTAAATCCTTAAGACCTTTGCTTATGTTTGTTTTTTTCTGTCTTGATTTTTGTTGTTGTTGTCCATTTGCTTTGATAGTTTGGGCAATTCATCACTCTTTTTCCCTTTTTGGCATCTCCAGGGCTGAGATTGAGGGTAAGAAATAAAGTTTACCACCTCATCAGATATAGGAAAACTTGCCTCCCATGTCTCAACTGTAATCTTCAGGTAGGGAATGCTTCGAAGAAAGCAGTCTTCAGTGAAAATCTTAGGAAAATACCACAAGGCTTAATTAAATGGAGCATCTACATGGTTTTTTAGTAAAAGGATTATTTGGGTTTTTGTTCAAGTAGAATACTTCATTCTCTGGTAGTGCTACAAAGTGAAATATTGCCTAAATTTATAATATTATCAGGGCTGGGCGTGGTGGCTCACACCTGTAATCCCAGCACTTTGAGAGGCTGAGGCAGGTGGATCACAAGGTCAGGAGACCAAGACCATCCTGGCTAACACAGTGAGACCCCATCTCTTCTAAAAACACAAAAAATTAGCCAGGCGTGGTGGTGGGCACCTGTGGTCCCAGCTACTTGGGAGGCTGAGGCAGGAGAATGGTGTGAAGCTGGGAGGTGGAGCTTGGCTTGCAGTGAGCCGAGATCACAACACTGCACTCCAGCCTGGACAGCAGAGCAAGACTCTGTCTCAAAAAAAAAAAAAAAAAAAAATATATATATACACACACACACACACACACACACACACACATATATATAAAATCAGGCAGCAGATTAGGAAAAAAAAAACAAGAAAAGTTTATCTCCTAATGATTGCTATTTGTCCAATAATTAGACATATTTTTTCTTAGTAGTATCAAAGTCACATATTATTTATTATGTCAACAGCCACATATCCTAAAATATCCAGGTTCAGATCAGATATTTTTATATTTACTGAACTTTGGTTCTACTGCAATTTTTATACAACACATATATCCCTTTGCTCATTCATTCATGGTTTTGATATCCTAGATTAGTTATCTTTATATTCTAGCTGTAACATAGGAATTAAAGAAGAGTTGCAAAAAGTAGCTGGGAACAGTGGCTCATACTTGTAATCCCAGCACTTTGGGAGGCTGAGGCAGGAGGATTGCTTAAGCCAGGAGTTGGAGACCAGTCTGGGCAACATAGGGATACCTCGTCTCTATAAAAAATTTAAAAATTAGCTGGGGATGGTGGCAAGTGCCAGTATTTCCAGCTTCTAGGGAGGCTGAGGCAGGAGGATTGCTTGAGCCCAGGAGTTGAGGCTGCAATGAACCATGATGGAGCCACTGCACTGTATTCTGGGTGACAGAGTGAGACCTTGTCTCAAATAAAAAAAAGTGGCAAAAAGGAAAGTGAGGATTTTGCACATTAGCCCATGGGTTTTTTAAGGACTTTTACAAATACTTGAGACCTGAAAAAAAAAAGTCTCTAAAACAACAAAGCAAATTAGGTATTTGATATGCTGTAGGGTAGGATAGTGGGGCTCCAAAGAAAATGTGCTTAGAACCTATGCAAGTCTCCTGGGGAAATGATCTCCTATCTACTTTGTGCTTAGTCTACAGCTTGAGCTAATTGGGAGTATTGGCTGATACAGCACAATGCAGAATGGCAGAGAATTAGAATGCTTAATGCTGAAAGCTATAGTGGAGACTCTCTATCCACATTTTCAAACTGTGCCTCAGATGCAAAAGGAAGACAGAGGCAGTAGATTGCTGGTCCCATCCTTATAACTTCCTGTCATTACTGGTATCAGAGAAGCTCTACTTGGATCTATTTGAAGTACTGGGATTCTCTGTAGTTTTGTTTGAAAAACGAGTTCACAGCTTAATGTTAGAAAACCACTGACCTATTCTAACTTCATCATTTTAGTAAAGAGTGCTCTGAGGTTCAAATAATTTAAATAAAAAAATTACCCAAGGTCTCCCAACTAGCTAGTAAAGCCAGATTTCCAGAATCCCATCCCAGTTCAAGAGTATTTCTTCATGCAGAGACTGAGCTGTCCCGATCTCATGTTGACAGGTGTTGCTGCTATCTTGGGAGGCATTTGGGTTTTGCTAGAGCAGTTGAAGTACAGTTTCATCACCTGTTCCCATGTGCTGTTTTTCGGGCCAAGGCCACATTCTGGAACTTTGAGGATATCTTTTTGAAGGGCTCAGAGGGCATCTGTGACATTAACTAGGGGAATAAAAATCATTTTATCTCATTTTTAGTACATGGGTTACCCTCCAACTTCCACCCCTTAACAGAAAGGGGTGTTCTCTTCTCTTAAAGGGTGGAACTTCCTGTTTCAACTTCCTGTTTCCCAATGAGGAAAATAAAAACAGCTAAAAAGAAACCTAATAAGCAAAAAATACAACAAAACCAGAAAGTATATAAAGGAGTAAAAGAGTTTATTTATGATGGCAGAAGAATAACTAATGATCAAATATAATTTTATTAATCGACCATAAAGGCTGTAACTGTACTGTCTGATATGATAGCCACTACCCACTTGAGGCTGCTGCACACATGAAAGATGGCTGGTCCAAATCAATATGTCATAGAAGCATAAAACACACACCAGAATTATGACTTAATATGAAAAAATAAAATAATATAAACTCTCTCAATAATTATTCTTTTTTGTTTGTTTGAGATGGAATCTTGCTTTTGTTGCCCAGGCTTGAGTACAATGGCACCATCTCAGCTCTCTGCAACCTCTGCCTCCTGGGTTCAAGCGATTCTTCTGCCTCAGTCTCCTGAGTAGCTGTGATTACAGGAACCTGCCACCACGCCTGGCTAATTTTGTGTATTTTTAGTAGAGATGGAGTTTCACCATGTTGGCTAGGCTGGTCTTGAACTCCTGACCTCAGGTGATCCACCCACCTCAGCCTCCCAAATTGCTGGGATTATAGGTGTGAGCCACTGTGCCCACCCTCAATAATTATTCATTTTATTGATTCATGTTGAAATGACAGTATTTTGAACATACAGAATTAAACAAGCCATATTACTAAAATTAATTTCACTTGCTTTTTTGCTTTTACTAGAAAAATTTCAATTACATGCTTAAATATAATGCTCACATTATATTTCTGTTGGACAGCACTGGTCTGAGAGTAACTAATATATGTCCATAACAACTGAGCTGAGAAGGCCGGGGCTTATTACAGAAATAGCTTCCTACCTGCCTGGCCACAGACTAAGGTCTCCTTCAAAGAGCAGCTCCAGGCTCTGCACTCAAGCTTTCAATGAAGGCCAGACACTTATGTACCTTCAGGGAGTGGTCATTACAGTTATTTCCTTAAGCGTAACTTGACTTTTACCTGGGGTTATGCAGTTTGGCTGGTTTTCAGGGTTATTAAATAACAGCTTAATGAGCAAACACCATTCAAATTGATTTTCAAGTTCCAGTTCTGTGGAGTGGAAGTAGAAAAACACAACACTCCCTGCAGTGAATTTCTACTGCCTCTAGACAAACAGAACTAGATCTTATAAGACCCAAAACAAATTAAAGGGTGTTGCTCAGAACTTTGCCAAATAGAAATCTCTAGAAGTTTTATTTTCTGACATCTCTAAAACAGATTTTTAATCAGGTAAAGACTTAATTTATGTTTAGTTTCACTGGAGACCCCTTTCGAAAGAGATGCTGATATGGTTTGTTCTGTGTCCCCACCCAAATCTCATGTCGAATTGTGATCTCTACATGTTGAAGGTAGGGCATGGGAGGTGACTGGATCATGGGGGTGGTTTTTAACATTTCAGTACCATCCCCCTAGTGCTGTCTCATGGCAGAATTCTCATGAGATCTGGTGGCATTTAACAGTGTGTGGCCCCTCCCCATTTGCTCCAAATGTGCCTCATTCCCCTCTGCCTTCCTGATTGTTTGTTTCCTGAGGCCTCCCAGTTATATTTCCTGTTAAGCCTGCGGAACTGTGAGTCAATTAAACCTGTTTTCTTTATAAATTACCCAGTCTCAGGTATTTCTTTACAGGTGCCTGAGAGGAAACAAGGTTGAAGTTGGCTTACAATATACTTTCTCTCCCTTCTAAAAATCAAGTTTTGGATCTAGGAGAAATATGAGGCATTATACTGACAGTTGAAGTTTGATTAGCAGTGAAAATTGCTAGAGCTCTGAAGGCAAAACTAAATAAATAAATAAAGAAGTTATTAGAATTCTAAAAAACAAACAAAGCCAATACCCCAAACAAACAAACACATGTTGGTTTGAGGAGGCAGTGAGATAGAAATTCACATCTGAAATAGACCTGCAGTAGGCTCAGTAATGGGCCTCGAAGCTATTCATGTCTTAATCCCTGGAACCTGTGAGTACACAGCCACAAAAGGGGCCTTGCAGATGTGTTAAATTAAGGATCCTGATAGCAGGAGATGAGCATGGCTTATTCAGGTGGGCCCTAAATGTAATTGTGTAATCAAAAGGAAGCAGAAAGAGATTTGACCACACAAGTGGAGAAAGCGCACACAGAGAAGGTAATGGGACCGCAGAAGCAGAGTGGAGCAAAGTAACATAAGCCAAGAAATGCTGGCAGCCCCAGAAGCTGAAAGAGGCAGGGAAGAATTCTCCCCTGGAGCTTCCAGGAGGAACCATTCCTGCAGACTCCTTGATTTTTGCCCTGTAAGACTCATTTCGAACTCCTGACTTCTAGAACTGTAAGAAGAGTAAACGTCTGTTGTTTTTAGCCACAACATTTGTGGCGACTTGTTACATATAGCAGCAATAGGAAATGAATACAGGAGCCCAATGACTTACTTGGCAAAATTAATCTACAGGCTGAATATTTTTTTCCTTCACGTTAATTTGTATACGCTTAAAGCATAGAAAAAAGAAATTTCTAAGACAAAGTTCTTGGGAGAACACATCAGAGTAAATGTTCCAGTCTGCATTTGCTCCCTTACTTTTACTTATTTTTTATCC
The DNA here is from genome assembly GCF_009764315.1 of Trachypithecus francoisi. Lineage (NCBI taxonomy): Eukaryota > Metazoa > Chordata > Mammalia > Primates > Cercopithecidae > Trachypithecus > Trachypithecus francoisi. Next base: position 105,965,702 of record NW_022681470.1, on the reverse strand, counting down.
CATTCTCTAGACTTCCCATTCCTTTCTTTTCTCTTTCCTTCCCTTTCCCTCCACCTTCAGCTAAGTAATCTTTAAGATGCAACTTTAGATTTACTTTTATGTCTGGCTTGCCAAACCTCCATAATGTTAACAAAAACATTCCGGTTTCCCTTTAAGATACATATGGCGTGACAGTCAATAAATTTATCAGCTCTGCTTTATTGTAAATATTCATTTATTCAATAAATAGGATTTACCAACTATGTCCTAGGCCCTGTGCTAGATTCTTGGCAAACAACAGTGAACAAAGTAGATGTTGTCCCTGCCTTTATTTACAAATTAGTAAAGGAGATAGACTAAATTAAGTAAATAAATAAATGCATGAAATTACCAACTGTGGTTAAATGCTCTGACAGGCACAAAGAGAGTGCAACAACAGGGAATAACAGAGCTGGCCTCTCTTGGGCGGTGGCATTTGTGTTGTCAAGATGCTCTCCTTGTAAAGAGCAAGATTGGGGTGGAGAGAGCATCCCACATGGAGGTACCAGAGACCGGTAGGGAAAGAACTTACCAGTCAAGGAATTGAAACAAATCCCATCTGGGCAGAGCACAGGAGAGGGGAGGAGCTGTGGGACAAGATGAAGTGAGAGAGGCAGGCAGGGGACAGATGACACAGGGATTTAAAGGACATCTCTGTTCCCTTCTCTCTTAGTGAACAGACTGAAATGTCAGGAACTAGGAAGCCTCTAGCAAGAAATATGCTAATAATTGAATCTTTGCCGGTAGAGATGCACTCCTTAAAGTTTGCAAAGTTTACCTGGATATCCTCTACCCTTTAAGAAGTACTCTAAACCACTATCAATTAACACTTTGGTGAGAATTAGTTTTCTGGACTCCTTTTATTTATTCAACATTTATTGCATGCCCTCTTTGTGCCAGACAACCGTTTGGGGTGCTGTATGTCTTCTGGGTGTTGAGGATTGGCACGCCCCATCTCTCCTCTCATGGAGCCCAGGTATGGTAAAGTGCTATGAGGTAAAATGACAGCCAATAAAAGTGTGCCACAGGTTCTGGCCTGACCTGAGCAAAGGAAGAAGGCTTCAAGGCAGAAGTAGCACTTAAGCAGGGAAGTGAATGATGCCAGGCTGGTTAACAGGTTGGTGTGGGTATAGAGGGAGAAGGAAGAGGGGTATTCCAGGAAGAAAGGGTCCTATAGGTTCGGCATACTAGAGAAGCTTCAAGAAGTCCAATGCACTACCCCTGCAGTGGGGAGAGTGAAGGAGAGAATGGAGGAAAGGGAACCTGAGGGGTAACTGCAGTGGAGTGCAGGGTTTTGGAGGTGCTGGTAAATGCATTTGGACTCTAGGAATGGCGAAAGTGTTAACAGGTTATAAGCAGATGAGTGATAGGATCAAGTCTGCATTTAAAAAAAAAAAAAAAAAAACACAGGCTGGGCGCAGTGGCTCACACCTGTAATCCCAGCACTTTGGGAGGGCGAGGTGGGTGGATCATGCAGTCAGGTGATCAAGACCATCCTGGCTAACACGGTGAAACGCGATCCCTACTAAAAATACAAAAAATTAGCCAGACGCGGTGGCACGTGCCTGTAGTCCCAGCAACTTGGGAGGCTGAAACAGGAGAATTGCTTGAACCTGGGAGGTGGAGGTTATAGTGAGCTGAGACCACGCCACTGCACTCCAGACTGGGTGACAGAGTGAGTCTCCGTCTCAAAAAAAAACATCATTACATATTGGTGTGGAGAAGGGGACTGGAGGTAAAGAATGAACTCGAGAGAACATTCAGGAGATGATTACTGACATCTAGGCAAGAGACGATGGTGGCTTAGAAGAGAATGATGGCAGTGGAGATTCCTAATTGCAGAACCTACTTGATCTTTGCATCTATGCTTATTCACAATTCAGGTTAAATATAAAGTATTTAGCAATGGTATTTGGTATTATTCACATATTGGGTATGATTTTTGTTCCTTTTCAAGAAGCAGAATTTTATTTTTTATATAAGTGAAGCTAATTTCAACTTCAAGCCCCCATTCTTCTGGAAGCTGAACATTTGCTTTTAGTCAATTTGAGGTCTCTCCATTCCTTCCTCAGTATTACAGCTTAATTAGAAGAGGGAGGTCTGTCTGGATCTTGTACAAGGTGGGTGTGGGTGGATACTCTGGTCTCCTTGCTCATGCATCTACTCTGGAATCCACTGACACACCCTTGGTCCCATGGAGCCTATGGTTTACTCAGACTTCTGCTGTACTCCTTTTGTCCCATCTTGATACTTTCTCAGGTCCACGGATCCCTACATGTCTCAACTATTCTCTAAATGCTTAGAAAATGTCCTACTTCTTCTAAAACAATCTGGCTGTGGGTAACATCTGAGGCTGTCTCAGCCCTGCTACATCAACATGCCAAGTATACCTCTTCTTCTCTAGAACCCGGCTGGTGATCAGGACCAATAGTTTCTTACTGGATCTTGGGAACAGATTCAAGAGATATTTAGAAGGAAAAAAAGGATTATCTTTGATGATTCATATATATCAGAGGTGAAGTTTCAGGAATGAGTCCCCCCCGCCTTTTTTTTGTATGGGGAACAGGATGCTATCTTTTAATAAAACAGAAACCTTGGAAGAGGAGCAGATGTAGTGCATGGGCTGGAGTCATGAGGTCACTTCTGAACACAATATGTGTGAGATATCCAAAAAGAGAGACTGAGGAAGTAGTTGGCATTGAGGGCAGGGATCTGAAGCTTGGACGAGAGGTCTGGGGTTGAGAATACATAGGTTTTTTGTTTGTTTGTTTGTTTGTTTGTTTTTAGTGTAAAATAGGGGGTAATGGAAGCCATGGGACAGACATCATGGGATTCCCTGGAGAAAGAGAATATAGAACAAAATGAGAAAAGGGATTGAGGAAATATCTCTGAGTAATATTTAAGGATTGGCTAGGAGATGGAAAACCTGCAAAATAATCATGGAGGTAAGAGGAAAACAAGGAGAATGTCACGAAACAAAAGCTACAGAAGTGAGTGCTTCCAGAACGTAGGAGTGGTTAACAATGTTAAATGCCACCGCCAAGAAGTCAAGTAAGATGAAAACTGAAAAGTATCCTTTGGATTTAGAAGTTACTGGTTATCTCAGAAAAAGCAGTTCCAAGGTATGAAAGAGGCAAAAGCCAAATTGAAGAGTCTACTTTGAACATGTGGGGCATTCACAGAAACTTCAGAAATCATGCCTTTCTAGGAGAAGTAAACTGGCCCTGTAGTAAAGGTTACTCTAAATTCACTCCAACAAAGCTTAAGAACAAGTTTCAAAAGACTCAAGCTAATGCACAAGTAAATTAGTTGCCTGCTAGAAAAAAGTCTACCACCCCTTAAGACAACAAATTCCAATGCTCAATAAAAAAATTTCAGTATCCAATAAGAAACTTACAGTATCCATTAAGAAATTACTATATATGAGAAGAAGTAGGAAATTGAGACCTATAACCAGGAGAGAAATTAGTCAATAGAAACAAACCCAGAAATGAAGAGATGATAGAACAGCAGCAGATGAGGGGACAAGGACTTAAAGTTAGTTATTGTAAATATGTTCATGTATTTAAAGGAAAATGAATATAATGAGCAGTGGAAGCTATTAAAAAAATACTACAAGCAATCATATCAAAGTTCTTTTGTCATAAGACTCCCCCCCAACCAATGCTATAACCAGCCCTCTAGCCTCTTTTCTGTAAAGTATTTTGTTTCATGTAACTTTGTATTTTGGTTCTCTGTATGCAAGTATTTTAAAATTTTCTTGGGGAACATATCATATATATTCCTAACGAAAGAATATATATTCTCTTGAAAGGTGCCAGAGAAGTAAGGAGGTGGGTATGATTGTGATTGAACTCCAGATGCCCCTCTGCCCTAAACAGCCACTGTTTGTAGGAAGTTTGAGACTTCCTGGTCTCCCACAGAGCAGCTGGCTGGGGCTCAAGGGTTACACCTTGGTGTTTCAGGTCCATCTGTCTGATTGGCCCATCTGACCCTGAGGTGTAACAATCCTGAGCCTCACTGAAGCAGGTTGTCATAACTCCTTTTTTCCTCTTTTAAACCCTTCCTTGGGAGCTTTAAGGGTACCTTTTAAGGTACCCTTAAAATTAAAAGAGCAATATTAATGAAAAGGAAAACATTAAACTTCAAGAACTCATATGAAATATTTATGAAAATCTTTATCACAGATAAGTTGGGCTTAAGTCAAATCAAACAATTTAGGATTAAAGGAGAAGGGCTGAGTCTTCTCTCCTTGCTGTGTATCCACATCAAGGAGGTATAAGTTTTTCCTAAAGATATTCATCCCATTAACATTGATCTCAAAGATGAATTTGCAAATTTGAAATCTCTCATATTGTCAGCTTTTCTAAATATGTTAATATGGTGGAGAACTCATGAGGCTTACATTACTTTAGTCCATGGATCACTTTATAAACACTACTAAGCTTAAACTTTAAAACTGTAAATTATTGGACACATTTTTACTTAGAATTGTTAACTGGAAATTCATTTATTTCTGCCCTGTTCCATGCCAGTAAGGGAATTAGAGATCATGTTTTTAGCTACTCCCTGGATGAAGGAAAATAGAAACGTGGGTCTCAGTTGAGTGCACTAAGCTGTCATGCTCATATTTGGTGCCAGCTGGTCACCTGTTGGCAGTGCCAGTAGAGAGCCCTGGGACTAAATTCATCCTGACTTCTACATCCAACATCAATAGACCATCTCTGTCAGAACGTCTATTCCCCGTGCAAACCACTTCATTAAATAGAAAACCTCTCTTTTTAAGTGATGTCTAGTTATCAGCTTGCATTTTAATATCTAACAAATTAAAAACTACATTAACTTTGAGGCAATATTTTTCCATTCTATGCTGTTTTAAGAGACACCCATCTTCTTGCAACAGAGCACAATTTTGTCTCACAAACACAAAAGGGCAGTGACAAAAATAAGAATACAAAAATGAAACAAGTCACTTCAAATATCTTTATTAGTTATTACTTCTATTAGTGCATTTTATGTCATAGATATTTTGTTCCTAAAATCTCATCTTCTTTATTTTTCCTTCACCTACCTTAGTTCTTATTTTATCCTCAATGGGCATGTCTCCACCATGGAAGGAAGATGAAGAAATAGAAAATTGGTCACCAGGACACTGTATAAAGCAAATGACACATCATTAGAAACACAGTCATTTAACAGATCAGGCTGAGAATATATCATTAACAACCCAGACAGAAGATCATCATCTTCCATCATCATTTGAAATTAAAAAGTACCTCCAAAGGAATTGTTTACTGCTTCGCCTGCAAAAAGTGCTACAAACAGTAAACCAAAGAGACAAAACAGCCTTTAGTGGATTGTTAGAGCACTTAAGGAGGTGTAAATTGTAATTAGCCATATGCTAGACTTTCACAGTCCAATAAGAAATATGCCTGATGGTACAGCATCTCCCTGGCCCAGTTTTTCAGGTCAAAAGCAGAATGGCTGTTGAGTAAAGAATAAGCCACAAAGGAGAGCTACAAAACTATTCCATTCTCTGGCTTCCAACACAACAGGTCAGAACTCTTTCTGCACATGTTTGTGATGGCAGTCATGTTGCTGAGTTGCTCTGGACGCCCACCCAGAGTTTCTGCGTTGGAAGATGGGAGGGAAGGCCTTATTCAGCTCAAGTGGCAACCCTAAAATCATTGTGGGTCACAGGATACATTAACCCTGTTTACAAAGGAATCAGAGTGCAAATGTGTTATAAAGGTAATGCTATTCTATGTTAATATTGGCAAAGTGGTTCAGAGCTGGGGACGTATATATCTGAGAGCAGTCTCAGGTACTGGCAGAACAAAACACAAACTTTTGAGAACTTGGTTTCATGCACTTCTCTGTTGACTGTGTGACTTTCAGTATGTCTCTTAACCATCTTTAGCATATTTTTTAACTTCCCATAGCCTTAATTTATCATTTTTATCATATAGGGGTTGGACTTGGTGATTTTTTTAAAAAGCGGCATTCAAAATATGTTTGTGTATGAGTGCACATTTTCCTGTACCCTCATATTTCTGAGAAATCTCATAACTTTCATTGGCTTTGCAAAAGGTTCAGGGACTAAGAAAAGGTGAAGGAATAATCTTGGCTCTGGCAGATTAACTGTAGGAGTAGAAAATGAAACAGAATATTCAAAGTCTTGTGCTGGAACAAATAACTTTCAGGATTGGATTTGCATTGTTTGGCTGAGAATAAGATGCTTCTTATGCAAATGAAGACTGATAAAGGATGAGTTTATATTGTTTAAAATGCAATATGATCTTTTGGCTCAAAGAGCTGTATGCCAGTAAATTAGGGATTAATTTGGTTCTGAAAATCATGCAAATTCTCTTTGTGAATTTGTGCATTAATGTAACTTTCTACTAAGTGATTTTCACCAGAGGGAGGTAAGATTTGGCTACATTCTTAAGGCAAATAAACACAGGGACAAAAGCCATGAGAATGAAGAAGACTTAATGGATATCATCCTTATACAAATCTATTTGGTTCACATTACTATGGGTTTTTTTGGTTTATTATTTTATTATTATTTTTGAGACAGAGTCTTGCTTTGTGACTCAGGCTGGAGTGCAGTGGTGTGGTCAGGGCTCACTGCAATGTTGACCTCCCTGGCTCAAGAGATCCTCCCACCTCAGCTTTCCAAGTAGCTGGGATTACAGGTGCATGCCACCATGCCTGGCTAATTTTTAAAAATATTTTGTACAGATGAGGTCTCATTATGTTGCCCAGGCTAGTCTTGAACGCCTGGACTCAAATGATCCTTCCACCTCGGCCTCCCAAAGTGTTGAGATTACAGGCGTGAGTCATAAGGCCTGGACATCACATTGCTTATGTTTTTATTTCATGATCAGATAATAGAGCAAGTGTGCAATTTCCACAATCTACAACTTAATTCTCTTTCTCCTTGCCATCACCCCACCCATCCCACCTGGAACTGCTGCCAAGAAGGAAAAGTCTTCACTGGAATGCAAGCTCCACAAGCAAGAATTTTTGTCAGGTTTAACATTGTATTATCTCTAGAACAGTGCTCAGTACAGAGTAGGTCCTCAGCAACCATGTGCTGAATGCATTCTAAGACTGATGATTTTCAGAATGGTTTAGGATTTGTGACCTCTCCTTTCTGAGCCTGAGTAGATTAAGTGTATCAAACTTGATTCTCTGTAATCTACTTAGGTTTCCTATTTTCTAAAAGCAATGGAGAGGGAGACATCATTATGGCAGACAGGAGACAGAACTAGACGATTCAGATGGACAGAGCAGCGTGCGGAGGCTTGCATTGTGAATTTCAGCTCCAAACTGACTGCAAGAACAAGCCAGCAATCCCGAAAGGACCCACAGACCCTCTGAAGGAAGCTGACTGCTCCTGCGGGACCCAGGAGATACCCCAAATACTCAGCCACAGCAAGATCCCCACAAGAAGAGTCTGAACTCAGACAGGCCTAGCCCTGACCCCACCTGATGGTCCTTCCCTACCCACCCTGGTAGCTGAAGACAAAGGTCATACAATCTTGGGAGTTCTAGGGTCCCACCCACCATCGATTCCTTTCCATACTACCATAGCTGATGCTCTCTGGAAAGCACCACCTCCTGACAGGAGGCCAACCAGCACAAAAATAGAGCATTAAACCATCAAAGCTAAGAACCCTCACGGAGTTCATTGCACCCCCACTGAAACAGGCTCTGGTATCCACGGCTAGGAGACCCAGAGACAGTTTACATCACTGGACTCTGTGCAGACAACCCCCAGTACCAGCCCAGAGCCAGGTCTCCCTGGGTGGCTAGACACAGAAGAGAGACAACTATCACTGCAGTTTGGCTCACAGGAAGTTACATCCATAGGAAAAGGGGGAGAGTACTACATCAAGGGAACACATCCTGGGACAAAAGAATCTGAACAACAGCCTTCAGCCCTAGACCTTCCCTCTGACAGAGCCTACCCAAACGAGAAGGAACCAGAAAACCAACTCTGGTTACAAGGTTCTTTAACACCCCCCAGAAATCACACTAGTTCACCAGCAATGAATCCAAACCAAGAAGAAATCCTTGATTTACCTGAAAAAGAATTCAAGAGGTTAGTTATTAAGCTAATTAGGAAGGCAACAGGGAAAGACAAAGCCCAATGCAAGGAAATCCAAAAAATGATACAAGAATTGAAGGGAAAAATATTCAAGGAAAATAGCTTAAAGAAAAAACAATAAAAAATTCAGGAAACATTTGAGACACTTATAGAAATGCAAAATGCTCTGGAAAGTCTCAGCAACAGAATTGAACAAGTAGAAGAAGGAAATTCAGAGCTCGAAGACAAGGTCTTCGAATTAACCCAATGCAACAAAGACTAAAAAGAATAAGAAAATATGAACAAAGCCTCCAAGAAGTCTGGGATTATGTTAAGTAACCAAACCTAAGAATAATTGGTGTTCTGAGGAAGAAGAGAATTCTAGAAGCTTGGAAAACATTTTGGGGGAATAATCGAGGAAAACTTCCCCTACCTTGCCAGAGACCTAGACAACCAAACACAAGAAGCACAAAGAACACCAGGGAAATTCGTCAGAAAAAGCTCATTGCCTAGGCACATTGTCATCAGGTTATCTAAAGTTAAGACGAAGAAAATAATCTTAAGAGCGGTGAGAGAAGCACCAGGTAACTTATAAAGGAAAATCTATCAGATTAACAGCAGATTTCTCAGCAGAAACCCTATAAGCTAGAAGGGATTGGGGCCCTATCTTCAGCCTCTTCAAACAAAACAATTATCAGCCAAGAATTTTGTATTCAGTGAAACTAAGCATCGTATATGAAGGAAAGATATGGTCTTTTTCAGACAAACAATTGGTGAGAGAATTTGATACTACCAAGCCACCACTACAAGAACTGCTAAAAGAAGCTCAAAATCTTTAAACAAATCCTGGAAACACATCAAAACAGAAACTCTTTAAAGCATAAATCACATAGGACCTATAAAACAAAAAAAAAAAACAAGTTAAAAGGCAAAAACATAAAACAAAAATCCAAGGTACACAGGCAAAAAATAGCACAATGAATGCAATAGTAACTCACATCTCAATACTAACATTGAATGTGAACGGCCTAAATGCTCCACGTAAAAGATACAGAACCTTAGAATGGATAAGAACTCACCAGCCAACTACCTGCTGCCTTCAGGAGACTAAACTGACACATAAGGACTCATATTAACTTAAAGAGCAGGGGGAAAGGCATTTCATGCAAATAGACACCAAATGCGAGTGGGGTAGCTATTCTTATATCTAACAAAACAAACTTTAAAGCAACAGCAGTTAAAGAGACAAAGAGGGACATTATATAACAGTAAAAGGCCTTGTCCAAGAGGAAAATATCACAATCCTAATTATATATGTGTCTAACACTGGAGCTACCCAATTTATAAAACAATTACTAATAGACTTAAGAAATGAGATAGACAGCAACACAATAATAGTGTGGGACTTCAGTACTCCACTGACAGCACTTGACAGGTCATCAAGAAAGACAATCAACAAAGAAACAATGGATTTAAATGATACCTTGGAACAAATGGACTTAATAGATATATACAGAACATACGTCCAACAACCACAGAATACACATTCTATTCAACAACTCATGGAACTTTCTCCATGATAGACCATACGATAGGCCATAAGAGTCTCAAAACATTTAAGAAAATTGATATTATATCAAGCACTCTCTCAGACCACAGTGGAATAAAAAGGGAAAAGGGAAATCAACTCCAAAAGGAACCTTCAAAACCATGCAAATACATAGAAATTAAACAACCTGCTTCTGAATGAGCATTGGGTCAAAAACAAAATCAACATGGAAATTAAAAAATTCTTCAAACTGAATGACAGTAATGACACAACCTATCAAAACCTCTGGGATACAGCAAAGGCGGTGCTAAGAGGAAAGTTCATAATACCAAATGCCTATATCAAAAAGACTGAAAGAGCACTAACTGACATTCTAAGCTCACACCTCATGGAACTAAAGAAACAAGAACAAACCAAACCCAAACCCAGCAGCAGAAAAAAACAAAAAAAACAAAAAAAACAAACCATGATCAGACCAGAACTAAATGAAACTGAAACACACACACAAAAATACAAAAGGTCAATGAAACAAAAAGCTGGTTCTTTGAGGAGATAAATAAAATTGATAGACCGTTAGCAAGATTAGCCAAGAAAAGAAGAAAATCCAAATAACCTCATTAAGAAATGATACAGAAGATATTATAACGGACACCATTGAAATACAAAAGATCATTCAAGGATACTATGAACACTTTCACACATATAAACTACAAAACCTAGAAGAGATGGATAAATTCCTGGAAAAATATAACCCTCCTAACTTAAATCAGGAAAAATTAGATACTCTGAACAGACCAATAACAAGCAGTGAGATTGATATGGTAATTAAAAAATTACTGTTTGTGACCAGCCTGACCAACATGGTGAAACCTCATCTCTACTAAAAATGCAAATTCAGCTGGGTGTGGTGGTGTATGCCTGTAATCCCAGCTACTTGGGACGCTGAGGCAGGAGAATCGCTTGAACCTGGGAGATGGAGGTTGCAGTGAGCTGAGTTCGCACCATTGCATGCCAGCCTGGGCAACAAGAGCGAAATTGTCTCAAAAAAAAAAAAAAAAAAGTTACCAACAAAAAGTGTCTGGGACCACATGGATTCACAGCAGAATTCTAGCAGATACTCAAGGAAGAATCAGTACCAGTCCTTTTGACACTATTCCACAAGACAGAGAAAGAACAAACCCTCCCTAATTCATTCTATGAAGCCTGCATTACCCTAATACCAAAACCAGAAAGGACAAAACCAAAAAAGAAAACTACAGACCAATATCCTCGATGAATATAGATGCTAAAATCCCTAACAAAATATCCATCCTGGCTAACACAGTGAAACCCCGTCTCTACTAAAAATACAAAAAATTAGCTGGGCGTGGTGGCTGGCGCCTGTAGTCCCAGCTGCTCTGGAGCCTGAGCCTGGGGAATGGCATGAACCCAGGAGGCGGAGCTTGCAATGAGGTGAGAGGATGCCACTGGCCTGGGGCGACAGAGCGAGACTCCAAAAAAAAAATACTAGCTAACCAAATCCAACAACATATCACAAAGATAATCCCCCACAATCAAGTGGGTCTCATACCAGGGATGTGGCAATGGTTTAACATATGCAAGTCAATAAACGTGATACACAACATAAACAGAATTAAAAACAAAAATCACACTATCATCTCAATAGATGCAGAAAAAGCATTTAACAAAATCCAGCATCCCTTTATGATTAAAGCTCTCGGCAAAATTGGCATATGAGGGACATAATCTCAATGTAATAAAAGCCATCTACAACAAACCCACAGCCAACATAATACCGAATGGGGAAAAGTTGAAAGCATTCCCTCTGAGAACCGGAACAAGGTAAGAATGCCCACTTTCACCACTCCTCTTCAACATAGTACTGGAAGTCCTAGCCAGAGCAGTCAGACAAGAGAAGGAAATAAAGGACATCCAAATCAGTAAAGAGGAAGTCAAACTGTTAGTGTTTGTTGACCATGTGATCATTTACCTCGAAAACCCTAAAGACTCCTCCAGAAAGCTCCTAGAAATGATAAAAGAATTCAGCAAAGTTTCTGGATACAAGATTAATGTACACAAATCAGTAGCTTTTCTATACAACAACAGCGACCAAGCAGAGAATCAAATCAAGAACTCAGCCCCTTTTCCAATAGCTGCCAAAATAATAAAATATTTAGGAATATACCTAACGAAGGAGTCAAAAAATCTCTACAAGGAAAACTACAAAACACTGCTGAAAGACATCATAGACGATACAACAAATGGAAACACATCCCATGCTCATGGATAAGTAGAATCAATATGGTGAAAATGACTACATTGCCAAAAGCAATCTACAAATTCAGTGCAATCCCCATCAAAATACCACCATCATTCTTCACAAAATTAGAAAAAACAATTCTAAAATTCATATGGAACCAAAAAAGGGCCTGCATACCCAAAGCAAGTCTAAGCAAAAAGAATAAATCTGGAGGCATCACACCACCTAATTACAAACTATACTATAGGGCCCTAGTCAACAAGACAGCATGGTACTGGTATAAAAATAGGTACATAGACCAATGGAACAGAATAGAGAACCCAGAAATAAATCCAAATACTTACAGCAAACTGGTCTCCAAGAAAGCAAACAAAAACATAAAGTGGGGAAAGGACACCCTTTTCAACAAATGGTGCTGGGATAACTGGCTAGCCACATGTATGGGAATGAAACTGGATCCTCATCTCTCACCTTATACAAAAATCACCTCAAGATGGATTAAGGACTTAAATCTAATACCTGAAACTATAAAAATTCTAGAAGGCAATACCGGAAAAACCCTTCTAGACAGTAGCTTAGGCAAGGATTTCATGACCAAGAATCCAAAAGAAAATGCAATAAAAACAAAGATAAATAGTTGAGACTTAATTAAACTAAGGAGCTTTTGCACAGCAAAAGGAACAGTAAGCAGAGTAAACAGACAATCCACGGAGTGGGAGACAATCTTCACAATCTGTACATCTGACAAAGGACTAATATCCAGAATCTACAATGAACTCAAACGAATCAGTAGGAAAAAGCAAACAATCCCATCAAAAAGTGGGCTAAGGACATGAATAGACAATTCTCAAAAGAAGATATACAAATAGCCAACAAACATGAAAAAATGCTCCCCAGCACTTTGGGAGGCTGAGGCAGGTGGATCATGAGGTCAGGAGATCAAGACTATCCTGGTTAACATGGTGAAACCCTATCTCTACTAAAAACACAAAAAAATTAGCTGGGTGTGTTGGCGGGCATCTGTAGTCCCAGCTACTAGGGAGGCTGAAGCAGGAGAATGGGGTGAACCCGGGAGGCAGAGCTTGCAGTGAGCTGAGATCACACCACCGCACTCCAGCCTTGGCAACAGAGCAACAGAGGAAGACTCCGTCTCAAAAAAAAAAAGAAAAGAAAAAAAGAAAAAAAAAATGCTCAGCATCACTAATGATCAGTGAAATCCAAATCAAGACCACAATGTGATACCACCTTACTCCTGCAAGAATGGCCATAGTCAAAAAATCAAAAAACAGTAGACATTGGCGTGGGTGCAGCGATCAGGGAACACTTCTACATTGCTGGTGGGGATGTAAACTAGTACATCCCCACCTACATATGGAAAACAGTGTGCAGACTCCTTAAAGAACTAAAAGTAGAACTACCATTTGATCCAGCAATACCACTACTGGGTATCTACTCAGTGGAAAAGGAGTCATTACATGAAAAAGATATTTGCACCCTCAGGTTTATAGCAGCACAATTGCAAAATCATGGAACCAACGCAAATGCCCATCAATCAATGAGTGAATAAAGAAACTGTGGTGTATATATCTATGATGTAATACTACTGAGCCATAAAAAGAAATGAATTAACTGCATTTGCAGCAACCTGGATGAGATTGGAGACCATTATTCTAAGTGAAGTAACTCAGGAATGGAAAACCAAACATCGTATGTTCTCACTGATAGGTGGGAGCTAAGCTATGAGGACGCAAAGGCATAAAAATGATACAATGGACTTTGGGGACTTGGGGTAAAAGAGTGGGAGGGGGTCGAGGTATAGAAGACTACAAATGGAGTGCAATGTGTACTGCTTGGGTGATGGGTGCACCAAAATCTCACAAATTACGACTAAAGAACTTACGTAACCAAATATCACCTGTACCCCAATAACTTATGGAAAAAAAAACAGAAATAAAAATAAATAAAAATGGAAAAAAATAAAAGCAATGCAAATTGCTGGTTTTAACTTAAAAAGCCCAGTTGGCTTTGAGATATTTGATATAGGTCATTGTCATCCTTGTGCAATACTCAACCAATAGAAGTGGTTCTGGAAGTTCCAATAAGCATCTATATTTTAATCCTGGGAAACTGTGAGGCATTTGTGCCTGCATAGGCCAAGTTTTTCATCCATTCTACTGAATCACTCTATTTATTGACTCCATGAATATAGCAAATTCATCATGTCACTCAGAATTCCCTAGTTATATAACTCTCCCGTGTAAGAAATAGCATCGGTAACAGCAACAAAAACAGTAACAACACTGACATTTTCATTACATATGGGCACTCAGAAATGAATCTCCTGAAGTAAATGAATGCAGTATTATCTAAGCTTAGTGCCTCTTGGAAAATATGTAAAATTGGACTCTCAGCAAGCAGTATCTAAATTCAAATATAATTAATGGTTAATTTTCCTTATATTTCATATCTCTCTACCTTAACCTCCTGAATTTTATACCTAACTCTATTTATACTCTTTTGTTTTATTGCTAAGGTTTGAGACATGGAAATGGCCAATTTCTCCATATTAAATGTAGATCTATTTTAGTATGTTTTTCACCCACTTAACAATCTTTTTGAATGACCATCGTTGGTTTGGAAGACCAGATGACGTTCACCTCACTGCTAATTCCATTTTCGTTTCGCTTCTCTTCCCTTTGTCTTTTGCTCCTTCTTCCCAGGCATCTACCCACAAAATCTCCTGACTCCCTAGTGATTTGTTTCTTCTCATCATATTTGCTATGTTTATATCAACTTAATGTTAACAGAGGTATATGTACTTTAGCTATCTTTATTAAGGTATGGTGCTGTGACATTCTAACTCTAAAGTGTTATCTCAGCATGAATGAAGGCTTATGAAGAGGGAGAAATGTTCTTCAGGTTTTTTTTAAAAAAAGGCAATGCATTTAGGCTGGGATAGAACACTGATTTCCAAGGATTTCTAACAATATGGGACATCCAGAAAGTCTATTATCTTACACACGAAATTTCAGTAGCCATCTGGGACACCAAATTACCAATGAAACAACAGACATGACACAGTAGTAAGGTGCACAGGTTTTGTAATTAAAAAAAAAGAACATGATCATGATTGATTATATTTGCTCCCAAGATTTATGTAACTGATCAAATTAAGTTAATCTTTTTTTCACTCATGGATCAAACAGTATCTTTGATAGATGCTATATTGCAAACATTATTTTAATTTATTATTATTTAAAAAACCCCAGATGTTAATTATTCTTCAGTGATAAAAAAAAAAAAGATACAGATACCATAAAGTTATGGAAGAAAAAGATTTTTTAAAAAAATGAGAAAAAATGGTTAGCTGGAGAAAATATGCTCTCAAAAATGGAACTCTTTGCTAAGAGGCACAGATGCAATACCTTGAACCTCAGGAGAGCTTTAATTAGTCCAGCTCTTCCTTGAGCGCATGCTCAGAAGCTTTGGTGCTGTCTGTAAATTAGGGCAAGGAAATCCAGCAGGGGCTTGGGTGGGTTAAGGGGGAAGGGCAGAATCTTAAAGGGGCAATGACCATTTAAAGGAGCAATGCCTGTCAGTCCCACCGTTCTTACTGTAGGCTCCTCAACCTGTCACCACAAACTAATCCACCTTCTGTGTTCCCTGTCTCAGTTAATAGCACCTACACTCCCCAAGTATGGCTACAATGACTAAACATGGGAGTGGTTCATGATTTCTCCCTTTTTTTGCACCTGCAAAATGTCAATTTTGCTGATTTTTACCTTAAATTTGGCTTCACTTTTCCATTCCTGTTATCATTGTTCTGTTTTAAGCCCTCATTGGGTCCTATTTGGACCATTACAATAATGTCTTAAGTGGTGTTATATGCATTTTCCACTGCTGCCAAATCATGTTTTAAAACTCACATCACTCCAACTTAAAACACTTCAGTGGTTCCCATCACCTGTAGGAAAAATTTCCAGCCCCTTCCTGGTCTCTGTCAATTCATCAGACGTCATTTCAGACACTCCCCAGATTGCACTTTCTGTTCTCACAATAATCAATTACTTCTGGCATGTAGATCCCAATACAAGGTAAATAAACACTGAATATATAGAAGAGTTTTTGACGCACTTAAAATATATACTTTTAGGGAGTAAGAAGAACTAATCTAACATCTAATTAACACTTAATTATTAATTGTATGTCATAAAAAATATTAATTTATATATATTTTTCACTCAAACACATCATGGTGTCAAAAAAAAATCCTCAAAAGTTAAAAACATGACTCTCTTACCAGTATAGAATGAATCTATGTCAAAGCTTTTATTCCATTCAATAATTGATGAGGGAACCAGCAGGATAAGCTGGTTCTAAGAGCATTTGAAGAAATTATTATTCACACACAAAAAAGAATGCTAGAGTAGGATTGCTAGATTAGATACAAAACCTGTTAATGTCCTACAGGGTAATGAAATCATAGATTATCCTTCTTACTGAACATAATCACTTACATCTCTACCACATACTTAAAAAATCTATAAGTTGACAACTCACCGCACAGTGCCTGAGCTCTTATTAATATAGTAAATAGTAAAGTCAAATGCAGGAACCTTCTCCTATAGAATTAAATAATCCTGGGGGCCGACTGGTTAAACAATGCTCCATTACTACATTAAAAAACACACCCACGGCTGGGCGCAGTGGCTCATGTCTGTAATCCCAGCACTTTGGGAGGCCGAGGCAGGTAGATCACCTGAGGTCAGGAGTTCGAGACCAGCCTGGTCAACATGGTCTCTACTAAAAATAAAAAATTAGCCAGGCATGGTGGTGGGTGCCTGTAATCCCAGCTACTTGGGAGGCTGAGGCATGAGAATCGCTTGAACCTGGGAGGCGGAGGTTGCAGTGAGCTGAGATCACACCACTGCACTCCAGCCTGGGTGACAGAGTGAGGCTCCATCTCAAGAAAACAAACAAACAAACAAACAAAAAACCCACACCCACCTCTTCTTGCTTTCTTATTATTTCCAAGTTTAGGATCATTTTTCTTAACAATGAAAGTAAAACTTCACATGAATCTTCTATGTCAGTGTTTTCGGCTTCATGATCGTCTCTTCTTGGGTCAACTAAGAAAGTTTTCCAGAACACAACATCTTTAGGTCCTTCTAAGTTTTCTCAGATACAGTAGTACCCTTGGAATCTTGTGTAGGTTTTGATCCAGTTTGAAAAGGAGAGAGATATATTAGATAATTACAAACACTGGAAAAGTGCATAATTCTGTGGATGTTAAAAATGTAGGAATAACTATCAAAATAATAATAATCTGTAGCTCTTCAAAAGAGCAAAAGAGAGAGAGGCGGTATAAAAATAGCTTTAACAATCTAACAGATGGCCAGAAAGGAAAAAGAAGATGATAAACAGAAAACAAAATAAGTTGGTAGAAATAATTTCTGATATAACACTCCCAATAAATATAAATGGATTTAACTCATCTAATAAAAGACAGAGATGGCCGGGTGCAGTGGCTCATGCTTGTAATCCCAGTGCTTTGGGAGGCCAAGGCAGATGGATCAAGAGGTCAGGAGATCAAGACCATCCTGGCCAACATGGTGAAACCCCGTCTTTATTAAAAATATAAAAATTAGCCGAGCGTGGTGGCATGTGCCTGTAATCCCAGCTACTCAGGAGGCTGAGGCAGGAGAATCGCTTGAACCAGGGAGTCGGAGGTTGCAGTAAGCCGAGATCGTGTCACTGCACTTCAGCCTGGTGACAGAGTGAGACTCTGTCTCAAAACAATAAATAAATAAAAAGTAAAAGTAAAAATAAAAATAAAATAAAAGACAGACACTATCAAATTGGATGGAAAAAAGAAATCCTCCTTTCATAAAAATGCTGCTATGGTCTGAATGTTAGTGTCTGTCTTAGTCTGTTTGTGCTACTCTGACCGAGTATCACTGACTTGGTAGTTTATAAAGAAAATAAATTTATTTATCACAGTTCTAGAGGCTGGGAAGCCTAAGACTAAGGTGCTAGCAGGTTTTTTGTCTGATGGGGGCTGCACTGTCCAAAGAGGAGGAATATTATATCCTCACATGGCAGAAGATGGAAGGGCAAACAGGACAAATTCCCTTGTCATGCCATTTTATACAGGCACCTAATCCCATTTATGAGGGCAGAACCCTCATGAGTAATTTACTTCCCAAAGGCCACACTTCCCAATACTGTTGCATTGGAAACATCTGAATTCTGGAGGGGAACATATTCAAACCATAGCATTCTGCCCCTGCCCCCTCACCCAAATGTATGTCACATAAAAATATTTCATGTCAATAGCCCCGAAAATCTGAACTCATTCCAGCACCAACTTTATAAAGTATAAAGTTAAGAGATATGGGAACCAATGCATGGTTCATCCTGAGACAAATTCCTCCCCAGCTGTAAACCTGTGAAATCAAACAAGTTATGTGCTTCCAAAACACAATAGTGTACAGGCATAGGATAGACACTGCTATTCCAAAAGGGAGAAATAGGAAAGAAGAAAGGGGTAACAGTTCCTAAGTGAGTCTAAAACCCAACAGGACAACCCTGCCTGGTTGCTTTGCTAGGAGCAGTTCCCACTTCAATTCTCACTGGCGAGGGTCACTACACACCTCCCAATACTCTTGCATTGAGAGCATCTGAATTTTGGCGGGGAAACATTCAAATGACAGCAGTGTCCCCCTAAATTACTGTTGGAACCTAATACCAAATGTGATAGTATTAAGATGTAGGGCCCTTGAGAAGTGATGAAATCATGAGGGCTCCATCCTCATGAATGGGATTAGTGCCCTCATAAAAGACTCCGGAGAGCTCTCTTGTCCTCCTGCTGTAAGGATGCGACAAGAAGGTGACATCTTTGAAGCAGAGAGCAGTCCTTCATTAGATACCAACTCTACTGGTACCTTGATTTTTAGACTGCCCAGCCTCCAGAAATGTGAGCAATAAATTTCTATTGTTTATGAATTACCCAATCTAAGGTATTTCGTTATAGGAGCCAAAATAGGCTAAGACACATGCCTTAAGCAGAGAGAAACTTAAAGGATGAACGTAAAAAGATGATATAAGAATAAAAAGATTACAAGGAAAATACAAACAACAGAAAAAGTGATGCAACAATATTGACATGAGACAAAATAAAAAAGGCCAAAAGCACTAAAAAGAGCTATTTCATCATGATAAAAAAAAGATTCAATTAGTACCTTTATGAGCACACAGAGAACTTGATACACTCAAAAATGATATTAATTTTGGAAAATTTTGATATATTTATTAAAAACTGATATATTCAGCAGAGAAAAATTAAGTAATAATATAACTACTTAAATAAAATTAGATCAACAAGTTTGATTAATAGAGAACCTTGCACACAACAAGTGGAGAATATATGTTATTTTCAATACGTGTGGAACATTTAAAAAAAAAAAAAAAGGCCAGGGCTGGGCATGGTGACTTACACCTGTAATCCCAGCACCCTGAGAGGCTGAGGCGGGTGGATCACTTGAGGTCAGGAGTTTGAGATCAACTTGGGCAATATGGCAAAAACCCATCCCTACAAAAAGTAAAAATTAGCCTTGGTAGTGTGTGCCTATAGTTCTATCTACCTGGGAGGCTGAGGTGGAAGGATCACCTGAGCAGGGGAGGTTAAGGCTGCAGTGAGATGTGATCAAGTCACTGCACTCCAGCCTGGGCGACAGAGAAAGACACTGTCAAAAAAAAAAAAAAAAAAAAAAAAAAAAAGAAAGAAAGAAAGAAAGAAAAAAGAAAAATCACATACTAGGTCACACGAAAATTACAACAATTTCCAAGATTTAATATAATCTCTGTCTACAAAGCATATAAATTACAAACAACACTAAAAAGATGGTAAAAAAAATAGCAACCTTTAATTGGAAACAAAAAATGCACTAAAAATAACTCATTGGTTAAAGAGGAAATTACAATGTCATGAAATATTTAAAAGTAAAGACAATAAAAGTACCACATGACAAAACTTGTCGGATGGAGCAAAATCCTATAGAAAGGTAAGTACAGCCTTAAATGTAATTACTTTATTTATTTATTTATTTTTGAGATAGAGTCTTGCTCTGTTGCCCAGGCTGGAGTGCAATGGCACAATCTCGGCTCACTGCAACCTCTGCCTCCCAGGTTCAAGCGATTCTCCTGCCTCAGTCTCCTGAGTAGCTGGGACTATAGGCCTGTGCCACCATGTCCCGCTAATTTTTGTATTTTTAATAGAGACGGAGTTTCACCATGTTTGCCAGGCTGGACCTGAACTCCTAACCTCAGGTGATCCGCCTGCCTTGCCCTCTCAAAGTGGTAGGATTATAGGCGTGAGCCACTGCGCCCAGCCCCATATAATTATTCTTAAAAAAAGAAACATTAGAAGCAAAGAAGCTAAACTTTCAAGTCATGTGGCTAGTGAAAGAATTACAGAGTAACAAAAGTAAAAAAAAAGGAAAGAATTCATATAATCTATGAAACAAAAAAATAAAAAAATTCACAAAATGAATTCTTTAAAAAAATAATAAAGTAGATAAACCTCTGGCAAGACTGTTAAGATTGGAACAATAAAGATGAACACTATTCAGAATGAAAAATGGGACCTAAATACAGTTAGACCCTTATTTTTAAAAACCCCAAGAGAACAATGTGAACAAGTTTATTCCAAAAACAATTTCTCAACTAGATAAAAAAGAATAATTTCTAGAAAAAAAAAGCGGTTCAAGAAGCAATGCAAAGCCATACAAATATATCTAGTTATACACATCTATCTTGACCCGTATCTATACATCTGTAATAAACAGGCTCCCCCTGCAAAACAAGCTAAGTGTAGATGGTTGCCAGAGAGTTTTACCAAACACTCACACTCATGTTATGAAAGCGCTATAAAATCTTACTGCCAAATCCAGACATGAGCATCAGGAAGAAAAGAAAATTATAGGCCTAGTTCGCTAGTCACAGATGTAAAGTCCCTAGACAAAACACTAGCAAATTAAATTTGGCAATAAATAGCAATATCATGAGCAAGTATTAACAGGATTTGTTCCAGTAAAGTTCAATATTAAAAAAACGATTACCATAATGTACCCGATTATCAGATTCAAGAAGAAAAACAATAGGATCATGTCAATAAATGCAAAAAGCACTTGTCAAACTTCAGCATTTATTAACAATGAGGATTCGTAGAAAACAGCCAAAGAAGGAAACTTTTTAACTATTAGTAGTACCTACACAGAAAACGTTTCCTTAAGAGAGAAAAAAATCTTAGAGTTTATAGTTTGCAGTTTCCAACCCACTGATAAATTCAGTTACAGTGAGCATTCATTTAATTGCTAAAATAAGAAAGCAGTTGACCAGTAAAGCCTAGCTACCAATACGCTGCAACAGACATCACAATTAACGGAAAATTTTGGAAGCATAAGAAGGATGCTGGCAGGTCAAGGACACTAGTTGGTCGCCATTTCTATTCAATGTTAAACTAGGAGTCATGGTCTAGACAATGGAATACTACGCAGCTGTTAAACAAGACAACACATAATAAACAAAAAAGAAAATGAGGTTAGGGAGTGTGGGCATGAGGGGACTCCAGTGTCCCTTGGCCCTGCCACGTTTTTGTTTTTTTTTTTTTAATTTCCACCTGACAAACTGCCGTTTATCCTTTAAATACCTTGGCAGGCATCACCTCCTGCCCCAAAGATTAATCCTTCGTCTTTTGCGCTTCCTTTGTACCTCGTACCTACTTCTATAAGCAAATGTATCCGGCGGTTTTACAAGAATTTGCTTACCTAGCAGTGTACTTAACCCATGGCTAGCACAGAGTAGGACTGGAAAGAAATGCTGCACAGACAGCACTTTTCTCTGAAGGCTCTAGGGCTCCCCGAGCCCCTGCATTAAACTGGTTTGGGCAAAAGGACAGGCATCGCTGAGAACCGCAAGGCCGCCCGCCAGCTGCGGGGTCCCCCGTAGGCAGAGCCCTGGGTCACACGCGGACGCGGTCCGGGCGTTTCTTCTCAGGCCTTCAGCCCGGCCCACTTCCTCTTTCCTCACTTTAGAGGGAATAGCAGCGATCCCTCTCAAAACAAAACACCATTTTTTTTTTTTTTAACAGGAAGTCCAGAGGCCCGGGTCCAGGGCATCCAGCCCCGGATCTCGAACGCCCTCCTCGCCCCTCGCCCCGCGTCGCCCGGCTCCGCTCCCCGCCCCGCGGCCACCGCTCGAGCCTGACAGCCCCGCCACCCGCGCAGGCGCCCCGCCCCGGCCCGCCCCGGCCCCGCCGCCCGCGCTCCCATCCCCGCCCCGGCGGGTCAGAGCCGGTGCCGGGCGCCCAGGGGTTGCCGCGCCGGGCGGGAGGGCCGCGCCGGGCGGGAGGGCCGCGCCTGAGCGGGCGGCGGGGTAGCGGAGTTCCTGCGCGCTGCCCGCCATGGAGGTGGAGGAGGCGTTCCAGGCAGTGGGGGAGATGGGCATCTACCAGATGTACTTGTGCTTCCTGCTGGCCGTGCTGTTGCAGGTAAGTCCCCGCGGCCCCGCAGCCGCACTTCCCTCTTCAGGGCCGCCCGGCTCACGGCTAGGCGTCCGCTCCCAGACCGCCAGGCGAAGCCGAGGCTCTGCAAACACCGAGGTGTGGCGAGCGTCGGGGTGGGGCAGGGGCGAGGCGCCGCGCGGTGGCCTGGGCCCGGCCCGCAGCGTCAAGGTCGCCGGCCGGCCTGAGTCTCTTGGGTTCAGCCGGGCCCTCCACCCCGCCGCCTTGAGTGCTGGAAGGAGCGTGTTGGGGGAGGTTCCTCAGCCGCTATGCTGGTTAAAGAGGGATGCAAAATTGTGTTACCTGCCCTACGCTGTTGCCTGTAACATGCTGCAAATATGAAGGGAATTGTTACCCTACCTGTGGCACTGTCACCTTGGAATCTAGGACACAGTCTTGATAACCTGCAGACAAAAGGTTGTGTCTAGGATCGCCTCCCTCTGCGCTGGGTATCCTCTTCCTCTTTTCCTGGGCTTGAGGGGACTTACTCTTCCAGGGGCTTTCAAAGCCTAGAATTTATTTCCCTCTGATTTAAATTCTGCTGGCTGGTTAGGCCCTGCGCCAGCCTTGGGCTGAGACTCCTGTAAGCCGAATAGTGCCATTTACCATGTATGGTTATCAAATGGAATCACTTCTTCATTATAAAGAATTCTGAGAACCTGCTTGGACACCCCAGCCTCAAAATATCGATTCCATATGCGAAAGGTCACTACAGATTAACTGCGCCAGGCAAGGGTTAGTCCTTCACCAACTTAAATGGCTCATTTGACATTAGTCCGCTTCTCTCAATATGCCAAAGGTATTTCATTCACAATCCTTTCTTAGTATTTGCTGTGAGCCAGCCACTTGACTCTTTCCTTCAGTCAACACGTTTAATACGGGCTAGGATGTGCTGAACATAGGGATGCCATGGTGGACAAATCATTCACTGCCCTCCGGAGCTTGCATTCCAGTGGCTGCGGGTGGGGCAGGCAGACAGTTAAGTAATTTAGTTAACATGTGATGATAGTTATTCTGCAGGAAGTGCAGAGTGGTCATGGAGATAGCCACCAGTCCACAAGTTGCTTAAAGCTTGCATAAGGCAGTGGCTTAACAGGAAGATAGGGGAAGGAAAGGGTTGACTTATTGATTAAAATGTTTGGAAGTTCAGTTGATTTCATCATCAGCCAGAAACGGTTCAAATGATGGAGTCAATTCTTTGTCTAGCAGAACAGTTCCCAGGTCACGAATATGCGGTATTCTGAAGTTCTTTTAAGCTCGTTGTTCTAGCTTTAAACAAGCTTTCCCCAGGGAGAAAAAACGTTCAAGCTAGATAAGAGTATTTAATACAGAAAAAGTAGAATTGCAACCATGATGCCTGATCTTTATTTATAACTTTCTTTGAGAAAACCCATTTTCTGTTCCAGCCATGAATTCCAGGAAACTACTTCCTTTCTTGAACAATCCCAGTTCCCCAATTCTCTATCCCGACCCTTCACTTCCTGTTATCATTTTCTTATTTGCCTAGCCAAGTATCCACTAACTTGGAGTAAGTTTGTCTTCAGTGGAGTGAGGTTCTAAAAAGGCCAGTGTTCTGGGTTTAAGACCTGTTAAGTTTCTCTGACTTATTTATGGTTGACCTAGTTAGAGTTTGCTATCAAAAAGTTCCAAACCCATGCCCATGACCGTTCACTAGACCTTGGCTGATGTATGGTCAGTATTTGTTGTACAAGGACCAGGTCTCAGAGTGTTGGGGATGAGTGACTGGTTGTTTATCTCGTAGCTGTGGGCAGGGAGATGCCCTGTAGCTGTGCCTATACCAGTGGAGGAGATGCCAGCCTAGGCAAAAGTGAATCCTTCACATGCTACATGTTTTTAAGGACTCAGTTACCTCGTTGAGATACACGATCCAGGTGGTTGTAGAGCCACCCAGAGCTATCCTGGGTATGAGAGTGGTTATCCCCAAAGACCTGTCTACCAAGTCTGTTGTTGGAGATGTTTTGGGTTAGGGCAGCTGGTCTGTAGGGTGGGAATACGGTGGAGTCCCATTGCTCAGTTGTATCACAGGTGATTTCATCATTCTTGGGGGTGAGGTTTTGCTTCCCCCAGCAGAGTAAGAAGCCCTTTTTACACAGTTACCTTAAATGAAAGGGGGTTTGTCTGCTTTTAAAATCAAAGGAGGTTTCGTACCATTGCCCAAGCAAGGGGCAGACCAACAACACAGCAAGAAGACCAGAGAGAGGGAGCCTCTGCTCCAGTGGGAGCCTTCTCCCTATCTGCTATTTGGTAGTGATTAACCCCAGTTGAGAGGCACAAAACCAGAAGGACAGAGGTGGAAACTTTACAGGCCTTTTAACATTTTCCTTCTTCTGGGACCATTATTATTATTTTTAAAAATGATTTTCCCTTTACTCCAAACACATCCATGTTCAAACTAAGAGGACAAAACCACATAGCAATGCCAATTCTAAAGGGTTTTTGGTTAACTGTTTTCTTGAATTATTAGTACCATGATGTAAATCATTAAAAGTTACCTCACTATCCAGTTTCCTTTGGCTAGGAGACTTGCCTTCATACTCCTCGCAAACACAATTTTTGGAATCTCAATAGCGTTCAACTAGGAGATAACTAAAGAACACATGCAGATTTTGCAGATTTTTCCTCAGCATAAGATGCAAATGCCCTGAAAATGGTGATATGTGGTATTAATGTACGTAAACAAAAAGTGAAGGGAAAAAGATTGCCTATGTAAAAATGGTTGATTTATGAATAAGCAACAAGCTTTACAGTTAGAAACATTCTTACCATCAAAATGTACTTACTGTTCCTAGGATCAGAGCTAGCCGTGATATTTAAATAGGCATAATTCTATTTAGTGTATTACTGTTTCTCTTCTGATGGTCATTCCGAGTTGCTGCCATCATCACTATTTTGTGTTTGTGTATGTGTTTGCTTGTTGTCTAGGCTCTCTGGAGGAGGAAGGTTGAAATACAATTCATTGTTTCTTGATTTCTTTAGACATGAAATGAAAATGGACCTTACTTCTTTGTTCTAAGCCAGAGGCTCCTGCTTTGTCATTTTCCTCAAAATCATGAATCATACATTGTAGTATAATTTGTACAGAATTTAAAACCCCCATTTACTATCAGGAACATGTAATCTATAACAAGCATTCGCCAGCAAAATTGTGATGCTGTGCTATGAATCTCATCTTAGATTCTGGTGTTCAAGAATGCATTATTTTTATATAAACTCTTTTTTTTTTTTTTTTTTTGAGACGGAGTCTCGCTCTGTCGCCCAGGCTGGAGTGCAGTGGCCGGATCTCAGCTCACTGCAAGCTCCACCTCCTGGGTTTACGCCATTCTCCTGCCTCAGCCTCCCGAGTAGCTGGGACTACAGGCGCCCGCCACCTCGCCCGGCTAGTTTTTTTGTATTTTTAGTAGAGACAGCGTTTCACCGTGTTAGCCAGGATGGTCTCGATCTCCTGACCTCGTGATCTGCCCGTCTCGGCCTCCCAAGGTGCTGGGATTACAGGCTTGAGCCACCGCGCCCGGCCTTGATATAAACTCTTAATAACCTTATTTTTTAGATCCTGGAATGACCAGTACATTAACATTATCCATGCAATAAATAGCTTTTCACGGCATTTTAAAAAGTGGAATGATTGCAGAAGGGGAAACTATAATGGTTAACACACGAAAAGATGTTTTAAGTTCAGTGGTCATCTGGGACAGGCATATTAAAATGGCTATGAAATACCATTTCACACTTACCATATTAGCAAACATTAAGCAATCTAACAGTACGAGTGTGATGAAATGAGAAATAGAAACTATACCCCATTTAGAGAACAATTTGGCACCATCTAGTAGAATTAAAACCTAGCATTGAACTCGTAGGTACATATCCTACATTGTCCCTTGAGCATGTGCATAGGGAGATATGTGTAAGATGTTTACTGCAACACTGTCTATTATAACAAAAGTTAGAACCACCTGACTTTCAAAACAGGACTGGATAAGATGTGGTATAAATTTAATAGAATACAACATCTGAAATAAATGAACTAGATCTATATATGACTGTATGGAGGAATTTCTAAAACACAATCTTAAGTGAGAAAAAGCAGAACAGTATATACTATTGACATATATTCCTAATACATATTTTAAAAACACACAAACCAATGCTATATTTGCTTCATAAATATATATAAACAGTGTAGAAATATAAGAACACGGAGTAGAAAGATCCACACCCAATTCATGAGATTGGTTGCCTTTTGGGAAGGAACGGAAGGGGTGGGGTTAGGGAGGGTACAAAGGAGATTGCATCTGTTATCATTTGTTGATTGTGATAGTAGTTTCATGAATCTTGTTTTTTGCTTTTCCATATTAAATATTTTTAAGTGAAAAGATGGTAAAGGGAAGAAGATATGCATATCTAGGAGAGAATGCTATAGTTTGCTGTATGAGAATAATGGTTCATTCTTTTTTTAAAATCAATATTTCTTTGATCAATTATGGCTGTGAATTGTGGTCCTTTAAGCAGAGGAGGGTGGGGTAGAGTGATTTTATTCAGCCTGTTTTGTTAAACTTCATGTGGAATGCTATCACAACTTACCTCCCCTATCCGCTTATACATGGCACCATGTCCCTCCCTTCACAAGAAATTCTTAGGTTTGGTGAGATATGACTGAGATCATAGCTGGTTCTTCTAACCTCATAGCTGGTTCTTCTAACCTCCCTGGCATAAGCAAGTGATGAAGTTCACACCGTAAGCATTAGTGAAGCCCTTGTTCATCCCCAGGGTGTTCTCACCACCACTGAGGTTTCAGCCGTGGTGAGAACCTATGGTCTTAGTAAGACCCTCTCATGACTCCAAAACATGTGGCCATTTACCAGGGCTCTCTGCCGGTTTGAGCAAGTTTTATGCTGCTCCGACTGTCAAATTTTATTTCTATCAGCCCTCACACAGTGGCCTGGAGGTTGGGTCTGCTGAGGGTTTATGGTGATCTGGGAACTTTTGCCTTTCACCAGTTTAGGTGGGTGGGGCAAAGAGACAAACACAGTAGTTTGGTCAAAGAAACCAAAGCCACACTGGCCCCCACACCCTCAGGAAAACTGTTGTTGTCCATAGGCAGACACTGCCCCCTAGTGTAGAGCAGATAAAGTTGCTGATCTGTCAGACAGATTTTCATCCAGGGAGGTTGTAGAATACAGGAGGCCTCCAGAAGAGTTAAGGAGCTCCTTTGGGCCTGGATATCTCAAGAATTAGGACATTCCATGGGAAGCGACTAGCCTGATGCCTCTGCAGCACCCAGCCCCTGCTCCAAATGCCTTCCAAGGCCATCCTTGGCTGTTTGACTTGTGCCTTGACAGTGAAGGTATTATCTCCCAAGATAGCACAAAAAAAGTCATGAAGACAGGCAATGTGAATATGGCAGAAAGAACACTAGGCTTGAATGCTGTGCTACTCTGCTGCAAGATGGCATTATTAGGCAATTGTTATTAGGCAAACGATCCCTCAGTCTCTACTGTGCGCTTGGAAATGACTGGATCACGAAAGTTTAATTTGTTTTGCAAGTTTAGGATTTCTCAGAGTTTCCCAATGCCCGGCAATTAATTGGCCTTGTGGCAGTCTTGACCCTAGGTTTCAGAATACTAGCTTGGTTCATCACCACAGTTAGAAGTTGCCTTAGAAGAAAAAGACTCTCAAATCCAAAGATGCTCACAGCTCAGGACTCTCCTCTCTGACTTCTTTGACCAAACACTCATATGAACTGATATCTGCCTTCATCGGACACAATACAGTACTCAACAAATGGCATGTGGTGATTGTAGAAAAAAGAGAAAATATAGAAATTAATACAAATCACTAGTGATTCTACCACCCTAAAGTAAAGCATGCTCCCATTTTGGTGTATAGCCTTCCAGACTCTTTATTATATAAATACTGTGTATCCATCTTTTTTGCAGAAATGTGTATTGTAAGTGGATTTTTGTCTCTCAGCAATGTTGTGAATGCCTTGTTATGCATGTAAAGGAATAGCTACGTATTTTTTAGTGGCTGTAACATGGTATTTCAATATATGGCCATAATGTAATTTGCTATTCTGTTCTCTTGTGTTGCATATGTTATGCTTCCTCTTTTTCAAGTTCACAAACCCACACAGCCCATGGTATTGGTTCTTTCTTCTGTTCTGACCTTTACTTCTTGCCAGGTGATTGTTTATCACTCTTCTCAAGACCAGACTTCTCCTGACTCCATTCGTCTAGTTCTACCTAGATGCTTTTTGTCCCAACTTCATGGATAAAATAGAGGTTAGTTGGTGTAAATTTTCTAAACATCATTTCCTTTTACTTCAAAAATTTTTTTCATCCTCACCTATCTTAAACACCTTCTGTGTTAGGGAACATGTCCAAGGGGAAGACATGTTTCTGCCCTCTTTCTAGGGATATCTTTTCACTTTTATTTTTGATTCTGTGTAATCCATCAGTTATTTCTAATCCTCTCTTTCTGCATTCTCTGCAGAATACCCTGCATGGTAGATATATGGAAATTGTATTAAATACCATTAACTATTAATAAAGTGAGAGAGTTATGCCCTTCTCAAGCCTTCTTTAGTCCTGTTTATCTAAGAAGAAAGTCTCATTTGCTGTTAGCACTTCTAAAAACATTTCCATATATTTCTGTTTTAACAAAGGGAATGAGCTAGAATGAAAGAATTAGAAGAGCTTCAAACATTATCTAGTTGGAACTTAACATTATTCTGTTTTATTGTATTTATTCATGTTCTTTTAAAACTTATTTTAAAATTATGAGACATTTCTAATGGAAAAATACAGAGAGTAATATCACAGACACACATGTACTTACTTCCAGATTTCATAAATGCAGATATTTTGCCATATTTGTTTAATGTTGTGTCAGTCATAGTTCTACTGGAGAAGCAGGATCCCTAGGATGGAGATGTGTGTGTGTGTGCATGTATGTGTATATGTGTTTATGTAGGGTTATATATGTATAATCGATGCATCATTCATTATGGAGATTTGACTGTGTACTGTTGCGGGAGCTGGTACAGCAGTCCCTGTAAGGCTGTTGTCTTTGTGTGTGATGTTGGAGCTTGAAGTCTGCAGGGCAGGCAGTCAAGAAGGGAAGATATGATCTGGAGCCCATCAGAAGTGACTGGAATCTGTGTCATTCTCCCTGCCTCCAACCTTGATGAAGTGGCTGCCTTTCATCATAGAATTAAACATGTACCTGGGCAAGGAGTCAGAGCAACTGAAGGAGGATCCATGGGAAGGTGGAGCGGTTGCAGCCTCGTGACTGTGCCACGCCAGTGAGGTGGACCAGCACATAAGTGGTAAGCTGTGTGAGGCACGAAGGCACGTGCCCCAACCTGGGCATAAAATGCAAAAACAGCTGCTCCTTCACTTTCACCCCTCTCCTAAATCTAGCCTGAAAATATCTCCTGTGGCCCACCTTAAATAAAAACATACTAGCTAACACTTGGCGTTCTAACATTGTGCATATTTTTGTAGTTCCACCTGCCAAGTGATGTCTGTATTGATATAAAATTCTATTTTATGTTAATTTACTGAAATTAAAACATTTGAATTGATTTTAAAGAAGACTATTGAGTAAATAGTAGCAGACAGAAAATGGGCATGTGAAAACTTGCAAGGGGTACTCAGATGACTGATTAGGGAAAAGCTGAGCTAGCCATATAATTCTTCCCAGTTATGTAAAGATATATTCTTTACTCTCCTGACTCTGATCAGGCTATTGCTTTTACCAAATAATTTCTTTTCCTGAGTTCTGTTTTCATTAACTCCTTAGCAGCCTTTACTACCTGCTCAAGTATCACATTAACAACCTTTTCCTGATTCTCCTAGGTGGAATTCACATCTCCATTCTTTGTGCTGTCATGAACTTCATTTTCACTATGGCTAATACAGCATTCCTCACAGTCCGCCTTGCATTCATAGCTTTGGATATACAGTCATGCACCACATAACGATGTTTCTGTCAATGACAGCATATGCAACACTGGGCCCATAAGATCATAATGGAGCTGAAAAATTCCTATCGCCTAGTATTTCCTATGCTATGTTTTTAATTGTTATTTTAGAGTGTACTCCTCCTGCTTATAAAAAAAAAAAGTTAACTGTAAACCAGCCTCAGGCAGATTCTTCGGGAGACAGTCCAGAAGAAGGCATGGTGTGATAGGAGATGAGGGTTCCAGGTCTTCAGATGTTGTTTTCCTGAAGACCTTCCATTGGGACAAGATGTGGAGGTAGAGACAGTGCTATTGATCCTGACTCTGCATAGGTCTAGGCTAATGTGTGTGTGTCTTAGGTTTTAACAAATAAGTTCAAAAAATTTTTAAAAATAGAAATAAGCTTATAGAATAAGGATATAAAGAAAGGAAATATTTTTGTACAGCTATATAATATGTTTGTGTTTTTAGCTGTGTTATTACAAGTGTCAAAAGTTAAAAAAAATTAAGTTTAAAATGTAGAAAAGCTACAGTAAGTTTAATTATTATTGAAGAAATAATTTAAAAGATAAATTTAGCCTAATTGTACATTGTTTATAAAGTCTACAGTAGTGTCCTAGGCCTTCACATCCATTCACTCCTCATTCACTGATTCACACAGGGCAACTTCCAGTCCTGCAGGCTCCATTCATAGTAAGTGTCCTATACAGGTGTACCATTTAAAAAATCTTTAATTGTGTATTTTCTATGTTAGGTATGTTTAGAAACATAAATATTCACCAGTGTGTTATAGTTGCCAACAATATTCAGTACAGTAACATGCCTTACAGATTTGTAGCCTAGGAGGAATAGGCCATGCCATATAGCCTAGGTGTGTGGGAGGTTATAGATAGGTTTGGGTAAGTGCACTCTGACATTTGCACAATGATGGACTTGCCTAACGACACATTTATCAGAACGTATCCCAGTTGTTAAGTGATGTACAACACATGACTGTTTGTTGTCCTCACTTGAATGTATGTGCCTTGAAGGAAAGAACTACTTTTTATCCATTTTACCCTCTGAGGTGCATAACATAATGTGTTGCAAAGTTTTGGTGCTTGTTACAAGTTTGTTTTTAAAAAATTAAACCATTGAGGAAGAAGAGATGGTCAGCTGGTGGTGTTACCATTTTACTTGAAAAAGAGAGAGGAGGCTGGGCGCGGTGGCTCACGCCTGTAATCCTAGCACTTTGGGAGGCCGAGGCAGGTGGATCACGAGGTCAGGAGTTCAAGACCAGTCTGGCCAAGATGGTGAAACCCTGTCTCTACTAAAAATACAAAAATTAGCTGGGTGTGGTGATGGGCGTCTGTGAGGCTGAGGCAGAGAATTGCTTGAACTTGGGAGGCAGAGGTTGTAGTGAGCCAAGATTGCGCCACTGTACTCCATCCTGGGTGACAGAGCAAGACTCCATCTAAAAAAAAAAAAAAAAAAGAGAGAGAGAGAGAGAGAAACAGCTGCAGATTAAATAATTTGTCCAGAATTTTTTTTAAATTTATTTTTAAATTGAGGTGGAGTCTCACTATGTTGTCCAGGCTGGTCTTGAACTCCTGGACTCAAGTGATTCTCCTGCCTTGGCTCTCTAAAGTGCTGGGATTATAAGCATGAGCCCCTGCACCTGACCTAGTCTTAATTAGTGATTGGAACAAAAATTGGGTAACAGAGTTACTAGTTGTTTTTCTTCTTTTTTTTTGGTTATACCATTATGCAAGGAGTTAGTTAAAAAATGTATTTGATGGACTATATGTATTTGTTATACATATGAGATAGACTTTTATGTATATAGCAGTGTGTTGGGTTCTTTAGAGGGAAATAGCAATATAAGTTAGAGTTTCTTTCCTTCAGGAGATGACACATCATTGAAAGTTAGAGTTAAACTATATCTACACATTATATAATGATACAAAGTGGTGTTTCCCCAGTAAATAGTATAGCCAACTAATGCTTTAGAAATTAAGAGAGGAGATGGTGTGGTCTAGAGTGATTTGTTGAAGCCGTCAGAGAGATACCTGAACTTGAGCTGAACTTTGAAGCTTGGATTTAGGGAGAAATGGGAAGGTCATTTCAGGTAGAAAAACATAAAATTGGAATAAGTGTGGAAGAGGGAATAACTTATGCCCTTGCTACACAGAGTGTGGTTGTTGGTTGTTGCAGCTTGTTGGAAATGCAGACTCTTAGCCCCACCCAGACTTAGGGAGTCACATTAAATTTGGGAAGCAGTATTGTATACTATTTGTACAGCGCTGTGCCATTCACTGTTGACTATGAAAGAATCCCACTTGACACTGAAGATAGGTTAATTCGATATTAATGACTTGGATAAAGATGTACCATTAGTGTCTGGTCTTAACTGGAAGAAAACGAAACTTAGAGAGGTTTGGATTTGCTCAAGGTTTAATTAGAGCTGAGGTTCAGACTCAGATAACAGATTCTACTGCCTTCACACCACACAATGAATAAGTCATATTAGGGCAATTGAATAGGCTGGTAGAGGAAGCTTGAATGCAGATTAGTTAGCACCTGGACCATGTGGTGGAGGATCTGGAATGCTAGAAAACTTATTATTTATCCATTAATATGTTTTGACTGGAAGAGTTTCAGGGAGATTGATCTGGTGTCATAATGTAGATAGATTAAAATGGGGAAGAAACAGTATTTAGAGGCACTAGTTACTCCGGGTGTGTTAGTGTGTCTCAAATTTTACACACAAAAATTAGCTAGTATTAGTAAGTCAGTCAACAAATATTTATTGAATACCCACTCTGTGCTGGACAATGGGCATATAATCCTGTCTTCATGATTGTGGTCTTGCTTATGTAATGCTTTGGATTGAGTTGGTTAGGTAACTGAGTACTAAATGCATAAAAAAAAACTAAAGGTAATGGCAACAATAAAATAATCTTTGATTTCCCTCCTCCCTCTATTTTCTCAGAAAAAAGCTCTGGCCCCAAAGTTAAGTGGTTCTTGTTCTCATCCTGCTTTTGCAATTAGTGTTATATATAAATTGAACAGTTTACTTAATCGTTCTGTGTCTCATTTTTCCTACTTAAAAAATAAACATCACACTGAACCATGACTTCACAGCACAAGGTATTGTGATGAGACAATTTATAGGAGACTTTTTTGGTTTCCTGAGAAGTATTATAAGAGCTCATAATGGTGTTAATATAAAATTACTTTAAAAACCTTCACTTCTTGAAACTTTAAAAATTTCAATCCCCTAGTGCACTTTAGTCATTTTTCTAATTATAATTACATTGAAAGGGGGAAAAAATCCAGCCATCTGTGGCACTTGTTCTCCTTCCCTAGAGGTAGAGCTAGAGAAGATAATGATTTATTTGAGATGTTGTTATTCCCACTCTGGTAGACAATGGATGGTGGTTGCTCTTTGTGGCTTTAAGGCCCATCTGCTGATGGGTGCAGTTTTATTAGGCAAAAATATGTGGGTGAATGTGTCTATGGTAGTTGTAGATAAGAGTGGAGAGAAGAATGAGAGAATATTTTTGTTTTTTTGGGGGAAAGGAATAGGATGTCAGCTGTGTGAATTTGTCACAGCCAAAGATAGCAAACCAAAGAGAACCACCCCCACATTCTGTGTGTAGGTGATGCATCCCCATGGCTAGTTAATGCTAAGCCATCTTTGACTTTCTATGACCATATGACCCTGTAAGTGACTGTGGAATAGAGGACCTAGTTGTTTTTTGCTGGAGTGCATTGGCACAATCTCAGCTCACTGCAACCTCCGCCTCCCGGGTTCAAGCAGTTCTTCTGCCTCAGCCTCCCAAGTAGCTGGAACTACAGGCATGTGCCACCATGCCCAGCTACTTTTTTTTTTTTTTGTATTTTTGGTGGAGACAGGGTTTCATCATGTTGGTTAGGCTGGTCTCAAACTCCTGACCTCAAATGATCCACCCACCTTGACCTCCCACAGTCCTGGGATTACAGGTGTGAGCCACCGCACCTGGCTGAGGACCAGTATTAATCTGAATGCATTGTTTAAGCATTGCCTCTCTGACATATTTTCTCACAGTACCCCTTTCATAGCATTTATGAAACAGTATCATTACTGCCTGCTTCTTCTGTCTCCCTTATGGTTAACAGAAGTAAGCATGACCATGGGTACTGGAGGAGACAAAAAGGCTAACACCGTTTTATTGAGGCTGGCACTGCATAGAAGAGTTGCAAGTTTCTGACTCTTCTGGTGGCATAAAGCTGTGGACCTGTGTGTTCTGTGAGGGCCTTGGGTGTGTGTGTGTGGGGGGGTGGTGCATGCATAGGAGGTGGGTGAGGAAGACATTGTGAAGAGTGGGAGGAGAACAGAAGAGAAGATGAAAGAAGTGGAAAGTCCTTATTCTGCCTGCAGGTTGCTAGAAAGAAAACTGGTTAATACTGATGAATACAGATAATACTGATTAGGTAGATTTCACTGTTCCCTATATTATGAATAAGGGTATATAGCAACATCACTTTGTTTTTGAGTTGTTTTCTCCAAACTGGCTTTATTGAGAATGGTATCCTTCATAATGGACGATGCCTCAGATTAGAGGACCCTTTGGAGCATTTCTTCTTTTACCTAGAAGGTTGCTTATCCTAGAACAATCCAGATAAAAATATATGTTGGCCAGGCACGGTGGCTCACGCCTGTAATCCCAGCACTTTGGTAGGCTGAGGCGGGTGGATCACTGGAGGTCAGGAGTTCAAGAACAACCTGGCCAACATGGTGAAACCCCATCTCTATAAAAAATACAAAAATCAGCTGGGCGTTTTGGCAGGTACCTGTAATCCCAGCTACTCGGGAGGCTGAGGCATGAGAATCACTTGAATCTGGGAGGCAGAGATTGCAGTGAGCCAAGACCGCACCATTGCACTGTAGCCTGGGTGACAAGAGCGAAACTCAGTCTCAAAAAAAAAAAAAAAAAAAGATATGTTAACATATATTCAGAAGAAACTTTGAATAGTGCCTGGCACATAATTAGCATTATAAAGGCATGTGCTATTATTGGTATTCCATCCTGGTCATTTATTCATTCACCTGTTGAGTGTGTAGGCCCTGGGTTATTTGCTTTGGAAGCCCAAAGGTGAATCAGACATAGATCCTGCCTTTAAGGAGAGTATATTTCAATAGGACAAAATAAGATAAGCAAATACATAAATATAATACAGTGAAGCAAATGGTTCATGCTCTCAAAAGTCTAGGTGGAGCTTTAGGAGTGAGCAGCAAGAAACAGGAGAGGACTTCTGGAGGGGTTGGAGATACAAGCAAGACAGTAAGGAAGGCTTCATGGAGGAGGTGATATCTGTGTTGCATCTTGGAGGATGGGGAAAGTTCAAACATTTGCAGCAGGAGAAAGTGCCTTCCAGGTGAAGCGAATGGTGTGAACAAAGGTAGAAAAGAGTACATTTAGAAAACATAACTAGTTTGCTTTCCTAATTGAAGGCTGTGCATTCACTAGAATGTGTGTTTCGAGTCCTCTCCTCCTGAGTTCCCTTGCCCCATGTTTTTCATTGCTTTACACCCATCAATTAAATTTCAGCAGATTATAATAATCAGGGGCAGTTCCTAAATGGGTGTAAGTGGCTTTGTAATTATAGCTGCTGCTAAATGTGTAATCTGTCTGTTCTTATAATTATTAAGGCTTTTATTTTTATAAGCTGATTACCTCCTATTCGAAAACTTCTGTAATAGTATGCAAATAGGAGCCGGGAAACATGTAAGTCTAGGAACTTACTTACTCTTGCAGTGTATAATAAATCACTCAGCATCCTGACCCATGACAGCTTTGTACCTCTCCAGAGAGTACCATCGTCAGTGGACTCAAAGTAGATTGAGAATGCCTTAGATCCTCTCAGCCTTACCCAGAATGGAAACATCACATCTGTTTTTTTGTTTTTTGTTTTTTGTCTCACTCTGTCACCCAGACTGGAGTGCAGTGGTGTGATCTCAACTCACTGCAACTTCCACCTCCTGGGTTCAAGCGATTCTCCTGCCTGAGCCTCCCAAGAGGCTGGAATTACAGGTGCCCACCACCACACCTGGAAAATTTATGTATTTTTAGTAGAGATGGGATTTCACCATGTTGGCCAGGCTGGTCTCTACCTCCTGACCTCAAGTGATCCACCTGCCTGGGCCTCCCAAAATGCTGGGACTGCAGCAGTGATGATTAAAGGTATTTTAAGACATCAAGTTCTAAGTTAATAGGGATAGTTTCTTTAGATTGTCTTACTCTGGAGCAGACTAATTATGTGTTTTCTTAATAAATGTTAAACTTGAAATAATCGTCCAACAATGGGAGTTAATACTGAAAATCCATAGCACAAAAAGGTTGCAATAGGGCTTGACATAAACCCAATTGCAAGTAGCTGTAAAGCCCAGAACAATTAGTGACAATGGCATATGTGTTTAATAAATATTTCTTGAATGAATGTGTGAAGCATATTTCTTGAATGAATGCGTGAAATGTATTTTCTTTGCAGGGGGACAACTATGATTAGATCAAACCAAGACTAAGTACAACTCAACATTACAAAATGAATATCTATAGCTGGGACTTTGAATTTCTTAAAATCTTATTATGAGCTGTATATCATATTTTAAAATAGTGCCTACTCTAGTACATACTATGCTTACCTGCTTTAGTAAAACAATATAATATATATTGTTTTCTAAGACAATTATACTACAGAAAGTCTCTTGTTTAGATCATGAATCCAAGGCCAAGATACTCCTAGCCCCCTAGTGAATGCTTATCTGATCTGAAGATATAGTGTTGAAGAGATAATAGCTGGAATGTTACTCTTTTAAATTAGAGCAAATAATGTTTTCCCTGCCCTTCTGCTTTTGAACCATATAAGCATATAAGCAGTGTCTTTAGCATCAGAAATATCTCAAAGAAAGAAAACCCTCTGAAAAAGTATAAAGCATTTTACAAGTGGGATTGCCAATGATTCTGTTTGTGGTAGATCACAAAGGTTCTTTTTCATGTTTTTCTCCTTTGTTTCTGATGTGGCTTATATCTGTAGCTCATAAAAATACGAAAGCAAGAAACTGATCTTTCAAGGTTTGCAAGCCTGCTAAGTGTCTTCAACATTGATGGCAAATGTCTGCAGTGTTTGGTTCTGTGTGTTTGCTCTTTCAGCTCTACGTGGCCACGGAGGCCATCCTCATTGCACTGGTTGGGGCCACGCCATCATACCACTGGGACCTGGCAGAGCTCCTGCCAAATCAGAGCCACGGTAACCAGTCAGCTGGTGAAGACCAGGCGTTTGGGGACTGGCTCCTGACAGCCAACGGCAGTGAGATCCATAAGCATGTGCATTTCAGCAGCAGCTTCACCTCCATTGCCTCAGAGGTAACAACAGGCTGTTCTAATCACTAACTAAATATCTCTTTTTGTTCCAGTCACTAATTAAATATCTCTTTTTGTCCAGATGGAGCTACTCTTTTTGTCTTGCTGATTTAAATATCAGCCATATTTTCAAATAACTTTCCAGTAAATTTAAAAGTTAAAGGTTTTAATGTATCAAAGGAGAATATTCTATGAGAACACATTCCTTTCCTCTTACTACACATGGGAGAAGCGTGAATCTTTCCAACTAGTTAGATGAAAAGATACAAGCTCCAAAAGAAATGTATATTGATTATGATGTCCTTTTAAAAAGTGAATTAAATCTTTAATCTCTCTTTGTTAAATGTGCAAAAATTAACACAGAGAAATGTAACAATTCATATATAGCATCCATAGTTCATTTTTTTTTTTTTTTTTTTTTTGAGACGGAGTCTTGTTTTGTGGCCCAGGCTGGAGTGCAGTGGCACAATCTCGGTTTACTGCAACCTCTGCCTTCCGGGTTCAAGCAATTCTTCTGCCTCAGCTCCCAAGTAGCTGGGATTACAGGCGCCCACCGCCATGCCTGGCTAATTATTTTTTTGGAGTTTTAGTAGAGACGGGGTTTCACTGTGTTGACCAGGCTGCTCTTGAACTCTTGACCTCAGGTGATCCACCCACTTTGGCCTCCCACAGTGCTGGGATTACAGGCATGAACCACCGTGCCTGGCCCATAGCTCATTTTTAAGTCCAGTCCTGTGTGTAGACCATATGGGGCACCTTGACTGTACGATGTAAAACACAGATAGTACCACCTAGTGTGGTCAGGAAGCCTTAGTTTCAAGGGGGCTTTGCTGGCCAGAGAAAAGTTTCTGGTCCTTCTGAGCCAGCCAGAGTTACAGAATCTGAGGGTAGATGGTCTGGTGAAGAGACACCCTGAGTGGGGGCAGATCTCATGGTCAGCTGGAAGGCACTGGTGTTGGTTGTTAAAATGTAGAAATACTCCCCTCTCCTTTGCCTGCTCCCCTTAAGCTACCCATGTGTCTGTTGGCATCCTGGCCCCATCCTTGGACTCTGTGATCCAGTTAATGGGGTAAATGCCTGGTACAACAGGGGGCCTCTGGGACTCTTGCCACCTCTCAGCTCTGGTTGCCATGCTAGTTAGCTCTCCCAAAATCCCTTGACCACTCCTTCCTGGAAGCCACTCTCCTGTGTGTGTGAGTGTGTGAGAGTATGTGTGTGTATGTGTCCATCTGTCTATATGTCTGCACCATGGCCTAGCCAGCCTTACCTGTTGTTGACTATTTTGATAATCCTGCTTTGGATGAGGCATACTAAAAAAAGGGGAGACATGCCAAGGATGATGTTTTCTTGGCCTTTTTTTAGGAGTCCCCAGTGGAGTGCCCCACTCATAAAAGTTACTAGACTAACTTTTTGCAAAGCAGCATTTCTGACTGCAATTCCTGATGTTACCCTTCACTTAGAAACCTCCAGTGATGCTCCCACAGCACACAGAACACATTAGAGACCCTATGAGTTACATTCAGGACCTCTCACACTTCATAGCTTGGTCTAGGTGCACTTTCCCAGCCCCACTCTGCACTTTCCCCCGCTCTCACCCCAGTGGAAATATTTACTATTTCCCACACGTGCCCCGAGCTCTCAGCATAACCTGTTACTGTCAGGAAAGCCCTCACCACTTGCCCTGGCTTCCACCTGGTGAAATCCTCACCTACCCTCTAAGGCTCACTTTCAGTGTCACCTTCTCTGTGAGTCTTCCCAGCCAACTCCCCAGGAGTAAATACGCTTTTGTTTCTGTTCCAGTACCAATTTATTTTCACTTATGTTACAGACTTGTTGTGGTTCAGCTCTGGGAGTTCTTTGAGGTCAGAAACCATGTTTTGGTCATCTTTGTATCTCCATGGCCTCTAGCAATCACCAGCACCACCACCACCAGCACTACCACCACTACCACCATTGCCACCACTCCTAACCTATTAAAATAACAAGCAGCTTTGTTTAATGATCATGATATGCCAGAGATTGTGATATATGTAAAATTTAATTATCAAAGTAATTCTATGAGATAGGAATCATTTCCCCCATTTTACAGATTAAAAAAATGGAGATCCCTTGAGGTCAGTGTTAGCTAATAATGGCAGAGCTGAGATTTGAAGCTAAATTTGTCTTCACTCAGAAGCCTATGCTCTTAATTATTGTGCTTTTTAGGAGTGTATCCTATCCAAATTGGCTTGTACATTTCTTAGGTTCTTTTTGGTGAGTAATTATAGCCAAGTAATTTTTAACACATTTTTTATTTGGAAATAATTTCAAATGAAAAATATTGTGAGAATAGTGCAAAGAATCCCCTTATCTCTTTTAGTTTCATCTATTGTTACTAGTTTGCCTCATTAGCATTATTATTGTCTGTTTTTTCCTAAGCCATTTGAAAGTTGCATATATTAGTGTTCTTTTATGCCCAGATACTTCAGCGTGTATTTCCTAAAAATAGGATGTTCTCTTCATAACCACACTACAGTTATCAGTGTCAAGAAATTCAACATTGATACTATAGTTTTATTTAAACTATACCTAGTTGTATGCCATCCATACCTAATTTGTCAGTTAACCCAATGACATTCTTGATAGCATTGTATTTTCCTCTCATGTATTGAATCCAATTCAGAATCACATAGGACATTTAGTTTTACAGTTCTTTAGTATCTTTTGACCTTCAGCCTTTTTTTTCTTTTATAACACTCATATTATATTAAAGCATCTATACCTCTTCTCTTTTTCAAAATAAGAATGTTCTTCATTTTGGATCTGTCTGATGATTCCTCATTTGGGTTGGTTTTGCATCCCAAGTCAGAATAGTACATGAATAATGTATCCCTCTCAGGGTATCACATCAAAAGACAATGTATCCGTCTGCCCTTAGTGGTGATGTTAATTTTGATTAGCCATTCCAGGTATTGTCTGATATTCTCCCCGTCCCTGCCAGTTACTATCTTTTCTTCATTTCCAGGAATAGAGAACTATGGGGAATCACTTTCAGGTTATATAAATTTGCTGTTTCTTATTGCTGCAACCTCTGTCTCCTATGTTCAAGCAATTCTCCTGCCTCACCCTCCCAAGTAGCTGGGATTACAGGCACCTGCTACCGTGCCCTGCTAATTTTTGTCTTTTGATAGAGACAAGGTTTCACCATGTTGGCCAGGCTGGTCTCAAACTCCTGACCTCAGGTGATCTCCCCTCCGTAGCCTCCCAAAGTGCTGGGATTATAGGTGTGAGCTACTGTACCTGGCCCAAAATGGTTATTTCTTAACTCCAGCACTTTCATCACATTTACTAGCTTGCGTATTTTCTACTGTAAGCGAGAGCCCTTTCTTCTCCCTTGTCTGTCTGTCTCTGTGCCTATTTGCCTATATATTTATCAACCATATGTATATACTCTTGGATTCCTATTCTTTTCAATGATTTGTAATTTATTACAGCTCTGAATTATTTTGGAACTAAAATTTTTCCTAATTGACCAGTGGGAACCTCTTCGAGCTGCCTCTTGTGTCCTTTTATTTTTAATTAAAATTTTCATTTTGAAATAATTGTGGGTTTACATGCAGTTGCAAGAAATAATACAGAGAAATTTTGTGTACCCTTTACCTAGTTTCCCCCAATGGGGAAAACCATAGTATAATACCATAACTGAAATATTGACAGTGACACTGCTAAGACACAAAACATTTCCATCACCACAAGGATCCTTCATGGCCTTTTAGAGTCACACCCACTTTCCTCCCATCCCTTACCCTTTTCTTAATCACTAGTAACCACTAATCTGCCCTCTTATACTATGAGTTTTTCGTTTTAAGGATGTTGTAAAAATGGAATCATGTTGTAGAAGCCTTTTGAGATTGGCTTTTTTTATTCAGCATAATTATCTGCAGATTCATCTAGGCTTAGTTTTATTACTGTGGTTATATAAGGAGATTTGGAAGGGGATAGATTGCCGCTTTATCTTGTTCAAAAAGTATTTTCGTTATTTCAGTTCCTTTGCCTTTCCATATAAATTTTAGAATAATTTTGTCTATATCTACC
Source organism: Trachypithecus francoisi (assembly GCF_009764315.1). Lineage (NCBI taxonomy): Eukaryota > Metazoa > Chordata > Mammalia > Primates > Cercopithecidae > Trachypithecus > Trachypithecus francoisi. Next base: position 105,923,776 of record NW_022681470.1, on the reverse strand, counting down.
AACAAATATTTTTGACATTTTGATAGAAGTTGTGTTAAACCTGCATATAAATTTGGGGAGAATCAATGTTTTTACTATGCTGAGTCTTCTAATACATCAACACTATGTGTTATTTTGAGTGTCTTTGATTTCTTTCATCAATGTTTCATATCTTTAGTATGCAAACCCTGAACATGTTTTATTAGATTCACATCTAAATATTTATTTTTCTTTTTTTTGAGGGATTGTAAATGATATTGTATTTTAAATTTCTGTTTCTACATGTTTATTGCTAGTATGGATAAATATTATACAATTAATTTTTGTATGTTAATCTTGTATCCTTTGATCTTAATCTTGTGTTATTTCTTTTTGGGAAATTTTTAAATTATGAATTTAATTTCTTTAATAGTTATAAGGTGATTCAAATGATATATTTTGTATTGTATGAGTTGTGTGCTTTGTGCTTTTCAAGGAGTTAGTCCATTTCATCTAAGTTGTTGCTTATTAATTCTAGGTGCTTTTTGAAGATTCTTTGGGATTTTCTTGACAGTCATATAAAAAGTAAGGACAGTTTTATTTTTTTTCCATTTCCAATCTGTATGCCTTTTGTTTCCTTATTGCTCTGGCTAGAATGTCTAGCACTGTGTTGAATAAAATGGTAGGAGTGGACATCCTTGCCTTGATTCTGGTCTTAGGAGGGATGCACTCAATCTTTCACCATTAAGTGCAGTGTTAGCTATAGGGTTTTATAGATGCTCTTTATCAAATCAAGGAAGCTTCCTATAATTCCAATATTTTTTATGCCAATACCATGCTGTTTTGGTTACTATAGCTCTGTAGCATAATTTGAATTCAAATAATGTGATTGCTCCAGGTTTTTTGTTGTTGTTGTTGTTGCTCAGGATGGCTTTGGCTATTCTGGGTCTTTGGTGATTCCATATAAATTTTAGAATGATTTTTTTCTGTTTCTGTGGAGATGTCATTGGTATTTTGATAGAAATAGCATTGAATCTATAGATTGTTTTGGGTAGTATGGACATTTTAACAATATTGATTCTTCCAGTCCATTAACATGAAATATCTTTCCATTTTTTTGTGTCCTCTTCAATTTCTTGCATCAATATTTTGTAGTTTTCACTGTAGAGATCTTTCACTTCTTTGGAGAGGTTTATTTTTAAGTATTTTATTTTATTTGTAGCTTTTGTAAATGGGATTACTTTCTTGATTTCTTTTTCAGATTGTTCACTGTTAGCATATAGAAATGCCCCTGATTTTATATGTTCATTTTGTATCCTGCAAGTTTACTGAATTTGTTTCTATTCTAATAATTCTTTGGTGGAGTCTTTAGTTTTTTTTCAGATCGTATCATCTGCAAACAAGGGTAATTTGACTTCTTCCTTTCCAATTGGGATGCCCTTTATTTCTTTCTCTTGTCTGATTGCTCTAGCTAGGACTAACAGTACTAAGTTGAATAATAGGGGTGAAAATGCACATCCTTGTCTTGTTCTAGATCTTAGAGGGAAGACTTTCAGTTTTTCTCTGTCCAGTATGATACTAGCTGTGGGTCTGTTGTATATGGCTTTTATTATTTTGAGGCATGTTCCTTCTATATCCAGTTTTTTGCAGATTTTTATGAAGGATGTTGAATTTTATCAAATGCTTTTTCCGCATAAATTGAAATGATTGTATGGTTTTTGTTCTTCATTCTGATGATATGATGTATCACATTGATTTGCATATGTTGAACCATCCTTGCATTCCTGGGATGAATCCCACTTGGTCATGACAGATGTTTTAATGTGTTGTTGAATTTGGTTTTCTAGTATTTTGTTGAGAATTTTTGCATCAAAATTCATCAGAGATATTGGCCTGTAAGTTTTCTTTTTTTTGATGTGTCTTTGTCTGGTTTTGGTATCAGGGTAATACTGGCCTCGAAGAATCATTTTGGAAGTAGAATCAGCTCTCCTTCTCTATTTTTTGGAGTAGTTTGAGTAGGATTGATATTAGTTCTTCTTTAAATATTTGGTAGAATTCAACAGTAAAGCCAATGGGTCTCTGGCGTTTCTTTTTCTGGGAGACTTTTTATTATGACTTTGATCTTGTTACTTATTATTGATCTATTTAGGTTTTGGAGTTCTTCCTGGCTCAATCTTGAAAGGTTGTATGTGTCTAGGAATTTATCCATTTCTTCTAGATTTTCCAACTTATTGGCATATAGTTGGTCATAGTAGCCTGTAATGATCCTTTGAATTTCTGTCATATCAGTTGTAATGTCCCCTTTTTCATCTCTGATTTTATTTATTTGGGTCTTCTCTCTTTTTTTCTTAGTTTAGCTAAAGATTTATTGATTTTTATCTTTTCAAAGAAACAACTTTCCATTTTGTTGATCTTCTGTACTTTTTAAAAAATTTCAAGTTCATTTATTTCTTCTCTGATCTTTATTATTTCTTTTCTCCTACTAATTTTGGGTTTGGTTTGCTCTTGCTTTCCAATTCTTTAATCTGCATCATTAGGTTATTTATTTGAAGTTTTTCTACTGTTTTGATGTAGATGCTTATTGCAATAAACTTTCCTCTTAGTACTGCTGTATTCCATGGGTTTTGATATATTGTATGTCCATTTTCATTTGTTTCAAGGAATTTTTAAATTTTCTTCTTAATTTCTTCTTTGACCCACTGGTCAATTCAGAAGCATATTGTTTCATTTCCTTATGTTTGTATCATTTTCAAAGTCCCACCTGTTATTTATTTCTAGTTTTGTTCCATTGTGGTTGGAGAAGATATTTGAAATGATTTTAATATTTTTGAAAATTGTTTCTTCCTTTTTGTTTTTGAGACGGAGTCTCACTCCATCGCCCAGGCTGGAGGGCAGTGGTGCGATCTCGGCTCACTGCAACCTCTGCCTCCCGGGTCCAAGTGATTCTCCTGTCTCAGCCTTCTGAGTAGCTGGGACTACAGTTGCGTGCCACCACGCCTGGCTAATTTTTTCTATTTTTAGTAGAGATGGGGTTTCACTGTGTTAGCCAGGATGGTCTTGATCTCCTGACCTCGTGATCCACCCGCCTCGGCCTCCCAAAGTGTTGGGATTACAGGCGTGAGCCACCGTACCCGGCTATTTTTGAAATTTTTAAGACTTGTTTTGTGGCTAACATATGGCCTATCTTTGAACATGATCCATTTGCTGAGGAGAAGAATGGAAGAATGTGTATTCTGCAGCTATTGGGTGAAATATTTTGTGAATATTTATTTGGTCTATAATGCAGGTCCATTTGATCTATAGTGCAGATTAAGTCTAATGTTTGTTGATTTTTCTCTCTGGATGACCTATCCAGTGCTGAAAGTGACGTGCTGAAGCCTCCAGCAACTATTGTATTGGGGTTTATCTCTCTTTTTAGCCCTAATAATATTTGCTTCATATATTTGGGTGGTCCAGTGTTGGGTGCATTATATTTTTAGTTCTTTTTTTTTTTTTTCTCCTGGAGACAGAGTCATGCTCTGTCACCCAGGCTGGAGTACAGTGGCATGATCTCGTCTTACTGCATCCTCCACCTCCTTGGTGCAATTCATTCTCACGCCTCAGCCTTCCGAGTAGCTGGGACTACAGGTGTGTGCTACTATGCCCAGCTCATTTTTTGTATTTTAGTAGAAATGGTGTTTCACGGTGTTGCTCAGGCTAGTCTTGAACTCTAGAGCTCAGGCAGTCTGCCCGCTTCCACTCCCCAAAGTGCTAAGATTACAGGCATGTACCATCGCATCTGGCCTATATTATTAATTCATATATCCACTTGCTGAATTGACCCCTTTGTTATTATATAATTATCTTCTTTGTTTCTTTTTATAATTTTTATCTTGGAACCTATTTTGTCTGACATACATATAGCTACTCCTACCCTTTTTTGGTTTTCATTGGCATGGAATATCTTTTTCCATCCCTTTATTTTCAGTCTATGTGTATCTTTATAGGTGAAGTGTTTTTCTTATAGGCAACAGATCATTGGGTCTTGGTTTTTTAATCCATTCAGCCATTCTGTATCTTTTGATTGGAGTTTAGTCCATTTACATTCAATATTATTGTTGATAATTAAGGACTTACTACTGCCGTTTTGTTATTTGTTTTCTGGTTGTATTGTGGTTTTCTTTTCCTTCCCTTTTTCTTTTTTGTGAAAGTGATTTTCTCTGGTGGTGTGTTTTAATGTCTTGCTGAAATTTTTCGTGTATCTGTTCTAGGCTTTTTTATTTTAGGTTACCATGAAGCTTACAAATGACATCTTATAACCCATTATTCTAAATGGATGACAACTTAATTCTGCAAAAACAAGCAAACAAAGAGAAAACTAATAAAAAGTCAACACTTCAGCTTCATCCCCTTGCTTTTTAACTTTTTGTTGATTCTATTTATAACTTCTTATACTGTCTCTCTCTTACAAAGTTGTTGTAGTTATTGTTTTTGATTGGCTCATCTCTTAGTCTCCCTACTCAAGGTATGCAAGTTTATATACCACAATTACAATGTTATAATATTCTGTATCTGTCTGTGTATTACCAGTGAGTTTTGTACCTTCATGTAATTTCTTATTGCTCATTAATGTCCTTTTTTTTCAGATTGAAGAACTCCCTTTAGCATTTCTTGTAGGACAGGTCTGGTGTTGACAAAATCCCTCAGCTTTTGTCTGGGAATGTCATTATTTCTCTTTCATGTTTCAAGGATACTTTTACTGTATATACTAGTCTAGGATAAAAGTCTTTTTCCCTCAGCAGTTTAAATATATCATATCTTTCTCTCCTGGTCTGTTAGGTTTCTACTGAGAAATTTGCTGCCAGACATATTGGAGCTCCTTTGTATATAATTTTTTTTCTTTTCTCTTGCTGCTTTTAGAATCATTTCTTTATCCTTGACCTTTGAGAGTTTGATTATTAAACGTCTTGAAGTAGTCTTATTTGAGTTAAATGTACTTGGTGTTCTGTAACCTTCTTGTACTTGACTATAGATATCTTTCTCTCTAGATTCGGAAAGTTCCGTTTTTATCTCTTTGAATAAACTTTCTATCCCGAGGTCTTTCTCTTCTTCTTCTTTAAGGGCAATAACTCTTTATATTTGCCCTTTTGAAGCTATTTTCTAGATCCTGTAGGCATGCTTTATTATTTTTTAATTCTTTTTTCTTTTGACTCCTGTGACTGTGTATTTTCAATGGCCTGTCTTTAAGCTCATTAATTCTTTCTTCTGCTCGATCAGTTCTGCTCTTGAGAGATTCTGGTGCATTCTTCATTTTGTCAGTAAAAATTTTCAGTTCCAGAATGTTTGCTTGATTCCTTTTATTTCAATCTCTTTGTTAGATTAATCTGATAGGATTCTGAATTCTTTTTCTGAGTTATCTTGGATTTCATTGAGCTTTCTCAAAACAGCTATTTTTGAATTCTTTCTGAAAGGTCACGTATCTCTGTCACTCCAGAATTGGTCACTGGTGCCTTATTTAGTTTGTTTGATGAGGTCATGTCTTCCTGGATGGTCTTGATGCCTGTGGATGTTTGTTGATGCCTGAACGTTGAAGAGTTAGGTACTTATTCTAATCTTCACAGTCTGGGCTTGTTTGTACTCGTCTTTCTTGAGAAGGCTTTGAAAATATTCAAAAGTAATTGAGTGCTGTGATCTAAGTTTTTGGTCACTGCAGCCATAAGTGCATTAGACAGCACCTCAAGCCTAGTAGCGCTGTTACTCTTACAAACTCGTAGAAATACCACCTTGGTGGTCTTGGTTAAGATCTGGGAGAATTTCCTGGATTACCAGGCAGAGCCTCTTGTTCTCTTCCCTTACTGTTTTCCAAACAGACAGCCTGTCTCCATGCTGAGCTCCCTGGAGTTAGGGGAGGGGTGACATAAGCACTCTTTTGGCCACTACCACTGGGACTGTACTGGGTCACACATGAAGTCAGCATAGTACTAGGTCCCGTCCAAGGCCTGTGACAACTATTTCCTGGCTACTGCTGATGTTTATTCAAGGCCCAAGGGCTCTTTAGTCGGTGGGTGATTGCTCCTGCTAGGACTTGATCTTTTCCCTTAAGAGCAGCAGGTTCCCTTCTGGACCAGGTTGGGTCTGGAAATGCCATCCAGGCGGTAGGGACTGAGATCAGGGCCTTTAAAAATCTGCTTCACGCTTTGTTTTACTGGGGCTGAGCTGGTGCCCAGGTTGCAAGACAAAGTCCCCTTTACTTTTTCCTCTCCTTTCCTCAAGCAGAAGGAGCCTTTGCCCATGGGCAACACTGCCCCAGGCCTGTGGCAACTATTGCCTGGCTACCACTGATGTTTATTCAAGGCCCAGGGGCTCTTTACTTAGCAAGTGGTGAGCTGACAGGCATGGGTCTTTTCTTTCAGGGGAGTGGGTTCCCTTCTGTCCCAGGATGGGTCTAGAAATGCCATGTAGGAGCCAAGGTCTGTAGTCAGGGACTTTAAGAGTTGGCTCGGTTCTTTATTTTACTGTGGCTGAGCTTTTGAACATTTTATATCTTATAACCCCAAGTTATAAGATAAAGTCCTTTGCCTCTCCTTTCTTCTAGCAAAGGAGTCTCTCCCCATGGCAACCACAGCTGGGAATGTGCTGGATCACACCTGAAGCCAACATAAAACTGGGTTTTGTCCAAGGCTCGTGGTGACTGCTGCCTGCCTACCACTGATATTTATTCTATTCAAGGCCTAAGGGCTGTTTAATCAGCAGGTAGTAAATTCTGCCAGGATTGGGTCCTTCCTTTCAGGGCAGCAGGTTCCCTTCTGGTCCGGGGTTGGTCTAGAAATGTCATCCAGGAGTTATGGCCTGGAATGGGGACATCAGGACTCTGCTTGATGCTTTATTTTACTGTGGCTGAGCTGGTATGCAAATTGCAAGGCAAAGCCCTCTTTACTCACTCTTCCCTCTCTTCCTGGAGCTGTGAGCTGTGCTGCCTGGGATTGAAGAAGGGGCAGTACAGGCACTCCCTTGGCCACCCAACCTGGTGTCTCACTGGATCATGTGCATCCCAAGTCCACTGACTCTGAGCCCATCCTAGCACCAGGACTTGCCCAGGAAGTGCAGTCTAGGCCACAAGGACTAGTTTATTGAAGACCCCAGAGCTCTTTAGCTTGCAGTGGTGGGGCTAGCCAGAACTCAGGTTCTGGCCACTGGGATGGGCAACTCCTCTCTGGCTAGGGCTCATCTAAATGCTTCTTCTGTGGGCACCAGCTGAATTCTGCCCTGTGTTGCTTTGTGGTGTGAAGGGCCTCACTGAGTTCTAATGCAAAGTTCCATTATCACTGTGCTGTGTGCTTTCCAAGCACACAGATTCTCTCTTCCTGTGCCATGTGGTATTTCTGTGGGATGGGGGAAGGGTAGTGTCAGCAATTCAAGATTGTCTTTCCTACCTTCTTCGGTGCCTCTTTCCTTGATGCAATGTTAAAACCAGGTACTGTGATCAGTCCTAATTTTTGTTTCGTAAGGTCCTTTTGAAACTCGCCCAATTATCCCAAAGAGCTGATGTTTATGGTTTCTTTTGAATAAACATAGAAATTGATCCTTCTATTCTTAAAACTTGAGAAAGTTATGTTTGTCTTATCAGAGTTCCTTCCTCGGGTAACTGAACTTTAGGCCTCCCAGATATTATCAAGGAACTGAGACTCAGCAGGTCACTGCATCTGGACAGTGAAAGGCCAGACCCCTCATTTATCAGGACTGCTTCCTTACCTCTCCCTAATTTCTGTTTTCCTGCATGTAGCTACATTACTTCCTTGTTATGTAAGTCCCCAGTTTCAGTTGGTCAGGGAGACAGATTCGAGACTGATCTACCATCTCTTTGGCTGCAGCACCCAAAAAAAGCCTTCTTCCCTGGCAATACTTGTTGTCTCAGTGATTGGCTTTCTGTATGGCAAGCAGCAGGACCTAGAGGAAGACCCTGGTGTTTTGGTAACACTTTCTTGCGTGGATAATTGTTCAATTTGGTGTTCCTGTGTGGAGGATGATTGCTGGAGGGTTCTAGTTGGCCATCTTGCTCTTCTTCCTCCCCATTCCAATATTTTTGAGAATTTTTATTATGAATGTATATTGAATTGTGTCAAATACTTTTTCTATATCGGTTGCAATGACTGTGTAATTTTTCTTCTTTTTCTTGTAATATGATGGATTACAGAGATTGTTTTTCAAATATTGAACCAGCCTTGCATCTCTGGGTAGTATATGCTTCTTTTTTATATATTGCTGATTTCTATTTGCTAATGTTTTGATAAGGATTATTGCTTCTGTATTTGTGAGGAGTATTGCTCTGTAGTTTTCTTTTTTGGGACTATCTTTGGTTTTGGTATCAGAGTAATACTAGCTTTATAAAATGAATTGAAAAGTGTTCCCTTCTTTTATATTTTATGGAAGAGATTGTGTAGAGTTAGTATTAATTCCTTAAGCCTTTGGTAGAATTCTCCAGTGAAATTATCTGGGTCTATAGATTTCCTTTTGGGGAGTTTTAAAATTATGAATTCAATTTTCTTAATAGTTATAGGGCTATTTTGTCAAATGGTCTATTTTGTATTGGATAAGTTGTGGTAGTTTGTACTTTTCCAGGAATTGGTCCATTTTATCTAAGTTGTCAAATCTATGTGTGTAGAATTGTTCATAGTATTACCTTATCATTGTTTTGATATTTTCAGGGTCTGAAATTATATATCTTCTTTTATTACCTGATATTGGACATTTGTGTCTTTTTTTCTTGTTTAATTACTTCTCAGTCATTATAGAGATTTGTCAATATTATTGATCTTTTAAAAGAACCAGTATTTTGTTTCATTGATTTTTCTCTACTGTTTTTCAGTTTTAAATTTTATTGGTTTCTGTTCTTATCTTTAGTGGGAAGAATAAGGAAAAACTTGCCTCCTTAGTCTTCTTGGAAGTGGGAGTCCTCTTGTATGCTTTTGATATGCCTATCATTTTTGATATGCCTATCAGAAATTTTTGGCATAACAAGATATTCCAAGTTCATCTTGTACCTTGCACGCCCGAAACATGAAACTAGTCATTTCTGCAAAAAGCCCTAGTTTTACTTAGGATCTCCATAGGATTTTGAAATGGGAGAGAACTATAGGTCTGCTCTCCAATAAATCTATTACTACATTATAATGAAAGCAAATCCCAGACTAAATTCTGCCACATATACAATATATACATTTATTAACTAAATTCTTATAAACAAAGTATCAGATAAAAAACTGTCTTGCAGGCTTGAGAAGTCCTAGCTTTTTAGTCTCCTAGATATTTTGAACACTGCTTCCATGATAGGTCACTATAGGTAACCTATAGTTACCTATAGTGTAATTTTCCATAGGCATGGTACTGATACCATCACTCCTACTCCCAGCCTCCACTCCTCAGCCAGCATTGGGGAAAAAGAAGCTTCCAGAGTTCATATTGGCTCAGGACCAAGGAGGGGTTTTAACGGAGAGCATAACCCTGTAGGTAGAGTACCTGCACATTGGATTATCTCACAAATTCCTGCAAGGGTGGGGAGTACCCTTAATATATTGACATAATCCAGGTATCTTGAATGCCTTTAATTTCACCAGTGTTAGCCCACTTTTGGTATTTGTTATTTCTAGTCAATAGGCTACTATTTTAATCAAGAATAAGCAAAGCACCCATTTTTGACAACCCCTTTTTGTAGCTTTTTCTGGAGAATGGGCTTTCTGAAGAGGACAGCTGACCACCACTGGACAATGCAATCTTGATGAGAATGCTTGTAGTACCAGGGTGAGAGCTTGACCTAAGCAACATTTATGCAGAATATCCCACTGTATGTATGCTAATCTAAAATTAGGAACCCTTTTAGGTATTTCCAGAGGGGATACCATTATTAACAAGTGTTCACTGAGCAACTACTACCTGCCTTATGTTAGAGAAGGCTTGCTATAAGGAGAGAGAGCTCTTAGACCCTGCACTCCAGGACAACAGGGATAGGGTAAGTTAGTCCCCACTGTATCTCCTGTGCTGACTTCTAGGACCTCACAATAAACAGTGCCCGACTGAAGGCGGAAGACAAAAGGAAGGTTAAATTAGTCAAAGGGAACCCAGGGAGCTACTACTCCCAAGATAAAGAGTGTTAGAAACAGGTGAAATTGAATGAAATGCTTCCTTGGTAAGTGCTGAAGATCTTTAAAGCAGCTCTCAGAGGAAAAGAATTAAGGGCTGAGATAGCCTTCACCTTATCACCTGTGATAGTAGCTACATCTTTTTCTTCCTGTTACCTGTATCTTAGCCCACTGGGGTGCATCTATGAATCGCTGTCTCTCTTGCTATCTGTCTTTGTCAGTCTGTATCTCTGTGTCTCCTCCCTCCCTCCTTTCCTTCTCTTCTTCCCACCTTCTGTCCTTATTGCTCTCTCTTGTCTCTGTCATTTTGTCCATATGTCTGTTTCTGCTTGTTCCCATGTCTCTTCATCTCAGTCTGTCTGTATTTACCTCTCTGTTTCTGTTTCTCTTTCTGTGTCCATTGCATTCACTCTCTCTCTTGCCTTTCCCTGTGTCTGTCTTTATCATTTCTGCCCCGTTTGCCTTTCTGCTTCTGTTTCTCACCCTCCATTCCTCACCCTGTCTCCCTCCCTCTTCCTGTATTATTCATCTGTCCTCTTTCTCATTCTCATCATGTGTAGCCACTGAGATGCTTAGACTTGGATGTATATATTATTATCCACCTTGATTATAGTTATTCATAATTATACATTTCTAAATACTTGGTACTTTCTTCCCATGATATAGAGGCACACATTATATTCCTCATTCCACCAGGGTGTCAAACAGTTATCCACCCTCAGAGGTTTATTCCAAGGTACAAATTACCTGTGCAAATAGTGACCCTCAGTCTCCAGCAGGTGCTCCACTATGTATCCAGAACAACATGGGGAGCAGGGCATGGGCTGTCCCTGCTGTACAGTTAGATGAGATCCCCATAATGTCACCCATGGCACCTCCACCCTCCCTCAGGGCTCTTTGGGAACTCTGGGGTCATGATTTGGGATGAATTATCTTTTAAGCATTCCAGATGCTGAACTGGCTGCTTCAGACTGAGTGGGTTCGTGGTGTTTTGCAAGGGTGGCCATGGCCTGCCTACTCTTTGATGGAGGAGTACAGGTGACATCACTGACCCACACAGCAGGACAGAACTCCACAACCTCCATGGGATCCTCAGCTATGACAAGATCATTCCATACTTTGTACTGAGTTTGTGGGTGAGAAGATAAGTTTATACAAGGTCTGGTAGGTATAGGAGAGAGGGAAGAGGCAGCTATCCACTTTTTTAAAATGCACTCTGGGATGGGAGTCTGTCTGCCAGAGGCCTTCCATAGATGCTGTGTATTTAGTCCTACCAACAACCCCACTCTATTAGTGAAATAACAGATGAAGAGAATTTAAAGAATGTTCCCTAAATCATACACCTAATAAGCTGCTACTCTGGAATTTGATGAGCTCATATTCTTTCCACTTCAGTGATTTTCAAGCTTTTTTAATAAACAAAAAAGAATAGAAGCCTTTAGTTTTAAATGGTATCTTAGTTGGCATTTCAGTATTTAGAAGACCTAGATACTTTGCTGTTGTCATTCCTGAGGAGTAGGGTCCAGGGCCTCAGCACCTCTGCTACCACCAGCCATTTGTGGCAGCCCCAGAAACATGTCCATGAGAACAGGGTGAAGATTGACTCTACCTGGGCCATGTGGCTCACTGGCAGTGAAGGGACAGGAAGAGCCAATAGGAGTATGCCTTGGCAGATTTGAGAACAGTTAGCACAGTGACCGTGGGGAGATAGTGTATGGGGCATGAAATAGGATTTGAGGTTAGCACAGTGACCATGGGGAGATAGTGTATGGGGCACGAAATAGCGACCTAAAGGAAGAAACTGAGGCACAAAATATAATTTTAAAGAGTTTCTTTGAGCCAGGGTGAGGACAGCTGCCCAGGAAACACTTCCCACTTACGGTCAGAAGTGCCCTTTTCGATCTTTGTTGCAAGTAATCTTTTAAAGGCAAAAAGAGGAAAACGGAGTGGGTGGATACAAGGTTGTTTGTTAGGAGTTTTCATTAGTTTGCATAAATAACATTGATCAGCAATTGGCTGTATATTGTTGAACTATAGAGTAGGGGTTATGGTGTCAGTGTGCAGCATTGTGAGGTTAATGTATAGCTACCAGTGCTGTCAATCTAGAGTCCACATAGCAAGCAGCTTCAAGAGATGATACTTGGCTCAAGGGGAGATGGGGACATGACCGCTGCTTCATTCCAATGCCTCTCTGGGCCCAATAATTTAGGGAGGGCTCACATTCCTCATATAAAAAGTTTCATTTCTTTCCCAACACATTGGACTGAAAGCTAAATAAGATGCTCGCAGTCATGTGCTCGAGAGTGCTTTGGACAGAGTGAATTCTAGGGGAGAAGGGAAAGCAATAATATTAGCCTGCTAATTAAAAAGGGAAGAAGACATGGGCTCAGAGTAGCTGGGTGACCTCCTCAGTGCCCCACAGTTAGTCAACAAGTCTGGCCACTGTGGCATGGACCAGCAGCAGGAAGGAGGCCAGGCAGGCAGCCCATCTGTGAGTGGTGTCAGCATCTGCCTTCTACAAGGCGATGTGACCTGGGGCGTGTGTGTCAGACTCATGAGGAGCCTGGCCAGTGTTCCACCCCCACAAAACCCGCTCAAGTACGGTAGAAGTAATAATGATTACATTAAGCTTTCTTGCTGGTCAAGCTCAAATAAATGTGCATGTTTCCTAATAGAACAAAAAATAACAAAGGAGAAATAAATAGAATGGACAATAGTTAAGTCATATGCTATCAGCAGTTCACTGTATTCTCAGAGCCCCGCAACCACCTGCCCCAGTGACATTCACCATGTCTCTCCTCTCTGAATAGATTCAGGGAGACCTAACAAAGGCCTCTTCTGTTTCACATGTTTAACACAGAATCTCTTGTTTTTCCTGAAGTCTTTTATATTTAGGTACCAATGAAGTGTCTGTGCTGTGTGCCCCCATCCCACCGTTCCGAGTGTGAATTATATGTGAGTTCACGCACTGTACTTCTGCTTTGTGCTTTAGAGCCTGGTCTGGGTGCTGTTCTGAATGCTGGTGTGGTATAGGTGGCTTGAAAGTTTCCTGCTGCTGCTTTCAAACCAAATGATAAGAATCAATGGAGAGACAGCAGCAGAATGGAGAATAACGTGAATGGTGATCGAGGGGCAGCCAAGGCCAGCAGCACCAGGCAGCATGTTGGCATCAGTCACTCTTTAGCTGGTGTCCTTGAGGAGCCACTAGTCTCTGCACTGCGTTGAGTTCATCCTTATTACGGTGAAGTGCAGTGCCAAACTAAACCTTCCACTTAATTTCTTAGGATTAAATCAATTTCAGTGACTTCGCTAGACTCTCACTTGCCCCTGCAAATCTCTAAAGGAGTACTGAAACTGGTACCTAAACATGTCACTAAGTTGGTGAATATCCTTAATATATAATCTGTCGTGTATAGGTAATATTTGGTTCATATTGAAATAATCTTGTCTGAAATCAAAGTTAAAGAACAAATACGAAGTCCTGTTGACCCATCACATAAAATTTGGAAGATAATTATTAAGAGAGATTCTACGAAACTGTATAGTTTAAAGATACTGTGTTAAAAACACACATTTTTAAACGTCCACCCTGCACCTTATTACACTTGTGTCAGACCTTGCAGAAGTTTCTTTAGAAGGGTTTTTGGGAAGGGCAAATAAAAGGTTAGGTAGATGTGATTAACTTGGTATTTAATACAAAACTCTAATCTAGGAGTCTTGACTATTCTAAAATGAGCTAATAGCTATTGGAGCAAATTTATGTAGCAAATTGCTGTCTGCTGTATTCAGATTATTCCCTGAGCTCTGACTCATTCAGAAAGCACCAAATATCACGGAGACACACAATTATCATGCTTAATTAATGTTTGCAACCAAAAAGTGTAAGGTTGGAATTCTTAATATCACTGTGGATATATCTTGAGATTAATATATTTTCCCCAAGCCATACCCTGGGGTCAAAAGACAGAGTATTAAAACTATTTGAAAAATTCACTGCAATTAATTGCTTAAGGGGCTAATTTTTTTTTAATGTCTTGCTTCCTTACGCCTGTACTACTGATTGTTATAGCCTGCACACTTCACCCATTAAGTGGTAATTCAGAGTGACAACTACATTGAAATGAAGCAAGTTAGTTAATCACCATGAAACTGTTCCTGAAATACCCTGTCCAAGTACTCCCTAGTCACAGGAGGTCTCTGATTACCTGATTTTCTCCTGAAGTTAGATTTTCATGTACAGAGTTGTAATTATTTTTATTTTAAATACGGGCCAGGGAAGGGCTGAAGTTTGGTTGGAATTGTTATCAGAGCTGTTCAGAATTTTTCACAGGAGACCATAGCAGTTCTCTGATTGTGTAGAGCCTTCATGGATTTGCCGCAGGGGTCCTAGGAAGCTGCTGTTGGCTTCGTCCCTGCAACCTTGAAATACTGACAAGCTGGGAGTCTGGGTAGGGCCGTGGCAGTTATAATATGACTTGGTTTTCATCAACGCACGACCTCCAGCAACAAGAGGCTCAATCAAGAGGCACGTGCCCAGTCTTGTTTGCCCATTTTGGTTGACCTGCCTGGACAGCCAGGGTGACCTGCCCTTTGTCTTCCTTTTCTTTGTGAGTAGGTGGGCTATGCCCCGAACAGTCATGTGGTGTGTCCTCCTTTCAGAGAAGGCTTCTTTGGGACTAGTGAACTCTGTGGGGCTCTGAACAAGTCTGTCTTTTAAAAGGGATACAGCAGCCAGCTGAGGGGCTAGGTACCACTCTCTAACCTGCCATAGCCCCTGCCTGTCTCGCAGGTTCCTTGATAGGCTGTGAATCATCCATGGCACATTTCTTATCCTTGCATGATTGTATATGCTTCTCTCAGTGGGGATATTTGTGGACCAAATAAAGTGCTTTCAAGGACTAAAGATAAAACCAAAGTATTCTAGCTCCTCTCAGATTGGCTATAAGAAGAAGGGAAACCCCTCAAATTCTAAATCTATCTACACTCCTTTTCAAGAGAATGGCATTGGGTGACTCCAAGGAAATGATTACCAATTAGGTAGTTCCCTGTATGGCCATAAACTCACAACCTGATGCTTGAAGTCATGACCTAGAGATATTGTGTGTGAAGATGCCTATAAGACGATGGCACTTACTCTTCTTACATAAATAATTCAGCAAATATTTAATTAGTGCTGACAGACACTGTAAGGTTACCACGGGGGATACAAATATACTCTTAAGAAGCTCACAGTGTCCTAGGGGAGAGACAAATGGACACACTTCACCATGCATTATCGTAAAGCAAAAATAGGGTGATGTGGCAGAAAGGAGAGAGTGGTAAGCTCCGCTAGGGTAAGTCAGATGAGACTTAAGGTGTGTCATGGAGAATGAGTAGTTCACGGGGGAGGAGGTAGAGGTGCAAGTGGGGAGTGGGGAGAGGAGGGCACAGTGCGTACTGAGAGTGGTCTTTTTGGCAGGTGTCATGCTTCATGGCAAAAGTGGAATGAAAAATCTGTTTGCTTTTCTTTGGGTAACCATACCCTTACCTAGACTTCTGCAGGACAGTGGTCCTACATTATTCATCTGTGGGTGATGCAGAGTCAGTCACCCGCCCTGAGCCAAAACAAGGAGGGCAAGAAAGGGTAAAGCCCACTTGGGAGAGGGAAATGACCCACTGCTTATAAAAGCTTGGTGTAAATGATTTTTTATTTACCATTCACTTCTCCCTTCATTAGAGTGATTTGTGGTTATAGCATGTTTTTCAACTATTATTCCATGAAATGTCACTATAAATTAGAAGAAGAAATAAAAAACCTACATTAGGTTATTTAGGTCACAGGAGAAAACTGAAACAGACAAATTTATCACATTTGTAGAGCCTAGGAGAAGCTGCTCAGAGTAGAAGCTGCATATGTGTCCCAGTTCTCGGAGTCAGTATGATAGAGGTCCTTCTTGCTCTTTGGTCTTCCTAATATTCATGATCAACTTAAGAAACATCTCCTAGTTCATGGATTAGCCTGGGCAACAAAACAAGACCTTGTCTCTTAAAAAGAAAAAAAAGAAACATCTCCTGATCTCTGTGCTCTAATATAGTAGGGAAGGATAATAATAACAGCACAGGGCTATTCGGTGGAGGAAGGAAAAGAAAGAAACCTGGAGATGGCTTGTTTGTGTCTATGGGTACACCAGGATGTCAGGCAGTAAGTGTAAATGATACAAGTCAATTGAAAAATGGAAACTTATTAGGTATTTATATTTAAAACGCACACTGTGGAGTAAGATACACCCTGAAACAACAGATCAGCCAAATGTGAAAATAACCACTTTGGAAGTTGATTTTAAAACACATTATAGGTGGTCCTCAACTCAGGGTGGCTCGACCTGTGATTTTTTGACTTTATGATGGTGCAAAAGTGTTAAGTATTCAGTGGAAACTGTACTTCTGGTTTTGAATTTTGGTCATTTCCTGGGCTAGTAACAAGTGTGGGAGGATCCTCTTTCATGATGCTGGGCAGCGCCCCATCAGCAGCAGCTCCCAGTCAGCCATGTGACCTTGAGGGCAAACAAGATATTATTCTCTGCAGTGCTCTCCTGTATTCGATAAATTACGTGAGGTAGTCAGCACTTTATTATAAAGTCAGCTTTGTGTTAGATGACTTGGTCCAACTGTAGGATAATGTGTTTGGAGCACATTTAATGTAGGCTATGAGTATGATGTTCAGTAGGTTAGATGCAGTAAATGCATTTTCAACTTACAGTATTTTCAACTTACCACGGGGGCCGGGCAGCCCTATCTTAAGTCAAGGGGCATCTATATTCTCTTCTTCCTCACCCCCAGCCTTCTCCCTGTTGTTCCCCAAGCACACAGGGCATAACCCTCACTTCATGCTCGACATGAAACTTTCCTTTTCTTCCTTCCCCCTCCTTTCTAGTGACATCTGATTCTGTTACCCTGTCTAAGTCAAAAGGACCCCTTATTTCTAGTATTCCGTCTAGTACTCCGTTGACTTTTTCCATAGCTTCCTGAATGGAACACATGCTGAGGGTGAAAAAATAGAAAGTCTTTAGCCAATATATTGTAATTTATATACCACAGGCTGGCTGTTGGGGATGAGGGGAGAGTATTATGTGAAAGTTGGTTGGTTATTAATTATCTGGTTATAAGGTATGGCAGCCTTCCTCTTTGACATATCTTTGATATACATTGTTTCATTACACAGATGTTAATTTTGTTTTGGGGATTACATAAGCATGTGGTCCATTTTAAAGCAATATTTTGTTTTTTCAGATTATATTTGTATTTCAGGAAAATGATTTATTTGATTTGTGACATGTCCATAAAGCTTAAGGTTTTACAATTTTAAGAGAGGTGCTAAAGATACATTTGATTGCTTCCTTTGAAATTTGTCTTTAAGCTTCACTCAGTCTGTGGTTGGCCTAATACATACTAGTGGCTTCAAATAATACCTGTTCATGGATGACTCACACCAGATCTCACCTCTGAATTCCAGGCATCTATATCCTGCATGAATCCTTTCTCTTCTGGAAGTCTACGGTTCTGGCCTGCATGGTTGTAATGGCCTTTGATGGATATTCCCACTCCCATGCTTGCTACCTCCATTCTGTTCTCTGTATTGCAGCTAAAGCAACTTTTCTTGATGTACGCCAGTACTTTATCCCTTTTCAGGACGTGCCATTTATTCTCAGCATTTAAGCAGTAAGAATATAAATACCAAAAAAAGAAACCTCCAAATGTTTCATTAGTACCCAGCCAAAAGTGTCTCTGTCTCAACCCCCTTCACTTCTGTTCACCTAGCTTTTTTCCTCTTTAGGAACTGGAAGGCACCGCATAGCCCTGGCTCTGTGCTCATGCCTGTATTTGCCATATTTATGTTCCTTTCATCTTTTATATTAGAGGCACTTACTATTGGTTCTGCCCCCAGTTGTGCCTGATTTTCTCTCAGGTCCTCTTTAGATGAGCAAATGATTATACGAGTGCTTGTAGTGCTGTGCCCCTCAAATCCTTTTTGAAAATAGAGTATATTGAATGCTCAACTCAATTTAGTGCATAAGAACAAAAATACAGATGCTGGTTATAAAACAGAAGTAGATGTAAGTCAACCTGACAGACTGAAAATATTTTGTCTTTATAGTCTTCCTTTTCTGTTAATGTGTGGGAAAAGAAAAGTAGATTTCCTGCTTTTTTCAATTTGCAAATGATTTTTCAATTTGAAATACCTTAACGTAAAAAAAAAAATTCTTTCTGTGGCTTTAGAATTTGGCTTGTTATTAACAAAAAATAATAGGAAATTCATCACCTTAATAATCTCTTAATCAAATCTCAGGGTTTGAATGACTTATAAATTAGTGATTTTTAAAATCTAAAGACTCATAAAAACACATTTCTTGAGATCCATACTTATCATATTTAGGTTTATTACAGTTGAGCTTAAAATGGCCTGGTAATATCCTGGTTTGGGTTTTACGCTAGTACTAAGTATTGACCAAAGGGGGAAGAAAATGAGCTAGCAATTGAGTCTTGTCTGGTGAGTGAGCTCCTTCGAAAACTTTAAGTATAGATTATGCCAATACATTTTCTAAATACTGTAGGGATCAATATCCTAGTTTATCTTGTCTGGGCTTTGACAAAATAAAACTCCTTAGATCACACAGTAGGTATGTGATCAATATATCAACAATACTTGAAAAGTTTTTAAAATTGGACAAAACAAAACATTTAAACCAAGATCTCACATGTTGGGAGATGAAGGATGTGGAGGGCTGGTTATCAACCCATTGTTCTGAATCTGTGAGTTGGCATCCCTGTGTCAGCCATCCCCAGTTCACCAGAATCTGTCAGGGAGTTCTGGGTTCCAGCTTCACATTCTCTAATTTGCTTTTGAAAAATCTGTCTTTCCATTTTTCTATCAGTTCCTGCGTGTATTCCAAGAGTAATAGAGAGATGCATGACCCCAACCAGCATTGACATGAAGAAAAATTACTAGCAGTTACTTTGACACTTGGAAATGGCAGCCTGAGAATCAGAATTTGGAATTTGCTGCTCAAACATCCCTTGGGCTACTTCCTCCTAAACTTCCACAAAAGTTAACAGCTATCCACTTATAAGGATAGTATTGCACCCTTTTCCATGGATTTGAGAAGTTCAGCAAATGAGGCAACAGAATAGTTGATTATGGAGTTTTCAAATTGGCCATTTTTCAGTGATTAAACACAAAACAGATCAGTTTTGTGTTTAATCAATAAAACAGGCCAAGATCAATATCTTGGCCATGTAAACAGACTAGCAAAACTTGAGGTGCAGGTTAATGAAGACTAAAGTTGCAGGCCAGATTTTAAAAGCATGAAAACACCAAATCAAACACTAAGAACATAAAAAAAAAAAAAGCCAGTGTTTGAATTTCAAGGTATTAAGAACAAGTACAATTAAGCTGTGTATATTGGCCATTGTAAAAGAAGGAATCTCCCTGTGACAGATACAGTCCTGTCTTTTCTAGGGCAACCTGATATCTCATACTGATCTGTTTTTAGACCTGGTGAAATGTTACTGTAGGCATTCCTCATGAGTCGAAAATTCTACCACAGAACTATCCATGTTACAAAATAAATTCTTTTTTTACAAAACAAAATTTTTTCTTTAAATACTGCAGCTCTTTTAGTCTTTTATATGAAACTTTCTTTCTCTTTTCTTTTTCTTTCTTTTCTTTCTCTCTCTCTCTCCTTCTTTCTCTCTTTTCTTCTCTCTTTGCTTCTTTCCTTTTCTTCTCTCCTCTTCTCTTCCATCCCTCCCCTCCCCTTCCCTCCCCTCTTCTCTAATCTCTTTTGACAGGGTCTCTGTTGTCCAGGCTGGAGTGCAGTGCCACGATAATGGCTCACTGTAGCCTCAACCTCCCAGGCTCAATCAGTTCTCCCACCTCAGCCTCCAGAGTAGCTGGGACTACAGGTGTGCACCACCACACCCAGCTAATTTTTATTTGTTTTGTATAGACCTAGTTTCACCATGTTGCCTGGGCTGCTCTTGAACCCCTGGGCTCAAGCAGTCCACCGGCCTCAGCTTCCCAAAGTGCTGGGATACAGGCGTAGCCTCTGCCCCAGCCAGTATCTGTAATTTCATAAACCTTCATAACCTCTCCCATGAGCTCCGCTCCCAGCCAGATGCCTGCTTGACATCTCTACTTAGATGTTTTATAGGCATGCTGTGTCTGAGCTTGTTCACACAGAACTCTTGAATTCCCACCATGTACCTAACACCTCTTGCACCCTTCTCTATCTCGATAAATGTCACAACCACCCAGAAAGTAGCTAAAATGAACAACTTAGGTGACTCTTCCTTTCCTTTCTACTCCTACGTCATCACAACATCTGACAGTCCTGCCTTCAAAATACATCCCAAGTCCATTCAGTTCTCTCTATCACCACTGTTTCCACCTTCATCTAAGCCATCATTATCTCCTAAATGATTACTGTAACTCCCCTGCTTCCACTCTTTCCTATCATATTGCATTCTCATAAAGTGGCCAGAGTGATCTTTAGAAACATAAACCCAGTAATTCAATATTCGTTCTTTGCACTAGAATAAAATCTCTCAGCTCCTTACCTTGGCCTGACCCTGCATGACCTGATGCCCACCTGCTTCGCTGGCCTAATTTCATGCCACCTCCACTAGAGATACACTGGTGTGTTTTCACCCGGGGCCACTGCAATTATTCTCATATTCCCCAAAGAGTTTTTTTGTGGTTGGTTACTTGTCATCATCCAGGTCACAAATGTACGTCCCGCAAGAATCCTCCCCTGAACCACCTATTTAAAGTGACTCCCTCCAGTCCCAGCTACTTGGGAGGCTGAGGCAAGAAGATTGCTTGAGGCTGGGGGGGGTCAAGGCTACAATGAGCTGTGATGGCACCACAGCACTCCAGCCTGAGCAACAGAGCGAAATGCTGCCAAAAAAGAAAAGAAAAAAAAGAAAGAAAAAGTAAATCCAAGAAGGGCTAGGAAAGCCAGCTAATCTACCTTGTTAAGAATTGCATGTGAAGAATGGAATTCAGAAGTAAAGCACACATTAGTGAGGGGACATTATTCTCATCGGTTTTTCCCAATTCCTGAGTCTTTTTGGTGGGTGGTTTTGAATAGAGATGTCCAGAAGTTGTCTTGTCAAGACCTTTATCAATCCAGTCTTACAAGACTAGGAGGAAAGGAGAGAAGTTAGATGTACTTTGAGCCATGAGGACTGGTTGTGGAAGCATCAGAAGGGAGTGATCTGAAAGGTGGAGAGAGCAACTGAGGATTCTTTCTTGCAAGTTCTTGAGGAGGAGGGACCCTTCACACACCTATCATTACTGACTCTAGTGAAGGGGACCGGGAAGAGGAAGGATGAGTGGTCTCTTGGTTCTCTGAGGTTATTCTGTGACATGGATTCACTTTTATTCTTATAACCAAATATCATCTTTAACACATCACTAGACAAGACTTGAGATAGTGGTGTTTTAAGCAGAGAATGGTAACTTTCTCTTTAAGTTCCTAGGTTTCCCTAAAGTAGAAGATACTAAAGGAGTTTCTTTTGTCATAAATATATGTGATATAAAATTTACCATTTTAATCACATTTAAGTGTATAGTTTCAGATGCATTACATACATTCACATAGTTGTGTAACCATTACCACTATTCATCTGCAGGATGTTTTCAACATTCCAAACTGAAACTCTGTTCCATTACACAATAATTCCCTGTTCCTCGCTCCTTCTGGCCCCTGGTAACCACCATTCTGTTTTCTGTCTGTAGGAAGTTGACTGTTCCAGGTACCTCATGTAAATAGAATCATGCTATATTTGTGTTCCTGTGTCTGGTGTATTTCATACAGCATAATGTCTTCAGAGTATAGGGTGTAGCATGAATCAGAATTTTGTTCCTTTTTATTTTTTAATTTTATTGACAATAATTATATTTATGAGCTACATGGTGATGTTTTAATACATACAATGTATAGTGATCAAATCAGAGTAATTAGCATTTCTATCATCTCAAATATTTATCATTTGTTTGTATTGGGAACATTTGATATCCTCCTTCTAGCTATTTGAAGCTATATATTGTTGTTAGCTATAGTCATCCTCCAGTGATATGGACACTAGAACCTATTCCTTCTATCTAGCTGTAATTTTGTATCCTTTAACAAATCTCTGCCTGTTCTCTCATTCCTCTTAAAGCTGAGGAATATTCCACTGTACGTGTACACCACATTTTGTTTATTCATTCATCCGTCGATAGACACAGGTTGTTTCCACCTGTAGCTATTGCAGATACAGCTGCTATGAACATGGGTGCAAAAATATCTCTTCACGTCCCTGCTTTTAGTTCTTTTGGGAATATGCGTGGAAATGGAATTGCCAGATCATATGGTAATTCTGTGTTTAATCTTTTTGAGGAAAAATACTCAAGGGATTTTAAACTCACAAGCCTATTGGACAAAAAGTTCATGTATTTATTGTTTCATATATGTCATATAGTGTATTAGGCATCAGAGAATGGAAATAAATGGGACAAGGCTCCTCTCAAGAAACACAGAGCCTTGGGATGAGGGACATAGTCAATAGATGCATAAGTAATTAGCTATTATACACTGTGTTCAATTCTGTAATAAGGTATGTATTGAGTACTATGGGAGTGCATCATAATACTAGTGATTTCTAGTTTTTCTGAAGATAAAATCTCATTGGATGTTGTCTGAGATAGACAAATTCTGCTGAATTCTGGTTAATAGTGGATCATGCAGTATAGAAGTTCGGGTGCACAAGTTTTTGTTGCACATTTGGTTTTTTAATAGCTAACTCAATCCTACATGTCTCTCTTTTGTTTTATCTTCCTCTAGTGGTTTTTAATTGCCAACAGATCCTACAAAGTCAGTGCAGCAAGCTCTTTTTTCTTCAGTGGTGTATTTGTTGGAGTTATCTCTTTTGGTCAGCTTTCAGATCGCTTCGGAAGGAAAAAAGTCTATCTCACAGGTAATCTATTAGAATATTCGTAAACTGTATGAGAGGGCTTATTTCTCTAAGATTCTTAGGGAAATAATAAGGGGACTGTTTCCTTAAGGTTCTCCAGGAATTGGGATATGGACACAGAACTGATCTTTATTACCCTGGCAAGAGGCCAAACTGCAGCTCAAGTTGCTTCTGGCCAGGCACTTTTAAGTTACTAGCCCACCTAGTTAAAGTCAGATATTTGTGTTATAAACCTTTCATAGGTGATGGTGCTTTCTGCAAACCCCCAATTTTAGTTTATGCTATGTTTGCTAAGGAGAGAAGTAAGAGACTGTGACAGTGTACTAGGCCCATTTCCTTAGATCTCTCTGTGTTGATTCATTTCAAATGAGCCCTGCAGAACTTGGCCTAGTGCTCTTGACAAGCTGAGTATGAGCAAGGATTTTTCATTTTCCAGCATTATTGTGAATAATTGAAAACTGTCTGTGATTGACAGAAACCATGTAATAAAGTAAACCTTATGTTTTTTTAAAAAAATAGTTTCCAAGAGAAGCTGTTAAAAAAAAAAAAAAAACAAGAAAACAGCTGGCCAGGCACGGTGGCTCACGCCTGTAATCCCAGTACTTTGGGAGACCGAGGTGGTTAGATCACAAGGTCAGGAGATCGAGACCATCCTGGCTAACACGGTGAAACCCCATCTCTACTAAAAAATAAAAAAAAAAAAAATTAACCAGGCGAGGTGGTGGGTGCCTGTAGTCCCAGCTACTTGGGAGGCTGAGGCAGGAGAATGGTGTGAACCCATGAGGCGGACCTTGCAGTGAGCCAAGATCGCGCCACTGCACTCCAGCCTGGGCGACAGAGTAAGTTTCCATCAAAAAAAAAAAAAAAAAACCAGCTCAGAAAATTTAAGTTTACAAATGTTTATTTTATAAGCTAATGAATATAATTTATTACTTTGATCAAATGCTATTTTGCCTCTGGATTATTGAATATTGTTCTCTCTTTCTAGGTTTTGCTCTTGACATCTTATTTGCAATTGCAAATGGGTTTTCCCCCTCATATGAGTTCTTTGCAATAACTCGCTTCCTGGTGGGCATGATGAATGGAGGGATGTCGCTGGTGGCCTTTGTCTTGCTTAATGAATGTGTGGGCACCGCCTACTGGGCACTTGCAGGTACTACTTAAATCATGCAGTTCTGGACTGGGTGAGCAGCTCCAGAAAATCTTATAGGGACCCAGTTTAATCCTAGAGTCTGGAAATGCATTTGGACTTGAGGTACTTCGTCCAACTATTAGATTTGCTTTTCTGAGTTGGTTCTGTATGACCCTGAACAAGTCATTTTATTAATATTCCTCTGCAGACACTCTCCCTGGGGGCCTGCTTCACATGTGAGCTTGCCACCCGCCTCATGGACTGCATACAGATTACTGTGGAGAGTATTGATTTCCTCAGAAGGACACCAGCAGCTTTTTACAACTTAAACTGAAAAATAGTTCAGACATAGGAAATACTAGAAACTCCTTTCTTACAGCCTTCTTATTCTAATTTATTAAATCTTTGTTTCACCTCCCTTTGTTGTTTTTACTGCTGTCAAGTCAACATAGTACTATTGTAGCATTTCTTTATCAATACTTAATTTCCAAAATTGAGACTGTATTCTGAATTATTTTTGACCATCCCATTATTTTCTCAAGAACTACATAGATAGTAAAATAAATGATTTTAATTAAAAGGTTATTTGACTTCAAATATTGTGCCTAAGACTTTATAGACTTAGGTTTACAATGATAACTTTTTGTTTCTTTTACTTTCATTCACTTGACAATGATTGAATGTTTCCCATGGATGTTCTTATATGGATATGGGAAACAGGTTGACCGTGTGACTGATAGAAATGTGTCTGCAGGAGGATCTATATGAGAATACCATTCCTTAGAACCTGATGCACAGTGCCAGCCATCTCTTATGTACCAGCTACCATGCTAGGCATTTGACATCTGTCTGTAATATTCCCAGAGCTTAGTTAAGGATTCCTACCTTCGTTTTATGGATGAGGAAATTGAGCCTTTGAGAGGTGAGGTGACATGCCCGTTTTCAGCAGCTGCTAACTGACAGGGCCAGAACCACAACCTGGGTCTTGATGACACCCAGGTCATCCTTCCGCTGTTTCCCAAAGACTCTCCTCTTGGAACTTCAGCATGTCACCTCGTGTGAGTGCTGGCCTGGTCAACCTGTTATTTCTAATTGGTATTGTTTTTGAAGTTGTATGGGCTATTGTATCGAACTGGAAGACACAGGCTAAATAAAGTAGACTTGTGCTCTGTTTGCATCTCTACTAAACTGTTGTCAAGCTGAAGGATCCATAGGGTAGGACCAGTTGGAACTAGGCTGGGCAGGAAGAGACACAAGCTCCATCCTCTCCAGACAGGCTTGCTTCTGGTCTTACAGTGTTGCCTTAGGATTCACCTTGTCTGTGGCAACTTCTAAAGCCTTTTTGGAACTGGTCCTAACCTAGGATGAGTGAAAGAGCTTCCTCTGAGTCTTCAATTTGCATTGAGACTTTAGGGTCATTTTTCTAAGTAGTATGGCTAATTTCCTGGGACTTTCTAAAAAGTTGCTAATGATGGTGATCATGCCTGCTCCCTGTATCCAGGGAGGGGATAAAGGCACTCTCTCCTTTGATTTCAGTTTTTCTGAGGTCCAAAGTTGTGCTCATGTAGAGCACCATGAATACGTATTTTTCTTGTACCTCTTACATTTCTCTATTAAAGTATTTATATTTGATTTTAGTTGTTGCATGAAGATGCTGTTTTATAAAAGATGTATACACTCCCATCCTGCCAGATTATCTAGGTATTTTTCCTGTCCTGTAGCATGTGTTAGGTGAAAGGACCAACGCTGGTCTCTTGCTCTCTTGCTAGTTGCCTAAAGCCAGTGAAAAGAGTCCTCTTGAAGTGTTTTGAACTCTCATTCTTATCCTTGATGCTGGGTTAAGATGAGACTATCAAAATTTCTGTAGCAAAGTGAAAAGGGAGAGAGGAAGAAAAACTGTAACAGTGAAACCAGATGGTTGCCAAATTCAATGTGAAATTCAGAGCAAGTGTGAGAGTTCCCTGAAGACCAGTACACAGCCCTGCACCCAGGGCAAAAGTAAGGCTCTGACAGCACCTGGAACTCTTTTTGAGTAGCTTCCTTCTCTCTCTCGTGAACCCGAGGTCTTCCCCAGGGTTTTGTTCTTGGTCTTTCTTTGCAAGCTGGTTTCTTTCCAGAATGATTTTATCTACACCTGTGGCTTCAAATACGCTTATGAATTGCAAGAAGTCAGAGAAAAGCATAAATGTTCAGGAATAGGGGATTTGCTGGAAATAGCCTGATTATTTGGCAATGAAAATTAGTTTGAAAAATTATGCTTATTACAAAATAATATTTGCAATGTGTAAAAAACAATATGTAAACATATACCAAAAAGCACGAGTACAAACTGCAAGCATCCATTTTTGACCTGTTTGTAGTGTAGTACTTAGCAAAAAGGATTTTCAGCTAATTGACTAAAAATTAAAAAGTGAAAAACAAAAAATACTGAAGCTGTGAAAAATTCCATATTAATATATTTATTATTTGTTTTCTTATATTAATATCTTCCTATAACAATGCTCATTGTAAAAAATAAGAAATATATGCACACTTCATCAAACTAAAGAATACATATAGTCCTATTCCCCTAGAGACAACCGTGGTTAACATATTGCTGTGTATGCTTCCAGAGCTTTTCCTTTGCATGTCTGTTCCACAGCATTCATTTATTAAATGGATTCTGCCATGTGCCAAACACTGCTTTTTTTTTTAGATAAAAAGGTGGAAAAGATAAGGATGGTTTGGGGGGGAGGTTCTTGCTCTCATGGAGCTTATGCTTTACTTAGGAAAGGTGGAACAAATTGATAATTTCTGAAAGTTAGAAGTACAATGAAGAAAATGAAGGAGGGTAATGGGCTAGATAGTAATTGCAGGGAGTAGCTACATTAAATAGGATAGTTAGAGAAAACCTCAGTGTGGGCATTTGATCTAAGATATGAATGATTAGGAAGACCTAGGCCTGTGAAATTCTGGGAGAAGAATATTCTAGCTAGATGGAATGGCAAAGACCCAGGACTTGAAGCAGGAAGGAACTTCTTTGAAAAGGTTCTCATGACTACAGGGTAGAGAGTTAGGGAAGGAATGAAGTAAGAGGTTGGGAGGGACCAGATGATACAGGGCCTGTGATGGGCCAAATGAGGAATTTGTTTTTTTACTTGAAGTACAGTGAGAAGCCAGTGGGGCATATTAAATACAGGAGTGATAGGGTCTCATATACAGAAAGATTACTCTGGTAGGTACAGAAATTGAGGGATCATTTAGTAGGCTGCTATAGTTGGCCACGTGAAACCAGTGGTGACTTAGACAAGATGGAAGCAGTGGAGAAGAAAGAGGATGTGTTTGAGCTGGATTTTGGTGGGAAAGTGACTTGCTAAAGGACAAGCAGCGATGGGGAGAGCAAAAGAACTCAAGGAGACTTTATGGTCTTTATTTGAAAACCAGATGGGTTACTGGTACCATTTACAAAAATGAAGTCATAACTATATACTCTTTTCTAGCCTGCTGAAATTTAGCTTTTTTTTTTTTTTTTTTTTTGAGACGGAGTCTGGCTCTGTCGCCCAGGCTGGAATGCAGTGGCCAGATCTCAGCTCACTGCAAGCTCTGCCTCCCGGGTTTACGCCATTCTCCTGCCTCAGCCTCCCGAGTGGCTGGGACTACAGGCGCCCACCACCTTGTGCGGCTAGTTTTTTGTATTTTTTTATTAGAGATGGGGTTTCACCGGGTTAGCCAGGATGGTCTCGATTTCCTGACCTCGTGATCCGCCCGTCTCGACCTCCCAAAGTGCTGGGATTACAGGCTTGAGCCACTGCGCCCGGCCGAAATTTAGCTTTTACTAGTGCAAACTGAGCAGGAATAGCAGAATTGAAATTAATTAAAAATAAGCAGGGAATAAATTTTAAAATAGGCCTAGTACGTAAAGGCATATACGTGGTTATAAAGCCACCTATGATACTCCAGAAGACATGACTTGAAATGTTTATTTTTTATTAATTTTTTTAAACCAAATAGCATAGAGCCTTATTATATTCATCTCTATGCCTTCTCCCTGTTGTCATTTACAGGCATATATGTGCAGCTTCTTGCTGGACATTAGATGTGAATATTATTGACTCCTTAAATAAAAAAATATTACTTTCTTTCCACCTAAAAGCTACCTTATTTTCTGAGACCTCTGCCTATGTCATCACAGAATTTAAGGTCACCAAACTAGATAACTTTGAATCATTTCTTCTTGTCCATCATGTCCAGTTGATGCCAGATCTTACTGATTGTGATAGAGGCTCAACTCTAATGAGCTCATATGTAAGGGAAAATCATTTGGTTAGGATAACTAGACTATGAAGAGCCAGGCATTGAAGATGCCCAGAATCAGAAAGTCAGATGCTTCTCATTTCAGCTCCCCATCCTCTCTGAGAAACTTCCTCTGCGTATTCAGAGACAGGGCCCAGCAGCTCCAAGTCTAGTATTTAAAATCTTGGGTAAGGCCTCTGATCAGCTCAGCTCATTGAAGTCACCCTGCAGTTAAAGGAACTATAATTGGCAGGCCCCATTTGAACCACAGAGATGAAGTCAGGGAAGTCAGTTCTCCAACAGCGGGTGGGGCATTCTTGGAATTAGGAAGGAGAACCAGGTAGAAAATATTCTGTGATAGATTCAACAGGAGGCTTTTAGATCGCCCTTTTTTTTTTTTTTTTTTGAGGTTAATAAATAGAAGGGCTAAATCCAGATTACATTAGGACAATATAACCAACATTTGTATAACATGCATTATTTCATCTGAAACTAATAAAAACTACCCTTTGAGGTAGGCACTATTATTTCTGTTTCACCAATAAGAAAACTGAGGCTCAGGGACATTTAGTGATTTGCCCAAGGTCAGAGTAGTATGTAGCAGAACTGGCCTCTGAACTTGGTCCCTCTGAAACCATCCCATCCTCTGGGCTTTCTTGTTTTTGCCTACATTGTTGTCAAGGGATACTGAGTGCTCAGGACTATTCTGAGCAACGACAGACAAGAAGTCTTATTCTTGGAAGCCAGGTGCTGTTTGATCTACAGCAGTGAACCTGTAGTAGCTATTGACTGTCTTAAATTTCCAGGAAACTCGCACTGTCCTCATCCCACGACTCATTGGACCACATATTCTGAATATGCTGTCACATCAGCTTCCCTTTCTAGCTCTCGCTTTCCTTACTAGGTCAAACAGTATACAAGCCATTACTTATTTGTTATAAAGTAATAAGCTATGGATAGGAATCAAAGGAAACACATGTATTACAAGATTATTATTTTTGTAACAAATCAACAAAGTTTTGTCACTGCAGAATGCCCACAGAAATTGACTTTCCATAGAAGGGAGATAGAAGAGAGGAATGGTATAGAATACAGGCCTCCCCCTCAGACAGGCCTGGGCACAAATCCTGGCCCTGCTGCTTACAGCTCTGTGTCCTTAAGCAGCTTCACTTAAGCACTCTGAGCTATTTTCCACTTTAGTATATGGTTGATAATGGTACCTAATTCATAGGACAATGTATGTGAAACCATTATGCTTAATAAATAATAGCTATTACTACCACTAATAGCAATAGTGGCAGTTATAGAAAGTGGGTTAGAGGTACAGAATTTGCAAGAATATTGGGCAAGCCTGTGGGTTTAATACTCATTTCAATATTTATTTCAAAAAGTGTAAGGTTCTTTACAATTCCGTGGTTGGTATTTTTCTATCATCACGCTGACAAAAATCCATGCTTGAGGGAGCTTATTTTCTACTTGGGAAAGACAGACAGGAAACAAATAAATACAAAATGTCATGTATCCTATAGTAATACATTAAGTAGGGAAGGCAGTAGGAAGAATTGGGAGAGTGAGTTGTGATTTAAGAAACTTCGGCCAGGCAAGGTGTCTCACGCCTGTAATCCCAGCACTTTGGGAGGCTGAGGTGGGTAGATCACAAGGTCAGGAGTTAAAGGCTAGCTTGGCCAAGATGGTGAAACCCCATCTCTAATAAAAATACAAAAAAAAAAAAAAAAAAATTAGCCGGGTGTGGTGGTGGGTGCCTAGAAACCCAGCTACTCGGGAGGTTGAGGCAGAGAACTGCTTGAACCCAGGAGCCTGGGAGGTGGAGGTTGCAGTGAGCGGAGATCTCGCCACTGCACTCCAGCCTGGGCGACAGAGCGAGACTCCGTCTCAAAAAAAAGAAAAAGAAAGAAAGTTAAAGGACAACCTGTGTGATAAAGATTAAGTTTTGGTATTGCAATAACCTCATGACCTAAAAACCGTATTACCCCTATGGCAAAAGTATTTCCAAGCCTTACCCACAGGTTTTCAGGCAAATGTCAGCACAACAGGCAATGCAGAAAGCATTTTGCACAAATTCTTAAAATGTGTATGTCCCCATATAGTTTGTATTTTTCGTCTGTCCTCCCTTTATTTCCACTAATTTTCTGACCTCTATGATACTTTCATTCACTGATGTTCAACTTAGTGTAGACTTTTTTCTTTTCTCGTGTGCCTCTTACACTTGCCAGCGTAGGGCTGACATCTCACCAGGAAGAAATTGGCTCTGTGACTTGGGGTTGGAAATGGTGCCGCAGATGATGCTTTCTCCAGTGACAGTTCTCTTTTCCCTGAATTAGGATCGATTGGCGGCCTCTTCTTTGCAGTTGGCATTGCCCAATATGCCCTGTTAGGATACTTCATCCGCTCCTGGAGGACCCTAGCCGTTCTGGTTAACCTGCAGGGAACAGTGGTCTTTCTCTTATCTTTGTAAGTAGTTTTTCCTCTTGGCGTTTTAATTTAAAAAGCCAAAGCAATGTCTTAAGAAGATGTGGGTCAATGAGCAGCATTATTCCCTTTCAGGAGCTTGCCTGCACTGACTTTGGTGAAGAACTAAATTCTGCAAGTGCTCCAATTCTTGGCAGCTCCTGGGAAGAGAGATGCTTAATTAATTCAGAATGCAGGTATCCCTTGTTTAAAATAACCTCTTAATAGACTGCATTGTAACAACCTTCACCTTGTTGGCATAGGCAACCAATTGCTTTTTTAACCTAACACCTCAACCTTAAAGGTCTTCAGGCTGGATCACATTATGTACTAGGTGTGTGACTGAGGTATGATTTTGTAGAACAGTGTACTCATATTGGATATGTAGTGACAACTGTTCATCTTACAGATTAGTGTCATTTCAGGGCCTCTAAATTTTGACTCTGGAAGAGTCTTAAATACAGAAGAAATCCTTAGAGTGCAGGGCCTCATAGCAGTGGCAGGATGATTCCCTGGTCAGGGAAGGACTCTGTAAATGACTGCCCAAGGTGTCATACCATGGCCTTCTAAGATACCCAGATGCTACAGGCAAGCCACCAACTTAGTAAGCCCATTTCACCAGAAGATTTTTTTTTCTTTTGAGCTACAGTTTCACCCTTGTTGCCCAGGCTGGAGTGTGATGGCGCAATCTCGGCTCACTGCAACCTCCGCCTCCCGGGTTCAAGCGAATCTCCTGCCTCCCGAGTAGCTGGGATTACAGGCATGCACCACCGTACCCGGCTGATTTTGTATTTTTAGTAGAGACAGGGTTTCTCCATGTTGGTCAGCAGACTGGTCTTGAACTCTTGACCTCAGGTGATCCGCCTGCCTCAGCCTCCCAAAGTGCTGGGATTACAGGCATGAGCCACCGCACCCAGCAGACGTTTTTATGTGGTATATGAAAGGCTTTTCTTCCCTGAGATATCAGATCTCTGATGGTAATCATCAAAATCTTTAACATAAACAAAATTTTCAGCTAGTATTTCCTTCCTTCATCTATGCCATAAAGTGAAGGAGACCTGTAGTAGTGTTTTAATTCAGACAGCTCTTTATTTACTCTTTATCTGGGTTCTAAATTGAGATTTGGTGGGGACTAAATTGAAATTTTTCAAACATTTTTGAAAGCAAGAGAATGTTAACTGCAAAAATGAGTAGAGTAGAAGTACCCTGTATTTTAAAAATAAAATTTATTAAATGTATTTTAGTTACATGAATTTGAGTGAGATAATTTTATTAGAGGAAACTAATATGATTTTATTAACTTGTATATTGTCAATGTTTGAAAGTAATAAATGGATGCCTACTATAGTACTTTGAATTAATAAACACTTAGGTAAATATTGATGAATAAATAAATTTTCTTTTGAAACGTTTAGTACATTTCCTACTTCTCCATCTTGTCGGGCTCTCATCTCCCCTTTGATAGCAGCACCACTTCACTAGATGATCTGGCTGTTCTTTTTTTGAATATATAGTCTGAATTAGTTACTGCTTAGTGCTAGGTGGAGACATCTCCTCATTGGGAAGTGAGTTCTGGTCATGAAAAATAGAAAGCAGAGAGAAAAGAACTCATGAGACTAAAATATTTACTTACTCCACTGAGCCTGGACCGTAAGGCTTCCCACAGCCAGCCTCCAATGTATCTTTCTTAATTTATTCCCATCCCATGTTCAGGCACACTGTACTACTTGTTCCTTTTCTGCTCCATGCTGCTACTCAGTGCTGTGCCTGCTTTTTCAACAATCTGTCCAGATCCTCTTATTGGATAAGTACGCCACTGTCCTGATTTGCTCAAATGCCGTCCACCCCATCTTTTCCTGATCATAGCCTCAGCTACAAGTCATTCTCTTTCTTTTCTGAATTCCACGGCATTCACCCATACCCTTTGAGTGGTCCTTGTGTTTCTGCCTCATACTGGAGCAACATTCTCTCTAAACTGAGAGCTCTCCAACAGTAGCAGGCTCTTTACTCCATGATTACGTTTTCCCCAGTACCAAAGCCAGGGGTTTCCACACAGTAGATCCTCGGACATTGCTCAAATGTTGGTACAAACACATTTGGAATCACCTTCAGAATTTTTCATCAGCAACATAAGAAGCCACATTATATACCTTATTTGTTTATCAGAAACATT
Source organism: Trachypithecus francoisi (assembly GCF_009764315.1). Taxonomy (NCBI): domain Eukaryota; kingdom Metazoa; phylum Chordata; class Mammalia; order Primates; family Cercopithecidae; genus Trachypithecus; species Trachypithecus francoisi. Next base: position 105,890,661 of record NW_022681470.1, on the reverse strand, counting down.
TTTACCTAGCTTAAAAATTCCTTATTTTCACAATACTTCAATTTCAGTAGATTTACTTTTTTTTTCCTGAAAACCACGGTCCCCTTAATTTACAAAGGTTTGCTACCTTTAATATTCAAGGAGCATTTTTGAGTGGGGCAACATCGCTAAATTAACATTTTAGCTTTCAAAGGAGCCCACGGCGCAGATGACCCTGCTGCTCTGTAGAGGACGGCATGTTCAAAGGCCTGCTCGCTCTTTTAAAAACGTGTCTTACTGTTTTGCATGTATTATCTCCATGTGTTGGAACTCTGTTTCCAAATCTGTACACTGGCAACTAGGTGACCCTCTTTATAAGCAAGCTTATTAGCCTCTCAAAATGCAGAGAAATATAAGGCCCTAAGATTTTCATGATCAAGATAAACGCTTTGCCAGGTAGAAATAGTTTTATTAACTCAGAGCCAAATTTCTAAAGCCTTCGTGTCTCTCAAATACCATCTTTAAAATGATTTATAAAGTTTTAAAAGTAAGTTTTATTGCTTATAAACAATTTTGAAAACACAGAGAGGCTAAGGGTAGGGGAAAATGACTTATATAACCCAAAGATAATGACTGTGAATATTTTGGCATATTTTCTGTTCTTTTTTATTCCTCACAATCCTCCCCAAAACAATTAACTTTTATTGTTGTATATTTTCTCTCAATATTTATCATAGTAGTCCTCTTTCATTTAGGCATAATCAAGTGATTTCACATAATAGCTCCTATATGGCCCTATAGATAGGGCCAATAAATCTCACTCATAACCTGCACACCTAACTTCAACAGAATAATGTTACTTGATTATTTATTTTTTTGTCAGTAATAACAATCAAATGACAATGAAGAAGTAAATGGAAGGATTTTTCAGGATGTTGTAGATGGCCTTTGTTCCTGCTTTTTTATTGTGCATCAATATTCTTTTCCCCAGTAGCAAAGCTCCTGGTAAAACTCCTGCCTTTTGGTTTCCAGCGTCTTTCCTTTCAGCACCATTACATTGTTCTGTACAAAATTGAAATGCTCAATAAATGGTTGTTGACAGACTGGCTGTCCATTAAGTTTCCAAATCCTTCCAAATTTGTTGCTAATTCACTATCCTTATTAGAAGGCACAGTGAATTCTATAAAGCACCTTAAATAGCCAGTTTTATTCATCGAAGTTTCATTTTAGGCAGATAATGTCAAATTAGACTTTAAAAAACCTTGATTTGTGTCTTGTAAACAAGGCTTCCATATTCCTGCCTTGGTTTTGTCTTTGGAAAGACCTCTAAAAGTGTAGGCAAAATGGGGAAGAGGAAAAAGATACATAATATTTAAGTTTTGAAACTCTTTGAATATATCAATGGCAATATAATTGTCCAACACTTTGTAGTTATATTAGAAAATAACTGTTGTGTTGTAACTAGAAGTTGATCAGGAAATAACTTTTATTCTTTAAGGTCTTGGGGGATCAGGAAATATCCTCAGGACATTTTAAAGCCAGTGTGTCAGGTGATTTGCGTATTTTGAAGCAGTAAACACTCAAAAGTAGCTTTGGTAAACTTGGTTTCATCTTTATGTGTAGTCTTAAGATAATCTCTACCTCCTACATATCACTATATTAAAAACATTTCAGTTTATGTTTTTTTTTCTGATGAGATAATAAAGATTTCCATCTTCTTTGTGAGGCTTTTTTAGAACTTAAAAAAACCCCTTGTCTCTACAGTATTATTCAAACAACACTTGGCTAGGATTTAGAGCCATATCTTTGACCTGTGCTTTATGAAGAATTTTCATTATTCAGTCCTATAGACTGAATAATGTTAATATTTAACATATTAAAATTCACATATTAAAATTTATTTAAAAATAAATGCATGCTGTTTGCTTTTTAAACTGCAATTGTAAAAGCATGTTCTTGGTTTTCAGCGGTAGACTACCATTTAACGTTACCATGCTGTTGAAAGTAGCCCTTTCATATGTCATTGGGAGAGTCAAACTTTAAGTCTAACACGGGATCCATTTGTGGTGCAGGAATCCATGTACTGAGTAGGTGATTTGTCTCCTTCCTGTGCATGTGTGCCTATATGAATATACAGCCTTTAATGACATCTCTTTCAGATTCATTCCTGAATCACCTCGTTGGTTATACTCCCAGGGTCGACTGAGTGAGGCTGAAGAGGCGCTGTACATCATTGCCAAGAGGAACCGCAAGCTCAAGTGCACATTCTCACTAACACACCCCGCCAACAGGAGCTGCAGGGAGACTGGAAGTTTCCTGGATCTGTTTCGTTACCGGGTCCTCTTAGGACACACTTTGATCCTGATGTTCATCTGGTAATTATACTAAGGCGTGTTCTGTTGCTCTTTAACTAAGGTTGCGCAAGGTTCTCTTGATATCCTCCTCCTTCTTCAGGGTACAGAGAATTTTACCTCTTTTGTTAGCTTGAGGTTGTTTTCTTAAAAGCAATGCCCCTGATTCTAGTGCCTGGTTTTCTTCTTGCGCAGCCCTGTCTTTCTCAAGCAGCAGATAATGGTGCCTGATGGGCAGGTCCACTGAGCTTGAGTGAGTAGACATCAGAAGCACGTCTTTGCTCTTGAGGTATTTATCATAAATATTTAAGCCTTCCTGCCCCTTCCGCTGCAAAAAAGGAAAGAAGGCAAATAAGCATGCTAGAAATAGAAGAGTTTTTAAATAAGACTTTAAAAATACTTACCTTTGGTGTTGGCATCACGCAGTTTGCTAGCACATTCTGATTGTGGTGCTCCGTGCTGCCTTTTCTGTGGTACTCCCACTCACTAACTCACTGAGGTGGGCTACATATGATCCCTTGTACAGATGGGACCCCAGGAGTTTGAAGTGAGGAACCCTAAGCCACATATGTAAATCAGTGATTGAACTGATGAGCACTTTCTGAACCTAATTTTTCTGGTTGTTTAGCTTATTCCCACCTGCCTCTCAGAATGCTCTCAGCATGAGTGTAAGTTGCATTCAGTGGTTCAAGATGGTTTCATTTAAAGAATGAAGTTGTAGAAAGTGGAGAAATGGATGGGTGCATACAATTTGTGGATTGCACATGTGTTTTGATATTGTACATACTGCTAACGTGCCATAAGTGTTATCTGGGCAAAATCATACCTACTAGCCTAAAGGACAGTTGTGCTGTGGCTGATATGTATTTGCCACAAAGCCTGCATGGAACCCTACATTTCATGCAGGGATAAAGGAAAGTGATTTTATATGAAAGTGATCTTATGTATAAAGCTACAAAGAATAGTAGCTTTAGAATAAGAAGCTGCAAAGATGTTTTTCTATATCATATTCTCTTTTTCTACCCAAGCAGTGGCTGCCACCTGTATGGTTGGGGGCCATGTTAACCAGCTGCTACTTTCCCCCACAGAGCCATCACAGTGCTAGGAATATCACAGATGCATAATAAATGTTGAGGCTTGGAGGCATGGAGATTAAGAAAACCATTGAAAGCCAAGCCTGACAACATAGCATAGGAGCTGCTAATTTGAGGTTCTACTATTCAAAAACAAATACAAAGTATGTTCAGGTACTTAGGGCTCCATAAAACTTTACGTTTGCGTATCACATAGACAGTTAGTCAATCTCTGCCTTGGAGGAACCACCTACTTGTTGCAGATTATTCACTATTTTTATTTTTTTCCCCATGTATATTAACTTCTGAGTTCTGGCCTTCAATGGATAAACAAACAAACCCTAGACTTAGGGCTGGGGAGACTGTCCCTGTTCATTTTATTTCTTACACAGCCAAATAAACTTCTTCCCTGAGGCTGAGAACGTTAAAACGTGATAATAGAGACAGTCACTCCACATATTGCCATTCTTTTTGAAGATGCTATAAAATTCTAAAATCTTCTCTGTGGATCTGTCATTCAAGAAAGCCTTAACTGGGGATTCAAATTATACCTCTGTGTTAAACATCTGTTTCTTTGGTTATTTTCCACAATAGTGCCTTTTTAAGTAGTTCTTTGATGCTCTAAATATACTGTTAAATATTACACAAGCATTTTAAATTTTGTTCGGGGGACATAAAGAGGATTGAAATGATTTTAATAGTTGTAATTATGGATCCCAATGACTGACTCTGTGATGAAGGCAACTTGCAGAGCAGAGCCCCAGCCCTGGGGACAATGGGCCTTCCATGCTTCATGCTCTCCCCATTCTCTGTCACCACCAGCTGGGAACTAAATTCCACTATTGTCCTGAACTGGCTTGTCTATTCTTGCCTTGACTTGATACTGTCACAGCTTGATTTAAATAGGGGTGTGTGTGTGTGTGTGGTGTGTGTGTGTGTGTCTGGAATGTCTATTGTAAATGCAGAACAGACGCACAGAAAACTAACTGGGAAACAGCATTATGTAAGAGGAAAGTCTCTTCTGCAGGTGTAAAGGATTTTAAGAACATTTTAGAAAACTACATGGATTCAAATTTATTTTGCCCTCTGCTTTCATGCAAGATACCTGGGAGACAGTGAGAATAGACAATGCAGTGTCACCTTGCATCCTTACATGTGATGTCCTGGCTACAATCCTGCCCGTTGCCCTTGGTATATGAATAACACTTCATCTCAGTAAGAAGTCATGCATAGTACTTCTGGCTCATTTGCTAGGGAGGGCTGGACTACTAACCACTCCAGCTTGAGCGTCCCTCTTCCTTACATCTCTCTCTCCTTACATTACCACAGTCTGGAGTACTTGGCCCACTTCTGAGATTAAGCAGAGATGGAAATAAAACTCACTTTCCTGATTGATCTCATTATAGCCACAGCTCATTAGACTTTCTCTAAGGAAAGCTAAAGGGAAGCAAATGAGAAGGTCCCCTTAATAAACACTGATCAAACTGCATTGCAAAAGCATAAAAACTGATGAACTTAACAAAGCTTCGGTATTTTACTGCTTGTATAGAAATTTGTGGTTTACCAAACATATTCATATTCTTGTAAAGCCCAGTTTCAGGGTTTTATTTTTGTTCATTCTATTCTATTTTGTTTTGTTTTATTTTAATAATGCAGTTTCCTAGGCATAGAAGTTCCTACTACCACCGTTACTGTGTTTGAGGAAGCCCTGATTTGGATCTTTAGGTTGGCACTTGGCTTCCTCAGCTCTTTAGTTCCTGGATTGTAGGAGAGAGGCTTGGTGCCTAGCACAATGCCTGCCACCCAAGAGGAACTCCCTGTTTGTTTCAGGAATGGCATACATAAATAAATCAATGGCTTTTTAAGTGACCCTTCCTCAGTTGTTCCTCCTAGAAGATCCTGCCTTTGCTGTGACCTTTAATTTTTCTCTCCTGTTCTGGGAGTCTGTGGCATATGCACCTACTGAGTGCAGGATGGGGTTAAAACCTGCAATGGGAAGTGTCTGGATCATTGGGGATTGGAGTGCCAGTCATTTCAGGCCTTCAGGTGACCCACTGAAGATCCAGTCACTTCTCAGCTCATGTTCTTAAGACCATCTTCTATTGGCTTCTCAATGGGAGTTCTTTTCTGGAATCATTTCAATAATATTACAACAGTCTATAACAAGTGTTCCATAAATTGTTGCCTTAAATAAAGGATAGCGTCATTGTGTTCTATTAATTGCAAAAATGCTTGCTGAAAGCACATGCAGTGTCTTTCCTCTTTGAGGGGCTGGCCATCCATTTGATTTATATAACATGTAGACATAGCTCAAATTATTTCCAAGCCCCCATAATTTTTTGTTTTTAACTAGTGTTGAAATTTAGATTAAAATAGAAAAATTAGTAGGAGAGACAAGCTTATTGCTTGCAGCAGATCAAGCAACCATATTGAACCACTGTTTGAATCTTCTCTGGCAAATTCTTATGTACTTTTCTATTGTCCTTCTTGTCTTTTACGTCCTGGTCCTTTGACTCCCAATTGCAGGTTTGTGTGCAGCTTGGTGTATTATGGCCTAACTCTGAGTGCGGGTGATCTAGGTGGAAGTATTTATGCCAACCTGGCCCTGTCTGGCCTCATAGAGATTCCATCTTACCCTCTCTGTATCTACTTGATTAACCAAAAATGGTGAGTAAGTGTGGATGAATATGAAGTGCACCACAGAGAATGCACACACACACATAAGCCCTCTGATATACATGCATATCTACATGGTATTGTCTTTGTATGCAGTATCAGCTGATTGCTCTGTGGTGATTAGTTTCTTTCCATCTAAAAACAGTTAGAATTCATTTCTTAGTGCAGGATTTCTTGAGTTTCATGTTTACGAGTTTTTATATAGGTTTCAATTCAATATTGAATATCAAAATCCAAGATAGTATTGAATATTACCATCAGAGGGTTTGTGAGTAGTCTTTATGTAATTTGTTAGTCGCCAGAGATGAGATTATTAGCTCTATGTAGTTGAAACTCTATAAACCCAATTAACAATAAATATTTAGAAGTTCTTACAAGAAGACAAATAATTGAAGGAACTAGAAAGACTTTTCTTATCTTCTATGGCCCACCTTACTTTGTTGAGGAGGCAGAAGATATACTGCTTTACTCATTGTCAGTGGGCACAGTTTTCAGATAGATTTTAAACATTATTTTATACAGCCCCCTTTCCTCAATTTTTGAGATTGCTTCTGTTACTTAGCCCCTGACCAGGCCACCTAAAAATCCCATTCTGCATGAGCTGGGAATCAGTTGAATTATGCCATTTCTTTTTCTCCAGAAATCATCATTCCAGCCAAACTCAGAATTCCTTTGGCATTGTGCTTAATGCTATTGTCATGATGTTTTAGCCGAGAGTGTTTTGAAGGGCAGGTTTGGATTCTGTTAAATTGAAGGCTTGTCTCCCAGGCAGTGTTCCCAGCTGCCTCTGCTGATCCCTGTGGTAGAGGCTACAGCTTACTCTCATCATGATACAAGAGCTGGATCATGTATTATATTCAGAAGTCTTTCCCAGTACCCCCAGTTGTGCCAGATGCCTCTCCTTTGTGCTGCTCTAGCACCCTGTGCATACCTCTGGGGCCATTTAAAAGTATTACAAGGAAGCTGTCCATGGGGGTATTTTATGTGTCTTTGCATCCCTGGTACTTGCCTAGCATGGTGTGTGTTACTTGAAAGGCCTTCCATATTGACTGTTAAATTAAGCAAAATGACCTGGAAAAGAAGATTCAAGACCTTCTTAGCACCACCCAGAGTTAGGATTGAAATCTGAAGCAGAGGGAAGGAAGGCTACCTTTGTGATCTGGCAGACCTGAATTCAAATCTAGTCTTTGCCATGTGTTCGTTGTATGACTTTGACAAGTTTCTTCACTAAGCCTCCCTTCGTACTTATTCTCAAACCAGGGATTGTAAAATTCACTGGCAAAATTATCAAAATTATTGAGGTTCCTAGTAAAAGTGTTGTAAAAGCATGTTGTAAGCCCCTAGAAAAGGGAGACTTATTAATGTTAATATATTTCTTCCAAGTCTAGGGCTTTTATTTGAAAATCGCTTCTCTCAATAAGTATGAAATAATATTTCACTTATTTCTAACCCACTAACAAATTTTTTTTCTGTGTGTATTTTTAAGAGAGATTGACTTAAAAAAAATGCCAAAACTTTAAACTGCATAAAACCAGAAAAGGTAACCAGAAAGTAAAGGAAGTTGTAAGACTATTCTCCTTGTTTCAGTTTCATTCTCTGAAAGATGGAGAATGTAATAGTACATGCCTACAGGATTTTTATTAGGATTAAATAAGGTAATAGATGGTAAACATTTAAAACAGTGTCTGAAACTTAGCACTCATGGAAATAGATAGAATGATACTATGCTCTTTTCCCACACAAATCACTTAATCCTGCCATCCGTCAACTTTCCCTTTGTTTTATAGTGGTTATTTATTTTGAGTCCTAGTCAGTTTCCTATCAGTCACATTTACCACTTATGCCTTAAGAGGAGATGAACATATATAATGAAACTGAAGATTTTTAAATAAGAAGTTTGGGAAGAAACAGATGAATTTATAAGGTTCTTAAGAGAACTGTGTAATTTCTTTCTATTGTTTAGGTTTGGTCGAAAGCGAACATTATCAGCCTTTCTGTGCCTAGGAGGACTGGCTTGTCTTATTGTAATGTTTCTTCCAGAAAAGAAAGGTATGCCTTTCAAATTTCTACAAGGGTTTTGAACAGTACTTTTATTACAATAAATCATAATATAGTGGAGAGATGACCATATGGCATGCTTCATTTCTGTGATTGCATATTGTTTAGCAATTGTGTGGGATATAATGGGCCAGATTCCTTCCATTGCTTCAGCTATTCTCTGGGTGAATAATGTGCTTAGAGGTGCACTATTAATTCTTTCAGGCTATTAAGCTACCATCTGGGGTAACTGAGATGTAGAACTGGTGATGTTAGAGTTGTTTATTTGATGAGGAGGAGGACGGATTAGTTCTTCACAGAAAGAAACTTCATCCAAGGTTGTAAATTGCACTCGTCATTACAGCCAACCACAAGATTGGAGAGCAGAGCCCCTGGTTCTCAAAGGTGGCTTTGGTGCCCCTCAACATCTCCAGCATGACTCTCAAGGAACTCCAACAACAACAAGAACAATGGTATTCACTGTTGGTGACAATGGATAGTCTCTTAGTCTTATATAAATGTGAAAACACCTAGTTAGGAAACTGGTATTTTTATATATGTGTAGCTTTGCTATGCAAACACAGCTTCAAGAAGGATCCCTTTAGCATTCTAATATAACCTGATTGCTGCCCCTGTGTAGACATTCTGTAGCTATTGCTGGTTTTCAATCTCTTTTTTCACTAGCACACCTGAGGTATGTCAGCGATTGCCTTGGGAACTGTGTTTTTGGTTGTGATTTTCTAGAAGGAGGAGTGAGTCACAACAACTCTCTGAAGCTGGAGCGTGTGATATAACAAGAGCTCTGTCTTAGGGGCTTTTGGATTTTGATAGGGTTCTGTTATGAAGCATGCATTCCAGGTGACAATCCTTATGAAACGATTTGATGTAAAGTTTTGATAACTACTGGAAATGCATGAAGAATTCATTTTTTGTCAGAGTGTATCAGGTATTAAATACTCCTTTGGTAAATTGCTTCTCCTTGTGGTTCATTTGTGCATGTCTCATTAAAGACCCCAAGGCCATGTGTTCTCCCTGTTTTATAACCCTCCAGTATGTCTACTCTGCTGTTGATTGCCGCGTGAGGTTCTACACCTTGAGTCTCTAGTGTAAATTGCTCACTACTTAGAGTTTACCCAATACTTAGGACAGCTTTAAAGTGATTTTCATAGAATCATGGAAACTAGAGAACTGAGTAAATTTGCCCATTTTTTTATTCTCTAAGCAAATGGGTGCCCCTGCTAATACTAAGTAGAGGAGGAACTCCCCAGCTATTGCCCTGCCATAGACTTGTAGAACTAGGGAAGTAGGTGCTCAGTTTTGTTTGTCTTCAGGTAAGACAGTGATGGACTTCAAATTGTTGTGGTTTTATATTCAGCAGATTTTGTTTTGCAGAGGCACCTTGAAAATTCGTTTTTTTTTTTCTTTTTTTTTACCTGCAGTAGTCCAGCATTCTGTTTATTGCCTCATAGAGAAAAACTTTTCGCTAGTCCTATAAACACACCTGTAACCTATCACACCTTCATAAGCCAGGCCAATTAATGTGTTTCCTCCCCTCCCACTTATTTGCACACTCCAGGGACTCTACATGTGGCCCTTTCTTGAAATGATCTCTTCTTATAAATAACAAGACAAAAATCTATGGTAAAGGCAGATGTATGGTGTCCCCTCCAGACCAGCAAGTACCACTCTATTTGATTATAATCTGTTTTAAGAGAGCAACTTGGACCCTTTGTTGATTGTGTCCCTTGGTGGACACTGAATAAGAAACAGCATAGCAGAGTATCTTTGGCACTCCACGAATGTGCCTCAGGAGTATGTTACCTCTGTTATACTTAGAAAACGTAGATGTATTGTCTGTTTGTAACGATTTCTTAGCTGGGCATTGTGGCTCACACCTGTAATCCCAGCACTTTGGAGGCTGAGGAGGGCAGATCACCTAAGGTCAGAAGTTCGAGACCAGCCTGGCCAACATGGTGAAACCCCATCTCTACTAAAAATACAAAAATTAGTCGGGCGTGGTGGCGGGTGCCTGTAATCCTAGCTACTAGGGAGGCAGAGGCAGGAGAATGGCTTCAACCCAGGAGGTGGAGATTGCAGTGAGCCCAGATGGTGCCATTGCTTTCCAGCCTGGGCAACAAGAGCAAAATTCTGTCTCAAAAAAAAAAAAAAAAAAAGATTTCCAGGGAAATTATTTCTATTTTTAATATTTCTACTACTTAATTTTAATAAATAATTGCTATATTTAATAATCATTACTATTAAAATTATCATCTTCCACTACCATTGAGCCCATTGTCTTTCATTTAATTCATCACTAGAGAGAGAATATATGGTTACCTTTTTTGTATAATATTTCCTATGCTTGCAAAGACTTCTAGCTATGCCTAAATTTTCTCTTCTTTCAGATAAATAGTATTTGTTCTTTAAACTTTCTTTAAACCTTTTGTATTTACTCTTTAAAATATTTTGATGACTTTTTTTTTAATCTCAAGTTTTTCAAAGGTTTAGGCTACATTTGTAAAAGTTCTAATAAGTACATATAAAGAAAATGACCTAGCAGTTTGAAAAATTCTCTAGCATCTTGTGTTAGTTTGGAGAGTACTCATTTTCTGTTTGCATTTTGTGTTCCTTTGTCCTCACTTTTCCTTACCAAACATGCCTTCAGTCTTGCCTTTCTGCTAACACAGGTGACCCTCTACCCACCATCATTTTTTAGCACCTCTACTTGATTGTAGGTCTCTGTGTCAAAAGCATTTGTGGAGACTGTGACAATGTATCTCTAGAAGAGATAGCCAGTAAGCCAGAAAATAAATTGTTTGGCATTCCTCAGCCTTTGGTTTATCATTATTAGACATAAGTGTCCTGCCCAGTACATATTTGCATGCTGGTTGGCCTTGAAGTAAATGTTCTCCTCTGGGAGTAATATTAGCAGGTGGCCACTAATGTTTTTCCCAGATTAGTAATCAGACATTTTACCTGAATTCTGTGCTTGCGTGGAGGATTCTAGTTAACCTTAGAACACTTGCTACCATTTGTTAAGTGTTAATCAAGTGCTGGATTCTCTTTATATACAGAAGGTATTGTATATTATCCCCATTTTTATAAAGAAACAAAAGCCCAGATTGGTCAAGCAACACGTCCAAGGTTGCATAGCAAGTAAGTAGCACATCTGGGATTCAGATTCCTTCTAACTCTAAAGTCAGTCCTCTTTTGGGAATGCTGTTTTCTCCTCTTAGATAAGAGAGGTTTTTTTGTATGGTTTGTTTTGAGACAGGGTCTCGCTCTGTTTCCCAGGCTGGACTGCAGTAGTGTGGTCATAGCTCACTGCAGCCTTGACCTCTTGGGCTCAAGCAGTCCTACCACCTCAGTCTCTTGAGTAGCTGGGACTACAGGCATGCACCAGCCATGTCAGGCTAATTTTTAAAATTAAAAAAAAAAAATTTTTGTAGGCTGGTCTGGAACTCCTAGTCTCAAGTGATTCTCCTGCCTTGGCCTCCCAAAGTGCTGGGATTATAGGCATGACCATCGCATCTGGCCAGATAAGAGTTTTAGAACCCAAGTATTCATTGGAAATAGTGAAGCTAAAGTCAGAGGATTAACGCTGCCTGATTAAGGCCAGTTCTTAACTCTTTAGTGTGCAGGCCTGATGGGAATTGGCCAGTGTCGAACAACCTGGGTTGTCAGAGTGGCATTGGGCCCTCATTGATGAGGTTTATGGCAGTTGTGGTCCTGCCAGAGAATCTGAACAGTAGGAGGTCATGGCGTGATAAACAGGGTTCTTAGTGAGGCAGTGTTCTTAGACTCAGCCCTAGTGGCACCTTCATATCTCATGTCTTTTTCTAACGTTGGTCTGCACATTTCTTTATTTGACTTCTCTAGTGTCTATGATACAAAAGATACTATTAATAAACAAAATCTAGTTCCTAGTCTCAGAGAATTTACAATCTAATGAGAGTAATTAGGGATTCAAAAATAATAATAAAAGTACTATATGAGAATTGACAGCAAAATGCTGTGGGAACTTTAAGCTCAGGCCATGATAGTGATGGAGACTAGCTGACTTGCTTTAAACAACAATAGAAACAGACAAAATATATACATAAGAAATGTTGATTTTCAGACATTGGACAACAGACTGCATAGGACAGGCAGTGATCCCTGAGAGGAGAAAATAAACAAAGTAGGCTCTGAAAATGCCCTAGCTCATGGTTGCCAACCACAGTGCAGGGAAGGGAAGCCCAATAAATCATAGCATTCTTACTAAATGGAAGAAACAGAAATTGAAGCTTGGGGAAGCCAAGATGTCTGGAATTTGCTGAACAAAATACTGGAGAGTAGTAAGATACACAGAGGAAGAACTCCAGAGGTCTGCAGAAGAAACCTCCTAGTCTTTGGCTGCTTACTGATTTGCGCATGCATTTGAAGAAACTACTGAGGCCAGGGGGAGATCACCAGAAAGTGGCAGGCAGAACAGTCCTTGGATTGTTGAGTACATGAATGGTTTGTATTCTCTTCAGCTGGTCGCAGAGCATTGGATAGAGACCTCCTAGGTCAGAGTCATTTTAGGAAAAGGCCTTTTTTTTTTTTTTTTTTGCCATAAATGTGCTTAAAAACAAAACTCAGAAAGATCAACTGATTCCAAGTAACTTAACTGCATCACAGAACAAAGACCAACAAGACTTAAAGGAACAATAAAGTCCAGCACCCCAAAAAATAACATTAACAAAAAAAAATTGAGTGTATAGCCTCCAGTCAAAATCACCACGCATGCAAATAAGCAGAAAAATACCTCCCACAAGTGGAAGAAAAATCAATAGAAACAAAATAAAAAATGCACAGATGATAGAATTAAGAGACAAGAATATTAAAACAGCTATTGTAAATGTACTCCATATGCTTAAGAATACAAGCAGAATACAAGCAGAGAAGTCAAAGGAAAGAAAAGACATGCTTTCATCTAGAGATGAAACATATAATGTATGAAAAAAATATGGTAGATGAGATTAACAACAGGTTAAACACTAAACAGAAAAGATCAGTTAAAGACATTAAAAAACTATACAACATGAAACAAAAAAAATTGAATAAAAAACTAACAAAACATCAATGAGTTGTGAGACAATATTAAGTGGCCTACATACGTGTAATACTAGTCTTAGAAGGAAGGGATAAAGAAAAAGTATTTACAGAAATGCTCAAATGCTTCGCAAATTTGATGAAAACTATAAACACATAATAAGAAAGTGGTCAGTTCATCAAGAGGATAGAACAGTCTTAACTGTATACTTGTAATAAATTTATAGTACATGAAGCAAAAAAAGGTGAAATAGACAAATCCAAGAAACACAGATACTTCAGTATCACTTTCTCAATGATTGACAGAAAGGTAAACAGAAAATATAGACTTGAACAACCAATATGACCTGATCTATAGGTCACTCTACCCTAAACCAATAGAATAGGTATTCCATTTGAAGTGCACACAGAAAATTTGCCAAGAAAGACCTTACTCTAGGCCATAAGACAAGTTTCAATAAGTTTAGAAGAATTGAAAATTGACAAAAACAAGCTAGTTGACCAGAGTAGAATTAAACTAAAAATCACCAACAGAAAGATACCTGGAAGATCCTCAAATACAAGGATATGGAACAACACCCTTCTAAAAACATGTGGATTGAAGAAAAAAATCACAAGGAAAACTGGAAAATAGTTTTAATTGAACAATAAAATATACTGTATCGGCCCAGCACAGTGGCTCATGCCTGTAATCCCAGCACTTTGGGAGGCCAAGGTGGGTGGATCACTTGAGGTCAGGAGTTCAAGATCAACCTGGCAACATGATGAAACCCTGTCTCTACTAAAAGTACAAAAATATTAGCCAGTCATGGTGGTGCACACCTGTAATCTCAGCTACTCAGGAGGCTGAGGCAGGAGAATGGCTTGAACCCGGGAAGCAGAGATTGCAGTGAGCCGAGATTGCGCCACTGCACGCTAGCCTGGGTGTCAGAGTGAGACTGTGTCTCAAAAAAATGTAAAGTATATTGTATCAGAGTTTATGGGAGGCAGATAAAATAATGCTTACAGGGAAATTTATATAATTTTTTTAAGTATCAGAAAAAAAGAAAGTTTTCAAATTAATGATCTGAGCTTCCAACTTAAGAAAGTAGATAACAAATTTTAAAAAAGAAGAGCTAATTAAACACAATGCAAGCACAGGAAGAAAATAATAAATATAAAAGCAAAAAAATCAATGGAATGAAAGGAAAAACAATGGAGAAAAGTCAATGAAACCAAAAGCTGGTTGTTTAAGACCAATACAATTATTAAACCTCTCACCATGATAATAAAGAAAGAAGAGAGAAGACACACATTACCAGTATGTGGAATGAAAGATGGAACATCATTATAGAACCTATAGGCATTAATAAGGGAATATTACGAACATTTTTATGTCAGTAAATTCAGCTTAGGTAAAATGGGCAAATTTCTTAAAAGATTGCAAACTACCAAAGCTTACTTAAAAACATATAGATAACCTGAATAGCACCGCTAAAAAAAATTGAATTTGTAGTTAAAAACATGCCCACAAAGAGAATTCTAGGCTCAGATGGCTTTGTGGTAAATTCTATGAAACACAAAAGAAAGAGCATCAATTGTACACACTTTTCCAGAAAATAAAGAGGAGAGAATAACTCTCCCAACTTAGCCTCTAAGGGCCAGCAATTACTTTGGTACCTAAACCAAACAAAATAAAGGCATTATAAGAAGAGAAAACTACAGATCAATATCTCTCATTAATATGATGTAAAAATCTTAAACAAAATATTAGCAAATTGAGTCCAGCACTGCATAAAAAAGGCAGTACTAATGACTATAGTAAATTTTATCCCACAAATACAAGGTTGGTTTAACATTCAAAAGCCAATTAGTGGCCAGGCATGGTGGCTCATGCTTGTAATCCTAGCACTTTGGGAGGCCGAGGGGGGTGGATCACGAGGTCAGGAACTTTCTTAACTTGATAAAGAATATTAAGGGAATACCTACAGTAAACATGACATTTACTGGTGAAAGACTGAATACTTACCTAAGATCAGGAAAAAGTCCAGGATGTCCATTCTTAGCACTTCTATGGAACATTGTACAAAAAGTACTAGTGAATATAATAATTAGCAATAAAACGAAATAAAAGGGATTTCAACTGGAACAGAAGTAAAACTGTCTTTATTCACCAGACTACATCATGATCACCTTCATAGAAAATCCATACAAGAAAAACATCTGTAAGAATTAATTGATGAGCTTAGCAGAGTCATGTGATAAACAATTTTCTTTCTACATATTAGCAACAAATAGTTAAAACTGAAATAAACCGATGCCGTTTATAATAAAATAAAAATATGAAAAATGTAGGGATAAATTTTATGAAATATGTTTATGACTACAAAAAACTTTAAAATGCTGATGAGAAAAATTAAAGAAGATGAACTAAATGAATTGGTAATAGTAATAATAAATAAATAGATTACCATGCTCATGGACCAGAAGCCATTAAGATATCAGCTCTCCCCAAATTGATTTATCTTCATTCAGTGTGATATCAGTAAAATTTCCAGCAGTCTTCTTTTGGTGATATAAATTGACAAGTTAATACTAATTTTTTTTTTTTAGACAGAGTCTTGCTCTGTCACGCCCAGCCTGGAGTGCAGTGGCGTGATCTCGGCTCACTGCAACCTCTGCCTTCTGGGTTCAAGGGATTCTCGTGTCTCAGCCTCCCGAGTAGCTGGGATTACAGGCGCCTGCCATCACGCCCGGCTAATTTTTTGTATTTTTGAGTAGAGATGGGGTTTCACCATGTTGGTCAGGCTAGTCTTGAACTCCTGACCTCAAGTGATCTGCCTGCCTCAGCTTCCCAAAGTGCTGGGATTACAGGTGTGAGCCACTGCACCCGGCCAATACTAAAATTTATATGGAAATTCAAAGGATCTGGATTATCCAGACTAATTTTATCATGGAAAAACAAAGTTGAAGAACTTAACTACCTGATTATAAGAGTTACAGTAGGCTGGGCGTGGTGGCTCATGCCTATAATCCCGGCACTTTGGGAGGCTGAGGCAGGTGGATCACCTGAGGTCAGGAGTTGGAGACCAGCTTGGCCAACATGATGTAACCCCATCTCTACTAAAAATACAAAAATTATCTGGGCATGGTGGTGCACATCTGTAATCACAGCTACTCCGGAGGCTGAGGCAGGAGAATTGCTTTAACCCGGGAGGTGGAAGTTGCAGTGAGCCGAGATCATGCTAGGCTACAGAGTAAGACTCCATCTCAAAAAAAAAAAAAAAAAAAAAGACTTACAATAAAGTTACATTAATCAAGACAGTACAATGTTGGCATAGGAATGTCTGTACAGATAATGGAACAGAACTGAGTATGAAACAGAACCACATATATCGTCAATTGATTTTTTTTTTTTTTGACAGAGCTGAGATTTCATTTGCTTTTTAAAAATAAAAATATTTTGCTCAGTTATAATGTACATACAGAAAAGTGCTCATGGTCAATTAATTTTTGATGAAAATGACATGTTAATTCAATGAGGAAAAGATAACCTTTTAAAAAAATGGTGCTGAAATAATTGGATCTCCATATACAAAAAAATATAACTTCAACCTATAAATTACATTATATGCAGCAATAAACTTGAAATGGTTGTTAAACTGAAATGTAAATGCTAAAACTGTATTATACGACTAGTAGAAGAGAACATTGGAGAAAAATGTTAGTGACTTTGAGTTAGGCAAAGATTTCTTAACTAGGACATAAAAAACATGAAAAGAAAAAAAATTAATGAACTAGACTTCATAAAATTAAAAACTTTTGATTTTTAAAAGACACTATTACAGAAATGAAAAGTAAGACACAAACTGGAAGAAAATATATGTAAAACATATATCTGATAAAAGACTTGTATCCAGAATATAGAAATGACTTTAATAATAAGGAAAAAATGAGCAAAAGATTTGAATGGATGCTTCTCCAAAAAGATATAAAAATGACAAATAAATATGGGGAAAGTTGTTCAACATCATCAAACATTAGGGAAATAGAAATTGAAACCACAATATCAGGATCATCATGGCAGACAGAAGGCAGGACTAGATTGCAGCTCTGACTCGGATGGACAGAGCACTGTGTAGAGGCTCGCATCATGAACTTTAGCTCCAGATTGACAGCAAGAAGAAACCAGCAATCCCAAGAGGACCCACAGTTCCTCTGAAGGAAGCAGCCTGCTCCTGCAGAACCTGGAGACATTCCAAATACTGAGTACCCCAACTGCGGAAGTGGGAAAAATAGATTCTCTTGTCCTGAACACACACCCGCCCTGGAGAAACTGAAGGTCTGTTTGCAGAAGTTTCACACCGTACCTGGAGTTGAGTCAATTAAGACAGCCAGCAAAATACAGGGGTAGAGGAAGCAGCGGAAAAGGCCCTGGGAGCTCGCTGGGTCCCTAAGGAGGCCACAGGGATCCCTCGGGAGGGTGGCCTAGCCCTGCCCCCACCTGACAGCCTTCCCTCCCCACCCTGGTAGCTAAAGACAAAAGGCAAATAATCGTGGGCGTTCTAGGGCCCCACCCACCGCTGGTTCCTCTCCATAGTACCATAGCTAATGTTCTCTGGAAAAGTGCCACCTACCAGCAGGAAGCCAACTAGCACAAAAATAGAGCATTAAGCCACAAAAACTGACTGGATACGGTGGCTCACACCTGTAATCCTGGCATTATGGGAGGCCGAGGTGGGCAGATCACGAGGTCAGGAGTTCGAGACCAGCCTGGCCAAGATGGTGAAACACTGTCTATACTAAAAATGTAAAAATTAGCTGGGTATGGTGGCATGTGGCTGTACCTCCCAGCTACTCAGGAGGCTGAGGCAAAAGAATCGCTTGAACCCAGGAGGTGGAGATTGCCGTGAGCCAAGATTGTGCCACTGCACTCCAGCCTCCAGCCTGGGCAACAGAGCAAGACTCCATCTCAAAAAACAAACAAACAAAAACCCCACAAAAGCTAAGAACCCTCATGGAGTCCATTGCACCCTCCTGGCACCTGCACTGGAACAGACACTGTTATCCACGGCTGAGAGACCCATAGACAGTTCACATCACAGGATTCTGTCCAGACAACCCCCAGTACCAGCCCGGAGCCAGGTAGACTTGCTGGGTGGCTACACCCAAAAGAAAGACAACAATCACTGCAGTTTGGTTCACATGAAGCCATATCCATAGCAAAAGGGGGAGAGTACTATATCAAGGGAATACCCCGTGAGACAAAAGAATCTAAGCAGCAACCTTCAGCCTAGACCTTCCCTCTGACAGAGAAAAGGTTATTTATTAAACTGAGGCACCAGAGAAAGGCAAAGTCCAATGCAAGGAACTCCAAAAAATGATACAGGAAATGAAGGGAGAAATATTCAAGGAAATAGACAGCTTAAATAAAAAACAATGTAAACTTCAGGAAACATTGGACATACTTACAGAAATGCAAAATGCTCTGGAAAGTCTCAGCTATAGAACTGAACAAGTAGAAGAAAGAAATTCAAAGCTCTAAGACAAGGTTTTTGAATTAACCCAATGCAACAAAGACAAAGAAAAAAGAATAAGAAAATATGAACAAAGCCTCCAAGAAGTCTGGGATTATGTTAAATGACCAAACCAAAGAATAATTGGTATTCCTGAGTAAGAAGAGAAATGTAAAAGTTAGGAAAACATATATGGGGGATTAATCGAGGAAAACTTCTCTGGCCTTACTAGAGACCTAGATGTTCCAAATACAAGAAGCACAAAGAACACCTGGGAAATTCATCGCAAAAAGGTCATTGCTTAGGCCCATTGTCATCAGGTTATGTAAAGTTAAGACAAAGGAAACAATCTTAAGAAATTGTGAGACAGAAGCAGCAGGTAACCCATAAAGGAAGACTTCTCAGATTAATGGCAGATTTTTCAGCAGAACCCTACAAGCCAGAAGGGATTGGGACCCTATCTTCAGCCTCCTCAAAAGAAACAATTATCAGCCAGGAATTTTGTATCCAGTGAAGTTAAGCATCATTTTTGAAGGAAATATAGTATTTTTCATACAAACAAATGCTGAGAGAATTCACCACTAACAAGCCACCACTACAAGAACTGCTAAAAGGAGCTCTAAATCTTGAAACAAATCCTGGAAACACATCAAAACAGAAACTCTTTAAAGCATAAATCACAGGACCTATAAAACAAAATACAAGTTAAAAAGCAAAAACAACAAAAAACCCAAGGTATACAGGCAAAACATAGCACAATGAATGCAAGGGTACCTCAGGTCTCAATACTAACATTGAATATAAATGGCCTAACTGCCCCACTTAAAACTTACAGAACTGCAAAATGGATAAGAACTCACCAAGCAACTATCTGCTGCCTTAGGAGACTCAACTAACACATTAAGGACTCACATAAACTTAAGGTAAAGGGGTGGAAAAGGCATTTCATGCAAATGGACACAAAAAGTGAGCAGGGATAGCTATTCTTATATCAGATAAAACAAAGCAACAGCAGTTAAAAGAGACAAAGAGGGACATTATGTAACTGTGAAAGACCTTGTCCAACAGGAAAATATCACAATCCTAAGCATATATGCACCTAACACTAGAGCTCTCAAATTTATAAAACAAATAATAATATACCTAGAATAATAATATACCTAGGAAATGAGATAGGCAGCAACATATTAATAATGGGGGACTTCATTACTCCACTGACAGCACTAGACAGGTCATCAAGGCAAAGTCAACAAAGAAACAATGGATTTAAACTATACCTTGGAACAAATGGACTTAAGAGATATATACAGAGTATTTCATGTGACAGCCACAGAATACACATTCTATTCAACAGCACATGGAACTTTCTCCAAGATAGACCATATGATAAGCCCTAAAACGAGCCTCAGTAAATTTAAGAAATTTGAAATTGTATCAAGCACTCTCTTAGATTACAGTGGAATAAAACTGGAAATCAACTCCAAAAGGAACCTTCAAAACCACACAAATACATGGAAATTAAATAACCTGCTCCTGAATGAGCAACGGGTCAAAAACAAAATCAAGATGGAAATTTAAAAATTCTTCGAACTGAATGACAGTAATGACACAACCTATCAAAACCTCTGGAATATAGCAAAGGCAGTGCTAAGAGGAAAGTTCATACCCCTAAACGCCTACATCAAAAAGACCCAAAGAGTACAAAGTGACATTCTAAAGTCATACCTCAAGGAATTAGAAAAACAAGAACAAACCAAACCCAAACCCAGCAGGAGAAAGGAAATAACCAAGATCAGAGCAGAACTAATGAAATAGAACAAACAAATACAAAAGATAAATGAAACGAAAAGCTGGTTCTTTGAAAAGATAAATATAATTGATAGATCATTAGCAAGATTAACCAAGAAAAGAAGAGAGAAAATCCAAATAACCTCATTAAGAAATGATACAGGAGATATTACAACTGACACCACTGAAATACAAAAGATCATTCAAGGCTACTGTGAACACCTTCACACACATAAACTAGAAAACCTAGGAAGAGATGGATAAGTTCATGGGAAAATACAACCCTCCTAGCTTAAATCAGGAATAATTAGATACCCTTAACAGACCAATAACAAGCAGCGAGATTGAAAAGGTAATTTAAAAATTAGCAACAAAAAAATGTCCAGGACCAGACGAATTTACAGCAGAATTACGATCAAGTGGGTTTCATACCAGGGAAGCAAGGATGGTTTAACATACGCAAGTCAATGTGATACACCATATAATTAAAAATAAAAATCACATGATCATCTCAATAGATACAGAAAAAGCATTAGACAAAACCCAGCATCTTTTTATGATATTTTTTATGATTTTTATGATGACTCGGCATACGAGGGACATACCTCAATGTAATAAAAGCCATCTATGACAAACCCACAAACAATATAATACTGAAAAATTGAAAGCATTCCCTCTGAGAACTGGAACAAGACAAGAATGCCCACTCTTACCACTTCTCTTCAACATAGTACTGGAATTCCTAGCCAGAGCAATCAGACAAGAGAAAGAAATCTTTATCCAAATCAGTAAAGAGGAAGTCAAACTGTCACTGTTTGCTGATGATATGATTGTTTACCTCGGAAACCCTAAAGACTCCTCCAGAAAGCTCCTAGAACTGATAAAAGAATTCAGGATAGTTTCTGGATATAAGATTAATGTACACAAATCAGTAGCTCTTCTATACACTAATGGCAACCAAGCAGCGAATCAAATCAAGAACTCAACCCCTTTATAGTAGCTGTCAAAAAATGACATACTTAGAAATATACCTAACCAAAGAGTTGAAAGACCTCTATAAGGCAAACTACAAAACTCTGCTGAAAGAAATCATAGATCACACAAATAAATGGAAAAACATTCCATGCTCATGGATGGGTAGAATCAATGTTATGAAAATTGCCAAAAGCAGTCTACAAATTCAGCGCAATCCTTATTAAAATACCACCATCATTCTTCACAGAATTAGAAAAAAACAATTCTAAAATTCATATGGAACCAAAAAAGAGCCTACATAGGCAAAGCAAGACTAAGCAAAAAGAACTAACCTGGAGTCATCACACTACCTGATTTGAAATTATACTATAGGGCCATAGTCACCATAACAGCATGGTACTGGTATAAAAATAGGCACATATACCAATGGAATGGAATAGAGAACCCAGAAATAAAGCCAAATACTTACAGCCAACTGATCTTCAAGAAAGCAAACAAAAACATATAGTGGGGAAAGGACAACCTTTTCAACAAATGGTGTTGGGATAATTGGCTAGCCACATGTAGGAGAATGAAATTGGATCCTCATTCCTCACCTTATACAAAAATCAACTCAAGATGGATTAAGGACTTAAATCTAAGACCTGAAACTATAAAAATACTAGAAGATAACCCTGGAAAAATCCTTCTAGATATTGGCTTAAGCAAGGATTTCATGACCAAGAACTCAAAAACAAATGCAATAAAAACAAAGATAAATAGTTGGGACTTAATTAAACTAAAGAGCTTTTGCATAGCAAAAGGAACAGTCAGCAGAGTAAACAGACAACACACAGAGTGGGAGAAAATCTTCACAATCTATACATCTGACAAAGGACTAATATTCAGAATCTACAACAAACTCAAACAAATCAGTAAGAAAAAACAATCCCATCAAAAAGTGGGCCAAGAACAAGAATAGACAATTCTCAAAAGAAGATATACAAATGGCCAAAAAACATATGAAAAAATGCTCAACATCACTAATGATCAGGGAGATGCAAATCAAAGTCACAATGCGATACCATCTTACTCCTGCAAGACTGGCCATAATCAAAAAATCAAAAAACAGTAGATGTTGGCATAGGTGTGGGTGATCAGGGAACACTTCTACACTGTTGGTGGGAATGTAAACTAGTACAGCCACTATGGAAAACAGTGTGAAGATTCCTTAAAGAACTAAAAGTAGAACTACCATTTGATCCAGCAGTCCTGCTACTGGGTATCTACCCAGAGGAAAAAAAGTCATTATTCAAAAAATATACTTGCACATGCATGTTTATAGCAGCACAATTCCCAATTGCAAAATCATGGAACCAACCCAAATACTTATTAGTCAATGAGTGGATAAAGAAACCATGGTATATATTCAATGGAATACTACTCAGCCATAAAAAGGAATGAATTAATGGCATTTACAGCAACCTGGATGAGATTGGAGACTATTATTCTAAGTGAATTAACTCAGGAATGGAAAACCAAACATCATATGTTCTCACTGATATGTGGGAGCTAAGCTGTGAGGACACATAGGCATGAAAATCATACAATGGACTTTGGGGACTTGGAAGGAAGCGTGGGAAGGGGCAAGGGATAAAAGACTACAAATAGGGTGCACTGTATACTGCTCAGGTGATGGGTGCAACAGAATCTCATAAATCAGCATTAAAGAACTTACACATGTAACCAAATACCACCTGTACCTCAATAACTTATGGAAACTAAAACAAAAATAAAAATGAAACCACAGTGAGATACCACAGCACACTGATTAAAATGACAAAAATTACAGAGACCACAAGTGTTGGTGATAAAGAGGAACTGTAACTCATATACACTACTAGTAAAAATACAAAATAGTAAAGACACTCTGGAAAATATTTAGCAGCTTATTTTAAAGTGAAACATACACTTACTATATGAACCAGTTTTATTCATGAGAAGTGGAAACCTAGATCCACACAAAGACTTTGATGCAAATGTTCATAGTGAATTTATTAATAATAGCCCCAAACTGGAAGGAACTCAAATGCCCTTCAGCTGATGAATGGATAAACAAATTGTGGTATATCAATACAATGGAATATTAGTCAACAACAAAAAAGCAATGAACTATGTCCTACTATGCTAAGTGAAAGAAACCACACATAAAAGTCTACAAACAGTATTATATTATTGTGAAATTCTAGTAAAGGTGAAACTATGGTGACAGAAGTTTGTGTGTATATGCTTTTTATAAAAAGTCAAAGGGAAGCAAAATGAATTGTAATTCTTACCCCATTTATGTATCATAGTAGAGGACCTGTACCTGTCTTAAAGATTTTTAACATGTGAACGATCAAAATGAACAATTTGCTTGCAATCACACAGTGAATGAAGTGGATGACAAAGTTGAATTTTTGCTATTTTGGGTCAGTGAAGTGTGACTGTCATACTAAGACATTTTTTTCTGGTGATCCCAAATGGTCTCTGAAAAACCTTCCAGAAAACTAGTTCTGAAAATTATGTCCTTAGTAGTTTCTTCATTGGAATAAATTTATAGCCTCCTTGAGTTCAGAATTTGAAGAATACAAGTGTTTTGAGATTTCCTTTTTTAAAAAGATAGTTTAGTTTTGCTTATGTCTTTTAAAGCACTCTTTTTTTAGACCATCACTTTGGATATTCGTTGGTAATAGCCAATAATATCTGATTTTCAGATAAAGAATACGGAGAGCCAGTCTAATGGCTGCAAAGCCTTCCTGAGCATTTGCCAGGACCAGCAGCTCAGCAGCTGCACAGGCAGAAGTCCCAAAAGCAATAAGAAATAATTTTCTCATAATCAAACGTGTCTGAAATGGACATGGGCTATCTTGAAGAAAAAGTGAATTTCCCTGGTTTAAGTGGCACTGCAGACCCCGTTGGCAGGCACATATGAGAGAAGTTTTAAGCATCAGATGGGGCGTTGGACTAATACACGTATTCTGTGGACATGTACCCGGAGCCAGGCTTCCCAAATGGGCTACAGCTAGGGGTATCCTGACCCTGTCATGGAAAGCTTCATCTAGCTTTGGATCTTGTGGATATTAAGAAGATAGACTTTCTGTGACACACCCTTGGAATCCAAATTTCAAGGATGGCAGTTCTTTAGCCTGTTGTTAAAGATGTATAGTACCTCCTTACAGTTCTGAAAGATGCCATTCTGTATAGGTTGAAAACAGTCCCAGAGATCATTTACAATCAAGCAAATGTGCATATTTCTGTTTGGTTCAATGCTATCCAATACCTTTTCCCAACTCATTCTGTTTTCTGGAAAATAACTGATGAATTTGATTTGCCCTCATTATTGGTTTAAGTGAAAATGTTGTTAGATCTCAAAAGTTGAGAAACGTATATCAGGGTAAATGCTGAAAGACATGATTCTTTATCAGAAGCACCTTGTGGCTTAAAAATATATATCCAGGACTTAGAAGAGCTAACATCTTCTTCCAAATAACCTGGTAGAAGAGTTTGAGAAAGCTGCCTCAGAAGGTGGAATTTGGCAGAGTCTGGACTACTCTGTTCAGGGCATACTCTTTAAAGAAGATGATTTTATAGTTAAGCAGGGAAGGCGAAACTTATTTTTTGAACTGGGGCATATCTATGCCTCCCTTCTTTCAAGTTGAGAGAGCATGAACACAGGTTCTATTCACTAAATTAATCCCTCTTGTAGTCTTTCCACATATTAATTCAGCAGATATTTAGTGAGCACCAGTGTACATAGTGCTATGGGAGGTGCAGTGAGGAACACAAATATAAGGAAGATACCAACCTGGGTCTGAGAGAACTCGAAATCCCAATTTGGACAGGCAAGATGGAAAAGTAAGCAGCCACAAGGCAGTGTCTGAGGCATGCCAGTTGAATGGATTGGAAAGTAGGGGCAGTGGAGATCAGATGAAAGAAAGCATATTTCATTTGAGCTATTTAGGGGAAGAGTGGTTTCTGTGAGCCATACATTCCTAAGGAAGGAATGAGAGTGTTCTCTTTGGCAGAAATGTCAAGGAGAATGAGACGCAATTACATTTGGTGATGAGGATATTGCTGCTGACCTTCAAGAGCAGGAATTTCAGGAGAGGATGGTATTGGAAGCCACATTGTAAGTTGCCAAGGCAGGTGCATTGGAGGAAGTGGAGTGGTGGTCAATCACTGGGACGTTTGATAGGGAATGGTAGGAAGTACAACAGAGTCAATGAGAACTTTTTTGCCTCATAAGGAGTAAATTGTTATTTTGAAGGTAGAGGCAAATGATTATTGAAGGGGAGAGGTTAAACTTTTATTTTAAAAAATCATTAAATTATAGAATCCCAGAAAGTATAATGTTAATAAAGGAAAAAACATAAGATAATTATTAGCATTTTTGGTAAAGAAATGAACTGACATAAAATATATTTTTTGCATTTTAAATAAAAGTGTTACACTAAGAAACTAAAATACTACTATTGATTAGTAATTCAAGTGAGAAGTTGAGGAGTAAAAGTAATTTCATATTTAGATTCTTGTTATTTACAGAACATTGGTTGGGCGTGGTGACTCACACCTGTAATCCTAGCACTTTGGAAGACCGAGGCAAGTGGATCACCTGAGGTCAGGAGGTCAAGACCGGCCTGGCCAACATGGTGAAACACTGTCTCTACTAAAAATACAAAAATTAGCTGTGCGTAGTGACGGGTGCCTGTAATTCCAGCTACTCGGGAGGCTGAGGCAGGAGAATCGCTTGAGCCTAGGAGGTGGAGGTTGCAGTGAGCAGAGATTGCGCCATGGCACTCCAGCCTGGGAGACGAGTAAGACTCTGTCTCAAAAAAAAGAAAGAAAGAACATTAATGTCTTTGATCTTCTGATAGTAATTGAATGGCATTGTTCCTTACCTTCTCAGTGAAACACCAGGGGATACAAACTGCATGTAAGAGCTTTTCTGGAGCTTACCTCTGTATCATGTATTTATCAGGGCTTGTTGTGCAGACCACTGTTTTACATCATTGATTATGTGAGTAAGAGGGAAGAAAGGAGAGTCAAGTTACACCTTGGAAGATGAAACTTAGAATTTCCATGAAGCTTACTTTATGACAGTACAGAAGTTTTCAGGGTACTCTATCATTCCTATCATTCAGGAGTGAGTGAAAGTTTATCACACTTAATGACACCAGTATGTAAGTTTTCAAGGGTAGAGCCAAAACACTGAAAAAATAGTTGTGTGTGTTTGTGTGATTACTAAACCTTCTGAATGTGTATGTGGTTACACTACCTCTTTGCTCTTTGAGATCAACATGAATGCCGCCCGCTCCATCAAAATGAAATGTGCCATTTAGAGGAATTATTTTAACTGTGGGTCTCACAGGCATTGCTCTTGTCCTCCTCAGACACAGGTGTGTTTGCAGTGGTGAACAGCCATTCCTTGTCCTTGCTGGGGAAGCTGACCATCAGTGCTGCCTTTAACATTGTTTATATCTACACCTCTGAGCTTTACCCTACAGTCATCAGGTATGTGCCTCACACAGCCTCATTCTTCACACATTCTACACTTTGTCATCCATTCTTGCACCAACAGAGGTGTGCTCATTTCATCTGCTTCTGGAGTTAGTGTGGGACAGCAGTAATTCAGCAAGCAGTTTAGGCTAAGAGCCTGCCTTTGCAGACTGCTCTCTGCCTGCTCTGCTAGGAAAATGTCACTTTATGGTAGACTGAATTCCTTAGTGTAAGTTGTAAGAGAAGTACTCTATGCTAGGCATATTCTATCACTCAAACAGTGCGCAGATGCTGTTATTATTTTGGTGAATTTTATTTATTCAGTTACCCATCCTGTATCACACATCACAGACAAGGGGACAAGCTCCCTATTCTCACAGAGCCTCCATTTTAACACAAAATAGACACATTTTTAAATGATAATTTCATATAGTAAGTAAATATCAGAGTTAAACAGCAATTATTAAAGCTGGATTCTTAATGAATAGGATGTGTTTATATTGAAAACGATAAATATCCAGCCTAAATTTTCCTTCATAAAATAAGTCTGAAAGCAAGAAACACACCCAAATGTGAAGGATAGGGGTGCAGCTGAGGCTTTGCAGAACTGCTTCTGTGGTCTGGGCAGGTATTCTCTCAGCTGGCTCTTTCTCAGTCTTTTAGAGGATCTTTCCAAACAATCCTTCTCCTTCCCTTATCAGTGCAAGAAGCCTCATGGTTCTTTCTGCCTGTTAATTTAAAATTATTTTTCCCAGTAAGAGATCAGAGTGTCTGCAATTGGCTAGTAATTTCCTAGTTGGTCCTGTAACCTATTTTACCTGGCTACTGGCTATAAAACTAACATGATGATTTTGTCCAAACTGGGACAATTTTGAGAGCAAATGTGAGTATGAACTTTTCAGCTGGGATTACAGAGTGCTGTATCCCTCTACCCAAAACCATTAATTATCATTCTCTCTCCTTCCCTCTCTCCTTCCTACCTTTTTTATGCCTGCACTCGCCATAAAGGTGTTCTTGGTTTCCTAACAGTACACACTTAGTCAATTTCTATTTATATGCTTGACCCTTTAATTGTTAATTAGTTGAGTTTAAATAAATGAGCAGCCTTTTCAGATCATAAAACCCTGGCTCTTTGTAAGAGACCTAAGGCATAAAAACCCATGAGAACTTTTAATTTAAAAATATTCAAATGCTCTTTTCTATATCATCCTTTGTGGATCCACTGTCCAATATGGTAGTTACTAGCTTTGTGTAACTATTTAAGTGTAAATTAATTAAAATTAAATAAATTAAACATTCAGTTCTTCATCCTTCCTGGCCGCATTTCAAGCACACAGTAGTGCATGTGTCTAGTGGCTTCCACATTGGACCGGGTAATTACAGAACATTCCTAGCATCTCAGGAATGTCTAGTAGGCAGCTCTAGAACCCACTGTTCTCTATGATACTGTACTTCCACTTCAGGACGTGTTATTCAGGGCCCACTGCTACCCTCCAAGGGTCTCTTAATTTCCCCGCTAGAACTTACTGATGTATTTTTCCTTATGCTTTTCAGGAATGTTGGGCTTGGAACTTGTTCCATGTTCTCCCGAGTTGGTGGGATTATTGCTCCCTTCATCCCCTCACTGGTTGGTTTGTACCTTCTAGTTTCGTTTTTCTTGATTCTATGCTTTGGAAATGCTTATGCTTTTGAGTGGAAAGAGGTGATGAATAGATGTCATTTAAGATCAGCTGACACAAATGTGAACCTTGTCCCTTTTAGATAGTACTCCATCAGGGCAGACGGACTCTTATCGAGGATTCATTTGCCTCCAGTGGGTCTGATTTTTTGTTCATCTGAATTCGCTGGAGGGCCTCCTATTGCCAGTGTGCCCCATTCCTGTCCCCATGAAAAAGTTAGTCAACTAATAAGTATGTATGACACTTCTGCTGTATGCTGGGCTCTATGTTGAGCACTTTCTACATATCATCATGTGCAGTCCTCATAGTAACCATAAAAGGTAGGCATTGTTGTTACCCCTGTATTAAATATGAGAAACGCTACAGAAAGAGGTTAAATACCTTCCCCCAAGAACACACCTCTTGGAAAATATTAGAGGAGAAATACGTCTCGCACTGTGTCTGTTAATATATTTTTTGAAACTTTCCAACTGTTCTAGTCAAAGAAAGGGAATCAGATTAAATGACAGCCCTAAAATCCTTCATCTTAAAATGCTCAGATTCTGTGAAAGAACCCAGGGGACCCCTAAGCAAGTCTCTCCTTGGTTTGATTTGTGACTTTCCCCAGCTGAGACATTTTGAAAGCAACTGGATTTGATGTGGGACTTGTTGACCTGTTCTGTAGACAACTGTTCATTACTTAGGCAGGTCTCTGAAATGCCACTGTAACCTTTTCATTTTCTGAGGTGCAGTACATTTCCCTTCTCTGAGTATCTCTCTCCATGTCTCATGGTTAATTTTAGGTCACAAGACCCTTCTTGAAGGAGTCATGTTAGGTCTGTGTTTTATTCTGCAAAATATAGGTACTGTTAAAGATATCTGACTTTGGATAGCTATCCTAGAACATTATAATACCCAGCACTGTGTCTCTGTTGCTTCCTATAAGGTTAGAAGAAGGCAAAGTGTGTGTTCCCCTTGTTTCAACAACAGGCTCACAGTGCTGGACATATGTTTGTATGTAGATGGCTAGAGATGAGAGATTCTCCTCCCCCCTCTTCCTCCTCATCCCCATCTTCTGCTTGGTTCTCTCCATCTCTCCCTTCTCCTCCCCCTTCTCCCTTTTCCACCTCCTCCATTATCTCTTCACTTTTAAAAATCAGGAAAAAATTGCCTGAGGGGAAATCCTAATTAGTAGTGAACCTACCCACAGAATTTGGAAGCCTAAACCAGAAGATCATAAAGCTTAGCTGGAATTCTAGAATGTTGATCAGATAAGAAAAGCCCCAGAGAAGCACCCTGGAAGCAACTGTTTTTCATGTTTTCTTTGAACCTGTTTGTGATGAAATGTTTCTGTTTTCCTGAGAATATGTTTTGGATCTCTGAAACAATTGCTTGTTTCACCAGTCCTTTACCATGCTCAATTTAGAAGTTTATAAGCCATATGTATATGGTAGGGTTAAAAGAGTTTTTACACCTTTAATCCCTGGAACTCTCAGTTACGGTGTTAAGGTATATGGGATGGTTTGGCCAATTCCAGGATTGAGAACTTTAAAGTTCATCATCAGCAAGTATTTTGGGGTGCCTCTGTGCAAAGTGTGCTCACCTGGAATGGAAGCTGAACTATGAGATGTCCTGTCAACTCTGGCCATATAGGCCTGCCTGCTCAGAGGCAGCCTGGCCTCTTCTCCTGCAATACCCACCCTGGGCATGAAATTGCTGCTTCTGATCCACAAATCAGTACTGTTCTTTTATTTACTCACTCCCATATCTCTATGCCTGAGGAATCATTCTCTGATTTCCCAGGATAATGCATGTGGAAAGAAGTGGTTTATAGTGTAGTCTAGTGGGAGGTCATGAACTGGGTGTTAAACATGACAGTTTAGTCATGAGACTGCTTGCGTTACATGCTAAGGAAACTAATGCTCTGGTTTGTTTTCATTCCACTCCCCACCTCTGCAGAAATATGTGCAATGGTCTTTACCATTCATTGTCTTCGGAGCCACCGGCCTGACCTCCGGCCTCCTGAGTTTGTTATTGCCAGAAACCCTTAACAGTCCGCTGCTAGAAACATTCTCCGACCTTCAGGTATATTCGTATCGCAGGCTGGGAGAAGAAGCATTATCTTTACAGGCCTTGGACCCTCCACAGGTGTGATATTTTTCTTAATTATTATACCACTCGGATGGTGGCAGTTATTGAAAAAAGGAAGGTTTGTGTTAAATAGAACTGAGCAAAATTGCTGGAAAACAAAGGTGGGATCTAACAGCAGCTGATTTTCAGAGAAATAAAGATGATCGATGATTCATTAGCTTTCCTAGAATATTTTAGGGGCTATTTATTGGGGAAATAGATGTCATATAAATACATTTGTCAGTTGAATAGCTAGGTGGTAGTTTCCGTTTCAGAAATGTCATGACATCATTTCCCTGCCCTTTTCTTCTTTCCTGTTTCAGTGTGTGGACAAGGAGAGCTCTTTAGGGAGCGAGAGTGAGGAAGAGGAAGAATTTTACGATGCAGATGAAGAGACTCAGATGATCAAGTGAAGAGCCCCAGATTCCCCCTAAGAAGCAAAGGATCATCTTTTATGCCTCTGGCTAAGGCAGGTTCTTCCATGAATATTAAGAGAGTTGTAAAAAGAGGCTTGGCTTGAACGTACATAGATGGTACCCAGCGTGGACTGATGTTTTTAGGCACAGAAGTTGGAGAAGAGATTTCATGAGAGACAACATCACTGCATTGAGAGAATAGTTGTTAATTTGTTTAGAATTTAAGTTCTGCTCAGAATCATAACATCTGGCAGAACAGCCCAAACCCACATTCCAAAGTGGTAGGCTCATTTGTTTCTAGAGGTTTCATCATGTCGCTTTTCCTTCATCATGATCTAAATAAAGGCAGATATGTAAAACTTCTCACTATTTTGGTGGGGTAAGATAAACTATCCTTAAGATTTAATCTTTATACCATGTTGGACATTTGCCCCTATCAGTTGCTACTCAGGAATCTTCTGGTACAGGTTAACATCAGCATTTTAATTTTATGTCCAGGGAAAAGCACCCAGAGGTCATCTATGTGTCCCAAGACCCTCCAGCTTTTTCTCAGCTGATGAAATAAGAGTCCTCAGCTTGGTTCCCAGCCTGCTGGTTGACTTGGGCTCCTCATGCCTTGAGTCCCACAGATGATTCATGAGGAAAAGCCAGATGTACCAAAGCGGTTTACTCAGAGTCAGGAGTGTAGCTGGCTGCCTGTCAGCTCCCTTGGATACTACATTGTGTGATTTCTTCCTTTCCCACTAATATGCACATCCAGAAAAATTTCCATCTGAGATTCTAGTACTTCAAAATCATGCATAGTAAATGAGAAAGCTTTAAGTAGAGGGCAGTTAAACAGTGACATGTTGAGCGCCTGGAGGGAAAAAAAAGGTGCAGTTTTTAATAATGGAGAAAATGAAATTATCTTTGATAAATTTGTATTTGTTTTGCTTTCAGTATTGTGCCATGAGGGATTTGGACAATATTTAAGAACTTGTCCTAGATCAGCCCCGACCTGTTTAATCAGAATGGAAGGTTCAGTAATTTCACAGGAAATGTTGGTTTTTCATTAAGTGCTACCAACTTTCAAGTGAATCTTACATTTGATTTCTTAAAGTCATGTCTTGAAAACATGTTTTCCCATGAAACTTGAATACTATCTCAAATAGGAATATAAACCTAGAGTCAACAAGCTTAGGCAGCACTGATTTAGGTCACTTTCCCAACGAGGAAAATTTCTGTGTTTTCAGAATTTCCATTTCTACTAACCTCTTGGAGAAAAAGAAATTGAATTAGAGGTAAATAGAAGATGTCACTGTGGCTGCTTCTGGAAGTGCTGGAAGCATCACCCCAATTGGCTCCAAATACTGTCATGTTTTCTTGCACATTGACTTCTGGTTTCCACTGTATCAGTATGTACCTTTGTAATTGTTATTTTTATGTCTTTTATGCCCTTGATTATTAATTGGGCTCTTCATAAACAGAGGCCATCTCTACTACTGTTTATTTTTCTCTGCTGTGCCCAGAACATTGACCTAGACACAGTAAGACCTAGTAAATATTACTGTTTCTAGCCATCAGGGAGATTGTGGAACTCCTCCCAGTATAAGTTTTGCAAACTCCAGGCAAATCTGATCCAAACTCCCAAATTGTCAAATCCTGCTTAACTTTCTCTGGAAAATAGGCACCTTCTCAACATCAGAATAGGAAGAGAGGAAGAACTTACAAAGACATTTAAACGTTCTTCTTAAATGGTGGTTGAGCATTTAAAACACTGAACTAACATATACATAATTTTTGATTAGTTAGAGCTTTCTTTGTATTATAAGAGTAATATATCTCATTACAGAAAACTTGGAAACTAGAAATTAAAAAATGTATCACCTATACGTCCAACATCGAGAGAAAACCAGTGTTACGGCTTTGTTCCATTTGAAGATCAATTGGGAGTGCATCTCTCTATTGGCACTGGGTTCGATTGCCTCTGGCTAATAGAGTTCAATTAGTTCTATCCCTGGGTTTCCTTTCTTAGCTGTGGGGTGGGAGATATGAGGGAGAGATCTACAATTTGAATACGTGTTACTTAATAAGGCTCGGCTGGCCATCAGTTCCTTATGTCAGATGTGTCGCTAAATTTTTTTTCTAGATGGTCCTTGAGCAAAACGTAATAATTACTTTTTTTTATTTCCACTGCCTTTATAAAATCAAAATTTCCTCCTTTTGATAATAACTGTTGAATACTATTGATGTAGAGAATGTGTACATGTGTATATTTGCATTGATTAAATTATTGGAAAACTTTTCATTGATAGGTAATGTATTTTGATTGTGCAGGTGGTTTGTAAAAAATATCCTTTTCTTATTCTATTCAAAATTAAATTTTTTTCTCCTAAAATAAAGCAAGAAAAGTAAATGTAAGATATATAAGAAACCCGAGAGTTTCTGGGGTGAAAGTTCTCATTAGCAGCTTGTTCAAAACATATACATCAGACAAATATTTTGAAAGAAACCATGTTGAAATTTTCTGATTTTGTGAGTTATAACCACAGCCCAGTAAAACCAATACTTGTTATTTGGCTACTTCCAAGCAATGCAGATATTCTTTAGTATTTAAAAATGAGCAAATAAACAAAATGAGGCAAATAAATGAAGAAAATGAGTTTCTGAGGCACTGCTTAAGTGACCATAAATCAGACACATATTTTTATGGTGGGCAAATTGATGAAGATACTTTTAGTAGGTGATTTATAACAAATTCATATTGAAATAATGTCACTACTGTATCAGAATTAAAAAACAGCCTCGCATTAGGACTTCTCCATACAAATTCTTTATCATTGGTTCTTAAATTGGAAAAGTACCTATAAATGATTACATTTTTTAACTAAATAAAATGCAGATATTTTGGCTTCTTGTGAATTTAATAAAGAATCATAAAACATAGGCCTTTCTTTTGTTCTCCCAGAATGTCTCAAAATCTACAGTAGTAGCTTTGACAAGTTGGGCAAATGCAGAACCTGCTAATGAGTTAAGTAATATGTGGACAGGGGTTGTAGCAAAGTTGTAGACTGATGGACACAAAAGTTAACTATCCAAATACTTTTAGAATGAGGAAAATGCAAAGACAGTGCATTGTGAAAAATCCATCAATGTAGTATATCAAAGGAGAAAGAGCTTATGATTACCTCAATAGAAAAATAAATATTATTTGATAACATTCAACATCCATTCAAAATAAAAGCTATTAGCAGAGTAGGAATAAAAGGATGCTTCCTTAATAAGAGATAAAATAAAATAAAATAAGAGACATCATCTCTTCACCTTCCTGGTACCTTGGCCTTTAGCCTTTTTTTTTTTTTATCATAACCCACAGTGAGAAATGTGTTTTATATATTCATCCTGTCATACTTCCCCAGTTACAAATATATATGTACATATAAAATATCTATGAATCATAAAAATGTATATATTTTATGCAATAATACTTAATCTTGCTAGGCATACTAATAACTTATGTTCTATTTCACTTTTTAAAATGCCATTTATGACTCAATAAATGGATATCATGACCCGCTAATAGGTTGCAACCCATAGTTTGAAATCCACTGTTCTACTCTATCTTCTTGTACTACAGAAACTTTGAAGCTAAAATGTACATTTTCTGAATTTCTTGCAGATAAGTTTACCCCTTGCAGCCAGGTGAAGTTTGGTTTCCTTCAATCAGATACAAATGGAACTTGGAAGGTAGAAGCAAGGTGGAGGCCATACTTTTGATGAGTCTGCTTTTTTCTTCACAGTGGTGGAGCCAGTTGGTTTTTTTGAGGCAGTATCAGCCATAGATGTTGTCAGTTGAGCAATAAGATCTTAAGATGTTTTGATAAACCTGGAGTAATATTTCTAGTATTCAAATGGAAAAGCAAAGATCCAAAAATATTCAAGACAACTCTGATAAAGAAGAGCAAACAGAAGGTACTTGACTTTCTAGATATAAAATCTTATGAATCTGTATTATTGGTCAGCAGTAGACAAATAGATCAATAGAACATAACAGAGATTTGTTAAAGATAGCATGACACATTAAAGGAAAAAGTGAACAATTATTGATACTAAGTCTTCTCACCATAATAAAAATAAATTCCAAATAGATTGAAGGCCTCAATGAAAAACAGCAAAACTTTAAAACTATTTGAAAGTTATAGAATATTCTTATGACCTTGGAAAATGGATAGATTTATCAGACAAGAACTAAAAATCATAAATTATTTTTTAATTGATATATGTGACTTGATCTAAATTTAAAACTTGTTTCTGTATGACTGAACATTCTACAGAGTTAAACGGAAAGCAGCCTGGGTGCAGTGGTGCACGCCTGTAATCCCAGCACTTTGGGAGGCCAAGGTGGGCCAATCACCTGAGGCCAGGAGTTCGAGACCAGCCTGGCTAACGTGGTGAAACTCCATCCCTACTAAAAATACAAAAAAAAAGTTAGGCAGGCATGGTGACATATACCTATAATCCCAGCTACTCAAGAGGCTGAGGACGGAGAATTGCTTCAACCCGGGACGAGGAGGTTGCAGTGAGCCAAGATCATGCCGCTACACTATAGCCTGGGCAAGAAAGCAAGACTCCGACTTAAAAAAAAAAAAGAAAGCAATAGATTAGGGCAACATTTATAAGCAATAAGGATTAATATCCAGACTATATGAAGAATTACTGCAAATCAGAGATAAAAGTAATAAAGTTTACAAAAACTATGATTAGGCAATTTATAATTCATAGATGAAAAGATGCTCAGCCTCACTACAGGATCAGGGAACTGCAAACTGAAACCACATGAAGATATCTTTAAAAATCCATTAGACTGGGAAAATAAGAGTCAGAATATCAAATGTTAAAGCTGTGAAGAAAAGGAATTTAGTGACATCCTGATAGAAGCATAAATTTATTCATCAACTAGGTTGTCAGCGAGTGAGGATGAAAATGTACATAGTCTAGGATTCAGAAATTCTGCTTCTATGTATATCTCATGGAAGAGTGTTTTCAGAAATTTTTACTATAACCCACTGTAAAAAAAAGTTTTATACTGTGACACACAGTACACACACCTGCATACATACCCATATGTGTGTGTGTGTGTGTGTATATATATATATATATATATACACACACATAGATATATAATTGAAATGGTATTATAAAACAATGCCTACTACCCTTAATATCTGCACTACATTATATTTGGTTTTATTTTATTTCATAAAGAATACTAGTGAAGACACACTAAAATGATTTCACAGTTTTGAATGGATCAAAACATGCAGTTGGAAAAAGTGAAACATACTACCCTTAATATTTGCCTTGGTACTTGCCTGATATACATGTGTACAAGAGATTTGTATAGAATGTTCATTGCAGCATTATTAGTTGTAATAAAACAATGGAGGTAAATACCTTCAGTAGCGAAATGTATATATATAATTTCATATGCATAGGATGAAGTAAAAACATAGTTCTATGATTGAGGTGATTGGATCTCAATAATGTTGAACAAAATGTTGGCAAATTTTTACTGGATCAAAGTGCTTTCATGTTTAAATTTTCCAGTGAATGATTGGAGTACTTGCTAATTAAAGGGATTTAAATGCTTTTCATGTCATACTTTAAAGTGAAGACTATTGATATTCTGTTACACAAATATAGAAATCTCTTAATCCCACCCAGATGAAGAATTATCCCTTTTCCCCATGGAGAAAGTCTATAAACTTGCCCACCTGCAAGTCTCAATTTCTCTTCAAAAAGAGCTTTGCATTTGTGGAAACATTTAGACAACTTTTCAGCCAAGACTCTCGAGCTATCTTATGAAGCTTAGAAAAGATTACATATTTATTTAAAAATGTGAAGGACAGATGTAGCTAAATTAAAAAGAACTTCAGTCTAGACCCTGAAGAACAACTGATTTTGAATAGAATTGATTGATACAGTTGCTTTGCTTCAAAATATAACTTTAAGAAATGGAAAGAAATGATGGTGTATGAATGTAAAAGCACACAGTCAACTTGGAGGACTTTAATTAATGAGTGATTTACCAGTATGTGTGCAGAGCTTCTAGAAACCATGGAAGATAAAGCATTATGCAAAAGGAAGCCATTGATAGAGTCTGTAAAGGTGAGCCTTATGGAGCACAGCACCACAGGAGGAGTGGATCCAGAGGGGCAGAGGCAAACAAGATATTCGCTCACCACTGGGAGACCCTTAAAAACTGGTGAATATCTGTCACATCAGATGATTACGGCTTTAGAAGCATTCAAGCTAAGCAGTGCTTGGTGGTGATAATACAACAGATTAATTTGCTTCCTGGAGTCACTTTTATTCTTATAGTTGCGTGTCACCACATCAATGTAAAAGAAGAAGGACTTGGCCAGGCGCGGTGGCTCACGCCTGTAATCCCAGCACTTTGGGAGGCTGAGGCGGGTGGATCACAAGGTCAGGAGATCGAGATCATCCTGGCTAACATGGTGAAACCCTGTCTCTACTAAAAATACAAAAAAAAAAAAAAAAATTAGCCAGGCATGGTGGCGGACGCCTATAGTCCCAGCTACTTGGGAGGCTGAGGCGGGAGAATGGCTTGAACCTGGGAGGCAGAGCTTGCAGTGAGCTGAGATCACATCACTGCACTCCAGCCTGGGCGACAGAGCAAGACTCCGTCTCAAAAAAAAAAAAAGGACTACAACATGCCTTACACTGTCTACAACTAGGATGTGATTTGCCAAACAACTCCCTTTGCCCTCTAATGCTTTCAGTGGGTACTGAATGACCTGAAGACTACATCAAATACTACATCTCACCACACTGGTGATTCTTTTTGAGGAAAACAAAGATCAACTATGATCAGCAGATGCCTTAAGGCCTCACACTTACACACACACCACCCCATTTCCTTGATAATACAAAATAGCAAAACAGTGACCTGAAATGAATTGTAATATCTATAATATGCCTGTCTCTGATGCAGATGGTTAGACTGGAAAACTTAATTCTGAAGTTGACAGGGAAGAAAACTGGCAAAGAGCAGCAATTTACTTTCAAATGATATTCTTTCCAAATTATTTGTTGTAATTAATTTTTCCATGATAGTTTCCTCTGAGCGGATACTATAACCAAGGAAGAGCAAGAAAATGAAGAGTATTTGCTTTTACAGGAAGAATGACAGCCAGAAAGATCAGTGGTTAGGAAATTCCAATCAAACCAACTTTTCTTTAAAAAATACTCCCAAAGGCCTTCTTAGTTTTCATAAGTAATGGGGTCTTGCATTGGTTTTCTATTGATGCTATAACAAATTACCACAAACTTAGTGGCTTTGGACAAGATGAGTTTATTTTATGACAGCTCTGAAGTCAGACTGCGAAATGAGTCCTAAGGGGCCTGAATGAAGATGTCAGCAGAGCTAGTTTCTGGATTCCTTTTCTGCAATAAAAGGTAACATCCACAGGTTCTAGGGATTTAAATATGGATAGCTTTGGGGGAGAACATTATTCAGCCTGTCACAGGTGTCTTAAAGTGTGTGTCAAAAGATCATAGGTAGACAAGACCTGGTGGAGTCATCAGTGTAATTAATTTAATGAATAATTCAGTCATCACCTGGAGAAGCCAGACAGAAATCATGGGTAACAGCCCCAAATCTCCATTTATTGTTGATCTTTTCTAACTATTTAACTAAGCCTGAGGTCTCCCACTGAGACATTTTGTCACTTGTTGTTTGAAAGAATACACTGCTTACAAAATAATTTAAAACTCATAAGTCGTTGTTTTTGAGTTTCATTTGTTGCTGTATCTTAACAGTTTTTTTAGCAGTTATCAAAATCAGCCAATCACTTCTGTTATTACTCATACTTTTGTTATATTCTCTGTAATCAACCTATACTTTTCCATCAACTCTTTGTTTTGTTTGTTTTGAGACAGGGTCTCGCTCTCTTGCCCAGGCTGGAGTACAGTGGCGCGACCCTGGCTCACTGCAACCTCCGCCTCCCAGGCTCAAGTGATCCTTCTGCCTCAACCTCCCAAGCAGCTGGGACTGAAAGCATGCATCACCATGCAGGGCTAATTTTTTTGTAGAGGTGAGCTTTTGCCATGTTGCCCAGGGTGGTGTTGAACTCCTGAGCTCAAGCGATCTTCCAGCCTCAGCCTCCCAAAGTACTGAGATTACAGGTGTGAGCCATCACCCCCAGCCTTCCATGAAAGTCTTATTGTGTCATTTAATAAATGATGAGGTCTTCCCTACTAGGCCATAAGCTCTACAAAAACAGAGTACATGTCTTTCTGTTTTCCAACCCATAGCACTGGGCCCAGTGTGTCCTGGGCATTCAGATTACTCTTTCATATGAGCTCTATTGTTACATTGAACTCAAAGGCAAGCAGGGACCATATCTTATTCATCTTATTAACCCTAAAAACTAGCATGGTATCTGGGACACAGTAGTCACTTATTACATTTCTGAATGAATGGATGCCCAGACACAAGGCAGTCATGATTAGTTTAGTCTATTCAGTAATATACTCAAAAGGGATACTCTTCCCCTAAATCAATTTGAGAAAAGGATTTTTGATTATTTATGTCTGAGAAAGCTGCATATAGATACTAGAAAAACCTTCATTTCACCTTAAACTTCTCATTATCTAATCTCACCATTTTGTGTAAAGTTGTAGTTAGGATGAGAATACATTCAAGAGAGCACTGATCCCTTTTTTACAGGATTAAAGATGTCTACCTTGAGAAAGGAGGTAGGCAAAGAAAGATTAATTAAATAGTAATCTTGTCCATGTACCTATAGACTTATTACTATAGTACCATTCAGCCTACTGATTTGTAGAATGAATGAATTTGGTGATTTTTAAAAATTGAGATATCTCCCTGTCTCAATAGAGAGGCAGTCTATCCTATGATGGTATTCTTTGGACAACTTTTTGACATAGTCACCAATATTGTAGTCTTCAGGTCTTTTAAAATAATTCGTCTAATGGAAACACCATATAAAAGGTTGAGAAATGATGTCTATTTGGTTCTGGGCATTTGAGGATCATCAAACACATTAAGAAAAAAATCATTAGGTGTTTGATCAATGTTTAGGTTTTTCTGTTTGCTAGATAACTCAGAAGGTGGCTGTCATATGTTGACTAAATATAGGTTACCTTTAATTTGTCAGAGGAATGCTTTGCTGGAGGAATGCATAAATAGCTGAAAACAACAGAGAGTAAAGCCTAAGGGGAAAGTTTGACAGGCTGGTTGTATTTATGTATTCATCCTGCCGCATCCTCGAAAAAGGTATTTATTGTTCAGTAGATTCCAAAACATCTTCAAGACCAGAAAATGCCTTGGATGCCACTGGGCTGTTGAATTCCTTAGTTATTGATTTACTAATATCATCATGAAACAATTTATGATATTCCCAATCCAGTACCCAGGAGAGGGAAGGGCTTGATAAGGATTTAGCTGATAAGGAGGAGAAGAATTGCCAGATTGAAGACTCAGAGCAGCAGCAAAGAATTTTGAAAAAGAAATTTCACTAAAGAGTAAAGTTAGTGTTATTTTGGTTATGTGGAATATTAGAGTGAATTAAGTAGAATAATAAAATCACTAATAAAATTGATTAGCAAAGAGGTAATAAAATCACACCATTGAGAAACAGATGCTAACCTAGACTTTGTATATCTTCAATTTCCTTTCAAGCATTTCAAACCTCCCCAGATAGCTTCAAATTTATCCTTAGGTAGATGTGCACAAAAGATTTCTTCAGCTACTTTCTAGTATTCAAGAGATTATTTCAGGGAAAAATCACATTTATTTATTCATCAGATATTTTGGTAAGTATTCTAGGTGCTGGATTAAAAGAGATAAATGGCTCACGCCTGTAATCCTAGCACTTTGGGAGGCTGAGGTGGGCGGATCACTTGAGGTCAGAAGTTTGAGACCAGCCTGGCCAATATGGTGAAACCCCGTCTCTACTAAAAATACAAAAATTATCCAGAAATCACCTGAACCTGGGATGTGGAGAATGCAGTGAGCCGAGATCGTGTCATTGCACTCCAGCCTTGGCGACAGAGTGAGACTCTCTCAAAAAAAGTTAAAAGTACAATAATAAAATAGATAGCATGTCTTATTTTTCTTCAGGCTCTGTTTAATGGTGGTGATGATGACATGATGGTCATCACTACCATCCATTGAGTACATGCACCGTGTCACCATGTTAAATGCATTCCATGGTTATTACATCATTTAATTCTCACAACTCTATTAGGTAGTTTTATAATCCCTACTTTATTGATGAAAACAATGAAGCTAAGAGACATTATATAACTTTCTCAAGGTCACAGTAAGTGGCAGTGCTAGGTCTAGACCCTATCTTTCATGTGTCAAAGCCTAGCACTTAACTGCCCCTTCTGCCCTGCTTCCTGTGAGAGTTAATTCAAGAGAAAAGGTGTCACTTCTTTTTCACAGATAGTTAGAAATTGTTCCAACACCTCCCTGGTTTTCAGGACAAGAATGCAAATTGAGAACAGACACTGGTGGAATCCTTAGGAAGCCAAGGCTCAGACGTTTTGATTAGGCCCCTTCTGGAGGAAGGCCTTTAGAAGGATTCTAATTAATTAAGGATTCTCCCTATATTTTATAAACATTTGAGTTTTTTTCTCCAGAATTAGTGCAGGAATATATTTGCCAGTCAATAATATGAATTGACTGAGAAGTTTGTGAAGATTCATTAATGGGCTGAGTTCAGTTAAGATCTCATAAAGAAGGTGGCAAAATTCTTCCCCATATCTCTAGGTTGCCCTTTGAGATGACTTTATTTGCTTTGGGGAAAGTATTACCCTGACATTCTGCCAAGTACATTCAAGAAATACTCACTGAGGGCCTCCTGTGTCTCAGGCACCATAGTAGGCTTAGGGCTGTCGAAGATCAGTGAGCTGGGTTCGTCAAGCCTGAGCCTTGCCAGAGTCTGACCTGAATGGGATAAAGGTGATAGGAAGTAGGAGGGATTTGGGGAGGGGTTTGAAGTCAAAGGTAAAAGCCCTTAGTGAAATTAGAGAGAACCTCAGATATCCAAGTTTTGGAAACTAGTAACAGCAAATGATTTATTTCATGGAAGAATTTCTTAAGAAATGATATCTCAGGCTGGGATTTCTGCTTGAGTTTCATGGAAATCCAAGTCACAACTTCTAAACTCTTCTTCACCCAATGCTTTGATTATGCCACTGGCTAAAGCCTGTTACCTGAAGAGAGTAGGCTTGCTGCTGTCAGTAAAGGGATGCATATACGTATCCTCTTGCCTGGCACACAGTAGGCCCATATCAGATCAGCCAGGTTTCAAAGCCCACAGTAAACAACCAGGGCTTCCCAACCATGACCAATTTTCTTTTGCATTCCTCATTAAATTTATTTGATGTTTAATAACTTTTAGCTTTGAAATAGTTCAAAATATTCCCCAAATATATTGTAAGTACCCTCTGAAGTTTTCATAATCAATATCGTGTAAATTGTAGTTTTAGAATCAGAAACATTCTCATTTTCCTCATATGTAAGATGAAATGTTAATAATACCATCTTTATTGTAATTGCTGTGATGATTATTAAGTGACATGTATATAAAATGCCAACTGCTATGTAACAGGGCTTCAATAAATTATACCACTTAGGAACTGTCGAAGATTTTAAAATAAGAATTTAATGCACATTTATGTGTTTGGAAAAAGCGTAGCATTTATGTATTTTTAAATAGCAACGTGAGAGGTCCCTTTTATTTAAAAAAAATTTTTAAGTGTTTTTTCAAAAGAGACATCTCATATTGCTATACCTTTTCCAGAAAATGAAATCGATATGAAATGTTTCAAGAAAACATTTTCACTTGATCCAGTTCATTTGCCAACTAATAATATAACTGAAGAAATGTGACTTTTTAAGATTATTTCCCTCCTCATTGTCCTTGAAGATCTTTCAATCTTTCATTTCCTATAGAGGAATGCCTGTAATCTGCCTTCTCCTCCCACTTTTCTGAAGAATCCCTGGAGCAAAATTGGGGAGGAGGCCATAGCCTCCTTGTGGGAGGAGTTGGAGAGACTACATGATAAAACGACTTTCTGACCCTAGGCAAAAGACCTTCTCTCTTCTGTTTTTGGAATCATTTTGGAAGGGTGAGTATGGGAGAAAGGTAACTGGGGAGTGTGTGTGTGTGTGTGTGTGTGTGTGTGTGTGTGTGTGTGTGTATTCTGTCTGGAGCTCTAAAAGGGAACCTAGGAGAGAAATCAGGAGCGCTGGCTGCACCATTCTCTAGGGAGAGAAGGATCCTGAGGATTCTGGCTAAGGGTGCCCTCAGGGAAAGAGTGCGATCTGTCCAGAGTGACATTTGTGTTTAAATTATGGAAACCTAAGGAAGCCTTAGGTGAATGAACAGAAAGCAAACTGAGTTGCACGTTATATATGCCACTCTTAAGGTGGATGGAAAAGTCTCATTGTTTTAAGAACAAATAAATATTACCAGACTCAGTTCTACCTAGTTGTTCACATAAAGATTCTATCCTTTGCCTTCTTTCCTTTCTACTTTATATATTCTCCCTGAGCAACTTTAAGGCTATCTGCTCTGAATATTGAGCTTTATTGTTTGTATATTATTTATTTTTTATTATAAAAATAATACTGCATCAGTTGTAGGAAAAAAAAAGAC
This sequence comes from Trachypithecus francoisi, assembly GCF_009764315.1. Classification (NCBI taxonomy): domain Eukaryota; kingdom Metazoa; phylum Chordata; class Mammalia; order Primates; family Cercopithecidae; genus Trachypithecus; species Trachypithecus francoisi. The sequence goes on along the minus strand of NW_022681470.1, from coordinate 105,846,816 downwards.
AATACATGAAAGACTAACATGGAAAAGAAAACTTAAATGCAATTCTGCCATCCCGCGATAACCACGCCTAACCTTTTCACCATCTGTGGATAATGTTTTGTGACATGCTTTTTCCCCATTTGTTGATATGTCACAAACATTTTCCTGATATTATTTTTCCATATTATTTTAAAAGCTGCAAAGCCTTGTATTATATGGCTGTATTATAATGTATTTACCCAATGTTTACTTATTAGATATTTAGTTTATGTCCAATTATCCCTCTTGTAAATGAGGCATACAGGGAGTTAGCATACTTCACATGTTTCCTTCAGTTAAATTTTAAGATACAGATTCATGGGGTCAATGACCGTGATTTTGACAATTTTAATGAAAATCTTCATATCAGTTTAGACTGTCATTGTTAATATATAGGACCAGATCCCCCACAGTGTCCTTTTCCTTATCTTTGCCAAATCATCAAAATATGGGGGGTCAGAGGGTTGAACGAGAGGGATATCTTATTATTAGGACTTCATTTGCATGTTTTTGGTAACTAGAGATGTAATAGTTTTATGCTTCTTAGCCATTTGTATTTCTTTTGTGAATTGCCTTTTCAGATTCTCTGCTCATCCTGTTATAAAATTATGTTTTCTAATCTTGAAGTTTAAAGTTTTTACTTAGCTAACGTTTTCAATACCTTCAGCATAAGTTCCTCATGCACACAAGTGGAGATAAATGTTCACCTCCTTTTACTTCTGGTTTCTTTTATGATTTGTTTTTATATTTAGCTTCTTAATTTACATGTAATTTATTTTGGTGTGTGGAATGACATAGGGGCCTGGCTTTACTTTTTTCCGACCAGCAGAGCATTTTCCTTTCCACCATTTGCTTCATCATTTATTTGGTCCCCATCAATTGAAAATGCCATCTTTATCTCAGAACCTTAAGGATTCAGGGATGACCATGATTGTTTAGGCAGGAGAAGGGGAGTGGTTGGAAGGAAATGAGGCAGTAAGGAGACTTCAACTTTATGAGTAGCATTTTATATGGTTTACTTTAAAAAAAGATCAACAGGCCGGGCGCGGTGGCTCAAGCCTGTAATCCCAGCACTTTGGGAGGCCGAGACGGGCGGATCACGAGGTCAGGAGATCGAGACCATCCTGGCTAACACGGTGAAACCCCGTCTCTACTAAAAATACAAAAACTAGCCGGGCGAGGTGGCGGACGCCTGTAGTCCCAGCTACTCGGGAGGCTGAGGCAGGAGAATGGCGTAAACCCGGGAGGCGGAGCTTGCAGTGAGCTGAGATCTGGCCACTGCACTCCAGTCCGGGCGACAGAGCGAGACTCCGCCTCAAAAAAAAAAAAAAAAAAAAAAAAAAGATCAACAGCAAAAATGACAAAGGTTTTCATTTGTGAAATCTGGCCAGATGAACCCAGGAGTCTTTTCTTTTTCCTTTCCATTTCCCTTTCCTTTCCTTTCCTTTCCTTTCCTTTTCTTCTTCCTTTTCCTTTTCTTTTTCCTTTCCTTTCCTTTTCTTTCCTTTCCTTTCCTTTCTTTCCTTTCCTTTCCTTTCCTTATTTCTTTCCTTTCTCCCTCTCTTTCTTTCTTTCTTTCTCAGGGTTTCACTCTGATAGCTCACTGCAACCTCAAACTCTCTGGGCTCAGGTGATCCTTCACCTCAGCCTGCCAAGCAGCTAGGTATACAAGCATACACCACTACACCCCAGCTAATTTTTGCATATCTTGTAGAGATGAGGTTTCATCATGTTGCTCGGGCTGGTCTTGAACTCCTGGGCTCAAGCAACTTGCCTGCCTTGGCCTCCCAAAGTGCTGGGATTCCAGGCGTGAGCCACCCAGGAGTATTTTCTGTGTTTCTCTGGTGCTCCTTAACAATATGTATACATATATGGGAACTGTATTCCCTGGGAGCTTAAAAGAATCACCAGTCAACTGAGCCCAGAATCTTCTACAAGAGGTGATACTTTAACAACTTTATAATTTCTTTTATAGTGGTTTTCCTTAAAATATTCTTATTTCTTTTGAGTCAGTTTTCCTAATTAGCTTTCTTCTGGGATATCATTCAGTTTATTCTGATTTTAAATAGATTGACATAAGGTTTAGCAGAGTAATATCTATCTGTGACTATATCTTTTTGATTCTTATTTTGCATATTGTTATTTTCTTTTTACCTGATTAGATCAGCCAAAATGTTTTTGAGTGTCTTTGTTGTTGTTTTTCAATTAACTTTAAAATTTTTCAAGCAGTTGGAATTATTTTATATATAATCATCATTTTAAAAAATTGTTTTGCTCTCTGGCCAAAGGATATGGTGAGTACAGTTTTTTTAAAAGAATAAGGTTCTCTTTGCTGTGATTTTTCCACGTTACTTATTAGCACTTGATACCATTGTCCACGTCTCTATTTTAATAATTTTTGCCTACTTGATCTGTCAAGGACTGAAAGGGGTGTATTAAAACCTCCTCTGACCATTGTATTCTTGCCAACTTCTTTGATTATTCTTAATGTTAGTAATGGTACATAAAAATTTTTACTTGACTAATACACCTCATAATATTTATTATAGATAGCAGAAAATTGTAATAATCTTGTTCCATCTTGAAGTCTATAGGGGGGTTTAACCCATTGGCCTTTATTGTTATGATTGACATTTTGGGCTTCTGTCCTCTTATGTTTTCTGGCTTGTATGTTTCCTTACCATATTATGTGCTCTCTTTTTCTGTGTGGATTGTCGGATTTTTTTTATTGTGATAAAATATACATAACAAAATTGGTCATATTAACCATTTTCAAGTGTACAATTCTGTGGCATTAAATACATTCACACTGTCGTGCAACCATCACCACCATCCATTGTCAGAACTTTTTTCATTCTCCAGAACTGAAATTCTATGCCTGTTTATTTATTTTTATTTTATTTTTTTTAGACAGAGTCTTGCTCTGTTGCCAGGCTGGAGTGCAGTGGCGCGATCTTGGCTCACTGCAACCTTCACCTCCTGGATTCAAGTGATTCTCCTGCTTCAGCCTCCTGTGTACCTGGAACTACAGGCGTGCGCCACCAGGCCCAGCTAATTCTTTGTATTTTTAGTAGAGACAGGGTTTCACCATGTTGGCCAGAATGGTCTCGATCTCTTGACTTTGTGATCCACCCGCCTCGGCCTCCCAAAGTGCTGGGAATACGGGTATGAGCCACCGTGCCCGGCGTCTGTGCCTATTTAACACTAAATCCCCATTCTCCCTCCCCACAACTCTTGGGAACCACCATTCTATGTTCTGACTCTGAATTTGACTACTCTAAATACCTAATATAAATGAAATCATACAATATTTGTCCTTTTGTGACTGGCTGATTTCACTTGTATAATGTATTTCAAGTTTCACTCATATTATAGCATGTGTTAGAATTTCCTTCCTTTTTAAGGCTACATAATGTTTCATTATATGTATATATCACATTTTATTTCTTCACTCATCTTCAACAGACATGGTCACTCCCACCTTTTGGATATTGTGAATAATGCTGCTGTAAACATGGGTGTACAGATATCTCGGTGGAATTGCTGGATCATATGATAATTATGTTTACATATTTTTGAGGAATTGCCATACCAGTTTCCACAGTGGCTCCACCATTTTACATTCCTCCTAGCAGTGCACAAGTGTTCAAATTTTCCCACATCTTCCCCAACACTTGTTAGTTTCCAATTTTTTAATTATAGCCATCCTAACAGGTATGAAGTGGTATTTCATTGTGGTTTTGATTTGCATTTCCCTAATGATTAGTGATGTTGAGCATCTTTTCATGTGCTTGTTGGCTATTTATAGATCTTCTTTAGAGACATGTCTACTCAAGACCTTTCCCCATTTTTTAATTGGCGAGTTGTAGAGTTCTTTATATATTTTGTATTTTAATGCCCTATCAGTTATATGGTTTACAAATGTTTTCTCCCATTCTGTAGATTGTCTCTTTACTTTCTTGATAACGTCATTTGATGCACAAATTTTTAATTTTGATGTAGTCTGGTTTATCTATTTTGACTTTTGTTGCCTGTGCTTTTGATGTCATATCCAAGAAATCATTGCCAAATCCAGTGTCATGAAGCTTTGCCCCTATGTTTTCTGCTAAGAGTTCTGGGTTTAAGTCATTCTTTCATTTTGAGTTAATTTTTGTAGATGCTGTAGGGGTCCAACTTCATTCTTTTACATGTGAAAATTCAGTTGTCCCATCATGAATTTGAGTACAATTTGGAGGATGGATATGTAGTTATATGCTTTCTGAATTCTTATAGCTGATAATATTTTTGCTGTCTTCACAAATGCGAAAGACCATTTTTTCCTAAAATTTTGTCAGCTTACTTAATTGTAGGCTATCACTTACTGCCATAGAGAAAACTGAAGCCAGCCCAATTTATGTTCCTTTTTAGGTTATTTATTTGTCTCCATCCTGCATATTTGTAAAATTCTTTGCTTATCATTTGAATGTTAAAGAATTGCTTGGACATGTCTAACTACTATTGTCTCTTCATTTATGTTGTATGGAACATGTAAGTCATCATTCAGTGGATTCAGGTCTTTTTTAACTGAAGAAAGCTTTCTTCTACTACTTATTTAAATAAGTATTGATTCTGCTCTGTTTGTTGCAGCAGTTTTCTCTGCTAGGTCTCCATTTGATGTTCTTCATATTCATCATCTCATAATTGTAATATTTTTGTTCTTTTCTTTTACATTAGAGGTTTCTCAAGTGTGTCTTCCACATGATTTTAGTAATACAGATTCTTCTCTTTCTGTTTTTAATTCTGCTTTAAATTCATTTTTTATTATTGTTACTTTCCTTACACTCGTTTAGTTCAGTTCAGCCAAGTTTCTCTTTGTTACCTTAGAATGTTTTCATTCATCTTTAATTTAATCAGTTCCATGTTTTCTTGACTTTTATATACACCATGAAGTGGAAGCTGCCTAAATCTTTCTTAGAGTAAATCTTTCATAAGTATCCTCATGCTCCACCTTTTGAATGAGGTTTTTTCCTCCATGTTTTTAGGGTATATAATATTTTCATAATTTCATGTTAATTGTTAACTAATTTGTGAACCAAAATGACAAACCCAACCCTAATGTTTCCAAGAAAATTTGTCGGATTCTTGTTGAAACCCCTTACCTGGAATATTAGAATCTTATTCCCTGGATTTTAACTTTGGTAGATTGTTTATGGAAGTTTACCTGACTAATTCAATGTCCCGGGACTTGAAGGGAGTGGGTGCAGGGCTGGGGCTGCAGGCTGTGTCAGCAGGGGAACTTCATCTCCTCCAGGCTTGAGGAAGCCTCTGAACTAGGCTCTGGTTTGCAGAACATAATTTTCTATTTGGCCTGGCTGCCATACCAGTGGTTGATGTGGCTACATATAGGTTCTTACTAATTTCTTCTCCCCAGTTCTAGAAGGATCACTGTCTGTCTGGGCTTTCTCTCATCTAGGAATTTCCAGTGCAACAACTTCTAAGGCTGGTGGCCAACAACTATGAACTGTGAATTGAGAGAGGTGAAATGCCTCTCCTCTGGCTGGATCCTACCCTCTCTTTCCGAATTAGGGAATATTAATGGGTTTTGGCAGAACCCATAGCTACCTACTATAAAACATATCCCATCTTCACTTTATCATTACAGATAATTGGCTCTCAGTCTTCCAATTTGTATACACTTGCCATTTGTGACATAAGGATAGTGTCGCACCTTTGGTCCAATGTGAATAGAAAACAGAAACATCTACTGAGAGGATCATGTGAATTTTTGTACTCTGTCATCTAGGCTGGGATGCATTGGTGCGATCATAGCTCACTGCAGCCTTGAACTTCTGGGCTTAAATGATCTCTCTGCCTCAGCCTCCTGAGTAGCTGAGACTACAAGCACATACCACAATACCCGGCTATTTTTTAAAAAATTTTTTGTAGACATGGGCTCTTGCTTGAACAGTCCTGTCTTGAACTCCTGACCTCAAGCAATCCTACCACCTTGGCCTCCCAAAGTGCAGGGATTACAGGCATGAGCCATTGCACCTGGCTGGTTTTGTTCTTTTCTTAGTTGTTTGCTTTTTTTTTTAAACTCCAATAGCTTTTGGGGTACAAGTGAATTTTGGTTACATGGATGAATTATATAGCGATGAATTCTGAAATTTTAGTACACCTGTCACCAAAGTAGTGTACATTGTACTCCAGTATGGAGTTTTTAAATCCCACACCCCTCTCCCACTGTCTCCCTTCTGAGTCTCCAAAGTCCATTATTTCATGCTGTATGTCTTTGTGTATTGATAGCTTAACTCCCACTTATAAGTGAGAACATATGGTATTTGGTTTTCCGTTTCTGAGTTACTTCACTTAGAATAATGGCCTCCAGTTTCTTCCAAATTGCTGCAAAAGACGATATTTGCCCCTTTTTATGACAGAGTAGTATTCCGTGGTGTATATATAATACATTTTCTTTTTTTTTTTTTTTTTTTGTTTGTTTGTTTTTTAGACGGAGTCTCACTCTGTCGCCCAGGCTGGAGTGCAGTGGTATGTTCTCGGCTCACTGCAACCTCCGCCTCCTGGGTTCACGCCATTCTCCTGCCTCAGCCTCTCAAGTAAGTAGCTGGGACTACAGTGCGTGCCACCATGACTGGCTAATTTTTTCTATTTTTAGTAGAGATGGGGTTTCACCATATTAGCCAGGATGATCTCGATCTCCTGATCTCATGATCTGCCTGTCTCAGTCTCCCAAAGTGCTGGGGTTACAGGCATGAGCCACTGCGCCTGACCTATACTACATCTTCTTCATCCCCTCATTGGTGTTGGTGCACTTAAGTTGGTTCCCTATCTTTGCAATTGTGAATTGTGCTGCAATAAACATCCATGTGCATGTATAATGACTTATTTTCCTTTGAGTGGATTTAGTGCAATTGCTGGATTGAATGGTAGATCTACTTTTAGTTCTTTATGGAATCTTCATACTGCTTTTCATAGAGGTTATACTAATTTACATTCCCACCAGCAGTGTATAAACATTCTCCTTTCACCCACATCCACACCAACATCTATTGTTTTTTGACTTTTTAATAATGGCTATTCTTGCAGGAGTAAGGTGGCATCTCATTACAGTTTTAATTTGCATTTCTCTGGTGATTAGTGATGTTGAGCATTTTTCTTCACATTTTTCTTTCCCATTTGTGTATCTTCTCTTGAGAAATGTCTATTTATATCATTTGCACACTTACAAATGGGGTTTTTTTTTTTGATGATTTGAGTTTCTTATAGATTCTGGATAATAGTCCTTTGTTGGATGCATAGTTTGTAAATATTTTCTCCCATTTTGTGGGTTGTCTGTTTATTCTGATGGTTATTTCTTTTGCTGTGCAGAAACTTTTTAATCAGGTACCATTTATTTATTTTTGTTTTTGTTCCATTTTCTTTTGGGGTGTTAGTCATGAATCTTTGCCTAGGCAATGGCCAGGAGACTTTTTCCAAGGTTATCTTCTAGATTTTTCATGGTTTCAGGTCTTACAGTTTTTGATCCATCTTAAGTCGATTTTTGTACAGGGTGAGAGATAGAAATCTAGTTTCATTCTCCAGCAGGCAGCTAGCCAGTTTTCCCAGCACCATGTATTAAATAGGGTGTTCCTTTCCCAATTTATGTTTTTGTATGCTTTGCTGAAGATTAGTTGGTTGTAAGTATTTGGCTTTCTTTCTGGGTTCTCTATTCTGTTCCATTGGCCTGTGTGCCTACTTTTATACCAGTGCTATGCTGTTTTGGTAACTATAGCCTTGTGGTATAACTTGAAGTCCAGCAATGTGATGCCTCCAGATTTTGTTTGTTTGTTTGTTTGTCTGTTTTTGTTTTGCTTAGGATTCTTTTTGGCTACTTGAGCTCTTTTTTGGCTCCATGTGAATTTTATGATTGTTTTTTCTAGTTCTGTGAAAAACAATGTGGGTATTTTGATGGGAATTGCATTGAATCTCTAGATTGCTTTGGGCAGTATGGTCATTTTCACAATATTGATTCTTCCAATCCATGAGTATGAGATGTGTTTTCATTTGTTTGTGTAATCTATGATTTCTTTCAGTGGTGTTTTGTAGTTCTCCTTGTTGCTGTCTTCCACCTCTTTGATTAAATATATTCCTAGACATTTTATTTTATTTTGTAGCTGTTGTAAAAGGGATTAAGTTTTTTATTTGATTCTCAGCTTGGTTGTTGTTGGTGTACAACAGTGTTACTGATTTGTATACCTTGATTTTGTAACCTGAGACTTTACTGAATTCATTGATCAAATCTAGAAGTCTTTTGGTGGACTCTTTAGGAGTTTCTAGGCATATAATCATATCATCAGTGAACAGTGAAAATTTGACTTCCTCTTTTCCATTATGGATTTCCTTTCTTTCTCTTGCCTGATTATTCTGGCTAGGACTTCCAGTACCATGTTGGATAGAAGTGGTGAAAGTGGGCATCCTCATCTTGTTCTAGTTCTCACAGGGAATGCTTTCAGCTTTTCCCCATTCAGTATGATGTTGGCTGTGGGTTTGTCATACATGGTTTTTATTAATTTGAGGTAAGTCCCTTCTATGCCTAGTTTGTTGAGAGACTTTTTATAATAAAGGGATGCTGGATTTTATTGAATGCTTTTTCTGCATCTATTGAGATGATCATATGGTTTTTGTTTTTATTTCTGTTTATGTGATATATCACATTTATTGACTTGTGTATGTTAAACCATCCCTGAGATGAAACCATTCCTGCATCCCTGGTATGAAACCCACTTAATCATGGTGTGTTATCTTTTTTAATGTGTTGTTGGATTTGGTTAGCTAGTATTTTGTTGAGAATTTTTGCGTCTATGTTCATCAGGAATTGGTCTGTAGTTTTTTTTATTGTTGTTGTTGTTGTTATGTCACTTCCTGGTTTTGGTATCAGGGTGATACTGGCTTCATAGAATGATTTAGGGAGGATTCCCTCTCTCTCAGTCTTTAGGAGTAGTTTAAATAGGATTGGTACCAATTCTTCTTTGAATGTCCAGTAGAATTCAGCTATAGATCTATCCAGTCTGGACTTTTTTTTTCTTTTTTTTTTATTGGAATTTATTTTATTATTACTAATTTAATCTCACTGCTTGTTGTCTGTTTGGGGTTTCTATTTCTTCCTGATTTAATCTAAGAGAGTTGTATGTTTCCAGGAATGAATCCATTTCCTCTGGGTTTTCTAGTTTGTGTGCATAGAGGGGTTCATAGTGTTCTCAAATGATCTTTTGTGTTTCTGTGGTGTCAGTTGTAATGTATCCAGTTTCATTTCTAATTGAGCTTATTTGAACCTCCCCTCTTCTTGGTTAATCTAGCTAATGGTCTATCAGTTTTGTTCATCTTTTCAAAGAACCACTTTTTGTTTCGTTGATCTTTTGTATTTTGTGTCTCAATTTCATTTAGTTCTGCTCTGATCTTTGCTATTTCTTTTCTCTGCTAGCTTTGGGTTCAGTTTGTTCTTATTTCTCTAGTTGCTTGAAGTGTGACATTAGATTGTCAATTTGTGATCTTTCAAACTTTTTTATGTTGGCATTTAGCACTATAAACTTTCCTCTTAGCACTACTTTTGCTGTAGTCCAGAGGTTTTGATAACTTCTATCACTATTATCATACATTTCAAAGAATGTTTTCATTTCCATCTTGATTTCATTTGTTAATCTAAACATCATTCAGGAGTAAATTATTTAATTTTCATGTATTTGTATAGTTTTAGGGTTTCCTTTTGGAGTTGACTACTAGTTTTATTCCACTATGTTCTGAGAAGACACTTGATATGATTTCAATTTTTAAAAATTTATTGAGACTTGTGGCCTATCTTGGAGAATGTCTCATGTGCTGGTGAGAAGAATGTATATTCTGTAGTTCTTGGACAGAATGTTCTGGAAATATCTTAGGTCTGTTTGTCCTAGCAGGTAGTCTAAGCCCATTGTTTCTTTGTTGACTTTCTGTCTCAATGATCTGTCTAGTGCTTGCCAGTGGAGTATAGAAGTCCCCCTCTATTATTTTGTTGTTATCTAACTCATTTCTTAGGTCTACTAGTAATTGGTTTATGAATCTGGCAGCTCAAGGGTTAGGTACGTATATATTTAGGATTGTACTATCTTCTTGCTGGATTGATCCTTTTATCATTATATAATGACCTTCTTTTCTTTTTACTGTTGTTGCTTTAAAGTCTGTTTTATTTGATATAAGAATACTCCTCTTGGCCAGGTGCGATGGCTCAAGCCTATAATCCCAGCACTTTGGGAGGCCAAGACGGGTGGATCACGAGGTCAGGAGATCGAAACCATCCTGGCTAACATGGTGAAACCCCGTCTCTACTAAAAAAATACAAAAAAACTAGCCGGGCGAGGTGGCGGGTGCCTGTAGTCCCAGCTACTCGGGAGGCTGAGGCAGGAGAATGGCATAAACCTGGGAGGCGGAGCTTACAGTGAACTGAAATCCGGCCACTGCACTCCAGCCTGGCCGACAGAGTGAGACTCCATCTCAAAAAAAAAAAGAATAGCTACTCTTCCTCACTTTTAGTTTCCATTTGCATGGGATATCATTTTCCACACCTTTACCTTGAGTTTATAGGAATCCTTACACGTTAGATAAGTCTCTTGAAGACAGCAGATATTTGGTATGTGATTCTTTATCCATTCTGTCAATCTGTATCTTTTAAGTGAAGTATTTAGGCTATTTTTGTTCAATATTAATTTTGAGACGTAAGGTACTGTTCAGTTCATCATGTTAATTGTTACCTACTTTGGGTTTTTTTTTTTTCATTATATTATTGTTTTATAGGCCCTGTGAATTTTATGTTTTCAAGAGGTTCTACTTCTGTGCATATCAAGCTTTTGCTCCAAGATTTAGAGCTCCTTTTATCATTTCTTTATAGGGCTGGTCTGGTAGTAACAAATTCCCTTAGCATTTGTTTATCTGAAAATGACTTTATTTTGCCTTCATTTATGAAACTTATTTTTGCTGGATACAAAATTCTTGGCTGAGTTATTCTGTTTAAGGAGGCCAAAGATAGGACCTCAATCTCTTCTGCCTTGAAAGGTTTCTGCTGAGAAGTCTGCTCTTAGCCTGATCAGTTTCCCTTTATAGGTTACCTAATGCTTTTGTCTCATTGATCTTAGAATTCTTTCCTTCATGTTGAGTTTAGATAGCCTGATGACTATATGTCTTTGTAATGATCTTTTACAGTGAATCTCCCAGAAGTTCTTTAAGCTACTTGTATTTGGATATCTAAATCTCTAGCAAGGCCAGGGAAGTTTTCCTCAGTTACTCCCTCAAATAAATTTTCCAAACTTTTTGCTTTCTCTTCTCCCTCAGGCACACCAGTTATTCTTAGGTTTAAGTGTTTTACATAATCCCATATTTCTTGGAGACTGTTCATTTATTCTGATTCTTTTTGCTTTTTTTTTTTTTTTGTCTAGTTGGATTAATTTGAAAGCCTTGTCTTCAAACTCTGAAATTCTTTCTTCTGCTTGTTCTAGTCTATTGTTGAAATGTTCCACTGCATTTTGTAATTCCCTAAGTGTGTCTTTCATTTCCAGAAGTTCTCACTCTTTTTTATGATATCCATTTCTTTAGAAATTTTTCATTCATATCCTGAATTGTTTTTTAAATTTCTTTATGTTGGTTTTCACATTTCTCTGGTATCTCCTTGAGTAGCTTAATAATCTCTTTTGAATTATTTATCTGGTATTTCAAAGATTTCATCTTGGTTTAGATCCATTGCTATAGGGCTAGTGTGATCTTTTGGGGGTATTATAGAACTGTGTTATGTCATATTACTAGAATTATTTTTCTGATTCCTTCTCATTTAGGTAGTCTTTCTAATAATTATTTTTGAGTTAATTTTGATTTGACTTTTTGTTATTTCTTTTTTCCCCCGAAGGATGTGACTTCAATGTTTATAGTTTATTGTAGCCTAATTCAGATCTTGGTGGTTTCAGGGGTGAAGACTCTGTATGAGTTCCTTGGCTATAGAGAGTCTTTGTTCCTTGGTTATGGAGAGTCTTCCTCAGATGCTGGTTGTAGTAGCAATGTGATCAGTGTGTGAGCAAGTTCGCTATCTCCTATAGCACTGGAATGGCAGAGGTCACTTGAAGCTTATCTCATTCCCCTGTGGTATGTACTTTCTTATCTATTTATTTTTCCCCCAGTGTTTTATTTACTAGGTTGAACAGTTCAGGCTTTATGCCAATAGGGGAGGTGTCCATAAAACTAGCTGTAGTTAAAGCAGGTGGGTAAATTCAATGGTGGGCAGAGGTCCTAGCCTTGACAGAGATAGCTGGGGGAGCTCTCAGTGAACAAACTGAAGTCTTACCGTAAGAAAGGACTGGATCTACCTCAGCTCCCCTACTAGGCTAGCAGGAATGCCATCCCACACCCAGACACACACCCGACCCAGTATTTCAACTATTCAGATCAGAAAGACACCTTTTTGCATCTGCAGGAATGTTGATGTTTCAAGTAGAAAAGAATTGTGACTCTACCTCTCATGTAAACCTGTACTTGGAGGATGCTCCTCCTGTGGGGATGCAGTTACCCTGAAGTATTCCAGAAAGGCTACCTCTAGGTACATACACCAGTCTCCCCTGGGAAAAGCCCTAGCTGTGTCTGCAGTGGTGGATGAGGGGGGAAAGAAGTTTCCTTCTCCAAAATCCTTAATGAGCAACAGGCCTGCCTGAGTGTTGGGGTAGACTGTCAGACTTTCCCTATTAAACCCAGCACTGAAACTGTGCTTCTACTGAAAGAAACTTCCCAGAAGCAGAAAGATTTGGGACGTAAGTCCTGCCATCCAGGTTATTTTGTCCCATGGGGTATTTGCTTGATGTGATACCCTCTCCCTTCCCCTAGGTGTGGGAGTCCCTGAGAACCAGATTACTGTGAATGTTGTTGCTCTTCTAGGTCCAGCCACCCAGTGGGGCTGCCACATTCCAGGTTGGTGCTGGGGAATGTCTGCAAGGGACCCAGAGATGTGACCTGTCCTCAAGTCTACCAGCAGCAGATACCAGCACCAGCTCTGTTGGGGGTGGCAGGGGAGTGACATAGACTCTGTGAGATTCCTTTGTTATAGATAGCCTTGATGTGTTGGCTTTCTCAAATGCCAGTTGTAGATGTGATGAACTGGTCATATGGACAGACTCAGGACCTCCTGGTTAGCCAGGGTGGTGCAGGCAAAGGTGATAGCTGAGGTCACACACAAGTTTTCTCTCTCCTGGGTGCTGTATTGTTATACCTGGAGATACTGTAATGGATTGTGTTGGTTGGCTTCCAGCCAGGAGGTGATACTTGCAAAACAGCACCAGCTGTGGTAGTAGTGGTGGGATTTGCGCTTGCCTTATGTTACCCAGGGATGTAAGAGTACCCCGGGAAGGTACTCTGGTTTCTCAGGCAATGGGTGGGGCCATAAAACTCCCAAAAGTTATTTTTCTTTGTGTTAAGCTACCAGAGCGTGTGGAGGGGCAAAGCCAGGTTGGGGCTAGGTCAGTCAGGTTCATGCTCTGTGACAAGCAGCAGTTCCTGTTAAGAGTTGGGGGGCAGTTCTCTGGCTGCTGGGGTAATGTTCCAAGAGCCTAGCTGCTTCTGCTGCACAGAAGAGTTTGAACAGGGAGTTGGGAGTAGCAGGTGTCAGTAAGCCCTACCATGCTACTATACACTTGGCAAGGCAGATCTCACACCCGCAGTTTTCCACTAATAGCAGTGAGCTAAGTTCCAGGTTGTCTATGCTCAGAACTCACAACTGCCCCAGGCCATAAACTTTCCCCCACAGAGATAGCAACCAAGGCTTTCAGCCCACACCCCTCCCAGACACTCAGCTCCTGCACTTGTGGCTGCAGCACACTTCCCACTTACTCCCTGGTTTTGGCCAAGGGAATTTTCCACTCAAGATTATGTCGTGAAATTCAGTCGGGAGTTTCTTTTAACCTGCAACCACTGCTTGAGTGAGTTAGTTGGGAGACTTCTATGAAGTCCCCTGTGAGTCAGAATAAGGAATGGCTTCTCTTGGTTAGTGCTGGAGACCGGGAACTCACGCAAGATACTTCTCACTGCCACTTCTACTTTTATATTCTTTACCACTCACTAAATCAGTTCCAGCACTGGGCAGGGTTAAGGCTTTCCCCTGTGGGCTGTATTTTCAGGTTCCCCTGTGGGGCTGTATATCACTCTCTTACACTCTGGGGACTTAACAATTTTTTGCCTGGCTTACAATGTGGCTGCAGCCTCCTCCTTTCAAAGGGTCTGTGAATTTCAGTTTTCCTGTTAAGTGCCTGTGTTGCTTCTCGGAAAAAAAGTTCACAGTAAGTATCTACACACAGTTTTGTCTGTCCAAGTCAGGGAAGCATGCACACATTCCCTCCATTCCTCCATCTTGGAAAAACGGCAACAACAACAACAACAAGAAGAAAATGCTTTTGCTCTTTATTCTTCTGCTATTGTTTTTTAATCATTTGGTAGAATTCCTCGTGAAGCCGTCTGATCCTGAACTTTTCTTTCTAGGAAGTTTTTTTTTTTTGATTACTAATTCAATCTTTTTAATTGTTATAGGTCTATTCTGTTATAGGTCTATTCTTGTTGAGCCAATTTTGATAGTTTTTATCTTTCTAGAAATTGGTCTGTTTAATTTAGATTATCTGATTTGTTGACATACAGTTATTCATCGTATTCCCTTATAATACTTTGTATTTCTGTAATATCAATAGTGATGCCCCTCTTTCATTTTTTAATTTTTGTATCTTGAGTCTTCTCCCTTTTCTTCTTGGTGATTCTAGCTAAAGGTTAGTTGATTTTATTGATCTTTTTAAAACAACCAACCTGGTTTACTCTTCTTTTTCTAGTTTTTTTCAAATGGAAACAAACTATTGATTTGAGATTTTTCTTTTTGACACAGTCACTTAACAGCTATAAATTTCCCTCTAACCACTGTTTTACCTGCATCTCGTAGGTATTGGTATGTTGTATTTTCATTTCATTTATTTCAAGATATTTTCTAATTTCCCTTGTGATTTCATTTTTGGATGACTTATTATTTGGGATTGTGTTGTTTAATTTTTACATATTTATAAATGTCCCAAATTTCTTTGTGATAGGTTTGTAGTTTCATTTTATTAAAAGTTGAACATAATTTGTATGATTTCTACCCTTTTAAATTTAAGTGTTGTTTTATGGTCAAGTATATGGTCTCTCCTGGAGAATGATCAATAGGGACTCTGGAAGAAAGTCTATAATGCTGTGGTTAGGTGAACGTTATATAGATGTTTCTTAGTCTAGTTGGTTTATAGTATTATTCCAGTCTTCAGTTTCCTTCTTGATCTTCTGCCCAGTGGTCCTATCTATTATTGAAAGTGAGATATTGGAGTTTTCAACTTTTATTATTGAATTTTCTGTTTCATTCTTTGATTCTGTCACTTCATGGACATAGGGTCTTTGTTGTTAGCTGTGTATAAATGTTTGTAATTGTTATATCTTTTTTGTGTGTGTGTGACAGGGCCTTGCTCTGTCACCCAGGCTGGAGTGCAGTGGTGTGATCTCAGCTAACTGCAGCCTCCACCTCTCGGGTATAAGAGATTCTACCTCCTCAGCCACCCAAGTAGCTGGGACTACAGGCTCATGCCACCATGCCTGGCTAATTTTTATATTTTTAGTAGAGATGGGGTTTCACAATGTTGGCCAGGCTGGTCTCTAACTGGCCTCAAGTGATCTGCCTGCCTTGGCCTCCCAAAGTGCCGGGATTACAGGCATAAGCAACTACACCTGGCCTTATAATTGTTATGTCTTCTTGATAAATCAACACTTTTATTGTTTTAAAATATCCTCTTTTATTTCAGTAACAATGTTTATCTTAAAGTATATTTTGTCCCATATTAGTATATCCACTCTAGCTCTCTTTTGCTTACTGTTTGTTTTTTAATTCTTTTACTTTCAACCTATTTGTTTCTGACTCTAAAGAGTATGCCTCTTGTAAATAGCATGTAGTTGGTTTACAGTTTTAAAAATGTATTCTGTCAATCTCTGCCTTTTAATTGGCATGCTTAAACCACTTATATTTAATGTAACTGCTGATAAGGTATAATTTACTTTTGTCATTTTGCTATTTGGTTTCCATATGTTTTATTTTCTTTTTGTTCCTATATTCTGCCATTAAGTGACTTCTTTTGTATTAAATAGATATTTTCTATTATACCATTTAAAAGTTCTTGTCATTTCCTTTTCTGTATAATTTTTACTTATTTTGTTGACATGGAGATTAGAGTTAACATTCTTAACTCATAACAATCTAATTCAGATTGATGCCAACTTAAGTTGAATTGGATAAAAAAACTTTTTTCCTAGTTCTGTTCCTTAATCCCGCTTTCATGCAGTCACTATCATACAGATTACATCTTTGTACTTTATTTGCCCATCAACAAAGAGTTATAATAATTGCTCTTTACAGTTGTTTTCTTAATCAGATAGAAGGAAAAATATATATACATTTGTATTCTATTCTTATATTTATCTATGTAGCTACCTTTATTGATGCTTTTGATTTTTTTTATGTGGATATATGCTACTGTTTAGTATTCTTCTATTTTAGCTTGAAGGACTCATTTTAACATTTCTAATAGGGCCAGCCTGCTAGTGATAATTTCTCTGTTTTTTTTTTCTGTGAATGTCTTAATTTATTCATTTTTGAAAGATAGCACTGCTTAGTATAGTATTCTTGGTTGACATTCACAACCAAGAATATATAATTGTTAAATATGTTAAATTTTTATATGTATTATTATTATTAAATTGTTTTACATGTGTTAAATGTGTTACTATATTAAGTATGCTTGGTTTGAATGTTAACCAAGAAAACTATATTAAGTTTTCAGGTATTGGTTTTTAGGGGTTTTTTCTTTTGTTGCAGCACTTTGTGTTTGTCATTCCACTGCCTCTTCAGGCAGCCATGAAGTTAAACAATTGCCCACAATTGTTTAGACAAATGCACTCGGGGGAAAGGCTATTTGCACTTGGGGAGCAATGAATCAGGTGGAATAGACCGCAGATGAGGTCTCCCAGGGTACCACTAACCAGGTCAAATGATAATTCTCTGGAATGAGGCTTCAAAGGAATTCTAGCCCTGTTTTTTGTCCTCTGGTGACTGCCAAGTGCTAGTTTTCAACATGAATTTGTGCTGTTAATTTTCAAGGCTACTGTGGAGCTGAAGAGTAAATTATGGGACAAGTTAAAACACCAAAAAGCTCACTCTTCTTACCGAGATTCAGCTGTTTTTCTTGAATAAATGCTCCCAGATTGCTGCAAGTCTTTTGTTAATATCCTGATTTCTGAGAAAGTTGATTTTGGCAATCCATTTTTTGCCACTTTTCTCATTATTTGTATGGATTAGAGAAGTTTTGGAGATTTTTACCCTGCCATTTTTACTGACATTACTTGCTCCATGCTTTTTTTTTTCTTCAGACAGTGTCTCACTCTGACACCCAGTCTGGAGGTGCAGCGGTGCAATCACAGCTCACTGCAGCTTCAATTTCCAGGGCTCAGGTGATTCTCCCACCTCAGCCTCCTGAGTAGCTGGGACTACAGGCACCCACCACCAGAGCCCAGCTAAATTTTTGTATTTTTTGTAGAGACAGAGTTTTGCCATGTTACCCTGGCTAGTCTCAAACCCCTCGGCTCAAGCATTCCACCTGTCTCAGCCTCCCAAAGTGCTGGGATTACAGGTGTGAGCCACTGCACACAGCCCATTTTGTGCTTTTGAACTTGTTTTCTCTTCCTGGATCACCCTTCCCTTCCTAAACTCCTGCATGAATTATTTCCACATTTCAATTATTTGTCTGTGTCTTTCTCAACATTAAAATGAACGCTTTCTATTTTATGAGTTTGCAACTCTTGAGTGTGGTGCCAAGTTTAATGTAAAGAAAGGTGTTATCAGTGTTCTATAGCTTAACTTAAATGCACACACCTATCTTGGGAGACTTCACTTAAGGCTTTAAAGGAGAAAATGCAAACTCCACTTACCAAAAAAATAAAACTAAGTTATTGATAAACCTCTACATAATAGACAGATATGTCAATTATATATTCTTCTACCTACCATACCTAGGAGTCTTTCTGGGTGTGGTTGGGCCTTAGATAATTCAGGGTTACAAACTATGTGAAGAAGAATCACTGTGTGCCCAGCTTGGGGAGAAAAACTATTATAAATCTAATTTCAGCTATGGCTGTGTAATCTCAGCCTGAAATATTTAGAGAAGATATTTGGTTGAGAAGACTTCTAGAAGTGGTTGATCAAAAGGAGTTATGGTGAGCTGTACTGGGCAACAAAGCTAAGGTACAAAGAGCTGCAGATGTGGTTGACCTATATGCCATGTCTTTCATTTCCTTTTTGATATAGCCTTTAAATGACTTATTTGCTGCACAGTGCTATTCAGTGTTACTTTTTAATCTCAAATCATTTTCATCTCGTTTGATGCCTGAGGCAAAGTTAAACAGCTGGAAGCTGAGGATGTGTATAATCTTACTCTTAACTGGATGTTACAGAAGAAACCAGAATCTGAGTAGTCCTTGGTACCAAAAGCCTAGAAGCCTCCTGTGCTAATGACTGGCTACTCAGTGTTGTAATATGGCAAGAATTCACCAAGTGATAAGATCATTATTTGAAATAAGGCCATATGAGCTAGGGATAAATGCCTGCTCTTTACTCCTGGTTGGTAGTGTCCTGGCTACTTATGATTGATAGGGTTTCTCATGGTGATAGGGGAGAATGAATTGGGAGGTGGCTGTGATAGGTAATGCATTATGGAATAAGATAATTTAACCTACATATTATCTAGTAGGACTTTGTTAATAGCCTTTCTTGAATAGGGCTTGAAATGTCAAGTTTCCCCTTCTGATACTAGAGTACAAAAATGAAGACAGTAAAAGTATCCTACATTTCTACAAATCAGACTTATCTCTGTTTTTATGCCATTTTCTGATGACCCCAAGGAGGCTTGGGTACTGGGGCAGAAACTTGGTAGTGAGAAACATTGTAATGTTTTTATGATACATTTAGAAAATAAAGCCAAATGTAAAACAACTATTTCAATTGGTGCCCATCATTTGGCACTTTGTTTCATGAGTTATTTTTATGAAATGTTTGACAATACAGACTAATTGCTGTTTAGGTATCAAACGTCATTCATTTCTATTCTTTCCTATCATTGTTATTGTTGTGTCTGGACAGGTTGAAATTGACCACTTTTATTGATGGAGCTCCTGCCCAAAAGGCCAAATTTTATTTTCTCAACATTGATTGTAGATTATAAACTCCCATAAACCTATGGTAAAAAGCCATGTTCTCTTGGTATTTGGTTTCCTCAATCATATTTCAAGAACAAATATTGTGGTTTCTGAATAGTGAAACCAAAATGTGGGATCTGTGTGTTCCTTTTGGTGATGATGACTCCAACATTCACTTTGAGAGATTTTATTATTCTCAGAGGAAGGACAGAATATTATCTCCAAGGTAAACTTTGTGAGTTTTCTTAGCTTCCCAAGGTCCTGAGGGAAAGCTTAGAAGAAATCTTTTGATTCCTAATTTGGATGCCTGAATCAGGAACTTTACGTTATCATGACTCATCACCAGCAGACTGATTTTTGAAGAGTACCTGCCAGGTCTTCTAAAGAAAAATAATAAAGGAGGAATTGAAGTAGTGGTGGTAATAGTTAACTTCCTATGATACTAGGATTGAGACTCCTGAGTAAAGAGGGAAGATAAATCTGTGCCCAACTTCTGGTGGAGGTGGGAAGTGTAATAGAAACATGTACTTAAAAAGCAAAAAAACTCACCTTTCAGAAAATACCAGCTGAAAGGTTGTTGTCCCTGCCTGAGGTAATTGATTGGCAGGTAGTAGGGAGTGCAACAAAGGGTGGCGCCATTAAACTGTCTTTGTCTAGCTCTGGGAAACCCAAGTGAGTTCTTCAACAGAGGTATATAAGTCTGCGTGGAGTGCCATAACAAAATACCATAGCCTGAATAACTTAAACAACAGAAGCTCATTTTCTCACAGCTCTAGAGGCTAGAAATCCAAGATCAGGGTAATTTCAGGCTTGGTTTCTCCTGAGACATCTTTTTTTGGCTTTCAGATGACTGCCTTCTCGCTGTGTCCTCATGTGGCCTTTCCTCTGTGTACGTGTGTGTCTGTCTTCCTCTTATAATGACACCAGTTTTATTGGACTAGGGTTCTTATGATCTCATTGAACCTTAATTACCTCTTTAAAGGCTCTGTCACTAAATACAGTCTCATTCTGAGGTACTGGGGGTTAGGACTTCAGCGTATGAATTTGTGGGGATATAGTTCAGTTCACAACAAGAAGAGACAGTCAGCTTCACCACTGGGAGGAGGAAGCAGGGAGCACACAACAAAGGAGCTGTGATTGACGTGGGAGCTAATGACCACTGAAGTATAGTCATGAGACCTCAAGTGTAGGCAAAAGAACTGAAACCGGGCCGGGCGCGGTGGCTCAAGCCTGTAATCCCAGCACTTTGGGAGGCCGAGACGGGCGGATCACGAGGTCAGGAGATCGAGACCATCCTGGCTAACACAGTGAAACCTCGTCTCTACTAAAAAAATACAAAAAACTAGCCGGGCGTGGTGGCGGGCGCCTGTAGTCCCAGCTACTCGGGAGGCTGAGGCAGGAGAATGGCGTAAACCTGGGAGGCGGAGCTTGCAGTGAGCTGAGATCCGGCCACTGCACTCCAGCCTGGGCGACAGAGCAAGACTCCGTCTCAAAAAAAAAAAAAGAACTGAAACCGGGCAGGGAGGTTTGGACCTTTATCCCAGTTTAGCTTGCTCCTGATGCAGCAGGAGAAGGGACAGCAGCAGTGAGCACACGATATAAGGAGAAAAGCTAATGGAAAGGAGGAACCCATTAATGTGTCCAATTAGCCAGAGATCTGTGGAGCACTCAGGAAAGCACTGAGAGGTGTTAAGACGCGGACACAAACATCAGAGAGCACACAACACAACATGAGAACATGTGAAAAGTTATTAAATGCAGAGAAATGATCCAAATAGTTACTGATGTTTTGTTGAGTCCTCTTCATGCTCAGCAGTGGTCCAGGCATGGAAATGCACTGGTGAGCCCACCGGACCTGGCCCCTGGCCTCTGTGGCCTCCACTCTAGGGGTGGGAACAGACCTTTGTCTAATGGCCACACAGATTATTTCAAATGGTGAGAAGTGCTCTGAATGCAAAGGACAGTGTGACAGGGTTGAGTGTGGCAGAGAGAATGAATTCTGATCCCTCTCAAAGGAATTCTGAGGGACTAACATGTAGGTTGAGGCCTCACGAATAAGGACTAGTCAGTCAGGCAAGAATTGAAGGCACTCTGTTCCAGCAGTCAGGGTTACATGTGCTAAAGCATTAAGTGAAAACTAGCTTTTAAAGAAAAGATAATGAGAAAGCTTTTCTGATTATATAAATGAGACATACAGAAAATGTTTTTTTACACAAGAAAGTATTTTAAAATTACCTGAAATTCTGTTTTCTTGAGATAACCACTATGAGAATATATGCTGTTTTATGTGGCAATTAGCTTTAAGCCTTTTTTCCAGTTTCTTCCCATCCTTCCTGCCTCCTCCCTCTCTGTCTCCTACTTATAAGCCATTTGTGCCTCATTTCTTACTAATATTAACCATGTGTGTATATTTCCATACTTTTCTATTATATATAATATAAAATATATTTATAAATATATAACAACTATATATAAATATTTGTCTTACATGTGATAAATATAGAAAATTATTTTTATAAACATTCAGATATATGAAATGTATAAATATATAATATACATAAAATATATAATAAATATGTATATAAACTATACATTATATAGTATATGTTGTGTATATGTAGATGTAGATAGATGCACAGATGAGTTTTTTAATATGTCACTGTTTTTAAATATGGGATTATTTTATGTACCCTTCTTGGCATCTTTAACAGTTTGCTTTGGACATTCTTCCAAGTTAACTGCCACATATATAACTCAATGACTTCTGTCCTAACTGACCCTTAAACACTGATTTAATTGGTTTGGGGTGGGGCCTAAGCACCTGTGGTTTTCAAAAGCTCCCCAGATGATTCTATGTGCAGCCAAAGTTGAGAACCACTAATCCAAATCATTCTTTTAAATAGTTGCACAATATCACATTTTATTCAACTATTCCACCATTGATAGGCAACCCCTTTGTCTCTATTATAAAAAATGCTATAATAAATGTTATATATGTATGTCCTTGTACATATATTTTAGAGCTTATTTGTATAATGGAAAAAGTAATAGTACTTATCTCACTGGGTTGTCATGTAGATAAAATGAGTTAATAATTGTAAAATATTTGAAACAGTACCTGGCATATCAAATGTGCTTAATACATTTTAGCTATTATATGGCAAGTTTCATCGTCATTACTTATATCTGATCATTTATTTCTTTGGGTAGGATTCCCAAGGGTAGGATTACTGAGAGAGAGAGAGAGAGAGAGAGAGAGAGAAAGAGACAGAGAGATAATCTCAGTAATCCATAGTGTGAGGCAGGGATTTTATCTGACTTTTCTTCAAGAGTAAACACATATAATTTTGCTAAATATTGCCAGATTATTTTTGAACAAGGTAATAATGATTCACATTTATACGAGCTGTGTTTCAGAAGTACCATTTCCCCTACATCCTTACCAGCAGCAGAATTTTCTACTGTTGAATATTTGTCTGTCAGATAGGTGAGAAGTGATATTACTTCTTTAATTTGCATTTCCCATACCATAAGTGAAAATGAGCTGAACATTTTTGTTATTTTATTGGTCATTTTGAGGGTGTGTGTGTGTGTGTGAGAGAGAGAGAGAGATTCTCCTTTTTTTTTTTTCTTTTTTTAATCTTTGATGTTTCTTTTTTAATACGCCTAGCAGGAAAGTCTCATAAATATGCAGTCACTGTTCATGACATTGACTAGTCCTTGTTTTCTCCTCATCCCCTACAATGTCAAATATACACATAAGCAGTCCAAAGCTGCTAATCTCCCTTGTTAGTGGCTTGTAATTTGGTACAAGTTTAATTCTATTAAGTCATTGATTGAAGGTAGGTACTCATCTCTCTTAGCAATCCCTAGGTTGATAAAATATATATATATATATATATAGTTATAGTTATACTTTAAGTTCTGGGTTACATGTGCAGAATGTGTGGGTTTGTTACATAGGTATACACGTATCATGGTGGTTTGCTGCACCCATCAACCCGTCACCTACATTAGGTATTTCTCCTAATGCTATCCCTCCCCTAGGCCCCCACCCCCTGCAGGCCCTGGTGTGTGATGTTCCCCTCCCTGTGTCCATGTATTCTCATTGTTCAACTCCCCCTTATGAGTGAGAACATGCGGTGTTTGGTTTTCTGATCTTGTAATAGCTTGATGAAGCTGGAGATTCTCCTCTTACGATCTTTTGCCTATATTTTCTATGGGAGATTTACCCCTTTTTTCTCATTTGTGAGAACTCTTGATTAGCACGTATAGTGACCCTTTTTCTTTATTTACATTACAAATATTTTATCCCAAAATATTAGTTATCTTTTCACTTACATGGTATCTCTTATTCACATAATTCGTTGTAATGTTTATATTTTCAAACATATCTAACTTTTCTTGCATAGCTTCTGAATTTCTTGATTAAGAAGTTCATCCTAATCCCTAGATTATACATAAATTATCTTACAATTTATTTCAAGATTTAAAATTTTCAAATGTGTTTTACGTTAAAACTATATATAGTGTGAGGTAGATTTTAACTAACTTTGCTTCAAGATACAGAGCCAGTTTTTATAGCACTATCCTGTCTAGCTTGATGCTTTTGGAGAAATAATTTTTTAAAAAAGGTCATTAGGGCTAAAACTTTAGAGGTATGGGGAAGATAATAGTGGGAGATGAGAGTTGAAAAGCAGGCAGGAATCAAGTCATGCAGGGTGATGGGAGCATAGAAAAGGACTTTGGAGCTTAACAATGTAATTACATTTAAGAGACTTTCAGCAGGAGAATAACATGATCCAATATACATTTTAAGACCACTCTGATTCCAGTGTGAAAATGCTGCATAGACAGAAGTGAAGAAGTAGAGGGATACGTAGAAGGCATTACAATAGTCCAGAAAAGGTATGATGATGACATTGCTTTTGAGACACAATGGCAGTGGTGGTCAAGAGGAATGGATAGATAGACCTAAGAGCTATTTTAGAGGTGGACAGGACTGAATGGAAGATTGAATGTGGGAAGTGAGACCTGAGAAGGACACAAAGATGACTTTAATTTGGGGAGGATGATGGTTTCTTGATCTTCATAAAACTTTAATTTGGGGAGAACGGTGGCTTCTTGATCTTCATAAAACTGGAGGTAAGAGCAGACTTAGGGGAAAGAGGAAGAGTTTAGTATAAAAGAGATAAAAAGAATCATAAAGGAACATTGTGTAAAAGTCTATCGCAGTAAATTCAGAAGTTTATAGGAAATGGATAATTTCTGAGTCAAATGTAAACTGACAACATTGATCCTAGAAGATATAGAAAACTTAAACATATCATTAGCCATGAGGATGTTCCAAAATAGTTGAGAGTTTTGATTAAAAAAAAAAAAACAGGCCAAAGTGCTTTAGCAGCTGAGTTGTATCTAATCTGTAAAGAAAAGACATTTGTTACATTATTTAAGCTATTCTGGATGATTGAAAAGCATAGAGTAATGGCAGCATTGTTTGTTTCCAGGCAGAAACCAAGAGGCAAAGAGCATGCTGGTCAGAAGCAGAGTTAAGTTATGGCACATTCATACTATAGACTATTATATACCTATTTGAAGAATGAATTCTATCTATAGCTGTAGACATGGCTGGCTGAAGGAGTGGTAATTTCCATGCTATATTTTTAGGACGTGAGAACAGAGAGAGTATATATATATAATCCTATTTTTGGAAAACGAAACAACAAAATTGAAACCTAAATGAAATGTGGTGGTGCTGAATTTTGAATTTTCAACTTATCTTTTTATATCTTTGAGGATTAAAAACAGAGTCTCACTCTGTTGCCCAGGCTGGAGTGTAGTGGTGCCATCTCACTGCAACCTCCACCTCCCAGGTTCAAGTGATTCTCTTGCCTCAGCCTCCTGAGTAGCTGGGATTATAGGCGCCTGCCGCCACACCTGGATAATTTTTGTATTTTTTAGTAGAGACAGGATTTCACCATGTTGGCCAGGCTAGTCTTGAACTCCTGACCTCAGCTGATCTGCCCACTTCAGCCTCCCAAAGTTCTGGGATTACAGGCGTGAGCCACCGTGCCGGGCCACTGTGAGTGGTTTTACTTGTTACTATAAGAGGTTTTTTTTTTTTTTTTTATGATAAGAATAAAAAGCAATCCATGAGGCTTTAGCTATGTTGATTTTGAGAAATCTTCAAGATATTTAAATAGAAATGCTGAGTGGTGAAGATGCTGTAAGATCTGATGTTCGGAAAAGATGTGTGAACTAGGGTCATCCAAAGGAGTCACACCACCCAGGGCATTTGAAGTCGTGGGAGTGGATGGCATCACGAGGTGGGATGTGTAGGTGAGTGAAGTTAAACTCAGGACCAAACCAGGAACTCCAGCAGAGAGATTTCAGTGGAGGAGGAAGAGCCAATGAAAGAGACAGAGATGGAGCAACCAGATATGCCACGGGAAAATCAATGTTTCTGGGACAATAGATGTTAAGTGGTAAAGGGCTAAAATGAACCTCACCTTGCTAGAAGTGATCTCCATGGAAGTCTCAGAAGGCTGTAAGAGAAATAAACACCCTCTGCCTTCATTTCCTTTCCACCACCAGAGAAAATTAGCACTTTCATAGCTTGTTTTTCAGACAGCATGAGGGCAGTTATTTATACGTACTCTTAGCTCTCAGGCTTAAACATCATCAACTGGGAGTGGAAGAAACTGGAGAAACTGGAGCCAATCTATGGAGAAGCCAGTGCCTTTGGATAAGACTTTGAGAAGATAATTTTCTAGCAGAGACATTATTGAGGAACTGAATGGAGCAATTTGTTAGAGAGGCCTGTGTTTATTATAGATAGTACCCAGCATCCTTTACAGCAGTGATTCCTGTTAAAATGTAAGGAGAATGTACATGTCTCTTAGACACCTGTCTTGCTTTTCTCCCCTCATTTCCCACTGCCATTAGCCTAGTTCAGTGCCTAATCTGCTCACCTCTAAACCAGTCCCCTCCCTGTGGTTCCTTAGGGTCTCAACCTAATGTTATGCAGGTTGCATACTGCACAAGGATGTCTGAGTGAGGGGCAAGTGGGGCTGAAATCTAACATGCTCTGCCTGCCAACCCATGGATGCTTCTGTAGGCCTGCTGCTTCCTGGAGAATTTTTCTCACAGGGGCGTGGCAAGCTCATGGAGCCTTGACCTTGCATGGCTAGGTTCGCCCAGAGGGGTTGCTTTCACTATTGGCACAGTGATGTTGAAGTGACTGGTAGCAGCCCTGAGTCCCATGGCAACAATGAACTAGACACAATCTCTGCCCTCAAGATAGACAGGTTAGTAGAGATGGCTAATTCCATAGATGACTAGCTGCAAAGCAAATACTTTAAAGAACGATTGCTATCATATCAGTCTTTTTCAAAATGCTTCAAAGGTTCTCTATTGCCTTCCTTAGCCTTGAATTCAGTACTTTGTATAATCTCTCCAAGCTAATGTGGCATCCTCTACTTTGACCCCTGTCCCTGAGCAAGGCTCTGTGTCTGTGCCCAGCTGTTATTTCTGGCTTAGGACACCCCTCCCACCCACCTCTCTGGGCAGTCACCTCCCCAGTGTGCACTCAGCCTTCCTGCCCATGCCTTCCTGAAGCAATTATGGCTTGGGCCAGTTGGGACTCGACCCATCATTACAAGGCTGAGGACACCCAATCTTTATGCTTTGGCCTTGATTCTCTAATTTTACCTAAAGTAGGAACCTATGGAATCAATAGTATCATTGCATTTTTGGCACCCAGCACAGGACTTATACCAAGCAGGAGTGCAATGAATTTGTTTGTCTAGTCTGAAGATTCTATTAACATTTTCCAATGTACTTTCAAATATTTCTGTTAAATGCTTGCCCTTGAAATTGTGTAGCTACCTTGAAAAAATAGATGTGTAATGCAAAATGATTTATGAGTGTTCTATTACTGCCTCTGACCTACATATATTTTTTCTTTTTTATTCATGTATTTTCTTCCTCAGCATGATACATCTTAATAAAGAAAGCCAAACACAGAAATGCATACTTTACAGTCATACAGATAATACTTTTTTGCTCTCAGACATTTATACATTGAGACTGGGTCTGTTTTCTAATTATGCAGATGAATGTTGACAAAACTGAAAAGCAAATAAAAAAGAAGCATCAAGAAACGAGTTCATTTTATTTTATTTTTAATGGCATTTGTAGCATTTATACATTTTTCTGGTTATAAACATGATTGTAAACATATAGCATATGCTCTTTGTAGAACATATATTGAAACAAATTCACACACACACATAGCCATAATCCACCATTCAAAGGTAACAATTATTGATTTCTTTGTGTTCCTCTCTGTATAAAGGATTTTCCTCTGAAACCTTTTATCGTTTTATGTTATTCATTTAGATCAATGGACCATTTTGAGTTAATCTTTATTAACTTCGTATAATTCTGAGGTGTGGACTCTATATTAAGGTTTATTTCTTTTCCTATGAATGACCAATTGTTCCAACACCACCAGCTGGAAAGGATAAGTTTCCTCCACTGAACTGTGTTTACACGTTGTCAAAGATCAATGGCTGTATTTGTATGAGTCTATTATTGTACTTTCTCTTCTGTTCCATTGATCTCTGGGTCTGTATCTTCGCTATGGGTCTTTTTAAATTAAAACACAGACATATTTGTCATGTGTCATGAGCAATAGAGGCCAGGAGGAGAAAACGGTCCCATATGTGCCCATGAACTGGCAACAATTGCTTCCTCCAACTAGCTAGTCCCTGCCACCTCCTAACTCAGACAACACAGAAACTGAGGTGAACAGCTCAATAAAGTTACCACTTAGATCCATCACATAACAAATTAATAAAACCAAATGTCTGCTTTTTTTTCTTTTTTTTTTTTTTAAGAAGGAATCTCACTCTGTCACCCAGGCTGGAGTGCAGTGGCACGATCTCAGCTCATTGCAACCTCTGCCTCCTGGGTTCAAGCAATTCTCCCTGCCTCAGCCTCCCGAGTAGCTGGGATTACAGGTGCCCCCAACCATGCCCGCTAATTTTTGTATTTTTAGTAGATACGGGATTTTTACCGTGTTGGCCAGGCTGGTGTTGAACTCCTAATCTCAGATGATCTGCCTGCCTCAGCCTCCCGAAGTGCTGGGATTACAGGGATAAACCACTGCGCCCAGCTTTGTCTTCTTTCTTAAAAGCTTTTCTCATTGTCAGTGTTTTTCTGGTGGTGTCAACTGAAAAATATGCCAGCCTCACATGGCTCAGGTCTGAGGGAAAGGAGTTGCACATAGACTTAAGGAAAAGTTTCAGATAAAAATACAAGTCTTTTTTTTTTTTTTTTAAACCAGGAAGGAAAATGTGAAAATGGAAACACCTTTTACTACTTGATTTGAAAATAAAGTGTCATCCAAGCCATAGCAGAAGCTTCATTATATTGACAACTGGTCTCTGTTAAGACTAAGTTTCTGGGTTGCCCTCCAGCTTGCACCATTTGAATGAGGAAGATCCAGAACGACATTCTAGTGTATAAAAATATAGATGGGTGGACATACGGAGAGATGGAAACAGATATAGTCTCCCTTCCCCCAGCCCAAACCGGGATTTTTTATTTATTTATTTTTTATTTTTTATTTTTTTAGATAGGGTCTCGCTCTGTCACCCAGGCTGAAGTGCAGTGGCATAATCTCAGCTCACTGCAACCTCTACCTCCTGGGTTCAAGCAATTCTCAGCCTCCTGAGTAGCTGGGATTACAGGCACATGCCACCGCACCCAGGGAATTTTTGTATTTTTAGTAGAAATGGGGTTTCACCATGTTGGTCAGGCTGGCGTTGAACTCCTGACTTCGTGATCCACCCACCTTGGCCTCCCAAAGTGCTGGGATTACAGGCGTGAGCCACTGCACCCAGCCCAAACCAGGATCTTTTATGATGTACGATTTTGTAACTAGAACAGGTCATCTTTGCTGCATAGAGAGCTGGAGTTGACAGCACTGGTTACTTCTCATTCTTTCTTGTTGACCACAAGGCTCTACAGTGGTAGAATTGTTGGTGTTAAATAAACTTTTATTTTCTTCCTTCAGTCTAATGTTGGGGAACTAGGCCTTTCTGTATGTATTGTGATAATAACTGCAGCTAAGAAATAATGTACTTTTAATTGAAATGGCCAGATGGAGCCATGACTTTTACAAAGACATGGTTTTTGCTTCTAAGTTCTACATGTCATGTTCTAATTATGGGGCAGTTTTTCAGCATTCCCGACACCTTTTGGCTGTGAATAGTGGCTTCCTTCAGGTATACGACATCTTATCCTGTTTTGCACTTTCCGAGTTGAAATCCGTCTTTCCAAGGAAAATTTCCTTATCCCCTTTCTACTTTTGTTGTGTTACCAAATGAACTAATGGGAGCTTACTCATTATTTAACTTTACTTTTCTCACTTTATCTTATGCCTGCAGATGGGAGATCGAATGGGATTAGATTGTAGAATAAGAAAATAGTTCACTGTCATTTAGTCATTAATTCATGCATGCATTCATTCATTTATTAAGCAGCTGCTATATGTCCAATACTGTTTCCAACAAGGTAAATCTTTTCCTTCAAGGAGCTTTTGGTACCACAGGAGCTAGATACAAGCAAAGTAGCAAAATGCAGTATGATAAGAGCTAAAGTAGGAGTTTAGCACTGGGAGGCCTAGGAGCATCATATAGAGTCCCCCACTCAGTCTTGAGAATCAGAGAAGGCCCTGGAGCAGGTGGCAGCTAAGACAAATCTTGGAGAAAAAATAGAAGTCCAGTGAAGGGGTGGAAGGTAAGGGGAGAGTCCAAGCCACGAGCATTGTTGGTGCAAGAGTTCAGAGAAGATGGTGAGGGAGGAGTCTTTCAGGGAACTGTTACTATTTTAGTATTGCAGGAATGCAGAGTGCAGGGGGGAATCTTGTGCATAGTACAGTGTTGATTTAAAAAGACAAATTAAACAAATAACCCAAACAAGTTAGAATACCCCAGATAAGTTATGTACTCTTGCATCCACCACAGACCCCCATCCCTTTCCATTGTTCTACTCTATCCTGATTAATTTTATTACCCACCTGGCCTATATAGTCATTTGTGTTTGGGTTCCCTACCTCTGAACCCAGACCAAAGATCAAATTCAAACTATCTCAGTTACCATGTCAGATGTGAAAGGAAAGACCAACTTTTTGATGGAGCTGTGAAGACCAACCCAGTGAACAATCCTACCCACCAGGTAAGACCAGGAGAATTACTCACATACATTAAAAGAAGGATCTTTCATATGGAACCAACCTAATTGTCCATTGACCAATGAATGGATAAAGAAAATGTGGTACATATACACCATGGAATACTACTCAGTCATGAAAATAATAAAATTATGTCTTTTTCAGCAATTTGGATGGAGCTGGAGGCCACTATTTTAAGTGAAGTTTCTCAGGAATGGAAAAACCAAATTCCTTATATTCTCACTTATAGCTGAGCGCTAAGCTATGGGTATGCAAAGGGATACAAAGTGGTATAGTGGACTTTGGAGACTCAGAAGGGAGACCTGGGAGGGGACTAAGAAATAAAAAACTACATATTGGGTACAATGTACACTACTTGGGTGATGAATGCACCAAAATCTCAGACTTTAGTACTATACAATTCATCTGCGTAACCAGAAACCACTTGTATGCGAAAAGCTATTGAAATAAAAATTTAAAAACAAACAACAGAACCAAAAAACCCTAAAAAAAAATCTTTTTCCTCAGGGAGTGAAATGAAGTATAAACACAAATATTTATTGAGGTCTTATCATGTGCCAAGTACTATGCTAAACTTTTTTATATCGAGCCTTTCTATAAAAGAAGATAACAATTTAAGCAGTCACAGATGCTTGTATATAATTAAATTTATAATCTGTAAGGTGATTTTACACACCTTAAAATATTATATTTTATTTACTGACATTCTAATAATGCCATTTTGCATAATGTTTAATGCAAACAAATAAACATTCAGTAACGCTTATTGAGGGTCAGTTGTGTGTTAGGTCCTGAGGCTTCTCTGGAGATACAGAATAGACTGGCCCTTGCCCCAGGTTGTTCACTACTGTGGACTTCATCACATCACAGATGATTATCTCTGTCTGGTATTCTGCGTTGTCAGATTTAATCTGAGTCATCCTGGGATTACAGGAAATCTTTTAAAAAGTCAGAGTTTGTAACCCTGGCTACTTTAACAAATTTGCATGTGTAGGGTTGATTTGGATCAAGCTAACCTTCCTCCTTCTTGCAATTAAAATCTCAGACACTAAGTAAATCAGTAACCAACACTTCTGCTGGTAAACCAGGGCTAGCATTATCTCCCCGGGACTTCTCAGATTGACAGCCTAGGGTTTTGAATACCTTGTTAACCTAACTTGTAATAAGTTCTTAGTCTTCACAATGGAAATTGAGCCAAAGCAGATTTACATTTCCGTACTTGCATTTGGTGTGAGT
The DNA here is from genome assembly GCF_009764315.1 of Trachypithecus francoisi. NCBI lineage: Eukaryota > Metazoa > Chordata > Mammalia > Primates > Cercopithecidae > Trachypithecus > Trachypithecus francoisi. Next base: position 105,815,021 of record NW_022681470.1, on the reverse strand, counting down.
CATGAGAAAGGAGAATATTTATTTCCTGAGGAAGGAAGAGAACTTGAGCTAACTTTGAATTTCCTCAGTGGCCTAGCATACAAGTGCTTTAGGCTTACTGTAATTCAATCCCTTTTTGCGGATCCTATATCCAATTACCCAGATATATACATCTAAAAAAAGCTTGCCTTCATCAAACGGTCAGACAGGAGCTGTCAGAGAGTCTGTATTTGTAGGACTGCCCTGTATTTCAGAGCATTTGTCCATAAGGAACTATATCATGGAGTAGGGAACTGAGTTGTGCTCCCACAACACGCCTATTCCCTGGATATGACATTCTGGTAAAATCGGACTGTGTAGCTTCCCTGAGCACGTGATTATTTCTTCGTTTCCCAATTGCTCAGTTGGCCCTGTTAGCTGCTTTCCCTGCTCACATCTGGCAATTGTCACTGGATCTTAGGGCAAGAGAATATTCCAGTTATAACATTTTGATCAGCTGCAGTACTGCAGCAATCAAGATAGGGCAGTCACAGGTACAAAAATGATGAAAGTTTGTGCATCTGACGACAGGTGTCTGGGGTAACCCTCAAACATTAGGAAAGACCCTACCGGAAGAGAGGGACTCACAAGTTAATGATTACAGTGAAAGCAGAAGTAACAACAAAAATGAGCACATGAGAGAAACAGTGGGACTTTGGTGATGTTGAAAATGAGGTGGAGGTGGAGAAAGAATTCTTGCCGTCTGTGAAAAACAAATAGTTTGGCACTACTATGATAAGAAAAGCCCAGGGAATAAGGTTTTGAAAAATTTGGGAGCACTTCATATCAAAAGAAGGAAATTTAGAATTACATATAGAAGCAAATGGAAAATCAAGGCTGTTTTGAGAGGTGCTATCCGAGGGTCTTTGGAGAGAATGTAGCTTTACAATATTTATATCAGGCTGTGCATTGGCAGGAGTTCTGTAGAAGGTGGACTGAAAGCTGGAGCTAATGACATGGGTGGGGCACAGAGCAGCTAGGGAGCTCTGATGTGGCTTTTGCTTGGGGCAGAGTATGGGAAGATATGTAAATGCTGGGGCCTCAGATAGTGGAGTGGCCCTTGTGGGCAGCACTTACAGGTGGGCTTGGAAACACTTGCCTTTGGAACGTTGCTCAAAAGTGAGCAGTGCTCCCAGAAGGACTACAGTTTCTTTAGATTATCTGATAGCAGACTCTGTGATGTTTACCAGCTTCAAGGAGATCAGACCATTGTGAAATATTTTTTTTTTTTTTTTTTTTTTTTTCTGTAGTAAAACTAGCCCCGGCCAGCCCAGCTGGGAATTTACTGCCTGAGCTGTTTTCCAACATAAGTTTTGCTGGCAAAACCAGACGTGAGTGTTCCCTCGGCTCTCAAGGGATCTGTTTACACTGACTTTATTTTTACTGCCAGCTTTCCAGTTGGAAGAGGGAAATTACGTTGAAAGGTCAGCAGGTGAGCAGAAGGATTCCTGACCAGCCATTCCTGTGGGTGTGTGCCTGTGTGCACTCTGTGTACGTGTGTGTGCCTGTGTGTACGTGTGTGCCTGTGTGTACGTGTGTGCATGCTTTTCTAAATGCCAACCGTTGTGCTCTGCTCTGACTGACAAGACCTGATCACTTGTTTGTGGGCATAATGATGGGTGCCAGGCTGGTTGTTGGGCAGTTTCCTATTTGTTTATTGTAAAGAAGGTAAATCAGTCTGTGGGATTTTCTGGATTGGAGAGCAAGGGGTGTTTACTGTCAACAGGATAAGGACGAGGAGGTATAAGATACTGAGTTCCGCGGTGCATCTAGTGTCAGGATAGGAGCATAAAAGGTGAGGAGAAGCCAACTACAGGGTATTTCTGACTTGGGTGGAACTTTTAAGTACTTGGGTAGGAAATACAATTTGGAAAATTGCTCTCTGGTCAAAGAACCAGTCAGTGTAGCTAAATAAGGTATTATTAGGTTGGACTCAAATTCAATTTTATCAACTCTTCTTTCTAAATTCTTTTTTTTTAATTTCCCAAAAGATGACAGATGGATTTTCACAATTTGGAAATAAAAACATGAGTGAAGGGTTCGGAAGGCAAGTCTCTGGTCCGTTACACACTTCCAGAAAAATTTAGTACCCAGAGACTCACATTACTGGGAGTGCTGTTTACTCACAAGTGTTGCACTCCATTGAGAAAAAAAAACAAACAAACCAGGAAGTTGCTGTTCTACTCAGGACTGACCAAGAAGCCATGAAATCCCTTACTGTGGGAGGCTTAGAAGATTGCCTACTGAATAAGGTAAGGACAGACCGGGTCTCCCCCGTGTACCTCCTCCCCATTCACACTGCTTCCAAACAAACCTTCATCACCGAATAAGGTAAGGACAGACCGGGTCTCTCCCATGTATCCCCTCACCATTCACACTGCTTCCAAACAAACCTTCATCCAGAAAGGATCTCAGGCTGTTTCTAAAAGATACATAAAATGCTCCTCAGAAAACAGACTGTCCCCCCAAAACAATGTTGGGGGACTTAACATATCTCAGCCTTACTTCTCTTTGAGGGTCCAGTGTCCAGAGACTTACTGGGTATAGGATGGAGAGTTGGAATCTGGGGAACGGGCGAGAAACTCCAGCTCTGCCACTGACATTCGTGTGGCCATGAGTCACTTAACCTGCCTGAGCCTTGGCCTTCTTCTCTGTAAAATGGGAATAATAATAGGAGCTTCATGGGGTCATGGAAAAAGAGCTAATGAAATTAAAACAAAGCTTTTTAAAAACTCTGAAACTACTAGGTTTTTAAATATTATTATATTTTTAGTACACATCAGTTAAGAACTTAATTTCTTCTAGATGGTCTAGATGGTCATGTCAAATGTTAGAACTTGAAGGAAACTTAAATATTATCTAGTTTAAGTCTTTTCATTTACAGATGAACTTACCAAGGCATGATGTTAATGTTAAAACCAAAATATTTAAATTGACTAAGAAGTAGGCACTGGTCTGCAGTTTTCAGGCCTTTCCAAGTACAAAGGCGAAGATCGTTATCATAGTGATAAGTAAAGTATATTTCTTAGGCAAAACCATTAAGAGAGATAAATCAGGACAGCCTGGGATGATAAAAACTAGAGTAAAGAAAGTGATTTCCCATTATTCCTCCCTTTGAGGACTCTAAATGGAAGAGATATTGGCTGGCATTTTTTTCATGGGTCCTGTATTTTTTGTAAGAAAAAACTCCAAAATTTTTAGCGTGGTGTTCAAGTAACTTGAACTGCTCTATCTTTCTGCCCTCTGCTCCCCCTGCATTTCCAATGGCAGAAATCCTAAACAGTGTTTGATATGTTGAATCCAACTTGTGCTCATGTTTTGTTTGGCCTGTAGATTATTTCTAATGTTTTTCACAAACATTTCAAAATAGATTTTGCATAGAAATCCAGATTTCTGTCTTTCCAGGGGAAAAAAAATCAGAATATTTGGCTACTACAGGTCCCAATTTCTTGCCTGGAAACCATGTGCTGGGGCTGAGTGTTTGTTAGCCAGAGCATGTGCTGGCCAATTCTCAGGAGGCTGATCACTTCTGTGTCTGACACTTGCTCCTGGCCCCCGCTGTCTCTCTCACATGTGTCGCCTACTCCATTCCTGTAGGTGGTTGAGTCTTCCATTTCTGCCCAACAAGAACTGGGCCCTGAGCAGGCCAAGGGCCCTAGCTCCTCCTCGCCACTTTTCTGGCTCATATTCATCCTTCAAACTCAGAGTCCACTTTCTCAAGAAAGAGTCCCTGACACCCCAGCACAAAATTATTTTGCCCACATATTCACTCCCGTTATAATTAGTATTACTGGCACCATTTATTTGATCATGAGTTTGTATATCAACTCCTGACACTTTTCTATTATCATCTTGGTTGGCAACTTACATGTCATATCATTTCATTCTTTATAAGTTTCTGGAGGGGAGAACAGTGTCTTGCATGCCTTTCTTGCCTTCGACATTCAGAGTATCTTGCACATATATGATCACAAATATCTTTAGAGTTTGTTAAAGATAAGGCAAGATTGGTGTGGAAGGCAACAGGTCAAGGCGCATACAGGATCTCATTTAATCTAATCAACAACTATGTGATGTACATATTGCCTCCGTTTTTACAGAGGAGGAAACAGAGGCTTGTGGAGATTAAATAACTTGTCCAAAGTTACACAGCTAAATTGAGAGGGCTCTGAAGTTTCAGCCTTGTCTTTTTTAGTCCAAAGGCCGAATGTCCTCTGCTAAACTCCTCTATATCTCTGCAAACACATACTAAGCACCTGCTTTGTGCAAAATACTGTGCTATGGTTTGAGGGTAGACCAAGGCCTGAGATGTGGCCTGCTAAATGAGAGAGAAATTTTGGTTTTGGTCTCTAGGATAGCCCTGTCCCATCTGCAGATTTTGTACATAACCCCAAAGGAAGAAGGAGGGAATTTCACATGCAGTCAGGCAAGTGCTTAATATAATGCATAGTAGACCATAAGGGATGCAGTAGAGATTTCAACAGATTTCTGGAGGAGAACAGAGGTGCATTAGTTCTGATGGGAAAGGTGTCTTACAGAAAGAAGAGTGGAGACAAAGCCTTGGAGGAAGTGTAGGGTTATAATAAGTGGACAAATATAGGAAAGGTCTTCTGGGCTAAGGGAACCTCATTCAAACATTCAAGGTATGTTTCATTCCCAGTCACCTTTTTCTTTTGGGGAGACAGAACAGACCAGTGGTTACAAATATGGGCTTTGGAAGGATATGTTCTGTAACTTACTAACTTTGGGAACTAGGCATATTATTTAAATGTTCTGAACTTTGGTTTCCTCATCTATAAAATGGGGATAATCATAGCATCCATCTTAAAGAATGATGGGTAGGCACGAATGAGCCTTCGACATTAGGATTAGTCTAAAAAGGAGGGGTTATGATGATGGAAAGCCTATGGTCTCGTGTGTATCTATCACTGGATTTAATTTTCCATTTCTTTACATTATTAGCCCCTGAAAAACAGAGATGGTGCCAGTTTTTGTTTTGTTGAAATTTTTCTAACTGATGATTGGATTTAATGAAATTCCGGAATTAGAAGTCTGACTTCTTGTTTTCTGGAAGGAAGTCCTCAGCCTTTTCTTCTCAGTAACACTCATTGGGAATGACATACACATAGGCTGTGTGGTCATGGGTGTGACCAGGCCTGTGTGACATTCCTGGCATGCTACTTAGCACCACCACTCTGTCTCTCTCGCAAGGAAGTGATCGGAATGCAAGTGAGTCAGAGTGATATTATAGGGGTTAACCTTGAATCCCCATAATTTATATTTGAAACAGTAAACTATTCACAAACTTGAGCTATTAATAGCAGCAAATGACTTGTGGGGCAACAATGAGCCTGATGCTGTGGTTAAGGAGGAGGAGGGGAAAGCGGCCCAGGATGGGACATGGACCTGCGACAGCATGGAGACATGCCTGGGAAGAGCGAGGCCCAAACAACATTTGTTTCCATGTTTTGCCATGAACTGAGTTTGGTGACAAGGTTGCCTCAAGGCTGCCTTGAGGCTGCAACTGATATCTTGCTGGCTTCCTAAAGTTTGAGAGGCAGTAAAGGAATTCCAGGGTTGGGCTTGCAACGGGTCTCTACTTGTGTTAGAGCCTCCTTCTTTAGATCACTGTACAGCTACCCCAAGCCCCACTGCCTGCTTTTCCACACCCTGAAATGAACTTCTTGCTGTATCTGTTTAGGGTGTGGCCAGAATAAGTGGAGAGAAACAGTCTGGGGGTTCTGTGTTGTCACACCATGAGGGTGACAAGAGGTGTCTGGGACTAAGCCTGGAAACCCCCGGCACAAATCACTTCTGGGGCTACCAAATAGCACAGTGATGCTGCGTGGGTAAGAACTTATGCAGGAAGTGTAGCCAGAGATGTGGGAGGGATGGGGCTGCCCATCACCTAGAGAAAGAGGCTTCCACTCAGGTCCCACAGCAGGGGCATCATCACTGTCTGGCCCTTGCTGCATGACGCTTTGTGCTTGTTAGATGCCGGAATAGTTGCTGATGCCCAAATACATGGAGACTTAGGACTCCTTATTTCATGAGTCTTGACTTTAAATTGAAGGCATTTTTAGGTTCAGGAAGAGGATAAAGGGTAGGCAGTACTGCTGGTACATCAGTACTTAAGGGTGTGGCAAAGTATGATGTGAAAGAAGTGTTGGAGAGCCTGTCTAGTTCTACCTCTAACTGCCAGTGTGATGTTAGGAAAATCACTTTGTCACTCTGATCCTCCATAAAGTCACACCAGACAAGGCAATTTCTGGGGTCTCTTCCATTTCTAAGATCCTGAGTCTAAGTTGCAGCAGAAGTGATGCAGGAAGAAAATTAAAACTGGAATTTGTGGTTCTGGGTCTCAAAAAGCATTCTCTTACTCTGACTTTCACCTTTGGCAATCAAAACAGGTCATAAGGGTGAGCTAATAACCTGTGTAACAAGTGAGAGATTATAGTTGTTTTCCAGGAGTGTGTGACCTTGTCCTGCTCAGTGTGATCTTGTCCTGCTTGTGTGATCTTGTCCTGCTTGTGTCCTCATTTCACCATCAAATGAGGGCACAGTTTGTAGAACAGATTTACAATGAGGTACTTTTTCCAATAGGCTGCTCTTCACATGTGTTATGGGCATACATACACACACATGTACATACATACACACATGCACACACACTGTTAAGCTTCTATTAGTTAAAAATGATTTGATGGTGATGAATCTTTCATTAGTTTGTTAACTCAGGAAATAAAATACATATATATATATATATATGTAGTCACTGCTATGTTACTAACATTCAAGTTCTATGGAATTACATCAGCGGGGCTGGCAGATTCAGGAGGCTAGTCTTGGTCTCCAACACATTCTGAGAACTTAACTGTTAGAGAATACTATTTCTCAACCACTCTGCCTGTAATGTTCCATCTAGTTAACCCTTGTATTACTTTTCCCCACTGTACCTGCTCAGACTTCAGGTCCTTGAAGTTGCCTAATATTCCCTGTTCTACCACTAGCTTTATCTGTTCTTTATTCAGGCTGGAAAATATAGCCCACTACCAAAATCCTCTGTTGCTTTTATATCTTTCTCCAGCTTTTGCCCAGCAAACTCCAATCTTAGCACCTCAACTCTTACCTTTGGAGGGCTAAGAGATGGTGGAGAAGATCTCACAACTGAGCTTACTGATAGCCCACAGCCTCAGGGACCCAGCCTCAGCCAAGTCTTGATACTGTCGGGTTATCTTTACGCATGTACCTGAACAATCTCTCATTCCTTATAGCAGCTATTACAGCAGTCTATCGCCTGAAATCTCTTGCCTTCCACTTCACTCTTAGCTCATTAACATCTCCCACTCTATAAAGAACATAGACAGCAGACTGGAAATCTCTCTGATTTTCACTGCCCCCTGCCCTTTTATCTGTATCTGCATGCAACTTTTTCCCCTCTTTTCCTTCTGCTACACCAAGATGAATTCCTCACGCAGGTTTCTGGATGGTTTTGCTTACCAAATGGTAAATCCTTACCAAATGGTTTTGCTCTCTGCTACCTCATCTTTCACCACTGACTCTTTTCTCTCAGCATTTAAACATGTTTAAGCCTGTGTGTCATTTTGTAAGGAAAAAACAAAACAAAACTGTTCCCATCCCTGTTGTTTTGGTTTTCCCCATAGTAAAAGTTCTTGGGGCCGGGCGCAGTGGCTCACTCCTGTAATCCTAGCACTTTAGGAGGCCAAGGTGGGCAGATCACGAGGTCAGGAGATCGAGACCATCCTAGTTAACCTGGTGAAACCCCATCTCTACTAAAAATACAAAAATTAGCCAGGTGTGGTGGTGGGAGCCTATAGTCCCAGCTACTCAGGAGGCTGAGGCAGGAGAATCACTTGAACGCGGGTGGCGGAGTTTGCAGTGAGCCAAGATCACGCCACTGCATTCCAGCCTGTTGACAGAGCAAGACTCCGTCTTAAAAAAAAAAAAAAAGTTCTTGGAGGGGTTGCTTACCTCTGTCTTCACTTGGTTGTCTTCCATTCACCCTTAATCCACATTTAATGCCCACCTCTCCCCCACCATTAATGCCAGTGGCCAGCGTTCCCCCAATGCAGCCATCCTATTCTAGCTGTCAGACTCCATGGACATTTGGGAGTCTTAACTTACTCAGCCACTTACTGTTGACTTTGTTCTTGAAACTCTTCCTTTACTTTGGGGACCTCTCACTGTTTATTCTCCCACTTCACCACCTCCTCTAAGGCAATTGTGTTCTAAAAATATCACAGGAACAATTGCACAGGCATGAGGCGCACAAATTCTCTCTTTGTGCGCCTCATGCCTGGCTCAATACCTGCTATTTTCTCTTTCTAGAACAACTTTCATGCCCCCTTTTTCCTAGCTAACTCCTAGTCAGCTTTCAAGATACAACTCCAACACACTGTGCCTCCAGGAAGGCCTCCCAACCTCCAAACTGGATAAAGTGTCCTTTTTCTATGTATTCATAGCACCTGTGCAAACCTCTACCTTGCACTAGATTGCAGTGATTTTAATTTCCAGGTTATTTGTCTTGCTTTGTCATGTTATCTGTAAACCTCATGGCAACGTGTGCATAGAGCCCAGCATAAAATGGATGCTCCACTCAAATTACTCAAGTGGAATTGAATCACAACACAGAGGGGAAGTCCTATGCTGCAGAGGACCCTTAATTTTGGGCTTCTAAAACCTTTATTTTTGTCATTTGTTATTTTTCTCATAATAGCATCCCCACACTTATATTCTATACAATTTGTCTTCCTCACTACTGTGAATGCATGACCACGTCTATCTGGTGCATTGCTGTGTTCCAGCATGTGATGGTGCCCACCACAGAGGATGTGTTAAAAAAGTTCTTATTGATGAATTGACCCTATATGTGCTGTACAACATGTGTACCAGTAGGTGCACAGTCACATTCTTATTCCGTGAACATATGAAGTTCGCTTGCTGGTTGATGGGAAGTGTGAGTGAGATCTCAGGTAACTGGCCTGGTTGATGACTTAGTTTAGGAAAACAGGAATCTCTTTGACTTGGGCTTTTTTTTCTGGCTGTCGTGATCAGTTTATGGGTGTCTCAAAATGACTCTAGAATACATAGAAACAGCCGTTATACCAAATTTGGAGAGAATATAAAGATTCATGGATGGGTGTTAGATTGCGATGTATCAGATATTGCCTGAAATTGGCCCCTGGCTGAAGGAGCCTCTGAAGGAGAGTCTCACTGTTATGACAGCGGCTTGCAGGTGCCTCCTGAGCAAGATGACAAAGCGGCCCCTCCATTTCAGAAAAAAACTTGCAGACCCTTCCATCTCTTATTTGGATTTTTCTGTGTCTCTCCTGGAGTTCACTAAAAGTTCCTTTGTGTTTCCCACAAACATCTGTTTCCCTAAACTTTAAGTATCTGATTAGTGTTCAGTTTTCTATGAGAATTTCCCAATTCTTCCTAACTCGCTGTGGTAACTTTCTGTCAGCAGAAACATGCCTTTTCTTAAGGGTCTAGAAGCAAAAGGCAAGGGTGAGTACAGAGGCAAAGAGAATCATCATTTACTGATGACATCAGTGGGAAGCAGGCTGCGGGATGCTGATACATGTTAAGCAGTTTAATATTCACACTGTGGGCAGCAGGCATGACGATACCATAGTAGAGTCTCACCATGGTTCACAAAACCCTGTGTGATGATCTGGCCCCTGCTTTCCTTTCCCAACTCACCTCCTATCACTTTCCGTTTGCCAGATCCAACCACAGTGGCCTCGCTGCTAGCCTTAGAGCATTGCCTACGTCAGAGGAGGAGCATGGAATCTGCTCTCCTAAGCTGTCTTCAGCCTCACTCAAATGTCACCTCTTTAGACAAGTATTCTTTGTCCATTGTCCACCCTAACTAAAATAGCTGCCCCTTTATTCTCTAGTCCCTTATCATATTTTATTTTTCTTCATGGGACTTATACCTGATATTATAACATATACACACACACAGACACATATACATACACACACACACACACATATATATACAGGAATACATATATATACACATTTATATGTGTGTCTGTGTATATCAGGTATGATGCTATATATTATATTGATATATATTATAATTATATATTATGTCTTTTATCTACATGTATTCCTATATTTTCAGCTAGAGGGCAAGTATCTACATTGTTCACTGTTGTCTTAATCACTGTTGTGTCCCCAGCACCTGGCCTGGCACCTGCTACATAGTAGGTCCTAGATAAATACCAAATGAATGCATCTGTTACAGAAAAGAACATTGAGGCACCAACAAATGTCTTCTCAGTGGAGTCAGACCTAAGTCCATCTCCCCGGCGTCTTGGGAAGGCGGAATTTTTGAGCTGAACTCCCTCGGTCACCCCTCGCTGTACCCTTGTCTCCTCACTATCTTATGCCAGTGCCTTGGGGCCCACAGAGGAAATAACCACCTTTGCTGGTCCTTCTCACACCCAGGTGGACTTGAGGCGCCAGCAGATTTCCCAGGCTATGGAGGAGGTGCAGAAAGTCGTTCATCATTTGACCACAAACATCAGCAACCAAGACATTAGATTTCAAGCTGTGCCTTACTCTGACACATACAATGAAAATATTAAGGTAAGCAAGTCTCACTGTCTCTAAATGCTACCAACAGAGCCAGGACACCTGGGCAGGTAAATCTCAGTGTGTGACAGATGCTTGCCTCACTCAGAATACTCATAACAATTCTTGTTTTCACAGGTACTCTTAGTTTTTACTATTTACAGTCTCATGTTATACATGTCATTTCAGCCAGCGGCGTGGCTTATGCCTATAATCCCAGCACTTTGGGAGGCCGAGGCGGGAGGATTGCTGGAGGCCAAGAGTTTGAGACCAACCTGGGCAATGCAGTGAGACTCTGTCTCTTTAGAAAAAGAAGAAAAGATAGATGTTATTTCCTTTGAGCCCCCACATTCCTAGATGAGAAAAAGTAGGCTTAGAGAAGTCAAATGACTTGATCAAGTCATATCAGGCACTAAAGCCAGAACTCACACAGAAGCTTTTGGTTCCAAAGCACATTCTGCTGTCACAATCAAAACTCAGTTAAAATACACATTCATTTATTAAGCACCTACTTAATAGATTGGAGTGTGGTGGAGGGAACTGAGGGCATCCATAAGAAGACTATTGAAAGTCATAGTCTGTGGGTTGCAGATGGGGAAGGAAGAAAGTAGAAGAGGTGCCACTGAGAAGCTGCAGGAGCAGGCTGGCAACCCCTCTGCCTGCTAAGGAATCCCACCCAGTGTAAGCCAATGGGTAACACCAGCATTCAAACAGCACAGTAGTGAGGGCAGAGCTGAACACACAGAAACGACCTCACTTAAACCTGTAAACCACCTTGTGGAAAAGACACTCCAGTTATTTCAATTTTAGAGGTGAAAGAAGTGAGATTCTGAATCATTCTGAATCTCCATCATTCTTTATCTTGATTTTTATTATGCCACATACCTCTTTCACTTTGTATTAAATTTGTATGTACTCATGGCCCATTTCTCACAACAGACTGCACATCCCTTGATTGTAAGGACCGTGTTTACCGGTTGTTTTGTTCCTAGCACCCAGCATGGTGTGTGGCACATGGTAGACACTTAACATATGTGGAATGAATGAATAAATGAATGAGCAAAAGAATTAGTACCTGAGCAAAAGACCATTGCTGGCCCATTACATCTCAAGTTTGGTGGATGCAAGAACCACCCAAGAGATGCTGGGATTTGTGGATTTGAAACAGAGTCAGATTGTAGGAAATTAATCCCAGGGTGAAAAATATAAAACTAGATTGAATCCTGGAATGCTAGAGCATCACTTGCCCAACTCTCCCACCCAGGCCAATCTAACTTGGTCACGCATAGACCAGTGACTGGAAATAGAGATATTACATTACTTTTCTTAGCACTACACCCAAGGAAATTTCCTTCCGTGGTCCTACTTAGAATTCATAGCTTAAAATATATCTTGCATTTATATATGTCATGTCTTACATATTAAGTTTCAAAAATAGCTACAGCATAGCATATAAAATTGCTTTTAACTTAGATCAAATTCAACAAGTTTTTTGTTTGTTTGTTTTTTAAAGATAGGGTCTCATTCTGTCACCCAGGCTGGAGTGCAGTGGTGAGATCATGGCTTACTGCAGCCTCAACCTCCCAGGCTTACGTGATTTCCCACCTCAGTCACCTGAGCAGCTGGGACTACAGATGCAAATGCCACCATGCCTGGCTAATTTTTATTTTTTTTTTTTTTTTTTTATTTTGTAGAGATGGATTTCGTCATATTGCCCAGGCTGCTCAACAAATATTTACTAAGCACCACTTACATGACTAACAACATGATAGTTCTGCTTTTGAATTCACATGAACGTGAATTGAAATAATGTACAGATCTGAAATTCCAGGGACTTTGGATGTTTTTTTCCTCTTTTTAAATCCAGCTACCTTTCTGTGGGTACCAGAAGTCATGTGGATACATCATCTAAAACATCAAACTATTGTTTTCTTAGAGTTAGGCAGAACCAGCTGGGGCTGATTAGGACATTCACCCCTCAATGGGTCAATGACTGGCCCTGGGCAAGAGTTAACCAAATTCCATGGTCAGAGCTTTCCATGAGGAGGAGGCAGCTGACTCACAGCTGAAGGTGTGTGTGAAGTGGGACATGGTCAGAGTTCAGGCTCCTTTGGCTGCTCTGTTTACCCACTTGTTCTATCTCTTGGCTGCTGGTCTGCCTGATTTCCCCCAGTCATTTCTTCACTGGTTCCTGGAGAAAGGGATTAGGTGGATTCTGATTGTTTGCTTTTTTTTCTTTAAACTTAGAATTATCTCAACAGCTCACATTGTCTCCACAAATAAATTTTCATTTTGCCTTTGATTTTGGAAGGGTTAGTCATGAACACTGACCATGGGTCATCAGTAAAGGCCCCCCCACCCCCAAAAAAGGAGACATTTTACAAAATCTTTTAAACTCCCTTCCTGTTACTTCCCACCTTTTATTTGTGTCAAAACATTCACCATTCCATGTCATTCGTTGTTGACTGAGTGCCAGCCCAGGATAGAGAAATAATAACTGAACAAGCTGTCCAAAGACCTAAACTCGAATTCTGACTCTTCTACTTACTGGCTGTGTGTCCCTGGGGAGATCTCCAAGCCCGTCTGCATCTTGGATTCCTCATCTGGAAAATGGCAACAAAGCTCACCTTACTGTGTGATTGTGAAGTTGAAATGGTCAAATGCATTAGAATTGCAGTGTCGCGTCTGCAGGGAACTCAATGCATACTCATTCTTCTTTCTCAAACTTTAGGCCTCCTCTGGAGTTCCTGGTCCAGCTCACTGTCTTTACTTGTATAGTCATAAGATAATAAACTCAGTGAGCTAATATACTTGCCCAAAGTATTTACAGTGATTCAGTAGCAGAACAAAGAGGTAATCCACTGGTAACACCCAGGTCTATGTGTCTGTGTATCTGGTCACACTGCTGAGGGTGGAGTGGTTAAGAGAGCTGCCTGGCGAGATAGGTCGGCTCCCAGGACTTCCGTTACCTCCCGAATCTGTGTATTCATGCTTGTTTTCAATCCTTTCCTGACCCTAGGTTTTGGCCCCCAGTCAGTTCCTTGTCACAGTCCCAATAAAAGGCCTGGCTGGGTACAGGGAGGCCAGGGAGCAGCGCTGGCGGTACTACACCCTGCAGGGCACCAGGCTGCCCTGCCCGTTGCGGGACCCTGAGGGTCTGCAGCAGTGGCTGGAGGTGGAACAGTTTATGAAGAGCCTGTGGCAGTGGCATGAGACAGACGTGAACATCGATGGAGATATAGTGCCCGCTAAGGTCCTCCTGGTGTTCCGGAAGCTGGTGGAAAACGCAATTAGAACCTGTCACCTCTCAGGTGAGCTTATCAGGAACAAGGGGAAGGGTAATTGCTGGCATTCCCCTTTCGCTCTACAAAACCTCTGTTTGAGTGTTACCTGCAACTCACAGCCTACATTTGAGAAAATAATCATGTGCTCTTCACATTTGTTTAATCTTAATAAGATGAATCAGCTTTTTTCCCCTGCCATTGATGCACAGAAGGTTGGAATTCATACTAACAAAATAGTGTTGTGGCTTTGAGAAAGTTACTGTGCTGGCATAGATATAAAATGCTGTGGATTATGCACCTTAACCAGGCTTAAAAACTTAAGCATATTTTTTTTAAAAGGAAATTATTCACAAACCCCAGGTCTTCTTTATTAGTACATTTTTACTGCAGCACCTCCATCTGACTGCAGTACCACAGTGTGCTGAGATTCCACATTTGGAAACCACTAACTTGAACCAAAACACAAAATCCAGGAACCAAAAGAACTGACTAAATTTGACAACTCCAAAGTCTTAAGCTACTGTACAGCATACGCGCGCACACACACACACACACACACACACCCTTTTTGTTCACACAAAGTGAAAAGGTGAATTTCAAACTGGAAAGAAATGGCCAATTTTCTTAATTATATAATTAGGAAAATAAAAATTTTCTCAATTTATAAACCAATAAGAAAAAAGATGAGCTGATCAATATAAATAATTACCAAAAAAAAAAAAAAAGAAGGAATCACAGAAAAAGAATATAAATGACTTGCAAAAATAAGAAAAGACATTCCATCTAATGTATATTTCAACATATATTAGAATATACCTCATGTTGGGTACATTAAAATACCTAACAAGTTAAAAGAAATGAAAAGTTTGATCATGCTTAGTGTCGAGTGGGCATGGTGAAATGGGTATTTTCGTGTTGTTATTAGAAGTGGAAATTGGTGTCTCCTTTTTAAAGAGCAAGTTGTCTATATTTTATTTTCATAATGTGCTCACTTGATAATTCAACAATTCCAGTTCTAGAAATATATTTCTACAAATACACAAAGAAATATGCACCAGAATATTCTCTGCCATAGATTTTATAATAGTAAATAGAAGTAATCTAAATGGCTAACAAAGGAAAATTGGCTAACTTAAATTATGCTGTCTCTGCCTACTGGACTACTATGCAGTCTTACAAAAGAACAGGCATATGCCCATGCATACATACAGAGCTATGAAAAATGCATGGGCTAGATAGTTAAGTGAAAAACCAAACTGCCAAACAATATGAGATTCCATCTGTGTGAAAATAAAAAGATGTATTCGTACATACATTTGTTTGTCTAGACAGAATAGTTCTGAAAATTTTCATAATGGTAATAATTTATGTTTAATAGATTTTTTACTAAGTAGAGTAAGTTTCATGGGTTATTTAGTTTAATCCTCATAACCACACAATACAGTAAGAATTCTTTTCCTACCTGTTTTAGGGATGAGGAAACTGAGACTTAGAGAGATTAAGTCACTTCTGAAGGTTGCACACCTCGTAAGCAGAGCCAGCTGCAGAGCAGGGTGGGGGCCAGTGGGCTGGCTGCAGCATCGACTCACCTCTTATGCTGTGTGACATTATTCATAGTGAAAGTGCAAAGCAGAGATTCAGACTGGGCAAGGTTGATGAGAAGCTTTTGGTAAATAATGCTAAAGTGCCAGTTGTCATGTTCCTGTCTGGGCAGCTCTGATGACATGCAGGCAACAAGCCCTTTATCCCACCTGGGCCAGGGAATGTTTCCATTTTGAAAAGCCTAACACAATTAACATGTTTCCATTTTCTTCTCTGTGCAAGGAAATGCAAAATAATAGATTCTGATCTATTTCAAAAATTGGGATTAGCAAATAAGGATGAATAGATCCTGATCTATTCAAGACTGCTTATCTTTATCTGCAATGAAGGCAAACAAACAAACAAAAACTGTATCTTTTGAAAGAAGAAAGAGCAAATTGGAAATGAGGAAATTATAGTATGTGAGCTGGGAAACTACTAGATGCGCATAGTTTTCTCTTCTTCTCTTTTCCTGGTTGGAAAATGAGGCAATGGCAGCTTCTTTCAAATCACTCAATCCTCTGAAACAGTGGCTGTGACGTGCTTTGATGTATTTTGTGGTTACAGGGGTTTCTGATGATAGATACCTCTGAGGCTCGGCTAGCTGAGTGGATGGTAAAAACAAATACCATCTAAGAGACTGAGGCCTAGATAAAAGACAGGTGAAGCCGAATTTCACCAAAGGCATATGAATAAATAAGGAGGCTGATACTGTCCCCAGCCAGTGTCAGAACATCTAGGTGAAGAAGGAAAAAAAAAAATGGCATTAGCCTTCCCTATGTTAGCATTACTCTGAAAACCAACATTTAGATATTTGGGTGGAATGGAGAAGGATATAGAAAAATAGTTAGGTTTCATTTTACAGTAGCAAATACAGTCAGTCCCCAACTTGCCATGGCTCAACATATGATTTTTTTTTACTTTACAAGGGTGCAAAAGTGATACATGTTTAGTAGAACCCATACCTGGGTACCCATACAACCATTCAATGAATTCCATGAGATATTCAACACTTTATTATAAAATAGGCTTTGTGTTAGATGATTTTGTCCAACTCTAAGTTAATGTAAGTGTTTTGAGCACATTGAAGGTAGGCTAGGCTAAGCTATGATGTTTGGTAGGTTCGGTGTATTAATACATTTTCAACTTACAATATTTTCAGCTTTATCGGGATGTGACCCCATCGTAAGTCAAGGAGCATATGTACTACGCTTTTTCTTTTTATTCTATGGCTTTTACTTTCAGTTGAGCCTCTTGAAAATAATCTATTAATTTAAAAGAAAAGGTACCACAAAAGACTTGGGATTGGGGGAGAAAGAAAAACCCACTAGCAATGAGACTTCTTAGTAATGCTCTGACGCTGGCTAGGTGACTAACCATCTGGTTTTGATGTCAAAACCTTGACCTGCTACAGGCATTGTGATCCTTGACATGCTACAGACATTGTGATCCTTGACGTGCTACAGACATTGTGAAAGTTGCCACACCAGTTGCAAGGTGCTGATCAGAGCAACTGCTCACAAATTTCTTGTTTGAATGCTTGTAATGTGCAAGCCTTTCTCTTCTCCTTATCCATTTGGTCATTTCCTGTCAGGTAAGGTCAGCATGCTAGGAAACCACTCTGCAGTCTGGATTGCTGTGGAAACATCTGCATATCAGGTGGAATTGGAGCTGGCCCCCGCAGTGGAGATCCCCACCACCTGGTCCGAGAAAGCTCGGTGGCCTCGATGTCTGCAGCGCTGGCCTTCCCAAGAGAGAGTGGAGTGCATCAAGGTATCAGTGGGCGGGACCCAGCTCTCCAGAGCAGTGATGCCAACAGCTTAACCAGTCACAGCATTACTGACTGCCAAAGAGTTTCAAAGGAAAGTTGAGGTGTCACTAGATCAATAGTTCTCAAAGTGTGGGCCCTGCACCAGCGTCACCTGAGAACTTGTTAGAAATGCAGCTTCCCGGGCCCCCACTCTGGACCTGCTGAATGACACCCTTGAACAGGGCCCAGCAATATGTGTTTTAAGGAGCCCTCCAGGTGATGTGATTCTGATGCATGCTCAAGTTGGAGAACTGCTGCAGGAGAGGAAGTGGGTACCACCTTCTAACTGTCCACATCCAAAGTGGCTTGTGGTCTCCCTGACACCCCCTTTTCCTCCCCACATAGGATGTGCTGTCTGCCTGGTGACAAGTTCCCCAGACCAGCGGACTGCTTCAGAAATGGCTTTCTACACCAGTGAGCATTGTTCTCATTTCCCAATGTTTTTCTCTTTCTCCCAGTCGTTTGGGTTTAACTTGTTGCCGTGTTCAAATTATCACTGGCAGCTGAGCTTCCTCCGTGCTGAACAGGTGTTGCTAGAACAGCTGGATGAGGATGGGGGCTGCCGTAGGAAGTGTTTTCAGGTCATGAGGCAGCTGAAGGAGGACGTCTGGTGCCCAGGGAACAGGCCGGTCATCACGTCCCACCATCTGCAGGTGAGTGTGGGGCAGGTGGGAGAAGGCCCAGGGGCAGCTTTGGATACATCATTCTCCCTGTGGCCTCTTTAGGGCCTGGCCAGAGCCACTCAGTAGGGCTGGCTTGTGTGAAAAATGAGGCTCTAGTATCTACATTTGCCGTCCAACAAATGCCTACTTATTATGGAAATATGTAAGCTAGCACCATATGGGAGTCCACAACACCCCTGTCCAGGGTAAAATTTCCTCCCTTCCTTCCCTTTTCCAATTCTCTTCTCTCCCACTTTTCCTCCCCTCTCACTTTTATTTTACCACCAAACCAACCTGAGTGCCCACTAGGTGCCAGAAACCCTGCTGAGGTTCAGAAATAAATTACAAAATGTGATTTGTGCCTCACACTTTGATGGCTTTATGTTTGTGCCAGTCTTAGAACCCACTGCTTCCTCATGCACACAGACCCACTAACACAGAGGGAACCAGGAAATGCAACACAGAGGTTACCACATACGTACTGCCACACACCTCTTTCCAGGGTCCAAATCACCAGGCAAGGATTTTCCCTTGCTCTGCCAGCACCTGCCTCTCCTTGCCCTAAACCCAACAGTACACATCCATTCACGCCTTCACTCACTCATTCAGCAAGTGTCTATTGAGATGACTCTGGGCCAGAGGCCTGCCCCAGTACCTGCTGTGGGCTCAACCCCTGCCAGCACAAAGGTGAACAGACACAGATGTGGTTCCTCACTCTGTCACTTCTGGTCTAGCATGGGAGATAGACATGGGTAAGGCAAGCCAGTGGGAGCATGTACAATCACACAGTGAGGAAGCACTGGAACGGGAGGAGCATGGCTCTGTGAAGGCTCAAAGCAGCAGAGCCTGACTTGGACTGGGCAGTTAGGGGGGCCTCCCTGGGAAGGGGGCCTTTGACCACCCTCCCGACTCCCTCTTTCTCAAATAGTGGACCACACAGAGTGAAACGGACTCTCATGTAGCAGTTCTATGCAGCCTGCTGGGGTAGGGAGGTAGGAGACTCTTGCAGGACACCCCAGCCAGCCTAGCTAGTGTGGGTCTAGGAGCTTCAGCCCTCGTCTCTGGCCCCAGAAAGGATGGACTGCCTTTCCACTCAGGTAAGCACAGGTCCCTGGGGCAGTCACCTATCTGTGAGGTGCCTTCCTCACATACCTGTTCCTCCTCTCATTCGATAGACAAAACTCTCTTCTTGCCCCATGTTACTCCATCTGCTCTAAAGTAACTTCTTGAAGGACAGATACCACGTTGGTCTTGTCCAGCTAGCATGCTGACCTTACTCAGTGCTCTTGTTCACTGGGAGGATGAATAACACCCCCAGTGTCTCTCCCAATGCTTTGTACATAGTAGCACATTAAATATTTGTAGAGCAAATGAATGAGTGGCTTCACATCTTGCTCAACTTTTCTCTTCTTTTTTGCACAAAATCACTAATCTTTGCTTCACCTTCTTATCTTTCTGATAACCTATCCATTTTGACTTGCAGAAGAATCTGTTAACATCTCATTCACATGCACTGGGGCTTTTCTCTGGAGTTCCAATATTCTCAACGTGTCCCAAGCACACTCCCCTAAAAACATGCAGGCTGTTCTCCTGGATGGAGGGCATGTGCTTGCAGAAGATACTTTGATTTGTTCTGTGGATTTAGCTTCTCTTGCTTTCCTTTATACAGGCCACACTAGAAGAGGCAGAGCTGAGATGCAAACTCAAGTCTATCTCATATCAAAACCTCATAACCTTAACGATTGACTTCATTACCTCTCAATTAAGATGGATGGAAATACCATTCAGTGACATGAATATTTCAGGCATGATTGAATGGGGCTACCATGAATCTCCCAACCCATAGCTGCTTGCAAATCTGTACTCCCCACAAGGGCTGACTTCTATTCTGATAGTTCCTAAGTCACCTAGTGGATTTTAAGGCAACTCCTTAAGGATTCTGTTTCAGTCCTCCCTGACCCACCTGCATGGCACAGTAGAATTGGGCATCCTCAAGGATGGGCATTTTTTTTAAGGGGGCTATTTCTGGAGTAAGATAAACACAAAGTGCTAACTGCCTTTTTCTCTGGTCTTCCATCCTTAGTCCACAGACAGAATTATCTCCCATTTAGGCATCCTCACCCTTGAAATGAATGTGGCTGGTGACAAACGTGGTGTTAGACACCATCCCAGATGATGACTTGAGTGTGCTGGATCCTTGCCAAGTCTTCATTCTGGGGAAAGTGGAAGAGGCTGGGTTGCAAAACAGCATTAGGAAGCTGTGGCACTCAGCCTCGCCTCACCTTAAGTCTGACACTCTCTTATACTGTCAAAAAGGCTCTGCCCCAAGACTGTTCCATATGAAGGAAAAGCTTATCTTTTATTGACTTATTTATTCCTAAAACCCACTCAAAGTACATTGGCTTGCTTATAATGAGCTTAACTGCCCCAGTTTGCTTAGGATGATAAAAGCTTAATTAACAAGAGGAATTAACATTTTTTTCTGGTATCTAGGTTATCTTCACTTGCAAGAAATTATCTCTAACTCATTTATTCATAATCATATAATCTAAATACGTAGTTGCTATGAACTTACAACTGCTCTAAAAAATAAAGACTGTATAAAAATACTCAATATCTAAACCATAACATGAATGGATAATTCATTAATTCACTTATTCAATAAATGTTTATTGACTTCCTCTCATGGGCTAGCCTCTGCTGGGTACTGGATAGCTTAATAGTGAATAAAAATAGGCATCATTCACTGTTCTCGTAAAGTTTATAATCCAGTAGGGGAAATGATACAATCAATCACATAAATATAAAAACTACTACAGTTGTCGCTCCTTCTTATGAGAAGTACATGGCTAAGAGAGTATGCAGTGGCTGTACTAGGGAAATTTGATCTGATGGACAAAGACGGGAAAGAAGTTTGTCCTATGCAGCTGAAGCAGGAGGTGCAAAGGCCCCATGGTAGAATGGAGCACGAAACAGCTGGTGTGGCTACATGAAGACAGCAAGGGAGGATACGGGTCAAGATGCATCTGGAAAGGAAGGCAGGGACCAAACCTTATAAACCACACCATGTTAAGGATGATGTTTTTAGCTAAGAAACAATGGGAAGAGCTTGAAGTATTTTAGATGAGAAGGGAAGTAGATGTATATTGGCAGCAGTGTGGATGGTGATAGTTTGGATGGTGGCAAGAACAGGGATGGGCTGATGAGATGGCTACTGCAGAGGTCCAGTGAGATGTGGAGGCAGTGTGGAGGGGGATGGTAGAATAATACTCGAGGTGAAGGTAAATGGGTAGACTCGAGAAATACTCAGGCAAGAGGATTGCAGGACTTGACTGGGGGCAGTAAGGGAGAAGGATGACTCCTAGGTTTGCATGTTGCACAACTAGCTAGTTAAGCAACTCTGGAGGCAGATCAGGTTTGTGCAGGAAGAGCAGGGGTTCAGTTTGGACATGTTGGGACTGAGATAACTTTCAGATACTCAAGAGATACACGGTAAGGAGGTCAGAGGAGAAGTCTGGGCTGGAGACACAAATTTGCAAGTCATTGATTTGTAGTGAGAATTAGAGCTGCTGTTGTGGAGGGAACACAGAGCTGAGGAATGAATGTACAGTGAGAGGAGAAGAGGGCCTAGAACTGAGCCTCCAGAAACTCCACCTCTCAAAGGCAGGCCAAGGAGTAGAAGCCTGCCAAGGAGGCGCTGTAATGCTAGGAGAAAACCCAGAGAGTCGATTGCTTGGAAGTCAAGTGAAGGATGGCTCAGGAGGGAGGGTGTGGGCGAGAGAACCAGGTCTGCTGAAAGGTCAGGTAAGGTGCAGGCTGACAAAGGCCTGTTGCATTGAGAAACATGGAGATCACTGGGCCTTGAAGAGAGGAGCCTTTGAGGATTAATGAGAGAAGAATCCATCTTGGAGCGGACTGAGGCGAGAAACGGGAGGAGAGGAAATGACGACAAACAATAGAGCTGACTCTCTGGAGAAACCTGCATTTGCCGAGGGAAGAGTGAGGGCAGGAGGCAGATGTGGCGTTGGGGTGGCAGGAGAGCTTTCAACTTGTGAAAAGCAGTTGAAGAAGAGGGTAATGCGTCATATACAGTTCCTGGAAGATGGCATCCGGGACCTTGTGGAGGGATCAGCCCCACAGGCAGAAGACGCAGAAGCAGGGAGGAAGAAAGGAGGGTGCTGCAGTAGGCAAGATCTGTCTGGTTTGGGAGGATGAGGGGTTCCATTTTCTCCATAAAGTAGGAGGCAAAGACATTGCCTGGAGTGGTGACATTGGAAATGTTGGAGGAGATTAGGGAAGAGGTGCGGGAGACCAACTTGTAAACTGAAGGCCCACCTGAAGTTGGGAATTGTGAATTCATGGTAGATCCAGTCTGCCCAGGCAACTCTTTTTCTCCCTCCTTCCAAGGCCACATAAACTCAATAATTGTTTCCCAGATATCCTCCTCCATTGCCTGAAACAATGTCTGACAGCACTTCTTCCTTCCACAGACTGTGCTCTTTTGGACCTGCGAGAAATATCCCCACTTTAAAGACTGGAAGGTCTTCAGCAAAGCGTTTCTGCGCCTGGTGAGGAAATTGCACAAGTGCGTGAGCCAGCACTTCCTGAAACACTATTTCGTCCGGAACAGCAACCTCTTTCAGTGCACCAACCTGATCGAACTGGACGCTGTGGCCCAAAAACTGGCCACCTTCCTGAAGAACCCCCAGATCAGCCCGCCCTGATGGCTGCCCCAACCTGGGAGGCTCTTGGACATTTTATTCTGGCTTAACCTTGTTCTTTGGATGGTTCCTCAGTCAGGTGCCAGGATCCTGCCTAGGAGAAAGGCCATGAATGGCAGCGGAAATTACATCAAACCAGTAACACTTCAGCAGGGAGGGAGGAAACTGTGCCCCAGGCTGTCTGGCTCCCTGGAGCCTCCCTGGAGCCCAGCAAGCATTTCCATCCTAGCTACCTCTCCTGGAGACGGCTCTCATCAGGCTTCCTCAGGCACAGATTTAGAACTGGTGACAGTTCTGAACTTAGTTTCCCTTGTTCAGGCTCTGATTGTCTCACAGTGAAAATGGAGACAGAACCCCTGAAAGACATGAGCCTACTGGCCAATACTGTGCCCAGCCCACCGATCATGGGTGCATTCTCCTGCCATTTGTAAAATGGGAATGTTAATGTGCCTACCTCTGAGCAGGGCTGTGTGCCTATGAGACTGTGCTGGCACCTTTTCAAGGGGAAGACATTGGATCAACACAAAGTGTTCCTGGTTGGTTGAGCAGCTGGTGTTTGCATCCTAGATCGGTACCCACAGCACTGACACGAAATTGCACCTGTTGAGTTAGCGAGCCTGTGCTTTCTTGCTGCCTTCCAGCTTCCTTAGCATGTGGGTCAGTGGCTCCTGAGGTTCTGTCTGCTTCCCTGGTATTCTCTAAGCAGGGAGGGGAGTGGTTTTGATGACAAGTTTAAGTCAAAGATGAAAGTACAGCTGTTGGCCTGATCCCAACCGTAGCCCTCTCTTCGCTTCCCAGGCCATGGGCCATGGATGGAACTTCCTTATATATTTATGTAAATAACCTAGTACTATGATCTGCGTGGAGTGACCTTAGGTGTCTGTCACCACTCATTGTGTTCCTTTGCTCACTTCATTCACTCACTCACTCATTGACAAATAATGCTCGTTAGGCACTGGGAACACAGCAAAGAGCAAAGTGGATGAGGACCTCCCCCTGGGGATGCCGCCTAATGGTGGAGACAAGAAATGAACAACGGATAAACATGCACAGTTATTACAGATGGAAGCAAATGCTCCGAAGGAAATAAACAGAATGTTGAAGTAGAGTCCCCAGAAAGGTCCCTAAAGGATGAAAATGCAAATAGCTGAAGGAGAAGGAAAAGTGACCAAAGGCAGGCCTGGCGGGGCTGGCATGAGTCAGAGCACCTGGCCTTGTAAAGCCAGGAAGGAATCAGTATTTTATTCTAAGATCAAAGGTGTGACATTTGGCCTCTCCAGAAGCAGAGGAGTATCATGATCTGACTGCATTTTAAACAATTGTTCTGGTAACTGCATGAAGAAGGTCTGGGGACTCACACATGAGCCAGGAGCTCTTGAGCCACCCATTTGGAATTTCACAGAGGCACACAAGGCAGCCTATTCTGTGTGGCACAACTGATCAGGAATTCTAGGAGTTCTCGGTGAGATCAATGGTTTTTTTCTGGCGTTTATGTAATGCTTCTCAACTCAAGGGGGCTCCTTTATTACTTTGGAATGTTTTTGCCCACATATCTATACCAAAGATAAATTTCTAAAACATGAACTACTAGTTTTGTTTTGATGAAGATTCACATTTGAAAATAAAAATGATTATTTTTCAAAAGTACTGCAACCAAATGGTGGGATCCCTAGGCTATCGCATAACAAATAGTGATTTTTAAAATATTGAAAACAAGTATTTCCAAACCAACAATGAGTTTACAGTTTTTGAAAACATAAAGGCCTGGTGCAGTGGCTCATGCCTGTAATCCCACCTCTGTGGGAGGCTGAGACAGGAGGGTCACTTGAGACCAGGAATTCAAGACCAGCCTGGGCAACATAGCCAGACACTGATACCCCATCTCTACAAAAAATTTAAAAATAAGCCAGATGTGGTGCTCAGGAGGCTGAGATGAGAGGATGGAGACCAGGAGTCTGAGGCTGCAGTGAGCTTTGATCGTACCACTGCACTCCAGCCTGGGTGACGGAGTCACCGGGAGGGAGACCCTGTCTCTAAAAAAATAAAAAATAAAAAAAGAGCATATGAAATGATGAACAAACTAGCATTTTGTTAAATCATCAAAACTTGTATTTTAATTCTCATATTCTTGTACCTTAAGAAACATCATCTTTGAAAAGGTGGCAAATGTAATAAGTTTTTAAATTCAACCTTGGCCAGGCAGGGTGGCTGACGCCTGTAATCCCAGCACTTTGGGAGGCCTAAGTAGGCGGTTCCTTTGAGGCCAGGAGTTCGAGACCAGCCTGGCCAACACGGTGAAATCCCGTCTCTACTAAAAATGCAAAAATTAGACAGGCATGGTGGTGTGCACCTGTAATCCCAGCTACTTGGGAGGCTGAGGCAGGAGAATCGCTTGTACCCGGGAGGCGGAGCTTGTAGTGAGCCAAGATCGCGCCACTGCACTCCAGCAGCATGGGAGACAGAGCGAGACTCTGTCTCAAAAAAAAAAAACCAAAACCAAAACAAAACAAAAAACCATCTTAAGCAACTTTTAAAACAGCTACACAGTCACAGAATGCTAAAAAGTGAAAACTGACTGTAACATTGGTTCAATATGTGTGTATGTGTGTGGAGAGGGAGGAAGTGACGTGCGCCACACTCTGATTCCAGTAGATTCTTTCCGTCTTTCCCAGGAGATTTGTGGGTTTTGGAGGAAGTGGGGCTACCCGCAGCTTCCTGCGTATTCCCAATTCTTGCCAGAAGAGGGCAGCAAGGGACCACATATGACAGGAGCCAGGTCCCACCTATTCTTGTCCTCGGTGCCCAGCAGGTGTCACCCTTCTCAGCCCATAACTTAACACCTGGTCCCTCCAGAGCAGGGATCAGTGGATTTCAGCTCATGCTAAGTTGTTGACCTTTCCTGCCGTTTTAACCGAGATTTACATCTTTCTCCTTAAAGCCCAGATTTTAAAAGGGAGCCTATGAGAGGACCGTCCATCCTGGCTCCTGGGGCATTCAGCTCCATTCTGTTTCCTGGGACAGACTGCACAACTCAGAAAAGCCTGAGAATATTATTTCTTTATTCTGTTCTTTTTTTTTTTTTTTAATTCTCCAAAAGACCTTTCCATCCGTCTTCACTCTTCCAGGCCCAAAACTAGATGTGTGGAGGAATGGTTGGTGTTCAGTCACCGCAGTTGACCTGCCTGCGTCTGCATCCCAGTTCTGATGCTGAGGAGCTGCAAGCTGTTTGACCTTTCTGTGTCTCTAGATCCTTCTTTCCAAAATGGGCATTGTGATGGCCAGAATTGTGTCCCCCGCAATTCATGAGTTCAAGCTCCAACCCCCAGCACCTCAGAATGTGACTGTATTTGAAGAGGTGATTAAGTTAAAATGAGGACTTTAGCTGATTCAGTCTGATGGGTGTCCTTAAAGGAGAGGAGATTAAGCACACAGGGAAATGCCAGGGATGTGCACGCACAGAGGGCAGCCACCCACAGACTAAGGAGAAAGGCCTCAGGAGAAACCAACCTGCCCACACCTGCTCTTGGATCACAAGCCTCCAGAACTGGCAGAAAATACATTTCTGTTATTTAAGTCACCTAGTCTGTGGGATTTTGTTATTTTCCTATGGCCCTAGGAAACTGTTACAGACATCATGAAAGAATATATACCTCGTAGTGTTAATGAGAGCATCGAATGGAATGATGGATGCAAAAGGCTCTTAGTTGAGTACCTGACATGGGATAACTGCTGAACACACGTTTTCCTTTTAGATGCCTACCACCTCATGCCATTTGCCCATCTCTGCCATTCCTGGTAACTATACCAGCCCATAGATAAATTCTTTGTAAAGAAAATATAAACCATCACAGGGGAAACATGAGAAAATTTCACTGCAAATTCTGTAAGCCCATTCTCCCCTTTGTCCCTCTTGCTAAAATATAGAAGATATCTCCCTGAAGGGCCAATTTCTCCACATGTGACAGCTTGGATGCCTCCCAGCTCTTCAGTCTTTCCATTTATTTCCTGTAGTTTCCTCCACATCCTCCCGCAATGGCTGCCTCACTCTCTTCTCCCCTTTACTGTCCAGCTTCCTGAGTTACTATATGTGTGTCTCCACCTACTCGCCTCATTCACTCTTTTTTTAAAAAATTGTGAAATATATTTATACATGTGAGAAACTAACCTATTTAAAGAATAATAACAAAGCAGTCTGAGCGCGGTGGCTCACATTTGTAATCCCAGCACTTTGGGAGGCTGAGGCGGGGGTGGGGGCCACATGAGGCCAGGAGTGTGAGACCAGCCTGTTCAACATGGCAAAGCCCCATCTCTACCAAAAATACAAAAAATTAGCCTAGCGTGGTGGTGCACTCCTGTAGTCCCAGCTATTCGGGGAGGCTGAGGTGGGAGAATAGCTTGAACCTGGGAGGCAGAGGTTGCAGTGAGCCGAAATTGTGCCACTCCAGCCTGGGCAATAGAGTGAGACCCTGCCTCAAAATAATAATAATAATAATAATAATAACACCAATATACCGTACCTCATTGAAAAATAGCACATTGTCAGTATATAGAATTCTCCTTGCTTCCCCTTCCTTCCCGTAGCCTCCTCCCTCCCAGACATACGTAATCATAGGTGTCCCAAATTTTATGTTAATCATTCTCATGCTTTTCTTTATAGTTCTACTTCCTACCACATTTCATTGAACTTAAGCTCCCAGCATTGTAAGATGCATTATTATTTCAACTCTAAGAAAGAGACTCACAAAATGAATGGTTTGGTTACAAAATTTTGGTTACAAAATGAATCTCAATTTTGAAAAGTGTTTGAAATGTCAAAAAAAGAGACATGGCTTAGCATCAACAAAATATGATCTGCATGCATCCCAAATTGTGTTTTTAGTTTTGACTGTTTCATTTATCTAAAGGCTTTACATACAGGAAATCATACTATATAAAGTCTTCTGTGATTGTTTCTCATGGCCACAGAGAAACAATCTTTTGAGATTGTTTTTTATGCTTTTGAGACTCCCATGTGTCTTCATGTAGCAGTCGTTTATTCCTTTTCACTGATAAATAATATTCCACTGTGGGAATCTGCTGCTACACTTTATATATTATTGTTACTGTAATTGGACATTTGCATTGTTTCTAGTTTTCGTGATTAGAATGATGTTTTTATGCTCATTCTTATACATCTTCAGATGCACACAAGTCTTTTAAGGGTATACACATAAGAATAAAATGTAGGTTTGCAGAATACATGAATGTTTAAATTTATTAAATATTGTCAAAATATTTCCAAAGTGATTACACCAATCTAAATTCTCCATTTTAATATGGGTGGATGTTCAGCTACTTTCTCCATTATAACGGAGCACATTTTGCACCTTGTTTAAGGAATCCTTCTCTCTTTTCAGGTCATGGGAGTGCTCCTATATTGTTCTCTAGAATTTTATAGCTATGGCTTTTAGGAGATATAACTGTTCCTTATTTTTCCTATTCTATTCCAATAATATTGGGGTAATCTCTTTGCCGGAAAGTTTGGCATAACTCTTGTAAAGAACCGGCTGGACCTTCAGTTTTATTTGCCAGGAGATACTTTAGTATTAATCTTTTTGGGGGGGGTGGGGAGGCAGAGTCTCACTCTGTCGCCCAGGCTGGAGTGCAGTGGCGTGATCTTGGCTCACTGCAATCTCCGCCTCCCGGGTTCAAGCAATTCTCCTGCCTCAGCCTCCTGAGTAGCTGGGATTACAGGTGCACGCCACCACGCCTGGCTAGTTTTTGTATTTTTAGTGAGATGAGGGTTCACCGTGTTGGTCAGGCTGGTCTCGAACTCCTGAGCTTGCGATTCACCCACCTGTAATTACCCTCTCATGCCTGTAATCCCAACACTTTGGGAGGCTGAGGTGGGAGGATCACTTGACTCAGGAGCTGGAGACCAGCTTAGGCAACATAGTGTGACCTCATCTCTGTATTAATAAAATACATAAATAAATAAAATTTAAAAAGAGAAATTCTTACCCTTTCTTCTCTTCTAAGTATAGAAATTTTTAAATGCCCTTTTAGTGCAATTCCACAGGTTTTATATAATGTATTTTTTATTGTCTTAAGTTCTACTTATTTTCTAGTTTCTACACTGATTTTAAGAAAATAGTTTCCAAACCTATTGGGTTTCCTAGTTATATTTCTGTTATTGATTTCTCATTAAATTGCATTGTAATAACAAAAAGTGATCTGAATGACCCCAATCCCTTGATATTAATTGAGGCCAGCTTTTTAGCTTAGCACTTCATTGCTCTATGTACATACAAAGAAGATATACAAGTTTAGATGTAATGTCTAATACATGTCAGTTAGATCATGCAGTGCTCAAATTTTCTATATTTTATAGATTTTTGGGGGGGACTGTATTTCCTAACATTTACTGAGAGAGTTGTTTTAAAATGTCTCATTATGATAATGGACTTTTCAATTTTTGTTTATAGTTTTGTCAAACTTGTGTTTAATGTACATTGAGATTATATTATTAGGGATATATGGTTTAGAATTTTTATAAAGTTGAAGCTTTTTCACTATAAAGTGACCTTTTAAGCTCTTGTAAACATTTTGCCTAAATATTGATTTTTGTCAGTTATTAATACAATAATATCACTTTATTTTGGCTAGTAGCTTCCTGGTACGTATTTTTCCATCCTTTAACTTTCTGTTTGTATATTTATGTTGTTGATAACCGCATTCTTTATAAATGGCTGATTTTTTAACAATTCCATCTGATGGTTGAGGTCTTTTGACTCTATGTTTAGTCCTTTTATATTTATTCTAATTGACAATACATATGGATTCATTTTTATTCTCTTATTATTTACTTTCTATTTGACCTATTTCATAAATCCTCTGCCCCCCACTTTTCACCTTTTTAATATTAAGAGGTTTGTTTTTTCTTTTTAAATTTTTTTTCTTCTTATTGGCTTGGAAATTCCATACTCTACCTCTGTCCTTTTAATGGTTACCAAGACTATTTACACATACAGATTAAATTGTGTAGATTAAAGTCTAAAGCTAATCAATACCTTCATTTTCCTTTATGACAAGGACTTGAAGACTTTGGCTGCTATCACTCTCCCTACCACATTGTCTGCTGTTGTCATCTGGATTTTGATTCTAGCCTATTTGCCACACCCCTACACACATACACATAAATAAATAGATATTTTTATTACATTATTTTATATTTCTTATTTTATGCACATATTAGCCACTATGTTTACTCGCTACTCTTTCTTGCATCTTGGATTTTCTATTAGGGATCATTTTCCTTCTGCCTGGAGTAGATGCTCTAGCATTTTCCATAGTGAGAGTATACAAGAGTAAACAATTTTTATTTGTTTGAAACTGTTCTTATTCACCTTTATTCTTGAAAGGTAATTTCAATTTTATGTTGAAAAACAAATTTTTTCAGCATATTAAAATTTTTTTTCACTGTCTTCTATTATTGCTTTTTACAAGTTAGTCATTAGACTATTTGTTGTTTCTTTGTAGAGTACCTGCATTATTCTATCTAGGCTCTTTTAATACTCTTTCTCTCTCTGTCTCTGTATCTCTTTCTCTTTTTCTTTGGATTTATTAGGCCTCCTGAATCTGGGGAACTATTTCCAGTAATTCTGTATTTCCAGCCTTTAACTTTAAAGATTGTCTCTTCCCCATTCTCTCAGTATTCCATTGTAGAAGGAAACTCAATTTACATGTATAACACATTTTATCATTCTACCCTCTCTTTTACCTTTTTTTTTTTTAGAACTGGCATCTTTTTTTTTTATCTCTCAGATCTGCATTCCCAATACTTTCTTTGGATATAGCTTCCAATTGACTAATTCTCTCTTCAGCTGCATCTAATCTATTGTTTAATCTGTCCACTGAATGTTAAATTTCTAATGTTTTGGTTCTCATTTTTAGGAAGTCTGTTTGGTTATTTCTTAAACCTGCCGATTTGTTCTTTAAGGTCTCATGTTCCTGCTTATGTTTGTAAGATTCTCTTTTGTTTAAATATAATATACATAATTGTTCTACATTCCATATCTGAAAATTCTGTTTATTTT
The DNA here is from genome assembly GCF_009764315.1 of Trachypithecus francoisi. NCBI lineage: Eukaryota > Metazoa > Chordata > Mammalia > Primates > Cercopithecidae > Trachypithecus > Trachypithecus francoisi. The sequence continues at coordinate 105,784,265 of NW_022681470.1, read as the reverse complement.
CCTTAAAACTTTATCAGTAAGAATTTGTTTGACATTTGGTTTGAAGTTGAGGTATCTAAAAGGATTTGCTTTTAATTCTGCTACTTACCCAAGAGCATACCAACTCGAGACCATTTAAATTAAACTTGATGTTTGTGGTTTTTCAGGCCAATAGGTAGGTGAATCCAGACAGAAAACATTTGAGACTATCTTGTGGTTAAAAATCCTTAGGGAATGTATCCCCCATCTTTCCAGTGCTAAGGTCAAGGTAAGCAAGATGCGTTCTTTATGGCAGGTTTATTCCTCATTCACCCTTATTCTGAAAGCATGGGCATTTGGGCCAAATTTAGGCAGGGGAATCTTAGTCGATTCCCTACCCTTTGCAGGTCATAGACATTCTCATCTGTTCCCTAGACTAGTACTGCTGACCATGAAATGTTCCAGATTTCTAGGATCAGCAAACCCGTCAGGGCAAAACCTAGTTTTGCTCTCTGCTCATCTAGGGTTCTTAGTTTTATTTCATTTTTGGAGTCCGTGGATTTCTTTCTTCCTGATATTTTTCCTTCTACCTCAGAGACATATTTGTAAAGGTTTTAGAGTCCATATATTTAACAGCATTTTAGCTCTTTCGGTTGGGAGGTCATCCAGAGTGCCTAATCTGCTATACTGCTGAGTACACAGAAAATTTCATTCAAACAAAACCTCAAGCCAGCTAGAAACTTCATTCAAACATAAACTCTTCCCACCTTATATGCAAAATCAAGTACTACTTCTTGCTCCTAATTTTATGCAACTTCTTAGAAGCATTCAGCAGTCAGCCCCTCCTCCTTGCATCCCTGTTTTCTCGGTCCTTGTGACACTACTCCCTGCTTCTCCTTCAGCTCCCTCTGAGTCTCTTTTGATTCCTTCTCTGCCCTCCCCTAAATCTTATCATCCTCCTGTAAGGACTTGGTCCTGGGCTCTCTTCTTTTCAGACTCTACTCACTCAGCCTAGCAATTTTAGCTACTCCTGTGGTTTCCAGTACTATCCACACTCCAAGGATGCTCACATGTACAGCTCCAGTCTGGCCTTCCTGTGCACTGCAGGTGGTTCCTATGAAACGCCACCACCTGATGCTTCACAAGCAGTTCCAACAAAACGAGGTGACCCCCAAGGGTGAGTACCCCTCACTTTGCTCAGATAGAATCATGTAGTTAATAAAGTTCCTCAGGCTGATACTCTACAGGCTATCAGTAGCTTTAAAGGCAACATTTCTCTCTTTTCCCCCTAATTGTACAAAGGAAGCTCTTCTATTAGAATACCCGAGTACAACCTTCTCCACTGCCCACCACCTCCAAAGAGTGAAGACAGAAAGGAGAGAAATAGACTGGCTAAATGTGGGGTGGGAATAAAATGAAAGGAAAACTAAAAACCATTTCTTAATGTCTTTTTTACATAAAATATAAAATATGATGGTAAACATAGCCTAAAGAGATTTTTTTTTCACCCACCTCCTTAAAGCAGACCTCCTTAAAGAAATTGTTTTAAAAGGTCAAATATAATAAGTGGGTCTATGATATTTTTGTAATCTGAAAAAGGCCAGGGACATGAGTCTATGAGAGTCTATGTGAGGAGGTGGAGAGAATGTACAGACTCTGTGATGTGCTGCTCAGGTCCCTCTGGATGGAATGAAAGGCTTATTTCCCAGTGTGATATCAGTGTCATTCTTCTTGGAGGATGACTTCACTGAAGAAAACTGCCTCAGCCAAAATTACTTCCCTTCTAGGGGCAGCCAGACCCAAAGATTGATTAACGTGGGTGTGTAAAGGCCCAAGCCCCTCACCCCAACTCAGGACAACTCTGAAGGCCTGTTCTTAGCTGTAGAGCTTACTCAGGATTGGCCGAGGCCTGTGTTGGGCTTGCATCAGAGCTCAGTTATTTCCTCGGCTCAACCCTGCTTCCTTCCTCTGCCTTCACAGGTTGCTGTTGAGGGCGCTCCCTACTAAACATTCTGCTACACATCTTTATCACCAAGCTGCCTTCCAGGGATTTCAACTTATGGCACCGTGACAGACAGTCTATAGGCATCCCTTTAAAATCCAGCTCTGCCCTTTAGAGTGTGGCGATCTTGGGCAAGTCTCTTCATTTCTCAAAATGCTTTTCCTCATCTGGATATCCTGCAGGATTGCAAATATGGGTTCCCCCATGTAGAGTCAGACAACCCAGGATTGGAATTCCAGTTCTGCCACTTACTAGCCAATAACTCACTAAATTTGGCAAGACCTCCTCATCCTCGTCTGTAGAACAGGTAGAGATTATGTCTTTTATCTCATTGAATCCCCACTGTTTAGCACACAACAGACAACCAATGACCCTTCAGTAGATAAACAGATGAAACTTCCAGCCAGCTGCACACCAAGGGCCAACAATTTTGTTTTAAGCATTTACTGAAACAAATATCCCCAATTGCTTTAGAGCTTAATGCATCTTGACATGGTGTCTGATATCCCAGGGATTCTTTTGCCCCCACGTTCATTTGGAATTTGGGTCTTCCTTCAGTTTTTCAGGTCATGTTACTCATCTGCTCGCAATCCTCCAATCACTTCTTGCCTCTTTCATACTACAGTCCCAAGGCCCTAGATGACCTGGAGCCCCGATCTCTCCACACCCATCTTCTCCTTTCCCCGTTTCTCACACACATCCCTAGTCACATTGGCTTTCTCACTCTTCTCAGAATACCCCAAATATGGCCCTACCTCAAGACTTTTGTGCTTGCTGCTCCCTCCCTCTGGAGACCTTCCCTGAGTTTCCCACGTAAAATAGTAACCCTGGCTCCATCCCCACCCCACCTCAGTCTTGATAAGCTCTACCCCATCCTCTGCTTTGTTCTTCTCCATAGCACTTAGCACCACCTGGACTTCCAGCTGTCCAGTTACCATCTATCTCCCACCACAGTGAAGGCTCCATGAGAAGGGGCTTTATCTGCATTTTCAGGGTTGTATCTTTAGAGCCGAGGACAGAGCCTGGCACATTAGTAAGTACACAATTAATATGTGTTGAATAAAAATGTTTGCAATACTTCTTCAAAGCTTCGTTTTAGATCTTCAAGTTCTTGGACTTTTCATTTATTAGTTCTTTCTTTAAGGCAATAGAATCACAAAATTTTCTATCTTAAAGATACAGTAAAACTGTTTAAAATTAAAAAAAAAATGTAGAGTGGATATGATGAGGTCCATACAGACTGAATGACTATCTTGGGCTTTAGAGAGTTAGTGATGACTCCCAGGCCAGCTCTCTTTCCACTAAACCACAAACTGAGGTAGTTTGTAATTGAAAGTCTAAAATAGTTTTCCTTTCAGAAGCCCTTGAATCTTCTCAAATGCAAACATAGGAAGTGTAGGAAATGAACTTTAACTCAAACTGTGGCCAGTCACACATTTCGGGTCGTCCTTCCCCGCCTGTGTCCTCTGTCCTGACTGGCTCGCCTCGCCCTCCTCCCATGCTCTCTCCCTCATGGTTGTCAGGACATCAGCCTCCGTGGGACCCCTTATGGGAAACACAGGCTTGTTTCGTCTCTTCTCCTCACCCTCAAAGAGAATTGAAACAGTTCCATCATTTCTATCCTCTGAATTCAGAATATATTGGTAGATTTGAAAGAACACAGAAAAATTAGAAAAAAAATAGCTCTAATCACCACAGAAGAGATGCTGGTTATCAGCTGGGCCAACCCCTTCATTTTACAGATGCGAAGGCAGAGGTCCAAAGAGAGGAGGGAAAACGATTTGCTCAAAGCAAATGCATTATGTCCCAGGCTGAACTCTTTATTTTCCCTCTCAAAGCTCCCATCGCCTCAGTAAACAGTGTCACTTCAGCCACATGCTTCAGCCAGAGACCCAAGAGTTAGCCTTGAGGCCACCACCCACCACATTCAAGCCACTAGCGCATAACTTGGCTCTCCTTTCTCAATGTAGTCCAGGTAGGCCTCCTCATACCCTGCAGGTCAGCCCACCCCAGGCCAGGTCATGCCTCTCTCTTCCAGACTGCTACAGACCTACTCTTGCCACCCCACCCCACCCCAGTCCTCCCCACACAAGAGCAACGGTGGCCCCTGCAACCTGCAAACCCAATCATGCTTATTTTCCCTGCTCTCATCCTCCTAATAGCTTCTCATCACTCTTAGAAAAAAATGTGAAACTCCCCACGAAGGCCCACAAGGACTATGTGATCTGACTTGGGCCATTCTCTCTTTCCTTGCCACCTACCACACTCCTTCACCCTGTTCCAACCATACCACACTGGCTTCCTTGCTTTGCTTCAAACACCCAAGCTCCGTCCTGCCCAGGGCCTGTTTCCCCCTTTGCTCAGAAAGCCATGCCCCATATGCTGACATGTCCCAACCCTCCCCGACCAGCCTAACACAGCTAGCCCCTCAGCACTCTGCCCTGCACCATACTTCACTCTCCCCATAGTGGTTTGTGGGTTCCCCTATTAGAATATAAACTCTATGCAGGGAAAGAGCTTGTCTTGTTCACTGTTGTATTATATCTCCTGCACTTGGAACAATGCTCAGTGGGAAAGAGCTCAATGAATAGTTGTTAAATAGATAATTACATGAAGGAATGGATGAATAAATGATTTTGTTCCATAACATGTATCTGCTTTGTGGCAGGGCTTGGATTTGAACCCAGGTCTTCTAGTTCTCAGGCCAAGCTCTTTCCTCTACAAAATAACATTTTGAGAGTTTGAAGAATCCCCCATCTTTAGTTTTAGGGACAGAAAAATTGCCTGTGGCTCCAGAAGCCTATTTTCCCAGAAGGGCCTGGCTCTCCTCACTGTGCAGAACACAGCTTGATGCAGCAGAGCTTGAGAATGCACACTCATGCTGCAGAGGGGCCAGCCTGGCAGCTCATCACGGCAGCCGCTGACAACTGTGGGCACTGGTGCATACTCTGTAGCAGGTGTTTGCTGGACATGCCTAGCTTAACTGAGCTCCAACATGCAACATGTAGACTGTGTGAGCAACACACACACATACACACACTGTATTTAAACAAAGCACATCAGAAAAGAGTTCAGGCTTTCACCCTCCCTTCCTGCCAAGCACGGAGACAAACGGTAGTGGTCTTGGTTCTCTTTGTCTCTGAGTCTAGACCATTCATTTCCTCTCATTCAATCAGCTTTATTTTTGGCGGTGTAACTTGCTTTCATGAGCATGTATCTTATGTTCTCAGACTTTGTAACCTATGAATCTCCTTTGAGGACCGACCTACGAATGCTCAGAATACAAAGGCCGCAGTGAGCAGTGCTCTCTGTGAGAGAGAATGTTACTGCAAATGAAAAATTCACCTTCACCACCTGAGCAGGATTCTTGCTTCTAATGCAAAATGTAACCTCTCTCCATAGGAGGGATAGAGGGATATTAGGTTGAGCACTCCACACACTGGGGTGCTTACTACAGAGTACCCCAAAGTGTAGGTCTGAGCAAGGAAGGCTGCACCGGTGTAGGGACAGGCACAGTCTGGGTCCTTTGGTGGCCGGGTGTACAAAGGAAGCAGAGCCTGGGCTCCCATCGTCTCCTGCTGTCACAGCCCCTCCATGGGGGCCCCGGCCCCTCTCTCCCCCTCTCTCCTGCTTCTTTCCAGGATATTCTCCTTTGCCCCACAGTGAGATGTGAGGGGCGTCAAGAAGACTCTCTGTCATTGACTCTCTCTGTCCAGGGGCTGCCATATGTGACTTGTGCTGTCTGTGACCAGGACGCGGGCTCTTGAAGGAGCAGGGAGGAGCAAGAGAGAGAGGAGCGGACGCCCGGGCTCGCGTGGGGCTGAGGCTGGAGGGGAAGACGCACAGGGACTAGGGTCTAACAGGGAGGCCGCCTTGCGCGCCGCGGCTCGCAAGCGGCAGGGGGCGCCCGCGGCTCCTCGCGGCGCCGAGCTGGGAAGGGCTGGGGAAATTCCTCCCGCTGAAGGCAGAGCCCGCCCCAGAGAGCAGACTAGGACACTGCGGTTCCCGAGATCCGCAGCCCCGCCGCCTCCGCCCACGCCAGCCCTCGGGAGGCGGAGGACGCGCTGACGGCGGCCTCCACACGCGCTCTGCAGCCTGGGGGTAACCCTCAGCCCACCCAGTGCCCAGCGAGGGGGCTCTGATCCACAGGCTCCGCCCAGCTCCTTGGGTCCTCTTTTCAGTGGGCCTTTTTTATTGCCTAGGACTGGGGGTCGGGACGGGGTATGGACAGCTACCCCAGTATAGATACTGGCTCATCTGGACATATCTGTGCTGCTGCAGGGCGCCCAGCCTCCTTCCCTGCAAGATAAAGGGGCTGTGGAAGACAAAAGGATGATGCTGTGTGTTCTTATGGACTTCTTTTCCTTAGACTAATGCCCACGGGGAAAGGAAAGGAAAGGGAAGAGAAGGGGAAGTTAAGCGCTCCATCACCCCCAGGCCAGGCGTCATGGTAGGAAGGTCATAAAGAGGGTGGATGGGTCAGAATGCTCCAGGAAAGGAAAGGACAGGACACCAGATTTGCAGATACTGCCTATGTGCCTGGCACATATTTTGGGGGCTTTGTGTTTTATCTCATTTAATCCCCTGGGCACTCCTTTGGAGTAGGGAGGCAGCATAAACCCATTTTGCCAATGAACACTTGGAGGCTTACAGAGAAAAAGAACTTGCCCAAGGTCATGGGCTGGAGTGGACAGATCCATATTCTTTATGCATTTGTCATAATGAATTCCTTACAGTGCAGGTGACAGGAGAGACATGAAGGCACAGCCTACCAGGACCAGAAGTCCAGGAGGAAGACTCAGTCTTTCCGCTGGGCCCTACAACCCAATGAGCCCCGCAGGAACCAAGAGAGAGGGAGTTGAGCAGAGAGGGACCCAGAGGCACCCTCTGTGGGTGCTGTTCCCTGACCTTGACATAGAGGACATTCTCCAACATGGACATGGGTCAAGGTCTTTCCCTGAAGGTGGAATGGGTGGAGCTCGTAGTGTGCCAGATGGTAGAGAAAGGTGTTCTTAAAATTGCCCTGGGCTAACATTTTCCAGTTGTACCTTTGAACTCTCTAAAAAATCCTAAAAATATCACTTTCACAAAAGTTAATCATTCACTCCGCAGGCTGGATGACCTTTGCTATGTAGCTGGGGTTTTGTTTGCTTTTCTTAAAAGTCCTGTAGTTTGTAATTGGACACATGTCCTTTAGGTGAAAAAGAAAATAATTTAAGGTCCAGTAAAAGGCTTGCTTTTCTTCCTGCCCTCCATCTCCCAGGAGTTTAGAAACATTTTCTCAGTGAGAGGCTATAAATTGAAGACTGAAAACAGATTAATCTTCCATAGCTATGGCCTTCATGGAGTGCTATATACAGGAGACCCCAGAAGACAAAAACATACCAAAAACAAAAAACCAATAAAATCCAAGCCATCAGCCACCCTGCACCTGATTCCTTAGACCCCTGCTCTCATCTGGGTGGCAGCTAAGTTTACCAACAGAGACGATTCTGGAAATTTCATTGGTACAGCACTCTAACCAGCTTTGCCCCTAGAGAGATGGACTTTGAAAATTTCATTGGTACAGTACTCTAACCAGCTTTGCCCTTTGAGAGATGGATCCTGGAAATTGCATTGGTATAGTACTCTAACCAGCTTTGCCCTTAGAGAGATGGACTTTGGAAATTTCATTGGTACAGTACTCTAACCAGCTTTGCCCTTTGAGAGATGGATCCTGGAAATTGCATTGGTACAGTACTCTAACCAGCTTTGCCCTTTGAGAGATGGACTTTGGAAATTTCATTGGTACAGTACTCTAACCAGCTTTGCCCTTAGAGAGATGAAAGTGAGGAGCTTTTCTATTTCAATATTTCAATCACCTAAAAGTTAATTGACCTCCTAGAATAATTTGGGAGGTCAAATTGGCTATGTAAACTGGACAAGCCATCCAACTTCTTTAGGCCTCAGATTCCCCTTCTGTGCAGAGGCTGGGGAGTGAGCTCCAAGTTCTCTTCAAAGGCTAATGCTCTGCAGCCTGTAATCCTGCAGGTTGCCTTAACAGGCTTCCCAGCTCTGTTCCATTAACTATTTTTGTCTCAGTGATTAGAAGGCCTTGTTGGGTCACACTCCTTACCTCTGACATTCTGACAACTGGCTGGACATTTTCACTAGGCATCCCACTGGGCACTCAAACTGAAGATGCACAAACCAAACACACCTCTCCTTTCCTCTCCTCCTCTCAGCCTAACTCTGACTTCCCTTTCTCTTCTCCAGGTATCTGAGCTGGGAACATCAACATCATCTTTAATGTCTCGCTATCCAACAGCTTCCACATTCAGTGAGTTCCTGAGACCTGAATATCTGGCTGTGAAGAGCCCTCTTCTTCATAGTCCCACAACTTCTGTCCATTTTAGGCCCTTGTCCCCCTCACATGGGCTCTTGCCACCACACCCAGCATGCGCACCAACCTCCCCTCCTTTCTCTCCCAACTCTGACACAAAGTGTCACTACCAGATCATCACACTCACCCACAGCTCCAGCCAGCCTCTCCCTGCTACAGAAACTTAAATGGTTTTCTTTTGCCAGCTGAGCAAACAATTGCCATTTCAGACCTCCATGATATAGCCTCAACCTAACTTCCCTCCTGCACCCACTCCTTACACTTCAGCCAAACTCAGTGTCCTTCACACACAGGCCAGCTTTTCTCGTCTGTCTCCATACTCTTCACATTCTGTCTGGAATGTGCATAGCTCCCATGCCTGCCTATAAAAACTCTACCTCTTCATTAAGGCCCAGTTCAAATGATACTTTCACCTTGAAACTTTCCAGGAGATCCCACTAAGGATCAATTTCTCATTTATTTATTTAGCCAACAAATATTTATTGAGCACCGACTATGTGCCAGGTTCTGTTCCAGGCCCTGAGAATTAAATGGCAAATAGGAGGGATGCGTTCCTACTCACAGGGAGCTTGCTGTTGGTGGGTGACAGAACAAAAGGAAACAAACAAACAAAGGGTAGATCCCAGTAAGGGCGATGGAGGCACTCTTGGAGTGGTTGACCTTTATTATAGTCTACTTGTACCATGCCTTTTTGCAATCAAATACCACCTTGTACACTCTCTGAGGGAAGAATCTGAGTCTCATTTATCTTTGTGACTTCCACAGTGCCTGACATCACCCCATCCGTGTAATACCCCTTCAGAGTGCATTTGTGGAAAGAAGGGAAGAAGAAAGGAAGGAAGGAAGGAAGGGATGGAGGAAGGGAAGCAAGCAAGAAAGAGAAGGATTTGAAAAACATTTAAACAAATACTCCAGGTCAGCAGTGGAGCACCTATTAGTATCTTATCAAATTAAAAAACAAAAGGAAATTCTCCTTTTGCATTTGTCAAAGGTTGTCAACTTTGCAATCCCTAGAGGTGGCTTTCAGTATAAGAGCCTTGCTTGAGATAGGAAAGGCAACATGGGGCAGGGGTAGGGCAGTGCATGGATCTGGGCTTTAGTCCCTGCCCTGCCACATCATGGTTGAGAGGTTTTGACAAGTTCCTGAATCTCTCTGAGTCTTAATGTCCTCATCTGTAAAATGGGGATCATAAAACCTGTCTCACAGACTTGGAAAACTAAATGACAAATTCAGCACACCAAAATCATAAAATTAATTCAGGAGTATCCTAGGTACTTATACTGGCTTTGTTTGGAGGACACAAAAGTAGGCTATCTGCCTCCAAAAGCAGAAATCCTTTGGATGTAGGAATATTTAAAAATATTATTTTTAAATCTCTTGTTCTGGATTCTTAAGGAAGAACGAACCCTGGTCTCACAAGATAACCTCAGGCTGCCTGAGAAGCAACTGGATCCTTTCTTGCTCTCCCCTAAAACATGTCCTCCCAGAGTTGCCCTCCTTCCAACCAGAAGAATTTGTTGCTTCAAGCACAGGAGTCATACAATTGCCTTCCCTGAAAAGCACGCTCTACGGCCTCCTGCTCCCAGAAAATGTGGCATGAGATGAAGTCATCTATTGCCCTTGGCTATGTTTTGCTAGTGCCAGTGTGTGAAATGTGGCTACCCACATGTGGCTTACTCCCCAAACACAGATTGCAAAGACCCTGCAAAGGTCTCCCTTAGCCCACTGCCCTATTCCAATACTGTCTCAGACTCAACTTTGCATCTTCTGTGCCTTCTAGAATTCATTCATCTCTGTACTCCCTATGTCAGATTTCCATGGAGTTAGAATGGTAGCAAATGATTTAGCCTCCAGATGTTTCATCCAGAATTAAGCCTCTAGAAACACATCATCACTCCAACATGATGTGCTTTCAATAGAGTAAGGACTATGCTGATGACCACTAGGAAATAAATTCACCCCTTGCTTGTCCAAAGTGTGTCCAGATAGGCTCCAGAGTTTTGGCAAAAGTTCCTTGCAGCATTTTGAGCTGTTATTCCATTTTAAAATTAAGTCCCCTGAAAATGGCTCTTGGCAATCAAAATCTGCTTCTCTGACGAAGACAGCATATACGCAGTTTCTTGGACAGATAACCCTCTGGATATTTGATGAGTGTTTACTGAATTAAAGAAGGGGGAGTTACTCAAATATAAGCAATCTTTCATCAGCAGGTTCCTCCTGGAGTGTTCCTGGAATATCACCCCTCATCCCTCATTCCTCCTGACCATCTCAATTAACCAGAACCCCAGTGGGTATGTTTCCCAGTTTCTTGGTTTCTCTTCCTTCCTTAACACACACATGATTTTTGTTTTAATCGATGGGATTGAGAGGAGTAGGGGGTCTCTGAGATAAACACTTCTTTTTTTTTTTTTTTTTTTTTGAGACGGAGTCTAGCTCTGTCGCCCAGGCTGGAGTGCAGTGGTGCAATCTCCACTCACTGCAAGCTCCGCCTCCCGGGTTCACGCCGTTCTCCCGCCTCCGCCTCCCAAGTAGCTGGGACTACAGGTGCCCGCCACCGCGCCCGGCTAATTTTTGTGTTTTCAGTAGAGCAGGGTTAGGGTTTCACCATGTTAGCCAGGGTGGTCTCGATCTCCCGACCTCGTGATCCGCCCGTCTCGGCCTCCCAAAGTGCTGGGATTACTCAGCACTTTACACAGGCGTGAGCCACCGCGCCCGGCCAGATAAACACTTCTTTAAACCTTTCCTATAGTGCTGATATCAGACAAATGTTTTAATGAAGTTGCAGGGAATTGGAGAGAATAGAATGGAATACTCTGGCAACTTTCATTCTCGCCTGAGAGTCCCCTTGCCCCTCCACTCCCACCTTTCACCACTTACTTCAAACATGGTAGAATAGCTCATACTCGTGGTAAGAGAGATAATCACAAAAGGAAAAGAAGCATCTGGAAAGCAGGTATCGAAGGAGTGGCAAAGCCTTCTCTGGTGTGGGTGAACTGAACTCTCGATTTTATGAAGGTTAACTGGAGCTGGAGCTGCAGAGCTGTGAGTTCCTGCTCCCACTGGAAACCTTTTCCAGTGAGGCCTGGAGCTGCTGTCCTTGGGTGAAATTGCTCATGGGCTCACTTTCTATTTGGGGGACTCAGAATTTCACTCTGTCACCATCTGGGGGCTTAAGGGCAGAGTCAGGGGAGGGTCAGTGGGAACCTCTGCTGGCAGAGGGCTTCCATTGAGGGCCCGGTCCTGTGGCATGGTTCTGCTCGTTGGTACATATAAAGCCATCTCAATTCTCTAAGGCAGTTTTCCCATCTGTAAAAATGGGATCAATAATACACTTCATATGGTTGTGGTTGAGTCAACTATGTGAAATGTATTTGAAAGCACATTGTATTGAAAATGTAGTACAAATGCTAGTTACTGTCATCGTAGGGATGACACATATAAAAACATATAATTTTTTTGAACTTTATATTAAAAATTAACAGACAGTAAAACTGATTGGTTTGTATGCGAACAGTTTTATGAAATGTAATACATGTATAGATTTGCATAACCATCACCACAATAAAAACAGAAGAGTTTTGTTGACTTATTCATTCATTGAATAACACTCATTCATGGTGTATTATTATTTCATATATTATTGTTATATATAGTTTATATTGCTGGATTCAATTTGCTGTGTGTGTGTGCGTGTAACAACATTCAATATGAGACCTACCCTCTTAGCAAATTTTAAGTATATAATACAGTATTGTTAACTATAGGCATAATGTTGTATACCAGAGCTCTAGAATTTATTCATCCCGTATAGTTAAAACTTTATACTCATTGAATAGCAACTTCTATTTCCCTTGAGGGATATCGTTTTAAAGTTTTCTTTCCTTATACTGTCTTTGTCTGGTGTCAGGGTAATGCTGGCTTCATAAAACAAGTTGAGAAATATTCCTTTCTTTTTTCTGGGAAGATCACTGTTATTTCTTGTTGAAACCTTTGCCAGAATTCATCAGTGAGACCATCTGAACCTAGAGATTTCTTTTTCAAGGGATTTTTAACTATGAATTCAATGTCTTTAATAATTATAAAACTATTTATATTATCTATTTCATGAAGGCTAGATTCTGGTAGATTGAAATTTTCAAGAACTTGGTGCATTTTTATCTAACTTGCAGGATTTGTGTGTGTATAATTTTTTGTAATACTCATTATTATTTGTTTTTAAGTGTCTGTAGGGTCTGTAGTAATACCCCTTCTTCCATTTCTGATACTGGTAATTTGTATCTTCTTTTTAAAATAGATGTTTACCAATTGTATTAAACATTTTCAGTTTTATTGATTTTCTCTATGTTTTTCTATTTTTAATTTCATTGATATATACACTTATTTTGTTATTTCTTTCCTTTTGTTTGCTTTGAATTGAATTTGCTCTTAATTGAATTTGATCTAGTTTTGTAAGATGGAAGCTAAAATGATTGATTAAACACCTTTCTTTTTTCTAATATAATCACCTATTCCTATAAATTTCCCTCTAAGAACTGCTTTAGGTATATCACATAAATTTTAATATGTTATATTTTCATTTACATTCAGTTTAAAATATTTTCTAGTTTCCCTCAAGATTTTCACTCTGATCAAAAAATAATTTAATAATAATGTTTTGTCTCAAAATGTTTTATGATTTCCCCACATGTGCTTTTAAAACCGTTAAACCTAGGAAAGTTGCAGGAATCTAATGAAGCCATTATTTTACAAACTAAGTAATTTATTGAGCACATTCTGTGTGCAAACCCCTAGGCCAAGTGCTGTTTAGGGTGTAAGGCTGCAAGAATTTTGTTCCAGCCTTTGAGGAGCTGGAAGTCCAGGAGGGAAACCAAGATATCCATATAAACAAGAGGTGTGTATGGTGGTGGGTGACACATGCTGCTGTGTGGTTCATGGCGCAGAGCAGCTCTGTAAGAGGGGACTCTTCCAGCAGAGGTGCTCAAGGTCAAGGGTGTGAGGTAGGACTTTAGAATAGGTAGTATTACATAATGAAGGTTTTAGGGGAGGGCCATTTCTAGTTAGTGGGAGCTTTGTCTGAAAGTGGCAGTAGCTCCTGCCCTTTGGGCACTTTTCCCTCCCAGTGCCCAGGCAAGCCTGCTGCTGCTTGGCACACTTGGCCTGCTGAATTACACACATCTTGGGATTGAATTAATCAGACTCACTAGACTGAGCTTTCCCAAAAGTGAAAGCAGCTCTTAAAGCCTTTAGAGAAACAGATATTTTTCACTGCTTTCTGGACCAGCAGAGGTGACGTTGGGAATGGGGGACAAAAATAAAGCTAATATTGAAAGAGTATTCTACTTCCCACACATCCTGCAATTTCAGAGATAGAGTTTGTCCTTCTGCCTTGTCAGGAACAGAGCTAAGAAACAAGGATGCAAGATAATAAAGCAACTCATTGGCAAAACCTGGAGCATGCTGCCATTTTGTGAAAGTAAATAAAATTAGCTTTAGAATATTGGCCTCTCTGGCCTCCAGAAGCAGGAGGAATATTGGGGTCACTGAGGCCAAAGGAGAGTGGAGTGGCAAGGGGAGGAAGAGGAGGTATTTGCTTAATCTCTGAAGGCACTGGCTCATTGCACAAGGGAACAGAGTGGGAAATAAGAGACAAAAATAACTCCCATCCCGTTGAGACACATGACAGATCAACCAACAAGAAAGAATTCTGAGGAAAGTAAGAATTGACAAGCCAGAAGTCCTTGTAACCAAGTCTTTTTCACCTTTCCTGATGTTTTTGGTCATATTTTACCTTCTTCATATTTTCTTCAAAAATTGACTTGCAGGATTTGCTTTCAGCACCTGGGAAGAACCGACTAAAAGCAATGCTTCTGAAATTTTTGAAACTTACATTTTTGTCATTTTTTTTTGCACTTGCATAATTTGATTTTTACTGAAGAATGGTTTGTGTATATGTTGGTGACTTAACAAGAAAAAATTCTTTTTAAGTCTTCTAGGAAATATTTAATTTATAGAACACTAGAACTAGATTTAACTTTATAGAAAAGAACATTTTTTTAATGGTTACTTTCTCATTAAATTTTCTTGGACAAGTTACTTGAACTCTCAAAATCTCAGTTGCTGTTTTTTTTAATCTGGAAATCAGAAATAATAATAGCTACCTCATGGGGTTGCCATGACATGGGAAAGATAGCAATTTAAGAGTGTTAGCTGCAACTGGGCAAATGTAGATCCCTTGATATAGATATGGCCTGCATGAATAAATCAACAACAGAATAAATTAACCTAATGCTTTATGAAATCTTATCATGGAACTTCCAAACAATGCTATGAAATCAAAAATAATCTTGGTACCTTAGTGTCTGGCCCCAAAATGAAAGGTCGATATGACTTGTTTTCTCATGCAAGTAACTAATCTGTTCTGAAGAGGAATAATTCTAAAGCAGAAGGAAGTTTTGTGAAGAAACAGATTGTGATTCATGTAAAAATAAGACTTCCAAAGGGATTTTATATTTTATGGTGCTTTATAGCTCACAAGAGACTTTAACCTGCCTCATGTCTTTTGGATTACCAAAATCACCCCCAGAAAAAAGCTGGAAAGGGGTCAATCACCTTGGTTTTACAAAAGGGGAAACAAAGTCTTCAAAAGAGGAAAGAACTCATCCACAGGCCAGGTGTGGTGGCTTACACCTGTAATCCCAGCACTTTAGAAGGCTGAGGTGGGTGGACTCAAGGTGAGGTGCTTGAGTTCAGGAGTTTGGGACCAGCCTGGGCAACATGGTGAAAACCTGTCCTTACCAAAAATACAAAAAATTAGCTAGGTGTGGTGGTGTGCACCTGTGGTCCCAACTACTCAGGAGGCTGAGGTGGGAGGATTGCTTGAGTCTGGGAGGCAAAGGTTGCAGTGAACCAAGATCATGCCAATGCATTCCAACTTCACGGTCAATAAAGGCTAGAAGTAGCCTCCGTCTTCTATGTCCAGCTCTAACTAAGGTCCCTTTAGTTTAGGAACTATAGTTAAAGCTATTCCAAAGTATGATTGAACCGTTTTCTACTTATGGGTATATTTTTCTGTTTTCCTACATATAAAGTGGCTACAAGCACTTGAGTAAGGGTTTAGATAAATGTTTGATTAGTTTTTATGATGAGAGTATATACAGTTTCACCAAAGTTCTTGAAGTACTCATGTGTGAATAAACTCCCAATGTATAATGGAGTTGAACTGAAGGAGAAAGAGAGAGTCAAGTGGTCTATTCTGCAGGGTTGCTCTGAGTTATTGCATATCATGCTGCTATGATCTGAATGTTGGTTTCTCCCTTCAAATTAACATGTTGGGACTCAACATCCAACATAATAGTATTCAGAGGTGGGAAGTGATGATGTCATGGGGGCTCCCACCCTTATAAATCGGATTGCGTCCTTATAAAAGAAGTGAAGCTGTTGTGCCTCTTCCACCGTGTGAGGACACAGTAACCACGCACCATCTCTGAGGGCCTTTACCACACACTGAATCTGCTGGTGTCTTGATCTTGGACGTCCCAGCCTCCAGAACTGTGAGCAATAAATTTCTATTGTTATAAACTACCCAGTCAATATTATTTTGTTATAGCGAGCCAAATGAACTAAGACAATGATAACCAAGCCTTTCCATTGCACCATTCCTGCTGTTTTGTTGTGCATTTTCAATGAAGCCTGCAGACATGCAGCTTTGTGCCTTTCAACATTCAGCATGGGACAGGACATTCAGGTGACTCTGGCCTACCCAAGGCTGATTTTGATCCATTTTAAGGGATCTCTATTTCAGTTCCAAGCCCTCAGGTGATCTTCCAGTTCCTCCCCTTCTGGCAACCCTACTGAGACCTCAGAAAACACAATAAGCTACAGCAGGTCTTGAGGCACTCTACTTTTCTGCCAATCCTCAGCAGCACTGGTGGGCAAGATTCAGGAACATGGAGGCCTCTGTGTGTTGGGCACTGTGCCAGGGACTCAGGGAAGAACCTAAGAGGGTCCTTGCCTTGAAAGCCCAGGGATGAATTCTCATTTCTTTTTATCCTTGCTGCCTAAACAATTGGATCTGTAAAGGAATTGGTTCTCTAATGTCTTTTCTTTCAGTGAATTCCCAAAGCAGTTTATTGATACCAGAAAGTACAAAAGGAAATCAGCAAACAGTCTGCCCATGCTCCTCAGTGAGTACCTGTGGCAGTTTTGGGGGACTGTGCTGCACACTGCTACTTGTGCTTCCTTGGAGCACAACATCCCTGGTTCCTGGGCAGTACGCATTGCTAGCCTCCACCCCCAGCCATTGTGATGATGAAAAAATACACCCATCTCCATACCCTTCATTTTGAGAATCACTGAATTAGTTTGACTAGGAGTTGTTTTGTTTAGAAACATCTTACCCAATGACAGTAGAGTCAGCAAACTACTAACTGCAAGCAGAATTTGGCCCAGAGCTGGTTTTTTATGACTCTCAAGCCAAGACTGTTTTTTTGTTGTTGCTTTAAAAAAAAAAAAAAACTTTTCAAGAGTTGGAAGAGTAGGAGGAGGAGAAGGAGAAGAAAGGAGAAGAGTTTGCATGTGGTCTGCAAGGTCTAAAATATTCTCTGGTTCCTTATAGAAAAAGTTCCCAACTCGACAAACAATGACCAAGTGCCAACCTAACTACCGCATACTGGTGATAGTGTGATGGATAAGAAATCATTGTGGCCATTAGGAAACCATAGTCATGTGTGGAGAAAATAAATGCCCTGTAATAGCACATGCAATGTGTGCAGTGATTGGGTTATACATATGTTGCCATTGAAGCACAAAAGAGGGGCACCTAATTCAGCCTTGGGGACTTAGGGCATGCAGATCAGGGAGGCCTTCCAAGACGAGGTGGCAAGTCAAATGAATCTGGAAACAGAAGTAGGTATTAGGCAGGAGAAGGGTGCAGTGAAGCTGAGGGAGGATGGTGAGGTGAAAAAGACAGTGGAGGGAGGTGGAGAGAGGTGCAAAGCTGTAGTAGAACACATGATAGGGCATGTCAAGAATGGAGGCCTGGGAGGAAACAGAGGCTAATGCCACCACCAGATGCTTGGACTTTACCCATTTTCAAATGCTGGCCCCACCACTTAGTAGCTGTGTGGCCTTACACAAAGTATTTGACCTTTCTGTGCCTCGATTTCCTTATCTGTCACATGTGGCTAGGGGTCTGTCTCACAGAGATGCCGAGAACATTAAATGAACAATATGTACAATGAATACAGAGCTGTGCCAGTCCATAACTGGCCTCAGCAAATGCTGGTTACTGTTGCTGTCCGTGCTCTATGTTACAAGCAACAGGAAGGCATTAAAAAGCTGTGAGCACCTACTATGTTCCTGACTCTCCACTGGCACCAGGAATATGGTGGTCTTACTTGTTTTATGACATCTGTGTCAGACCTAGAGCTTGCAGGAATACAGATAAAAAGTGTTCTGACTATGGAGTTGCCTGGTGCCAACTGCCACCGTGTTCAGGAGGTAGTAATGGTCCATCTGCTCTTCTGCTGAAGCTGCTTAGGAGTCAGCCTTAGAGCAGACATTTGCATCTGAAAGCTCAGGAAGGCAGGAGCTCCAGCATAAGGGCATGAAGGACTCCTTAACTCAGGAACCACATGCTTCTTGCTTTCTCCTAAAAGGAAAATATCAAACATGGCTTAACAGTGGAGAAAAGTATCACGTTGTCTTTGCACTAGCTTCAAACTTCATCCTGGGCAGCATTTTTTTTTTTTTTTTTTTGGTGCCTTAATGACCCTATCAAGTCATCAACTCTCTGAAATGTCTTAGGGCCCATGCAGTCCTTAAGTGGGTCTCTGTTTCTTCACATAAAGGAAAAAATATCTCTCCCTGAACATGAAGCCCAATCCCACAGCAGAAGTCACCCTGGAAACGGAGTCCATAGTGCAGTGAGGGCTTGTGTAGGACAGAAGAGGAATCACTTCCTGCTCTTTCCTGTGGGTTCTCCCTCTGGTTGCTCTGCCCCAGCTCCAGCGACTGCCTCAGACACAGACAGAACCTGCAAGAGGCAGGAGAGTAAGCAGCAGTTTGGAGCAGACAGGTCTGTGAAACCCCGCTACCCATTTCTCCTGTTGACAGTGCAATGAGCAGAGACAGCTGCCTTCCTTCTGCCCCTCCAAGGCTTCTGAGTTGGCAGTGGCCCCCAGGGTGGGCGACCTGTCTGTGTGGACTGAGGATTCAGCACTTCACTGAGCGTGGCAGCTCCCGTTACACCCTTGGCTCAGGTTCTGCCTTCTCCACCGCAAAGCAGCCTGGTGCAGACAGCTGGCAGCCTCGGCCACCCAGCCTAGGGCCCCTGTGAGTTGGGCACTGAATATGCAATCTCTAAGTGCTCTGGGCTTCTTTTTGCTCAGGACATCATTATATTTGATATTATTATATAATAATGCGAAAATGTTCCTGCCTGCTGTGGCTTTCTGGCTGAGTACACTGTGCTCTGTGAGGAAATATGGTTACAGGAATTATGTTCTTATTTACTGTCCCTCCAGAATATCAAAGTTGACGGCACAGAGACACAGGCCTGTGGTCATTTCCACATCATTTTCCTGTTCCCTACTTCTCTGTCCATCATCACTCACTCTGCCTCCAGTCCCTAGGCCTCAGGCCCCTCACTGTCCACCCACTTCCTCCCAGGGCAGTTTTCTCATTTAATTCTTACTTAGTCCTAGGAGTTAGGTATATTATTGTTTTCATTTTACAACTGAGGAACCTGAGGCCCAGTTAAGTAATTTGCTCAGGGTCACATAGCTAGTAAGTGGCAGGGTACAGATTTAAGCCCAGGCAGTCTGGCTCCCTAATTTGTGTCTCTAATCCTGGCTATTCAGCCTTCAGGTGTGGTGCTTTTTGTGTGTGGTTCTAGGGACAGAACAAACTGTGGACACCATGAGACTTGGCATCCAGAGGTGGGGACACTCTAGAGACAAGGAGCACTGTGAATCTGCCTAGCCACCCAACTGTGTGAGATGAGCCCCTGTGGAAGCTTCAGGCCATGCAAAGGGGACAAAGAATCCTCTCCCCTTGGGGCATTTCCAGAGCTTCTTGGATAATCCCACGGTTTGGGTACGGTTTGGGTGTCTGAAATCCCTACGGGAAGCCCAGCACTTCCAGAGCGACTCCTGGGATTCTCAGAGCTTCCCAGAACCAGCTTTGATTTGAACAGCTAAGCTATGGGTGACCAGCTGCAGAACACCCTGGTTGCAGGCCAGCTCTCTGCGCATGGCCAGCAATGGGCCATGGGGACCTCCCCAGGAACACGCAGTCCACATGTGCTGGAGTCTGTCACTGAGCATCTCTGGGTATGAGCCTGTGTGTGGGTGTAAATGGACAAATGTGCATCTCCCCATGGCGAACTTCACTGTGTCGTCATGTTGTGTCTTCACTTTTGTCCACTAGCATGTGTGTGTGGGAGGGGACTCATGTCTAGATATGGGTATATACTGATATGAGCATAAGATATGTCAAAGTTCGTGTGAAAGGGGATAGGCTGGGGTATGTAGCTATGTAGCCGTGTGTGTGCATATGGATATACCCTCCTAGTGGTTCTTCACCCAGTTTGTGGCTTACAGCTGCCTTAGCATTTTCCTCTTTTGCTGCCCCAGGATCCCTGGCATGTTCCAATGTAACATGGACCCTGCCTTGCAGAGACCGGCAGTTTGGTGCACTGTCGGCCTGCCTTTGTTCCTGCAGAGTACAGCTCCTGTCTGCTTTCCCTTGCCTCCCATTGGTTTCTGTTCACCTCTCTTGCACCACCCCAAGCCTTGCTGACGTCCCCCTGGCCACATTGGAAGGAAGCTGGCAACTATTCGGTTCAGAGGCAGTTTTTCAGCCAATGAAAGGGCAGTGCCCGGAAGTCCCTGGAGCTATGGCAGGCCTGGATCCATGAGTTTCTGCAACCCACATCACCATTTCCTTCTGACCCAAGCCTCTGCCTCCACCCTAGGTGGGCACAGCTGGTGGTTGAGGGCCCTCCCTGTCTAGTCGTTCTGTCTTAGATTGGTTCCCAGTTGAAAGCAGCATCACTGTCTGGCATGCCGACAGCCTCTCCTCTAGGTTTCTGGGGATTTCACTCATAGCTTCCATGTTGCCCTGCAAAACTGGGAGAACTGGGAACCACAGTGGCCATTAAAACTTGTGAATGTTTGGGGTTTAATGGAGAATATTCTAAGCTGCTGGTGGGCTCTTAGGAGAGGAATGGCACATTCAAAGAGGCAGATTTGGGAGATGTTTCTGCAGCCTGGCAGGGAGAAGCAGCTCTTGGCACCAGCTCTTAGAGGCCTGGTGCAATGCCACTCCCTCTGCAGCAGCACTGCTGCTGAGGCCTCAGGCTCCCCATCCTCAGCAACCCCTGCTCAGGTCTCCCCAGTGTGTGACTGGCCCTCAATGCTGCTCTTTGGCCAGTAGGGCTGAGGCAGGGTGCCTCCAGGTGGGGACTTTCTTATGATGAGGAAAATGATCAGAAAGTTCCATGACCTTGGACAAATTGCTTAAGCCTTCTGTGCCTCAGTTTTTCAAACTGCAAAATGGGAATGTACCTCACAGGGTCATGGTGAGAATTGAGTTACTCTGTGTAAAGCACTTGGAACAATATCTGGCTTGTAAGCACTCAACAATTGTTTGCTACCATGAGACTATCCCACTGGTCAAGCTAGCCTTTTCCCTGGGTCTGCTGGGTAGAGGAAGAAGGGAGGGACGATGCCCTTCCATTCCAGGAAAGGATTCCCACTGACCTAGCATTACAGAGTACATGCAGGCTGCCTGGTGAACCCAGCCCTGAGCTGCCTTCCTGTCAAGGCAGGTGAGGACATCCTGCCTCTCCGTGCTTTAATATCTCTGACGTCTTTTCTTAAAGGTCAGCAGAGCGGAGAGACCCCTCTAGAATTGGTCTCTTGTGATAAGGCCAGAAGACCTAGGCTCTAAAAATAAACTTTAATAAGATTTTAAGTAAACACTTTCTGTACAACAATTCAGATCACGATTCCTTTCCTCTCCTAGAGCAATGTGACCTATAGCGAAGCCCATTCCCGCCGAGTTGAAAATGTCAAAGGCTTCCAGAGTGCGAGGTGAACTCAGATAAGACTTGCTCTGCCTCTGGCCTGCCTTGCAGCCTTCGTGTATGAGCCCCGGTCTCACCCCAGGGTGCACTGGTCGCTGCTGTCCATCCCACCCCCGCAGCTCACTGGGCCCGGTGAACGCCTGAGCCCTGCTGCAGTGTGTCCGCGCTACAGCCAGGCAGGAGAGGGAAAGGCGTCTGCTGTCACATTCTGGGTTTGCCCCAGCGTGCTGCTCTCAGAGGTGGTGTCTGGGTACCACCGAGTCTATCTGCGGGTGGGGGCAGCCTGGATAGCCCGGTGCGGCGCAGGGCGGTGCTCAGGGCTGTGGATGAAGGGGCTGAAGGGCGTAGGCTCGGGGTCTCCCAGCCAGGACACACAAGGCGGGCTGGGGAGCCAGGGCCAGTCAGGGCACGCCGCTGAGATGTCTTTCCTGGTCCTTCTCCCCGGAAAGCAAAAGGCCAGAGGGGTGCTGGGATCGCTGTCCGCAGCACCAGCCTTCTCCTGGCACAGCACCAGCCTTCTCCTGGGACGTGTTCAGAAAGGAGGCTGCAGTGGGCGGGGAGAGAAGGAAGAGAAGGTGGGCAGAAAGGGGACAAGATGAAGCGGGAAGGAGGAGGGAAAGGAGGAGCTAAGGGGGAGGAGGGGAAGGGGGCGCAGAGGCCGCGCTACCCGTCGCCCGCTGTGCTGCGGTGGGTCGGGGCCCACTGCACCTCGCTGGGCACCTGGAGAGGGGTTGCAGTAGCCGCGAGCCGAGCCTTCTGCGGGGATGGGGTGGGAGGAAAAGAAATGAAGACACAGAGGAGCAGAACAGAGGCGGGAGCACCCCGCCAGGGGACCGGGAAGGGACGAGGAGAGCAGCTGCCGCGCCCTGCCGGGGTTTTAACAACGCCCGGGGTAGGGGAAGGGCTCCCACTTGCCCCCAAGCGCGTGCGGAGATGGCTCGGCAGCGCCTCCTGCCGGCCGCCCGGAGGTTCCACCGTCGCGCCAGTCCAGGTCCCTGTCTCGCCGGCCCGAGGGCACTACCCGTCAGCTGAATTGCCTTCCACGCAGTAGTATTTTCTCCTCGCTTTCAACTGAATGGTGGAATTGGTTTCACTATTTCCTTCCTGGAGCTGTGGTTGAGGCCAACTGTCCCAGCTAGAATGAAATATTATTGTTGTACTCTCGCCTCTGTCTCTGGTTTGGGATTTGACGATTTCAGAAAAGATGCATTCTCTCATAATTAATATAGGTGGCTGTCACTGCGGCCACAGTTGGCCCCAGGCAAAAGAGCATAGACTGAGAAATTGAGGTGAGAGAAAGGAAGTAATAAACACAGCTTAGATGGACCACAAATGAAACCTTGTTTAACCTACTGCTGAGTAGTGGAGCCAGCGGGGCACTGCACCGTCCCCACTCCACTATTCCACCAACCCTCTACCAAATGCTTTATACATGTTGCCTCACTTAATCCCCAGAGTCACCCCGTATATTAGCTAGTATTAGCCCCGTTTTACGGATGAGAAGACTACAATTTCAAGAGGTTGAGTCAGTTGCTCACAGTCACACTGCAAGCAATAACAAGGGCTCACATTTGAACCCGGATCTGACTTGGCAGTGTTTTCCTGTCTCCCAGGGAGCCCTTCCTCACACACTGCCACTCTTGATTCCTTTTCTTGGAGGCCCAGCTTTCCCAGTTTTCTCCTCACCCTCTTTCCCCTACCTCATCCCTAGCCCAGCCTCAGGCACCCATTTGCTCTCTCTAGCTCCACTTCTGCATTGTAATATGTTCTATGAGGAGGATCTGGAACTAGTTCACACCGAAGTTTCAGTGACTGATAGCAGCTTAAAGGACCTCCCACCCCCACAAAGAGTTGCCTTTAAAGTAGAATCTGAGCCTCCAGTTAGAAGAAGTTCTTAAGGACATTGATTCAAGCAAGGGCCAGGAAAGTGGAGCAGCACTGTGGGTGTAGCAAACCTTATAGGTGCTCCCCAAACCCATAAGCAAGGCCCACTCATTCTGTAAGCGTTAGCAGATGAGTCTGGGGAGGAGGTGTGATGGGCCCTTAGTCGAGAACCTACTGTGTGCCTGGTACATGCTCCCACACACTTCACAAATATTACCCCCTTTATTCCTCAGAACTATCCACAAGCTGGTTGCAACTTTTCCCTATTTCACAGAGGAGGAAACCAGGGCCTGCTTAGAGATTCAATAACTTGCCCGAGGAAATGGTGCCAGTAAGTGCCTACATTGATTATTCAAACATATTCTTTCAATCAGTTATTCAGTAAGCATTTTTTTTTTTTTACTTTTTCTTCTCAATTTTTTTTTTAGAGATGGCATTTTGCTCTGCTTCCTAGGCTGGAATGCAGTGGCACAATGATAGCTCATAGTATCCTTGACTTCCTGGGCTCAAACGATCCTCCTGCCTCAGCTTCCTGATTAGCTGGGACTACAGGCATGTGCCACCAGGCCCACCTAATTTTTTTTTCTGGCGTTGGGGTCTTGCTATGCTACCCAGGCTGGTCTGGAACTCCCAGTCTCAAGCCTCGGCATCCCAAATTGCTAGGATTGCAGGTGTGAGCCACTGTGCCTGATCAAGCATATTTTTCAATCTTTAAGTACTATTTGGCTGCCTGCAGCCATGGAGATGAGATATAATTCTTCTCTCCCTCACTGCTTATGTTCTCAAGGGGGCAAATGGACATGTCAACAAATCACCATAGTGAGGTGTTGTAGGCTAGATGTTGTTTGGAGTACCATGGGTGGGCCACAAACACTAAATACACAGTTCTTCATGGGACCTCTTAAAAAGTCCCTTGACTCACCTCCTCTGGATCATCTGGCTTCACTGTGGCATCTGGAGATTATTAGATCATTATAAAGTGCTTGCATTTCTTGGTATATTTGGCTCACTGCAACCTCCGCCGCCTGGGTTCAAATGATTCTCCTGTCTCCAGAGTGAAACAGGTTGGGGTCACTTGGTGGTTTCATGTATAGGAATCATAATTTTTTCTTTGCTTTTCCATTTCAACAGAGGATGATTTTAAAATATACTTGATTTGAAGAATAAGGATGAAAAATAAAATGTGGGCCCCTGCGGTAAAAATGGAAAATAGATGAAACTCAAAGTATTTTCAAGGTGTCTTTTTCTCTCTGTTTCTATTTGGCAGGTTTTAAAAGCAGAATTAAAGTGTAAAGTAGAGGGAAATTTCTCTGATGCAGCATTTACATAAGAAACACATTCAGAAAAAGAGGCTGTGATTCTGAACGTGTCCTTATTATACTGCACTAAAAATCTCCCTTGGGATGAGGGAGGTTTAAATTAGTTGCAGAGAGAAGGAAATAAAATCCTCTTTTTCAAAATGCAAATCTCTCCCAAACGAAAAGTTCTACCTTAGGAAATGGTCACACTGTGTTCATGAGCAGACAAAGCCCTCATTGTTTAAGGACCCCACCTTCTCAAGCCTTCAGCACAATTCACCGGCTTCTCCTACATCTGCTCCACAAGTTCCAACATAGAACTTGGTGCCACATCATAGACCTCAGTACAATTCACAAGGAAGTTCTTGTTTTTAGTTGTCATACATTTTGCTGTGGTAATGTATCCACAGGCCACTTAGTTGACTTGAGAAATCAAAGTTAATGGGAATAGCACAGAATGGCATGCACCTCCACAAGCCCATATTATGTATGTGTGTATTTGCGTATGTTTTCTCTAATGTCTATCAATATGTGCATGCTAAACTGCATAGAATTTCACAGACAAGTATAATGCCATTAACATCATGTGCTAGTTAGCTATTGCTACATAGCAAACAACCTCAAACTTAGTGGCTTAAACAGCAACCTTTTTTTATTTTATTTATTTATTTATTTATTTTTGAGATGGAATCTTGCTCTGTTGTCAGGCTGGAGTGCAGCAGCGCCATCCCAGCTCACTGCAACCTCTGCCTCCTGGATTCAAGTGATTCTCCTGTCTCAGCCCCCCAAGTAGCTGGGATTACAGGCGTGCACCACCATGTCCAGCTAATTTTTGTATTCTTAGTGGAGACAGGGTTTCGCCATGTTGGCCAGGATGGTCTTGATCTCTTGGCCTCATGATCCGCCCACCCTGACCTCCCAAAGTGCTGGGATTACAGGCGTGAGCCACTGTGCCCGTCCAAACACAACCATTTTATTATGTATCATGATTTTCTAGATCAGGAATTAGGGCAGGGATGGGCTGGGTGATTCTCCTGCTCCAGAGTGACACAGGTTGGGGTCACTTGGTGGTATTCAGCTAGTGGTGAGGCAGGTCTGGAGGACCCAAAACTATTTGACTCACACATCTGGCACACTGGCTGGGATGGCTGTAAGGCTGGAGTCCATGGGTCCCTCTCTCCATGTAGACTCAAGGCTTCTCCACAGAGTCTCTCACATACCAATTTACTGTGCCCACAGCTGGCACACTGTCACTTCTTCTGCAGTTATTATTGGTCAAAGCAAGTCCCAGTGTAGTCCAGAATCATGGGGAGGGGAAATAAACCCCACATCTCTAGGGGACACTGATCAAATACTTTGTGACCATCTCTAATCCACAACACCCAGTATCAATAAAGTTTATGTTTAGATTTATTTTTCTACGGATAAGAATGGGCTGGAGAGAGTAGAAGAATCTGAGATCTGGAAGAGGCCTTGAAGATCATCCAGTTCACATTCTAATTTTACAGAAAAGGTAATTGGAGGCCTAGAGAGATCTAGTAACGTGGATCACAAAGCCACCAATTGCAAAGGCAGATCTCAAACTCAAGTGTTCTGATCCCAGATTCAATAAATACTTACTTACTAAGTGCCTACATAGGTTCACAGCCCAGCACTTACACCAGAACAAGAAATGCAAAGTTGAGTATAATGTGGTTCTTGGTGTCCAAGAGTTTATAATCAAGTAGCAGGGAAGAGTCAAGAAATAACCTTAATGAATTGCATGTAACGTGCCATGGAATTCTATGGACAGATAAGTTTAATGGCTAGGGAGTTTAGCAAGGGATTTCTGGAAGACCTGGAGTTTGATATTGGCCTTTAAGGATGGGTGAAACTTTTGACTGATAACACTATAGCAGGGAGACATTTCAGCCACAGCACATCATGACGGGAGGCAGAGTGACTGGCTAGCCAGGGAAATGTGTATTGGCAACCTGGGATGTGTGTAGGGTGGCAGAGAGCAAGAAACCTGGGCCCCAATGTCAGGGAGAGGAGCCAGGACTTTGTTCTGTACTATTTGTTCTCTCAGACTTGCAGCCCCAGAGCCCCAGGGTGCACATTGTTCAGATACCTGTTCACATTCTACAACCAGCCTGTGGCGATTTACTGAGATGCTTTAGAGTTAAATCAACTTCATGAGTGGGATTGGCTTTCTGCTGTAACCCAGCTGTCCTCAAGGCTGACTACACATAACAATCTCCATGGATGCCTTTAGAGTCTCTGAGGTGGGACCTATGTCCTGTTTTTGTTTGTTTCTAACTTCCAGGTGATTTTAATGTGATGGAATAGTTGGTCTCAAAATTCTAGTGCACATCAGAATCATTCATAGGGCTTATCAAAATACAGATCACTGGGTCTCACTCCCACAGTTTCTGGTTTAGAAATTCTATGGAAGGTCCCAAGAATTCACATTTCTAACAAGTTCTCTGGTGATGCCTGTGCTGCTAGTCTTTGGACCACACTTTGAGAACCAATGCTTGCACTACTGACCTAATCAGTTACATATCTAAATCTACCTCTTTGGCAATTCCATCATTGCAAAGAGAAATGAGGTTGCAGACCATATAGTACTAACCCCTGTTACTCAAAGGGAGGTCCCTGGACCAGCATCATTGGCATCAACTTGTTAGACCCACAGAATCCCAGGCTGCCCCTTAGACCTACTTCATGAGCGTCTGCTTTTAAAAATGATTGCCCAGGCAATTTGAGGGCACAGTTCAGTTTGAGAAGCACTGCTCTTGAGTGTGTTTAGTTCTTTCTGGATACATCCTGAGTCTTGATACTATCCCCACATTCTCCAGATGAGCAGAGGTCCCCAGGCATAGCAGCAGCTCTAATGATTTAGCTGAGACACTCACTGAGAGGTCTGTAATACATACACTCATTCACACTGCCCTGTTCAAAACTAAATGCCCCCAATTGGTTCTTAGTGTCTTGACTGAGGGGATTTTTCCTCCTCTCTTCAATATGGAGAATTAATGACTCACTCAGTTAAGCTTTATCTACTGACTTGGAATTTGCCTGCTTTTCATGTGGCTTGTTCCAAGCTAGCTACACCTTGCATCAGTTATATCATTGATGGTTCACCATGGTAATATCATAAAAGTCTTTCTAATCGTTTCCAACATGCAAGACCCTTGCCTTAGCTCCTTAGCCAATTAGTTAAATTTAATCCCTTTGGTGGACGGAGTGCAGGAGAGGTCAGGCTGCTGCTACTATCTCATTTCCAGTTGGCTCCCCCGTCTCCTTTTGCCAATCTCATGATCTATTGGATTGTTCCAAAACCTGAAGTGCAATCTTTCACAGAAGAGAAAAAAATCACCTGAAAAGGTCACTTCAGTTCTCTTAGCAGTGCAGGCATATATTAGCTAGCATGCAGGCAAGGTTCCAAGCAGGACAATTCCTCATGGAAATTCTTGCCATTTTCACAGGATGCTGTATTTCTTTATTTTTGACAAAAGAACACCATTGTCTGGGGATGACAAAAGATTTGACTTCCATGAAAAAAGAAAGTTGCATCAATGCCAATAAGAGTGAAGTCTACTGATATAATCAATTTTTTTTGTCAAGGTACAGGTAGTTATACTGTGACTAGAAACAACCATCAAAATCATCCTACTCTGGCTGACCAGGTTGTTGTTTAATTGAGGGTACTATCTTGTGGCAGGAAGCAGAGAGTGAACTATGCCAGTTGAGTGGTTTGTGTGTGTGTGTGTGTTTTGTTTGTTTATTTTTTGGTGGGTGAATACATGTGTGACCAGCTTTGAGAAAAACAATGTTCAAAAATTAAAAATTAATAGTTGGGAACTTAATCAGGAAGGGATTATGTGTATTTCAAAAAGAATTTGCCACAGTTTAAATACTGAAGACCCAGGACTTAGAGAATCTGAGAGGAGATGGAGATGCTTTGAGGGAAGCTGCTTGTTAGCCAGGGGTCTCAGAAAGACAGCACCTACAGGGAGATAATATAGTCCAGAGTCTGTTTCTTGGCTTTGTAGATCCAGAAGCTTAGTCAGGAAATAACAGAGTTGATGGGACTCTGTGGGGACTGACTATCACTAATCTAACTCGTAAGAGCCCAAAGTATAATAACGTAGTTGCCTTTTTGTTGGTTTAGTATGGAAACTCTCTTTCCATTAATTATTTAGCAAATTTTATTACATGCCTACTATGGGTTCAAATTCCCTGCCTCATACATTCCCTGTATATACATGCTACATACATTCTAGAGGGGAAGAGATATTAAGTAAATAAGTATTTGATATATCAGATAATAATATGGCCTGCCAGAAAATTAAGGTAGACTAAGGGGAAGAGAAAGGGTTGAGGTGGAAGTGAGGGTAGGGGGTTCTTCCTATTTCATCTAGGAATGCCAGGTAAGGTCTTTCTGATAAGGAGACATCTGAGCAGAAACCCGAAGGAGCTAGATGCAAAGATATGTGCAGGAGGGGTAGTCCCATCAGAGTACCAGCAAGTGAAGAGGCAACTATGTGCTTGATGTGTTCAGGGAACTGCAAGAAGGTCAGCGTGGCTACAGAGAAGAGAGGCAGAGGGAATAAAGTCAGAGTGGTAGCCCCGCAAATCCCTTGCAGGCCTTTGTAAGGATTTTGGCTTTGCTCTGAGTGAGATTTTGAGCTGCCGAGTGACATAATCTGATCTACATTTTAATGGACTCACTCTGGCTGGCTGTGTTGAAAATAGGTAATGGGGGTCAAGGGAAGAAGTAGGGAGACCAGGTAAGATGATTTTGTAATAATGGAGGCAGGAAATGAAGTTGGTTTGGACCAGAGGCAGTGGTGGAAGAAGCTGTGAGAAGGGGTCAGATTCTGGATACATTTTGAAAGTAGACCCAACAGGTTTTGCTGATGTTTTTGGTGTGGTAAGTGAGAAAGAAGAGGACAGTTAAGGATGACTCTAAGCTTTTTGGCCTGAGGAACTAGAATGGAGTCTCTATTTGCTGAGAGTAGGAAGAGAAACTTGGCATGTGTGTGTGCTCTGTGGCTAGGAAAGAATCAAGAGATCAGTTTCGAAAATGTCAAGGCTGGCATGCCCATTATATACCTGAAGATGGCAGTTAGTGCTATAGGATACATGTGTCTGAAATTCAGTGGAGAGGCTGGAGATGTCAATTTTGGAGTCACAGCATGCAGGTGTCATTTCAAGTCTGGACACTGGATGAAACTACCTCAACAGAGAATAGGTGTCAATGACATGAAGAAAACTCATTGAAGAAGATTGAGATAGAGCAGCCATGGAGGAGGGAGGAGAACCTAGAGACCAACAGAGAAGTGACAAGCTGGGTCAGATGCTGCTAACAGTAGAGTAAGATGAGAACTGAGACTTAACTACTGGATTTAGAAACCAGGAAGTTATCACTAAAGAAAACGAAATAAAAGTATGACTAGACTGGACTCCAGAGACAATGAAAGGAAAGGAGATGAAGAGAGTGAGTATATACAGATCTCAAGTATTTCTTTATAAAACAGAGAATTGAGATCAGAGTTAACCAGGGTTTGGGGTCAAGGGAAGTTTTGGGGTTTTCATTTGTTTTGTTTTAGGATGGAAAATATCAGAGCATGTTTGCTGATGGAAATGGCTTGTGGAGCAGAAGAGTTTGTTGGAGGCATGTCCTTGGACAGGTGAGAGGAGATAAGGTCCAAAGACAGATAGAAGAATTGGCCTTGAATAGGAGCATGGCAGTTCATTCATAGTAGCAGAAAGGACAGCGTGGTGGCTCACACTTGTAATCCCAGCTCTCTGGAGCTCAAGACCAGCCTGGGCAACATGGTGAAACCTCCTCTCTACACGTACAAAAAAATTAGCTGGGCATGGTGGTGAGCCTGTAGTCCCAGCTACTCGAGAGGTAGAGGTGGAAGGATTGCTTGAGCCCGGAAGGTCAAGGCTGCAGTGAGCTGTGATCATGCCACTGCACTCCAGCCTGGGCAACAGGGTGAGACTGTCTCAAAAAAAAAAAAAAAAAGTAGCAGAAAGGAAGTCAGTGTACAAGTACTTGGCAGATGTGATGGTGGGAGCATGTTTTCTTCTGATTGTTTTTCTTTGTTCTCAATGAAATCAGCAACAAAATTATCAGTTGAGATTGAGAAATGTGTGAAGGAAGGTGTCAGAAGTTTGAGGGAAAAGATTATGCAAATGACCGTTGTCTTGGATGGTAGGGAGAGTCAATGATCTAGAGCAGTGGCTCCCAAAGTGTGATCCCAGAACCTACAGCATCAGCATCAGCATCACCTGAGAACTTGTCAGGATTGCAGATTCTCAGGCCCCACTCTAGACCTACTGAATCAGAAGGTCTGTGGCCAAGCCCAGAAATCTGGGCTTTTACAAGTTCTCTAGGTGACTCTGATGCACCCTTAAGTTTGAGAATCACTAGTCTAGGAAAATATAGTATGATCGCAATGCAGCATTAAGAGAATTCTTGAGGTTGGTGGTCATGAATTTATAGTGCAACCAGTCAATGTACTTTATCCAAGCCAATGCTGATCATTCATCCCTGCTTCCAGCAATTAGATTAAGAATGGACATACAACCCTATTCTAGCTAACATGGCAGGAGAAAAAGTCTGCAGGCAACGCTTCCAGTGAGGATTTCTTTCATCTTAAAAATCAGCCCAAAGAAGACACGGTCCCTTTTTGCTGCTGAGTTTTGTGGTATGAGGATGTGGTACCTGGAACCGTGGCCGCCGAGGAAGTAAGCCTGAGGACAGAACTGAGCGGCGAGGAGGGTAGCGTGGGAAGATGGAAAGAACAGGGATCTCTGGGGACATTGTAGAGCCACTGGACTTACTCAGAGCTTCTTAGCCTCTGGAAGTTATGCGAAGTAGCATGTTCACACGCAGTCTCACCATCCTTAGCTGTAAAATAGTGGTGATAATAGCCACCTCCCACAACTGTTACAAAGACTAGGGGAAAACCCTGTCTTTGAAAATAGTTTATAACATTGTGAAGCATGATACACATGTAAATTGCAAATGTAATTTCCAATAGGGCATTGGTATTTTCATTCAAATCATACACATTTCATTTATATACCACATTCCAGAAAGTGAGGTATCTTGGTGGTGGAGGTGATAACGCATGTGGAGCTGCCTTAGGGCTTAGGGTTCTCTAGGACCATGCAGACTGTCCTGTGTTAATCCAACAGGACACCAGCCCAGCCTGGGACTTCACAGACTGAGGCGCTGGTGTAGTAAACACAAACAAGTGTCACTCACTGGCTCAGCATGCCGGGGGCCATCTGCAGCCCACCTCAGCAAAATAGAACCTGAAAGCAGGTGAAAATAATAAATTACACAACCAATAGCACTGCCACCCCTTGATGCATCGACATCTTTTACTTCTTTCTAAGTTTCTCAGTCCCTTTCAACTCTCTCCCTAAGATGACAAAGTTCATTCTGCCAGCATGGCCCTTCCATAGCAGGCAACACTACCTTTGCCACAGCAATCTTCCCTCCTTGGCGAGGTGTGGGTGCACCCCTCACCCTCCATATTGAGGCCCCAGATGCCCTGCCCAGAGTTTGTTTCCCCAGCAGGTCCCTCCATGTGACCTATTTCTCTCCTTGCCAATTAGTGCCTTTGGAGACTTTGCCTGGACCATCTCATGTTCCTGCCCATTCAGCAGCAAAAGGAGTTCATCTTATTCCCTTAGTTATGGTTACGGCTCACATTCAAAACCCCGGTTAAAAATCCATTATCTTTGAACCCAGCTCACAGATTCCATTATGCAAACATTGTCTGTGCATTGGGCTTTGAGGAAAGTGGTGCCCTTTGATCTGTATAATCTTCAAGTTTAGCCTGGTCAGGTCACCCTTGGCAGAAGGATCCTCTAGGTCCGCAACAAACAGGTCCACACTTAGGTGTTGGCATGTTGAATGGTATTTTGTCATTTCACTGCTTTACTGATAACACTTCGTGCTTGGTGCTGAACATCTTTGGCTCTGCCTTGACTCCTGTGAGAAGTCTCCCCAAAGGAGGCATCAGAAGACTTGGTGAGCCTACCCAAGGCAGGAGACATTATAAATCCATGTGAGGCCAGGAGAGACCAGATTGCATGCTGAACAGGCAATAAAACGGGAACAGTGAAACAATAAAACAATCCTCCAAGGGAACAGGGCACACAGCCGTACCCAGCAGAAAGGTGACCCATGGACTGTTGGAAATCTGCCTGAGGGACTTCAGCCTACCATGAGTGTGTCTCCCCACATCTGTTTGCAAAGCACCAGTCAGAACAGGTTGGCACAGGATGTCACCTGGATATGAGAGCCACCCCATATTCTGGGCACCTGCAGGGACCACTGGCTACGCTTCAAGGGACCCGCTTGCTCTTTTACAGAATTGAATTGTGCCCTCTGTGGAACCATGATTGGCTAGGATCCCTTGCAGTTTACCTCAAACTGGGATCTCTACACAAACTTGGTGAAGGGTATCCAAGAGGGGGCCTGGCCTCTCTAGGAACACCCTGGATAGGTGTTTGCACTCTGTGCTCTCTTTTTGTTTGAGACAAGATCTCACTCTGTTGCTCAGGTTGGAGTGCAGCGGTGCAACCATAGCTCACTGCAGTCTTGAATTCCCGGACTCAAGCAATCCTCCTGTCTTGGCCTCCCAAAGTGCTCAGATTACCAGCATGAGCCACTGCACCCGGCCTCTGTGCTCCTCTACTAGACCCTGAGCCACATGAGGATGAAGGCCATGCTTTATTTATCAGTATACCCAGTCACCAGGGGTGACCCAGAGCCTGACACGAGTCTATTCTCAGTGAAAATTTGCTGAATTGAAGGCCTAGACTATGAGTGGACAGACATTTTCTGTAAACAGCTCAAGAGTAAATACTTCAGACTTTCTGGGCCAGATGGTTTCTGTCACAGTCCTATTTTAACTGTAAAAGCAGCCATAGATAACATGTAAACAAAGGAGTGGGGCTATGTTCTGATAAAACTTTTAAAATAGACATTGACATTTGAATTTCATGTAATTTTCACATGTCACGAAAGATTCTTCTTTTGATTTTTTAACCATTTAAAAAAGTGAAAACCATTCTTAGCTTAAGAGCTATGCAAAAACAAGCAATTTGGTCCATGGGGTGTAACTTATTAACCCCGGGTCCAAAGCATCAAAAAGGTGCACTTTCTGTTTCCAGTGGGTGATCAACATAGGCCTTCCATGCACACTTTTTGATCACTTAACAGCCATTGGGGTGTGCAGTGACCCTGAGTGCGTACACACATACACACACACACACAATTATCCAACACATGGCCATTGTCCTGGACACCAGGGTGTGAGACGGGCAGACTCCAGGTTGCCATGGTAATTGGGAATATGACTGCTTCTAGGTAAGAGAGCAGAAACTGTAGATTGTCAGCAACTTGAGGCTGATTTATCTTTCTACCTCCTCCCCCAACCATCACTCCAGTGCATATTAGACAAGGGTGGGAAACCATAAATTAGTAAAGCTGGCAGAGAGATGTGTAGCAAGGAGAGGTAAGTGACAAGAAAAGGATTTCTAATGTTGGCAATGCTCCCTCTGAACTTTTACATTTTTTAGTGTATTTTAATTTGTCAGGCTCTTTCATACACTTTACCTCATATATTCTTCACAATCCTATAAGGTATAATTCACCTCTGAGGAAACTATAGTCGAGAGAGTTTTGGACATTGGCTTACTTAAGGCATGGTCTTTAAGTAGCAGAGCCAAGACTGAGATCCAGGTATTTTTATCCAAAGTGTCTGTCCATGTATTCAGTACACAAGTTTTGAACGTACTGAATATCATGCACCATGAAATAATATGAATAAAATGTAATTTATGTCCTCCGGGTGTCACCATCTAGTGCCATGGTTCCCACGCCTGTCTTATTGTTGGCTCCCTGCCAGAGATCTCTTTAATGCAGATTCTCAGGCCTAGATGTGATGGACTGCATCTGGATCTGGATCTCTGGTTGGGGCAAACACGTTATGGGGCAAACGCTATAGGCCAAGCACCCTTCCTCACCTCTATCTGCTCTAACCTGGTGTGTCAGTTGGGGAAAGGCTGACTCCAGACCACGGAAGAAGTTCCTGCAGTCCTGACCTGTAGGGGGGCAATTCTAGAATAGGATTTAGAGTTTGGGCCCGTCAGGGAACCCCAGGTAGTCTCTAGATCCACTTTCAAACATCTGAATCTCTCGTTCCAGAAGCAGAATTCCTGCTGCAAATTTCTCACACTGAGTTTGAATTTGGTATGGTGGCATAGGAAAGTGAGAAAAGCTTGAGATTCCAAGGAAGAAGCCCCAGGTTACGTAATAATGAGCACATTACCTAACCTCTTTGAACTTCCATGTCCTTGTCTGAGGCAGACAATAGTAGCCATGTTTCCCCCTACCCCCCACTGCAAAGGAAGCAGCACAGGAACCTGTGCAGTGCTGTCACACCAGGGAGTCCTGCCACCCTCCCCATGTAGGTCTGCTTTGGGGTTGGGCAGTCATGGAGTGGCCTGCAGTGTTCTAGGTCGGGTAGACCAAGGTGTTGCCTGTGGATGCTGGATTACTTTCTCAGAAAAACCAGCCTGTCCCAAAGCAAGTGCCCCAACATCTTGTAAGATGAAGATGAGCCTGCATTCTCTTCTGCAGTCAGTGTTGAAAGTGAACTCACTCTGCAGAGGAACACAACGTGAAATTCACATTTGATCATTTAAACTGTCCTAGAGCTCAGTTTCCCAATGTATTTTGTTGGCAAGTGATATCTGGGGGACAGTTTTAAGCTTGCAATCTGTCCTTATTTATGTTTTCTTTGCTGTCCTCCCTTCAGAGTTTTGGTTTGGGTGACCCTCAGGTAAGTTCCCTGGAGTGTGATCTAAAGTTGCCACCTCTTCTCCTCGCCCAGGAGGGCAGAGGCCCTGTCCACCACCTCTTGTGGGCTCCCTGTTTCCTCCTGAGCCCCACGCACTCCTCTGCGAGAGCGCACCCATCTCAGGGGTCACTTGGCTTTTTCTCTCTGGATAGGGGCTTGTCTCATTTCCATGGTTTCTTAACAGTTAGACGTGCTTTATATTTAATACTTGGATTTTAATTCCTTCAAATAGGCTTTGGAATTATTTAGTTTGCTGCTGATGAATCTTTCTTCTGGTCTAAAAGTATGAAATCCCTCCCTGTTTTGGGATTTACAGCCTGCCTGTTTTAGGTTCACAAAGCTTTTCCATTAAAGGTTTTTCTTCTCTGCCAATATTTATTGCTGGAGTCACTGTTTGCCCAGAAGCTACTGTCTGCTGCATCTTCTGGGAAATGAAATTTATGTCTCCTGGCACTGATGGGGGTGACATCACCAAGTGGCATAAGCCCTGGGTCCAAGTCTCCCAGTGGATGGCATGGGAGAGGGAGGGAACGGACTGGGTTACATAAAACAGACACCATCTACCTCTTCCTTTCCTGCCCCTCCCTGCACCATCCCACCCACCACTCATACTGATAGTATCATTACATATTAATAGGATCTGTTAAAACTGACCCCCATCCTTAAAATTAGTACTAAGGGACTGGGGTCAGTAGTGGAGAGGAGGGTAGGACCGAAGTGTCTGTTCGAAGGGCAACAGCTGTGCCTTCCCTTTGTGGCAAGTCACCCTCATATGAGCCACGTGACACGTTTTCATAGCCTGTTGACAGCTGAGCTAACTAAGGCACAGTGATTCAGAATTTTGCTAGTTCATAGCAGAACCAAGTTGGAACCTAGCTCTTCAAACTCAGGTCTCTGCCGTGGCATGTGTCCTGAAAAGGTGTGATTGCAGCTCTCAGTCTCAGCCCCTCTCCCACCTGCCTCACATGAAAGTCACCCCCAGGCTCCAACACAAGCTGGCCCACAATAATGAGGCAGAAAATGCCTATGCAGCAGTTTGCTGGGTACATATGGCCTCTACCCACTCTCCTCTCTTTCCCTATTTTGTTAGCTTTCTCTTGGTTCTATTTTTTCCAAGGAGTCTTGGGGCCATCTCTACATCCTCACCTCTCATTTGCTTCTCAATCTAATGCACTCTCCTCTGCTTTTGCTCTCCACACCCCACCTGAACTGACGAACAATCTCCAACTGCCCAGCTCAATGGATAGCCTGGGGTCTAGGGCCAACGTAATGAGTGTGGTATCCACACAGTCGCACAGGGCCCTGGACTCAGAAGGGCCCCACATTTGGTTTAATGTTCCATCATTGTTGTCTTGAAATTCTTAGTAATTTTTGAACCAGAGATTTTGCATTCTCATTTTGCACAGGACCTCACAAATTACACAGTTGATCTTATTTGAGTCTTTAAAAAATGTAACTTCTGTAACAGAAACCCAAGTTTTTTCAGTCAACCTTAGGGACCCCTTAATCTCAGGGAGAGACCCTTCCTTAGTCTCAGAGGATGAGCCTACGTGATTAAAACAGTGATGGAATCTCAAGACTTCTGATCAGAAATTGATCTAGAGATGATGATATGATCTAGATCTCATAGAAGAAAGGAAAATAAAAGCTTATTCTGGGTAAACCTTTGCATATCTGTAGCAAATGGACTTGCTTAGTTGGCCTACTCCTTACCCTTTTGCTTCTTCCCACTTTTCTTACTGTGGATGTGGGCACAATATCTGGAGGTGCAGCAGCCATTTCATGACGCGAGGAAGAATCCAACACATTACAAATGGAAAAGAGAAAGCTAGGAGAAGCTGGATCTCTCATGGCACATCAACAACCATCAAAAGCCCTTAAAGTCATTGTTGTGGATTTTTCTTTTTCATTGCAGCTAAAGGTTTTGTAACTTCAATGACTTCTTGGCAGCATTTACTACAGTGTTGTCCATTCCCTCCTCTTGAAACAGTCTTTCCTTGACACTCATGATACCATCTCAGCTGGGTTTTCTCATCATTTCTTCTCCTATTCCTCCTCCTCAGCTCAGTCTTTGATGGTGCTATCCTGAAAGATTTCGTGATTTATTCTTTTATTCCTCCCTGGGCATCTATTGGGTACCCCTGTGTGTTGGGCTTCACACTAAGTGCAGCAGCTGGAGCCTTGAAGACAGACTCTCCCATGGAGCTTGCACTGTGTCTCCAGTTCACGGCCCCAACCACGGCCCACTCTCCTCCTAAGCAATATCCTTTACTTCCGCAGCTTTAACCACATGTAGGGGTTTCATTCCTGGGCAGCGCTTCACATTGATATACCTTATTCATCAACTGTCAACAAATCCTCCTGGAAAGAAAAGAAAGAAGAGACCGAACTGTCCTTGATAAGTCAGTCATGAAGTCATCTTTACTCCATATTTCCAGCCAATATAGAGAGGACATAAAAGGCCTGGCCACCTTTTATCACTCCTAAGCTCCAATTTTATTTTTCTACACTACTCAGCCATATTAGGGGATTACACACTAGTAAAGTCCCCTAAGGGAATCCTGCCATATGTGGGAATTTTCTTTTATTTTCCATAAAAGGTAGTGAAAGATCCCATCGAATTTAATAGTTATGGTACTGTCGGTGCTGCCAGCCCCTTACTCACATGCAAACCACGGCAGAAAACAATAAGACAGGCACCAGGAAGAGAATATGTGTCAAATTCCCCCAGAGCTCTAGCGAAAGAAGACTGCTACTATTGTTAATAGCATTTGTTTTTTAAAAATGTGCTTCATTTGGGGCTAGTTTAAAATGAAAGAGTTTAAAATAAAATGGCAACCCACTGATTTATGAGAATTTCACATAAGGGTATAACGCAAATGACAGAAAGCAATTTATCCACAAAAATGATTATAATTTACTTATGATAACAAAACACTGAGAAGCAACTTTACTTATTATTATCCACGTAATTCACTACATTCTTACATTAAAGGAGAAAGACTATATGATCTTCCTGATTAATGCTTAAAAATCATGTGTTAAATGTCAAAGACTATTCCTAACAAAAGTTTTTAGTAAACCAGGGATAAAAGGAAAGTTCTTAATTTGTTGATGATATTAACAAATGTTAACAAGAAACCCACAACAAACATTACACTAAACAAAGAAATGTAAGAAGCCTTTTCATCAGAGTTTGGAAAAACACTCTACAGAGTGTTTTTTCAACTCTACAGTACT
This sequence comes from Trachypithecus francoisi, assembly GCF_009764315.1. Taxonomy (NCBI): domain Eukaryota; kingdom Metazoa; phylum Chordata; class Mammalia; order Primates; family Cercopithecidae; genus Trachypithecus; species Trachypithecus francoisi. The sequence continues at coordinate 105,745,533 of NW_022681470.1, read as the reverse complement.
TCAGAGTTGGGACTATGGTTACAAGAGTGAGGAACTTACCTGAGGTACAAAATTTGAGAAAGTGCCCATAAACTCAATAAATAAATAACATTTTAACGCAATATTTTAAAAAATCCAAATTAATGCAAAAAATCCCCGGAAGAACAAAATATACAAATATTAAAGACAGGATCAGTAAAACTGATTTCTCCTTTTGCTTCCAGCTCTGATGCGGCTCTAATAATCATTAAAATCTTTTTCGTCTTCACTGTAGAGCCTTCGGTGCCTCCCTAAGTTTTGTGCCCAAGCCAGTGCCTCTCTCGCCTCATCTCAATTCTAGTCCTGGGGTATTTTTCAAGTTTTGGCTGATGTAACATGACAAAAATATGTGACAGCAGGCAAAAATATTGTAGAAGAGGCAAATCTATTATTACTTGTAAGTAAGCTTGCAGTGAGTCAAATCCTGACTTCAGCCATCACTGTGTAATCTTTGGCGTATCGCTTAAACTCTCAACTGCAAACGGGGATAATAATAGTGACTACCTCATAAAGTGATGGCTGGAATTAAATGAGTTAATGTATGTACAGTGCTTAGAAGCCTGTCAGAGAGTAAGCACACTGTGGTTTTATCTATTACATTTATCTACCTAAAATATCCAAAAAAAAAATTGAAAAAGTATTAGAACCATTTCAGAAAACATAAAAATTAACAGCCTTTCTACACATGCACAGTGTCAAATTAATAAATATAATGTAGAAAAAGATGCCTACACATAGCAACTAGGATTATTAACAACTGGGGAATACCTTTATCAAGATATGTGCAAGATCTATGTGAAGAAGCTATCGTCTTCCATGGAAGATCATGAAGAAGACCTGAGTAAAAAGAGTGACATGGCAGATTTTTGCATAGAAGCTCTCAATATTGTAAAGAGACAGTGGTTTCCCCTAAGTTAGTCTGTATTTAGTATAACCCCCATCAAAATTACAACAGCAGTTTCCAACCAATTTTGGAATCAATCAATTTTGGTTGATTCTAAAATTCATCTATTGTGTGCAACTAATCTCGTGCAAAGATTGTGTCAAGAAAATCTTGTGCTATGAGATCTTAAATATACTACAAATTTATGGTAATTAAAACAGTGTGGTGCTGGCACAGTAACAGGATAACTAAAAAGAAGGCGCAGAAACGTTTATGTATGGAAATTATCATTTAGCCGTGGGAATTAGTATATGCTAGAAGTATCATTTCAAGTCACTGGGAAAGGATGAACAAGTCAGTATGTGGCACTGGGACAATTTGCTCTCCTTTCACAAGAAGAGTAAGTGAGATCCCCAGCTCACACCATACCCTGAAATAAATCTCCAACCAATCAAAGTTTAAATGTAAAATAAAAACAAGACATGAAAGTACTAGAACATACAAGAGAATTTAGTTTTCATTAATGTATGGAACAGTGGCATGTGGAAAACATTAACTAAATACATGTTGAGCAAATACATTAACAAATCTAAATGTAAGAAGGGCCTTTCTCTGCAAAACACCAAATCCTAAAGCCATAAAGTAAAAGATAGACTATGTAATCTTAATGACTTAGAATGAAAGAAATCCACAAATAAAGCTAATTTTCAACCAACAGCCTGGGAGAGAAAACACTTTTATATTACCTAATATTCAAAAAAACTTATATACAGTCTTACTGAAAGCACTCCTATAAAGTACTAAGAAAAAGAAAACAATCTAGAGGAAAATCGGCTACTCAGAAAAGAAGAAATGTAAGTGTTCAATAAATGTGTGAAAATATCTTCAATTTTTACTTCAGTAATCAGAGAAGCGCAAATGAAAAGAAAATATCATTATCAACCTAAGATTGTTAATATTCATTGTAATCGCAGGCAAAGGAAAATGGTCTTCTACCGGAGTGTTCTGTGTATTGTTTTGTTTTGTTTTGTTTGTATTTATTTGTCTATTTATTTTGAGCTGGATTCTCGCTCTGTTGCCCATGCTGGAGTGCAGTGGCACGATCTCAGCTCACTGCAACCTCTGCCTCCCGCGTTCAAGCGATTCTCCCACCTCAGCCTCCTGAGCAGCTGGGATTACAGTCGTGCGCCACCATGCCGAGGTAATTTTTGTATTTTTAGTAGAGACGTGGTTTCCCCATGTTGGCCAGGCTGGTCTGGAACTCCTGACCTCAGGTGATCTGCCCCGCTCAGCCTGCCAAAGTGCTGAATTACAGGCATGAGCCACCGTGCCTGGCCTATTTTTTTATTTTCTGAAATATTTTATTTTTAATTTTTGTGGGTACATAGTAGGCATATATATCCATGGGGTACATGAGATACTTTAATACAGGCATGCAATGCATACTAATCACATCAGGGTAAATGAGGTATCCATCACCTCAAGCATTTATCCTTTGTGATATAAACATTCCAATTATACTCTTTCAGTTATTTTAAAATATGCAGTTAAATTATTATTGACTAAAGTCACCATGTTGTGCTAGCAAACACTTGATCTTATTCATTCTTTCTATTTTTTTGCACCCATTAACCATCCCCACCTCCCCCTCCACCTTGCTCCACTACCCTTCCCAGCCTCTGGTAACTATCCTTCTATGCTCTATCTCCATGAGTTCAGTTGTTTTAATTTTTAGCTCCCACAGTTAAGTGAGAACGTGCAAAATTTGCCTTTCTGTGCCTGGCCTCTTTCACTTAATATAATGATATTCCTTGGTTGTCTTTGCTTTCACCTACCATTTCCCTCATCCTCTTAACCCTCAGCCCAACATCTGAGAAGGGCCTACAGTAGGAATTTATGTTTAATACACATTTAATAGGCACCTAACATGTATCAGCGCTAAAAGTACAGTGATGCACACACTCCCAGCCTTTGTGAAGCTTACAGCTGACTGATGGAGAACAACAATTAAACAAGCAATAACAACCGAGTGTGATAAGTGCCATCAAGTTCCATTAATGTTGTTGTAAATGACAGGATCTCATTCTTTTTATTGCTGAATAGTACTCCATTGTGTATTTGAACCACATTTTCTCTATCCACTCATCTACTGATGAACACTTAGATTGTTTCCCAGTCTTGGCTATTGTGAACAGTGCTGCAGCAAGCATGGAAGTGCAGGTATCTCTTTGGTATGTGGATTTCCTTTCATTGGGGGACATACCTAGTAGTGGGATTGCTGGATTGTATGGTAGCTCTATTTTTAGTTTCTGGAGGAACCTCCAAACTGTTCTCTATAGTGGTTGTACTAATTTGCATTTCCTTTCCCCCACATCCTTGCCAGCATTCGTGATTGCCTGTTTTTGGATAAAAGCCATTTTAGCTGGGGTGACCTGATATCTCATTATAGTTTTGATTTGCATTTCTCTGATGATCAGTGATGTGGAGCACCTTTTTCTATACCTATTTGCCATTTATATGTCTTCTTTTGAGAAATGTCTATTCAGATATATTGCCCATTTTTAATCAGATTATTAGATTTTTTCCTATAGAGTTGTTTGAGCTCCTCATATATTCTGATTATGAATCCCTTGTCAAATGGATAGTCTACAAATATTTTCTCCCATTCTGTGGATTGTCTCTTCACTTTGTTGATTGTTTCTTTTGCTGTGCAGAAGCTTTTTAACTTGATGTGATCTCATTTGTCCATTTTTGGTTTGGTTGTCTGCACTTGTGAGGTATTACTCAATAAATTTTTGCCTGCTCCAATGTCCCAGAGAGTTTCCCCAATGTTTTCTTTTAGTAGTTTCATAGTTTGAGATCTTAGGTTTAAGTCTTTAATCCAATTTGATTTGATTTTTGTATATGATAAGAGATAGGGGTCTAGTTTCATTCTTCTGCATACGTATATCCAGTTTTCTAGCACCGTTTATAGAAGAGACTCCTTTCCCCAATGTATGTTTTTGGCACCTTTGTCAAAAATGAGTTCACTGTAAATGTATGGATTTTTTTCTGAGTTCTGTGTTCTGTTCCAATGGTTTATATGTCTGTTTTTTTTTTTTTTTTGAGGCGGAGTCTCGCTCTGTCGCCCGGGCTGGAGTGCAGTGGCCGGATCTCAGCTCACTGCAAGCTCCGCCTTCCGGTTTACGCCATTCTCCTGCCTCAGCCTCCCGAGTAGCTGGACTATAGGCGCCCGCCACGTCGCCCGGCTAGTTTTTGTATTTTTTTAGTAGAGACGGGGTTTCACCGTGTTAGCCAGTATGTCTCGATCTGCTGACCTCGTGATCCGCCCGTCTCGGCCTCCCAAAGTGCTGGATTACAGGCTTGAGCCACCGCGCCCGCCTATATGTCTGTTTTTAAGCCAGTACCATGCTGTTTCATTACATAGTATGATTTGAAGTCAGGTAATGTGATTCTGCCAGTTTTATTCTTTCTGCTCAGGATAGTTTTGGCTATTCTGAGTCTTTGGGGGTTCCATATACATTTTAGGATTGTTTGGGTAGTAAGAATATTTTAACAATATTTATTCTTCCAATCCATGAACATGGAATATTTTTTCCATTGTTTTGTGTCCTCTTCAATTTCTCTCATAAATGCTTTATAATTTTCATTATAGAGATCTTTCATTTCTTAAGTTTCCTAGGCATTTATTCTATTTGTAGCTGTTGTAAATGGTGTTATTTTTAAATTTCTTTTTCAGATTGTTTGCTGTTGGCATATAGAAATGCTACTTTTTTTTTGATGATTTTGTATCCTGCAACTTTACTGAATTTATCAGTTCTAATAGTTTTTTAGTTTAGTCTTTAGGTTTTTCCAAATATAAGATCGTATCATCTGCAAACAAGGGTGATTTGATTTCTTCCTTTCTAATTTGAATGCCCTTTGTTTCTTTCTCTTATCTTATTGTTCTATCTAGGACATTCTCTACCACACTGTTGATGGGTGTTTAAATTGTTATGGCATTCAGGAAAAGGTATGGGGTGAGTCATTTGGCAGTACTGTACCTATCTAAATTCAAAAGTTCATAACCTTTGACTCTTGCAATTCCACCTACAGGAAGTTATCCTATAGAAATTTGACCTAATCAAAATGCGTGCACGCAGACACACAAGTGCATGCAAGGACGTTTACTTAAGTATTGCTTAATTTAATAAAAAACAGAAATAACTTAAATGATCTTCAATAGGAGAAAAATTTAATAAATGATGTTTCTCCTGATCTATTAAGTATGATTCAGTGATCAAAAAGAGTGAAGAAGATATTATGGTACTGACATGTAGAACTCTAAACAATACATTCAAAGTGAATAAAGAAAATTTCAGAACATTTAGTCTATTTTATTCCCTGTTGTGTTCTCAGTGCCCAGAGCAGTCCTGGGCACATGGGATGGCTCAAAAGTATTTGTTGAGTGGATATGTATAGTACAACCCCATTTATATGAATGGAATCATAGCAACTATAAAATCTTTCTCTCACATAAATACACTCATTTTAAACCCAGGTTTTAGGGTAGTGTATGAAAAATAACAGCTCTGGGTTCAAATCCTAGTTGTCACTTACCAATTGATAGCTCTGAGCAAGTAACTTATCTTCTTTAAGACTCGTGTTCCTCATTGGTAACCAAGGCTAATAATAATACTTCATGCCTTATAAAGATACTGAGAAGATTCAAAGACAACTGTGTTCATTACTCAAGAACACCTGCATCACCCAAAGTATACCTGATATTTTGCAGTTGCTCAGTGAGTGGTTGTTATTTATATTCTCAATCTCACTATATTTTCTCTGTACCACATGGGCTGCCTAAGAATCTTTTGGTATGAAGTTAGAGATAATACATTCAGAGTTTTCTGAGATGTAAATGAACTTCACTGTGGCCCTCTTAGGGAGCTTTTGCAGGACAACCACCCATCAATAGAGCCATGGTTATCTTTGCCTTCACCTGCCATTTCCCTCATCCTCTTATCCCTCAGCCCAACATCTGAGAAGGGCCTGTAGTAGGAGTTTATGTTTAATACACATTTAATAGGCATCTGTCATGTATCAGCACTAAAAGTACAGCGATGTGCACACTCCCAGCCTTTGTGGTGCTTATAACTAGCTGTTGGAGAACAACAATTAAACAAGCAATAACAATAAAGGGTGGTAAGTGCCACGACTGGGTGGGGCATGAGGAGTTAGGAAAGCATTGGCATGGCTTCTGACCTAGCTTAGGAGACCAGAGAAAGTGAGGGCCAATTCCAAGCTTGAAAGCTGATTAGGAGCTAAAGGGGCAGGGAGGAGCTAAGGAGACGATGAGGGTTTCAGTGGGGATAACTAGTTATGAAAAGTCTTATTTGAGAATGTGAGAGAATTACAGTATGGCTGGAGCTCTTAGATGAGAAGTGTGCTTTAGCACCAAATAAAGCTAGGCCAGGCACAGTGGTTCACGCCTATAATCTCAGCATTTTGGGAAGCCATGGCAGGTGAATTGCTTGACTCCAGGAGTTCAAGACCAGCCTGGGCAACATGGTGAAAACTTTCAAATTTTGTAGCAAAGCTACAAAAATTAGCTGGGCGTGATGGTACCGGTCTGTAGTCCCAGCTACTTGGGAGGCGAAGGTGGGAGGATTCCTTGAGTCCAGGAGGTTGAGGTTGCAGTGAGCAGTGACAGCACCACTGCACTCCAGCATGTGTGACAGAGTGAGACCCTGTCTCAAAAAAAAAAGAACAAGAAAGAAAGAAACAAGAAGAAGGAAGGAAGGAAGGAAGGAAGGAAGGAAGGAAGGAAGGAAGGAAGAAAGAAGAAAGAAAAAAGGAAAGGAAGGAAAGAAGGAAGGAAGGAAGGAAGGAAGAAAGAAAGAAGGAAAGAAAGAGAGAAAGAAAGAAAAGAGAAAGAGAGAGAAAGAAGGAAAGAGAAAGAAAGAAGAAAGAAAAAGAGAAAGAAAGAAAGGAAAGAAAGAAGAAAGAAAGAGAGAAAGAAAGAAGGAAGGAAGGAAGGAAGGAAAGAAAGAAGAGAAAGAAGAGAAAGAAAGCTAAAAAGTAGGCAGGGGACAGATTGTGAAGGGCTTTGTAAACCATGTTTAGGAGTTTGGAATTATTCCTGAGAGCAACGAGGAGCCTTTGAAGCAGGACAGTGCCTGGATTAGGTTACTGTTTCAGAAAGACCATTCTGGCTTTGCTGTAGGGAATGCAAGAAGCTAGAACTGCATTGGAGAAGACCAGTGAGCGGGCTGCTATGGTAGTACAGGGAGAAATGATGGTGGTCTGGACTAGGGTGGTGACAGGGGGATGGTGATGCATTTTAGAAATATTGAATAGATATAATCAATAGGACTTGATGATTGATTAGATGTGGGAGATTAGAGAGAGGAAAGAACCAAGGATGACATCCAGACTTGTGACTTGTACAACTGGGTTTTTATAGGTTAGTCTTGTATCCAGCCACCTCGATGAATTTTCTTGTAGTTCTAAAGCTTAATTGTACATTTCCTTAGATTTTCCAGGTAGACAATTATGTTGATTGCCAGTAAGGATGGTTTAGGTGCTTCTCTTCATTTTTATTGATATAGTATTAGTCAACATGCAGTCGGGAAAAAAGAAACTGCTCTTGGTATTTCAAGCAGAGAGGTGTAATAGATGAGATTAGGTGCTTACAAACTGGCTGGGAGTGTGGAGTGGTGAAAGTCAAGGGAGGCTGCTGCTAGATTTCAGGTTCACCATTGCAGTTGTGGCCTTTCACATCAAGAAGTTGCTGTTGCCATCCAGGTTAGGAAACTGCCACTGATAGTCACAACTGTCCTACAGCAGTGAACAGGGTAGGTGAGAGGGCTGGCTGCCTTGAGGATTTTATAAATCATTTCTGCCAATGCCCAAGTATCTACAAGCCACTACCAGAGAGAAAAAGAGAGTCACATAGCTTGCTACTGACTCCCTCCCATCTCCAAATTGTAAGCAAGTGCATCTCATTGGCTGGATGATCATAGTAATGTGAAGGTAAAGGAGTGTAGGGCAAGTAGCTCCCAGGCTTCTAGCCCCAGTGATAAAGGGCAGGGATGGTAGAAATAATGGTGGCAAAAACAAGACAACTAATCCAGTACAGTTTTGCCTTCATTTTCTAGGCCTATCTTTTGTGTGCATGACACTCAAAACACTTTCAAATGAGTTAAACTCTCTAGGTTCTTCTCTCACCACTTCTCCCATGTGCACCATGTCCTGGAAGGTGCACAGAATGTTATACAACTTTCCAAATGTATGTCCATGCCTTTGTCCTTGTGGTACTACCTAAAAGTTACCTTTCCTCTGCCTGTGAAGACTCTTCCTGTTCCTTCAGCACCCATTCACTCCTTGCCCCCTTACCTGCATCAGGCAGGATTGATGGCTATCTTCATTATTTCCACTACACTTGGTTCACAGTTTTATAACAGTATCCCACTGAATTTTAATTTTGGTCAAAGTGCCCATCTTTCTCAGTAGACATAAGCATCCTAAGGTAAGTGACCAAGGTTTATTTTGTGTTTATGTCCCAAGCACCTACTATAGTGCTTGGAATATAATCGGTGCTCACCGAAGATTTCTTGAATGTGTGAAGGACTGTAGTATTACATGGTCACTCAGAGTGAGCACCTGGGATTATATGATGAATAACTACCTTCAGAAATAGGCATGCCACTTGTTCCTGAAAGGGGGTTTGACAAGTGATAGAATCATATGACAAAAATTCATGGCAATGATTGCTTGTTAATGCTAGCTTCAAGTTCTCAATTCTTACTTTTATTTATGTTGACTTTTTCCTTCCTTTTCTAAGCTTCTACCATCTGTCTTTGCTTCTTCAGCTTATAATGCTGCTTCCCTTTAAAATATAATTTCCATGCAACATTCTAGTTGCCCCCATCATATCAAATTAATGCAAAGGCTGCTTAAGCTGCTAGTAAAATATGGGTTATTACATGCCGCTGACAACAACGCTGACAGTGATGTTGAAACGGGGACAGAGAATATCTTAATAAATTATTATTTATATAGAGCCAGGGAGTTCTAGAGTTTGAAGTGTCCTTAGAAATCCAATTCCATTCTTTTAGTACCAGTTTAAAATAAATGCTTACCATCAGCCAGTTGCTGTCACTGGGAAGAAAGTAACTTGAAGCATTTACTGATAAATAGCCTTTATTCCCAACTGTGACTTTTCTTGAGTGTCTACATATTATGTCACACGTTCTACTGGCACTGCTGCAATATAGATCAAAGATCTTGTGCATAGGGGTAGGGGAGTGTTAGTATCTCCCTTGTCCCATATGTTCTGTTACTACTTCATTGGACTGATCTACCCTCATGAACTTGCAATCACCTAAATGGAAGTTTTGAATGTGTCACCTTTTGCTTGGTGATTTCAACCATGCTGCTATATATAATCAGGTGTGGCACAGTTTGTCAGTTTGATTCTAGGTGTGAGTGGATACAAATCATTACACTGTGCTGTCAACGATCCTTGTCTGCTTGCTGTTACCTACTTTTTACAGACATCATAATCAAAGCTAGACTATTTATTGGTGGATGGTGGAAAGAGACTTATTTAATGTAATTTAAAAACTTTTCCAATAGAAAATGAAATATTACTGAAAATAGTATCTACTTTTTAGCTTTCAGCAATTGATGGTGCTTTGTTATGGTGTCTGCTGGAAGTCTACTGCCATTATAGGGAACCTTGTTCATTAGCTTCTCTAGATTTCTATTCTAAACAATCTGTTAGTGATGATAAATTCTGTAGGAGGGTCTATTCTGAGCTATTAACTTCCTGCAAGGGGAAAATTGGTGGGTTACCAGAAATACCATTGAAGCAGGGTGGGCTGTGGGTGGGGAGTTGGGTATTTGCCTTGAGAGTTACAAACGATGAAACACTTTTGTACACAACTGATTTTTTAAAAAATAAACACATTTTTAAAGAAAAAAATAAGTCAAATTCTTTTGTTTTATATAAAAATGGAGATTGAGAATTTCCCATGATTCCTTAGTACCGTGAAGAATTGGTGAGCAAGCTCATCTAGTAAGCTCTTCTTCAGGTCAGGAGAGCTTCTGCAGTGAATCCTCCGAGACTTCCTATCCTCTAGTACAGTGTTAGGGGCATAATAAGCAATTCATCAGATGTTGTTAAATGGGTGTATGGGTAGCATTTCCCCAAGGTAATCAAGAAACTCTTTGTTTTTCTTAATGGCAGATACTGCATACTGACTGACTCAGCATCCATTCCTAACCTCATTTTCTTTCACCCACCTTGCTTATAAAGCTCAGGGAAGTAAAATATTTTCCCAGCCTCCTCTGCACTTGAAGTGACTATGTGACAGTTTTTGCCAGTGAGAAGTAGGCAACAGCCTGCATGAGCTTTCTGTGAAAGTTTTGCTTTTCTGATAGAAAGGACAAAAAAGGCAGGTGTTTCCTTTGCTCCTTTTCCTATCTGGAGGGTGAATGTGTTGGCTGCACCTATATCAGCCTTCTTGTGCCCATAAGGGAAAGGCTGAGAGAATCACAGAGATGCTGCCCTTGACATTGTAAAGCTGCCAAGCCATCAACATCATCTACCTCCTGACTTCTTATTATGTGAGAAAAACAAGCCCCTATTTGTTGAAGCCACTGAATTTCTATTACTTGCTCTTAAGTGCTTTTCTAATATGTGCTTTATTCTAGCTGTGGAACCTTTCTAAGGTTATTGCCCAAAACAGGAAGGACAGGTTTATGTTTAGTACATATAACAAATGTGGACATCACTACTATAATATTTATTTTATAAGTTTAGTTTTGTAATGTTTTCTTGTCACCTATAAGTCTATCTACAAGAAAAATAAAAAGATTGCTTCAAAGAATACATAAAATTTGAAAATAAGAGAGACCAATGACTGTTGAAGTCTTATATCAGCCTCATTATTCAGCATATTTCTTGATTTTGTTTTGGTTGCACAGTATTGAGAAAACCTAATTCATGCACATGAGTAGTTGCAAATAGAAGAGTTTGTATGCCCTGCAATTTCAGGTCAGAAAGTTTGAGAGAGGAGTGTTTGGATGGCTTCCCTTAAAAGTGGACTCAATAATAGCATGTAAGACCTGTTCTCATTCCTTAGCTGGCCAGTGACCCGTATGGATCGAGGGAGTCGATAAACAGGTTATTCACTGAAGCAAATCTTCATTGTTCAAAGGAAAATACAGTGTAGTCAATAAGAGCCCAGATCCTGGAGACACATTTGGGTTTAAATCCTGGGACTACCAATTGCTGGCTGAGTACCTCAGTCCTGGTGTTCTCATCTATTAAATGGGCACATTAATAGTACCTACCTTATAGGATTATTGGGTGGTTTAAATCATTCAATACAGGTAAGGCCTTAGAACAGTTCTGGGCACACAGTAACAACCAACTATTAACAATTATGAGATGTCCAATGATGCCCCCAGCCCCCCATGGTCAGTCTCTGTCAGATGTTTGCTCAAATATTGTTCTCAAACTCATGGACTGAGACCTTCCTCCTTTTAATAGTAAACCAATTTATTTTGCTTGGAACACTGAATACATATTTTAGAAATAAAGTCTTTGATGACCAACTACATGGAATTAACCCAGAAGGTTCACTTTGCCAAAGTGAGCTTATTTAGCCTTTTAAAAAAAGAAACATTTAAATCGTGCAATAGGTTCTGAAAGGGTGACTAATATGACACTATCTTTCCATCACAAAACTTGTTCAATTGTTATTTTAATAATGATTATTGCACCATGATTACACAAGGTGCTAGGCAAAAGTATATTTTACCTGGCGTTGAATTTCATAGGGCCTCTGTATGCTATGTTTGATACTCATGTGTATAATTTTATGTAAATAGGGATGGGGAGGCCTACATTAAAAAAATAACAATAAGAGGCTGAAGGATCGCTTGAGGCCATGGGTTCAAGACCAGCCTAGGCAACATAGTGAGACCCTATCTTTACATTTTTTTTTTATTTAGAAAATTAGCCAGGCATGGTGGCATGTGCCTGTAGTCCTAGCTACTCAGGAGGCTGAGATGGGAGAATGACATGAGTCTAGGAGTTTAAGGCTACAGTGAGTTATGACTGGGCCATTGCAGTACAAAGTACAGCCTGGGTGCCAAAGTGAGACCCTGTCTCTCAAAGAAAAAAGACACTCAAAACAATAACAAAAATAATAATAGGGAAAGGACCAGTACAGAGCTACTATGTTCTGAATCAATGAACATTTACAAGACAATCATGGCAAGAGCTATATACAAAGAAGCATACAAAACTGAAAGTACAATTTAATATAATGGTTATCTCCAATATGTAAATATTTGATATGTAAAACATCTAACAGTGAATGGTTTTTTAAAATGAAGGATTTTTAATTGGAAAACAATATTCTAAATAAACTTGAATCAAATATTCATAGGCTCGTAGAGCATCCCTACATAACCGTAGAGGTCCATTGGTCAGAGCTTAAAAATCATCTAAATAATTATCCCAAAAATCCCTTCTAAAATTTACCATTTGGGGTTAGATAGGTTAACATGTGACACCTAACTGGAATCTTCCTGTCTTGATCATTTACCTGGTTACACTGGCTCTTCATTCTCTATAAGGTGGGTTTATCTAAAAAGTAGTAAAATAATCCTGGTATGGTGGTATGAGCCTGCTACTTGGAAGGCTGTGGTGGGAGGATCACTTGAACCCAGGAGTTCAAAGCTGCAATGAGTTATGATCACACCACTGCACTCCAATCTGGGTGACAGATTGAGACCACCCTATCTAAAAATAAATAAATAAATAAAAAGAAAAAGGAAACAATAGCAAAATTATTTTACTTGAAGTCATTCCACAGAAGGTGATTCCATGGCATGGGCTTATACTCATTAGAAAGTTTCTGCCAACAACTGTCAACTCCGTTTGAAATGTCTGAGACAATGAAGGAATTAACTATTTCACATGACATGGTGTTTTAAAGGAGGCAAGTTCCAGGGATGCTTAATTCACCAAGGAACCAGGGTCTTTCTGTGCTTTTGCTTGGCCATCTTCACCACATCAGCTATTTTCCCTCATGACTGCAAGATGGCTGCCAGAGCTCTGCCTATTATATCTGTGTGCAAATGCATTCAGAGGCAGAAAAGAAAACTCTATATTTCTTATAGTTCTTTTGAGAGCTAATAGCATTTCCCAGAAGTATCCCCAGAAGAGTTATCCTCCAATTTCATTGATCAGAATTGAGTTGCATGTTCCTTCTTAAACCATTTCCTAGTAAGGGGAATAAAATTACTGTCATTGGTCAGATTACCAAGATTGATGTGCTAAGACTGAGAATAAGGCCAAATTTTGGAAAGCCCATGGCCCCACGGAGGAATGTGCATGTTGGGAAAAACTGAGGTTCTGGTCGGGAAACCAAGAGTATCTGTTAAAGAGGCTGGAGAATCATATTCTAACGAGGACCCAAAGAAAAGTTATCTCCTGCCCCTGCCTGCCTACCATCTCCCCTCCCCAGGCTGTGCGAGAAGGGGAGGAAGAGACACAGGGAACAGTGAGGACAAGAGAGAGTGAGGTTGTGTCTATGCAGAGCCAAAACATTCCAATACAAGTGAAGAATCAATTGAGCTGAATGTTTTTGCAACCAAATGCCAAATATATTGGTGTAGTTATAAAGGATTAGTGTGGAGGTTATTAAACTTTATCTCACAGTTTAATTTTGGTTTGTTATGGCACTGGTGTATATATAGAGCAGGAGACACCATTTCCTTTTGTCATTTTATAGTTGCTGTTTAATTTCCTGTATGCCATGAAAACCATTTTTTTCTTTCTTTCTTTCTTTCTTTCTTTCTTTCTTTCTTTCTTTCTTTTCTTTCTTTCTTTTTTTTTTTTTTTGACTCAGTTTTGCTCTTGTTGCCCAGGCTGGAGTGTGATGGCACGATCTCGGCTCACCGCAACCTCCACTTCCCAGGTTCAAGCGATTCTCCTGCCTCAGCCTCCCTAGTAGCTGGGATTACAGGCATGTGCCACCATGCCTGGCTAATTTTTTATTTTTAGTCGAGATGGGGTTTCTCCATGTTGGTCAGGCTGATCTTGAACTCTCAACCTCAGGTGATCCGCCCACCTCGGCCTCCCAAAGTGCTGGGATTACAGGCGTGAGCCACCGCGCCTGGCTACCATGAAAACTTTTATGAATCTGCACAAACTATGGACTTAATTACCAGAAAAGATCACACATGCAGTTGTGCAAATTCTGCATGTAATTTTGGGAGGTTCACAGATACATTGACACCCCCTCATGAGCTTCAAGTAATAGCCCTCTGATATCTTGATTGGTATACTGAAAAAAATAATACATGAGGAGATGAAACAGTAAGACTAGGAAATCTGATGGCCGCTTGTTAGCTCTGTGGCCTTATTTGAATTTTTAAGGCCTTAGTTTTACCTCTACACAATGGAGTTTATGAGTTATTTTAAGAACTGAGTGAATGATGTGTAAAATTGTTTTAAATTATGTAGCACTTTACAAATGTTGATTTAAAATTTTAATTGCCAATTTATCCAAACTGCATGATGCTTCTTACTTCCCAGTTGAATTTACTTAGTTTTTGAATTTAAAATTGTGCACCCCATGAAGACATGCCTCAGAGTATGTTTTGAGGATTCAAATAGAAGAAGCTTCCTTTCTCCATAAGAAAATGTTGTTCTCAAATTCACAGACTGGGCACTGCCTCTTTTTGGAGCAGCTGGTTTGACAAGAGGTACCAATGGAAACATGCCTAACTCACTGACAAGCACTACTCCCAGCAGGTGAAATTAGGGTGTACCGATGTGATCAGGAGACTGGGGAGGGAGAGAAATGGAACAGTCGTCTAGAAACTCCTGCCCTCTGCCTGACCCACCTGTGGGACTCCCTCCACACCCTCCCATTGGTCCTATTCCAGTCCTTTGACCATGGTCCCCTCTTTGGCTCCACTTTAAGTCCTTCACATCCTTTGAGGCAGGTGCACCTGCTCCAGCTCTTCTCTTGCTCTTCACCTCATACCCTTCCCCATCTTTACCTGCTCTCAGGGTGAGAGGTTGCTTTTCCTCTCTCGTTTCTCAGATTTTCATAACATTCTTGCCTTTTCATGCCCGATGACCTTGGTAGCCGGCCCTGCACCACTGAATGGCAAATGCCCATTAGACTTCCCCAAGGATCAACCAACAAAGAGTGACGGTCAAAGAGGACAGGGTGATGGTCATCCTGGGCACTGAGGTCTGGAGTAAGCTGATCTCACTCCTGTCTTACAGAGGATGCAGTCAGTGCATGGAGATCTTCCTGCTTCTCCCAGTACAAGCACACAGCTGACTTGGGGGATTGGGAGATTTCATTGGGAAAAAATCAGATTTTGTTGATTGATGGGGGACATCAGGACGGTATTCACACACCATTAGTAAAACAACAAAAACTTACTAACAATGAGGCAGAAAAGAAAGTCTCCTCAGATGTGGCAAAGCTATAATGATGCTGCTGACAGCAGAGCTGTTCCCTGGGGTTTGGGGCTCTTATTTCTCGGAGATGTGCTGGACCCATGCTGCCTACGGGACAACAGCCTACATGTGGGGGCTCAGCTCTGCTGGAAATAGCAGCTTCTCTGCATTCTGTATTTCCACGCACACAGCACACTCCTCCATGATTGAAGTCTGCAGGTTGCAAGGATGTGAGGGAAGTGTCCAGTTCCCAGCTTCTTTCATAGCCATTAATGCCCAGCCCTGTACATATAAAAATAAGATCCTCCCAATTCAAGCATTTTTCTCACCTCTTCAGTACTCAGCCCCCTGCTACATGCCCCTACAAAAGGTAGAGAAGCTCATGCCAAGTGATCCTATGGGTTTCCCAGCCATCCAGAGGTGGCTGATATGAGGAAGAGGTTTTAGGTGAGAGGCAGACCAACCAGACCATGCAAGGCCCAGGGGCGAGGGCAGTTGGTAGGTCGGTTCACTCTTGGCTTCAGTATCAGCTCAGATCTACTTTCCTTCCTTCCTTCTTTCCTTCCTTCCTTCCTTCCTTCCTTCCTTCCTCTTTTCCTTCTTTCTTTCCTTCCTTTCCTCCTCTTTCTTTCTTTCTTCCTTTTTCTTTTTTCTTTCTTTCTCTTTCTTTCTTTCTTCTTTCTCTTTCTTTTTTCTTTCACTTTCTTCTTTCCTTCTTTTCTTTCTTCTTTCTTTCTTTTTCTCTTTCTCTCTCTTTCTCCCTTCCTTCCTTCCTTCTTTCCTTCCTTCCTTCCTTCCTTCCTTCTTTCCTTCCTTCCTTCCTTCCTTCCTTCCTTCTTTCTTCCCTCCCTCCCTCCTCCCTCCCTCTCTCTCACTCTCTCTTCTTTCTCTCTTTCTCTCTTTCTTTCTCTTCCTTTTTTTGAGACAGGGTCTCACTCTGTCTCCCAGGCTGGAATGCAGTGACACAATCTCGGCTCATTGCAACCTCCACCTCCTGGGTTCAAGTGATTCTCCCACCTCAGCCTCCCAAGTAGGTGGGACTACAGACCCGTGCCACCACACCCGGGTAGTTTTTGTATATTTTGGTAGATACGGAGTTTCACCATGCTGGCCAGGCTGGTCTCGAGCTCCTGACCTCAAGTGATCCACCCGCCTTTGCCCCCACAGTGCTGGGATTACAGGCATGAGCCACTGCGCCTGGCCTCAGACTGCTGTTTCTGATGAAAATGGCTTGCCTCCTCAGTGAGTCTGCTCAGGGTCCCCTTTAAATTCATAGTGTCTTGGAAAGGGAAGAAGACAGATCTGCTGCAAGTGGGGCATCCCTTGCTACTTCATCCCATTGCCTCCTGACTTAAGGGATGGTTTTCTGGGAACATGTTGGTTCCCTGGCTTATGGCGACATAAGTGCACAGATTATTATTTTAGCAGCCACGTTAATCTTCAGAGTCGTTTCATGAGCACCACACAGAGCCCTTGCAGACTCTGCTCTGGGCCCTCACGGAATGTCCCTCTGTTCATCTCTTTCTCAAGTCTTTTTTTTCCCCTAGATTTGGGATGAACTGAAAATGTTCAGCAGTCTCCTGGCCTTAATTTTCGAGGGGACTTCTCATGATCACTTTGCTTGTGCTTTTCTATACTCATCTAGGGGTTTGGGTTTGGGAGTGGGTTGGCCTTTTTTGGCTGTAGTGAGTTTCCTTTCTTCCATTTCTGCTTCACTTGTGTGTGTTTTGATTTAATGTGCCCAACACAAAGCATCACTAAAACTTCTACTTTATAATGACCTTACTTAGTTTTCCAGTTATCCTTCTTTACTTGCCCCCCTCAACTATGAGGATATTTTCAGGTTTGTTTAGTTCTTGAGGTATGAATATGGTTTAGGAGTCACAAAGCCTGTCTGTGTTTAGGACCCTGTGCTGCCTGCTGCTAGCTGTGTGACTCTCTGTTAACTTTTTGGAATATCTGTTCCTTCTGCAAGGTAGTGAGAATAAAAGCATCTCTCTTTTCTCTCATGGAGGCATATTTTGAAGGTGAAATGAAGTAATGGATAAATAAAAGCACTACAAACTAGAATAAACATTATGTTATATTTCCATGTAACAAGTGTTACTCTGTGCCAGGCATCAGGCAAAATTCTTTATATATTACTTTGTTTCATCCTCATTTGACAATGCAGTAGGAGATGATGTGATTACTATCCACGTAATATCACATGAGTAACTTGAGCCCTAGAGAGGTTAAGTAATTGGCCTGAAACCACACGGAATGGAAAAGGTGAAAAACCAGGATTTGAACCAAGTCTTTCTGGCTCCAGACTGTGAACTCTTAACCACATCACCATCCTGACGCCACGCAAACCCGAAGTACCATCATTCAATTAGATGCTGGTGGTTTCTGCATTTTTACACTACAAGAAACCAAGTGACTGGAAACAATAAAATTTATAGAATGCTGTGTAAGGGATTACTCTGTAATTGATTTCACTTACTCTGTAAGTGATTTCTCTGGAGAGAAATCACTTGTCAAACTTTTGCTTGAGTTTCCAGAATCAAAACTCATGCCATTAACCAAGGGGGCAGTATGGTGTAGAGATAATTAACATCCTTGTCTACAATAAGAGAAACCAAACAGTGACTTTAGGCAAGTTGGCCTCTCTGGTCTTCTATCATCCTCACTGTGAAGAGGAGGAGTTTGGACAAGTAAATCATTAAGATCTCTGTAGGTCACGATAATAATAATAGTTACCATTAATCAAGTCATTACTAACGGCCAGGACTTTTTCTAAGTACCTTATGTTCAATCTTATATAATTCCCACAAAAAGAGGTAGATGCTAGTGTTATCATTCTCTTTTTGGAGATGAGAAAACTGAGGCACAAGGTAATTTGCCCAACGTCACATAAAGAGCAGGAACAGAGCTGAGAAACCATACATTTAGCCGCACAATGATCTTTCTTCTCTAACTGATAAGATTTATATTATTAGCTGCCTTGAATGAATGACAACTAAAAGTAACCACATCTGATTACTTCTTTATTAGCCTGCCTAGTTTTTTCCTTCTCTAGATAGAAAATAGGGTATGTCTTTTAAGACTCTATCATAACGGCTAAGGCATAGTAGGATCTCAATAAATATTTGCTTACCTGATTTTATTATCATTTTTAAATGGTATGAATAAGACATGGAAACAAACAAAAATAAACCAAGAAGTGGAAAAGAGTGAGACTGGGTAACTAGAGAAACAATCTGACTCATGCCTCCTAATATGAATTTACTAGAGGATAATCCAAAGATGAAATGCAATATGAGCCCATACAGCTCTCATCTACACTGAAACAACAACAACAAAAATTAGCCTGGCTGCAGAAACTCCATTATTGACTTTGGCAGTGCTCTCTCCATCTCTTTGTGCCAATAAAGTTATTAGAATTGAATTGAGAGAGGCAGATACACAAGGAGAGTGGAGATAAAGATGCTGAGCAGTTGAAATCAATGGCTCATGGAGCTGATCCCCTGCCAAAGGCTACAACTCCTGGGAGGAATCCACCACTCTGGCAGTTGCCAGGCACTGCGGAAGCTGCTGGTCAGGTTTCTGGAGGGAACTCCAGGTAGCTAGGGACTGACAGCTGTGGGAAGACGGAAAAGAGTGCCATGCCCATTACCAAGAACCAGACAGGCCAGCACTCCTCAGGCTTCAGAACAGTGTGGCTTTGCTAGTCTCACCATCCTCCCCAGGCTGTCAAAGGGGGAGAGGAGGCAGAGAGGAAGAGTGGGAGAGAACACAGTGTGATTCACAATCTGTGACAGGAAGAAAAAGTGACTTAATAACCCACAGCCAGATTAATGGAATATTCCTTCTCTTCCCTGGCAGGGTTGGTCCTTTGGTGCCATCACCCATAAAACAGATGGCCGCCAGAGGAGCCATGGAGCTAATCAACAAATCTGCCCCAAAGTGTGCCAAAACCCATTCCACTAGAACTGCAAATGTTTAGACTGTTTGGACACTGGTTTAATGAGAAAACCACTAGCATGTTCTGGAAGCCATTGTGACTACTTGGCATCTTCTAGTCACTTACACCTTCTCAATCAGCTGCCACTCCACCCTTTCGTACATAGGTCCTGAGTGTCTTCCTTTCATTCTTGTTCTCAATCATCTGCCCACCAACCCTGAAGCATCAAAGCCACCATTTAAAGTTTGCGTCTGAACCTTTGAGAATGATTACTCCTTTGTGAATCTGTATGAAGATCCTGGCAAGGATATGGACTTTAGGATTAGTTGAGTTGTGTGTATATTTGTTTCTCTGTGTGCATATTTTCTACAATAATATTAATAGTAACCAACGTCTGTTGAGCACATACTATGTGTCACGCACTATTTTAAGCACGTGGAGTGCTTAGGCAATCTGTATAGCCCAGGAGGGACAAACCTAAGAATACTGATATAAGAGGTTCTCCAATAACCCTAACCAAAGCTCCACCCACTTGCCCAGAGATTTTAATCAGCATAAGAGCATCCAATCAGATTAATAACTCCATACTCTTAATCATGATAAGGTATCCCAATATCACCAAACACCTGAAGAAAGCTAATATTGTGGATGACAAACAGCAAAACAAGCAACAAACAGCATCGTATGGGGGAATAGGAATATGTATGGAGAGGAGAATGAAATGCAACTATAGATTATTTCTTTACAGAGATAAGAGAAGATAATATATCCCAGAAAAGAGAACAGGACAAAGCGAAAAAGAAACAGTCAGAGGCCAAAATTGGATTCTTGGAAATTAAAACTATGATAGTAGAAATGGAAAAACTCAGTAGTAAATCTCCCAAAAGTAGAGCAAAAAGTCAAAGAGATAGAAAATTGGAGAGAAAAATAAAACAAAATGAGAGGACTGGTCCAAGAAGTTCAGTATTTAAATAATAGGAATTCTGAGAGAGAGAAGAAAGAAAACAGAAAGGGGGAAACCATAAACTGGTTCAACAAAATTTCCCAGAGATAAAAGACAAATATGTTAAGCTTCAAAGAATACATGAAATGCCCAACACAACAAATAAAAACAAATCCACATTTAGCGACCTTGTTGGAAAA
The DNA here is from genome assembly GCF_009764315.1 of Trachypithecus francoisi. Classification (NCBI taxonomy): domain Eukaryota; kingdom Metazoa; phylum Chordata; class Mammalia; order Primates; family Cercopithecidae; genus Trachypithecus; species Trachypithecus francoisi. The sequence continues at coordinate 105,725,061 of NW_022681470.1, read as the reverse complement.
TTCCAAAAAACACGGTTGCGAGGGGGAAGCAAGTCTGTAAGAGTTCAGAGCATGACAAGTCACATACAAAGGATCAGAAGTTAAAGTGAATTTGAGCTTCTCAACAGCATCAGTGGAAATGGAGGCAATATAGTAAAAGTTCTGAAAGGAAATGTTCTCCAACTTGGAATTTTGTACCTAGCCAAATTATCAAATAAGTGTGAAGATAAAATAACACAAGTTTAAACATGCAAAGTCTCAAAAATTTATTTTCCATGCAACCTTTCTCAATAAAGCGGAAGATATAACAGAAGCAGAAATTTAACCACAGAAGAGAAGTAAAGGGTATTTGCCAAAAGATAGTGAAAGAAGATCCCAGAATGATAGTGTACACCAACCATAGAGGCCAACAACCCAGACTGGCACAACACCAGTCAAGAAACAAATATGTTGGAGCCTTTCATCTCTGAAATGCTAGGCGTCACTGTATTGTCTTTTTCCTGATCTTTCATTTTTGTTTTGAGAGACAGGATCTTGCTCTGTGTTTTGAGAGACAGGGTCTTGCTCTGTTACCCAGGTTGGAGTGCAGTGGTGCTAGTGTAGCTCACTATAACCTTGAACTCCTGGGCTCAAGCAATCCTCCTGCCTCAGCCTCCTGAGTAAATGGGACTACAGGTGCACACCATCATATCCAACTGATTTTTCTAATTTATTCTAGAGATGGAATCTCACTATGTTGCCCAAACTGGTCTCGAACTCCTGGCCTCAAGCAATTCTCCCACCTTGGCCTACCAAAGTGATGGAATTACAGGTGTGAGCCACAACACCCAGCCTGTATTTTCTTTTAAACCTGTGCACAGAGCACCCAGGTAAGCTTGGCCCTCCTTATTCTTCACCATGTGCCACTCTCTACCCATTGCTTTCTATCTAGGTCAGCTCCTTTCACCCTCACAGAAGAACTCTGCTGTGAGTGGATGTGGGCCAAAATGAACTTAGGAGCAGAATATATAGGGCAGGCCATTTTCTCTGACATTTTTTCCTATAGGAAGGCCATAGAAGCTGGCACACACAAAAATAGTAAAGAGATCTGGAAGGAAAATGAGATGACAACTCTGCTACAATAACCAATAATATCTGCTATAGCCTACGATTGGTATGAAACTCTTCAGCATCTGGAAGTGAAGGACTCGCTTTTAAGTGTTCATATTTTACTCCTACTCCTTCCCAAGTCATGTTAGTTAAGGATGCTCTATGCTTGGATTCCAAGGTCATATTCACACACTCAGCCTCTGCCCCCCAGAGGCTGCTACCATTGGTCCAGAGAGGCTCCTGCCCTCAGGTGCTCACTGTGCCAGAAACAGCACTCTAGGGAACCATCTAGGCCTAGCATTGAGCTCAATGAGATTGGGGCCTTTCCTGCCAGCCAGCATCATTCTGGAAAACCTATTGAGATTTTATAATCAGAAAGACTGGAAACATGTCAGGGTCTAGGACTTCAAGGTTCCAAGAGATTCTCTAACTTTAAGCAATTTGACCCACTTTCTCCCTAAGGATGTTTGGAAGGGTAGGCTTTGTGAAGCCCCAAAAACCTTCCTAACACTTGTTTTTCCCCCTAGGTAATGGGTACTTCAGATGTTTACATTGAGAGATCACCCACATGATTTGAGAACAAAGATCTGCCCTCACATGACCTGCTGGCTCCACTCAGACAGAAAACTTGTTTTCTGCTTGTTTTAAATGGCAGCTTCTTCTGTTAAAGTTTCACATAACTTGGTAGCCCCCTTTCCTTTTACAAACACTTTCAACGACATGTGAGACTTTTCTATTCCGCATTACTGTTCTTTGTGACCAAGTCTTTTTCTAAACTAAGTTCTTTCAGGGCGGAATCCATGTCTGATGCTCTTCACAACCCCCTACTTTCCCAGAGCCTAGCACAATGCCTGACACAGGGTAGCTGCTCAATATATATATTTTTAGAGTGAAACCATGAGAGAATAATTCGGTTAATGATGACTCTTAAGACATCCAAGGTGCACACATCATATGGTTGGGATAAGACAGATCTGCTAGATCTTAGGAAAAATCAGATCTATAATCCTCTGAATCTGAATGAAAGGTGAGAGAGCCTTTTAAAACTGATGGCAATCACAAATTATGAAACCATTTCAAAATAAATTTGCTTATTTTATGTTCAAAAATTTACCTTAACTCAAACTAGACCAACACGGGGTTATATAACAGAAGTCAGGTACAGGAATGATGTGTTATTTACATAGCAGTTGTTAGCTTATCAGTAGATACTTCTGCAGTGTTGAGGGTTCTTGAAAGTAGTTGTTCTTTTCAGGGTTTTAAGCATTCATCACAGAAATGTATTTTACTGAAAAATATTGTAGAGCTGGAGCGCTCACACTGCAAGCATATAAATTGGCACAAATGCTTTGGCAGTGTCTAGTAAAGCTGAACAAAGGTCTACCCTATGGTCTTGTGATAACATTCTTGGGCATCTACCCAATAGAATGAGTGCTGTGACTCCAGTGTACACATACAAGAACATTCATGGAAGCATTATTTATGATAGCCCCGAACTGGCAGAAACCCCAGTATCTATCAATGGATAGAAAAACGAATATATTTACACAATAGAATACTTCATGGCAATAACAACAAAAAAAAGAACTTACTAACCATTGCACACAACAGGAGACGTTACTGAGAGAAGGAAACCAGATACAAAAGAACATATACCATGTGATCTCATTTATAAGAAGGCCAAGAGCAGGCAAACTAAACAGTGATAGAGATCAGAACGGTGGCTACTTTGTGGTGGAACACCAGCCTGGTGGAGCCATGAGAGAGCCTTTGAGTGTGCTGGAAATATTCTGTATGTATATTGGACTAGTGGTTTCATGGGTGTATACATATGTAAAAATTCATCAAGCTGTATACTTTTTGTGTCTTTTACCTCAAAGGTTGTACCTCAATTGAAAAAAAAAATGGAAACCTGATATATGTATTTTGCATATAATAGATTTTATATAATATTCTAATATATACATTATATATATTATATATATAAATTTTTTAAAGAGCACCATGGATTGCAACAAGAATGTTTAAGATAGGGTCCCTGCCCTGGAAGAGATTCAAATTTAGTTATAAGAGATAAAATATATGTTTCAACAACTTTAATGAAAAGCAGCGTGTGAAGATGTTAGGCGAGTGGTCCACATGAATGCCCTAGGGTTGCAGGGAGTGTATAGAACAGGGAGGGAAAACAGAGCACTCTACACTGGAGCTGAGCTCTGAGCATCCCCTGCATTTGTGCCCCATCCATTTTCTCTTTCTCTTCTAAATCTCCTCTACAAACTCTTTGTCCTGTAGAAATAACTGTGTTCCAGTCTCCCTTCCTGAATATTCCTCCTCAGTGCACTCTTCAAGCTCTCTCCATGCCCCAGTTGAGCTTCTGGATGAAATTGTCTACCTTCTGTTACCACTTCCTTGACCCGCTGTCTTCCGGCTTCTCTCTGCCTCTCCCCAGTGAGTCTTCCTTCACTGACTTCTGCATCATCTGATACTGTGCAATATACTTCCTTTCTTCCAAAGTCATCCTTCCCTTGTTTCCTGATGAGACTCTTTCGTTCTTCCTCTTTGCTTGTCTTTCTTTCTGAGCTCATTTTCCTCTGCCTTTGGCAATTTTGGAGCAGCATGTTCAGTTTGCGACCCTGCTCACGTTTTGGGCTCTCCCTTGACAAGTGTCTTAGCCCATTTGGGTTGCTAAAAAAAAATACTATAGGTTAGGTAATTTATAGAAAACAAATTTATTACCCACAGTTCTATAGGCTGGGATGCTCAAGATGAAGGTGCCAGCAGATCTGGTATCTGGTAAGGGCCTGTTCCTCATAGATGGTGGCTTCTATGTGTCCTCATATAGAGGAAGGGGGAAGGTTATACAAGCTCCTTTGGGTCTCTTGAATAAGGACACTAACTCTACTCAAGAGGGCAGAGCCCTCATGACCTAACTGCTTCCCAAAAGCCCCACTTCTTAATACCATCACATTGGGGGTTAGGTCGCAATATATGAATTTGGGAGGACACAGATATTCAGACCATAACAGCAAGCTTTGCCCTCTATCTCTGATGTCCTTGGGATCTGAGATCTCCACACCACTATTCTGATCTTGGGTCTGCATGTACACAGCTTGATGGATCTGTGTGTGGCTGCCTCACACAGAAATCAAGTGCAACATATTAAAAGCCTTAATCAGTATTTTCTGTCACATCCTTCCCTTACCACTCAGTTACTATTCAGTGAATGGTACCTTCATCTATTCAGAGGAACCAGGGAATCATTTCTGATCTCTCCCTCTCATTTCCCTCCGCATTATGCCCCTGGCAACCCAGGACTATTGGTCCTCCCTTTCAGTAACTCTCAGACCTGCCTCCACATCTTTAACCTCAGTGTTCTGCTTTTGTCCCCAGTCATTCCTCCTCTAGATATTATGAGTCACTGAACTTATTTCCTTATTTCCAGTCTCATCCTCAGCTAGGCCTTCACAAGATGATCTACCGAAAATTAGGATCTGATCGTACCTCTTCCCAGCTTCCTTCTAAGATCAAAGCCCAGTTCCTTAGCCCAGACCACAGCCCTCAATGTCTTCTTTGTCTTCTTTTCTTTTCAGACTCACCTCCTTCCCCCTTTCTCTGGGGCAGCCTGAACTTCACCCATAGTACATTCTAGTTTCCCTAGTGTTCCTCACTCTTATGTCTGCCTGAAACCCTCTCCTCCCCTTTCACCTCCATCACAGAACTCTCGGTTGTCCTTCAAGTCCTGACTCCTGCAAGTGAAGATGGACCCTCTGTCCTCCCTGTGCTCATAACACCTACAGTACTGGAGCTATTTGCCTCTTGCCTCCACTGGATAAACTCTTGGAAGACAGCTATGTGTCTTCTTCATCCTTGTATCCCAAGCACATGGCTCAGAGTTGGTGTCCAAACATTTTGTTGCATAAATGAGAAAATGTTCAGTCCTTAGGTACACAGACTTTTTTTTTTTTTTGCCTCAAAGATACATTGCTCAGCAACTGCATTTCTAGCACCGTCACTGTTTCTATTTCTGAATCTAATTGCCATTGCATAAAACTGTTCAGGGTAGAAGCTGCAGTAAGTGGAATGGCCCAGCAACTCTCTTCCAACACAAATTCTTCATGCTCTTGTGACATTGATGCAGTCTTAAAACTGTGTAGATTTTTGGATCTTTAAGCAGAAACAAACAAAGAAAACGCTGCCTGGGAGATTACCCCCTGCTGAAAAGCCCTTTTCTCCAGGATCCTTTCCTCCTCCTCCCCTAAATTCAGATGAACAATGCTGGAAAATCACAAATCTAAGAAATCCACAAGGACAATCCCATGGGCACATGAATTGCTGCATGGGCCGGAACCCCAAGGCCCAAGAGTACAGTGTTCTCTTTCTATAGGCCCCACAGGATGCTGGGCTGCCTTCCTTATAGCAAGTTCAGAGGGACAAGGGCACCCCACACAGAGGTCGGCACCAGGAATTTACCTGAAACTTCTTTTGACATGCTTTCTGTGCTCACACTCAACTCCCTCTTAGATAGTGAGTTTTGTGAGTTTAATCCTTGTTGGCAACAAAAAAGCATTTCTTTTCATTTTACCTAAAAGTCCTTTTGCTCAAATGTCACTGACCCCTTCCTAAACCTACAACACTGGGATTGTGTGAACCAGGAGTTGTTTTTTCAGTCCTGTGTGCTGTTGGGGACTTTATGGGCATCTTAAGCAACCCATCTCAGCCTTCAGCTTTCCAGACTGAAGTAAATATATTGCGTCTGAAAGAAGGCCCCAAACATAATAAATATTGAATAATGATTATGGATCTGAATCATGATAAGAGCTGCCTTTAAAAGGGAATTTAAATTCCTGCCACGAGTCCAAGATGTGAGAATTAACTAATAAATCATTGCGAGTACAGTGTTGAGGTGAAACGAATGAGTGTGCTCAGGTCCCCCTCAGTACAGGCGCATGTGTTCGTGTGTCCCCATATTTTCTCCCATCTGTTCCGGTTTCCAAGTGAGAAATATGCCCGCCACGTGCACACCAGCCTGCCTTTGTGAGATGGCTGGATGCTTTGCTGAACCTTTCTGTGGACAGTACATATGTATAGGGTTGGTTGCTCTTTTATTAGGAGTAGGAAGGGGAGGGGAAGATAGGACAGGGAAAGAGGGAACCTAATGTGTTCCCAGCTCCTATCTTATGCCAGGCACTGCTCTAGGTGCTTTAAGTAGATCATGTCCTTTAGCCTCCACAGCAGCCCTGAGAAGGAGGTGGGGACCCCTATTATACACATGAGGAAACTGAGGCCCAGTGAAGCTGGGTGACTTGCCCAGGATGCTAGGATCAGAAGTTTGGACTTTCAAGCCAGGTCTGTTGGAACCCGAAGTCATGCTTTGTTAATGACACCATCCTAGGTCCCTTACCCCGTGTGACCTCCCACCACCACAGAGGCATGACTTTTTGCCCCTGTCCAGGATGATAGGATTGTTCCCCTCACTGCCTTTGTCATTCCCCTCAGACACTTAAGCCAGGAGCCCACCCAGACTCATAAAGTGCTACATGAGTTGGCCCAGTGCCCCCCCTTTCCTTTTCCTTCCCTTATCTACCTGCGGAAGCACATGGGCAAGATGGCAGCAGTGACTCACCCCTAGAAGAATAAAACCTTGAGTGGGCCCAGCCTGAGTGGTGTGGCTGGACCCTCTAACAATGGAAGGATGTCCCTGAGCTTTTGAAGGGCGTTACCATTCACTGCTATAAAGCAACGGTGGAGAGAGGATAGCAGCCACAGCAGCGGGGTGGGGTGCAGGCTGAAGGAGAGCAGGGGTGGAAGCTACAGCATTTTCCAGGGTGAAAAGGAGGAATGAAGGGGACTGGAGACAGTTCTGTGGCTATCATTTGAACTGTTTATAATCTGAGGTAAATCCCATGTTTTTTTATTCACACCTGTTTTTATTTAGCCTTCACACCTGGCCTTTGTATATGATGAATTTTCTCCACATCCTAGGCCAGACATGCAAAGGCCCCAAGCTCCTAAATGGTGAAAACCATGAAATGTTTGAGGAAGCCTGCCCAAGTGCAGACTTTATAAGTCATCTGCCTTCTGTTCCAGGTGTGTTCTTGCTTCTGTTAAGTAACAGATGAGATTTATCACTCTGCTTCCTCTTCTTCCTCCCCAAGTTTCTCCCCATTCCAGGGCCTGGCCATTGACCATGAGGGCAGACAGGGACAAGTGGGTAATGTCTAGGTGCTGGGGACTCACCAAGACAGACTGCCATTCAGACAGCTCTGCAGCTTGTGTTCCTGTGCCACATTTTAGGAGCTACAATCCCACCTCTTTGGGTGGTGTGTCAGAAGCACAGCCAGGTTCTAAGATGGGGCAATGGCTATTCATAATAGCAAAGACATGGAACCAACCCAAATACCCATCAATGATAGACTGGATAAAGAAAATGTGGTACATATACACCATGGAATACTATGCAGCCACCAAAAGAAATGAAATCATGTCCTTTGCAGGGACATGGATGAAGCTGGAAGCCAGCATCCTCAGCAAAGAAACACAGAAACAACAAAGGAACAGAAAACCAAACACTGCACGTTCTCACTCATAAGTGGGAGTTGAACAATGAGAACATATGGACACAGGGAGGGGAACAACACACACTGGGGCCTGTTGAGTGGGGGACATCAGGACAAACAGCTAATGTATGTGGAGCTTAAAACCTAGGTGATGGGCTCCATGGCACATGTATACCTATGTAACAAAACTGCATGTTCTGCACATGTATCCCAGAACTTAAAATTTAAAAAAAAAAAAGATGGGGCAAGGGAGCCTCGGGGTGGGCAGGCCAGAGGCTGAGGCCTGGGGCTTTGACTGGGAGGGCAGCAAACATCTCAAAGAGCACCACCTTCCAGGTGTCTTGCTGTTTGACCACTACTATCTACTGAATTGGGTTTCCCCCAATCCACATGTTGAAGCCTTAACTCCTCCAATGTACTTGGAAATTGGGGTTGGGAGGAGGTAATTAAGGTTAAATGAGGTTATAAGGGTGGAGCCCTGATCCAATAAGATTAGTGTCCTCATAAGAAGAGAAACCTAGAGCTTGCTTCCTCTCTTTCTGCCATGAGAGGACACAGAGAGAAGGTGGCCCTCTGCAAGCCAGGAAGAGAGTCCTCACCAGGAACCAAATTGGCCCGCACCTTCATCTTGGGCTTTGCAAGCTGTAGAACTGTGAGAACTACATTTCTGTTGTCTAAGCCACCCAGCCCATGGTATTTCATATTGGCAGCCTGAGCAGATTCATACAAACACTAGGTGTCAATTGCTAACTGATCAAACTCATCAGTTTCCTTATGCTTCTGAATGAATTTTCACCTAGGCTAAGCAACCATCATGCCACAATTTCACCTTATAAAAATGGTCATAAATGTGACATTCACGAAGAATCTGTGCAGGGAAGGGATTCCTCTTTCTTGCCACTCCCTGGCCATGCCTGTGGGGAAGCCTGGAAGTCCAGGTCAGTTCCATTCTATAGCAATTTTACAGAATCCAGTTCTAAGCCTCACTGCTTTGAGGGGAAAGGAAGTGCTTTGGGAAACTGACATTCCAACCATGGCAGCAACATTCCTGGGAACTGGCCCTGGCACCGCCTTACCTCAGCCAGTCATTCAGGCCAGTGTCAGTGTCAAGATTAGGGTCCTGGCAGTGTCCACCAGACAGCCCGACACACAGGCCACATTTTGTGTCCTTTTCTGCAAAAATCTTACAAGGAATTCAGTTTTGACATGAAGTCTTAAGGAAAATGCAGTTTTACTCAGGCTTTAAGGAACAATGTTTGAAAAATCTGGCTTTGCAAACTAAGCATGATTTAGAAAAAGACTTACAACAGAAATCCTTTAACTAGACGTTTCTTGTTTCTTACCAAAAATATGAGGTTTTAAAAAATTGTTTACTTGAATTCTTCAAACATATTTGTACTCTGTGAAATAAAGGTGCATGTGGAGATGAAACAAATATTGGAATTGACTTCATGAGAATAAGCATGCCTTAGGCCTCAGGAATGGCTATCTAGCCATTCCTATCTAGGGCCCATAGCAGCTAACCAGAGAGAAGGGGGAGAGGGAGATGGGAATGGGGTGTGTGCAAGGAAGCTTAATGTATGCTGTTTTGTGGTTCTAGCAAAGTAACCCCTTGACATCATTTAAACCTATTATGTCTCTAATTTTCAGCAGCAACCATAAGCATTTCTGACCCAGTCTTGTATGTATGAGGAGGCTCCATTCCACCTGTCTAGGCCTTGCCTCTGCCTCTGCTGTAGGCCACCGATTTATTAAAATGCAATCCTGATGCTGCACTCACATAGTTTCCATAGCCCAGAATGCACCAGAGGACCCACAAAGATATATTTTATTCACGTTCTCATCACACAAATGCAGTTGTAGAGCTACTTCTCTCTGCCTCCATGAGAGTGCGATGTGAACCAGCACTCAAACTCCCCATTTTTTTATTGGATCCCAGACACAAATAAGAATAAAGCATGCTTACATGCCCAGGACGTTTCTAAGCTCCAGTGCCCACAAAATTTCCTAGTACTGAGAATGCAAGTCTGTCATTATGGTATTTGCAGAACTAAAGACTGTATTTAAGGCTTCAAAATGATGCTTATTATACCCTTTTCCTGGACTATCATGCCCAAAGCACTACATGCATAGTCTTTCTCAAGGAAATTTGCCAGGGAAGGCAGAATGGATCTCATCACATAGGAATTGTTTTGGGTTGGTTACAAGCTGCAGAGTCTGGGGGAGAAGGAAGTTCTCCCGGGGACTGCCCTAGGGAAGGAGAATCTACACAGGGTTGTGTACCACACAGCCAATGGGCTGCCAGTCTCAGAAACTGTGATGGGAAGGAGACCTCCTTGGAGCTGAACACTGTGGCAGCCCTACGTCACCTATGGGAAGTAGGCAACTATGGAAGACATTGAATCCTGAATTAAAGAGTATGATGGGGAAACTGGTGCCTCGGTGGATGAATGAGGATTCTGAGCTCTTCGGGGTAGAATAACAAGGGAAATAAGCAGATACTCAAACCCACCACAGAGAACTCCAAAGGGAATTGTGTTGGGAATGGAAGGCACAGAGGCATTTTCACTCTGGCAAAGTTCCGATTTTCTAAAAACACTTTCAAATCCATTTCCATTACTCAATGGTCCTGTCACTTTTAATTTCTTCTTTTTTTCCAAACCCATAATGCAATTAGAGAGATGCCATCCCACATCATTAATATCACTATGATGCATTACCACATTTTTTTTTAAAAAGGCATAGTATTTTCTCTTGATTATAAGAGCAAAACCTGCTATTTGCCTGTGGCAAAGAAAGGAATTCATATGCACAAAGGCATGTTCCAGGAAGATTGATCTGGAAGTGATATAGAAATGAATTGGGGAGGCCAGGTGTGGTGGCTTATACCTGTAACCCCAGCACTTTGGGAGGCTGAGGCAGGCAGATTGCCTGAGGTCGGGAGTTCAAGACCAACCTGGCCAATATTGCGAAACTCTGTCTCTACTAAAAATACAACAAATTAGCTGGGCATGGTGGTGGTGCCTGTAATCCCAACTACTTGGGAGACTGAGGCAGTCTTGCTTGAACCTGGGAGGTAGAGGTTGCACCACTGCACTCTAGCCTGGGCGTGACACAACGAGACTCTATTTCAAAAAAAAAAAAAAGACTGGAGGAAAAATAGCAACACTTGAGGAAAGGAGACTGCTCATTCCTTCATTCATTCAGTCATTCAGCAAACATTTACTAGGCACTTGCTATGTGTCAGTCCGGGTGGTAAGTGTCAGGTATCTAGAGATGATACCTGGTATTACATCAACAAGCAGATGCCAAAACAGGATTTGATGTGCAAGAAGTACATTGGAGGGAATGCTTATGAAAGACAAAGGAGGGAAGCAGGAGCAGGTGGGAGAGTCTTCAGACTGTGATGCAAGACTGGCAGCTGTGGAAGGGGGGAGGGAAGGAAGAGCATGAGCCCAGTGCACTCTGGAGAACGTCTCAGCTGGGTCAACAGAGAGCCTCCAGAACAAAGGCTGTCTGCTAGAGGAGCCCCATATGGGACAAAAATGGGCCAGACTTAGTACCCTTTAGGGTGCATTGGCTGAGAGTAGAGTGGGAGAAATGTGAATACCATGGTGTATCCAAAAGGTGGCAGCTGGAGGCTGTCAGTCAACTACATTTCCTGTGGCAGCTTCTTTTGAAAGACATCTGAGTGGAGCACTTCCACGACTGACACAGCCTTCCAGGAGCTCTTGGTGTAGACATATAACATGACGTCACAGCTACATTCCAAGCCTGAAGACTAGCCCTTTGAGGTTAGATATTTATTCCCTGTTCAATCAGCCCCAGCCTGGGTTGGCGGGCAGTGTCAATGCCTGGCTGTGATAAGGGAGTAGGTGCTACTCACATGCCCAGGACAGAAGGGAGACGGGTAATATAACACAATCATGAATAAGATACAGTGGAGGAGAGTTAACCAACTGCTTAGAAAAGCATAGTCAGGGAAGAGTTCAAGGTTAAAGGGATGTGGCAGTTGAGTTTTAAAACATGATTGGAATGTGTCATATACACAGGAGGATATACAACAGAATTTGTTTCATTGGAATCCTGGATTCATATCCCAGCTCTGTCACTTATCAGCTGTGTGACCTTGAGTATGCCTCTTAACCTCTTTTAAGTCCCAGTTTCTTCATCTGTAAAATGGAAATCATGATAGCACCTATTTTATAGAATAGTTATGAAGATGCACGTAAATTCATTAGCAAGTGCCTGACCTATGGTGTGTGATAAAAAAATAGTAACAGTATTCTTGTCATTGCTATTTTTAACATCCCCAGCAGTGAAAATACCTGTACAAAAGTGCGCTGGGACAGAGGGCAGCCAGTCCAGTGAGCTGCTCGTGGTTCTCTATGGCTGGATCTCACAGATTAAGGGAAGGCATCATAGAATACAAGGCTGGGGAAATAGTCCGGGTCTGAGAAAAAGCCTTGTGTGCTACATAAAATAGTTCAGACTTCCCTCTAGGCTCTGAGAGGCTGTTAAAGGATGTTATTTAGGGAAGGAGATGATCAGATTTGCATTTAAAAAAATTTCCCTCCTAAAGATTCTTGAATCCACAAAGATACTAAAAAAGACACAGGAAGAGTAAACAATTGTCAGGATCTGAAAGTGTGAAAAGAAAGTCAGCTTGGACTGAAAAAGTAAAAAGGAATCCAGTTAATCATGCTGGAGAGACAGATACAGATAAAAATCAGCCCCAAAGTTAACAGGGGACCTTGTATTACCTGAGGTCATGCAGTGGCTGTAAAATGAGTGACTACTACTTTTCTTTCCCACAACGCCCCCAGGCTCCCTTTGTTAAATCCTTCTATTACTGAGATTACTCAATTGCTAAGCTGCCCTGGCCTCAGGATAGCACTGAATTCTCCCCACTTTCCCTCTCCCAGCTCTGGAAAGGCAGCAGTATAGAGTTGATCCCCATTCCCCTGCGATCCTCTCTGAGTCCTTCAGCAGGAACACAAACTTTATGAAGGATGCTGCCCTCCCGCTCTTGTCCAGCAGCCTCCGCAGGTCCTCTGGAGTGTCCTCCCTTGCCGTATGTGTGTCAGGCTACGGGTTTATCCTTAGTGGTCTTTGGGTGATTTGGATGGTTTTTTTCTTTTTTTAAAAAATTTAATTTTTAAATTATTTTATTTTATTTATTTTTTTGTAGATGGGTCTTGCTGTGTTGCACAGGCTGAACTTAAACTCCTGAGCTCAAGTGATCTTCCCATCCCAGCCTCCTGAATAGCTGGGTATGATACGGTTTTGATAATACACACACTGCAAAAGCAGAAGTATTGCTGATAACAATGTGCTAATCAGCAGTGTCACTGGAAACCACTGAGCTAATGTTTACAATAAAGTACAAGAGGAACAACTCTAATCAGAAATCTGGATGGGAGGTGTGGTGCGGTGGTTCACACCTCTAACCCGAGCATTTTGAAAGGCCAAGGCAGGCGGATCACCTGAGGTCAGGAGTTTGAGATCCACCTGGCCAACATGGCGAAACCCCGTCTCTACTAAAATTACAAAAATTAGCTGAACATGGTGGTGTGCACCTGTAGTTCCAGCTGCTTGGGAGTCTGAGGCAGGAGAATCGTTTGGACCCAGGAGGCAGAGGTGAGCCCGGATGGTGCCACTGCACTCCAGTGGGGGCAACAGAGTGAGGGAAAATAAAGAAAGAAAGAAAGAAAGAAAGAGAGAGAGAGATGGGGAGGGAGGGAGGGAAGAAAGAAGAAAGAAAAGAGAAAGAAAGAAAGAGAGAGAGAAAGAAAGAAAAGAAAGAAAAGAGAAAGAAAGAAAGAAAGAAAGAAAGAAAGAAAAGAAAGGAAGGAAGGAAGGAAGGAAGGAAGGGGGGGAGGTGGGAAGGGGGGGAGGTGGGAAGGAAGGAAGGAAGGACGGAAGGAAGGAAGGAAGAAGGAAGGAAGGAAGGAAGGAAGGCAGGCAGGCAGGCAGGCATTCAGGCAGGCAAGCCAGCCAGCCGGATGTGAACAGGCCTAGCAATACTTTCTGAGAATGTGTCAGCCCATACCTGGAGAATTACTTTCTCTTCTGGGACTACATCTAAAAAGAAACACAGGCAAATAGAACCACATTCCAGGGAGAATGCTTAGGGTGCTGAAATCACTCAAAAATAAATCATATGAGGAATGCCTGTAGGAACTGGGGGTGTTTCGTTCTTGAAGGAAAAATGCAAGAAAATCATCCTCTGTAAACAAGACATAATATTTAAAGGGCATTAAACTTGCCCATTAAGGCCTGCACGGATGGAATAGAACCAGTGAGTAAAGCTATAGGCAGATTCAAGCTCGACAGAAGGAGAATTTCACTAACAGTCAGAGGGGACCGCACATCGACTGGATTGCCTGAGGAGGCTCCTTGTCACCGGAGCTACGTAGAAAGAGACTGGATGATGCCTTGGCCAGGCTGTAGTACAAGGAACCGAAGCCTTATGGGAACTTTGGGCTAGGTGACTTTTAAGGCCCTCCCATCTCAAAGTATCTGTCCTGAAAGCAGAGGCCTTCACTGGGCAGAACAAGCCCCCTAATGCCAGCAATGCCTATAGCTCCCATCTCAAGCAGGTGGGAGGTGGGGCTACCATAGCCCTCCAGCAAGAAACAGTCCTTCCTCAGAAGGAACTGTGACACCGTGTGACTCCGGTCACCTGGCTATGGCTGCCTGGATCAAAAAGGCTGGTGGGTTTGGAAGCAGAAACTGAAAAGAAAAGGAATTAAAAAAAAAAAAATCCAGAGTAGGTGGGCAAGCAGGGCCATGAAGATAGCAGGAGCCCTGATGGGGCAGAAGCTGTAGGGCAGTATAAAGCTACAGGCATTCCCAGAAGCAATGCGGGGGAGGAGGGTTGAAGGGGAGGATGATTTAAAGGGAGGAGGGGAGGAGGGTTGGAAGGGAGAAAGGGAGGAGGGAAGGAAGAGAGGAGGGGAGGAGGGGGAAAAAAGGAGGAGGGGAAGTGGAGCTGGGGAGAGGAGAGAGTCTCCACAATGATGCAAAGTGGAAGAGCCTCTGGGGCCAAGATAATGGAGAGAAAAAATAGGCTACTATTGTCCCAGGTCCATGTGGTTCAGGCTCTTGTCCCCTTTTCTGGCCCCTGTGAAGCCAAGGTTCCCTGGGTTCCCCTGAGAGTCCAGTTGTTTTTATAGCCAAGCACACCCATGGAATAAGCCCCTTACCTGAAGCAACATGAGTAAGACCTTGTTTTTTGAAATTCAAAGCATTTAAGAGAAGGCCAGAGGAGGAAAGCGGTGACCATTTGGGCCTTGAAAAGAGTGGATGCAGTAGTGTATCTGGTAATCACCAGCACCAAAACCAGTGAAAGCAAAGCCCTTCATCAGTGAGAGGCTCAACTCCCTTCAGGCTCATCACCCTCTCCCTGCATCCTACCCTCTGGAAGCCCACATCTTCTCTCCCATCAAACTAACAAAGAACCCTGGAAGCAGAAAACAGTGCCCTGGTGAGTGAGGACTCCCCAGGTAGACAGAATACTAGATGTTTCAGCCAGAAGGAGTTTCACCACAGAGGAGAATGCGGCTTCCCTCTTTGAAAGTGAGGGGTATCTGAGGTAAAAAAAACAGCCTCCAAATCCTCCAATCCATCATGTTCCATTCTCCAAATGCAGACAGCAAGAGCCAGCTGCCCAGGAAGCCTGAGGCTGCAGAAGGACACTGGGGCATCTCTAACCAGGTCCCTTCCCCTTGACCAAACGTTTTCTGTCTGTGAGATGACGGCAGTGTCCCTTGGAGCGGCATGAGTCTTCATGAGGGTATTACTGATGAAGTCTTTTTTGACCCCTACTCTTTAAGGAAGATCCCTCCCTCTCTTGTTACTGCAGTGCAATACTGGACTCACCCTCAGCGCGTGAGTCCTAGTACCGGTGGTCGCATCTGTTCTGACCACACATTGCCCAGGCTGTTACAAGGATTACTTTTGAATATCATTATATGTTTAACAGGTCATTTTCCTTGAAGGTCAGGGATCTCTTCTTTTTTACATATCCTCAATATTCCACTCAGTGTCTGGCATAGCATGGGGCTCAATGAATGTCTGATAAATAAATGACCTTCAGAGAAAATGACCAAAGTTAAATTCTACAAATTGTTCAGCTGGGCTCTATATTCATCCCAAATGTCTGATTTCTAGACCCCATGCCCAACCATGGTGCATCCAGTTTAAAACATAGTACATATTTGTACATTTAGGTTTTAATGTACTGAGTTTCTCAGCTGTTGTCAACTTCTTCGTCAAGCTCCAGGCCCCTGGAGACACAAACCACATCACCAAGCTCTCTTATTAAGGCTTCAACAGATATAGTTGGCAGATGAGTTCCCATGCTCTGAGTTTTGCTCAGATACACATTATTAAAAATGCAGAAAGTAAGACCACCACTACATCACGACCTACTAAACAGATTTTTTAAAAAAATTTTTTTTTGACTCTTGAACTCCTAGGCTCAAGTGATCCATCTGGCTCAGCTGGGTTTACAGGCATGAGCCACCATGACCAGCCAAGATAGGGAAAATGTTGACACTAAGGCATGATCTATAAGGAAGATGAT
This sequence comes from Trachypithecus francoisi, assembly GCF_009764315.1. Taxonomy (NCBI): domain Eukaryota; kingdom Metazoa; phylum Chordata; class Mammalia; order Primates; family Cercopithecidae; genus Trachypithecus; species Trachypithecus francoisi. The sequence goes on along the minus strand of NW_022681470.1, from coordinate 105,708,846 downwards.
TCTAAAAGCCTGTATTTTGTATTTGTGACATGAGTTAAGTCTTGTTCCACCACTTACTGTTAGTGTCACCATGGACCAGTTTCTTAAATTCTCTAAGCCTCAGTGTCTTCATCTGTAAAATAGCACACTTAACATATACCAGAATAAACTCTGAATAAGTTAGCTCCTATTTATTTATAAGCTAATAGAATCAAAGAGGTTTTAAATGTCACTAAGTTTTGGAATGAGTTTTTCAGAGCCCAGTCAAAGGTGCTCTGTGGGGAGTAGGAATAAAGGTAGGAGATCAAGCAGACATGCCTCTGCTTACCCAGAATCAGTCTGCATTCATCTGGTTGATGGAACTTTTACGTAGATTTTAGGGAAAAGGAAAAGGAAGAGTTAGTCCAAGATTCTGGCAAAAACTGGTGCCAGAATCTCCTCTTCAACGTCCTGGCCAAATGGTTGTCCAGTCTTTTCTTGAACACTCAAATTCTCTCAGTGAGGCCCCAAATTAATTTGCTTAGCAATTTTCCTATTCTTTAGAATATGAGAAGCTCAAACAAATAGCTAACCAAGTTTTATTGCCTTGAGGAAATCCTGCCAGACCTACTTTAATGAAAAGAGCATTGTTCAAAATTAATTGAAGTCCAATACTCCTACAATAGTGCTACAATAGTTACCAAAAACAGTTGTCCTCCATAGGTTATAAATGTCTCCCAGCAATCTTGGCCATGCTGTTAATTTGCTTAGCAAATCCGTTTAGTTATGTTGAGCATAAAGAGAGTTTTCAGCCTAGACCCTTGTGCAAATGTCCACAAATTCTGAATCAATTGAGTTAGTGTTGCTATAATGATGTTTTCTACTCTATAGCACCAGATTTTCAAACCATTTTCATATCTAATGTCTTACTTTAGTCAGTTCCTCAAAGTTGAAATGAGATGAGATCAAATCAAATCAAATTCTATAGGTCAGCATATTCTGGAAACTGCAAGGCTCTGTAAGTGATTGTTGCTAATAAGTTATTAGACCCCAGGTTCCTGGCTCTGACTCACAGCCTGGCCTGTCTTCTGAGGCCATGTGGCCTCTTCACTCCAAAGGGCTGGAGGATGCCTGGAATATCTTCCAAGACCAAGGAGGGCACTGAGGCTTGGTGACTGGCAGATGCTGGTGTAGATGGGTGCAGAAGTGAGCAGATGCACCGTGTGGAGTGTTGCCAGGAATGGGTAGCTAAAGAGCCCCTCATGCACACCTGGACGCTTGCCCTTTGGTTTGTGGTTGTCACTGCTCTTTGCTCAGCTTGTTGTTGCCACTCCATTTCCATTTCAGAATCATATCTATCTTTTAATCCAGGCCAGGCAGTTCACATGCCATCTGCTTCAGGAGCCTACTCTGGTCGTCTTAAGGTCAAGTCATCCCTTCCTCTCTGCACATTTTGTCCCACTCCCCTGACCCTGCCTCCAAACTGCCTTGTGCTGTGGCTATGGAACAAGGCATTTCTTGCCCATTTGTTTACAAGCAACTTGAGGGCACACACTGTGTTAGATGGAGCTGATTGTGGAAGACACGGCTATTGTCCCAAGTACCCAGGCCCACTTCTTCCTTCCAGTGAGTTTTGGCCAAGCATGTGGCTGCCCAGCTAGAGCTACATTTCTCAGATTCCTCTGCAGCTAGGCATGGCCCTGTGAGGCTTTTGTCAATTGGATGAGAGCAAAAGTGAGGTGAACCTCCTCTTCGAATTTTTAACAATGAAGTAGCTTGTCCTATTTGACCTTTCCCCTTCCCATGGCCTGGAAAGCAGATGAAGCAGATAAGAACCAGACCCTGGGGATGGCAGAGCCACAAGATAGGAGACACCTGGGTCCCCAGCAAAGCTCCCTGCTACCCCAAACACTTACGTGAGAAATAAACTACGATTTTCCTTAAACTATTTTTTTAGGATCTTTTTGTAAAAACTGCTTTGCCTAAGCACTCATCAGCGCACAGGTGCTCAATTGAATTTTTTTGTGTTAACAAATAGATGCTTGGCCAGGTGTGGTGGCTCATGCCTGTAATCCTAGCACTTTGAGAGGCTGAGGTGGGCAGATCACCTGAAGTCAGGGGTTCAAGAGCAGCCTGACCAACATGGCGAAACACCGTATCTACTAAAAATACAAAAATTAGCTGGGCAGAGTGGTTGTAATCCCAGCTACTTGGGAGGATGAGGCAGGAGAATTACTTGAACCCGGGAGGCGGAGGTTGTAGTGAGCCGAGATTGCACCATTGCACTCCAGCCTGGGTGATAAAGTGAGACTCCATTTCAAAAAATTAAAAATTAAAAAAAAAAATGCATGGATAAAGAAGAAAAAAAATAAAATGAATGCGTGAATGAGTACATGAAATATTGTCAGTTGCAGTTCTGCTTGAAATAACACCTGTCTCATTTTCCTAATGATGTCTGATTTTCCAGAGAGAGAAGGAACCAGGGAAGATTTTGGGGAAGTGAAGAAAGACCTATGCTTTAGAGGATGAGTCTGTCAGGGAGTCCAGTGACTTCTTTGCTTCTGCTACACTTTTTGTGTGATGTTAGGATACTCCCCAGGGATCTGTCATCAGAAAACCCAGAAGGGAATTTCCTGTTCTATCAGGAGTGGACTTGAAGTATCTAGAGCTGGCAGTGTATCAGAGCAAGGATTGGTAACAAAGAACAATAAAGGCCATTCGAATAAGTCTATCCTTCTAATGGCAATATTCTTTTTTTTTTTTTTTTTTTGAGACGGAGTCTCGCTCTGTTGCCCAGGCTGGAGTGCAGTGGCGCGATCTCAGCTCACTGCAAGCTCCGCCTCCCGGGTCTACGCCATTCATGGCAATATTCTTTAAGAAATTTAGAATGTTTTGTATGTGTAGCCTACTACCTCTGTTAAGTGAAGTGGCATCATAAGTGGAGAAAAGGAATATGTGCTCCACATTCCTGACAAGGTTGTAGTGAGAATCAAGTGAGATCGTGCGTGTGAAAGTGCTCCATATACTTAAGTACAATAATAGATGGCCGGTGTTATGTCTGCCTGGTAACTTACTTCCATTATTTATCCATGTGATTCTGGTTGGCTGCTAATCACAGTTCCTTCACCTGGGTCAATATATCAAGAAAGTGACCTAAATCTCGCCAATTACAGTCCCCAATTCCTTGGCCACAGTAATTAGTCCAACGTGTGAACACATGATCAACTGGATCACTGGGAGCTCTTCTCCAGGAAGAGCTCTATACCCTCTCTCTTTCTCCTGGGCTACTAGCTGGGATGACATCATCCTCAAGCTCTTTGCAGTCCCGGGTTGTGAATGGAGGAAGAAGAAATTCAGAGGGGGCGGAGCAAGATGGCCGAATAGGAGCAGCTCCAGTCTCCAACTCCCAGCGCGAGCGACACAGAAGACCGGTGATTTCTGCGTTTTCAACTGAGGTACTGGGGTCATCTCGCTAGGGAGTGCCGGACAATCGGTGCTGGTCAGCTGCTGCAGCCTGACCAGCGTGAGCTGAAGCAGGGCGAGGCATCGCCTCACCTGGAAGCGCAAGGGGGAAAGGAATCCCTTTTTCCTAGCCAGGGGAACTGAGACACACAACACCTGGAAAATCGGGTAACTCCCACCCCAATACTGCGCTTTAAGGAAACAGGCACACCAGGAGAATATATCCCACACCTGGCCGGGAGGGTCCCACGCCCACGGAGCCTCCCTCACTGCTAACACAGCCGTCTGCGGCGATCTATCCGCAAGGCAGCAGCGAGGCTGGGGGAGGGACGCCCGCCATTGCTGAGGCTTAAGTAGGTAAACAAAGCCGCTGGGAAGCTCGAACTGGGTGGAGCTCACAGCAGCTCAAGGAAGCCTGCCTGTCTCTGTAGACTCTACCTCTGCGGACAGCGCACAGCTGCAGCCCATTAGGGGAAAGAGCGGGGGCGGTGCAGATGCGAACGACTCTGTCTGACAGCTTTGGGGAGAGCCGTGGATCTCCTAACGCGGAGGTTGAGATCCGAGAACGGACAGACTGCCTGCTCAGGTGGGTCCCTGACCCCTGAGTAGCCTAGCTGGGAGACATCCCCCACTAGGGGCAGTCTGACACCCCACACCTCACAGGGTGGCGTCACCCCTGAGAGGAAACTTCCAAAGAAAGAATCAGACAGGTACACTCGCTGTTCAGCAATATTCTATCTTCGGCAACCTCTGCTGCTGATACCCAGGCAAACAGGGTCTGGAGTGGACCTCAAGCAATCTCCAACAGACCAACAGACCGTCCTTCTGACTGTCAGACGGAAAACTATCAAACAGGAAGGACACCTATACCAAAACCCCATCAGTACGTCACCATCATCAAAGTCCAGAGACAGATAAAACCACAAAGATGGGGAAGAAGCAGGGCAGAAAAGCTGGAAATTCAAAAAATAAGAGCGCATCTCCCCCTGCAAAGGAGCGCAGCCCATCGCCAGCAACGGATCAAAGCTGGTCAGAGAATGACTTTGACGAGATGAGAGAAGAAGGCTTCACTCCATCAAACCTCTCAGAGCTAAAGGAGGAATTACGTACCCAGCGCAAAGAAACTAAAAATCTTGAAAAAAAAGTGGAAGAATTGACAGCTAGATTAATTAATGCAGAGAAGATCATAAACGAAATGACAGAGATGAAAACCATGACACGAGAAATACGTGACAAATGCACAAGCTTCAGTAACCGACTCGATCAACTGGAAGAAAGAGTATCAGCGATTGAGGATCAAATGAATGAAATGAAGCGAGAAGAGAAACCAAAAGAAAAAAGAAGAAAAAGAAATGAACAAAGCCTGCAAGAAGTATGGGATTATGTAAAAAGACCAAATCTACGTCTGATTGGGGTGCCTGAAAGTGAGGGGGAAAATGGAACCAAGTTGGAAAACACTCTTCAGGATATCATCCAGGAGAACTTCCCCAACCTAGTAGGGCAGGCCAACATTCAAATTCAGGAAATACAGAGAACGCCACAAAGATACTCCTCCAGAAGAGCAACTCCAAGACACATAATTGCCAGATTCACCAAAGTTGAAATGAAGGAAAAAATCTTAAGGGCAGCCAGAGAGAAAGGTCGGGTTACCCACAAAGGGAAGCCCATCAGAATAACAGCAGACCTCTCGGCAGAAACTCTACAAGCCAGAAGAGAGTGGGGGCCAATATTCAATGTTCTTAAAGAAAATAATTTTCAACCCAGAATTTCATATCCAGCCAAACTAAGCTTCATCAGTGAAGGAGAAATAAAATCCTTTACAGATAAGCAAATGCTTAGAGATTTTGTCACCACCAGGCCTGCCTTACAAGAGACCCTGAAGGAAGCCCTAAACATGGAAAGGAACAAGCGGTACCAGCCATTGCAAAAACATGCCAAAATGTAAAGACCATCGAGGCTAGGAAGAAACTGCATCAACTAACGAGCAAAATAACCAGTTAATATCATAATGACAGGATCAAGTTCACACATAACAATATTAACCTTAAATGTCAATGGACTAAATGCTCCAATTAAAAGACACAGACTGGCAAACTGGATCAAGAGTCAAGACCCATCAGTCTGCTGTATTCAGGAGACCCATCTCACATGCAGAGACATACATAGGCTCAAAATAAAGGGATGGAGGAAGATCTACCAAGCAAATGGAGAACAAAAAAAAGCAGGGGTTGCAATCCTAGTCTCTGATAAAACAGACTTTAAACCATCAAAGATCAAAAGAGACAAAGAAGGCCATTACATCATGGTAAAGGGATCAATTCAACAGGAAGAGCTAACTCTCCTAAATATATATGCACCCAATACAGGAGCACCCAGATTCATAAAGCAAGTCCTTAGAGACCTACAAAGAGACTTAGACTCCCATACAATAATAATGGGAGACTTCAACACTCCACTGTCAACATTAGACAGATCAACGAGACAGAAAGTTAACAAGGATATCCAGGAATTGAACTCATCTCTGCACCAAGCGGACCTAATAGACATCTATAGAACTCTCCACCCCAAATCAACAGAATATACATTCTTCTCAGCACCACATCGCACTTATTCCAAAATTGACCACATAATTGGAAGTAAAGCACTCCTCAGCAAATGTACAAGAACAGAAATTATAACAAACTGTCTCTCAGACCACAGTGCAATCAAACTAGAACTCAGGACTAAGAAACTCAATCCAAACCGCTCAACTACATGGAAACTGAACAACCTGCTCCTGAATGACTACTGGGTACATAACGAAATGAAAGCAGAAATAAAGATGTTCTTTGAAACCAATGAGAACAAAGATACAGCATACCAGAATCTCTGGGACACATTTAAAGCAGTGTGTAGAGGGAAATTTATAGCACTAAATGCCCACAAGAGAAAGCAGGAGAGATCTAAAATTGACACTCTAACATCACAATTAAAAGAACTAGAGAGGCAAGAGCAAACACATTCAAAAGCTAGCAGAAGGCAAGAAATAACTAAGATCAGAGCAGAACTGAAGGAGATAGAGACACAAAAAACCCTCCAAAAAATCAATGAATCCAGGAGTTGGTTTTTTGAAAAGATCAACAAAATTGACAGACCGCTAGCTAGACTAATAAAGAAGAAAAGAGAGAGGAATCAAATAGACGCAATAAAAAATGATAAAGGGGATATCACCACCGACCCCACAGAAATACAAACTACCATCAGAGAATACTATAAACACCTCTACGCAAATCAACTAGAAAATCTAGAAGAAATGGATAATTTCCTGGACACTTACACTCTCCCAAGACTAAACCAGGAAGAAGTTGAATCCCTGAATAGACCAATAGCAGGCTCTGAAATTGAGGCAACAATTAATAGCCTACCCACCAAAAAAAGTCCAGGACCAGATGGATTCACAGCTGAATTCTACCAGAGGTACAAGGTGGAGCTGGTACCATTCCTTCTGAAACTATTTCAATCAATAGAAAAAGAGGGAATCCTCCCTAACTCTTTTTATGAGGCCAACATCATCCTGATACCAAAGCCTGGCAGAGACACAACAAAAAGAGAGAATTTTAGACCAATATCCCTGATGAACATCGATGCAAAAATCCTCAATAAAATACTGGCAAACCGGATTCAGCAGCACATCAAAAAGCTTATCCACCATGATCAAGTGGGCTTCATCCCTGGGATGCAAGGCTGGTTCAACATTCGCAAATCAATAAACGTAATCCAGCATATAAACAGAACCAAAGACAAGAACCACATGATTATCTCAATAGATGCAGAAAAGGCTTTTGACAAAATTCAACAGCCCTTTATGCTAAAAACGCTCAATAAATTCGGTATTGATGGAACGTACCTCAAAATAATAAGAGCTATTTATGACAAACCCACAGCTAATATCATACTGAATGGGCAAAAACTGGAAAAATTCCCTTTGAAAACTAGCACAAGACAGGGATGCCCTCTCTCACCACTCCTATTCAACATAGTGTTGGAAGTTCTGGCTAGGGCAATCAGGCAAGAGAAAGAAATCAAGGGTATCCAGTTAGGAAAAGAAGAAGTCAAATTGTCCCTGTTTGCAGATGACATGATTGTATATTTAGAAAACCCCATTGTCTCAGCCCAAACTCTGCTTAAGCTGATAAGCAACTTCAGCAAAGTCTCAGGATACAAAATTAATGTGCAAAAATCACAAGCATTCTTATACACCAGTAACAGACAAGCAGAGAGCCAAATCAGGAATCAACTTCCATTCACAATTGCTTCAAAGAGAATCAAATACCTAGGAATCCAGCTTACAAGGGATGTAAAGGACCTCTTCAAGGAGAACTACAAACCACTGCTCAGTGAAATCAAAGAGGACACAAACAAATGGAAGAACATACCATGCTCATGGATAGGAAGAATCAATATCGTGAAAATGGCCATACTGCCCAAGGTTATTTATAGATTCAATGCCATCCCCATCAAGCTACCAATGACTTTCTTCACAGAATTGGAAAAAACGGCTTTAAAGTTCATATGGAACCAAAAAAGAGCCCGCATTGCCAAGACAATCCTAAGTCAAAAGGACAAAGCTGGAGGCGTCACGCTACCTGACTTCAAACTATACTACAAGGCTACAGTAACCAAAACAGCATGGTACTGGTACCACAACAGAGATATAGACCAATGGAACAGAACAGAGTCCTCAGAAATAATACCACACATCTACAGCCATCTGATCTTTGACAAACCTGAGAGAAACAAGAAATGGGGAAAGGATTCCCTATTTAATAAATGGTGCTGGGAAAATTGGCTAGCCATAAGTAGAAAGCTGAAACTGGATCCTTTCCTTACCCCTTATACGAAAATTAATTCAAGATGGATTAGAGACTTAAATGTTAGACCTAATACCATAAAAACCCTAGAAGAAAATCTAGGTAGTACCATTCAGGACATAGGCATGGGCAAGGACTTCATGTCTAAAACACCAAAAGCAACGGCAGCAAAAGCAAAAATTGACACATGGGATCTAATTAAACTAAAGAGCTTTTGCACAGCCAAAGAAACTACCATCAGAGTGAACAGGCAACCTACAGAATGGGAAAAAATTTTTGCAACCTACTCATCTGACAAAGGGCTAATATCCAGAATCTACCAAGAACTCAAACAAATATACAAGAAAAAAGCAAACAACCCCATCAAAAAGTGGGGAAAGGATATGAACAGACATTTCTCAAAAGAAGACATCCATACAGCCAACAGACACATGAAAAAATGCTCATCATCACTGGCCATCAGAGAAATGCAAATCAAAACCACAATGAGATACCATCTCACACCAGTTAGAATGGCAATCAGTAAGAAGTCAGGAAACAACAGGTGTTGGAGAGGATGTGGAGAAATAGGAACACTTTTACACTGTTGGTGGGATTGTAAACTAGTTCAACCATTATGGAAAACAGTATGGCGATTCCTCAAGGATCTAGAACTAGATGTACCATATGACCCAGCCATCCCACTACTGGGTATATACCGAAAGGATTATAAATTACTCTACTACAAAGACACATGCACACGTTTGTTTATTGCGGCACTATTCACAATAGCAAAGACTTGGAATCAACCCAAATGTCCATCTGTGACAGACTGGATTAAGAAAATGTGGCACATATACACCATGGAATACTATGCAGCCATCAAAAAGGATGAGTTTGCGTCCTTTGTAGGGACATGGATGCAGCTGGAAACCATCATTCTTAGCAAACTATCACAAGAAGAGAAAACCAAACACCGCATGTTCTCACTCATAGGTGGGAACTGAACAATGAGATCACTTGGACTTGGGAAGGGGAACATCACACACTGGGGCCTATCATGGGGAGGGGGGAGGAGGGAGGGATTGCATTGGGGAGTTATACATGATATAAACGTCATGCACATGTACCCTAGAACTTAAAGTATAATAAAAAAAAAAAAAAAAAAAGAAGAAATTCAGAGATGGAGATGGATGATTGTGTCTGAGACCAATCAATATTCTGGTATATTGATTTTTTCGTTAGACTTATTTGAGTTGGGTATTTGTCACCTGAAACCAAAATAATCCTTAAAAATGCTCTATACAAGTAATGCATCATTATCTAAAAGACTCATTCAAACGAACTTGGAGAACTTATTTAGAGATTCCAGCTAAGAGCAATGTCACCTGAGACTCTTTAACAAAGAATGGCCATCCTTGGTCTGGAAAAGTTATCCTTTTTGACCAACTACATGGCTTCCAAGGGGAGACACACAGTGATGAAGGTGGAAGAGGAACCCAGCTAGCCAGTGAATCCAGCCTAGCCCATCCTGGAGATCACTGGGATAATAGTTTTGCTTGAATATTTCCAAGGATGGGATCATCACCCCTCACAGGTGTCCTCACCCTATTGCTAGACACCTCTGATTCTTGGAAATAGACTCAAATCTGGTCCTTTCAGACTTTTTTTTTTTTTGGTCTTTGTTTCCCTCTCTGAAAATGCACAGGATTTCAACCTGCCACCCCACCCCTACCTACACCCCTTTTATGTAGATGATTCTTCAGATAGATAGATAACATATTTGCCTGAGTCTTTTCTTCTCTGGATTAAAAATCAACTTTGCTCAGGTGACGATGCTATTAAAGTTTTCATTAACCTGACATGTCTCTCTCAGTAGCTGCCAACTACTCAACATCTCCCTTCAACCATGAAACACAAACCACGCTCTCAATTGCAGCTCTGTTCTACCAGGGCAGAGCATTCCAGAGCTATCACCACCCTTCATCTGGAGTCTGTACATTCTAGAAATGCAATCTATGTTTATGTCTTTTTAAAAAAATTATTTTTGGGCTGGCTGAAGTGGCTCATTCCTGTAATCCCAGCACTTTGGGAGGCTGAGGAGGGTGGACTATTTGAGGTCAGGAGTTTGAGACCAGCCTGGCCAACATGGTAAAACCCCGTCTCTACTAAAAAATACAAAAATTAGCCGGATGTGGTGGCACACCCCTGTAATCCCAGCTACTTGGGAGGTGAGGCAGGAGAATCTCTTGAACCCAGGAGTCAGAGGTTGCAGTGAGCTGAGATTGAGCCACTGTACTCCAACATGGGTGACAGAGTGAAACTCTGTCTCAAAAACAAAACAAAACAACAAAACAAAACAAAACAAAAAACAACAAAAAACCCTCTTTTTATACTGTTGACTCTTATTGAGCTTAAACTTAAAGTTATTAATTCTCTCTCACGAGTGCTGTTAACCCATCTTTTACTTTTGTGGCTTATTTTTTGAAACTAAGTGAAAGAAGTCACATTAATTTTGATGTATTCATTACAGTCCATCATTTCATGATTTTAACTGAAATATGTTTTCTACATTGCTCAGAGATGGATTATTTGCAAAGCAGATAAACTTGCTGCTTTGACTTTATTCAAATCATTGATTAAAATACTGAATAGGATTGGGCCAAGGGCAAGGATCCTCCCTTCAGAAGGCCTGGGTTTTCTTACTGGATAAGGGCCTTCAGCCACCTATGAATCTACCATGGATACACTCACTGTCCAGCCCACATTTCTCCATCTGGTTTTCGTCATGATAAATTTGTCAAACTCCTGAACGGGCTTAATTAATGCATTAACTATAACTGTCCGTTAGCATTAGAGAAAACTCTACACCAATGGGCATGGCACAAGTTCATTTTGTGGGTGGGGTCAGAGGAGCAGCAAAATGGGCTCCACAGAGACATCAGAGCAGCACAGAGGCCCTGGGTATCTAAGGGTGTAGGAGGATTTGGAGATGAGGAAATGATGAGAAGATGATTTCGTTCCTTTTACAGTTTGCCCAGGCAGGTCTCACAGGGGATATGTATGAGATTTAGTCAGTGAGTATGCAGTTAACCAGCACTTCATAGTGGTGAGACACTGTAGCACAAGCACAGTACTACAAAGACAGTCCCTCCACTCCCAGGACTGGAATCAACATATCCTCATTACGAGAATTTTAGGCACATCTTAAGACTTTCCTGAAGCCCTAGAACCCTTGAGGTTGGGCAGGTGAGAAATTGTGCTAAACTTCTCTAAGAGCTGGCATGTGTAGGGGGTCCATAGAGCATGTCTTCTGGGGAAGGTTATACACGATCTATAATACTGCAAAGGGGGCAAAGCTCTCATGCAGGAGTCAAGGAGCCTGGGGGCTCACGTACTTCGTGAGACTTGCTGAGCACAGAGAAGCTGGCTAAAGCTTCCTTGGGGACTTTTCACCACGGGAGTTTGAATTTAGGTTTGAGTGTTTATGTGAAATTCTTCTTCACGTTGAACATTTGTGAGAAGATAGCATTTCGGAATTGTAGGGCTGTTGAAACAAATTACCCCAATGGGTGACTTAAAACAATAGAACTCAGCTGGGCGCGGTGGCTCACGCCTGTAATCCCAACAATTTGGGAGGCCGAGGTGAGCGGATCATGAGGTCAGGAGTTTGAGACCAGCCTGGTCAGCATGGTGAAACCCCGTCTCTACTAAAAATATGAAAATTAGCCGGGTGTGGTGGTGGGTACCTGTAATCTCAGCTACTTGGGAGGCTGAGGCCGGAGAATCGCTTGAAACTGGAAGGCGGAGGTTGCAGTGAGCCAAGATTGCACCACTGCATTCCAGCCTGGGCAACAAGAGGGAAACTCTGTCAAAACACACACACACACACACACACACACACACGATAGAACTCACCAGGCATGGTGGCTCACACCTGTAATGCCAGCACTTTGGGAAGCACAGGAGAGTGGATCACCTGAGGCTGGGAGTTCGAGACCAGCCTGACCAACATGGAGAAACACTATCTCTACTGAAATTACAAAATTAGCCAGGCGTGGTGGTGCATGCTTGTAATCCCAGCTACTCGGGAGGCTGAGGCAGGAGAATTGCTTGAACCTGGAAAGCAGAGGCTGCAGTGAGCCAAAATTGCACCATTGCACTCCAGCCTGGGCAACAAGAGTGAAACTCCGTCCCAAACAAAACAAAAAAACAACAGAACTCTTGCAGTTCTGCAGTCCAGAAATCTGAACTCATAGTGTTAGCAGGACCACACTCCCTTCTGAGGCTCTTGGGAAGAATCTATTCCATGTGTCTCTCCTACCTTCTAGTGATTAGGGATCCTTGGCATTCCTTGGCTTGTAGACACATCAGTCCCATCTCTGCCTCTGTCTTTACATGGACTTCTCCTCTTCCGTCTGTCTCAAACGTCCCTCTGCCCTGATATTATAAGGACACTGGCCATTGGATGTAGGGCCGACTGAATATCCAGGATGATTTCATCCCAAGAGTCTTAGTTTAATTACAACTGCAAAGATCCCTTTTCCAAATCATGTAACATTTGCAAATTCTAGGGACTGAGACATAGATACATATACATCTTTTGGGGACCATCATTCAAGAATCCATCTCAATTTTCTACCAAGTCACTCTCTCATGTGGACCTTGAGCAGTGTTCTTGCTGCCAAAAGCAATCAAGAGCTGCAGCTGAAAATGAATAGTGTGTGTATCAGCACCTGTGGAGGGAAGCATAGTACAATGTTTACCAGGTCCTGGAGAAAGGACACATGTGCGTGCACACACACACACACGAAACATTTTATTTTAAGACCACCAAATATCAAGCAGAATCTTATCTTCCTTATATGTATCACCAACTGGAGTGCCTATAAGTACAACTTGGGTGTGTGTATGCATTATGTGTTTAAAATAATCATTTGATTAAGATCCATTGTTATTTTCATTTGTTGCTTTTGCTTTTTTTTGTTTGTTTGTTTTTTTAAAATAGTTTGAAGGCTGCTTCTCACTTATCATCAGATAATTGCATTCTTCCCTAGTCTCACTCTTTCACTTGACTCCTCTTGCTCCACCCCAGGTCTTTGATGCTCAGCAAAGAACTGATCAGGGGCCTCTTCTTCCTGTGGTTCACCTGGACTCTCTGACCACATGTGCCCCATTCCTAATAGCTCCTCCTACCTATTCTAATCATCCCCAAATGGCTGCAGTTGGATGAATTAGCACATGAAGACACCCTGGGAGGAGGGCTGGGGAGCAAGATAGTAAAAATCATTACTGCTGAAAGGCCACTGTTTAATAGTTGTGAGCTAAGTTCTTTCATTTGTCCTTCATTTGGCAGATACTCTCTGAGCACCTGTTGTGAGCGAGGCACCATTCTGGATCCTAGGAGATGGGGGAATGTAAAGATGATCCCTGCCTCTGAAGCATTTAATGCAATTTTGTAACATCCCATCTTTCAGACTGAGAATTCTGAATCCAAAGTAAAGAAGACAATATCATGTCAGTAGAGCAGCCATATGGAACACTGTAAATGTCTTACTGTTTTAGTTCTATACACGCAGGATTTGCATACATTACCTCATTAAAATTAATGTTGTCACCCTGGTGAGGTGAGTAGCATCTCACAGTTTTCAGAGGAGGAAACTGAGGCTCAAGTGATAAACTAGTCTGACCCAGGTTCACAGCCAGTGAGCAGCAGAGCAGGAGCCTGAGTCCAGGTGGCCTCCATGAAGTCCGCGACTCTTTCCAACTCTGCTGTGAAAGAAGTGGAGCTTGTCTTTGCTCTTTCCCACCTCGACTTCTGCGCCATTGTCAGCCCTCCTCCTTTCTCTTCTTCTACTGCTCCTGTGACTCTGTGTCCCTGGGACTCCTGGCTTCCCCCACCCCAAGACTTCTTGCACTAGCTCCTTTTCAGGGTCGTTGCTTCTCAGTTCTCTAATTTGATAAATTACACTAATGGCTGTAAATAGGTCAAACACTGCACATTTTCAATCCTATTTTAAGCTTTGGGGAGATCAAGCTTTAATGGAAAGTGAATACAAAGACTATTTAATGGACATACTGGGTGAAGGATAAACTATGTTCCTCATAATACAAACATTTATACAGCATGTATTATCTTGTAGGAAGTGAGCTAGGAAATCCATGGGCAGTATGGTGCAGTCACACACACACACCCCCCCCGACCACCACCACCCCAATGCTGTGGCACAGAAAGTTTGGCAAGGAGAGCCAGTCAGAGCTCTGTTTGAGTCCTTTGACACTGTCTGAGTGTGAGACACTGGGCAAGCGGCAAGCTCTTGGTGCCAGGGTTCTGTAAAATGGAGATGAAAATACCTACTCACAAGGTTCCTGTGAGGATTTGATGGGCTACAGGTAGGCATGCCTGCTAGGTATTAGGAGTTTAATTTTTGAATATGTTAGTTCCTTTCCTTCTCAGAAAGCTAACATTGCAGTTAGGGAGGTAAAGTCACTAACATGAATTTACTTGAGGTTAACTGCCTTTCCAACAGCCTCACCTTTCTGAACCTTGCAAAAGAACCACACAATCTAGGAAGGTGGTACTTATCAGGAACATAAGTGCTGCTTATTGGGATAGGTTACATGCAAACCACAGGATATAAGCCCAGGTGAGAGGAGACCAGCTTAGGTAAGAGGGCAGGGGTGAAGGTGAGAGGGCAGGGATACAGGTGAGAAGGTTGGGGTGCAGGTCTATGCCAAGTGGGTAAGGTCAAGCATGTAGGGAGTTGGAGGGCAGGAAAGGAGGGTGGTGGTGAGTGACAGGGAATGTGCTTTCCTTCCTTGAATCACTTCTTGTCTTCTTGGCAATCTTTAAAAGCATGTCTTGAATTATCAGAACGATATATGCTTGTAAAAAGAAAAAGTCCAAACACTGCAAAATTGCATAAGTTCTTTTTCAAATTCATGTCCATTGCTTCTCTGACTCTCCCAATCCCACTGCCCAGCACTAAGTATTAACTGGTGTTGTCCTTCCACACCTTCATCTATGCCAGGTCAAACATTTAAAAAAATTTTTTTAAATCATTGCTTTAATTTTAAAACATTGTTTTACCCTAAGAATTGTTCTGCAGCTTGCTCTTTTTGTTTTTTGTTTTGTTTTTTTACTCGAAATCTACCATGGCCAATGTTCCACATCAGCGAGTACAGGTCTATCTCATTGTTTGAAAGTGCTGCATGGTATTACATAGCACAGATAGATATAATTTATTTAATTTGTTCTCAGTAAATTGTCCTCAATTTTTTACTATTACAAACAATGGGCAATTTCTTCACTAATTCCACAGATGTGAACTGAGTAGTTACTATGTATTAGGCACCAGGCTGTGCCTTAGAGACACAAAAATGAGTTTAAAAAGTCATGGTCCTTTGCCTAAGGAGCTTGTGGGCTGGGGAAAGCCGACTTCAGTGCAATAATCACGCAGGCCGATGTAAATTGCAACTGTGACTGGGAGGCACACGACTCTCTCTGGGATTAAAATAAGAAGCTGTGACTTCGACAGGAAGTAGAGGAGGGCTTTTATAGAGAGGATGGCTGAGGCAGTAGCAGTCACCTAGGTGCAGTAGGGTTATAGTTCTCTCGTGCAGAGAACAGCTGCAGAATAGGCCAGCTGTGAAAAGAGCCAGGAAGCACAGGACTAAGGCAGACCAGAGTGGCAGTGACCGGAGCACAGGGAATCAGTGGGGAGGAGAAGCGGCCTGCAGGGCTAGACCAGCAGGGCCTTAAGTCCTCCTTGTGAGGTTTACCCTCTCTGTCTCCTAAGAGCCATGTGATTCCATGAGCATGTTTAATGCACAGCGTGATGCTACCAGTGGACCTGTTAGGAGAGACTCCTCTGGTCAGAGATGATGGAGCTTGGACTATGGTGGCAGCTATGGAGAGGAGAAAAGTGGGAATTCTTAGAAATATTAAGGGAATAAATGTCAATATTAGGGGTTTGGTGACAGAAGTCATGGGGCCCGTGGCTGGGGGTGAGATATCAGAGTGACTCCTAGATTTCTGTCTTGTGTGATTTGCAGTGAGGATGCCGCTTACTGAGATAGGCAACATGAACCACAGAGGCGGGTAAAGTGGAGGGAGAAAGGAGAGGGCAGGACACAGCTGCCTCCCTTGCCATCACTCTCCTTACTAAATACACCCCGTCATAGCTATTATCTTAATTTAATGTAATTGTTCTCTGTTGGTTCATTTTTCTACTTTTACACTCTTTAGGAGTGGGATCTACACCTTTTAATCTTTAAACCCTCACCGCTGTAAAAAATAACTGAAAGTTGTGTGGCTTAAAACAACAACAGAAATGTACAGTTCTGGAGGCCCGCAGTCCACGATCACAGCGTGGGCAGGGCCACACCTCTGAAGGCTCTCGGGGAATCCTTGGCCTCTTCCAGTATTTGGAGGTCCCTGGCATTCCCTGGCCTGGGGCAGCGTTGCTCCATGTCGTCTCTGTCTTCACATGGCCTTCTCCTATGTGTCTCTGTCCTCCTTTCTCTTAAAAGGACAAAGGGTACTGAATTTAGAGCTCACCCTAAATCCAGAATAATCTCATTTTAGGCTCCTTAACTTAATTACCTCTCCTAAGGCCTCTTTTCCAAAAAGCATTGTGTTCACAGGTTCTGAGGGTTAGGACATGGACACATCTTTTGTGGTGTCACTATTAGGCCCACTACACTCAGTAAGCACTGGATGGATGAGAGTCAGTCATACAAAGAACCAGGTACAGTTTAATAACGCTGAAGCAGGGAGCGCCGGGCTGGGAAACTAGACAGGAGCAAGATCCTGAATGGCGCATAAACCCAGCTCTGGAGTTAAGACTGTATTCCCTAGGGTACTTTTTCATAACTCACCTGCTCCAAAAATCACTGGGAGTTAAGACTGTATCCCCTAGGGTGTAGTTTCACAACTCCCCAGCTCCAGAAATCATCTGGGGTATCTGCTGTTAAACACTCTGATTCCCAGCCCCCTCACAACCTAGTGAATCAGATTTTTCTCATGGGAGTGGACTGAAAATCTGAATGCCTGACAAGTGTCCCAGATCATTGTAATCTCATTCTTAAAACCTATGGAAGCCTTCTAGGGGAGAGGGGCTGTAAAATGGTACAGTGGTTACAGCAGTTTCTTAAAAGTTAAGTACATGAGTGTTCGTGGCAACTTTATTTGTAATAGTAAAAAACTGAGGGCTGAGTGTAATGACTCATACTTGTAATCCCAGCATTTTGGGAGGTTAAGGCCTGAGGATTGCTTGAGCCCAGGAGTTTAAGACCAATCTGGGCAACATAGGGAGAACCTACTTCTACAAAAACTAAAATATTAGCCAGGTGTGGTGCATGTGCCTGTGGTCCCAATTACTTGGGAGGCTGAGGATCGCCTGAGTCCAGAAATTTGAGGGTGCAGTGAGCTGTGATGGCGCCACTGTACTCCAGACTGGGCGACAGAGCGAGACTTTGTCTCAAAGACAAAACAAAACTGAAAACAACCCAGATGTCCGTGAACAGGTGAATGGATAAACAAATTGTGGCAAATACATACAACGGAATTCTACTGGGCAATATAGAGGAATGAAGCATACTTCAACATAGATGAATCTCAAAATAGTTATTTTGAGTGAAAGGAAGACACAAAAGAGTGTATACTCAATGATTCCATTTGTTTAAAATGCTAGAAAATGCAAATTTCTCTAAAGTGACAGCAGATTCACGATACTTGGGGGCAGGTGGGAAGGGTGGGCTGGGGTGAGGGACTAAAAGGGGCACCAGGAAACTTTTGGGGTTAGGGATATGTGCACTGTCTTGATCATGGTGCTGTTTCACAAGCTTATCCATGTGCCCAAGCTTATCAAACTGTATGCTTTAAATATATTCAGTCTGTTGTATATCTATTATGCCTCACTAAAACCATTTTTAAAAACTCACTGGAACATAAAAATGCATTACAAATTTACTTTTTTTATTTCAATAGCTTTTGGGGTACAAGTGGTTTTTGGTTACATAGATGAATTATATAGTGGTGAATTCTGAGATTTTAGTGCTCCTGTCACCCACGTAGTGTACATTGTACCTCATATGTAGTTTTTATCCCACACCCCTTCCACCTTCCCACTTCTGACTCTTCAAGGTCCAGTATACCACTCTGTACACCTGTGCATATTCATACCTTAGCTTTCACTTATAAGTGAGAACATACAATGTTTGGCTTTCCATTCCTGAGTTACTTCACCTAGAATAGTGGCCTTCAGCTTCATCCAAGTTGCTGCAAAAAAACATTATTTGTTCCTTTTTGTGGCTGAGTGGTATTCCATGCTATATATCTACCACATTTTCTTTAGCCACTCTTTGGTCTTTATCCACTCATTGGTCAATGGGCACTTAGGTTGGTTCCATGTCTTTGCAACTATGAACTGGGCTGAAATAAACATACATGTCCATGTGTCTTTTTCCTAAAATGACTTCTTTTCCTTTGGGTAGATACCCAGTAGTGAGATTGCTGGATCAAACAGTAGATCTATTTTTACTTCTTTAAGGAATCCCCTGGAGCATTTTTAATTAAAGTAGAGGCATGATCAGACTTTCAAAGATCTGCCAGTGGTACAAAAATGGGGAAGACACAAAATAGGGGCACCAGTCAGGGGATAATCACATATATAGGTAAGAGAGGTAGCACTGGTTCATTTATTTTAATTGCTGTGTAGCACTCCATTGCAAGACTGTACCACAATTTACTTATCTATTCTTCCGTTGAGGGATATTTAATTTCCAACTGTTAAATATTACAAAAATCTCTTAATGATCAGTTTTGTCAGTTTCTCCAAGTACATGTATGAGAGTGTCTAGTGAAATACCTACGAATGGGATTGTCAGGTCATGGAGTAGGAGTGCCTTCAAGTTTACTAAATTGCCAAGTTCCTGTCTCCAAATTCATTGCAAAAACATCTACTCTTTCAGTATTTTGTGAAAGTTACTGTTGTTCTACAGTCTCAACACTTGGGCATTATCAAAAACTTCAGTTTTTGATACATGGAAAATTGTATCTAACTGTCGTTTTAATATTTTCTCTCAAGTTTGTTGGTGAGGTTGTACATCTCTTCTTGTTTCTCTTGGTCAACACAGAGGTTTCCTCCTCTGTGAATTCTGAATATATCTTTTGTCTCTTTTTCTAGTGGGTCACTTGTCTTATTTTGTTAATTTGTAGTTTGTCTTGAATTTTTGTATTCAAATCCTTTGTCAGCTATGTGCTTTGCAAAATTCTTCCCACCCGTGGCTTCTCTTTCTGCTTTGTTTTATGTCACCCTTTATTACATGGTGTACTAGTTTCTTCATGCTACTATGACAAATTACCACAAACTTAGTGACTAAACCAGAAAATGTATTATCTTCTAGTTCTGGAGGTCAGAAGTCTGACTTGGGTTTCACTGGCTTAAAATCAAGATGTGGGCTGGGCTGTATTCCTGCGGGGAATCAATTTCCTTGCTTTTTCAGCTTCTGGGTGCCTATATTTCCTGGCTTGTGGCCTCTCCCTCCATCTTCAAAGCTGGCTACATAGAATCTCTCACTCTGATACTCCTGCTCCCCCTTTTAAGGATATTGGGCCGAATGTATTAAATAGTTCACTTTCCTACCAATCTGCTATGATATCCTTATCATATAGCCAGCTTTCATAAATGCATGGGTTTGCTTCTGAGCTCCGTCCTATGTTGTTTTAATTATTTATACCCTTGTTTCTCGAAGTGTGGTCCATGAACCAACAGCACCAGCATCACCTGGCAGCTTGTAAGGTCTCAAGCCCCACCCCAGACCTTCTTAACAGAGGATCTGTGGTTCACAAGATCTCCACAAGAGTCATAGTTTGAGCATGAAAGTTTGAGAAGCCCTGGTCTACATGATGCTTTTGAAATCTTAAATAATATAGCTTTATATCAAGTATCAATACTTTGTAAGTCAAGTTCCCTCTTCATTCTTCTTCATGTAGAATTCCTAGTTTAACTTGGGAAGGATTGGAAATCTTATAATAATCTAAGTCAGTTCATAAGCTTGTCATATTTCTTTACTTATTTAGGTCTTTTTAAATGATTTTCAGTAAATTCTGATATTTTCTTTACAGAGGTCTTGGTAACTCTTGTTGTGGGTTTTATGCAGACGAGCCTTACAGATTTTGTTACTGTTGAAGATGGTGTTTTTAAAAATTACCTTTTCTGATTGGTGCAGATATATTGGATTACAATTTGTATATTGATTTAGCAACCTGGCAGAACAGTTTTTATTAGTGCTAATAGTGTTTCTGTAGACTCTCTTGTCCTTGTCTTTTTTGTAGATAGTAAAATTGCCTATGAATAATAAGAGCTTTGTTTCTTCTTTTCTTGTCCTTTTGACTTTATTATTCTTGTGTTAATCCACTAGATAGGATTTTCAATATAATGATGAATAGAAGTAGTGAACCAGAGATGGTCTTGATCCTAAACTTAAGGGAGAATTATTTTTACATTTTCAACATTAAATTAAAAGCAGTAATTTTTTCAGGGATATGCTTTATAAGGCTAGAAAAGTATTCTTTTTTCTAGTTTGCCACAATTTTTATAAAATTAGAAATGGATATTAACTTTTATCAAGTGCGTTTTATGTCTACTCAATTACCCAGTATGCATACAAAGTGGGTTGAAAGGACCCCCTTGAAATGGCAATTATGTCAGACTAGAGAGGCTATGGGGGGTTATTTTCATTATTATTCTATCTGTTTGTAATACAGTTACATTGCTTCCGTATTTGAATTACTTCCTTCTTCAGGGTACCCCAGTTGGAGTGTTTCAGCATCCAAATGAAATATGTTTTTCTGTACTGAGAATATCAGCCTATTGAGTGATGTTAAGGAAAGAATATATACGGGCCAGGTGCAGTGGCTTATGCCTGTGATCCCAGCACTTTCAGAGGCCAAGGTGGGCGGATCACTTGAGGTTGGGAGTTTGAGACCAGCGTGACCAACATGGAGAAACCCCATCTCTACTAAAAATACAAAATTATCCGGGCGTGGTGGCGTATGCCTGTAATCCCAGCTACTTGGGAGGCTAAGGCAGGAGAATTGCTTGAACCTGGGAGGCAGAGGTTGCAATGAGCCGAGATCGTGCCATTCCACTCCAACCTGGGTGACAAGAGTGAAACTCCATCTCAAAAAAACAAAAGGAAAGGATATCTACAAAAATTCAGATCACATAAGCACTCACATATTTAAAAAGTATCTATCGAGCACTAATTATATCACAGACACTGTGCTAGAAGCAAGGATTAAAAAACGAGTAAAAGATCAGGCCCCTTTCTCAGAGAGGGAGCATCGTGAGGTGCTTAAAAGTCCTAGAAGCAGGCTGGGTGCGGTGGCTCAAGCCTGTAATCCCAGCACTTTGGGAGGCCGAGACGGGCGGATCACAAGGTCAGGAGATCGAGACCATCCTGGCTAGCACCTGTAGTCCCAGCTACTCGGGAGGCTGAGACAGGAGAATGGTGTAAACCCGGGAGGCGGAGCTTGCAGTGAGCTGAGATCCGGCCACTACACCCCAGCCTGGGCGATAAAGCGAGACTCCGTCTCAAAAAACAAACAAACAAACAAAAAAAACAAAAAACAGTCCTAGAACCAGAGTAACATTTTGCAAGCAGTTGATCTTGCGTAAATTACTTACTTAAGCTCTTTCAGTTTCAATTATTTCATGCGTAAAATGATAATATAAAATAATAATAGAGCATTCTAATTAATTTTGCAATGATTAAGAGGCCACTAATATTTCTACTTAAACAATAAGGAAAACATATCTTCTCACATACAAAGAAATTGCGATATGCCTTGGTTGGTTACCCTAGTAATCAATGGACTCAAGGACTCAAATATTTTTTATTTCTTGCTTCTGACATTTTCTTTCTATCTCCTTATTCCTAGCTAGTTCCCCTCCTGCTTGCAAAAGGATTTACCAAGGTTTCTGCCACCAAGAAACTTTCAAAAAGTGCCTCACCTTCCTCTAACCATTAAACTTCTCTTCATCGCTCACTGGCCAGAATTGTATGAAGTGTCCATGCTGAACCCAATCACTCTAAGAGAAATTAGATCACAGTGATTGGTTGGGGCCGATTACTGTGATCTAATTTCTCTCAGAGTTGAGAGATATCTTTCCTTGAGGAAGACCAGTAGACATCCAAACAAAATTAGGGCTCTGACAGCCATGACGAAATGAATGGGCTATGTGGTAAGTGTGGTATTATGACATGCATATACTGGTTTTCACCCATGGTCCCTGGCTCATAACTCCCAAAGCCCTTGTTACAGTCTTTTGTTATAATGCTGGAGTGCTTTAGGCCTCAGAAGCAGGCCTCAGAAAACAGACTCTCTCTCTCTCTCTCTTTTTCTCTCTCTTTCTGACTTTCTCCAGCCCTCCTTTCCTCCTTTCACCTCCCCAAGGTAGGAATCTTCCCTCACCTTTCTGTCTTGGAGCTGACCATGAAGAAATTTTCCTGACCTACTTGTCTGATTGTAAACCATAAGATCCTCATTTCAGAAGGGGTCCTACCCCATGCCCAGAAGGAAGGAATGCTGCACACAGAGGCCAAGAAGAATCTGAACAAACAGGCCTTGCTGGGTTTCCCCACTCAGTCTGTTAGCATGAGACCATATTCTTTTGGTCCAATAGCATTTCTATGTGGTTGTCAATCATGCCTACTCAATGAAGTCTCCATAAAAGACCCAAGAAGACAGGGTTTGGGAAACTTCCAGAAAAATAGATAGGTAGAGGCTTACAGGAAGGTGAACAAGAACTCATGCATGAACTGAGAGGGGGGTGCACCCCAGCTCCACGGGACAGAAGCTCCTGCACTCAGGATCCTTCCAGACTCCACCCTGTATATCTCTTCATCTGGCTGTTAATTTGTATCCTTTAAAATATCCTTTGTAATAAACCAGTAAATGTGTTTCCCTGAGTTCTATGAGCCACTCTAGCAAATTAATTGAACACAAAGAGAGGGTTGTAGGAACCCCAACTTGGAGCCAGTTGATGAATAGTTCTGGAAGACCAGACTTGTGACTGGTGGGAAGGAGGGGGTACTCTTGTGGGATTGAGGCCTCAACCTGTGGTTTCTGACACTATCTCCAGGCACATTATGCTAGAGTTGAACTGAATTGGAGGACACCCAGATGATGTCTACTGCAGAATTGCTCGCTTTCTTGGTGTGTGGGGAGAAACCCCCACACATTTTTTCACGGAAATCTTCTGGGTTCGTTGTTGTGGTTTAAGAACAGAGGAAAACACGCTTTTGCTTCAGAGTAGTCACCAACAGAGTAGGGCTTTTAAAAAACTTTAATGATTCCAAGTCTTTGCTATTGTGAATAGTGCCGCAATAAACATACATGTGCGTGTGTCTTTATAGCAATATGATTTATAATCCTTTGGGTATATACCCAGTAATGAGATGGCTGGGTCAAATGGTATTTCTAGTTATAGATCCTTGAGAAATCGCCACACTGTTTTCCACAATGGTTGAACTGGTTTACAGTCCCACCAACAGTGTAACTGTTTCTCCACATCCTCTCCAACACCTGTTGTTTCCTGACTTTTTAATGATTGCCATTCTAATGTCCATCAGTGACAGACTGGATTAAGAAAATGTGGCACACATACACCATGGAATACTATGCAGCCATAAAAAAGGATGAGTTTGTGTCCTTTGTAGGGACATGGATGCAGCTAGAAACCATCATTCTCAGCAAACTATCGCAAGAACAGAAAACCAAACACCGCATGTTCTCACTCATAGGTGGGAATTGAACAATGAGATCACGTGGACATAGGAAGGGGAACTTCACATATCAGGGCCTATTGAGGGGAGGGGGGAGTGGGGAGGGATAGCATTAGGAGATATACCTAATGTAAATGATGAGTTAATGGGTGCAGCACAGCAACATGGCACATGTATACATATGTAACAAACCTGCATGTTGTGCACATGTACCCTAGAACTTAAAGTAGAATAAAAAAAAAAAAAAACTTTAACGAGATAATTTGTGTAAAGTTCTGGAATGGGGCATGGTGCATAGTAAGCACTCAACTAAATGTTAGCTACAAATATTTCTCATGCATTTCACAATTAAATTATGAAGCTTAGCAAGTTTTCAAAAATACGTTTTTTAATGGTGCCCACTGATGGATGTTAATAAGATGACCATGGCAGCATAGAGGAGGAGCCTCTCTGATGTGGAGAGAGGAATGGAAAAAATCAGGAATTGGGGGAGAGTCCACCAGGAGAGGCTTCTCAGTGAGAGATGATCTTCAGCTGAATCTTGAAAGACAAATTGGAGTGAGCAGGGCATGGGTCTAGGGACTTACCAGTCCTCCTTGCATATGAAAATGCCTGGGGGCAGGGACTGGCCAGAAGGAGACAGAAAATCTTCAGAGAAGAGTGTGCCTGGAGGGCAGGGGCTTCCCAAAACAGGATATGTCTTAGACCAGTTGATCTTAAGCACATGCTGAAGCCTATTTTCTTGCTAGCAAAGAAACCAGCAAGGTGACAAAAGAGTATGCTGGTCCAGGGAGGGTTATACAATTGGGAAAAAGAATCGATCGTAAGTAGCCAGTTTTTCAAGTGAGAAAGATTGTTAAGTTCATTTCAGAAGGTCATAATTTCAGGTGCATACTGGTCATACCTCAGGACAGTTGTGGCAGGACAGTCTATGGGGCCAAGTGTGCTGACCATCAGGAAAAAAATGGGGGTGAGCGGAAGACCTGACATATTTAAGAAGCAAATGATAAGGATTCATTTCTGTTTGCTTTTGGAAGGCCAGGTTGCATGGGATGGGGCCAGCTGACAGATGAGCAGGAGGCAGGGGTGACTGTTAGGACACTTGTAGAGCATGAGTATGAGGGGAAGGTCAGGGCTGGGCTTCAAGTTCTCACTTGAAACAAGTCATCCCTCATGATTTGTTTCATTCAAGCTGCAAGGATGGGAAATGCAGTTCGTCCATGGTTTAATTTTGAATAACGGTTTTTCTCCTTAAAAATGAAAAGTAGGTGGGAAACCTGAAAGAGACAATCCTTCAAGATGATGCCTCAGTGGCTACCTGAGCCTAAATTCAAAATAGAGCCAAGTGGCCCATTTGCTGACTAGAGGTCACATATGTAGTCTGCATTATCAGAAAACTCCCACACTCACTTAACTTTGGGACTTTCATAACTGTCTGTC
Source organism: Trachypithecus francoisi (assembly GCF_009764315.1). Taxonomy (NCBI): domain Eukaryota; kingdom Metazoa; phylum Chordata; class Mammalia; order Primates; family Cercopithecidae; genus Trachypithecus; species Trachypithecus francoisi. The sequence continues at coordinate 105,683,362 of NW_022681470.1, read as the reverse complement.
TCCATTCATGGTCACCTGAATCAGTCAATAGACCTGCATTGACCAATCAGAACTCAACAAGTGTCGATCAATCAGAACTCAGCAGGCATCAGCCAATCAAAACTAAGCAAGTGTGCATCCTTCTTTTGCATAAGTGAACCAGAATGGGAACCTGGGAAAAAACATTTTTTATAATAGATAACCCCTCTCTTTGATCTCTTTGAATGCGTCTTTTGTTTTGTACCAAAGACTGGTTCTCCTTGGTTTACAAACTGTTTCCTGAAATAAAGCCTCTTGATTTTTTTTTTATTATACTTTAAGTTCTAGGGTACATGTGCACAATGTGCAGGTTTGTTACATATGTATACATGTGCCATGTTAGTGTGCTGCACCCATGAACTCGTCATTTACCATAGGTATATCTCCTAATGGTATCCCTGCCTGATTTTGTTAAAAGAAAATATTTTTTAGTGGATTTACAGGCACAGGCCATATGTGGTGCCAGGGGGTTGGGAAAAGTGGGGGAGTTGAAATTTATTCTGAAAGTTGAAGGGAACCACTGCTGAGTTGTAAGACTCACTCTCTGGGGTCTAACCCCCTTCTCAGAGGCCTAAAAAATCCTACCGTTAATACCCAAAAGCAAGACAACATGCCTGGTGGTGCAATTTCTTTTATTGTGATAAGGCAACTCTTCTATACTTTTACACACCTGCATGAAGAGACCTGATATGTGGAAACTGCTTTTCAATAAGAACCTGCAAACAACTCATCTTAAATATCCAATTTTGTCAAGTCCAAAGCAGAACTTGTGTTTCCCTCTTCAGGACCTGTGACTGCTAGTTCTTCTCTGATCTCCACCAGTCCAGCCTCCCTCTGAAGGTGGTGGCAACCGGAAAGTACCTGGACTTTGACAGCACCCACCTCCAGTTCAGCTTGCTCTAGGCCAGAAAGGGCAGCTCCTTCTGAACTCTCTCCAAAAAGAGGCATCCTGCCAAGACAGAATGTTCCAACTCTGCTACACCCAGAAGATAAAACCACCAATATGTTTGAAAGAAGCAGCAATCACGGGAGGGAAAGTAAATAATTTTATATGGGCATGGTCAGCTGGAAGTTGAGAATGAAGTGAGAGTGGCTCCCGTCCTCCCCCGGAGCTGTGAGCCGCCTGTGCACTTTGGCCAAAACTCTGCCCTCACATCTGCCAGGGCACCTCACACAGCGCCTCATGTTCTGGTGTCGTCTGCCTCTCTGAGCTCCCAGAAGGCACCTCCTCTGTCTAAGTCCTTGCAATGGCAGCGACCAGGGACTCGGACAGCAAGGCCTGCGGAAGAATTCTTCCCTTTCATTATTCTTCTGTACCCCTCAAGCTCATATCTTTCAAAGCTCAGAGTAGAAGAGAAAGTTCAGAAGAAAGTAAACTGCTGTGGCTAAGAAGTTACGAACATCGTCTCAGGATGTCATCCACTTCTTTCATCTCACCCTTGGGTGACACCTGATTTCTTCCAGCAGCCCATACTTGTTTGGGCCTCTGTCCCCGCTGGGTCCCTTTGGCCTGAAATGCTCTGTTGAGACTGTGTTGTGGAAGCTGGAGCAGGTGCTTCTCCCAGGCACCATAGCATCCTGAGTGTGTTTCACATGAAGCACTTATCTGTGCAAATATGATAGGTAATCTGTTTCCTCTACCATCCTGTGCCTTTCTCAAGGGCAAGACCTGAGTATTGTGCATGTTTGTATTTGGGTGCCTTGCATAGTCCCTGCACGGAGTAGGCCCTCAAAATCATGCTTCTTAGAGTAAACGAAACATGAGCAGGGGCGAGCCTGACTCCAGTGGCCAGTGTGCCCCCAGTGCCCGGCAGCACCCTGCTGGTTCCTCCTGCATGCCTGAGGGGGCTGGGGCACAGCAGTGACAGGCTGAGGCCAAGCTGAGCAGGTCGGAAGCTTGGCCTTTTCCTGTCCTTCAGCTGCCAAAGAACATCTAGTTAGACTAGTTCCAACTGCCAATGCCAGGCAAGGCTCTGTGTTCCTCCAATTGTTGGGGTTTTCCTGTTTGGGCCCCTTAAAATGCCACTTGGGAGAAAGAGGGCTCTTCAGTCAGCAGGCTCCTGAACATGACGGACTCTCCAGACTTCACGGCTCTACTCTGGGTGGTTTATTTATTTGATCTCCTTTAGCAAATTATCTCTCCCATAGGCCTGTAGACTCTCAGCTGAGATTTCTGTGGGAAAAGAAAGCACCTTACAGGGGAAACAGGGAGGAGATGTTCCCCGGTGGAAGGACACTTTTGAAAACAGCTATGTTTTATTCTATCAGGGCAAGAGTCTTATCTGAAACGGTCCAGAGGTGAGGAAATAGTAATCCTGAACTCCAGAAAGAAAAATAAAACCTCTAGAGTTTATAGGTCTTGGTCATCTCCCAAGCCAGCTCCAATGCCAAGCAAGGCCAGATGTGGAAAGTCTGCCTTGTTGCTTCTCTTATTAGTAGCTACCTGTTTTCTGTGAATAGCCACAGAGCTCATCTGGGGTATTTTTCCCATCCTTCACTCCTTTCTTTTCAGCTGTCTCCTCCCTCCCTTTCTTCACCACTCCTCTCTCCCTTTACTCTTTCTTTATAGATATATAAATATATTATATATTATACATATTATATATACATATTATTTTATATATATATATTATATATATATATATATATATATATGAAATGGAGTCTTGCTCTATCGCCCGGGGTGGAATGCAGTGGTGCATCTCAGCTCACTGCAACCTCCGCCTCCCGGGTTCAAGCAATTCTTCTGCCTCAGCCTCCTGAGTAGCTGGGATTACAGGTGTGTGCCACCATGCCTGGCTAATTTTTGTATTTTTAGTACAGACGGAGTTTCACCATGTTGGTCAGGCTGGTCTTGAATTCCTGACGTTGTATCCACCCGCCTCGGCCTCCCAAAGTGCTGGGATTACAGGTATGAGCCACAGTGCCAGGCCTTTCTTTATGTTTTATAAACTTCCCTTCTCCGCCTCTCTCCAGAGCCTGCCCGGGCATGCGTGTGCGCACACACACGCACGCGTGCACACACAGTTTCCCTGTGGCATGTCCTCGTACCCGTTCCCCTCTGTCACTCAACCTTTCCGATCCCGCACCGTCCCCCAGCCTATCCTCCTTCACCCATGCGAGCCTTGGGCCCTGACTTCTCATACCCAGTCTGCTAGCTCAGCAAAAACGTTTAGCTGAATTCCTGTCCAATTCAACTTACATTTATTTCAGAAGTGACTAAGCACCTACTATATAAGGCCCTGGACTGAGGACTTGGGTTGCAAAGGGTAATGAGGTAGAATTTATTTGGGGGGATACACAGAAACAAATACTTTGGGTGTATTGACAGAAATGTCCACAGATCTTGGGTGCCAAGAGTGGGCACTCCTCCTGGGAGTTAAAGGAAGGTTTCAGGGAGAAGGTGATGCCATCAGTAAGGTGTGCAAAAATTCCAGAAAGAGGCAGCAACATAAACAAAGGAACAGAGACAGGAAACTGTGTGGCTTATGAAAGGAGTCACCAGGGAGAAATCTAGAATTGGTACGTGGAATGTCACAGAGGAAGAGTCTAAAGAAGTACTAGCAGAATGTTCTAGAAGTCCCTTTAAGGCAGGAGAAGGGCTTGGACTCTTCTGTACAAGATAGGAATGCATGAAGAGTTTTAAGCAGAGAAACTGTGTGATATTATTTGGTAGCAGTGCAAGATGGACCTCCAAGTGGTCAAGCCAGAGGCAGGGAGCATTGCCGGGATGTTTCTAGGGGTCCGAAATGGGGAGGGCGTGGACTGGGCTAGGTGGTAAGGAGGCACAGGTTTGAGACACAGTGTTAAAGAAAAAAATCATCACTATTCGGTGGCTCACTGGAGTTGGAAATAAGTGAGACAGAGTCTCAGATGCTTTTGAAGTGTATGGGCCAAGTCACTGAGGGGAGAGGACAGTGGCTTTAGTAGAGATGAGAAGTAGATTTTAGGGGAAGACAATGAACTGATAGTGGGTTGAATGGTGGTCTCTGAAAAGATTATCCAAGTCCTAAATCCCAGAACCTATGAAACTCACCTTATTTGGAAAAAAAAAAAAAGGGCTTTGCAGATATAATTAAGAGTCTTGAGATGAAAAGACCATCCTGGATTATCTGGGTGGGTTCTAAATCCAGCGATGGATGCCCTTATGAAAGACATTTAGAGGAAGAGTTGAGACGCATAAAGGAGAAAGCCGTGTGAAAATGGAAGTGGAGATCAGAGTGATGCAGCCACAAGCCAGGAAAGCTGAGGATTGCTGGCAGCCACCAGAGGCTGGAAGGAGAAGGAAGCATTCTCCCCAGGAACCTCCAAGGGAAATGCAGCTCCACTGACACCTGGGGCTCAGACATCTGCCCTCCAGAACTGTGGGAGAACAAATTTCTGTTGTCTTAGGCCACCCTGTTTGTGGTAATTTGTTTCGGCAGCTGCAGGAAACTAATACAGATTTCTTGTTGGAGACTCGTCTTTGTGTATGAGTTCAGCAGACACTTTGGCAGATGTAGATTCCAGAGCCAGAGATAACAGTTAAAACTATGAGGTTAAGGAGATGGTCCAAAGACAATAAATATAGAAGGAAGAGAAGTGAACCAAGCACACAGCACTGAGACACACCATATTTGATGGATGAAATCAGGGAAGAGGCCCAGAGGCAGAGAAAAGTGGTCAGAGAGGTCAGGGGAGAGCCAGGAAAGCGCCAAGTCACAGAGGCCAAGAGAGCAGAGAGGTCTTTTTTTTTTTAATTATTATATTTTAACTTCTGAGGTACATGTGCAGAATGTGGAGGTTTGTTACATAGGTATACTTATTTATTTATTTATTTATTTATTTATTGAGAGCAGAGAGTTTTAAGGGGAGAATGGTCAACAGTGTGACTGTAGGAGAGGAGTCCAAGAAAGGGCCCCAGGTATCCACTGGAGTTGATAAATAGCTGTTTACTGATGGTCCTGGTAAGAGTGGTGTTTGTGGATGATGGAAGTGAAGTCCTAATTTCCAGGGCAAGAGCAGGCCTTTAGAGGTCCTAAGCACTAAGAAGATTACATTGTCCCCCCAGTGTGCATTTCAAAATAAAATCAATGCTAACTTATGGTTGTAATAAAATCCAACAGAATTCTATTTTTTTCCCAAGATATCATCAATTTAAATATATGTTTTAATATATGTGTATGTGCATACACACATCTATATGTAGACTCATTATTTTTTTCTTTGCAATGCTCTTGTTTAGCACAGTGCTGGTTGCAAGGGTTTGCAGAGTAAAGAGGCCATGCAGAAGTGAGGACAATCAGTGCAACCCAGAAGCTCAAGTGAGGGAGGAGATGGAGGGAGAGGAGGGTTGGAGGATGAGGGGACATTGTATTGGGAGGAAGAAACTGGGTTATGCTCATAGGCTGAGGGGAAAAGCAGGTCAAGAGGGTGAGATGGAAAACACTGTTGAGAGAGGAGCAGTGACTGTGAAGCCACATCCAGGCCACAGGACGTGGGGAGTTGGAAGGTCCAGGAGAGGCTTGGCCTAGATAGCAGGAAGGAACTTGGACTTGGAGGCTGGAAGAAATGGGTGTAGATGTGGATAAATCTGTAGGTGGGAGGATCCAAGAAGGAGCAGACATGCTGGAATGGGGCATTGCTTATTGAAAGGAGCTGGTCCAGGACAGCAACTCATGTGTGCACATTTCCGCAGGCCTCTGGGATCTCCCTGGTCCTGCCTCTGTGTCCCTTACCATTTCCTCCTTACCAGAACCTGCTATCAGCAGCAGCTTAACCAAGTGGTTAAACAGGGGCAAAGGAGGTGGCTGAGAGGACCACTGCGGTGACGACAGGCCAAACCTCCTCTGCGAGGCCCACTCCATCCTTCCCTGCCCCTGGCCTTTGCTACAGCCCTGGCTCATTGTGCAGTCTCATCAAATTCCACATCCCTAGGTTGTCTAGTGAGTTTCTTTCACCAGATGTGTACTTCCACATCATCTCCATGCCCTTCTCCCAACTTGGATTAATTCCACTGTAACCTGAGTGTAATTCTAAAATACATATTTCCTGGATTTCTTTCTGCTCATATTTATTGAGCTGGGACATACACCTGCACACTCATGCACACACCCAACCCCCCACCCCACACACATATATACACTCTGGGAATCTCTTTGGGCATAATTTTAAACAGCCCTCTCTGTGCTCAAAGATTTTTTTAAGTTCTGTGTTGTATTTTAAAAATTTATTGGAATGCTGTGTTCTTTTCCATAATATATTTGTTTTTTATATCATACAAATATATTTTTTATTATTTATCTTTTTTTTTTGAGATGGAGTTTCACTCTTGTCACTCAGAATGGAGGGCAATGGCACAGTCTCGGCTCACTGCAACCTCCACCTGTCAGATTCAAACGATTCTCCCACCTCAGCCTCCTAAGTAGCTGGGATTACAGGCGTCTGCCACCATGCCCTGCTATTTTTTTGTATTTTTAGTAGAGACGGGTTTCACCACGTTGACCAGGCTGGTCTCGAACTCCTGACCTCAGATGATCCGCCTGCCTTGGCCTCCCAAAGTGCTGGGATGACAGGCATGAGCCACCGTGCCCAACTGATACCATATAAATATAATTTAAACCACTGATTAACAAATAAACTTGACCTTCCAGGAAGATGCCCATATTTGTCATGTGGCTCCTCATGCTCCTTGGGACACTGCTGAGCACTCCCAGAGGAATTTTTACCTTGTTTGAGAAACACAGATCTACAAATTAATGCTTTGGTATTTGTAAGCCCACCAGTGTACAAGCAACAATATAGGTGATGTATTCATGTTTGATTTAGGTGTTATTTGATTGCATTTGACAGATAGAATGTTGGTAGTTGTAGGGATCATAAGTATGATTTGTCCATCTGGGGTCGAGTGGGCAAGTGGCTGGCCCAAGGTCCCAGAGCAAGTTAGTGGTGGAGTTAGGACTTGTACTCAGTGTCCTGACTGCCAGTCAAAACCCTCCCATTCTGCCATACCTTCTTTTCTTGGTGTTTTTAAAGAGTCCATCTAGTTCTAAAAGTATAAAATTCTAAGTAGGGGTAAAGAAATTAATCCCCGTGCACTCTGAGATGCCCTCTCTTCTTCACTTACCCCTTCTTACCCTTCACTTCTTATCTTTATCCGTAGGCTCCAAGCAGCTTTACTTCCCCTCTACAAGACTGCATTTAGGTCCTAGACAAATTGAATTAGTCCAATAACCTAAATAAATCTAATCACTTCTTTATATGCGATTATTTGGTGGGAATTACTCTACTAACTCAAATACCACTTTCAGTAAGACACACTCTTCTTTAGGCCCACAGTGCTCCCCATGACCTATTGGAGCCTCCGCCGTCCTTCGCCTGCTGCTCTGGTATTCAGGAGTCCTGGTTGGCATATTTTGTGTTGCTAGAGGGTAGATCAGGCCCTATTTGGCTCTTGTCCCATGATTTGAAGACTGAACAAGTACAGAGTTGCTAGTAAGTACTCATCAGGAAAGCAGGAAAGGGAATGTGTGGGGGCTGTGGGTGGGCCTAGGAGAGGCTCTTAACAACCTGGTTCAGGGGTCCTGTAAGTGAAGGCTAGCCCATCCACTTCCTCCTCACTGCTGGCTCCTTTTTCTCTGTACAGTCACCGAGCTCTTCCTTCACACTCTCCAGCTCCCCATAGCTACACTATCACAGTTCTTTCCTGGTGTGGACTGAATGTTTGTGTCCTCCCAAAATTCATAGGTTGACATCCTCACCACCAAGACAATGGCATGAAGAAGTGTGGCCTTTGGAAGGTGACTGGTCATGAGGGCTCAGCTTTCATGTATGGGGTTAGTGCTATTCTAAAAGAGACCCCAGAGAACTCCCTCAGCCCTTCTATCATGTGAGGATACAGTGAGAAGACAGCGGGCTATGATCAAGGAGGGGGGCCCTCACCAGACACCAGATCTGCTGGCACCTTCATGTTGGACTTCCCAGCCTCCAGGACTCTGAGAATAAATGCCTGGGTTTTAAAGCCACCCAGTCTCTGGTATTTGTGTTATAGTAGCCTGAATGAACTTAGATACCTCCTGAGTAGGCCTCCTACTCTTGGACCCTTTTCCTCCAATCTACTCACTACACGCCTACCAGAGTATCTTCTTTAAACTATTTTTATCTTCTCGGTCCCCTTCTGCCTCCTGCTTAATCCACGAAGTCAAAATGCTTCCGTTTTACCTCTACAGTCTTTGAGTAACCATTCTTACCTCTAACAACCTCATTACCTGCTAGTCGTCCAGATGAACATCTCCATGAATAAAATAAATGCCTCTCATCACAGACCAGTAGGCCAGACATTCATGAGGTCGGAAAAGGTATGCACCTAGAGAAATGCAAATGGTTGATTGGGAAGATTAGAAGATGTGATCAGTAGGAGCTAATAAGGGTTCATTGAAAATATTAATACCACTTCCTGGACTCACTGTTGTCTTTGTTAGGAGTTATCAAACTGTTAGATCAGGGGATTGATGTAGACATGGCATTATCTATATCTTAGCAAAGCCAATTTTTTTCTTAATAATATTTTGAGTAAGAGTAAGATGGATGAAGTAAGATGGATGAAGTTGTGTGAACTGGCTATAATGTGTTTCCACTAATGTGATACGGGACTGTATTAGCCAGGGTAAATGTTAAGCTGCAGTAACAAAGAGACCCCAAAATTACAATGGAGTAAGCAAAAGATACATAACAGTCTGGGTGGCCCTGGCTGACAGTGCAGCTCTGTTCTATGAGATCGGTCAAGGATCTAGGTTTCTTCCACTTTGTATGTCTCCATCTGCAAATCCAAGTTAAGGTGTAGCCACAACATTCCAGCTAGCAGGAAAGAGAAGAGAGAATATGAAAAGTTAGTATAGAAAGTCAGCCTGGGCCAGGCACAGTGGCTCACGTATGTAATCCTAGCATTTTGGGAGGCTGGGGCCGGCAGATCACTTAAGGTCAGGAATTCGAGACAGCCTGGTCAACATGGCAAAACCCCATCTCTACTAAAAAAGATACCAAAATTGGCCAGGCGTGGTGGCTCATCTCTGTAATCCCAGCACTTTGAGAGGCCGAGGCGGACAGACCACGAAGTCAGGAGATCAAGCCCATCCTGGCTAACACAGTGAAACCCCATCCCTACTAACAATACAAAAAATTTCTGGGCGTGGTAGCACACACTGTAGTCCCAGCTACTTGGGAGGCTGAGGCAGGAGAATCACTTGAACCCGAGAGGTAGAGGTTGCAGTGAGCCAAGACCATGCCACTGTACTCCAGACTGGGCGCCAGAGCAAGACTCTGTCTCAAAAAAAAAAAAAAAAATTAGCAAGGCATGGTGACACATGCCTGTAACCCCAGCTACTCAGAAGGCTGAAGTAGGATAACCCCTTGAACCCTGGAGGCAGAGGTTGCAGTGAGCCGAGATCACACCATTGCACTCCAGCCGGGGAGACAGAGCAAAACTCTGTCTCAAAAGTAAAAAAATAAAAATAAAAATAAAGAAAGCCTGTAGGAAGCAAATTGGAGTATCACTCCTACTCATATCCCAAATTCTAGTCACAGGGCCCACTCCTGTATGCAAGGGAAGCAGGGAAATGAAGGTTCTGTATGGGTACGCTGAGCTTAGCCAAAACTCAGTGGGGATCAAGGGACCCTTTGCTCAAAGGAAGAAGGGGAGAGGATAGTATATTGGGAACAGTAGCAGCTCTGCCACATTGACCTTTGGCCATTCATTTTTCCTCTTTAGCCCTCAAGTTCCCACCTATTGCAAAAGAATAGAAACATTTACCTGCCCTATCTCACAGAGCTGCTTGGAGGATAAAATTAAATTAAATACATGAGTGTTTTGAATTTTTTAGGATTTTTTAAAAGTGATGTGCTAGAATTCAAAATGCTGCAACCACTTTGTAAAAACCTTGTTAGTTTCTTACAGTTAAACAAACACATACCATATGACCCAGCAATTGCACTCCTAGGTATTTGCCCAAAAGAAATAAAGAATTATGATCACATAGAAACCTGTATACAAATGTTAATAGTGGTTTATTCATGGAAACAACCCAAATGGATAAAGAACGTATAGTACATCCCCAGAATGAAATACTACTGAGCAATAAAAAGGAATGAATTCCTGGATATACACATTAACCTGGATGAACCTCAATGCATTATGCTATGTGAAAAAAAGCCAGACTCAAAAGACTTCCTGCCATATGATTCAATTTATATGACATTCTGAAAAAAGTGAAACTATAAAGGCAGAAAACAAATCAGTAATTGCCCTTGTATTGACGCTTGCACAACTGAGTTTCTGTCAAAACTCTGAAAAGGGCAAACTTTATGCAATAATTTATGCCTTAATAAACCTGACCATAAAAGAAAAGGTGCTGTGCTAATGCAAGCTATTAATGAATTATCATCTATCTAACAGCTGAAAAAAAATGAATTGTCCCCACATCTGAATGAGATAATATAGTTCATAACTGTCACCTATATATTACCTCAAATGAACCCCACAGCAGCCCTGTAAGACAACAAAGAGAACCTCTTTCTCCTCTTACCAGATGAAGCTCAGTGTTCTTAAATTATTTACCAATATCATACAACTAGGGAGTGACACAGCTGCAATTTTAACCAGGTTCTCTGATTTCTACTCTTTTCTCTTTTAATGCCGTTATGCCACCTAGGAGTTTTGAATAACGTCAGACAGACAAAAAAAAAAAAAAAAAATCTAGTGATTTGGAGTGAGAAGCAATATAAGACCAATGGATCTTTTATAAGTCTAAATCCAGCTTTATCTAGCACCCCAGGAAGAATCTTCTGGAGGCTTTCTCTTCTAAAATTGAGACTACCCTCTTTTCCCTAGGGATTAAATGTGACCCATGCAGCAGGAGGGGGCCTCTCTGCCTGTGAGAAAACAACACAGAGACTCAATGGCGTCCAGAAATTGGCCTCTTTGCAGCTCACCAATAGCACCCTTCCCATAGGCCATGGTGGTGCTGGACCCAGTCACTGGAGTCCTGGGGCCAGAATACGCAGCAAAAAAAGAAAGTAGGATGACGAGATCCTCCTAACCAAGGAGGACTGTGGTGGGAAGTAGGTGTAGAGAAGGAGACTGAGTATTAAATGCTTTTTTGTCCTGATCTGTGGATTAGAAAGATTGCCCAGTCTTGATCAGCTCATGTCAGTCTCTTGCCACAGGATAAGAGTCATTAATATCTGTACTGTTTGTTACAATGAATGAAGTGTTCTTACCTGTGTTAGGTGGTTTGATCCTCACTCCAACCCAGAGAAAATTATATTCCTACCATCCACCTTTGCAGATGAGAAAATAAAGGCCCAGAGAAGAAAGTTATTTTGCCAAGGACATCCAGCTAAAAATTGGTGAAGCAGGACTTGAACCTGTCTTATATTCTTCTTCTTTTTAAAATCCACATTTTTTTTCCTTACATCACTCTGCCCTTTTTTTTTTTTTTTTTTTTTAGATCTCAGCAGATGCAGCCCCTAAACTCACCAAGTACACGGACTAGGGGATGCATCACAACCAATATTATATTGTCATGATATGAAATTGAATAGTTAGAGATGTGCTCGCACACAGTTTCTCACCGGCAGTTGTTTTTAATAATGCATTTGTCATTCGTGAGTCCTTTAACCCAGGGGTCCTCAATCCCCTCCCCCAGCCCCCAAGTCCGGGGAGGTGAGCTGCAGGTAAGTCAGCATTACCTCCTGATTAGATTCTCATAGAAGTGTGAACCCTGTTGTGAACTCTGCATGTGAGGGATCTAGGTTGTACGCTCCTTATAGAATCTAATGCCTGATGCTCTCGAGTTGGAACATTAATACCATCCCCCTTGTCCCATCCATGGAAAAATTATCTTCCACAAAACCGGTCCCTGGTGCCAAAAAGTTTGGTGACTGCTGCTTTAACCAAAGTATATTTATTTATTTACATCCATTTATACCTTGTAAACCAAAAATAAAATTCTAAGCCCCCAACTAACTGAATGGACCCCCGTCTTGGCTAAGGGGATTCCAAAGAAACCTGAAAAACTAGTTTAGACCATGATGGGAAAGGAGTCTCAGACATGCCTCATTGAACTCGCCTCCCTCTGGAGTTCGGGCACAACTGACCAGCAGTAACATTAAAAGAGAGATCTTAAGACTGACAACACAGACTGTTTGTAGCAATAAGATACCAAATTCCAACCTGACTCTAGTGTAGCATCACGTGACAGATAGCAGGCCTTGAAAGAAATCAAAATATTATATCCCAAAATACATTTCTTTGACATATTTTGAAATGGTCCTGCAAAACTGTCTTTTGTGGAAGAAATTCACATTCTGTAGAGAATCCCCTTCCCTTTCCAGGTCTTTTCTGATCTTGAAGAGATTAGCTGAGAGTCTAGCACCTTTCAAAGGTCTGAATAGGAAACATGGCCATCTATTGCCTCTAAGACTGGCCACCTACGAGACTTCTTCTACATACTAAGAACCTCTGTCTCCATAATTTTTTCTATTGATTACAGGCCTTTAGGTAATAACTCTTACAACCAATTGCCAATCAGAAAATCTTTGAATCCACCTATGACCTGGAAGGCCCCCTATCCACCGCTTAGTGATGTCCTGCCTTTCTGGACCCAACAAATGCTTACCTCACATGTATTGATTGATGTCTTGTGTCTCCCTAAAACATATACAATCAAGCTGTAACCCAACCACCTTGGGCACATGCTCTCAGGAGCTCTTGGGGCTATGTCACCAGTCATAATCCTTAACCTTGACAAAATAAATTCTCAATTGGTTGAAACCTGTCTCATATACTTTATAGTTCACAACTTTATAGAGGAAGTAAACTCTTTGAACATTACCCTGCCCTTTCTTTATTTCTTTTTAACTGACCTTTTACAACTTGTAATCATTGTTCCTAATCCTACTCTTTCAAGTTCTGTGAATGAATCATTCTAGCTGTGCCTTCCACGGTTTCACATGCTCTGTTCTATCACAGTGCTCAGTCTGTTGTGGGTCTGTCTTGGTCCTTGTCCAAAGAGAGAAATTGCTAGGGGGAGCCCATTTCAACATGGTCCCCAGTGTGTGAACCCCAGTGGTGCCTTCAGACCCAGGTCTTTATGCATTAGGGAAGGGAAGACTCTCAGAGGATTTTACAGAGCAAAATAGAATGATATTTTCCTTTAATTAAGGATTTTGCTTTCTTGGAGAAAGGCTGTAAACTGCAGCAACTACTTTATTCTTCAAAACCTGCCTCCTGCCACAGCACAGTGCTTTTGTGTTCACAGTTTTCTAACTCACATCACCCCAAATAACCCTATTACGTTTACCCTCCTGAAGGCTGGGCAGCCCCCCGCCCCCCAGCCACACTTCAGCTCCTCCAAGTGCGGGAGCTTCTGCACTGCCTAATTACCTGCCCTATGGAAGCCAGGAGGAGACTTCAGTCCCAGCTGGAGCCCAGCTGCTAGAGAGATGGAATATTAAGACATTTTCCTTTCTTCAGAATCCTTGTTAATTCTTCCTGGTGGTGATTAGCCAGTTATTTTTAGCTCCATCTAAGCTCCCTGGTTAGTATTCAGGGCTGGTTTAGACAGCTCTGAGGCACACTCACCATGTAATGCTCTGATTCCATTTGGTCCCATTGAAGTGAATAAAATTAACTTACATGGCAGGCCCATCCCTCATCCTCACCAGGTGCTCCTCTCCTGCCTCTCCTTGAGGCGCTGGCTTCTGTCCAAAGGGCCTACGGCTCTGGGTCCAGGGACAAAGTTTTATAGGACGGATCTGGGAAACGTGCAATTTTGAAGCCATATGAAGAGATGGAAATAACACTGCAATGGGAGTGAAGAAATTGATGTTTTAGTCTGGACTTTGTCACTAGCTATCTGTGTAACACTGGGCAAGTTACCTTCCTTTTCTGAGCCATCATGAAATGGTGTGGCTGGACCAGTCAGCCCCTAAGTCCTTCCCAGGACTAAGATGCTATAGAGTCACCAAGTCTAAAATATGAGCTGAACATGAAGAAACCTGAGCCTGGGGGAGAGCATCTTGACAGCAAAATGCAGGTGCCTTTTTCTTTCTTCTTTTTATTCACCCAGCTTCCCTTTTCCAAAGTGATTCTCCTGCCTCAGCCTCCCAAGTAGCTGTGAAAACAGATGTGTGCCACCATGCCCAGCTAATTTTTTAATTTTAATTTTTAGTATAAACAAGGTCTCACTATGTAATCCAGGTTGGTCTGGAACCCCTGAGCTCAAGTGATCCTCTCACCTTAGCCTCCCAAAGTATACCATAATGCTTTGATAACTAACCACATATTCTTCCCTGGCATTCCTTTTGATTGGAGGCCCATGACAGATCCCTCTGCATCCCCAGCCGTCCGCATACCTTTTCATTTTCCCCCATTTTGTTTTCAAACTCTTGGATTGTGATATTTACACAATTTTTGTCAAAGCCAAAGCAACTATGGACCCCATCCATAAAGGTTCTTTTATCACTTAGACCTTTCCTAGGCTTCCTTCCAGGTAAAGCCCCGAGCCCTTCCTCCACTGTCATCTGCTGCATGTTGCTGTTGAAAGCTGGGCTTACCAGAACCCCTTGGTCCCTCTCCTAGCCTTCCTTGAGGGTACAGTTCCCACTGGACTGGCCTCTAGCCCCTCCACAACCAAGTCACAGCAGTGATGGTCACTTCTGAAATAAGTAGAACAGGCATGAAGACAGGGGAGTCTTGCTAACCTGTGGCTGTGAGACATGGTGGAGTAATTGTGTGTTCACCTTTAAAAGGTTCCCAAGGCTTCTACCAGGGCTGCAGGTTGATTGACCAGTAACCCCTTAGGATGCAGTTAAGATAACTGTGTCTGGGACAAAGACTTCCAAGTAGAACAGGCCAGCTGACTGCTAGGCTGGGTCGGATGGGACCGGTCCTCTCCACCTGGGATCCCAGGGAGCCTTTCCCTGCCTTATCTCCTGGTTCACCACTCTGTACCAAGCACTCATATCTGAGTGACCCCACTCAGCTGTGCCAGAGGGAGAGTTCTTTAAACTGCTGCTGTTTGGACAAAAATCAGGCAAAACCAAGCGCAACGCATCAATTGTTTGCCCCTCACTGCAACCAAGTCACACTTGAAGGGACCCCGGCTGACTGGCACCTGCCCCTCCCTCCCTCTGCGTTTTGGAGTTGAAGGAAGCTCTCGTAAACCTTTTAATGCTGGGACTACACATTTTATTGTAATCATAAGTAGAACATAATACCACAACAGGTGCACTGGGACACTTGCTTAAATAATAAATGCAGTCAGCTTTGTTGCCTATTCACCCAGCCCTTCAGGCGCCTGAACAGCTGTGGGCTAGGGGTGGTGGCAGCTTCTGCCCAGGATTGTATTGTTCAGGGCGAATCAGAGGGAAAATGTTCTTGCCTTGGACTCAGGTAGTACAGTGTGAATGCTGACACACACCGCCGTTCTTCCATGCCTCGGTGTTATGGGGCCCAGTTCTAATACTAGCTGCGTGTCACGGAAAGACCACTTAACCATACTGAGTCTATTTTCTCACTTGTGAAACTAAGATGCTAGAATTTAGGGTAATTCTGATGAGTAAATGAGTGAGGGAGTGTGGTTCTGGGGCCTGTGTTCCCTCTGTCAAAATCCACTCACTCCCTGGGGCTGTGATCGAGAAATCTGCCTCTGAAGCGTGTCCTTGGTCAGAGAAGCCCCCTAAGGATTAAAAGACAATTATGGACCACTTCATACTCACTAGGATAGTGCTTATTAAAAAAGAAAAAAGAAAAACCTAGAAAATAACAAGTGTTGGTGAGGACGGGGAGAAATTGGAAACCTTGTGCACTGTTAATGGGAATGTACGATGGTGCAACGTTTGTGGAAGTTCCTCAAAAGATTAAAAATAGAGCTACCACATGATCCAGCAATTCCACTTCTGCGTATTCACCCAAAAGAAGTAAAAGCAGAACTCAAGGAGAGATTTGTATGCCCTTGTTCATAGCAGCGCTATTCACAATAGCTACAACACGGAAGCAATCCAAGAGCCCATTAATGGATGAATGGACGAACAAAAGGTGGAATACAGTTCAGCCTTAAAAAGGAAGGAAATTGGCCCTGCGCGGTGGCTCACGCCTGTAATCCCAGCACTTTGGGAGGCCGAGGCGGGTGGATCACGAGGTCAGGAGATGGAGACCATCCTGGTGAACACAGTGAAACCCCGTCTCTACTAAAAATATAAAAAAAAATTAGCCGGGCGTGGTGGTGGGCACCTGTAATCCCAGCTTCTAGGGAGGCTGAGGCAGGAGAATGGCGTGAACCCGGGAGGTGGCGGAGCTTGCAGTGAGCGGAGATCGCACCACTGCACCCCCTCCTGGGCAACGGAGCGAGACTCTGTCTCAAAGAAAAAAAAAAGAAAAGGAAGGAAATTTTGACATGTGCTACAACATGGATGAACTTTGAGGACATTACGCTAAGTGAAATAAAACAGGCACGAAATAACAAGTACTGTGCTCATATGGGACTGTACTCACTCATTCGAAGTAACTAGAGTGCTCAAAGTCACAGAGACAGAAAGGAGAATGGTGGTTGTGCGGGTTTGGGTGGAGGAGGGAGGAGGAGCTGCTGTTTAATGGGTACAGAGTTTAAGTTTTGCAAAATGAAAATAGTTGTAGAGATGGTGTGCACCACGATGTGAATGTGCTTAAATTAACATAAGTGAACTATGATTAAAATGGTAAATTTAAGGATATGGGTAGTTTACCACAATAAGAGAGAAAGAGAATTATAGAGCACAATGGAAGTGACAGTTGAAGGGGTCTTTAACCAGTGCAGACATTTCCATTTGTTTTATTTCCTCTACAGGTGTAGAAAATAATACTACTATAGTAAATGCTACTGAGCATTCACTTGGCTTTGCCTATATCATCACCTCCAATTTTTATAGCAATCCACTTATAAAGTAGCATCATCCCCAGTTAACATAAGGAAACTATGGTTCAGGGGTTGGGTAAGAAAGGAATGAGTTATGGCATTAGCCAGCTACTTCCCGGCACAGGGCTTCAGTGGTCATGATGGTATGTACTAGGCTCTGGGGGAATACGTGTACTTTAAGCTTCTCTGTGGTCTCTGGAAACTCTTGGGCATATTGAGGAGACATACATGGTGAGAGAGGCTCAAGCTGGAGCCTTGAGGACACAGGAAGTGGGAATCACCGACATTCGGGAGTTCATAAAAAGGAGCAGGCACTGAATTGTCTTAAAAAAAAGGGAAGTGTTGAAGGGCTTGAATTCTGGGGGACAAAAGGTAAACATAGATTTAGAGGGCAAATAATATTTATTAGCAGGAAAAAAGTGAAGTGCAATTACAAACAAGATCTCCTAATGTGGGTATGTGGGTAAGAGGTCATCAGGCTGGGGAAAGCCAATGTAGGGATTGCTACTGGAAGCACATTTAAGTCCATGTAACAATAGCTAATATTTATTGAGCCCGGCTTGTGTGGCAGACAATGTTCCAAGCTCTTTACATACATAATGCATTCAATCCTCACACCAACCCGATGAGGTAAGTCTTACTCATTACATTCATTGTATAGATGGGGAAACTAAGGCTCAGAGAAGTGAAGCGATTTAGTCCAACATCGCAGAGCCAGGGAGTAGCAGAGCCAGGATGCAAATTCAGAATGTGGACTCCAGAGGCCTCATACCCAACTCTGACTCTGTGGGGTGATCGCAAACATGAGTCTTTATTATTTAACAAAAATTATTTATACTTGGTCATAGACATGATGAGCAACCTTGTTTGGTCAGAAATTAATATTTCAAGAATAGTTGCTGATGTTCATGTTTTGTGCATAACACATATCACAGATGCTCACAAAAAGCTGGTAGACAAATATGAGGAGCCATAAAGGTGGGAGGGCTTCTCCATGTTCCTGCTCAGAGCCGGTAACCATGGCAATAGTAAATTATAACTTCACTGCTGCAGACCCACACAGCCAGCAGAGATTACAAGAGATGGTCACCGAGATCATCAAGGACCTAAGTTGCTCAGGATATGGTCATTTTAAGTGACAGAAACCTAACTCAAACTAGCTTAAGCAATAGGACAAAAATCTGGTTTATCAAACACATTTCAGGAACAGCCTGGAGCAGAACCAGCTTAGAAACACACACTGTCAGCAGAGACTTCATAGACATCGGTTCTCAAGATCCCACCCTAACTTTAAGTCACACTTTCTTTAAATTTCCCCAAAGACCATTTATGTGAGAATCATTTAGAGAAGTGGGGTAGAGAAGTGGGGTAGAGAAGTGTATTAAGAATGTCAATTTCTGGAGGGGATTCTTGATTTACTAAATCAGATTCCCTGAGCAGGAATCAGATTCCCTGGCCCAGGAATCTGAATGTTAAACATGCTTCCCAGGTAACTTTTGCAAGTCTCAATGTGAGAACCACTGCCTAGGTTATAACAGCAACAAGATATGTCATGTGATCTGTTCCTTTGTCACACTGTCGCACAGAACCATGTCTCTTTCCTAATATCTCAAGTATTTACCCAACAGTGTGATGACGTGATTAAAGCCATTTTCCCCACCCAACTGTAGGGTTCATGAGAGCAGAAACTACATTTGTTGGTAAAATGCCCTCCATTGCATCCCCGTTGCCTAACTCAGTGTCTGGCATATAGTGAGTGCTCAATAAATGTTTATTAAATGAATGAATGAATGAATGAATGGACTTTAGTCCACAGAGTTGCTCTCACATTCTTTTCTCACTTAACCCACACAACAAGCCACAATGAGGTAAGTAGGCTAGACATTATTATTACCATTTTTCAGGCAAAAAAACTGAAACCCAGAGAGAGACTGCCCAAGTCAGGTACTAAGTGGTCTTTCAACTCTCCTTCCATGTCTTCTGATATGATGCTTCAAACAGGGTGGCACAAAGTTCCAATGGAGTAGCCAGCCATTAAGGATGTCCCCAGAAAAGGCGATAGGGCACGTGAGATCTGATGCCTGTCCCCAGCTGAGCTGCAGGCCTCCTTCCTGGACACACCTTTCTGTTTGATTTCTTATCTCTTCCTAGTTCAGCTCCACAGCTGTTCTGTATGAACCTCCTTCCTTCTCTCTAGGGGTCAAGTGAGGAAATAGAAGGGAGAGAGGGAAAAAGAAGAGTCTGGTTACTCAGAGATTTGCAAATAAAGTTCTGATCTGCAGAGAACAGGACGAAGAATCTTACATTATGTAAAATCTCCCAAACCCAGTCTGCTGTCTATGCACCCTGAGATCAGAACACCGACAAACACACATCCAAAAGTGGAGGGGAAGCCAATGTTTCAGCATGATGATGGCTATCAAATAGCCATAATCATCTGCAAAGATGCAATGCAACTTCGAGGCATTTTGTCAAATATTGATAAGCATTTCCTAAGCACTATCATGCTCCTGACAGTCCACTGGGCACAAGGGAGGGAAGACACAAAAGACATGAGACATAGACCCTTGCCTGAAGGAGTACATAGCAGCTCTTCTGTTGGAAAAAATGCGATGTTATGACACAATTAAGGGAGGAATCAAAGTATGTAGTTAGCTACATTTTGATTTTAATGCTGTGGGAGGTCAAGATTGAGCTGTTTGGACTGGAGGGCAAAGAAAGTGGTCATGGAAAATGTGATGGGTCTAGAGAGACAGTTATAATTTTAAAAGGCAGTGGAGAGGGGGAGCATTCCTGAGAAGGCAGGACTGAGCATGGCTGAGAGCATCGCTGACAGTGGACTGGAGAAGAGGTTCTGGCAGGAGGAGATGGTGAGGTGCTAGAGTCCCTGTACCCTCGGGCCAGACTGCCTCATTCTGCTCCTGGCCCCGCTGCCTGCTGCTTGTGCTTTCCTTCCCTCTCCACTGGAATGGGGTGGTCATGATGATTATAATAATAAATACTCTTAAAAACGTAGGTTAATATAGGGAAAGACCTTTTAACAAGTACCTGATTTGATTAAATTGTGGCTGTTAGCATTCAACAACATTCCTTGAGCTTTTATTGTGTGGCAGGCAGGCACTATGGTAGGGGTGAAAGAGAAGAGCCTTCCTCTCAAAGATCCCCAGGAAGATGAGGGAGGAACCCAATTAATACAATTACATCGCAATTGCATGTGATAAGTATACCACAGAGGAAGACACAGGGTACTCTGAGACTTAAGACTGGATCACCTCTGAGACCACCAGGAGGCATCCCAGGAAGACGTCTCAGAGGAGGTGATGGCTATGGAACCCAAAGTACAAAAAAGTTTCTCAAATGAAGAGGAGAAAGAAAGGGCAATGGAGGATGAGGAACTACCTAGTGCTTGAAGTACCAAATGTCATGGACAGGAGAGAGAGCAGGTTTTGGTGTGGGGAGAATTGAGATTGGAGAATGAGGTTGGTGTCTGGTGGGGGCCTTGGGTGTCAGGCTAAGGAGACAAGACTTGGTAGGCCATGGAGAGTAATTAGAGACTTACAAAGGGGAGTGAAGGGGCATGTGGAGGCTGTATCTGAGTGAGGTTCCCTCCCTCCCCGGGTCTGGTTCCTCATCTGTAAGGTGAAGGAGGCTGGAAGAGCCAGTGCATACTCCACACTCTGAGAACTGATGAGCACTTAGAACTGTGTAGTGGATTCACTGTTTCCTCCACTTTCCCAGTCCTCTACCCTGCCTGCAGATTTGTATAATCACTGGACCACAGCACTGCAGAGAGGGCCAGGTTAATAGATATACCTGAAGCACTGTTAAATCATTTATTCAACTAAATTTATATGCCAGCACTAGTGAACAAGACAGTCATGCTATCTGCCCCTCCCGGAGTTTATAATCTACCTCACTGTGCACAGGCAGTGGGGAGATGATTGAGAAGCCCAGACTCCTGAAAAGAGGACAGGAAGGAACCTGTGTAGGCCAGTCTGGCTGCCTCGTCTTGCAGCCCTGGGAAAGACAGCACCCATCTCTTCTGGCAGAATGGAAGCTGTGTGTGTCCGCATGCATGCTAGGGCTGGTCGGGGTGGGGCTTGGGGAACCACACTGTCTTTTATCCTGCCTCACACCCACATGCTGTGGAAGTCTGTCTCCCCTCTCAGCCTTCCCATAAAGAGAAATTTTCAGACTCGAAATGGGAGCAGGCCGGGACTGGAAGCTGTGAGGAAAGCACGGGTGGGATGGACCAGGAACCCTAGAACAGTCCTAGTCTCCCACAAGATGAGCAGACTAGCAGTGGAGGCTTAGGTAAAATACAAACCCTCTTGTTCCTGGGCTAAACAAATTCCACTCCACAAAAGCTTCAAAACCAGCTCTCTGGGCATTGTCCTATATAAAGCAAAGCTTTCTTTGTTAAATCTTTTAATCCAGCTGTCTCTTATCTTGCCATTCCCCCAAGTTCCCACAGACTCCCAGGGAGCCCTCTCTCTCTTCTGATGCAGATTTATCCAACTGGAACCAGCTTAGGTCCAGGACCAATTGGAAAGTCATAAGCTGGAGTGGTTGCCGTCATTTGCCCAAAGAGCAAGTCTTAATATGGGTAGAGCCTGGTGGCAGAACTCGGTCCAGGGGTTTAGGTCAACAGAAACTCACCACAGGCTGTTCCTGGAGGCTGCTGTTGGAGACACCCAGGCCTACCTCTCAGTTGCCCCTAGGTCCTGGCCTGTCAGATCCTAGATCCTTGCTTTCCTAACCTTATGACCATGCCCGGGATGTCTCCAGGGGCAATCCTTGCTGGTCCCGGGCTGACATCCTAGTTGGCGCCCATGTCCTCCTCCCCCTGGCAGCTTCAGTATCACTAGCGGAGGATGTGGGGCTACGTAGACCTAGAGGAAGAACCTGAGGCAAAATTAATGGAGAGTTTATTTGGGGCCAGGCGTGGTGTCTCACACCTGTAATCCCAGGCTTTGGGAGGTCGAGGTGGATGAACCACTTGAGGTCAGGAGTTTGAGACCAGCCTGGCCAACATGGTGAAACCCTGTTTCTACTAAAAATACAAAAATCAACTGGGTGTGGTGGCATGCGCTTGTAATCCCAGCTATTCGGGAGGCTGAGGTTTGTGGATTGTTTGAGCCCAGGAGTTTGAGGCTGTAGTTAGTGAGCTATGATTGTGCCACTGCACTTCAGCCTGGGCAACAGAGCGAGACTCCATCTAAAAAAAAAAAAAAGAAAGAAAAAAAAGAGTTTATTTGGGCCAAGGTTGAGGCCTCCAGCCCAGGACACACTTTCAAGTTGCCTTGGGGAGTGCTCTGGAGAATGAAAGAGAGGCTCCAGTGTTTAAAGAAAAAAGGACAAATCAGGAGGGGGAGATTACAAACGTTGTTGTTTGTCAGGAATTCTCATTGGTTTGCAGAAATAACATTGGTCCGCGATTATCTATACTTTGTGAACTACAGTATGTATGGCATGTTATGGCCACTTGCCTTCAGTTAGTCTAGCGCCTGCATAGCGAGTGGCTTCACCACAATTATTTCACTCAAGGGGGAGTGGCCTGACTGCCCTTTCATTCCAGTGCCTCTCTGGGCCTGATAATTTAAAGGGGTTCGTATACCTCAGATAAAAGTGTTCTTTTCTTTTTTTCCCACAACTATATGAAAAGTAGAAATAACATCTACCTCATTTTTTCTTGGAGAAATAAACAATAAGAAAAGAAAGAAACCACTTACCACACAGAATTATCATGAGATTTAAAGTAGATAATATATGTAAAGCGTATATACTTGCTGGTAACTGTTGGACTCATTTCTCTTCCAGGTGGTCAGATACTCAAATAGTTAACAAAAATTTTCTGAGTATCTGCTATATATGCCCAGTGCTGTGTTAAGCAACACAGCAGGCTCAGCAGAGGTATGTTCTACGTCGTTTTTATTCCCAATTAACCAAGTAATCAGAAATGGGTATTATGGACTTCCTGTATACTCAGCATCATGCTAGAAACAGTGACAAATTAAAACATGCATGAAACATGACAAGGTACCCTCCCATGAACTCACTCTGGGGAGATTAAACACACAGAAAAAGTGAAATAATAATACAAGAACAACTAACAATGCTGAAAGCACAGATACAAGAACTACAGGATGCACAAAATCCTCTGCTAAATGGAATGGCTTGTCTGGCAGAATACAGGAGGCCTCAGGCTAGAAATTTGGAAATCAAGTGGCCATATGGGAGCCTGGAGGCTGAGGGTGGGAGTGGGGATTGCTTGAGCCCAGGAGTTCCAGCCCAGCGACATAGCAAGACCCTGTCTCTAAAAAAAAAACATTTTTTTAAATTAGCTGCTTGTGGTGATATGTGCCTGTCATCCCAGCTATACAGGAGGCTGAGGTGGGAGGACTAGCTTGAGCCCAGTGGTTTGAGGCTGCAGCGAGCTATGATGGTGCCACTGCACTCCAACTCAGGCAACAGCAAGACCCTGTCTCTAAATAACTGAAATTAATTAAATAAATAAAAATAAATGAGAATGGTGAGTATTTAAAAAAAGCACGAGAGAGGCCATACGGAGGGAACAGCAAGTGGGGGCAGTGGGAATTTACAACTACATTACTGGGGTTTTTGTGGTGATGATGGTAGTAATTGTGCTTATTGTAGCTTTGGTCAAGAGAAGAGGCTAAAACATGTAGTTTGGATCACACTGTAGAAAAGGTGGAACAATGTGGTAGATCAAAGGGCTGTGGGGTCGACCCACTGGATGGGACAAAGTACTCCACTTCTCATCATGAGCTACCTGGAGCAAGTCACTGGATTTCTCTGTCTCATTTGCTGTTTCTACCTCCCAAGGTTGTTGCAGAGATTAAATAAGACAGTTCGTATGTCTCAATAAGCCTAACATCTGGTACTTAGGTACCAATCGATTAGCTTTTATTATTATTAATAAAATAAAGGAAAGTCATAGTCTCCTTTTCTGCTCTTTATGTTGGGCATGCAACCCATCCTAAACCTTGCAAATATTTTTTGCTGAGAAAGACGGGGCTACTGCTACAGTTGTGAATTGTGTTTTTAGAATTAGTTTTCATGTTTTATTTGCTAATTTATTTGGTTTGGAAATACACAACTTCAACCATTCAAGGAAGAAAAGCCCTGAGTGTTTTATTTATTGCAAACCCAATGTCTGCTGTCCACTGTAAGAGACAACCTTGTCCAACTGGCCTTATTTTGTTGTTTTTGTTGTTCTGTTTTGTTTTGTTTTGTTTTAGGCTTTTAGTAGCCTGAAGTCATGGTTTTTAGTTTCTGTCTCTAAAAGAAAAGAGGCATGAGGAAGGAGCTTTACTGGTCCAATCAGAAACAGAAACTAAGAACCCATGACTGTATTCTCTCCCTTGGACACCCTAAAGCTTCCGAGTAGATAGGCACCTACACCCTGGGCCTGCAGGACAGTCTGGTGCCAGGTGTGGCTGCCTTCTCAACCCAGTTAGTCTCAGTCTGGAACTTCCTGGCTCTGGGCATGTAGATTTTGGTCTTTCTATTTTTTTTTCTCCTGGCAAGACAGCAAATCAGAGGGACTCAATGAACTCAAGGCAGTTTTCTATTGTCCATAATAGGTGGGAATGGGATTAGCAAGAATACGTAAACTCCACACTCCACCTGCTTCTTAAACAAATCCGTTAGTGTAATCACTCACAGGCTCTAACATTGATTGATCTTAGGTCCTCTGCCTAGTCCTCCTCTGCTGGGTGTATTAATGATGAAAGCCTAAAGGCAACTGGCAAAGAGAAGGCTAGAGACAGAGTGAAGAAGGGGAAGAGGATCTACAAATTGAACCATTAGTCTGAATAATTAAGAGCTGACTCTTTTTGAAAATTGACTTTTATAATGGTTTGGCCAGAGCTGGGGCCCAGGAGGCTCCATTCTAGCCTCATGATGATAACCATGGGGCCAAAAACCAGGCCTGCACAGTGCTTTTCTTATTGAAACAGCTGCTACTATCATTACCCAAAGGAAGATATTTCCTGGGGCCAGTAGCCCCTAAGCAGTCTTTCAGCCAAATTATTATGAGTAGGGAAAGGCTCTGAGGCCAGACCCACATAGCCTGGAAGGACAGTGGCTTATACCAATTGGGGTTGCCGTCACAAGAAGGAACAAGTGAACTGGGCCCCTGGCTTAAAGGCCCTGAATTTTGGAGCTTGGGAGGATTGTGCAGCTTCCTTTGTTTTTCCTTCAGTCTTACATGAGACAGTTTCATGGAATTAAGTTAAGGCAGGGATGGTATTTGCCACAGGTAGCGACTTGCCATCTCTTGGCCAGGTTGGTCCCGAGCCCCCACTGTGAGTGAACCGTAGGCTGGGTCACATTCACTTTGCATTTGTGCGGGTAGCAAGTTGGGTCTATCTGAACACACAATCTGCAAATTCACTACCAAAGGAGTTGTTTATTGTACTTCTTTAATCTGTGGGGTCAACTTATTGACCCAGAAGAAGGCAGTCAGAGATTTACAGGAGACAGACCGGGACTCTATATAAGCTGATTTTCCCTGGCAAATGACTGAATCCCTCCACACTTCAGTTTCTCCTTCTATAAAAAAAGGGGCAAAACTGCTTGCCACTCAGAATTGTTAGGAGGAATATAGGTGATCAAAATTCTTACAATGTCTAGCATGACAGTCAATAAACTTGTCTTCCCCTTATATACCCAGTGGTAGCTGCATTTGCAGTCTCCTGACAGGGGAGACTGTTCTCTTCCGAAGCGGAGTCCCCAGGCAGGAGCTGCTGCTGGCATAAAACCATCTGTTGAATTGTATTGTTGTTGCATGGAAGGCAAGAGGACTCCTAATGTTTGATGTCTTTGGGGCTTTCGCCTTGAAGGACAATGGGGATACACCTTTGCCTTGGAAAAGGAGCAACTCACGTACAAGGCAGGTAAAACCATGGAAAGCAGCAAAAGATCATGGGGACCCTTAGGCTGCTCTGAAGACCATACCATGAAAATCGAGATAAGCTGGTGCTTTCCTCAGTCAACAGGAGCACTCAGTCAAACACAGCTCCTGGCCCCTGCCCAGCGAATGAAGAGTGGTCGATTCATGAAGAGCCTGGAATGGAGAGAACACCTGTCAGAAGAGGTGATGGGGCATGAGTATGTGTACCAGGTTCAGAGTTCAGGCTCCTTAAGTCCTACTGACCAATAGGGAAAACGCTGAAAAGAGATGGTGATTCAGGGCTGGCAGTGAGGAAGTCCCCAACTTTATCAACGTACCTGAAGTATTGTTTAGTTCTGCCTGTCTTTGGCTTTTGATAGTTGTGGTCCTCAGCCAAGAAGAGGCAGAGGAAATGGAAAAGAGGGTGTTCCTGAGAAATATGGGGGAGGAAGTTATTGTCAACCGGTGCCCCCACCTACAATTATTGTGAAGTCGGTGGTCCTGGTACTTCCCAGTGCCATCCCCACGTCTCATTGTGCTGGCTTGGAGGCACTCAGTTCAGTCTTCAAACCCTCCTCCTCCGCCTTGGCCAGGCTGTCTGTCTCCTCAGGGCAGCCAAAGAAGATGAGCTCATTTCCAGAACCCAAGAGGTGGCTTTGACCCTATCTTCCAAGTTATTGCTGAAGTTGGGTGGTTGAAACCAGGCAGGGCATCATGCTGGCACCAGGCTAGCCTTGCATCAGGCAAATCTGCTGACTCATCTCTCTCTTCTAAACAAGCTCTGAGAATTGGCATACAGGAAGCAGCACCGAGGAGTCTGATGGCGTGGGCCACCTGGCAGGGACTGACCAAGAGGAGGCGGGGAGCAGCCACCTGCCACCCCAATCCCACATTCCTCTAATAGCACCAGGGACAGAAAATATGTGCCTACCCAAGAATTTCAGGGCCACAAGTAGAAACAAGTGTATCATAACAGGGAAGGTTGCAACATGAGAAATATGCTTTTCCTGAGAAAAGCGGATAACTTGACGTGAATAATCTTCAAAAATTATGTTTGGTGTTTGGAAAAGCTTAGTGGATTCTTTAAAAAGAGCTACACATTAAAAAAAAAAAGAGCTACACATTAATATGTGGAAATAAAAGACATACAGAGAATAAAACAAAAAAATGGCCCATAATCTCCACTCCCCCAACCTCAGATAATTGCAGAAGTACTTGATTAGATAATATATATGTACAAAATAAAAAGTGAAAGCTCCCATCCCCTGACTTATCCCTGTCCTAAACACACATTTTTAAGTGCCTTTTCTTTCTTTCCCATGGGAAAACAATGTGTGTATACCCCTACATTTCCATTTGTCCTTAAACATCTTTAGAGTACCAAAATCACCTCAGGTTTGCACAACTTCATGGAACACCAACCACATTGTACTTTATGGTTCCTGAACAGGGGCAATATTCCCATAACACAAAGTGTGAATGGTACTCACCAGAGCTGCGCAATGTGGTAGGAGTGCTGTTTCCACATCATAGTATATCCTGGAGCTCTTTTCAGATCAGTACATATGGATCTATCTCATTTTCTTTTAAACATCTGGCTTCAAAGATTCTATCATTTGGATGTACCATCATTTCCTCAACCAGTCCCCTATGGGTAGACAATTTGTTTCCTCCTTCCTCAACTATGAGAACACTCCAGTTAGCATCCTTGTACAGTTATCTTAGCAAACTCTTGCGAATGTCCATAGAACAAATTCTTACCATTCGGATTCTTAAGTACATACATCTTAATTTTATAGACATTGCCTAATCAATAGCTTCATTTTAAAGAACAACTACTCCAAGGAGCAAAACAGTTTCCCTGACTTAATTCCTCCCTTGAAGGAAGGTGAAAAGGATTTACCTGACATTGTAACAGAATCCCTTTACTGCCAAAAACAAGGTTAACTGTGTATGCATACAGACTGGGTGAATAACAGAGAGGTGAACTGGATGAGGAAGAATAAAGAACATTCTTTAGAATCTACAAAGGGCTGTCATCTTAACCACTGATATGAAGGAAGGTAGAAAAAGGGGCTCAAAAGGCCTCTTATTCTCATTAACTTGGTTGTTCACCCTAGAGGGACTTTGTCATTCATGACTTAGTCACATGTTACATCTATAGACTCATCGTACCTCAGTGAGAGCCACCAAGCAGCTCAGAAAAGAAGTGGGGATTTAACCATGGGCTGTGTGCTTTTACTGTATGCTCTAGGATTTTCTCAGCAGTTCCATTATTGAATGTGTGTTTCACTTACCTACTGTAGCTCTACAATAAAGCAACATTATCTCTCATCTTTCTGAGGGTTGACTGGGCTCAGCTGAGTGGTTCTCACTTGGGGTCTCCAATGTCATTGCAGTCACACGCAGGCTCTTGTTTCAACTGGAATTGCCCAGAGGAATTTGTAATTTTCCCCCAGCCTCCTGTAGCTATTATTCTCCTAAAGAGAGGAGGATGGAGGATTGGCCATTAGTGTTTGGATCACAAGAGACATGCCTAGCTCAAACTGACTGAAAGGAAAAGATGAAGTTACTGGCTCAGGTAACTTCAGGAATACTTCAGGAGTACCTGGATCTAGCTGTTAAAATAATCTTATTAGGAATTTGTTTCTTTCCATCTCTCAAATTATTTTTTTCCTCTATTAGATTATTTCTCAAATAATGCCACCAAGTGCTACAGGCTTAAGATTAACAACATTGGGAAAAAGAAAACATCTCTCCCAGTGGCCTTAGCACCATCCTGAAGCTTTTATTGGATGGAGTGGGTCATGTGTACATCTCTGAACAAATCTTCATGGCCAGGAGAAGGGGATATACTGGCCAAGCCTGGGCATTTGACCAACCTCTGGGTCTGGGAGGTGGAATCAGCTTCCCCCTAATTGTATGAACTGAGATTGGGGGTGAATTACTTAGTAAAATGAATGTGGAAGAAGGGAGACTGTAGGCAAAGGCAAAAGATGTCTACCTATAAGGTCCTTACCTGGGACTGGTGTGACAATGCTTGGGAACAAGTCACACTTTGGGTGAAACTGTGGTTCGATTGGCTTTTGAATCCTCGGTTGTGATTAGGAGAACACTAAGACTTTTTCACCTTTGACTGTGGTCAGTAGATATGTAAAATCATGGAATCATTCAATGACTGAGACCCTGAGGACCACTGACTCCAATCCCCCACCCAGTGGTAGAGTCCCTTCCCCAGCTCCTCTGCAAACACTTAGAAACACTCCGTGGCAGGATGTTTGCTCACTGACTTCAAAAGCAATCTCTTCCACTGTTAGGCATCTCTATGTGTTTTTAAAGTTATTATAAAGTAAATACTAACCCTCTAAAATTGACTCCTACATGTTAGACACTGGGCTATGCACTTTACATGTCTTATTTCAACTTTATTTTACAATATTCCTTTGAAAAGAGTTACTATTATTAGCCCTACTTTACAGAAGAGGAAACTAAGAGCAGGAGAAATTAAGTAACTCAGGTATTTTGAGGACAAAATTCCTCATGGTATACCTCTGCATTGTGAAGATCTGCCATTCTGTAATTTTTACCCATTGATCTTATACTTTGGCCTTTTGGAGTTATTTGGATAATTCCTCAAATAATTTCAGACAAGTATGACAGATCTCCTAGGGCTTCAGTCTTCTTAGGTAAGCATCCATATACCTTCTTTCATTCTGAATGTAAAGTGGTTTACAGTGACTTCACCAGATGCCCTTCTCTGGGCATGCCGAAGTTCACACCTGTAATCCTAGCACTTTGGGAGGCCAGGGAGGGTGGATTGCTAGAGCTCAGTAGTTCGAGACCAGCCTGGGAAACACGGTGAAATCCCATCTCTATTAAAATACAAAAACAATTAGCTGGGCGTGGTGGCATGCACCTGTAATCCCAGTTAACTTGGGAGGCTGAGGCAGGAGAATTGCTTGAACCCAGGAGGCAGAGGTTGCAGTGAGCCGAGATCACACCACTGCACTCCAGCCTGGGTGACAGAATGAGACTCTGTCTCAAAAAACAAAAAATAATCTGTTTCAAAAGGGATCTAACCAGTGTAAAATATTATGGGATGTCTTCACTGTAGGTATACAAAATTGTCAGCACAATTCAGACTGCATTTGGTTCTTAAGAAGTCACATTCCACTGACAACTCAGGTTGAGGTTGGAGTCATCTTCCATCCTAAGGTCTTCTTCATCCACATCTGTTGAGTCTCTCCCAGGTTATAACAAAGCAGTTAACTTTTTGAGCCTCTGGGGCAGGACTTTACCTTTATCCTTGTTAAATTTAACCCTGTTCCTTTTAGTTTATTGCCCAATTACTGGGAATTTTTATTGTATCATTCTACACCCCAGTTGTCTCTCCCAGGGTAGGGCATCTTCAAATCTGACAGATAAGTATTTGTTAAGTCAGAGACTTAAAAGAAATGGACAAAACAGGAACAGTAATAAAAAATGCCACTGGAGGCCTTCTGGACTGAGTCTTCTTAGTTAACAAATCCCACCAACTATACTATCACTCCACCTTCAGTTCTCCAATTCTATCAAGACTTATGAGAGATTTTGTCAAATGCTATGACAGACTTGTCATAAACCATGTCCAAAGATCTATTACTCTGTTAAAATATTTCAGGAGGAAGAGATTAGTTTGTTATTCTTTTATTCATTCAATTATCTAGTGTTTATTGAGCATTGGCTCTGCCATTTATTAGCTGAAAGGCCCTGGGCCAGTTATTTAAATCAACAATCCGTTAATTATCTTATCTGTAAAATGGAGATAATAACCTCCCAAACCTTACATAGCTGATGTTGAAATTAAATTAGATAATAAGCCTAAGTTACTTATAATGGTTTCCTGGCAGTTAATAAATGCTCAGTAAATATGAACTATAAACCCTAATTGAACTAGTTAGTGCTTATTTTTCTCAGTTAACACTAGTTTCCCTCCTTTCCTGGTTCCTAGGTCCAAACCTCCTCCAGTGTTTATGTATTTTTAAATTGATCCACAATATCTGTATATATTTATGGGATACGTGTGATATTTTCATACATGAACACAATGTGTAATGATCAAATCAGGGCCATTAGGATATCCATCACCTCAAACATAAATCATTTCTTTGTGTTGGGAACATTTCAAGTCCTCTCTTCTAGCTATTTTGAAATCTACTATAAATTCTTGTTAATTATAGTTGCCCTACTATACTATCAAAGCTAGAAATTTATTTTATTTTATTTATTTATTTTTAGACAGAGTCCCACTCAATCACCCAGGCTGGAGTACAGTAGCACAATCTCAGCTCACTGCAACCTCTACCTCCCAGGCTCAGGTGATCCTCCCACCTCAGCCTCCCAAGTAACTGGGACTCCCAAGTAACAGGCACACACCACTACGTCCAGCTAATTTTTGTAGAAACAGGGGTTCCACCATGTTGCTCAGGCTGATCTCAAACTCCAGGGCTCAAGCAATCCTCCTGCCTTGGTCTCCCAAAGTCCTGGGATTACAGGCGTGAGCCACCATGTTTAGCCTACAGAACTTAATTAGTCTGATCTAACTGTACTTTTGTACCCAATAACCGACTTCTCTTCTCTCCACTCCCAACCTCTAGTAACCACCACTCTACTCCCCACCTCCATGAGATGAAGGGTTTCTTTTAACTCTCACACATTTTGTCCTCCTTTGGCCTCTCCTGATGACTGCTGTCAGGTACACCCCTCTCCAGCTCTGCAGGGCTCCTTCGGGATCTTCACCAGTTCACATGAGGATCTAGAGCCTTCTCTTTGCCTTCCTCACTTTGGTTATTTGCGGTTTTAGCATTTTGATGGCATCTTTTGGGCTTCCCTGCCATCCCTTCTGTTGGGTTTTAAAGTTCTTCCTGGCAGGTGCCTGCAGCCAGGCCCCTGAAGGCTTAGTGACAGCTGCCGGCAGCCGGCCTGCTACAGGGAGGTACTGTGTAATCTGCCTTTGTTGGCCTAGGCCTGTTGTCAGCCAGCCCTGTGGTGATTGCACTGAGATTTCATAAGAGGGAAACATAACTTTCTTCTCTCTCTCTCTCTCTCTCTCCCACCTGCCCTCTCTCCCTTTCTCCCCCTCTCTCTCTAGTATTAAGATTGAGTAGGTTCTTTCCCCACCTCTTCCCTTGCAAAATTTTTTCATATAAATGGATTCAGTATCTGAGCATTTCCCCTCCCCAAATTCCCTAGTCCCCAATACACATACCTTTCTCCAGACATGACAAAGTGTGTAATTATGTTATCCAAAAAAAGAGAAAGGGCCACGTGCAGTGGCTCATGCCTGTAATCCCAGTACTTTGGGAGGCTGAGGCAGGTGGATCACTTGAGCCTAAAAGTTTGAGACCAGCCTGGGCAACATGATGAAACTCCATCCCTACAAAAAATACAAAAATTAGTCAGGTGTGGTGGTGGCATGCACCTGTAGTCCTAGCTACTTGGGAGGCTGAAGTTGAAGAATCGCTTAAGCACAGGAGATCAAGGCTGCAGTGAGCCAAGATCGTACCACTGCACTCCTGGCTGGGCAACAGAGTGAGAGCCTGTCTCTGAAGAAGGAGAAGGAGAAGGAGAAAGAGAAGGAGGAGGAGGAGAAGGAGGAGGGGGAGGAGGAGGGGGAGGAGGAAGAGGAGGAGGAGGAGAAGGAGAAAGAGGAGGAGAAAGAGGAGGAGGAGAAGGAGGAGGAGAATGAGAAGAAGAATAACAATAAGAAGAAGAAGAAGGAGGAGGAAGAGGAGGAGATTCCTTTCTTCTCCCATCTCCTCACTCTTCCATACTTTTAAGGCCACTTCAGGGTCACCAAAATACCCAACTCTAGGGGAAACCTTTTGTATGAATACATGATAAACGGTGACCCTCTTGAATTGTGCAACACGGCAGCACAGCCCAACTCTCTATAGCTGGATCATCCTGCTCTCCATTCCATCTCATCTTGCTGGCTCTTAATTCTTGATAGATGAAAATGTTGCTGGCTTGGAACATCGCACTAAGATACTAGATATGGGTGGGTTGTTAGGGGGACAAAAACTTCTTGCTGACACAGAGGATACTGTCTGAAGAAGACAGCACTCAGGAATGCCTAGTGATTGGCATGATGCTAGGGCTGGCAAGAGGGGGCCCAGGTGTGTCTCATGGCGTGCTTGTGTGGCATTCACCATGGAGGGAAGGCAGCCAGCACTCACTGAGGACCCACACCAGTCCAGGCCTATATCTGAGCTTTCTCATGCTCTCTCACTTACTCTTGAATATGCCTCACAGAGATGAGGACTCAAAGGCTCAGAGAGATTTGGCTAGCCCCCAGAGCTGGTGAGTTGCAGAAGTAGGAGTCAAATCCAGGCTGTGTGGCTCTTACCCTCCACGTGACAAGGTTACCCAGGAGGAGGAATACAGAAAAAAAAAAAAAAAACCCAGAAGTAACTATAACTAGGGTTGATCCTTCCTTCCTTCCTTCTTCCTTCCTTCCTTCCTTCCTTCCTCCTTCCTTCCTTCCTCCCTCCTTACCTCCCTCCCTTCTTTCTCTTTCTTTCTTTCTTTCTTTCATTCATAGAGAAGAGGTTTTTTTTTTGTTTTTTTTTTTGTTTTGTTTTTTTGACAGTCTTGCTCTGTTGCTGAGGTTGCAGTGCAGTGACGCAATCTTGGCTCACTGCAGCCTCTGCCTCCCAGGTTCAAGGGATTCTCCTCCCTCAGCCTCCCAAGTAGCTGGGATTACAGGCGCATAGCACCACACTCGGCTAATTTTTTTAAAATTACTTTTAGTAGAGACGGATTTCACCATGTCGGCCAGGCTGATCTTGAACTTCTGACCTCAAGTGATCGTCCTACCTCAGCCTCCCAAAGTGCTGGGATTACAGACATGAGTCACTGTGCCCAGCTGAAGAGCCAGATTTTTTAAAAATGGTTTTTTGTATGTATTAGGTTCCTGGAGATGCAGTAATGAATTACCACAAACTGGGTGGCTGGAAACAACAGCAACGTATCCCCTCACAGTTCTGGAGGCTAGAAACTCAAAATGAAGGACTGTGCTCCCTCTGGAGCCTCCAGAGAAGAATCCTCCTTGCCTCTCACTAGTTTCTGGTGGCTCCAATAATCTTTGGCATTTCTGAGCTTGCAGCTGCATCACTCCAATCTCTGCCTTCATTGTCATGCGGCCTTCCTCCTGGTGTGTTTCCCCATGTGTCCTCTCCTTTTCTTGTAAGGGCACCAATGGATTTAGGTCCCTCTGTAATCTAGTATAATCTCACCTTAACTGAGGACATCTGCAACTACCCTATTTCCAAATAAGGTCATATTTGAGGTTTTGGGTGGTCATGAATTTTGGGGGGACATATTCAATCCACCACACCTTGCTTCCCAATTCTGCTCCGAGCTAGCCCAGGCTAGAGTCTAAAGCCCAGCACTGCCTCACTTTCAGATTTGATTCCTGCAGAAATATCAGCTCAGTAGCAGTTCATCCCAGTCTACAGATGTGTTTTATAAATTTATAAATTGAGCCATGTGGTAGAAAAACCTTATTAAGGGAATGGAGGTCTCTTGGGCCTTTAATTTCTGAAAGTGCTTCTTGGTGCCAGCAGTCTTGACCCCTCAGCATGTAGAAGCAACAGATGGTCTTTCTTGCTCAGGAGCTGGCCCTTACCCCCTGCCATTATGTCTCCAATCTGGACATCCCTGTAATGGTGGCAATGCCAAGCGTGTGCCTAAGGTGCCTCATGACGTGCTTGTGTGGTGCTCATCCTGGAGGAAGATGATGGTCTGAGCATCTTCATCCTGGTCATCACCTAGGCAGGCCCTACCTGAATAGTAACATTACAGTGATTAGACATTTCTTGCTATTGTAGGTGGCCTGGATGTCAACTCAGGGTGTGCTGACACCTAGGCCAGTGCTCTTGAAGTCCATGCCAGTCTGTTCTTGTCCTGATGCTCATCTGATTGTCTACAGACTTCTCTGCTGCCTTCAAATTCTGGGCATCCTGCACGCCAACAGTCAGCTCTGCCACAATCCTGCCTCACTGCCCAATGAAGGTATGCACCCACACCCAGCTCTTCACCTACACCCACTGCCCGCCTCTCCTCTTGGGCATTTCCATTTGCCACTCTTGCCACCTCCTGCTTGGGCCTCCAGGGGCTGCCTGTTCATTACACATGGCCCTCGTGACTTTCTCTAGCCATTCCCAGGTGAAGATGCCACCCACCACACTCCCATGCTGGAGATGCCAGGACAAAAGGGGCAAAGGAGTGGACCCAGAGAACTCTGCTCCTCCCCAGCCCAGAAGCTACCGAGCAACAGTGAGTGGAAGCCCCTGGCTGCATAGGTGGAGGCCAGATAGACCACTCCTCACCCCATCCCAAAGAACAGGAAATGAACTGTGAGGCCTCCAGGCCCAGCCAGGGAAGAAAGCTGCACATAGGCCTATGTTGTGTCTGCAGCCACACAAGTTTCTTTCAGAAGGAGAGGGTGGGAACAGGGGTGGCAGTCAATGGAATCTTCTCATAATTCCCAAGTGTTTTGCTAGAACAAAGAGCTAACCTCCAGCCTCAAGTCTCTCTGTAGGGTACTTAGTTCCTTCTCACTGCAGAATCAGCAGCCCTGGAATCTGCCCAGGCTCCCCTCTTCAGCCACCCACTTTTATTTTTCTCTGTGTTGCTTCCATCTGCTGATGTTGCCTGACTTGTAATGTGCCATAAAACAGATTTGACAAATTTTTTATTGTCTATCTTCCCGCTAGAATATATGCTCCTAGAAGGTGGGGCCCCTGCCCCAGAGCCTAGAACAGTGCCTGTCCAAGCTGAAGTGGCACTTAGGCAAAGCCATCGAATGAATGCATGAGAGGGAAGCAGCCCAGTCCTGTCAAATGAGCTGGAAGAGACTGACTTCAGAGACAGCCTAATCTTTTCCTCTCTTAACATAACAAAGAGAGTCTCTTGAAAAGAAAAAGATATTTATCTAGGAATAGAGCACTGTATTGGGAATATGCATATCATAGTAAACTATGTACATATTCAGGGAAGTAAAGGAAGACAGATTTTTAAAGAAAGAAAGAGAAGGATTACATATTTGTTCTGACATAATTATCCTTGACTCCAAAGACCAATAACAAGGGTGATGCCAGTCTGGGCTTGCACAGACAGTGGCTGGGCAGATGTCTTCACAGAAGTCTTTTTTGTGTAAGGTTGCAATGGCCTTTGTGCAAAGTCATGGTTTTTACAGAGTCTTGTGTGATAGTTTTTGTTATCAGGCATACACGTATGAGAACTCTGTCTTCATGACCTTTCCCAGCTCCATTTGTCAGGGTTCTTTCTTTCTTTTTTTAACATTAGTGACTCCATTTTGATTTTGACAACTTTCACAACCCTAATTTTTCCTGGAAGGAAACTGGGAGCAGTCCAGAGATTCTAAGTAACTCCTTGGATTTGACATTGGAACTGGGTTCTGCATTTTTTCAAGGAACTTAAGACACGCTGCCCTTCCCACACACTCTCTGAGGGATGTGATGATGGTGGGAGCAGAAGCTTAGAGAGGCTAAGTTACTCAGATGACACAGCCAAAATTTAAGCCCAGATTTGTGTGACTCCAAAACTATGGCTTTTTAATCATTTGGCTGGGGATAACAAATACATTTCATTTCAAGAGCCACGTGCAATTAACTAAGATGTGACTCAGGGCCACCATTTTGAGGAGTCTGAGGCTCCTCAGGTTCAGCAGACAAGAGTGCATGATTGATTAGCAATGTCTGCCAGGGACACAGGGTGGGGAATGACAGTATTTTGCCATCCCTGCCACTAGGCGATGATGCAATATTAGGTTCCTCATCTTAGACTCTTTGTCCCTCACCACACTGCTTCTGAGGCTAATATTCCTATAGTTCCTGCCTCAGCAATGAGAAGCTCATGACAAAGCTGCCAAACACTGTCAAGTTGGAGGTGAGCAGAGCACGATTCCATTAGTAAGAAATGGAAACACTGCACTTTCAGGGATCATTTATATGATTTGTGGCTACAGAAGTTGCTCAGCGTGAGGAGCCACAGAAACCACAAGGAAGAGGTGCAGCATTCTCTGTGGCGTGTGAAGCCAGCTCTTGGTGTTACTTCACTACAACTGCATTTGCCATTGATGATGGTTCTTCTCTCATCTCAGGGAAAGTGGAAGGGAGAGAGGATGAAGACTGAGTGATTCCTGTTTCAACATTTAAAAAGAAGAAAGAGGCCGGGCGCGGTGGCTCAAGCCTGTAATCCCAGCACTTTGGGAGGCCGAGACGGGCGGATCACGAGGTCAGGAGATCGAGACCATCCTGGCTAACACGGTGAAACCCCGTCTCTACTAAAAAAAATACAAAAAATTAGCCGGGCGAGATGGCGGGTGCCTGTAGTCCCAGCTACTCGGGAGGCTGAGGCGAGAGAATGGCCTAAACCCGGGAGGCGGAGCTTGCAGTGAGCTGAGATCCGGCCACTGCACTCCAGCCTGGGCGACAGAGCGAGACTCCGTCTCAAAAAAAAAAAAAAAAAAAAAGAAAGAAAGAAACTGAATGCACATTTGGTCATTCCAGAATCATTTGCCCATCACACAGGGCTTAGTATCACCTTTGTGTAGGAAGGACACCAATATGTTAACTGTAGGGGAATTTTTTATATCTGTCTTTGGAGGCATCACATGACCTAGGGTGGCAGAGTTATCTCAATAACTATGTTTACTTGGTATTATATTATCCTCCCAGAGTTCACACTGAGAACGGGGAAGACAGCTCTCACATGTGCTTTGTGATGGTGGGACTGAAGACAGCAGCTGAAGGAAACATTTGCTGCCAGTGATACATAAAGCAGAGACTCCATTTTGCCCAGAACAGAGCATGAGCTGTATATAAAAGGCCTGACCACTCCATGAATTAAGTCAGGGAACCCAAAAATATTATTGAGTCATGAGCTAAGCACTATAAAATGTCTTATATCACACACAATAACAGATATTTCAATTTTCTCCCATCTGCTTGGATATGTTCTGCAGGATGCTATGTAATATGGGGTCTGGATGTGGACCCTGAACTCAAGGAAACTATGCCCCAGCTCAGGAGACAAGACTAAGGCACCTTTTACCAAGACACAACCTGCCCCGAGGCCTCAATATTTTGTCTCCCTTCCTTCCCCATGAAGCAGCCTATCTTTATGCCAAATGCATGGGAATTCCTTGTAATTCCTCTGATATTTTGTATTGTTTTCACCTCCATGTCTTTGCTACTGTTCCCAGACTACCTTGCAAATAGCTCTTCAGGGTTTTGATTTTTGTCTTTGCCCCTCACCAGCTATGAAGTCCTGGAAAAGTTATTTAACTGCCTCTATACCTCCGTTTCCTCCTCTTAAAGTGGGGATGACAACAGTTTTACCTCCTAGGGTTGTTGTAAAAAAATTAAATGAGTTATCAAATATTAAAGTACTTAGAAACACACTCAGCACTTAGAAGGACTAGACAAGAGTTAATAATTAGCATCATCACTCACCCTTCAAGACTCAACTTGAATGTTATCTCTACCAAGAAGCATTTCAAAAATTACCACAAAGTCAAAAGACAAAAGATTACCTGGAAAAGAGCTTTGCAATACATATGACAAAGGACTGACTGTTTTCCTTAATGTATGGGGAACAAGTACAAATCTGTAAGAAGACAACAGCTCAACAGAAAACCACCCAGCTGTCAGGAACATACAGTTCACCAAGAAAGAAATACAAGTGGCCAATAAGCAAGAAAAGATGCTCACTTTCACTCATAATTATGCAAGTCAAAATAGTAACAAGAAGCCATTTTTTTTTTTTTTTTTTGCTTATCAGACTGGCAAAAGTTTTAAAGTTTGATGATACCCAGTGCT
The DNA here is from genome assembly GCF_009764315.1 of Trachypithecus francoisi. NCBI lineage: Eukaryota > Metazoa > Chordata > Mammalia > Primates > Cercopithecidae > Trachypithecus > Trachypithecus francoisi. The sequence continues at coordinate 105,644,609 of NW_022681470.1, read as the reverse complement.
GGCAAGAATGGGGAAATTAATCATTTGCATATACTCTTGAAGAAAGTATAGATTTCTGCAGCCCTTTCAGCAAGCATTTTGGAAATATTTATCAAAACCAAAAATGCACATTTCCTCAAATGCAGCAATTCTCCTTCTGTTTATTGATATCCTCACAAAAGAATATATGTAATATACATCATACTATATTATAGTGTTATAAAACTGTACCTGGCACATAGAAAGTGCTCAGCAAATAGTTTTTATATAAATAAACGAACCAAAATGTTCATTGTAGCAGTGTTGGTAATAGACAAAAACAAAAAACAACCTGAATGTCCAGCAACAGGAGAGATTTTAAATAAATCCTGCACAGTCATACTATGGGGAATTCTGCAGCTGTTGCAACCAATATCATATATCTACATATTCTGATTTAAGAAAGCTTCTTTTATTATTGTTCTTTTGTTTTTAAATGTTCTAGTTTGACAAATAATAATTGTACATACTCAATATAATGATTTTCTTTTACTTGGATAAATTTCCTTTAATGGGATTGCTGGATCATGTGGCAGTTCTATTTGTAGTTTTTTAAGGAACCTCCATATCTTCATCGTGGCTGTACTAGTTTACATTCCCACCAACAATGTGTAGGAGTTCCCTTTTCTCTGTACCCTCACCAGCATTTGTTATTTTTTGTCTTTTTGATAATAGATATCCCATCCAGGGTGAGGTGATAGCTCATTGTGGTTTTGATCTGCATTTCCCTGATAATTAGTGATGTTGAGCATTTTTCCATGTATTTGTTGGCCAATTGTATGTCTTCTTTTGAGAAATGTCTATTCAAATCTTTCACCCATTTTTCAATTTGATGGTTTGTTTTTTTGCTGTTGAGATGTTTGAGTTCCTCACATATTGTGGATGTTAATCCCCTGTTAGATGAGTAGCTTGCACATATTTTCTCACATTCTATAGGTTGTCTTTTTACTCTGTTGATTGTTTCCTTTGCTGTGTAGAAGCTTTTTCATTTAGTATAATTCCATTTATTTTTGCTTGTGTTGCTTGTGCTTTTGAGGTCTTATTCATAAAATATTTTCCCAGACCAATATCCTGAAGCACTTCCCCTGTGTTTCCTTCTAGTAGTTTTATTGTTTTAGGTGTCACATTTAGGCCTTTGATTTATTTTGAGTTAATTTTTGTATAGGGTGAGAGGTGGGAATGTAGTTTTATCCTTCTGCATATGGATATCCAGTTTTCCCAGCACCGCTTACTGAAGAGACTATCCTTTCCGCAATGATTGTTCTTGGCACCTTTGTCAAAAATCAGTTGCTTGATATATGTAAATTAATTTCTGGATTCTCTGTATTCCATTGGTCTATGTGTATTTGTTTTTGTGCCAGTACTGTGCTACTTTGGTTACTACAACTTTGTAGTATGTTTTGTTTTGTTTTTAAAAAATAATTTTAAAATATTTTGTAATAGAGACAGGGTCACACTATTGCCCAGGTTGGTCTCAAACTCTTGGCATCAAAAGATCCTCCTGCCTTGGCCTCCCAAAGTATTGGAATTACAGGCATGAGCCACTGCACCTGACCTAAAGTATATTTTGAGGTCTGGTAGTGTGATACCTCTGGCTTTATTCTTTTAGCCCAGGTTTGGTTTGGCTATCCTTTCAGGGTCCTTTGTGTTTCCATGCTAATTAAAAAAAAAACTTTTTTTTCTATTTCCATGAAGAATGTCCTTGGTATTTTGATAGGTATGGTGTTGAATCTGTTGTTTGGGTAGTATTGTCATTTTAACAATATTAAGTCTTCCAATTCATGAGGATGGGGCTGTCTATTTGTTTGTATCTTCTTAAATTTCTTTCATCTATGTTTTATAGTTTTCCTTGTAGAGATTTTTCAATTCCTTGGTTAAATTCATTTGTAGGTATTTTATTTTTTGTAGCTATTGTAAATGAGATTTTATTCTTGATTTCCTTTTCAGCTAGCTCATTGTTCATGTATAAAAATGCCAGTGATTTTTGTATATTAATTTTGTATCCTGCAACTTTACTAAATTCATTTATCAGTTCTGAGTTTTTTGTTTTTTTTTTTTTTTTTTTTTTTGAGAGTCTTTAGGTTTATACAATCATGTCATCTATAAAGAGAGACCATTTGACTTCCTGCTCTCCAATTTGGATGCCTTTTATTTCTTTCTCTTGCCTAATTGCCCTGGCTAGGGCTTCTAGTACTATGATGACTAATAGTGATGAGAGTGGTAGCTTTTCCTCATTCAATAAGATGTTAGCTGTGAGTTTTCCATATATGGCCTTTATTATGTTCAGATACTTTTTTTCTATACCTAATTTATTAAGAGTTTTTACCTTGTCTGTATAAAGAATAAAAAAAAAAAAATGAGCCAGGCATGGTACCATGCACCTGTAGTCTCAGCTACTCAGAAGGCTGAGGCAGGAGGATTGCTTGAGCCCACGAGGTTGAGACTGCAGTGAGCCATGAGGACGCCACTGCACTCAAGCCTAGGTAACAAAGTGAGACCCTGTCTCAAAAAAGAAAGAAAAAGAAAAAAGAGTTTTTATCATGAAGGGAGGCTGAGTTTTATCAAAAGGTTTTCCTGCATCTATTGAGATGATTATATTGCTTTTGTCCTTCATTTTATTGATGTGATGTATGACATTTACTGATTTGTGTATTTGAACGATCCTCACATTCCTGGGATAAAATCCTACTTAATCATGGTGAATTATGTTTTTGATGTGTTGTTAGATTTAGTTTGATAGTATTTTGTTAGAATTTCTGTGTCTCTGTTTACCAGGGATGCTGTAGTTTTCTCTTTTTGTTGTGTCCTTGTTTGGTTTGGGCATCAGAATAATGCTGGCCTCATAGAATGAGGGGAAGAATTCTCTCTGCTTCAATATTTTGAAATAGTTTGAGAAGAATTGGTATTAATTCTTCTTTAAAGGTTCAGCAGATTTCATCCAATCTTGAACTTTTTCTTTGGAAGACTTTTCATTACTGGTTCAATCTCGTTACTTGTTATTGGTCTATTCGGTTTTTCTGTTTCTTCTTGGTTCAATGTTGGTAGGGCATATGTATCCAGGGATTTATCCATTTTCTCTAGGTTTCCAAATTTATTGGTATATATTTGTTCGTATTTGTCTCTAGTGATTCTTTGTGTTTATTTGGTATCCATTGTGATGTCTCTCTTTGTTTCTAATTGTATTTATTTGGATCTTCTCTCTTTTTTCTTTATTAGTCTAGATAATGGTTTGTCTATTTTTTAATATTTAAAAAAATTTTTATTGTCTTTTTTTAGTCTTAATTTTGTGTATTAATGTTTGGATCCTTATGATTTCTTTTTTTCTACTAATTTTGGGTTTGGCTTGTTCTTGTTTTTCTAGTTCCTTGAAGTTTTTAGGTTGTTTATTTGAAATCTTTCTAGTTTTTTGATGTAGACATTTATTGCTATAAACTTATCTCAATACTGCTTTTGCTACATTTCATATATTTTGGTATGTTGTGTTTCTATTTTCATTTGTTTCAAGGAATTTTTAAATTTTATACTTAATTTATTCCTTCACGCATGGGTTATTCAGGAGTATGTTGTTTAATTTCCATGTGTTTGAATACTTTTGAGTGTTCCTCTTGTTTTTAATGTCATTTTATTTCATTATGATCAGATAAAATACTTGATATGAGTTTGATTTTTTTAAATTTTTTGAGACCTGTTTTGTGTATTACCATATGGTCAGCCCTGGAGAGTGTTGCACGTACTGATGAAAATAATGTGTATTCTGCAGCTGTTGGGTGAAATGTTCTGGAAATCTCTGTTAGGTCCATTTGGTCTATGGTGTGGTTTGAATCTGATGTTTCTTTGTTGGTTTTCTGTCTAGACGGTATGTCCAATGCTGACAGTGGGGTGCTGACGTCCCCAACTATTATTGTAATAGGGTCTATCTCTTTCTTTAGATCTAATATTTGCTTTATGTATCTGGGTACTTCACTGTTGGGTGCATATATACTTATAATTTGTATATTCTTTTGCCAAATTGGTCTCATTATATATAATGTTCTTTGTCTTTTTATACAGTTGTTAACTTGAAGTCTATTCTGTATGATGTAAGTATAGCGATTCCTGATTACTTTTGGTTTCCATTTGCATGGAATATCTTTTTCCAGCCTTTCACTTTCAGTTGAGTGTTTTTACAGGTGAGGTGAGTTTCTTGGAGGTAGCATACAGTCGGGTCTTGTCATTTTATCCATTCAGCCAGTCTCTGGGAAATATAATTCATTTACATTCAAGGTTATTGATAAGTTAAGAAGATTTCTAATATATAAGGTAAAAAGAAAACACCTAAAACATCAAAGTGCAGAATAATAAACATTTTACAAGATCATTAGTGTAAATAAAATATGTATATAAATATTCAAATATTCTAGTATATGCATTTTTCTTTCCTGCAAAGATGACTTAGAAGTTGTTTTTATTTCCTTTGTGAAAAAGAATTGGGAACAGGGAGGTGGTCAAAGAGAGAGAATTTTAGATTCATGTTATATTAATAGGTTTCTAGTTGAAAGTTTTCTTTTTAAAATTTGTTTGGGGGGGAGTATACATATATTGATTGTATTTTAAAATAAAAAACAAATGCATTTCATTTTCTAGTAGCTGACCAGGCTCTCCAAGATCTGCCCTGTGTACCTCTCTGTCTCCTCTGGCCACCTCCTGCCTCTTACTTCATGCCCTGGCAGTGCTGATGAGCTGGCAGTTTCTATACACCTGCCACCATGGCCCTATTCCCAGGCCTTTGCTCTTGCTGTTTGGCTCCTCTGTTTTCAGTGTTCTCCTCTCTCCACTCTCCCTGTTATTTAATACCTTACTCCTATCCGGTATTGCCAAGCTAGTCTAGTGACCACTGCAGCGTCTCCGTAACGCTCTGCACATTTATCTCTCCTCACACTCCATTGTCTTGGAATTGATGTATTAGAAAGGTGACAGTTGTAAGTGACCCTTAGTGCAGGTCTGTGCTTCACTCATCGTTGTGGTTTGAGCTGTCAGCATGGTGCTTCTTACATAAAAGACTTTCAATAAATGTTAGATAGATGGATCAGAGGAAAAAATATATTATCTGAAAAATTATGAAAAAACACTTTCTTAAACCCTTTGATGACTGACACTAGTATTCCTACATAAAACAAACTACTTGGCTGGGTGCAGTGGCTCACACCTGTAATCCCAGCACTTTGGGAGGCTGAGGCAGGCAGATCACTTGAGGTCAGGAGTTAGAGACCAGCTTGGCCAACATGGTGAAACCCTGTGTCTGCCAAAAATACAGAAATTAGCCAGGCATGGTGGCAGGCACCTGTAATCCCAGCTACTAGGGAGGCTGAGGTAGGAGAATCGCTTGAACCTGGGAGGCAGAGATTGCAGTGAACCGAGATCATGCCACTGCACTCCAACTGGGACAACGCAGTGAAATTCTGTCTCAAAAAAAAAAAAAAAAAAAAAAAAAGGAACTACTTGCAAAGCTTGGCATTGACTAAAGAGAGCTGCTTCTTCACTAGCAACCTTTCAGGAATAATTGATTCCAACACCAAAAAAAAAAAACCCCTATATTGTAGCATCCCTACATTGAATAGTCTATTTCTGAACCTTCCTTCCTTCTCTTTCCAAGCCCATCCAGGGCAGCCCTAGCAAAGGAGTGAAGTCTTAGAAGAGAGAAGCGTCCCAGCGTTTATTCACCCATGTACTGACACTTGCTATGTGACAGGCACTGCTCCAGGCAAGGAAGCAGCTGCGGGTCACAAAGAGAACAAGCCTATGTTCTTGCCCTCAAGGACCTAGTTTTATTGAAAAAGAGAGAGTTGAGGGAAGAAAATAAATTGTGGTATAAATAGAGAGAAAAAAGTTATGACCCATTATAGAGCCCAAAGCCTCCAAGTCTCCAAATCAAACCCCATTGTATCTGATGATTGAAACCCCAGCCCAGTGGGAATGACCGAGGGGCACTGGAGGAGGGTTAGGAGGTTACAAGGGAACTAGCAAATGCTGCTGCAGCGAATCCTTGGGAACAGGTGGATTTCCAGGGAAGACAATCACCTGAAAGAGGGAGAGGAAGAGCTGATCAGGATAGAGTCAAAAGTTTTAACACCAAAGATGCAACAATAGTGGAGTCAATGAAAGTTTTATGGCTGCCCTCACAGTGTTTTTCTGGCAGTTGTTCTCTCATGAAGGGAAAGCAGATGGCATACAGATTGAATGAGTAAGAGGGCTGAGGTCTTCAAATATCTGTACTTATGAACAGGTGCTATGAGAGGAGGATGGGCCAAAGATAAGGTGTGGGGGCTGGGGGTTGAGTAGAGGAAGGCCTGTAGAACTGTCTCTCCACTTCCTTGAGCTACTCCCCACCCTACCCCCAGCTCCCTCCTGTCCCTGTTCTGACCCTGGCCTCTGAAGCGTGAAGGTCACTGTGGCTTTGGCACCAATAGCCTGAGTAGTTTTAATGACGTGGCCCAAGAGTGGTCTGTAAAGCAACAGTGAAAACACATGCACTGGAGCAATTCCAGTCAGATGGTACCTAATCCCTGCTCTGCCAGTAATCTGCTGCATGACCTTGGGTTGGTAACCCCTCTCTCTGTGGGTTAGACTCAGTATACAACATCTGAGATTCTTTCTGTATGAATGTTCTTTATGGAATTCTAAACTTCACACATGTTCTTGGTCTCTAAACTTCTAAAAGCACTGTAGATTACTCAGAGATAAAAGGGTTTGTTGAATGAAGAACTCCAACAAATACATTTTTTACTTCTTACCACGTATTTTGTAAACAATAATTGGGATGTCTACCCGTAGTATCTAACTTAATCACAAGACATTTATTGAAGGCTTATTGCACATTAAGCAATTGGGCTAATAGTCTGGAACTAGGCTGTGATAATATTAACATCAACAGGTTGAACACTGTCATGTATATCATCTCCCATAACCCTCAGTTCTGGAAAGGTAGGTATTATCTTCCTCATTTACAAAGAGAAAAAACAAAGGCTTTGAGAGATTAAGAAATCTGACCAAGGGCACACAGTGAGAAAACCGCAGGGCCAAGATTAAAAACCCATGGTGGTCTGACTCCAGAGTCTGAATACTTTACTGAGATTTATTGTCTCTTCTGGAAATAATTATAGGTGCTTTAAAAAAGAATAAGTAACTGTTACACGAAGCAAGCATATCAAATTTGCTGCTGATCTAAGCAGTACTTTCTCCACCCTCACCAGGTTTATTTTCCAATGCCCGCAGAACTTCCTACCAGCAGCCCCTAACTCAGCTGCTCACCAGATTCCTGCTACACAGCCTCTTGAGGATGGCTGGATGGCTGACCCACCTAGCAGGCTTCTTTGCCCAAACTCCTTATGCCAGATTAATTCTCTTTATGGGAATTGTTGTGGGAAGCTTTTCACAGGAAGGAAACCGAACCCACATGACAATATTGCCCAGAACTTGAATGTTACATTTTTCCTGGACTAAAGAAACCTTGCTGAGAGCCCTCCATGATACTTGTTTTGTAGTTGTTATTTAAACTGAAGGGTTACTGAGCTGCTTGATCAGACAATGAAGTAAATGACAGTTTAACTTTCCAGAAGCCAGGTGCCAGGAACCACAGATATCTTGCTTTTGTGACTGAGATCTGAACCTCAGGATGGAAGAAGAGTCGTAAGTCACCTTACATGGTTCTGGAGCTGCCGAACTGTTAGGCCCTACAAAAGTCCTGGAAGCCAACAGAATTTCTTGGCAGGGCCAAGAGGCAGGAACAGGAGATTACCACTGTGGGTTTACAAAATGTTGACTTGAGGTCCCAAAACAACATTCTGCTCATAGATCTAGAACAAAGGAAAGAAGCTTAATTGACATAAGCCAGTGATGATAACACATCAGGCTTGAACACAAACTCAGTGAGTGCAAAGCAGCTCATGGGAGAAAATACAACTGAATGTACGGTTGACATATAGGCATATCTTGCATACTGCTGGCAGTGGAGAGCAACCTGGGTAAGTGTCCCCCTAAGATATCCCCAGGAGGGAGGTATCAGGGATGTCTATTAGATTTCCCCACCTACTAAAGAATATCAGCATTCCCACTGCTAGAAAGACCTCAGCCAGCTTTCACGTTGCAGATGAGAAAGCTGACAGGCAGGGAGGGGAAATGACTGGCCCAAAGTCACATGCAGAAGGGGAACTGAAATGCTTCTGCTGACAGCTGTCTCAATGTTCTTTTCCACAGTCTCAGCATTGCACTGGATCTTACCCGTTGTCCCTGAGACACGGTTTCACTGTTTTTCATTGTTTGTGTATAATTGCAGTGACCTTGGTGGCTACCAGCATTGTATCCCAGGTATTCAACCCAACTGGTGGTTGAGCTTGTTATTTATAAGTTACTTATCATAGGCAGACAAGTCAAAGAGCCTTGGAGGTTTGCTGGAAGAAGACGGGCAGGGGACAGGGGAGTGCAGTACATGATACCGATGATCAAATATCTGAAAAAACTGAAAGAGGAATTGTTAGGCTCACTGTTGCTGCTACAGAACACTGGTTCTCAAAGTGTGGTCCAGGAACCAGCAGCATTGGAATTACCTGGGAATTTGTCAGAAACGGAAAATCTTGGGCCTCAGTCCAGACCTGTTGAATCAGAATCTCGAGAGTGGGGCCCCAAAATTGTTTCAAGCCCCAAAAGTGATTTTGATGTGCTAAAATGTGGAGCCCTCTGTCCAAACAGAGTAGGATGTGTGAGTTAAATTGTCAGGAAGACAGATAAGCAAGGACTATGTGACAAGGATGGGTCCCCTGGAAGGTGAGGTGACACTAGATCAGGCACACAGAATGAACCCCACCAGTCAAGAGAGTTCTGAGTGGGGAGTTGTCCTGGAAGGAAAATGCTGAATAGATTCACTCTAGGTGCTTAGCAACTCCAAGATCCTATGACAATTTTTACACGATAAAAGGACCAGGAAATACAATTACTTCCCCGTTCTGGAAAGGAAGCACCACAAAGGCAGGCATTTTTGTGGATTTTTTGTGTTTTATTTTTTTCTATTATAACTCCAGTGCCTAGAGCAGGGGTAGAACTCTTGGCCCAAATCCAGCCCACAACCTGCTTTCGCAAGTGACATTTTATTGGAACACAACCATGCTCATTCATTAACATATTATCTATGGCTGCTTTCACAATCTTGTACTACAACAGCAGAGCTGAATCACAGAGACTGACCATATAATCCAAGAGACCTAAGATGTTTGCTCTCTGGTCCTTTATAGAAAAAGTTTGACAATCCTTGACCTAGGATATTGCCTGAGTCATAGTAGATGCTCAACAAACATTTGATGAATGAGTGGATCCTTTTCTCTGTTGGCAGAGAGGTACAGAGACCTTAGTCTGGGAGAAAACAGAGATACAGAGGATACAGGCATCAAATTCAGGAGTGGCCAGACCTGACATTGAGTCCTGGCTTCACCATTGACAAGTGGTGTGACCTTAGGCAAATTATTTAGCTCTCTGTGTGTCATATGCCTCATTTGTAAAGCAGCAATAATACTAGCCATTTGTAGTTAGTCCATGTATGACAATGAATCAATTTACATACTGCACAGAAAGCATGGAGCCTGATGCATGTAACTACTGAATACATGTTCCCCAGTTGTTAATAACTTTGAGAAGTCTTTGATGAGAGGGGTTCAGACATGTAGGTTTGGACACAATGGAACAAGGAGTTGACAATCAGAAAGTCTAGGCTGTCTTTGGTTCTACCACCATGCAAGAGCTCTCTGTAGAAGCAGAAGAAATGACAAATTCAGAGATTATTATTAAGCAGCTCAACATTTAAATTTGTAGAAAGCTACTAGGTAGACAATTTACATATGATGATCTTTAAGATAGTGTATAAAGAGGCAAGGTTTCATTGGTTATATATGTTCAGGTGTTTTCCAGTAGTGAAGACTAGTAATTCATCTATATTTTCTCACATATTCCCATGACCCTCAGAAGCTACCTTGTCATAGAGGGACTGACCTTGTCTTCTTACCAGCTGACAGTGGAGTTCTGCAAGAGGGGAGTGTTTTCTCAAACAGTGCAAGCATAGCCCCTTTGTGTTAGGTTGGTAGCGTTTTACTCACGTTATTGTTTTCTGGCAGGAATTCTTTACATAGCCTAGGTGTTCTGGCAGAAGTCTCCAAGCCCTCCAATGCCCCAGGGTAAGCCAGAAACAATCAATCACAGGCAAGTACAAATCCACACTGGCAGGAGACTGAGTCAGAAACATGTTGCAACTCAGGACTGCAAATGCCCATGTTTATAGCTTCCCTAATTCTGAGATTTTGCAAATTACCCTGCATGCCTGTTTCCAGCATATCAATTTTTCTCAGTCACATTGAGGAAAGTGTGATAATTTCCAGAACTCTTTGGAGTATGCTGGCAAGTGCAATTTCACATGTGAGGAAAAACACCTGGAATTTCACTCCTCTCCTTCGTTCACATGTGTCGAGCCCTACCCCAGAGCCCTCAAATCACACATTCCATTAAGAACTGTACATCTTTAACATGTAGAATTTAATTATGGATATCTCCAGAGTGTGAAAATCTGCTCTATTTCTTCCAAGACATAGAGGTTTAATAAAAAGGAAAACTGAAGAAGTATAACCCAGATTTTTATTTCTTCATGTTTATATCTTGTTGTATATCAGGATCCGGAACACTGGAATCCCTCTCCTGGAAGTCAATTACCACTTACATGCAGAGAAAAACACAGGGTTTTCTATCTCTAAAGTTCCTACCTAGGTCACTCCCCTCTAACCTTCAATCCATAAACATCAGCTATCATCCAATAACCTGATTGCCACCTCCACCAAGCACATTCCAAAACACTGACAAAATTTGTGTGTCCCACTAGAAGCTCAAACTTGTGGCTACACCCTTATAGAAGGCACAACATTTGCTCAAAAGGCTTCCATAAACATCCGTAGACCAATTCCAGATCGTATGAGGAAAAATCCTTGAAAAGTATGGGAGCTTGGCAGGTGGTGGGAACACGTTAGGAATTTTGAGTGAGAAGGTCTGGAGTGGTTCCAGCTTCCATGCTCATGCATGAACTCATAATCCATCTCATTCTCCTTCCATTACCCTTTCTGGCCTCACAGAGAACACATTCTTTTCTCTCAAGCAATTAAACTTCGAAGTATCTTATGCTATTACAGTGAACTAGCCAAACTCATGGGTGACCCTCAAGTAAGTCCTGAGTTTCCTGCAATGCAATAACAAAGTAGATGGTATATTTCTAGTAAAGAGAGACAAGGGATTGGACGGGCAAGGATTGGCTCCTTCCCTCAACTCTATTCAGTCTTGGTCACCTTTGGACCATCTCAATACAGGTAGGGCCATGGGTCTCATTATTCTTCAACAAGAAGGTGGCTTTTCTTCAGGAAGTCGAAGGCCCCTATGCAAGTCTAATGGGTTTAGTTAACAACACTAATGGATGGAATCACAAGGTTCTATCAAACCTTTTATTTTGCACAAAAGCCTCAAGAAATCAGCAGAGTCTTTCTGTAGATAACACAGTCTAGGACTTCAGAGCTGGTCTCTTCATCTTCCAGGGCCCTGGCTGTCTTCAGGCTGCTAAGAAATAACCACACCCATGAATCTGGATGTTTGGCTCTGCTTAGCTTAAGTAAAGTTAAATCCAAATCTGGTCCGCCTCCCCCATCACTACCTCAGCCAAGACACTGGTCTCATTCTTCATGGAATGGAGCTCTTCCTCCCTGCCTTCCCTTGGCGTCCTCACCCTGGAACCAACAAGGGCACACCCACCAGCAGCCCTCCTTGTGGAGCCTGCCTCAGGCTCCCTACTGGCATTCCGGGCTATGGCCTGGAGGTCTTTTCTGTTTCAAAGGTCTCTCTCATCTTTCCTCCAATGATTTGATCTTTCCTGTCCCATGCTCACCTCCAACGCTTTTCCCAAGTCACTGGGGTGACCCTCTGCTCCTGCCCTCTGCCAAGCATCCTTCTTCTTCCATTGTCCAGCCATCTCCTGCAATACCTCTTCTTCCCTTAGGCCTTCCTGGCTAATCTTTCAGTCTCTACTCCCAAAACACACCTGAATAAAAAGCCAAACCAGTAAAAATGAACAGGTGGCCGGGCGCGGTGGCTCAAGCCTGTAATCCCAGCACTTTGGGAGGCCGAGACGGGCGGATCACAAGGTCAGGAGATCGAGACCATCCTGGCTAACCTGGTGAAACTCCGTCTCAACTAAAAATTACAAAAAACTAGCTGGGCGAGGTGGCGGGCGCCTGTAGTCCCAGCTACTTGGGAGGCTGAGGCAGGAGAATGGCGTGAACCTGAAGGGCGGAGCTTGCAGTGAGCAGAGATCTGGCCACTGCACTCCAGTTTGGGCGACACAGCGAGACTCCGTCTAAAAAAAAAAAAAAAAAAAAAAATGAACAGGTGGTGGAGTGAGGAAGGAGACAGTAAGATTGCTGGGAAAGGAGAGGAACGAATCTCTTCCCCTTTGTCCCCCACCAAGTAAGACTGAGGGGAACTGGGACAATTGGAGAACTCAGTCAACCCTGGGAGGACAAGAAGTAGATGTACAAGTATCTGGAAACTCCTAGCTTAAAGCCCACACATTCATATTCACACATTATTCACCCAGTCAATGAGAGGTCACTATGGAATGCAGGTTTTGTTTTTGCCTGACTCCTGTTCCACTTAGCCCTGACCTCTAATTTTCTTATTTTTTTCTCGCTACTTTAAACTTATACTACTTTATTTTTTTATCATCCAAATAGGCCACTGGAGTCCTTTCTGAAACTAGATGAGTCATTTATTTATTTATTTATTTATTTATGAGACAGGTCCTTGCTATGTTGCCCAGGTGAGTCTCCAACTCCTAGCCTCAGCCTCCCAAAGTATTACAATTGCAGGCCTGAGCCACCATGTCTGGCCTAAGATGGATCTTACTCACAACTACTCACATATCTTTTCTGCTCCCATCCACGCAGATAAACACAAGTGACCCTCAAACAACTAAGAACACACACAAACAAGCAGCTGGAGGCCCACATCAGCGACCTGCAGTGATAAAAGCTGAATGAAGTGTGTGTCCACAAATAGACTGAAGTATTTGTTCAGGAAGCCCAAAGATAAACATATTGATATACATAGGTCCATTTTGAACAGTCGGTGAGAAGGCTCCTGGCCTGGGTTTTCCAGGAAAGAGAGTGAATGAGGGCAGAGGTGAGTGCTGGGCAGGAAAGACAAAAGTGGGTGGATGAGGGGGATCTAGGAGGTATGAGAGATACTGTGTGGTGTGCAAAGACCCCAGGAGTGTGCTGCTTGGTTGATGTTATTATTCTGGTCTGCAGGTGTCTATCTGAATGTGCTTGCCTATCTTAGGCTGTGAACCTCTAGAGGACAGGACTGGGCCCACATCCATTGCTGTCCCATGCTTTACCATGGTTTACCAGGTTTGTTGACTGACTCAGTGACTTGACTCCCAGCCTTGAGTGTCTCTAAGTGCCCAGTGAATCCAGAGGAATATTATAAAATGCACTTTCTCCAGGGCTTTACTGAAACAGAGTTCTTTGCCAGGCTGGAATCATTTTGGTGTTGTCCTACTAAAAAGTAGAAGCTGTGCTCCATAAGCTGTCCACAGCGTCTTTAGTCTTACAATTGCTCTGATGAGATTCCTAGAACTTAAAGATATAATCTGTGTGCTCATTGGTTGTCTCCATGTTTGTTTCCCTCAAAAGCAGAAAGGGTGTAAGCCTTATTCATATTTGCATTTCCAGAGCTTAGTCCCATGCTAAACATCCTGTGTGCTCCAGAAATACCAACTGAGAGAATGCTGGAATGAATGAGCACAGGCCTGAAAAGTGAAGTCCAATCCAGCCTCCATTCCCAGCACTGCCTCCCTCATTATTGTACCAGGCAAGAGCCAACATTGCAGAGCTCCCTACTCCTGGCTCCTGTGGGCATTTGAGTTTGCAGCCTCTTAGGTAAACACTAGTATAACTCCTATTTTATAGAAGTCCTATTTGATTTATAAACCTGAGATTCAAAAAATGTCACTGATGTTTTTGAAGTCACATTGCTAAGAGGTAAAGCCAACACTGGTCTTCTAGACTCAAAGTCCATTTTAGTAACCACTCTTAATTCCTACATTTATACTAGCTGCATGAACATTGCTTCATTACGTGAGTGCTCAAGCCAAAGTTCCCTCATCTGTAAGATAAGAGTCATAAAAACTACTTAACATATTTGTGAGATGTAGATGACATGTATGAAGCATAACTAGATAAATAACTATACTTTTAAGAGACTTACCCTTAAAATGTGAAGGAAAGAGGCACATGAAGAGTCTTCTTACCTAAACCAACTTAGGCAAGAAGTTATATTTATGTGGAATCTTCTCCTTGAAATAAAATAATGATCAACATTAGAGAAATGCAACTCAGTACCACAATTAGATACCATCTCACACCAGTCAGAATGGCTACTATCAAAAAACCAAAAAACAAAAGATGTTGATGAGGCTGCAGAGAAACAGAAATGCTTACACACTGTTGGTGGGTGTGTAAATTAGTTCAGCCACTGTGGAAAGCAGTTTGGAGATTTCTCAAAGAACTAAAAATGGAACTACCATTCAACCCACAACCCCATTACTAGGTATATACCCAAAAGAAAATAAATTGTTCTACCAAAAAGACACATATACTCGTATGTTCATTGCGGCCATATTCACACAGTTAAAACATGGACTCAACCGGTGCCCATCAATGGCGGACTGGATTTTTAAAATGTGATACATATGCCCCATAGGAATACTATGTAGCCACAAAAAGAATGAAGTCATATCCTTTACAGCAACGTGGAGGCAGTTGGAGACCATTATCCTAAGCGAATTAACGCAGGAATTAAAAATCAAATACCACATGTTCTTACTCATAAGTGGGAGGTAAACCTTGGGCACCCATGGACATAGAGATATCAACAATAGACACTAGGGACTACTAAAGAGGGAGGAAAAGATGAGGGGCAATAGTAGATATACTAACTATTGGGTACTATGCTCAGTACCTGGGTGATGGGATCAATCGCTTCCCAAACCTCAGCATCACACATTGAGGTATTCCATTGTGTGACGAAACCACAGCCTATTCCTCCATTCAGCAATCAATAGGTATGTGGGTTGTCTCCAATTTATATTTTTTATCAATAGTGCAACTACAAGTATTATTTTTTAATCAGTTTGTTATGTGCATGTAACAAACCTGCACATGTACCCCTGAATCTAAAATAAACGTTGACATTTTAAAAAATAAAAAAGTAACAAATTAATTTAAAAAAGATCAAGTCTTCATCCACTTACCCTTTTATGCAGCAAATACGTATCAAGGGTCTTCCATGTGGCAGTTGGTACCCAGGGAAAGAAAAGACAGTGGAAACGTGGGCTTTGAGTCAGGAGACTTAGACACATCCTCCCTCCCTCCCTCTTGTCTTTACTAGCTGAGTGAATTTGTGCAAGTCCCTTAACTTCTACAACCCTCAGTTTTCTCATCTGTAAAATGGGAATGATAATACCTACTGCATACATCTGTGAGATGTAAATAAGATTTATATACTGCCCAGGCATAGTGGCTCACACCTGTAATCCCAGCACTTTGGGAGGCAGAGGCAGGCAATCTTCTGAGCCCAGAAGTTTGAGACCAGCCTGGGCAATGTGGTGAAATCCCTGTCTCCACAAAAAAATACAAAGATTAGCTGGGCGTGGTGGTGGAAGCCTGCAGTCCCAGCTACTCTGGAGACTGAAGTGGAAGGATGGCTTGAACCCAGCGAGGTGGAGGCAAGGCTGTAGTGAACCATGATCGTGTCACTGCACTCCTGCCTGGGTGGCAGAAAGAGAGATCTTAAGAAAAATAAAACTTATGTACAAAAAGGTTCACTCTCTGATACAATGCACATACCTACAAATACCTACACCTATAATGACAATTATCATTCCCGCCGTTGGCCTACTAAGGGCAGGGCAGTGGGAACAGCCAGGTCAGCTCTACAGTAGGCAGAGCAATTGTTTAGAATTTAGATTAGCAAATTATTTACTGGGGAAAGGGGTGTTTTTCTTTTATCACTGATATCGTGAAGAATTGCCAGCGTATGGTAATAATTAAAAAGCAAACTCACTCTTAGTCATTTTATTATTGTTTTAAATTCTCTGCAGACAGCCCGGTGCAGTGGCTCATGCCTGTAACCCCAGCACTTTGGGAGGCTGAGGTGGGTGGATCACGAGGTCAGGAGTTCAAGACCAGCCTGGCCAACACAGTGAAACCCTGTCTCTACTAAAAATACAAAACATTAGCCAGGCAAAGTGGCATGCGCCTGTAGTCCCAGCTACCAGCTACTCAGGAAGCTGAGACAGGAGAATGGCTTGAACCCAGGAGGTGGAGGTTACAGTGAGCTGAGATCGTGCCACTGCACTCCAGCTTGGGCGACAGAGTGAGACTTCATCCAAAAAAAAAAAAAATTCCCCACAGACAATGCACTCCTACTTTCTTCACCTGGTACAGTCCATTTTCACCACCAGTCCTGGGTAAGCACTGGATTACACATTGGTGCCAAAAGGTGATAATCGGAATTATTTGGCACTGTTATAACCACACCTATAGTAACACCTTTTGGATTCTGCAATATAAAATCAATAGGCTTTGTTAGATAACAGCAAAAGTCTGAATTAATCCAAAAAAATTATGGATTTTTTTCTATTTGAAAGATTTTTTATTGAAGTATGATACACATTTTATAAAAGCACGTATATCATATAGTCTGCTGAAACCCCACATTCATGTAAGCAGAACTCAGATAAATAAGCAGAACATGGCCAGCACCCAAAAGCCCCTTCATGCCTGCTTCTAGTCACTACCTCTTTCACCTGTTTTTGTAAATAGAATTTGTACAGTAAGTGCTCTTTATGTCTGGCTTCCTTTGCTGAACATCATGTTTGTGAGATTCATCCATATTTTTGTGTGTGGTTGTAGGTGGTTCATTCTCATTGTTGTACAGTATTCCATTGTGTGATGAGACCCCAATCTATTCTTCCATTCAACTATCAATAGGTATTTGGGTTGTCTCCAGCTTATAGTTATTATCAATAGTGCAACTACAAGTCTTGTCTTTTGATGAGTATTATGTCCAGGTTTCTGTGGTGCCTATACCTAGGAGCAACTTTGTTGGGTTACAGGAAATGCAAATGTTCAGCGTGGTGCATACTGCCCAACAGATTTCCAAAGTCGTTTTCAAAGGACTTATGTTAAGCATTGCACCACCACTTCTAAACTTCAAAGTCCTTTACACTGAGTGAAGTAACAGGCTCCTGGAGATAGGCAAGAAATGGATGTTTCTGGTTAATGAACCATGAGGCAGAAAACTTTCTAGCATTTCAGCAGTCACTTGAGCTGAGCACTCCAGGAACCTGCCTGGAAGAACACAGGACTTGATATCCCAAAACTCTACTTCAGATCAAATACCAAAAGACTTTCCCCACAAAAGGGTCCTAGCCATCATCAATGATTAAATTAAAAAACCAAAGAGAACAAGAGAAAGCAAAGAAAGAAAGAGGAGGATTCAAGGAAGGGAAAGAAAGAAATCCAGGCTCCAGAGAAGTTACGAAATTCAGAGCCAATGCTTGAAAGAAATCTGTAAGCCACAAAAAGTGGAATGTTCAGCCAAGCCCTTCCTTTGTTTTTTTATTTGTATCATTATTGTTATTATTACTTTTGTAACCAACCATTCCTTCAAAACCAAACTACTCAAAGAAATATCCCGAGAAGAACAATAGGAACACTTTAGACAGGACCAGCCCTTCTTGTCTCCTTACGTTACTCAACTCTCCTCCGAGGCTCTGTTCTGTCTCACTTGTCAAGGACTTCACTTCACTGCCAAGAACACAGTTCTCTGTCCTGAGATTCATATCCATCTGTGCCACTGCCAGTTAGCCTGCCGAGGCTGCACCTGAAACTCCACACTTTCAACCACTCCTTCTTGCTGAAACGCAGCTTTCATTCCCCTCGTCAACCCTCATCTTCTACAACTAACCACACTCAAGACCTGTGGCTCCTACTTACACTGTCCCTGATCCCTTCCACTGTTGACTTTCATCCAGATGCCTGTTACAAGGCCCCTATGTCTCCCTGCCTTCAGGCTGACTTTCCCCAGACCTGCCTTCACCCACATCCCTAGAGATCTTTCTAAACTGTGCATCTGAGTATGTCATCCCTCTATTTAAACCCTTGCAAATCTTTCCATGGCCTCAGAATGGAATAAATCAAAACTCATTAACATGCTCAACAAGGCCGTTAGAGACCTGGCCCCTACCTTTCTCTCAGCTTCATTTCTCAAACTCCTCTCCCTGTGCTCAATGATCCAGCCATGAAGAACTTCCTTCCATTTGCTAAATAAACTATGTGCTCTCTCTCCCCTTTATTTAGCTTTATATATATAAATTGTCTAGTATATGAATTATATTCCAACAATACTGTTGTATTCTGTTATATATATAAAAACAGTACATATATAACATATACTACTATAACATATACTATTTTTACATATAATATATAATATGTATTGTATATATAATATACAAATATACATAAATTGTGTATAATATATTATACATATATGGAGACCATTAATATATATAACATTATATATATATAATGGAGGTCACCACATTTTTTTTTTTGAGACAGAGTTTCACTCTGTCACTCAGGCTGGAGTGCTGTCGCGCAATCTCAGCTCACAGCAACCTCTGCCTCCCAGGCTCAAACAATTCTCCTTCCTCAGCCTCCCAAGCAGCTGGAATTATAGGTGTCCACGACCACACCCAGCTAATTTTTGTACTTTTAGTAGAAACAGGGGTTTCATCATGTTAGCCTGGCTTGTCTCAAACTCCTGACCTCAAGTGATCCGCCTTCCTCAGCCTCCCAAAGTCTGGGTACAGGCATGAACCATCACACCTGGCCTCCCTTAAATAATTCTTAATTGAGGCTGTAGATTAAGAGATGGGAAACTTAAAGACTCTGCCTAGTTTATTTTATATATAATACATATTATATGTAATTATATATATTTTATATATAAGATATATATAAAAACAGTATTTGGGGAATATAATTCACATATTAGACAATTCACCTATTTAGTGTACAATTCAAAGGTTTATGGTATATTCATAGAATTGTGCAACCATCACCGCAATCAATTTTAGAAGTCTCATCACCCCTAATAAAAACTCAGTACCCATATCAGTCACTCTCCACTTCTTCCCAACCTCCTCAGCCCTAGGCAACTAGTAAACTATTTACTGTCTCTATAGATTTGCCTGTTCTGGACATTTCACATAAATGGAACCATATGATATGCGGCCTTTTCTTGACTGACTTCTTGCACTTAGCATAATGTTTTCATGGATAATACATGTTGTAGCATCTATCAGTAATTCATTCCTTTTTATTACCAAACAATACACAATTGTATTAATATACAACACTTGACTTATTTATTTATAAGTTGGTCGACATTTGGATTGTTTTTCACTTTTTGGAAAAATGTTTAGAAGCTCTCCATTAGATAATTCTTGTTTTTTTTTTGTTCTTTGTGCTTTTTTTAGAGACAAAGTTTCACTTTGTTGCCCAGGCTGGAGTGCAGTGATGTGATCATAGCTCACTGCAGCCTTGAACTCCTGGTCTCAAGCAATCCTCCCATCTTGGCCTCCCAAAGTGCTATGATTACAGGTGTGAGTCACCATACCTAGCCTCCATTAAATAATTCTTAATTGAGGTTGCAGATTAGGAGATGGGAAAGATACAGACTCTACTCAGCTTGAAAGACAATTAAACAGATGGTTTAAATATAATGGCTGGACGCAGTGACTCATGCCTCTGATCCCAACAATCTAAGAGGCCAAGGTAGGCAGATTGCTTGAGTCCAGGAGTTTGAGACCAGCCTGGGAAAATAGCAAAACCTTGTCTCTACTAAACATACAAAAAAAAGAAAAAAGAAAAAAAAACCCGGATATGGTAGTGCATGCCCATAATCCCAGCTACTCTGGAGGCTGAAGTGGGAGATTCACCTGAGCCAGGGAGGTCGAGGCTGCTGTGAACCAAGATTGAGCCACTGCTTTCCAGCCTGGGCCACCAGAGTGAGACTCTGTCTCAAAAAATTAATAAATAAATAAAATGGTAAATATATTAACAGAGGTCTAGATAAGACACTATGGGAGAACAAAGGAAAGAAGAACTAATTCCCCAATAAATAAATAAAATGGTACATATATTAACAGAGGTCTAGATAAGATACTGTGGGAGAACAAAGGAAAGAGGAACTAATTTCCCCTGGAGGATTCGGAGAAGGCATTTGATAGGAGTCTCAAAAGATGAATAAGATTAGAAAGATCTTTGTTCATCTGATTCAACCCTTCATTCAGCCCTTGGTCAGCTCTATAGCATCCCATCACATGCAAGTGCTGCTCTGCCTGAAACACCTGAACCCAAGGCATGCATCCAGAGGTTGGCTGGGTTGGGGGTGGAGGCAAGAGGAGGAGAGAGATGTGACAGGTGAAGGTACTTGGGAAAGGGCAGGCCAGTTTAGTTACGGGGCCTATGTAAGGCAACATGGAAGGGTTGGTGTCACACAGAATAAAAGACCCTGGACTTGGAAATCAGTCAGACTTGGACTCAAATGGACAACTAATAATGTGTGACCTTACACAAATTATTTAATCTCTCTGAGCCTCTGTTTTGTCACATGTAAATATGAATTAATAGCTCTATTTCAGAGTTGTGAAGATCAAGGGACAGAGCATATGGAAAAGTACTTGGCACAAAGTAGGCAATTGATAACTGTCAAATCCTCTTCCTTCCAGTTTGCCAAAGCCAGCCCTGCCACCCTCTTTCCTAAGCTGAGACTCTGACCTTGATCACTCATTGTCCAGGCCCAGTAATAACAGCTAGATTCTTCTTACTAGCTAATAACTTCTTACTGTATTCTGCACCCTGGGCTAAGTATTGTCTTTTTTCATCCTCACAAAAATCCAGTGAAGTTGGAAATCTTTGTTTTATAGATAAGGAAACTGAGGCTCACAGATGTTAAATAATGAAATTTGCTCAAGGTATTATAGCTAGAAGGTCTTAGAACTGGAATTTAAACCCAGGCTTTGGCCGGGTGTGGTGGCTCAAGCCTGTAATCCCAGCACTTTGGGAGGCCGAGACGGGCGGATCACGAGGTCAGGAGTTCGAGATCATCCTGGCTAACACGGTGAAACCCCGTCTCTACTAAAAAATATTTTAAAAAGCTAGCCGGGCGAGGTGGCTGGCGCCTGTAGTCCCAGCTACTCAGGAGGCTGAGGCAGGAGAATGGCATAAACCCTGGAGGCGGAGCTTGCAGTGAGCTGAGATCCGGCCACTGCACTCCAACCTGGGTGACAGAGCGAGACTCCGCCTCAAAAAAAAAAAAAAAAAAAACCCAGGCTGACATTAAAATCTATGCTACCCATTGTGTTCCTTCTAGGAAGACAGTCAGGAATCATTCTGTTGAGTAAACCTTTAATCCATGATTCACATGTATCAACGTTTGACCAAAGCTCAAGAATGCCTTGCTTTCATAAACAATGCTTTTAAACACCAAAAATAAATAAACAAAAAAAAGCAAAGCAGTGGGTTGAATAAGTGAAAATCCTTAAAAGAAAGATAATCTAAATAAACACTGAAAATAATAACATCCATCTCTCAGGCGCTAGAGAGTATCGCCATTGTTCCCAGACAGCTCAGGGCAACAACAGTAAAACTTGAGATTCAGCAGTTCTTCCAGGGTTTTGTGATTAAAGAGGCCAGGGATGATGGTTATATCTCCCCTCATAATCCTTAAACCCTGGCATCAAGCTATGGAAATCTTGATCATGAAGACTAATATTTGTGTAGTGCTTACAGTTTAGTAAGGATTGATTAGTAAGTAGATCACTTACAGGGTATCTGCTGTCACTTACAACCCTGGGAGGTGCATAGGGCCAGGGTCATTTTTATTCTCAGAACAGAAACCTAAGGCTCAGAGAAACAAGGTGACTTGCCAAAGCTCAAGGAGAGAATCATGATTTAAACTCCATCTTCTGATCCCTTACCAAAGCTATTTCCACCTCCACCAGCATCTTCATCCACAGTCCAAATTAGAAAGAACTTAGATTTGGGCTCCTTGGAAGCAAGCTTCTAGAGTGCTGGGAACTGTATAGATTATGGCAACAAAGATACAGGATGGGTTGAAAGAAGACAAAAGTAACACTGCTGATAAGTGCAAAAACACCTAGTGTTAAAAAAATAATAATGACTTTACTGAGATATAATTCACATACAGTAAAATTCACACTTTTAAATGGTACAATTTGGTGACTTTTCATAAATTCATGAAGTTTTACAACCATCACACTATCTAATTCCATAACATTTCTATCACCACAGAAAGAAATCGTAGTCATTGCAATAATTACCCACTGCAGCCCTAGCACCCACTACTCTACTCTGTTTCTATGGATTTGTCTATTCTAGACATTTCATATAAACACATTCAATAAGTGGCCTTTAGTGTCTGGCTTCTTTCACTTACATCATACTGTTTTCAAGGTTGATTAACACTGTAGTATGTATCAGTACTTCGTTTTCCTTATAGCCAAATACTATTCTATTTTGCAAATTTAATTTGTGCTTTTGCTGTTTATTTTTCCATATACCTTATGTATTTTTGTTCCTTTATTCCTTCTTTACTGATTCTCTGTTTTCTTTTGTGTTGAATAGATATTTTCTAGCATAAAATATTTCTTTGCTGCTGATTTTATATATATATATAGAGAGAGAGAGAGAGAGAAAAGAGATATATATATTTAGAGAGAGAGAGTTATTTTCTTTGTGGTTGGCCTGGAAATAACAAGATCTTAACTTACAGTTTGGATTAACAGCCTGCATTTTTATAGCACATTCTCATTTACATTTTTCATTTAATTGCCAGGAAGGAGAAAGTAAGAAATCTGGACTAGAAACTCTATCTTGGCCTGAGGACCTGTTTGGAACAATGTTATTCATACACAATGTTCTTCTGGGGGCAAACTGTAGCCACGTGAGAGAGATTCCTTTTTGATTCCCAAAGTATAGGTTTTCAGGGTGATCAAAACACCGTTTTGTGAACTTTCTAGCTTCCAATGTGAATTCACATATGTCAGCAATTCTCAAAGTCTGGTCTGGAAATATCTGAGCATCACTGAGATGTTTTCAGGTGATCCTTAAGAATAAAACCATTTTTATAAGAATACCAAGTTGTTATTTGCCCTTTGTGGCTTTTATTCTCTCTTAAGAGTACAGTAGGATTTTCTAGAGGTTACATGACATGTGATATCATAACAGAGTGAATGCAGATGCAGATAGGAGAAAGTGCTGCTTCTATTAAGCCAGGCATTCCAGAAATTTACAAACTACAAAACAATGCCACTCTTTTCTCTAAGCTGTTTTTGAGAATATAGTGGTACTTTATGAAATATTTATGTTAACATAGAATGGTGTATTATTGCTAATTTTAAATGAGTTGAATTTTTAAAATTTCTTATTTTAATTTATAATATGGCAAATCTTGACAGATATATGCAAAACAAAGCTTGTTTGTGTTATTGATAAGTTAAGAGTATAAAGTAGTCCTGAAGCCAAAAATTTTGTGAACTACTACCATAACATCTCATTCAATCCTTACAACAGCATTGTGTAAAAAGCAGGACAGATTTAGTCTTCTGATGCTATGGCTTTTTGAATGAGGAAACTGAGGTTGTGGGCCCCAGATTATATCTATGTGGACTGGGTTTGCTAGAATGCCAATCTTATTCTGAGGCCAGAGCCCAGCCAGTTAACTGCATTGAGACTTCCTAGGAGCTATGACCTCTTAGTGACCTTTGATCCTGTTTACCTCTCCCATGTTCTGGATACTCTCTGCCCTTTGGCCTCCAGGACACCATGACACCATGTTCCCATTTTTGCAAATGACTCCTCATCTTTTAACTGCCCCTTAAATATTGCTATTACTCAAGGTCTTCTTCCAAACATCCTTTGGTCTACTCCCTCGGTGAGCTCACTTATCATTGATGATTCCCAAATGTGCCTCTAAAGCTCAGTTCTCTGTCTCACTTGAATTTCAAAGCTAAGTACTGGATGTGTCTACCTGGATATCCCTCAGATGTTTTAAACCCACATGCTCAAAACTCTCTAATCAGTAGGCATTCCACATACTGTACTAGGTACAGGTAATGTAAAAGTGAATAAAACATAGTCCCTGTTCTCAGGGAAACAGCAGTCTGGTGGAGAACATTAGTTTGTCCAAAACCAACTTCTGTATTTTTGGTTCTAGATATTATTATCACCATCTGCCCAATTACACAGGACTTCTTCTTTCCCATCCTTCCATCCAGTGAGTTGCCAAGTCTTATGCATTCTATTTCTGTAACATCTCTCCAGCCTTCTCTTCTCTTCTCTCACTACTGCAACTCCCTCAGATCTAACTTTCTTAATCTCTCTGGTGAACTATTGCAGCAACCTCCTAACCATGCTCTGTGCCTTCTGTCTCATCCCCATCTAATTCATCCTTCAGGCTGCTACCTGAGTGATTATTTTATAACTGCAAATCTGCCCACCTTACTGTCATGCTTAAAACTCTTCAATGGCTCCCTTTTCCCTGGAGAATAAAATCCGGACTCACTAGCTTGCCTTTTAAGGTTCTCCGGGATCTGATCTCACCTTCATTTCCTATCAGTCCTCTGATTATTATCTTGACCTTTCAAAAGATATTTCTGATGTCAAGAGTGTCCTCCCCAATCACCTGATCATCCTTCACAGTGTCTTCTTAAGTGTCTTCTCCTCTTAAATTTTCTAAGACCTTCCCAAGAGGTCTAGATTATTCCTCTTTTTGGCCTACCACTATACTTGCACGAGTCTCTTTTCATTATGGTACTTAGCACATTGTATTAAATTACAATCTTTTGTTTTTCCAAATATCTCCCCCTCTGGACAGAATACTTCAATGGCAGGTACTATGTCTTATTCACATTGGTATCAACTGCCCTAGCCCAGTACATGATGAAGAGTGAGCACTAAATAAATATTATCTATGTAATATTGAAGGTCTATAAAATATGGATCACATTCAACCTTCCTCCCATTTTCTGATTTTAGAATTCTCTTCCCATTTCCCATCTAAGCACCCAAGCTGAAAACATGGGTAATTCTATTAATAAAGTTTACACTCTTCCTCTTCCTCTATAGCCAATGAGTTACCAAACCAAACATTCTGCTTCTTTTTTCTCTCTCCAATGTCAACTGCCCTCCATCACCACATTTAGGGAATACTGCAGCCATGCTTTCAACCTCAAAAATTGAGACATAAAACTTTTTTTTTGTAGTTAGCTATTTAATGAGGTTCTTAAGACATTTAGAACACCAATTTGTGAGGATAAATTTTATTCGTCAGGGCAAACACAGATCGCAGGTAGCCCTGGAGCTGAGAAACAGCTTTGATTTTTAGTAGAATTTGTGAGTCCACAGCTTTCCGATCAATCTTGCCCTGCTCTGTAATCTCCTATTTCTCTTTGTCTGTGTCGAAGATCTCACCTTCCTGGTGTCTGGGCTTCTGCAGCTGCTGCTTCTTGAAGTAAGCATCAGTAAGATGTTTTGGGATTTTGACATTGCTGATAATTGATTTTGGTTGAGGGGGCAATGACAAATTTCTGGTGTGTTCTTCGTAGAGGAACTCGATTGAGGACCAGAGGTCCAGTCACAAGTAACAAGCCACCAGCCAGCTGCTTCAGGAAAACCACCCTCTTGCCCCCGTGGCGTCCAGTGAGGATGGTCAGAATGGTCCCAGGGGTAACACTGGCTCGCAGTTTTCTCACGTGCTGACTGAAGGGTTTTTTGCCGTGGCTCAACAGCTTTCGAGGAACATCTTCAGTAGGATAATATCTAGGCATTTTGCAAAGTTTAACCACCCAGGTACCGCCGTTCTTGTCACCACCAACTGGTTTTGTAAGAGTTGCAAGAACCTTCTCCTTCTTTTTCTTTTCAACCTTGGATTTAGCGGCTGAGTACTTCCTCTTGTACATGGCCTCTCTGGAATACGTGGCAGATCGGGAATACCTGCCAATTGCTCTGACAAGGACAGGGTTGCGGCTGCAATGGGGCTTCCCCTTCTTGAGCTTCTTAGCCTTGAGGTTACCCTTTTTCACCTTGCCACCAGCATCAGCCTTCTTGGCTTCGGGTTTCTTCTCTTTAGTATCTGACTTCTCAACTTTTTCACCCGCCATCTTGCAAGATGGGAAAGAGAGCGAGACATAAAACTTTTGTGTCACTTCCACACACGAGATATTCTGAGAAGCAGACAAAAGTTCAAAAACATTGGGATTCTTGAAA
Organism: Trachypithecus francoisi; assembly: GCF_009764315.1. Taxonomy (NCBI): domain Eukaryota; kingdom Metazoa; phylum Chordata; class Mammalia; order Primates; family Cercopithecidae; genus Trachypithecus; species Trachypithecus francoisi. The sequence goes on along the minus strand of NW_022681470.1, from coordinate 105,618,117 downwards.
CATTTCAACAATTTCTGGGGACAGTACTAGAGAATATTTGAAATCATAATGCCACTAAGAATTCAGGTTGGGTGGTCATTTAGCCTTGGTTTTATGGCTCTTGGGCTTCTATTTTAAGTTTCAGAACTTAAGTTATTAATCATCTAGGTTACAAAAGACAAATGCATGGACATAAATAACTAAAAATATAGTACAATAGTATAAATACTAAATAAGTGAGGAAGTAATTGAGAAGAGAAATACAGAGGAGATATGATCTGAGCTAGGCTTTTTTTTTCTTTTCTTTTCTTTCTTTCTTTTTTTTTTTTTTTGAGACAGAGTCTCACTCTGTCACCCAGGCTGGAGTGCAGTGGCTAGATCTCAGCTTTCTGCAACCTCCACCTCCCAGGTTCAAGTGATTCTTGTGCCTCAGCCTACTGAGTAGTTGGGATTATAGGCATGCACCACCGTACTCGGCTAATTTTTGTATTTTTAGTAGAAACAGGGTTTCACCATCTTGGCCAGGCTGGTCTCGAACTTCTGACCTCAGGTGATCGGCTTGCCTCAGCCTCCCAAAGTGCTAGGATTACAGGCATAAGCCACTGTGCCCAGCAATGACATGAGCTAGGCTTTCAAGGCCATTGTAATCAAGGTGTGCGCCAGCTCGTGCCTGAAGCTGCCCATATGGAAGTATCCCAATTCTGGTCCCCACTGAGGGAGCTGGATCCTTGTCCACCAGCCACAAGATTGAGTAACCAGAGAGAGTGTCTGATTCAAGGCTGTGGTTCATACTTAGGCAGCCTGAGATTTACAACTTGGACCCACATAAAAAGATAATCTGCATCAACAAGATTCCTTTCTGGAATCTGAAATTGAAAAACCAAAATGAGAGAGCTGGCAGCACAGGCAGATGCTAAAAGACTTGCCTCCAGTGTTACTTTAAGGTAACGGAGGAAGAGTTACCTTAAGAGTCCAGGGCAAGCCAAAACCATGAGTAAGCCAAAGTCATGAGTAGATAGAACAAGCTGGTCGATAGTGGAGCAAACACTCAACATAAGTGACAATAGCATGAGAAAAAGAGAGACCATTCAACCAAAACAAGAGAGGTGGAGCAGCTAGTCCCGGGATCTGCTTTGGAACTTGATGTCTTGCCAGCTCTGGTCTAAATCCAGGTATAGCCTTACAGCCACTCCTTGAACTTCATTTCCAGGTGACTGTTTGAATGCTATTCACTGCGAGCTAAGAGCTGAGGGAAATGGATTCAACTAGGCAGGGCAGAGGGAAAGAGAAATCCAGGAGCCCAGATTAGCATGGATGGCAGCATAAAGATGAAATTTCTCATGGACTCCTCAGGGAAAGGTAGAATGGAAATTATTTTAAGTGGGAGATAAAAGCTGCTGAAGCACCTTAAATTTGTTGGCCAAAGTGGTATTTGGTGAATGAATGAATAAATGAATGCACGTGGGTTAAGGCCAAAAAGTAAATGACTTTAAATAACAGGATCGAGACCTTAGACTTGATATCACAGGCAATAGGAAACCATAGCAGTTTGGAACAGGAAGGAGGAACCATCAATATAGTATTTTTAACATAATGAATTTTTTGAAAGACATTCCATTTCCCAATGCTGAAGCATGCATTGTCCCAGTCCCACAATGATGTAGTGAGCATGTAGGAGTAATGTTTGGCCGAGAGAGGAACATGAAAGCAGCCCACTGGTAAATGGAACTGCAAATTAGAATGGCCTGAGGGAGGCTTCCGTCCAGACAGCCCAGAAGCTGAGAAAGACAGCCAAAGATATCTCGCCTGGCATGCAGCTGTGGGAAATGCTGCAACTCTTTCTGACTGACTGGAAACAGCTATAAGACCACGTGCAAACTCAAAATCAGTTCTAAATAGGACCATATGACAAGGGCTGTTAGCCCCCTATGGACTTCCATGTAGCACCCAGATGTCACATGTAGACATGTGACAGTTGACTCCTCATTCTCTCAACCAGGCATTTGTAGCAGCTGTCTGTTCACGGCATGTCAACTTGGACACAGATCTCAGCAACTCTGAATGCCTCGCCAAGATCCACTCACATAACATTAATGAGCACTGGAGAATCTCCTGACAGCTTCATGAGGGAGAGAGAAGGACTCCACAGCAAATAATTGAAGGGAAAAAAAAACCTACTAGACATACATGTTCTGCAAATTCCTGTATTGCTGGTCAGCCACCAAGAGTTTCTTTATCAACCCACAACACAGCTTAAATAAAGACCCACTCCTCCCCCAGCACAGTTTATAGGGCCCACGCTCCTTAAGATGACAATTGAGGTTATAAATGAACACCTTGTTGTTTTTACACACACATAGCAATAAGCATAGGGCTTAATAGCTCCCACCATGCCCCCAGCTATGTCTCCTTGGCCCCATCACTTTGCTATCCGGGCTGTGTTTCTCATTCTGTAGCACAAGATGCAGAAGTGGGTCTATCTGGGTTAATCCCACCCACCATCCAGTTCTCAATTTGGACTCTACATAGTGGAGAGTGGTTTCTGCCCTAAGCAAAGGGGTTTTCCTTCTGCAAAGAACAGAATGAATGAATTACGGATGAAGAAGCCACTGTATAACCTAGGCCTTTGGGCAAGTGGGGGCCGGGAAGCTGGGGGGGTGGGAGGGAGGCAGGGCAGGGTCCCAGTGGTAGGGAGGACAAGGTGAGCACTGGCTGCCCCTCCACAGGGTGTGCGGTGATGAGGCCTGCAGAATGCAGAGCGTGGAGGAGAAATGGTTTTGTCTGTGCAGCCACCCACGCTCTGACTGCAGTAAGGGTCACAGTGGGCCAGTGATGACTTTTTGATGGAGTGGACGCAGCACCCTGCAGGGGCCAGCAGTCTTTGGAAGAGAAGCGCTCAGCAGAAAGCACATCCAGCTCTCCAGTCTGCTCTTTACCCTCTTCTGCTTTCTTTCTCTCCCCACCCCCAAACCCCATCTCAGCTCACTGCAACCTCTGCCTCCCAGGTTCAAGTAATTCTCCTGCTTCAGCCTCCCGGGTAGCTGGGATTATAGCTGTGTGACACCACACCCGGCTAATTTTTGTATTTTTAGTAAAGATGGGGTTTCACTATGCTGGCCAGGCTAGTCTTGAACTGCTGACCCTGTGATCCTCCCGCCTCAGCCTCCCAAAGTGCTGGGATTACAGGCATGAGCCACCGTGTCCGGCCTTCTCCTTTCTTTTTAAAGTGTGTCTTCTGGGTGCCGTTTTCATTCTAAGCTATCTATAGCGCCTCAGTAAGAGAGAAGGGAAGGGGGGAAATCCAACAACAGCCGCAGCCACGTGGCCAGTTTCTGTGGGAACACCTATGGATGTATGCTGTTCTGGGCAAGAAGAGAACAAAGTCGCTTTTATCTCCTTCTTTCCAAAAGCCTCGTGTGCTTTAGAAGCTGGTTATTATTGCATTATTAAAGCCCCAGTGAGCCGAGGCCAAGGCAAGGATACTCTAGCGCTGTCCCAGGCAGCTTCAGCCAGTTCAGACTTCTCATCCTGTGACCTAGCCTGACTCCTGGTTGTCATCTCATTGCATCCCAGTGAGAGGGGAGCACTGGGGGAGGAGAGAGATGCCAGTCCTTAATTGAAGGTGCCCTGGGCTTCTCAACAAACTGGTCCATCCAGTTCCTAGGAATTATTCTGAGCATAATCCATTTTGCCAATATTGTGTTTCTTAAAGCACCAGCAGCATAAAGTGAGGAAAAAACTGTTGCGTAAGGAAATCTGAAACCAGATTTCCCTGGGTTTCAGCAAGCAGTTTGCTCAGGAGAGGTTGGGAGGACCAAATGTTCAGGTCTGTGTGTGTGGTCGTTGGGGGCTGGAGACTGGGGACAGCCTAGGGCATTGTTTGCTAAGGGCAAGTTTGCTCCAGTTAGTTACAGATTCCTAGTCACAACACCGTGAGCTTTGTCATCTATCCCAACCCCAGCTTTCACAGAGGAAGAGAGGAAATGCACAGAGGCAAGGTGACTGGTCGAAGGTTGCACAGTGGATTGGTGGCCTGCTCAGATAACCACAGCCTAGACATATGCTGAGCACGCGTGGCATTCATTCTCCAGGTCTGCAAGCACAGATGCCCTTTAAATGGCAGTGCCAGTTTAAAGCTAGTGTTTGGAAAGACAGGCCCCCAGAAGGCATGGACTGTATTTTTCCCTGGTCCTTATGGGGCATCCCAGCAAGGTTCAAGCACACTTAGAAACTTACACCTATGGACAAACCCCAGAAAAAGACAATCAGAGTCCAATTCTCTAACCAGCTCCAGTACACTTATTTTCATGTAAATGTGGAGAAACAGCCCAGCCTAAGAGGGGCAGCATAACAGAACAGCAGAATGAATGCCACCGTGGAAGTTTGTGCAGCCCGTGGAATCCATAAAAGTCCTGGTTGTGGGGCCCATCAGGGGCTGAAATCCAGCCTGCCCTCCACTAACTGGGTACTGCCCAGGCAAAACGCTCCTTACCTTTCTGGTCTCAGGTCAAGTTTACCCTTGAGTAGCAAAGCTTCCCTCTCTACTGGCCCTTCCTCTGCACTTCCCCTTCTACTTCATTCCTGTCCTACCCTCTAAAAGCTTCCCTTAAAAAAAAAATTCTGTTCTTCTGTTTTACTTTTTAAGCTATAACCACCAAAGTAGTGATGAGCCCTTCATGCACTGCAGTGTTTGAAGCCACTGAGCACATCTTCAGGTCTATTTCATATTTAAACACGGTCTTCCCACAGTGCATCTGGCTACCACTGATCACATGCCACATCCTCCAAGAAGCCTTCCCTGACCCTCCCCTCCTCCCCGACACATCCCAGCCCAGTAAGTGAGGACTATCCCCCACAGCAACCTAGGCTAGGCATGCCCTATGGGAGCTCTGAATATGTTGTTGCAAAATGATCTATTTATAAGTTCATCTTCCCCTTAGATCTGCCCTGTTCAATGTGGTAGCCACTGGCCACGTGTGCCTATTGAGCACTTGAACTGTGTCTAGTCTGAATAGAGATGTGTTGTAAATATCAGATACATAGTATATGTGAAATAGTATGAAAAAGATAATATAAAATACCTCAATGATCATGTTTCTCTTGTTGGAGATCATATGTTGGAATGATAATATTACAGGCCGGGTGTGGTGGCTCACACTTGTTATGACAGCACTTGGGGAGGCCTAGGTGCAGGAGGATCACTTGGAGTTTGAGACCAGCCTGGGCAACACAAGGAGACCCTGTATCTAAAAAAATTCTTTTTTAATTAACTGGGCATCATGGCAGGTGCCCATAGTCCTGGCTCCTCAGGAGGCTGAGGCAGGAGGATTGCCTGAGCCCAGGAGGTTGAGGCTGCAGTGAACCGTGACCGAGCCACTGCACTCCATCCTGGGTGACAGAGTGAGACGCTGTCTCAAAAATAAGTAAATAAATAATTAAATAAATAAATATTTTTAAAAACTTAAAAAAGAGAGAGAAACAGAAAAAATAAAAATTAAACAAGATAATATTAGAGAAATATTGAGTTAAATTAAATATATGATTACAATTAGTTTCTTCCATTTCTTTTTTTATTGTGACTACTAGAAAAATTTAAATTACCTATATGGTTTGTATCATATTTCTACTGGACATCTGCTTAGACTATAAGCCTCTGGGGTCAGGGATCATATCTTACTCATCTTTGCACTTCCAGCTTCTAATACAGACACACATTTGGGTTCTAAGACAGCATGTGTAACAATACAGGTGTCACCTTGTGTTGTCACTCTTGCTGCCCACCTGTCTGTCTCTACCAGGATGCTTTCTGCACCTTGGCACAGAGACTGTGCCTCACCTATCGAGTGCTTGGCAAGAGGCAGGTGCAGAATACATGTTAGAGAATGAAGGTAAAGTAAGTATCTGATCTAAATATTCAGGGAGAAAAAAATGTATGATTATTATTTTTAATAGAGATAGGTCTTGCTATATTGCCCAGGCTGTTCTCAAACTCCTGACCCCAAGTGATCCCAAAGTGCTGGGATTGCAAGCATGACCCGCAGTACCTGGCCAATTTTTTAAAAATTTCATCTTGCTTTAATTGTACTTGGGAACCATAGACGTGATACTGATATCTTACAGATAGAAGAACGAAGTGGCTGTAATACGCTGGGTGGGATCTTTCCAAGTTAAGACAAAGGAAGCGGCAGTACATCAGGAGACAGAGCGACTGGGTTCCAAGGCCAGCAGGCTGTTACACAAGGAGAAAAACCTCACACAAAGTCAATAATTAGAAAAATGATTCTGGGCTGTGAAAACAAACACAGGACAAAGTACATAGAATACAGAGACTAATATTCCCAACAATTTCAATTAATAGCTTATCATACCCTCTTGAGCACTGATCAATTTGATGGGAATTTCAACTTTAAAAAATCTTAATTTTATTTTCTGAATATAGAAATAAAACTGGCTCATTGTTAAAAAACAAAAATAAGGCCCTAATCTCACAATTATATGGAAAGGTTTAAAGCAAAAAAGTCCTTTGTGATACCACCCCAAACAATAATTCAATAACCGCTAGTAATAGGTTGGTGTTCTTCCTTCTGGCTTTTTCCTTTATAAAAAGTCTTTTCTCTTTATTTTTATATAAAAACAAGGTTATATCCTGAGTATCATCCTGCAACATAACTTTTGAAACATATAAATATATTGTCAACATTACCCTATGTTAGTACCTACAGCCCTATCTCTTCTTTTAGCTGGAGCATAGCATTCTACTTAGGGTAATACTCCTGTTATTGCTGGACATCAGCAATAAAGACAGGCACTTTTTTGTTATTATAAACAGACTGCAACCAACGTCCTCAGACATGTCTTTGCAACTTTTGTGTTTCCATAGGAACAAAAATAGTTTCATTATGACCTAATGAAGACAGTGAAGCAGATCAGAATTGGATCACCTATATTAAAAAAAGAAAAAAGAGATTGCAATGGGAAGTGGAGAAGGGGAATGGTAAAGATAATGGTAGATATTTGGGCTTTGTAGACTTTTATAATAATGAAAGAAAAGTCCACTTAGCTTGAATCTCATCTTCTACTTCCATAATTCTAAAGTATTTTAAAAATTTAACTGGAATTAATTTCATCTAAAAATCTCAATTTTGGATTAGCCTACATGAAGTTCAAGAACACTATCTTACCTGTATGCTGGTAAGAACTGCAATTGGATATATCCTTCTGTCTGGCATCCTCTGGGTCAGTTTCCACTTTTTCCTATTGAGGGACTTACAGGTTCTTTAGTTACACAGGTAACTGTGGTTTGAAATTTAAAACAATAGTATGTCTTTCATAATTCTCCTGAGAAAGAAAAATTCCAATAGTAAACAACGCCACTGAGGTTTCTCCTCCCCCACCAGTTGCATCAAAATGCTATTCTTGCTTTGTCTTATACTAACAGGGTCGACCAGTCACTAATCTCTCTGAACACACATCTCTTAACCTGTCAAATGGTTGCTACCTGCTTTGATTCATTACTGCCAAGATTAGAGATAATGTATATAAAGTACTAGGACAAAGTTATTGTCCTAGTAATAATGGGAGTTATTATTTTCAATGGAAACTAGTAGGATAAATAGCCAGAGAAAGAGATAAAAGCAAAAGGTGGTAAGGAGAAAAGAAAATTCAAGGAACGTTGGTAGTAAATTTCAACATTTTTATTGCAGTAACTTTGATACGTGTTTTCTATGATGCCAGGAACTAATATCTCTTAAGAGAGCATTATCTGCCTGCTTCTGTACTAGAGATTTTACATATGTTGTCTTAATTCTCACAACAAACTTGTAATGCAAGTAGTCTCTTCCCATATTACAGATGGAAAAACTGAGACTCAGAATGTGTAGGTGGCCTTCTCAGATTCATCAATGTGGTAAGTAGATAAATTGGTGTTAAAACTCAAATCAGTTCCAAACCTATGCCTGTCTACTTACCAGGCTGTGACTACTGCACCAGGCCTGATGATGCCTTCATGTTTTCTTATCTCCTGCACATTTTTCTCCACCTGGCCTCACTCTGATCACAATGGCAGATCCAGGGCCTCCCTCTTCCACTGACAGAAAATCAGTGCAAACTGACTTATGTACATCAAGGACAAAATGTGTTCATGGTCATGACAAGTCTAAAGGTAGACTTTGGCCTCAGGCATGGCTGCACTCAGAGGCTCTATCTTCCCCATTTCTCAGTGCAACTTTCCTCTGAGTTCTGACTCTGACTTTACTTTCATAGGGCTCTCTCCTCTGGATAGCAACCTTACATCCCATGACCCTGGGGGTAAGGAGAAGAGCACCGTTACTTTCTCCCAGGGTCTATTTTAACCATATCAAATCTTAGTGAAAATCCACATGCCTATTTCTCAACCGATCACTGTGGCTTGAGGGGTGCCACGTCCTGCTGGCCAGGCCTCCATCTCCAGCCCACTCTTATGACAGGTTCAGCTTTACCTGAACCACAAGAAACGATTCCCCATAGAACAGAGCAAAAAGGAAGAGCAAAAGGAGTCCTCAATAGAACAAAGCCACAGACAGCCTCTACAGAGCTCTTGTTGCTTTCTACTCAGCAACACCTCTCATAAACCCAGCCTTTTGCCTTAGAAAAGCTCCTACTTTAGCTCCATAGGGATTGATTTCATAACTGCTTCTTTTTTGCATGTGTCTTTTCCATCATTATGTACTATCTCTGTGTGATGTCTAAAAATACCAAGTGGACATGGTATATCCTGCTCCTTCTTCCTGCCCAAGTTAGCAAAATAGCTCTGTAATTTTCAATGCTTTTGGCTACGATTTACAGAAAACTGATCAAAATGGCTTCGACAATGAGGAAAATGTCCTTTTACACACATTAAGAAGTCCCAAGGTAGAGCAGCTCCAGGGTTGACTGAGTCTCCGTGATTCAGGCTCTTTCCATTTTTCCTCTCTGCTATCCTCATTGTGGCAGCGTTGTCCTCAGTGCGCTCCCCTCAAGGCTGCAGGATGGACACAGTGTCCTGGGCACCACCGCTAGCCTGCAGTGGTTAGGGAAGAGCCAGTGAAGCTGGCGAGAAAGGGAGAACCTAATCAAGGCCAGTTCAAAGCATTTAAGTGGCAACAAAGTATAGGGTCGACTAGGGGAGCAAGATCTGGATTCTGAGAGCTCGGTTAAAAGGCTGTTGCAATAGGGCAGAAATGCAAATATGGAGACTGAAGAAAGAATGGAAAGCAGGAGACACAGGTGGGGTTCATTGCCCTAAGAGTCTGAGTTCTATTGAGAGTCAAACACTGAGCTGACTTGATAAAAAATCACATTTCAGAATACTTAAAAAAAATTTTTTTTGTCAATTTTCTTCAAGCTCATATCGTAAAACAGACCTTTAGTATAAATTGGAAACGGGACCCCAGGACAACAGCTTTCTGTGTGGGATCCGAACCCACCATGAGAATTTTACTTTTATTTTTATTTATTTATTTATTTTTGAGATACAGTCTCGCTCTGTCACCAGGCTAGAGCGCGGTGGCACCATCTCAGCTCACTGCAACCTCCGCCTCCTGGATTCAAGTGATTCTTCTGCCTCAGCCTCCCGAGTAGCTGAGATTATAGGCACGCACCATTATGCCTGGCACATTTTTGTATTTTTAGTAGAGATGGAGTTGTACTATGTTGGCCAGGCTGGTCTTGAAGTCCTGATATCAGGTAATCTGCCCAGCTCGGCCTCCCAAAGTGTTGAGATTACAGGTGTGAACCACCACATCTGGCTGAGAATTTTACTTTTAATAAGATGTTCTCTCTTTGTTCACCAGACTGTCTCTAATATTAGTTGATGTGTACGGAACATTTGTTAGGATACAATAGTCCAAATTTAGATGCAAATATTATGTTTAAATTGTAACAAAGTGATTGCTTTTTAGTGACGTCATTTCAAGGAATTGGTAACTTGGTTTTTCACTGATGTCTTGGCCCATGAAGGATAAGCTGCAGTGGACTGAAGACACGATGACACCCAGTTAGCACCACAGGGTCCTCTCTCCCAGGCAGTCCAATGTAGCAGGACGCCCACTCTAGTGCACGCTATTGCAGTTACCTCTGCTGGAACCTACTGATGAAATCATTGACCTGACCTGGACTAAGCACCTGAGACTTCTTGCTTCTCAGTTTGTCCAGACAACAGCCTCAGCTCTGCCCTTGTAGTTGCATGCTACATTCTGTCCAGAACGTTGAGAGTTATAGTTATTTCTCTCCCATGGACTAGAGACCTCCCTTTCACCATGAGATCAATGAAGTTTAACCTCAGGACCTGTCCCTTGCATTGGCCCCTTCCAGGGCCCTGGAGGAGTCTTGCCAGTGTGTTTACATGGTCACCTGTCGTCGTAAAATTTGCAAAGCTGATGAGGTATTTTCACTGCAATTTAGAATGCAGCCTCTTTCACTTGGATTCCCACTCCATCACATATCTCTTTGGGTGGGGCAGCATTGGACGGGGCTACAGGCATTTCTGGAATGCAGTTAAGGGAAAGATGAATGAGGGACAAGTTTAGTTTGTGTTTATGAAGATATATTTGTGTAGGTCACAGCCACCTCTACGCATAGTTATGTTACTGCCAGCCACTCCAGAGCACAAATGGCTTTCTGAAACACTCCTGTCACCACTGTGCTGACGCACCCACCGCTTGGTATCAGATGCAGGGCTGGAGGTCATGGGGAAATGAGAAGGTGTCCTTCAGCTCTCAGCACCAGTTACAGATGGAAAGTGGAGGAGAAATAAAGTCTGAAATGTATCAAGCCAAAGATTGTATATGGAGAATTATTTCAAACAGTGAATGTAGAAAGTTGTAAGTGGAAGATTCAGTTCTCACAACCCCTCATCAGACTGCAAGCTCTTTCATCATAAAGATGCCTGAAAATGTAGTGTATACAATTACAAAAAAATTAGCCCCTTTTGCTGTTATTTTGAATGAGAGTTTTGAGAAATAGAGTTGATGAGAATTCCTACGTTTGTAGGGCATGTGCTCTGAGCAGAATGGCAGAGTACCTGCCCTATGAACCTGTGTTCCTACATATATGGAACAGTTAATATATGACAGAAATGATAGACTTTTTTTCAAATTTGAAAACAATCATAAAAATTTTCATGACATTCCCAATAACAAGTTGGAAAGCTAAAAGACAATTTTTTAGAAGTATCAGTAATTTAAAAAAATTTGTGATCAACCATTCCAGAGAAAATGTTAAATTATCTTTCTTTTTTCTTTAGGTAGTGATATCTCAAAATTATAATGAAGAAGTAATCAAAGAGTTTGCAGCCTAAAGATGTTTTTTAAAAAGGTTTCTGGAGTTGTGGCAGGCAGTTAATAAAAATATTTCTCTATTTTTCTGGATTTGTGATATTTGTGTTACCAACGTTAAAATTTTTAATTTCTTGTGATTCTTCTCTCAATATAAATAAGTAGGCCAGGCATGGTGCCTCAACACCTACAATCCCAGCACTTTGGGAGGCTGAGGCAGGAGGATTGCTTGGGGCCAGGAGTTCAAGACTAGCCTGGGCAACATAGCAAGACCCTGTCTCTACAAAAACATTTAAAATTAGCAGAGCATGGTGGCACATGCCTGTGGACCCAGCAACTTGGGAGGCTAAAGTGGAGGATCCGTTGTGCCCAGGAGTTTGAGGCTGCAGTGAGCTCTGATTGTGCTACTGCACTCCAACCTGGGAGACAGAAGAGACTTTGTCTCTAAAAAAAAAAAATTAAAACAAATAAACATTCGTATTTGTACCTAATTGTTAACTTATAATTTTGGTTCTTTTTTTGACAGAGGAAACCCCAAATTTAAAAAGCTTCAGGCCTCCCACAAAACCTGAATCCACTGTTGGTCGACGGAGAAAGGAAGGCAATATTCAAGTTTTCGTGACCGGTGAGTCTGTGTTTCTGTAGAAGTTCCTGTTGCAAGGAAACAGGAATTAGTCCTTCAGAACTGAAAAACTGGTCTTTAATCAAGCCAGCAAAGGAGTCAGCCTTGAATGGTGGCAGACACGAAATTTTGGTTTATTTTTTGTTTTTCCAGCAGATTGAGAGAACTTGGACAAGTTATTTATCCTTGAAAATCAGTCTCATCACTGGTAAAATGAGGTTTGGGGTTAGATGAAGTGAAAGTTCCCTTTTAGTGCTATGTTTTTTATTTTCACAGCTAAGTGTTGCTATGTCAAGGTATTCCATTACTGTCTGTGGAGAACACAGAGGAATGACTCATGAATTTTTAATTTGTAAATGACTGCTGCTAAGTTTATGAATCCCTATCATTCTCATAAGTAGGTTAAACATATTCCTCATATATTATTTCACGTCATATCAATTATGTAACAAATCCTTTATTTCATAACAGGGCAAAGGTACACTTTGGTGCTGCTTCCTCTAAGTAGTCGGGAATTCTGCGGAAGTGGAATCCAAAGCAATTAGGCTTCCCCATTACAACTGTACCACTACCTGCATTTCTGCATGCCTCTTAATTTTTAAGCTACCTTATTATACATGCGATCCTGTTTTATCTCCACCACATTCTTAGGTGGTAAGTGGAGCAGGGATAATAATCTCTATGTAATGGATTTGAAAACAGATGAAAAAGAGCTAAATGCATTTTCTATGAGTTTTAGTTGGCTAGAGACAAAAACAATCAGAATATGGGTCTTCAGATACCCACTCCCACTATGAAGGTCAGCATACAGAAATAAGTGTCTAGCAGGGAAAGGTGAACACTCTTGTTATCACCAGTTACTGGCAAATATTAGCCAAAGCCCTAGGATTACATGAAATGGGAACACAGGTGGGAGCATAACACCCAAGCAAGATGAGGACCACATTCATCCATTGCTGGGAACAGATCTGAAATTCATTTTAAATATTAAAAGAGCCAATTGAGAGTGGCCAGTTCCTGCAGGAAAATGAAACATTGTCCTGTCAGCTCCTACCAGCTTCAGTGCACAGCTAAATGTGCTAGCTGAGTGACTAGTAACCACCAGCTAACCCCGAGTCTATGGAGCACAGATAACACATCTGGGCAAGGACTGGCTGGCTAGTGTCACCTCAGCCACACTGACCTGTTGTTCATTCCGAGTATAGTTAGAGAGGCCAGAGAGGCCATGGGAAGAGGCCACATGCACATCTGCACCTGTGCCCCTCAGTGTGTCCCTGCCTGTGCGGGAGCCTGTTCAAATATTGATCAACAGCAGCTTTGTCACAGTTGCCGGAAATGAGAGCTCCCTCTGGAACATGGGCCCACTTAACCAGAAAACGATGGTGTTTCTAAGAACTGTCACTTTGATAATTCAGCTTGGAAGGTAGGACAGCTCACAGATGTGAGTATAAGATCCTCGGATATGAATTTGGTGATTGGCTGTCTTGCAATATTTGCCAGCTATTTCCTTTCATATACGTATTTATTTTATTTCTTTTCTTTTATGTATTTATTTCAGATATATTTTCCTTTCATATGCATATATACACACAGATATACATATATGCTCACATATATATATATTCACACATAAATATGTTTGAAACCTCACTGAGAGAAACATCTGGAACACATTTTAGACATAGGTGACATAGCATTCAGCTCTGAGCCCAAGTATATGTCAGCTGAGGCCTGCTATGGTCAGGACTCACTTTCTGATGAGATCTGTCCAGCATAGCAGTCCACACTGTCCTCCACAACAACACCAGGCCACTGGAGACACTTGAAGTCACCAATGCAATAAAAATTTCTGTCCTCATTAACACAATAAAATTCAAATGTAGTTAAAGTGAGAACTACAGTATTCAATTGCTGATTCTGACTTCTCAGAGATTTTAATGGAGAAAAACACATCTTGGTTTTATTATCTGCCCAAAAACTGATTTTTAAAGTCTCTTCCTACCTTACATTTAATACCTCAGGTAAAATTATATTTTTTAGAGTTCCTTGTACATCTATGCTGTTTCATGCCCTTTGTCAAAGATAATTTACAACTATGAGAAAGGGATGGAGTAGGAAGAGATGATTCCCGCTTAATGAATGCTGTCTGAATACCAGGGTCTGCACAATGTATACGTCTTTTATACCTCCAATACTAGAATTCCCACTTCCCAGATGAATAAACTGAAGATTCTAAAGGTTAAGCAATTCACCTGAAGTTACATAGGGAGTTGATTCTTGTCTGCTCAGTCCCTAAGACTTATCTCCAAGGGCCAAATCTGTGAGCTGTGTATGACAACTAACAATTTGTCAAACCCTAGGGGTTCTTTGGCCCTCTGCAAGTGAAATCAGTCTGCATTTGCAGGTTGCTCAAATGTTCACAACTCTGATGTTTCACCACAGGAAGGCAGACTCATAAAATATTTTATGCAATAAAACCGCTGATAAAGGCTAATCTTCTAGATAGGACCCAAAGAACTGAGAGTTCATTATTTTTCTAACTGTTCCTTTATGTTAATGAACCTTGGTCAGTGTTCCAGTAGTGGCATAAAAATCTGGGAATGTAAATAAAAGACTTGGCTCTTTTCCTTGATTGTAGGTTTGTCATTTAACTTCGCTATGTTCTACTTTCCTTGTCTATAAAACAGGTACAATAATCATGCTGAAGTTATGATGAGACTATATATATGAAAGCTCTTAGAAAATGATATTCAGGCTATTCAGGTATCTTGGCTTTCATCTACTAAATACAGACATGGTGTGAAATAGATACATACTTGCACAATAATAGCTGATGTTCATTGACTGTTTACTGTGTACAGGCACTGTGCTAAGTGCCTACAGTAACAATTTCATTTCATCCTTTCAACACTGTGGGATAGGTATTGATGTTATTCCCATTTTACAAGTGGGAAAAAGCAAGGCATGGAAAGGTAAGTAACTCTCCAAGTCATACAGTGGAAATAGGTGTAGTCAGGTGGAATTTCAACCCAGGAGGCTTCTTTTCAGAGCCTATGCTGTTAACTGCTTTCTTATACTGCCTCCCATATATAAGTACAGTCATATGTCACTTAACATTGGGGATACATTCTGAGAAATGTGTACTGAAGCAATTTAGTCCTTGAGCAAACATCATAGAGTGTACTTACACAAATCTAGATGGTATATATGGCTTTATTTATATATGTTTTCATATAAATAACCAAATGTTCCAGCACAATTGCTGAATATCAATCATTTCCCCTGCTTTCTATGCCAATATCAAGTCCCATATATCAGATTTCCACATATGCTCCCTTATAATCTTATGGACCATCATCGTATATGTGGTGCATTATTGACCAAAACATCACTATGTGATGTATGATTGTATAATAAAATGACGCTGGACTTTGGGAGGCCGAGGTGAGTGGATCGCCTAAGCTCAAGAATTTGAGACCAGCCTGGGCAACACGGTGAAACCCTGTTTCTACTAAAATACAAAAGAAATTAGCTGGACATGGTGGTGTGCCTGTAATCCCAGCTACTCGGGAGGCTGAGGCAGGAGAATTGCTTGAGCCCGGGAGGCAGAGGTTGCGGTGAGCCAAGATTGCGCCATTGCACTCCAGCCTGGGTTACAGAGCAAGACTCCATCTCCACATTAAAAAAAAAAAAAAAAAAAAAAAAAAGACCCTGGAAGCCTTATATAAATAATTAGCTTATCAAAAGATAAGCATTTAGCCTACACACTCTAGCCAGAATATTCCAATACAAACAAATAGCTCACTATGTGGGCACCCTGGGAGAGAGCCTCATTAGTCTCCAGCACCGATGGGTAATGTCTCGGTTATCGATGTTTCCTGACCAGTCTCTTCTGATTGCTTCTCCTTAACCACCGTCACCCTCTGGCCTTTCCTTCTGCTGAAATTCAGTGACTTTCAGTATCTATTCCCACTGCTCCTCCTGCCTAACTGCCAGGAAGCCTTCTCAAACTCCAAGGCTGGCCTGCCTTTCGTCTTTGCTCTGGCCCTTAGAACACGCTGAGCTTTTCTCTGTCCCAGGAGGACCCCTTTACTCCCGGGTCTGTTTCCTGTCATATGCACCTCAAGGGCTGTACTGCGTTTTCCTTATCTTTGTATCATCAGGACTTCACGCAGCCCACATTCAAGTTTCTCAAGTAGTAAGTCTATAAAAATTGCTAGACAATGGCATCTTGGATTGAATCCAGGAACAGATGAAGGACATTCTTGTGGAAAAACAGGTAAAATCTGAATAAAATCTGAAGTTTACTTAATAGTATTGTGCCAACATTAATCTCCTAGTTTTGATAAATATACTGTGATTATATAAGATGTTAACATTAGAGAAAGCTGAATATAGAGTATATGAAAACTTTCTGTATCATCTTTGCAACGTAACTATTTTGAAACAGAAAGTTCAAAAGTCCATCATTAGACAGCTTTGTAGCACAGTGGTTAAGGCCATCTTTTTGGAGTCAGGCAGACCTAAGCCACCTACTACATGTACTGCATGATCTGAGGCAAAGCAAAACATACAGTCTCTCCCAACCTCATTGTTAAATGGCCTGGCACAGTAGAAACATTCAATCATTAGTAATCGTTTTTGTTAAAATAAAAGTTATATTCATAATAATAAAGTATTACTATTATAGCAATTTAGCGAGGATATGGCCTGAACTTTCTTTTTTAAACTTAGCTCACAATGCACACCAGGATCCCACATCTGCCTCTCTACTCGACAGATGCATTCTCAATGTTCTAGGATCTATTCCGACACTGGAAGTACAACAGTGAACAAAACACAAAAACCCCTGCTGTAAACAGCTTACCTTCTAGGGGAAAGAGACAGGCAATAGACATAAAATGTATAATACACCAGTTCTCAAAGCGAGTTCCCAGACCAGCAGCATCAGAATCACCTGGGAAATTTTTAGAAATGCAAATTCTTGGGCCTGAGCCCGGAACTACTGAATCAGAGATCTGGGGCTGGGCTCAGCGAGTGTTTTAATAAGTCCTCTAGGTGATTCTGGTAAGTGCTCAGGTTTAAGAAACACTGGTACAGTGTCAGTGATAATCACTATTTTGGAGAGGACTAAAGCAGGAAATGGGTGGAGTGCTGGGGTGAGGAGACAGATTGTGGCTTTCAACAGGGTGTCAGAAAAGCCTTACTCCAAAGGTAACAACTGCTCGAAAACATCAAGATAAAGAAGTGGGCCTCCAAAATATCAAGGGAAGAGCATTTCTGGGAAAGGACTCAGGAGCAGGCCCGAGCTGTTCAAAGAAGAGCAGCTGCCCTGGGGTGAGAAGGGTAGAAAGCATGAGGAGAGGCAGGAGAGGCTGTGGGGCTCCAGGCTGCATACGGACTGGTAAGCCATTGCCCAAGAGCATGACAGTCACACAGTCAATCAGAGTTCTGCCAAAAACACTCTGCCTTTTCCTGTATGGCTCCAGGCCCTCCTCTACCCCCAAATCCACCCACCCTGCCTGCCCTTCGTGGCTCTAACCAGTTCCTTCTCTTCCTTGGGCTTCTCCATCCCCAACTTCTGATAAATAGTTTGATAAATACTTCCCTTGTTTTTGCCCTGTTGAACTGCTTAGTCTGAAAGAGAAACTCAGTCTTTTTCCTTCTTTCTTCACACTGCCTATCACAATGCCTGTGCATTGTGTCTAGCCCATAAATATTTACTGAGCTTCTCTTAAGGTGCCAGGACAGAAACCAACACATACTGGCACTCAATAAACATTATTAATGCTGCCAATCATTCTGAAATTTCCTCCGTCACAGGGCACACAAGTTCATTCTCAAAGCCAAAGTATTTTGGATTCAGTTGAAGGACTAACCCAGAGTATGACTTACAAACGGGAGAGGCCCTCCCTATTCCCAGCTGCTCTCCCTTTGTGCCTAATGGCCTGAATAGTTCTGGTTGGCTGCAGCTCTGAGTATTGACAAAGAGCATCATCAATGTACTGCTAACCTTGGGCCAAAATACACCAAGTGGGCAGGTAGCACAAAAAAAGAAAAAAGGGTATTATGATCAGTCAGAGCTGGGTTTGAATTCAAGCCTAACCACCCGCAGGGGCTCTTGCCCTTTTCTTTTCTAATATTGTAAATCCCTTCAGCAACTGAGATTGAAGCGTATGGACCATTTCCCAGTATGAGTCTTTTAATGCATAAAATAAAGTGCATAAGATTACAGAGTAGATAACTTTATTGAGACATAATAATGTTAAAAGCTATCAGAACACTTATAGAAACTGTGCTATAGTAATATTTCTACCTCTTTATTGGTGCATTAAGTAATAAGATTTAGAGGCAGGTTTAACAAGTACCAAAATTTTGATGTAATACTGAGTGTAAATGATATTTCAAGATACTTAGAGTGTATGATATTGTTAGAGGTAGGTGGGAGAGAAAAAGGTTTTTTTTCATCTTGTATCATCCTGAATTCTCTGCAAAGACCTGTTAATAACTCCATATTATAACTTGGGACAAATTACTTTGCTTCTCTAAATTTCAGTATCCTTACCTGTAAAATGATGCTTAATAGATGGCAGGTATTATTATTATTTTCAGCAACAGTGTTAGTAATTAAGGATAAATATATAAAACTTTATATTTTTATAAATACATATCCATAATATCCCCATAAATATCCTGTAACATACTCTGTGTCACCTCTTGGTTATTATCAGGGTGAATTCTGTAAGTTGACTCAGTAAGAGGTCATCCTTTTGGGGATTTTTACTCCCCAAATGTCCCATATAGACCTGAAATATTTTCTTTAGAGAATAATGCATAGCTTTGGTAATGGAAGACTTTCAATTGCAAGAGACCCCTAACAAAAAATAAGAACGTCTGACAATCACCCTAAACCCTAGTCACAGCCCCCTATAGTCCTAAGTTGGAAAGTGAAACATTTGCTAACCTGGGAGAAAAGGTGAATGGCTTTAAAATAAAAGGATGATATATACTTGGGACAATCTGCCTCCAATTCACTCTTTTCCCAGAGGACACTTTAAAGAGATGTATTGTTTGCCAAACAGG
The DNA here is from genome assembly GCF_009764315.1 of Trachypithecus francoisi. Taxonomy (NCBI): domain Eukaryota; kingdom Metazoa; phylum Chordata; class Mammalia; order Primates; family Cercopithecidae; genus Trachypithecus; species Trachypithecus francoisi. Next base: position 105,599,142 of record NW_022681470.1, on the reverse strand, counting down.
ATATCTAGTCTATAGTCATGGTCCCAAAGAAGATTTTCCTAAAGTTCAGTGGTGTATTTGGTTATAATTTGCCTGTTCCCATATAACCCATATATTCCAGTTCATTCTTCAACTAATTTCCATCTTAAAATCATATCTTGATGATCTCTAAGTGACATTAAGTTGGTTTTCAAGCACTTGAGAGAAAAGTCCTTTCCCGAGAACCGCCATTCCAAAACTGCTCTCTTCATGGTCCATGCAGTTCCTTCAAGCTCTGGAATACAGTGCTCCTCAAACGTCAGTGTGCCTCAGAATCACCTGGAGAAACCATTCAAATAGATTGCTGGAGCAACCCACAGAGATTCTCATTCAGAGGCCTGGGAGGAGGCCTGAAAATTTGCATTTTTAATAAGCTCCCCAGTTTCTTTACCTCTATGAGCCCAGTTTCCTTATTATTAAACCAAGATAATGATACTTTTTTTACAGGATTAATGAGCAGATGAGAAAAAGATAAGATATGTAAATATATTCAAAATGCTAAGTCCCTAGCAGAAATGTAATAACTATTAATTCCCACAATGGGACATTGTTAGAGAGAGAAGGGGATATGTCAGAGAAAGCTTTATAGAGGACACCAGAGCAGTCTTGAAGCCACGGAAATTAGTAAAGGAGAAGAAAGTAAAGGGTGTTCCCAAAATAATAATAATTAAAAAAAAATCATATGCACAGGCTGTGTGTATAAAAAAACAGCTAATTCAGAAAGCTGCCAAAGCTACCCTTGGCTGAAGCAAGTGCATGGATCATATGAACATACTCAGGGTCTTGATGACAAGGGCCCTTTGTGCCATGCTAAAAAGTTTCAATTCAATTCTGAAGGATATAGGAACCTTGACATTTTTTAAGTAGGTCAGTAACATGAAATGGGGACAAAGGAAGAGGAAGGGCTCTAGGCTGATGCCTAAGTTTCTGTCTTGAGTTCGTGTATATGTGTTGATGATGATGCAACCCACCAGAAAAAGTTCCACAGAAGAAAAACCTGGTTGGGGAAGAAGGTAGTGAGTTAAAACTTTCTATGTCTAATTCAAGGCACCTAGAAGACACCCACATAGTGATAACAAGGGGTAGAGAGTACATGTGAATCTAGATGTCTTAGAGAAATCTTGAAGCCTGAATCTAGAAGACCTCAGCATATAGGTGGAGGTTACATCCACAGGAATAGATGAAATCGCCCATGGAGGATGTAGTAAGAGAGACACCCTAAGGACAGAACTCTGGAGGACATTTAAGAGCAATTTCCAATGGAGTTGAAGTCGAGGTTCATGACAGACGACAGGTCCCCTGTTTACTAGTCTCATAATATCTACACATTCTGGTTTAAATGGACATCAAGGTCAGTCTTGGTCAGTGGTACTCACAAAATCCAACACAACACTTAGGTGGTAGAAGCAATGCAAGGAAACATCACCAATAGGCAATAGACAGGAATATAATTGCCGGTAATAATTGGGGGTGAGTGTTATCCCCAGCACTACCCCTCCAAATTCCTCAGTTGCCACAGTCCCTAGAGAAAGGAGTCCCAAAGCAATTACCCCGATTGCTCATCCTGTAGAGAGGGTCTCTTCTTCATTAATTTTTGCATGAGTGAGATCCCAAGATTTTTCATAGCTCAGAAATCATCCACAGGAAGAAAGCCATCATCTGCCACAAGTCATCACAAAACTAAATGCTGTCCACCTTTCTCTTCCTTAGGATAAACAAGACACTGACATAGCACTGACATGGATCCTATTCATACTGCCAAGGCTACCATCTGGGCTTGGCCAAACCACGGCAAACAAACAGGATCCCACACCAGGCAGCCCCAAGGCACCCACTGTTCCTGCCTTAGGCTTCAGAAGCATCTCACCCACAAGGGCACCATTCAGAAGCAGGCCGTGTGAGCCCGGGGAAGAGTAAGACGAACAATGGCAGAAAACTAGAAGGGAGTCTGGGATCGTTCTCTGTGGGACAGGACAACAGAGGAGAAACTGGGGCATTCACAGGGTGAAGGAAACACTCAGCCTTCAGAGGGGGGTGGGTTGGGGGCATCACAATTATACCAGAAGGAAACTCGATGTTTATAAAAATCCGAACCTACAGATTAATTGGGAAGCAATTTCAAAAGTAGTTTTCTTTCCCCCCCCTTAAAGAATGAATTTAAGTATGCATTCATGCATGAAAATACTTTCTCATTTCAGGGAATATATTATGCAAAAGATGAGGCACACCTGCATCTGGGCCTGGGGATCTCCAAGTAATTAACAATCCCTTGTTATCTTCAAAGATGTTTTCTTAGGAAGAAAACCTGGGCCCTAAGTCTTGAGAGAATTGTAGCCCCATCCTGATTTCACAAGAATTGGGGCTAAGGGCTGGAGGCTCGAGAACCGGGCTGAGGCTTTGACAGGATTGTCACAGGCTACGAAAACACAGGAAATATTTAATCAGAAGGAATGAAAACACAGTGTACAAAAAGAAATCTGATCTCCATAGCCTATCTTTATTATGGCTAAGCGGTGTGGGGAGGGGAGAAGTGAATCTAAAACCACTAGACTGTTGAAATGGAACTGTAATGGGGCAAAAAGCCTGCCTCAAGACAAAAATGGGTTGTCCAGCTCCCAGTAAACACCTGTACCAGCCGGGAGCCGTGGTATTCAGGCTCATAAATACCTCAGGCTGGAACATACTATTCTCACGGGCTGCACCTGTGAACTTTCTAGAGGGATTTGTTCCAGTTTGTGATTACTCCTTGGAATGTGAAGCCTTTCACTCTGGGCCTATACAGGCCATCTCCCAAGGTAATGCCCCATTAAAAAAGAAGGAAGAGAAAAGCCTAATTGGCCTGTGAGCTCTGGAGAGGCGGGAAGGGAGTTTGATGGGAGTTCAAGCTGAATCCTGCCCCTCCATGCTCATTGCTGGCCCCTGAAGTGACCTGGGTGAGCATGAACACCCATCTGCCAATCAAAGGCTAAACTTCAGGGCCCAGACAAATGGTAAGGAACTCTTCTTTAACTTGTGCTATTTTAAAAATATATATACATCTTCATAGAGGGGAGGATTCCTTTTAAGAGGTCCTGTAGGTCCTGCTTATGGAGGTGAAAAGGATGCTGCTCTCCTCAGGAGCAGTTGCTGGTTAAATAGTTCTTGGCTGAGTCAGGTGAGAATGCACTTCCATGGGGTTGGAAGAGTTGTTTAGTAGAAGCAATACAAGGAAACATCACTAACAGTCATAGGGTGTTAGAAGGGAAAGTGCTTGCTGATGTAGTGTGAGAGAAGACCTAAGGATAGAATTCTGGAGAAAAACTTTTAAGGAAGAGCAATTTCCAATGAAGTTCACGTCAAGGTTTTATTTGTTTGTCACAGGACATTTCCCCCAAGAAAACCTAGAGAGGTGCAACGCAGAAAATTACAGCCTCATCAGTTGCATCAGAAGGTGGTTCTAGTGACCTTCCCTGCTCAGTGTCTCCTGTTCCTTCTGAGACCTCCTCTGGGACATCTTGCAAGACCCTGGACACCTTTGAGCTCAGTTTGGAAACACAGAATTAATCAATATTTAAGTATCTGCTCCCAGCTCCCATTCCTACACACAATTAAGTGGCTGACTTCTCAGCAGATCCTTGCACGATTCAGCTGATTTGTCAGAGCATATCTGCTGATCCTTGGTGCCTTAGAAAGGCATTGGTAGTAGGCTGAAAATCAGCCCTTTAGGAAACTGGCAGTTCCCATTCCAGGACAGGCCTACCATTGGGTCTCTGGGCATCTGCATTGTACAAGCCCTAAGCCAGTAAAAGCCTCACTGGGTTGTGTCCTTGGACTTCCTCTAATATTCATTGTCAGCAAAAATGAATAATGCCTAAATTACAGAATTACCACTGGGCTAAATTAATCTTCTCTAGAATGAATGCATATTTAATACTTCCAGCAAAAACTACTTTGAGAAAAAGAGAGAAGGGTTACCTTATTTCCAGGCATCTTGTGTCAACAATCTACTTTAGGTTCCATACTTGCCACTCTTGGATAATTAAAAGTCAAGGTCACGCATGTCACTGAAGAAACCTATAATGAACATTTAAGCATAAGTATTAGATTCTCTAAATTACCTCAGACTGTTCTTTAAAGGGTAGTAAGAGAGACAGAGAGACCTTGGCCTAATTTTTATTTGGGAAAACAGCTTTTTGTGATTTCATAACTTTTTCTTACATAAAAGGATTTAAAAATTTAAGATAAACTCTCACTGACTAGATGACACAGCCTTTTTCTAGATGAATATTGTAAGGTTCTGAGACAGCAGTGATGTCCTGATATCACTGCTTGATAGTGGAAGGAATTTCAGGTATCCTCGAATCCTACACCCACATTCTACAAGTAAGCAAATTGAGGTCCAAGTGGGTAAAGAAATTTTCTTCATACACTAAGGCTAGCTAGCAGGCAGATAGAAACAAGAATCTCGTGTTTATGGCTCCAAATGCAGTGCTTTTCCTACTACATCATGTAACAAATGCAGAGCAATTAGTAAACATCTCTCAGAACTGCTGTTTTCCCTCCAGCGCAATTCAAATTGTGTTCATCAAACCCATTTATATGCCGCTAACAAGAATGCCTGCATCAGTTATGTCTTGCACACATTTGTTATAAAAAGAATGATCCTTAGGCCTTCAAATGTCTCTTTCATTTCTTGGGCCTCTGTGGACAAGCTGGAAGGATTGGGATGTTTCTGAGGAGCCAAAGAGTGTACAGATGGCTGAAACACAGGGCTTGTCCTGCCGGTAATGGGAAGGAGGCAGTATAGTGAGCCCAGTGATTCTCAAGCCTGGATGCATTAGAATCATTCAGAGAGGTATTTGTTACAGTACAGTGCCAACCTACATAGCCAGAGTTTTTTATTTATTTGGCCTGGGGTGGGTCCAGAGCACTGGCATTTTCCAAGGTTCCTTTGGTGATGTGCATATGCAGATAGAATTGAGAATCACTAGAGAGCAAGGTTTTGGTATCAGAATTGGGCTTAAAAACCCCAACCCCGACACATATACCTGTTCTCTCTGAGTTTCCTTCATGTGTTTTTTCAAAATTTTTTTATCCCGTTGGGTTGTCGTAGATTAGTATAAGAAGTATATAGTAGTTTCTCAGTAAGTTTAACCCTTCTTCCTACACTCAGGTGGCAATAACAAAGAAGTAGCCTGAAGTCATCTAGTGAATGAGGAAAAAAAGGAAAGATAATTATGGTATTTGTGAAAAAGTGTTTAGTACAGGATCCGTACAACTGAATTCTTCCTGGCTTCTGTTCTCTCCCTTCTTGCTGGAATAAATATTCATGTAAATCAATGGCTGGGCACACATAATCCCCCAGGATGTGGTTCTATCTGTTCAATGTTTTGCATCATTTTGTTCAGGTTGGGAAGTTTCTGTGTGCCTTTGTATACGGTTTTTCCTATGTGCATTGAATCATCAGAAGAATCTCTTAGGGGGTAGGGTGAAGGCTGGCAGAGACTGGCTGGGGCAGAGACATCTCTGCTCTCTGTCAGACATACTTTGCGTTATTCTACCTGCGTGACATGATTCTCTGACAACCTAGCCCTCATAAAATGCCTCAGGTGACTGCACAAATAAGTCAACACAGTCCTTCCCAGGGGCATCAGACACCATTTCCATTCTCATCTCTGTACACAAAGCATATGGAAAATTCTGGTGCCACAGGGATCAGGGCATGGAGCTGGAGTAAGTAAATAGCAACAGTTGATGCCTTTGGTTCCTAGAGTCACCTCAGTGAAAAAAGCAAAACCAGGTTTGCTTTTTCTTTATTCCTCTTGTATTTTCTTTAGCCCATGCATTGGAGTTAAACTTAGAGTTCCCACCACCTGGACACTTGATTCTTTGCCAGCAACCCTGGCCCTGATCTCTGGCATCAATCTGTGTCCAGCGGTGACACAGTGATCCCTCCCAGTCAAGGGGGTCTCCAGTCCACTGTAGCGCATGTGTGGCCCACTGCTCTTGTGCCTGCCTTTGTGTAGAGCTCCTGCCCAGACCCTGAGTGAGCTCCCGCTCCCTGGTATCTGACTCTTTTCCATGACCCACACTCTTCAATGTCTACATTCCTCACACTGGAGGACTAGATTTCCCAATGTTTGGGCTGCAAGAATCTACCTTGTGCAAGAAGCTTTGTCCCCCACATGTCACAGTTCAGCTCAGGTGGGAGGTACCAACAGAAGGAAGGTGTATGGAGGCAGTGGTGGACTTTGGTGCAGCCCACAGCTTCATTACACAGTTGCCTAGGGAACTTCCAGGCCACCATCCAGCTGCCTCCAGCTGGGTCCCGCTGCTGTTTCTGTTGGGCAACTCCCTCCATTGCTGCCTAGAGCATTTAAATGGCAAGATGACTCAAGATACCCTGCCCCAGGAGTTCCTGGCTTCTCTTGCTTCCTCTTCCAGCACCTCCCAGCCCTTTTCCCTGCAGTCATCACGCCCATGTGCCATTCAAGTGTGCAACTATTTTTACTAAAGTGTGAAGGATTTTCAGGACACAAACTATACTTAGCCAAGGTTAAAGTTCACATTATGTAATAGGGCATAAGTTTAAATCATTAAACAGCCTGTCCTACGCTCTTTCTGTCCTCACTCCTCTACAAATGGACTTTCTCAGTCCTAACACTTCTCTTTTTAATTCAGCCTATGTATAACTCAAGGCCTTTGTTCTCTGCAAGGAAGAGAGACCATTTCTTTTTAGGTCTCAAATCACTCCCTCAATCTCAGATAGAGATTTTCTTATGACCATCAGAACCTCTGATTTAGAAGGAAGCTATGAAGAAATGTTAAAGGAATCTTCCCAATGTTGAAAAATCTAGCCTAGAAATTTTAAAAAATGTAAACTATCCACCAAGGGGCTTGAACTGATGCTAGTTGACAACTGCAGTTGGCTTTTCAGGCCCAGGTAGTGAGAAGGAATTATGTTTGGGGGTGTTAATTTCAGCATAAGAATGCTCTTCATTCTGCTCATCTGCTAGAGGAAAGACCAGGGTCCACACTACGTGTGTACCAGGATGTTTCACCACATGGTCCCTCTGGTATTGAAAGCCCTGCTACAAACAGTCCTAGCTGCCTGTTCTGGACAGGAAGTGCCTCAGTGAAAAGGGTCCCCTTGCTCAAGGTCACATCCCCTTCCTAGGGCAGCCTGCATCCAATGACTGATCAGAGTTGGTTGTAAAGGCTCAGCCCCCTTCCCCTGAGCTCAGGACAACTCTAAGGCAGCATCCCTCCTTCAGAGGCTGCATCAAAGTTCCACGGCTTCCTCTGCCTCTTTCATAGAGAAGAGCTCTACCTAATACATCCCCACAAGCTAACCTTCATCTCAGAGTAAGCTTCCCAGGGAACCAACCGGAGACAATGATCAGAAGAGCTTAGTAACATTTCTTAAACAATGTAACATTCCCAGGTTTGTTTTTTGTATTCTTTTTCAAACCAGTGCCACTATCAGTAAAGCTCTTAAAATACAAATGATAAATGCTCTTGTGTAGCCTCTGTCCTAGCTCCTGAAAGTGCTGACAGCAGGATCAATATCATGGGTGAGCGTATTTGAAATGCAGACCCTCAGTTCCCATCCCAGACTAACTAAATCAGAGTACATTTTAATAAAATCCTCTGATGATTCCATATGCATATTAATGTTTTATAAGCACTGGCCTACATGACAATTGGGTGAGAAATAATTAAGCAGGAATGTTTACTGGTAGCACAGAAGCATCCTGGCCCCCTTTTTCTCTGCCCAATGATGATAATCTGTTTTTCTTAATAAAAGGAGTTTTAAAACCCATTATTTTTGGCATAGACCAATCACAAACAAAAGGGCAGAAAACAGAGGCAGATGGTCAGACAACAAACACACTGCTCAGGTTAGGAAACCAAGCTGCAATATTAAGCAAACAGGCAAAAATGTTAAGGGAAAAATATGCAAAGTAAGGACCAGCACTTCTCAGAGGATAAAGGAAAAGATGAAAAGCCGCCCTTGCAATACAATAGATGGACTGTGAACATGAGCAGTGACTTAGAGTGTTCCCAGGAAACAATAAGGAACTTCGGATAAGAACGCTTTCTCAAAGTTCAGGCACACACGGAGATGTGAGCAAGAGGACAAGCTCACAACTGGGTAAACTCCATTCTCTTAGCCACACCATCAAAAGATTTCCACCAGCTCTTCAGTGGGGAGGAACTAGTTTATATCAGAACTGCAATAGTTTATTGTAGGTAACATACTTACATGTTAAGGTGTAACAAAATGCTTCCATGCTTCTAATTCATAGGAAGGATTCTGTCATTCTCAGCAGATCCATTTGTTGCTCATAAAACGCTGTATTACACTGTCTGTATTTCTTTGTAGGTGGATTGCTAGACAGAGTTTGACCTCTATGTGGCTTTTCCAATAAAAGTCGTAGAACACAGGGTGGGCAGGAACAGGTAAGTGGTACTCATAGAGAGTGTTGCTCTGTCACGATTTATGTTGGGTTGTGGCCTGTTTAAGGTCATTTAAGAGCAGCAAGAAAAGAGGGAGCTGTGGTGAGGCCATGACATAGCCTGCCCTGATAGAACAGAAACCCTAAGGTAAAATGTGTTAGCAACCACCAAGAGGAGAGGCAGGGGCAAGCGCATTCCACCCTGATTACAGCAATAAAATCTGAACAGAACACATGGAATGGCTATTTGAGGACTCTGAAGAGTAAATGGTAGCAGATGGATTAAGAAAGAAGACCAGAACTCAAACTGCCACTGAATCAACAGTGAGTGTTCCTTTTCTCCTCTGTAGCCCCTAGTCTGGGTTTGTAGTAGCCCAAAATGCAGAAGTGAGCACCAGGTGTGGATAGAAACAGTGCCCCCTAGTTCTAGCTCACAATGCAGGTAATGCTGAGCAAGTGTGGGGGAAATCCCATCTTTCCCTCTTTTCTTTCTCTTCTTCATTCTTTCACGCCCTACCCCAGGCAATCCTGTGGCACCCACAGCAGTAGCAGTGACAGCAGCAGTGGTGGGGTCCCACAGAGAACCGTTCCACTCTGATTGGAGGAGCTCTGATCTCAAGGGGATGGGGAACCCCCATTCCTTTCTTTTCCCTCTCTCTTCATTCTCCTACTACTTGGCCCAAATGTGGCCATGTTCACAGGAAGCATGCAGCCCTGGCAGAGCACTGGCTTCCTGGCCAGAGGATATTAAAGGGGAGCCACAGAGAACTGAAAGGTACTAGCGAGAACCCAAAAAGGGAATGACTCAGGAAAGTGGCCACATACAGTTGTTTATAAACTCCTGGGCTCAATCCTGTGCTGGGCATGTGTGGATCTGATCCTAAACAGCACACCAAAGGCTATGAGGAATGACTTTGGCACAAATAGGAGAAAGATCTGAGTAGCTACAAAGGCTTGAAAAACAAAGTTGACATTGAACTACAACCCACAGAATGCTGGCAAAATGTTCTACCTGAATCCACCCAGGCTGAATTGCTTGTTAAAGCATTAATATCAATAGTCACAAAGTATATAAACAAAACCCAGAGTCTCATAGCATAACAGTGAGGATACAATACAAAGTTACTCAGCACGTTAGTTTTCTATTGCTGCCGAAACAAATGACCACAAACTTAGTAGCCATTTACGTTTTACACCAGTTAGTGGCTTCAAACAACACAGCATTTTAAATGTTAAAGTTCTGCTGGTCGAAAGTCCAAAATCAGTCTCACCGGACTAAGTTCGGGTGTCAGCAGGGCAGATTCCCTCGGAGGCCCTCAGGGAGAATCTGTCCCTTCCCTTTTCTGCTTCTAGGGGCTGCCCACATTCCTTGGCTTATGGACCCCTTTCTAGATCTTCAAAGTCAGCAACGTAACATCTCTCTGATCCTTCTTCTGCTGTCACAACCCTTTCTGACCACAGTCAGGAAATGTTTTCTGCATTTAAGGATGCTTGTGATTATGTTTGGCCTACCTGGATAAGCTAGTATACTCTCCTCTCCTCAAGGTCGTCAGACAAGCAACCATAATTGCATTTGCAACCTTAATGCGTGGCAATCTGAATTCCTTTGTGTCATGTAACATAACATATTCACAGGTTCGAGGAGTTAAGACATGGGCATCTTTGATGAGACTTTATTCTGCCTACAGCCCTCAAAATAAAATGAACCATCAAATCTCAACCCACATGAAAACAGACAACCAACAGATGCCAATGCTGAGGAGATGCAGATGTGGGAACTTTCTGACAAAGACTTCAAGGTGGCTATTATAAAAAAAAATCTAAGAAGTAAGGAAGAGGACTCTTGAGATTAATGGAAAGATAGAAAGTCTCAGTAGAAAAACAGAAGGTATGAAGAAGATCCAAATGTACATTTTTAGAATTAAAAACATAAAAACTAAAATTTTTTAACTTACTAGATTAACCAGTAGAAATTATCCAATATAAACAATAAAGAAAAATAGAGTTGGGGAAAAAAAATGAACAAATCCTCAGGGACCAGTGAGTGAGTCAATATCAAAATCTCGAACAGTTGCGTCATTGGAGTCCCAGAGCAGAGGAAAAATACTGGCAAAATAATGGCTAAAAACTTCCCAAATCTGGCAAAAGACATAAACCTATGGATTCAAGAAGCTCAGTGAGCTATGAACAGGATAAACCCAAAAAATTATGCCCACTCTATAATCCAACTGCTAAAAACTAGGATGAACAAAACTTTTGAAAGTAGCCAGAAAGATGACATATTACTTATAGAAGAACAATTCAAATAACTGTAGATTGCTCATCAGAAATCAAAAATATGCAAATATAGACAAATTGAAAATTTTTGCCCATCGAATCAGCAATTTAAAATTCTTACTATCTGGTGTCAGGATACGAGAATGTTGTTGGGAAAAGAATTAAGAACATTTGTGAAGGGCAATTAGTGATTATCTATCAAAAATTTATATTATTATTATTATTTTGAGACGGAATCTCGCTCTATCATCCAGGCTAGAGTGCAATGGCGCAATCTCAGCTCACTGCAACCTCTTCCTCCCAGGTTAAAGCGATTCTCCTGCCTCAGCCTCCTGGGTAACTGGGATTGCAGGCGTCTGCCACCATGCCCAGATAATTTTTGTATTTTTAGTAGAGATGGGGTTTTGCTATGTTGGCCAGGCTGGTCTTGAACTCCTGACCTCACATGATCTGCCCACCTTGTATCTATCAAAATTTTAAATCTACCCACCTCTTACTCTCAATTCTGCTTTAAGGAATTTATCCTAAAGAAATACTTGTACAAGTGCTCAAAGATGCTTGACTGTGGCATTGTGTATAATGGCAAATAAATACATTAATTAGTAAAACATTATGAATTATTACAGCTAAGGCAATATGTAAATAAATTATGGTGCACCACAGAGTGAGACATAATGTACCTTTTAGAACAATTACATTGGAGTCAAGTATACTGGCATGGGAAGGAGCTATGATATATTGTTAAATGAAAAAAACTTGTCGAACAGCACACACACACTTGTCAGATTTTATAAATGCGAGTGTGTGTGTGATTATAATTGATGGGGAAAATACCTGGAAGGATAAAACCCAAACTAATAGCAGCAGTTGCTTCTGAGTAGTCAGACCAGAGGAGAAGAAAGATACTTACTCTTTTTATCTTATATATCTATGTGTGTACTTTTTACAAAGAACAGTATTATTTTTGACACTTTTGAAAAATGGTAAAACGCCTATTGATGTAAGTTTGGTAACATTATCCTTCAGTGTTCTGAGTTTAGAAATTCACTAATCTTTAACTGTTTTCTGGGAACTTAGCGTTTTATTCACTTCTCTTAAGGAAATCCAACCATCTCATTCAGCATCTACTAGTATAAGGGATATTTTACTGTGTAACCAATTATCTCAGGATTTACCAGCCACAACAATAGAAATATATTATCTCATGTCATTTTTGAAGTCTGGATGCCAAGAGTGACTTGGTGGGGTGCTTGGGTCAGGGTTTCTCATGAGGTTCAGTCAAAATGTTGGCCGAAGTTGCAATCCTCTGAAGGCTGGACCAGATTGGAAGATTCACCACCAAGTTCCTCACACAGCTGTTAGCATGAGGCCTCTGTTTCTGGCTGACTAGTGGTAAGAGGCCTTAGCTGCTCACTACATGGGCCTCTCTCTAGAATGCTCACAAGGCAGCTACCTTCCTTTAGAGTGAATGGTCAAAAAAAGAGGTAGAGCAATCAAGACAGAAGCCACGATGACTTCTATCACCTAATCTTGGAAATGACAAACCATCACTTCTGCTATGGTCTATTGGTCACACAGGCTGACCTTGGTACAGTGCGGGAGGGGACTACACAAGAGTGTGAATACCAGAAGACAGAGATCATTGAGGGCCATTTCAAAGATACTACAACTAAATTTTCCTCCACTCTCTTTCTCTTCTCCCTTTTAAAGTTCACAGATGTTCTAAAAACAACTCTATCCATACAGTATCACTGATTCATTTAGGGGTCCTGGAGCATTCAATCTTTCATCAAAAGAAAAGCTTATGGACTAATAAGGAACTCCAGTTTGTGTAGCTCCAACCTTTTCCCATGAACGAGGGTATTTTCATTTTCCTATAGTGTGATGATGGAGGGTAGGGGAAACTGCAAGTGTAAATAATTGACCAAAGAGAAAAACATAGGGAATAACCAGGTGCCTCAATGAGAATCTCTTCAATAGGGGGTCACATCATTCACACCTACCCTGCAGCCTCACCTTTAATCTTCACAAGTCAGGACAGGCATCTGTTCTCCTAAGTGGAATTTCCCATAAGCCATGCAGACAAAGTAGAAATGCTTGCCAGCTCACACATTAACAATAAAGGCTACTAGAATCATCTGTCACTTAGAAAATGTTTGAAGACAACAGATAAAAACTGAGGGTTAAAGGATACCTGTGCCTCTGCACTAAAATAATATGAAGTACTCCAAGGCAGGGCATAACTGAGCGTTTGCAAGAAATTATCCTGACATGTGAATGCACCTGATTGCAAAAGATATGTGCCGTCTAACTGGGAGTATAATACAGTGTTATACTGTATACCTTAGGTTCACCTAAGCATTTGATTAAGGCTTTCATAATATGCCTGTAGGTATGATGGAGAAATACAAGGAAGAGTCGATTCATCATCGGTTGAGCAATCTATGCAAAGAGTGTTGATTGAATCATTGTTGTCAGCTTGAAAGAGATAATATACCTCAGGGCTTTGAATTTGGCCTTGCTTCATTCAAAATTTTTATAAACTATTTGACAAAGACAAAGAAAATGCACTCATTAGATTTTCAAGTATTATGTAGTTAGGAGAGCCAAGAAGTTGAACAATAAAATCAGAATTCCCTCCAAAAGTCTCCAACAGGCTGAAAGGATAGGTCAGAACCCCTGAAAATGAGTAGGAAGCAGCATAAAATCCTGCGCAAAATGGGAGAGACCTGATGCAACACTAGTTAATGCAGAAAAGCTTGAAGTCAACCACAAATGAAATATGTCAGCAGTTTGCCAAGTCTGCCAAAAAGGCAATGCAAAACTTTAGTCTGCATTGTGATGAGTATAGTGCTTAGAATCAGGGATATCTAGTTGTGATGAACACCACACTAAATATGTGGCTTCCTAGAATGACTGAGAGATTTGTCTATGACCATATGTACCTTCTAACACCAAGATTATGCCGTCCTCTGCTTATAACAGTCCCCTTTGTGACCAATCTAGTAATTTTATCAAAAAAAGAAAATGAGTTTGTTTTATTATTTTTGTATTCATTCAAGCAATATTTATCAGGAAAAAAAAATTAGCCAGTTACTCTTCTGGAATCTAGGGACACAAAGATGACTGGGACACAGACCCTGAGGATTAGAGTCGGGGGAATGAGGATGCTATGGCCTGAATGAGTCCCCCAGAATTCATGTTAAACCCCCAATGCAATAGTATTAAGAGATAGGGCGTTCAGGAGGTGATTAGGTCGTGAGAGCTCCACCCTCACAAACGGGATCAGTGCCTTTATAAAAGAGGCCTAAGGGAGCTCACTCATCCCTTCTGCCATGTAAAGACTCAGGGAGAAGGTGCCATCTATAAAGCAGAGAGCAGGCACTCGCCAGACACCATATCTACTGGTGTCTTGACTCGGACTTCCCAGCTTCCAGAGCTATGCAAATAGATTTCTGTTGTTTATAAATTATCCAGTCTAAGATATTCTGTTATAGCAGTCTGAATGGACCAAGACAAGAAGTATAGAGGATGTGGTAGGCAGAATTCTCAGATGGCCTTTCAAGATTCTCAGCCTTGGTGTACATATATCTTCTCCCACTTATTCAGCCAAACACAAATATTGGTGCTGCTGTGAGTAATTTTTTTCAATGGAATGGGGTTCCAGGTTAGTTGACCTTGAAATAAGGAGATTATCTGGATGGGTCTAACCTTATCACATGAGCTCGTTAACAGCAGAGTCTTCTGGGAACAGACGAGAAAGCCAGAGCTTCATAGCATGAGAAGGATTCCATGTATCATTGCTGGCTTGAAGATGGAGGGAGCCATGGGCTAAGGAATGCAGGCACTGCAAGAGCTGAGAGTGGCCCCAGCTGATAGCTTACAAGGAAACAGAGACCTCAGTCCTATCACCACAGGAAATAAATTCTGCCAATAACAAGAATGAGCCTGGGCCAGGTGTGGTGGCTCACACCTGTAATCCCAGCACTTTGGGAGGCTGAAGCAGCATAATTGCTTGATCCCAAAGTTTGAGACCAGCCTAGACCTCATCTCTAAATGAAAAGAAAAAGGAAAAGAAATTAGCCGGGCTTAGTGGCACATCCCTGTGGTCCCAGCTACTTGGGAGGCTGAGGCGGGAGGATCACTTGAGCCCAGAAAGTCAAGGCTGCAGTGAACCATGACCACACTACTGCACTCCAGCTTGGGTGACAGAGTGAGATCTTGTCTCAAAAAATAAAAGAATGAGCATGTAAGAAAACCCCAAGTCCCAGATGAGAACTGCAGCCCCAGCCAACACCTTGATTCCAGTCTAGTAAGATGCTAGCAGAGCATCCGGCCAAACCATGCCCAGACTTCTAACCGACAGAAATTGTGGGATAGTAACTCTGTGTTGTTTCACAACATGAAGTTCATGGCAATTGATTACAAAGCAGTAGAGAGCTAATAAAGGGGATAAATAAGCAGTGGCCATACAGGGAGATAAATGGCTATGATGGAGCAAAGTCGCAGTGTACATTGTTGGTTGTTGTTTCAGAATCTAGCCCCCTCTCTTAGGCAAGTCTCAATTTTGCTCAGGTAGCTGTTCCTCACTCATATATTCATGGCCACTAGCTGTACTCCCATATGAGTGCAGGACTAACTGGGCCAAAACAGGGCTTCTCAGCTTTGGCACTATTGATATTTTGACCTGGATAATCCTTTGTTGTGGAGAGATGTCCTGCACGGTGCATTGTAGAATGCTTAGCAATGTCCCCAGCCTCTATCCTCTAGAGCTAGTGACATACATTTTCTCTGTCTCCCTGTGGTGACAACAGTCTCCAGATATTGCCAAATATACCAAGTTCAGGGCAAATAGAGGTAGGAAGCAAAATCATCCCCTGTTGGGAACCATTGATCCAAAGGTAACTCATTGCCTTGCTGATGCTTGGTTCAGGAATAGGTATGTGACCACTTTGGGAAACTGAGCTGTAAAAAGAAGTTTCACTAGGATTTCTGAGAAAACCTTCCTTACTCTTCAGGGTATGCTACTGGAAGTAACCCTGTTTCTCTTTCTGCAGAGGTTCTGATGCACAGATTTGAGTTCTAGCACTGCTGCAGCCATCTCAAACCCAGCTTGAGGGTGGAGCCAATACACAAAAGAGAACACAGCCAAGAATATAGCAGGGACCTGGGCCTCTGGCCCCTGGCTGAAGCCAATCGTGAAGTCTACTCTACCTATAGACTTCTGGTTATAGGAACCTATTAATTTCCTTATTGTTCAAGATAGTTCAAGGGATATCTGGTTTTGACATCCCACAGCAGCTAATCGGCACCACTCTATAAAGGTGCTAAGAAAGTCCAGAGAAAGACACACTTCATGAAGCTGAGTCAAGAAATTAAAAAGGACAGAAGGTAGGTCCAGAAGTGTACAGTTGACAGGCTGCTTTCCCATGACACTGTGGATCCTAACACTAGCCTGGAAAAATGGACTATTATCCTCATCGTATGTCTCAGAAGAGTTCACGGTTTGTCCATGGTCACAAGGCAAGGATGAATCAAGATTCAAACCCAGGCCTCTTAGTGCCACATGGCATACTTTCCCCCATATTCTCCTGAACCAGGACTTCTTTTCTATCATCCTTCTGCTCAAAAATATTTAACATATGCGCTTGTCTCTAGAGCATGTTCAAACTTTCTAGCTAAAGATTTGAAGTTTTCCACAAAGCCGCTCTACTCCAAAATATTTAAGCTCATCACTCCAGCTCATTCCTCCAATTGGACCTTCGCTTAGACTTCCCCCATCTATACTTTCTTGCCATTTCTTCTCCATGTGTTTGAGTTCATTCTTTCACAAACTTCAAGTCGATTCCTGAGATTATGCAAAACTGCCCTAGTTCTTGGTGAGGTTTCTTCCTCTTAACTCTTAGAGTATAAAACTAAGCACATGTTACCCAGATGGCCTCAGGTTTCACCAGATGGAGCGCTAATAGTAGTCACTATATTTAGAATGTTTACAACTTTGGTTCCCACCTTATTTTGTAGACCCCATCACCATCAACTTCTACTAAGCCCTCCTCACTGAGGGCCTCCTCTTGGGATACTTTGCCCCCATCCCTGCACCCCTCACTATGAGAACGTCAGGGTGCAATGCCCTGAGTCTTCATCCTTCCAGTTGCAGAGTGGACAGGTGTGGTCATCGATTAAAAGAAAAAAAAAGAACATTTCTCCTAGTCCAGGTCACTCTTGGGCACCTGGAGGCTGAAGCAGCTTTGCTTCTGCCTCAGCTCCTTTATGCTCATCGAAAAGACAGAGCCCTGTGAGAAACAGTTTCTTCCATTTCCACCTGTTGCCCTTCCTGATGTGGCATAGTTGGAATGGACACAGACCGCATGCTGCTACCAACCTCTCTTCTTTGTTTATTTCCAGAAATGGTATCAGCCACCAGGTTTTGACTGCTTTCTCTGGGCCAAAAATTATGTTAATCACTTGACAAGTCACTTTATTTAACCCTCACTATCAGCCAAGGTAAGTGCCCTTATTATACCCAGTTTACAAAGTCGTCTCTTATAAAGAAAGAGTTTAGGTAACTTGCCCAAGGTCACAGGTTCATTGAAGAATCCAGATTCCACAAAAGTCCTTGCTCAATCAACACAGCACCAAAGTCACAAGTTTCTCCCCTGTCTTGGCCAGTCAAAATGGAAAGCCCTTTTAAAATGAGCTCATGCACATCAGCTTCTCTAGCACCCACTCACCTGTTCTGCAGATGCACGTGGACATGCTACACATGATATCATAAATAATCATTAACATGTATCGAGTGCTTACTATGTGCCAGGCACTCTTCTAAGCACTTTGCATTATTAATGCATTTCATCTTCAAAATAACCCTGTTAGGTAAGTACTATCATTACCCCCACACCGCAGTTAAGAGGCAGAGCTCAGATGAGGATGCAAGCAATCTGGTGCCTGAGCACACACTCTTGTCACTCTGTTACTAATTATTGGGCATCCTCGATGTCCCAGATACCAGCCTGGGTCATCTGCATACATTTTCTCTAATCTTTACAACATTCCTATAAGAAAGTTATGTCCCCAATTTTACAGCCAAGGAACCTGAATGTCAGAGAGATTCAATAAATTTGTCCAAGATCTTGTTTAGTAAATGTAATGTCCAGATTCCACCAGGTCTATGCTGTCTTGTAAAGTTATTTGCCTTTTCATACACACGTTTTTTTCCATAGCATGAACCAGGCTCCCTACTTTATCCTCCCAGGACCTCTCTGAAAGCTATAGCCCAGGTCTGTGTTCTGGGCATGGGTAGGAGGAGGAGGGAGAGAAAAAAAGGTGGTGGCTGCCAGCTGCTGCTTCAAACAAAATATATCCACATATACAAAGGCACCAGGGCTGGTTGCCTAGCAACATCTTTCTGCCTCCCCAACCTGCTTCACTCCATCCTTACCCAACACATCATGCACACCCCTTGACCTGCAATGCCCTTCTGAGACATCCCCCTTCATGGCTGCCTTTGTTCATCTTAACCTGATTTGCAAAGGCTTGCAGCTTGAAGCTTGCAGGGAGTCCAGGAAGCACACAATTTGTATCACAGATGGCCCTGGGACAGGCAAAACAGAGCTATCCTCCCTGCATAGCCCATACCTTGGCACTCACAGGGTATCTAATGCTGCAGGAAGGAGGGGGTCTCATTTCAGGAGCTTTGTCATATCGCTAAAGGTTTAAAAAAAGAGTTTTGTTTTTCACATATGTCAGGTCCTTTAAATAGTTCTTTAAAATAAAAGTTTGATTGAGATAGAATTAAAGCAGGCTGTCTGGATTTCTTTTTTCATCTTATCTCCCATGTTGGAAGTTAGAGCCTCTTAAATTTAAAGTTATCTTCAGTTCAACCAGTCCAAAAGGCCTTGGGGATATATTTGTCCTAGAATCTTTTTTTTTTTTTTTGAGACGGAGTCTCGCTCTGTCGCCCGGGCTGGAGTGCAGTGGCCGGATCTCAGCTCACTGCAAGCTCCGCCTCCCGGGTTTACGCCATTCTCCTGCCTCAGCCTCCCGAGTAGCTGGGACTACAGGCGCCAGCCACCTCGCCCGGCTAGCTTTTTGTATTTTTTAGTAGAGACGGGGTTTCACCATGTTAGCCAGGATGGTCTCGAACTCCTGACCTCGTGATCCGCCCGTCTCGGCCTCCCAAAGTGCTGGGATTACAGGCTTGAGCCACCGCGCCCCTGTCCTAGAATCTTAAAAAGAGGCAGAACAAGTCAGATACCCAGTTCTCTTAGTTCTTCAAGCATAACTGAAAGGGTACAACAGTAGTGGAGCCCCCAACCCAGTCCAGAGCTTCTGACTTCATGGTAAGAAGGTGATGCTGGACTGAGAGCCAGGGCTACATTATTGCTTTCATGGACCCTAGGCAATTTTGCCTTCATGGGCCCCTTCCTCCATAAAAAGAAAGAAAAAATATTAAAAATTATATTTTATGACTGTGCTGGTATAAAGAAAACTGTAATCCACATTGTATTCATTTGTGTATATATTTATTATTTTCATTATGTAATATTCATTTTTCCTGATTTTAAAAGAAACAAAGAAACTAAAATATATTTATGCACCCCCAAAAGTATTGTAGGTCCAAGCCTACTGCGCCCAGTGGATAAGATGGCCCTGCTGAAGGTATGTCAGCACACAGCAAATGTTATTGAGACATTGGTGCTCAGCCGGTATAGTCAGAACTGTGGGGTAAGGATGCTTTGGGGTAAGGAAAGCACAATGCTCTGTGCCCAGAATTGTGGGATAAGAAAAAAATTAAGGTGTGGTACCTGTACTCAAAGGCTTCGAGCCTAACTGCAGAAAAAACAAAGCAGAAAACTACAATCACGGAGCCACAAAAACTCAGCTTGGCAACCACTAAGGAAATCACTGAAACCCTTTTCTTGCTTAGTTGTATTATCACTTAAACAAATAATACATGTTTAAAACACCACATACTGAGAAAAGGCCAGAGAGGTGAGAGATGACGCTGGCAAGTGTAGTGATGGATTGGATATTGACGTTAAAAAAAGAGTCAAGAAAGATTTCTGAGTCTGGGCCTGGGTAATCATCTACATAGACACAAAGTAAAGAAAGAGGAATAAGTTGGAGGAGGAGATGATGGATCCAGTGTTAGGCAGATTGGTTTGAAATGCCTCTGGGGATTAAAAGGCAGAGACCAAGGCTCCTTTACTCCCCACTAAAGTCTCATCTCCTAGTATAAAACCTGACACTTCTTCTGTATTAAATAAATATTTGTGGAATTAATTAGATACAGGTAGATAAATCTAGTGATTGATTAGTTATTTTTATGGGCCTAATACCCAGAACAAAGACCTGGGGTGTTGTGGCAGATGCTGGTCCCTGACGTTCACTCTCTACTCTAAATCTGCTTATGTGAACAACTGCAACTCCCTGCCTTGCCCTAGTCTCAGGAACAGATTTGGCTTACGTACAGGACAAGCTGGAATCTCCAGAGACTTAATGCCTAGAAGCAACCTTCAAACAGTGATTGACAGGCAGTTAACATATAAAGAACCCATCTTCTGCAAAGATAACTCTGAGGCATAGTCTATGCAATCTCCTAGAATTCTCCAGTGATATTAAGTTTCTAGAGCCCTAACTGAGGCTGGAAATATCCTGCCACACCTTCTTTGAGTGAGAGGTTTCTTTGGATGAAAGGGCTGTGTAGCCAGCACCAGAACTATGTGCATATGGAAAGCAAAGGCTGATATTCCTAACAGATGATCATCCACTTCTACTGGATGATATATTTGCTCACGTAAAGAGAGCTTTCTATTAATCTCTAATTTTATTTCATATGGCTGGAGAACATACTTTGTATAACATCTGTTCTTTCAAATTTATTATGGCTTGTTTTATGGTTTAGCATCTAGTCTATCCTAGAGAATATTTCATGTGCTGTTGAGAAGAATGTGAATTCTGTGTTTTTTGCACTTGTTGGGTGCAGCAATCTCTTACATTTAGTTGGTTTACAATGTTAAAGTCATACATTTCCTGTTTATCGTCTGCCTAGCTGTTCTATCCATTACTGAAAGTGAGA
This sequence comes from Trachypithecus francoisi, assembly GCF_009764315.1. Classification (NCBI taxonomy): domain Eukaryota; kingdom Metazoa; phylum Chordata; class Mammalia; order Primates; family Cercopithecidae; genus Trachypithecus; species Trachypithecus francoisi. Next base: position 105,578,331 of record NW_022681470.1, on the reverse strand, counting down.
TATTAAAGTTTACAACTATTACTGTTTGATTGCCTATTTCTCTTTTCAATTCTGTTGGTGTTTGCTTTATATATTTTGGGGCTCTGTTGTTAGGTGCATACATGATTATGATTGTTATGTTTTCCTGATGGATTGACTCATTTTTATTATAAAATGTCCTTCTGTAATCACAAAGGAAATTAGAAAATAGAAACAAATGAAAATGAAAACATACTATACCAAAACTTACACAACACTGTAAAAGCAGTGCTAATGTAATTGATAGCTATAAATACTTACAATAAAATGAGTGAGGTATGGTATAGTGGCACACATCTTTAGTCCTAGTTACTTGGGAGACTGAGGCAGGAGAATTGCTTGAGGTCAGAAACTTGGGGCTGCAGTGAGCTCTAATTGCACCATTGCACAGCAGCCTGGTCAACAGAGTGTGATTCTGTTGAAGAAAGGAAATAAAGAGAAAGAGGGAAAGGAAAGGAAAGGAAAGGAAAGGAAGAAAGAGAAAGAAAAGGAGGAAGGGAGGAAGGAAGGAAGGAAGGAAGGAAGGAAGAAAGAAAGGAAGGATTGATTTCAAATGAATAACCTAACTTCACAACTTAAGGAGCTTAAAAAAAAGGAATAAACTAAACCCCAAAGTTAGTAGAGGGAAATAATAAATATTAGAACAGAGATAAATAAAATAGAGAATAAAAAACAGAGAAAATTAACAAAAACAGAAGTTGGTTTTTTGAAAAGATTAACAATATTGACAAACCCTTATCCAGATAGACCCAAAAAAAAGAAAGAAGATTCAAATTTCTAAAATCAGAAATGAAAATGGAGACATTACTACCAATTCTATAGAAACAAAAAGGATTATAAGAAAATATAAATAATTGTATGCCAACAAATTAGACAACCTAGATAAAATGAATTCTTAGAAACACAAAACCTACTCCATCCATTTGTACTGTATAACAAAATACTTGAGACTGGGTAATTTATAAATGACAGAAATTTATTTTCTCACAGTATTAGAGGCTGGAAAATCTAACATGGCTCTGGCAGGTTCAGTGTCTGGTGAGGGCCCTGGTCTTTGCTTTCATGTTGGCACCCGAAATACTGTGTCTTCACATGGCACAAGAGTAGAAGAGTAAAAGGGAATGAGAATGGAGAACTTGCCTCCTCAATCCCTTTTATAAGGCACTGACCTCATCCATGAGGACAGAGCCCTCATGGCCTAATCACCTCTTAAAGGCCCCACCTCTTTGTATTGTACCCTTGTGGATTAAGTTTCAACACGAATTTTGGTAGAGACACAAATATTCAAAGCATAGCACCCAAAAACCGTACGTTCAAGAATCATTTCTATACTTTGTTTCAATCCACAGCACCTACCAAGGCTAATTCACAAAGGAAGAGAAAATCAGAGTAGACCTATAACTAGGTATAACTAGGTAAAGAGATCAAATCGGTAATCAAAAAATCTGAGAAAGCAAGGCCTGGGCCTAATGACTTCACTAGTGAATTATACTACACATTTAAAGAGAACTAGTAGCAATTCATTTCAAATGTTTCCAAAAGGAAAAAAAAAAAAAATTGAAGAGGAGGGAACATTTCCTAGCTCATTTTATGAGGCCAGCATCACCCTAATACAAAAGCCAAAGACGCCGCAAGAAAAGAAAACGATGAACCAATATTCCTTATGAACACCGATGCAAAAATTTTCTTTTTTTGGGGGGGGGCGGAGTCTCGCTCTGTCGCCCGGGCTGGAGTGCAGTGGCCAGATCTCAGCTCACTGCAAGCTCCGCCTCCCGGATTTATGCCATTCTCCTGCCTCAGCCTCCCGGGTAGCTGGGACTACAGGCGCCTGCCACCTCGCCCGGGCTAGTTTTTGTATTGTTAGTAGAGAGGAGGTTTCACCGTGTTAGCCAGGATGGTCTCGATCTCCTGACCTCGTGATCCGCCCGTCTCCGCCTCCCAAAGTGCTGGGATTACAGGCTTGAGCCACCGCGCCCGGCCAAAAATTTTCAACAAAATACTAGCAAATTAAATTCAACAGACATATTAAAAGCATATAATAGATCATTACCAAGTAGGATTTATTTGTGGAATGCAAGGATGATTCAGCATAAATAATCAATCAATGCAATACACCACATTAACATAATACAGTGAAAAAACCGTATCATTATCTCAATTGAGGCAGAAAATGCATTTGACAAAATTCAATATCCTTTCGTGATAAAAACACTCAACAAACTAAGAATAGAAGGAAATTATGTCCACATAATTAAAACCATACATGAGAAACCTACAACAAACATCACACTTAATGGTGACAGACTGAAAGCTTTTCCTCTAAGATCAGAGACAAGACAAAGATGCTCACTTTTGGGTATAATACTAGATGTTGTAACCAGAGAAGTTAGGCAAGAAAAAGAAATAAACATCCAAGTTGGAAAGGAAGAAGTAAAATTATCTCTGTTTGCAGATGATATGACCTTATATGTAGAAAACCCTTAAAATTCAAACAGTTAGAGCTAATAAATGAATTCATTTGTATTTTGCAAAGTAGCAAAATACAAATTCAACACATAAAAATTAGTTGCATTTTTATACACTAACAATGGATAATCTGAGAAAGAAATTATAAAAATAATTTCATTTATAATAACATCAAAAAGAATAAAATACTTAACAACTAGCTTAACCAAAGAGACAAAAGCCTAGTACAATAAAAACTACAAAACATTAAGAAGTTACAGAAGACATAAATAAATGGAAACACATCTCATGTTCATGGATTAAAAGATGCCAATACCACCCAAAGCAATGTACAAATTCAATGCAATTGAAAATTATTAAGGTGTTAATACTACCCAAAGCAAAGTACAGATTCAATGCAATTAAAAATTGTTAAGGTATCAATATCACCCAAAGCAATGTACAGATTGAATGCAATCCCTGTCAAAATACCAATGACGTTTTTTGCAGAAATAGGAAAACCCCATGTGAAGACTCATGGCATCTCAAGGGACCATGAATAGCTGAAACAATCTTAAGGAAAAAGAACAGAGCTGGAGGAATCATACTTTCTGATTTCAAAACTACTACAAAGTTACAGTAATCAAAGCAATGTGATATTGACATAAGACAGACATATAGACCAATGAAACAGAATAAAGAGCCCAGAAATAAACCCTTAAACAAACAGTTAAATTACTTTTGACAAAGCCAAGACCATTCAAGGGGGAAAGTACAGTCTTTTCAACAAATGCTGCCGGGGACACTGGATATCTAAATACAAAAAAGAAAAGAAAAGAAATTGGACCATTACTTGACATCATATCAAAAAGTTAACTCAAAGTGGATCAAAGACCTAAATTTAAGATCTAAAACTATAAAACTCTCAGAAAACACAGAGGGCAAAACTTCACAACATTGGATTTGGCAAAGAATTCTTGAATTATGACACCAAAGGCACAAATAACAGACTAAAAAACAGGCAAATAGAACTTCATAAAATTTTTTAAAATTTGTACTCAAAAGAGAATATCAACAGGGTGAAAAAAGAAAGCCCAAAAGGGGAGAAAATATTTGCAAATTGTGTATCTGATAAGGGATTAATATTCAGAAAACTCCTAAAACTCAATAACAACAAAAATATGACAAATATAGCAAAAAACTTAACAAAAAAATAGGCAAAAGACTTATATAGGCATTTCATATACAAATGGACAATAATCATATGAAAAGATGCTCGAATCACTAATTATCGGGAAAACACAAATCAAAACTACAGTGAGATACCACCTCACATCCATTATGATGACTACTATTAAAAGAAAAAGTAACAAGTGTTGATAAAGATACGGAGAAACTGGAAATTACGTGCACTGTTGGTAGGAGTATGAAATGATGATACAGCACTGTGGAAAACAGTATGGCAGTTCCTCAGAAAATTAAAAATAGAGTTACTATATGATTTGTTAATTTCACTTCTGGATATATATCCAAGAGAACCGAAAGCAGGGTCTGAAAGAGATATTTGTACATCCTTGTACACAGCTGCTTTACTCACAATAGCTAAAATGTGGAAGCAACTCAAGTGTCCATTGATAGAAAAGCAAAATGTGGTATATACATACAATGATGTATTTTTCAACTTTAAAAGAAAGGCAAGTCTGACACATGCTACAACATGAATGAAACTTGAGGTTATTTTGCTGAGTAACTCAGTCACAAAAAGACAAATACTTTATGATTTCATTTAACTGTGATATTTAGAGTAGTCAAAATAGTAGAAACAGAAAGTAGAATCATGTTGCCAGGCGCCTGTGGGAGAGAGAGATTGAGGAGTTATTGTTTAATAGACAGCAAGTTTCAGTTTTGAAAGATGAAGAGTTTTGCAGAATGGATGTTGGTGATGGCTGCACAACAATGTGAATGTGCTTAATAACACCTAACCATTCACTTAAAAAAGGTTACCAGCCTGGGTAACATAGTGAGACTGTGTCTCTACAAAAATAAAAACGTAGCTGGGTATGCTGGTACACACCTGTAGTGTCAGCTACTTGGGAGGCTGAAGTGGGAGGATTGCTTCAGCCTGGGAGGTCCAGGCTGCAGTGAACTATGATCTTACCACTGTTTTCCAGCCTGAGCAACTGAGAAAGACCCAGTCTCATTAATTAAAGAAAAAAAAAAATTTTAATGGTTACTACGGTAATTTTTTTTTTTTTTTTTTTGAGACAGTTTTGCTTTTGTCGCCCAGGCTGGAGTGCAATGGCATGATCTCAGCTCACTGCTACCTCTGCCTCTCGGGTTCAAGCAATTTTCCTGCCTCAGACTCCCGAGTAGCTGGGATTACAGGCATGCGCCAGCACACCCGGCAGATTTTGTATTTTTAATAGAGAGGGGTTTCACCATGTTGGTCAGGCTGTTCTCAAACTCCTGACCTCAGGTTATCGTCCCGCCTAGGCCTCCCAAAAGGTGCTGGGATTACAGGCATGAGCCACTATGCCCAGCCTGGCCTTTGAATATAAAGAGTCATGATATTTCCCCTTATCTTTCTTTCCAGGTGAACCATTCCAGTGACCATTAACTATTTCTTTGAATGACACGATTTTAAATTTTCATCATCCTGGACTTCCTACTCTCCCTGCCTTAAAGATGTTGGAATAATAATCACTGTATGACAGTAATAAATACTTACTGAATGCTTGCTGTGTCAAGCACTGTGCCAACCTTTTTATATAAATTGTTTCATTAATTGTTATAACAAACCCATGAGATAGATGTTATTAACTGCATTATGTGTGGATGAGGAAACTGAGGCATAGAGTGGTAAAAGAACTTGCCAGGATCTTATAGCTAGTGAGTGGCAGAGCGAGAATACAAACACAAAGAGTCTGGTTTGGGAGGCTTCTTTCTTAGTCATCTCCTAAAAAAAAACCTATTCCATTAAATTCAAGAAAAGTTTCCTTTAATAATTTAATAGAAAAAAACATATATTGTATGATATCATTGTGCAAAATTATTTCTCTGTCATTACCTCTCTGTTTCTGCCTGTCAATGTGCATTTAAAAAATATCTAGAATGGCCAGGTGTGGTGGCTGATGCCTGTAATCCCAGCCCTTTGGGAGGCTGAGGCGAGCAGATCACCAGAGGTCAGGAGATTGAGATCAGCCCAGGCCAATGTGGTGAAGCCCCATCTCTACTAAAAATACAAAAATTAGCTGGGCATGGTGGCAGGCACCTATAATCCCAGCTACTCTGGAGGATGAGGCAGGAGAATCACTTGAACCTGGGAGACAGAGGTTGCAGTTAGCCAAGATAGCACCACTGCACTCTAACCTGTGTAGCAGAGTGAGACTCGATCTTAAAAATATATATGTATGTATATTATATATATGTGTGTGTATATATATATACAGAGAGAGAGAGAGACATCTAGATACACAGATATTCCTTAAATATTAATCATGGCTATTTCTGGGTAATAGAATTTGGGGCATTTTGTTTGTTTATATTTCCTTAGTTATTGTTTTTTTGTTTTCTTCGCTTAACTTTTTATGTTGCTTGAGTTTTTATGATGAACATGTACTATTTTTTTCTAATGTCTTCATTAAGATATAATTTATATCTTATATAAATTAAAATTCACTCATTTCAAGTATATGGTTCAATGAATTTTAGTATATTGACAGTGCTGTGCAACTATCACTACAATCTAACTTTGGAACATTTCCATCACCATAAAAAGATACTTTGCTCCCATTTCAGCCACTTCCCTTTCCTACTCCAGCCCTAGGCAAACCCTTGTCTACTTTCCCTGTCTACATACTTTCCTATTTTGGACATTTGACATAAATGAAATAATGCAACATGCAGTATTTTGTGTCTGGCTTCTTTCAATGAATAGAATGGTTTTGAAATTCACCCACACTGTAGTACATGTATCAGCACTCTGTTCCTTTTTACTGTCAAATAGTATCCTGTTGTATGGATATACACATTATTTATTCACTCATCAGTTGATGGGCATTGAGTTGTTGTTTCGATTTTGGGGGTATTGTAAATAATGCTGCAAGTTTTTGTGTGAACATGTTTTCATTTCTTAGATACCTAGGAGTCTAAGATTGCTGAGTCATATGGTAAGTCTATGTTCAATTTTTCAAGAACCTGCCAAATTGTTTTTCCAAAGTGGCTGCACCATTTACAGTTCCACCAGCAAGGTGTGTATCTTTCCATTGCTTCACATTGTTGCCAATGCTTGTTATTGCCCATCTTTCTTATTATATTTATTCTACTGGGTGTGAAGTGGTATTTCATTAAAGTTTTTATTTGCATTTCCTAATAACCAATGACATAGAGTATCTTTTCATGTGCTTATTGGTCATTTGTTTATCTTTCTCAATGTGTGTTATTTTTATAATAACCCAAACTATTATTTTTGAACAGATTTTGATATCTACTATTGGATTTATCATCTAGATGACACCTAACCAGCACAGTACAGTTAAATGTGGTTGCCTGTGACTTGCTCTCTGCACTTCCACTGATGCAGCCAAAATACTGAGCTAATATTTTAGCAGACACATTATACCACTGGCTCAAATTAGGCCTGCAGTCAACTAAATACCCCAGATTCTTTTCTCATTGACTATTGTAGAGCCAGATTTCTCTCATTCTTTATTTGGGCTACTGATTTTATTGAATTTAAATGCTGGAGCTAATATTTATCCCTGTTGAATTTTATCTTGTCAGTTTAGGTCCATATTGTCATCTGTACAAGTAATATTTTATCTTAATTCTGTCATCTCATTTTACATACCTCGAAACTCCCTTTTGGATGTCAAAATAACTAAGAAGGTGGATTTTTAACCATTATATTTTTGGTTTTCTGTTTATTTTATTTTATTTCATTTTGTTTTGTTTTATTTTTTGAGACAGAGTCTTACTCTGTCACCTAGGCTGAAGTGCAGTGGCACAAACACAGCTCACTGCAGCCACGACCTCCTGGGCCCAAGTGATCCTCCCGCCTCAGCCTCCCAAGTAGCAGGGACTGCAGACACACACCACCATGCCCAGCCGATTTTTATATTTTTTTGTAGAGATGGGGTTTTGCCATGTTGCCGAGGCTGGTCTTAAACACCTGAGTTCAAGTGATCTGTCAACCTCTGCCTCCCAAAGTGTTGGAATTACAGGTGTGAGCCACTACACTCAGCCTTCTGTGTTTTCTGAATCAAAATGAATTTATACTTTTCCATGAGCAACACAAGGACTCAATTACAATGCATGAGTTTGTTAATGGCCAGGCACAGTGGCTCATGCCTATAATTTTAGCACTTTGGGAAAGTGAGGCAGGTGGACTGCTTGAGCCCAGGAGTTTGAGACCAACCTGGGCAACATGGCAAAACCCTGTCTCTACAAAATATACAAAATATTAGCTAGGTATGGTGGAGCATGCCTATAATCCCACCTTCTTGAGAGGCTGAGGTGGGAGGATCACCTGGGCCCGGGAGGTGGAGGTTGCAGTGAGCCAACATCGTTGCTACACTCCAGCCTGGGCTACAGCGTGAGACCCTGTCAAAAAAAAAAAAAAGAAAGAAAGAAAGAGAGAGAGAGAGGAAGGAAGAAAAGAAGGAAGGAAGGAAGGAAGGAAGGAAGGAAGGAAGGTCGTTAAAAATAAGCACCTCAAGAATAAAACTGAAATATAAGACTCTATATTTTCATTTTTCATATATGAAAAATTGTTGAAAGTAAGCACTGCCACTCAGCTTTGCATCATAGCAGAAGCCACTTTTAATAGATTTCTGTTTAAAAAGAACAAGACTGATGAGAAAAGAAAGTATATCCAATGTTGCTGAAATGTAGACATGTCTATGTAGGATTTTCTATTGCATTTTGATTCTTTCTAATTTCACTCAATAAGACTTTTTTTCTGGACATTCTGGACGTGATTAACCATCACCTTTATGTACTAATTACTTTACCCATAACTATTCATATTCCAACTCTTTCTTGAAAAGCCTTTTGGATCTTCCCAGACCACTCTGACCTTTCCCCTCCTGGGAATTTTCTATGCAGTACTGAAACACTCATTCTCTTAGGTCCACATCATATCCTTCCTATTTTGTGCAGGGCCCCTTTTGGTTTTATTTTCTCCTTTTCACCCTCCAGCCTCAATTCTCACTTCTCTCCCTTCTCCAGCACCCACTCTACTGTATTTAATGTGTGTCCTTCCAGTCCAAATTGCAAATGTCTGCTTAGATAAATGTGTACCATAAGAAAGTGTTTATATGTCTTTGCTTGTAAATTGCATAAATTACATTGTGCTGGAAATCTTACTTGATTTCTAACTTTAATTCCTTCAACACCATGTTTCTGAGAGATATCCATGTGTTATGTGTCAATCTAATTTAATACTTCTGTCTGCTGCACCCTTTTCTGTCAAATGCACACAGCAAACATCACCTGTGTACTTTAGGATGGACCCTCATCCTGAAAAACTCTTTCGTGAACTTCCTTGCAAATTTGCTGTACTTACTGTTTTATATGAGGATCAGAGAAACTGTACATAAAGAGAAATTTTCTTTTCTTTTTTTGAGACAGGGTCTTACTCTGTCACCCAGGCTGGAGCACAGTGATGTGATCTTGGCTCACTGCCACCTCTGCCTCCCAGGTTTAAGCTATTCTCCCACCTCAGCCTCCCAAGTAGCTGGGACTACATGCATGTGTCACCACATCCGGCTAGTTGTTTGTGTTTTTAGTAGTGACAGGGTTTCACCATGTTGGCCAGGCTGGTCTCCTGGCCTCAAAAGATTCATCCACCTTGGCCTCTCAAGAGAAATTTTCAGTTTCCACTTATGGACAGTTTCTCTGAGGCATATACTCAGGAATGAGACTGCTGAGTCATAGGATCATGCATGTAAGATTTCTATAAAAATTGCCATATTGCTTTCTGGAAGAGCTACAGTAATTTACCTTCCCATACCAGTAGGGCAAAAGTTTTGTTCCAACTTATACTCAATAGCACTTAGTGTTGTCTGATTGTATAGATTTTGCCGATCTGATGGATGTGAAGTACCATCTCAATAGTGCTCTGTTGCGCTGTTCTCTGATTGATGGTTAAGTTGAGTATCTGTCTTCAGGAGATTATTAACCACTCAGGATTTCCCTTCTGTGAATTGCCTATCTGCATCATCTTTTTTTCTATCACTTTTTTCTATCTTTTTTATTGCTGACCTGCATTAATCTGTTGTACATTCTAGCTATTGATACCTTAAAAGTTTTAGGCATTGCAAATACTTCTAGAATGTCACCAGTCACCTGTCACTGTTAACTTTGTTCGTGATGCCCTTCATTGAACGCAAGTCTTTCATTTTTGATTATTGTACAATTCATCAATTCATTTCTTGGCAGCTTGAGCATATGAGGCTTTATTTAATAATTTTTCTACCACCCAAGGGCAAACAGATATTCCCCTACATTTTCTTCCATTCGCTTTACAGGTTTCCTTTCACGTTTTGAAATTAATCCATTTTGAGCTTTTTTTTTTAATGGGTCAATATAGGGATTCAACTGTATTTTTCTCCCAATAGTAATACTTTTCTCCGAAGGATTTTCTAAATTGGCCTATTCTTTTGCTATGCACTTGTCAAGCTGTCCCCATCATTACTTATTTTTCACAGATGCACAGTTTGATTTGGGGACTTTTCATTTTTCCCTTTGGTCTCTGCTTATTCTGCACCTAAACTTTATAACATCAGTTACTATGTCTTTCTCAAATCTCATTTTCTAGTAAAATGGTTCTATTCTTTTGTTCTTTTTCAAAATTGCTTAGTTACTCAAGAGCCTTTATGCTTTCTTATAAACTTTAAAATCAGTTTACCATAATTTCAGAAATTCCTACTGTGATTTTGATTGGAATTGTCATGAAATATATAAAACAATCTGGAGACAAATGACATAATAGCAATAATAAATTGCCCTAGTCATTTATTTAGGTCTTTTCTTTTTTCCTTAATAGAGCAATATAGCTAAAATGTTTTTCTCAGTAAAGATTAATACATTCTTTATTGCTATAATACCACTCTTGTTGCTTCAGTAAATGATATCTTATATTATATATAATTTTATAAATTCATGCTACATTTGATATTTGTACCCTGTGGTCTCTTCAGGGTTGCATATGAGAAGAGGGAGCCAACACCTGAGGGATATGCCCTCTTGTTTGTAATCATATTTAATATCTATATGTTCATGCACATATTCAACATCTTGTTCCATTGATAACTAGTGGTCCCAATAAAACTGGAATCTTCATTAAGATGGTTACCTGAATACTAAATGTCATATTGCTTTCCTGAAGACTTAGTTCAGTGCTATATACACATAGACAGGAGACAGCTATAGCCTGAAAGGTACACAGTTGAACTGAAATCAAAAGACTTGAGTGAAATCTTTTCTGTACCTCTGACTCTGAACCAGGCCATAATCCCTCTGAATCTCAGCTTCCCCATTCCTAACACATGATTAATGAAGTTGTCACAAAAATTCAAAGAGAAAATGGATTTATCATGCACAAAATTTGACACATGGAACCAATGCCCTGCTATTTGAATCTAAAGGCAAGAAATACTTAAATCAGCTACAACCAAGAGAAGAGTAATGGCAGGAAAACATTATAAACTCCAAAAACTCTTTTCCAGTGATTAAAAATTATTACCAAAGTTACTCCAGTCAAGGACATCAAAGAAAATTTATAATCTTGTCTCCAGATAACATGTACGTTCATCAGTTGTGGCTGAAAAGAGAAGTTCCCACCACCCTGAAGACCATTACTGGCCCTGGATTTTCTAAGGCAGCCCAAGAAACATTTTCTCTGGAAATCTGGTCTTTTGTGTGAGGGTGAAAGCTACTGTGGGTGTTGCAATACTTTTCCTCTGCAAAGAGATGATTTTAGCAGAATCCCAAATAGCACAATAGAATTATCTGTATTCATATGCAAATATGCACATTTTAAAATATAGTTGAAACAAATAGGAATCCCTTTTATTTCCAGTCTCATCTCATGTTTCCATAATGGAGATACTGGGATTAAAGATGATTATAAAGTGAATGTAGATTTGTAAGAAGTAGGCTATTATGAGAAATGCTGGGGGTATGGAGCCCCTGCAAACCCTTCCCAGGATACCACAGCAGAAAGGATAGTGGAAAGGCATTAGACTAAGCCATGAGAGTCATGGCAGGAAAAAAATTTGAAGAATAAAGCTTGCAGGACTCTTGTTGAAAGACTGAAGGTAAATGGGCACCTCTTCAATAGCAGCCCTCCCTGACCGCACTGACAAAAATATTTCCCACACCGCCTTGCCTCCTCCCAAGTTACTCTATCATACCACCACCACCTGCTTCATGGTTCTCTTTGAGCTGATCACTATGTTGTATTATCTTGCTTATTTATTTGTTTGTTTGTTTGTTTCCTTTGCTATTATTTATCTCTTCCACTAGGCTGGAAACTCTAGAGAAACAGGGACATGACCTATCCTGTTCACGTGCCTCAATCAGTGCTAAGCACAGAATGGACATTCAATAAACGCTATTTGAATGAACAAAGGGAGTCCAGAGCTATCAGAAATGAGGTAATAGCTGTTTCTTGATTTTTTTACATCACATATGGGCATTAGAGGATCTTTGTGGTAGGAAGTAAAATTAGAGGATGGAAACTTGCTATAAGGTGCTTTGGTGGAACAAACAACTGTTCAGGTAAGTGCCATCTCAAGTAGTGCTTTGAATTGATCTGCCTGTAACCCTAGGGAAAAAAAAGAATGACCATACATTGGCCCTGACCTGTGAATCCACACGTTCCTGGGTTTATCTTTCAGATAATTATTGTGGAGTAATATGAGACAGAGTCTATGGCAATGGCCTCGAATAAATGAGTAATGTAACAAGTTACAAAGTTCTTATAAGAAAGCCTGAGTATATCTCCTCATTCTTTTGTGCTTCTCTAGCATATTTCCTTTACATATGGTGGCTGGAGTTGTGAGGGGAGAATTTCTATAAAGTAATAATCAATTGTTCTGTTTTTCCTTTGCTCATACCCCTCTCACTTTATTTTTTGCGGGAAATAACGAAGAGAATAGGACTGGAAAAATGTCAGACTTCTAATGAAATTACAATTAAAAAAAAAAGAAAGTGATAACACTAAAACCATAAGGCAAACCAGCAGGGGGTGTTAAAGATAAAATTACCACTCAGAAGTCAATGGAAATGTAGTTACAGGCAATTATTGCATGTTCTCTGTGTCTCTAAATGAATTGACCTTTAAAAATAAAATTGCTCTTGATTGTTTTTTAAATCTCATTTTCTGTGCTTCTGAGATTATTTCCAACTGATGCCCATATATTTTTAAAATCTCCAAATGGATTATTATAAATAATAGTAATCAAAATTTCTTAGATTATTAACCTTCCCTTAAATTTAAAAAATATTTATGTTGTGTATCTAACAATGAATAAACAAATCATGGCACTGCCATAAAGCAGGCTGTCACACAGCCATGAAATAATCTGTTTTAAATGTTATTTTAAGATACACAGAAATGTTCATTATATAATTTTAATCATTGTATAAACAGATATAAAACCACACATAGAGAATGCTCTTTGTGTTTTCTTGTGTTTAAAATGATTATGGAATTATGAGTGTGATTATGGGTGAGTTTTATTTTCTTATGTAACTATTTCTCTGTAATTTTTGAGTTCTCTTTTGTAAACATGTCAGTCTAATAATCAGAAAAAAATTCATAAAAATGCTCAGATACCTTTGAACAGAATTTAATTTATCTGTAAGGTATTTGTTTCAATGGGTAAGGAATAAAAACTATTCTTCTTTTTTAAATAGAAATACTGAGGCATCATGAAATGCCCTGCTTCTAATCATATAATTCATGGCAAAGAACTGGAATCTGAAATAGAAACCAACCTCCTGGATTGGCAGGGTTTATCCTTCTCTTTACTTACATAAACCTGGTGAGAAAGGCGCAGGGACAGTCTTTCCCTGGGGCCTCTGGGTGGCTGGCCCTGCAGGACTGCCTTCCTCTCTCTACTGGGTTTCTCTGGAGGAGGCCCACTGTGTGAGTGAGCCTGAGGCTTTCCTTCCATTGGTCAGCTCTCTCTGACCTTCTACTAAGGGAAGGGAACAATCCTGGAATATAGCTGCAGATTTTCAAAACTTTTAAACAATTGGATCTATCTGGTTGAGATCATTTCAGATACAAATGCTACTGTCAGCAAAGGGTAATGTTTCCATGTTGCTAAATTACTGGAAGCCTAACTTCAGAATCACTGTGTTCTTGTCTCCTTGAACAATGCTTGAGAACAGGGACTATGCCTATTTTTTTCCAAAGACTCCTAAACCAGTCCCCCATACGGAGACATTATGCTCATCATGAAATATTTGTAAATATGTATTAACTCACTAGTCATTAGCCTTCGAACATTGCACCTAGGGGCACTAGTTCATGTGCTGGTGGACAGCGCGTGCCATGTGCACTCTCTCACCACCATGTGAGATGGCACATTCATCAAATGTGGGATCTCTGAATATCCATTTGGAGAATCAGTAAATCTTTTCACTTACTTTCAAGTGGTTCTTTTAACTTTTTAAAGTGCCAGATGACAACTATGTCTTTCTTTTGGTCCTGGCTCTTAATAAACAACAACAACAAAAATGGTTACTTGGCCCCATCCATAGAGATTTGGCTTTAATTGGTCCCAAATGATGTGCAGGCATTAGGTATTTTAAAAAATATCTTTTGACAATTCTAAGGCTCAGCCAGGGTTGATAACTACTGATTTAAACTGTGAATCTTTGTGAATCTTTGCCTCTATGACATATTTAGTATCTGTGATTTATCTGATGCCAAGTCTTTGGTCAAGAATGCAACATCCAATTATAACACAGATCCCACGGGTAAGATCAGTTTTAGGATTTTCCATGTGGTTTCCAGAAATGTACTGCAGTATTGTTGGATATTTTATATTTGGCCAACGTTCCCATACCCTCAAAAAAAGTACCTAGGAGAGACCTGCTTCCTTGATGTTTGTAGAGGTTGTGGGAGTACCCAGGAAAAATTACAATATGGGTCTCCTACAAAAGCCTAATCTTTTATTATCAGTGAGATATGGTAAGAAGAGTAGCCTGAAGAAGGAAAATGAGGTTACCCAAGGAATCTCTGATGCCTGTGTTGAAAGAGGGGAGTTGTGCTGCTAAGACAACATCCCCTGTCCCTAGGGTACTGGGACTCCAGATCCCTCCAGCTTCCCTGCATCCCTCTCCAGCAAGTAGACCTAGAATCTGTACTTTCCCCACCAGCACCCTATTCCAAAGCATGAGGGATCTGATTTTTTTGAACTCTAAGCAAGGATTCAGATGTGGGAAGATGGAGTCTTACCTGATTAAAGTCAGGAGAAGAGGCTATTCTACATAAAGGCAGAGATATGAATAGATGAATGCCACGGCATCAGAGAGAGAAGCAAGAGTGGGCCAAAGAACCAGGAGAGTTGAGATACTGTCCATTTGGCAAGAAGGAGGAGAATGAAGAGACAATAATGTCTCAGAGGCTTAAAATGTTAGTGATTCAAGATCGATATTGAAAGAGTCTTATTGGACAGAAATTAGTTTTGAGGAGGAAGTTCATGAACTTAAATGCCTGAGGACAGGATATTGTGGATGAAATAATATTATGGCACCTTTTCAAATTTAGGCAAGTGGGCCTTTATTGGATTAAGAAAGGAGATCATGAGGCTGAGTGAGCCTGCTGGGAGTTGGTCCAGGCTATGTGAGGCTGTGTTAGCCTTACTCTCCATCCCCAGTATCTGCTCAGGCCTGCTCCACCTGCACACTAGGCCCAGGCCCTCAAGTCGCTACCCTCCCTGTCCTCATCAGAATTTTTCTGTAGGATCCTCCTGTTCTCCTTGGCTTCTACTGGAGCCAAGATGGCCATGGAGTGGAGCTGAGCGACATCACCCAGCAGCCTGAGGGGCCCCTGTGCAGGTGTGATGCAGGGCCCAGAGGACTGTCATTGGAGGGAGAAGTGGCTTCTCGGGAAAGAAGCTGAGGGAGCTAATCCTGAGCCTGGGAACCCTGTAAAAAAATTTTAATTTAACCTTACCTTGACAAGGCTGGGTGTGGTGTCTCACACCTGTAATCCTGACACTTTGGGAAGCCGAGGCAGGCAGATCCCTTGAGGCCATGAGTTTGAGACCAGCCTGGCCAATATGGCAAAACCCCATCTCTACTAAAAATACAAACATTAGCTGCGTGTGGTGGGTGTGGTGGCTGGGTGTGGTGGGATTACATGCCTGTAATCCCAGCTACTTGGGAGGCTGAGGCATAAGCCGAGATCACACCATTGCACTCCACCTGGGTGATAGGGCAAGACTCTGTCTCAAAATAATAATAATAATAATAATAATAATAACAACAATATTTTTACCTTGACACAATTTTGCTGAAAGGAAGATGCTTCCATGTGTTCTCTCAACTTGAAAACAGTTTGTGTGTGTCTCTATATGCGTGTGTGTGTTTGTGTGACACAGAAATACACAGGGCATCATGGAAAATTCTGTTTTAAAGGAGCTGGCCTTTTAAATTACATGTTTTGGATAAGCCTCATTATTTTGTTTAGAAGCAAAACATTTCTACTCTCAGAATTGATTCTTTTCTAATGGCCCCTAACGCCAAGGAAACAGCATGGTGCAGTGGAAAGAGAAGGGGCTGGGGATCTCGCTGTGACATTAAGCAGCAGCTCTGTGACCCTGGAGAAAGCACATGTATCCACTTAGCCTCAATCCCACCCTGTAAAAGAGGAGGGGAAATTTCTGGTGTAGAATTCTCATTCCATAAGCTCAGTGCTCTTTGTAAAACCCAACCTACTTGTGAACAAGAGTTCGATCCTATGCATAGCTATCCTCTCAATTCACGAATCCAAAGTTGCCTGAGCAAAGCTCCCACTTGCACACAATTCTGTTGCAGACATTTCAGACACATGGGAAATGGACTCAAAGGACTTGCTCAAGACCACCCAAGTTCACAGCAGTTCTGTTTTATGCTATATCTTGTCCTAGCCAACCCTTTCTCTTGGCATCAGCTCTGTGCACGTAGATGGACAGCATCGTTGGCCCAGACAGCTCCGGCTGGGGAGGTGCATATTTGTCTTAATAAGTGAGAGTCTGAGGTTGGGAAACACGATGGCAACTTCCACAAACCATTCATGCTGCATGATTGTGCTTCCCCTGAAGGAACAGGAGTAACTGGCAATGAAGAAAGCAGCAGAGAAGGGTAGGATTTGGCATCCAAACCTAAGGTAGATCCTTGACATCTCTCCCAGGCTGCCCACTCCTCTCTCCACTATTGGAGAAGCTGGAAACGCTAAGCCTCTTGAATCCTCTAGGAGAGCAAGGTGATTTAAGTCACACATATTTCTGTGACATGAATGTCCAAACAGGAAGCCAAGGGAATTGTCTTTGCAGTTTTTGTTTTTTTAAGGCATCATGTGACTAGGAATGGACATGACGAATCATTACTGCTATAATTTTATGTGTCTGCAGTCAAAGAAATCTACCATGCATTGAGGTAACCTGATCTAAAACCGCTTTCACTATTTTGAAATTAACGTTTTTCCACTGCTCATGGAATGTGAGCCTGTGTTTAGAAGTCAATGCAGGACCTTAGCTGACACTTCCATACCTGCCAAGAGCCACTGATGTGAACCAGGTGGCCTGCTTCAAGCAGAATTCAATTACCCAGATGGCAACTGTTTCTTAATTCAAAACTGTAACGGCGTTTTTTTTTTTTCTTTCCATTATGAGAGGGGAAAAAGAATACATTGAGTTTGAGCACTTCTGGTTTATGAGATTAGAGGCAGGGGAGGGAACTGGGTCCCTGGCCTCTGCCAGCTCCCTGCAGCTCCAGCCTGCAGCACTGTGTCTGCCTGACTCGGCTGCTTATTCCTGGAGCAGGAGCGACGGTCCTGAAACTCAGCCTCCTCTTGGGTTTGTTCTTAGGAAGCTAGAATAACTCTCCCTCACTAATTAGTGATTGCATTAGCAGATAGTATCTTTTTATTTAAGTAAAAAGGAAAAAGAAGAAAAGGTTTTAAAGGTTTTAAATTGCATTTGGAGACAATGCTTTCTTTCTCCTGAGGAAGCCAGTGCAGTCTAGATCCTGGATACTCAGGCTTATTCTGAAGGTGAAAATCAATCACCTGGGCAACGGCTCTGATATTTTAGTGGACTTATTTTCCTGGTCCTCGCCTGAAGTTTGGTAATAACCAGACCAGTTCAGACAGGTGGAGTGTTGACTGACCTCTACCTCCCAACTCGGTGCACTCGGCTGGCTGTGTTTCAGTAGACGGGTTCTTTGATGGATAAAAGAGATTGATGTGGGAAGAGGTGAGCCAGCATAAAGTAAATTCTGTTCTCATTCTCTCCTCCTGTAGACAAATTTTTGTAACTGCCTTCATTCTTCCTTGGACTTTATATCTCCCAGACTGAGTAGGAATTTGGAATCAAGACAAGATCATTGCTTACACTCTTTGAACAGTTACTACACGGCAGGCAATGTTCTAGTGCTTTAAGAATGTGGTGTCAATTGTTTCTCATAGCAGCCCACTGGTAAAGTTACTAAGTTAGTTTTTCTAGATAAAAAGCTTCATGCTTATATACATTGTTTGAAGAAGGTATGTGGTTAGAATCATGTCATGTGATCAACTATTTTGGGTCCACCACCTCCATCACCACCATCCCATTACCTCCTACCATCACCTTCATTACCACCACCACCATCTCTGTCTCTACCGCTATCTCTAACACTGTGTCCATGACCACACATCAAATGTTAAGTTGACAGGGACTTGTCAAAAAAACAAAAAGCCACGCCCCTGCTTAGGCGGGGACATCTTTAACTTGAGCTATTTGAATAACTTCTTTTTTTTTTTTTTTTTTGAGGTAGGTCCCACTATATCATTCAGGCTGGTCTCACATTATTGGCCTCAAGTGACCCCCTCACCTCAGTATTTGGACAATTGAAGCTAAATTATTCATTAACTTGGCCTCTTCCTTCTTTTCTTTATCCTCTATAATTTCAGTCTTCATATGTGAGATTGCTTACCAGGCAGCTTAACATTTCTTTAGTCAGTGGAGTTGCATCAAGCACTGGACTCTGAGAGAACTGGAAACCAACAAAGTCCTTGGCCTATTTGGAATTCGGCTTAGCGAAAAACACTGAGAAATCAGATAAAATGCCTGAGCCTTCCCTGCAAATTGAACTATCTTCTGAGGGCTAGGGAGTTATATGTTGACCAATTGTTAAAATTATGTCCTAATTCCAGTTTTTCATCATATCCAGCAATTCAAAAGCTTCTGTTCAAGGGAAGTAGTAGGTAATAGGGATGGTAATGGGGGTTAAGGCATGCTACCTGTGTGTGCACAAGAAAAGGAAGAAAATAGAATTAGCATACTATGACAAAAATATACAAGGAAATACAGATATCTTGAGATTCTGAATTCAGTAATGTGATCAGAGAAGCTTTCATAAATGTGCTGGCTATGAAGGCATATCTACTGGAGAAATCTTTCCAAAGCACAAATCTGATCATGCCACGCCCCTGCTTAGAACCCCACAGTGTCTCCCTATGGCCCATAGGATCAAGTCCAAGCCCTTTGATGGCATCCAAGTCCTCCACAATCTGGACTCTGCTCACCTCTCCAAGCTTACTTCCTGCTGCCATTCCTCTCACAACCTAGGCTCTAGCCATTTTAATCTACTGGCTAGTCCTCCAACACTCAGTTTGTTTCTGTCCTGAAGACCTTGCCCATGTGCTACTTTTGCCTGCATCTCCCTGGTCCTGCCTAACACACTGCCCATTCAATGAACTTGTATTCACCTTTCACAACCCCAGCTAGGGAAGCCTTTCCCACTCTGCAGGCAAAGCTGACCATTTCTTCCTTCTTGCCCCCATGAAGGCCTGCATATATACAGCACCTCTCACTGTGTTACTAATATCTCTTTGCATGTCTTTCTTTTATGCCAGATGGTGAGCTATTTGAGGGTAGAGAATGTGTCTTAGTTATCTTTATACAACAGTAACAAGCACTGTGCTAGGCTCATGGTAGGTACTCAATAATGTTTATTCTGATTTTTTGCATGAACTAGTTCTTACTTCTGTTAAATACTGAACAGTAACTAGAGTTAAGGATTGGAGTATGCTCTTTATAAGAGGGGGAAGAGGCGGGAACCCTTCTTAGGGGCTTATTTGTAAGAGTCCACATGTAGAGGTCACCATCGCCAAAATGGAAGCCTCCAGAGTAAAACATAAGCTGTTAAAAATGAATTGAGCTGGTTACTATTTTTGCATCTGACCTACTTTTTGGTTATTTCTGCTGTTGCAAAAACTTCCATTCTTATAAATGAACCAAACCACTTTTTGATGGTTTTGTTTTCTCTCTCTTAAGGTAGCTCTTTACTGAAATGAAAATCTGCACAGTCTCTGAAACCCAGCTTTAATGCAAAGGCATCTATGGAAAAGTATTACTCCCAGTAGGACCAACTTCCACAGAACTCTCTCAATTGTTTTTCCATGGAAGAGTTTAAGGCCAAGAATAGCAAATCTATCCACCACAATGATGGCACTTATTTCCTTAGTGCTTTGTGGTTGTGCGCCCTCAAGAGCAGGAAGGGTTAGATGCCAGTTACCTCCTGCCACCTCTTCCCAGCTTTGGGCTTGCCCTTTCTGAGCCATAAGCCTGCCTGAAGCTCACTCTGTTGGTTGGATGAAGATGGGACTCTGGCAGTAGAATATTTTTCAGTCCAGATCCTTTCTTTGTTACCATTTGATTTTTTTTCAATGCCTCAGTAGTTGTTGATTTACTGAAAACAATTGGTGAGTTTTTAAATGTAGCATATCGTAACATCACATAGTGTTGTGAACTCGGGTGAGGGGAGTAGAACTGTATTGGAGGAGCGTGCTAAAGGAGAAGACAGAATCCTGGCTCAGGATCTGGTATAAAACACACAGGAAGCAACTAAAGAATCCTTTACTACTGTTTCATTTACAAAGAACGCTATTAATAAGAGCAAATTTTTTTTTTTTTTTTTTTTTTTGAGACGGAGTCTCGCTCTGTCACCCAGGCTGGAGTACAGTGGGCAGATCTCAGCTCACTGCAAGCTCCGCCTCCCGGGTTCACGCCATTCTCCTGCCTCAGCCTCCCGAGTAGCTGGGACTACAGGCGCCCGCCACCTCGCCCGGCTAGTTTTTTGTATTTTTTAGTAGAGACGGGGTTTCACCGTGTTAGCCAGGATGGTCTCGATCTCCTGACCTTGTGATCCGCCTGTCTCGGCCTCCCAAAGTGCTGGGATTGCAGGCTTGAGCCACCGCGCCTGGCAAGAGCAAATTATTTAAAGGACAGCTGGGTTAAAGGGATGCTGAGTAAAACACCAAGGACTTGATTCTGTTGTGGTTGGTGATAACCTATAATAGTTACCAAGTAAATGTGGACTCTTTCAAATTTCCCAATTTCCCAGAGGCACAACTTGAAGTTTTCAACCACCATTAACAGGAGAAAATATGTTTAAAAGAATACTAAGGAGCTTTCTAAAGAATTAAGAAATGGCCGGGCATGGTGGCTCACGCCTGTAATCCCAGCACTTCAGGAGGCTGAGGCAGGCAGATCACTTGACATCAGGAGTTGAAGAACAGCCTGGCCAACATGGTGAAACCCTGTCTCTACTAAAAATACAAAAATTAGCTGGGCATGGTGGTGCGTGCCTATAATCCAAGCTACTCAGGAGGCTGAGGTACAAGAATTCCTTGAACCCGGGAGGTGGAGGTTGCAGTGAGCCAAGATTACACCACTGCACTTCAGCCTGGGCAATAGAGTGAGACTCTGTCTCAAAAAAAAAAGTAAAAATGGAGAGTCTGGGAGGAAAAGTTACAGGAGTCAGAATTATTTAGCTGTCAGGTTTTGATAGTCAGTAATGCACCCAGAACTGTGCTTTTAAAGACAGGTGATATGTCTACTGCTGAACAGAAGAAAAGGAAATAGATTTGCAATGGATGCAAATTTGCAATGGAGACACAGAGATTTGCAATGGAGGCACAGATAATGGCTAGGAAGAACTTTGAATGATGAAGAGAGTTGACTTTAAGGCAGCAAGAGTGGCTTTCTGAATAACATGGAAAATTCTGGATAATGTGGGAAATAGGTAAAGGATAAAGATGCATGCTTATGACTGTATCCATGCTAAACCAGGAGCACACAAAGCCAAAGAAAATTCTGTCCTTCCAGATCCCTAGCTCACAGATCCCCCAAATTTTTGTGTCCTATGGAAAATGCTAAGTTGGTGTGGACTCCAACTCATATTTTAAAGCCCTTAATTGCAATGATGTGTTTATTCAATTCAGCAAATACTCAAAGTGCTAGCATTCTTGGCTCAAAAAACTGACTTGCATCATATTTTTCATACATCTGCTGACTCTATTCACAATGACTGGAGCAACCATCCACAGTTGTGATCAAATTCTCCTCAAAGCCATCCATACTTGGCAGCCTTAAGGTCTATAAATGCTGAGTCTCCAGGCCAATCAGTTTAACTGTGCCCCAAGCTAGGAGCTGGAAAAGAGTTGATAGGATAAGAAGCAGACAGAATAGAGTCTTTGCTTTCTTCACCATCTCTTCTGGAATCCAAATTTGTCCGCTGCACTGGAATTAGAAAAGCTACCTGAAAGTCTTGCCACTATTCTTGGAATATTCAATAACAATTACTCTCCGGGCCTCAGTTTCTTCATCATAAAATGAGGGAGCTTGATGTTTCATCCGTAAGGTTTCATTTCATTCAGAAGCCCCTCTTCCAAGGGAAGAAAAGAAGGTTTTTTCTATTAAAAAAAAAAGAAAGAAAGAAAGAAAGGACTTTTCCTCCTTTGGTTATCCATTTTCCAAGGTGTCTCTCTCACATCTGAGATTTCTTTCTGCACCTCAGTCTTGGTCATGCCTTACCTTTTTATTTACCTCGAAGACTTGTGAGAATTCAAGGGCACTGTGCATCTGAAATTACTGTGTGGCATCAAAAGCAAAATACAGATTTAAGATAATGTTTCTTATAGTTTTTGCCCTTTCTTCACACCGGAACATAGATAGAACTCTGGGATCTTCCTGAAAGGACCTTCAGCAATTTTCAGTTACCAAATAAATAGCTCTAGAGACAAAGGGAAGTGCCTTGATCTATCAGGGTCATTTTGTTGAGTGAATTAATGAGAATTTTACTTATGAAGGGAGAAAAAGGAGATCAGCTGGCAGGAGAAATCTACATTGTTCCGACTCTTGCTTTATGTATTTAGTTGTTGCCGTAAAACTTTTTCCACTCAGACCAGGGCCCAAGGAGTAATTAATCTTTTTTTTTTGGTTTTCTTTCTTTCTTTCTTTATTTTGAGACGGAGCCTCGCTCTGTTGCAAGGCTGGAGTGCAGTGGCGCCATCTCAGCTCACTGCAACCTCCGATTCTCTGGTTCAAGCGAATCTCCCGCCTCAGCCTCCTAAGTAGCTGGGATTACAGGCATGCACCACTATGCCCAGCTAGTTTTTTTATATTTTTAGTGGAGATGGGGTTTCACCAGGTTGGCCAGGATGGTCTTGATCTCCTGACCTCGTGATCTGCCCGCTTCAGCCTCCCAAAGTGCTGGGATTACGGGCGTGAGCCACAGAGCCCAGCCCAGGAGTAATTAATCTTAAAGAAGCTATCTTTAGCAAGCAAAAGCATCTTATAAAGTAGAGTAACTGAGGCTATCAGTTATATTTCCGAGCATGTAAAGAAAGCATTTTCTAGAAGCTTAGAGGTGGATCCCTGAACACTCTGTAACCCTCTGTTGAATTAACAGCCTAGGGAATTCTGTTCTGAATTTGGGGGCTCTTCTCTAGGCAGTCAGGGTTTTGAATTCTATTTACAATTCCTCTGCTCTCCATGGCCTGGAATGATTGAACCAAGTCTCTAGATCACTGTAGGAGACATCAACCCTTAAAAATACATTCTTGAGGAAGAACAGACTCCAGTAAGAAACTGTCTTCTAAGAAGGGATGAGAATTACCCTAATGATGTAACTGACAACACAGTTTCTAGTTTTTCCTTTCTTTCCTTCCTTCCCCATTTTTTCCAGCGTCATATCCTTGTTTGTTCATGCTACATGAATACTTGAAGTTGATAGAGTTGGCTTTAACTTAGGAACCTTTGCTTAGAAAGTCAATATCCTGGCCTTTCTCAGAATACTTGACTTCCTGCAAATCTTGTTAATAATCCTTTGTTTTTTAAAATGTTGGAGAACTTCAGCCATTGCAGCCTCTTGCTAAGAAGCAAAACCTATAATGACAGAGAAGCCCCAAAGTGCAGTGGAACCAGGGATATCCGGGGAGAGGGGTAGTTTCCTGTCCCCCCACCAGAGATCCCAAGGCTGTGCTGGAGATGCTGCCCTGACAGGTGGAGTCGTGGAGAGGCACCTGGCAAGTCCTCAAACGCCTACCCCTTGATTTAGCTCCTCTAGCTAAAGATATGCATTCCTTTGGGTTTCAGGTTTTTCTTCCCTAAAAAGAGAATTCTCAAACTGGACAAGCAGGTTACATTGACACAATAGCGTGAATGAATTCTCTGGTCGCCCTTTGGATTCTCATTTTGGAATCTTGAAGAAAGAGAGGTGGTGGGAGGAGGGCGCTTGAAACTTCTGGCCATGCCAGTTCAGATCCATCCCAGCTATGACGGAGCGGGAAGTGGATAAAGAGGACCCCAAGTCAGAGGAGGCACTCAGAGAGCACCAAGCGCCTAGGGAGGCCATCCGCAGGTGGGCGCGAGGCCTGGATTCCACAGAGGGGCGGAGTCCCTCAGTCAGGCCTGGCTGCAATCACACCCGAGCGCCAGCCCCCTTCAGCATCCCTGAGTCCCAGAGGAGATCCCCGAAGCGCTGGAAAAGCCGTTCCGCTCAAGGCTTCTGGTGCCGGGTCGGCGGCGACTGGGGGAGCTCAGTTCGGAGACCGTACCGCACCCACTGCGGACCTCCTGGGCCCTACATAGCAGGCGGGTCATGCAGGGCGGCGGGAGGAGGGGCGTGGGAGGGCCAATGCCGCCGAGTCCCTGCTACTCAGCCAGCAGGAGCGCCCCGCAGCCCTCCCGGGACACGGTGGACACGCTCGTCCCGGGCCCGGGCGCCTTCCTGCCGGGAGCCGGGACTGGCCGCAGCAGGCGCTGTCCGGGCCCGTGGGCGGGGTTTGGTGAGGGGCGGAGCCAGGCCCGCTGCCGGTGTCAGGTTGCTCCGGTAACGGTGACGTTTCGCGGCGTGGGCGGGGCCAGCACGCAGGTTGCATATTTTAGGAAGTGAGGAGGAGGCGCGGGCTGGAGCTGCGGCGGGGTCTGGGGCGCAGAGCAGCGGCGGGAGGAGGCGGACACGTGGCAGCAGCAGCGGTAGCAGCCCCGGCGGCGGCAGCAACAGCGGCGGCGGCATCGGCCCGAGCCGCCGGCCGCCCTCCCTCCCTCCCGCCCCGCGGCAGCCCTAACTCCCTCCACTCTGCTCCCCCGGCCCCGCTCGCTCGGCCGGGAGCTGCTCTCTGCTTTTCTCTCTGATTCTCCAGCGACAGGACCCGGCGCCGGGCACCGAGCACCGCCACCATGGGGAAGGGGGTGAGTGTCCGGCGCGCCCGAAGAGGGGGCGCGGGGAGCCCTCGAGGGAAGAGGAGGAAGTAGGGAGGGCGACCGCGGCCAGGGGGAGGCGGCGGAGGAGGAAGCGGCGCGGCGCGGAGCGGAGTGGGCTGGCAAAGCCGCGCGGCTTAAAAGACGACGCACTTTGGAAATGGAGGGAGCGCAGTAACGGGGGGCGGGGGAAGGGAGCGCCGAGGGGCTGGAGCGCAGCATTGCTCGGCGGCGGGTGAGCGGACCCGGGCGGGGGTTGCGCGCCCCCGAAGCCGAGCGGGCCGGGGGCTCGGAGAGGCGGTGCTTGGGAAGCCGCGGGGCCGGGAGGAGGGGGGCGAGCTGCAGTGGGGCGGCCTCGGGACCGAGCCGGCATCCCTGAGCCCGGCTCCCCTCCCTGCGCCCGCCGTCACCTCCTTCTCTCTCCTTCCTTTTCCCTCCGCCCTCCGTGCCCAGAGGAAAGGCGCGCTCCTCCCCTTCCCCTGGGGCGCTCCGCCGGGCCCCCTCCCGGGCCTCCGTTCCCGCCGCGGCCCCGGCGCCGGCGGGGGCAGCCTTCGGGTTCGGGGCTCCTTCTCCTGGAGGCGCTGGGGCTTAGCTGGCTCCGCGCAGAGGCGGCCGCCCTCCCCCAAGGAAAAAACTGGCTTCTCCCGAGTGCGGAGCCGGCTGGGCGGGCTGGTGCCAGAAAGGGTGTGTCTTCACTGCCCTAAGATGGCCTTTAAGGTATACTTTTGAGGGTTTTATTAGGCCACTTTTCGTAAACACAGGATGTACCGATGGCAGCTGGAGTTGTCATCCGACGGTGGGGAGAGGCGTGCAGATTTGTTTTGAAGGGACGAGCCCTGAAGGATAGGCAGACCCATCAGGGCCTCAGGGTACAATAAACCCGAAAAAGGACTGGAGGCTGTAGGCAAACGGTAGTAGGAATGCTCTACCAGTTTCCAGCGTCGCGAAAGCACCAAAGGGCGGTTCCTGAAGGAAACGAGGGGTCTTGGGGCTGGAGAGCGGCGCGGAGCGTGGTGGGAATATCATCACAACGCCCCTTTCCTGCATTTCTGAAGCGAAGACTTGATTACCCGTAGCTACTGCAGGAGACTGGGTCCGGGACCCCAAAGGAGCCAAAGTCCAGTTGAGAAAAATTTACATAAAGTAACCTCGGAATTCATGGGGTGAAAGTGACCATGTCAAGAGAATACAAATGGGAGAATACACTCCGTTGTCTCCAGGGTTTAGCACAGTGCAGACACTGAGTAGGTCTTTGAAGGTCCTGAGGCTTCTGGGTGTAGACAGAGTGACAGGAGCAGAGGGAGGCTGCACTCCTTTGGGACTCTAAATGAGTTTTGAAGGAGATAATTGAAAGGCTTGGACCTGGTGGGGAGAGCAGGCACAAGTGGAAATGCACAACTCGCCTCACTTTTAAAAGCATACAGCGTGGAGGGCCGGTCCAGGTCAAGTGGCATCAGAGAGCAGAGCGGAGTGCAGGGCGACTCCATTCCCCTGATGGAGACTGGGTTAGTGGCCTGTGCTTTTACCACACCATCAAACCCTTGGTCATTTCTGTAAACAAGCACTTTAAAGCTCATTGTTTGTCTCTCCTCCCTTAAAAAAAAGAAAAAGAAAAGAAAAAAGTTTACTTCCTGAGCTAATTGGGGGGGGGGGGGCGGTTAGAGATCACAGATGTGTGCCCCAGGCCTAGGAAGGTGAAGTGACTTGCTCAAGGTCAAACGGTTAACTAGTGACAGACCAGGCGTCCCTGATTCTTGAACAGCCTGTGGCCTCAAGCCTGAACATACATTTACTCTTTAACATTGAGTTCTTTATACAGAACTCAAAACTTGTTCTTCAGATGAAACTGGGGTATTTGTAATGTTGAATTAATAGGCCACAGAGATGGTTTGGGCAACTAAGTTATGTCCATGTATCTGGATGTCTTTTTTTCTAACCACACACAGGCACACATGCACAGTAGTGATGCGGTAGTAACCCACCTGAACAGTTAGTAGAGCTTAAACCCAGATGTCTTACAACAAAATGTATAGTGGCTAGCAAACACAAGATTAAATTACAGCTGCGAACACTGGGATAATGAGCTGCTTGGCTGCTGGGTGGTAGTTAGCGTTTTGAGCATTCTGATACATTGAACATTAGTTTACCTGTGTGTTTGTCCGTGTGTTTGTCCTCAGTGACTTATTGTGATCGTCCAAATGTTCAGAAGAACATTTCATGTTGGGATTTTTCCACATGGGGATTAAAATGTGGGTGGAGTGGTGACTAAAGCCCTGCTGATAATTGGTTAACCAGGAAGCCTGTGCCGGCAGCTAATTTTTAAGGTCATTGTAAATTTCTTCCCCTCCTCTCCTCAGTACCCTTTGTGGCCTAGCTTTTGATGATATTTCAGGTGGTTTTATATGTCCTTAAAAGTCTAGTTCGTAAGCATTTGGTAAGAAAATGAAAGAACAGCTCTTGCTGAATCATTCCTGGATGAAATAGGATTTTGTCCCTTTTTTTCTTACTGGGTTTTATTGCCAATGACTCGGCTTAAACCTTCAACTAGGCCTACCACCCGCAACTATTTCACTCACCAAAGGTACACACCATAACTGTTGAGAAATGTGGGAAAGTTTATTTTCTCAAGTGTGTAAAAGATGAGGAGAGAGGGTCTCACCAGGTCCTTCACTACATTCTGGATTTAGTTTGAATATTAGTTACCTAAAAGATAAATCATAGCTTATGAGTAGTGATTTAAGGAGGGGCAGGGAAAAAAGGTTCCAGTGAAGGTGGCAGTGGGGGATGCACATGTCAGCAGAAATCCTGGTTGTATGGTAATGTTATCAACTGCCCTTTTGGAGCTCAGCTTGAAAGTGTGACTAAAGCTCCTCTGGCTGCTATAAAGCTAGTACTTTAGACTTAAAGCATTGTAAGGCAGAGGCCTCAGAGTGGAAAGTTGCCCGGGCCGGCTGGGAGCTAGTGGAGCAGTTACAGGAAGAACTAGTGCCTAGAGCTGGGGGGTGGAGAGAGCACTTGTGCCTCACCCTTTGCCTATCAGTTGTTCAGTGTGTAACAGTTCCCTGCTTCTTGGGTTCTTTCTGTACCCTTTTATAAGGGTGTATCCCTTTTGGTAACTTACTGTTTGTTAATTTGTAGTGTTCCCTGCCAGTAAGCTTGTAACACTCTAGTGACTCACCTGCAGGTGGGAGGGTAAGAAAGGGGGAGGCCTGCCTCCTAAACCTGGGAAGATGGGGAGAGAGTGGTAAACCTGAGAGCCCCCCCCCAAAAAAAGATGCCTTTAAAAATCCAGTTAGATGTTTGTCCAGATGAGGGCTAACACTTAAAATACACAGATTTCTGGGAACGTTATTCCTAAATTGCATTTAAAAATAAAAGTGAATTCAACATTTTATAGCACAATAGACTTGGCATTCATCCATGCTCCATTCCAGTACCCTCAGTCATTGTTTTCTGATTATTTTAGCAACACATGAACAGATAAGTGACTTTCTATTCAAATCAGGCTATGTTCTTTTAAATATATCTAAACTTAAGAATAAGAAAGGCTTTAACTGAAATAGCTTTGAAGGATTTTGTATGGTAAAGTAAAATTAGTTTCTTCACTCAAAAACAAACAGGTTTAAAAAATAAAATAAAAGCCCTGAAGCTTCAGTTTCTCATCTGGCTCTTGGATAGAATGCTCATCCTGGGGATCAAGTGAAGTAATCTATGTTATGTTTATGGAAGGAGTGCCGTGCCAGCCTGAGTTGTGGCTATTGTTATTGGGCTTACATAGGTACAGTAATTAGAGCCAAGAGAAGATCAAATCTTTACAGACTGGGTTTACTGTTCGTCAGTAAGTCATTAGCCCTTTCAAAATTAGAGAGCAGTTTTTTCCTTCACCATGAGAACATACTAAGATTTGAAAATAATGGGAAATAATGTTAATTGCCCTTCATAGGAAAGTCAAGTAGAGGTGTCAGTTGACATTACTGCAACTGTTATCTTTGCTAAACAAGCAAATCTCTTGTTTAATAGCATCTTTCTGTCTACTTTCACTTTTCAGGTGAAGGACTTTGTTTGCAGTTGATGATCATTTTTACGTTTTCCGAGTCTTGCAAAATAAAATGGGCTTTTCGGCCTTCTGTGATGAGAGGGAGACTGAACATTTGTGCTGTGCTGACTTCTTCTAGCTGCCCAGGGCTCTCTGCCAGCCAACAGGCTAGAAGAAGAAACCCGAGTGTCAGATCAGATGGGCTCACAGTAATCAGAGTGGCTGGGTTTGGACGACAAAACACCAGGCAAAATGTTTCCCATCCCTGCCAGAGCTGTCCAATTCTAGATTACACTGAAAGTACATGTCTAGTACATGAGAATGTGCAGTAGAGAGAACTGTAAAACCTACTCACTCATTTTTAAAACTCTCCTTCATTTATATATTTTGGAGGAAGGATATGGAACCTAGTCAGGTCTGAACTTTCTCACGTTGCTATGAATTGAGTGTATGAGAGGAAGTGTGTATTCTTTGGCTGGAGTCAGAGAGAGACTGTTCTTTGCATATGACTCACCTCATTAGTTGTGCTGAAATCTGTTGTCAGGAATCCACAAGAAGTTCCTCGTATTTATTTGGTGTTTCGGATGGCAGATTGTGTTAGGAAAGAAGTACCCTTCACCCTATACTTTCTCTTTGGTTTGGTTTTTATTTGGGTCCTGAGCAAAGGGATTTTTCACCAATAGACCTCATTCCTTAGTTCCTTTGTGACTTTACAGTGAATCTCTTTATCTGGTTTTAGACCTCACTCACTAGTTCCTTTGTGACTTATGTTGAAATATATCTGCACGTGATCTCTTTCTGGTTTTATTCAAACCCTATTTAGTAATGACTATTGGCTGTCTCGGTGATGTGATAAGTTGATTCATGGTAGCTTGTGCTTTGTCCTTGGGACTTGTATTGTTTGGGGGCCTGATAATCAGTGTAAGATTTTGTGACTCAGTGGGCCTTGCTGTGTGGATCAGTGAGCTGTGATTTCTCTTTCTAGTATGTTACCAGGTCGGGCAGGTCCCTAATGCACTTTGGGGGGGTTATCCTCTTGTGTGTTTATTTTATCTTCCATGTGATGCTTCCATGGCACCATATTTGTTTTATTATTTCAATTCATGTGACATTTCTTTAGGGCCTTGGACAGCCTTTATCCTTTTCAGCCTGGCAGCCATTTTCCTTCCTAGCCTAAGCTTCAGGGTACTAATTGAGGAGTGATCAGGACTTACTGGGAATTGTTCTGGTCCTCTCATAACGCATATGCCGATTATTAATCAGTTGTCTCAAACCAGAGCACTCTGGTAAAATGAAAAAAGGAGGTAAGGTGGTCAGCAAATAGGGAGAGTTAAGGAATAAGCAGAAAGTTTTAACCTTTCATAACCCATGTGCCTAATGTAGAGGTAGAATATTCCATTCAAGAAACTGAAGTTTTTTTCTGATTCTTAATAACTGTAAAAACAAAAGTATATCTAAACTGTACTGATTCTTTACACCTTTTAGAATTTTTATTTTTTGAATGATCATGGATGTATACTACTGCAGGTAGGGTAGGCTGTCAGGCTCATTAAGAATTGACATGCTGGCAGATTGGGGAGGAAGGTCAAGTCATTTTCTTTTGGGTTAAGGGAACTTGCTGGCTAGATCTGTCGCTGTTCTTTGACCCTTGCTGGCTGATGGGCTGCCCAAGTTTGGATATACTAAACTGGGTTCACAAAGGGACCTACTGCTTTGGCCTTGGTAAATTATATTCTCAGCATGCTTATTTGGGTGGGCAAGAGAAGGAATATAAAGGCATGGTGGCCCCTCAGGCTCACCTCCTCTTCCTCTGCAGAGAACTGCTGCTCCTGCAGTGATGTGCTGCTGCTGGGACTGGATAGCAGCCACGGTACTATGACAGTGTCCTCCCTCAACCCCGGCCATCCCTTAGCCCTCCACTCCCTGGCTACACAATTCCTTGCACATAAACTAAACTACTTAGTCATTTAGGAGCAAATGGAGATGTAATAAACTGGGCCAGATCATTTTTTTGACTGTTATTTTCTTTAAGTTTTCACTGATAAGACCAAATGAAAAATAATGCCAAAGGAGTTTTTTCTTCAATAGTTTGAAAAGAATTTTTGTAGAAAGTGAAAAATGGCAGTAATGTATATGTTAATTAAGACCAAGTTATAATAATAGCCTTTGTGTAGTGCTTTGAGAATACTTTTACATACACAATGGTGTTGGATGATTTAAAAATGTATCGTCCAGGAAAAGAAAGCACCCCTCCCCCATACCTTTTATATTAAGGGTAGCCCAGACTTGGCAGCCTCTAGGGAACCAGCAGGGTCAGAGTCCATCACACAACTTCCCTGCTAAAGTGGTATTTGCCACATCATGTCCAGAGGTGCCGTTTCTACAGTCTTCTTGGCAACTCTGAAATGGGCTGCATTTGGGGCACTTCCTTTTGCTGTCCTGGCCCTTCTTGCCAGTCAAAAGCTTTTGTTTGTGAGCTTTGGAAATAGTCCAGTTTTTGGGTGTTTTATTTTTCAGAGTTGATGGTTTCTTGACTAATCAGACTATGAAAATGCCTTCTTTAGGTTCTTTAATAGTTATACCAAGTATTACTCCAATTTTAGGGATGAGGAAACTGAGGCTGACAGGCAAAGGTCATGTAGCCAGCATGTGGCAACACTAGAATAAATTGGCAGACTCAACACCATTAGCAGACTTGTCTGAAGGGATTGGGGGGGGCGGGTCTTGAACTTTCAAGTACCCTCTATAGACTTTTTCAGCAGGAATTTCAGAAGTCTGAAGAACTCTGAGCTCCCTGCTGGCCACGGGACATTGTGCTGACATGGTGGGGAAAATGCAGGTTGAGAAAGCCTTCACATCCTGCCCTTTTGGAGGCTGGTGTTTGGGATGGGTATGAAGGCCTTTGGTGGTGGCTGTAGCTTATACAGACCTCAAGCGATACACCTCTGGGATGGAAGCTCCTGCTTATTTTGGGATAATTTCTACATCTGTCATATCTATCCCCAACCCTGTCCCTATTAAATGGCTAACTGCCAAAAAAGAGGAAGCAACATCTTTAGCTCTAGCAGGTCTTGGGGATGTCTCACTCATTGTGAGGACTGTGAGGATTCGGTATACGTTTTTAGTGAGTGAACCTTGTTACATGTTTTAACCTTGGTTCCTCCTGTCAAGAATTTTATCTTCTTATCTCTTGGGCACCTTTTCCCTCTACCCACATCAAATAGCAAAATGCTTAGTTAATCTTTGAGAGGATAGAATCCATGGGAAGCACAGGATGAAACGATGACGCTGTGCTAAGCTGTGTCGCCATGGGTAAACCCCTGCCCTTGCTGTGACTTTCCACTTCCTAAATTAGAATGGAAGGGGGGGGGAGAAACCATAACCCAACTTCATTTTTATGAGTGGCCCTTTAGAGAATGGTGTAATCCATTGAGTTTCCATTGTACCTTTCCTCAGAGATGCTCAAAGCGGTGGGGGTGCCCTTACATGGAACATGGTGAGAGTGAGGATTAATCACTCCCAGTCCTCTGGGAGGGTGGAAGTGACCTGAACTTTCTAACTGAAAAAGTAGAAGTGTGTGCCCAATGCCCAGATGAGCAGGAAGGTCACTGTAGTTGATTTATCATTCACCCTTCCCATGACCTTTGTTTTTCCCAAATGCCTTAAAAAATAATAAGGAAACATTGCCCTGATTCTGCCACTGTTCATCTCACCCAGTGTGTACTCCCTGACTCTGAATTTTTGCAGCTTTGAGACTGTGGTAATTGAGACTGATAGGGACTTAAGTAATATTTGGTTCCCACCAGGGTAAGCTAATATTAAGTTATTATTTTACTTGTGGAGAAGAACTAAATTGTATAAGCTGCCTGGTTCTTCTAGACACATATTGCCTAGTGAAAAAACTAAAATTTTGAAGAAAAAGCAGTTTCACTTGTTAATACTTACCATGTCTCACCCACAAATGGCCTCATTTAAAACTTTGCCTTACCTAGCATGAATGGATAAAGAAAAGGGAGAGTTATCAGGGAATCTAGATTCCCAACTAACTTTAGCATTGATAGTGGTGAAGCTATGGGCAAGATATTTATTTTGTAAGTGGGGGTAAAACCTTGGAACGTGTTCAAAGCCTAGCTGCTCTAGTAATCCTCTCTCTTCTGGAGTGGAAGATATTGGAAGTCTGAGAATAAGCAAAGCATCCAGATGATGAAGTTTGAGGGGTTATAACTATTTCATTTATTGAAATATATTTCAATGATATTCATCCTGCTCAGAGAGAATCTGTGAGCTGTATTTTAAAAATCAATACAGGCTGGGCGCAGTGGATCACGCCTGTAATCCCAGCACTTAGGGAGACCAAGGCGGGTGGATCACGAGGTCAGGAGTTCAAGACCAGCCTGGCCAAGATGGTGAAACCCCGCCTCTACTAAAAATACAAAAATTACCCAGGCATGGTGGTGAGAGCCTGTAATCCCAGCTACTCAGGAGGCTGAGGCAGGGAATTGCTTGAACCCATGGGCGGAGGTTGCAGTGAGCTAAGATCGTGCCACTGCACTCTAGCCTGGGTGACAGAGTGAGACTCCATCCCCCTCCCCCCCCCCAAAAAAGGAAATCAATACAGAGTGGTCACATAAATCTTTCAGAGATCCTTAGTCAATGTCTTTAAAATGGTTTTTAAGTGTTGTGCTTTCTCATTAAAGGTATGAAGGAAATACTACTTTAGCTGTGGTTCCTTTCTGGTAGATGACTTGCCTTTTCCTTTTTGTTTTATTTGTCCATTTGTATGTGTTACTATTTTGCATTTAAACTCTGGCACCAAGAGCTGTACTGAAAGAGGCACCAACAAATGTGGTTGCTCCATAATGGAGAGAATGTCAAGAATGTTGACTATCTTTAGACCTGCTTCATTAATAGATAAGATAGAAACTAAAGAACCCACCCAGT
The DNA here is from genome assembly GCF_009764315.1 of Trachypithecus francoisi. Taxonomy (NCBI): domain Eukaryota; kingdom Metazoa; phylum Chordata; class Mammalia; order Primates; family Cercopithecidae; genus Trachypithecus; species Trachypithecus francoisi. The sequence continues at coordinate 105,544,143 of NW_022681470.1, read as the reverse complement.
TGGAAGAAGTTATTAGTCAAGTAGTGCTGCACACGTGACCACAGAAGTTAAAAAGGTAAATAGTATGTCTCTACATGGGGGCCACACCAGTGAATTTGGAGAAGGATTTCTCCTTGGAGTCTTAAGAGCCTATTTTTAAATTTAAGTGAACACTGTCTTTTATTTGCAACTGTATTAGTTATGACTGAAACACACATATACTTTTTTCTTTTTTCATTTCAGCACAATAAAATTATAGTCTGGACACGAGTTACTAATTATTGCTTTAGTAGCTGGTAATGCACTTAGGAAAGTTAGAAATGAGTAAGGAAGAACCACAAAATAATAGTAATAACACCATATGTCATGCATTTTAAGAAAACTGCTAATGTCTACTTTTTGGCCTTAAGTTGTAGTTGTGGGAGGCTGCTTCAGGGGGAGGTGTCTGGAACAAGGGGCTCTTCTGCTCCTCTGAGCTTTGGAGCACCAAGTTCAGGCTTTGTGTAGATAAGCTCAAGGATTTTCAACAGGGGTGGGGGAGTGGAACAATCTAAATTTAAACTATAGAATCAACATTTTCTTTAAAAATTGTTCCAGTTTTCGAGAGGCGTAGGTGGATCCTGTGAATTATGTGATAATGCACACACTTTTCCTACATCCTGCTTATGTCAAAACATTTCCAGAGACTTTCATTTGGAGGTTTTATTTTCAGGCTACAGAATGGGGTGGGGGCTTCCTTTTTTTTAAATCTCTTATGCAAAGAATTTTAAGGAGTCTTAGGCTGACTTTTTAATAGGAGAAGCTGGTAAAGGTGAGTGTTCTTATGTGAGCACTAAAGATACTTAAATTTGATATGTAATCATGTATTTGCAAAGCAAAGAATATAAATAACATAAAAGTACTAGCATTTAGATGTATTGTATCATTTAATCCTTAAAAACACAAAGTGAGGTTGGCAGTATTCTTTATCTCCACGCTATGGAAGAGGAAATTGAAATGTAGGAGCTAGTAACTTGACTAAGGATACATTGCTGGTAAGTGGTAAAGCCCAGGATTTTAACTCAAGCCTGTCTGATTGAGAATGTGGACTCATAAGCACAATATTGTACTCTAAATTAATAATGTAAAGTTAGTTTCATTCTTTCAGTAGGGAAGATGGAAGGCTGCAGAATAGGGATTTTGATAGCAAAAATCTCATTAACCCCAAATGGAAGTGGCGCTGGCAGGGCCATTCTGAAGCCTACCGGTGGCTTCAGAGGTGTTAAGAGTTTCCCACTGGTCTTAATGCTCTTGGATGGAGAGAATGTATCTTGAGCCAATGTATTAATAGTGGATTGCTTTTCTTATGTAGTATGCAATATACGGGCATACATTTTCTTGACTGTTATCTTAATGACTATTCCAAATTATGACTACCTTAAAAACTACCAAAATCCCCTGCTCCAGAATTTTCAGTTTCAGATGAGTTGATAATTCATAGCCTTACTTTTCCCATATTCTCCTACAGGTTGGACGTGATAAGTATGAGCCTGCAGCTGTTTCAGAACAAGGTGATAAAAAGGGCAAAAAGGGCAAAAAAGACAGGGACATGGATGAACTGAAGAAAGAAGTTTCTATGGTAAGTACTAGGAGGAATATTGTATTCCATCCTTATTAAAAATCCATGATTTTTAATCCCCCAGACCTCACTGTATTCTTCAGTCAAAGAACTGCTTTATATTAAAAGAGATCATAGCAGCTGTACAGATCTCATCTTGTCGTAGAGGTTAATATTGAACATTTTCTTTTTAAAAGCTGTTAGAGGGTAGGAAAAGTTAATGCAGTCACTCTGGCATAACCACAGATCAACAGAAGGAACTTAGGTTGATATCATGAGTCTTTGCTTTTCTCTGTATTATATCAAACATTGGGAAATTCAGCCTCTCCAGGCTATGGAAGCTTCCATCTACTTAACCTGTCTAGAATTGACCTGGTTATCAGAGAAGGCAGATAAGGTTTTACTAGAATCCTGAGAGCTGCTGGGTTTCTCTGAAGTGTTGCGGCAAGTAGTAACGGGCGACCGTCACTCAGCTTCGGCCATTCTCCAGTGAAGAGCTGTCAATGATAGCTGTGTGGTTGTGAAGCCACGAAGCGATGGTGAAAGCGTACCAACTTCTGCACTGAAGAAAACATCTGCACTTCGTTTAATAAGCTTAATGATAGTAATGAGTAATGCTATTTTTTGTCATTTTTTTATACTACACTGTTTATTTTCTTTGTTTCTATTTTTTTTCCCTTAGGATGATCATAAACTTAGCCTTGATGAACTTCATCGTAAATATGGAACAGACTTGAGCCGGGTATGTTCTCGTTTGAAGGCTGTTGTACAAAATCCTAGTTGTCCGTATTGTACTTTCCCCTGTATTACATACAGGTCTAACCTCAGGGGCTCTAGTAAGAAAACGACAGACACCATCTGCGTATCTACCATGTGACATGCACAGAGCTTGGGCTTTTGTATGCTACTGTTTCTTTTCCCTGAAACTTTTTGAAAGTGGATGTTATTTTCTTCTCCCTATTTTATAGTAGTTGAGAGCCAGTAAGGGGGAACACCAGGACTTGCAATTGGCTTCAAAGCCATGCTTATGCCTTGACCTTTTGATGATAAATTTTCCCTTTATTTTTCTACATTTGTTAAATTCAGTTGAATATTTCACCTAGTTGAATCTTCAACAGTTCACATTTTTGTACTTTTCCCAGCTAGTCCATTGTAGTGTGTTATGGTTATACTATCATTTGTGTAGTTATTCCATCATTTATTTGTAAATTGTTTTGTACAAAATTTAAAGAAACCTTTTCATAAAATACGTGTTATGTATCCTTGTTATCTAGAGGATTTTGACATTAAATGTGTAACAAATGTTATAAAAGTAAATAGTCTAGGCGTGTCTTATTTCCAGATAATCACTGAAAAGTCTGGGAATAACTTGAATAGCAAGCTAATATGTAGTATTTTTTCAGTAAGGCATCAAGAGCCATGGGTACTGTGGTGTTCTGATATATATTGTTTTTTGTCCACAGTTCCTGGTTCATAACTCCCTTAGCCCTTATTACAGTCTTTTGTTATAATGTTGGGTGTGTTAGACCTCAGTGTCAGGCTTCAAGAAACAGGATCTCTTTCCTGCCCTCCTTTCATCTGCCACAAGGCAGGACTCTAATCTTGTTCCACCTTTCTGATTTTCCAGGTAGATAGTGTTGGAATTGAACTGGAGGATATCTTGGTGGTGGGGAGAAACTGCCACACCTTTGTCACAGAAGTCATCTTCTGTGTTGATTGTTGTGGTGTAAGAGTAGAGAAGAGGCCGGGTGCGGTGGCTCATGCCTGTAATCTCAGCACTTTGGGATGCCGAGGCTGGTGGATCACCTGAGGTCAGGAGTTTGAGACTAGCCTGACCAACATAGAGAAACCCCGTCTCTACTAAAAATACAAAATTAGCTGGGTGTGGTGGTGTGTGCCTGTAATCCCAGCTACTCGGGAGGCTGAGGCAGGAGAACTGCTTACACCTGGGAGGTGGAGGGTGCAGTGAGCCGAGGTTGCGCCATTGCACTCCAGCCTGGACAACAAGAGTGGAACTCTGTCTCAAAAAAAAAAAAAAAAAAAAAAAAAAAAGAAAAAAGAAAAGAAAAGAAAAAAGAAAGAGTAGAGAAGAACGTGGTTTGAGAGCGTTTTTCTTGACACAGGCACTTTAAGCTCCAAGAGGAGGCCTCTACTCGACTCAGAACAACATGCCAACAGTGACTCTGCTCACGGTGTGCCAGGCAGTCTCTATAGCCACTTCACATCTCACTTAAGTTTTTATTAGAGTTTTAATGAAGTGTGCTGTCTCCAACCTATGCCCATTACTCAAATGCTGTGGGTCTATTTCCTTACTTGTAAAATGAGGTTAATAATGCCTTAAAAAGGATTGTCATGAGAATTAAACAAGTTAATTAAAACACTGAATTCAGTTCCTGGCATGTAGATAGCACTCAAATGTTTGGTAACGAGCACAAAATACAGATAAATAGATTCTTTAGACAAAAGTATTTTATTTTTTTTGACTTGATATTTTGAGAGTATAAAAGTGATCATATTTTCCTCTCAATGAGAGCTGATATATAATTGCCTGCTGTCAGTGAATCTTGGGTTTAAGACCCATTAGAAAAATAGCAGGCTTTGGTAGAGTGGATTTTTCCAGTGAGTACTTTTCAGTCAACAGGTTTATTGGGAGTTGGCTAAAATGCACATGGAGGTGAGCCCTTGCCTGCCAGACAAGTAAAGAATCAAGCTGTATATTTAAAACTTGGCTGTTAACCCAATGGATTTCTACAGGAAGTTTTTTCTCTTTTGAAGTTTGTAGAGGGGTTTTTTCCCCCTCCCCACAGAATCAATACATAGAAAACTCAAAGCTGTTAATTTGCAAAACTGAATGGATTTGTGAAAATAGATACCTTTTTGTCAGAAATGCAATTTGGCATTAATCCCTTGATCTAAAACTTAGAAGAAACCAGGCTGGATTCAGATTTATTGATGGATCAATTTAAAGAGTTTTAATCTGGGTGTTACGGGTTCCTTGGGAAACGTGGGCATATTGTTTTCCTGAACCCTTTGGAGCCTGGCTCATCAGCAGAATTATTCATGGAGGAATTTGCTAGGTTTTACGTTGGTTCTCTAGCTTGGGACATTTTGTTTCTTCCTTAAATCCTTATTGCAGCTGTCCAGCTATCAGATAGGTATGTTGGCTTGTAAGTGCTGGTACAGTTTGCCTTATTTATATTCCACTGCTTCGCAGGGATTAACATCTGCTCGTGCAGCTGAGATCCTGGCGCGAGATGGTCCCAACGCCCTCACTCCCCCTCCCACTACTCCTGAATGGATCAAGTTTTGTCGGCAGCTCTTTGGGGGGTTCTCAATGTTACTGTGGATTGGAGCGATTCTTTGTTTCTTGGCTTTTAGCATCCAAGCTGCTACAGAAGAGGAACCTCAAAATGATAATGTGAGTTCTGTAATTCAGCACATGGATTTGTAGTACACATCAGATATCTTCTCCGTCTTTGTCTCCCACTTATTCTCAATTACCACTCTTTACTTAATGGTTATGAACACTGAGGAATAGTGTCAGCAGCTGTTGCCTTCGAGGCCCATCCATTCTTCCTTCATTTCCAGTTCCTCTCTCTACCACCCACGTTGTAGATGCTCTTCCAAGTGGGATGCCTACCTGCATGTGCTGCTGTCAGCAGGCAGCTCTGCTCAGGCCCAGCCGCCACCCACTGGATGGCAGAGCACAGCTTTTAATGTTGGCACATCCACCTGTCCAGAAATGCTTGGGGCCATTTTTCAAAATCCACAAGTTGGTTGAAAAACAGTGTTTGTTTTATAAAGCAGGAGAAACTGATGCATCTAGAACATTTCCAAAAGTCCAGTTAGTGGTCCAGTGTTGGTGTGACTGACTCCATTTCTGACCCTTTCTATGTGGTCTTTAGAAGGATAAATAAGAAAACATGAGTTCTATATTTCTGAAATCTTGGTTTCTCTATTAAAAATCTGTTTTTTATTCAGTCAAAAAATTAATTGAATGCCCCTAATTCTTGTGTAGAGCCACGGGCCCTAACTTGCCTTTTCCCTTCCAGCTGTACCTGGGTGTGGTGCTATCAGCCGTTGTCATCATAACTGGTTGCTTCTCCTACTATCAAGAAGCTAAAAGTTCAAAGATCATGGAATCCTTCAAAAACATGGTCCCTCAGGTACCAGATGCTTTGTCCTTCCCCAGTGGATGACTTGACAGCCCCAAGCGTGTCAGCCTGTGAATTAGCGTGAAGTTAAGGTTTTCCAAATATTACATGACTCCATCAGAGAGATGGATGTCTTCTACTCCGCCCCAAAACAACCTGTTTTCCTTCTACCCCAAAAAGTGGTAGCCTTTCTTTTGAATGTAAACTCTGAACACAGGCACACTGTTACAGCAGTATCTCTTAAACTGGTGAGGAAGCTTTTGTAACTTGTGTAAATAAAAAAGTGAATAGTATCTTTGTTATGTATTCAGGTAATTAGGATTATAGACCATTCTTAATTTTATTTTCTTGTTTTGGACACTACCTTCTCTTTGTTGGTACACTAACGGTATAAGTGGTTTCCTTTCCAAAGCAAGCCCTTGTGATTCGAAATGGTGAGAAAATGAGCATAAATGCAGAGGATGTTGTGGTTGGGGATCTGGTGGAAGTAAAAGGAGGAGACCGAATTCCTGCTGACCTCAGAATCATATCTGCAAATGGCTGCAAGGTAGATGTTTTATTTTAACAAACCTCATGGCTAGCTCTGCTGTTTGGGCAGCTGGATTTGAGGAGTACAGTAGCCCATGATAAGGCGGTATATTCACATGACATTTTTCTTCTTTTCCTCACATACAGGTGGATAACTCCTCACTCACTGGTGAATCAGAACCCCAGACTAGGTCTCCAGATTTCACAAATGAAAACCCCCTGGAGACGAGGAACATTGCCTTCTTTTCAACCAATTGTGTTGAAGGTAGGCCGTTTTTTGGCACTTTGAGCACTGTGTGGTATTTCTCTTGGGCATTAACAAAATCAAAACCATAGGCACAATCTCTTGTTTTATTGGCTCCATTTCTGACAACTTGTGTCAAGCACAGAGCAGAGGTGTTTTCCTAGCTGGGAGGAAACCTTACGGCAGTTTCCCTTCCCTCCACCTGCCTCTTCTGTCAACACCAGTCTGGCATGGGTGTTGGAGCTGCTGTCCTGCTAATGGAGAGAAGTCCCTTTGCCAAGCAGCATGTACAACCAAAAGTCTGGCCCTTAAAAGTGTGCTTTTGCCAACTCTTTTTGTTTTTTAGCCATGCTGTGTAATTGTGTAAAATCTGTGGCTTCCTTCAGGTTAGATACAATTAGGTACAGTTCCTCCTCCCCTTCTTTTTAAGGCACCGCACGTGGTATTGTTGTCTACACTGGGGATCGCACTGTGATGGGAAGAATTGCCACACTTGCTTCTGGGCTCGAAGGAGGCCAGACCCCCATTGCTGCAGAAATTGAACATTTTATCCACATCATCACGGGTGTGGCTGTGTTCCTGGGTGTGTCTTTCTTCATCCTTTCTCTCATCCTTGAGTACACCTGGCTTGAGGCTGTCATCTTCCTCATCGGTATCATCGTAGCCAATGTGCCGGAAGGTTTGCTGGCCACTGTCACGGTAAGAGGCAGGTGATGGTCACCCTGACTCAGATCAGCTTGCATAAACGTTACATTCTTCTGCTATCCTACTCTAAGATATTGCCAGCTTATGTTTTATTCTGGATGTTTGATACAGTTTTTCTTGAGAGCCACATCATATGGTGAGTTTTGATGGTGAGAAAAACCTCAGCATTTGTTTATACGTAAGATAACCCCAAAGCATACATTTTCTTTTTAAATTATCACGTGGTCCAGAACAGTGCAGTGGAGAAAGGAGAAGAACTTGGGATCAAGTAGGGGGATAGAATAGGGTAGAATCCTGTTACTATTTATCTTAATAGATTGCTTCTCTGGAAGGAAGGGGAAGCCTCATGTATGGGTTTCCCTTACTATTTCTTCAGACTTCAGAAGAAGGTTGGAGAGATTTAATTTTAGACAAATTTCTTCCACATTAGGGTATAGCAAGAATCTGTGTAGAATTCCAACCTGATTGAGTGAAGTAATAATCTTCCTTATATTTTTTAGGTCTGTCTGACACTTACCGCCAAACGCATGGCGAGGAAAAACTGCTTAGTGAAGAACTTAGAAGCTGTGGAGACCTTGGGGTCCACATCCACCATCTGCTCGGATAAAACTGGAACTCTGACTCAGAACCGGATGACAGTGGCCCACATGTGGTTTGACAATCAAATCCATGAAGCTGATACGACAGAGAATCAGAGTGGTAAGGCCAGGGCTACCACACACCTCAGCCACCTGCTGCACTTGGTTTTTTTTCTTTTAAGAAATTGCATGAAAAAAAAAATTTTTTTTTTTAATGCTCATGACAGCGTTTTCTTTCTTTCTTTTTATCATTTAGTGAAGAGTCAAGGGTATGGGATTTTGATTTTTTGCATGTTAGCAGAAACTTTAAATTGCCCTACAAATGTGATTGAAGAATGCCTAAAATGTGATTGGTTTCATTAACTGGGAAATGAGATGTATCACTGCAAATTTCTATAGGACTTTAATAGGAGAAATGAGAACATAGCCTTTGAAGTTAATGCATTATTGTTCTGTTGTGTTTTCTTGCCTCCATCAGGTGTCTCTTTTGACAAGACTTCAGTTACCTGGCTTGCTCTGTCCAGAATTGCAGGTCTTTGTAACAGGGCAGTGTTTCAGGCTAACCAGGAAAACCTACCTATTCTTAAGGTATGCTCAAAAGTTAACTAATGGGTTGCCTTTTGGAGGGGTGTGTAGACACACACGAGAACTGCCATTTGAGTGTTAAAAGTAGCAAATTACCTTTGTGGTCTGTGTGACTGTTCACTGTAGAACACTTGGAGTGGTCTGTGCAGTACTTTGCTGTAACTTACATTATGTTGCCTGTAGATCCTGATGTATTATAGGACCCCCTGCTCCATATAAGTTGATTAAAAAGGGAAGCTGCAGTAAAAATCTGACCAAAGTGGGATGGGAAGAGATGGAAGACAGTCTTTATTGGTGAAAAACCTAATTCATCTGCTTTTACTACTCTGAGTTTATGTTATCACCTAACCTAGTGGACAGTGAGAGCTGAGGGCTGTAGTGACTCCATAATCGTATTTGCATATTAGGATACAGTAGATTCCAGTAAATCCTTTAAGACATTTATTTTCCTGAAATAGCTCAGCTTATCTTATCTTACTGGTTCTTAGCTTGTTTACTAATGATGTAAAAATAAGCTCCAGGCCAAAATAAGCCCAGCCTTAGCCTGTGGAATTCTGATGCAGTTTGAAATGATTGAGATTTTACTGTGCTGCCCAAGTGAAAAGATGCAGTCTCAGAAGGATCGTGAATTGTACAAAGTCCTGTAGGAGAAGAAAGCTATGTGAGGCTCTCTGGGTCCCACATTCTCTGTGAAGCTGCCTGTAGTAGTTGTGGGTATAAACTAAGTTGCCAAAGGTAATATGGCTTGGATATAACTCAGATGCCTTCTGTGGTGAGGACAGGGCTCATTTATTCTGCAAAGGAGATTTTCTTGGCATTGAATTGATGTTGATTTGAGGATAATGTTGTTTATCTTGGGGATAAAACTTGAGATAAGTGTTTCATGTTTTTCTTTACCTCAAAGTGGAAATGTTCTGGGCTTTGAGCATCAGGTCCCACAAGTATCAAATCTTTCCTGATTAAAAAACCCCAGAAAGGTAGCAGAAGCTGTATTCTAAGTATTTCTGGAGTTGGGCCATCTTGATGGCATTATTACTAAAAAGTGGGGGGGGGTGGGGAGCAGCCCTATTTTGCTTTTATTAAAATAGCTGGCTTTTATTTAAGATGTCCCCCACTTATTTTGTGTTTCTTTCCAACCCAGCCAACTTTCTTGCTCTGTGCAGCTGCTATACTTCTGAGCATTGATCTGTTCATCTGCATATGCAGCCTTACATGTTAAAGTTCTAAAAGGCTTACCTGTATAAAAGTTGTTTACAACTGAAAATGCTTTCAGTATGTCAAAATATAAGTGTGTCATCATGTATCACAGATAATATGTGTCACCTGAAGCATGGGCTTTGACTAAAATGTTACATGGTTCGATTTTATTACTGTTGGAGCTGGTAATAGCTTTCAGTTCACATCCTTCAGGCCCAGTTAATTTTGCGCAATTATGATTAGAATGTAAAGTCTTCTACTTTGCCCTTGACACAGGCAGTTTGTCCCCAGTCCTGAGACCCTAAGCATTTTCTTATGAATTCTACGGTAATGAAAGGTGCTATAAATGTTTAGTCTCTCACTTGGTATTTTCAGATAAGTAACCAGAAATAGGTAGTTGGGAATAGCATTGGCTTTGAGACTTTTCAGTAGGCCGGGGGAAGACAGAAATAGACTGCAGTAGGTTGGATGGGTGTGTTATACCTCTTCTAGGGAAGGTGACACTTTCCCACACCCTTCTTTCACTAGAAGCTACTGTGGGCCGGGGAAGGACATTGGGTTTGAGTCTGAAGCACTGTGAACAGCAGTGGTCTGGGCTAGAGGGACTTCTGTCCCACTTAACGCCGCTGTTCCTTCTTGCCCGTGCTTTGCTACCTCTGACAAGATTGGAATGTGTCTTGAGTTATTTTTCCTGTTTTTCAGTGATGCCTCAGTGAAATTTTTTGGAGATAATTTACAGATGATGTCTCTGTTCACAGCGGGCAGTTGCAGGAGATGCCTCTGAGTCAGCACTCTTAAAGTGCATAGAGCTGTGCTGTGGTTCCGTGAAGGAGATGAGAGAAAGATACGCCAAAATCGTCGAAATACCCTTCAACTCCACCAACAAGTACCAGGTCTGAAGATCAATGGGTACACGGAGGGCGAGGGCAAGCTGGGGGACAAAAAGGGGAGGTACATGAGCAGGAAGAGGAAATATTCTCCCTTTGGAGTTTTATAAGCTTTAGCTTTAAATTTTACCCTTGATTACATATAGAATGTCATAATTTAGTTGAATATCAGCAGGATAAATGAAGCCTCTTGCAAAACACTGTTGAGCCCTTTTGAATACTTTTGGTTTGGGGTGGGTGTGGGCATGTGGGGAGGGTGCTGGAGGTGTGTGTGCACAAGTGTGCCCCAATCCCTGTGTTCTGAAATTCTGTATGTATTATTTTTTAATGTGAACAAGTGTCAGGAATTTATGAATACATCATAGTGCTCTTTTTCTGTAGCAGTCAGAGTATGTTACAGGTATAAGATACTTCAGAGTTCAGAAAGAAGGGATCTTGGGTCTTTTATAGCAAATACTAAATAGTAAATGAAGCTCCGTTTTCCACCATGGACTGCCACACATCCAACCGTCCAATGTTTATATCTCAACAATCCTTCACAGTTGTCCATTCATAAGAACCCCAACACGTCAGAGCCCCGACACCTGTTGGTGATGAAGGGTGCCCCAGAAAGGATCCTAGACCGTTGCAGCTCTATCCTTCTCCACGGCAAGGAGCAGCCCCTGGATGAGGAGCTTAAAGATGCCTTTCAGAATGCCTACTTGGAGCTGGGGGGCCTCGGAGAACGAGTCCTAGGTATGCAGACAACCTGGTAACAAAGCGCCTGGGCACGTTTCTATCAAGTAACCTAGTCTGGTAGACAGTTAACAAGTGATCCTATGAACCTCCCTGTCTTGTTGACCTTCCTCTGTGTCTTTCAGGGGCAATCCTCCTACTTGTTTATTTGCCCCCTATCATTTTGAAAACAGTAAGTGCTGGAGAAATGTTCAGTGTATTGGGCTGTGAGAAACAACGTCCTGATGGTTTGCTTCTGACTTGTACTTAGACCTTTGGTCTCATGCTAGTCAGTTCTGTTTGTTTTTTTAAAAAACACAATGGTGGAAGAGGATCTTTCTTATCTAACCTTTGTTGCTATGGACATGAATAATAAGCCTAATTAAATTAAAGGTAATTAATTCTTAGTGTGTCTAAATTAAACATACTATTTCCTGACTGCCTTGGAATGGCTGTGAATTTACATGAGCACTTACATGCTCAGCTCAGAAACTAGACTAACGGTAAACTTTTAGTCTAAGATGCTATCTATTTTTTTCTACCCTGACAGCTACTGAGGCTGAGAAGTTCACTTCACCCATTGTCTAATGTATTTGGGGAAGTGGTATTTATAATACTTTGTAGCTTGACAGATACTACATTCATTATTTATATAATGCTTCCTATTCTTCTTAACTTGGGTAAATCTAACTCATGGTATCTTTCGTATGTGTCTATCGAACCAAAGGATTGCTATCTTCTCTTAAGTATTTTTCACTTCACTACCTCCACCACCCCAAAAGTGGAAGCAATCTCTCTTCTTTGAGTCTACGTGGCACGTTAAAGATCATTGTAACCTCATACAACATTAAAAGGAATGTCTTACATTATCTTGATTTTTGTATTAACTATACTAGATGATAAACCCCTTGGGCAGAATGCATCTGATCTGTACTTATCCTCAAAAGTAGCTAGTAGGATGTCCCATATTGGTGCTCAGTAATGTGTTTCAGTTAAATGAACAAGAGAGCAGGCCATTCAGTTAAATGGCCTTGATGTTTCCAGAGAAAGCAGCTGAGGCACATAATTCCATGATTTGCCAAATCCAAATAACTTAGTGTCATCATCAGTGGGGAAGTCTAGAACCCTAATATCCTGGTGCTCAAAATTAGTGTTATCAATTCAGTCTTCTCCACATTAAACAATTTCCAGTTCCTCTGAGGCCTGGTGTGATGGATTCTCTCTTTCATATGCTTTTTTTCTTTCAGTGACTCTGTCATTCATAAATGTTAAACAAAACCCTCACTCTGTTATAAAAATACAGACTTTAAAAATTTTCCAAAGTAAACATTCCAGAGAAAGGTAGGCGGGCTGAATAAGCTGCTGTTGTCCTTACCGCCTGGCGTCACTGAAATTTTCAAAGGCTCCTGTCCTCCTCGCAGGTTTCTGCCACCTCTTTCTGCCAGATGAACAGTTTCCTGAAGGGTTCCAGTTTGACACCGACGATGTGAATTTCCCTGTCGATAATCTGTGCTTTGTTGGGCTCATCTCCATGATTGACCCTCCACGGGCGGCCGTTCCTGATGCCGTGGGCAAATGTCGAAGTGCTGGAATTAAGGTAGTGCCCAGGCGCCTCCTTGGCTTCATCTCTTAGTGCCTTGGGACACCCTACTCAGTGAATGTTGCCCTTTGAGGTCCGGATGGCCAACTGTTTTATCTCACCTGGAGTATTAATTTCTCATCTCCAAAGCTTTACTTGCACCCAGAAAAGACCAAATAGTATTAAAATGATGGTGTAAACACACGAGAAATTAAAAATTTTTTGGAAAGCAGTTGTTTAAAAAAGAAATGTAAGCAAAGTAAAAACAGCAAAAGACTTGAAGTTTTAAAACATTGCATTATTCTAAATTAATGTACCTTATGCAATGAATGGCATATCTTCTGTGTTTTCAGTTAACTGTTTGTTAATGAGTGTTTGGTGTCCTCTGTGTATCCGTCTTTTTTTAAGTAGCTGAATGTTACTCAAGTGCACTAATAATCCTGTTGCTGGGTATGTGATTTGTTTCCGTTTTTTACTCTCAGGATTTTATTTTATTTACTTTTCAAGACAGAGTCTCGCTGTGTTGCCCAGGCTGGAGTGTCATAGTGCGATCTCGGCTCACTGCGACCTCCGCCTCCCAGGTTCAAGCAATTCTCCTGCCTCAGCCTCCAAAGTAGCTGGAATTACAGGCACCCGACACCACGCCCAGCTAATTTTTGTATTTTTAAGTAAAGATATAGTTTCACCATGTTGGCCAGACTGGTCTCAAACTCCTGACCTCAGGTGACCTGCCCACCTCAGCCTCCCAAAGTGCTGGGATTACAAGCGTGAGCCACCACACCCGGCCTGCTTTCAGGATTAATACTGCCCTGAAAAGCTTTGTAGAAGTTATTTCCTCACCACTCTGACTACCTCTTTTTAAAGTATATTCTAAGTACAATCACTGCATCAAAAAATAATAACAATTTTGAATTCTTGTCACATGTTGCTTTTCCTCCAAATTGTGCCAATAGCATGTAGCATGTGGTGTCTTCACAGTCCCACCAGCATCAGATTTTTATCTTTTTTTTTTTTTTTTTTTGCTGGTTTAGTAATTTTCAAGTATTTTTATGTGACTGTGTAGAAGGAAAAATAGACATTGTGTATGCTAGTGATCGTGTACCAAGATAAAACCTGGTGTTGCCTTTGTGTTTCCTTTCTGTGGATACATATGTTTATATTGTTGGCTGATCGATGTTTATTAGTTTTATATTTGCATTCCTTTCCTTTTGATAGTCTAAGCCGAATCATCCTTAGTATTTACTCTTGCCTACTGGATATAAGACTTTAAGGTCATTTACTTGGCAGTTGCATTCAACACATTGTCTTGTTTATTACAGGTCATCATGGTCACAGGAGACCATCCAATCACAGCTAAAGCTATTGCCAAAGGTGTGGGCATCATCTCAGAAGGCAATGAGACCGTAGAAGACATTGCTGCCCGCCTCAACATCCCAGTCAGCCAGGTGAACCCCAGGTAAGGCAGGAAGCTCAAATCACAGTCTGCTGAGCAAGTAGTGATGGTTTAAAATCTTCAGTGTGGTTCTATAATGGTTTGCATCCAGGCTTGCTCTGAGTAGGAAATGTACCTGCACTGCCAGAAAGCAACCTTGTCATTCCTAAGGAGGATTTTAAGTAAGAGCAAGTCATAATAATTAGCATTTAGATGGTATTTACTGTTCTAAGAGCTTGATATGGTGACCTATTATTTGCAGAGCAGGGAAGCTAGGGATTCAAGAGGCTTTTGAAGTACCTCAGAACTGGTGAAGTCATGTAGTAAATTCAGCAGTCTAGCTTCTGATTTCATGCTGTTAACCACTGAGCTCTATTGCCTAGCACCTAGCACCTTGACACTTGCCAGGTCCACACTAACAAAATAAAATAAGGAAGGGACAATTACTTAGGTTGTTCAGGCAAACACAGGAAACACTTGGCAATGAAGTAAAATAGGTAATAGCATATTGGTTTTGTTTTAAGGTTTAGGGCCCTTTCACCCTATCTTAGGGTTAGAGGAGGGTTTGGTCTTGTGTCAGCGCTGCCACTGTCTAAAACTTATATTTCTTTTTTTCTTTGATGGAGTCTCAGTCTGTCGCTCCGGCTGGAGTGCAGTGTCATGATCTTGGCTCACTGCAACCTCCGCCTCTTGAGTTCAAGTGATTCTCCTGCCTCAGCCTCCCAAGTAGCTGGGATTACAGGCCTCCACCAACACGCCCGGCTAATTTTTAAATTTTTAGGAGAGATGGGGTTTCACCATGTTGGCCAAGCTGGTCGTGAACTACTGACCTCAAGTGATTCGCTCGCCTCAGCCTCCCAAAGTGCTGGGATTAAGGCATGAGCCACCACACCCAGTTAAAACTTGGTTATATTTCAGCGTGTCTTATAAAGGTAGGGAAAGAATACAGACAGGCCTGCCCCAAAGATTGTCATGAGCCTCAAATGAGATAAAATACATGAAAATGCTCTGTAACCTGTAAAGTACTGAACACTTAATAGCTCTTACATGCTGGGGAAAATTCCTTCTTTGTTTTGTTTACAAAGTGATCTGCATAAGAATATCCCCTCTTGACTGATGGACACGTACTGGTGATGTGATGAGGGACTTTTTTTTTTTCTTTTGTCCTAATTCTAGGGATGCCAAGGCCTGCGTAGTGCATGGCAGTGATCTAAAGGACATGACCTCCGAGCAGCTGGATGACATTTTGAAGTACCACACTGAGATAGTGTTTGCCAGGACCTCCCCTCAGCAGAAGCTCATCATTGTGGAAGGCTGCCAGAGACAGGTCAGCCAGCACAAGGATCGGGCTGCTTTGGGCACTGTTGGCTTTAGGGATTGGAGTTCCAGTGGAAACACAGCAACGTTGATGGATGTAAACCTCGCTGTATTAGACTCTGTATAAAACAGGCCAGTAGGAAGCTCCCAGGCATAGAGAGGGTGACTTGTTAATGGTTTAGTAGTGACAGAAGGACTTTAAAGTCCAGGTGTCCCACTGTGTCCCAGAGCTTGACCCCTCCGTGGAGTCATCTGATATGGAGTCCTAGTATTTGCAGTAGAGATGTGAGTGGTCAGGAGACTACTGGGCATGCATACAGGAATGGGATTTTCTGGAGTGCCACCCACCAGAGTCATTACTTTGAGTGGCCCTTGTTAATGCTGGGGGCTATGTTTGTTGTCACTTGTCAGTTCTGTTATTTGGTGTAGGTCCTGTGTGAATACTTCCCTATGACGGTTCTCAGGCTTCATAAATAGTCTCAGTAGGAAAGGAGCAGTGTCTGTAATGAGTGCTCAGAGGGGGCATGCGTCACACTTATTTCCATCACTAGAAACAGTGATTGGTATTAACCCATTTTCCCTTTTCTGGGGTAGGGTGCTATCGTGGCTGTGACTGGTGATGGTGTGAATGACTCTCCAGCTTTGAAGAAAGCAGACATTGGGGTTGCTATGGGGATTGCTGGCTCAGATGTGTCCAAGCAAGCTGCTGACATGATTCTTTTGGATGACAACTTTGCCTCAATTGTGACTGGAGTAGAGGAAGGTGAGAGCTGTTTAAGGTGTACACCAAGATCTTATTCAGATACTGCCCATTAACATGCATTTCTGTATATTTCTTGGATATGTTCAGTTTCCAATGTGCTTGTCTCATAAGCTAACAGTATCTTCTTCATAGGTCGTCTGATCTTTGATAACTTGAAGAAATCCATTGCTTATACCTTAACCAGTAACATTCCTGAGATCACCCCCTTCCTGATATTTATTATTGCAAATATTCCACTACCACTGGGGACTGTCACCATCCTCTGCATTGACTTGGGCACTGACATGGTGAGTGTCGCAACAGCCACAGATCAATAGTAGTGAGGTGTGAACTGTGTCTTCATTCACTGGCACTGTGCTCCCGGCATCCATGAGGCTGGTGTTGGGAAAAGAAATTCTCAGGACCAATATCCAGTGTGTGTCCCAATCCCAGCATCACAGAATCAGTATTACCGCTCTTCAAGGCAACAGTTAACATCAGATGGGAATCTTTATTTTTGTGTACTTCACCTAAAAGATTTTTAAATGGGAGGGCAAGAATTTTATAACAAAAGGTTCACCATATTAGCTTCCTTATTTTTAGTAACTAAATTCCTTCTCCCCACCCCTTCCCAGGTTCCTGCCATCTCCCTGGCTTATGAGCAGGCTGAGAGTGACATCATGAAGAGACAGCCCAGAAATCCCAAAACAGACAAACTTGTGAATGAGAGGCTGATCAGCATGGCCTATGGGCAGATTGGTAAGCTGCAGCCTGGAGTGGGAAGCTGGCACATCTGAGGCATCTGAGGTGATGGTGTCCTCTTCAGGTTGTCATTGATTTCAGAGACTGCAAATCCAGGGTGACTTTCAGGTCTAGGATGAGCCCTAACAGGGTGAGCCTGTGGAGTTTCTGTAAACTGTCTTCCATGTGAGAATACATCTGTTGCTGTTTGCCCAGTTACCTTTTGTGGAAACTGGTTTTCTATACTGAGCACCTTGGAACTGGTCTCAACTCTGCCTGAGAAGTAAGGATGTCCTTCCTTACTGAGCCTTGTGGAACATGAGGCATGGTTTTGAGGAATTGTGTATACTGACGCACAGGCTGCTTTCCCTGGAGATAACACACTTATCTGTCACTCACTTGGATGGAGAGTTAGGCATTGGAGAAAGTATGTGTTTGAGGGTTTGGCTAGTAGGTCACCACCAAAGGGTGATCCTCCATCCACCTTATGCTGGACTTCTGCCCCCGCAGTGGAGCATGACTAGCTAACAGGTGATCTAGGTGGTGGGCAATCAGCATGCCATTTTTTTTTAAATCCTCTGCCTAGGGTTCTTTCAAGAGAACCTGGTAAAGCCACCATGAATGTCTTATTCTCCTGGATTAATGGGTCACATAACTGTGCACACTTGGATAAAGTAGAACAGATTAGAACATTGTGGAAATTATGGCAAAGATTCATTAGACAGTTGTTGGCAACAAAGTGATTGGCTGGTGGCCCATCCTGACCTTCTCCAAGGAGGCCTACTTTTGAGAGGAAGGAAGACTAGGTCTCTGATGGTATAGGATGAAACCCTGCCCTGAGGAACTTGGAGCAGTGTGGATAAATTGGATGCCAGGGGAGGAGAGTCCTGAAGGTGTAGAGGAGAGTCAGAAGATGCCACAGTGGCTAGAAAAATGGCAGCATGTAGGAATTTTGAAAGATGGAAAAGAAGTTATCATTTGTCAGAGATTAAAAAGTAGGGAAGTGGATTTCCTCTAAGGGTCATGCCCTTAGAAGCAGCTGGTCAAGTAACAGAGGTGGGCATTTTGAGAGCAAGGCACATGTGTCTCTGTGTAAGCTCCAAAAAGTCACTCAAAAAGCAGAGGGCCCTGAGATTGGAATGTACCTCTGGGGTCCTCCATCCCATCCCTCATAGCCTGTGAGTGACCAGGCAGTTCTTCCCTGTGCTTTTATCAACCAGTGGGAAACACTCCTCCATATGTGCTCTCTCAGGCCCGCTGCAGTAATCAGCTGAAGGCTATACAGGTACCCTTGCATGTGAGGTTCTAGTAATCGGGATGTTTTTCCAACTTAGGTATGATCCAGGCCCTGGGCGGCTTCTTTACTTACTTTGTGATTCTGGCTGAGAACGGCTTCCTCCCACTTCACCTGTTGGGCCTCCGAGTGGACTGGGATGACAGGTGGATCAACGATGTAGAAGACAGCTACGGGCAGCAGTGGGTGAGTGGGCGCCTCTGACCTGGCCAATGTCAGAGCTCCTCAAGTCCCAAAAGACTGAGGCCACACTGCCACCGGCCATGCAGGTGAAGAGCCAGAGCTCATCTTCTGCCTTCTGCATTTCAGACCTATGAGCAGAGGAAAATCGTGGAGTTCACCTGCCACACAGCCTTCTTCGTCAGTATCGTGGTGGTGCAGTGGGCCGACTTGGTCATTTGTAAGACCAGGAGGAATTCGGTCTTCCAGCAGGGGATGAAGTGAGTAATGAAGGACATAGCAGGGCCTTGGCTCAAAGAAGGGGACTGGTGATTTGTAAACCCTTTGCCAAAAACTCAACATGTGACACATATAGCCAGGTTTCTGGAATCCCTAGTTTATAGGGCAAATTTAGGAAGCAAGAAATGTAATTTTCTAATTTTTTCACCTGACCTCCAAGTTGTCAAGTACAACTAATACATAAAGATGTTGATCTGCCATTTTAATGCATAGCATTAAAAGATAAACCTTTATTTGCATCTTTTAAGCTTTTTCTCCCCCACTTTGATTTTAGGAACAAGATCTTGATATTTGGCCTCTTTGAAGAGACAGCCCTAGCTGCTTTCCTTTCCTACTGCCCTGGAATGGGTGTTGCTCTTAGGATGTATCCCCTCAAGTAAGTTGATCCTCTTGTAGCTCCAAAAAGTATGAAATTGTATGTGTGGCTTGTCCCCCCATTATTTGTGGTAATAGCTGTTATTTTCAGAATTTTGAGTGGTATGTACAAAAATTCCCACGGATCAGAAAACTGGGAAAGCTTTACATGTCAGTAAATCAGACTAACAAATCCTGAGGCTTCCATGACAGCAGCTAGTGCTTAGGATTTGGCCCAAGGTAAGATAAAGCCACACAGGCTCTAGGTCCATGGAACAGCAAACCACATTGAGCACTCAGGTCTGCCACAGCTCTAGTCCAGTTGTCTTTAGAGGCCAACTGGGGGTACGCTGGAGCTTAGGCGCCCACGCTCAAATCTTGATTTGCTTACTTAGTCACTGTCCCATTACAAGTCCTCCACCTTTCTGGGACTCTGAATCCTCTGCTCTCAAAGAAGGTTGGAGAAGCAGATCTAAGGTCCCTTTTACTTTATAATCAGTCATGGGTAGAGTTGATGAATGGAAACATACTGCTAGTCTTTGGCCTTCAAACGCAGTGAATGACTCTGCATTTCAGATAAAGTTGAATTTTCAAATAGAGGGTTTATCACAAACTCCATTCGCTTTTTGCAACATTGGTTATGTTTGGTGATACCTGGTAACTGATACCTGATTGAGGTTAAGCAGCTGCAACTTGATTAAAACGTGCAAAGCCACAGATTGTGGGATCCATTTACAAGTTCCTTCGAAGCTTTTGATTTAAAGCATTAGTTTCCTTTGAATTCCCGCTGTCCCCATCCTTGCTCACACCCGTCTGGACCATCTCTCAATCCCCTGTTGCCAGCACTTCCTTCAGCTCATCTTATCCCTAAAGTAACCAGAACTCATCAGCCTCATTCACTTTCTGTGGGGTATGTGCAGACATCGTCTGTGGTGCAAGATGAGACTGGCATCCAGAGTCAGTCTCATTGTCCCAACCTGTCTTTATAGCTTTATCTTGTACCCCTTACCCATCCAAGCTCATGTTAGGTGAATTCGACTTTCTTCCTCTTCCTTTGTATTTGGTAAGGATGCTTCCTCCCCACATCCCTCCTTCTTTTCCCTCCTACCCTGCCAATCCCGATAGTCCCTTCAGGGCCATTTTCCTTAGAGCTTGTCCCTCCAGGGCCTGTGCACTTGCACCTCTTCTCTGGCATTACTTGTTGCTTATCATTTCACCTCCCTGCTAGGTTTTAATCTAGCAGGCATGGGCCACAGTGTCTTTCTTCTCGGTGCATCCCCAGCTCCCTACACAAAGCTGGTGTACAGCAGGGGCCAGCATCTCCAAAGTGAATTCTGTCAGCTTGGGCCATTATGTATCAAGATGGGGCTGGGAGAGGTCACAGAGCTTTCCAAAAGGGCTGATGGAAAAATCACACTGTAAAGGGGGCATTTCCATCTTCTGGGTCCTTCCATGGTTTTTTTTTTTCCTTTTTTTTTTTTTTTGCCACCACCAAAGAGATTGTTCTGACAGGTTTTGCCCATTTTTGGAAGGTGGTTCAGTTATTTGGTGATTGAGTCAAATGAGGTCATCTCTCTTAGCTGCCATGTCAGACACAGGAAGAAGAGAAGACCACCAGAGTCCTGCCCAGGGACAGCCTTTCTCACGTCATAGCAGGGAGCTGGTGATCACGGAGGCTGCCTGGAGCCTGTTAGCAGGCTGGAGACTGTGTGGCTCAGCCTCTGGGCCCCTTGGAAGCCTTTGGGCTCAGCTTTTTTCAGTCCCCAGGACCAGGACTCAGAATACAGAGCTGCATATCCCAAATGCTGTTGTCAGACATCAAATTTGGGGAATAAATAAACCGGTTTTGACCCACACTGGCAGGTATCTTCAAATGCTGGGATATTAGGCAGATGGTCTTAAAAGCTTCTTAAATACTTTAGAAATGAAAGAAAGAAAAAAATGTTCAGTTGCCCTGGGATGTTTAACAGAAAGTGTATTCTGCTCATCCTATAAACCAAGTCTTATGAAACCCAAACTGAAGATGAGTAGGTTTTCCATTACAAAGTCTGCAGACTGATTTCCTCTGCGACTCTAGGCCCTGGGCACATGGAGCAGCAATCTGTTTTAAGACATTTTTATTTGTTCTGTTAATGACTCAGTAGTTAATTGTGACTGTACTTGGCTTCTCCTTTTCAGACTGATTATTTCGTTGTCACTGTGGTGACGTGCAATTTCTCTTTCTTTATTTGAACTGTGTTCGCGTGCATATAAATTGGTACCTCATTCTATTTCCAGACCTACCTGGTGGTTCTGTGCCTTCCCCTACTCCCTTCTCATCTTCGTATATGACGAAGTCAGAAAACTCATCATCAGGCGACGCCCTGGCGGTAATTATGGGCATTCTGACTTTGGTTAGAGGAGAAGCGGGAGGGGCTGTAGTTCTGTTGGCTTTTTGTTTCCCTTGAGGTGTCTGGGCTCCCTCAGTGGTCAGTCTGATTAGCTAAGGTGATTGGACCAGCAAACTGACCATAGTAACATCTTCAGAATGTAGATCTCAGTTACAGTTTGAGGACTCGTCATGTTTTAGACTTTAAAATACAAACCAAGTATGATTTAGTGAAAATTTGTCAGAAATCTAAACCATCTTTCCAGGTAACTTGGTATTCCTAAAAACATTTAAATAAGTACAGTTGAGGTCCCATGTTGAATTTGGATTTTAACACACCCGACCCCCATCATCCTCAAGTTGGTTTTCATCCATTTCCCTCTGTAATGCTGGAGCGTGGAAGATTCACTGTTGTGTGTCTTATCTGTCTCTTTGCCACCCACAGGCTGGGTGGAGAAGGAAACCTACTACTAGCCCCCCATCCTGCACGCCGTGGAGCATCAGGCCACACACTCTGCATCCGTCATCCACCCCCTCTTTGTGTACTTCAGTCTTGGAGTTTGGAACTCTACCCTGGTAGGAAAGCACCGCAGCATGTGGGGAAGCGAGACGTCCTGGAATGAAGCATGTAGCTCTATGGGGGGAGGGGGGAGGGCTGCCTGAAAACCATCCATCTGTGGAAATGACAGCGGGGAAGGTTTTTATGTGCCTTTTTGTTTTTGTAAAAAAGGAACACCCGGAAAGACTGAAAGAATACATTTTATATCTGGATTTTTACAAATAAAGATGGCTATTATAATGGAATTTGTCTGTGCCCTCGTCGCTTCTTTGGTACAGATGTCTATGTGATCTGGAGCTGTGGTTTTCAACATGTGAGTCCCTGACCAGCATTTTATCAGCATCACCTGGTTGCTTGCTAGGAAGGTGGGCCCAGACCCACTGAGTCAGAGATGCATCAGCAATGTGGCTTAATAAGCCCTCGGGTGATTCTGATTTACATTCAAGTTTGGAAACCACTGGCTAAGAGGAAGCATTCTGCCCATGCTCTTTTATTTGGAGTAGGTGAGTTTACCTGACATATTTTTTCTGGCTGCTGCCTGGGGTGATAGGGCTGTAACTCCACCTGCTGCCTTAGCATCTGGCTTTTTGATGGAAAAGCACCTTGCCTAAAGGACTTCCAGAGCCTCAGCGTATAATAAACTGCAGATGAGGCCCTTCTCTTCCAGTCTGAAACAGACCTGAAGCCTTCCTGCTTTCCCTCCAGAGATCACCACCACATCTCAAGTATGTCTAGCCCAGGGCTTATCTGAGAAGCAGAAATCTATCCCACACAGTCTGCCTGGGCATGTGTGCTGAGAAGTGGTTCCCTTCCTTCCATATAATGTGTTCCTAATTTAGCATCAATGACACAATTTCAGCAAGTGGTTATGTGCCAGCAGGCACTCAAGAAAAAGGTGAAAGAGATGTGTTTACTTCAGGGTCAAGTCTGAGAACACCTCCTGCTTTCAGAGCTCCTGTAAAAAGGCTCCCCTCAGTCTCAGCCATGAGTGGTGCAGAGTGCTGTTAACTGCTGGTGCTTCTCCCAGGCTGTCATTGCCAAGTGTCACCTCCAAGCAAACACAACAAGCAAACTCCTTACCTCTGGCACCAGACTGATCGTGATCTGCCAGATGAGCATAGTGTCTTTTCTCTCTGAAAAGCTTAACTCAGTCCTCATGCTTGGTTGCTGTGCATTTCCAAGCTGGGCCAATGGGGGAGAGGGCAGGAGTGACTCCTGTACACTGGGGCTGTGGTTGCTGCACCCACCCACTCCAGCCGCAGAACCCACCAGGGGCAGGTGGTCGTGGACTCTCCTTTCTTGGGGCACTTCCCCTGGGATGATCTCTACGTTTGTCTGCAAGTCATCTTTAAAATGTGTCATTTGCTCAGACCAAGATAAGGAAACTAGGATGAAACTAACAGAACTAAAAGATCTTGGGATTAGAGGGTTGTGAGTCAGGTAGCAACTAGATCCTCCTGGAAGGCACTTTACTGGCCCAGCTGTGATGGCAGGGCCAGTCACACAAGACGTCTCTTGGGAGCTCAGGCTGGCACACTGGTGGTATCCATACCTCGACTCTTTGTATGTCTACTTTCGGCATCCCTGGAGAAGACCAGTGTACTTAGCTGCTGTGATGGAGGTCATGGGCATTTCCTGATGCAAAAGATTTGAAACACTGAGACTTTAGCTTCTGATGAGGGGACCCCAGAGAAAGCTAAGCCAGTGTTTCTCTGACAGCTCTAAGAAGCCCTGGTCTTCTGGGGAAACCCTGGAGAGAGCGAGGCAAAAGGAAGGCTCTGAACTTCCCACCCGATTTTCCACCAGAACATTTCTGCCCTTTACTATGTGACAATGCTTTGAATAAAAAGTTTTACAGCCAAACATTTGATTTAGGAAGAGCAGGTAAGTGAGCTGCTCTTTAGGGGTAAAGCTGGCACCAAAGCCAGGCCTGCTGTGGGTTAGAGCTTTCCCAGCTTTCTAAAAGCAGGAATGCTTGGGTTGTCATTTCTACCTCTGCGCTCAAACTCTCCTGCTGGCCCTGTCACTAGGAGCTAAAACCACTCCAGAGGATTCACAAGCAGCTTCTCACAATGGCCCTCAGCACTGTCAATTCTCTACAGATCTCTGTCTCTGACCCCCGTTTTAAATGCCTTCCTAACACTTTTGACCACATACCTTTTTCAATATATGGGCCCTCACTGATAGTTCAACTTCTTAAGCTCCTTCTCAGCATTTAAATTGGAGTCTTATCCCTCTCACATCCTGACCCCTACCCCTTTCTCTAGCTATCACCCTCCCTCATGGACAAACTTCTAGAAGAGTCACTGCCACTCCTAATTGTTCACCTCCCAATCATCCCTCTGCCTCTTCCAGCTCCCATGAACACCAGTTCACAGAAATTGTCTGGTTGAGGTCATTCATACTGACCTCCTGATGCGTCTTAGTCCTTCCTTGACCTCTGCTGCATCTCTCCATCCATCACACACTTCCTGAAACCAGACCTCCCATCTTTCTGTCATTGTCTCTGTGCACTCCTTAGTTCTCAGCCCCCTCTTCACCGGCTTGACCCCTCGTTTCCTCAGGGAGGGCCTCCACACCACCTCTCCCTGCTTCATACTCTGCCTGGCATGATTTCCAGCTCTGATATGGTCCTCTCCTGAGCCCCGGATGTACAAATCCAGTATGTCCTGGACATCTGCCTTTGTTCAGAAAGAGCACAGCATACTTGAGTCTTAGTACCAATGGCAAGCCTAAGTTTGAGGTTCCACAAATAAATATGCTTTAGGCAGTGATGACATTCAGCACACTACTATTCAAGGCAGAAACCGGAGAGGTGAGTGAGCCCTCTCTTTTCCCGCTCTGCCCCCCACCCAATTACTGTGGATTCCAATGTTGTGGTAGAGAACGTGGACTTTGTGTCTTTTAACATAGACACAGATAGTGACCCATCACTGAATGACGAAGGGCACATAATTAAGCCTCTTTGTGCTTCCTTTACTCTAGAATATTTCAGAGCTGTTAAAAGGATTAAGTGAAATTATGCATAAAAGGGAGTCTCATAGTGGCTGCTGTTCAATAATTCATTCTCTCTACTGCTGGTGTCCTTTACATCTGGGTGCCTAAAGCAGCTTTTTGGTGGTATCCCTAATTTTTGCCTTTCTCTAATCCAGCAATTCTCAAAGTGTTTCTGGACCAGCAGCATCAGCATGTTAGAAATGCAAATTCTGATGCAGACTTACTTAATCAGAAACTGGAGGTGAAACCCAGCAATCTGTTAAAAGCAGCTTTCCAGGTGATTCTGATGCACAGCAAAATCTAAGAACTAATGCTCTAATCCACCCTCCAAGCCCACATGGCTGCCCCTCTCCACCATCCATCTTCACACTGGACCCCAACACATAAACCCATCTCTGCTCAGCCATTCAAACTCCTGTGCAGTCCCCTTATGTGCCATACACCCTTTCTTCTGCCATCCTATAAGTCCCTTTGGCATTCTCCCAACCCACCCACCTTACCCCTGACCTTCATTCACTTGGCAAATCCACTCACCCTGTGAATACCCATTAGGTCTGGATCCTCACTTTTGCACACCTTAGTGTAGCACTTCCACTTCTGTTGATTGCCTGTTCCCAGATAGACTATGAGTTCCTAGATGACATGGACCAGGCTATATCCTCCCCAGCATCTAATGCTATGGATGTTTACTGAATGAATGGATGCATGCATATTTTTCTGTTGCCCAAACAGCCATCATTTTAACGTTTCACTATCACTTTGAGTCCGCTTCTTGGCTTAGGACTGCCACTTTACCCAACGGAAATCCATGCCCTGACTTGCTACCCGTCTGTGAGTTAGGGCCTCTCCTCTCTCAAGACTTTGAAGTTAGAGAGTGTAAGAATGAGTCATGCATGGAATTAGGGTGTTAGAAAGTTGAGTGGGGACCCATGGCAAGCAAAGGTACTAGGTAAAGAGATCCACAAAGACAGAGACACCAAGAGGAACATCAGCCCCGGACCTGCCTGGTTCCAGAGCTTTTTAGTCTCTGTCCTGGGCCTCTAATGCTCTCACAAGAAACCCCTCCCTTCCCCCAACTAGACTGGAATCTCCCATCAGATAGTTGATAAGTACTCTATATTTCTTCAAAGAATTCACAATTCTAATTAATTATCTATATTACTCAGTTATGTAACTATTAATTTCATATCGCTTTTTTTCCTGCTAAGCTTTATGAGGTCATAAAGCCAATCTGTTCTTTCCATGTTATCCCTGGTGCTCAGCTCAGTGCCTCACAAAGGAAACTAAGCACTTAGCACAGGGGGTCAACATTCCCTAGTAAAGGAGGAGGGCACAGAGGCAAAGGGACTTGTCCATGGTGTCCTGTGGTTAAGAAGAGGAGGCAAGGCTGGAACAAGACTGGAATGGGTGGGTCTCACATTTCCCACCAGCTACGCTGTGTGCTGCCCTCCTAGATGCAAACCTGAGTGCACAGGATGTTCGGGCGCACACAGTGGGAGGCATCTCCTGGCTGGGCTCAGGCTTGCTGGTGGGGCTGCACAGGATTTGTGCCCACAGACTTTCAAGCGCTGGGTTTCCTTTTCAGCCCCACCCCCTCACCTGTGTGCCTGGAGACAGTGTAAGTCTCAGTAGTGGGTTGGAAAGCCTGGATCCTGGGCGTATTAGGTGGATAATGTGGGCAAGTCATGTGGTCTCTCCAAGCCTCTGTCTGTAAAATGGAAGTGACCCCGGTTCCTACTTCATGAGGCTACTGTGAAGACTAAGTGAAGGAAAATGTGGAAAGGGCTAAGTACAGTGACTGGCCCTTCATCATAGTTCAACAAGAGGTCACTCACCTCCTACACCCGCCCACACACACATCTCCACCCCAAACTGTGCTCCAGATGTTTCCTGAAGATAAACCCAGGGGAACGCACTGCTGTTCCCACCTAATGGAAGTAGCTACTTACTGTATAGTGGTTGTCATATGCCAGGCAATGTCCTAAATTATGACCATTTACAAGTGAAAAAAACTGAGCCTCAGAGAAGTGAAGTAACTTGCCTGAAGTCACACAGCCACAAAGTGGCAGAGTTGGGCAAATCTGCCTGAACCCAGACAGGCTCGAATCCTGGGCTCCCAACATGCTAGGGCAGTGTTGGCTGTGGTGGTAGAAAGCACTAGCAGGGGCCAAGAATAGGAGAAGGGCAGTGTTTTTATGAAAAACAACAGGGAAGGTTAGAGTTGGTGTTAAAACATAAGATCATGGAAAGTTTCTTGGAAATTAAGCACACGCTGTTGAACAGTTACTCAAATGGATTTGCCCCCAGGAGCTGCCAGGTGATCAAGCTGCAACTTGTGTAACTGGGGAGCAAGAAGGTGGGAAGCTCTAATCCCAGGCAAGCTCGGCATTGCCTCTCCTGTTAGGTGAATGGGCAGATCTGCTCCCCAGGCTGCGGTTGTCTGCGTACAAGGATGTGTCCCTTGCCTCCTGTGGGCTGTAGAGAGGCCTCCTCTGTGTTCATGATTGTCCTTCAGCTGACAGAAGTTTTAACACTGTCCCTCCTGGCCCTGTCTTCTATAAGAAGCAGGGATCTCATCCCTTCTCATCTCTTCCCTTCCCATTTAGGACTCTGATGCAGTACAGTTAATCTGTGCATAGGAAAGAAGAGCTGTTTAAAGAGGTTATTCGGTAAATGCAGAGAATGTCTTTGTAGTATAAATCATTGCTCTATTTAAAACTGCTTGTAGGTTTTTGTTGTTGGTGTTTTTGTTTGTTTTAGAGATGTGGTCTCACTCACTATGTTACCAGGCTGCTCGCAAACTCCTGGGCTCAAGAGATCCTCCTAACTTGGCCTCCCGAAGTGCTGGGATTATACCTATGAGCCACAGTGCCCAGCCTGGTTATAAGTTTGTAAAGTTTTGCTAAAATGACAAGCATCTGAGGACATTATTGCTAACTATATATTGTCCCAGAAACAAACATTCATCCTTTACTATAAAAGTCTTCTGTGTATGGGTTCTCTCCCAAAGAAGAGACAGCAAAATGCTCACAGCCAGCTCTTCACCCGATGTGCATATGCCAGGAGAGAAGCCCAGAGTCCTTGCTGGTCACCCAATCCAGTTCCCTTATCTCTGGTGCCAACAAGGCAATGTTTTCTAAGGGAAGGGAAACCAACATTTATTGAACATGTACTACTGCCTATAGCACTATTTTGGGGGCTTTTTATTTCATTTCATCCTATGAAGTAGCTAGAGGTAAATACAATCCCCACTTTACAGAGAAGGAAATTGAGAGGTTAGTAGCCTGTAAGAAGTGGTTGAGAATATGTTTGAACACATATCTATAAGCCTTAATCTTTCCACTAGATCAAGCTGCTTCCCATTAGGGACATAAAAGAATCCTGTGTTGCCACTGGAGGTTTTTACCTCAACATACCCTAAAGCCAGAGACTCCCATATACTAATGTGGACTCATCAGATTCTTGTGGGTCCATACACTTGAGCAGCTAGCTAGGTATACTTATTCCAAATGAGTAGCTAATAGATAGGCATGGCAGAAACTTATTAGTTGTTCAACAAACCATACCCATTCTTCTTCCTAAGCACCCACCTTGAACACATTTCTCACCCCACCTTGTGGAGGTACAGCCATGTGAATGTTCTAGGCAACGGAATAGGAGCTCACCTGATGTACATATTACTTGCAGGCCTGGCCCATAAGCCCTTCCACAAAAAAGCACTCTCTTTCTATACCCACCAGATGCATGGTGGAAGAAACAGGAAGGCCCTCAAGCAACAGTTCTCATCATTGGCTGTCGACTGAAATCACAGGAGTTTTAAACATCCCCATTGTCAGGCTGCATCCTAGACCAAATAAAACAGACACTCTGGAAGTGGAACCAGGAATCAGGACTTAACAAAGCTTTCCAGGTGATTCCAATGCGCTGCCAAGGTAAAAAAAAAAATCATTGCCTCAGGCCAGGCACGGTGGCTCACACCTGTAATCCCAGCACTTTGGGAGGCCAAGGCAGGTGGACCGCCTGACATCAGGAGTTCGAGACCAGCCTGGCTAACATAGTGAAACCCCGTCTCTACTAAAAATACAAAAAATTAGCTGGGCGTGGTGGTGGGCGCCTGCAATCCCAGCTACTTAGGAGGCTGAGGCAGGAGAATCACTTGAACCCGGAGGCAGAGGTTGCAGTGCAGTGAGCTGAGATCTCATCATCGCACTCTAGCCTGGGCAAAAAGAGCGAGACTCCATCTAAAAAAACAAAACAAAACAAAAAAACTAATCACTGCCTCAGAGCAATGATTCTCAAAATGTGTCCCTCAACCAGCAAGATCAGCAAAGACCGGGAACTGTTCAGAAAATGCACATCTGCAAGTCCCATCCCAGACCTACTAAGTCAGAAACTCTGGGGAATTGCATTTTAACTTCTCCAGATGACTCTGATGCATATTGAAGTTTGAGAATCACTGCTCTAGAGGAAGTAAGTGCCAAGACAGAAGGAGCCTGGTCCTGAGTTGCTGCTTGGAGGAGGGTCATGTGGGAGAACCACTCTATCAGGAACAACACATCACACTATTGCGTGAAAAATCCACTTTTATTGTGTTAAGCCATTGACTCAGTGGGTACGCATTTATGTGGCTTATGACAACATAGAAGATTGGAAGGTGGGGTCTAAGCAGTGGTGTGCAGGAGCTGGTTCACACCAGCTCATCTGTTAAATTTTCAGTAATTTTGCAAACAAGGTGACTTCTCATTGCTAACATTAAATTGGCCAAGGTTGGAATAGTTACACCATGGAAACTGTCAAATGCTACAAACCAGGACTTGTTTTCCCAGAGAGCTGGTTGTTAAACATTAACCAGCACACCCCTGGAATTAAGCATCAAACAGTAGAAAAGCAGGATGATGGTACAGTGGCCCTGGGCTGTAATGAACCATCAAAGGAAATGCCATCATGTGAGGCTCCCTAGGCCCAGCCCACACTCAGGCTTCTCTTGACAACATTGTGTCTTTGCCATGTCCTTGTATTTAGAGATTCTGGAAGTTGAGAGAGAAAGACTGTGGAACCAGAATGATGGTCAGAACTATCATTCAGGTTAAGAACTGGTGGGTTTCAAGCAGGGTTTCTCAACTGTGGCACTGTTAAGATTTTGATCAGATGAATTTGTTTGGGGGACACTATCCTGTACATTGTGCATTTTTAGCATGTTTAGCAGCCTCCCTGGGCTCTACCCACTAGATGTCATTAGCCACCCTTCTCGCTCCATTTGTGACAAGGAAAAGTGTATTCAGATACTGTCAAATGTCAGTCCACTGGAGGGCAAAATCATCCCCAGTTGAGAACCACTAATTAAGAACTACCTAGAAAGCAAGAGACACCCCCATAAGCATGAGCTGGGCCTCAGCCTACCCTCTCAACCCCATAACAATTTAGGGAAGATGCCTTTGGATTCAACTGTAATCACTTCCTATCACATTCTATTAATCTCTTCCAATGCTCCCTATCTCTCTGATCACTCCACTCCCTTCTCAACCACACAGCTCCTAGAGCCTGTACCACCACATTAGATCTTGGTTTGGGAGCGTCTGATGGTGACTGAAAAATATTTCAAGTGTGTTAGCTTCTCTCCTCGACACCACTGGCCTCCATCCCTCTTCAAGATAGTATGGTGCAGAGATCGAGAACACTGGTTCTAATGGCAGCTGGTCTGCCTGGATCCTTGCTCTGCCACACTTTAGCTCTGACTTTAGGCAAGTCTCTTAACCTCTCCGAGCCTCCTCCATTTCCTTGTTAATCAAATGGGTGAAAATACTATTTCCTACTTCATAGAGTTGTAGAATAAAGTGAGATAATACTCAACAAACATTGGCTACTGTTTTTCACTAAATGGATTTTAGAGCACACCCAGAATGGTGGATCCTGTGCCACATGCTGGGGGCATGGAATTGAGCAAAACAAACACATAGGCCCACTCCCTGTTACAGTCTTGTGGGGAAGACAGTGCAATGAGCAGGTCTTAAGATGATGTGTGGTAAGTGCCAGAAGAGGAAAATCCCCTGGTACCACACAAAACCACAGGAGGAGCCTAACCAAGCCTCAGGGGTTGGGAGGAGGCTCCTGGGGAAAACAAAGATGGGCTCCAGGCAGGCCCTGCTGGTTGCCTGCCAAATGTACATGCCCTCCCCTTGGTCTTTATCCATCCCGTGCTCCACTTGGGTATCCCAATTTTTCTGGACCTTTTTTCTTTACACGTTTTTCCATTTATTTACTTATAAAAATATGGAATGCTTCATGAATTTGCACGGCATCCTTGCACAGGGGTCACAGTCATCTCTGTGTGGTTCCAATTTTAGCATACATGCTTCTTAAGCCAGCACTCTTCACTTTTTTGCACCACACTCAGCTCTTCTTCCTTTCTTCTCCTAAAAGGTAACCAACCATTTTAATGTTTATCTTCTTATTTCAATGTGTTCTTGCAACATGGGTATTGTTTTGTGTGTGTATGTACTTTTAAATTTTTATCATAAAAATTTTCTAAAGTACACAAAAGTAGAGAAGATAATATCACAAACCTCCATGTAGCCATCACCTAGTTTGAACAATTTTACCAACATTTTGCCAACTGTGTTTTATCTAGTCTCTCCACTCCATCCCTACTTCTTTCTTTCAGAAGTATTTTAAGACAATCCCAGACATCGTTTCACCCATTATACATCTCAGTATGCATGTTCAACAGAAAATGACCTTTCAAAAAGCTCATAACCACCAAGTAGATTTTTTTTTTTTTTTTTGCTATGAGTACTCCTGATTCATTGCTTCTGACTGCTGCACAGTGATTTTTGTGTGCCTGCCCCGAATCTAACCTATTCTTTTCCACAATAATTGACACTCAAGTGGTGGGCAACTCCCTTCCACCACTAATAAGACTGCAAGAACATCCTCGCTTTGTGAGAATTTCCCCTGGGACAGAACTGTGGGTCACATGATATATTCATTTACATAATCTCACCAAGAAGACCAGACTGCCCTCCAGAACGGCTGCACCAGTCCACAGTCTCACCAGCAGCATGAGGTTCCCATGTCTTCACACCCTGCCAATCATTGAAATTATCCAGCTGGCCTTTTTTCCCTTGTTTTTTTTTTTCACTTTTCTCAGACCTCGCAGGTTTCTATTAATAATTGTTTTCAGTCTAATGTATGTAAAGTCTCATTTAAATTCATATTGTTGATGATTAACAATGATTTTTAGCATTTTATCACCTTTGTAAGATTTTAGGGTTAATTCTTCTATAAATTGCATGTTCATATCTTATACTCATTTTTCTATGGGGTTGCTGTCTTTTTCCTGATTTGTAGGAATTTCTTGTGTATTCTAGATATTAGTCAGTTTTAGACATTGCAAGCATCTTCTCCCATTCTATCATTTGGTCCTACTTTTTGATCACTTTTGTATCCACCTTTCTCTCCCACCTTCAGCTCCAGGGGGATCTCCTGCTCAGTCTCATCTACCCATGAGACTCCTATACCCCCTTGCCAGTGATGGATTTAGGAATACAGTTTGACCAATTCTCTACTGAGATAGTGAATTCAGCCAGAGGGCTTCCAAGAAAAATTTCTTCACTCCTCAGAGACATAAGAAGATCTAGTCTCTGTCTCTCCTCCCACTGAGTGTTCTCTGGATATGACATGGAGCTTCTGTAACCATCTTACTACCAGTTTGAGGATAAAACCCACTGTGAAGGCATGGTACTGTTGGTGGCAGGGTTGAGCCACTGTATTAACCACCCTGGGGCCTGCAACGCCTCTAGTCTTCCCTTTAAGTGAGATAATAAATGTCCTCCTCGTCTAAGTTAGATTGAGCCAGGGTTTCTGACACTTGCCGTGAGAAGGATATGGACAGATGCAGCCTCTAAGCCAGGAGTTTCTGAATCTTTTTTTTTTTTTTAATCATAATCACCAGTAAGAATTTAGCTTTTTATATCATGATCCAGTATACATATAATTGAAACAACACTTAACTTCATGGTGTCCAGTGTGCTCAGATAACCTCTTTTCTATTTCCTTTGTTCTTTTTGTTTTTGTTTTTTTGGAGGGTATAGGGGACAGTAATACTCAATGTAACCTACTAAATTAATTACACAAGCTACTAATGGGTCATGACCCACAGCTTGGAAAACATTGCTCTGGGTTTTAGGCCTCTGAACTGAGGCCTGTAAGAAGAATAATGGGCTTTAGTCAAGTAAGATCTGGAGTGGGGAGCGAGGATGGTGGGGAGGATGTTTTCTAGGAAAGAATACTGTAAAGAAGCCCTCAGCAGGATGGGGCCAATCAGATACCTCCCTTCCCCAAGGGTGACCACGGGGTGAGCCCTGGATAAACCTTTGTTGATTGGTTGTATTCCCTCCCACAGCTCTCCTCCCAGGGTGCCTTTCTGCAGCCTTATTCTATGAATAGATGAGAGCTTTTATCTCCCCTCTGCCTAACCTCAGGACTCCGGAGAAGGACGGCGGGCGGGGGGATCCCTGAAGTCGGCTAATTAGAGATGGCTGGGAGGATTACCAGGGCCTTGCTCTGGCAGCTGTGCCCACCTCTAAATTCAATATCCAGAACCGGCAGAGAAAGGGCTCACCTTGATAAGCCCTGAGACAAAGCAGGAGACAGATAGGGTTTGTTCTCAACAGAGCACTCACCCTCTGAATACAGTTTTTGTTTAAGCCCCAAGGCTTGGAACATTCCACAGCCTGGCAAACTCCCTGTCTCCTCAAGGTCAGTCCTTCCTCAGCATTCCTCTTTGGAAACGTCTCCCACGGCTGGCCCTGCTCCTGCCCCCTGGCTTTGGGGGCAGTTATATAACTCTTAGGAAGACCTAGAAATACAAGCATATGGTGTCCTCAATTCCCAGCACAGACTTGCTGCTTCACATTTTTAGCTGGTGCTGAGAGACTGGCTTTCACACACAGACACACACACGTACACATCCCTGACTCATAACTACATTTCTGCTGCAGTATTGCAGATTTTTAAAAAATTAAATCCTACATCTGGAGCCACATAAGGGTGAAAGCATAGGACATTTTGTCCCAGTAACTGTGGGGATGGAAAGGCCTCTGAGGCAGGACACAAAGGCTGTATCAGGGCCACTGCAGGGCCAGGGGTCCTAGCACCCCTGGCTTTGGCTCTGAGGGTTTGGTTGCTTGTAGCTGAATTCCCTAACCAAAGCCTGTCACGTGTGGTGCCAAGCTCACAAATTCAGCATGCATCTATTACATGTTTGCAATGACTAAAAGATTAGGGAAGGAAGCCTGGTTTGTGGGGATCAGGGATACGTAGAAAATATGTTCTGCAAAATGTTTTATTAGAGGTTCTGAAAATTAAGACACAGAAAGCATTTTACTTAACGAAGAAAATAGGGTAAATATGTTCAAAGGAGTATAGTTGTTAAAAGCAAACTGTTTAGAGTCAAGGTCAACCCAGATTCACTTTCTGGTTCTCTGCAGCTTACTAGCTGTGACCTTCAACAAGTCTCTCTTAACCTGAGTCTTAGTTTTCCAATATGTAAAATGGACAGAGCATTGTGAGGGTGGTTGTAAGGATTAAATGAGATCAGAGACTTTAGCACCATGACTGTAAAGACAAAGGGCTCTATAAATGTAGCTGGTACTACAATTCACTTTTTTTTTTTTTTTAAGACAGGAACTGACTCTGTCACCCAGGCTGGAGTACACTGGCGTGATTACAGCTCACGGCAGCCTCGACCTGACAGGTTCAAGCCATCCTCCCACCTCAGCCTCCAGAGTAACTGGGACTACAGGCATGAGCTACCACATCCTGCTAATTTTTGGATTTTTTGTAGAGATGGGGTTTTTCCATGTTGCCAGGCTGGTTCCAAACTTCTGAGCTCAAGCAATCTGCCTGCCTTGGCCTCCTAAAGTGTTGGGATTACAGGCAAATGAGCCACCACGCCAGCCCACAATTCACTTTTAACACAAGTGAAACACATTTCATTAGACAATGGAATAGACTTACGCTAATTTTCTTTTCTCTCTTACTTTACAGTCTGATTTCCTGAAGAGAGGAGGTGGGAGTAAGCTAATCAGGCCCTGAGTTAGCTGTCTCCAAGAAGCTTAGAGTGTCCCACTTACCTATGGGTTGCAGGGCCTGCACTGCCAGTAGGGCTGGCTTTTAGGGGTGCTGCTGTTGGTGTGTGCTGTACATGTTTTCTAGGATTGGGACAAGCATCCTAGAGCTCCTGGCTTTAGAGGCCAGGTCTGGGAACTGATGGGTGCAGCAAATGCAAACAGACAGCAAACAGGCCAAAGAGGAGATCCATTCACTGAAGACGGCCCTGGTACAGTACTGTTGAGGTTTTGCTGCGGCCTGGACACGGCTGGCTCCTTCGACTTACACAATATGTCTTCTCTCTCTCTTTACCTGCACTTATAAGAATCGGTGCTAAGGATATGTGCCTACCACAGTGCAGCCTGTAGATTATCTAGCGAAGAAAGAATTGCTGCCATTTCCCAAATATTAAACGCCAGGTTCTGCCTATGCGTAATTTTCTCAATCTTCACAACACACCTGCTAACTCCAGTTTACAAATGAGGAGACGTACCGGCCGGTTGTTGCAGGCGTCTGGTTTTAAGGGCAGTGGCAGTAGAGAAAATGATTTATTTTAGCATCAACCACTGTGCTAATCCCTTTAGATATCATCTCATTTAATCCTTTTAACAACCCTGAAGTACCATCCTTATTCTAAAGGGACTTCAGACCTCTCTGCCGTCCACACTGTCCCCTGCTCGGTGCAGGAGTGTAGACTGGGACTGTTCCGTCTGGTGGTCTCCCCGACAGGGGCTCACCTGGAAACTGGCCTTTGGGCTGGGACTGTGCCTCGGTACTTAGGCTGGCAGCCCATATTAGGACAGGGCACCGTGATAAGCACTTTCTTACCGCATATGCACGATTTCACTCGGCCCTCACACAGCCCACGAGGTGGGCACTGTCACAGTGCCATCTCACAGGCGAGGACGCCAGGCCCAAACCCTGAGGATGCGCCGCTCAGGTGGAAGCCTCCTGGTAGCTCGCGCGGCAGCCTGGGGGCGCGCGGATTTGTCTCTGCGCTACGGCGGCTGCCGAGGACCATCCCGCGGAGGCGGCGCTTGGCGGCGGGTCCTCGGCCTGAGGCTGCGTGACGCTTCCAAGCCCGGCCCGACCTACGTCTGCAAGAAGAGCAGAGGGTCCCTAGTCGGGAGCGGACCCCGCTGCGGCTCCAGCCGGCCCTGCCTGTAGCCGCCACCTGAGCGTGGGCGCGGCTGCTATCTCTCACCCGCGCGTCGGCCAGTAAAGGGCTCCGTGCTTAAACATCATTCGTTACAGTATTGCAGCCATCACACGGCATTTTAAAAACACGAATGATGATAAATGATTTTAACACTGCTTCCAATTCCGCCCCAAGCACAGCATTATTACCATTTGCATGCGTTTCACTTCATTCGATTTCCATGTGTATGGATTTGTTTCTACACAGCTGTGGTAAAACGCACATAATAACCTGAATCCAGGGTTGTTTTCCACTTTGAAACATGAACATTTTCACTGTGTTATTACAAACGCTTCCTACCTATAATTTTTAATGGCAGGACTTTTAAAAATCGGGTCGATAACGCTGTCACTTCTCTGAGCATCTCGCAAATGTTTAACATTGAAGTGGCTCCCAAAGCTTCACCATTATAAATTATTCTTTTTTTTTTTTTTGAGATGGAGTCTCACTCTTGCCGCCTAGGCTGGAGTGCAGTGGCGCGATCTTAGCTCACTGCAAGCTCCACCTCCCAGGTTCAAGAGATTCTCCTGCCTCAGCCTCCCGAGTAGCTGGGATTACAGGCACCTGCCACCACGCCCACCTAATTTTTGTACTTTTAGTAGAGACGGGGTTTCACCATGTTGGCCAGGCTGGTCTCAAACTTCTGACCTCAGGTGCTTCCCCCTCAACACCCCCTCGGCCTCCCAAAGTGCTGGGATTACAGGCGTGAGCCACCTCGCCCGGCCCATTCTTGTGTATAAAGTCCTTTCAGTATTGAGATCAGTTTCCTTAGCTTACATTCACAGGAGTGAAAGTGCTAGGTCAGAGTGTGAACATTTAAAAGCTTTCGGTATTATTGCCAAATGGCTTTTCACGGATGACTTAGGGAGGTTTTGGTACTTGGAGCATTACTACTTATATCCATTTTTTCCCCCAGGAAAACATCTAAAATGTGCTTTCATTGAGAGATAATGACCCTTTCTGAGAGTGTCTATATTTAATTGAGATCAGAGCTTGAAGTTGAAAATTTTGTGCCCTAATGGTGAGCCTTCAGACATCAGAAAACAGGGTAGGAAAGTTCTCACGGGTTAGGATTTTTCTGGTGGCCCTGAGTCGGGGAGCCACTTATTCTGCTTTCACTTAAGGCTAACCTAGACTCCCAGCCCTGTGTAGAGTTCTGAGGGACGCCAGGGTCATAATGCTGGTGGTACAGAGTTCATAATGTTCATAAAGTTCATAATGCTGGTGGAAGAAGTGAAATAATTTATGAATTCACAGAATATTGATCATGATATCTTTCCTCCTCTAGATGACAAGGTAATAAAGAATAATGAGATGTGATCATGGGAAATAGCCACCATGAGCAGCAGCCACCAAGGCACATAAACACTGTGGAATTGACTCTGCTATCAGCATGTAGGTTTCTGGGGTGAGAGATTAAACCAAACTCAGTCCAGCTTCTTGTTTACTCTGTGTAAATCTACTCACTGTCAGGAATCTTCAGGCCAGTGTTGCCACCACTTGTTCTGTCTGTGATTCCAGTGATGAGTAGGAGGTGACCAGCAGGCAGACTGTCTCCCTATGGGTAGGGAGCCTCAGAGTTCTGCAGAGACTGGGGTATAGGTAGAAGATGAAAAAATATCCTTTCTGAATCAACTTTTTGCCTGTCTGGGAAAATCCCTACATTTCCTACCCACACTTTCTCTGCTCTAGGACCTAAGCCTTGGAGAGTTCCCCCCCGGTTCACTGACAAGCTCCCTACACTAGAGTCCTTTTGTAGTGGGCATTGGGATGCACCACTCAGATTTCTCTTTAGGACTCGTGAACTTATTCCCTCAAGCTGCTGGGGATTTGCTGGCAGACAGACTTCTCCAGGAAGTGCCTTAGCTGAAGAGAGATGCCTCACTCAAGGTCACACCTCATTCCCCTTCCTGGAGCAGCCCACATCCAATGAGGTATACTGGTCTAGCACCCTCACCCCACCTTCAAAGTTCCCTGTGGGGTCAGCAGATACCTTTGCTGAGACTGTTTTGCAGCCCAACTTCTCTCTCTGCACAAATTGTTTATCATTTTCCTTCTGTTTCAAAGGTGTTAATCCCAAGACCACTCCTAATAAATGTCCTTCATGGAAGTTTCCATCTCTGTGTTGGCTTCTGGGAAACTCAGCCTGTGACACCAATCCCACATGAAATATTTATGTGCTACTCCCTGGGTCCCTTGTTTGATAAACATTATCTAGCAATAACATGGGGATAAGGTCACAACTCAAAATAGGCTAGTTTACAGCTTTGCAGCTTGTTTTGTGTCACTTCTTTTTTTCTGATTCTCACGAGCCCTGTCACACTACAACTCCTATTTCTAGGTGTGGAAGACAGAATAATGGCCCCCAAAGAGGACTGCATCCTAATCCCCAGAACCTCTGTATATGTTAATTACATGGCATAGGGAAATTAGGATTGCAGATAGAATTAAGGTTGATAATCAAGTGATCTTAAAATAGGAAGATTATACTGAATTTAACAGGCTCAATGTAATCACAAGGATCCTTAGACGTGGAAGAGGAAGGCAGAAGAGAATCAGAGTGAGATGTGACTATGGAAGAGAATCAGGGAGATGTGAAAAGTACTCACTCGCCAGATGGAAGAAGAGGTCATAAACCAAGGAATAAATGTGGCCTCCAGAAAGTGTGAAAGGCAAGGAAATGAATTCTCCCCTAGAGCCTCCAGAAAGAAGTGCAGCCCTGCCAACACCTTTATTCTAGCCCATGTCAGAGTTCTAGCCTGAAAAACTGTAAAATAACACATTTATGTTGTTTTGAACCATTTAATTTGTCA
Source organism: Trachypithecus francoisi (assembly GCF_009764315.1). Classification (NCBI taxonomy): domain Eukaryota; kingdom Metazoa; phylum Chordata; class Mammalia; order Primates; family Cercopithecidae; genus Trachypithecus; species Trachypithecus francoisi. The sequence goes on along the minus strand of NW_022681470.1, from coordinate 105,505,012 downwards.
TAACTTGTTACAGCAACAATAGGAGACTAAGACACTGGGCAAATCTGCTTCCTTCCCAAAGGCTCACTTATAGGTGAGGCCGCAGCAGGAATAGTGAGGAGGAAGCAGTTGGAACAGAACAGCCTCTCACATGAATAACCCTTGGCCCTCCTGTCTTGATGCTACCATGAAAGAAGAAAGCATCTAATATTTCTCTATAATCTACCTCTTTAAAGTGAAATAATAAATCTGAGAATTTTAGCAGTGGAAAAAAGGATAAAGTTCATCTTTATCAATGACTTTCAAGCTTTCATTTAGCAGAGGAACATTTTTTAAAAATAGGGAATCACAGACATACAGTATCTAAGACATAAAAGTGGAGCTATCCTGATTGAAGCCCAAGGCCCATGGTCTTTCGCCTCCCCTGAGGAACTCTAACTTTCGCCTCCCATAAGGAACTGAGGATGAAGGGTAAAAACCATCCACCAAGGACACCTGGCCCCTGGGCTGGTTAACAGTAAAACAAAAATTAGAACTCAAGTCTCTACCTCAGCCCAGTGCCTAGGCAGAGATTGACTATAGACTGTTCTCAAAACACTTGTGTGACAGGCTTCTCTGGTCAATGAGATTTATGCAGCATCACAGGACATCTGTGAATTTCCTAGGGACAGATCTACACCTCTTCTTACATGTTTCTTGTGGATGTTTCACTTTGTCATACACTGGATCTTCACACCTAGAGCCAGTCCCACTGGAGATGTGAAATAAGCAGCTTACTACATGATGTGACTGTGTGACAACACAGTCATCATCTGACTCCAAAGCCCTCCCCCAGCAGTCCGCCAAGATGCCTGACACTCTACCATTGGAGTCACTAAGGTATTGCCTCCAAAAGCTTCCCTTCAAAATTTAAATACATTTCATTGATTGCAAGGCTCACACTGTATCATTTCTAAATATCAGGGCCTAGCAAATCTCTGGATTCTTTTTTTTTTTAATGGTACATAAATGAATGTAGTATCTTGCAATCAATGTCATTTTAGATTTGAAGAAATATGGTATGTGACTTGGGCGAATGATAAATAAATTAACCCATTAGCACCTTTGAAGGCTGAAGCAGATCAGAGTGCTCAAAGAATGGAGATAGGAGTGTGTGTGCATGTGTGAGTGTGTATGTGTGCAAGGTGCAGCCTCCGCACTAGGAGGGATCTGAGAAGACAAGAACAAGCACAACAGGGAAGGGAGGGAGACATGGGAAAGGTTTCTTGGGCTGTGTGGAGCTTATATTCTGACATAGAAATTGAATAAATTAAGATCCTCATTTGGAGACATGGGAAGAGGTTTTTTGGATTGTGTAAAGTTTATATACATAAGAAATTGAATAAATTAAGATCCTCATTTGTTCTTGGCAGCAAATGAGATTCCAAAATGGTTGCTAGAGTTATGTTACAATAACATTCCTTATTTCAGAGTCTATAATCAAGCAAATCAAGTTAATCAAGTAAACATAAAATATATAGTTTTAAATGTAACTAATTCATTCTACCAAATAGACATACTCATCATTTCTCTGTACTGGCTAAAAATCAGATGGTAGCTAACATGAGCCTTAAAGAGTAACAGTTGGTCAACTAGACTTTTGTTTGTCCTTCCAGTTCATTTGGCTAAATGAACTATTAATTCATTTCACCAGCATCTTCTGACTTAATCAAAGGTCAGCAGCCCAAAGGTATTTGCCAATCCTAGGATGACATTTAAGATCTAAAAAATAAAAATATACTTTTGAAATACAGACATGCATTCATTAACTAATAATTATGATGAAGACAAGAGTTTATTATTTAAACAATTTTGTTTGAGAACAGAAGGAGAAACCAAAATTGCAATCCAGGGACTTGTTATTTCGTCTTCCCTGCTGCAAAAATTAGCTATCACTTGGTGTCCAGCCAAGGCCATGAAGTCCCACTTTGCTTGCCTTTCATTATAAATTTGGAGATGTGCTCCTCTGGAAAACAAATTGGCACTAACATATAATAAAATTCTCTGCAAAAGGACAACAGACCTTTACAAATCACACAGAGGAAAAACAACAGTTTTCTGCTAAAAAAAAAAAAAATTCATCATGTCACTGTCTGCAATTCACCAATATGGGTGCAAATGCTTGGAATATTTTTATGTTTGGCAGAAAAGATAAAGGTCTAAAGAAGAAATATCACTGATGGCTTAACTGAACAGAACGTAATGAACTGAAAATCTCTCAATTTTAGCAGCTCCCTCTTCAGCCCTTAGAGCACTCCTAGTAGTGGTGCAAACCCTGTACTTAGGTTATCCTGAAGAAGCTACTGGCATTTAGCAAAGTGCTAGCTGATCTGAGGGAAGGCATAGGGAGATATAGAGATGCAGAAGTTGACCACTGAATGCAGACCTAAGTGAGCAAATGGATGGAGAGAGCTCAAAATCTTGCAAACAGGTACCACTTGTGAAATCAGTTCCGCTTGTTTCAAACTCATTAATGGTGAGTTCCTGTATGCTGAGTTTCTGCAGAACATAGCCCATCTGGTTAGAAAAATGCCTACACCATAATTCAGCAGACATTTTCTGAAAGCATACCATGTGCAAGGCATTGAATGGGGCACCATGGAGGATACATATTGACATTGTAGAGCATACCTGCCCCCAGGGAGCTCACCATCCATGGTAGAGACAGAAATACCACAATAGGAAGATGAGCAGGGCAACAGTGCTGTCACCCAACCACAGAGGATAATGGGTGTGATGGGAGTCACAGAAGAGAGAGAGTTGCATCCTGATGCTGGATGGTGGGAAGAATGGAGATGATGTTCGGTCCACATCTTAACAGAAGAGTAGAATTTTAACAGGGAATGACAAAGAAAGTTCATTTAGGGCAGAAGGCACAGTATGAACAAAAGAGATGACTGCAGGAAAATGCAGGGGTGTTTAGAGCAAGGGTGAGTTACTTGGGGTGATAGTGATGGAAAAAAAGAGGCTGGATTGTGCTGGTTTGCCCAGATGTTGTCTGGCAGGACTGAGGAAACTGGGAGGCTGGGGGCAGGGTCATATCCTATCAGGTCACACCATGTGTCTTTGCCACCAATCCATCCTTCACAGGCTCAGAAGAGGGAGGAGTAAATGCCTGTGATAACCTGATTTTCTAGCTATTACAGGAATCACTGCCCTGCACGTGGTCTGACCTCATGCCTTAGCCTTCATCTACAGAAACTAAGCCTTTATTGTAGTCTAGCAGCCACCACAACAAGCTCACTTAGAATCAAAACACCCCCTGGGATACCAGCCAAAGGGAGCAATGAGGGCAGAGCCAACTAAGTGATGCTCATCCACCCCTCAACTTGGAGTTGAAATCACAGAGGTAAACCCCATATTACATTTAGAACATTTTCAACACCCCAAAAAGAAATTCTATGCCTCTTACCCCCTCAGTTCTATCTACCACCTCCTCAACCCTAGGCAACCACTAGATCTGCTTTCTGTCTATAAAAATCTATGGAGATTTGTCTATTCTGAGCATCCCATGTAAGTGGGATCATGCAATAACACCTTTTGCATCTGGTTTGTTTCACTTCACAGAATGCTTTCAAGGTTTATCCATGCTGCAGCATCTAGCAGTATTTTATTCCTTTTTCATGGCCAAATAATATTTCACTATGGATACATCTCATTTTATTAATCCATTCATCAATTGATGGATATTTGGGTTGTTTTGCTTTTTGGCCATTATGAATAATTCTGCTATGAACACTTATGTACAAGTTTTGTGTGGACATATGTTTTCAATTATCTTGGGTGCATATATATGAAAGTGGAATTGCTGGGTCTTTTCTTCTCCATTCCCATTTCTTCTAGCACTTAACATGCATATCTATTAAATGAATAAATATCTGTTGAATAAATGAATAAAAGCATCTCATCTTCTTAGAAGACTTTTTGGCAGTTAACTACAAAACACACCAACATTAACAACTACAATTGGCAGCAGTTAAGCCTTGTCACAGTTCGCTTTGTGGCTTATTTAGGTTGAGGTAAGCCGGGGACTCCTCTCACCTGCCTGATCCTTCTTTTGGAGCTGAGGAAGCTGGGGTGGGTGAGCAGAGTGAGCACTGACCTCCCCAAATCACCCAGGAAGACAGAGGCTTGTCTCAACTCTGACAGGTTCTCAGAGCAGCAAAGGCCCCAGAATCTGGCTGACTCACTCCAGAAGACAGAGCTGCCAGGAGCCTAGTCAGCCATGATGGGGCTTCACAAGGATGGCACCTCCATGCTGGGATGTGGGATGAGGACAAGAAGGGACAGGGGCTGCATTCCCACCGACCCACCAATCTAAAGATGCTCAGGGCCTCGTGTGTGTGTATGTGGGGAGGTAGGGGTGGTGGCCTAGGGCACATGCAACTGTGTGCACTTAGTATTCCTATGAGTATGCTGCTGCCCACAACCCAAGGGTTATTATCAGTCATAAAGGGACACATGGAGACTTGGAATTCTTATCCAGACAGCAGATGCCACGGTGAGGCCTCAGCCCATACCTCGTGCACCCACCACACTCCTGCCCAGCCAGCACCAGGCTGCTCAGCAGGACAGCACAAGCACCGGACAAACTGCTTTGGCAGCTGTAACCCAGATTTATTCAGGGCAATGGGCGGCTAGGCAGGTTCCCTCCCAGCTGGTGCTGGGTAGGGCCGTGCCCTTCCATGGGCATCCCTATGGCATGCCAGGCTGGGTCAGGCTCCTCACAGATGGTCTGGCAACACGTACTCTGACCTAGCACACAGCTTCTGGGGTTCATTGGTCCCAGCAGAGCTACAACAAGCAGCTTGGATTTCTAGGGAAGGAGCAGAAGGAAACTCCTCCTGCCACCCCTTGCCACCCCCTTTCCTCCTCCTATTGACTTTCCATCTGCCCTTCGAGGCCCAGCTGCCCACACACAGCTCCTGCCTCCTGTCATTGTGGGGCCCACATGGACACCCCCTCCTTCCTGTGCTCTCTCATAGTTTGATGGGCTATTTTCTCTCCAGCAAGACTAAAATCCTTAAGGCAAAGAATAGTTCTCCTTCCACAACAGCTTTTTTGAGACCTTCAGAACAGAGTCCCCAATGCAGAAATCAACAAAAACATTTTCTCAGCCTCATCAAGCCACTTTCATGTCTGATAGCCATACCCACTGGCCTGGTTCTTACTCAATGCCTCAATGGTTCACTCAGCATGTAGCCACTATTTCATGCCTAAATAATATTTAAAAACAGTCATGTTTTTAAGATGTCAAAAGGAGCACATGTTCAACAGAGAAAATACAAAAACATTAAAAAAAAAAAACTACCCATCACCCCACATGCAGAAGTAACTCCTATAAAATGTTGGTGTGTATGTTCCTCTTATTTTTCTACTTGTGTTTATTACTTTTTTCAAAATTGTGATTCAAATGTGCATGCTGTTTTACAACGAACATTATGAATATATCATGGTGCTATTTGATTGAATTTTTTTTGCAATTTTAATGGCTATGTAATATTCTATCACATGGATATCATGTGTTTTATTTAATCGTGTTTAATTGTTCCTTATATTGGTAGTTTTCCACTTCAAAATTTATAAATAATGCCTTGATGAATAATCTTATACAGAAATAATTTTGCACGCTTCTGAATATTCTTTTAGGGTACTATGGGATCAAAAATTATAAACTTCTTCAAATTTTTTTTAATTTCCTTTAAAATAGAGACAGGGTATCATTATGTTACCCAGGCTGGTCTCAATCTCCTGGCCTCAAGCGATCCTCCCACCTCAGACTCCCAAAGTGCTAGGACTATAGGCGTGAGCCACTATTCCCGGCCAAACATTTTTAAAGCTTCTTAAACTCATTGCCTAATTGCCCCTCAGATGAGTTATGGCAATTTACACTCCTACTGAATTTGCCTGCAACAGTTTGTAATAGGCATCTTCCGATTGGAATCCTCAAAATTAAGAGAGGACAAGGGCTGAGCAAGTCCAGTGATATCAAAAGGTGGAGTAAGAAAAAGTAATACCCAGGCACAATGCTACGCAGAATGGAGAGCTATGTGTTCACAAAAATACCTATATTCGTCAAGAAAATGTTACACCATCCCACACACTCCCTACCCCCAGTGTCCTCTGCTGTAAGAGACAGGCAAATATATAACACATTTTAGAAAGTGTTCCTTCCAAAGCCAGCATAAAAGCAAGCGTCCTTTCAGTGGCAGAGCGAGGAGGAATCTTGGTGTCAGGAATCCTGAGTCTGAAGGCCCACCTTGTCTGCCATTCCCACAGAAACATACCCATTGGGTGCCTTCAGCCTGACCCTCGGTTTCCCCATCCAAAAGTTACAAAGATTATGAGAAGCTACACAGTGGGATTATGTGAGCGTCAAACATGATCAAGTAGGCCAAAATACTTTGTAAACAGTCAAACGCTGACCTTATTGCTAAGACTGGATGCTCGAAGGGGTAAGCAGTGTTCACCTGAGAGAAAGATGTTCTTCCCTGGAGACACTGGAAGGACAGAGCGCTGCTGCAGTATCCCCACAGCACCTAAGAATACAGGAGAGTTGCTATCAGCGACTCTTTTCCACATTGCAGAGACTGAATAAGAACTAGCTCCTGTAAGTCACAGGAGGAGAAAGAAAAGACCTTTGCCTATTTAAATTCTGGCCCACAAGGTTCTGCTTTAGACATGGCCAATTCAAGGCTTTTCTTGGTCCTTCATGTCATGGGGATTTAACTGCTCTACATTTGCAGGAAGCTTAATTGGCTCCGTTGCTAGAGGATCTGCTCCTACCATTTTCCTTTGCATTTGTGGCAGGCCTCAGAGGAAGAGCTGGAAATAATAATGTTGCAAGGTGAAATGAGGTGATGTGCTGGAAATTGCTTGGAAGAGTATAAAATACTAGGCAAAGGTAAGGTCTGATTGTCACCCCTGGTGTGGAAGCACTAGCTATGCAGGAGAGCCTGTGTAGCATAATCAGGTGAATTTCAGTGCCAGATCCATGCGGTATTGAGTCCTGGCTCTGTCCCCTACAAAGTGCACGACAATGGGCACAGTATTTTACCCACAAACCCTTGTTTCCTCCTCTTTCCAGCACCTTCAGCTCCCTGAACTTGTCTTTGTTCATGTATTTGCTGACTGCCTTCTTCTACAGAAGCAAGCTCCAGGAGGCAGGGAGATTTTCAGCCTTGTTGACTGGAAGATCCCAAGACAAGGAAGAGCGCCTGCCTCCAAAATAACTTGCCAAACAAATGAGTGCCTCTGGCACTCCCTTAGGACACTGTCTCCAGGAATTCTGTTTTGTGCCTCTAACCACTTCAAGGACTCAGCTTGATGCCTAGAATAAGGGTGACAAGTTAGGGTTGTAGGTGAGTGTGAGTGGTAAGAGGATAGGCAAGGAGGGAGCGCCACTGGAAAAATAATTAACCTACATGAGCTCACAGCAACTTCCTTCAGGAAACTTGACCCACTCCTTTTTTCAAAAAAAATAGCCACTAAAGGGATTGTGATTTTAGCATGGAATCTTTGTGGGCAATAATCATTCCTAAAAGGGAGTGTTAATTTTAGATTGAAAAACACTCCTTGCTTTTGAAGAACATATACTCAATAAACATAACGTTTCCACTAAAAAAAAAAAAAAAGATGAATAGACTAACTCCAAACCAGAAAAGCTTAATTCTTCAAGTGTATATGGCCCCATACAGGCCAAGGCAGTTTCTCTGCCAGGATAGCAGTTCCCACTTCATGCCTCCCACCCTCTCTGCACCTCTGGAGAAAAGGCAGCTGGCTGTGGCCAGGCAGGGTGCAAGGAAGCCAGCCTCTCCTGGTAGAAATTTGTGGGGGCTACAAGTGCTGAGTCAGACCTGGGTTCTGCATCCGGGCCGGCACCTCACACTCACCAGCAGCTGTCAGGCGTAGGGATCCGCTCAGGACCAGTTCTGCTCTGCATCTACATTCCTAACGACATATGTTGAGTGAATGATGGAGGAGAAGCCAGCTTGAATTAATGAGTGAATGAACGAATGGATGTGTGTTGAGGATGTGTGTGATGTGCCAAGTACTTTAGCAGGCACTGTCACCTACTTCATCATCTGCACAGCAATTCTGTGAAGTGGATGATCATGCCTATTCAAGGTCAGATAACTCAGGCAGTTTGCCAAAGAACTAACCCAGGACTCAACCCATGGTTTGGACCTACCAGATAGCTGATAAAAGCTCAATTTTGGGCTTACTACATGAGGAGTTCATAAGTACTTTAATCCTTCCTTTCTTTTCCTTCCTTCTTTCCTTCTTTTCTTCTTCCCTTCCTTCCTTCCTTCTTTTCTTCCTTCCTTCCTTCCCTCCCTCCCTCCCTTCCTCCCTTCTTTCCTTCCTTCCTTCCTTCCTTCCTTCCTTCCTTCCTTCTTCTTTCTTTCTTTTTCTTTCTTTCTCCTTCCTTCCTTCCTTCTTTCTTTCTTCCTCTTTCTTTTGAGACAGAGTCTTGCTCTGTCACCCAGACTGGAGTGCACTGGTGTGATCATGACTCACTGCAGCCTTGGCCTTCCAGACTCAGGCAGTCCTTCCACCTCAGCCTCCCAAGTAGCTAGAACTATAGGCAGGGCATGCACCACCACTCCCAACTAATTTGTTTTTTTTATAGAGATGAGGGGTCTCACCATGCTGCCCAGGCTGGTCTCAAACTCCTGGGCTCAAGCAATCCTCCCATCTCAGCCTTCCAAAGTGCTGGGATTTTAGGCATGAGCCACTGCACAGAGCGTTTTTTTGTTTTTGTTTTTGTTTTTTCCAAAATGGTTGTAGGAAAGGAAGAGTGTCAGCACTATTATCCGAACCTAGAGAGGGTCTCTTGGCACTGTGCATGTGCTATGGGATCTACAGTGAAAAAACTTGAGAGAGATAGTTACTGTATTAAACAAAAGAGTTGGGATCCAGAAGATCTTGAAGGTTTGAAGGAGGAGCTGGAATTAAAGTAATGCCCAACCCCCAATTTTTTCAATTGCAAAAATCAAACCAATTCACTTAAAGTCCTGTCAGAGTCATTAACCTAACTCTATAAGGAGGGAGGAGGAGAGCTTGCAACAATCAGTAGCGATTCTTGTCATTACTTGGCTGTGTCACAGCACTTACCCTGTGGTAGTCTAATTATCAGAGGGAGGGGGCAGGGGCAGGAAAGGACTGAGTACAAGATCAAGATTAATGTAGCTGTAGGGTAGTCCTCAAGGCCAGTAGGCCAAACTACAGCATTTGGTAGGTGCCTGAGGAAATTATAGGAGTTACATGGTCATTGCAGGTTCTATCTAGTTGTTCCCATCTTATAAAGATGCAATGAGGATTAGGTGAAATAATATATTAAGAACTTAATGATGCATGGTACATAATACTTAATAAATATTAGTCATTGCTATTTTTTCTAAGTCTTCCATGTTATAAATTTCTATGATGTGTATTTTTATTTACATGAAGTATTTTCCTCTTCAGGTTTATTTTCTTTAGCTAAATTTTCAAAAGTGAGATACCTGAATGAAAGGGTACAGGTGCCCTTAGATCTCATGATAGTTCATACATATCACCAAATTGCTTTCCTAAATCATTAGAATGATATGCCATGACCAGCCACAAGGGAACCATCACTAGCACTGGGTATTTTTTTTTTTTTCTTTTTTGAGATAGAGTCTTGCTCTGTTGCCCAGGCTGGAGTGCAATGAATGCAACCCTCCACCTCCCTGGTTCAAGCGATTCTCCTGCCTCAGTGCCCTGAGTAGCTGGGATTACAGGCGTATGCCACCACACCCAGCAAATTTTTATATTTTTAGTAGAGACAGGGTTTCGCCATGTTAGCCAGGCTGGTCTCGAGTTCCTGACCTCAGGTGATTCACCCGACTCAGCCTCCCAAAGTGCTAGGATTACAGGCATGAGCCACCATGCCCGGCCACACTGGGTATTAGTATTGATTTGTATTTATAATAATTGGATTGATTTTTAGGGTTGATCCTTCTACAAATACTCATCCAGAGAAACAGCAGACTGGGTTTAGCTGGATACAGGGCAGGGCCAACCAACCAACTAGAATGAAACCAAAGGCAGGAAAGGGCCTCTCAGGTCAGGGAAGACTGATAAGAAAACTAGCAAGGATATGACCATTCTCAGGTGCTCACAGCAGGAAGGAGTGGAGCCATAAGATGCACATTGACCGCCCCCGCCCCCCCACCAAAAATGCTGCAGATAAACCCAGATAAGATGAGAGACCTCTGAGGCCTGAATAGCTTGTTCAAGGAAGAAAGAAAGGACCAGTGGCAGGCAAGAAAAGCTCACAGAAGCCCAGCCCGTGTTGCCTGGCAACGTGTGGAAGGAAGGGTCCCCAAATAATAACTTTCTGCAGAGGAATAAGAAGAAAAAACCTGTTGGGAAACTCAGGAACACAATACCTTACAAAGACTTCTGGTCACCAGAACTTAGTACTTTTCTGTTGTTTAAGCCACTCAGTTTGTGGAACTTTGGTAGGCGGCCCCAGCAGACAATGCAAAGGTCCTCCTGGATCTAGCCTGCCTTCATTCCTCTCCTCAGCTCTCAGTATCCCCCCTCATTCACCCTCCTAGCACAGCCGACCTCCTCCTATCGCATGGAGACACTAGGCACACTTCCACTTTGGGCACTTTGCAGGGCTGTTCCCTCTGCCTTGAACTTCCTTCTCCCCAAATCTGCCTGACTCCCTCCTATGCCTCCTTCAGATCTTTACATCAATGTCACCTTCTTTTTTTTATTTTTATTTTTTTGAGAAGGAGTCTTGCTCTGTCGCCAAGGCTGGAGTGCAGTGGCCGGATCTCAGCTCACTGCAAGCTCTGCCTCCCGGGTTTACATCATTCTCCTGCCTCAGCCTCCCGAGTAGCTGGGACTACAGGCGCCCGCCACCTCGCCCGGCTAGTTTTTTTTGTATTTTTTTAGTAGAGATGGGGTTTCACTGGGTTAGCCAGGATGGTCTCGATCTCCTGACCTCGTCATCCATCCGTCTCGGCCTCCCAAAGTGCTGGGATTACAGGCTTGAGCCACCGCGCCCGGCCAATGTCACCTTCTTAATAAGGCTTTTCTTGACTACTTTGTTAAACATTGGACCTTCCCCTACTACTCCCACTTTCTGGTTCCTCTTACCCTGCTCTGTTCTTTTTCCTGATATCCCCAGTCCCTCTGACGTACTATACTATTACACTCTCCTTGTTTATCACCTTTATTGTTTCCTGTCTGTCTCCCTGCATTGGAAGTTGCATGCCATGATGCCAGCAATTTTGTCTGTTTTGATCACTGATTCCTCTCAAGTGTCTTGCACAGTGTTTGACACATAAAAGGCACTCAATAACTGATGAACAAATGAATGGTCTTGAGTGGCTGATGTGTCTGGTGTGTGTCTGTGTGTGTGTGTGTGTGTGTGATTTCAGTGCTTACTCTATGTCTACCCCATGCTAAGCACTGCTTGAATGCCTGTAGAAACCTCTTAACAACCCTATGGGGTAACAATGATTATCTTCATCTTACATAAACAAGGAAACCAAGACTTACAGAGACTAAGAATCTTGCCTATGCTTCTTCTGTAAGTCAGCACATCAGAATCCATATTCACACTCCAGGCTTTCTGATCCCAGTGCCACACTGGCTTCTTGCAGGGCACTGGCAGGGGCTCTGTTCAGGAGAATGCCCCATGTCCCGTTTCCTAGGGATCAGGGTAGTAGCCCAGGGCAGCTGCAGCCCAAGGCAAGTGTTTCTAGAGTGGCCCTGAGCCACAGCTGGCCACCACCCAGCTGGTAATGGCTCAGGCTTCCAGGCTTGGCTCACTGATGATCAGCAGGGTCCAGATCACCCTGGATCTGCCACTCACACGTGTGCCTGAGAGGGTGAGAGAAAGGGAAGATGAGAGAGGGCAGTAAATGAGGGCAGGGAGCAGCAGGCTATTGAAATTCTAGAATCACTAGGAGCCAAGTGGGCCGGGAGGCTGGTATTACTGGCTGTGCTCAGCGGGCACCCAGTGGGCAGAAATCCCATTGCCCAGTTCTCCTGGGGCGGGGGTTGAAGGGCAGACTGTAACTCTGTAGTTGTATTGTGATGGCGAAGGAGGAAACAAGAGCAGCTGATCCGGCCTGGATCAGGAGTGCCCACGTGCAAACAGACAGGCCTTTGTGTCCTGGGCCCAGACAACAGGCTGCATTCTTCCTCCACCTCGGTGACGTCCTTCACGAACATGTCCTCAGAGTGCGTTTTCAAAGGATTAATCAGCTACGGATCAGATGACACGGCATTCCCTCTGTTACCCACTCTTTGCCGTAACTGTGCCTTCACTTGTCTCTGAGCACAGAGTTAGGGGCCAGCCCCAGCCCTGCCCTTGGGATGCTTACAGTGGTCCCCAGGTAGCTGCAGGCCTCAGAGATCTCAGCTGTCAGAATCTCAGAACACAGGGGCTGAAAGGGCCCAAGAGCAAGTCCGACACCGTTTTTTATTGGAGAGGTGATGGAGTAAGTGATAGGGCCATCACTGGGACCCAGGGGTCCTGCCCCTGACAGCAGTGTCCTTTCTGGTAGGAGCGTTAAGCTGCCCCAGAGTCTGACAGTTACATCAGCCCCCACCAAAGGACCTAAATCACCTCCCGGAGAAGCCTGAGGGAGATGGCTTCTTGAAGAAGGTAGACTTAATTCTCATTAGGCTTAATTCTGGCTGGTTTCCAAAGCAAATGGCTTTCCTTGCCCAAACCAAATGCAGGAGACAGGAAGCACCCAAGGATGTTTATCACTGTCCTGCTTAACCACACTGTGGGACCCCTGAATGATCAGTTATCTTGTGAAATGCTTCTTTCTCTAGATAGACAAAAACATCCCTTGGATACTAAAATGATCATCTTCCCTGGCTTTTGGGGATCATGCTCTCAGAAATTAAAAGACTTGGGTTCTACTTCAGGTATGGCAACTTCAGACTGCAAGATCATAGAAAAGGAGCTCTCCTAACCCCTGATAACCACTGATCTATTCTCCATCTCCACAATTTTATTTTATTTTTTCAAGAATGTCCTACACATGGAATAATTGAGTATGTAATCTTTTTTTACCTTAAACTTTCAATTTTGAGATAAATGTAGGTTACGCAGTGGTAAAGAATATTACAGAGATTCTATGTGCACTTTATCCAATTTCCCTTAATGATATTATCTTGCAAAACTATAAAGTCGAGATACAGAATATTTCCAACAGCACAAGGATTTCACATTGTCCTTTTATTCCCACACTCACTTCCTTTCCACCCCCACTGACTCCTTAATCCCTGGCAATCACTAATCTATTCTCCATTTCTAAAGTTTTGTCATTTCAAGAATGCTATATTTAAGGAATCATACTGTATGTAACCTTTTGTGATAGGATTTTTTCACTCAGCATAATTCTCTGGAAATGCATCTAGATTATTGTGTGTATACCTGCTAAGTATTATTCTACAGTACGGATGTCCCACAGTTTGTTTAACCATTCACCCACTGAAGGATATCCGGGCTGTTTTCAGGTTTTGGCTCTATGAATAAAGCTATTATAAACATTAGTCTACAGGATTTTGTATGGACATTTGTCTTCATTTCTCTGGGATAATTGCCCAGGAGTGTAATTGCTGGGTCATATGGTAGTTACATGTTTAATTTTTAAAGAAACTGACAAATCATTTTCAGAGTGGCTGTAACATTTTTACTTTCCTGCCAGAAATATGTGAGTAGTCCAGTTTCTCTCCATCATCATCAGTATTTAATGTTATCACGATCTGTTTTTAGCCATTCTGATAGGTGTGCGGTGATAACATTGTCATCTTAATTTTCTTTTCCCTAATGGCTGATGATGTTGAACAACTTTAGATGTGCTATTTGCTATTTATATATCTTCTTCAGTGAAATGTCTATTTATGTCTTTTGCTCATGATCTAATTGGATTATTTGCTTTTTTACTGTTGAGTTTTTAGAGTTCTTTGTATATTCTAGATACTAGTCCTTTACTGCATATGTGATTTGCAAATATTTTCCTCCATTCTGTAGCTTATCTTTTCATCATTTTAACAGGAGTTCTTATAGAACAAAAATTTTGACTTTTCATTAAGTCCAATTTATCATTTTTTCTTTCATGATTATGTTTTTTGTATTAAGTCTGAAAACTCTTTGCCTAGCTGTAGACCTCAAAGATTTTCTCCTAGTTTTAGGGTAAAAGTTTTATATTTTTGTGTTTTACATTTAAGTCCATGATCCATTTTGAGTTAACTTTTGCTTGAGGGTGTGAGACTTAGGCCAATATTGGTTATTTAGTTGGTTGGTTGGTTGATTGATTGATTATTGCCCATAGGTGTCCATTGGTGCCAGCATCATTTGTTGAAAAGGCTTTCCTTTCTCTATGCAGTTGCTCTTGACTCTTGTTAAAAGTCAGTTGGGCATAAAATGTCCAGAATAGGCACATTTATTGAGTCAGAAAATAGACGAGTGGTTGGTCTAGGGCCAGTAGGGGGAGTTGCGGAAAAGTATGGATCACTGATAAAGGGTACAAAGTTCTTTGGGGGGGTAATAAAAGTGGTTTAATATTGATTGTGGTGATGGCAGCACGACTCTGTGAATATATTAAAAACCTTTGGGTTTTACATTTTAAGTAGATGAATTGTATGGTGTGTGAACTATATCTCAGTAAAGCTGTGACCAAAAGAAATCAGTTTGGCATATTTGAGTGGGTCTATTTCTGGGTTCTGTTTTCCATTCAGTTGGTCTGTGTGTCTATTACTTTGCCAGTACCACAAAGTCTTGATCACTGTAACCATACAGTAAGTCTTAAAATGTGACAGATGGTTTCTTTCACTTTGTTCTTTTTTTCCAAAATATTTTAGCTAGTCTACTTCCTTTGTCTTTTCACGTAGATCTTGGAATGATTCTATCCATATCTGCAAAAATCTTATTAGGATTTTGATAGGTACTGCCAGTACTCTATCAATTGGTTTCACATCTGTAGATTCAACCAACCAAGGACCAAATATTAAAAATAATAATAATAATAAAAATGCAACAAAAAAACACAAATAAAAACCATACAACATATCAACTATTTACATACACTTAATTGTACTAGGTATTATAAGTAATCTAAAGATGGTTTAAAGTATATGAGAGGCTGTGCTTAGGTTTTATGCAAATATCATGACTTTTTATTAAGGGACTTGAGCATCCAAGGATTTTGGTATGGAGGAGGGTATCCTGGAGCCAATTCCCTGAAAATATTGAGAGATTATTTTTATTGCAATAAGTGTATATCAATTTGGGAGAAATTGACATCTTTGTTAAATTTGCCAATTTATGTTTTGCAGGACATGGGTTTTATGAACATATATATATATATATACACACACACAGAAAATACATACATAAATTTTCCAATTCATGAACACGGCATGTCTCTGCATTTATTTAGATGTTGTTTGATTTATTTCATCAATGTCATGTGATTTTCTGAATTTACGTTTTGTACGTTTTGTTAGATTTACCTAAGTATTTCTTTTTTTAAGGCTATTGTAAATGATGCTGTATTTCTAGTTGTAGTGTTTAAGCCTTTACTGCTAGTATATAGATGTATGATTGATTTTTGTATGTTTGTCTCACACCCTGTTACATTGCTGAATTAACTGATTAGTTTTGGATGTTCTTTTTGTGGATGCCATGGAATTTCTACACAAATAAGCATTTCCTCTTAAATAGAAACAATTTTATTTATTCCTTTCTGATCTATATGCCTTTATTTCCTTTTTTTGCCTGATTAAACTGGCCAGAACTTCCAGCACTACATTGAATAAGAGTGGTGACAGCACACATCCTTGTTTTGTTGCTGATATTAGAGACAAAGTATTCAGTCTTTACAATTAGGTATAATGTTAGCTGCAAATGTTTCATAGATGCTTTTTATCAAGTTGAAGTTTCTTTCTATTATTGTTTTTCAAAAAAATTTCTTTTATCATGAATAGGCATTTAATTTTGTTGAATGCTTTTTCTTTTACATCAGTTGATATGATCATCTAATTTTTCTCCTTCTTTTTTAGTCTGTTAACATGGTGAATTACATTGATTGCGCCAGCCTTGTATCTCGAGAATAAACTCTTAATTGGTGACTTTTTACATATTTGCTAAATTCTATTTAGCAATACAATAATTCTTTTATATATTGCTAAGTTCCATTTCCTATTTTCTTAGAAACTTTTGCATCTGTATTCATGAGAGATACTGTTCTGTAATATTCTTTTTTGTACTGTCTTTGTCTGGTTTTGGTATGCAGGTAACACCAGCTTGAAATAAATTAGGACGGGTTCCTTCCTATTTTACTTTCTGGAAAAGATTTTGTAGAATTGAAGTAAATTCTGCTTTATTCTTTTTTATTCTCCAAAGACATCATTTGAGCCTGAAGATTTCTTTGTTAGGAATTTTTTCACTACCAATTAATTCAATTTATTTAGTAGCTTTGGGCTATGCAAATGATCTATTTCATATTGGGTGAGCTGTAGTAGTTTGTATTTTTTAATAGATCTGTCCTTTTCATGTAACTTGTCAAATTTGTGTGTGTAGAGTTGTTCATACTTTTTTATTAACCATTTGATGCCTCCATGGTCTGTAGTGATATGCCCTGTTTCATACCTGGTATTAATAATTTGTGTCTTCACTCCTTTTTTCTTTGTCAGTCTTGCTAGAGAGGTTTGTTGATTTTATTGATCTTTCAAAGGATCAACTTTTTATTTCATTGATTTCCTCTACTGTTTTTCTGTTTTAAATTTCATTATTTCTGTGGTTAATTTTATGATTTTCTTCCTTCTGCTTGCTCTGGGCTTATTTTTTTCTTCTTCTTTATGTTCCTGAGATGGGAGCTTAGATTATTGGTTTGATACTTTCCTCCTTTTTCTAGAGTATGCTTTTAGTGCTATAAATTTTACTCTCAGCACTGCTTTAGCTGTGTCCCACAAAAATTCTTGTTGCATTTTCATTTACACTTAGTTCAAGGTACTTTTTAATTTCCTCTGAGACTTTCTCTTTGATTTATGTATTATTTAGAAGTGTGTTGTTTAGTTTCTAAGTGTTTGGTCATTTTTTCCATTTTCTTTCTGTTATTGATCACTAACTTGAGTTTATTGTAGTCAGGAGAACGCACTCTGTATGATTTCTTTTAAATTTGTTGAAGTTTATTTTATGGCCCTGGACCTGATCTGTTTTGGGATATGTTACACAGACAATTGAAAAAACTTTTGTATATTCTGCTGTTGTTAGGCACAATATTCTATAAATGCTGATTAGATTTTTGTGTTTTTGTTTTGTTTTGTCTGTTTGTTTTTTAGATGGAGTCTCGCTTTGTCACCCAGGCTAGAGTACAGTAGCACGATCTCGGCTCACTGCAACGTCCCCCTCTTGGGTTCAAGCGATTCTCCTGCCTTAGGCTCTTGAGTAGCTGGATTACAGGCGTCCACCATACGTGGCTAATTTTTGTATTTTTAGTAGAGGCAGGGTTTCATCATGTTGGTCAGGCTGGTCTCAAACTCCTAACCTCAAGTAATCCACCCACCTCGGCGTCCCAAAGTGCTGGGATTACAGGCATGAGGCACTGTGCCCAGCCTGTATCTCCTTATATAGCTTTTTCAATGTTTTCTTTTGGTATTGTGTTATATGTACATGTCATAGTGTACTGCTGCCATCACTTTTCTAAAAATTGTACTCTGTGACAGATAGACCATCATTTTATCAGTACACATGAAGTGTAGAAACCTTAGCCTCCCTTTATGTCTTTTTATCCTCCCCTTATTATAATTTTCTTAAATAATTCCTTTTCACATTTAGAACCACCTCAGACAGTATTATAATTTTTGCTTCAATTATCAAACAAAATCTAAAATACTCAAGAGGAATCTTTACCCATATTTCTGCTTACCATTTTTTTGTTCTTCCTGCCATTCCAAGATTCCATCTTTTATCATCTCCTTCTGTTAGAAAACTTTCTCTAGCCATTCTGTTAGAGTAGGTCTGCTAGTGATAAATTTTCTTAGTTTGACTTTATGTTCACTGAGCATGTTTTCATTTCCCCTTCATTTTGAGGATGTTTTCCTTGGATATAGGATTCTCAGTTAACATCTTTCAACACTTGAAAACTGTTATGCCACTTCCTTCTGCCTCCATGGTTTCTGATAAGAAATCCACTATTATTTGAATGATTTTCTCTTATGAGTAAAGTACTATTTTTCTCTTTGCTTTGAAGACTTTTTTCTTTGTTTTTAAAATTCTGAAGTTTGCTCAACATATGTCTTGACATAAGTTTCTTTGGTTTTATCCTATTTGGATAAAACTTTTAGAATCTGCTTTAAAAATCTATAGGGGTTTTGTGGTATTTTGCCAAATTTGGGAAATTTTCAACTATTGATTCTGTAAGTGCTTTTTCAGCTCTGCCCTTTATCTCCTCTTCACTTCAATGACAAAATGTTTTATTTTTTTGTTATGGTTCCACAAGTGCAGAGACTATTCATTTTTTTCTGTGTTTTTTCTCTCTGTTGTTCACATTGATGATAATTTGGGTAATTTCTCTATCTTCAGACTTGCTGATTTTTTCCTCTTTTTCCTTCATTTTCTTATTGAGCCCATTGAGCTTAATACTTTCATTATTGTATTTTTTCATTCTAAAATTTTCATTTGGTTCTTCTTTACACTTTCTATTTCTTTACTACTTTCTGTTTTCATTTGTTTCAAGAGTGTTTATAATTGCTTTTTAATGATGGCTCCTTTAAAATCCTTGCTAGGTAATTCTAACATTTCTGTCATCTTGGTGTTGGCATCTGATGATCACTTTCTTTTTTTTTTTTTTTTTTGAGACGGAGTCTCGCGCTGTCACCCAGGCTGGAGTGCTGTGGCCGGATCTCAGCTCACTGCAAGCTCCGCCTCCTGGGTTCACGCCATTCTCCTGCCTCAGCCTCCCGAGTAGCTGGGACTACAGGCGCCGCCACCTCGCCCGGCTAGTTTTTTGTAGTTTTCAGTAGAGACGGGGTTTCACCGTGTTAGTCAGGATGGTCTCGATCTCCTGACCTCGTGATCCGCCCGTCTCGGCCTCCCAAAGTGCTAGGATTACAGGCTTGAGCCACCGCGCCCGGCCGATCACTTTCTTTTTATTCAGTTTGAGATCTTCATGGTTCTTGGTATGATGAATAATTTTCTATTGAAACCTGGACATTGGAGTATTAAGTTATGAGATTCAGGATCTTACTTAAGTTTTCTATTTTAGCGACTTTCTCTGACTGCTGGGGGAGGAAAATGGGGGAGAGGCACTATTTTATTACAGCGAGGTGGAGATGGAAGATCAGGCTCTTCACCTGGCCTCCACTGACACCTGAGATTGGGGTTCCTTATCACTGCTGGGCCGGGGTGGGAGTTCTAACTCTCCACTGTGCCTCCACCGACAACTTCCTGGCTTGGTGGGGTAGGATTGCTTCTTACTGATCTCCACATGGCCACCACAGGCACCAAGGGGGTGAATGGCCTCTTTGCTCTGTAATGATGAAAAGCCCTGACTCTCTGTAAGTCCTGATGCTACCCCAGTGGGGAGCAGGAGAGGCAACTTCTTACAGCCTGTTAAATGTTTAGGCTCCTGATTTGATCATTGCTGGTATGGAGGTTACAAGTTTTTTGTTTTTTTCACAATGGTTGTCAACAGTAAAGCAGTTAATTTCTAAAATGTTTCTGTTTGGTCAAGGTGCCCTTTCTTTGGTTGTCTGGCTAGAGAGAAAATACTTTTGTTGGAGCTTTTTTAGTCTGCATTCATCAGCATTTCCAGATTGTCAGTTTCTTCAGCACCTATTTTTGGATATATAAGGCAAAAAACAACAACAGCAACAACACCATAAAACAAAAGAAACACCACAGGAAGTTCAACCCCTTGTTGTTCCTCAAATCCTAAGGTCATTAGCTGGTCTGCCTTCTTCTCTCAACCCTCGATTTTCTTTTCTTTCTTTTTTCTTTTTTAACTTTTGTTTTAGGTTCGGGGTTGCATGTGAAGGTTTGTTACATAGGTGAACTCATGTCATGGGGGTTTGTTGTACAGATTACTTTTCATTGAGGTATTAAGCCCAATACCCAATAGTTATCATTTCTGCTCCTCCCACCTTCTACCCTCAAGTAGACCCCAGTGTTTGTTGCTCCCTTATTTGCATTCATAGGTTCTAATCACTTAGTTTTCACTTATAAATGAGAACATGTGACATTTGGTTTTTTGTCTTTGTGTTCCTGCATCAGTTTGCTAAGGATAATGGCCTCCAACTCCATCCATGTTCCCACAAAAGAAACAATCTTGTCCTTTTTTATGGCTTCATAGTATTCCATGGTGGATATGTATCACATTTTCTTTATCCAATCTGTCATTGATGGGCATTTAGGTTGATTCCATGTCTTTGCTATTGTGAATATTACTGCAATGAACATTTGCATGCATGAGTTTTTATGGCAGAATGCTTTAGATTTCTCTGGGTATATACCCAGTAATGGGATTACTGGGTTGAATGGTAGTTCTGCTTTTAGCTCTTTGAACCCCTCAGTTTTCTTATGCTTGTTTTATATATGATTTTTAGGCTACATTTCTTGAAGAGTAGAGAAAAGCACATCTTTATCTTCCTGGAAAGAGTCACAATGCAGCCTTTGAGACTGGCTTCTTGCACTCAGTATAATGTCTTTGAGATTCATCTATGTTGTTGCATGTATTAAGAGTTTATTCCTTTTTACTGCTGAGTAGTCCACTGTATATTCCAGTTGTTTATGTGTGCATCTGTTGAAGGAAATTTTGATTGTCTCCAGTTTGGGAGACTATGAATAGAACTGCTATAAATATTTTTGTACAGGTTTTTGCAGGAACACAAATTTTCATTTCTCTAAAGTAAATATTCAGCAGCAGAATTACTGGGTTGTATAATAAATTTATGCTTAAACTTTATAAGAAACTGCTAAACTGTTTTCCAGAATGGCTACATCATTTTTCATTCCCACCAGCAGCATTCCCACCAGCAGCATATGACATTTTCTGTTACTCCACATCCTTGCTCACATTTGGTATTTTTAGTGTTTTTATTTTATCCATGTTAACAAATGTGCAATAGTATTTCATTGTGGTTTAATTTGCATTTCCCTAATAGCTAATTCTGTTTAACACTGTTTCATGTGCTTATTGCCATCTATACATCCTCTTTGGGGAAGTATCCATTTGAGTCTTTTGCCCTTTTTTTCTTTTTTAGACAGAGTTTTCACTCTGTTGCCCAGGCTGGAGTGCAGTGGTGGGATCTCACTGTAACCTCTGCCTCTTAGCTTCAAGGGATTCTCCTGCCTCAGCCACCCCAGTAGCTGGGCTTACAGGCGCGCATTACCACACCTGGTTAATTTTTGTATTTTTAGTAGAGACAGGGTTTCACCATGTTGGCCAGGCTTGTCTCAAACTCCTGACCTCAGGTGATCTGCCCACCTTGGCCTCCCAAAGTGCTGGGATTGCCAGCGTGAGCTACCGCGCCCAGTCAGTTTTCTGATTCTTGATCCTTTGTATGGACCTCTTTTTCTCTCCAAAAGATTATCAGTTTTGTTTTTCTTTTCCACAGTGTTCTGAAATTCAACAATAAAGTGTGTTGGTATGAGATTTTGTTCACTCATTGTAGGAAAGATCTATGTCTTCTTTCATTCTGAAGACATGTGCTTCAGTTTTGGGAAATATTCTTGCATTGTATCTTATCATAGCCTCACCTCAGGTTTTACTCTTTTCTCTTTTAGAAACTCCGGTTAAGCTGATGTTGGTCCTCTTGGGCTGATTCTTTAAATTTCTTGTATTTCCCTCTGTTTTCATTTTCTTTGTCCTTTTGTTCACTTGAGTTCCTATGATATTTCCTTGATTTCATCCTCTAATCTTTCTAGTAAATTTTTAAAAATTTAATGTCATATTCTTAATTTGCAAGAGTTCTTCTCTCTATCCACTTGCTCTTGTTTCATGGCTGTAAAATCTCCTCTGATTCGCCTGAAAAGCTGAATTAACTATTTCATATGTTCTATTTTGTTTTCTGTATTTTTGTTTGTTTGTTTGTTTGTTTGTTTGTTTGTTTGTTTTTGTTTCTGTTTCTGTTTTGAGACAGGGTCTCACTCTGTCGCCCAGGCTGGAGTGCAGTGGCAAGATCATGATGCTGGCTTACTGTACCCTCTGCTTCCTGGGCTCGAGCGATCCTCCGGCCTCAGCCTCCCTGATCCTCCAGCCTCAGCCTCAGCTGGGAATATAGGCCTGTGCCACCACACCTGGCTAATTTTTGTATTTTTGGTAGAGATGGGGTTTTGCCATATTGCTCAGGCTGGTTTTGAACTCCTGAGCTCAAGCGATCTGCCCTCCTTAGTCTCCCAAAGTCCTGGGATTGTGGGCATGAGCCACCACACCTGGCCCTGTTTGCTGTATTGTATCCATTTCTTCCACTTCTCTGCACTTAGAACCAGTTCTGTCTCTCTCCCTCTACTGCAGTATGCTCAAGGACCATAATCAGCTGACTCCTGGAGGTTTTCATTTATCAGATTGATTTACAACACTGACAGGTAACCAGGAGGAATGAAGTCCAACATGAATTTGGCCCCCATCAGATGTGTAGAGGAGCCAGGGATGAGGGTCAAGAGAGGGAACAACTGACGAATAAAAACGCACCCCAAGAAAATTCACATGCTTGGTAGTATTCACCGGCTTTTTCTGCTCCTGGCTCCTGGGGAGAAACATGTCTCCTGCTAGTTCTGAGGCAAACCCAGTGCCACTGGACTCCCAGGGACACAGGCATATCACCCATGCTCATGGGCTTAATTGTGTTTCAATGGCATTCATATTTCCCTGTCTCCAAAGGTACCTTCTGTTGTACTTGTGTTCCAGCTGGAGCTCTGCTTATGAGACTCCTGGAAGTGGATGTCCTGTTGCCAGCCACATCTCAGAGGTTACTTACTACAGCAGCCACACCATTGTCTGCCCATTTTCTTCCAAGCAAAGAAGCCCTGAATCATTTAGCACTCATAATTGTCCTTTACACCTCAGTCTACCCATACTTTTATTATTGTTGTTGTTGTTGTTGTTGTTATTTTCTCTATTTAATTACAAGGAGAAATAGACAAAAACAACTATTCTTTTTCTCAATCACTTTACTTATTTTTGTTATCAGTACTGAACAATTCTCAGCCATTATATTGTTGATGTATCCCCTTGCCCATTCTCTTTCTTCTCTCTGAATTCTGGACAGTTTCTCGCATGCCACTAGAAGCCCACACACAAGGGCCCTCTGCTTTTCTTTGTGGAAGGCCACTCAGTGCACACAGGAGCAACCCGACAGTGCAGGTCACGTGTGTCCTCAGGGTCCTTTTCTTTTAAAAATGTGTAGAATGTCAATGAATTATTTTTATTCTTTATGAGATACATGTAGAGTTCAATGCTTATTTTGTCATTTCTTTCTTTCTTGAGATGCACATCAGCATTGTGCATCTCAGAGTGAAATCTCCCACAAGAGCTTCATCCACTGGTCCTATTTGTCCAATAACAAGATGGATGGAGAGTATAAAATGATGCCTTGTGCTTATAGTAACAATGTTGATGATGAACTAGGAAACACATGAAGACCTTCCCCTGCCACTCACCTCCATGTGATGAAGTTGGGGACATAGTTTAACATGAGTCCCCTGGAAGGACCAGGAGATATGGAAATCCAAGATGAGATTCAAACTGGGCTCCCCTACCACCTCCTCACACCTCAGTCCAGATAAAACAAGGGCGGCCTTGATCAGAAGAACCTAAGGCTTCTACCAGAAAGTGCTAGGAGGGAAGCGATGGAGCCAGAGGATGCAACTCATGTGGATGAGACCCATTTGGCCAACGAACAGCCTGAGAATGTGAGTGGAAGCTCATCCCTAGTGTGTAGGGGTGTGCAGTCAGCCACAGTCTTAGGCCCAGCCCCGCCTCAGCCCCACTGATGTCACTTTGGTGCTGGATTTGTGAGGACAAGGGAGACCAGATCCTGGCTGCCTTGCCTCTTTCTCCCTCCACTCTGCATTGCCTCCCTGAGTCACTGCTCAACAATAACCACTTCAAAGTGGAAGCTACAGCAGCCCCAACTCTGGGCTTGATGTCAGACTTGTCCAGTTCAGATGATGTAGACATTTGAACTGCCATCCTTTTGGCTTCAAGTCATTTGATTGGGCTTTTCTTCAGGAATTACACTCCCTTTACGCATCCTAACTGCTCAGAGTGTGCTGAGAGAAATCATGTTTTCAGGAGTCAGTTGAGATGAGGGTCAGAGAGCAAGAGGGGTCAGTGTGTCCTCTGTCGACCTGCTGTGATGTGACCAGGAGGAGGCCTCACCCAGAAGCAGGCAGAGGCAAGAAAGGGCACCCTGGGAAGGGGCATGTGGGGCCATCATGCCCTCCTGTTCCTCTACAAGGTGGCCCCAGCCTTTGAGTTTGGACTAGGAGACCTGGCCCTTTTGGAAGCAGGATGCTGACACTATGGTTATTAAAAGTTGCCCAGTGTGCCTGCCATTATACCTTACCTCAATCCCCTTGCTTTGGTTAATCCAGTCACTTGTCTCATCTTTAGTATATGCTCCAAAAACCCTGTAATAAGTTCCTTTGGGAAACCTTGGGTTCCAGATGCCCAAGTAATTCTTTCAGGGTTCTGAGGGCCATAAAACTAGCAAACTGAGGGAGAGGCAGGTTAACGATTCCTCTGAGTGTCAGGCGGATCTGGTTTTTTCTTTGACATCTCTTCTATCTCAAAGTACATCTTGCTTACCTTGCTGACCACACATTGCTAAAGGAATCTGTGCAAGTTTTTTCTTACTCCATTTCTAGATTTTTTTTTTCCCAGACCAACTCAACATATGAGAAGATTAAGCCAGTATCCAAGGTCAAGACTGCACCCCCAACAGCCTGATGTGTATGTGGGCAAAAGTTCTAGAAAGGATAACCAGTCCTCCCCTGCCCTGCTGCAGCCTGTAGAAGGCTCTTCAGCAAAGCAATACCCCTAGCTCCACCTGACCCTGGGCCTGACCTCCAGCCCAATCCCAACAAGCACATATGGAGCCACAGATCACAGTCAAAACGTGCTGGGCTTCCTTCAGTGACTGGCTGTGCACAGTCACAGAACAGAGCTGCAGAAAAAGGCCAGTTTCTATCCATCTGAATTTTGACATTTGTTTGCAATTCAACCTTGGGTCCAAACTACTCACAACCTCAGTTTCTTCATATGAAGATGAGGGAACTTATCTCCCTAAATTTTGGTTTCCAGTGAGACACATGATCCAGTTTGAATCATATTATTATTAATTAGCCATGTGCCTGATTTCTACTTTTTATTTATCCTTAAGATTGCCCTCTCATTGTGGTTTTAATTTGTATTTCCCTGATAATTAGTGATGATGAGCATTTTTCGTATGTTTTCTGGCCATTTGTATATCTTCTTTTGAGAATTGTCTATTCACGTCTTTTGCCCACTTTTTGATGGGATTATCTGTTTTTTGTTTTGTTTTGTTTTGTTTTGTTTTTCTTGCTGATTTGTTTGAGTTCCTTGTAGATTCTGGATATTAGTCCTTTGTCAGATGCAGTTTACAAATAATTTCTCCCACTCTGTGGGTTGTCTGTTTACTCTGCTGATAATTTCTTTTTTTCTGCAGAAGCGTTTTAGTTTAACTGGGTCCCATCTATTTATTTTTGTTTTTGCTGCACTTGCTTTTGGGTTCTTGGGCATAAACTTGGAGGAACTTTTGAAAGCTCCAATTGCGGACAGTAGGTCCTGGGACCTGCAGGCTTTAACAGATGCCCAGGTGACTTCAATGGCCGGCCAGGTTTGGAAATCACAGGTTTCCAGGCTTATAGCCCAACTCCTCTGCCTGGCATAGAAGGCTCTCGGTAATCTAGCTCCCCCTGCCTTCCTCTCCTATTTCATTTCATGCCTCTTTCCTAACAGTTTTTGGAATTTTGTGGCCCAACAGTGCTGAAAGTCAACAGTACCCACACACATGATGTTATTTCACCTCTCTGCTTTAAGAGACAGTCATGCATCACATAATGACGTTTGGGGCGATGATGGAACATATATACAATGGGGGTCCCATAAGATTATAATAGATAGAAAAATTCCTAACCCCTAGTGATGTCATAGCCATGTTAAGTTCGCAGTGCAATGCATTGCTCATATGTTTGTGGTGATGCTGGTGTAAACAAACGTACCACATTGCTAGTTGTATAGAAGTATAGCACATATAACTACATATAGTACGCAACATTTGATAATGATAAAAATGATTATGTTACTGGTTTATGTATTTACAATACTATATGTTTTATTGTTAGAGTGTATTCTATTTATTTAAAAAAAAAAAAAAAAAAAAAGGTTAACTGTAAAACAGCCCCAGGCAGGTCCTTCAGGTGGGATGCAGAAGAAGGCATTGCCTCATAAGACATGACGGCTCCAGGCATGTTATTGCCCCTGAACACCTTCCAGTGGGACAAGATGTGGAGGTGGGAGAGAGTGATATTGATGATCCTGACCCTGTCTAGGCCTAGGCTAATGTGTGTGCTGTATCTATGCTTTTGATAAAAGGATTTAAAAAGTTTTAAAAAATTAATAGAAAAAGGCTTATGGAATAAGGATATACAGAAGGAAAATATTTTTGTATAGCTGTACAATGTATTCATGTTTTAAGGCTAAGTGTTATTTTTTTTTTTTTTTTTTTTTTTTTTTTTGAGACGGAGTCTCGCTGTGTCGCCCAGGCTGGAGTGCAGTGGCGCGATCTCGGCTCACTGCAAGCTCCGCCTCCCGGGTTCCCGCCATTCTCCCGCCTCAGCCTCCGAGTAGCTGGGACTACAGGCGCCCGCCACCGCGCCCGGCTAGTTTTTTGTATTTTTAGTAGAGACGGGGTTTCACCGTGTTAGCCAGGAGGGTCTCGATCTCCTGACCTCGTGATCCGCCCGCCTCGGCCTCCCAAAGTGCTGGGATTACAGGCTTGAGCCACCGCGCCCGGCCAAGGCTAAGTGTTATTACAAAAGAATCAAGGTTTTTAAAAAATGTAAAAGTTTATAAAGTAAAAAATAACAGTAAGCTAAGGTTAATTTATTATTGAAGAAAAAAATTCTTAAATAAATGTAGTGGAGCCTAAGTGTACAGTGTTTATAAAGTCTACGGTACCGTAATGTCCTAGGCCTTCACATTCACATACCATGCACTCACTGACCTGCCCAGGGCAACTTCCAGTCCTGCAAGCTCCATTCATGGTAAGTGCTCTATATAAGCTCACCATTTTTTATCTTTTATACCATATTCACACTGTACCTTTTCTATGTTTAGGTATGTTTAGCTACACACATCCCATTGCATTACAATTGCCTAGAGTATTCAGTATGGTAATGCTCACAGACTCAAGTTATACCTTTCGGAATACTGTCGTGTTATGATACCAAATATTGTAGGCAATTGTAGCAGAGTGGTTAAATATTTGTGGGTAGCCTAGGTGTGTAGAAGACTATACCATCAAAGTTTGTGTACATATATTCTATGATGTTCACACAATGATAAAATCGCCTAATGGCATATTTCTCAGAATGTGTCCCATCATTAAGCAACAGGTAACTGTACTTCCCCTTCTTCCCACAATGGCCTCTTCTACCTTGTGCCCTGAAAAATTCCCATTTGTTCTTTCAGCTCCAACTCAGACACCAAACAGTTTTTGCAGAATTATTCCACTTATATAAAGTTCAAAACAGGCAAAACTAACCTATGCTTTAGTAGTCAGGAGAGTGGTTACCCCTTGATGATGGTGGCAGGTGCTAGTCATGTTTCTTGATCTGGGTGCTAGTTACATGGTTCTACTCCAGTTTGTGAAAATTCATTAACTGTGCACTCATGACATGTGCAGGGTTTGTACCAGTTCAGATGACTCTTCCTCCAGGAAGCCTTTGTGGATACCTCTCTTAGAGTTAATTCTGCCCCTTTCATGTTGCTGCTCTGCCTAGTTCTATGTTCTTTTTGGGTATTTAACACTCTGAATTACAATTCCTTTATTGACCTATCTGCCTCTCCATCTAAACTGGGAGCTACTTGAGGACAGGATCTGAGAATCCCCAGCACCTGCCAGCGCTCTCCCACATGCTCAACAGACGCGAAGGACTGAATGAAGGAGCAAAAGGAGGAAGAAAGCATGAGCTTGGGTGCAATGGCACTTGCTCCTTTTGTCTTTCCTTTTATCAAGAATACACAATATGGTGCTATTGAGCTGTTTTTAACCAACCAGGGCAAGAAATGTAAACAGTCTCCCTCACCGTCCCTCTCGTGCCTGAGAAGGATTGCCTGTGCCCCCACAGCTGGGGATCTGGCCTCTGCAGCCCCTGGGGTGCTCTGCTGGACTCTCAGTCCACCAAGCTGGTAGCCGCCTCTCTGATCTCATCTCTTGTGTAAACGCCACAGTCCAGAAGGTTTCCCATGGGATTACTGAGTTGGCATCTTCTCACTGTCTTCTATTATTGCTTAGCTGGAGAGAACATTTCACTGCTCCAGGCAAGTCATAACAATAACAAAAAAAATTTTTAAGGGCTTAAAGGACTAGGAGGAGTTCCTGTGGCCAATTCTGAGCTAAAAGCAGACTCACCACTTGGCAACCGGAATGCCACCCCCTTCCTGCATCGTTCTCTACCTTCAGTCCTCCCTGTGTCGCCTCAGGTCCCACTTCCTGCAGGTACCCCAGGCTTTTTCCCTCTCTTTCTACTAGCAAGACCAGCTCTGGGACAATGGCCACCTATAACTCAGTGTACACAAATATGGCTAAGTCTGAAGTAGCTCTGGTGTGGTGAAAAGAGCTCTGGGCTCAGAACCATAAACTCCAGGTCTCAGTTCTATCACTGTCACCTACTGCCTGGGAGCAAGTCACTCCAGCTCTCTTGACCTTGCTCTCCTTTTATATAAACCAAGACATAAACAGGGTATGCCTATGGATTACTAGGAGCATTCACAGTGAGATGAGGAAGCGCAAATACTTCCATACTGCTGTAAACCTCCATGCAAATATGAACAGTATTACAGGTCACATGGATGGAAGGGTGCCTTTTCAAGGGGCAGTTGCACTTTAAACCTCACATCCTAAAGGAATTTCCAACATCATTGACTGAGGTGGGGAGAAATTGTGGGTCAGATGGCTTTCTGATAAGAGCACTCCAAGACAAAAGGAAATGGAAGTATGTGGAAGGTCACTCACCTCCTTCGGGGAGCTATATTTCCACATCCTGAACATCCTGTCTCACTGGTTTTCAACAAGCCTGTCCCTAAGGTCACAGGAGCCCTTCACTATGTAGTAAAGGCTATTCTCCAAGACATAGTTGAAGCTCCAGCCTCCTTCAGTGGCCACCACTGATGGCCCACCCCTGCCTGCTGCTCCTCTGAATGACTGCTAAAATTCCCTGCACACACCTGTCTCACAGGTGCTGAAGCCAAACCAGATGGGCAGGAAAATACACATTCGCCCGTCAACATCCCATGTCACTGGATTCGAATGGTAAAAGCGAGTTTGGGGAAGTCATTGACAGCTAACGGCCTTCAGCTTATCAAAGGGAAAAAACAAAAATTCCTAGTATCTAATCTAAGTCTTAACACAGGATATTTTCAGCTTCCCTTTGAGTTAACCTTTATAGGGTATATATGCCCAAGGAATCCCAGGTGAAATTGTAGCACAATTGCATAGGAATATCTGATGGAGTGAGGGCTGAAACACATTCCTGTGATGTTAGCAAGTTTGTTCCCTGAGCATCTAGAGGGGAAACAGAAGATATTCATCCTCAGATGCTCACAGCCACTGACACAGCACCCAGTAACATGGTGGCAATGAGAATGGCATTGCTGTTTGATAGGTTTGGGCTTTGTCATTTATTCAGGGTGGGACCTGGTGACCCTTGGAAAAGTTAGAGTCAGGTGCCACCAACTCAGTTTCCTCAATTATACAATAGTAATTAAAATGCCCACCTCATAGTGGAACTTCATGAATTAAAGAAAGATGATGCATGCAGAGTGCTTACCAGTGACTGGCAGGTAAAAACTCACTAAATGGTAGTTGTTTTAATATTCTGCTTCAGAACTCATTTTCTAGCAAGTGGCCCTTTACATAAGGACACAAATGAACATAAGCATAAGTTAAATTCCATTTTCATCCTCCAAATATCTATTAGGAACGGAAGCAGGGACACCTAGGCAAAAAGTGTATTAAAGAATATGGTTTCTTATCACTTCGTTTAGGGCGTGGTACAAGCTGAAGGTGAAAAGTATCTATGGGGGTGCATTCTGATAGCCTGTCATTCTCACCTAAGAAAATCAGATCCTCCCAAGTGGGGGAAGAACAGGACTTCCAAAGATGGTCCCAGTCTAAGCCACCTACATCAAGTAAAGAGATGTTCTAAAGTTGCAGCCAATCCTAAGAAATAGCCACATTGGCTATCTCTTACGGGGCCACCTGGTATCATCCTGAGTCTTAATGGGAATGACTAGTCATTCAGGGACTGGGCTCCCCATGCATAAGTAACCTCCCAAACTTCTAAAAACATCTCGCTAAAAGAGAACTGAACTCTTATATTTCAACCACAGCATAGGCACCTAATCCCACCTCCCAAATTGTAATCATTTTGCATCAGGCATTTCCATACTTGTGGCCTGTAAGTTTCAATTACTTTAGGGGATAGTCAAGTAACAAAGAAGGAGAGTTTCTTTATAAGAAGGCCTCCATTATGGAGCTTCTAGCTCAGAAAAGCAGTCATCCTGCCAAGATCCTACTAGAATACATAGTTCATAAATGTTTATTGAGCAATTGGCTGATTCATTGATTCACTAATTTAGTTACTCAACAAATGCATACTGGGCACTTATTTCTGCAAGGCTCAAAGGCCAGAGATGATTAAGAGACAGTTCCTGATCTAAAGAATCTTAAAATCTAGTGGAAGAGTATAAAAAAGCTGACAATAATATTAGGAAGAACAAAATACATGCTCTAAACGAGCTGCAAGTGAATTGCTGTGGAAGCGCAGTGGGAGGAGCAGTTTCCCAGCATACAGAAAACACTCAATAAGATGCTGGTAAATGAAGGCTGATGGAGCTGGTGAGCGCTTGGCTACTGGTGAAATACTGGCTCCCAGACATGCTCTGCAAAGCAGCCTCATCTTGGCCCACTTCACTTCTGCACCACCTCTGCCCACCACAGACCCCTACCTGAGGCCTTGTGATGGGCTCTGCCCTTAGCAGAGCTGGCCTGACCCCTTGCAGCATTCTGAGCTCTGCCTCTCTCTACTGAATGCAGGCCAAGCATTGCTCTTCCAGCATCATCAACATGACACATCACTTTGCAAAGCCTGCGTCTTACAGGCTAAGCTAATAACCCCCAAGGGATCTTAGGCAGGAGGCTCAGGTTGCAGAAAAATTGGTTCAATTCTGAGCCCTGTTGTGACTAATCTTTTCTACCTTCTATTAAATGAGGATCTTATCAATCTGGGGGCTTCTTTTGCTTTGCATAGGAAATCGAATAGAGAGAAGTACAAGACAAGCAAAAGGGAAAGGAGTGAAATACATAGCAGCATCGGAAATTTTGTCAAGAGACATAGAAGTGCCCAGCAGTTGACAGTTTCTCTGTTGTGTAAATAGAAGCAACCTGTTGACTTAACACAATAAAATCCCAGGGGCACACTGTGGTGTTTCTTAATCATAATGTCTGGGACTTGTCAGTTTTGAGATTCCCAAAGTTTTAGTCTAATGGCAAAGTGGAACCAAAGTGGACCCTTTGAAAGAGGTGATCTCAGCAGCCCGGTGGGTCAGGGGAGCAGGGTGTGTGGCCCAGGGGACCGTGGAAAGGATCCCCTCAAGGCATTGGCACAGGACAGAGGAAGGGCCAGGGTCTGCAAGGGGAGGTCTGGATTTGGGTCCTGGCTCTCTACAAACCAGACATAAAACCTTAGATAAATCACTTCACCTTTGTGAACCTCTGCCTTCTCATATTTAAAATGGAAGTATTAGCCGGTCCAAGAGCGGTGGTATTGATATTTACAACTAATTGATCACAAGCAGTTACAGATTTATTTGTTCCTTCTCCACTCCCACTCCTTCACTTGACTATCCTTGGAAACAAAGTGAGAGTAGACCGGATGCGGTAGCTCATGCCTATAATCCCAGCACTTTGGGAGGCTGAGGCGGGTGGATCCCTTGAGGTCAAGAGCTTGAGACCAGCCTGGCCAACATGGTGAAACGTCGTCTCCACTAAAAATATTTAAAAATTATCCAGGCATGGTCGTGGGGGCCTATAATCCCAGATACTAGGGAGGCTGAGGCAAGAGAATCACTTGAACCGGTGAGGGGGAGGTTCAATGAGCCGAGATCGCACCACTGCACTCCAGCCTGGGCGACAGAGCGAGACTCCATCTTGAAAGAAAAAAAAACAGGAGTAGTAAGGTCTTCTCTGACAGGATGGTTCAGAGACATAAACACCGTGAAGTCATTTTCCAGAAGACAGAAATCAGTGCAATGAGGATTTAAACACAGTGAATTTATAGGCCCAAACCATAGCTCTAGATAGGGTTAGCAAACATGAAGAAACCAGTTTTTCTTTTCTTCATTTTTTGAGAATTGACTATTTGTCATCTCTTGAGACTTCAAGTTCCTAAAATGGCAATTAAGTATAATTATAATGACCATTTATTGAGCGCATGCTCTGTGCCCCACAGGCCCTGTGTTAACTTCTCCATAGGTATTAACTCATGCAATCCTCACAACATTCCTATGAGATAGGAATTTCACAGATAAATAAAGAGTTAGGTTAGAGAGGTAAGTAATTTTCCCAAAGTTACACAATTAGAGGCAGAGGCCACATTTGGACCCAGAGCTAAATCTTCTTCAGGACTAGTTTTGATTTTAAAAACAGAGGCAAGAAGATGGCCCATTCCTTCCCTAGGTCATAAAGAATAGAATCTTGAAGTCTCTCCTTTCCTTACCCTCTTCCTGGGACTTTTACCAGAGTGAGAATGGAGAAAAACCAAAGCTTGAAGCGTATGGGTTCCAGTTCTTCACTGACGCCATTGCCCGCTGCTACCCTGGCAGCAGGCAATAATTGTAATTGTCATTCCAGGAGCCACATTTATTGAGCAGTTGCTAGCTTTGCTCAGCATTCAACCCTCATCTCATTTAACCTGTTTGTCCTGCTCTAGAACTTCCCCTACTTTACAAGTGAGTAAACAGATCAGATCAAGAGAGACTGAAATTCCATGCTCTGAGTCTTATAATGTAAAGTGACATGGCCCCTCTTGCTTCTGCTGTATTCACTTAAGACTCAGAGCCCATTAATTCTGTAAATGTTGGTTATGCAGCCCACCCGATGCCAACAAGAACAGCCAGTGGAAGAAAGCTGCTTTCTGGAAACTCACCACGGGCAGCCTGCATCTGTCTTTCCAAATTGCTTTGAGATGAGCTGAATTCAGATCCCTCCCCCTAGTGTGGTTATGGTAGTGGGAGATCGGAATGGAAGAGAAGGAAGGCTGAACAGTTTCCTCCCACCTAAGAGTGGGGTGGACGGAACCACTGTGCAGATCGAGGAGCCCCACACAGTGCTTTCAGGCCGGAGCAGGCTCTCTTCCCTCAGGACATACTCACTCCGCAGCAGATTCCTGAGATTCCACATAGCTCTATGGCGAGGCCTTATCCTGCTGACCTCTCAGCCAAGGCTGCCCAGGGTCAACCACCCACCACTCCCAGAAGGAGCCCTGTCTCAGTCAAGGCCTCTGAGCTCACTCTGCTTGTCTGCTTGCTAGGGCTAAAGCCTCAGTGTGATCAAATAGTGTAGCAGATACGGAAGGTGAGGGAAGGAGAAAAGAAGGAGAGGAAGGAAGGGGAAGGGGAAGAAGAAGAAAGGGAAGGAGGGAAGGAGAGGGCTTTGGAAGGGCTGCAGAAGGAAGGGAGGTCAGGCAGAAAAAACAGAAGCTGCGTGTTGATGTCCAGTCTCCCTGCCCAAATGGGGCAAGAGAACAGGCCCCTGTCATGTATCTCTGAGGTCCAAGCTGGACATGAGAACACGTAGGCCTGGTCTTGGGGTGGAAACTCACGCAGTTCCAGAGGGGTGAGATGTTAATACAGTCAGAACTGAAACTAGAAGGCCTGGACCAAAGCACCAGGTGCAGACAAGGAAGGACATGAGGCTCAAGCCAAGATTCAAGGCAGTGGGTGGGGAGTTGACATGCAGGAGCCTGGGTGAGGGGAGGGTGGAGAAGCAGAAGGGGGTTGAGACAGAAACTTGGGAGACTCCTCCAGTGGAACCTGGGGCTGGGGAGGGCTGTGTCCTGAGTGGGACAGAGCAGGTTGTCTCACTGTCCCTTCCTGTTCCTGCCCCCTTCCCTCCTCAGAGCAGCCCACCTACGCCAGCTGGAAAGCAGAGTCGCAAGGGGGCACCTGATTCCTTCCTCCCTGTGCTGAATGAGAAGGCAGATTCAGCCCTCCTTATCCATTCTGTAAGAATGCATGCAGAGGCGCCTTCTTGGGCACAGCCCCACTTACAACTTAGCAGAGCTTGCTTGTAAGTCCGCCCTGAACTATTGCCTGTCCTGAAGGGTCATTCAGAGCCATGCTGATACAGTCACAGCACCAGCACCATTGCAGATGACCTCGTGTTTTATCTCATGCCCAGGCTCAATCAAACAGAGACACAATAAGTTCCTGAAGTGATGAGAACATGTACAGAACAGCACTCAGAGTTCCAGAAGCTAGTTATTTTCATCAAAACAAACAATCCTTATTTACTGCCCACAGGACAAGGCCTGGTTTTGAGCAGGCTTCCCTCCCTCCTGTCCACCCTCAGCATACAGACACACCCTCCCTCTCCACCTCTGTGCTGGCCTGGGTCCGAAACCCACAGGCTGACCTGGCTGCCTGAGATCCACCCCACACTGCCTCCCACGCGCCAAACCTTTCAAGTCCCTAACCATTCCTACCAAAATTAACCTAAGCCTCCCTGAGCCCAACTGGGAGTTTCCAGAGGGGAAATAATATTAACTAGCTGAGGGTCCCACTAGACTCCAGCCATTGGAATAGTTTTACAAATGTTCTATCTTCAGTCCTTACAGCAGTTCTTTGGGGCATTGTGTCAGGAGGAACTTAAAGCTCAGAGAGGTTAAACACTGCATCCAAGATCACACAGCATAAAGCACCAGTGCTAATATCTCAAAGCATTTTTTTTCACTCAGCTTGTCCAATTTGTAACATTTTTCTGAAGTCTAAACTAAGTTAGATGGGGATGGACTTTATTCAATTTTATATGCCCTAGAACTGGCCTACTGCTCAGTAGGTAAGAGGTAGAACATCAATGTTGAATTAATGAATAGATGAATAAATGAACGAATAAGAGACAATGCATATGTTGAAATGAACCTTGATGATGATAAATGAAGATGTTAGTCTTCTCAGACAACATCCTTATGTATTTGTATGCTGAGGACAATTCTGAAGCAATGGTCCTATTTTAGTTTGTGTCTTCCGT
Organism: Trachypithecus francoisi; assembly: GCF_009764315.1. Classification (NCBI taxonomy): domain Eukaryota; kingdom Metazoa; phylum Chordata; class Mammalia; order Primates; family Cercopithecidae; genus Trachypithecus; species Trachypithecus francoisi. The sequence continues at coordinate 105,469,429 of NW_022681470.1, read as the reverse complement.
ACCAGTTCTTAAAAAAAGGGCTTGGGCTGGGTACAGTGGCTCATGCCTGTAATCCCAGCACTTTGGGAGGCCAAGGTGGGAGGATTGCTTGAGCCTAGGAGTTCGAGACTAGCCTGGAAAATATAGTGAGATTCCATCTCTACAAAAAAATTTTTAATTAACCAGGCATGGTGACATGTGCCTTTAGTCCCAGCTACTTAAGTGGCTGAGGTGGGAGGACCACTTGATCCCAGGAGGTTGAGATTGCAGTGAGCAGTGATCGTGCCACTGCACACCAGCCTGGGCAACCGAGCAAGATCCTGTCTCTTAAAAAATAAAAATAAACCAAAAAACAATAAACTGAAGCCTGTTCAGAGGAAAATATCAGGATTAAAAGGAGCCCCACAATGATATATCAGGAAGAACCATTGTTGGTACTGTTAGAGAACAGAACATTCTGTGTCCAAATATTTGAAAGCTGGGTAAGGGTGTGTGGAAGAGGAAGAGGTTCTAATTCCTGTTCTCTCCAGGAGAACTAGGATCAGGTCGGGCACGGTGGCTCACATCTGTAATCCAAACACTTTGGGAAGCTTAGGCTGGAGGATCCCTTGAGCCCAGCAGTTTGAGATCAGCCTGGGCAACATAGTGAGTAAGACCCTGATTCTATTTTTTAAAAAATTATTTAAAACAATAAAAAAAGGAGTAGGATCAAAAAGTGAAAATGTGGTGGAGCTGACCTATCATCAACATATTTGATTTCATGCATTCATTCAATGACTTTTTGGGAGGCACCTCCTGCAAGTGAGGCACAATTGAAGGTGTCTAAAGAAGAAATCTTATCTAAATTGCAATGCCTGTAAGAAAAATTATACAAAACTTACTAGGGGCTTCTCTTAGGGCCTTGAAAAAGATCTATATGAGTAAGGGGGCCCTGAAGCTTAGACTATCACTTTCACATTCAGTTCGCCTCTATCCTGTTCACTCCCTTCCTCATCAGTAATCCTTAAATTTTATGATTCATGCTTTCATCAAAAACAAGCAAATATATGTATTTACATCCCCTTTTCTTAAATAAAAATAAAATACTGTACTTGTTTTCCAACTTGAGTTAATATAGCCTCTAGATAGCTGCATAGCAGTATATATAATTATTCCTCATTTCTTTTTACAGCTACATAATATTCCATTATGTGGATATACCATTGTTTATTCAACCATTCCCCTTTTGATGAACACTTGATTACTTTCTAATCTTTTACTGCTAAACAATAATCTAATGAATGACCTGGAGTGTCATCTTTTTAATATTTGTGCCAACAAATCTTTTGGATGGATTACTAGCTGTGGGATTTCCAAAGGGTCAATACATATGTAACTTTGTTAGATATTGCCAAATTCCCTTCCATGGGAGTTGTAGCTGAGGCCTCTCTTAATACCATACCAGCTTCTCCCGCCACCTGCTGCTGCTTCATGCACTGCCCATAAAGTGGGTCCACAACCACCTCCAGAGTGGCCAGTATCTAGGGAACACTCTGAGAAGAGGGAGAATCACAGAATCATACAGTGGCAGGTTGGGAAGGGCCCTGAGGTGGAGATACCTATATTACAGGAGCATTGCTAAACCACTGCCGTCCAAGGCTGCCTGGAGTCAACAAGCTTTGAGGATCTATCTCTGAGTTGGGAGATGATTAGTAACAATGTAACATTAATAACGATCTGAAAGACAATTATTATAAGATTAATAATTTGAAAGATCAGATGTAACAGAGGAGGACTGGGAAGGCAGGTAGCTGTGCTCAATGTGCCTCATGCCCACTGGGGCCTCCAGACCCCAAGCCCAGAAGAAAAGGGCCTCAGCTCTTCAGGGAGAGATCCTGTCCACCCTCTCAGTGTGTGTTCACATTCAAAACTATAAAGTCAAACTAGCTGAGGGACAGCAGCGGCCCAGGACTTAGCTTGTTTATAGCACAAACTATAAATATGCCCCCCCTCCCCACCCCACCCCTCCCTTGTGAAAATGGTGTAAAGAGAACAATGCGGCAGGATTGGCTATGTTGCCATCTGTGACTCTGTTCCCACCACAAATACTTCACAGCTGCATGTCACCTGCCAGCTCCATCAGCGCACTGGCACGCTTCAGCTGATGGCATTCGGAGTGCAGCTGGGGTGGGGCCAGTGAAATCCCAACCCTCTGTTTGGAAGGAAACCTCACCCCTTCTTAGGAATAGGTTGACAATAGGACACCCCAAATGCTCCTGAGACAATAAAGAACCATCCCTGACCAAAGAGGCTGGAGCACAAGGAAGTGCAGGCAACCCTGGGCATCTGCAGCAGGTCCCTCCAGAGCTTGCGGCAACATAAGGCTCTTTATAAAGCTTTTCGACTACAGGGTACAGTTGGGAGCAACAACTTCCCACTCCAGCACAGAGGCATGTGAAACAGACCCATCAGAAACGGAGAGCAAGTTTCAAAATTTGCCTCTCCACTTGGAAAACTTGGAGGACAAATTTTCTGTCCACATTTTGTCACTGATTCTATTATTTCCAGGTCACTACTATTGCTTTTAAATGATTAGGGTCACACTCATTTCTTTCTTTCTTTTCTTTTTTTTTTTTACTTTAAGTTCTAGAGTACATGTGCAGGTTTGTTACATATGTATACATGTGCCATGTTGGTGTGCTGCACCCATTAACTCATCATTTACATTAGGTGTATCTCCTAATGCTATCCCTCCCCCCTCCCCCCACTCCACATACTCATTTCTTTTTCATTGTTCCAGGTGGTCAGGGGCTTTGTTCTTCTCTGTCCTTCTTAGCTTAGCAGTCAGCCGTCTCTCCCTGCAATTGCACATTTGTAATCTGTCTGCAGCTCGAAAGAAAAGCTAATGGGCCCTCACCTCTGGCTGCTCCTACTCCTCCTGACTCCAGATTCATTGCAGGGTTGCTTGGGTAGATTTGCTCAAAGCTTAAGGAGAAACAATTAGGGAGGACTTCAGCTTGTCCCGGGCAGGAAAGGATTTGAAGAAACCATCCTTGCATCTGGAACATGGCCTAACAATGGTAGAGCCTCTACCAAATGTGACTGTGGCTACAGCCTAGGAAGAAGAGGGTGCTTTTAAATCTCCCACTCCTTATCTGTACACCCACGTTCATAGCAGCATTATTCACAATAGCCAAGAGGTGAAAGCAATCTGTGTCCATCAACATAGGAATGGATAAACAAAATATGGTCTATACATACAATGGCGTATTATTCAGCCCTAAATTTTTTTTTTTTTTTTTTTTTTTTAGGAAATCCTGATACATGTTACAACATAGATGAAACTGGAGTGAAATAAGCCAGACACAAAAAGATAAAAGGCTGAGGCAGGAGAATGGCGTAAACCCGGGAGGCGGAGCTTGCAGTGAGCTGAGATCTGGCCACTGCACTCCAGCCGGGGCGACAGAGCCAGACTCCGTCTCAAAAAAAAAAAAAAAAAAAAAAAGATAAAAGCTATATGATTCTACTTACATGAAGTACCTAAGAGTAGTAAAATTCAAAGAGATAGAAGTAGAATGGTGGTTGTTGGGGCTGGGAGAGGAGAAAATGGGGAGTTTTTTTAAATAGGTACAGTTTTGGATTGGGAAGATGAAAAAGTTATGGAAATAGATGATGGTGATGGTTGCCCAATAATATGAATGTACTTAATGCCACTTAAAATTGTTAAAGTGGTAAATTTTACATTATGTGTATTTATACCATTAAAAAATAATCTTTTTTTTTTTTTGGAGATGGAGTCTCACTCTGTTGCCCAGACTGCAGTGCAGTTGCGTGATCTCAGCTCACTGCAACCTCTGCCTCCTGGGTTCAAGCAATTCTCCTGCCTTAGGCTCCTGAGTAGCTGGGACTACAGGCATGCATCACCATGCCTGGCTAATTTTTGTATTTTTTACTAGAGACGGAGTTTCACCATATTGGCCAGGCTGGTCTTGAACTCCTGACCTCAAATGATCCACCCTGCTTGGCCTCCCAAAGTGGTGGGATTACACGCATGAACAACCATACCCGGTCACAAAAAATAAAAATTTTAAAAATAAATTTTTAAAAAAAGATTTATGCCAAGGCTCATTTAAAAGGTACACTTGCTTTAAGGATTAATGCAACAATGAGTTTAAAATAAGTGTGTGATTTATCAAAAAAGAGGGTGAGTCTACAAAGTGAAGGAAACAAGGACAGATGAGGGCCCCGGGACAGGGCCTAACAGTAAGGAGAAAGTAGGGTTAACTGTAAGGTATGACCTCATTTGAAGTAGTCTGGAGAAGTCAGTGAAAAAAAAAATCCTCATTCCTTCAGGCACTATTGTGACTTTGGGGGATCCAGACCTGTCTTGAGGGTTCTGGTAGCTACAGTTGGGATCTAAAGTTCAGATACATCATTTCCTTTCAATGGCTTGGCCACGTGGATAGAAGAGTGAAGCATGGGAGCTGATGTGTTGATCTCAGGAGATTGATTGCTGGCTTTCTGTGTCCTTAAGCTCTTCATGGAGAGCTCAGCTGCCCTACCTGAGAGCCATCCCAGTCTAAAAGAGCAAACCCTCTTTTGACTCTCAACCCACTTGGTGTTTGCTTTTCTCTCCCGGTTCTCAGGTTGTTGCTTCTGTACCCAGGATGCTTTATCTGCATCTGGCTCCTTTGACTTGGAAAATCCCCAAATTCTAGCCTTTGGGGCTTCTTAAATGATCTTAGCTCCACCCACAAAACTCCTTGCTTTATTCTCTACAGCATCTCCACTCCTGCAGTGCAACTCCCGCCTAGAAGATGCAGAAAGAGCCTGCCCCTCCAGGTCTTTTTGAGAAGCCACCCGTGCACTGAGATGTTGAACGCTAGGTCCCCAACCTATGAGGTGAAGGGAGAGCACCGGCCCCTGCAGAAGCCAAGCCTGGAGAGATGGGCTTCCTCTACACAGAGCAGAGTCCTGGACCTTCAGACCCAGAGGCTCTAACATCAGGGGCCAATCTGGAATCATCTCTGCAGTAAAACACCTGGGCGCCAGTGATGGCAGCGGCTCCTTGCCTCTGTCATTACACCTGCCAGACTGCTCTCAGGACAAGGGGCTCCCTTTGGCCTCCTAGTTCCTCAGCATTCACCTTCCCGCCCTGCCTGTGTCTTTCTCTGTTCGTTAGAAATGGTTGCATTTCAGAGACTCAGAGACATCTAGCCTCAAACAGACCCAGGGAATCTGACCTATGAACCTCTGGGTGACTGCCCTGGCCCAAGTTTGGCTGATTGCCCTCAATGAATAAATAAACTTTAGCCAAGGCTATTACAGTTGCTAAAGATCACTTACTCCACTGAAGATCTAACTTGACTTGTGGGTCCCTGTGACTACCATCTGCTTGGGGAAAGAGCAGAAAGTAATGCAGAGTTGCTAACAGCCCCTGCAAGAGAGATGTCCTATTAAGTCTCTCCTGCCTTTTCCCTATAGGCAACCCACCCAAAGAGTCTCACCTGTGAACCAGAAACCAAACACATAAATTTTCACACACACATGTACACACACATACATGTATGTGACTATAACACAAATATATACATTCAAATATACATACATAGAAATATAAATAAAGTATGTGTGTATATTTGAATGTATATGTGTGTGTGTTTGTATATGTATTTTATATATATAAGTATGTGTGTATATTTGAATGTATATATGTGTGTATGTATATGTATTACATATATGATATATATATATGAAATCCAGTCACTTAGTGCTTACTACATACCAGGCTCTGACTTAGGCACTTCACAAATACTAGCTCCTTTAATCCTTGTGGTGACCCTGTGAGGTAGACACTATTCATGTCCTTATTCTATAGATGGGGACACTGAGTCACAGAGAGATGAACTAAATTTTCTGAGGTCATTCAGCTAGGGAGTGGCAGAGCCAGGATTCAAACCCGGGATGCTCAGCCCTAACCACGTTGCAAAATATAATGTAAAGCATTTGGTATAATATAACAGGTACTGGGCAATGGTAGTAGGATTAGCGTTACTATTTTACCACAGCCTCAACTCACCTACCTTTTCACTGTGGAACACTGGAAAAATGACTGGGAACAAGCTTCTTTGGTAAATGGCCGGTTCTAGTCAAGTCAGGGATATAGGATGATACAAAGTAATTCCACATACATGATCTTTGGCACTCCTGCATTTAATATTAGTTCGTTTGTCTAAAGACCTATAACTGATTATGGTTTCTAATTTTCCAGAGGCATAAATCTGAGTCATGCGTCAGATTCAGAATGTGGTTTCTGAGCACTGATCTTGTTGTCAGTGAATGGGCCGAGCCAGCTGCGACGTGCCTGCATCACATCACAGCTTCATTATTCTCTGTTTGCTGCTCTTCATATAGAAACTTGTGAATGACAAACACTCATGTTTCTTTATGGAAAATGGATGTCACAAGAATGATAACTGCTGGTGCTGATGATGGAAGCAAAGACATATAAAAAACTGATCATTCATTCTTCAAAATAGGAGTCTTAAACAAATTGAAGAAGAGTGGAACATGGGATTGGCAGTGACCCAGATCTGTGCCACGATCACGTCTACCGTAAGTTCTGTGCAAAACCTCAGAATAAGCGGTTTGTGAATTTCTGCAGATATTTGTCTGGAAAACTGTGAAATCTGAAAGGGCGGGAGCTTGAGGTACGAGAACGTGTAAAGAGAAGAGAAGACCTGATCGAAATGATACGCTATAGATGTCTTTACCATTTTAAGAATTTCCCCAGGTCTGGGGATGAAAGCTTCATGAATGCAATGGATTTGCTCTACCTAAGAACACAGCTTGGTAGGGCCTTGGATATAGAAATCCCTTTCTCTTTTTATTCAGGGAAGACAGTAAATGGGAGCACCTGGGCTCATAAGGGTCTCATGTTGGAGTGAGCTGGGCTAAGACTCCCCATCACCCTTGTCCACAGCCAAAGGGCCGGCTCAAGACTCCTCCCCATCCTCTGTATTCCCAAGGCAGCACAGATTCCTGCTTCATGATTGGCAGGTTCAAGTATGATCGCTCTACACTTGGCCTCCTTTCCTCAATGCCCTGCCCTCCTTTATTCCTCCATTTTCCTGACTTCAATGTTTCTACCAGCATTTTCAATATAGAAGGGGACTCATCAGATCAGCTTCTACCAGGGCTGATATTTAACTTGCTGGAGAGCCAACAGTTATGACATTAACAAAGAACAGTAAGAGCAAAGGTGTGGCTGAAAACAAAGATAACTAGTGGGCTATTTTATGCACAAATGGTCCTTTGCCATTCCCATCAAGCTGAAAACAAATATCCTGAAACTATTGATCAGCAGCCAGCTAAATTAAATATCTAATTAAAAGAGAATTAGAGCTGTTTTAAGATCAGACGCTTCAAACACTTGCCAGTCAGAACATGATGAAACTGGGGGTTTAAACTGAGTAGCAGCAGCAAATAAAATATTTACAGATCTAAGCAGAAATAAATGCATAGATTCTCATTTTTAATGAAAATGCACATATGGCTATTTCAAACACACCCTGGTGAATACTTGATGCCCCTGATTTAGAGAATGTGCAGGGAGCACAGAATGCAGGCGAAGCACCATTTGTCAGGAAATGGGATAGAACCATCCAATGTTTCCAAGTGTGATCATTTGTAATGGAACAGGGAGAATGCTGCAAATGGAATTCAAGTAGGATTGCCAGATGAAATATAGGACAGTGAATTGTCTTTTGAATGTATGTCCCCAAATATTGCTTGGGACACACTTATGCTAAAATTTTATCTGTTTATCCGAAATTCAAATTTAACCAAGCATACTGTATTTTTATTTGCTAAATCTGCCAACCCTAAATCCAAGATTGTAAGTAACCCCAGTGACCTGGAGAATAGCTGGGTGACCAGCAGAAGAGAATCCTGAAGTGGCTCAAGTGCTGCAAGGGTGTCATGTGAGAATTCGAGCCTCCATCTCTTCATTTGTACAGGGGAGAATGATACTGTGCAGAGCTGCTGCTGTAAGGATTATCAGTGAAGTCATAAATCACATAAATGTCTGTCACATTTCCTGTATGCAGGAAATAGTAGTCACTATTGGTATGCAGAGGGCCTATAGCCAGTGAGTGGCAAACAATAAGCCCTTAATATAAGTAGTTCTTATTTCTAAAAGAAAAAGAGTTGTTAAGTAAGAGTGGCCGTCATTTATGAGCACCCATCATATATATCAAGCACTTTGCCACATTGTCTTTTTTTTTTTTTTTTTTTTTGGTAGAGTCTCACTTTGCTGCCCAGGCTGGAGTGTAGTGTCGTCATGATCATGGCTCACTGCAACCTCAACCTCCCCAACTCAAGAGATCCTCCCACCTCAGCCTCCTGAGTAGCTGGGACTACAGGTGCATGCCACCATGCCTAACTAATTTTTTGTATTTTTTGTGGAGATGGGGTTTCGCCACGTTGCCCAGGCTGGTCTTGAACTCTTGGGCTCAAGGAATCTGCCTGCCTCGGCCTTCCAAAGTGCTGGAATTACAGGTGTGAGCCACTGTGCCCAGCAACATTGTCTCATTTAAGCCTCATTGAGGATCCTACAAAAATAGGTATGACTATTATCTTTTCATGGGAATAGAAACTGAAGCTCCGAGTTGAGCTGACCTAACATTATACCTGTTAGAGGCAGAGCTAGGATCCAAACCCGCTTAATTCCAAATCCTGTGACCCTTTAACCACATCACCCTATTCCTCACCATTTGACTCCAGGCAGGTAAGAATCTTGCTAGAATAACAGATTACTATGTTTGTCACAGAACTGACCTCAACTTAATCTCTTCTTGTGATAAATTTTTATCTCCAATAATTGGGGAATTTTTTTTTTTTTCCTGTAGGAACACATCTGCAGTCTCATGATGAAGTCAGTGGAGAAATGGATTTTGCATTTTAGAAACTCACTTTATTGTCTACCTCACTGATGTGCCTATTTTGCATAAAATAACAGATAATCATAAAATTTTAAAATAAAAACACATAATCTCTTTAGAAAACTGGCAGGAAGTTAGATGGTAACTACAGATTATCTACAAGCTTTTTTTCTTGTCCCAGTCGTCCTCACTGCGCCACCTCATTTGTTTAAACTGAACCCCAAAAGCCTGCTGCTCTTTCCCCTGTGGGCTTCACTGGTTAGAATAGGAAATAAAATGGTGGGCAGGGAGGCTGCCATGCTGGAAAAAGAGAGCTTTCGGAGGAAGGACAACCCTGAAAAGTCAATGCCTCTTTTTACAGCAATACAAAGGCTCTTAGTTGGGGCATCATCCAGTAAGGAAAAATTCCTCCTTTGAAGGAGACCGCGTTGTGAGGAGAACATGACTCAGCGTCATTTCTTGCAGGATTTAAGGCATGGGGAACTCTTGGGGAAGACACAGGGGCCAGTGTCCATGCCAACCATGCCTGGAAGGGTAGGTCAAGACATAAAGGCAAAACAATCCATAGAGAAGAGAGATTTTGCCAATCCATACTGAAAACGCTTTCCTCCCCGATGCCTTGGATATGTCTAAAATGTCAAAATGGGGAGACATGGCCAAGTGCTTTCAGTATGCATGCTCTCAGTAAGACTTTACCTTCCATTTCTTTTATTGATAAGAATATCCCAGTACTTTGGGATTGTCACCTAATCCTACTTAGTTTTTTTTTTCTACTTTTTATTGTGATAAAATACACATAACATGAAATTTACCGTCTTCACCATTTTTAAATGTACAGTTCAGCAGTGTTAACATCGATGATGTTGTGCAACGCTACTTCATTTTGCATTGTGATTTTGGACAGGGCAGGCAACAAAGAAATTTTACCCCTTGCTCCTTATAACAACAAGTTTCTTGAAAAATACTTAACTTACATGGCTCCCTTCTGCACCTTGCCTGTTCGTTCCTTTCCTCTCCCTCCCTCTCCAATCATCCCTTTCCCTTTTGCTCTCCTTTAACTTTGTCAGCAACACTTGTGCTTCCTGGAGCAATCACTGCGCTTGTATTGATTATCCATTTCTTTCCAGGTCCTGTGGGAGCTGGTTTCACAGGTTTCACAAATGACCCCTTGGCTCATTTGCCTCCCCTCTTTCATATGGCTTGCCCTTCGGCTCACTGACTAATTATTTTGTGACCCCTTCTCTGGGGGCCCCCATTCCTCCAGCCCCAGACCCTCTCTGGACTCATGGGTCTGAAATTAGTGTTTTAAATTCCGAGTTTGTATCTGAAGGTCAGCTGGAGAGCTGTTTACACGTCTGTAAGCCCCAGAGGGCTTATTTGCACAGTGTACTTACCTAAGCAGGGCTGGTTACAAGCCCCAGAGGCCCCAAGAGGGCTTCTCAGGCCTCACTAGCAAGAGCACAATTAGGGAGCCATGGAGGACTCTTGTTGACGAAGTAAATTTTCAGCTTCCGAAACCAAGTCTTCTGATTTGCTACCAAGCCTTTCCCCTTGTTTATGCCAGCAGGTTCCTGTGTCTCAGCTTTCCCCGTGGGGCTAAAGTCTTCACTGCAGAACTATATTCGTAATGTGTTTGTGTTTGACCCACCTTCTGAGCCACCCTCTTAGACGCTGTCTCTGAGCTCTGCACAGGCCAGAAAGGGAGAGACACAAATCGGCACCAGGATGTCTGGGATTTATCAGATGCTTCTTTCTTTCAACCTAATGACTCTGTTGCTTCAGGGGCTGCCCCAGGGGTGTATGAAGAAAGCTGAGCTTCCTTTATATCTGTTTATTATCTGCTTTCTTTTTAAAGGAGTTTTGAAGTCTTAATAATTTGGTACATGGTTGTTTTTTGCTAAGACTGTGGTGAGGAATTACGGCTCAGTTTCATTTTTATGTTGGTATAATTGGTCTAGTTCGTGCTCCACAAAGTGTGGCTGATGTTATAAAAACTATCTAGCACACAGTATTATTGGGGTTCTTTGGGATGGGAGTGGTGGTGAGTAGTATTCATGAACAATATCAAATACAGAAAACTCAATTTTTCTCCATAAATCAATGATGGTGATGGTGGTACTAGTGGTAGCAGTCCTGATGGTAAGATAGTGGCAGTGATGATTGTGATGCTGATGACGGTAATGATAGTGCTGATGATAATGGTGATGACGGTGACAATGGACAGTGGTTGTGATGATAGAGGTGATGTTGAGATGATGGGGATAAGATCGTTAGTGGAGGAAGAAGAGGAAGATGATGGTGAAGAGAAAAGGAGGGAGGAGTGGTAATGGGGAGGGACATATTTCCATTATTATGCTCCTGGGTCTGTGACCTCCTTTCAGCCCGGAAGACTGCCCAAAGTGGATTCCCTTCCATAGGCCACCCCATTAACTCTGTCCTTGCTAGCATTCAAAAATAGCAAGTTTTTGTGGACAATAGCAGGATACTGAGAAAAACACAGTAATTTCTCACAGAGCTTCCCACTCTGGAAAGAGTTTGATCATGTGTATGAGTCATTACTTGTTAGCTCACTTTGGCAATCTTTAGATACAGAAAGAAGATACCAGTGGTGACTACAGTGTTTTGTACCCCGTACTTGCTTGAGGAGAAAAAGCAGGGATTTTGGTGTTATACGGATGAGGGTTCAAATTTCAGGTTTTTCATTTCCTACTAACTTGTACTCTTTAAGCCTGACTTTCCTCATCCATGAAATGGAAATGACATCTACTTGACAAGGCTGGGCAAATTAAATGAGACAGAGCATGGCACATAGTTCTCAGTGAATGTCACACTCTTCCCAGAAGGGGAAGTAATGGCGCTCCAGGCAGTTTTATGCTTACTTTCTGCTTCTCCTAAACCTAGGTCTTAGCTAGGACTAGCAGGCACTTCCTATCCAAAACATTTTTCATGAGTTATGTATTTACTTATGAAGTAAAAATTAGATTTCTATGACTTAGGATCAGAAAGCCTCAGACATCAAAACAATAGTTTAAAAGACAGAGAGAGAGAGAGAATTTAACCACTCAACTGGTTGTTTTTTCAACTGCTGCCCAACTGGTTTTTTCCACTAAATGGACTAATATTTTGGTTAACTTGACCATTTGAAATGATTCTATAACTTTTTTTTTAACACTGTGAGGATGTTTTCCTTGATATCTGGCCCCAGTTCTCTTTGCTTATGTCATTTCATCATTATCCCTACTTATGCCGTCTGGTACCTGAATAAAACATTTAGATTCTATCATTTGAATTTGAACCTTTCAAATATTTATAAACCACAATCATGACTGCATACAGTCAATCCTATACATATTTAATTTTTTTATGATGAAGTCCTTTTTCCCTAAATTATTTATTTCCTCTCTGAAATCTTTCCAAAGTTGTTTTAGCCTTAAGATGAAGAGATGCCCCCAGGTGGATCGGCATCAGACAGACTCTAAAAAGTAGTTGTTGTGAAACCTGGGGTATGTATTGAAAGTTCAGACTTCTAGCCCTCATCACCAGTGATTCTGATTCATGGTTCTGGGGTGTGGGGCCCAGAAATGTGTATCTTAACAACACCCTCCTTCCCTTCTCCCCAATATACAATGTCCTCTCCCCAGTATACAGGTAATTTTGGTGTGAGTTCCCTGTAGAACACACGTGAGGCACATTGCCACCTCACAGTTGACTTGGGAAAGTAAAACAGAAGACATTGGTTCCTGCTTTCTAACGGGCAATCACATTCAGGCCTGTTTGCTTAAGATTATAGCAAAATTACCTTGACAGAGTTTTGAGTGTTTCCAAGTCTTCAAATAGCTATACTGTCTTGATTTACTTGGTTTACTAAACAAAGTTTCTAGAAGACTATCAATTTTCCCAACTCTTTAGTCTTTAGGTCTGGGTTGGTGGAAAAAGAAGGGTTGCGGAAAGGCACTTTATCTACCACGCCATGTCCCTAGAAATCTAGCAATTTTGAATCTTGTATGATTACTATTCACATTTCTTTTTTGTAAGAATATGATCCAGCAAATAACTAATAATAATTCTTCATACTAGTATAGCACTTTGTGGTTTGTAAAATATGTTGACTTTCATTGTGTCATCTGATCTCCACAATAGCTCTGGTTAAGGTAAGTAGGCCAGGTATTACTGTTTCCATTTTACAAATGAAGAAATGCTCAGAGAGAATAAGTAACTTGCCAAGGATTTATGAAAAGAAAATGGAAGTCCTAGGATTTAAAAATTATGGATTCTTTTCATCATCTCTGCCTTAAGGTTGCACTTCTCTAGACTGTGGTATTGTCAACCCTGAATGTTACAAACTAATAAATAATACATTTGCCTCATTAAAATATCTATTACTTAGCTGCTTGGAATGGTTAGAAAATATTGAAGTAGAGAATTTTTAACCTACCCTTTAATTATTGCATTGATGTTATCTATGATTGTATAATTTTGTTCTTAATTCCTCGAAGTTTTATTTTGAAAGCTAAACATAAAAGACAATGGCAGTTTGTCATGTTGAGAAGAATATAATTATTAACCTCGTAGGTTCATCCCACAAGTAATGATTGTCATATGGACTCTGTTGGCAGGAGAGAGAAGATGAGAGGTCTCCCAGATCTTAGATAAGGCCTAGCCCATGCGTCTAGTGTTCCCAGTCAATGGATCATAATTCATTAAAATTGTGTATTGGACACTGGCTACATCCAGAGTCTACACATTAGATAATATTTAAAGGACATAAAAGGAATATAAATGAATCTAGGTGCTAAGTGACTTGGGAGTCCTTGAACTTGGTGCTTTTACCTCCATTTATTTATTTATTTATTTATTCATTCATTCATTCATTGAACACATGTTTTATTGAGCACTTACTGGAACTACACACTGTGCTGCTCACTGGTATTACAATAGTGGGCAAGACAGAACCATCCCTACATCATGAGCTACCAGCCCAATGGGAGACACTAACAAGGATGCTGGCAGCCTCAGGCAGTGTGATAAATGCTGTGGGCGGGAAAGGCAGGGTGCTGCACATACACTCACAAATGGCATCCAGTCAGCCGGCATATTAGGCCTAGTATTTTTAAATGGATGTAGATTTATTGGGAGTGGCCTGTAGGGGGTGTGCTGATGGCATGGCCCCTGGCCGCTTTATCCCTTGGCACCCTGACTGTACTAGGAAGTCATTGCCTGACACATTTAGTTGCCTTTGCCTGAAATATTTCCTTCCTCTCCTCCCTTAGCTAAGTTCTAGTGCCCACACATCCCTACAGGCTAGGGAGCCCTCTCTGTATTATTATATATTCAACCCCTGTGCACTGAGACATCCTGTGAAAATCCTTGAACATCATCCTCATCACCCTCACTGTCCTTCAAGTATCTCCCCCATCAGTCTTTGAGCACTTCTAGATCAGGGCCTGTGTCATTTACCTCTGTATTCCCTGCACCAAGGAAATGCTCGGCACATAGTAGAGGCTTAATAAATGTTTGCTGAATGCACAAATGAATGAATGCCCCTAACCTTTAATATCTGGTTGATGAGGAGGCAAGAAACTGAACATATACAAATAAAACCATTTGCAAACAATTAAGTTCAAGTCAATATTTCAATGTATCCAATCATGTAGCATCCTCTTTCCAATATTTAAAGTGCACCTTTTTTACCCAGCATGCATATTCCTGGGAGCCGTGGACTGTCCCTGTCCCCAACAGGGATAAAATGGGTGTAAATGTTATGTATACTTAATTTCTTTAACAAGAAAATATCAGAGGATTACTTGGAGTCACTAATGGTATTATCCCAGTAAAGAGTAAATCATTTTGAAGTTACTACATGCTATGGTTTGAATGTGTCCTCCAAAATTCATGTGTTGGAAATTTAATCTCCAATGCAACAGTGTTGAGATGTAGAACCTTTGAGAGGTGATTAGGTCATTAGGGTTCTGGACTAATGCTGTTATTGGGGGAGTGGATGAGTTATTGCAGGAGTAGGTTCCTCATTAAAGGATGAATTCTGCCCCCTTCCTCTCCCTCTCTCACATCCTCTTGCTCTTCCACTGTCTGCCATGGGATGACACAGCAAGAAGGCCCTCACAAGATGCCAGCACCTTGATAGTGGACTTTCCAGCCTCCAAAATTGTGAGAAATAAATTTCTTTTTTTTTTTAAAATAAATTACCCACTCTGTGCTATTCTGTTCTAGCAACACAAAATGGACTAAGATACCATGGGTAGGGTCTCTGAGAAATATGACTTGAATAGGAAAGATTTCATCAAAAAGTTGCTCAGTTGCTGAGGTAAAAGCCAACAGGGCTCGGACTAGGGTGAGATGAGTGAGACCAGGTCATACAAGTTGCAGGATCACATTCTGTCTTTATTTAACTTTTTTCGTGCATCATGATTCACTGCATTAATTTTTATTTATTAAAATATAAATTATTTTGATTGATCAGTTTTTTCAGCCTGCCCCCACAGCTCCCAGCCCTGGGGGCCCCCACCCTGTGAGCTCTGCTTTCCTAGTACACAGATTACAGGGGAAACTCAGACTCTCTCTGCAGGAGCTGGATGTCACCTATCACCAGGGCTCAGCTGTGTATCCTTAGGGCTCACTCTGCTTCCCTGATTCACTTTCCTTTCCCGTTTTGCCTTCCCCTCTTCCTCTAGCAGTCTGAGCATTCTATACCTCCCCATCCCTGTGCTTCCATGCCATCTCACCCAACATCAACACTAGGGCTGCATGTTCTCTAGAGCCTGCTCTGTCTCCCTCCTCCCTTCCCTTCTACCCACAACTGACTTGCTTTATAATGGAAGAAGCTTTTTAATGCCTGCCATGAAATCCTGTCATCTGGGCAGGAAGGACAAGCTCCCTGGCTGAATCATCAAGAGGAGAGCACCTCCCTGGAATAAGGCTCTGAATCTTCTACAGCTCTCTTTTCTGTTTCCCTTTTTCAGAAGCATCCCCTGGGCCCTGCAGAGGCTATAGAACCAATACTGCCTGCACTGGCCAACTGCAGGGGCAGTGGCTTCCCACCCTCTGTGTGCTGCACACGGCCTCAAATCTATGGCCTGAAATAATTTCTGCACATCCCTGTGTTGCTCCTATAGGACAGATAGAGGAACAGAGGCCCTGGCTGGTAAGTCACATCAACTGATCACAGAACCACTGATGGACAAAACAGAGATTAAACCTACATTTTTGAGCCCCCACCATCCCCCATCCTGTGTCCATTTCATTATTCCATAAACATTCCCCTCTACCACACCCTACTTCCCCCTCACCTGCCCACCCCTGCAAAGTCACCTGATCTCTTGATGAATTAGCATGGGCCAATATTGATGTTTTAAAATAGCAAACTTTCAGGCTCAAAAAAGTCAAGATCATCTTTAAGTCCCCAAGGACGTATGCAACCAGTGATAGAAAAATCCTCTCCCACTTCTCCCCCTCCAGTCTGAATTGATTTAGCAACTTTTCTTCAGCTCCTCAGCAGAGCCTTTCACAAATTCCCACTTGCAGCACTGCTGAAGGATAGACTCCTGATGTGCTCTCAGCTGGACTACTGCTGTGGGCTTCAAAAACACAGATGCAGCAACAGTGAGTGTGTGCCTGTATTATATTTCTCAACTGAACATCTTCAGAAGCTGGGGCCATGCATTTTCTAGCCCAGCATGTAGGATCTGTGGCCCCTGAGCCTGTGGGAGGGCAAAGTCCTGTAGAGAAGCTATTGTTTTCCTTGCCTTTGCTGATAGCATGAGATCAGCTAAACGATGGTGGCAGGTCTCCAAAACCAAGAAAAAGAGCAACTAGGGGTACACTAATGGGAAGCAGTAAATCGTGGGAGATATTTGTAATCTAACCAACAGAAATCAAGCATTTTCTGGGAAATGCATGAAGCACTGAATGCTTGAGTGCCTAATGGGTTTTGGAGC
Organism: Trachypithecus francoisi; assembly: GCF_009764315.1. Classification (NCBI taxonomy): domain Eukaryota; kingdom Metazoa; phylum Chordata; class Mammalia; order Primates; family Cercopithecidae; genus Trachypithecus; species Trachypithecus francoisi. The sequence continues at coordinate 105,452,577 of NW_022681470.1, read as the reverse complement.
CCCAGTTAGTTTATGTGGATGGGTGCCAAGAGCAAACAAATCACTGCAGCCGCAAGCCACCTCACTCCATATCCGAGATGCACACTGAGAATGACTGGAAAGGCTACTTGGTATGGGAACCCTAAAGCAGTTTGGATGGGGAGGCCCCCGGGGAAATGCTATCCATAGTGCTCTCCAGGAGGCATCATTTACAACTTTACCATTGGCCAAACACTAATATATGTGCTTTACATATATCATTTCATCGAAGCCTCATTATAACACTAATGGGTTAGGTGTTATTATACCCCTATTTTAAAGATGAAGGAAGTCAGGCTCAGTTAAGATCATACATCTATTAAGAGGTAGGGCAAAATCCAAACTCAGTCTTTTCTGATTCCAAAGTACATGCTTTTAACTGCCCCACTTTATTGCCCTCAGAGTTCTTTGACACCAATTACACCAGGCATTCCTAGCTATAAGGCATTATTCATTCATTCATCCATACATTCAACATCCAGCAATATTTCTTGAGCATCTGCATTGTGCCAGGCCCTTTGCTAGGCCTTGGGGCCTCACTGATGAAGGAGACATGGACCCTGTCCTCATGGAACTTGGAATCTAATGAGTGAGTGCCAGGGTCTGGAATGGGAGTTAAGGTCTCACTTAAGATTGGGCAGGTTGTACCTTGCACAAAGGCTCTGCACTAAGGGGGCAAGTGGGTACTGAAACCCAGCTTATATTCCACTAAGCTATGTGCCCACAGAGCAACATCTTCCAGAGGAAGCAATTAAAAAAATTTTTTCCCAAAGAGTAATATGGGCTATTCTGGAAGTACCTGCCTCCCTTAACTTTTCTTTCTTTCTTTTTCTTTTCTTCTCTTTTTTTTTTTTTTTTTTTTGAGACAAGTCTTGCTCTGTCATCCAAGCTGGAGTGCAGTGGCATGATCTCAGCTCACTGCAACCTCCACTTCCCGGGTTGAAGCGATTTTCATGCCTCAGCCTCCCAAGTAGCTTGAATTACAAGTGCAGGCTCCCACACCCATAGAAATGGGATTTTACCATGTTGGCCAGCCTGGTCTAGAACTCCTGGCCTCAAGGGATCTGCCTGCCTCAGCCTCCCAAAGTGCTGGGATTACAGGCGTGAGCCACTGCACCTGGCTGCCTCCCTTAACTTTCAAGCCAGTGTCACCCTGAAAGACATCCTCATATACAACCTGCAGTGTGCAGGGAACAGGAACGCACCAGGTAGACTCTAGACAGTAAGGAGGTCAGCAGCAAGTCCAAGAAAGTGTACTCAGGTCTGTTTGACCCAGTCAATGAGGTCCACATTCACCTTCAGGAAATCCTGGTCAGTCAACAATGATTTAAACCAATTCCTTCACCACTCCCAGGCAAATTCCCTGTGTAAGTAAAACTTCCAGTGATTCCCAAAGGCAGTACCCCCACCTCAGCAGACGGTGAAGGCCCCTGCTCTGCCCTGGACGTGCAGGCCTTCTGCCCACAACTGTCAGACCTCACAGGAATGGAAAGGAAGGCTTCTGGAGACACGTACTGCAGGGAACAAGGTGACAAAAAAGGCAAGCTGACATCAAGCCCAAACCCCAGTAATTTAGAGGACAGTATCCCTGGTAACAGAAACAGAGACAGAAGGAGGTCTCCAGGAAGAAGGATGAGTTCTTTATGTATGCCAACTTTCACATGTTAAACATGTCATGCCGGCCGGGCGCAGTGGCTCAAGCCTATAATCCCAGCACTTTGGGAGGCCGAGGCGGGCGGATCACGAGGTCAGGAGATCGAGACCATCCTGGCTAACCCGGTGAAACCCCGTCTCTACTAAAAAATACAAAAAACTAGCCGGGAGAGGTGGCTGGCACCTGTAGTCCCAGCTACTCGGGAGGCTGAGGCAGGAGAATGATGTAAACCCAGGAGGCGGAGCTTGCAGTGAGCTGAGATCCGGCCACTGCACTCCAGCCTGGGCGACAAAGCGAGACTCCATCTCAAAAAACAAACAAACAAACAAACAAACAAACAAAAATGTCATGCCTTCTATCCATGGAGCCTTCATATACAAGGCACTATGAAGTGCCTAACCCGATTCCCTTTCTATAGATGAAGAAATTGATATGCAGAGAAACAAAATAATTTGGCTTAGGTCACATAGCTAGGAAGTGGCAGAACTAGCAAGTGGCAGAGGTGGGCCCTCTTGATTCAAAAGATAATCAGTGTGTAGTCTAGCTTAGAAGTCCTCAGCCTGAAGATAAAGATGAAGGAAGTAAGATAAAGGGAATGAGGCCAAGAAACAGTGAGGCAGACGGAAAGAAGGAGAAGAAAGGTACAAAGGTAGTAGAGGGTGCACCCTAATAACTCCTCACAGATAAAACAATACAGCTGCTGTGACCAGCTATCAATGCAGTTCATAAACGCAGTGACTGTCAGAGCAGGAACGGACCTATGTGTTCCCAGCCTCCCCGTGTTACAGCTGAAGGGTAGAGGGCCAAGGCATCTAGTGGCTTCCCCAAGGTTCTCCAGGCTGCTGTGGAAGCAGTACCATGGCCAGGACCCTGGCCTCCTGGCACTCAGGCCTAACAGCTTCCATCACGCTGTGCCACTGAGATTATTATCATCAGTGATGATGGTGCCATTAACAGCCATGGCCACCACTATCCGGTTTTTTAGCACCAGCCACCCTGGCAGCCATCTTCATGTTGTGACTTGAAGAAAACACTGCTCTGGTCATGTGAGCACAAGGGGAATGGAAAATTCCAGGTCAGGGAACAACACCCCCTCCAGGCATCCTTCTTCACCAGCCCTGCCTTCAGAGGTGCCAGGCCCTTTTGTCCCACCAGCAGTTAATATTTCACTTGGGTGAGACTTTAGGGAACAAAGAACACAAAGCTGGCCTTGAGGGGCCAAAGGTAGGCAGCCCATGGTTCTTGATGCGGCTCATAAATAAGAACAGGGCAAATGTACTTTGAATAAGGACGCACTCAGCCTCCCGCAGAACAGCTGGGGAAGCTATTCATAGGAAAGCGTGCTATTTGCGTCTGCCTGGCATTTGAATGAGGCTCACCTAACTGCGCCTGCCCTCCCCACAGATGTGAGTCACGCTCCCCATTCACGAGTGAGGAGTGGCCAGGGGCAAAGGAGAATTGCTTCTTGGCTCAGCTGAGAGAACTGTGGTGGCCGGGAGCAGCATCGCCCTCCCCCTGGCAGGGAGGGCCTCCAACTGAGAACGCTTATTCTTACAGAGCCTGATTCTGCTCCATGTGAGAGAGGTGCCTCCTTGGACCCTGCTACTTTGTTCCTTGGCCCTTGGTCAAGCACAGGGAACAATTTTCAGCCCCCAACCCCTTGCTGGTGACTTTGGCTGTCTTCTCACATCTCGAGTACTCGGGGAAAGCCAGTCAGAGCAGCGTGGGAGGCCAGTTCCAGTGTCACGCTGCCATCCTCCGAGTTCTACTGGTCCCTCGTCTCCAGTTGCAGAGCTTATGAGATGAGCTGTGGAGGTGAAGTGGGGGCGATTCCTCCCCATTAAGCAGCACTGCCTACTTCTGAAGGTCATCCACCAATGCTCCTGCCTCCTGTAGCATCCAGTGCAGTTCTGGCCTTGTTCTGAGCCGAGGGTGTGCTGGAAGCAGGGCCCATTACAGTCCAAAATAACCTTGGGAGGTCAATCCCAGGCCTGGGCATCCCTCATCCAAGGAGCCCTGACGGTGGCGGGGGGTCTCCCAGGGCCTAGCTGAAGAGTCAATTCTACTCCATAGCAGCACTGATGGTTCAGATCAGTCTCAGGTCCATAAGAAAAACTCCAGTTCTGCACCAAAACACAGTGGCCTGTGGAGTCCATCAGACTCCAAGCAATAGGAAGGGCCAAGCCCTTCTCCCGTTGGTGGTTCTCACACATCTGCGGGTCCAGAGAGGGGCTACCCACCATGATCCTGGGAGCTGTGGTCTAAGGGGTCTCTGTATACCTGGTACATACTCAGCTGTGATTTGGGGTTTTTCATTAGTGAATGGCTCAGCTCCTCAGCTGGACCATAAACTTCTCAAGGGAACATGCTGTGCCCTTATCTTTGTGTGCCTGCATGGCAGCACACAGCCAGCATGCAAACCATGACCTCATATGCACTTAACACTTGACTATATCTCTTTGGCTACCAGACTCTGCTCCTTGTGGACAGGGACTTCTTAATTCTGTATTTCTGAATGGCCTAGTGCTGGCTGTGACACAGGGTAGGTATATAATTGATGGTGTTGGTTTGAATTGTCCAGTTTGAATAAAGAATTTTCTAAATAAGTCAACACTATGACACAATGGACATAGATGAGACTGTTAATGCATTTGAAATTTACACTAGTGGACACATAATGGTAGATGTGATAGATACATGAACCCATGCAAATTCCAACTTCGAGAAACTAGTAACCTATTTAGAAATTAAACTTTCTCCTGTTCTTCATGGGCAAAGATGATCCAAGCATGGAGGACATGACATTTAAGCCCTCTTCCCAGTGGAAGGGATGTGTCTCCAGCTAAATTTTTCTCTCAGTCAACATTTATGGACAGCTACTGTGTGTTAGGCACCCTACTATGGGCTGAGTATTTGAAGAAAAACAAGGCACAGGTGAATCGTGAATGGAGAGCTACGGGTCTAGTGGGGCTAAAGGCACTTTCTCAAGGAACTCACAGCGCTGAAAGAGCTGCTGCTTGAGAAGTATGGCCTAAGCTCCATAGGAGTGAGAAGCGGTGAACTCTTCCTAGGGCCAGAAAGGGAGGATGAAATTAGGAAAGGTCTCCCAGAGGAGCGGATGTTTGAAGGACGGACAGATCCAGATGGACAATAGAGTATGTATTCTAGGCTGGAGGGTATTAACCAAAGCATCGAACCCCCTCAGTTCTTTGGGAGTGGAACAATCTCTTCTGCTCTCATTGTGGCTGATGGCCTAATTACTGACCAAGGTCAGGGTGACACCTTTGGCCAAAGAATGGGGCATTTGCTTCTAAGTCAGCCAAGGGCTCTTTCTGTCTGAAAATAGCTGCCTGAATTCATTTCCCCAATTAGTCCCAGAGGCCAGAGATAGGAGCAGGCTTTCTCCACGTGCAGGGCAGAAACTGCAACTAGAAAGCCGGCACTGCAGCATGAGGAACCCCTGGGGAGCTGGGAGCTGGCAGGAGGCCATGCCTGGCCACACCTTGAGGTCTGACCGGCTATGTTTGGACGGACCCTCTCTAGCTCTTTCCCTGTCATGTGACTGAAAACCTTATCATAATAAAAGCCATAAAAATGCCAAACTTTAACCTTATTAAAGTCACACTGTTCTGGTCTTGGCAATCCTAATAGGATTTTACAACTCAATCTCTCTGACTAGAGTTCTTGAACGGCCCAGGGTCTGTGAGGGTCCGTGATGGGTGACTTAATGCCTTCAAGGACTAGTGCCCATCCACATTCCCACCCTCCCTGTGTCCATCCATCACCCGTGCTCACTGTGGCCTTCCATATGGCCTGCTGTTTTGTTACTCATAGAAACGGATAAATTTCCACTCTCCTGGACCCTGGGAAAAACGTATGAGCATACCCTACAGCACTTACCAGCTGACATAGTATTTTCCTCCAGATTAATGAAGCACAGTGGAATTTTAGCGCTTGCTGTAATGATTAATATGTCAAATCCATATTGCAGGAGAGGCAAACAGGAAAGTGATGTGAGAACCTAGGAAGGGGGAGGAAAAACAATGGGAAGGGAAGAGAGGTGGCAAAGCCAAAGACGGACAGGGAAGGAAGAGAAGAACAAGGGAAGGACAGGGTGAAGAGAGGAACACGGACTCCCACAGGAGCTGGATCAGACAGGCTTGAGCACATTTAGGGACTTCCTTCTGTCCATGGCGACATTGGTAGGAAGGTGGGTCAAGTCAGTTCCTGAGGTCTCCCAGGAGCAGTTATTAGCATAAGGTTCTACATATTGAGAGGCCATGGACCTCGAAGATTTGAGAAAAGGTATGGGGTTTATCCCCAGAAAAAAAAATACACATAAAGAGGTTTACTTAGGGGTTTACTAAGCCCCTAAACCTCCATAAAAAAACACAGAAATGAAAAACCCCTGTGTTCAGCTGATGGTGTTTCTGGAGCTGGGACTGTGTCATCCCTGTCAGCATCCCCTCTCCATGAGATGCCTTTCAGAAACAAGTTTGGAAAGGTGACAGTGGCATCAGCCACAATACACATTCTTTTTGCTGAGCCTCTGTCTTGCCCTGTGAGCGCCCACCCTCTCCTCCCCACCTGCAGGCCCACCGCCATGCAGTTCCCAGGAGGAGGTTATGCTTACTCAAAGGGTCCCTTCCTCCAACTCTAGGTAGTCCAGTGCCCCTACATGAAGTGGTGTCCATGCTGTGCGTGAATATGCTCTGCAGTCTTGAGACCATTATACAGCTGGACAGAGAAATGCCCAGCCAAGCCACCAATGGAAAATACTTTGCAATGTAAATGAGTCCTCCAAAGCCAAGCATTCCCTTCTCCTAATTACTTTTACCTGGTTGCATTAGAAATCCTGGCCAACATGGTGAAACCCCGTCTCTACTAAAAATACAAAAATTAACCGGGCATAGTGGCACGTGCCTGTAGTCCCAGCTACTCGGGAGGCTGAGGCAGGAGAATCACTTGAACCTGGGAGACAGAGGTTGCAGTGAGCCAAGATCATGCCATTGCACTCCAGCCTGGCGACAGAGCGAGACTCCGTCTCAAAAAAAAAAAAAGAATGGCTTCATATTTTGTACAGTCAGGAGCTGGCTCAATGTTAATGTCATTGTCTCTCCTGAAATCACCTGTCAGTGCAAGAGGGCTCTGAATTTCCTCAAATAAAATCGAGATCTTATTTCTCGATCTAAGCGTGTACATAGTGTCATGGGCCAGGTTAATTAAAGCTCACTGAACATCACATACTATCCTCTGAACAATCATACATGTTGCTTCTTTAAAAGCAGAAAAGAAAAAGTCAGGTTCTGTATGCCCCACCAAGCTTAAATCATCTCTGTGATGGGAACTGTACAAAAGTCAACAGGTCAACAACAAACACAAATTTACATACTCAGTAGGTGAAAGAGTGAGCCAATTCATAGATTTCATTGCTGATTGTACTTTTTAACATTTTATTTTGAAAGAATTGTAAATCCACAGAAGGTACCTAAAAGGTGGAAACAACTCAAATGTCCATTGATGGATAAATGGATAAATGTGGTACAGTGGTCTGCCCTTATCCTGAGGGGATACATTTCAAGATCCCCCAGTGGATACCTGAAACTATGGATAGTACCGAACCCAACTGCTGTCAGTGGCAACATGTTTCTGTTCACATATTCCGCCTACATAAATTGTATGAAGGTATGTATGCTTTTTCCAGCTTAACTAAACACTTACCAGTATTGTGGTCGTAACTTGTGGTTTGAGGTGTGACAGCAAAACTAGCACGAATTTCTTTTTTCCCCTTCACAATTTCACAGATAGAAGATTCACTCCTAACTATAGATCTTAGCAGCCTCAGCATACCATTTTCTTTCTTTCCTGAAGTCAAGAATTTTCACCTTTTCACTTAAAGGAAGCACTTTATGGTTTCTCTTTGGCATATGTGAGTTGCCAGCATCACTACACTTGTGCTTTGCGGCCATTACTAAGTAAATTAAGGGTTACTTGAACACAAGCACTGCAATACTGGGGCAGACAACCTGACAACCAAGATGGCTATTAAGTCACTACTGGGTGGAGAGTGTAGACAGATGGACACGTTGGACGAAGGGAGAGTTCGTGCCCTGAGCAGGATGGAGCAAGATTTTTTTATACCTCTCAGAACGACTCACAGTTCAAAAGGTATGAACTGTTTATTTCTGGAATTTTTCATTTAATATTTTTGTATTGCTGTTGACTGTGGGTAATTGAAACTAAGGAAAGTAAAATTATGGAAAAGGGGGGGTGGGCTACTATACATACATATAATGGAATAGTATTCAGTCTTAAAAAGGAAAGAAACTCTGATATATTTCTATGACATGGATGAACCCTGAAGACACTATGCTAAGAGAAATAAGCCAGTCACACAAAGACAAAAACTCTGTGATTCAATTTAGTTGAGGCACTTACAAGAGTAATCAAATTCAAAGAGATGGCAATTCGAATGGTGTCTGCCAGGGGCTGGGAGATGAGGGGAATGAGGAGTTGTTTAATTGGTATGAACTTTCAGTTTGGGAAGATATATAAAGTTCTGGAGATGGATGGTCACGTTTGTTGCATAATAATGTGAATGTATTTAAAGTCACCAAACTGTGCCTGTAAAAATAGTTACAATAGTAAATTTTATGTTATGTATATTACCACAATCAGAAATTGACAAGCAAGTCCCACAGACACTTCACTCGGCCAATCCAATGCAGCAGCTTGCATGACTATAATACATTATCAAAACCAGGGAACCGACATTGGGACAACTCAGACTCATTCAGACTTCACAAGTACTCGTGTGTGTGTGTGTGTGTGTCTGTGTAGCTCTATGCAATTCACAAGCCACACTTTGCGCTGTCCTCTGTGGCCACACTTGCTCCTTCCTGACCACTAACCTGTGTTTCATCTCTAGAATTTTTTCACCTAAAAAAGTTACAAAATGAAGTCATACAGTATGTAACCTTTTGAGATAGGCTTTGTTCACCTCATAACTGCTTTGCGATCCACCCAAGTTGTTGCATATATCAATAGTTTTTTCCTTTTCATTGTTGGATAGGACTCAATGATATGGATAGAAATGTTTGATTATGTTTTTAATGAAACAGATGGAAATGTTTGATTATATTTTTACATCTACAATTAATGAATTCAATGTTCTGTCCACATTAAGACCATCAGTGAATGGACTTGATTCCAATGTGGCCACTACAGGAATGGAGTCCAAGGGGCTCACCAGAGCATCCTAGGTTCCACCCATCCATGCAGGGGCTTTTGTCTGGGCCACAGGCTGTTTCATTGAAGAAATGGGTCCTGTGGGGTCAACTGTTCTGCCTACTGACTTTCAGCTGTGGGGACTGCAATGAATAGGCAGTAAGACAGACAGGAACACCTTCAGTAAACAGAGAAGGTACAGTCTCAGCCCCCCACCTGCCCAACCTCAGAGCTGAGACTCCAGCGGTGGCATCGTGGGAACAGGAATCTGGGGTTCCTTCAAGAAGAAAGGTAAACTCCAGGAACAGTCATTTAAAAATATGATGCTTTCCAATTCTCAGAGGGGAGCTTTTATATTTCCACCACTCGCTGTGGCCCAAACTCCACAGTGCTGGAATTTAGCTGTTCCCTTGACTGTTGACCCCAACACAGCATCAACTCCCAGCCCCAAGCCTCACATAGTGCCTGGCCCCCATGAGCACACAGTAAATGTTGCTGCAGGAGTTGGTGTTATTGAAGGAGAGAGGCGAGTCAAAGGGGCCTATAGAGGATGACCAACTCTAACAAGCAAGAGCTCTTTTCATTTCATTTTTAAAACCTGCTACCTCAGCTATGGCAGGAGCCAGGGTACGAGAGAGAAGCAATAAAACCGTCCCTTTCTTCCGCTCACTTCCAGCCCTGACTGCCCTCCCCTCATCCCTTTACACCCCAGATCTTCCTGCCAGACTCTGGGGAGAACTTTGTGTTCTGGGGAGGGTGGGGCTTCTTACTGAAGGGCAGGTGTCAGTGTAGGTGAATAAGCAGGTTGGGTGGGGGTTGGGTGAGGTCATTCAAGGCGACTCTTCAGCCAGGTAGAAATGAAGGAGCAAGATTGAAGTCACCCCCTCCTCCAAAACAGAACAGAGGTTCTTTGAGCCTTTTCCTCCAACTCTCCTTCACCACATTCGTGCCTTAGCTTCCCAACGTTGGCCTTTTTGCTACTGGCAACCTGAATAGTTTGCATTTCTAGACAAACAGGTGAAAGAAAAGAGCAGCCATAACCCAACATCCCTGTAACTGCCCCGAGGCCCTAGATCCTGGGACTTTCCCCAGTAGCTGGATACTTCCTCCTCTGTGAAAAGTAACAGGGATTGGCTGGAGCTAACCCAAAAAGCAAGCAGACGTAGACACAGGCTCTTGGAAAATACCAAATGCTATTCAAACCTAGGGATTTGGTTCCCCCAGCCCCAAGGACCCCGGAAGAAGCTGCTCACAGCTGGGTGAGGTGTAGCACTTTCCATAGGAATCGTCGCCTGGCTCTTTCGAGGGTGGAGGGGAGCAGGTGCCGCTCTTCTCTGTGCATGTGTACCTCCCGGGTGTCCTTCATGGAGCTGACACAGAGTGCCTTACACAGAGACTATGGCCTCTCTGGAAGAGTTAAGATCTTTCTGTAGCTCTTGAGATGGAGTATTTGACACCAATAAAGGCTTTTGCCACCTCCTCAAAGCTTTGAACTTTTTTGTTTTCTAGAGATGGGGTCTTGCTGTGTTGCTCAGACTGGTCTTGAACTCCTGGGTTCAAGCAATCCTCCTGCCTCAGCCTCCTGAGTTGCTGGGACTCTAGTTGCCAGCCTGGGTTTTTATCTAGATCTTAATAACCAGAGTTGCTGTGCACTCTGTGTAGGATTTGGCTTACTTGGCAAACTCCATGTCATAAACTCAGTATTTCTTCAATAAACTCAGTTTTGATTTACTATGGTCTGGCAGCCGAGGTAGCCCAAACTTCTGGCCTGTATTCTGTAAGGTGGAAGATTGGGCCTTTTAGTAGAAACCTCCAAGACCAAGGAATCTCTGTTGAGACCCTGGGGTTAATGCAGTCTCCACCAAATCCAAGTGCTGGCTGAGAGACAGGAGTCAGCAGGATTTCACCGGGATGGTCAATTTTTATCCAGAATAGGGCTATGCCTGCATTAATTTGTCACCAGTGGAATGAAAATACAAACCCGCTGAGTATGATAGTTTGATATGAGGAGTGGTCAGTTATATAGAAAATTTAAAACAGAAAGCCCATGAGAAGTTTGCCTTTGTAAGTGCCCATTAACTCCTTCCTAACAGGGTGACAGAGAGCTGGTGCCACCACAGGGAGTGTGCTGGTCAGAGCAGACCTCCTCCCCAGGTGGACGCCATGACCCTTGACATCCTCCAGATCAAAGCTTCACTTTCCCTTGCTCACAGTGGCTTCTTAGATGACCATGTCTAAACCAGACCCTGCCTGCTATTCTTGGCCAGACAGAGAGAACAGCCTGAGTGAAGACTCTGAGGCGGGAGAGAGCATGGCATTAGTAGGGCCTGGCAGAAGGCCAGGATGATGGCCACAGTGAGTCCTGGGAAACGCAGCACAAGATAAGCCTGGAGAATTGACAAGGGCCGGTCTGTGCAGAACCTGAGGGCCACAGCGAGAAGTCTGCCTTTTCTCCCCATGCCCAGAGCAGGAAAGAAGGATTTGCAAGTTTGTCACACATGCCTTGGCTTAAGCAAAGCTTTCTGGCCTCCTTCAAGCCATAGCGCAGGGTGGTGTTTGCCGTGCCTGACTCCCCAAGCTAGGCACTGGGAGTCCAAGTGAACCATCTGGAGGGGTCAACAGTGACGTGAACAGATAAGCCACAGCACAATGGGGCTTGAGTTAGAGGAGGAGAGAGGAATGTGCACGTCCCTGCTTGGATGTGGGGGCAGAAGTCGGAGGGCTCCAGGAAACCTCGCACAGATCTTTGGGCTGCCTAAATCCCGCTGCTCCATGTCTAGGTGGCTGAAGTGCCTCCTGGCCTGCCTCATTCCCTCCTCTGGCATGTCCTCTTTACCAACCCTGCCACCTGCCCATTCTAAGAGGCTCCACCCTTCCTTGGAACACGGAGTTCTCTGCCACTGGACTCTGGAGAGGGTGAGATTATTGAGTCAGGCGGGCGAGTGTAAGAGAGAAGGAAGAGGGAGGGAGGTCAAAGATACGAGGTAAGCTGGAGAAGAAAGGGACTGTTTTGAGGATTCCCCCTCACACATTCTAGCTCTTACCTCTGACCAAAAGCAAAGGGAGTACCTTTTACCAATGGAATGAGGCCAGGGTGTGTTGGCTTACGCCCATAATCCCAGCACTTTGGGGAGGCTGGGGTAGGAGGATCACTTGAGCTCAGGAGTTCAAGACCAGCCAGGGCAAGATAGTGAGACCCCATCTCTACAAACATTTTTTTTTTTTAATTAGCCAGGCATGGTGGCATGTGCTTGTGGTACTGGCTACTTGGAGGCTGAGGTGGGAGGATCTCTTGAGCCAGGAGGTCAAGGTTATAGCAAGCCATGATCATGACACTTCACTCCAGCCTGGGTGACAGAGTAAGACCCTGCCTCTAAATAAATTAATCAATCAATATCAATTAACTAACCAACCAACCTGTCTATCGGGGTCAGTCAGCTTTTACAGTCCCACCTGACTTCCGCTTTGCCTTCTCCTGCAGCAACAACGCCATCGAAAGTACTTACTGTGTGCCAGGCAGGCATTGCACACGGACGGGGACTAGGAGTTCAGATGGCCAGCTGGCCTGCTGCCTGGGGACAGGGAGTTTCCCAGGACCTAGGACTTTCGGTACTAAAACCAGGACAGTCCTGAGCAAGCTGGAACAGCTGATCACCTGGTGGGAACTGAGCACCCACGGAGTCAGCAGAGAAGGTAGGTGGCACCACAGCATGGCTGGCGGTGGGAGCAGGCAGGAGTTTCCTTCTTAGCACTGGAAGCGCCACTCTTGGCACTTAGCTCCCTTCCTGAATGGAGCTCCACCTGTTTTTATGAGGCGGCCCCAGGCCAGGCCTTCAAGATGGGCAGGGGTGGATTGAGACTGTGCTGTCTCTGCTGTTTGCTAAGGTTGTTCTCATGGTATCATGCTGCCAGAGACTCTCCACTTCGCTCACGTTGATGGAGGTCAGCTAAGGACAGGCTGATTAGCTGGCCCCTCAGGGCCTTTCTCTTGGTGACACAGCCTCTGGCTCAGAACAAAGGCCCCTCATTTTGCCGAGGCACAGACTGTTGAACGTGAGAGTGCTGCCACCTGCTGGTCACAGCGCTGCTTCCAGAAGAGGCGCTGGAGCCTCAGGAGGAAGACTGGGCCATGAGCCCAGGTCTGCAGCCTCTCTGTGGGCCACAGCACCACCTTCAGCCTGTCCTGGGCCAGACTGCTGAGGAAAAGAAGCTGGGGACCCTCCTAACAGGTATGCCTTGAAGGGGACTGCAAGGCTTTCTCATGTCAGAACTCTCTCAGGCTGGCCATGGATTCCTAGAATTCCCAGCCAGCGTGGGTACTCTTAACTATAATAGAACCCTCGGCCCAGTGGTGTGCTGGAGCTGCTGGGCAGGAGGCAATCATCAAATATTCAGGAAATTTACCAGCTACACTGGTCATGGTGGGAGTATTTACACCATGGAAATTGATAAAGGCTACAGATTAGAGTTTTCTCCACCCCTAACCCTTCCTCCAGTGGATTCATCAGTACATCCTTGTAAAACCCCTATCATACTTAAAATATTGTCACCTGGGAAAGGGCAAGTATCAGTCTGTTTATAAAGGTTTTCTCAGATAAAGCATCAAGTATGGAATTGGTGTCATAGAGAAGAAATACATTCTGGTAAGAGGGAGATTATGAGGAAGCAAATTTTACTAAGCTCCCTAAGAGCAACTAATGTAGTAGTTAAGGGCTCTGCAATGAGAAACACATGGATTCAAGTAGCAGCTCTTCTATGTGCTAACTGAATGACATTGGTCAAATTGCTTCATCTCTAGCTTCCAGTTTCCCTGTCTGCAAGTGGGGGTATTATGAGTAGCTGCCTCGTGTAGTTGTGAGGTGATGTGTTTGATGAATCTAAGTGCTTAGAACATTGCCAGGCAGAAAACAAGTGTTCAATACGTCAAAAAATACTATTTTTTGGCCACCAAAAATTTATATTTTCCCAAAATCTGACACTTCTGATTATAAATCACTGGCCAGGTGTACTCATGCAAACCCACTCTGATGCAAAAAAACTGAAAAATGTCTTTATTCCAACTAGGGGTAGGAGGCATGTGCCTAGCTAAAAATTAAGGGTTCTATTTTTAATAAAGTAAGGCAGATAGATATTGGTGGATAACACACAATCTCTACCAAAGTAGATCAATTTCCCTAAGCCTGCTCATTTTTGACATCAGAGAACTTCTGTACAACAACCCCGAGGATACACCACCCTGTGAACCCAGGAAGAGAAGATGGCTGGATTCCCTCTCAACACTCTCCTGCCTCAGTGTGAATTTAATCCCCATGCCCCATCAGCCCCAGAGCCTCCATTCTGTTGCTGCTACAGCACCTGTCCAAAGTTTCCCTCCTTTCCAAATTTGGTCTCGTCACTGAACTTCAGACCTCTATGACCACTGGTCTGGATTTTTGTAACAATGCCGTCATTGTTCTTTCTGCCTCTACTTTCACTCTCCAAGCCTTTCTGCTGACAGATTTCTCTTCCTGAGGCACAAGTCCCACCATGATACATCCCTGCTCAAGAATGTCCATGGTTTCCCATTTTCTGCCCTAAAGTCTAAATTCCTTAGAATCCTGAAGGCTTTCTATGACAAGGCCTTTGCCTGAATTTCTAAGTTCATCACTCTTGGACACTTGGAGATCCAGCAAGTGCCACTCCTTAAATATGACTGGAACCCTTCTGCCGCCATGCCTTCCCTCCTGCTCTTCCATCTGCTTGGCATGCTCTTCCTTCGTCTCAGCCTGTCTAAATCCTAGCCATTTCACAACGCTCAGGACAAAGGCCTCCTCCCCTACGAAACTTTGCCCAAGTTAAAATGACCCTCACCCTCCTAAGTGTTGTCACAGGGCATTCTGCTTCCATTATGCTCAGATGACAAGTATTTCTGTGTTCCCTACTATAGTGCGAGCTTCCGCAGGGCTGGACTATGCTTGCTTGCTCACGGCATCTCATATTAGTGCCTGCCATATCAGCAACATGCGATGAGCGTTGGTAGAACCAAATTGCAGAGTACAGCTGGGGCTCCATGGAAATTGGATGTGAATGAGAACAGCTCACACAATGACCTGCTGTGCCTGACAGAATTTGAAAAGTTGAGGTGACCATTGACACCACTCTGGGAACAAGTATTTGGGTTCCACTTAAATATACAAACGTAGGCCCAGGACTTCCACCAAAGTGAAGCCCCTTCCGGGCTTGTGTTTGAGGAGCTGTATAGGGTGATAGAGTGGCACTGGTAAGGATTGCTGTCCTCTCTACCTTATTTTTTTTTTTTTTTTAAGGTTCAAGATCTGAGTTGCCATAAAAATAAAAACTTTGGCTGGGGGGTGGTGGAGGGATTTGAAAGAAAACTGTACATTATCAAGAAAAATGATTCATTTTTCAGATGAAGACTCCTCAGTCCCAGAAAAGCAAGAGTGGTATGCCCAAGGTCACACAGCCAGGGTGAAGGGTGGGACTTAGCCTGTCCCAATCCCAGTCTATTATTTTCTGTCCCACCACCGTAGCTGCCCAGGGTGAAGACGCCATCAGTCAACCTAATTTGGGGAAATAAAAGATCTTGAAGGTTACACATAGATTTGTGCACTGCTGATCTTAATTTTATGCTTGCCATCATAAAATTAATTTGTGCTTATACAACTAAAGGGGGAAAACATGCATCCAATTCTCAAAGTTTCAGTTCTATGTCTTTGCATCAGTTATTTAGATTTTTCCCTTCTTTGTTCATTATCACTTTCCCGGAGGTAACAAAATGTCTTTTTCAATTTTCTTCTGAACTAATTCTTACTAGGATCACCCATTTTTTTCTCCAGTTTGCAACTGGCTAGATTTGATTGGAATAGATAAAGCCTCGGACCATGGGCTGTTGAAAGGCCTTTTGTTTGTGGATTACAAGCGGTCATTCAGTTTATCCCATTCATTATGCTTCCCTACTTTTTTGAGTTGCAAGGTTAAGGCCTGGGGCAAAACGTTGATGGAAAGGAACAACATTAGGCACCAAGTTGCACCGTGTTTGTGTTCATTCCAATCCACATTCACCTCCCTTAATTGGTGAAGGTTATGACTACAGCCCACTTCTCCAGTGACTCACTTCAGGAAAAGGACATGTGACAAGAACCTGGCTCACATGGGACTGCTTGCCAGGGGTGCCAGGACAGAGATGGCATTGTTCAAGGAAGATTCAGGAAGTCAAACATCCGGAGAAAAGCATTCATGGTTAACTCACCCCACGGTCTGGATGAGAACATATTTTTTTTCTCACTGATCAATCTGTTTATCTACTTCTACAAGGGCACTCAGAGGACTTCTGGAATAATTATTCCCTTTGGTCTCAAATGCAGCTTTCCTAATGGGCCAAGAAAGGGAGAAGGAATAAGTATTCCTGGAAGTGTTTTACCTGTGGTCACATTAATTCTATCCTCCCAATAGCCTTTTGAGATAAACATTATCCACACTCTCAATTTATAAATGGGGCAATTTAGATAGGGCAAGTTAAGGAGTTTGCTCAGGCCTACCTGCTACTAAATGGCAGACCCAGGATTCAAACTTGGGTCGAGGTTGACATCGAAGTGTATTTCCACTATAAGAAAATGTCCTCTTTCCATGCTAGTGCCCAGGTTTCCTCTCAGAAAAGTAGCAACTACTAAATGCTGCTGCAAAGCATGGTCTCTCCGAAACACATCTTTGTTCTGACCTCTTTCTCTCCATCTAGCTGTCCTCAAAACCCACACAAATTCCAACTTCTCCATGAAGACTTCCTGATCAGCCAGTCCCAACAGACTATGTATGGTCACACACGCGCTCTCTTTTCTACCTCTGTAATCCTCTCTGCTTGCACTCCTGGTGTAGCCCTTAATAGATATAACTTAGTGCATATAAACTTTCACTTGCATATGCAAACTCCCAGCTGTACTATAAACTCCTCAAGGACATGAACAATGCCTCTGTTGAGTCCTGAGAATTTGTAGCATAACAAATAATACCAAGTAGCTGCTGCAAAATGTGTGTTGAATGATTAACTGGTTAATTTTTAGGAGAGGCTATGGGAGTCCTCGTGATTCTGTTAAGTAGACAAGCATGGAAAACTCAGAGGCAAGTAGTCTCTTTGGCTAAGACTCCCCTTAGCACCACAGTCTGTAATTCACTCCCCATATCTTTCTGGGTGTTTTAGAGAAGACCAACATTGCTCTGCACTGAAACCACGCGTTAAGCTCTCTGCCGGTTTTAGGGCAGACTAAAGCAGCCCGCCCAAAGCTTAGAAGGTTCAGGTGAGTTCAGAAAGCTCCAGCCTTTCTGGCAGCCTAGTACGTTCCCTTAGTCTTTTCCAAGTCCGGGCACTCACTCCCAACTCTTCCCCAGGTGTCCCCCTCTTAGCCTCACCCCAGGCCTTAGTGATGACAGCACCAGGCAGCAACTGGGATCTCCTCTGGAGGCAAATATGCCCAGACCTACACAAAGCCCAGACCTTATGCTCTTCCCTCCTGGGATTCTGCTTATTTTCTTTCCCCTTCACTTATTGCCCCTTCTTCTGTGTGGTCTGTTAATCTCCAGATCTTTGACAAGGATGACCATGATGTCAGAGCACAGGCCCTCACATGGCCTGTCTGCATCTCTCTCCTCCCCTCCTCCCCACGAGCTTCCTGGGTCATGTGGGGCTTCCTCAGCATCCCCTCTCCATGCAGCTCCTCCTCTCTGAGTCTGCCTCCTGCCTTTCCTTCCAGCCCCCTCCAGGGTGTGGAGAGAGCTCTTGACCACAGGTGGAAGTGCTCTTCCCCACACCTGATGAGCTCTGTCTGCACTTGGAGACCAGCTTGTGCCCTGTGGGTCTGAGCCTGGGCCTGCCTATCCCCCAACCTGGCCATGAGGACCCTGAAGCCACCGTCACGTCTTACCTTTATTTCTGATGCCTAGATCTGTGACTGTCACAGAGTAAGTGGTCAATGAATATCAACAGAAGGTGGAAATAAATGGTAAATGAGTAAACGGCTTGGTTCTGCTCTATGAAAACACCCAACACATCAACTCACTCTAACATTTAGACACTTAAAGCAGGCCTCTGAACTAGACAGATTTGGAAGCATCACATAGATCACCAGCTACCTCATCTACCAGATAAGGACCAAGACAGGTAAGTGGCTTGCACAAGGTCATACAGAGCATGAGTGGCAGACTCAGACTGGATCAGACTCTCTGATTCCCTGCTGAAGGCACCATCTCAGCCATGCCTTCAGAGTAAGAAAGCTTTGCTTCTAAAATACCTAGTAATTCAGACTTTTCTCCCAATTATTTCTAATTAGTAACCTACCTAGCACTGATGAGTTCTTGAATGTATGCATGCATGCATGTATAAGTGAATGAATGAATGAAGGCGAGGCCATGCTGGATTCACAGCAGCAGCAGTGCAGCCTTTCCAGTAAAAGCACTAGGCACGTGTGCAGGATTGAGATGATGCATTTAAGGCATCTCCTTTCTGCCTCACAACCGTGACACTGTGCATCCCTGGGTTCTGCCATCGCCCCTACTCTGCAGACTGACAAAGAGGCTGTTCTGGGCTGTCCTTGCCAGCACCATTCTTGTTGAACCTATTAGGTTGCTATTGTTTTTAGCAAACAGCTGATGCCTCATGGAAAATTTAGCATTTACTCATTCCTGTTCCATTTATCTTCTAGTTTGTGCATTTTCTCTTCTTTATTAGCAGGACACTTACTAGAAAACTAGATCTCTGTCACTAGTGGTTTCATATGTTTCTTCTGTTCATAACCTACCTGGAGTCAGAATTATGTCTGTGTCACAGAGCAATTGGTTGCTATGGAAATGATCGTGGCACCCCAGGCAGCAGGCCTGTGTTGGAGAGAAGAGGGAGTGCTGTGCCCATGGGGGTGGGGGTGGGTATGGCGGAGGTACTGCAGGAATCCTGAGTGTGACTTTTTAAGCTAGGACTGACTTGTCTAGGCCAACCTGGTCCTCTTGACCCTCTTCCTACTCAAAGCTGTGTGTGTGTGTGTGTGTGTGTGTGTGTGTGTGTGAGAGACACTTCACTTATCCACACCCCCCACGCACCACACCCAAATATAAAACAAATGCTTCCCCTAACTTCTCCCTTCTACCTCCAAATCCAACTTAGAGTTCACCTCCTCAATCTTCTGTGGTTAACCACCTCTGAATAACCCCTTCTCCAATCAAACCCCCCACCCATTCCTAGTGAGTTTGCACTTAATTCAATTGCATTGGAATCACTTGCATTCCTTCTGCCGGATTTTGCTTTTTTTTTCTTATCAGGCTCATATGTTTTATCTTCCCAACAGTATCCAGGCCCCACAGGAGCCCATCTGGGTCAGTTGGTTTTATCTTCCCACAGAGCCCAAGCCGAGCTTGGCTGACCACAGGCCCCTGATAAATGCTGCCCTCCACTCTCAGAGAGATGGACAGTCTCAGCCCTCGAGCCCGCCCACTTTAACCCATCCAGTCTTACCTCCTGAGGATCAGTAAGCCTAGAGCAATAGGCAAATGAGACAGCTCTGGATATCATTTTAAATATTGTCAACCCAATGAAAGGAGAAAAACTCTAAAGCTTCATTTGCCTAAAACGTCCTCAGATGATAAGGGAAGAATGAGAAAACAGTGTTTAGTTATTTAAAACTGTCTTATTTTTGTGGGCTTTAACTCATTTACGTTTCAAGTTTGCCCTTAGTCTTGGTTGCCTGTCACCCAGAGCAACTTTGACTTCCAGGGCCAGTGACCCCCTTCTGGGTTTCCACTGAAGTTCAGACCCTGCAGGACTGTCCAGGTCAACGGCAGCTGTACCTGGTGGGAGAACCTGGGCCTTTTCCAAAGGTTAAGCTCACAAACGTAAGTTGTGGAGTCAAGGCCTTCCCTTTGTCTAATGGGCAATATCCCTACATCCGGGCCGGGGGTGCAGAGCCTGTGAGCTTCCCCTGCTGTCTGTCATTGAAGACAAATAGCTGCGCTGGCTCCGTTGGCAGAGTTGGTGTTGGTGTTGATGCCCCAACCTCCTTTTTCTGGAATCTGCCCCATATTCAGTCCCCAGGTGGAAGTAAGCTGATACTCAGGTAAGAAGGTGGGGGAAGTCAGGGTGCCTAGAGCGTGGGGTGGACACTAGGGCTGGACGCCATGTTCCACATCCCAGAGCCCGCCCATCTGAAAGATCTTCCTTGGCGTGCAGCTCAGAGCTGCTCAGAGAGCCTGGAGCTCGGCCCCGAGCTCAGCCCAGGGGCTTTCTGTGCACTCATGGAAAGTGGCATCCTACCGGGAAACGCGAGAGGCCATTCTGGCACAGGGACGGGGCCTGGGCGTCTGAGTGTGCTAGTGCCCAGATGAGAGACTGGGACCGGGTGCGGAGGGCTTGCTTCCTTCCCACCCTCAGGGCTCTGTCAGTGAGGTGGTCCTTCTGAGGCCTGAGCTGGTGCCGGGGGTGGCCTCAGCAGGAAAAGGCACACGGCAAACATTGAACAGACAGGTTGGAGTCCCCAGGAGGAGCTGGCTTTGGTCTGCGGTGACTGGGAGAAGGGCCCCTGCTGGGGGCAGCTGATAAAGGAGCTGCCACTCCCTCCTCCAGCGCCCCCCACCTCCCACCTCAGGGCCCCACTGGAAGACAGGCTTGATTTTCCTCATCCCGCACAGCACCGGCTTGGTGAAGCTAGCAGGGACCCTCTCACGCCGTCTCCCCGCTTCTGCTTCGGACTAAACCCTCCAGCCCAGGCTTCAGGACAGGCCCCTGTCCCCACACAATGGGGACTTGGATAGTGAGTTTTAGGATTCTTTCTAGCTTTCTACCCTGACTAGAAAACAGAAGAGGAAATGCCCCGTTGGCTCTCCCGTGGACCAGTAGACCTTCCCCCAGCTGCTCATATTTAGTTAGCAATTACCCAATGTGTCCAAGGCCCCTCCAACACTGTCACTCACTGCTAGGAGAGGCCAGAACTCCAACTCAGGCTGTGCGGCTGGCTGCAAGAGGGTGATGTCTGAGTTAGCTGTTTGGAGACAGAACCACAGGTCAGCTTTAGAGCTGATGCGCCTTCACGGGCACAATGGGAAACCAAGACAGGCAGGTACCAAGTGATCCTTCAGCATCTGGGCGAGATGCTTTGACTTTCCCAGAGAAACTATTTCAATGAGTTCTTCCCGGGAGAGAGGGAAAACAAAGCTCAAATACCAGAGCCACAGAAACCGCCTGAGGCTGATTTGCTCTGACAGGCGGGCGGCCGCCCTCTCCCACGGACAGCCTTGGTCCAAAAGAATAAAGGAGACCTTGCAGACCAGAACTCAAAAGTGCAAGGTGCAGGTTTGCAAAGTGTGTCCCTCAGGCTCTGTGCATCCCCAATCCAGGAGTTGAACACCCATCCACATGATGCCTTCACAGCACATGAAGAAAAAGAGGGGCAGATTGCAGAAGAGGACAGGGGGACATGTTGCCAAGAGCAGGCAAAGGTCTGAGCTGACCGCAGCTCTGAATTGGGTCTGGCTGGAGTTGGAGGTAACTGCATTATGGGAGAGATTGAAAGGTTAATATGAAACCAGCTGATACTGAAAGAGAACAATTAGGAAGGTTAAGGGGCTTAATATTAGATTAATGGCTGCCAGAGGATAAAGTTCACAACTTCCAGGAAAGAAGTCTGATTCAGAGAATTCTTTTTAGTGGACCAGACCAAGGTCTGATTTTGTTATATTTTTTTTTTCTTCCCAGTAACTGAGAGAAAATTACCATTCATTCACATAAGATTCATTCTCTTCCTCTTCCTGCTTCCTCCTCCTGCTTCCCATCTCTCTCCTCTTTGGAAATGCCTGATTTCATTCCAGTTCTGGAATGAATCTGAGAGTCCCACCTTCCAGTCTGCATACACCATACTCCTCTCCACCTGTAGGGGTCCTTCCTCAGTGAGATTTGTGGGACCCTACAAGAATATTTTTGTCAGTGTTGCTTGTATTCTGGAAATATTTCAGGCCACTAAGTGATCTCACAGATCAGTAGCTCAACCCAGGGGAGACATTCCGAGCCAACAAGGAGTTAACCCAAACATGGGGAGATGGGCTGGTGGATTTGAGGTGGCTGAGGAGATTGGGGGAGATGGGGAATTCCCATGGTCTCCAAACCTAGCAATTCCTTCCTGGGAGTTTTTTAACATTCCTTCCTGGGGGAAGGGCCTCTGTTGGGGACAGCTGATAAAGGAGCTGCCACCTCCTCCTCCAGCTCTCCCCCACCTCAGGATCCCACTGGAAGACAGGCTTGGTTTCCACATCCTGCCCAGCACGGGCTTGATGAGGCTGGCAGAAGCTTTCGTGCAGTCTCTGCGCTTCTGTCAGGACTGAACCCTCCAGCCCAGGCTTCAGGCCAGGCCTTTGTCTGAACAGATTCCCAGGCCCCACCCATCCTGGACTAACTGAATTTGAATCTTTGAGGGCACAGTCTGGGCATCTGCATATTCTGAAGTTCCTCGATGACTCCATGACCTGCCCAGTTTGGGAACCACTGGCTCAGGGGCCACATGGAAGACGGGCCAGACAGGGAGGGGCCAGGGTCCTCTCAGACTTTGGGATGGGCCATTCGTGTGATTCCCTAGTTCCCATCCCAGCCAGTGAGTTTCTTGGAGCAGACATTTCCTCTTACTCATCATTACAATCCCCACACAGGGCTGGCCACATTCAGTATGTGGGAGCTGAATTAAGTTTCCAAATCTCATGGCTCATGTCTGTAATCCCAATATTTTGGGAGGCCGAGGCAGGAGGATCACCTGAGCCCAGGAGTTTGAGACCAGCCTGGGCAACATGGGAAGACTCTGTCTCTACAAAAATTTAAACATTTAAAATATTTTTTAATTAAAATTTTGAAATCTCTCCCCTTCCTAAACCCTGAACCTGTTCATTTCTCAAGTTGACATGTTCAGAGGCCTGGCTGGTAGAGCCCAGGCCTGATTCCACAGAATCAGCATGGTCCTGAAACACAAGAGCACAGGAGCCAAAGCTGGAAGGGCCCTTGGAGAACCTCTGGTCCAATAGCTTTCAAAATGTAATCCTAGGTACCCCGGGGTCTCATGGTGGAACCTCAGAGAGCACGAAAGGAAAGGGCAGAGGCCCAGTGGGAGGAACTGCCAGCCCTCCCCCCACCTTCACCCTTCCTTCAACCAGGCCAGCCCTGCTTTCATAGCTTTGTGTAACTTTCGCAACAACCAAATGGCTTCCCAGTTTCTGCCCTTGCCAACCCCACCCCCAGCCCCTGTCTGTTTTTCAACTGGTGTCCAGAATGATCATTTCAAAACATAAGGCTGATCATGGCCCTCTTCTGTTCAAGACCCTGCATTTGGCTTTCCATTTCACTTAACACCAATCCAAGGTCCTCTTCATGGCCGGCAAGTCCCACTTGTTCTCATCTCGGTTGCCCCTGCCTCATCTTAGCCATGCTGGCCTCCTTTGTATCCCTGAATGCACCAAGCAGGTTCTTATCCAACACCTGGACAGGTCTTCCTTCTGCCGGAAACGCTCTTCCCCAAATAGCTACATCCCTTGCTTCCTCTTGTCCTGACCACCCTATCAAAAAAGGCATTCTGTTCCATCAGCCCAGCCCCTTCCTCTACTGTACTGACTGTCCCTACTGAAATATAGGCTCCACAAGGGTGAGGACTTTGTTTTTTTTCACTGCTATGTCCCCAGCACCAAGAACAGTGGCTGGCACATAGTAGGTGCTCAATAAATAATCATTTCCTGAATTAATCAGATTGGTTTTGATTCTAAAATTATCCTGTACATTTTCTTCTCTACACATTTCTCTATTTTTCAAATTTTCTGCAGTAAATATGCGTGTTTTTACAATCACAAAAAGAAGTAAGTGACATAGTCTTTTCTCTAGGATCAATCTTTAGGAGACTCAGAGCTGCTAGAGAATAACTTAAGAAGATGAAGGGAGGCCCTGCTTTGAGCCCCCGGCTCTGAGCAGCACCAGGTCAGTCCTGGTAGACTATAATAACACCACTGATTCCTAATGGTGGACGGGGGAACTTAGTGGGGCTAAGCAGACCCTACTTACCTAACAGCATTTTGTCTTGGGGTCACTGGGGAAGGGGAGAGAAGGAGTGAAAACAGGACCAGCAGCAACCCTCTCCCCGCTGAAATGCATCAGGCTCTCCCTAACCTGATACAACAGACATGAGGACATGGGCTCCCAAGCACCCTCCAGTAAGGCATTGTGGCCATAGGTTATTCTTTAACCGGCACAACTCGCTTTTCTCAGACAGACTTTCTCTTTATTTTCTTCAGGGACTATTACCCTGAGGCCTAGTACCTGCTGCCTCTGCTTATGTGACTGAATCTAGAACAAAGAAGAAGCATCTTAGCTGAGGGGTCAGGGCTCTGGCCTAACAGAAACCCCGTGGCCTTGTCTCCATGTCAGAGTCTCGTGACTCCAAGTGGGTGGGGGTCCCGGGCTCGCCCATGACTCATTGTTTGAGTTTGTAGAGAACCCAGAAGTTTCACATGGAAGCACGGCCTCGCAGGCTAGAGACAATTCAGGAAACGAAAACCCCATTCACTTGATTATTGGTTCATTTTCTGATGGAGGCTTTTCTGATCCTCTTTCATAAGACCCATCTGAAATAGACAACTGAAAAGAGAACTAGGGGACCGTTTCCCTTCCCCCCTCCAGCCCTAGAGCTCGGTCATCAGAGTCATGTGGACCCTAGCCCCTGGAGCTGGACAGGGCCCAGGGTTCATCTGGCCCGTCTGTTTCATTGTGACTTACCTGGCAGGCCCCCTGATACTCAGGGACATAGCTGCCTGCCTCCTGGGCTGACTTTCCTGTGATGCTCTAGAGCAGAGCCAGCTAGCTTCTCCAAAGAGCTGGTAGTAAATACTCACTCTGGGCCCTGTCACCTATTCTTTGTTTTTTCCTTACAACCCTTTAGAAACATAAAACCATCCTGAGCTCACAGGCCTCACAGAAACAGGCTGTGAGGATGGGCAAAGTACAGCCCACGAGCAAGACCCAGAGCACTGCCTGTTTTTGTAAAATAGAGTTTTAGTGGACACAGCCCTGCTGATCTCTTGATGAATTGCCTATGGCTGCTTCCACACTATTACAATTGCGGAATTCAGTAGTTGAGACAGAGCCTATAAGGCCAATAAAGCCAAAAATAGTTTCTATCTGCCCCTTCATAGAACACGTTAGCCAAGCCCTTCTCTAAAGTAAAGTTTCATATGCATTCATTCCTATTTAACACTCAAAACAATTTTTGAGATTAGTATTAGAGATGAGTATTCCTAATTTTACAGATGAAGAAACTGAGAACCAGAAAGGATAAGGTTTGCTCAAGGTCACACAGCTAATGAGGGGCAGAACCAGAACCCAAACGCAGATCTCATCTCTAAACCAGGGCTTCTTCACCTGGAGAAGCTGCTTCCGAAAGGTGGCAATTGTGAAGTGTGGAATATATCTCCTGTTCAGCCCCATCAAGTAGGGTAGCAGCAGGTCCCTTGATGCCACAGTCTTTGAGAGGCATTGGGCATAGAAAGCAACCAAACTGACCTTGAACAGAAACCTTTAAGATTCTCACCAAAAGCAACGGCAGCAAAAGCAAAAATTGACACATGGGATCTAATTAAACTAAAGAGCTTTTGCACAGCTAAAGAAACTACCATCAGAGTGAACAGGCAACCTACAGAATGGGAAAAAATTTTTGCAACCTACTCATCTGACAAAGGGCTAATATCCAGAATCTACCAAGAACTCAAACAAATATACAAGAAAAAAACAAACAACCCCATCAAAAAGTGGGGAAAGGATATGAACAGACATTTCTCAAAAGAAGACATCCATACAGCCAACAGACACATGAAAAAATGCTCATCATCACTCGCCATCAGAGAAATGCAAATCAAAACCACAATGAGATACCATCTCACACCAGTTAGAATGGCAATCATTAAGAAGTCAGGAAACAACAGGTGTTGGAGAGGATGTGGAGAAATAGGAACACTTTTACACTGTTGGTGGGACTGTAAACTAGTTCAACCATTATGGAAAACAGTATGGCAATTCCTCAAGGATCTAGAACTAGATGTACCATATGACCCAGCCATCCCACTACTGGGTATATACCCAAAGGATTATAAATTACTCTACTACAAAGACACATGCACACGTTTGTTTATTGCGGCACTATTCACAATAGCAAAGACTTGGAATCAACCCAAATGTCCATCTGTGACAGACTGGATTAAGAAAATGTGGCACATATACACCATGGAATACTATGCAGCCATAAAAAGGATGAGTTTGCGTCCTTTGTAGGGACATGGATGCAGCTGGAAAACATCATTCTTAGCAAACTATCACAAGAAGAGAAAACCAAACACCGCATGTTCTCACTCATAGGTGGGAACTGAACAATGAGATCACTTGGACTCGGGAAGGGGAACATCACACACTGGGGCCTATCATGGGGAGGGGGGAGGAGGGAGGGATTGCACTGGGGAGTTATACATGATATAAACGTCATGCACATGTACCCTAGAACTTAAAGTATAATAAAAAAAAAAAAAAAAAAGAAAAAAGAAGGAAAGAAAAAAAAAAAAAAAAAAAGATTCTCACCAAATCCCACTGTGTGGAAAATGTCTCCAAGCCCAGTGTGCTCTCTGTGCAAAGGAAAGATGCCTTTGGCAAGCTGACTGGCTGGCAGGAAAGCTGTCCCCTAAAAGCCAAGTTTGGCTTCTGTTAAACATTTAAAAACAGGTCATCACATCACTGTGAAGAGCCACTGAGCTGCTGCCATCTTCCCACTGAGACGTGGACTGGCCTTCGATCCCCCCAGGTCCCAGGGCTGCCATTTCCTCTACAGCCGGGAACAGCTATGCCATTATTTGTATGAGAGAGACCCCCACTGGATATTGCTGGTATCACCGCCCCTAAGAGCAGCTCGGCAAACACCTCCAAGGCTCCCAGAGCTGTGGGTGTGAACATTTGAGTAATTGCCCCAGTACGTAAAACCTAATGAGCCTTGTCGTCTTCAAAATCCTTCCCGAGGGAGGTTGGTGCATGCATGTCCTAAAAATGCTGGCATTTCATCGAACGTATTTGGAATGCTTCCTTTGCACCTGATTTTTTTTTTTTTTTTTTTTTGAGACGGAGTTTTGCTCTTGTTGCCCAGGCTGGAGTGCAGTGGCGCGATCTTGGTTCACCACAACCTCCGCCTCCTGGGTTCAAGCGGTTCTCCTGCCTCAGCCTCCCAAGTAGCTGGGATTACAGGCATGTACCACCATGCCCAGGTAATTTTGTATTTTTACTAGAGACAGGGTTTCTCCATGTTGTTTAGGCTGGTCTCGAACTCCCAACCTCAGGTGATCTGCCCGCCTCGGCCTCCCAAAGTGCTGGGATTACAGGCGTGAGCCACCGCACCTGATTTTATTATGACCTTTCACATGCTTTTAGAGTCTTTTCTGTGGGGCAGATCTGACTTCCCAGAACAGCTAGGCCTTTGTGAAACTTCGTTTTAGCTGCTTTCAGCCTAGCTTTGCTCCAGAACCTGTTTTGTGTGTTCCATAGTGTTGTTAATTCTGGTGGTTGTTATTGTTTGCAGTTTTTTATTTGAATTGGATAACAAAATTATGCATTAGGATTTCCAGCATTTCTGGAAAAGTCAGAAAGCACTTGTTTTGAGTTCTTGCTCAGTAGCTAATAGCTGAAACTAAAGAGGAGCTCTTTGGACAGGCAAGGATTCTCCAGTTTGCCACAGTCCCCACCACTCCCTATTGCCCCTTATTGGCTGTGCTGGTGTTCGATTGCATTGCCTTGTTGGTCCCTAGAGAAGTTTTAAAGTTATATTATACATACAGAATAATTGCCATGAAAATAGCTGCTGCCACAGGTCCCAGACACTATGCTAAGCACAGTATGTACATGTTCTCGTTTAACCTGGTGAGATAGGTATCATTATTCCCAATTTACAGACATAGAAAGTCGGGGTCTATAAATGTCAGTGTCAGAAAATGTCTTTATAAGGGTTGAACTGAATTTTAGTTTGGACATCTGCACTTTACCATGTCAGATAATAAACTCCTCTAACTGGTTTAGGGGATGTGACTGGCTCAGCAAAGGCCTCAAATAATCACTAGGTTTTCCTCTTTTTCCACCTGCAACATATTCAAGAATGGCTAACCCTGATCTCAGTCATGAAGTAAGCAAAGCATCTTTGATGTTAAAGACACTGGAATATCCTCCCCTTTCTTCCTCAGGATATCTGTCTTGAACCCCACACCCATGCCAGGTGCCAGGTACTCTGAGATCTTCCCACAGGGCCCAGAGACTCCACTGTGACACAGTGTCTTGGCCTCAACTCTAAGACAGCACCTCACCTTCCAGATTTTTCCCATCCTTTTTTTCTACCAAAACATTCTTTGCTGTGTCCCACACATTCAAGCTCTTGATAAGTGATTACTTAATTTGATAAATGATTTGGGAGATAAGGCATTAACGGACTCATTTATTCTTCTAAAAATTACTTATTGAATGTCTATCCCCTCCTCTTAAAACTATATGAGGGCTACCCATTGCTCCTAAGAGACTAATGGCCGAAATCCTTCATAAGGCCTAAAAGGCTTTGAGACACTGTGGGAGCAAGGCCCAGGACCTAAGGAAGAAGAGCTGGCTGGGGCCATAGGAAGCAGGGGATGCAGCCAGATCAGCACCACAGCTGACTGAGGGGGGTGCAGAAGAAGCTCAGACCTGGGCAGGAAAGGACCTGGCTTACTTGTTTAGAACACTACACAAAATGCAAGGCACTGTCAATTCTTGGGTCATCCCCTCCCTCCGCGTTCTTTTTAGCAAAAGGAGTTATTATTTCCACTTTCTATGAAAACATTCATTTCTTCAAAATCAGATGTCCTAGATCTGGAAGAAAAAAGTGGATTAAGAGAACCAGCTGTACAGTTCAAAGGAAAATGTAGTGATGTTCTACGTTCTTTGTATTGTGTCTCTGCCACCTGCTTCTGAGAAAGGGGCAAGAGGAGAGGAAGCATGGGTTCCCCAGGGCAAGAGAGGGGCAGGGGGCAGGGGACAACCCTCAGGAGCAGGCTTCTACTGGGCAGCTTTAGCACTCATTCTGGGCTTCAGTTTCCTTGCTCTTAGAGCAGGAGCTGGATCAGACGATCTCTAAGATATCTTGCAGTTTTGTGCTTCTCCAGCATAAGTCTGGGTGTGGAGCCAGAGTGAGATAAGAAGGACAGTGATGACCAGGGGTCACCTAAGAGATGGTTTAATGGGGGATAACAGAGTAATTGAATAATAGGAGATTGTGTTTGAAACTTATCTCATCTGCATGAATTTCTGCCTTGAGATTTTCTTGCATTGTCAGTCAGAAAAAAATAACTGTAGTTTTGAATAGATTGTGGGTGTTATAATCGATTGTGGGTGTCTATAAAAGGTATAGATTTTTGGCGTCAGGCCTAGGTTCACTGAGGTAGATAGCTTCCCCTCTCTGAGCACCAGGCGCCCATGTGTAGAGTAAGGATAAGAGTACACGGCTCACAGGGCAGCTGTGGAAGGGTCAGATGAGTCTCTATACAGAGAACACAAAGCACAATGCCTGGCCAAATTCCTGCAAATGTCATCTGTCCTCCTCCCCTCAAACCTCTTCTCCTCCTACTGAGGAGGGAAGCACCCAAAGTTGAGAATAGAGTTAAACAAGTTCAAATTCTTCAAGGATGTAGTAAGTGCTCAAATGTGATTTGTCCAGTTCTTTCATATATAATATTCACGACAATCAGACCAGTTATTGCTATTCTGTTGTACCAGTGAAGAAACTGAAGGTCAGGGTTGTCTTCAGCTCATAAATAGAACTGAGATTTGAAACTCAGTCTACTGAATCCAACCCTAAATACTCTTGTCACAGACTCAAAGCTACACATTAGGGGCAGATGTGGTGGCAGAGAATCCACTGGGAGAGGCTCCTGCTTGGGGGTTGCTCCAGAAAGCCCAATGGTTTATGCAATCAGACTTGATCCACCCCCATGTTCTTAGGCAGCCCTGGTGCCAGGACTTTCTCACCCTTCATTCTAGCTGAAATGCAACCAGCATCACTGTCTCCCTGTGCAAGGGGATCTCTCAACTTCCTCCTATGGTTTGTCAAGTCTTTTATATTATGACCACTCCAATTCATCAAAGCGTTCATGCTTATTTTGTGCCTCAGTGTTTCACAATGATTTCACTCATTGTGAGTGGAGACAGCATTGTTCTCCTCATGTCGAGGTTGGGAGCAGGCTCAGAGTAGGCTCAGGGAGCTTGCATCACTTGATGGAGGCCCCACAGTAGGGCCCGTGTGGGCAGCCCAGGACCCTGCACTCATGGCGCCTGCCACTGCAGAAGATGCCCTTCACCAGTCACTGGGTCTCAACAGTGTGGCTCCAGCAGACCTCTCAGTGGGTTTGTGTCACCCAAAGGCTGATGAAGAACAGGGGAGTGGGGTGGCAGTGAGAAAGCACTTAGGAAATCAGTGATAACAAGGCCACCCATTCTCTCTCTCTCAGCAAGTAATAGTGACAGTTCCTTGTGCATAGTCTTCCTTAAACTTGCAGTGACATTTATTCCACCATGATTAGCCGAGGCTGTGGGGTGACAGCAGGGTGATGAGTCACTTTATCTAGCTGAGTCTTACATCCGGGGCGATGTTCTGTTGCATTCGCCACCCTCCCTCCCCTGCCCCAGCTCAGGGCCCTAATAGTCTAACAGGGCTGGGACTTTCTCAAAGGCTCCCCTGACCACACCAGTTCCTCAGGAAGCTCTCAACCCCAGCTTCAGCTCTACTGACATCACCCTACTTCCCTTTAACCCTTTTTGAGGCCCGGTTTAGAATTTGTATCTCAGCCAGAGCTCTTTCCATGACAGCTTTGTCCATGCTGTTTACTCCTGGATAGTTCTCAGGCCCAGCCATCTACCAACCCAGTGCCTGGAGTCAGGCAGACCTGGATGGAAATCCTGGTTCCACCACTGACTAGCAATGTAACCTTAACCATGTTACTACCACACTTCTATGAGCTTCTGCTTTTCCATCTGTACAGTGGGACTAATACTATTTACCTACTCCTACTGAAGAGTGAGATGCAGCAAGGAATGTGCTTAGCACAGGGCCTGGAAGAACATGGTAAATGCTTAATGGTAATTCCAGCACTTTGGGAGGTCAAGGTGGTCAGATCGCTTGAGTCCAGGAGCTCAAGACCAGCCTGAGCAACACAGTGAGACCCTGTCATTAAAAAAAAAAAAAAAAAGAAAGAAAGAAATTGCTCAATGAATGATTGTGTGTGTGTGTGTTCCTCCTGAGCATTTGACTTTTCTTTTCTGTATTTTTCCATCATACATTAATTACAGACCACACGGCTCACATCATTTCTATCTTCTCAAGCATCCTGGTTTCTTTTCATTCTTTCTTTTGTTTTTGACTTTTTAGCTTCTTTTTTCTGGACCTTTTTTTTTTTTTTTTTTTTTTTGAGACAGAGTCTCGCTCTGTTGCCCAGGCAGGAGTGCAGTGGTGTGATCTTAGCTCACTGCAACCGCCTCCCGGGTTCAAGCAATTCTCCTGCCTCAGCCTCCTGAGTAGCTGGGACTACAGGCACCCACCACCATGCCCAGCTCATTTTTTTGTATTTTTAGTAGAGATGGGGTTTCACAGTGTTAGCCAGGATGGTCTCGGTCTCCTGACCTCGTGATCTGCCCGCCTTGTCCTCCCAAAGTGCTGGGATTACAGGCATGAGCCACCGTGCCTGGCTTCTGGACCATTTTAAATCATCCTTTGAAGCTTTCATCTACTCTGTTAAGTGATTTATGATAGCAAAATGTCAATATTTGTAACATTTTTCTGTCTTACCCAACAGGACAGGGAATAGAAGCTGACAGGCTAGCTGCAAAAATTAATTAAAGTGATGAATTATTTTTTAAAACACAAAAATGGGCAAGAGGTACAAATAGGCAATTCATAGAACAAGTTCATATGATCAAAAACATATGAAATGATTTTAGAGTAGTAATCAGAGTAACGTTTAAATTTAAGAAGCAGTGAGATATTTCTTTACTTCTATCAGAATGATCAAGATTAAAAAGACGAATATCTATTGCTAGTGGGAATACAGGGAAAAGTTTACTTTAATAATTGTTCTTGGATGTTGTCTTAGTTCATTTTGTTTTGCTATAACTAAATACCTGAGACTGGGTAATTTATATAGAAAAAATTTAATTTCTCATATATTGGAGGCTGGGAAGTCCAAGGTCCCAAGTGGCCACTTCTGGTGAGGGCTTTCCTGCTGGTGGGAACTCTGTGCAGAGTCCTGAGGTGGCACAGAGCATCACACAGTGAAAGGGTCCAAGAGAGAGCCAAACAGGCCTTTATAACAGAGCCACTCCTGCAATAACTAACCCACTCCTGTGATAACACATTAACCCATTAATGCATTTATGAGAACAAAGCTGTCATGACTCAATCACCTCTTAAAGGCTCCACCTTTTAATACTATTATAGTGGGGATTAAGTTTCAACATGAGTTTCATAGGAGACACACATTTAAACCATAGAGGGTATTATAGCCTTTTTGGAAAGCAATCTGGTGATATCTATTATATAGTTTGGATATGTGTCCTCTCTAAATCTCATGTTGAAATGTAATCCTTAGCATTAGAGGTGGGGCCTGGTGGAAGGTGATTGGATCATGGGGGTGGATTTCTCATAAATGGTTTAGCACCATCCCCTTGGTGCTGTCCTCACAATAGTGAGAGTTCTACCAAAATCTGGTTGTTTAAAAGTGTATGGCACCCTCCCCCGACTTGCTGCTGCTCTTGCTGGGTGACATGTCTGCTACTGGTTCACCTTCTGCCATGAGTAAAACTCCCTGAGGCCTCCTCAAAAGTAAAAGCCCCCTGAGGAAAAGCAGATGCCAGTGCCTCGCTTGTACAGCCCGCAGAACTACGAGCCAATTAAATCTCTTTTCTTCATAAATTACCCAGCCTGTTATTTCTTTATAACAAAGCAAGAACAACCTAACACAATCTATTAAAATTGAAGTTTCTGGAAGTAGTGGCACGTGCCTTTAGTCCCAGCTACTGGGGAGGCTGAGGCAAGGGGATCATTGAACACAGGAGTTCAAGGCTCCAGTGAGGTATGATTGCATTTATGAGTAGCCACTACACTCCAGCTTATGGGCAACACAGTGAAACCCTGTCTCTGAAAAAAAGAAAATTAAGTTAAAAACACATACACCTTTTGACTTAGCATTTCTATTCATGGGAATCTACCCCATAGGAATACCTAAATGTGTGGCTATATAAACGAGGATGTATAATAAATTATTGTTTATGGTGGAAAACAAACAAAACCTAGAAGCAAAGCAAACATTCTTCAAAAGAAGAATGGTTGGATACATTTAGACTTGCCAAGAAATATGCTGCAGCCATTAAAAAATAAATTGGAGGCTGGATGCAGTGGAACATGCCTGTAATTCCAGCACTTTGGAGAGACTGAGGCAGATGGATCATTTGAGCTCAGGAGTTTAAAAACAGCCTGGGGAACATGGCAAGACCCCATCTTTACTAAAAATACAAAAAAGAAAAACAATATAGCAGGGCATGGCTGTGCATGCCTGTGGTCCCAGCTACTCAGGAGGCTGAGGTGAGAGAATCACTTGAGCCTTGAGGTTGGAGGCTGCAGTGAGCCAATATCACTTCAGCCTGGGTGACAGAGTGAGACCCTGTCTCAAAAATAAAATAAAATAAATTGGAGCTACATCAGGTGACTCATAGAGATTAGAATGAATCATTGATGAGACAAAGCTGAGTGAATAAAATTAG
The DNA here is from genome assembly GCF_009764315.1 of Trachypithecus francoisi. NCBI lineage: Eukaryota > Metazoa > Chordata > Mammalia > Primates > Cercopithecidae > Trachypithecus > Trachypithecus francoisi. Next base: position 105,418,825 of record NW_022681470.1, on the reverse strand, counting down.
GCATAAAATTATCTCAATTTTACAAAGAAGTAATGCCACTCTCCCCATCCCATGTGTGTATGGGAGCCAACACACATGAGCATGGAGGATCCAGAACACATTGGATCCTGATCAATATGGCAGGATCCAGACCAAGCTTTCTTCATGGGTTTTGGGGGCTGGACAGTCATATGATGCAGATTAGGGTGTCAGGGAGTCTGAGAAAATGAGGGAGGACCCAAGCAAAAGAAAACAATGGCATCAAAATTAAAACTATATATATGTATATAATATGTAATTACATAGTAATAACATGTTATTTATAAAAAATCACGTAGTGATTATATATTAATATGTATTTTCTTCTTACATCTACTCATACATAGACTTTTACATTTATGTGTTATGTATTAATGTAAAAGTATATTTATTGTGAGTAGATGTAAGAAGAAAAATTTTAAATTATGTATATATATCTTAAATATTTTTGTTAACCTAAAACATAGAAATATACATTCCTTCACTAAGATTTTGACAGTCAAAGTCTTTTCATTGAGACTACGTACATTTTTCAGAGTTCTTCCTTATTCATTGATACAAAAATCACGTCCTTAATGCATTGTCTACAATTTCTAATTTCAGTTTCTGCAGAGTGGAGTGAGAGCTTAAAGATACTTGCAAAGCAATTTTAGTACAGAAACCTTATAGATGTGGTACTTTTCCCACTGTCTTTTCAGCTGTCTTGCTTGTACCCAACCCACGAATCTAATTTTAGCATCTCTCCTTTATTAAGTCTTTGTAAAACTGTCAACTTGATTCTTATAAAAACAATAACTCTTTCTCTTTTGCATTCACACTTCACCAGCTACGTGACAATGTTAAAGTATAGCTAATATAATAGATTCTTGGGAACAAACACATCTCATTGTAGGCAACATTCATGTCAGCAGGTAGCCACCATTATCTGTGGCATCCTGGAAGGCATGGGCATCCTTCTGGCCTGAGCATTCAGTGAGCCCAGGAACTGAGTCAGTTCCTAGTAGCAGCACTGAAAATCCTCATGTGCCATGAGTTGATGAGTGGGTAACTAGCCTGTCAGGATATACCTAGCTCTCTGATTTTACTGTTATTCTATGATTAAAATATCTAGGGCTGTGTGCGGGCATAGGCTGGGAGGCATGGAGGATTACATCCTCCTTTTTCAAATTGTGTAGCATTTTGCTAATGTGGCAAAGTTTGTGATGAGTGGCATGGCTTGGGTAGGGCAGACAACATACTACAATCCTGTCTTGGGAGCAGCAAGGCAGTGCTGGGACAGGACTATGACCCAGATTCGTATCTCCTAATCACTGCTAGGTGGCTGTGGACATGTCTCAATTCAGTACATCTGTTGTCTTCAAAATGGGGTGATGCTATCTGATTCACCAAGATATTTTGAGATTCAAACGAGATAAACATTTTTAAAAATATTTGCCACAATGACAGGGCCATCAGAGTTACTTTCATACCTACACACCCCGTGTACACTTGTAGCAATGGGATGGAGTGAGGGACTTCATCTCTATGACAAGCAGCAAGGTTCCTGGGGAAGAGTCTACTTTCTGGAGGCAGGCACAGGAGATCTGGATACTGCTTTCACCCGCTGCCCATTGCACATCCTTGGTCAAGTCACTTAATCTCACTGAATTTCAGTTGTGTCACCCAGGAATAATAGTAGGAAAATTCCATCTAGCTTGAGCTATTGTGGTGAGGATTAAATAGAGATTATGGGACCAAAGGTGTCTGGAACACAGGAGAGGCAGAATAGATTTTATCCTTGTAGGTATGACTCAGTCCACAAACTAAGATCTGAAAAAATAAATATGCCCTCTAGTTTCAATGACTCCACTTCCCATTTCTCTTGGTTGGTGAAGAATTTATTTTTTTTTTATTTATTTTTTATTATACTTTAAGTTCTAGGGTACATGTGCATGACGTTTATATCATGTATAACTCCCCAATGCAATCCCTCCCTCCTCCCCCCTCCCCATGATAGGCCCCAGTGTGTGATGTTCCCCTTCCCGAGTCCAAGTGATCTCATTGTTCAGTTCCCACCTATGAGTGAGAACATGCGGTGTTTGGTTTTCTGTTCTTGTGATAGTTTGCTAAGAATGATGGTTTCCAGCTGCATCCATGTCCCTACAAAGGACGCAAACTCATCCTTTTTGATGGCTGCATAGTATTCCATGGTGTATATGTGCCACATTTTCTTAATCCAGTCTGTCACAGATGGACATTTGGGTGATTCCAAGTCTTTGCTATTGTGAATAGTGCCGCAATAAACATACGTGTGCATGTGTCTTTGTAGTAGAGTAATTTATAATCCTTTGGGTATATACCCAGTAGTGGGATGGCTGGGTCATATGGTACATCTAGTTCTAGATCCTTGAGGAATCGCCATACTGTTTTCCATAATGGTTGAACTAGTTTACAATCCCACCAACAGTGTAAAAGTGTTCCTATTTCTCCACATCCTCTCCAACACCTGTTGTTTCCTGACTTCTTAATGATTGCCATTCTAACTGGTGTGAGATGGTATCTCATTGTGGTTTTGATTTGCATTTCTCTGATGGCGAGTGATGATGAGCATTTTTTCATGTGTCTGTTGGCGGTATGGATGTCTTCTTTTGAGAAATGTCTGTTCATATCCTTTGTCCACTTTTTGATGGGGTTGTTTTTTTCTTGTATATTTGTTTGAGTTCTTTGTAGATTCTGGATATTAGCCCTTTGTCAGATGAGTAGGTTGCAAAAATTTTCTCCCATTCTGTAGGTTGCCTGTTCACTCTGATGGTAGTTTCTTTAGCTGTGCAAAAGCTCTTTAGTTTAATTAGATCCCATGTGTCAATTTTTGCTTTTGCTGCCGTTGCTTTTGGTGTTTTAGACACGAAGTCCTTGCCCATGCCTATGTCCTGAATGGTACTACCTAGATTTTCTTCTAGGGTTTTTATGGTATTAGGTCTAACATTTAAGTCTCTAATCCATCTTGAATTAATTTTCGTATAAGGGGTAAGGAAAGGATCCAGTTTCAGCTTTCTACTTATGGCTAGCCAATTTTCCCAGCACCATTTATTAAATAGGGAATCCTTTCCCCATTTCTTGTTTCTCTCAGGTTTGTCAAAGATCAGATGGCTGTAGATGTGTGGTATTATTTCTGAGGACTCTGTTCTGTTCCATTGGTCTATATCTCTGTTGTGGTACCAGTACCATGCTGTTTTGGTTACTGTAGCCTTATAGTATAGTTTGAAGTCAGGTAGCGTGACGCCTCCAGCTTTGTCCTTTTGACTTAGGATTGTCTTGGCAATGCGGGCTCTTTTTTGGTTCCATATGAACTTTAAAGCCGTTTTTTCCAATTCTGTGAAGAAAGTCATTGGTAGCTTGATGGGGATGGCATTGAATCTATAAATCACCTTGGGCAGTATGGCCATTTTCACGATATTGATTCTTCCTATCCATGAGCATGGTATGTTCTTCCATTTGTTTGTGTCCTCTTTGATTTCACTGAGCAGTGGTTTGTAGTTCTCCTTGAAGAGGTCCTTTACATCCCTTGTAAGCTGGATTCCTAGGTATTTTATTCTCTTTGAAGCAATTGTGAATGGAAGTTCATTCCTGATTTGGCTCTCTGCTTGTCTGTTACTGGTGTATAAGAATGCTTGTGATTTTTGCACATTAATTTTGTATCCTGAGACTTTGCTGAAGTTGCTTATCAGCTTAAGGAGATTTTGGGCTGAGACAATGGGGTTTTCTAAATATACAATCATGTCATCTGCAAACAGGGACAATTTGAATTCTTCTTTTCCTAACTGGATACCCTTGATTTCTTTCTCTTGCCTGATTGCCCTAGCCAGAACTTCCAACACTATGTTGAATAGGAGTGGTGAGAGAGGGCATCCCTGTCTTGTGCCAGTTTTCAAAGGGAATTTTTCCAGTTTTTGCCCATTCAGTATGATATTAGCTGTGGGTTTGTCATAAATAGCTCTTATTATTTTGAGGTACATTCCATCAATACCGAATTTATTGAGCGTTTTTAGCATAAAGGGCTGTTGAATTTTGTCAAAAGCCTTTTCTGCATCTATTGAGATAATCATGTGGTTCTTGTCCTTGGTTCTGTTTATATGCTGGATTACGTTTATTGATTTGCGAATGTTGAACCAGCCTTGCATCCCAGGGATGAAGCCCACTTGATCATGGTGGATAAGCTTTTTGATGTGCTGCTGAATCCGGTTTGCCAGTATTTTATTGAGGATTTTTGCATCGATGTTCATCAGGGATATTGGTCTAAAATTCTCTTTTTTTGTTGTGTCTCTGCCAGGCTTTGGTATCAGGATGATGTTGGCCTCATAAAAAGAGTTAGGGAGGATTCCCTCTTTTTCTATTGATTGAAATAGTTTCAGAAGGAATGGTACCAGCTCCTCCTTGTACCTCTGGTAGAATTCAGCTGTGAATCCATCTGGTCCTGGACTTTTTTTGGTGGGTAGGCTATTAATTGTTGCCTCAATTTCAGAGCCTGCTATTGGTCTATTCAGGGATTCAACTTCTTCCTGGTTTAGTCTTGGGAGAGTGTAAGTGTCCAGGAAATTATCCATTTCTTCTAGATTTTCTAGTTGATTTGCGTAGAGGCATTTATAGTATTCTCTGATGGTTGTTTGTATTTCTGTGGGTTCGGTGGTGATATCCCCTTTATCATTTTTTATTGCGTCTATTTGATTCCTCTCTCTTTTCTTCTTTATTAGTCTAGCTAGCGGTCTGTCAATTTTGTTGATCTTTTCAAAAAACCAACTCCTGGATTCATTGATTTTTTGGAGGGTTTTTTGTGTCTCTATCTCCTTCAGTTCTGCTCTGATCTTAGTTATTTCTTGCCTTCTGCTAGCTTTTGAATGTGTTTGCTCTTGCCTCTCTAGTTCTTTTAATTGTGATGTTAGAGTGTCAATTTTAGATCTCTCCTGCTTTCTCTTGTGGGCATTTAGTGCTATAAATTTCCCTCTACACACTGCTTTAAATGTGTCCCAGAGATTCTGGTATGTTGTATCTTTGTTCTCATTGGTTTCAAAGAACATCTTTATTTCTGCTTTCATTTCGTTATGTACCCAGTAGTCATTCAGGAGCAGGTTGTTCAGTTTCCATGTAGTTGAGCGGTTTTGATTGAGTTTCTTAGTCCTGAGTTCTAGTTTGATTGCACTGTGGTCTGAGAGACAGTTTGTTATAATTTCTGTTCTTGTACATTTGCTGAGGAGTGCTTTACTTCCAATTATGTGGTCAATTTTGGAATAAGTGCGATGTGGTGCTGAGAAGAATGTATATTCTGTTGATTTGGGGTGGAGAGTTCTATAGATGTCTATTAGGTCCGCTTGGTGCAGAGATGAGTTCAATTCCTGGATATTCTTGTTAACTTTCTGTCTCGTTGATCTGTCTAATGTTGACAGTGGAGTGTTGAAGTCCCCCATTATTATTGTATGGGAGTCTAAGTCTCTTTGTAGGTCTCTAAGGACTTGCTTTATGAATCTGGGTGCTCCTGTATTGGGTGCATAGATATTTAGGAGAGTTAGCTCTTCCTGTTGAATTGATCCCTTTACCATTATGTAATGGCCTTCTTTGTCTCTTTTGATCTTTGATGGTTTAAAGTCTGTTTTATCAGAGACTAGGATTGCAACCCCTGCTTTTTTTTGTTCTCCATTTGCTTGGTAGATCTTCCTCCATCCCTTTATTTTGAGCCTATGTATGTCTCTGCATGTGAGATGGGTCTCCTGAATACAGCAGACTGATGGGTCTTGACTCTTGATCCAGTTTGCCAGTCTGTGTCTTTTAATTGGAGCATTTAGTCCATTTACATGTAAGGTTAATATTGTTATGTGTGAACTTGATCCTGTCATTATGATATTAACTGGTTATTTTGCTCATTAGTTGATGCAGTTTCTTCCTAGCCTCGATGGTCTTTACATTTTGGCATGTTTTTGCAATGGCTGGTACCGGTTGCTCCTTTCCATGTTTAGGGCTTCCTTCAGGGTCTCTTGTAAGGCAGGCCTGGTGGTGACAAAATCTCTAAGCATTTGCTTATCTGTAAAGGATTTTATTTCTCCTTCACTGGTGAAGCTTAGTTTGGCTGGATATGAAATTCTGGGTTTAAAATTCTTTTCTTTAAGAACGTTGAATATTGGCCCCCACTCTCTTCTGGCTTGTAGAGTTTCTGCCGAGAGATCTGCTGCTCCCCACCCCTTCCTGGGGAGCCCGCTGCCCTGGCACTGTGGACCATGACTTCACATTATGAAGCAGGGTGGGGATTTGCCCTTGATCTTCAATCTACACAGCTTAAGACCAGATATGCTTTGCCCTGTCTTCCTGTCCTGTGTCTCTCTTGCTCCCAGGGCATGTTCAAAGCACACAATTATCCCCACAGCTTGAGTTCAGAGCCAGGAAACAAATGAGTGCAAGAAAATAGGGAGGAGTAGAGCTTGTGAACTGGAGAGAGATGCCCATCTAAAGGCATATCATTTTTTTTTTTTAAGTTTAATACTGTGAGGGCCAAATAAAACATGCCTATGGGTTGACTGGGCCATGGGCCTCTTCACTGCTCTGTGAATGTGCAGGGCCTGCTCTCACTTCAGGGCCTCTGCTGGGAATTCCCAACTTGGGATCCCATCTGTGACCCCCTGACAGCTCTGCTGGAAGATCCCTCAGTGAGGTCTTTCCTTGTCCCTTCCTACACTCCCCACCCCTTCCCTGTTCTGTTCTTCTCTATGGCTCTTAGTGCTGTGGTTTATTTACCCTGGTTAATGTCTATCTCTATCCGGTAGAATGCAAGCCCCAAGCAGGCAGTCAAGAACTATGTGTTGAATGAATGGGTGGATGGATGGATGGATGACTTCATCGTGGAATGAGACACTCATCTTAGGCAGAAATTGTAAGGGCAACATCAAAAACCTCAGTAATCAAGATCAATAATATTTTAATGTGATTTTTTTTTAGTCACAGTGCAAAAAATCTGTGATGAACAAACTATCAAATTTTTAAATAAAGGCACATCCAAAAGAAGTTGCAAGTGAGCTAAAGTTAATTTAAAATTATTTAAAATCATCACTTGTTCAAGAAAAAATTCTCAAACACGGCAATGTTCTCAATTGAAAACAAAATAAGAAGTAGATTTTGAAATTTTTACTAATGAGTGTTCTTCCATCAAAGCCAGGAAAGTAACATTCTAATAAATTCTGGGGCTTTTGTTTGTTTGGTTGGTATAAGTAAAATATTTAAACTTAATATAGAGTTTTAATGTACCTACTTTTCAATTTTCCAACTTTTTTTAATGCTACCTCAATGTTCTGAAAAAAAAATAACCAATTAAAATACATCAAGGCCAGGTGTATGACTCACACCTGTAATCTGAGGCACTTTGGGAGGCTGAGGCAGGAGTATCTCTTGAGCCCAGAATTCAAGGCTAGCCTGGGCAACATAACAAGAACCTGTTTTTGTATTTTTTAAAAGTAAAAAAAAAAAAAAAAAAAGAAAAAATTTTTTTAAAAAGGGAAATACATCAAGACCTGCACCACAGAGGCCCACGTTTTTCTTTTGCTCCAGGCTACATGTGGGTTGCCAGGGCAATGGTTCTCAGCAGATGCATGCTGATGAAGTGGTATCATGAGCCATCCTTCCCAAGCAGACTGTTGTAATGTTCACAGCCTGAATTGCTTTCATCTACAGCAGTGAGAGGTGTGGGATTTCAGGAGCCTGCTGAGGGAGACTGCCTCTTTGGAGGTGCTTTTCAGTCATCCCCAAATCAAGCCATGTGGGCCTACTCCAATGAGCACTAGTTTTTCCTTTGCATGGAAGGATCTTGAAAAAGAAAAAGAATTGTTGAGATCAAGAAGAGGAAAGGCTTGGGGAGAGAGGAAGGACTCGACCTCATTTTCTAGGTATCAGACGTCAATACAGGCGGCTTGGGCAATCCACACATTTGTTCACATTGAATTTACTTCTGCCATTATCGACCACTCCCGCTCTGACCCAGTGATGCCCCCCAAAACGCCCAGCACCACAAGTCCTCACCAGGTGCTGGGCTGCAGCTGGGCTCATGCCCAGCGACCTAGCAAGGTCACTGGCTTGTAGGTTCTAGTGGGGTTGAAGAATTTTTGGAGTTGGAGCCCTCAAGGGAGTGACGTGGAAGATATGAAGTAGGGACTAGCGAAGTCAGATGCTTGTTACAGAGACTATGTGGGCATGCTGCAGATATAGGACAGGAGTATGGCTATGGGGTGGCTAGCTGAAAAAAGAAGAAAAGACCATGCTAGGCTATTAGATTTGTAGGTTTTGAAAGCATTCAAAATCTGGAAGAAGTGATGTCACAGAGAAGACTTTGACATAGTGCTAAAACCTCCAAGGGATGGGGAATAACAAAGATAACTGCAACAAGGGATGTCAGGTGGTGATGATTAGCTGGCATGAGCATCAAAGTCAAGGAAGGAGCACTGGTCTGCAGGCAGAGAAGAGCAAGGAGGACATCTTCTTTCCCCCAATTCCTGAATACAAGGGATGCAGGAAAGAAAACAGCTACCCCTTGAGAGGCTGTGGGAGGCAGCATCCCCGGGGAGAGTTGGGTTTCAATTAGAACAGCGAGGCAAAGGAGACAGTTACAGAAGAGGACATCAGGGATGTCGCTGCTGATGGATGGGGGCAGAAAGCGGAGCATACAGAGCTACATGGGACAGAAGTCTCCAGGGGAGTCATGGGCTTCCTACAGTGCCTGGGATAAAGGGTTTGACAAGATTAGTCTGAGATAGGGTAGGAAGCCATGCCACCTGGAGACAGGGGAGCTGGGGAGATGCGGGTCTTCCCAGAAGCACTCAGGGCTCCCTTCCCACCCTTGCTGAGGCCTGTGGAGGCTCAGATGCAGGCTGTTCTAGAGAGAACACATGTAGCCCGAGGACCTTTTTTTTTTTTTTTTTTTTTTTTTTGAGATGGAGTCTCATTCTGTCCTCCAGGCTGGAGTGCAGTGGTGCGATCTCAGCTCACTGCAAGCTCCACCTCCCGGGTTCACACCATTCTCCTGCCTCAGCCTCCCGAGTAGCTGGGACTACAGGTGCCCACCACCACGCCCGGCTAATTTTTTGTATCTTTAGTAGAGTCAGGGTTTCACCATGTTAGCCAGAATGGTCTCGATCTCCTGACCTCGTGATCCACCTGCCTTGACAGGCCCATCTTGGAGTCAAGAAATATTGATTTCTTCCTTCAGGCTGGAGACTCTCATGTGATAGGAACTCCAGTGCAGGCACAAGCTGAAGCGTCTGTGTATTGACTTGGGTTTACATGGCTGCTGGGGGCAACTGGCGCCGTCCACCTCCTCAGGACTGGTTGCCACTCCGTATTTGTTATGACTACGGTTTCCCAGCTATTGTCTGTGTTGACCTCCCAGTGTGACAGCTAACCAATGCAACAAACTAAGTAGGCTAATGAATGGCAGTGAGAGGTCTCCCTGCCCCACCTGTGTTATACAACTGCACTGGATGGTGGTGATCTGGTCTTTTCAAAAGCAGCAGAAGTAAAGACCCATGTGTTCACTTGCCTCCTACCTACCGCAGTGGAACCCAATGAGGGACAGTACTTTTCTCCCTCACTCCATGAATGACCCTATAATGAATTATTTTTCCCCTAAAGCAAGGGAGAAAGAGTATAGATTTTAAAAGGGTATGTGACCCTTATTTTTCTATCTTAGGAAAACAATAGAAAAACCACCTAGTCACTTATGTACATATTTACATGTATTTACAAAAGTTTCCACAGCATCGATAAAAACAATTTACTGACAAAAAAGCAAGCACCCAGTCATATAATAGGTTGATGACACTTGAAACTAATGCATGTTCTTTGTTAGTGGGTATTTCTTCTTAAAAAAAAAATAGCTGCTTCAAGTTACATTTCCAACAGTTCTTCCAAAATTGTAATACTCAAATGAGAAATCAGATGGTTTTTTAGTTTTCAAAATAATTTAGTTGTTATGCTGTTGTCTTCATCTTCTGTTACCAATCAATTGGAGCTACAAAAAAAAAAAAATTCATATTATTAACTTGTAAAATGCAGTAAATCTGGGCTGCAGACCAGGAGTCTTCATTACCCTCCTATTCCAATGTGAATAGCCCTTTTGTAATAAAATCATCAAAGCCAAGGGAGCTAGGGAGCAGGGATGGAGGAAGAACCGCCTTGAGTGCTCTTGGGATGGTAGTCTGAGTCCCACCTGAAGAACAGCCTTCAGGATGCTGCACTCAATAGCAGCCCCAAGGCTCCTCCCGCCGACTCTCTAACTGAAAGACTGAAAAACAGAGCTGAGACTGTTAGACCCCTATGTAAACTGTCACCCATTTCTAACAGCTACTTCCTTCTTCGCTGCATGAAACTCCTGGGGATGGTTTTCTTCCTACCTCAAACTTATCTTCCTCTTTAGTCACCTCTGTGGCAATGACAGAACAATCTCTGGCTGTCTTGGAGTAAATCCGCCAAAAACCAAAACCACATCCTTGAGCAAGCCCTCAAACCGAGTCCATTTCCTAGCCTTCTCCCCCATGGTCTGCGTATTTCCATGGAGCTCAAAATCAGACCAGGCCAGAGCTCCCCAAACATTTGTATCTCATCAGTAACAAGAATTCATGAGAAATTAGTGCTGGGGTCACAGGGGTGAGGTAAAGGAGAGCAAACTATAAGTTTCCCTCCTTGGGAGCCTCACAGAACATGAAATGCGTGGTGTGACTTTCTGAGGGGGATAAAGACAGTGGGAAATGTTTTTAAACCAGGTTGGCAGGCACAAGATTCTTGCTGGGACAGCTTTTTGCCAGTCTCTGCTCCCCTGCCCTCTCCCAGCAGTCTCCTTACCCACTAGAAGGAATCAAGCCTGCTTCTCCAGCTTGGCTCCTGCCTGAGATCCCACCTGTAAATCATTCTTCTCGGAGAAATAGGACTCCCTGTTTCCTTTTTAATTTGGCTGATTTTGTGATCTATTTTCTAGACACTTACACAAAAAATACCAGGGCACTCAGAAATTGCCTACGTTGAACTGCCGGGGTGAGAAGTGTGGCGTGGTCATTTCCCGTCAGGTGTCTGCTATCTACTCATCTGTCCTCTGTTGTTCCTAATTGGGTTTAGTTCTTCCTGGTCCTGCCCTCATGCAGCTGGAGAAATATCGCATTTGTTCCTGGTTATGCTTGCCCCTTTCTCATCTCCTCCCCCGATCCCCTCCATCTCCACCATATACAGAACCTTTCAACATTTTAATTTAACTTAATTTTTTGGATGCCCAGGCTGGTCTCTAACTCCTGGGTTCAAGAAATCCTCCCACTAACTCCTAAGCTCAAGTAATCCTCCCACCTCAGCCTCCCAAGTAGCTGAGACTACAGGTGTGTGCTACCACACCCAGCTTCATAACCCTTTAGTAACTGAGCTTAGGGAATTCCCCCTGCTGCCACGGTGGGTTCTTTAAGTTTAAAACTGATTATTAAATAGGCAGTAAACACACGATGCAGAATTTGAATAGTACATAAAAATATACCAAGAAAGTAAGCTCTTCTCTCAATCTCAGCCCCAAATACTCAGGTCTCTCCCTAGAATGTCACCTTAGGGAGGTCAGTGTTACCTTTCTAGACTCCTCATTCCAAAGCAGTGCTTTTCATGCAAAATGTTCCTGCTTAAGAACCTACAATGGCTGCCTATTTCCATATCACTCCATTCCAAGGACCTCCTTGCAAATATTCAGTGTCTTTTGCCTCTACTTCAACTCGATGCCAGACAGGTCAATCTTACTATCAAATAAATCACAACAGATTTAATTCCCTCTCATGTATTTGCCTCTGCTGTTTATCCCACCTGGAAAGGCTTTTCTACTCCACTCTCATTCTGAAAATGTAGGTCACATCCTACCCCCTCCAAAGCTTTTCTGATTATTCTGGCCTCTTCAACTACCCTGTGTTGGTTGCTCAGCCCTCACCATCGTATCACACATTCTGCCTATCACCTGTGCTTCCTGCCTAAGTCCTTCTAAGAGTTTCTTATGCTCACGTGCATCCATTCTCTCTCCCTGGTGTGGCCACAAGCTTCTTGTGGGAGGAACCCTATTACATGCTTTCTCTGAATCCCACACAATGTCTAGCCTCGCTGGGTACTCTGACCCCACCCTATTAACTCGCACAGTGCCTGGTATCGCCTAATCTCCATAATGTTTGTTGTGATGAAAGGAACAGATGAAGGAATGAGTTCTGGAATGCCCATTGCCTTTCCCCATGGCCCTGGATGATGTCCCCCTACCCCCATCATTGGTGGTGGTGGCTTTGCCTCCCCCAACCACTCAGAGTTCCCCTCCACTGTAACCTAGATCTCAGCAGAGACCTGACTTGGCTCTAGCACTCTCACTGGGGCTCATGCATATTGCTCAGATCTGAAATGCCCTCCTCTGACCACAAGCCTGGAGGTCCCTACCTCTCCCACCTCACCTCATCTCCAGCTACTTTGTTCCTCTCTGCCTGGCCTCCCAGCCCATCAACCCCTCATGGCCTTGGGTCCTCCCAGCTTGGGCCTGTGGCTGACTGAGCTGCCCCTTGGACTCCCTTGCCTCCAGGCCTCCTGCCACAGCTTGTTTCTCCTGCACTGTTCCACCTGGCAGCTGAGGAGAAAGGACACCTTGTGGCCCATCCATCAATCCCACCTCACCTAGGCCCTTGCTGCTGCTTAGCCACCCTCCCTTCATCCCTGCACTGACCACAGCAACTGACTCAACAAAACCAAAGCTCTTAACCCCTCGCCTACCTCCTTGTCTTTGCAACTTTAACATGTAGCCTCCTTCCTCAAGTCTCTAACATAGGGCTACCCTGGCTCTGATCCTGGACTTTGCTTCCCCAGTCCTGCCTCCTCTGCTTTTTCCCATCACCCTAGGGCATCTGGTTTTTCTTTCTTAGTGACCTCAGGTGTTCATGGCATCAATTACTGCCCAGATGAAGAGGGGCCCCAATCTGTAACTCTAGCCTGAAACCCACATCTCCAATTCTGTACATGGACATCACTACCCAGGTAATACACCAGCACCCCAAAATCAACTTGTCAAAGCAAAATTTCACAATTTTCCTTCCCAAGCAAGATTCCTGTGTGACTCCTCTGGGACACTTGGTCCTGTCACTTTTATTTTTCTTGAAAAATAATAGTAACAATCATCATAATGGCTAACATTTATTGAACAATATTACGAGCCAGCCACTATTGTAAGCATTTTACTTATATTACTATATTTTGATACAGTTATTTCTGTGTTATTATCTATGCTATCATTGTCATTTCTATATTATCATTATGCCCATTTTCCACAGAAGACAACCAAAGCACTGAGAATTTAAGTGACTTGTCCAAGGCCTGTGAGAAATGGAGCTGGCATCTGAACCAGGGGGTTTGGCACCAGAGCCTACACTGCCAGATGAAAGTTTTGCTAACAGGACCTCTGCTGTTTCTCTCAAACCTAGCTCTGCGTATTCAGTTCTGCCACCATCACCCCGACTTAGCCCCTCTTCTCTGCTTGGCTGTATTATTTCATTACTCTACTAACCAGTGTCCTCATCTCATCTCCTATTAATTTGTCCCATGCTTTGCCAGCAGAGTGATCTTACTAAAGCATAGTTCTGCTAGAAAACTCTGCGGTTCTCCCCAAAGAATGACCCAAAGCCTCTCTCAAAGTCTCAGCCTGGCCCAACCTGCCGGCCCAGCACCATCTTTCTCCAACGCCTCAACACTCGCTGCTCCAAAGAGGATGGCTTGCTACTTCTTCTTCTGTCCTTCACACCCTGGGCCTTAACTCTTCCCCTCATTCCTCAACACCCAGCTTGTGCTTCTGCCTCCTGACCACCAGTGGGATCTGCTAGGAGGGGGCCTCCTGGAGCATCCTATGGCAGTTTACTAAACCAACATTGCTGTTAATTATGTTTGTGTCCTATCTTTTATTTGTGACTACAGGCCCACCTCTGACCCTGGCTCCTGAAGTCAACCGTATCCCTGATCCAACTTTTCCTAGAATGGGAGGTGGAGGGAGTGTATTGTAGTGGTTAACAGTATAACTCTTGGAGTCCAAAGACTTAGATTTAAATCCCAGCCCAACACTTACTAGAAATGTGACCTTGATATCTCACTTGACTTCTACGAATCTCATGTACACTGTCTCTAAGCAAGGGGTAGGATACTCCTCCTGCAAGGTTCATTGAGAGGGTTCCAGGAGATGACATGCAGAGATTAGCTAGTGCAGTGCATGGTACACAGCTGGTACTTAATACACTATGGTTCGTATATCTGCTGATGTTACTTCTTATTACTGTACAAGGCAACCAACAGATGAGTAGAATCTGGCTTCCCAAGTAATGGGCACCTACAGCAGGGCTGCTGTTGTTCTAGCACACAGTGCACAGCTTGCAGGGTACTTACTTGCTTCTGTCTGGTTTTCTGTCACATTTCCAAGTACCTAAAAATGAATAAATTGTCTTCTCAATTAAAGAACTGAAAAGAAAAGCTGAAATGTGGGGTTACTGACTGCCTATTAGAGGCCTAAATATGGAAAACTAAGCCAGAGCCCCATCACCCTGGGATTTCCTGCTATCCTGTATGCTTAAATCAAATTGGCTACAGAGCTGGTCCAAAGAGTTGCTCAAAATTGGTCAGAACATGATAGAAAACCAAATGCAAAAACTGTTGGCAAAATAGCTAATTTTACCTTATGCATAAGGCTGAAGATGCAGGGAAGGCTAGAATGGGTTGGACCAGTGCTGTCCAATAGAAATATAATGCAAGCCACATAAGCAATTTAAAATTTTTGGTAACCACATTACAAAGTAAGAAGAAAAAGGTAATTTTTAATATTTTATTTAACACAATCTGCCACAAATATAAAATTATTTCCACATGTACTCAATATAAACATTTTCTAATGAGATATTTTACATTCTTTCACACACGGTCTTAGAAACTTATTATTTTATACTCACAGCACATGATAATTTGGACTCCCACATTTGAAGTGCTCCATAGCCACATGTAGCTCATGGCTACTATTTCAGACATCAAGACAGTGCTCCCACACACGCATGCATTGCTTTCCTGCCCACAGTAGGCATCCGCCCTACCCTAGAAGTATGCTAGTGGTCCAGAAGCCTAGTCAATAGGGTTGACTAGAGCTTATAAAGTTGTCTGTCAACTACAACTAGGCAGCTGGAGCTGTTTTCATTCAACTCTTTCCTCTTCTGAAGGTTCCATGCCAAACGTCTCACTGTTTCCCAATTAATGACATTAAGGTTGCTTAAAGGTTGAGATGCTTGCTGAGTTTTTTTGTTTGTTTTTTGAGACAGGGTCTCACTCCACCACCCAGGCTGGAGTGCAGTGGCACAATCTCAGCTCACTGCAACCTCTGCCTCCCTCCCGCCTCAGGCTCCTGAATAGCTAGGACTACAGGCATGCACCCCCATGCCTGGCTAATTTTTGTAATTTTTTGTAGAGATAGTGTTTCACCATGTTGTCCAGGCTGGTCTCAAACTCCTGGGCTCAAGTGATGCACCCACCTCAACCTCTCAATGTGCTGGGATTACAGGCATGAGCCACTATGCCTGGCCTCCAATTTTTTTTTAAGAACAAATTTTTTCAGATTATCTGGGGCTAACAGTACTGACCATGGGAGTAATTTTCTGTATACTGAATGAACTTTTTTTTGTTGTTAAGTTAAATCCAATTGTTTTGAAGTTCTATGGAAACTCAGTGCCACCTCTCTTTAGTTCAGACATCCTGGGTTAGTCCTTTAATTGAGATCTACAACAACAATTAGATCTGAGTGGAAAATGATTTTGGATTCTAGAACCAACCTGTTCAGGAGATAATTAACTATTATACTGCTATTTGGGGATTAAAATAGATTTTTTAAAAATTTGAGCTCCCAAAATATTTTATGCACTGGGTAATAGCTGAAAACTTTCTTCAGCTGATTGTTATAATACTGTTTAGTGGAAAGTCAACTGATTGATAATCTATTACTTAGGGATGGATTTTCATGGTATTTACAACTTATAATATGAAAATGTTATTTTCAGGAAATTATATTTAGCACTGATATCCCAAAATAGTCTAGGTCTGCAACGACCAAGAAAACTTTCTGCAATGATAGGATTATTCCTTATCTGGGCTATCCAGTATGGTAGCCACTAGCCAGATGTAGGTATTGAGTACCTGAAAGGTGATTAGTGCAACTGAGGAATGAATCTTAAATTTAATGGTATTTCATTTTAAATTCTATATTTAAATAATCACATGTGGCTAATTGGCTACTACACTGAACAGTGCAGGTCTAGGAAAACCGAAACTAGTTTACAAACTTGATTCAAGACATAATGGGTCCTAGATGCTATCACTTGTAGAAAGTTTACTTTTTGGCATTCTCTGTCTGGTCTATTTCTTTTTGGTGAAGGCTGATATGGAAACTGCTGTGGCATCAAGAATATCTACTCTTCAGATTTACAGCCTGCTCTCTGTCCTTTGGGATTTGAGAGGGATTACTCATTACCAGGAATGAACAGGCTGGGAACAAATTCTCCAAGCTGTGTGACTGGCCCAAGATCGCTGGGGGACTGAGAAAGGCTCAGGAAGTAATAGAAGCGCGATTACTTGTATTACACAAGTCACTTAACTCAACCAAAACTCCTTTCCTACCTGGGAGCCCCATTCGTGGCATATGACATGAAAATTACAAAGGTGGCAGCCTAAAGAAGTCTTTAGCAAACTCCGACTTGAAGACCAGAAGTTTAACTATATTTTGAAGCAGATCACAGGTAAAAGAAGACTATGCAACAGGTCCAGGCTGTGTTCCCAGGCCTGTAAAGCTCTCTGTGGCCCAAGGATTCATTCTACCTTGAGATAATGTAGGGTCTTTGGAGGAACCTAGCATGCTCAGCAGTCCCACACACGTAAAGCAAAAGAGTTTTTGTTTCTTTTCAAATATCTAAAATTTCAAACTTTATTTTCATCCTTAAACTATTTTCTGGCCTTTGGAAAACCAATGCAAGTTTGAAAATTATTTTGTTTTAAAAAACATACATACCATGCACATGCAGCACAACACATGTTACAATTACTGCTAATGGTACAGGTATAAGTCCATATCTGTTTCTTGAATAACCTATAAAAAAAGAAAAGAAATTCAACTAGTTGAACTGATCAAAATGGATCCTCATTATTTGCAGATTCCACCTTGCAATTTGCTTATTTGCTGAAATGTATCTGTAGTCCACAAATCAATACCCATAGCAGTCATTCTCAGACATAAGAACAGTGATGAAAACTTTTGAGTCATCCAATAAGCAGATTCCCAGCAGACGTGGAAAAAAGTGAAGCTCTGCCTTCTTGTTTCAGTTCTTACACTGCTAACAAGTGTCCTATGTGCAGTCTATTTAGTGCCATGATTTTGCATTTTTATGCTTTTTTGTTGGTGATTTCACTATTTTAAATGGTCCCAAAGTATAGTGTTGAAGTGCTGACAAGAGTTCCTAAGTGCAAGAAGGCTGTGATGTGCCTTGCAGAGAAAATAGGTGTATTAGATAAGCTTCACTTAGGCATGAGTTATAGTGCTGTTGGCTATGAGTTTAATGTTAATAAATCAACACTATATATTAAGGTTTATTCAAACAAAACACACATAAAACAAGGTTATAAACAGATCATTAACAAAAATGTTATGACTAGAGGCTTACAGGAACCTACCCCTGTATTTCCCCCAGGAACATTACTTCAGTACTTGCTACTTCAGTGTTAACTTGACTCTGTAGAACTACTATGAATAACAAGATTCGACTATTTCTAAACAAACTTATATGCACAAGCTTGATACATTCCAGACCCTGTGTTATTTAATAAAAGAAGCAAATGTTCCACTAGAAGGTTTGTTTCTGACCATTTCATACTGCCAGTGGAAGCAGAACTTGGCATTGTGTTTGGTAGGGCAACTCTGGCAGTTGTATATAATAAGCCTTAAAAATATTTATCATGAAGCATCTAGGCATTGTACTAAGTCATGTGACTATAGTCTCACTAAGTCATTACAATGTTGGGCAAGTGCCTTAACCTCTCAGTGCCTCCATTTTCTCCTAGGGTAACTATACATGGGACTAATAAATATACTTATCTCATAGGGTAGTTGCACTCAAGAACAGCTGTTATATATTGTCATTAACCTATTGAGTAGATGTTATTGGTATCTCTATTAATATTTTGTGACTCTGCAATTCCATTTCTAAGATGTCATCCTGGGGAAACTACCAATGGTGTGCCCTTCTTCTCCCCCTAAAAAGGCACAAAGATATTTACTGCAGCCTTACTTAGTATACCATAAGGCAAAAATAACCTAAGTTGTTTTCACAGCAGCCCCTTGTTTTCACAAAAAACTGTGGTATGTTCACGAGGTAAACTCTATCCAGCTATTGAAAATCCAAAATCAGAGTTCACAATGCACTGCTAAAGGATTGGGGAGGGGTCACTAAGAGCAAATGTGACATGGATATGGGAAAGGACGGGAAAGGAAGGGAGAGGAGGAAGAGAGAGAGAAAATGAATGAATAAATAAGAATACGATCACACTTTCCTTTTATTAAGAACACAGGTGTGTTGGAACAAATAGGCAGTCACCTATTGGTCAGATTTGAGAAGAAACTGATAGGTGCCCCTGAACATCATTTTCCCTTCTTTAGTAGCAGAATTCAGATTTTTTTTGGCAATAATACTCCCCAAGTAGTGTTTGTATACTTTCCTCAGGTGGCATACAATGCCTGGTTGCTTTTCTTTTCATGATGTCAATGCCATTGAAGATCATTGTCTAGAGCCATAATTTCATCAAGGGTTTGCAGAGTGGTTTAGTCTATCATTCCTTCTTTACTAACTACAATCTTCACATAAAGATAAACTGCCCCCATCAACAATGTGGTTACTCTGAGGTTCAGTTTATAAAGGAAAAACAGTGTTTGATTCTTCTCTTTCTTTACTGTTTTTTCAAAATAATGAGTTAGCTCCCAAGCATTCTCTAGAGATGACCAATGAGTTTTTAAATTTGTTTTTAGTACCGTTATGAACTCATGAACTGAGCACAACTGATGTGTTTCAATCTACTGAAGTTGTTATTCTTATTGATGTTCCAATTGTCTTATTTTTGGCCAGAGGGAACCTCTTCAGAGTGGCTCCTGAGTCCTGTTGGTACCATCATAGTACGTCTTTTTGATAGCTTTCTTGTTATGTGGTAAAACAAGATATTCAAGGCTTATTTTAATGCATTCCATGCACCAGATATGGAATCAGCCAATTGTCCCAAAGGCCCTGGTTCATTTTCATGGGAAATGGTAATTAGATACCATAATCTGGGTGAAGGTGGCCAATCATCCTGGTTTTCCTGAAACTGAGGAGTTTCCTGGGATGTGAAATTTGGGTGCTGAAACTGGGAAGTCTGGGTACACCAGGTAACACTGGTCACTCAAATCTGGGTCCAAGAATCAAGAAGCATGCAAATAGCTATGAGATTGGCTCTTGTTTCTAGAACATTTCAAAGGACAGAACCAGGAAATACATGATTTTCTAAGAGACAAAATACATTGATAGGTCACGCTGGCATTATGTTGAACCCTATTCAGTTGCCAAGATTCAATGGTTTTTGACTAGAGAAACAGCAATTTCATATGGTTCAAATTAATACCTTTAAATAAATCCAGGGCTACAGTTTTTACTTAACCTAATCAATTTACAGCTGAATCTCCTTTCTTTCATGCCAAATATCCCAATATTCAATAACAACAATATAAATATTCACTTGCACTTTCCTGCAGTACATACTCAATAGTAACCAAATACCAGCATTACCACTAACTATATAATTACTTAAAACTTTACAATTTTTTTCTTTGTAGTTCTTTTATCCTTAGAATGCAGCCCCTTGAAATATGCACCCAAATTACTATGTTTTTAAAACACTTGGAATTGTTCCTCTATTTGGGGTTATTCCACAAACTTGATTCATGGCTTAGTACATTAGCTTCATTTGGCTTTAAATATTTTTGAGTTTCAGGTTCACAAAAAAACTGAACAGAGGTTACAGAAAGTTTGCATATATACCCTGCCCCTATACACGCATAGCCTCCCCCTTATCAACATCCCTCACCAGAGTGCTACATTTTTTAGAATTAATGAAACTACTCTGATACATCATTATCACTAAAAAATCCATACTTTACATTAGCATTCAGTTGTACATTCTGTGGGTTTGGACAAATGTATAACATTGTTACAGTATCATACAGAGTATTTTCACTGCCCCAAACTCCTCTGTGTTCCACCTATTCATATCCCCTGCCAACCACTAATCTTTTTATAGTCTCCACAGTTTTGCCTTTTCCAGAATGTCATATACGTAAAATTATATAGCATGTAGTCTGTTCAGATTGGATTCTTTGACTTAGTAATATGAATTTAAGTTTCCTTCATGTCTTTTCATGACTTGATAGTTCTTTTCAGTGCTGAATAATATTCTACTGTCTGTTTGTGCCACAGTTTATTTGTCTATTCATTTACTGAAGGACATCTTGGTTGCTTCCAAGTTTTGGCAATTATTAATAAAGATGCTATAACCATCCGTGTGCGGGTTTTTATGTCAACATAAGTTTTTTTTTAATGCCTTTGGGTAAATAGAAAGAAGCATGACTGTTGTGCTGAATGGTAAGAGTATGTACAGTTTTGTAAGAAACTGCCAAACTGTCTTCCAAAGTGGCTGTACCATTTTGCATTCCCACCTGCAATGAATAAGAGTTGCTCCACGTTCTCATCGGCATTTGGTGCTGTCCAGATTTTGGTCAGTGTGATAGGCGTGAAGTGATATTTCATTGTTGTCTTAGTTTCCATTTTCCTGATGCCTGTTGACATAGGACATGTCCAGCTAATTTTTGTAACTTTAGTAGAAATGGGGTTTCCCCATGTTGGCCAGACTGGTCTTGAACTCCTGACCTCAGGTGATTCACCTGCCTCAGCCTCCCAAAGTGCTGGGATTACAGGTGTGAGCCACCGTGCCCAGCCCAAGAATATATTTTTATATCCCTACTTGCTATCTGTATATCTTCTTTGGAGAGCTGTCTGATGAGGTCTTTCACTCATTTTTTAATTGGGTTGTTTGTGTTTTTCTTGTTGAGTTTTAAGAGGTTTTTTTGTATATTTTATCAGATGTGTCTTTTGCAAATATTTTCTCCCAGTCTGTGGCTTGGCTTCTAATTCTCTTAAAATTGTCTTTCACAGAGCAATGTTTTTAATTTTAATGAAGTACAGCTTACCAATTATTTCTTTCATGAATCATGTCTTTGGTGTTGCAGCTAAAAAGTCATCACCATATCCAAAGTTATCTAGGTTTTCTCTTATGTTTTAGGAGTCTTATGGTTTTGTATTTTACATTTAGATCTATGGTCCATTTTGAGTACAATTTTGTGAAGGGCATAAGGTCTGTGTTTAGATTCATTTTTTTTGCATGTGTATGTCTAATTGTTACAGCACTATTTGTTGAAAAGATCATCTTTGCTCCATTGTATTGTCTTTGCTCCTCTATCAAAGATCAGTTGACCATATTTATGTTGGTCTATTTCCGGGCTCTCTATTCCGATTCACTGATCTATTTGTCTTTTATTTTTCCACCAGTCCCACACTATGTTGACTAGTGTAGTTTTATAGTAAGTCTTGAAGTTGAGGAGTATCAGTCCTCCAATTTTGTTCTCCTTCAATATTTTGCTGGCTATTCTGGTCTTTTGCCTGCCCATTTAACTTTAAAATCAGTTTGTTGATATCCACAAATGACTTCTGATATTTTGCTTGGGATTGCAGTGAATTTATAGAGCAAATTAGAAATAACCGACATCTTCACAATAAGGAGTCTTCCTATCTGTGAACATAGAATCTCTCTCCATTTATTTTGTTCTTTGATTTTGTTCATCAGTTTTGTTGATTTTCTCATATAAATCTGGTACGTATTTTGTTAGACTTGTACCTAAGTATTGCATTTTTGGGGTGCTAAGGTAAATGGTGTTGTGTTTTAAACTTCAAATTCCACTTGTTCATTGCTGTTATATAGAAAAGTGATTGACTTTTGTATATTAACTTTGTATCCTACAGCCTTGTTATAGTTTTTTATTAGTTCCAGGAGGTTTTTTGTCAATTCATTTGGATTATATACATAGATATTCATGTCATCTGAGAACCAAAACAAGTTTCTTTCTTTCTTCTCATCTGTATAAATTTTATTTCCTTTTCTTGTCTTATGGCATTAGTTAGTGCTTATAATACAATATTGAAAAGGAGTGGTGAGAAGAACATTCTTTCCTTGTTCCTGGTCCTAGTGGGAAAACTTCAAGTTTCTCACCATTACAGATGACGTTAGCTGCAGGGTTTTTTGTAGGCATTTGTTAACAAACTGAAAAAGTTTCCCCTCTATTCCTAGTTTACTGAGAGTTTTTATCATAAATTGATGTTGGATTTTGTCAAATGCTTTTTCTGTATCTATTGGTATGATCATGTGATTTTTCTTTCATAGTCTGTCAATGTGACGGATTAACTGATTTTCACATGTTGAACCTGCCTTGCATACCTGAGATAAATACCACTTAGTCATGATGTATAATTCTATCTATATGCTGTTGGATTCAATTTGCTAATATTTTGTTTAAGATTTCTACATATATGTTCATGAGAAATATTTGTCTTAATTTTCTTTTATGTGTATTGTTTTTTGGTTTTAGCACAAGAATAATGCTGGCCTCATAAAATGAGTTGGAAAGTATGCCCTCTTCTTCTATCTTCTAAAATAGATTATAGAGAATTGATATTTCTTCCTTAAATATCTGGTAGAATTCACCAGTGAACCCATCTGAACCTGGTGCTTTCTGTTTTGGAAGATTATTAATTATTGATTTGATTTCTTTAAACTACCAGGCTCAAGTGATCCTCCCACCTCAGTCTCCCAAGTAGCGAGGACTACAGACACATGCCACAACACCTCAGTAATCTTTTAATTTTTAGTAGAGATAGGGTCTCCCTATGTTGCCCAGGCTGGTCTCAAACTCTCAGCCTCAAGCAATCCTCCTGTCTTGGCCTCACAAAGTATTGGGACTATAGGCATAAGCCACTGCATGCAGCCTTCTTTCTCAATTTTTAAAAGCAGAGTGCACATTCTTAATCACTACTCTTCCTGGTGGAAAGTCATAAAAGTCACAAGAGACCAACTTAAATCAGTCCAAAAATTCTCCTACTTCTGTTTCTGCCTGTTACATTTCATCTGGTTCAAACTTTGTTCAAATATTCTTAACATTCTTCATTTCAGTCTACATAATATTATTTCCTATGCTGCATTTCTTTCCTTCTTCTCCTTTTTCCTACTTCTCCATATTTTTGTGTTTCTATGATGAATTTTTCCAATTTCTCCCATTTTTTTTTAGGAGGAAGATCAAAGGGTGTTTTTTTGAGGCTCTACCTTCAGGGTCCTTCAGTGACTTACTCCCTGCAGGTAACATAATGTCCACCCCAGCTATGAAAGAAAAATCATCTAGTTGAACTCAGAACAATGTTTGTTCTACATAACTTCAGGTTAGAGCTGAGCAATGTTTCTTTTATGTTCTTGGTCCATAAATGTGGACAACAGTTGGAAACTGGTACTCTAGAGAATATCCTCTTGCCTACTCCTTCAAAAAATATGCACTTTCCCTGGGCTCCCGATTACAGTTCTGTGTCAATGTGGAGGGTGTTACAATCACCCAACTTCTTCCCAGCAGTTATCTAAAAGAGAATGATGAAGTCCACTAGGTTTCTTTATCTGGAAATAACCTTTGACTCTCAAAGGTACTCAGATTTTCTTTTCCTCTTTCACAGCCAGATATATAACTGGCCTATTGGACTATCCCTCTTCTTACTTAAAGCCCAGGAATCTGGTTCCTACCCTCATCTATTTACAAGGTCTGTCAACAATGACCTCCGAAGTGCAAATCCACAACCTCTTCTACATTGTCCTCCTTAAACCATTGGTTGTATATAATGTTATACCAAATGTCCTGTCTCTTGAAACTCTTCCTGTATCCTGAATAACAACTACCAGTTTTATGGTGACTAACCATCATCAATACCCTTTCCCATATGCTATTTTATTTAATTTCCTCAGCCCTTATAAAGTAAGTGTTATTATCCCCCACATTCACACTGCCAGTAAGCAATGAAATCAGGTCTAGGACCCAGGTTTTCTCACTCCCGATCCCATGTTCTCTTCTATCCAGAATTTTCTCCTGCCCTCAACTTCTCAATTTTCTAATCTGTGTAAGTCCGTCTATATTCACATGCTGCCATAAACCAGCTTTCTGACCTTGAGGTCTCTGAAAATCTGTAGCATGGGCATAAAACCTCCATGCTATCTACTCTGACCACAGATAAGGAGATAAGGAGGAGCAAACTGTAGGAGCATGACACAAAGGCAATAAATAATTGCTCACTAGCTTTCTTTCCATCTCCCAATGCGTTGGAGCTGCAATTTTCAAATGGTTTATCAATGGAAGTAAATTCCAATTCCAGATTATAATTCTACATCTTTGAGTTATCTTCTTACTTTCACTTACCAATACAGTGGGGAAGACATAGTGCTTTGAGTTCAGATGGAGTTGAATGTCAAATCCTGGCTTTGCACTTAATAAATGTGTATATTTGGTCAAGTTATTTAGCCTCACTGTGCCTCAGATACCTCCTTTATAAATACCCACACCATTGGTTTGTTGTGTGGATTAAATGTGACACATTTACGTAAATCATTTACAGGAGTTTGTTGCGGAGGAGGCCTTCAGTAAATATTAGTTCATTCCCTCGATACAATAGGAGGTGGACAAGAACTCCGTCATCAATCTTAACTATCTCTAAAATTTTCCTTTAGATTGTGTTTAACTAGTTAATAACCCCATCACCCCATTTCTGGGTTGCAGTGATGGTATGACAGTAGATGTAATGGCTAAAATGACCACAAACCACAAAAAGGTCCTACTAGACAAAATGTTACAAGAGACATGAGAAAATGAGATTTAAAATCAAGTAACATTTGACCAATATCTACTATGTATATCTACATGGTATGGGTTTCTCTAGCTCACTCCTATGAATAAATCAAAGAAAACTTTAAACTTTGTTTTGAGATGTATAGTCAGGATGGTATCATACAAAAACACTCTAGAATTCAAATACCTAAATTTTAATTCTATCTCCAATACTTAAATGACCTTGGGCAAGTCACCCCACCTGGTTCAACCTGTCTCCTCATTCTTTTTTTTTTTTTTGAGACAGAGTCTTGCTCTGTCACCCAGGCTGGAGTGCAGTGGCGCCATCTTAGCTCACTGCCAGCTCCACTCCCAGGTTCACACCATTCTCCTGCCTCAGCCTCCTGAGTAGCTGGGACTACAGGTGCCTGCCACCATGCCCGACTAATTTTTTGTATTTTTAGTAGAGATGGGGTTTCACCATGTTAGCCAGGATGGTCTCGATCTCCTGACCTCATGATCTGCCTGACATGGCCCCCCAAAGTGCTGTGATTACAGGTGTGAGCCACCACGCCCTGCCACCTGTCTCCTCCTTCTTAAAAGGTAAGTAACAACCGTCTGGCCAATCTAAAATGACAGTGGTGAGGAGGAAATGAGGCATTTATTTGAAGGGTTTGCTAAAGAAGAGCAGGCTAGTCAATGTGAGTTAGTTTGCTTCACTGACAAAGCATTGGAAAGTTTAGATGAGAAATCAAAACCTGAAAAAGTAAGATCTAGTATTTAACTGTTATACTTTCACGGATTTATATCTGTTATGATGCATGTGGTTCCACACAAAAGCATTCAAAAATCATCACAGGAAAAAAAAAAAAAAGATCCTAGACTGTTATTGTTCAAAAGAACCATTAAGATCATTAAGTTCAGTTCTTGGTTTGTATTTTATTTTATTTTATTTATTTATTTATTTATTTTTTGAGACGGAGTTTCGCTCTGTGGCCCAGGCTGGAGTGCAGTGGCCAGATCTCAGCTCACTGCAAGCTCCGCCTCCTGGGTTTACGCCATTCTCCTGCCTCAGCCTCCCGAGTAGCTGGGACTACAGGCGCCCGCCACCTCGCCCGGCTAGTTTTTTGTATTTTTTAGTAGAGACGGGGTTTCACCGTGTTAGCCAGGATGGTCTCGATCTCCTGACCTCGTGATCCGCCCGTCTCGGCCTCCCAAAGTGCTGGGATTACAGGCTTGAGCCACCGCGCCCGGCCTAGGTTTGTATTTTAAAGGAAGGTCCTCCAACATGTGGTTAACAGAAACCAGGGTCAGAAGCCCAGATGTATGTCTCAGATGTCAACACTACTCCAGGATTTAAACCTAAGACCTATCAAGCAACATTCCTCAAACTTTCAAAATCTATTGTATATATGTGAACTATCAATTTGGAAGAAAATGTAAAAGAAGGATGGATGAATCACCATTATTTAATAATTAAAATAATTTTTTCAAATTAATAGTACTTATTTCAAATCAATAAGAGGAATATTATTCCCTCTTATGATCTTTTACCAGACTATCTACAAGGAACGTAATCTTACTTTGTGTCTTCAACTCCAATGGCAAACATAAAGTTAAAACTGGTGCCAGGGCAAAACCTTTAAAAATCCCCTAAAATATTCCATGTAATTCTGTAGAGGGATCTTACTCAGAAATTATTTCCTTCAAGTATTTTGTCTCTTGGAACACTTAAAACTTTTCAAGATTTCAACTTGCTTGCTATGTCTATATGTGGTCATCTTCTTCCTCCTTGTCAGTTAGATGCAGCATACATATACCAAAAGGCAAAAGCATACTGGTTTTATTTTTTGTTCCCATTATAAAGCAACTATCTGCTTTTACAACAAATTGCATTTCCATATTGTATGCCTTGGGTATTATGTAACACTCAAAAGGTAGAATTAATAAAGGAGTGTTTGCTCCAAGCTTAACTATTATAACTTTGCAGCTCGTTTTAAAAACTTCTTGCCATTGTGTGACTTGTACAAACAGAGTGACACTTCTGTGGGTTTGATCTTTTCTCTGTCTTCACGAATCAAATCTATCAGTTATAAATTGGAACTCATTTGCACTTTTTCTTTTTTTCTCCATGTTTCATAACTTTAATAGAATATTCTAACTATTATGTGCAAATTGAAAACACTGTATTCAGTTATAAATGTGTTCTAAGGTTAGGCTGAGCACTCTCTACAGGCCTGGTCAGTGCGGACACAGCCATCCCAGGCTGCTGGAGAGCACTGTCACCCACTTGGAAACCCCACTCGCCAGCCACCAAGCTGTCACACCAAACCAGGACCTTCAGACAGGATGAATGGTAGGGCTCAGCAAGGGGGCTACTGAGAAAGCAGGACTTGACGCTCATATGCTCAAATGAAACACAGGACTTCCCAGCCCAGTCCCTCACTGGAGAAGATCGCCGAATCCCGGCTCCGGCAGCAGGGCGGTGCCTATGTCACGAGGACAGGCTCGTGTCTTCAGCCCTGGTGGCAGGAAGCAGTGTTTCTTCCGCACAGCCCTTGCTCCTGCTAAGAAGTGGCACATATTCCTGCTTAGGTCACCAGGGTGGTTCAGAAATGGCAAGGACGAGCGACAGCAAAAGGCCACAGTCCTCACAGGCAAGAAGGGATAAATAAATATGAAGTGACCTATGGCAGCTCTCGCCTGAGGTGGTGTGCCACAACCCTGACCCAACCCTAAAAGAAGAAAATCAAGAAGCAACATCCTAAGGAGAACAGGGCCCTACTCTACACAGCCCTTCTGAGATGATTAGTATACAGCAGGTGATGCAGGCTGCACACTCGGCAGGTTAAGCGGCTGGAAACAGCAAGTGGATTTCTTCAAATGAAAGGGAAGAATTCAGTCCAACTGCAGGAGCGGTAGGAGAGGTTCTAGATCCCTGGAACCTCATCACCAGACCTCGGCCCTTTTTACCAAGTGACTCCCATACCACCCCACCCCGACGTGGTCTATGGGGCCCTCCCCCAGGGAAAGGCCCAGGTAAGTCCAGAGCTACAGGTACCGAGGCTGCAGAGGGTACTGGACGAAACCTCCTATTTCTGAAATGCATTTCAGTTGCCACTGTACAAGTTAAGCAAAACAATAAGGAAAAAAGGAAAGTGAAAGTGAAAATCATGCACTTGAAAACGAACTAGATGGAGTAAGCGCTGTCGACGGGATTGTGCCACATGCGGCAAAGACTGAGGCCTCCCGGACAGGCCCGGAGTCCCGACAGCCGGTCTGCCAGGCGCCCACCTCCACTTCGTACTGCTGCTTGCATTCCGCCAGCTGGCTGGGTTCCTTGTTGGGGTTAATTTCCGCATCATCCTCATCTTCTCCCTCCTCGTCACCTTCTAATTCCTCCTCTTCTTCTTCACCTTCGTCAAAATTGTCATCGTCCTCTAAGGCCTCCCCAGCGAAGTATAGCGCAGCCCATGGAAAGTGTCCAATTTAGACTATCCGCTCACGGAAAAAGAGTCCAATTTCCAAATCAGAGGCTAATACGAATTCAGAATCTTTATCCAGTGATTCTCTATCCCCAGACGCTTTCAGTGGATTGAATAAGTTGAAAAATGACTCACTGGATACTTGTTTAGTAATTGTTCTAACAGTGCCTCGACCCTTATGCTTCTGCTTTTTCTTGATGGTTTTGACAGTAACTTTCTTTCCTTTCTTCCAGTCAATAGTACACCCGTCACAGTCCATGATCTCAGGACCTGCAAATGAAAAGGGATCAGCCTTATCTGGTTCTGATTTCATCTTGCAGGTTTTCCTCAGGACTGAGTTGGTAAAGTAGTCATTGGGTTCAAAGTGGAACTCTAATATAAAAGACATAGGCTGTCCAGGGTTAGAAAACTTCACTTTAATATCCTGCAGGTGTTTCAAGATTGGTTCATCATACTCCTGGACTAATTCTAAAGATGGTAAACCAGAACTCTGGAATTCCTTTGGGATTTGGCTCTTCAGCTGTTGCTGCTGCTTTTTCTGTTATGACTACTTTATTTTTCACGTCTCCAGCCAATTTCTCCTCCTCTTCATTTTCACTGTGCCATTCTGATTCCATATCAGATGTTGGTTCAACATCACGGGTGATAAATTCTTTTCTCTTGTCAAAGAGAGGCTGGTATAATGCTGTGTACTTTCTTCCCAAGTCATGAACTTCTTCATAGAACTTGGCTTCTATATGAGCACATCTCACCTGAATTTGTTTCAATGCATTAATTCTTCTTTTTACTGCTTTAGGTAAAGTTTCCATGTAGTTGGAAGGGGTGTGAGGGGCATTGTCAAGTCGCTCCTGTAAAGCTGCCACAACTCCAGGATTCTGCATCACCTGATCCATGAGCTTTTCCGTATTACTTGCATTTTTAGCAGCTTCCACGGAATCTGAAGGAACCCCATCTGAGAAACTGTTATCTGCCATCTGAATGTTTTTATCCCCTTGTCTGGTAAACCAAGTCTGGTGAGTAACTAGGCTAAGACCACTCAGGCCAGTCCTCGGGGAGTGCACGCCGCCCATCTCGCTCGCACCGCACAGCTCCCAACAGCTAAGAAGTAATGCCAAGGACTTTCTTCCCAGTCAGACATGTCCTCGGCCACACGAAATTTACAATCGAAACCCCAGTTAGCCCAGCCTGACCCCACAGAGGCTCACGATGACCACTGCCCTACGGAAAAACTGAAATTCCTAAACATCTAATAAAGAGGTCCTGGACGTCTCCACCTTAAAAACGAGAAGTCTGAACTCTCCTCCTGGCATGCCGCTAGGGCCGAGGGGTACATGGGCCTGGCCAAGATAGCGGGCTCACCGCAGTCGACGCCTCCTCCGCTGGGCCGCCGAGGAAGCTGCCCGCAGTGCAGAACAAAGCGCCTTGACCAACTTCAGGACGGTGGGCGGCAGGGCAGGCCGCCTCGGGTGCTGGGAGGGGCCGCCCGCCCCCGCCCCAGGCCCAGGCTCCAGGCCCCAAGCCCGCAGCCGCGGCTGCCGCTGCCCGCCCTGACGAGGACGTCCACTTTTTCTTCTTGAAAAATGTCTTTCCCGGCCGGGCGCGGTGGCTCAAGCCTGTAATCCCAGCACTTTGGGAGGCCGAGATGGGCGGATCACGAGGTCAGGAGATCGAGACCATCCTGGCTAACATGGTGAAACCCCGTCTCTACTAAAAATACAAAAAACTAGCCGGGCGAGGTGGCGGGCGCCTGTAGTCCCAGCTACTCGGGAGGCTGAGGCAGGAGAATGGCGTGAACCCCGGAGGCGGAGCTTGCAGTGAGTCGAGATTGCGCCACTGCACTCCAGTCTGGGCGACAGAGCGAGACTCCGCCTCAAAAAAAAAAAAAAAAAAAAAAAAAAAAAGAAAAATGTCTTTCCCAAAAGTTACTCTGCTTTGTCTGAAAATAACATAACTTTAATGGCTTTAAGTTATTCTTTGAAAGGGTTCGGAAAAGACAATAAACGGGAGACTTAGAGTGGCTCACCAGTTAAAATCCAAGTTTCTTATATTTCTTGTATTTGCTAATTTCCCTTATCTGTTTCAGCTGCTTGTTCAGAAAAATTTCATTCATAGACTCACCTTATCCCAGCCCTAGAGACCCATATTCTCTATTTGCCCTGGAATCCTGTTCACTATTTACAATTATATTATTCTGAATAATAATATTTACTATTTTCATCTTTTCCTTTATATTTTAATAAACCACTTTCAAGTCACTGGCCTTTTTGTTTGTTAAACTGGGGATATAATGTAAAAAACATAATAAAAATTGCAAATGTAAATAATACTAAAACAACATTAGAAAATCATAGCCAAGACAGATTGTCATGATATTAACTTAGTGTTAGGCCTAAGGAAACATATCAAATGCATGTTCCTGTAGTAGATACGTAACCTTTGAGAACATAATGATTATTAACAATATTATAAAGCAGCACTGTGAATAGTTAAAACCATGGGCTCTAGAGCCAGACAGCCTCTACTCAAAGCCAGGTTCTGCCACTTACTAGCTGTTACCTTGGGCACACAACTTAAACTCTCTCTCTGTTGGTTTCTCACCAGGAAATAGGGATAAGTGAAGATTGAATTAATTAACATATGTATTAGAATGGTACTCAACACAGAAAGTGCTAAATAATGTTATCTTTATATCTATAATGGGGTTTCTGTTAAAAATTGTAACTTGTTTTACATTTCAAAATTGTGAACCTTATGTTAGTCACCACATCTGTGGTTTGAAAGCCTCCATGACACATTTAGTTATTTACTCACCACTGCTTGGGATACAGGTTTCCGGAATGATTGATGATGTTCTTGTAAATAATGGATTGCTAGCAGTACACTGTACTTTTTGTGGAAGATCATTTTCCATCTTAAAAAATATCCTGGTTGAGTTATGTTTACATTGCTCCAAAGGACAATCCCATGAGTACGTGTTAAGTTCTGGATGAGTGTTGTAATGCTCCGGTATCATGCACTGGACTTCAATGCTTCCATTAGTCAATGCACAAGTTAGTGTAGGAGACGGAAGAGGCTCTGGAAAAAAAAGTGTAATATTTAGTACAGAAAATAGTAATATTTAGACTCATCATCTGCAAATTTATGAAGAGCTCCCAACTTCCTTACGAGCTTGAAAGGATGAGCAGACAAACTCCTTGAGCATCAAGGACTGAGAATTCTTTCTTTTGCTAGGTCAGACCTACCTGTTCAAATTTAACAGAATAAATTCAGACCCTTATATGGTTTCGCTCTGGGTCCCCACCCAAATCTCATCTTGGATTGTAATCCCCATGTGTCAAAGGAAGGACCTGGTGGGAGGTGATTGTACCATGTGGGGTGGTTTCCCCGTGCTATTCTCATGATAGAGAGTGAGTTCTCATGACATCTGTTGGTTTATTTTTTTTTGTTTTGTTTTTTGTTTTTGTTTTTTTTTTTTTATACTTTAAGTTCTAGGGTACATGTGCATGACGTTTATATCATGTATAACTCCCCAATGCAATCCCTCCCTCCTCCCCCCTCCCCATGATAGGCCCCAGTGTGTGATGTTCCCCTTCCCGAGTCCAAGTGATCTCGTTGTTCAGTTCCCACCTATGAGTGAGAACATGCGGTGTTTGGTTTTCTGTTCTTGTGATAGTTTGCTAAGAATGATGGTTTCCAGCTGCATCCATGTCCCTACAAAGGACGCAAACTCATCCTTTTTGATGGCTGCATAGTATTCCATGGTGTATATGTGCCACATTTTCTTAATCCAGTCTGTCACAGATGGACATTTGGGTTGATTCCAAGTCTTTGCTATTGTGAATAGTGCCGCAATAAACAAACGTGTGCATGTGTCTTTGTAGTAGAGTAATTTATAATCCTTTGGGTATATACCCAGTAGTGGGATGGCTGGGTCATATGGTACATCTAGTTCTAGATCCTTGAGGAATCGCCATACTGTTTTCCATAATGGTTGAACTAGTTTACAATCCCACCAACAGTGTAAAAGTGTTCCTATTTCTCCACATCCTCTCCAACACCTGTTGTTTCCTGACTTCTTAATGATTGCCATTCTAACTGGTGTGAGATGGTATCTCATTGTGGTTTTGATTTGCATTTCTCTGATGGCCAGTGATGATGAGCATTTTTTCATGTGTCTGTTGGCTGTATGGATGTCTTCTTTTGAGAAATGTCTGTTCATATCCTTTCCCCACTTTTTGATGGGGTTGTTTGCTTTTTTCTTGTATATTTGTTTGAGTTCTTGGTAGATTCTGGATATTAGCCCTTTGTCAGATGAGTAGGTTGCAAAAATTTTTTCCCATTCTGTAGGTTGCCTGTTCACTCTGATGGTAGTTTCTTTGGCTGTGCAAAAGCTCTTTAGTTTAATTAGATCCCATGTGTCAATTTTTGCTTTTGCTGCCGTTGCTTTTGGTGTTTTAGACATGAAGTCCTTGCCCATGCCTATGTCCTGAATGGTACTACCTAGATTTTCTTCTAGGGTTTTTATGGTATTAGGTCTAACATTTAAGTCTCTAATCCATCTTGAATTAATTTTCGTATAAGGGGTAAGGAAAGGATCCAGTTTCAGCTTTCTACTTATGGCTAGCCAATTTTCCCAGCACCATTTATTAAATAGGGAATCCTTTCCCCATTTCTTGTTTCTCTCAGGTTTGTCAAAGATCAGATGGCTGTAGATGTGTGGTATTATTTCTGAGGACTCTGTTCTGTTCCATTGGTCTATATCTCTGTTGTGGTACCAGTACCATGCTGTTTTGGTTACTGTAGCCTTGTAGTATAGTTTGAAGTCAGGTAGCGTGACGCCTCCAGCTTTGTCCTTTTGACTTAGGATTGTCTTGGCAATGCGGGCTCTTTTTTGGTTCCATATGAACTTTAAAGCCGTTTTTTCCAATTCTGTGAAGAAAGTCATTGGTAGCTTGATGGGGATGGCATTGAATCTATAAATCACCTTGGGCAGTATGGCCATTTTCACGATATTGATTCTTCCTATCCATGAGCATGGTATGTTCTTCCATTTGTTTGTGTCCTCTTTGATTTCACTGAGCAGTGGTTTGTAGTTCTCCTTGAAGAGGTCCTTTACATCCCTTGTAAGCTGGATTCCTAGGTATTTTATTCTCTTTGAAGCAATTGTGAATGGAAGTTCATTCCTGATTTGGCTCTCTGCTTGTCTGTTACTGGTGTATAAACCCCATTGTCTCAGCCCAAAATCTGCTTAAGCTGATAAGCAACTTCAGCAAAGTCTCAGGATACAAAATTAATGTGCAAAAATCACAAGCATTCTTATACATCTGTTGGTTTAAAAGTGTGTGGCAGTTCTCTCTCTCTCCTGCTGCCTTGTGAAAAAAATGCTTGCTTCTCCTTCGCCTTCCGCCGTGATTGTAAGTTTCCTGAGGCCTCCCCAGCCATACGGAACTGTGAGTCCATTAAACCTCTTTTCTTTATAAATTACCCAGTCTCAGATAGATCTTTATAGCAGTGTGAAAACAGACCAATACAGGCCCCAAATCCCTTATCCTCAATTCTGAAATCAAAAAATCTCTGAAGCCAAAAGAGTCTTCGCAAGTTGGTAGCAAAATCATTAAGCTGCAAATCCTGACCTGACCTGAATTAACACAAGGATTTATAGTCTTTATTTTCTCACTTACTTCAAATATTCATTATCGTTTCACCACAAAAATATTCCTGTGCTTGGCAGGACACAGTGGCCCATGGCTATACATACTCCCAGCACTTTGGGAGGCTGAGGCAGCAGGATGGCTTGAGGTCAAGAGTTCAAGACCAGCCTAGGCAACATAGCAAGACCCTGTCTTTATAAAAAGTTTAAAGATCAGCCAGCAATGATGGCTCCTGCCTATAGTCTCAGCTACTTGGGACTACTTGAACTAAGGAGTCTGAAGCTACAGCGAGTTATGATTGTGCTAATTCACTCTAGCTCACTGCACACACTGGGCTATGACTCTATCAGACTGAGACCTTGTCTCTAAATATATAGGAATGAAATAAATACTTGTTCCTATGCTTGACCCACAGGGTGCTCCCCATAATTAAGTGGGGTGCTTAATATGCAGAGGAAATACCTTGTATTACCTTTCCAAAATGTAAAAAAGAAATTTTAATTCCATAACACATCTGACTCAAAGCATTTTGTGAAAGGTGGAGCTACACAGAGCCTTGTCAGGCCCTGCCTATTGGTTGGGCTGGCCCTATTAATAGGCAGCGCCGGGTGCAGCATGTGTCACAGACCTGCCAGTCCAGAGGCCTCACTCCCACCCTTCCTCTAAGAAGTGCCTCCTGTTGGCTAAGGCAGCATGGATCTATGAGTTAAGACACTAACATGTCACATTCTGCCATTGTTGCCCTTTACAAGCCTCAAGGCTAATTACTTTGTCCTATTGGTCATTTATTTGTTAATTCATATGCCTTCTTGCATTTCAGCTACCCTCCAGCAATTAATCATAAGAGGCTTGAGGAAACATGCAAAAACATATGTAATATACAACAATGGTCATGGTAGCACTGGGATAATAAAGTATTGATACATTATAAACATCCATTAGAAGAGCATCTAAGTAAATTTAGGTTCACCAAGATAATGGAATACTATGTTGTCATTTAAAATGATGTTTTATAATATAAAACAAGTTAATAGCTTATGCTCCAATTATAATCTGAAAAGTAAAAGTGTTTAATGGTTCCCCTATCTTCTCCTCCTCCTCCTGAATTCCTTCTCGCTCAGTTAAATAATGTACCCAGCTGCCTTGGTAGAAACCAGAGGCACACACTGACTTCCCTTTCTACTTGGGGCTTCCTAGCTTTTAAGTTTAATCTAGCTCACATAAGTCCTTACATACTTCCTTAAGATTTTCTTAAATTAAAAAGACTTTTAATCATCTTTTAAGCAGTGGAATTTCTCTGAATTAAATCTTCAGTGCAATCCAGTCCAATGGATAAGAAGTTGCTCTAGTTGACTCAAAATTGAAAGCCTAGAGCCCTGCTCCCCTAACTTCCTGTGGTCCCTTTTGCCAACCCCACCCCATAGCAGCCCTCAGGGGACTTCCAAGGAACATGCATCCCCAGAATAGTTCAAAAATGCCTGTTCTCAGTATTTCATATACTTATGCCTGCCTCTGTAACTAGGCTGGGCATTTCTCAGGGGCAGAAAACCAAGCTTTCTACTTCCTTAGAAATGGTCCTTTGAAGCATTTCTCAAATTTTAAGGTGCATAAGAATCACCAAGGGTGCTTGTTAAAAATACTGATTCCTGAGCCCCACCATCCCAGGTGCTTCTGATGTGTGTGCCCTGTTCGTTCTGTTACAGATTCTGATCTATTGATCTAGCTCTGCCAATGTCTAGTCTTTCATCCAGCACTTTCTGAACTGAACAGAGGTGCATCATCAGCCCCAGAGACTGTGCATCTTTGGAGGACAAAGACTAGGTGTGCCTCACCTTTCAACCACAGCACCTGACATAATGCAAGGCAGACAGACGGCTCCTCACAAGTAGCACTGGACAGATGGGGAGACAGATGGATAGAAGGATAGACTCAGAGAGACAGTCTTCAAACAAAACGTAAATTCTTCTACCAGCTACCGCCAAAGAGGTACAGTATGGTGTTGACCATGGACTCAGAAGCCCAACTGCCTGAATTCATATCCCAGCTTCATGACAGCTAAGAGCCATTTGACACTGGGCAAGTTACTTAAATCACCTGTGTCTAGGTTTCCTCCTTTCTACAATAAGGACACAAATAGTACTTACTCTATTAGACTGTAATGAGATTAAATGAGTTAATACAGATAATAATCAATATATGAATTAACATGTAGTGTCTGCACAGAGTAAGTAGTTAACAAATGCTAGCTGTAATAGAGCACATGGCCATTGGCTGTGAGTTTCCAACTCCAGGAAGCCAAGGCTGCCCAGAGGGTATATGTGATATGATAAGAAGAGTCACTGACTGGGAGTTGGGACGTTTGATCAAGCCTTAGCCTTGGCCTGCTATGTGACCTGGGGCCACAGTCCTTTTAGGAGCTGGAAGTTTTAAGAAAGCATCCATCCAGGTCTCTTGTTCTACAAACAGAGAAACGGACTCCTAAACGGTCTTATTTTCATCTGTGAAAGGGAATGCTGTATCAGGCCATTGTAAAGGTCAAACAGAATATGGCTGAATGCCACATGCAGGGTTTGTAAAAAAGAAAAGAAAAGAAAAAAAAAACAGAATATGAAAGTAATTTGCGGGGAAACATGGAGAAGTGCTAGTATTATCTTCTAAGTTGCTAGAACTCCCTTGACTATATAGAAGCTCTTTCTAGCTATCTCATTACACAACAGTTGCCAGATAGCTAATGTAGAAGGGCCTATCCAACTCATCTTAAAGTGTGCAAGCCTTTCTGCAGCACCTAGATCACAGTTTCTACACCTCAGATCTTTTCCCTCTATACATCTTTCACATTTTCTTGCTGCCCGTGGGACTCACCACAGCTGTATCTAACAAATATTGGTTATACCTCTACTTTAAGCAGCATTAAACTGGCAAGAAATGTGTCTACTTCCTCCCTAAGACAATTAGTCAATTTATAATTAATGAATTGAGTTCACGGCTGTGTAAAAAATGAGAATTTCTTACACATATCTGATGACATTTTATAGAAATATGTGTATATTTTCATGAATTTTAGTAAAGGTCAAGTATCAATCCAGCCCAGTTAAGGACAGGGCAGTTAATTCTACTTACATAAAAATCATTATCTGAGATGTGATGAAGGTCCATAAAAAGATGGGAAAGGACTAATAAACATCAGAAGTAGAAATTTTAAGGGGACTTTTGGGTATAGAGGAAAGCCAGATCTCAATGTACACACAGAAGGAAGTGGATGCCCTGAATTTAGGAAGTGCCAGGAAACCCCCGTCCAAAATATACTCGCTAGAAGTCTCCTATTAGGTCTGGTGTCTCTAGAACATTACCAGGTTACTAAAACAAGTGTTAACATTACCTCAAGGAAGTATGACTTCCTCATTTCTTAAAAAAAAAAAAAAAAGTTGTATGGCCAATCATTTTATCATGCAGATGTGAAACCTAGAGTCATCTTATGTCTTTTTACAACCAAAACCTACATCTTGCAGACTCTTTCTTAGACCCTCTATCTACCTGGATGATCACAGTAGCTTCTAACTTGACATCTCCTCTCTTTAATCCATCATAAGTATTCACCATCACATTAATCTTCCAAAAATGTATTTTATCAAGTCACCTCCTTGCTCCAGTACAGGATACAATGGCTCCCCACTGCTACAAGCTGATGTCCAGACTCTCAAACCAGGACTTTAAGTCCCACACTCAATACTATCAATATCACTGCGTCCTGATCAAAACTCACCTCCCCTGTACTGTCCTCCTCTGCAGACTTCCTAAGGTCTATCCAGTTGGTCTGACCACCAAAACCATACCTTTGCTGAGTTGCCATAGAATATTTTATTTAATTAATGTATTTAGCTAGTTAGTTATTTTGAGGCAGGATGTTGGTCTGTCACCCAGGCTGGAGTGCAGAGGCGCAATCACGGCTCACTGCAGCCTCAGCCTCCTGGGCTCGAGGGATCCTCCCACCTCAGCCTCTTGAGTAGCAGGGACTACAGGCATGCACCACCATGCCTGGTTAATTATTTTATTTTTGTAGAGATGGAGTCTTGCTATGTTGCCTAGGCTAGTCTTAAACTACTAGGCTTAAGCAACTCTCCCTCCTTGGCCTCACAAAGTGCTGGGATTATAGCCTTGAGCCACAATGCCTGGCCTAGAATATTTTAAATTAAATTATTTTAAAACATTTCATCAAGTTTAAGAGGAGAAACTTATTCAAATGTTTTGAACTTAGTTTTACAAACTCTATAAAAGGGGCTCTTAAAATGAGTGATCTAAATTCTGACTCAATCTTCTTGTTTGTTGGTCCTGTCTATAAACTACCAGATCCCTAATGTCCATGTTTCAAAGATTCTACTTTTTCAAAGAAATCTTCTAAGAGTATGCTTTGACATCTTAGCAAGCTGCATTTGTCTAAATAGAGTCCAGAGGGGTCAGACCTCACACAGCTTTGCAGGTCACTTTACACATTCTAGCTTTAACAGTTAGATGGGGCCATTAGAAAGTTCCACACAGATGAGTGACATGATCTGACTTCTGTTTTAAAAAGATCATTCTGGTAGATCCAATACAACTTCCTGGTGGAGTGAATGTGGTGTTCAAGAAAAACAGAGGTATCAAGGATGACATCAAGGTTTCAGACTGACCAACTGAAAGGATGAGCTGCCATTAACCAAAAGGGAAAAGATTTGGGGAGGAACAGGTTTTAAGGGGAAGATAATGAGCTTACTTTTGGACATGGGATATTTGAAAGGCCAATTAGATATCTGAGTGGAGATGTACAGTGGGCAGTCAGGTATACACATAAGGAGTTTGACGGGGTACTCTGGGCTAGAGCTCTAGATCTGTGCATTATTAGCACTGAGATGATATTTAAAGCCCTGACATAGGATCAGCTCACCCACTGGCTATGAACGCAGGCAGAAAAGGAAAGAGACCCAAGGCTTAAGCCTTGATGTTTCCAGTGTTAAGAGGTTGGGGAAATGAGGAAACCAGCACAAGATGATGAAAAGGAATAGTCAGTGTGTTAGAAAGAAATGTGAAGCCAGGCACAGTGGCTCACGCCTGTAATCCCAACACTTTGGGAGGCCGAGGCAGGTGGATCACCTGAGGTCAGGAGTTCGAGACCAGCCTGACCAACATGGTGAAACCCCATCTCTACTAAAAATATAAAATTAGCCAGGCATGGTGGTACATGCCTGTAATCTCAACTGTTCGGGAGGCTGAGGCAGAAGAATCGCTTGAACCGGGGAGGCATAGGTTGCAGTGAGCTGAGATTGTGACATTGCACTCCAGCCTGGGCAACAAGGGCGAAACCCCCTCTCAACAAAAAAAAAAAAAAAAAAGGAAGAAAGAAACGTGAATAGGGTGGTATCCTGGACATCAAGTGAAGACAGTATTTGGAGGAGTGAGTGATCAGCTATGTCAAAAGCTGCTGAGAAGTCAAGAATGACATGGACTGAGAATGAACCACTGGATTTATTAACAAGGAGGTCTAGAGGTCTAGAGGCACAGCAGTGCAGATGAAAGCCTACTTGGAGTGGGTTAAAAGTGAATATAAGGGATCAGAGTAAGTGAATACGGACAACTTCTTCAAGGAGATTTTCTATAAAGTGAAGACAGAGTTGGTGGTGGTTGCTGGAGGGGTAGGGGGATCATGAGAAAGTTTTGATGACAGTGTATATGTATGCCGCTTAAAATGAACCATCAACTTATGGGGGAAATTCTCATCAGGAGAGAGTGGGTAGAAGCACTAGGGTGATATTCCCAAGGATGGTGAGAGGAGGTGGGATCCAGGGCACACGTGGGAAGTTTAACCTCAGGTGAGAACTCAGAAAGTCCATTCATATCAGGAGAGAAAGCAGGGCCTACAGGCTCAGGTACAGGTAGGAAGGTAGGCAGGTGGTGAGAGCTTGTGGAAATTGCCCTCTGCTTATTCTCCTTAGGGAAATAAGAAGCAAAGCCTTCAGCTCAAGAGTGAGTCTGGAGAAGGAGGTATTCAAGATTTGAGGAGAGAAAAAGTAATTGCTAGGAGAGTGGGTAAGCGAACAGGCTAGGAAATACCTGACTTAACTGAGGTAAGTGATTAGAAATTAAAAGTGCAGGACTTTGCAGGGTGGTGTATTTTTCTGCAACCACATGGGTGTGAGCACAGAATAGGCAAAGCACCGGACTTAACCTAGCTGTAATCTGGCCATGTGAGTACGACAAGCCAACAAAGGAGTAAGGAAGCTAAATGTGTCTGCAACAGACTGTGTCCAGTAAGTGACAGCAGCACTCAGGCTGAGTAGGGAGGGCAGCAGGGACATCAGGTGTGTGAAGGACTGTAATCATCAGCATCATCAAGGACAGGGCATGGTGGCAGAGTGCAACACCTGACATTGAGGTAATGATGAGTTCTCGGTTACATGCATGGGTAGTGGGTAACGCAGAGGACAAGATCCTTACAGGAGAGGAGATCAAGGACAATACTGAAAGAATTTTTATTTAAATATTGCAACCACCAAGACACCAAGAATGTTAGAAACCATGAAAATGAGGCAGGCCTTAAAATGACCAAGAAACACTGGCATGTGAGGCAGGGGCCTTTACAAGACTGCAACACAAAAGGGGCTTTAGAGACCAGGGAGGAGTGTTAGTGAGAAGCAGGGAGAAATGTGTCCCCTATATCTAGTTTCAGTTTAAAATGGTGCAGGAGCCGGGTGTGGTGGCTCACACCTGTAATCCCAGCACTTTGGGAGGCTGAGGTGGGTGGATCACCTGAGCTCAGGAGTTTGAGACCAGATTGGCTAACACAGTGAAACCCCATCTCTACTAAAATACAAAAATTAGCCAGGCATGGTGGTGCGCGCCTGTAATCCCAGCTACTTGGGAGGCTGAGACAGTAAAATCGCTTGAACCTGGGAGGCGGAGGTTGCAGTGAGTCAAGATTGTGCCACTGTACTCCAGCCTTGGTAACAGAGCGAGACTCCTTCTCAAAATAAATTAATTAATTAAGTAAAATGGTGCAGGAGGAAAAACAGTCTCCCCACTGTGTGGGGAAGCAGGAACTTTGTAGAGTAACATCTATCAGTGGAGCCCAAAGAGTTCTAAGCTAACTGCTGTCACTACATCTCTTTCCAGAACATTCCTAGTAAGACAACTGATACTGTTCTCCCCACCTTGCTTAGATTCTCTCCTCACCCAGAGGAATGACAAAGGAATTGAAAGTACCTAGCTCCTGTATACCACCAGAAAAGAAGAAAATCCTGACAACAGATAACATCTAATTCTTTTCTCATAGACCATTAATTTGTGTTAGTCTCTGAAAACAGACTAAAAAAAAGGAATTGAAAGTAGCTAGCTCCTGTATACCACCAGAAAAGGAGAAAACCCTGACAATAGGTAACATCTAATTCTTTTCTCATAGACCATTAATTTGTGTTAGTCTCTGAAAACAGACTAAAAAAATGGAAATTTGCCATTTTAAATAAATCAACTTATGGAATACTCACCAAGCACATAAAGAAAGAACTTCATGGTATCGGTAATATTTGGCGATTCCATTTCATACTCATCTTCATCTGATAATGTTAAGTTGTAGATAGTGAGGCTACCTGACACAGTGTCTAAATAAACCCTATTTTTAAAAGATGAGAAAGCTCTGAATTCAGAATTTTCCCGTTCTGCAACTTTATCCTTTTGTTTTTTCCATAGGACTTCTGTTAAAGGTATATTGCTTGGTACATGGAAAGTTACATTCTTATGTAGAACGCCATATGTTTGTTGGGAAAAACAGCTGATGAAACCTAGGAGAGAAAAAAAAAATGGTTAGAAAAAAACAACATGACTTTAGTGGCAGAAATTATTCATCAGGTACTTTTTGTGCTAAGCTGACAAACTGCTGACACAACGTACAGGAAGTAAGAACATGTTTGACCATGTAGAGCTTACTCTTTAATAGAAAACTGGGACCTGCATAAATCCAAGAAATGGACTCGACATTCATGGAGCACCAACCATGTGCCAGATACTACGGGCTGTGCTGGGAATATGGGGTTGTTCCAGGCCCTCCAGGAGCCTCACCTGTGGAGAAGACAAG
The DNA here is from genome assembly GCF_009764315.1 of Trachypithecus francoisi. Lineage (NCBI taxonomy): Eukaryota > Metazoa > Chordata > Mammalia > Primates > Cercopithecidae > Trachypithecus > Trachypithecus francoisi. Next base: position 105,376,522 of record NW_022681470.1, on the reverse strand, counting down.
GAGCAGGCTCTACATCAGGGGCTGCATGAGGGGAGCTGCCTGGTCTAGAGCCTCCCCAAGGAAGTCATGCTGGAACTGACACAATGCTCCAATCACTGAAGGATAAAAGGCAGTTAGGCCACAGGGCTGGGTAGGTGAGTGGGTGGGGAGTGGAAGGAGAGATGATCATACAGATATAGGAAGCAGCTCCTCCAAAGGAAGGCCCTGAAGAGAGAAAGAGCTTGGTGTGCTTAAGGATACACGTGTGATTCCTAACAGCTAGAATGAGGAGGGCAAGGGGTGGGTGGTGGGGAACAAGACAGACAAAGACCAGCCCACAGACTCTGTGTGGTAAAGTAAGGAATGCTAAGGGTTTGGACTAATCCTAACGGAGAGGAAGCCACAGAAAGGTTTTTAACAAGACTGGCCTAACATAATTTAAGTGTCAGTAGGCTGACTGTCTTTAGAGTAGAGAGCGGCTGACAGGGGCCAGCACGGAGGCAGGGAAATTGTAATGAAAGTCAATGCTGTAGCAATGAAGGCCATGGGCAGGACAGACCAGACCAGGGTGTTTGTGGTGGGGACGGACAACGGGACAGACTCAGGAGACGCTGGAGAGAGAAGTCAACAGGATCCAGTGATGAGGGTGGGGGAAGTGGATGGAACTGTCAGGTCTCCTTGGCTGACGGAGAGGCATCATTAACTGAGATCAGAAACAATGGCTGGGAAGCAAGTGGAGGTTGTGATGAAGATTAAGAACTCGGGGACTGGGTACAGTGGTGTGTTGGAGCTAGGCCCATCTGCCCTCATGAGCCAATTGTTAGCATCTCTGCCCAGCCCTATTAGGGGACGTCTGGTAACAGCACAAAAACTGACTAATGGTTCACATCAGAACCTCCACTCCGCCTCCACGCCAATCTAGTTGTTAAACATTTATTAGAACCACAAGATTGGGATATTTTTGATACCCCAAAGTGGGTTTAGATGCATCTTGCTCTAAGACTTGATTCTTGTTAAGAGAGAACAGTAGCAGCTGGGCACTGAGGTTCATGCCTGTAATCCCAGAACTTTGGGAGGCCAAGATGGTCAGATTGCTTGAGTTCAGGAGTTCAAGACCAACCTGGGTAAAATGGCAAAACCCCATCTTTACGAAAAGAACAAAAAATTAGCTGGGCATGGCACACACCTGTGGTCCCAGCTACTTGGAAGGCTGAGGAGAATTACTTGAAGTCGTGAGGCAGAGATTGCAGTGAGCCATGATTGTGCCCCTGCACTCCAGCCTGGGTGACAGAGCGAGACCTGTCTCAACAAACAAACAAAAAACTGCAGCTATTTTAAGTTAACATTAAAGATTAATTAAAACTTGACTGAAGTTTCTACCTAGTAGCAATTAGGGTAATTGAAAGAATACAGGGGAAATCAAGAACACTGAAATGACCAGTTGTAGACAATTGTGTTAGTAATTTCAGATAACAAGCAAATATCACCCATTTGTTTATCTACAAGGACTTTTTAGAACCCATCTCCCTTAATTAAGGGGGACTGCCCTCAAAAACACACCAGCATCTTTCTATTGCTTTGCTGATTATGCATTATTTCTCCCACTCAACAGAGTGTGTGGGAAGGCACAAGAAAAAGAGCAGAATTTGAGGGCTGAGAGTCTACCACACACAATAGTGGAAACCCAAAAATGTCTTATAAATGTAAATGAAACAATGAGTGATAGAGGGTAGGGTGGTGGTGAAACAGTAGGTATGAGATAAACTGCCATACCCTGGCGGCATGAAGATGGCTTTTGTCTTTCCCAGGGAGCGCTGATGTATCGTGGGCTTGAGAAGAGTAGAAGAAAGTAGTCAGGAATGGAGCTAGTGGTGGAGGGAAGTGAGGGTAGAGAAAGGGGAGACTGTAGCTCAGAAGAAATCAAAGTACAGCTGACCCTTGAAAAACATGGGTTTGAGCTGTGTGGATCCATTTACATGTGGATTTTCTTCCGCCTCTGCCATCCCTGAGGTAGCAAGACCAACTCCTCCTCCCCCTTAGCCTGCTTTAACGTAAAGAAAAGGAGGATGAAGACCTTTGATGATCCACTTTCACTTAGTCAGTATATTTTCTTCCTTATGCTTTTCTTTTTTAAATTTTTTTATTACTATTATCTCAGTTTTGGGGGAACAGGTGATGTTTGGTTACATGGAGAAGTTTTTTTTTTTTTCTATGGGATAAGTTCTTTGGGTGTGATTTCTGAGGTTTTGGTGCACCCATCACCTAAGCAGTGTACACTGTACCCAATGTGTAGTCTTTTATCCCTCATCCCCATCCCACCCTTCTCCACAAGTCCCCAAAGTTCATTGTATCATTCTTATGTCTTTGCATCCTCATAGCTTAGCTCCCACTTGTAAGTGAGAACATATGTTTGGTTTTCCATTCCTGAGTTACTTCACTTAGAATAATGGTCTCCAATTCCATCCAGGTTGCTGTCAATGCCATTATTTTGTTCCTTCTTTCTTTTTTTTTTTTTTTTTTTTTGACAGTGTCTTGCTCTGTCTTCCAGGCTGGAGTGCAGGGGCGTGATCTCGGCTCACTGCAAGTTCCGCCTCCCAGGTTCACGCCATTCTCCTGCCTCAGCCTCCCAAGTAGCTGGGACTACAGGCACCCGCCACTGCGCCCGGCTAATTTTTTTGTATTTTTAATAGAGATGGGGTTTCACCATGTTAGCCAGGATGGTCTCGATCTCCTGACCTCGTGATCCGCCCACCTCGGCCTCCCAAAGTGATGGGATTACAGGTGTGAGCCACCGCGCCCAGCCTATTTTGTTCCTTTTTATGGCATATTCATATATATATACCACATTTTCTTTATCCACTCATTGATTGATGGGCATTTATGCTGATTCCATATTTTTGCAATTGGGAGTTGTGCCACTATAAAGATGTTGTGTGCAACATGTTGTGTGTTGTCTTTTTCATAAAGTGACTTATTTTCCTCTGGGTAGATACCCAGTAATGGGATTGCTGGATCAAATGGTAGTTCTACTTTTAGTTATTTAAGAAATCTCCATAGTGGTTGTACCAGTTTACATTCCCACCAGCAGTGTCAAAGTGTTCCCTTTTCACCACACCCTTGCCAACATCTATTATTTTTTGATTTTTTAATTATGTTTATTCTTGCAGGAGTAAGGTGGTACTGCACTGTGGTTTTGATTTGCATTTCCCTGATAATTAGTAGTGTTGAGCATTTTTCTCATATGTTTGTTGGCCATTTGTATATCCTCCTTGAGAATTGTCCATTCATATCCTTGGCCCACTTTTTGATGGGATTGTTTGCTTTTTTCTTGCTGATTTGTTTGACTTCCTTATAGATTCTGGGTATTAGTCCTTTGTCAGATACATAGTTTATTAATATTTTCTCCCACTTTGTGGGTTGTATGTTTACTCTGCTGATTGTTTCTATTGCTGTGCAGAAGCTTTTTAATTTAATGAAGTCCCATCTATTTATCTTTGTTTTTGTTGCATTTGTTTTTGGGTTCTTGGTCATGACCTTTTTGCCTAAGCCAAAGTCTAGAAGAGTTTTTCTGATGTTATCTTCTAGAATTTTTATGGCTTCACGTCTTAGATTTAAGTCTTTGATCCACCTTAAGCTGATTTTTGTATAAGGTGAAAGATGGGGATCCAGTTTTATTCTTCTACACCTTGTACTTTTCTTAGTAAGTTCTTTTCTCTAGCTTACTTTAGTGTAAGACTACAACATATAATGCATATAACAGAAAATATGTGTTGTTTATGTTATTGGTAAGGCTTCTGGTAGGCTATTAGCAGTTAAATTTTTGGGAGTCAAGAGTTATACATAAATTTTTGACTGCTCTAGGGGTTGGTGCCCCTAACTGCCATGTCGTTCAAGGGCCAACTATAATTTTGAACTGTAAGAAACTCTAAAAATTATTTAGTCAAATTATTCCCATTTCACTGGTGAAGTGACAAGACGCCAAGAAAAATAAAAGGCAATTTTATTGAATGCTTAGTCTCTGCTGGTTATACATTCACATCGTCTTGTATCCCTTTTTATCCCTCTCCATGTCTACATGCAGTAGACACGGTGTTGTTAACCCCATTTTACAGGTAGGAAAGCAGGCTCCAAGAGGCATATCACCTCGCTCCATGTCTCTCAGCAAGTTTATGGCAACACAATGACCAGAACACACATTGTCTGACTCCTTGGTCAGTGCCCTTTCAGAACAGCATGGTCCCACATTCAGGATGGGTTTCATTTATTCATTTACTCAGGAAGTATTCACTGGGCATCTATTCTATACAAGATCCTTGAGAACAAGACAGACACCACCCCTTCCTTCTTAGAGATGACATTCTATTAGGGGAGGCAGAATTTACACAAATAATTAGACAACGCCCAACTGCAACTATGATAACTGCCGCTAAGTAAAAGAATCAGGTGTCGGCCGGGCGCGGTGGCTCAAGCCTGTAATCCCAGCACTTTGGGAGGCCGAGACGGGCGGATCACGAGGTCAGGAGATCGAGACCATCCTGGCTAATACGGTGAAACCCCGTCTCTACTAAAAAAATACAAAAAACTAGCAGGGCGAGGTGGCGGGCGCCTGTAGTCCCAGCTACTCCAGAGGCTGAGGCAGGAGAATGGTGGGAACCCGGGAGGCGGAGCTTGCAGTGAGCCGAGATCCGGCCACTGCACTCCAGCCTGGGCGACAGAGCGAGACTCCGTCTCAAAAAAAAAAAAAAAAAATCAGGTGTCAATAAGATTTACTTAGGGAACCAACAAAGGGTTAGGGAAGGCAGTTCCCTTCGCTAAAAGAAGTTCTGAGGCATGAGCAGCAGTTAACTATGCCCAGGAGAGCAGGGCAGGTCCCCATTAAGAGAACAGTTATGAAGACCTTGAAGCAGGAGGGGCAATGGCATGAGAAACGTGGCATGAGCCGGGCTGTATACACAAGCACAGACAGCCCTTGCAGGGCATCAGACAAACACAATTCTGGTACTGAAGTAAAGAAAGCCACAGAAGAGTTTTAAACAGGATGGTGACAAAATAAGAGTAACTCTTTCTTAAAAAAAATGTATTTTAAAACATAAATTATACATAGACACATACGTACAACTTTACGCTAATGAAAAATGATCATGTAAGTATTTTTTCAGTCCTCTTATCTGGGTGCCTTACCTACTCTCTTAACCCCATAACAATCTCCAGTTCTATAATCTACATTAACAAATCAGAATACATCTTTCAATATTTTTCTCTCATATAGTCAAGTAGAGACAAATATATATCATATATAATGGATACATACAGGCATAGCTTGAAGATACTGTGGGTTTGGTTCCAGACAGCAGCAATCATGTAAATATCAGAGTAAAGTGTGTCATACACAAATTTTCTGGTTTCCCAGGGCATATAAATGCTATGTTTACACTATACTGTAGTCTATTAAAGTGTTCAATAGCATTATGTCTAAAAACACAATGTACATATCTTAATTAAAAAATACTTTATTGCTAAAAAAAAAAAAAAAAAAAGACCTTGCTAACAATCATTTGAGCCTTCAGCAAGCCCCAATATTTTTGCTGGTGGAGGGTCTTGCCTCGATGTTGATGGCTGCTGACTGATCAGGGTGTTGGTTGCTAAAGGCTGCGGTGGCTGTGGCAATTTCTTAAAAGACAATGATGAAGTTAGCGCATCAATGGACCCTTCCTTTCACAAAATATTTCTCAGAGGCATCCAATGCTGGTTGATAGCATTTTACTTAGAGTAAAACTTCTTTCAAAATTAGAGTAAATCTCCTTAAATCCTGCTGCTGCTGTATCAACTAAATTACATAATACTCTTAATTCTTTGTTGTCATTTAAACAATGTTCACAGCATCTTCACCAGGAATATAGATGCCATCTGAAGAAACCACTTTCTTTGCTCATCCATAAGAAGCAATTCCTCATTGGTTCAATTTTCATCATGAGATTGCAGCAACTGAGTCATATATTCAGGCTCCACTTATATTTTTCTGGCGATTTCCACCCTTCAAAGTCATCCATGAGGATCGGAATCAAATTCTTCCAAATTCCTGTTAATGTTGATATTTTGGCCTGAGGATTGGAATCAAATTCTTCCAAACTCCTGTTAATGTTGATATTTTGACCTCCTCCCATGAACCACAAATGTTCTTAATGACATCTAGAATGGTGAATCCTTTCAGAAGGTTGTCAATTTACTTTGCCCAGATTCATCAGAAGAATAATTATTTATGGCAGCTATAGCCTTACACAATAAGACTTGAAAGGCAAAATTACTCCTTAATCCATGGGCTGCAGAATGGATGTTGTATTAGCAAGCATGAAAACAACACTCATCTCCTTGTACATCTCCATCACAGCTCTTGGGTGATTAGGTGCATCGTCAATAAGCAATAATATACTGAAATAAATCTTTTTTTTTCTAAGCAGTAGGTATTAACAGTGAGCTTACAATATTCAGTAAACCATGCTGTAAACAGATGTGCTGTCATCCAGCCTCTGTTGTTCCATTTTATAGAGCACAGGCAGAACAGATTTAGCCTAATTCTTAAGGGCCCTAGGATTTTCAGAGTGGTAAATGAGCACTGGCTTCAACGTAAAGTCATCAGCTGCATTAGCCCACACACCAAGAGTCAGCTGTTCTTTCAAGCCCAAAGTTGACTTCTCTCTAGCTATGGAAGTCCTCGATGGCATCTTCTTCCAACAGAAGGTTGTTTTGTCTACACGGATAATCTGTTGTTGAGTGCCCTCTCCGCGCTTGGCTGCTGCAGCCCTGCGCCGGCACCGCGGGGACTGGGAGCACTCGCGCCTCCGGTATGCCGCACACCCAGCTGGGCACAGCGGCACGTGGAGGTGCCCACCGGGCCTCGGCCCGGGCATTGCCGCTGCCGCCAGTGCCCTTCCCCAGTGCCACGGCTCGGCGCCTGCACTCGTTTCCTGCAGGAGAGAGCTAAATCTGTCTGCTGGATACCTGCAGCTGGAGCGCAAAAGGAGCCTTAGTGTGCTTACTGGAAGACATCGGGTTTGCTACTCAACAAGCAAAAATCATTGTGTCTGCATTGGTCAAGATCCTGGAAGCCAACATGGCTTTCTTCCTAAGATCTCATGAACCAACCTCTGATAGCTTCAAACTTTTCTCCTGCAGCTTTCTCACCTCTCTCAGCCTTCATAGAACTGAAGAGAGTTAGGGTCTTGCTCTGGATTAGGCTTTGGATTAAGGGAATGTTGTAGCTGGTTTGATCTTCTATGCAGACTACTCAAACTTTCTCCATGTCTGCAATAATGCTGTTTCACTTTCTTATTTTTGTGTTCACTTTTAATTTACTTTAATTAAAAAGAGTAGCACTTTTAATTTTCTTCAAGAACTTTTCCTTTGAATTTACAACTTCACTAACTCTTTGGCATAAAATGCCTAGTTTTCAGCCTATTGTGGCTTTTTTAAATTCATTTTTTACTTTTGAGACAGAGTTTTGCTCTTGTAGCCCAGATTGGAGTGCAATAGTGCCATCTTGGCTCACTGCAACATCTGCCTTTCAGGTTCAAGCGATTCTCTGGCCTCAGCCTTCCAACCAGCTGGGATTACAGGTGCCCACCACCACAATCAGCTAATTTTTGTAATTTTAGTAGAGATGGGATTTCGCCATGTTGGCTAGGTTGGTCTCAAACTTCTGACCTCAGGTGATCCACCCACCTTGGCCTCCCAAAGTGCTGGGATTACAGGTGTGAGCCACCACACCCAGCCACCTGTTGTGGCATTTCACATGCCTTCCTCACTAAGCTTAATCATTTCTAGTTTTTAATTTAAAGTGAGAGACAATGCAACTCTTCCTTTCACTCGAGCACTTAGAAGCCATTGCAGGGTTATTAAATTGGCCTAATTTCAGTATCATTGTCTAAGGTGATAGGGAGGCCAGAGCAGAAGGAGAAAGATGGGGAGAACAGCTAGTCAGTGGAGCAGGCAGAACACACATAGCCTTTATCAATTAAGTTCACCATCTTATATGGGCATGGTTCATGGCACCCCAAAACAATGACAACAGTAACATCAAAGATCACTGATTACAGATCACCATAACAGATATAATGAAAAAGCTTTAAATATTGTGGGAATTACCAAAATGTAACAGAGAGACAAAACAAAATTAGGCACTGATAGACTTGCTTAAAGCTGGGTTGTCACAAACCTTCAATTTGTAAAAAGCACATTATCTGTGAAGTGCAATAAAGTGAAACGAATAAAATGAGGTGTGCTTGAGGGATTTACCATTCTTTAATAAAAGTGGTCTTATGCACACTTCTCTACATGCTGCCTTTCTTGTTAATAACTCATAAAAGCCCCTTGAAATAAACTGGTATAGCTATACTTTATTCTTTTTAATAACTACATAATATTCCAGAGCATGAGGGAACCATAATTAATCTGCCATCCACCACTGATGAACACTCCTTTTGTGCCTAGCCTTGTCTATTGCAGTTACACCGCAATAACTATCCTGTATATATGTCCTGATGTATTTATGATTTCATATTTATGTGGGAGTCGAGTGGAGCTGGGAGTTGCTACATCAAAGGGTAACTAGATTTTTTTATTTTAATAGAAGTTGCTGCATTGTTTACAAAAAAGACTTTGGCAATTTACAACTCCATCAGTAATGCCTGAGTTGCCCTTTCCTTGGACTCTTGCCAGCATTAGGTAATTTTTTTTTTATGTTTAACTTTTGGACAAACAGTGACATTTCATTGATATTTGAATTTGCATTTTCCCGACCTTTAAAAATTTAAGCATCTCTTCTGTTTATTGATTTGGATTTCTTTTTCTGAGAAGTGTCTTTTCATATCATTTTGTTGTTGTTGTTGTATTAGATTGCCTTTTTCTTCTCAAAGTTTAAAAGCTCCTTATATGTTATAGATAAATTTTTATCTGTATTACAGTTTTTTTCAAATACAGCCTTTGCCTATTGAATTTACTAAATGAATATCTTCCATACAAAGTTTCTAAATTTTTACATAATGAAAGTGTTTATCTTTTTCTGGCTGTGGTGTGGAAGACTGATGGGAGGGGTAAGACTAGACAGCAAGAGATCCATCAGACAGGAATTTCAGACAGGTCAAGAGGCAGCATTGTGCTAGGGAAAGTGGTTCAAGAGTTTTTAGGGAGGTAAAACTGGGAGAACTAGATGATTGACAGCATACGGGGCAAAGGAGGAGGAGGGGAGGTGCCAGGAGTGCCAGGATGAATCAGAGCTCTTACTTCCTCCTAGCTGGGTTGTGGTGTCTTTCTCTAAGAAAGGAAACACAGCGGGAAGACTAAGACTGGCCTGGAACATCATGCTTTCAGTTTGACACTGTTAAGTGTGAGGGGTCTGCGAGACATCCAAGCAAAGATGCCCAGTAGCTGCTAAGTACACGGGTCTGGGACTCACAGGAAAAGATACAGATTTGGGAATCCTCACGTTTCTAGTGGCTCCAATGGAGGCCATTAGGACCATCACCTAGCGAGAGCGTATGAAATGGGAAAAGGCAGCCTGGACCTGTGCTTTAAAGCTTGGCTGGAGAAGAACATACTGGCTAAGGAAATCGAGAGAGATCTTGGAAGTAGAAGAAAGGCCAGGAAGGGGATGGCATCATAACTCCAAGACAAGAGTCAACATGTGGAGACTTGACTGAATAAAAGGCACTAGTGATATTACTCAGATAGTAGGAAAAAGATGGAAGAAAATTCAAATGTAAGCAGAATTAAACACACATACAAAAGCACATGCATACAATTTATTTTTGCTTATGCTCTAAAAGAACCTGTGGTTTCACTGAATACTGGGATCTGAGTGATATATATTCAGGATGTAACAAATAAAACAATAGTATAACCTACATAAAGAAATATGCATAATAATATTCATTTTAAAGTTATCTATACTAGTAAAAAAAAATCTAGTGTAATAAACAATTTAGTATTACACCATAGCTTACTATGTGGCTATTTAAAAAAAGGAAAAAGAATAGATTTATTCTCCTTTTATTATTGGGAATTTGGAAAATGTCTTAATATTAAAAATAAAAAGTTATAGAAATATATATGCAGAATATTCCTGTTTTAAAAACAATAAAGAGGCCAGATGTAGTGGTTCACGCCTACAATCCTAGCACTTTGGGAGGCCAAAGTGGAAGGATCACTTGAGCCCAGGAGTTTGATACCAGCCTGGGCAACGTAGTGAGACCGTATCTCTACCAAAATATATATATATTTTTAACTATAAAAAGACATGAATACATGTGTACATGCATTCTCACTTGTTCTTTTTTTAGACTGGAAAGGGACACCCTAAATGATTAACAGTGGTTGCTTTTAAAGTAACCACTGTTACTTTAGAGATTGTAGTGATGGTGAGATTTCAATTTATTACTTTACTTATTACTTAATACAGGTCACATTGAAAAATATGTTACTTTTGAAGACAAATCTCATATTACTATTATAATATCAAAACTATGTAAATTTTTTTAAATATAATTATTCAACCAAGAGGAGGAACTGTTAAGAACTGTCTCTAAAGCTAATATCTACCTCTACTTTGTGTGCATGGATATATCTATTATTTCCTTCCTACAGGAAAGTCTTTCCTGTTGCACTTCCAAGACTAACACTAAAGTAAGTTGCTAAGATAATTTCTAATGAAAAAAGAACAATAGAAGAAAGGGGAATGATTTTGTTGCTTTGCTGATACCACTGAGTGGTCAGAAAAGGGACTATAGGGATGCTAATAACCATGCCAGGGTGCAGAACAGAGTGCCCAGATTTTGAAGCCAGCAAGGCCCAGGGTGAACTCCCAAAGGCCTCCCCACACTAAGTCTCCTCAGCTCTAATGTAGAAATCATAATGCCTACCATAAAAGATTGTTTTGAGGTTTGAGGTTTGAATAAAATTGAGAGTCTTTTTGCACTGGTTGACATGGAATAGGCTTTCAAAGGTTTTCTCTCTTTTTCTTTTAATGAGTTAGGTCAGCATCAAGGTATTCACACTGTCTGAATTAACTGGGTGAGAACTGGGCATGGGCTGAGTTTTTGCTGTTTAAAAGCAAAGAGAGATGGAGGGAGGGAAAACATTTTATCAGTGATCACCTAAAAAGATTTTCTACGCTAGCCAGATAATTTTTGAAGGTTTTATTGTTTTGAAGAATTTTGAATTTTTTAAAAATAAAGATATGACGGTACCTAATACCTAATCAGCACTACATGTATAGAGTGATCATATATCTAAAAACAGGTCTAATCTCAAATATTCTGTTGCAATGTTGCTACAAAACATCAACACCTCGATTTTAATAGTTCTTTTTGTATGGCCTGAAGTTGTAACTGGAACCTAAGTTTTACAGATGAAGTGTCCTGATTTCTTCTTTAGAAAATTTGGTCACCGTTAACTATGGGTTAATGAAAAGGAACTCTCAACCCCCAGCACAAATTCCTCTGCAAACTTTTACTCAGGTCCTGAGATTCAGATTGACTGATATATACATTTTTTAACTTAATCTAACACTTGTATGGCCCTGGCTCTGTGCCAGGCACTGTTGCAAGAGCTCTAAATAGGTATTCACCGCCAGGAGCACTGGCTCATGCCTGTAATCCCAGCACTTTGGGAGGCCGAGGCAGGTGGATCACTTGTGGTCAGGAGTTCGAGACCAGCCTGGCCAACATGGTGAAACCCTGTCTCCACTAAAAATACAAAATTAGCCAGGCGTGGTGGCACACACCTGTAATCCCAGTTACACGGGAGGCTGAGGCAGGAGAATCGCTTGAACCCAGGAGGTAAAGGTCGCAGTGAGCCAAGACTGTGCCACTGCACTCCAGCCTAAATGACAGAGCAAGACTCCATCTCAGAAAAAAAAAAAAAAAAAAAAATAGGTACTCACTGAATCCTAAAAACATATTAAGCAGGTTTTATTTCTAACCCTATTTTGCAGATGAGGAAACTGAGGGACAAAAATGTTAAGTGACTTGCTAGTTAAGTAGTGAAGCCAGATTTGAACCTGGACAATCTGACAGCAGAATCAGTGATCTTAACCACTGTTTCTTATTTAGCTTGCTACATGGCATAAGGCTCTTAAAGACAGTGACATGATGCAGGGTTTCTCAGGATACAATCTATAGACAGCATTGGAACAGCAGATGTTGCAAATGAGAAAGTCAAACTGAGTCAAGCACACCTCCAAACCTACAGGTGAGCCACTAAGCTCTGTGGTTTCCAAATCATTGAATGTTAGAGCTGAAGAGGGCCTCAGAGAGCAAGAGTCCAGCCCTGGAAGAAAAAGCCAGACCAGAAACAAAAAAAAGAAAACAAGGAGCAAACAAAGGAGTCACAAAGAAACAGAACCAGTGACAGTGGCAAAGGATGCATTAGACGAAGACCAGCAATTCCACCCACAAACGAGATACCAGCGGGCCAGGTGTGACTCAGAAGGGGTTGGTGAGGACTTGAGCACCAGTGAGCCTATAGGGAGGGGCCCCTCAGCTCCTGCCATGTGAAAATGGGCCCACTATTGCCAGGTCTCTTAATTTTTCAAGAAAAGCCAGATATTCACATTTTGTGTAAAAATTCCTGCTCTTGAAAGTTGGCAACTAATTCAAATCTTAGCTTAGGGGTAACCCCCAGCCAGGCTAGACCTACCAGGACAAGGACAAAGCTGTTCCTGCTTTTGGTTGTATCCCCATATGTATGGCATATGGACATTCAGTAAATACCTGTTGAATGAATTAACTAAAATGACTAAAATACAACTTAAATGTAGTTCAAAAGATAAGGCTTCCTGACAGAAGAGCAAAATTCGACAGTCACCCCAAACCGCTTTGTGAAATCCCAAATTGCTGTGGAACCTGGCTGAAGAAGCAGGACTTCGTAAGGAGAGGTGAAGAAAGAAGTTTAACTGGAGCTTAAAAATAAAATGGCTCGGGAGCCCTCATATACAACCAAAACAGACTCTGTTTTTCAGCCCCACTTTCTGCCTCATCACCAAAGCAAGATAGGAGGACCTGCGGGCTCCCCTTTCCCAACTCCACAGCTGTTCCTTTTGAGATGTTCCCTCTCAAGTTTAAGTAGATTTTACCTACTAAGTGTTATAGGACGTAGGAAACCACACCAGATAAACTTGGACCCACTCAGGGATGTCAGCCCCAATCAAACAGCCTCTCTATGGTTTGAGGAGGTTCATTGACACCATTTCTTTCTTTTTCTTTTTCTCTTTCTTTCCTTCCCTCTCTCCCTCCTTCCCTCCCCTTCCTTCCTTCCTTTCTTTTTCTTTTTGGAGACAGGGTCTCCTTCTGTCATCCAGGTTGGTGTGCAGTGGTGCAATCATGGCTCACTGCAGCTTCAACCTCCTGGGCTCAAGTGATCCTCTTGCCTCAGCCTCCCAAGTAGCTGGAACTACAGTTGCATGCCACCACACCCAGCTAATTTTTATATGTTCTGTAGAAACAAGGTCTCACTATGTTGCCCAGGCTGATCTCAAACTCATGGGCTCAAGTGATCCTCCTGCCTGGGCCTCCTGAAGTGCTAGGATTACAGGCACGAGCCACCGTGCCCAGCCAATGCCATATCTTAGAGACAAGCTAATCACTCTTCTGGGATTTGGAGAAAAGGGTTTTCTTGAGTTTGTTCTTAGAAACAAACAATGTAATTTCAAGATACTTCCCTCTCTCTAAAATATCTTAAGGCTCACATTGCCTACAGATTTTAGCAGTTAAAGTAAAAATTCATTTGACAAAAAAAAAAAAGAAAGAAAAATTCCCTTAAAAGTTTCAGTACCTGAATATATGAATATTGGTATTTCCCTCTGAATATATGACATCATAATGGTGATTCAGTTAAAGCCTTGTGCAAGCCCAGAGATAGCAGGGTCTTGGGGCATTTTTGTTCCCAAGTGGGTTTATCTGGATATGGGTGACCGAGCACAGCCTTGTTCATCTCACTTCTCTGCGTTTCATCTTCACATCACAGCACACTTTCAGTGAATGCCTACTTGCAGTCTCAGGGTGTGTGGCAATCTGGGAAGCGACATCTCTATCCATAGACGCATTTATAGTATTGAGGAGTGGCCAATCTCCTAAATGTCCGGGCTAGTATTGTATCAAATAACCTGTTCTATTAAGGCCATAATATTCTCATATTAGTCAGTCCTAATTTTGGGGGTAGGATATGTGCTTACCAGACATGGAGATAATAAAGAGGAGTAGCACTGTTTGTTTGTTTTAACTCCAGCAAGTTTCATACAGTTGTATCTCTTGCCTAGTTCTTAGTAAGTCCAATCCAAGGAGCCCTAGGCCAGCTCAGCCTCAGTAATAATATTTAACAGTAGCAGCAGCATGAAGATTCACTGCAGGCTTACTATGCGACAAGTACATGTTCCAAGAGCTGTTTGTGTATTAACTCATTTAATCCTCAACTCAAATCTGAGGTAGTTCTTATCATTCATTTATTTGTTCATCAAATGTTCATGGAGTCCTGCCTAAGTGCCAGACACTGAAGTAAGCAGGCAGGATACAGCATTGAACAAAACAGACAAAATCCCAGCTCTCTTGGGGTCTATTTTTCAGTGGAGGGAAGAATATAATAAATGAAAAAGTAAATACCTTTTATGTTGGATGATGTTAAGTGTTGTAGAGAAAAAGAAAGCAGAGTATGGGGCCTGAGGAGTACTGGTAAGGAAAGAAGTTGCATGGCATGGGGAGCAGTCAAAAGTTGGTATCTGAGCAGAGCCCAGAAAAACAGGGGAGTGATCCTAAGAACATCTGGGGTGAGAGTGAGAAACGAGTTATTTCTTGAGAACATGTCTATCAGAATAACTTGGTTCACTCTGCTGGACACTTGGTTGACAGAAAATATCAAAGAGTCAGAAGCACCAGGCTACAGATGAGGAAACGGACTGAGAGGGTCAGCTGATCGCAGTCACTCAGCTAGCAAGGGACACAGCTGGTGTCCAGACACAGGTATTCGGCCCCAGAGCCTGCACTGTTGGCCAGAACATCAGATGCCTTGGTTGGGGCCATTCCTCTTTCTTCCTGGTCGATTCTACCCTTAGCCAGTCCCAGTTAGTGACTTCTCTCTTTCCTTAAGGTAGAGATTTACTGATTTCAGTCACACCACCACCAGTTTCCCTGCCCCTATCTACTTCATACTGAAACTGCAGCCACCTGTCTCCCAACGGTTACAAGCCCCCTGGTCCCCGAAGCCAGAAACTTCTCGGATCTTGCTCTCAGCTATCTATCTGCCTCCTCAATAAGTTCATCAAGAATTAAGATGTTGGTTCTCTAAAACAACTTATTTCTACACTTTCTTTCTAATATTATGCTCAAATAGTTTCCTTTCTAATTCTTGTTCTTGCACTTAACCTCTTTCTCCTTTCTCAAGATGTTTCCCTTTAGACCTGTGCAATCCAACACAGTAGCTATCAGTCACAAGTGGCTAATGAGAACCTGAAATGTGGTTAGTACAAACGGAGATGTGTTCTGAGTATCAAATGCACACCAGAATCTGAAGACCTGGTATTAAAAAGTGGAACATAAAATCTCTCATTAATATTTTTTTGTAGTAACTATTAGGTTGGTGCAAAAGTTATTGCGGTTTTTGCCATTAAAAAATAGCAAAAACTGCAATAACTTTTGCACCAACCTAATACATGTTGAAATGAAAATATTATGGATATATTGTTAACTAAAATATATTAAAATTAATTTTACATATTCCATATTATATTTCTATTTGAGAGCACTTCTTTAGCCTGTCCTTTCAAGACACTCACATCCCACCATGCTCAAAGGCCACATTTTCCTTTCACTGTTCTCTTCTTAGATAGGACACAGCTGAGATCCACAGCATACTTTGGGGAATAAGGTTCTTACTAGATTGGTTAAGAATGTGAATCTTTTAAAATCTATTCTCCAAAGTCTGATTGAAGGTATTTCAATACACTATTGATCATTTCACTAAAATTCCTTGAAAATCCTTGTTATTTTCTAGATACTCAGTTCATCGTTGGGAAACTCTACTGCAAGTAGTTAATGATGGCACACAGCCTCATTAGTTTCTTATTAATCTGCTTTTGTATTATTTTCTGAATGTGTATGTTAAGCTTCAATTTTCTTCTAATTTTTAACAGGCATATGAAGAAAATGTTCAAGAAACTACAGACTGGTGAGCCCAGTGGAAATTGAGGCACTAATCTCAACAAACATTTTGGGGAACATTGTAAAGTAAGCAAAGTTCACTAGAACCTATAAAAAAAAACAAAAAGCATTTTCCTTGGAGGCTAACAGGCAGGCATTGAAAGTTATCTTTAAAGAGGAACTGCTAAAATGTTTTCCCCTCCTTTTCTAGGGACAGTCTCTGTATCTTAGAGTCACATTTTATATCGAAACCTGAGCTTGTCTGAGAAAAGCAAAACGGCTGCATCCTGGTTTCACTTACAACCCTGAGATGGAAGGTGAGATTTGTCATTGCAGGATTTAAGGGTCTGTGTCCTTAAGTAAAAGCTTCTGGTCACCCCTCAAGTAAAGCTTCAAAAAAGCTTAGGCACTTGTGCAGAAACACCATGAGAAGAAACCAAAAGGCAGAAAACTTACACATATAAGGGCTGATTTACGCAGACAAAGTTTCTACTTTTAAACAGAGAAACCACTGCCTACCCTCAAAGCCTGTATTTACTAAAGAAATGTTAGAGTAACATGGAGGTCAATAAAATAAATTATTCAAATCTGGTTCTTAAAAGAGGTTCTAAGACTATTTTAAAACTTCTGAAAGATGCCCATCAAAATTAAACCAAAAACATAGCAATAAATACAATGAGTGAAACTTGATTAGATCTGGGTTTTTTAACAAAAGACATTCTTGTGACAATTGGGGAAATCTGAATACGGGTAAAAGGTGATATTACAGGATTAGTGTTAATTTTTATAGATGTTATCATGTTATTGGGATTATGCAAAAGTGTCTAGGAGTGAAATGTGGGTACCTAGAGAGTGTAAATATAATATGTTAATAATAAATATGTCAATAAATTCCCATTGCAAATTCTATGTCCCAAAGAAGCACCCCTCACCATTACAAATTATGATATTAAATGCAATTTTGCATGACTGGTAATTGTGCTGACCTATATAATTTCACATGTTTAGCAAAATTTCATTGGACAATGTATACATGACGCATATAAGAAATCTTCAAAAAGTTGCTTAGTGGATCTCAGGCTAGGGATACAACAGAGCATATAAGGCAATAGGTTTTGATTCAGACAGAATCAAAATTCAAGTTCACTCTGCCACTTATTTGCTATGTGAACTTGGACACATTACTGAGCCTACCTAAGCTTTGTTCTCCTATTAAAAGTTCCCTATGTAATAAAATTAATGTGACAATTAAATAAAAACATCTCAAATCTGAAGCATAGCTCCTGGCACACAGCAGGTGCTTACCTCCTAGTGGCTATTATTATTTACACTCTGTTATAACACTGGACCTAGTTTTCCTATAGGAACACACAACACTATTTTAACTTGGATTATCGTTGCTAAATAAAAAAACACAGACTGTCTAAATCTCAATTCCAGCAAAGCACATGAACAAGTCTCACATAATAATGTGAGATAATTACAAATGGAGAAATGCTTGACAAATACATTGTCATCTAATGTCCAGATTTAACAATCCGGACTATTAAAAAAAAAAAACAGATCAATGTAAGGAAAATTTTAAAAAACTAATACATGACTTCACTCCTGCTTACAAGGAACTTAAAATCTAGTTATGCAGATAGTTGGCAATAAAGGATCTGTAAAATGTCAACAACAGCAGAATAAGGCAGACTCTGTTAATAATAAAATAATTCCTACCTTTTTTATTTTTTATTTATTTTGCTCTCTTACCCAGGCTGGAGTGCAGTGGTGTCATCATGGCTCACTGCAGCCTCAAATTCCTAGACTCAAGAAATTGCCAGGCTCACCTTAGCTAGGACTCCTTAGCCAGCCTCCCGAGTAGCTAGGACTACAGACATGCACCACCACACCAGGCTAACTTTTTGTAGAGATGGGGCGTATTAGTCCATTCTTGCACTGCTAATAATGACATACCTGAGACTGGGTAATTTATCAAGGAAAGAGGCTCAATGGACTCATAGTTCCACATGGCTAGGAAGGCCTCACAATCATGGCAGAAGACAAAGGAGAAGCAAAGTCATGTCTTAAATATGGCAGGCAAGAGAAAGTGTGTGTAGGGGAACTCCCCTTTATAAAAACCATCAGATCTTGTGAGACTTGTTCACTATCACAAGAACAGTATGGAGGAAACTGCCCTCTTGATTCAATTATCTCTACCTGGCCCTGCCCTTGACACATGGGGATTATTACAATTCAAGGTGAGCTTTGGGTGGGGACGCAGCCAAACCGTATCATTCTACCCCGGCCTCTCCCAAATCTCATGTCCTCACATTTCAAAACATAATAATGCCCTTCCAACAGTCCCTCAAAATCTTAACTTATTCCAGCATTAATCCAAAAGTCTAAATCCAAAGTCTCATCTGAGATAAGGCAAGTTCCTTCCACCTATGAGCCTGTAAAATCAAAAGCAAGTTAATTACTTCCTAGATACAATGGGGTATAGGTGCTGAGTAAATATATCCATTCCACATGGGAGAAATTGTCCAAAACAAAAGGGCTACAGGCCCCATGCAAGTCCTAAATCCAATAGGGCAGTCATTAAACCTTAAAGTTCCAAAATGATCTCCTTTGACTCCGTGCCTTCTCATCCAAGTGATGCAAGAGGTGGGCTCCCACAACCCTGGGCAACTCTGCCTCTGTGGCTTTGCAGGGTACAGCTATCCTCTTGGCTGCTTTCATGGGCTGGCATTTAGTGTATGTGGCTTTTCCAAGTGCACGGTGCAAGCTCTCAGTGGATCTACCATTCTGGGGTCTGGTGGATGATGGCCCTCTTCTCACAGCTCCATTAGGTGGTGCCCCAGTGGGGACTCTGTGTTGGGGTTCCAACTCCACATTTCCCTTCCACACTGCCCTAGTGGAGCTTCTCCATGAGGGCCCCACTCCTGCAGCAAACTTCTGCCTGGACATCCAGGCATTTCCCTACATCCTCTGAAATCTAGGCAGAGGTTCTCAAACCCCAATTCTTGACTTCTGTGCATCCACAGGCCCACCACCATGTGTAAGCCACCAAGGCTTGAGGCTTGCACCCTCTGAAGCAACAGCCTGAGTGGTATGTTGGCCCCTTTTAGCCATGGCTGGAGCTAAAACAGTTGGAATGCAGGGCACCATGTTTGGAGGCTGCATAGAGCAGGGGGGCCCTGGGTCCAGCCCATGAAACTATTTTTCCCTCCCAGGCCTCCGGGCCTGTGATAGGAGGGGCTGCCATGAAGGTTTCTGTTATTCCCTGGAGACATTTTCCCCATTGTCTTGGTGATTAACATTTGGCTCCTCATTACTTATGCAAATTTCTGTAGCCAGCTTGAATTTCTACTCAGAAAATGGGTTTTTCTTTTCTATTGCATCATCAGGCTGCAAATTTTCTGAACTTTTATGCCCTGTTTCCCTTTTAAACATAAGGTCCAATTCCAAACCACATCTTTGTGAACACATAAAGCTGAATGCTTTTAACAGCAACCAAGTCACCTCTTGAATGCTTTGCTACTTAGAAATTTCTTCCACTAGATGCCCTAAATCGTTTCTCTCAAGTTCAAAGTTCCACATATCTTTAGGGCACAGCCAAATGCTGCCAGTCTCTTTGCTAAAACATAGTAAGAGTCACCTTTATTCCAGTTCCCAACAAGTTCCTCATCTCCATCTAGAATGAGCAGCATTTGGTCAAAGCCATTCAACAAGTCTCTAGGAAGTTCCAAACTTTCCTACATCTTCCTGTCTTCTTCCAAGTCCCCCAAACTCTTCCAATCCCTGCCTGTTACCCAGTTCCAAAGTTGCTTCCACATTTTCAGGTATCTTTGCAGCAGTGCCCCACTACCCAGTACCAATTTACTGTATTAGTCCATTCTCATGCTGCTAATAAAGACATACCCAAGACTGGGTAATTTATAAAGGAAAGAGGTTCAGTGAACTCACAGTTCCACATGGCCATGGAGGCCCCACAATCACGGCAGAAGGCAAAGGAGAAGCAAGGCACATCTTACATGGCAGTAGGCAAGAGACAGCTTGTGCATGGGAACCCCCATTTATAAAACCACCAAATATTGTGAGACTTATTCACTATCTGAGAACAATATGGGGGAACTGCCCTCATGATTCAATTATCTCCACCTGGCCCTGCCCTTGACACACGGGGATTATTACAATTCAAGGTGAGATTTGGGTGGTAACATAGAGCCAAACCATATCATGGAGTTTCAACATGTTGCTCAGAATGGTCTCGAACTCCTGGGCTCAAGAGATCTGCCTGCCTCAGCCTCTCAGTGCTAGGAATACAGGCATGCGCCACCACGCTCAGCTCAGTTCATACTTCCGAACTCTTGCTACTTGCCCAGCACTACCCAGGCCCTATCCACATGCCATTCCACTAATGCAAGCCCACACCAAATCCTGCCAGCTCCACCTTCAAAGCACATCCAGATATCTCTTACCCCCAGTGATTCCTTTCCTGCATTGCCCCTGCAGCCTAACCAACCTCCCTGCTCTTCCTTTTCTCTCCTCTACAGACTATTCATCCAGCAGCCAGAATAATTCTTTTAAACACCCAAGTCATTATAATTTCACCCCTGTTCAAAATCCTTCAAAACTTTCCAGTCACTGAAAGCAAAAAGGTCAAAATCTTTAATAGGCCCTAAAAACTTTATCTATAGGATCCATCCCTGACTATTTTTACAACTTCATTTTCTACCACTCTGTGCCACAATGGTATCCTTGAAGTTTCTTAAACATGTGAAGCCTATCTCAGGGTCCTGAGTAGTACACCTGGAATATCACTCCCCCAGAAAGCCTTGTGGCCTATCTCTCACTTCCTTAAGTGTACGATCAACTGTCACCCTATTAAAGAGACCCTCCCTAACTAAACTATGTAATACTAACCAGCAGAGGGTAGCTGAATTACATACCATATAGCCACCCTATGGGGGACTGTACAGTTGTGAAAAAGAATGAGGATGATCTCTATCAAGTGATGGGGAATGATTTCCCAGATGTATGGTTAAGTGAAAAAATGAGATACAAAAAAATACATAGAGTGTTACCTTAAGAAGGGTAGTTAGAAAAAAAAAAGGATCCAAATAACTTTTTTTTTTTTTTTTTTTTTTTGAGATGGAGTCTCACTCTGTCAGGCTGGAGTGCAGTGTGGTGATCTCAGCTCACTGCAGTCTCTGCCTCCCGGTTCAGGCCATTCTCCTGCCTCAGCCTTCTAGGTAGCTGGAATTACAGGCGTGTGCCACCACGCCCGGCTAATTTTTTTATTTTTAGTAGAGACAGGGTTTCACTGCATTAGCCAGTATGGTCTCAATCTCCTGACCTCATGATCCGCCCACCTCAACCTCCCAAAGTGCTGGGATTACAGTCATGAGTCATTGCACCTGGCCAGAATTCAAGTAACTTTTGAATATGGTATTGCATACATCTTCACTGGGATATACAGATTTTCCTTATTATGGAGTTATATCTTGAAAAACTCATTGTAGAGTTGAAAAATCTTAAGTCAAACCATTGCTAAGCTGGAGACAATCTGTAATGAAAAATAAAAGGAACTGTAAAGAAATCTTTAACTGTATTTAGTAAGTTTGTAGTTGGTAGTAGATTGGTATAACAACTGTAAAATGATTTGGGGTTTAACGTAGATTAGGAAAATATACTGATGCTACTAAGAACAGAGTTCTCACTGTGGGAGTAAAGAGATGCAAACATGGAAAAGCAGAAGAGGGAGAAGAACTGAGCAGTAAGATTATTAGTGTTAAAGGTATCAGGGTGAACTCCTGACTTTGTAAAAACTTCATTTCTTAACTTTGAAAACTGACAAGGCTGAGAAGCAATGGCGCCAGGACCTGTGGGCACACCTAGCACCCAGAACTTGATTTCTAAATACCATCTCTCACTAAAAGAACCCCAGGGAACCTAATGATTTGAAGGCTGAGGCAGGAACACTACAAAATGAGTCCAGAACATCTTTCTGTGCCAGAAAGTTAGGAAGTGTTTAAAATCAAACAGGAACACAGCAAAAGGACTCTGAAGCTTGAAGGGGTTCCTGCTTGTCAAATGTGGGGTCGCTGAGCATCAAAATGGATGACAGGAATGTCATATTTAAAAAAGAATCCATGAGTCCATACAACCTTCTAAAATAAAAGAAAAAAAAGAGAGGATGTGTGTGCAAAAGATATTCCTTATGAATAATGTAAACCAATAAATATACATAGAAAAACAGAATAGAAAATTGCTGGGTGGCTTATGCCTATAATACTGACACTTTGGGAAACTGGCTCGGGAGGACTGCTTGAGCCCAGGAGTTCGAGACCAGCCTGGGCAACATGGTGAAACCCCATCTCTATAAAAAATACAAAAAAATTAGCTGGACATGAAGATATGTCCCTGTAGTTCCAGCTACTTGGAAACTGAGGTGGGAGGATCGCTTGAATGTGGGAGATCAAGGCTGCAGTTAGCCATAATTGTGTCACTGTACTCTAGCCTGGGCAACAGAGTGAGACTGTGTCTCAAAAGAATAGAGAAAAGAAAATCAAGCAAAGAAGGAAAGAAGGGATGGGAAGGGAAGGGAGGAAGGATGGAAGGGAGGAAGGATGGAAGGGAGGGAGAGAGGGAGGAAGAAAGGGAGGGAGGAAAGAAAATTACCATTTGAAAATATTTTAGTGGCTGGATGTGGTGGCTCCCGCCTGTAATCTCAGCACTTTGGTAGGCCAAGGAGGGAGGATCACTTGAGCCCAGGAGTTTAAGACCAGTCTGGGCAACATAGGGAAACCCTGTTTCTACAAAAAAATAAGAAAAAATTAGCCAAGCATGGTGGCATGTACCTGTAGTCCTGGCTACTCAGAAGTCTGAGGTGGGAGAATTGTTTGAGCCTCAGAGGCTGAGGCTGGAGTTAGCTGTCATAGCACCCCTGTACTCCAGCCTGGGTGACAGAGTGAGACCCTGTCTCAAAAAATTAAATAAAATATTTTAGTGATAATGGATTCTGAGAAGAATCACCATAGGATACTAAAACCACTGAATGAAGAGTGGCTGGAGAACAGGATATTCACTCAACCTCAAAACATCACTTAACACATTACTTATTACTTACAAAGATAAAATGGTGCCTCTACAATGGAGAAATCTGGTAAACTTTACTTCAACCAAATAGTCAAAGTTAACATCTCCAATAATGTGACAAACAGACCACATCTGCTTCCCGATGTGACACACTGAGAAGAACCCAACGTAACTATGTAGTATTCCTGCTACAAAGAGTTACAACCAGAATCTGATCATGAGGAAACAAGCAGGAAATCCACATCCAAGGGACATTTGGTAAAGCAACCAGCCCAGACACTTCAAAAATGATGATGTCATAAAGTACCAAAAAAAAAAAAAAAAAAAAAAAAGCAACAGTTTTAGGTTAAAGGGGGTTCAAAAGGCATGATTACCAAATGAAGTATGTGGTGCAAGACTGGCTTCTGGGTTCTCTACCAGGAAACAGTATTGTATCAATGCCACATTTCCAGACCATGATGATTCTGTGACTTGTTGGAGAATGCTATTGTTCTTACGAGACATATGCTGAAGAATTACAGGTGAGGTGTCATGAGGTCTGAAACTCTCAAATGGTTTGACAAAAATAATAGATGTGTGTGTACAAAAAAAAAAAAACTAATGTGACAGTTAACTGGTGATTCAAGGAGGAAGTATGCAAATATTCACTGTACTAATTTTGCAACTGTCCTAAAGATTTTAATTGTTCCAAAATTTAAAAAAAAACCCAAATTGAAATATTAACGACTACTATCCCCCCTTTCTTTGCTTTACTCATCTCTATACTAGTAAATGTTTACTTTTATCACCATCCAGCATCCATGTTTTTACTCATTTACTTACTGTCTCTCTCCCTCACTATAAGGTGAGCTTCAAAAAGGCAGGGAACTGTGCGTACCTTACTGTATCCCCCGTCTATTATGCAGTGCTTAACACACAATTGATACTCAGTAAATATTTATTGAATGACTGATGTTGCCAGTAATTCTATGAAGTGGGTTTATTATTATCCTTTCCCTCATGTGAGTGGTGCTCTCTTCAAAAGTGAAGGTACTGAAGTGAACAGAAGTTAGGGAACTCACACAAGTTCATGACTCAGGTGAGGAATGGGGCCAGGATCCAAAGCTAGGCATCTGACCCTACAGCTGATGCTGTTAATCACTGCATTTGCAGCTTCCCTAGCGAGGCAGGCTTGGGTCCCCAAAAGGGGATATACCCCTTCAGTCTTGTCTTTAGTTTAAGGCCTATGTAGAACAGTTTATAAATACATGCTTGCTGAATCAAATGACTTCTGAATGAATACATGAATTAGGTGAGAGAGACCACCAGGAAGGGACAGTTCAAATAATCTTCTGTTGGAGGTGGAGCTTGGGCAAACTGGGTTTGCAGTGGAAGGGAGAACACAGGTACAGGCAGCAGTGACCCAAGTTGCCAGGGAATGAGGGACCAGCTTGCCTGGAGGAAAGTTACCCTATCCATTCAATTAATCCCTGTGTGTATCTCTTCTTCCTTTCCCCAGCCACCCGCACATGAACTCCCCAGAGCTATCTGGGCCCTGTGATAGTAGTCCACCCTGGCCTCCTGGCCTCCCTGCCTCCAATTCCTCCTGACTGCAGCCTTCCTCTTTGTTGCTAACAGATTCTTCTTCCCAGGCTCATGGTCCTGATTCTGTAAGGCCTAAGAGCAGCTCTCTCAGCTCAGAGAAGAGAATCCAGACTCCCTAAGGGGACACTCAGCAATCTTTTCCCACATTATCACATGTCCACCCATCACCAGTCCTTGAAGGCTGGGCTCAAATATCCTCCCTCCCATGAAGACTGCTTCAAAAAAGACACTTGATTTCACAAGAGACTGCCTTCCTCTTCCCTCTGTACTCCCACAGAGCACCTTTTTTTTTTGAGACACGGTTATATTCTGTCACCCAGGCTGGAGTTCAGTGGCACAATCACAGCTCACTGCATCCTCCAGGACTCAGGTGATTCTCCCACCTCAGCCCTCCAAGTAGCTGGGACTATAGGTTATCGCCACCACGCTCAGCTGATTTGTGTATTTTTTTGTAGAGCCGATCTTTCACCGTGTTGGCCCTGCTGGTCTCCAATTCCTGGCCTCAAGTGATCCACCCGCCTCAGCTTCCCAAAGTGCTAGGATGACAGGTGTGAGCCACCACGCCCAGCCCAGGCCTGACACTGACTTCTTTACCTGATCGTGCAGGTACTTACGAGTCTATCTCAACCCCTTCCCTTTGGCTGTCTTCCATAGATGCACGCACACACCTCCCGGGCAGGCAGTGGACGCTGAGCAAATGGATGGACGGCCCGGAAGGCTGGCAGTGGGGTGCAGGAGCCAGTCATGAGAACCCCTCAAGTACAGGTGAACTCCCTGGGAGGTTACTGCTGTACTCCAGGGGTTTGGCTACGCCTGACTGGGGCCAGTGTGTGGAGGGTGAAGGAGGATGGGGAGACAAAAATGGGGAGAAAGGGACCTATTTCTTGTGGTTGTTGTGACGACTTGGCTGACAACACACGGAGAGGATGGAACCAGCTCTGACACTAGTTTTTAGGATTTGAGGGGAGGAAAAAGGAGATTCTTAAGTCGCACCACTTAAGAATCTCAACGTGAGGCCGACGCTGACTGGGCTTCCTACTTGCTTCCCGCTCCTCGCTGTGGGGCGACTGAAAAGTCCTCTCTGCTGATACGCCGGACGCGGCGTGGGCGGGGACTGCACTGCGCGCGGAGGGCAGCGGGCGTCGCCCTCAAGAAGGTGGCATCCGCGCCCGCACCCTGTCCCGGGCGCGTTCACGGCTGGGAAGAAGTTTTGCAGTCCGCGGAAGCGCTCAGAGACGTTACTGGGGAGGCCGGGGAAGGAACTTGGTCACTGGAGCTCGGGAGGGGGAGGGCGGGAGTGGGGGCGCGCGGGCCCCGCAGGAGAGGCGAGCGGACCGGAGCCGGTCCTTCCCTAAGGCCACAGTTCCTTGCTGACTCCATGAGGGACACTGGCGATGAAATAACAACTTTCTCTTCCTGAAAAGGCTCCCACGGCTGAGTTGTTCCCGGCCCACAGCGACCCGTCCCCACCCGGTCCCTGATCTGCACCCGCCTCGAGCCCGGCGCGTCCACCCAGCCTGGGCGCTGCCCAGTACCCGCCGGCCGGCGCGGGGCCCCTGGAGCAGGCTTCACTCACCGAAGCAGCGCAGCAGGCAGACCACGCCGAGGACCCCCAGGGTTCGCCCCGCGTCGCTCCCAGCAACCATGACTCGTCGGGCCGGCCTCTGCGCAAGTACCCAGCCACAAGCAGCCCCAAGTTCAAGCACCGCCTACGCGGGCGGCCAGAAGTAGGGCTCCGCCCCGCCCGGGACTGGCAGCCCGCGGCCCGCCCCGGCCCTTCCTCCCCCACCCTTCCCGGCCCTTCCTCCCCCACCCTCGGCGGCGCCGCCGCATTCGTGTTCCCGCTTCCACTCCCCAGGCGCGCTCCTGGGCTCGGCTCTGCGCGTCTCCTTCCTGTGTCCCCGGGGCGCCGTCCAGTCCCCCAGTTCGGTCCCTCCCGGCATTCCACCGCCATTCCATACGCTATTTTTAAGTAAGAAATTATGTCCTTGAAAGTGACTTGCGTTTTAAAAACCAGGTTTCTCTGCCTTCCTCCCGCACCTCCCGCGCTTCCCCTTAGCGTTTGGAGCGTGCTGAAGGCCGCTCGGTGGCTGGACGGGGCTGTCGCTCCCGGAGAGCCACCGGAGGAGGCAGGGGGACGGGCGGGAGCACCTGGGGCCCCTCATCCCTTCAGCGCTGTGGGATCCCGCATCAGACGGCCTCTTTGAACCACTTTGTGAACCACTTTTCCTCAAACATATCAAGGAAAGAGAGCATTTTGGACAACTGTTAGTAGGCGTAGGGTTACCTAGGGCAGGCCTCCCCCGTCCCCACACTCCGGTATCCCCGGAGCTGGGATTTCCAGCCTTTGGTTTCTCCCTTCTCAGATTCCTCTCTCTCTTCCCCCATCTCAACCGTGGACTTTCCCTCAGGCTGATGTCAGATCCACATCTCCCTCACTGCCCAGCCTCCCCACATCCATCCAGCCCAAGCTGCGGCAGTCACTCATCACTTTCCCTCCTTCATCAGTCTGGATTGAGCTGGCCCTCCCCTCACATCCCTATATCCCAGAACAAATGACTTTATTCCCAGAACCAACTCCTCACATCAGCCTCCCTGTCTGTCCGCTTTCTTGCAGACAGAAGCACCAGAGTTGTCCCTGCCCAGCCGAAGGAGTTCACAGAACTCTTAGTTATGATGTGAGCAGGAATTCATTTCCATGAACAGGACTCCCTGCTGCCCAAATAACCACCAACACATAGTGCAGGCTGTGAAACTGAGTGGGAATATGCTTTCTTGCTGCTTCACCTCCATTATCCCCAGGTGGGGACTCAAAGTCACTGAAGACACTTGAACCATATTGCAAAGAGATATGAATTATTTCTTAAGTTAGCCATAAAATCTTAAAAGGTTATCTCTATCAGTGAAACTTCTGGGACCAATGCCCTCTACCACAAACCTGCTATCTCGAGATACTCCCTACCATCTGTAGATACTGGGAACACAAGGCAGGTGCAATGTGTAACATAAAATGTGAGGACATCAAGTGTTCTCTGCCCTGGGCTGGTAGGAACTCAGGCCAACTTAGAAAGGCAGGATTGGGGTCAGACCTTCAGACACTGGGGAGTCACAGAAAGTTTTTGAGCTGGGAAGTGATACGACAGCAAACATCTATTGAGCAGGCCCCGTGTGAAGTGCACTACTTGGATTCACTTAATCTTCCTGCTGTTGTTTTTGCAAATGAGGAAACTGATGCCTGGAGAAGGTAAGTTACTAAGGGCACACAGGAAAGGGCAGAACTTGGAGTCCAGCTGAGGCCATGTCCAATGCCTCTATTCTTACCCCTTCATACAGGAGCGGGATATGATCATGGGACTTTTGAACTGCCAGTAAGAGCTGTTAACCCTCTTAAGAGCAGGGCTGAGGAAAGAACAGCCCAGTCACATGGGGCTGGGGAAGCCCCTCGCCCCCAGGTCATGGTCTCCAGGTATTGGATGAGGAATAACTCATTAGGCTTCCTTGGTTGGACTCTCCTTTGACCAAGGAGCGGTGCCTGCTCTTTCATTGAGAGAAATGCTGTCCATCAAGCACTTTTAGAAGCACTCAAATGCCTGGTTAATTTTATGAATCAAAAGCAGCTCAGGAATGCTGGACCTGCAATGCGTTAGGCAGGCAGCCAAAAAGGTTCCCTTTACATACTGAGAACCTGCTATCAAAAGGAGGGGTGGATGTATCTTTCACACTGTGACCAGTATTCCAAGGTCCAGTTTTATCTTCTTGTCACTGTAGGTAATCATGGATGAGAAAGTAAGAAAGGAGGGCTGCTTAAGAGGCCGGGGCTGTTCTTCCTAGCATGTCACTCTCTGGTGTCTTGACTCTCGTTTCTCCCAAACCCTTGGAACCACTCCCACAAAGCTTAGGAATCCCAGAATGTAGTGAGCAAAACACTGCCCCAATCCTGCATAAATGCAAATTGTCATTTTCATTGCATGCCTCATGGGGGAATGTATGTTCACTTCATTTATATAAATACTGGGTGGATTTGCACAAAGGGCATAGAAGGGTAATCTTATTCCATAATACTCTATTTCCCTTTTTAAAACATTCCCTGGAGAAAAAGAACATTTGGAAAAAATTAGGAAAAATTATACATAAGACTTAACATGGAACCATTATGGGTACCCAAGGGAGAGGCAGTCACATTTTCAACTCCTGGCCAAGCCAGCAGCTGCAAGGAGTTGATAAGGATGCAGCTGATGGTTCTGGGGAGCAGAGGAAAGCACACACGAAAGCTTTTGAAAGTCTTGGACTTAGAAAAAGAAGAAGAAAAAAAGAAGTGTCTCCCTCCGCTTCTTACTATCTAGTTCCTTTTTGCATGTTCTGTGAATTTTGAAGAATTACAGATGGGTTCTGGCTAATCACGTATCACTGCTATGGCTTTAATCATTCTAACATTCTTCTCAATTTGCAGGTGTAAACCCCTCCCAACACTGGAAGAGGAAACAGAGACCAGTGCGCTGTGCAGTCTCATTTAACTAGAAGGCACAGCTCCTGCTCTTACCACCATTCTGGGAAATCCGTGCTGCATTTCATGGCCAGGGCAGCACTTCATAGTTGGAAAAGGATGGTGTGGACTTGCTGCAGAGGCCCTAGAGATGGCCATCCTGTGTTCCTGCTCTCCTTCTCATCCAGTTTCTACCCCCCAACCCCCAACAAAAACTCGACAGGTTGTAAGATCTACGTTCTGAACCTGCCTTTCAGGGGCTAAGTGTGTTGTGTGTTGCACAGCTCTAGCGGTAGCATAGCCTTGATCATCGGGGTGGAGGTGTCTATTGACTACGGTATGTTGCAGCAGATGGCAGTGAAGTGTCTTGAGGAAGAGGTGTTTTTATCATTTAAAGGTTATGGGGTGTAATAATAAAGACTGCAATTCACAGACCTTGAGCCTAGCAGGCCAATGCCAAGGGCAGAACTGTAGGCCTCCCACAGCACAGTCCCACAGAGGAAGGGGGCTGGTTAGTAAGGGGGAAAGAATGATAGAAGACCACAGTAAATGTAAACAGCCATATTTTCAACATAATTTACTACAGGTCTCTGAAGTGTATATAAAATGTTTTAGTGCAACATCTTACAAATAGTTTTCCTTTAAAAAACAGAAACAAATCAACAGCTCTCTACATCATGCATGGGTAGTTTTCTTACCCCACCGTTTTTTTTCTTCAATAATTAACGCAGAGAAACCATTGTTTGAAAATATGAAAACTTGCTACAGAAACACCCGGTGAAAGAGGGTGTTGTCATATTCATGTCCTAGAATGCGCCTAGCACAGTGTAGTTTTTCATAAATGCAACATTGTAGACATAGATGAATCGAGAGTATTCAGCAGTTTTCCTCCGTCTCAGAAGACTAAAGCTCCAGTAGACAATGCGCAATGAGGTCTCACAGCCACTGGAGGGCACCATTACCATCCATCTGACATCGCATTTCCACAGAAATGGCCAAAGAAAGAAGGTCCTGGGGTTTTTCATAGAAAGCTCGAAAAGTTCAACCTTTGATGCTATCCCCCAGCCCAATACAAAATACACAGAAAAAGCAATTATTAAAATACTGGCTTCGGTTTCTTTTCCTTTCAAATTTCCTGCAATTGCTTTACACATTTAATTGCGTGCAGCACCTACTTCGCTATCGCTGTGAACAGATTCAAACTGAAATCTTAGTTATACATCCTAGTCCCAGCCAGCCCTCTGGCATCCTCCCATGTAGACAGGGGAAACGCCAGTCATCTTCCCTCATTGACTCAGCCTGTAAAGTAGGAGTCAGCAAATTCCCACTGAAAGCCCACATCCCTGAAATAAAGAAATGGAGCAAAAGACCTTCTTTCTTCATGACTGAGCCGCTCCTGTACCTCTAATGTGTTGATGCAGCATAATAAATGAGAATCAGCATGTCAGGCAACAGCAGGATTAAGGTGGTGGTGCCTGGACACTGTCTCACAGGAGGGTACTGGTATATTTGGGGGAGAAAAGGCAGGTCTGTGTGTCTGTCATAAAATGACTGAGCAATCGCTGCCGTGCTCCCCTCAGCTGGGAATCAGCAAAGTATCTGCCGAGCAGCCCAGGCCACCTGCACACCTACAGTTCCTTGAAGGATCAGCACAGACACTGGCCTGGGGAATCCCACGGCCTCCCCTGCAGTCTGCTCGTTCTCAGAACAGGGCTTCACTGGAATCTCTTATCAGACTTAGTTCCAGAATCCCTGACGACCTTTTCCAAATTGTGACCCCCCTTGGGACTCAGGATGCAAGTTCCCAGAGTGAGGGAGATGGCATGCTTGGCCAGAAAAATATGGGAAAGCAAGGGTATAAGAACATCTTCATAAAGTGAGCAAAAGGAAATATTTGCAACTGATGATGCCCCAAGAGGGACAAGCATCTGGCCCAACAGGGTAAAAGAACAGGGTGACACCAACCATCATGGGGCAAGGGGCGTTAAAATAAAAAGCCACGATAACAATGAACCAAACAACCTAGAACCACAGGAGAGATCAAGAA
This sequence comes from Trachypithecus francoisi, assembly GCF_009764315.1. Lineage (NCBI taxonomy): Eukaryota > Metazoa > Chordata > Mammalia > Primates > Cercopithecidae > Trachypithecus > Trachypithecus francoisi. The sequence goes on along the minus strand of NW_022681470.1, from coordinate 105,345,162 downwards.
AGGGAAAGGAAAAACCCCACAGACAATGCCTTGTGATCACAGTCTGCTGAGACTAGGCAAACAGAAAGGATGACAAAGGGCTGCGTCTGGACTGCCCCCAGGCTGATATTCTTATGGCAGTGAGAGGCAGGGAGAGAAAAATGAGTAAGGAAGACATCACTATCATTAAGGAAAATCTAATTGGAAGGAAGAAGAAAAACCTAGTCTTCACACCTCCAGGGAGGTAGATATTTCTCTGCACTCTCCAACACCAGGCCCTGGAAGCCCCCCTCCCACCCCTCACTGTCCCACCAAACTTAGTGTCGGCCAGCCCCGTGCCCTCCGTCAGGTGTCTGCCGTGGCTGCTTCGGCCCTGTGCTCAGCTCAGGGGCCCCCTTCCAAGTTCACTGGGCACTTTAAGAGTTTGGCAAAGCACCTGAAGACAAAGGCCCACCTGCTCACAGTTATCAGTTAGAGACCACCCTTGCAGCTCAGAGCAAGCCAACAGCCAGCCTTTCTCCCTTCTCTAGTCACTGGCTTTGACAAATCTGCAGGTCAGTGGCTGCTAAAAGCAGCCCCTGCCCACTTTAATTTGTAAAGTGTGTGCCGTTTGGGGCTTCTGACCCATTCTCCAAGACAGTTTTCTTATTTTTTGGCAAGGATGGGATGAAACCTTTTTTGTCTCCCTGACAGGCCAGGCACCATCTACTTCTAATGGGGTTATGCAGGATGTCTCTTGTACATACACAGTTCTTTGAAGCAAAATTCAGTGCTTCCGTCTTGACTACAAAGTGGTTCCAATAACTCCAGCTGAGGGAAAAGACAACATACAAATTTTGCCCACACTACACACAATTCTTAAGTCTTGTTAAGAACGTAAAAAATGTTTGGGTATATTTTGATCCATGGGTGGCATTTTCAAATGTGCAAAAACAAAAAGTCTTGGAAGAGATTCCTTGTTACTAGAAAGTTCGTCCTTCCTTTTGCTGTCAGTTGTATGTAAGAGAAATTCGTCCACATTAAGGAATCCAAAAAGGGTAAACCAAAGGGATTTAAAAAGAGTACATTACAAAGAAGAAGCAGCCCTGTAACATCTATCTGAGAATACTAGATAAATCTGTGAGTAGATGTGGCACCTGGAGCTACTCACTACATTACTAAAAACAGAAACAAGAAATCTATAACGGCAGGATCACGACATTTGCGCGCAAATAGCTAACCAACCAAGACTGCCACCGAGAGGCAGTCTGTCTCTGTGACTGACTAGGAACTTGGAACACTTTTCAAGTCTGACAACTTTCCACACACGCACCCCAGAGTTTGGGTGCTGTCAACTGTCCCATCACAGAGCAAGGGAGAGCCTCAGCTCTCCGTGGCCGACATCCGCTGGGGCATCACCCGCTTAGTCTATGGCCCCTGGGTGGATACTGAGAACAGGGGGCTCCAGGCAAGTGGGGGAGTAGTTGAGGTGTGGCTCTTTGATCCACAGCAGAGGCACCCCGTTCTTCCCATCGGAGTTCTTGCTGGAGTTCCGGCTCTTGAAACGCACCAGCAGGATGGTGATGATAAGAATGCCAAAGATGGGGAAAGGGTAGAAGAAGACGAAGTAGAAGAGTGCATCATTGGAGCAGATGATGGACTGGAGGGTGGGACCTGAAAAGGATTGTGAGAGAGACAAGACAATGAGGGCTGAGAACCTGGACTGCTCACATTTCCTTTTGAAGACCTCGCCTGACCCAGTGGAAGCTCCTTGGTGACACTCCCAAACCACCTTGTCTTTCCCCTGCTACCACTAATGGTGGAAAACGACTCTTATATTATTTTTCTCACGACACCTCTCCTAATTTACGGCTGTACGTTCCAACAAAACAATGCTTCTATTTTCCATTGAGAGCCATTATTGCTGCTTGGAAAGCCACATAATGAAACATAATTTATTGATTGTGAACTCAACTGCATCTAGGATGGTGAAGAAGCCGCTCTGGTTTAGTCGGAGCCTCCTGCATGGTTGGATTTGACATGCCCCTTTGCACTTAGTTCTGCTACAAACTTCCTTCTCTGGGATTATGACACAATCCCTTCCTGCCAGCTTCTGAGAGCAGTTTTACCAGAAATGACACTTACCTGATTAATGTTATCAATTAAATGTCATTATGGACCACTTACAAACGTCCACAGTGTGTCCGTGGCCACAAAGAACACAGTATTAGTTACAGCTGGATATGGAAGAGAATAAACCAGGCGCCCCAAGACAGGTTGAGAGCTGCTCTATAAGTCATTAGACCTTGGCAGGAGCCTAGCCTCTGGGAGTCCCTGTTTTCTCTGTAAAATAAGGCTGCTGGGTGACCTCTGTGCTCGATGAAGCTTAATTATTACGGACATCCACAATGAACGGGTACAATGTTGCCTAGACTGCTTTGTTTTCACTTTGAGGCAGTGGGTTATTCAGTGGATCACAGGGTGGTCTATGTATGATGCAGCCTGCTTTCCCGTCCACTGAATAGCTGCTGCTCATCAGTATTATTAAGGACATTTAATCTGCCTCTTATTCGATTTCCAAAGTGTATGAAACTGCTGATAGTCAACCATTGTTGACCTGCAAAACTCCAATTTCATATGGTTCTGTCTAACACAATGTGAACACGGGGTGATCAAGCCAAAAAAATAGTGGCCCAAACTTAAAAAACTCCAATCAAGATTATGTGACAAAGTGTTCTGACTAAAAAGAAGTTGAAAATTCCAGCAATGTTTTTTCTTTCTGCATTCTAGGCTAACTTTACTATAACACCATTTTTAGTCTAATGTAGTCCACGTTTTGATGGCAAGCCAACCAAGAATGCATGGTTACAACAAATAATTCAGGCCAGCATTACTTCCCCCAGTCTCTGTTCATAGTGGAAGTCCCTCAGGATCATGGAAACTGCATTCTGGGTGGCTGCAAATCCCCTCTCAGCTCTCCTCTAGTATCACAGCCTTTCCAGGCTGGTCCTCCCAACCATACAAGATCCACCTCAACCTCTAGGCACCCTCCAAAATAACAATGACCCAGAAACTGGAAAAAAAGAAATAATGGCTGTGAGGTAGTCAGCCTTCATTTTTTTCCCTTTCCCTTGTGAGTCTGAAACACTTGCTAATTCGCTAAAGACTAGTTCCAATATTCTAAAAAATAACAAAGTAACACCTAACAATATACTAGTATAACGAAGTCTTACTAAAATTGAATCTGGTAGAAGTTTATTATAAAGATTATATGGTATATTATCACTTTAATTTCTATCCCTGTTTTTGCATGGGTAATCAAGGGTCAATTATATGAATTAGTATATCCAATCCTACCATATCTCAAATCCTACTAACAAATGCCCATGACAGTTAAGAAAACTGTTAATAAAATTAGCTGGGTGTGGTGGCAGGCACCTGTAGTCCCAGCTGCTCAGGAGGCTGAGGCAGGAGAATGGTGTGAAAGCTTGCGGTGAGCTGAGATTGTACCACTGCACTCCAGCCTGGGCAACAGAGTGAGACTCCATCTCAAAAAAAAAAAAAAAAAAACCTGTTTATTAACCCATAATCAAGCTCACATTTATCTTCCAGACACAACTGGAACCAACAGTGACATCCTTCTTCTGTACTTGAGAAACTCACTTGTATCTAGAACATGGATGCCGATGGGGGCCGACTCCTCTTCTGTCAACCGGTACCATTCCTTCTGAGGGCTGGGCAGCCACTCCTCCACGTGGCAGGAGTAGTTGCCCGTATCTCGAGGGCTTGCCTGCAGCACTGTGAGCCGGTAGAGCACTGGGGAGAGCCTCTGGAAGCGAAGTCTGCCCTCCCAGGGACTGCCCTCTGGGCCAAAGACAGCATCTGGGCCCACACTCAGCAGGGCCATCCGCTCTGTTGGGTCGTCATCGTCCTCCTCCTCTTCCTCCTCCTCCCCCCTTTCCTCTTCCTGTTCTTCCAGGCCAGGGCTGCTCCTTTTCCCCCCAGATTTAGTCCTCAGGGAATACCAGGCCACAGCGAAGCGGGAGTCCTGGCTGGAGCGGGACACGATGCTACAGTCCAGCTGGAAAGCTGCCTTCTCAGAGACCGTGGCATTGGGGACCACCGTGTCCACCTGCAGGGAAGCATCTGGGGAAGGACAAGGGACAAAGAAGAGAGAAGGGGTTGTTTAAATTTATTTGCTCAAAATAAACTAAATGTCCATCATTAAACACATGATAGTAACATCCATACTATAGGATACTATGCACCTATTGAAAAGGTATAGGCAGTGCTACAGGTGGAAGTTGATCCAAAAAAATAGTTAAGAGTACAGAACAATGTTACTGTCCATGTCACTGTATGCAGAAAACATATTTTATTTTGACATACATATCTGTTTATATCTGCACAAAATATCTGAGGAAGAATTCATAAGAAGCTGGTAACGTGGTTCCTTGCGGGAATCCTGGGAGGAAGGGATGTTTACTTTCACTGTAACCCCTTGTAGTGGCTGAATAGTGTCCCTCCAAAATGCATGTCCACCGGGAACCTCAGAATGTGATTATTTGGAAATAGCATCTTTGCAGATGTAATTAGCTAAGAGGAGGTGTTACTGGATTAGGGTGGGCCCTAAATCCAGTGGCTGGTGCTATGAACTGAACTGGTCCTCCTCCAAATTAATATGCTGACTTCCTAAGCCACGATGTGACTACGTTTGGAGGTAGGACTTTCAGGAGGTAATTTAAGTTAAATGAGGTCATAAGGCTGACTGAGACCCTAATCCAGTAAGATTGGTGACTTATAAGAAGAAGAGAGAAGATCTCTCTCCAGGTGCACACACCGAGGAAAGACTATTCAAGGACACAGCAAGCGGCGTCATCTGCAGGTCAGAAGAGCTCTTACCAGAACCCAGCCATGCTGGTGCCCTGACCTCAGACTTGCAGCCTCTAGGACTGTGAGAAAATACATTTCTGTTGTTTAAGCTACCCAGTCTATAGTATTTTGTTATGGTAGCTGAGCAGACGAAGATAACTACTGTTCTTATGAGCACAGGAGGGGACACAGAGAGAAAGCGGCCATATAATGATGGAGGCCCAAATAGGAGTGAACCAGAGAATGCCTGTGGCCATAAGGAACTGGCAAAGGCCAGGAAGCATTCTTCCCTAGAGTCTTCATGGGGAGCATAGCTATGATGATTTTGGACTTCTGGCCTGCAGAACTGCAAGAGAATACATTTCTTTTGTTTTAAACAATCAAGTTTATACTAATTTGTTATGGTAGCCCTGGGAAGTTAAAACACCCATGCGGTAACTTAAATTTAAATTGTGTGCATGTAGCTTATTGCCTAAAACACAGTGAACCCAAGGAGATCAATATCTCTCCAAGGATTAAAGCCAAATAACAGACGATAAGGTTGAAAGGGCCCTTCCTTGTGAGCACAGATGTCTCAGGAGGATGTACGCAAAGTGTCCTCCCCACTTAGGCGGGAGACACAGAGTACACAGAGAGGGACCCCAAGCAGGTGAGTCACATGTCACAGATGCCAAAAGACTCGAATCTGTTTTGCTTTTTTTTTTTCTGGCTCACTGTGGTATGTTCTAAACAAATAATTCACTCCCTAACTCCTAAAAGGCCTCCCTTTGGCTCTGTTTATGAAATGTTCATGAAAGGTGCCAATGTAATGTAAACCAAAGTAGAGATACCAAATCAGATCCTACTTGGATGAAGACCAAATAGGAGCACTTTCCAAGTATGGTCCTGGGCTTTCAACCAATAGGCTTAGTGTCGCTCACAGGTGAACACAAAGCTGGGCTTCCCATTGCTCTTGTGGAGGCTCTGCCAAGCCCCTCTGCACCCGCCTCCTGCACCCACCTGGAATCTCAGTGTGCACTGCTGGCACAGGAGGCTCAGTAACCAGCTACAGGTGGCAGGCCCAGCTCTCTCAGGGACAAGAACATGCTTGAGAACAGAAAATGGCCGGGTGGGGACTATTCAATCAGTTCACAGGTAACTCAAACTCACTTAACTCCTCAGTTCTAACTCCAAGGCCATTGGAGAGCCCTACTACAGACCAAGGGGAGCCCCCGCCCCGCCCCCCCATCCCATGCTTTTCTCCTCCAGAGTCTAAACATAGTATCCTCAGGCTCCTGGTGACTGGCTAAGGTGTCAAGGGAGGTGGCCCTGGGCAATGTGCAATGGAACTTATCATGGCCAGGGGCAAGATGGCTAGAGACCATCAGGCATTTAGCTCCTCAGAAACGCCTCCTCCCTCTTCACTCTCCTTTTGCTTTCTTCTCTTTTAACCAGTTAACATTTTCCTTGGCCCCTTCAAATGCATTGCCTGCATAAATGACTCAATACAAGTTTTCTGAAGGAAATTAATTTCCACCTTCCCACAATCTCTCTCCCCTTAACGTGTTTCTCTACCAATTTGGTTCCCTGCATCTGCCCGCTTCTAGAATATGCCAACCCTCTTCCCTGTTTGGACTTTAATACTCTCTTCTTTTCCAAGTATAAGCCACAGAAAGATGCTGACCTCTGCCACTGCTGTCTGTGTGATGCTAACAGCTCCCCTGGCTCTCACTGTGACCGCCGATTCCTGGCCTGTGTGTGATGCTTGTGGTTTTCTCCCTTCCCCAGTTATGTGAGCCAAACACAACTACTAATCTGCAATCTTAGTGAGGGTGGGAGCCCTTCCTTCCATGTATTTCAGATTATAGTGAATATCAACCCTCAGCAGCCGAAGGTGATTATTTTCCTAACAATACTTTTAGAGCTACATTATTTCAAGTCTTCCATGTGTTTAACATATCCCTCCAAAAAAAATCTTTGAAGTACATCTGCACAATGAGTGTTACAAAACCAGTAAAAATGGTGGCTATGAAATGCTTTCACAGACATGGGAAAATGCTCATAAAAGACAGTTGGGCAGGAAAAAAGATCACATAAAACAGTAAGATCCTGACTTTGTTTACAGACAGAGGAAATATGAAGACATGAGGCAAAGATCAAAAAATATACACCAAATTATTAATAGTAGATATCTGTAGGCCGTGAGATTATGGCTAATTTTTCTTTTCAAAATTATACTTTTCTGTTTTCCGGTGTTTTGTAATTAGTACAATCACCCTATGCAATCAGGGACAGATGGACAAATGGACCGGAAGGCAGAGGCTGATCCAGGCTTGCTCACAGGGTTGAACAGGAGGCAGACACAAGGCTAATGGTTCAGGTCCATGTTGGAAGCACACAGTGTGGCAGGAGGGAAGCCTGGGTGGTCACTCCGCCTTCACCTGCTAGCTGGGTGGTGATTCGCTCCAAGCTTTGGTTCCTCATGAGTAAACCTTACCACTCAGGGTTATTGTGAAGACTGAACATAAGTCTCCTAACTATGGCTGGGATGTAGCTGTACTCGATAAACATCTGTCTCCTCCCACTCCATCTGGGGGCCTCAGTGGTGACTTGCAGAATGGGTGGGAGTTGAGCGGGGGCACTCAGCTGCCATTCTCTCAATTTCACCTTTGGGAAAAGACATGCAGCCATTTCTAGGCAAGGTAAAAAGCAAAACATATATATAAATAAAAGCTCATGGAAAAATGGGAGTTAACTCAAAGTGGAGGTGATTTCCCCTGCAGCTTAGGCAAGACACAGGCGAGTGAGATACTGCCCATTTCCTGTAACCAAGGCTGCAGCACTTTCCTGAAGCATGTTCCATGACGTAAGGGACACCACCCTGGAGATCCAATGTTCCACCAACAAAATGAGCTGCTCTACTCAGACATAAAGACGTGATGAAAACTTCCAATAGTGCCCCAGGCCACAAATGTGAATGTCAGGATGCTCAGAAAACAAACAAGATACTGATGGGGTCACAAATTCACTTCTGCTCCAGGTCTTTACAGGAACCATCGACTTTTCATTCTAACATGAATGGATGATGCTGTGATGTTGCAAAGGACATGGGAATCCTACACACCGTAGCTTTAATTATGTGTTTAAATGTACAACAACAATTATATCTAGTAATTATATGCATTTAGATATTTAGAAACAGCAATAAAGACAAGAAAAACAAAAGGCCACACAGAATAGTTATTAGTACTAATAAAATTATTGGGACCAGGCACGGTAGCTCACAGCTGTAATCCCAGCACTTTGAAAAGCCGAGGCTGGGGGCGGTGGGGGGACAATCACGAGGTCAGGAGATCAAGACCAGCTTGGCCAACATGGTGAAACCCCGTCTCTACTAAAAACACAAACATTAGCTGGGTGTGGAGGCATGTGCCTGTAGTCCCAGCTACTCGGGAGGCTGAGGCAGGAGAATCGCTTGAATCTGGGAGGCGGAGGTTGCAGTGAGCCAAGATAGCATCACTGCACTCTGCACTCCAGCCTGGGCGACAAAGTGAGATTCCATTTCAAAAAAAAAATTATTGGAAGTCAAAGAGTGAAGGCTGCACACAATTCATTATTTTCTATTTAAAGCATGTAAATCGATTATTTTCCACTGAAAATCCACAAGCCAAATTTTCTTAACAACATGGTTATTGTTTCAAGATTTTTGTCATATCTACCATTTGTTCAAATCTGGAAAAAGGAAATATTCTATGACCTGGAATAATGAATGGCCAGATTTTATTCTAACTAATAAATCAAATCACCTTATGCCAAAGCCAGATGTGCAATTTTCCATTCACAAGAAAAAAAAATTCAGGCAATTTTGGATATAAATGCATACACATGTAGACACTCATATATTTAACTGCAAATAATTTATTAATAAACTAATTTTATCCAGTGCATAAAATAGTTTACTTAAATGGGAAACACCAGAGGGAGTGGAAGCTTGGGGACATAGACTCTCACCTGGTCGCATGACTGTCAGAGCTGTCTGCCCAGCGGTGTCCTCTGCCCGCTTATACCACATGCCACTGGGGCTGGGCAGCCACTCCTCCACATGGCAGCTGTAAGTGCCGCTGTCCTGCACAGCCACGTTCTGGATAAAGAGCCGGTACACGCCGGGGGAAGGACTCTCCAAATGCAGCCGCCCCTTCAGATTGTTCTTGGCTGCCTGCTCTCCGTAGTGGAAGGTGGCGTCACGGCTCAAGCGGGCCACAGTCTCCCGCTCAGGGTGGTTGGGCTTCCATACGAACCATTCCACCACGAGCTGGGAGGTTATGCTGGTACGGTTGAGAACCACACACTCCAGCTGCACCTGCCGGGTCTCCAGAACCGACAGGTTCCCCTGGGCTTGGCTGAGCCTCAGGCGGCTGTCTGGAACAGTAAGGAAAGAGATGTCAGTGACAAGAGAACAACAAGCAATTCATCTGCACCCTTTCCCAGGGTAGGTGAATGGGTGCTTCCAAATACAGCAGGACGGCAGCACACACTCCATTAAGAGGAACGTTTCTCAGATGTGGCTCCCTGAACATTCTGAGTTCCTTGATCATGTGTTAGAATGTCTGGGTTTCAAGGAGTTCAATGTTACAATAACAGCTGTCCCAAAGTCATAGCCCTCATCAGTTCTGATGCTCACAGGAGGATGAGCGCAAGCTGTAGAGACTGCACATCCAAATGACAATGGACCACAAAGCATGTGGCTGGGAAGGGCCAGGGAAGGGGATGGTGAGAAACCCCTGAAAAGCAAGAGTAAACTTTTAAAACTGACCATATGGTGGCTAGAAAATGATGGGTTGCCAACCACAAAAGAACTTCAGGGGAAACCCAGTTTAATCTGTTCATGTGTTAGCCCTAAGAATTGTAGTCCTCAGTTTCCTTACAAAAACCCACACAGGCTCCCTCTTAGGTTGGGAATGGAACTAGTATGACATCAGTAAAGAAAAGACTGCCGGGCAAGGTGGCTCACACCTGTAATCCCAGCATTTTGGGAGGCTGAGGTGGGCAGATCACTTGAGGCCACGAGTTTGAGACCAGCCTGGCCAACACGGTGAAATCCCATCTCTACTAAAAATACAAAAATTAGCTGGGTGTGGTGGTATGTGCCTGTAATCCCAGCTACTCTGGAGGTGAAGGTTGCAGTGAGCTAAGATCGTGCCACTGCGCTCCAACCTGGGCAATAGAGTGAGACTCTGTCTCAAAAAAAAAGAAAAAGAAAAGACTGCTACTGATGGAACTGGGTGCTTTGAAAACTCAGCCAAGCAGAGTCTCCTCCAGTAGAAAAGTGTCTTGAATGACAGCATGCCCCAATGGCATGCTCGTAATTTCACAGGGCCCAAATGAGTCTATCAGGACCAGAGGTATCTAGAAGCTGTGACACATAGCACAATGCACAGTAGCACCTCAGGAATGAGACTTCTGAGTGACATCAGAGGAGGGGAGGCTGGGCACTTTCACTCCTTACTTTCTACACACTGCAATACTGCCTGGATGTTTTACAACATTCATGATTACTTCTGTAATTAAAAAGTCAGAAAATATAAAATAACAAAATATATTTTAAATAACCAGTCTCCCTTCCTCCCTCACCATCCAAAAAATACACATATAAAAGAAGATATTGACTCTGGTTGTCTTAGGGTTGAAAGGTTATTTTTTTTGTTGAGTTTTGTTTTGTTTGGGGTGTGTGTGTGTGTGTGTGTGTGTATGTATTTTCCAAAAGCTCTGTAAGTGTAGGCTTTCTCAGCAGAGAAAAGAAAAAAACTAGAAGCAGAGAAAAAAGAGAGAAAACGACACAAATCAAAACTGTCAACTGAAACGGGGAAAGCTGTTTTACTTGGTGTCCTCTGAGTTCCATGTTTACAGTGTTAAAGTTCACTGTAACAGAGACTTCACTAAATGTGTTGAGGGGGATCCTTCTAGTCCTTCCGCACTATCCCACTTAGCTTGACTGTAGTCTCAGAGAGGGAAATCCCCTCAATAAATTTAGGATCCTCCAAGAATCTCTTGGTTCCAGTACAAATGAGGAAAGGAAAAAATGATGATGACTAGAGCGGAAATGCAGAGTGGTGGGGGTGCTCATGTTCTTTCAGTAGTGAAAATAATTAGAACTGAAAACAGATGAAAAATAGGAACCAAAAGAACACTGGTGGGCCTAATGACAACCTTCCATTTTCAAAAGCCCCGGGGACTGGCCTGAAGTCAGGACATAGGTCACCGAAAATGCCAACGGGAATCACTTCAGACCAGAGCTTCCTGTTTAACACACCAGCAGAGGTTAGCAGAAAATGCCACTGTGAGGTCAGTGAGAACCTCTGGGAATATCATATCCTCAGGCAAAGGAGGGGAACAGGCCCACTGCATTCAGCAGGGGACAGGCCACATCTGGAGTTTGGTATCGGGTTCCACTGGCTTCCTGAACAGACCTCCTTAGGAGACAAGTAATAGAGAAGAAAACCAAGTCCCTAGGCTTACTCAGGAGGCTTCAATTCTAGTAGAAGAGATAGAAAACAAATGTGTATATATACACATTCCAGTATAAAAATAATAAGACATAGTAACTGATAATTCAATTATAAGTAAATACTTCATAATTACTTATGTATGAATAAGTAAATGAACAGAATGTCAGGTGGTGATATGTGTTGTGAAAGGGCCGGGGAAAGTAAATCTAGAGTGATGAGGGGGCTACATTTAAGTTAAAATGAGCTAGGAATCCCTCTTCACGGAAGAGCAAGACAAATGAATACCTATGGCCAACATGTTCCAGGCTAAGAGAACAATAAGTACAAAGGCCTTAGGGTGTTCAAGGAAAGCAACCACTTATTCCTTACTCAACCAATGTTTACTAAAAGTACCATGCCAGTGGCTGACGATATAAGATAAAGCCCTGTCCTCGACATGCTTACAGTGTAGTATAGAAGAAATGCAAACCATTATTAGACTGTGTATTTTAGAAGGGACCCCTATTGGTATAGGAGAAATCAGGGTAGGCTTCTTGGAGGTGGTGCTGGATGAAGTCTTAGGGATGGGGTGAAGAAAAGGGAGAAGCAGCAGGAGAAACACATTCCAGACAACGAGGGCAGCACAAGCAAAGGCATGGAGATGAGACTCTGAGTGGTAACACAGCACCTCCCATGGCCCATCAGGAAGGACAGGCAGCGACAACAACAAATTGTAGGGATGTGAGAATGAGGGATAGAGAGGCCCTTAAGACTCCACTATGTGAGAAGAAGTTGAAAGAACTAGAGATCTTTAACAGAGAAGGGGAGACTGAGAGGGGCATACACTTCATGTATTTGAAAGGAAATGACCCAGACCTCTCTTCGGTTGTTCCAGAGGCAGATCTAAAATGGGAAATTACAGGACGGTGAACTTTTTAACAATCAGAGCTGCCCAAAAGTGGAACTGAGGCTTGCGGAGTGAGTAACTCTCCCTCTCTGGAAGCATTCTGGCAGAGGTTTAGTGCCACCTGTGAGGCAGAGGAATGAGGGCTACACCACGGGGTCAAAGAAGGGCCAGAGGAGGAATGATTCAGTTGGAGATAGGAAGGGCTTGTCTGGGCTGGGCTGGGAGCTAAGGAAGAAGGGGGATACAGATGCATAAAACCAGAAAATGCCTTCTAGGTAGGAACTCTGGGTGTGGAGCTGGTGCCAGCCCAAGATTCAGGGTGCAAACTGCAAACCCAGAAGGAGATTCAGGAGCTGCCATGAATCCTGCCTTGCCACATTTTGCTAACCACAGCCGCCCTGCTCCTTGGTGAAGATGGTGTTCACAGAAGCAGAGTCAAGGATGTTTCCATGAGTCTGCTGTCAACATCAGAACCCACTGCAGGTAAAATGGATGGGGTTGCAGTGTGCTAGGGCGATGGTCTGTGTACCTGCACCCACACCCAGCATGCACCTTGCAGACAGTCTCTCTATACCAGCCCTATAGAGCCCCACCCACCCCCAGGCAGTCTCTGCACTAAACCCACTGGCCCAGGACAGCCGTGCCATGCGGCCTTACCTGGCTGTTTCACAGTGACTTCTGTGCGCCCAGAAACCTCCTCTGCCAGCTTGTACCAGGCGTAGTTGGGGCTCAGCAGCCACTCCTCCACGTGGCAGTAGTAGCTGCCGCTGTCGCTGACCTCAGCTCTCTGGACCGTGAGGCTGAACAGGCCCCCCGACACATGCCTCTCAAACTGGAGCCTGGCTCTCAGGCCCTCCTCCTCGGCGTAAGTGCCGTATTCGAAGGCGGAGTTGTGGGTGGTCTTCAGGATGAGCTTGCCGTCTGCATCCGAGGGCTTGTGGACGTACCAGAGCACCGCAAAGTGGGAGTTCTGGCTGGTCTGAGACTTGACTGAGCAGTTCAACTGAATGGGCCTGTTTTCCACCAGGGTGAGGGTCCTCTTCGATTTGCTCACCTGCAGCTTTGTCACTGCAAAGGAAAGGGGAACAGAGGAATCGCCACACACTCCCAGAAACATGGCCCATCCACCTCCGGCTCTGAGCCGGGTTTCCTCCAGCACAGTTCCTGGGGGATTTAACACCGACTGGCTTCAGTGTGAGGAAGGCAGCACGGAGCCTAGGCCACCCCTAAACATCCTTCCCTGTCTCCTCCTTGCCATACCCCTGGTTTAGGCCTTCACCATCTCTCCCCTCTCCGCTGCCTGCACAGCCCACCATCACAGGGCCTCCTGGGGTGATCCCACCGAAATACAAATCTAGCTATATCAGGTCTCTGCTTGAAAAGTTTAATGGCTCCAAACTACCTAAGGGCTAGAGAGAAACAATTCCTTTTCACAGCACCAAGTCCCTTCAGGATCTGGCCTTCACCCAAGTGTCCTGACTCATCTCTCATGACTCACCCTCAAGCACCCTCCACAGGCACACACAACTGGTGCAGTTTCCCCTGAGCGTTGGCCTTTGCCTTGCTGTCCTCTCTGCCTGTCTCCTTCTGCCACCTCCCACCCTGACCCTTCTCTCCACTTATCCCTCACTCCCGTCCCCCTGGGCTCGATACCCTTCCTCAGCACCCTCTATATATCTCTGGGCTGTGTGTCCTCATATCTCTCTCCCATATTCTAGATGGTGAGCTCCCCCAGGGCAGAGATCAGGCTCTTTCCACTCAATCAGCCAGTATTTACAGAGGCCCACTCAGTTTCCCACAGGATGCTAAGTGCTGGGGATGCCCTGAAGAGTAAGCCGGAGTCCCAGCCCTCATGGGGTGGGCTGCCTAGTGGACATTCTCACTGATGCAGCCCCAGAGCCTAGCACAGCGCCTGGTCCAGGAAAGCGTTCAATGAGTGCTTGCTGAAATAGGTGAATGAGTGGGTGAGCGAATGAGAGCGCATTGGAGAAGCACGGCAACAGGTAAATAGGGGATGCTGGGGGGGAAGGGGCTTCCTCTGGGGCAGTGAGAGAGAAGGCCAAGAAGACAGCAAACCATGGGACAAGGCAAAGCCAACTGTAGTCCTCCCTCCCCCTCACTGTCCCACTCCAAAAACAGAGAAGAGGGCAGCCTGTGGAGCGCCTCCCCAGCAGCTAGTGGCAAGAAGCCAAAGTGTAATGAAATCCATCTTAGGAAGGTGATTTGAGATCTTACCCACCCCATTATCATTAACCTCGGCTCTGCGTTCCCCCACCCACCCACCCTCTCCCGCTACTAAAAATGAAAAAAAAAAAAAAAAAAATTCTAAGTTCCTCTTAGGGAACTAATAGTACAAGCATTATTCCACCTCCACCACTCTCTTCACACTTAGTTTTTTGGCCACAGGGACCAAACCACTTCCCAGCTGAGAAAGAAAGCAGGGGCAGGGTGCAGATTCCACCCAGGTACAGCAACCTGGGCCTCCTCCAGCTGAACTTGTGTGGAGGGCAGGGGCAGGGGAGGGATGCCTGGCCAGGCTCCAGCACTTTGCTGGTCAGACTCTGTTTCTTTAGTCCAGCTCAACCCAAGGAAGTGCATCTAGACCCAGGACCCAGCCCACTGGTCATGACCCTGGCCTGCCAGCTCACTTAAGCTTGGTTTAGCAGCATCAAGGGTTGAGTCCCATGCATCACGGAACCAAAACTTGTGAAAGCCACAGACTGCCACTTGGTCTCCCTATAACACACAGACAAATGTTCTGAATGCATGGAAGGATTCAGCAAGCCAAGGTGTGGCAGAGTCCAATTCCCAATGCCATGACTGAGCAGCACTGAGGAGCATCTCCCAGCGGTGAATCAGACATTCTCTCCAGGAAGACCTGTTGAATTCACAAACCCACAGACCTTCTCACACCATCAAGAACACACCAGGCACCATTTAGAGAGAAATCCTGTGTGCCACAGCCCCACCCTCCCCTATTCATCTTTTTTGTTAGCAAGTCCAATCTTCTGCCTTCTCCCTTCTTCAAACACAGGAAGTCCTCTAGGGCACATTAGGAATCCAGGACAGGGTTCACCATTAAGCTCCCAAGCTCTGGAAAGTAGATTTCCATTCGCCTGCCAGTCGACTTTTCAGATTGGATTCATATAATACTTGAAACAACCGGCTCCCTTTTCATTCCTTTCCAACCCAATTCACCGCATGCAAATGATATCTATATCAGTGCAAATGACACCACCTGAATTATCTGGTTCTTCGCCAAAAAAACTGGGCTGTTCAGCAATGGAGTAGAAAGAGCTTTAAAATGTATTATTAATTGGGGCCAGATTATTTTTGCAACTGTTACTAAGGAAACCTCAATTGCTATAGTAACTGCATATGTTAAACTGGAATCCTATGACTAAACTTCTATTCAGTCACATGGTCTGAGAACAAGAATCCAAGGAAGAGAAATGTTTCAAAGCATTTCCATTTTTTTTCTTCCCATGTCAAAATATTGTGAAGTGTTGAGAAGCTTGAAAGAGAGGCATTTTTAAAATTTGGTGCATGTCTGGCAGGTGGGCAAGGGGTCAGCTCCTATTCTATGCTCTGGATTTCCTCCCACATCTCCAGGGCAGGTAGGACCTTTCCTGAGGCACAGGGGAGACTGGAATCTCCACATACAATTAAGGAGCCCTCCCATGTCCTGCCAGGGCCCTGCCCTGGGCGGTGTGAAGCTTGAGTGCACCACCTTCCTCCACAGGGCTAGGAGAGCCCTGCCTGCTCAGAGACCACAGGTGTTTTCATCTTCAAAATAAGAACAATATGTCTCTATCTCCATTAGGAGTTTTGTGCAGACTAAAAGCAATTGTCTATAAAAAGAGTTTAGCACAGAACCTGGTATACAACAAACACCCAGTGAATTTTAGCTATTCTCATTCCTTTTTGTTTTCTGTGCCTTGTCCCAAGTTCAAAGTTCAACACTTAGATTGGGAGTTGTCAAGCATAAGTGGCAATCTTCCTGTTCAAAGTGCTGTTCTTGGATCAGCAGCACTGGGAGCTTGTTAGAAATGCAGACTCTCAGGCCCCACCCCAGACCCAGTAAATCAGAATCTGCACTTTAACAAGATCCCCAGGTGATTCACACGTAGCTTCAAACCTGAGAAACCCTGGACTTGGCCATGTGAGTGAATGGGCTTTGAGAGGCCATAAATGCAGACTAATAAATGAAAGAAAAGACTAAGGCTTGGTTAACCCCCAGCAGTGAACTGGCAGGAGGAAGAAAGAATCCAGCAAGAGACAGGAAGAGTGAGAGCCGCTCCAGCTCACGCCAGCAGCCGCGTTCACAGCAGCCCCCAGGGGCCGGGCCCTGCTTGAGGGAATGGCCCTTTCTTTCGGCAACTGGGGAGTTTCCTTCCCAGGCTTCTGATTAAAACTTGAAAGATCTGTGTTTTGTATCGTAGGAGAGGCGGCTGTGTTTGTTACAAGCCAGGATAGGGTGGTTTCCAGGTGAGACATCAGGTACAGGGAAGAACTCCGCAGCGGAGACCAGCAGCAGCTTTCTCAGCCAGCCTACCCTCCCTTTGGATTCCACTCTGTGCGTGCTCTTCTTACTCAAAACTCATTTATTTCTTCAATAAAGGATTCCCTTACGCTCCACTATAGCTCTGTTACTGCTGCCTTACAACGAAGGTAATTTTTCAACAGTCTTCTCTTACAAAATTCTAAGCATATTCAGGGCAGGGACTCTGACCCAATCATTGTTAAACTAATCAACGAATGGCTGAATAAATGTGGTTAATTTTTTCAAAGGAGAAGCAATTCTGATTTTGATAGAAGAGAGAACATTTCGAAAGGTATGTGGTCTCTGAGCTAGGCCCTGTGAAACAAGCAGAGAAGGAGAGTGAAAGGGCACGCCAGAGAGAGAGCACAAGTGAGGAAAGAGGACAACTACCCTGTGCAGTCTATTCGGGGAGGAGCACGTGCTCAGGTGCAGTGGATGAGGTTAGAAAGGTAAGCTTCGGCCACACTGCAAGGGGCCTGGAGCTGGTACTTGATCCTGACCACCTGTGGCCCTCAGGGTACACGCCATGGATCTGCAGATCAGCATCACCTGGGAATCTGCCAGCCCCTGCTAAGTCAGAAAAACTGCAGGTGAGGCTCAGCAACCTGCAGTCTCATGAGCCCTCCAGTCCATTCTGATGCACGCTCAAGTTTGAGAAGCCACAGCCGTGCTGCTGAGGTGGTTGCTGGTAAGTCTGAAGAGAGCGGTTTCTGTGCTGTGCTGTGAGCAGCAGCCAGAGAGTGGCAGGTGAGAAGAGATGGGCAGTGAGGGAGGAAGACGCTGCTGTTTATTAAAGAAAACACAGTAATGCCAGAGATAGAGGCGGCCAGTGGCTGTGGCAGGAGAGATGTTTCAAGTGGAGGGAAGCAAGTCAAACAAGAGACAAGGAGAGAATGCAGGGTGAGCTGCCTGGGAAGCCAGTGGCACAGCTGCCTGCCAGTCAAACGGTTACTACCCCGAGTCCCTCTGTCCTTAACAGCCCTTGGCTCTCTGCCGTCTCCATATGACCATTCCCTATTTGGGTCCTCAGTGATCTCTTTCTCAGGCTCTTATAATTGGCCTGCATATGATACTCCCTCCCTCTCAGCCTAACGACAGTCAGGGGATTTTCCTAAACGGCAAGCGGGGCATGCTACTGCCCACGACTGCCCACCCCACAGCCTGTGACAGCAGTTCTCAATAAAGCAATGAATCACAAGCAGGTCTCTGGTTGCCATACTGATTTGGGGAGGGGTATATATTCAATGGAATAAAGCCATTGAAGATATAAAATCCTATCCGGGACAACTCCATGCAACAAAACTCTGCCTCGTGTCCTGTGTGACTTTCGAATGACATTCATATGGGCAAAACTTATGCCCCTGAGTCTAGAACCTACTTTCATTTTACTATCATCACAATACTTTTATTTTGCATAGTTTTAATATGTGCCAGCTCAGTCAAGAGAAGATTTTCCTTTGTTTTGTTCAGAATTGTAGCAAGACTTACACAGGACTTCAGAAACCCTGTCAGGACGGCAGTCCTGCTCGGGCTGCCAAGTCCGATACAGTGACTGGCAGTGTGCATTCAGAGGCAGCGTTGACTGTGGCTGTGCCCCCTAGCATAGCTGTCCTGAGCATTTACACATTGAAACACATTATTTTACTATGAACTACTTTTTAAAAAAACTTTCTTTATCCCACAACTAGGAGAGTATAGCAAATGTTAAAGATGATATGATTAGGAACGTTATATTGTATATTTCATTTCTGGGTAAAGGGAATATAAATTATTACAAAAATGGAGTATATGATCTGGGTATGAGCTAAAGTCCTATTTCTGAGTTTAGGATATTCTTATTTATTTAGCAAACTTTCATCTGGTCCTATGTGCTCAGCACTATTCTAAGCACTTTATAAATACTAACTATTTGGTCCTCACCAATCCTATGAAATAAATATTATTCCCAATTTTATAAAGACACTTGCCCAAAGTCACACAGCTGGCTCAGTGGTAGAGCTGGAATTCAAACCCAGGCCGTCTGGTCTGTCCTTGCTTTTAGCTATTACATATGCCCACCCTCACCCCATGCTCCCGTGTACAAAATGGACTTCTTGATCCCTGCCAGCTTGCCTAGGGGTGACCCCATGCTTTAGTCATCTCAAGATAAGCATGTGCTCCCACCCTCTGTGACTGTCTTTATTCACACTCTTCTCTGAGCCCGAAATGCTCCACTCCTCCTTCCCAACCTACCACCCTCACCCCTACCCCATTCCCTCCTCACACCTCCGGCCCCCTGCCCCTGCCCTGTGCTGGCTCTGCCTCCACACCTGTAATGCTTTTCTGCCCTCCTCTGTCCCCAGGCCTGCTGCCTCCCACAGAGCCGACAAGACAGGAACGTGACACAGCCATCTCTGCAGCCTCACCAGCATGGCAACCTGGCACTTAGTAGGTGCTCAAACATGCATACAGAGAGACAGGGAGGGACGGGCAAGCGGAAAGCGGCAAGAGTCTGCAGGTGGAAATAGCTAATGAAGGTAACCCAGACGTGCCCTACCCTGCCTTACCTGTCTGCAGGCAAGGCAGTGACCCTGGCTCGTTGATGCCAAAAACAAGTGCCCCAGTGTTACCATGACAACAGGCCTGAGGCATCGGGGAGGGGCTGGGCACTCCTCTTAGGGCTCTTGCACTCACGCCCATTCTATCTTGGCACAGACAACAGGCAGAAGCCACCTGGGATGGAAGGAGAACCCCAGACTCCCCTGAAAGAAGGTAGAGGCCAGTCCTCTGAGGGATGGGACAGCCAGTCACCCACTAGAATGCAACAAGGAGAGCCAGTGTTCACATGCTCTGAACTCAGGGAAGTCAAAGAAAAGCCCTCTGCTATCCCAATCTGCCAGGTCAGCAATAAGAAATAGAAGAAAACCGATTTGGCAACATCCAGAGAGTATTAAATATTCATCCTGACTGCCCATCATTAAAATCCCAGCAGAATACACCCTCTGACAAGTCGGCTTTCCACCACCGGAGGCTGTCCTCCTGGAAGCTTGTTTATGGCTTTGTCAATTTTAATGTACAATATTTAATAGCCAAACCAAGATATTGTCGTAAACATTTGGAAAATGAGTGCTGACATTTCCCTTACTGCTTCTGTATTTAGGGATGTGTAATTGGTGGGTGTTTTGAGCAAAAGAAAATCAGAAGGAAGCAAGGCAATTATGCTTCACAATTAAAAGAGAAAAGAACTGATTAAGAGCTAACAATCAAGTATGTGAACTGGCTGAAAGTCTTGCCTAAGCGCCCCTGGAGGGGTCACACTACGTGATCAACGGGGATCAGACTAAGCTAGATCAACGGCAACATGAGAGTGATGGCATTCCTTGAAGATTCTGTTGGGGATGTACATTTGCAACAGGAAGCACGCACAGGGAATGGTCAAATAACACATCCACAACAAGTCAACTGTGCCATCCAACCAGAGATTCTGATGAATACTGATATGGGGGCAGGATTAGCAGGTGGCTCCAGCAGGGACGAGTCCAGGGCACAGACCACAAAGTAGATTGCTACGATAAGTGATCTCACAGCAGTGGAAGGCTGATGGTAAATGGACCAGCATGAGTCAACAGTCCCTGGATTCCTATTTGATTCCGATGGAATAAGAATATTCAACACAGGCCGGGCGCGGTGGCTCAAGCCTGTAATCTCAGCACTTTGGGAGGCCGAGGCGGGCGGATCACGAGGTCAGGAGATCGAGACCATCCTGGCTAACACGGTGAAACCCCGTCTCTACTAAAAAGTACAAAAAACTAGCCGGGCGAGGTGGCGGGCGCCTGTAGTCCCAGCTACTCGGGAGGCTGAGGCAGGAGAATGGCGTGAACCCGGGAGGCGGAGATTGCAGTGAGCTGAGATCCGGCCACTGCACTCCACCTTGGGCGACAGAGCGAGACTCCGTCTCAAAAAAAAAAAAAAAAAGAATATTCAACACAATATTCTTTAAAACAGGGGTAGCAGGGGACATTTCTACGGAAGACACCAGAGCAAGGCTAAGAATCTATGTTTTGAGGGGCAAGGTATGCAGGGAGAGCAAAGGAAGAGAGGACAGCACTGGTTCTGAGGCTCTGGTATCCCCAAGTCTTAGAGCCACCTTGTGGCAGAAGCTGGAAGAATCAGGAGTTAAAAGAGGCACAAGATAAAACTTTTACACCATCAGCAAACTGTCTTGAGGAACCTCCACGAGTGTCTTATGACCCCAACTTCCAAAAAAACAAATTTAAGGATTTGCTAAAGGGGATTAGGAAATCAGGGGTGGTTAACCAGAGAGAGGAAACATTAAATACAAGTATACAGTACCAAAGAGGATTCTTGAGAAGAAAAACACTTGTCTAGAACATATAATAATAAAATTAGGAACTTGGACTCTGGAGCCAGACTGCCTGTCTGGACTTGAATCCTGGCTCTGCCACTTACTATGGCACACTGGGCAATTTATGTAACTTCTGTGTCAGTGTCCTCATCCGTGAAGTTGGGTAAAATGGTCCCCCTCACAGCACTGCATGGATTAAGGAAGGAGGAACTAAGTTATTATGTGTAAAGCATTCCCAGTGGTTTACAAGAAATGCTCAGTGAATATTAGCTGCTACTGTTGTTACTACCAGTAACACGAGTGCCATAACTCCTCCACATCATCAATCTACAAGGAGAAAATTCTTCTGTGAAGGACACCATTAACTGAATGCAGAAAGAGTAATCTGATTACACAGCCTTTAAAAAGGTCAAAGTCTCCCTACCGCAATTACTTTTTAACAAGGCACACCTGGATTCAAATACCAACTTCCCCCCTACTCACTAGGTGTTTAATTTGAGCAAGTGAGAACTTCTCAGAGCCTCTGTTACTTCATTTGTAAAATGGGAAAGCAATATGTTCCTCCCAGGGTTGCAGTGAAGATTAAGTGAGATAATATACACCAAGTGTCCAATAGTCCCCAGCACACAGTCAGCTCTCATGTATTTTTCCGCTTCTATTTCCCCAAAATGAATGTACCAGCACCAAAGTATATAGGAAAAAGAGTAAAAACTCATATGAAGCTCTCTAGAAAATATTAAGTGCTAAACACATAAATATTTAATAGAGGAGAGACAGTAACACTTAAGGGGATGCACTCTCCTGGTGCCTCAGCCGCCCTCTGGGAGTCCTGCATGGCCTCAAGCACCCACCTTTGCTCTTCCTCACCTCCAAAGGGCCATAAAAGTATATTACTGTGCACCTTTAAGTAGAGGCCTCATAACAGCCCAAGTACGGTGATACTCCTAAGTCCCCTCTGCCAACCACTGTTCATTCTCACTTTACAGTG
Organism: Trachypithecus francoisi; assembly: GCF_009764315.1. Lineage (NCBI taxonomy): Eukaryota > Metazoa > Chordata > Mammalia > Primates > Cercopithecidae > Trachypithecus > Trachypithecus francoisi. Next base: position 105,323,085 of record NW_022681470.1, on the reverse strand, counting down.
AAAACACAACAGAAACCAACTCAAGACACCCAAAAGACGTCCTCAGAGCAGATCTGGGGTCTCCCAACCCTCCAGCTACTTTATCTACCCGGGAGGCAATTATGGTATAAAGGAAAACATTTGCTCTACAGAAGTCAGAGAGACCTGGGCTCCAATCTCAGCTCAAATCTCAGTTTTGCCACTTAACCAGCTGGCTTGCCTCCATCAAGATTCCCAACCACTTTAAGTCTTGCCTTCCTCATTAGCAAAATAGAGATACAAACACCTGTGTTATTAGGTTGTGGGATAAATTTAAAAAGAAAACATGAGTAAAGCACTAGGCACAAACCTGGCATCCAAGAGGTACTGCATACATATTTTTTCCTGTGTGCCTTTAGTAACACCATAAATTAAATAATTAGAACCTTCAATGAACTAATTCTGGATTCTTCCCTTAGGCACTCCAGTCTTAGATTCCAAGTAGTACCAGAAACAGGCAAATACTAGGGATGTATTCAAAAAGGCAATGTCAGACAAGGTCTTGGGGTCAGCATCTCCTCTACCTTCTACAGCTGCAGAACCATGTGACGGGCACTACTGCTCAGAAAACTGACCTTAAGAGCCAGAGGGGACCAAAAAAAAGGTGCAATTACAATCCTAATGTACCACTCAATAATGCAGGCAAGTGGGTACCTCGACATTTTCCACAACAAGGGTTCACATAAAATGGCGTCTCTGCTTAACCTTCCATTAACCTGAAAATCCACTTAAGCAAAACAGCCTCTTCCCCGAGCGTCCCCAAGTTTAGGCTCTCACTGGCCAAGGGAACAGTCTCATCATTTATACCACTCACTTGTTCCAAATCTGGTACAGAACAGAACTCTGTTATGGGGTTAGAAGAGGTGAAGGAGAAACCCAAAGGTTACCATTATTTAACCTCACATTGCTGAAAACAACACTTGGCTACCTAAAGTAGTCTAGCAGACCCGGTCTGGCACTAACCGTGGCTGTCAGTGGGCAGAAAAATCCTTTTGGCAAGGCGTTCCAGCCATCTTTGCAAAGTCAAACCCTCACCCTTGCCTGCACAGGTGCCTGTTCTAGCCGAGGCATGGGCTGGGCAAGGGAAGGAACACAGGAGCCTACCGCCCAGGCTCCACCCTCCACCAGCTTCTAACCTGGCAGGAGACAAGGACAGACAGAGGAAAACCATAAGAGCTACATGTACTTAACTCCTCCCACATGTCAGCAGAAGAGCCTGATGAAGGTGAGAGTGTTTGCAGAAATCCCCACTGACTAATGCTCCCCAAATTGATGCCTCCTTATGATGTGCTTTCAGACAGACTCAGCCTCCACAGAGAAAGGAGCTCAAATTCAGGGCCCATACAACTGGACGGGGCCTGGGTGCAGGCAACATTGTGGGAGAACCTCAACCGGGGTTCAAATCCTGGCTCTGCCATTCACTGGGTACATGACCTTAGGCTAGTCACTTAAATCTTTCCTGGGGTGGTTGTGCAATTCTAATAAAGTAATTGACCTTCAGCACCTAGTGTAAAGCAGACGCTCATTAGGTGCCCATGACCCTCCCTCTTTACTCAGAATTTCCTTGCCTGTGAACGGGAGACAATGATACCACTTCCACATCGTTGTATGAGGATTACAGGAGATGAGGTTAAGAAAAGGGCTTTCTTTAAAGCAGCTGGCCTGTGCATTTCACAAATGTGCATGTCTTCACACACACACACAGGTTAGGGAACTGTTCTAGATTAAAGGAGTCTAAAGAGACAGGATAACAAATGTGATGTGTGATCCCTGATTGGATCCTAATTTGAAAGGGAAAGTAACTCTAAAAGGCATGACTGGGACAACTGGGGAAATGTAGGTGATAGCAGTACACTAACGTAAAACCCCAAGCGTGTGATAATGGTGCAGTGGGTGGGTAGGTTCTTAGGAGTTACATGTTGAAGTACTCGGGGGAAGTATCCCAATGTCCACACCTTTCCCTCCAATGGCTCAAAAACAACAACATACACACACACACAGGGGAAGAAAACAAATGCTGTCAGACAACTGGCTATCAAGGAAAGGGAATACAAGCATCCACTGCATGATTCTTAAAACTTCCTATTGATTTGCAGTGTCTCTCAATGAAGAGCTGGGAAAGGGGGAAGTGATGCTAAGGGCTCCATGCACACCTTTCCTTTCCCCTCACATCTGCTCAGGCAGCATGGGCACACAGCCCCCAGGTCCGCAGCACTCACCTGGCTGCAGCACCCTGATCTCCAGCAGGTTGGAGGTCCTCTCCGCCAGCCGTGTCCAGGTGTTGTTGTAGTTCTTCCGCCACAGCTCCGCCACACACTGGTACTTGCCCGCTTCCGTGTCACTGGCTCGGCTGATGCTTAGGCGGACGTTGTTGCTGGACTCGGCCTTCTCGATGGCAGTTCGGGTTCGGAAGCTGGAGGACCTGTCCCCCCACTGGACCCCTCCGTCCCGGGTGAAGGTCACCAAGTCATGGAACTCCACCGTGCCCACCGGCTGGAACCTCCACGTCACCGACACGGGAACCCGGGCAGGGTAGTGGGGTTTGATGATACACTGCAAGTCAAAGGAGTCGCTGTACGTCACTCCCGGTGTCCGGGAGATGGCTGTGACTGCAAAGCCCATTTCTGGAGAGAGAGCAGAGAGATTCAACCAGAGGAGGCCCGTGGCTTTCTCAGGGCAGCATGACATCAGCAATGGGGCAGCTGGCAAAGCAAGCAAAGTGGAGCATAGGCTCTCGGGGCCCCTTTTGAACTCTCAGGCTAGTGTTGCTTTTAGTATCCTGCTGAGGCCCAGTCCAAGAGTTTCCAAGACTCCACAGAGAGGCCCACCACAATCCCCCCTGAGCAGCACTAGCCTAACCCTTCCCAATGAGATCCTTGTGCATGTGTTCCTCCCCTGGAATTAGACACCACAGTCCTCTCAGGGACTGACTGCATGTAGGCAGGGTCGCTCCCAGAAGTCTTGAGATTCCATGAGAAGACAGGAAAAGAAAACGCCAAAGCCAATTTCCTCCATTGCATAGGAGGTAAACACAACCACACAGCCCCAACACCTCTTTTCCTGGTCCCCGAGTGCACTGGTGCTGAGAAGGGAAGCAGATGGAACCGGCCTCCAGTCCCTCTCCTGCGTCCCTCATGAAATCCAAGAACAAAGCAGGTGGGGACCTCCAGTGGGGTAAGACGATTGTCCTAAATGCAGGGTTCTGCAGTCTCAGCCGCTGTGAGTCTCTCAATATTCCTTATTGAATGGGCAGCACTGCTAAGCCCTAACACTGACTCCTCAATATGAGTACCTCAGAGTTCCTTCAGCCTGGAAATACTGCTTAATATTCATACATTGTTCACAATCATAAAGCTAACAGTAGCCAGTATGTATTGAGCACTATCTAGGTGCAAGCATGGTGCCAGCTGCTTTGCTCTCATCATGCTTCACTGAATCCCCAAAACAACCCTGTGGAACAGGCAGGCTCATCATCTCTTCCTGCAGATGTAGAAACTGATGCAGAGAGAGGTTAGATAAATTGCCCAATAACAAGCATGTAGTAAGTCAACGACAGAGTTAGTCTCCAACCACATGTAACTGATTCCAGGGGCCTTTTCAGGCTGCTCTACCCACGGAAAGCATAACACAGGGGTTAAAGGCCTAGACTCTGGAGCCAGCAGCCAAGACTTTGATAACTTCCATTAAACAAGTTACTTAACTTCTCTCTGCCTCTGTTTTCCAATCTGTAAAATGAGTCCCTGTGAAGATTAAATAAATCAGTGTTTGTAAAATATTTCAAATAGTACCTGGCACATGAGATATATTTTGTCAAGCATATTGTTAAAAAATAAAATAGAAATTTAAAAAAAGTACTTTAAACTCTGTATGTGAAAGACTGGTCACAGGATGAATCTTTTGGCTTTCTACGGTGAGGTTAAGTTGGCAAATAGGTACAATTTGCTGAAAACTCTGGACCTTCCATTTGGATTTCATAAGCTATCTCTATATACCCTTTAAAAAACTTTACAACACAGAGGCCCATCCTTAAACATGAAGCACCTGTGACGGTCACTGTGCACCTGTGTGTAGTAGGTGTTGCATGAGAGTGGTGCAGGACAGAACCTCAGGGACAGGACCCACAGCAGGTGCTCCTGCCCTCACACTTGAAGGGGAGAGTGCTTCTCCAAGTAAATGACTCTGTCTAGTCCTGACACGGGCACATGCCACGGCCACAGAGCACCCAAGCTGCTCTAACTGAACAGTCATAATGGCCCATTGTACATTTGGGACCCGCATCTAATTATACTGATAGGAAAATTCATGTGTGTCATTGTTAACTTTAGACTGAAAAGACAACCTTAATTAGTCCAGAGTGCCCTCCCATTCTTCCTTGTTCAGTCCTTTGGGCCACCTGATTATGGCTCTAGCCAGAGGTATCTCAGTGGTGGAGATCAGGTGAACAGTGCTGGCCTCTGGATCCCAGGGCAGAGCCTCTCAGTGCCCCTGGCTGTAAGAACCACCAGACATATGGTGAGTAAGAAAAAACTCAGGGGATAACCTGATACCATAAATTACTTCTAGAGAAACAATCCTCACTAACTCTAATCACTCATCAGACATTCCTAACCTTCCAGGATGGTAAAAAAACAAAAAAAAAATCTACCAGTACTGGACATCCAAAAGTTGCCCCCCAAGTTCCACCTCACTGAGTCCACACAGTGCTGAGTATGGACACAGGAACTGAGCTGATCAGGAAACACAATCACTGGAAGAAGTTTCTAAGACAGAAATCTGAGCTGTATAATTACTGCAAAAAGCAGGTCAATCTTTAGGATTAAGCTTTAGAAAATAAATGTAATTCTAATCTCAGAGGGTAAGAAAATGGAGGACTCTGTTAAGGACAAAAACCACTTGGGGCTGCCATCTTTACTGGGATTATCCAAAAGCACCACCATCCCTACCTGCAAGGAAAGTGGTGACACAGTCCCAGGGAGTGGGACATAAAGTTGCTGAGGACAACCGACGTCACATAACAAGTTTCCTTCCCAGCAAAGTCACAGACTGGTCATTTAAAATTTAATATACTGATTCTATCCACGCAGGTAAATGTTGATGGAAGCCTCTTTACCCTATGAGAAGCAAATCTAATCTTCTTTGGTTTTAGCAAATCTCAAGGTATCTTTTCATTCCATGCTAAGGGGGGAATAGCTTTGTTAGGTATGGACCCCACTGAGTAGTAGAAACTTGTAGCCTTAGGCAAAGTATTTAACGTGTCTCGGTCTCAGTTTCCTCCATAAAATGAAAGTGTCTGTCACTTGGCTAGGTGGGGATTCAATGGGACAACTAAGTTTAAGTGTTAAGGATCAGCCAGGAACATAGTAAATGCTCAATAAATGCCAGCAGTTGATTTTGTACCCTTCTCTGCTCACTTTCAGGAAGGCTGGCCCCTGGGCAGCAGGGCAGGAAAGACATGCCACACAGTGCTCAGTCAGAAACTCTGCTCTCTTGAAGGCCAGGCTGGCAGTGACCACGTTCCTCCACCTGGGGCCACCACTTTGGTTGGGTGGGTTCCCTAACCTGGAGAGAGTTCTGATAACATCACTCCCTCCCAGCCAGACTAGGAGTCTGGCTCCCAGCTATTGCTATCCCTCAGGAGCCCATCATCCACTGTGAGTCCCTTAGACCCTGCTAGCACCACCTTAATTAATTAAACGCTTATAAGAAACAAAATAGACATAAAGGCAAGTACTTTAAACTCTATATGTGAAAGACTGGCCACAGTTTCCTGCTAGAACTCTGACAAAAGTCAGGATAAGGTGTTTGACACTGAAGCAGTCTCCATGCCAGACCCACCGCCAGTCCCACTGCTCACTCACCAAGAGCTGTGATGGAGATGGGAGTGCTGGCCCGGCGCTCCCCAACAATCTGCCACTCGCCATCCACCGCCCGCACCCATTCAGTCACGTGGCATTCATACTGGCCCTCGTCCTCCTTCCTGCTGTTGAAGATGCCCAGGCTGAACGAGTTGGGCTGCACCTGCTCCATCTGGATGCCCCCAAAGCTGCTGCGCTCCCAGTAGGACGAGCCTGGCTGCACGGTGCCATCCCGGTCTAGCCACATGATATTGCTGCGGCGGTTCTGCCTGTCCACAAGCTGCCAGATGACAGAGAAGCGACCCTGCGGCCTGCCTGCCGTGCGGACGCTGCAGGAGAAGTGCAGGTCCTCGCCCTCAAGGATGACGCTGGCATTGCTGGCCACCTCCACGGAGATGCTGCTCTCTAGGAAGAGGGAGAGAGAAACACACTGGAGGCTTTATGGTCTCCACAGCGCCCTCCCCACAGAGGAAACAGGAGGAGGGGTGCAAATGGAATCATATTCAGGTACGGTGAGCCTCAGAGGGTCAAAAACACTCTGACACTAGCTGCTGCAAGCCCTGGCTGGTTCTGGGCATCGCTCCCTGTGATTTTAGATCTGATAATCTAGGATGTTCTTTGCTGTGTGCAGAGGACTAGGATAACAAGGTTCTAAGACCTGAAAATGAATAAGAACCTAAGAAATACAACATAGTGGCATGATGTTTAGGGCATAAAACAATTTATTGGGTAATCTATTCAGCTGGAGTTCCGGGTTTTTCAAGTTGAATTTTCAGCAAGACGAGTAACTCCAAAATCCTACTTCACTTCACTCTTCCTACCATTCGGTACTACAGCAGTCAAATAAAAGCTGAACATCCATAATGTGCCATTTGAGTCCTTCAGGACAATTTAGTAAATAGAAAAAAAAAAACCCGATAGGAAGTATTTGGACAATAACGTGTGCTTAAGTGTGGGTAATAAGGGAGCACAGATGGTCTAGTTTTGTAGAGTGTGTGAGGAGCGGGCTTTCATTCTTTCATTAACACACAGGAATAAAACAAAGCCAGCAGCTCGTCATCCACCACTCTCCCGCCTGTCTAGTCAACCCTGGGGCTCCTTTGCTCTCTGTCTGAAACATTCTGCAAATCAAAAGTTTGGGATAAGGATTCCACTCCCTTCCCTGTCTCATCTAGCCTCTGCTGCTCACTTAACTATCTGAATTCACTCAATCGAATTATTTAAACTCGACATGCCTCAGCCTCTTCTTCTGTAAGACAGAGAACTACCTTTAATTGTAGAATTCTTTAAATATTAAAAAGTAAATGAGATAACACGTAGATTCACCTAACACACAGTAGGTTTTCAAAAACTGGTCATCATGATCATGATTAATTTTACTATTCCACATAACTCTTTGTTTTTATAACCATCACAGATAGCCTCATTGTTTTAATTATGCATATAGTATTTTGTATAATTATCTATATGGAGTTCAGAAGGCCTGTAAGTATTAAAGAACACAAAGTAACTAATTTGGCTCCAATTTTTGGGTATCACCCACATGAAATACATGCAATAATTTTAAACCAATTAATTAAATCAAATCCCAGATTTTAAGAGGCATACCCAATTACCAAGAGAAAACACACACATACACATAACCATGCATTTGAATCAAAGCTTTTCTCTCCTTTATTTCCCCAACAGGCCGAAACAAAGACGAGCACAGAGACTCAGCATGTAGCTCTTATTATATCGAGGATGCCTGCTACCCATTCTGGATTTGCTTGTTTTATGTGAAAAATAAAAGGTGTGGATAGGGTAGGGAATAGCGATTTTCCCAGGAGGGCAACCTCCCCCAGGAGTCATCCCAGGGCGATTCACAGAGATGATCAGGCTCCTGAACAGTCACCATGTATAGCACTAACGGTTAAGAGGATGGATTTGGAAACTTCCTAACTCTGTAATCCTGTGGTTCTTCCTTAACCTACCAAAGCTCTCATTTCCAATGTGCAAAATGGAGATACTAATAGTGCCTACTTCCTAGGGCATGACATTGAGAGGATTAGATGAGGTAATTATTTTTCATCATCATTAATAACAACAATATTCCTCTTTAGATTAAAGACTCATCCCTACTGTTATCAATTCAAAATAAGGGATTAAAAGGGCAACTTCAGCATCAAGGAAGAAAATCCTTTCACTTGTCTTAAGCAGAAGAATGACTTGCAGGACTTCATCCCATCCGCTACTGTCATCCCAGTGGATGCTTATGCAAGTCCTGGCTCATTTAGTGTAAGGACTCCTGTTTGGTGGTGCTCTGTTGCTTGAGCAAGCCTGGAAAACCCACATAGTTAGCATGTGGGGCTACAAGAAGAAATGCTATTTTATTATAGCAGCTGAGGCAAAGGCAACTACAGACCTAGTGCCTCACTGCCCACTAACACTATTTACGAGGATTTCCAGGCCTGAGACAAGGCAGCCGACAATTTTAAACTCTCTGGATTAAGTGAAAACTAGGACAGAACTAATGAAAAACTGAGTACACGTTCACAAATGAAATTTCAAATCAGGAGGTTGATGGTGTAGCACAGGCTAAGCGCAGGGCGGTGGGTTTGGAGTTAGAAGCAAATATTTCCTAATGCAATGCAAGCTCAACCACTAATTGAACAATCAGCTCTGTCACTTCCTGTGTGGTGCTCTGATTTCTTCATTCATTAGGCGGATATCATATTGGCCTCTACAAGGATTTAAGAGGTGGGAGCAGAGAAGGAGATGATATATGCAGAAGCACTTTGGTCTCTTTGGAGGAAAAGAGCCATTAAAATCCAAGGCATTATCACCATTACCGATGTGATTGTTGTTGTTCTTCGGAAGACTTACCCAAGTGGCCTTGGGACAGGATCTGGTGGTGCTGGGGGACTTTAACTACCCAGTTATCTGCTGGAAAAGCAATATAGCAGGCCACAGATCATCAAACAAGTTCTTAGAAGGGGTTGGGGGAAATCTTAGTACAAAAAATATAGGAAGTAAACAGCGTGGCTGCCCTTCACTTGATCCTTAGAGAACAATGAGGAATTAGTTGCAGATTTAAAAGTAGAGAGTCCGTGGTTAAGGCAAGCACAGACTGACAGGAAAATAGTAAAGACAGTGGGCATTCAATTCAATAATTTCAACTGTACAGTATTCAGCGAGCACCTACTCTATGCAAAGCACCATGCTAGGCATTGCGGTGGGGGGAAAAGGCTAAGAAACAAAAGAATTTCAAGATAATTAGACATGTATGTGTATGGTTTTTAACAAAATAATAATAAGCATAAAAGAAAACAATCCAGTTGATGAGAAAGGAAGAAAAGAGTGGCAAGAGGACAAGATGACCCCTGTGGCTACTTTTTACTTCACACTTGAAGAGAAATATTTTCAATATTAAAACATAAAAACAAAAATGTAAAGGAAATTATTACAAGGCTCAGAGAAAGAATAGTTTGAGCAGCTGAGAAAAGGTGAAAGGTTAGTCTTAAAACTTTACCATTTGTTTAAAATCAGAGCATTATAAGTTTTTATTCTTTTTACTAAAAACAGAACTATGGGAGAATGAGATTAATAAGAATATCTTGATAATATGAATGTTTAAACACAACACAAGCAAACACCAGTAGTTTCTGGAATCCCTAGCAATGGCCACTACCCACCCACACAAGGCCAGTCTACATGGAAGCTGGGAGCCCACTGAGGCAGCCTCAGAAATCAGCTAAGCTTAAAAGGCTATGCTCCAGGAAGATGTGAGAGGGCCCACCCACTGACTTTTAGAAAAGCAATTTCAACAGGGAAGAGCCATTTAGGGAAATGCCAGCCTTTATACCTGAAAAACCCAGATGGCAAATTCTTAATAATATACTTTATGATTTAAAATCCTCCCATAAAAGATCAATTCTCCTTAAGTGAGATTTCAAGGCAGGCATCTACCTACTTCTTCTGGGACTTGATTCCCACACAGGAGCAAACAGTTTTCTGGGATTCCTGGTTTCCCTCCAAGCTGAGCTGGCACTGCTTGTGTATGCACAGGGCTGCTAGCACTCGGATAGGCCTATGCCCAGCCCTGGCCTGCCAACACACCCCTGATCCTGATCCTCTACTATGGGGAGCCTGCTAACTGCAGGCAGGTGGGCTACACAGGGAAGAGAGGCTCAACGGTTTTCCCCCAGCTCTGCATTACCTCAAGGGTTCCTTCCACCTGCCCTCCCCTCACCCTCACCACGCTATTCTCTTTCCCCCTACCTCTCCTAAATCATGCTGAGCCAAAGGAGAAGAACGCAGCACATCTTTCTACTTACTAAGGGGGAGGACTATGATGGGGATGTTCTTGGGACGCTTGCTCTCCTTGTCAATGAATTCCCCGGTCACGGTTTTCTCTCGCTCAGTCACCCGGCAGTTGTATTTCCCGCTGTCTTCCTGGCGGAGGTGGTAGATCTTCAGCACAAAGACACTGTCGCTCTCTTTGGCCACTTTAAGCTGTCCCCTGGCTTCCCGGTGAGCAAATTCACTGTTGAGGACAGGCACAGCGTTAGGGCCCATGGTGGCGATGAGCGAGCTGTTGAAGGCCCAGGAGACAGCAAAGTAACGGTCGGGGACATTCTGAGCCTCCAGGATGCATCTGAACTCCACCGGCTCTCCCACCGTGTGCAGCCGCTTCTCTGTTTCCAGCCGAACAGTGAATTCTTTGTCTGAGAGAACAAGTAAGAAAAGAGACACATCCTGGGTGAAGGAGGGCCCCAGCCAAGTAAACCATATCAGCACATTCCCACTTCCCTTCCTCTTGTATACAATACTAACTGCGGGGAGGACCACAGTGCTTAGCTTGAGAGAAAAATAACTCAGACCCAGGTTCTCTGAGGCCTAGAGAAACCTCTGAATATCACACAGAGATTTCAAAACTAGTTCAGCCCAGACGGTCTAAGCAAACTGTTACCCCAGTTAAGACTAATGGGGCTCAGTCGGAAGCTTTAGATGTCTTAGATGAGACCCCCAGGTCAGTGAGAAGCTACTAATATCACTCAAATGGTAGATTACAAAGATATAGCCTTGATATATGCACCCAGAACTCTATTTAAGCAACAGCATTATAAACATTTTCAGCAGATATTGTAAGACTCACCCCACTGAGGTCTGTAGGAGAAAACTACAGAGCGGCCCAGGTGCTGGCCCAATCCTAACAAATGCTCAAGGATGACTATGTTAAAATTCCCTCTCTACCCCCCTGCCATGTGAATACTAGAAATAAGATGTAAGTATGACCAAACCTAACAGAATTACATAGAAAAAAATGAAAACAAATGTCTGTTCACTAGTTTACCACCTGTCAGACCAAATCTGTAGGCAGATTTCAGTGGTAGTAGGTACTTTCCCACGGAAGTACCTACTAAGTACTTTTACTTTAGTAGGAAAGTACTTACTTTAGTGGGAAAGTACCTACTAAGTACTCACGTCTGGTTAAATCTTAGTAGGTACTTTCCCACTTAGTAAGTACTTAGTAGGTACTTTAGTGGGAAAGTACCTACTTATGCTGAAAGCCAGGCAGCCTGTGAAATGATTACTAATCCAAAGAGCTAGGTGTTTTTTAAATTATTTATTAATTTTTAAATGTTTATTTATTTACTTACTTATTGTGACAGGGTCTCGCTCTGTTGCCCAGGCTGGAGTGTAGTGGCATGATCATGGTTCACTGCAGCCTCGACTTCCCAGGCTCCAGCCATCCTCCCACCTCAGCCTCCCGAGTAGCCACCACATCCGGCTAATTTTTGTTGAGCTGGGTGTTTAACCAGGCACGAGAGGGTGACCAAAGAGGGGCTCATCACTACTAACAGCATCACCACAAACTGTGTACCAGTGTACAGTGGCTATGAATCTCAAGAGATAGCTATCGTATCTCATAGGCACCCAGGGCAGAAGTCGGGGGAAGAAAACGGAGTTAAGGGTTAGAGACTGGAGCTGTGACCACCGCCCAGTTCTAGCTCTGTTCCTCTAAAAAGAACACTGAGGGGGCAAAATCCCATGGCACAGACGTTTGAATTCCATGTGGAGTCATAAGCTCCAACCTTGCCTGCCTTCCCTAGACTGGCATTTCTAGCCTTTCCCACTGTCTTCAAGATCTTGCCCATTCATCCCGTCCTAGGCGCTCTTCAAGCAGATGAGGATTGTTTCCCAAGAAAACGTAAGAATCACGCATGAGCGGCATCCACATTCCTCTTTTCCAGCCCCAGCTCAGTTTTACCCCTCCCACTCCTCAGGCTCTCCAGCCCCTCCCCTCCTACATAGGCTGGTGTCCTGCTGCAAACACCCCTTTTTTCCAGTGACCTAACCACTTCCTCTAGCAGCCAAACTTCCTGACAGGGAAAACCACCTCATCAACTCCAGGGCCTCCCCTCCAATGAAGTAGCTGCTGTTACAGCTTCCAGCTCCCAAGAGACAAGCCTTAAGAGGCATGGATTGAAGGAAGCACATTTCTCTCTACCACCATCTACCTAGATGAACACACCCATATGGGACAGTGCCCGTGTTATCTGCTGGATATTATCTCTCAGGTCAACCCAATTATTTATAACCCGACATCAATGACAGAAAAGCACTCGTTCCACATAAACACCACTGGAGCTGTGCAAGGGGTACCCTAGACCTCAGACCTTTCCACTGCTCCACGTTAGCCTGGCTGTAATTCTGGCTTTCTTCTTTCGGCGGCCAAAGACTCCTCTCATCTCAGGGGAATCCCCCCATGCTGTGGTGACATCTTCATGTTCCCAGGTTGAAGACACAACATTTACAGCACATCACCCCCATTTCTGCCCTTGGTTATGCCCAGTCAATTACATCTCTAGAAACTGACCTGTGCTTTTTCCAATACCCCTTCCACTTCAACTCACTGAAATTAGGCTTCACTGACTTAGCAAATGTCACGAATGATCCACCCTATCCCTACCCGCATCCCAACCAAAGGCTTTCCTCAAGTGGGTTGAGGCCTCTGAGCCTGCTCTGTGATACCTTCCCTCCTGCCCCTCTCCTTGCTGGCCAGCCCCCTCTGTTCCACACTCTCTCTCACCTGCTTCTCTGGTCACCTCTTACTGCTACTGTTCTCCCAGGCCCTGTCCCATTTTTACCCCATGGGTTCTTCCAGGGCCCTGATCACTCTCAGGGTCAGTCTCTGAGCCCCAGACCGCTATGTCTGAGGACTCCCTGGGTGTTTCACATACTGAGCATCTCTATCAGAGTCTACCTGATGGATGGGCTCTTTCATTAGAATTTACAAAAACAAAAGACAGCCAATGCTGCCACAAATGCAAAGGTCCCGCATGTCCTCATTATTGTTCCTTCCCTTCCACAGTTCAAGGAACCCCCGGAGCCCCAGCCCCAGCTCCTGGGCTTCTAGCCAGTTGGGACCCCTCCTTCCACTGTGCTCTTCATTCTTTCGCCTCTGGCACCCACTGACCTAGCCATAGCTCTTATTAGCTCTTTTCTACCTGGTCTCTTGACTTCAGACCCAATGGATTTAATCAACCTCCAGGTGGCCTCCATGGGTTTTTCTTCCTGAAACCCTGATCCGACTGTGTTACTCCCTGCTTAAAAATCTCTACCTCCTCTCCAACCGTCTGCAGCAGAGGTTTTCTTTTTTTTTTTTTTTTTTTTTTGAGGCGGAGTCTCGCTCTCTCGCTCTGTCACCCGGACTGGAGTGCAGTGGCCGGATCTCAGCTCACTGCAAGCTCCGCCTCCCGGGTTTACGCCATTCTCCTGCCTCAGCCTCCCAAGTAGCTGGGACTACAGGCGCCCGCCACCTCGCCCGGCTAGTTTTTTTTGTATTTTTAGTAGAGACGGGGTTTCACCGTGTTAGCCAGGATGGTCTCGATCTCCTGACCTCGTGATCCGCCCGTCTCGGCCTCCCAAAGTGCTGGGATTACAGGCTTGAGCCACCGCGCCCGGCCGAGGTTTTCAAACTATTAAGAAGAGGACAAAGGAAGGGGACTTTTTAGTCATATAAAATCTTTTGCCACCCAACATAGAAAACATTCAGTTGAAGCAAGTGGGGGACCACCCAGGCCCTCGCATGCCTTCTCCCTGAACTCCTGGGCGTGCACACATGCACATGAACACCCACACACACCCATGTCTAGCCTCCTATGCACCTCTGAGGGGCTCCCAGGGTTCCAAGAACAGCTTGAAAACTCTTGGCCCACAGAGTCAAGCCCCAGCTCTACATTACAGCATTTGGGGCTTCCAGCTGCCTTTCTTCTCATCACGCACATCCAGAACTCAACATCCGGAACTAGTCATACTTGACTTCTTTCTGCTTGCCAAACATATCAAACACTTTCGTACTTTTATGCTTCTCCTCCTGCTGACTCCTTAAGCTTCCAGACTCAGTTCAAGTCAAGAAACGTACTGGCGTTCCTGGATTTGTCTTATCAATCATCCCATTCAGAGAAAACTTATGGTTGCAAGAACACTTCCTATTTCCGGTATTCCCAGAGCACTCTATACAAATGCTATCAATGCACTCAGCACATTCTACTTGGTCATTGGTTCTTAGGTCTGCCTAAGTGCAAGGACCAGTGCTAGTCATCTTTGAAGCCCCTAATGCCTATCACCATCACACCTTCAATGCTGTGGAGACTAACTACATGTTTACTGAAACGAACTAAGAGAAGGGTAGAGTTGGAGATGCAACTGCTGAACCTAAGCAGCACACGAATACAGAGTGAAGTCATCAACTTTTTTTCCACTTAGTTTTCCCTTTGCTGGCTTAGTCTAGATACATTTTCAGGGTAAATTCAAAAAGTTCTAATTCCAAATTGGTAAGATTAAAATAAAGAAGATTAACCGATGCAACCTAATTTAAAAGCATTAAGACTCAAAATTTGGCCCAAACTTCCGAAGCTGATCTTAAAACTATCCAGGAAGAGAAAGGATAAATATAAAGTAAAGCCCCTTGGATAGATTTTTTAATACTGAAAGATCCAGAAGCTGCTAAATGTCCTACAGAGCAGATAAAGTGCTCCCCATCCAGGAACCCAACCCCTATGGTAAAAGATCTCACATCCATTAGATGACTTATTAAAATGATGTCCAGAGAATTGCTTCTGCCCTGGAAGCTTTGCTTGAAAAAAATGTAGATAGCAGAAGAATCACCTGGGAAGCGTGCTGGAAATCCAGCTTCCCGGGTCCCATCCCAGGAGCCTCCAAATGAAGACTTCTGGGATGAAGCCCCAAAATGTGTACTGTTAGCTGAGTCTGAAGCATTACTCTAGAATGGCAGAGAAAGCATGCAAAGACCCAGACAACTGACTGCAGCAAATGGGACAGGGAGTCCAAGAGACAGGTCCTGAAGAGGGACCCCACCTGTACTGGGACTCCCCAGCTCATTTCCCAAAAGCCACACCTCCACTCACTCACCAGAACCACCACAGTCCTCGCCAGAAGTGAGCATCCACACAAGGAAAGGCTTTCAAGCCACTCATCGCCAATTAGTGATGGCACAACAGCCACGTTCCACCAAAGCTAGGGGAACTGAAGGCCCATGTGAGAACCTGCCCTCAGCCCAGCAGAGGCAGCCAGCGACAGCCATCAGCTCTGGCCTGGAGCTTGGTGGGCTCAGGAGCCTGGGGAGTAGAGTCTGGGACCACAAGAGATAACCAAGAGGAGCCAGGGCCCTAGGGTTTCAGCTGGCTGTGCCACCAGCATTTTGCCTTAGTTCTAAAGACATCACGCAACCTCCTCAGGACCCCTTCCAGGCCTTAAGAAAACATCTAGAGTGGAAACTGGTACTCTCAGACTGGCCTCATCAACATGCCCTATGACTCCTTCTGAGCCCCAACATAAAGTAATCTGCATTCAGCATTCTCACCTGCAAAATAGAAATACTACCACCTACTCACCTCACAGAACGTCTGGGAGATGGTGAAGTAATATGTGATAAAGTATTTTAGAAATTACAAAATATCACCAAAGACTATTACTATTACTATTACTAAAATAATAATTTAAGACAAAACTTCTCTAGTTCATAATGTTAGACCTTGGATGGAAGTCTCATTATCTCAAATGTCTTCTGCAAATGAAACCAGATGGGCACCTGAGGAAAGCAACATCATTAAACGGGGCAGCAACTGTGGCTAATGGGAATGAAAGCCTAGAGTTTTAAAATACAAATGGTTTCTCAGAAATCTCCCAAGTTTTAAAATGAGTTTCTAATTCAAAAAAGTGTAAACACCATGTAGGTCAAAGAAAGCAGGTCTCTAAGCAGGATTCAGTCTGTGCAGCACCTGCCTGTGACTCAGGTCTTAGGATACCCCTGTCCTGCACATCCCTCAGCTCCCTCTGGTTGCACAGGAGACCAGTTTTAACTTCACATGAAAACCGGCTGTCCTGGTAGAGGCGCCCAAAGGAGTCTCCACATCCTCCCAGTATCTGACAGCCTTCACCACCAGGTAAAGGACAGGACAAGAGGCTCAGAGAGACTGACCAGTTGGCTGGACGTTGACCACGGCTCCCTCGGAACGCTTTCGGGTCATAGCATACCATGACCCATCCGGATCCTGGATCCACTCAGCGGCCTCACAGTAGAACTCGCCCTGGTCGGAAGGCTGCAGGTGGAAGATGGTGAGGCGGAAGGTGGTCCTCCCCAGCTTGTCCAGCCGCACCTCCCCCAGGCTCTGCCTCTGCGCATATTCGCTGCTGGAGTGAAGCATGAAATCTCGGCTCAGGGAGATGACCTCCACGGGCTTCTCGCCACCTTTCTGCCGGAGCCAGGCCACAGACAGGTGGCTATGCTGAACGGTCTCCGAGGTCACCTCACAGGTGAGCTCCAGCGGGTCCTGCTCCACTCTGTGCAGAGTCTGGGGCATGGCAGTGGTCTGCAGGGAGTCTGGGATCACTGTAACACAGAAATGTCCCGAGAGTGCAGTCACAAAGCCACAGAATCTGAGACTCCTAGGGGCTAAGCTCCCATTCCATGGAGGCGTCACTGCCCTGCATCCCTAACAGTCATCCTTGAACCATCCATTCAAGGCCACAGACAGCCCCAAATGCACATAAACAGAAAGTTTTCTGTTTGGATTTGGAAATGCATTATTTTGGTGCTTACACTTACCTGTTTGGTATTTTAATAACACTTGGATGAAACATGGGGTGTATTTCATATTATATAATAAATGAACTCCCTGAAAATATTGTCTTTAAACAATTGTCTCACAGGTCAAATAACATTTGTTGTTCATTCTGGCACTGCTTTGAGATACTTTAACTTCACTTCTGACTGATGCTCAAATGGAAATGCCTCCTGGAACTTTTAGTTTTACATTTCTATACAACATCCTTATTTTCCCCTTTCTCTCCTTCCCACATCCCCATTCTGTAACTTACTTCAGCAGTACAGCCCCAGGAAGATAATTCTTTAAAAAAAACCATTTTTGGCAGAAAAAAATCATCATCATACCCTATTTTTAGTATGTTTAATTTTCACGTAATTCATCCATCCAGGGGTCCTCACTGGAAGGAAGCCACAGTCTGGAGAGATTCCGGCAAGAGAAGAGATTTTCTCTGTGATCTCTTGGTCAGAATCATACCCTGATCCTTGCTTGCATCTTTCTGGAGATTAAATAGCACCACCTCTTTGTCTGATGAGAGTATCTTAGTCACAACTAGTATGTGCTTTCTCCCTGTTCTCACCCAAGGATCAGGTCTTAAAGGTCTCCTGCTGGGAATGGCGGAGTGCGGTGGCTCACACCTATAATCCCAACACTTTGGGAGGCTGAGGGAGGCGGATCACCTGAGGTCGGGAGTTCAAGACCAGCCTGACCAACATGGAGAAACCCCGTCTCTACTAAAAACACAAAATTAGCTCAGCGTGGTAGTGCATGCCTGTAATCCCAGCTACTCGGGAGGCTGAAGCAGGAGAATTGCTTGAACCCAGGAGGTGGAGGTTGCAGTGAGCCAAGATCGCACCATTGCACTCCAGCCTGGGCAACAAGAGCAAAACTCCGTCACACACACACACACACACACACACACATACCCACACAAAAGGTCTCCTGCTGGGACACAGACTTGTTAGAGAAAGAAAAAGGAAAACCCACTGCTTAGTTGTGATAATAAAAACTAGAAATTAAGATAGGCGGAAAAACAGAACAGCCTTGATACGGTTAACCCTTTGACACTGACAAACACTATGACCAAGGCTGCCCACATTGGAAGCTCCTGCATCCCTCTTCTTCACGTTTCCTTCAG
Source organism: Trachypithecus francoisi (assembly GCF_009764315.1). Classification (NCBI taxonomy): domain Eukaryota; kingdom Metazoa; phylum Chordata; class Mammalia; order Primates; family Cercopithecidae; genus Trachypithecus; species Trachypithecus francoisi. Next base: position 105,304,960 of record NW_022681470.1, on the reverse strand, counting down.
CATTAAGGAACAACAAGGGAGACAGCCAGTTCATAGTTCCTTACGCATGGAGCCAAAGGACCTGCAATGTACGAGGTCTGAGCAAGGACCCACGGCCACATGTGCTTCCTGCTTCAGCAGTGCCCCATGGGTCTCAGAGCTGCCCAAAGGCCTATCCTTCTGAGAGGTTTCTCCTCTCTTCCAACTGATGTCATACGTCTCATCTTCCTTGTCATTCAGATCATCAACCACAAACATCTTGCCTTATATTTTCATATCCCTTTTCACCAGTTACAGTGTTAACTTATGAAATTCTTAACATCTGCATTAGACCTTTTTAAAGTTTCACCCTCAACCACCTATTAGTAAACTACAGAAATTTAGTTTACTTGTACTATCTGTTGACCCCTAAAATATGTGGGGATTTGGGGATTTTTTTAAAGTCAAATGTATGGCATAAAGCAAAATTACACTACTAAAGAACTGAGTCAGGCCAGATGTGGGCCATGCGAAGATAGCATCTCCTTACCCACTAGGTTCATCTTTGCACTGTAACTCCCAAAGTATTGCTTATCAGTGCTGGGTGTGTGGCATTCATACTCCCCGGCATCCCGGGCCTGAAGATCTGTGATGTGCAATAGGGTTGAGTTCCCCTGGACTCTTTCTATGAAGATCTTCCCTCCGCGGACGCGCTGGGTGTAGATGGCATAGGGGAAGGAAGAGTCCACAGTGCTGACAATCTGCACCTCTCGTTCTGGAGATGAAGGCAGGTAAATGGACCACTGGAAATTCTGCTCCGAAGGTCCCTGGTAGCCACTCACATTGCACCAGATGGTGATGTGGGAGCCCTCCGTGCGGTACAAGGGTCCTTCCTGAACGGTGACCTGCCGCTGTGCTGACACCACACCTACAAGGGACAGAAAACACATGCAACATGCTCACTTCTCAGACCAAAATGCAAAGTAGGCAGCAATCTCCAAAGGGTTTGTTATTTGTGTGACATGATAATAATATAAATAGCTTACTGGCCCTTTCAAAGGCGCTCTGTGATTTATAAATATTAATTAAAACACTCCGTGGTAAAGCACGGTCCCTAATTTGCATATATGGGAATTGGATCATGCCAAGATGTGCTTTTGTTACTTATTCAACAGCTGACCCTTGGGAATTTCATTTAGTCCCTCTGTTTGTCATTTATGTGGCAGTTTTATATCTATTTATTAATGCTGTGTATAAAGTTTTTAATAAAACGAGCAGGAAAAGTTGAATCCTTGGCACAAATTCAGATGAAAACAAATAAAAGCAACCGTCTAGAAATCTGGCTGAAATTAAATGCTTCTTCCTTGGTCCGAGCACTGGTGGGAGGGAGTCCTGGGAGCACCTTTTTTCTGGTGCCACACCCTCCGTTTTCCCATGTGGCTGCTCCCCAACACCACTCCCAAGGAGCATTCCTTAGTTTCTCTTCCCTCCATAAATGGAGGCAGAGCTGAGCTCCTGCAGACTGCTATCGTTTTAAGCTGAGCACGCCCAAATACGAATGTGAAGGGCTGAAGCAGATCCCTGATGCCCAGACTGCCACAAACTGACAAAGGGGACAGTGCCCAGCTAAACCTATGACAAGGACAGTCAGGCTACCCTTGAGTTTCCCACTCAGATTCCCCCGCTGACCTCCTGCCTTCTGGCTGAGATAGCGTTCTCCAAGGTCACTCTGCCTGCCTTCTCCATGTTCTTCTTAAAGTGGCATGGTGAGTTTAATTTCTCATTTCATGCCAACTCAACACTGATTGTGCCTGGGTCACTCAGAAGGTGGGAGGGGGCACACCCCTGCCTCTCCCTTTCGGCAGTGGTCACGCACTGCAGGTTGTGAAAAGCGCAGGTGAATTCTAGGCACAGCTTTGCCACTAATTAGAGCTGGTTGTGTCATCTCAAACAAGTTGCTTTTCTTCTCCAGACCTTCATCTCCTCATCTATCAAATGATTTCTAAGAAGGCGGCTTTGGAGAGGACTAGCATGGGTTCCGATGCTGGCTTTGTCATTTATTAACTGTGATCTTGGATAAGCTACTTAACCTCTCTAAGCCTCAGTTTTCTCATCTGTAAGATGGGGATAATAATGTGTGCCTCATAGGGTTATTGAAAAGATTTAATAACATCTGTAAAGCCCCTAGCACACAGCCTAGCCCACAATCAGTCCTCAATAAAGAGCTGCTGGCTAAGACATTTTTTGGCTGGAACACTCTGTGGCTCTGGATCCATAGAGGACAGGATTTGGCCAATGACTGCTTAAGGACATTTCAAAGGCCTCTTGACAATGACACCATCACTGGGCCGCCCATGTCTTCCCACAGCTGCAGCCCATTCTTGTGATAGCTTCCCTTTTCCCCCACAAATGGGAATGGCGGCTGCCCCGGCTATGCCTATCTGAAGTGGATCCAGCTGGTGAACAGCCGGGACAGCTCGAATACTAGTGGAGTGAAGCTCTCAGCCCAGCTCAGCAGGGTACTGTGCCTCAGTGTAAGCTGATCTAATCTGCAAGATGACAGACCTCAAAACGGCCCATACAATGAAACGCCCATGGCTTGCAAAACTTTAATTAATGCAGAACCTTTCCTCACAAACAAAATCTTACACAGAACCCATCTTGGCTTCAGCAGAATCAGGAAAAATAAAAAATTGGCAGGGGAAGGAAACAGAACAAGTGGTATGTGAATTTACTTGATATATTCTGGTTGATGGCATTAATTATGATATTTAAAGTCACCATGAGGACAACTCTTTAGTAATATCAGTATGTTAAAATATGCTGTATAACATTTTTGCTATATGTACAGTCATGCACTGAATAACATTTCAGTCAAGGAGGAAACACATGTACAACAGTTATCCTTTAAGATTATAATGGGGCATATATAGAGATCTAGTATATGGCACTTAATATTGGCATGGCAGATCAAGTAGGGGAAATGACTGATATTCAGTAACAGTGCTGGGACATTTGATTTTCCATATGAAAATATATAAATGAAAATATATATCCCATCTAGGTTTGTTAAAATATACCCTGTGATGTTCACACAAGGATGAAATTGCCTAATGATGCATTTCTCAAAACATATCCCCATCATTAAGTGACCCATGACTGTATATATACACACACAAATATATGGTGACATTTGCATCAAATGTTTGCAGTATTCCTGAAACACAGAACACTTTGCAAACAATTTAACTACATTCATAACATTAGGTATCCTGTGAATTGCAGTGTTCTATGACAGAGCAACTACAACCAACCCCTATCCATCTCCTGCAAAGAAGGCTGGAGGCAGGTCAGCATACACCAGCATCTTCAAGGACTGCTTCTCAATCCTGGACCTACATTGGAATCACCAGGGGAGCTTTGAAAAACTAACAGTGCCTGGACCCCACCTGACATAACTGGTCTTAGGACTAATTAGGATTGTTTTTAAAGCTTCACAGATGATTCAAATCAGGTATAGCAAAGCACTGTTACTTTAAAGTGTCTCTACCTACATGGTGCCAGCGAAGTGCTCAAATGAAATATCTTAAGGCTCTCACTAGCTTTAAGCTTCTCTCTTTGGTAGAGACCCAATCCCTGGTTCAAGAAAGTTTCATTCTCCTCTAGTCTTCCCCAGTGCAAAAGAAAACAGCTGAGACCCATCAGATACTGGCTCTTGTGATGCAATAATGAGTTTAACCAGAATGCATCCTATTTACAGACCTTACAAAGGCACTTGGCCAGCGGATCATGAATGTCCTCCCCACCCAAAGGTAAACAGTGTTAAGTGCCTGAATGAGCCAGGACAGCAGGGTCAAATCAACTTGCCCAGGCTGGAAGCAGGTTATAAACAACCAGACAAATAACTAACTACTGGACTGCACTTCAACCACACACATTCAGCTGCACCTGTTTATTAAATATGTCCTTAATTTCCCTCTGCCCCACAAAGGGCTTCTGACCCCTGAAAATAATGCTTCTCAACATAACAATAAAAATAAATGTTTTCTTCTTGGCAGTTTAATTCCCTTTCCACATACCCGCCCCCCTCCCCATTTCCTTCTAATGGTAATACCCTGCTGTGCAGACCTCTGCTGCCTCCAAAGAGACACAGGCCCCCAACCCTGATCAGGGCATCCTCTGACCCACAGCCCTTCTATTTCCCCTCTCAACCTACAATAGAAGGTTCCTCCCAGGCAAGGATCTTTTTTTTTTTAATTAACTTTTTTAACTTTAGACATTCTGTACTCTTTGGATTACTCTGCAATAAGCAAACATGACTTCTGTAATATAAAAAGAAAGATCAAAATGTTATATATAACTGCATGAAAAGAACTAGAAAGAAAATACTAGGTGACAGGATGGCAAGTGATTTTTATTTTTTTCTTAATATTCTACTCCCTCCTCCAGTCCTCTGCAATGAGTATGTACCAGTTTAATAACTAGAAAAAAATTTTAGCCACAAATAAAAATAATGCATATTTGCCATATAAAATTTCTTCTGTATTCACTACTGTAGTATCTTTTATATAGAGATATACACACACACGTGTGTGTATATATATATATTTGGTCTTTGTCCCCAGTTCCTGGCACTAAGCTCCTAAACCCCTTGGAACTTCCTAAGCAATGGGAATACCTTTTGTTATTTATAAGAAGCCCCTTTTGGCCATCCCAGAGTTTATGTTAATGAAGTGATTGAAGGTGAGCAGGGAGGCAGTTTCAAAGAAGGAGATGGTCACGCTTAGAGCTGGAGTTTTCAGCCCCACCCTTAGACCTCCAAGGACAAGAGGGAGACTGCAGATTGATCCAATCAGCATTGGTCAGTGATTTGATCACTCATACCCATGTAATGAAACCCCATATGAAAACCCTAAATAATGCAGTTAGGAGAGCTTCTGGGTGCTGGGAGCAGCATGCACCAGGAGAGGGCATGGGCAGTCAGCACTACTCCCCTCTCAGACCTTGCCCTAGGCACTAAATAGGACTGACCTATGTGACCAGTAGGAAATGCACAAATGGTGGAACGTGACTTCCAGGGCTAAGTCATAAAAAGACAAGCACCATGTTATGAGGACATCAAAGCAGCCGTATGGGGAAGACCACACGAGGCCTCCTGCCAACAGCCAGCACTAACTTGCTAGCATGTGACTGGAAGTAGACTCCACCTTGGAAGTATTCTCCAGCCTCAGTCAACTCAGTCAAGCCTTCAGATAATGTCAACCCCAGGCATCTTTCTGTTGTTGTTGAGACAGGGTCTCACTCTGTCACCCAGACTGGAGTGCAATGGTGCAATCAGAGCTCACTGCAGCCTTGACCTCCGAGGCTCAAGTGATCCTCCCACATCAGCCTCCTGAGTATCTGGGACCACCAGCACACACCACCATGCCTGGCTAACTTTTTTATTTCTTACAGAGATGGGATATGGTTGGGGTCTGTGTACTCACCCAAATCTCATGTTCAATTATAATCCCCAATGTTAGAGATGGGGCCTGGTGGGAGGCGACTGGATCACAGGAGTGGATCTTTCATGAATGATTTGGCATCACCCCTTTGGTGCTGTTCTCGTGAGAGTTCTCACAGGATCCAATTGTTTAAAAGTGTGTTGCACCTCCCCCTCTCTCTCTCTTGCTCCTGCTTTGGCCATGTAAGGCATGCCTGCTTCCCCTTCATCTTCCACCATGATTGAAAGTTTCCTGAGGTCGCCCCAGAGGCCAAGCAGATACCAGCATTATGCTTCCTGAACAGCCTGTGGAACTGTGAGACAATTAAACCTCTTTTCTTTATAAATTCTCCAGTTTCACGTATTTATTTATAGCAATGTGAGAACTGACTAATACATAGGGTCTCACTATGTTTCCCAGGCTGGTCTCAAACTCCTGGGCTCAAGTAATCCTCCTGGCTTTGCTTCCCAGAGTGCACGGATTACAGGCACAAACCACCGAACCTGCCCCCTTCCTCCCCACAACATCTTGACTGCAATCTCCTGGGAGACTCCAAGTCAGAAGTGCCCAGTTAAGACGTTGTTGACTTTCTGAACCACAGAAACTGTGAGATAATAAACATCTATTGTTCCTTTAAGCCTTAAGTTTGGGGCTTTTTTTTTTTTCTTTTTTTTACACCAATATATGACTAATGTAGACGCCTGCAGTACCTAAGATTGAATGCAAAATTGTGTTACATACACATGAGTGTGTTCTTCTGGGAAAAGAGTCCACACATTTCAAAAGATTCTCAAAGGAATTCAAGACCCAAAAAGATTAAGAAACATTGCCTCAGACAGTAACGTGTCAATGAGCAAGGTCCTGTCCTCTTAGATTGAGTTTTGAAATAACCCGTCCCACAAATACATGATGCCACTTAACTAGTTTTTCAAGGTATTTCTTGTTCAAAGATGCTCCCACTTTTTCTTTGTGCTCAAGTCCTAGACAAACCTGGCTAGGAGCAGGAGGTATGATTCAGGAGTCAGTGAGCAGGGAGGGGTCACTTTGCCTGGGAAAGCCAGTTTCTCATGCAATTTTTGGAATATGACTTGGCTCAAAAACCTATTATCTCTAGGCACAGGATCCAACTTATATGTTCAAGATGTATGACTAAGCATGTGAAAGTGTCAAAGGGACCAACCTCTTCATTTTACATCTACTCTTCCAGTTGTGGCCCCTACAATCATCAAACTCGTTCAGCACCCTGCTCCTCCAAATTCTGCAAGTGACTCAGCCACACTAGTATCTTTCTTCATCTACAAGATGAAAATAATACAATGCACCATGTAGCAATCCCACAGAAGACCCTAGAGATCAAATCATGCTGTGAAAGCCACCAAATGAATATTTTAAAATTTCATCTCATTTCTACCAATGAGAGATATCAATCTAAAAACAGGATCAATCTTTGTAAGTACAAAAGCACTAAAAAGAACATTAAGTTTGGGTTAAAAATGCAAAACTCCATATGCAGTAAAACTACTGATTAAAAAAAAAAAAAAAATCCTACACCTACAAAAACAACCAAACAAAACATTGATGACACTGGTCTGAATCACTGAATGGTGAGAATATGAGTGATTTTCTCCTCTCCTATTTTTCTCAATACCTTTTCTCTATTATCTCCTTTTTTAAATAAGCAAGTATATATTGTTTCTAAACTGAAGATAAATGATTATGATGAGTAGCACTTTCCCAGGCACTGTCCTAATTGCTCTGCATACATCATCTCATTTAATCCTCACAACAGCTGAATGGGGTCGATTTCATTATAGCCACATATATCAAACAAGGAAATGGTTTTCAAAGTTAAGTAAACTTCTCATGACACAGAATGTGACTAAGAGTTTTCTTACTCCATGGCTCATACTGAATGTGCTCTGTGAGTATCAGTGAGAAGTAATAAAGCACTGACTAGATCTTCTTGCCCACCTGGTCCTAAAAGAAATGATGGGGAATCTGTGCAGTCCCAAGTTAAAAATGGGAACTGAACTGAGCTGCCACAGCATGCTGAATAGGTGGAGTCCAGGTCAACTTAGTGCTTCATGGAACTTAAAGGCTCCAGAGAGACAGCAATCAGGAAAGCCACTTCCACAGCCACATCGGTGACAACTTCTGGGGATTCTCACCTGTCAGCCTTCAGCCAAGGAAGGACAGGAAGTGGCATGGGCTAAAAGATCCTTTGTTTGACATCTTTCCAGATCAGGTGACAGGAAAACCACAAGACTTGAACCTTTCCAATAAGGACAGCCAGCACTTATTGAGCCTCAGCCAGGTAACTAACTGTTCCAAGTACTCTGTTTGTATAACCAGCTTTAACCTTCACAACAGCCCGCTGAGGTAAATACTCCTAGTGACCTCACTTTGCAGATGCAGAACCTGAGGCAAGGAGTTAGGGAGTAAATGAAGCTGACTAAAGACACCTGAACTGGTGTGTCGCAGTGGCTCACACCTGTAATCCCAGCACTTTGAGAGGCCAAGGCAGACGGATCACTTAAGGTCAGGAGTTCGAGACCAGCCTGGCCAACATGGTGAATCCCCGGCTCTACTAAAAATACAAAAATTAGCCAGGTGTGATGGCACATGCCTGTAATCCCAGCTACTCAGGAGGCTGAGGCAGGAGAATCGCTTGAACCCGGGAGATGGAGGTTGCAGCAAGCCGAGATCACACCACTGCATTCCAGCCCACTAGCTGCCATCAAGGGACAGTCTAACCAAGGTCCAGATGGCAGAAGTGGAGCCATCAAACCAGGACAGCTCGAGGTTCAGTTTCCTAACACCACAGGTGCAAGGACCGTATCTGAATCCATACTTTCATCAAAAATGTCCCTTGAGGCCAGGCACAGTGGCTCATGCCTGTAATCCCAGCACTTTGGGAGGGTAAGGCAGGTGGATTACCTAAGGTCAGGAGTTTGAGACCAGCCTGGCCAATATGGTGAACCCCTGTCCCTACTAAAAATACAAAACTAAAAATACAAAATCTAAAAACTAAAAATACAAAAATTTAGCCTGACAAGATGGTGCATACCTCTAGTCCCAGCTACTCTGGAGGCTGAGGCAGGAGAATCGCTTGAACCCAGCAGGCGGAGGTTGCAGTAAGCCGAGATCATGCCATTGTACAGTAGCCTGGACAACAGAGCGAGACTCTTATCTCAAAAAAAAAAAAAAGTCCCTTGATCCCTTGAGCCCGGGAGGTTGAGGCTAACATGAACAATGATTGTGCCACTGTACTCCAGCCTGGGTGACAGAGCGAGATCTTGTCTCAAAAAAAAAAGGAAAAAAAAAAGGCTCTTGAAACAGCCATCAACTCCCATGTAATAAATGCACTGCCACAATCCAACAGCAAACCTAAAGATCAGTGTGAATTCCTAAGTCTTCCCCTTCACTGACTTCCCACAGCATGGGCAGAAGCTGTGAGACCCTGGGCTGGTTACTTAACCTCTCTGCACCTCAGTTTCCTCATCTGTAAAGTAGTATAATCTTCACAGTGTTATGGAAGGATTAAATGAGTTGCTACATTTAAAACTTAATTCCTGGCACATAGTAAGTGTTCAATAAATGTTCAGCCACCAGTTGCAGTAGTAGCAATCCTAGTGATATTAACTCTAGCTGTGGAACTAATTTCTCCCACACACCATAGCCGGTTGTATTTTCCAGATACAACAGTAACAGTATCTCCTTCCCACATGCTCTTTTGCAATGTGACCATGCCACACACTCCCATCAAGAGGTGGAGTTTAGAATAATTCCCTTCTCTTTGGATCTGGGCAGGAAGTCACTGTGACTTCCGATCTTAGGTCATGAAAAGTGATGCAGCTTCTATTTCACTCAGGGAGCCCTGAACCACCACGTAAGAAAGCCAGCGGTCCTGAGGCCATGCTGTGAGGGGGCTCAAGGCACATGGAGAGGCCCTGGGCAGATGCTCCAGTCCAGAGCTGGCTCCAGCCAGCTCCACCTGCAACCATGTGACTGAACAAGCCTCTACTGTGAGCTGCCCCCCAGCCTTGGAACTTACAGCCATGCCTGATGTGCCTCTACCCCCCAAAATTCTCAACCCACAGATTCTGTCAGCATAATAAAATGGTTGTTTTAAGCCACTGAGGTTTGGAAACATTTGTTACATAGAAAGGTAACTAGAACATTTGCTATGGCTTCAATCAACATTTTTTTCAGTACCTATTATATACGATGGATACTAGGACAGAAACTGTGAGGTTTAAGACATAGTTTTATTATTAAGACATAATAAGACATAGTTGACAAGCTGTCCTAAGCTGACGATCCTAAAATAAATACACATAACTAATCATTTTAATGGTATACGGGTAGAAGTGAGGTGCAAAGTGCAAGGTTAAGCCCTCCCAGAAAGTGAAAGTATTCAAAAAGCCTTCACAAAAGTAGTGACATCTGAATTGGGTTCCAAAGTGCAAGCGAAATATATGCCACATGAAAACACTGCAGTGTGTTCCAGGATTAGCAAAAGAAGTTTGCTGAGGTCGTTTTGTCACATGACTGGAGGGCACATCAGTGCCAGGCGGAAAAGGGCACCGAAAGGCACATTAATAAAGTCAAACACCTCCTCTGGGACAGGGGAAGTTGAGAAAGAGACTAACAGAGGTAAGTAAGAAGGCGGATCAGATTTATACTTTTGAGTCATCACTCTGGTGGCAGGTGGAGGACAGAGCAGAGGGCAGGACTGGAAGCAGACAGACCAAATTCACAGTCAAATGTGATGAGATGAGGGCCTGGCCTGGTTTTAAATCCAAGGACAAAAATATCATTCATTGACTCTTTCATTCTTTCTCTTATCTGAATCCCTAGTGGTACCTAAAATAGAGCTGGTCTAAAGATGATGATTAATGAATGTTAAATTATTAATACCACTTCTAAGAAGATGTAACTGCCAGCTACAGAACTAGCCAAAAGGACTGCAAACCCAGTAATTCATTTCATCCCAACCTGACTGTGATCTCTCTGATGTCTGCGCTGCTGTGTCACCAGACTGCCTGATTGTCCTAGGTTGAGACATTTAGCTACTGAGCCCCAGGGACGGATGGCTGCTTCTAAGCTGCTGCCTAATTCCCTCATCACTAAATGTTGAAGCTGCTTCCTTAGAGGACTGCTAAACCATAACTCAAAAATATTTTAAACATGCTACTATTTATTTAGATTACAATATTTACTTAATTTTTTTAAATTACAGTATTTTAAGTCTTTTATCTCTTCTGACTACCACCACTAACCCTGCTTCCCCTCATTTTTCCAGAGACTGGCACTACTATGATTGAAGGATAGCTCTCTCCAGACTTAAAAAGAAATGCTTTTATATCCAGATATATGTAACTACTGAAAAATACACGGCATTTTTTACATAAACATTATCATCCCTTACATTGAGTTATGTTCCTCAGTTTCCCTCCTCAAAGTTTTTGAGATCAAATATAGTTCCCATTTTTCCTCTTTATATAGCTGCACAGTATTCCATCATAGGATTACACCACATTTTATTTATTCCAATATTAATGAATATTTAGGTTATTTATATATGTTTTTTCTACAACCAACAAGCCCTTTCCTTTTCCCATGCCTTCTACTGCTTATCCTCTCCCCACCTGAATTTGTACAATCCCCAGCTTCTCTTATCCATGACTACTGAAACCCTAGGGAAGACCTTGTCACTTTGGGGATGTCCATGGCTCTTTCACCCCATGCCATGCTTGGAATCAGGAAAGCCCAAAAGACCCCACTTCCTGACCTTCTATTCTGCTCCTCCTCTCCTATCTCTCATTTCTTGCCTCCACCCTCCACTCCTCCCAGAAAAGGTAGGGATAGCGCCTGAGTCCTGCCACCCTCTCACCTGCATTCCCCCTCGCTCTCATGGAAGGACAGCACACAAGCATTATCCAAACAGAAAGGCAGCGAGGGAGCCCTGCAGCCTGCCCTAGGCCAGCCATGCCCACAGCCACAGGAATAGACACTTTTCTCAGCCCCACCTAGATTCAAGGCAGCATCTAATCGAAACGCTTATAAGTAAATATAAGTGCTAGTATTTGCCTTCTATTTTCTAGAGGGGAAAAAATTAAAAGGCAAGATCAGATTACTTGCCTGTAAATGTTCTCCCTATAATTACTCTGACTGCTCTTTCTTTCCATCCGGTTTTGGAGATAACGGAAATAGGCTGAGAGTTGGGCTTTTTTTTTTTTTTTTTTTTTAAAGTAGGCAGCTTTGTGGCAACACTCCCTCTGAGAAGTCCAGAGGCTTAGTGAACCGCAGCTTAGAGTGAGTTCCAGTAAAATGACCATCATTCGAACCAGCAAGTGCCTCATTCCTTTTCACAGCATAGATTTCACAGCAATTACTGTTACTATTATTTTACGCTTCATTTCTGGACCCAGGATACCCCAGTTTCTTCAGACTCTCAGTCTGGTCCCCAGATTTTCAGTCTGGGAGAAAGGTGTCGACTGAATTTCAAACAGTCCCTCTACTGGCCACCACCCCCACCCTCTCCCAGAGAGGACTGGAATAACTCTTCCACAGCTCCTGCCACACTCAGCACTGCCTGCACCTCCTCCTGGAGCTGGCAGGGCCCCAGCTGTGCACCCCTCAATGCTCTCACGGCTTCAGGAAAAGGACTGCTAAGCCCAGGGCCTTGCTGACAACATGCCAGGAGCGCATCTGAAGGCAGCGTCAGGATGTCAGCTACCAGGCAGCAGAGGGATACCGGGCGCCAACAGCAAAAGCACTTGGAGGGGCTTTTTCAAGTGGCATCAGAACTAGACCTGGATACAAAGGGGTGGCCCTGGCTTCAGGAAGTCCATGATAAATCAGTCTGGTGTGTCCTTCAACAGTGTCCCCACCTTCTGTCTCCCAACACCAGGCCATGGAGACACAAAACTAGAAAATGGGGCTGCCTAGCTAGGAATGCCCAGGCTGTGAATCAGGGTCTCCAGAAGGAACCTCAGAGCCGTGTCCTACTGCAGAGCAGCAACTCCAGCTCTTCACCCTGGAAAGCAGTCCAGTACAAAACAGGAATGTTCCTCTTCTCCTGACTCCACCCAAGGCACTGCTGTGACCCTCTCAGCAGTGGAAGCACTAGCCAATGTGCCATCCTCTTGGATGTTAGCTGGATAAACGCAAGAAGCAGAACCCCAACAACTAGCTCCAGTGTGTGGGGAGAAGTGGGGAGGATGGAGAAAGGATACAAAACAACACCGTGGGATTTCAGGGCAGCCCACAAGTGAGGATCACAGCACAGCTATGCCTTGCAAGGACCAGAACTGGAAAACCTTTGTGACTTAGGCCACTCTCCTCAGGACAGCCCCGCCACTCTTCAAGGACAAAGTTCCTTTACTCGGCCATGGTTTCTGTGCTCCAAATATTCAGCTTACACATGCCTGTTGCTGCTGCACTCACCATTGTGGTTCGCAGTGCAAATTCCCCAGAAAGCAATCTGAGTGGCTGGGAGACTTCTTTTTTTAATCAGACCCCCAAAGTTGTAGTTTTTGGGGTCATTGACAATATGCATTTCCTCAACACACTCAGATCCAGGTGGACTTGACCAGATGGGCATCTGTATTCCATTACCCAGCATATAACCACTTTGGGCAACAGGGACTGTGAAGGGCCCCCAGACTGTTCTCCATCAAGAGTGTGGGTGGCAGGTACCCTGAAATATGTCTAGCACACTCATAAAGCATGAACAGCTACACACAACTACAAATTCATAGTGAGAGCACTGATACTGCTTCTGGGGGTTTTCCCAAGCACCTGTTACGTATGATAACAATGGATGGTCACTCCTTCTCCCTCAGCTTTCACTTTCATTGCTGGTGGCTCAGGCTCCTGTGCTTGGCTCTCATCAGTGGGTAGCCCTGGATTGGATATTTTCCCTATTCAATTCAAGGACCATGCTCTTGAGCATAACTATGACCAGGCAGTAGGCAGTAGGCCCTGGTCATTCTTGCTGGGGAGGCACAGATAAGCCAGCATCACAGATGCAAAAAACAGAACTGTGGAGGTAGAGACTAATTCTTCAGCAGCCCAGAGAAGAGAACTGGGAAACAGGGCCCTCATAGATGCATAAGACCATGCTGGAGAGTTCAGGGGCTTCCAAAGAAGGTACAAGAATGAGCACTATACCATAGGGGGGTGGGTCACAAAAGCAGGAAAAGGTCCCCAAACAAAGAATCCATCAGTCAATTACAGCACTCTCCCTATGTGGTGAAATAGTATGCAACCATTTAAAAACTGCAGAGAACAATATTTATGAAAACCTAAAAATGCTGAAAGCACACTACTAAGTAAAAGGGGAGAAAAGCTATAAAAGGATTTGAAAGTATTTTTGTAAAGATAAACACCCACACACACCCACACACCTCTATATATGTGTGGAAAAAGGACTGGGCTAGTATATTTAAAAAACGCTAAAGGGAGGTCGGGTAATAAGAGATTGTTTTTTCCTCGCACTTTGTGTTTTCTAAGTATTCTATAGTCTGAATGAATTAGCTTCAGAATTAGGACCAACAGTCATAAGCAATTTCTCAGACCACCTGCCTCATAAAACCCGAAAAAAAGAAGTCAGAGCGGGGTGAATATTTTGGTACAGATGAATTCAGGTTGCGTAAGTGGAGAGGAGGGGGGTGGCCAAGGGGCCTGAAGTGGGGCAGGGGGGCTGATGTGAAATAGGGAATGGGTGGAGACAGAAAATGATTGCAAAATTGGCTGGAGCCAACCTGGTTAGGTCAACTTTGCAGGTGTGTGAAGTGTCAAATGGTTAATCAGTTGCCCTCTATTAGAGCTACTTACTGCACAAGGGCCTGGTTGAACAGGTTTGACCTCATTTACTTTTTCTTAAAGCTGTTTAGCTGCTTTCCTAAAAACTCCTATTTTCTGAGTTATTAAACTTTCCATTCCATGTTGATCCCTCCCGAGCCCTCTAACGCATCTCTTCTCTTGCTTCTTCCAATTGGATGCCTTCATGAGGCATTAAGAGATACTGTGAGCCCTGATGAAAATCATCCTTTCAGGGTACAAGGAAGGCACCTGAATGACAGATGGTTTGAGGAATCTAGAGAAAGCAGAAGTTTAGGCGTTGGCATGCAGGCTGTCACTGACTTACACAGAGCCAAGGACGTGACATACAGCATGCGGCTGTTTCTAAATCCCCACTGAGGGCAAGGGTCCTGGAGGGAATGGGATTTGGAACAAGATTTGGGCTTTGAACCTTTCACTGCAGGCTCTGACAAAGCAGTGATGATTCAAAAGCCTCTGCCCCCTGGTGGCAAGCCCTGCCCAGATGCTGTTAAGGGGCTCTCCAGGCACACCCTCCTAATTAGGGGCAAGATCTGAGAAGCCTCTTCGGAAGAAGACAAAAGGCACCGTAAGATGTAGTCTCCTGAAGTAGAGGCTTTCTCTCTGGTTATCACCTGAAACAGGAAATAAGGACTGAGTACCTGTTCGATTCCAGGCACTAGCCAAATCTGCAGCAAACTAGCATTTCCACAGGTGTCTTCTTACTTTAAGCTCACAGCCACCCTGTGAGGGAAGTGTATGTTCTCCCCATTTTACTGATGAGATGAGCAAACTGAGGCTCAGAGAAATTGTTAGTGGGATACAGAGTTGGCATCCAAAACCACAATCTCTGACTCTAAGCTTCTGTTTCATTCATTTCACAAATATATACGGTGCCTCCTCTTTGCTGGACACTGTGCTGGGCTGATGAGCTACAAGACCCAATCTTCACAGTCTAGGAGGCAGAGATAGATAAGTAAACAGAGGGGGCAAAGCGTGGCACTGTGAAAGATGCACTGAGGACACAGAGCAAGGGGTTCCATGGGTATCAGGAAAGGCTTCACACAAGAGAGGTTGCTTGTGCCCAGTTTTAATTAGGATGAGTAGGTATTTCCGCTTGATCGTGGTGGGATGGGGAGGACATGACATAGGACCTCAGCAGAGAGCAGCTCGAATCTATGCAGAGCTGCTTGAGGAGCTGGAGGTCCAGAGTACTGCAGCAGTTTGACATTGATGGGTGGTAGGGTCCATGAAAGTAGAGGAAGACCAAGAGGAAGCGGCAGACAGGGGCCAGGCCAGGGCAGGGATAGGGTGCTCTACTAAAGAGCATGGGCTTTGAACTATGAGCAGTGGAGAGCCACTGAGGGTGTAAATACGGAAACAGATATTCCAAATCCTGCCTTAGGAAGACTGTTCTGCCAGGAGTGATGGGAAAGGGGCCCTGGCAGAAGATTCCTTCATGGTCCTGCAGTGATCCAGTTGAGAGCTGCTGAGGACCCCAAACAAATCAGATCACTGGACCTCCACTGAGAGTGAAAGGGGGTGGTCTGGCCAGAGAGATAGTAAAGAGATGCAGTTAACAGGCAAGAGAATGTGGGGGTGTCCAGGTAACTGTCCACAATTTCCAGGTCTTAGGCAACAGCTGGGGAGAAGTTGATGAGGTCATCACTGGACAGAGAATCCATTCCCCGGGCCCAACCAACTCTCTAGACCACCCTGCCATGTGCCCCTAAGAAGTGATCTTCCCCAGCCAGCCCACAGGAGGACATAGGGAGCAGAGGTCAACACTTACTCAGCTGATGGATGGCAAGCATTCAGATGGGAGGTGCCTCCACAGGCCATGATAACCCATGGATCGATTTGAGAAAGATGCCAGAAAACAGTTAATTCAAGGCCACTTTAAAATACCTGGCATTCAATCCTCCTCAGTGTCTCCATCAACTGTAGACCCTATAAATCCCAAATAAGCTCCACTCGCCACAAAGGTCAAGACACAGAAAAGGTCACTGAGAGCAGAGCCTATTCCTGAAAAGCAAAAGACTCCAAACTCCCACAACTCAACCAGTGAAGGGCTGGGGAAGACTGACAAGTTCACTAAGAAATGAGAGGAAGGACAAACAAGATGTTCAATTTAGAAAATGATTCCATTAATGAGGGCTCTAATGATATAGTTGTGGAGGTTATCAGTTTTCCTAGAGCTGCACATTTAAAATACTTACATGGTAACTGAAACCAGAAAATGCTTACCATCCCCCAAAACCTCCCACCCCACCTAGTGCTGATAACAAGAGTTATCTCAGTTGCCTTTTGTGTACAGCTAGATGAGATATGGATCTGTGGGGGGAAGAAGGGGTGGGCGTGCTAGCATTTCTCAGCTAGACTGTCATCAGATGGTGACATTCCCCAGGACTCAAGCAGCATCTGAGAAGCCACCTTCAATATAACTGCGGAACAGCTAACCACACA
The DNA here is from genome assembly GCF_009764315.1 of Trachypithecus francoisi. Taxonomy (NCBI): domain Eukaryota; kingdom Metazoa; phylum Chordata; class Mammalia; order Primates; family Cercopithecidae; genus Trachypithecus; species Trachypithecus francoisi. The sequence continues at coordinate 105,288,224 of NW_022681470.1, read as the reverse complement.
ACACAGCATACTGAATGAGGAGCCTCACAGGCAGAGAAGAAAGCAAACCTGGAAGGCAACAAATGGACACGTGCATGCTGAAGGACTTGTGTTTAATTCTTCCCAGCAATCCTTTTTCAGGCATATATTTTTGTCTCCTCAAACTTAAGAAAGACATTAAAGGAAATCCATGCTCTGGAGGGGAGAAGGAGAGGCTGACCTCATCTGGCAGGATTAACTCGCCATACCTGTCCGGCCCACAGAGCCTGGCCTGGAGCGTGGAGGGAGAACCACAGCCAACTCCAGAAAAACAAGTGGTGCCACAGAGAGAAAGGGGTTTTGAAAAAGTTCTAAAGCCCCGTGCCTAGGGACAGTGACATCAGTGTGTTTACCAAGCATTTGATTTACTTGCTCAGGCAAAATTCCAGAGGAGACACTGGGACCTGTGTGGAGAGTTTCTTCACTGCAGCTATCCTGCCAGGCTCATTGTAAAGTGATGCATTTTGTGGACACTTACAGAGAAAAAAATAGCTTCAAAAATAGATCAATGCTGCACACTGCAGAGACACAGCCTTTGGGTTCTGTGAGCTGTATTTGGGCATTTCACAGAGTTCAGCTGCCATCTGTCCCTGTGAAGGTCAGCTAAGAAGTTGGTCCCAGCCTGGGCATGGGACCACTGTCCCACATTCCAGCCATTTGTGATCTCCTGGGTTCAAGCATTCCCACCCATTGCTGGATCAAGCACTTCCCACCTCCTGCTCTGGGAAATCAGATCTCAGTAGGTCATCATCCCTCCCAGAAAGTCCAGCAGAGTTGTTTTGGTTTGGGGGTGTTTTTTCAGTTGAGTGGAAGAAGAGACCTTATATAATCTTTTAATTTTTTCTCTAAGGCCGAATTCCCTATAAGCAAAATTTTAAATTATTTTTAAAAAAGAAAACACCTAAACAATCCTTAAAATCCCCTTTCAGCTCCAAGACTGTGTAATTCTGTGATACTAGTGTTGAAAGCCCCTGCATTTCCCTAACTATATATTCCCCTGTGCCAGGGAAAGGTGCATATAAGTGAGAGAACAAAAAAATTCACAATCATGGGGACCTCCTCTTTCAGCTTTGGAGCTCCCGTCCCTCTGTCTCTGTACGGGGCAGCTTCTTCCTCCCGCCTTCTCCTTCCTTCTTGTCTACTAAACTCTCCACTCCTTAGAACCAAAAAATAAAAATTCACAATCATGATCCTAGGGGTGAAAGGACACTGAGAAACCACAGAGAGCAAAAATGAAAAGCCAACATAGAAAAAGTCTGACTTGAATTAGAAGCAGCACTTAAAATTACAGGTTCAGAAAAAGCTGGAACAGAATTCAGGGCTCTGTTCTCTCACAAAGGTGAGTAGATGGGTCTGGAGAGGACTGTTCGTGCTATGGAAGGGCCTCTATGCCATCGAGGCTAAAACCAAAGCAGGAGCAAATCAGCCCTGCTAGTGTGTACAGTCGGCATCAAAGAGGCAACAATGGTAGAGAATATTTTCTGAAAGATACACATGAAGTCAGTAACGGTGATGGTCTCTGGAAGAATTAGGTCAGAAGCAGACTTCATTTGCACCGTGTACTTCCTTCGGTATCCTTTTTAATTGAACACATGTGAATGCATTACCTATTCAAAAATAAATGAGTAAAAACACATGCCATGACAAAGCAAAATGAGGAGACAATATAAAAAAGGAAAAGATAATTTTAAATTTCTCCTAATAAAACGCTGTTTAAAAAATCTAAGAGGAAAAAAGGGTAGGCTTAGCTAGTGGAGAGAACAACTGAAAAACAAAAGCCACGTGTTCACATGGTCCTGGCCAACCCCACCTCTTTCCCATCCTCACTCGTTCACATCTGCCTTGGAGCACCCACAGCAAGCCTGGCTTCATGCCCAGAACATAGCCTGGCTTTCCTCCTGTCTCCCTGCCCACATCTCCTCAGTCACTCGCTGCCTCCTCTCTTGCCTCTCTCCCAGTTCTCAGTTTGCCCACCAAATCTTAGGTGGTACTCTCCATTCCCCGCTATGAGGGAGTTCATTTGTTCATGCAATTTGCCCACCCGAGACAAAATGTATTTCCCAAAGTTGGCTTGCAATGCCATCTCCCATGCCTGCTCTGCTTACCCAGGACTTTGACACTCCTTCCACTGAGAGGAGAAAACCTGTGTTTCCTCTCCCTGAACCTAGGTGGGCTACAGCTCTGGCAGAAGTGACACTCTGTGACCTTAAGGATAGGTCACATAAAGGGAACACAGCTTCTGCCGGCTCTCCTGGGACACACGTTTGGAGCCCGAGCTGCCGTGCAAGCCATCTGCCTGCTCTGAGCCCGCCACACTAGAAGGAAGCCCAAGCTAGCCCACAGGAGAGACGAGGTGAAGAGAAGAAGATGCCAGTCCCCACTGCTCTAGCTCCCTAGTGTCCCAGCCCCAGCCACCAACTGACTGAACCCCCATGAAAGACTGAGCCAGAACCACGAGCCCAGCCCTTCCAGAAGCTGACATATAGACTTCATGAAAGAGAATAGACTAATTTTTGCTTTAAGCCACTATGATTTGGGATGATTTGTTATGCAGCACTGGACAACTGCAACGCCTCCTTCTAAATAGTAGAATCCCAAATGTCTAGGCCCCATCTCTAACTTGCTTCATGTTCCTATTCTCACTGATTTTTCTGCCACTGAACTTGACCAAGCCCTTGAGTGACCAATTCCAGATATTTGTTTAAACAAATTCACTGTGTCTGTACACACTGTCTATTCCTCCAAAACAATCCCTGCTATCGTTGGCCTTCCCCAGTTCTCTTCCTGGCATAGAGTAGTCCGTGCCCTTCTCTTATTTCTTAATATTACCCTCACCCATGGAGCTGTCCCTAGATTCTGCTCATTCATAATACTTCTTTGCCCACCCTAACCTCTCCCTCCTGCAGCCACAGATCATCCACTTTTCCATGCCTCTGCACTGGAGGCTGCATCAGTCACCTCCCACTACATCATCCTTTCCAACGCCCTAAACATGGGGCAGAAAGGACTATTTTTTGCTGCACATTCAGGCTGTTTAAGAAAAGGCTTAAGGCAACTTAAGCACAAAGAATATCATCTTCAAACACTGTAATGGCATCTTCTTTTCGGGACACTGAAGTATTCCCATGATTCCAAGAATCAAATGAACAACATCTGGTTATGGGGTCTCTGGTCTCTACCAAGGCAAACTCATAAAGCATTTCAAAGTCCTTCTGGTTATGGGGTCTCTGGTCTCTACCAAGGCAAACTCATAAAGCATTTCAAAGTCCTTCATCTGGAAAGGCCTTTTCTCCACCCCACGCCCAGCCAATGCCCACTCATACTTTAAGGCCCAGCTCATCCATCATCTCTGCTAGGGAACCTTCCTCAGTGCCTTATACAGACAACCATTCCTGCCTTGTGTTGTGTGGGTGCCTTAGGTCATATCCTTAACTCATATTTGTGTGTCCCTTTGCATTTCAGACAGTAGGTGCCCAATAAATGCTTGTGGGATGAATCAATTGGTTATTCTCCCGGAACACCCTTTCCCAGTACACCTCCACTCGCCAGAACAACTGTCTTCCTCACAGGTGCCAGCCATCACCCCAACCACACCCTCTCGAAAGGCCTTTGCCAGTCATCAAACAAAGCCTCTTGTCTCCTGAGAGCTGCTCCACCATCACCTTCCCAAGAAGAATTCCCCATACCGAGTCTACCATTCCTTCCCTAATCAAAGTTGCTTTCACAGGCATCTGTTCAGCTATCCACTCTCCACGGCTTGGTTTCACGCATTCTGAGTTGGCCCTATCTCACCTTTTCGGCCTCAAGCACGTCAAGAGGAAGGCTGGTGACAAACTTTCCTGAACTCAGGACAGTTTTCATGCAAACTGGTTCTTCCAGGTTCTTATGCCTGGAAGAACTGCTGCTCTCCAATAGCACGAAGTGGACAATGATGTTCTCAGCATCCAGTCTTAAAACTAGAAAAAGTATTGGCACTGCTGGATCCCCAGCTCCTAGAATGGTTTGTAGCACCTAAACAGAGCTCAAAAATATTAGCTGAATGGAGGAAAGAACAAACAGTCATCTGGCCCAGCCCCAGACCTGCAGAAGCTGTGATCTGTCTAGCCCTTCTACACCAGGAGCAAGGCCTGAAAAGCTGCATGACTCACCCAAGGTCACAAGCAAGCCAGTGAAGACGGGCTAGAACCCCATCTTTTGCCTGGAAGCACAGGGCCCTTCTTCTGTCCCACCTGGCTTTCTCACCACCCACCCCACCCCTTCCACACTCCAAAGACAGCATCTCCGCGAGAAGTGTTGGGCAGTGTCCAGGAGTGTTTTTCTTCCTGGCTTTAAAACAAATTGTGACAAATGGCGCCACAGATCTACCGGGCCATGGAGCTGAGCAGATGGGACTGCAATTCACACTATTAACTTAAATTCTACTTGACGTTCTTTCAAATCAGGGCGTTTTATCTAGAAATTATAAAAAATTGTTGGGGGAGTGCATTTGTAAGGAAGTTTGCCAGCAGATTCATTTACAAATCGACTTGCTCCTAGCCACCCTCACTGATCACAGACTTTTACTCACACTCCCTTACTCTCTCCCACCAAAAAGTCCCGCTCATGCAGAGAGTGATGGAATCTTGAGGCCCACTGGTCTAACCACCCACCTAAGCTTGACTGCCCTGTGCCTGTGGACATCCTGTATGCAGATGCACATTCCCACTAACAGCAGCAAGGGGAAAGCGCGATTCAAAAGTTCTTCTTCACTTTGAACTGAAATTGGGCTCAGGGGTCCTGGATACAGGACAACCCTAATCTCTTATTTATTCGGTGGACAACAGGTGAGCACATACTAGGCCTGGACACTGATGTAGGTAGGCACTAAAGCTTCAGAGAGATACAGAGGAACAATCTTTACCCTGAAGGAGCTCATATTCTATGGGTTCATTTTCTTTCCCTGTGTCTTACAAACAGGTTCCAGTTTGTTTCTATCCTTCAGAATGTATTGCCTAGAACTGCATGCTATTCTCCACGAGTGGCCTGACCAGCTTGTGGACAAGGATGAAGCAAGCAGACCACCTTCTTTCAGTGCAGACAAGATGGCTGTTTAGAGGCCACATCACACGGTGGACACCTGCCAACTAAAATCCTCCATCCTTCCCACGGCCTCCCCCTCCTACACTTTGCAGCTGGATTCAAAACCTTGCATTCACCCTTGTTCCATCAGCAGGGCCAGACCATCAGTCTATCTCATCCAGACTGTTTTTTATCTTACTTGCCAACCTACACATTTGCTGTTCGTTCTTGCCTTAAAGTCATACAGATGACTTTAGATGATTCAGATGACTGTGACCTCTACTTTCACCAAACTCAACAGTCAATACAGAAAGGTCAAGGACAGAACCCTCCAGCATGCTAATGCAGCCAAAGAAGTCTGAAAACAATGCTTGGTCACACTGTTTTCCTGCGTAAGGACGTAGACTGCTCCTGTCCTGCCTATAAGTCTATCGGTTTGCTCTCCCTCTTGCTGGCATCCACAGTAACTATACTCAATAAACACAGCAACTTTGATGCCAAATCCTATGCCATCCCACACATCTTAAAAATAAAACAAAATGTGTTATTCCAGCTACCCTCACTCTTTTTGTGGTTTCCTGCAGGCTAACTAGCTACAAATCTCAAAGCCAAAGATTGTAGCTCCCTCTCTTTTGTTCTTTCATCAAGCCAAGTGTCCTGCTCCTCTCTCTAGAATCTCTCCTGAGTCACTGCCACTTGTCACCTGCCTAATCCAGCCACGCTGCTCTTCAATATTAAAGGTCTTCAGCATATTTTAAAGTTAGTTTCCTACTGCCACTCTTTTCCCTACCCTTGCCCGTCCACTCAGTAAACTACTGTCATACAGGTCTCCCACAACCGTTTCTCACCAGATAAACAATGGCCGGTGATTCCACTTTGCCAATCACATTAAGTCCAAACTCCGTGTCCTGGTATCCAAGGCTTCAAAAGTCTGGCCCCACCCCACCTACCCAATCTGATGCCCACCACTCCCTCCAAACATCCCCGGTACGTCTTACTGGATTTTGCCATTTCCCCCAAGTCGACCACAAGTCATTCACACCTAAAGGTTTTGCTTACATTGTTTTCCATCTCTTGTGTTGGTGAGCTAAAAACAAGATGGAAAAGAAAAAAGAAGAGAAAGGGAAGAAATGGGGACAACAAAAGGACCAGCTAACTCCTACAGCAGAGTCTTGCCAGGCCCTCTCCTAACTGCTTTATATGTGTTACAATGTTTAACCCTCACAACTACAACAGGAGGTGGGTACCATTCCATCCGCATCTGTGGATGAGTGTGGCACCCCAAGGTTAAGTATCTGCCCAGGGTCATGTGCAAAGTCTGCATGCATGCTGAAACATTCCAGTTGCGCCACCGCCCAGGAAAAAAGTCACAGGTAGGAAGACAAGCACAGAATTAATAACAAAGCAGTACGAGGTGCTATGGAAGGGTGCTAACTGTACGAGGTGCTATGGAAGGGTGGTCAGCCTGGAAAATCAGGAGGGCATTCCTCGGGAGATTGCCACAATCAGAGTCTGGGAGTATGCAGGAGCCTGGCAGGCAGCACAGGGACAGGTGAGGCACAGGCACTCATTCCCTTCCATGTGAGAAGTCAAGGCACGTGCAAAGCCAAGGCCAGAGGGCAAAGGTTAGCTCACTGATAAGGCCAATACAGGGTCTGACTGGAATGGGAGGGTGGATAGAGATGGGTACTAAGAAGTGAAGATGGACAGGCAGGACCAGGTCTTAAAGGGTTTGTGTCTTGCTAAAGATGAACCCTTAATTCCATGACACATCTATTCAACCAGTCTTCATTATCTACCTAAATTCTACTGTGCCTTTGCAAAGCCCAGCTCAAGTCCTTTTTCCTCTCAGGCCTGTCCTCCCTACTCCTGAGCAAACCACAGGTGTGGAGACAGGTCCCAACCACCTGCAGATGACAGAAGGAAGCTGCATCTATGATCAGTCTACACAGAGGCAAGAAGGGATCCTCCTCTGCCTTCTCCTTTCAAGCTGTTCTTACCTTCTCTCAAAAAGAAAGAAAATACAGTGTCATTGCTTCTTCCCTAAGCTTGTTAAGTCAAAGCAAGTCAAAGAATTAGAGCTTCATTACTTGGCTTTTTCTAGCTATTCATATAAGTGTCTGGAAAATACCTAGAGTTGCTGGCCTCTAGGAATCCATTAAGTTTAAGGAGCTCCATGATCTACCATCATAAGATGCCAAAGAAAATATACATTTTCTTTGGGAGGCTGAGTTGGGCGAATTACTTGAGGTCAGGAGTTTAAGACCAGCCTGGCCAACATGGTGAAACCCTGTCTCTACTGAAAACACAGAAATTAGCTGGACATGGTGGCGAGCGCCTGTAATTCCAGCTACTCAGGAGGCTGAGGCAGGAGAATCGCTTGAATCCTTACACAGGAACAGAGGTTGCAATGAGCAGAGATGGCACCACTGCACTTCACCCTGAGTAACAGCGTGACTCCATCTCAAAAAAAAAAAAAAGGAAAAAAGAAAAAGAGAAAGAAAAAAGAAAATATGCATTTTCTCAGGATTAAATAAAAAATGCCAAGTTTCTGAGCTCCAGTCAAGAAAATGACATCATGTGACAACAGCAGCCATTGCAAGTTTATCAGAAGATGGACAATTACAGATTTTTCATTTCTGAATAAGGAACCACTCACACAGACACATGTATAACATATGCCTGTGCACATCCAGGATTTGTCAAATCTTAACATTTTGCCACACCTGGTTTAGTTTTTTTATTTTCCTTTCACGAAAGAAAGCATTACAGGCTGTGCTTCAATCCCTATTTCACCCCCTTTCAAGCCCCACTATTCCACCCATCCCAGAAATGACAACATCTTGAATTTGCTATTTATTACTCTTGCACATTTTTATGCTTTGACTACCTATGTATGTAGCCATAAACAATATAAAGAGTTTTTGCATGCTTTAAAACTGTTTAAAATGACATCACACTGTACACACCCTTTTGCATCTTTTTTTATTGACAAAACATTTTTGAGGGTAATCCTTGTTGACATGTGTCACTCTAGGGCATTCATTTCAACTGCCTTATACCATGGTCCACTGTCTGAATAATCATTATCTATAGCACAAGTTATTCATTTTCCTACTGATAAACTTAAGTGGTTTTCAACTTTTCATTGCAATAAATATTCTTAAATATTCATCCAAGGGTATCTTCAACCACACCAGGCATTGCCCAAATTGTTCTGCAACATCAGTGCACCAATTTACATTGCCAAGATCAGGGTTTAAGTGTTCCTATTCTTTGATGTCTTTGTCAACCTTGGTACTGTTTGACTATGACACTTTTCACTAATCAGATATGAGGATGAAATGGTGCCTTCTTGGTATTCCGAAAATTAATTTTAAATGGGAAAATCAATTACTAATAAGTGCAGCTTAATCAACAAGAGTTTTCATTAATACATGAGAATACACCAGGTGTTCCCTGGATTTTCTTGAAAATTCTACAGGGAGGGTAGGGGAGTGACGGTACAGAGAAGATTGGACATGAGCTGATAATTGTTGGAACTAGGTGGTGAGTGTATGGGGGTTAATTATCCTGCTCTCTCCACTTTGGGAGGCATTTGAAATTTTTCACAATAGAAAATTAAAAGAAGAACGGGACATGGTGGCTCACGCCTGTAATTCCAGCACTTGGAAAGGCTGAGGCAGAGGACCACTTGAGGTCAGGAATTCAAGACCAGTTTGTCAACATGGTGAAACCCCATCTCTATTGAAAATACAACAAAAAAAGTAGCTGGGTATGGTGGTGTGCACCTGTAATCCCAGCTACTGAGGAGGCTGAGGCACGAGAATCGCTTGGACCCAGGAGGCAGAGGTTGCAGTAAGCCAAGATCATGCCACTGCATTCTAGCCTGGGCAACAGAGCAAGACTCTGTCAAAAAAAAAAAAAAGAAGAAGAAGAAATAAAAGAAAAGAGAAAAGAAAAGAACAGAAAAGAAAAAATAAATAAAAGAAGGAAATGTCATAAAGCATCTGTAGCAAAGAACATCCAAAGAAGAGCACTGATCACTGCAGCAGACAGCCATTTAGAACGGGCAGAGAGCAGAGCTGGCAAGAAGACAGGACAAAAGGAAGACCAGGAAGGGAAGCCAAGAAAAGAGATTTTGCATTGTGTTATTATTTCAGTCAGAAGACTTAGGAACATTATTTAATTATCAAATTCATGTGTCTGATGATCCTTTACAACCCTGCAGCACCTAATAAAGTGTTATCAGATTTCCTTCCTTTTTTTTTTTTTTGAGACAGCATCTGACTCTGTAACCCAGGCTGCAGTGCAGGGGTATAACAAGAGCTCACTGCAGCTTCAAACTCCTGAGCGTTTTTTTTGGAGAGAATTCCTGGGCTCAAGTGATCCTCCCACCACAGCCTCTCAAAGTGCTAGGATTACAAGCATCAGCCACTGTGCCCAAGCCCAATATCAGATTTCAAAAGTATTACTGATATTATAATCACCATTAAAAAATCACTGAAGTTTTTGTCACTCAAAGTTTTACTTTGAAATACAGAACATTTCATTTTTTTTCACACACCTAACATCTGATTTTTTATTTTTAAAATGTGCAGAATTACCTCTTATTAGGAAAAAAACACAAAATATTTTGGTAAAAAAATTATCCTTAAGTGGGTATTTTTTCCCTAAAGTCTGAGATGACTTAGTAAGGATAAGAGGTCAAACCATATGCTTTGTAGTGAAACTGCAACTACGATGAATAACATTAGAATTCTGGATGCCTCCCATCAGCTGGAACAGGGAGGGCCTAAGGCGGGAGTCCCCATGCTTACGGGAAGGGGCTCAGGCACTGGGAGTCGATCAGAGCTCCCAGAATGTAAAAGATACACATGAAAGAAACAGTGGGACTTGGGCCAGAGCAAAATTTGGCCTGGAAAGGAACTAAAAACTGTCATACTGGTGGGAAGAAGCAGATTGGTTCAACAGGATAACTGAATGTGAAAAAGAAAAGCCTCACAAGAATTAAAATTGATGGTTGGAACTGGGCACTCCGAGGCTGGTGGACCGGTGTCCTGCCCCGAAGGGCTTGGCTGGCAGTGGGTGCAGCGCTGCCCTGGGATACAAGCTCCTCCGATGCGCTGTGGTATCATCAATCACCGCTGCTGCTCCCTGGGCCTTGGGGGCACACAGTAGTAGCAGATATCAGCAGGGGCCAGTGAGCCCACTGCTTAGCTGAGTCATGGTCAGGTTCCTCTGCACATTGCTGCCTGAAAATATTTCACCACCTGGAGCCTCCCTGTCCCACCCATCTTCACTTGCAATACTCCCCTCACCTCTGCCCCTAAAGCAATTATTCATTAACCACAGGGATTCACCATCCAGGAACAAAAGAGGCTGCAAAGCTCTCTCTGTGTCTGCACTTCTTGGTCCGAAAGGCGCAGGGGGATGGGGGAGAGGTACCAGGGTCATGGTGCAGGCTGGGCTGTTGAGCCTCATTTCCCAAACAAAATGTGACAGGTATCAACAGTTCTGGAGTCGATCATTTCACAGAAAAGGAAACTGCGGTCAGCCTGTCCAAGGACACGCAGCTAGTCCTGGACAAAGTGGCCTGAAGAACCCAGGTCTCTGATTCCCAAATCAGTGCTCTTACTCCTCCCACGCCACCTCTCTTCTAAAGATCCACCCAGTGGAACTGCCCCAGGGCTGGCAACCCAGCTACTTCTCCATTCACACAGCCGCAGGTCAGTAATTCAGGGCGGACACTTCTCAAATGACCTTCAGAGGCCCTGACTCACTCCTCTGACAGTCCTTTGTGTCTGGACTCCCAGCTGCTCCTCAGCAGCTCTGTCCTCTTTTGTACATTTATTACTGTCAGCCTGAGGCTAGCAGGAGGTCTCAATGCCTGGTGCTCTGAGGCCAGCCTGTGGCCAGCCTGTCCCAGGCCCTCTCAGCCCTGTGAGGTCCTCCTGGGGATGCAGGCACAGCGACTGACAAGGATAAGGAGCAGAAGGGCAGGTGGCTTCTTGGGTGTGAGCTTGGCCTCCTGCCACACCCATGCTCAGAAAGGTGTCTACAGGCACATCTTGTGTTGTCACAGGTGTGTAAAGGGCTTTGACGTGCGGCAGACCCTCCAATCCCTGAAACAGGGATCATTGTTTCTATTCTACAGTGAGGATGCTGAAGTCCAGAAAGGTCAGGTGACTGATGAAAGGTCATAAAGTTAGCAGGAAACAGGGAAAGGACAAGAAAGCAGAGCTTCTAGTTGCAAGGTCAGGACTCTTTTCAGCCCAGCAGGTGAGTCTACCAGCCAGACTATGCCCAGGTCTCTGCCCTCCCCAAACACATGCACCAATTTGGAGGGGCTGCTCCCAGCACACATGCTGCAGGAAAAACTTCAGTGCTCAGCCCTCTCACTCTGTGACAACAATCCCTTAGACAGGGGTCTCACGTTGTCCATCTGGGCCCCTACACCAAAGAACACCTAATTATCCGTGGTCCCCACTCAGGAAATGTGCCCACAAATAAAGACAAAAGTAAACCCAACCACACATTCCTCAAAATCCTTCTCTCCATTTCACAGAAACATCACAGCAGAGCAGAACTGTAACCTGATAGCACCCCTGTCTGGTTTTGGCTCTTTCAAAACATCAGGGACCTGACAGGAAAGCAATGCAGAAAACTGCAGTCATTTGGCCGCTTGTTAAGGAGAGCCCTGAGCAGTGAGTTCCAGACCGGAGATGCGCCATATAACAGCAGCCGCTCCTCACAGCCCTGCGCAGCAGCCATCAGCCTTTGACAGCCGCAATGATGCTGAGGCAGTGTCCCCACTGCCCCAGTGGCTTCTCCATGCAGGTTCATTTGGGACAGGACAACTCTAACTCCATCTCTGGCCAGGAGCCAGCATAGTAGCTGCCGTGAAAGCCAGGAAGTGAACTGCGCAGAATGGATTGTTCCAGTGTCCACGAGCTGCAAGTGGGTCCCACGTCACTGACAGGTGAATCTCAATTATGAACCAAGGTGACGGCAGAGAGGACGGACAGCAAAGGAGGGTGTGTGTGGCAATCAGCCATCAGAGGAGGCGGCCCTGTGTGATGAAAGGAACTCCTCAGGAAACCTCTCCACCAGCAACTGGCTCCAAATGGTCAGACTTCCCAAGAAATTCCTGTGAAAAGGACAGGCTCAAGGCATGTGAATGTGATAGTCAGCAATTCGCATCTAGGTATAGGGAAAAGAGGCTAGATTAGGCATCAAAAGTACCTAGTCCCCTTCATACAGGGCTGGTGGGGAGGCGGAATGGTGCAGCCACTTTGGAAAGCAGTCTGGTAGTTTCTTTCAAAGTTATCAAATGACCCAGCAATCCCACTCCTAAGTATTTTTACCCAAGAGAAATACACCTGTGTCCACACAAAGACTTGTACACATCTTGATAGCTGTATTCACAGTAGCCCCAAACTGGAAACAACCCAAATGCCTATCAGTTGGTGAAGAGATGAACAAAATGTGGTATATCCATAAAACTGAACACTACTCAGCAATAAAAAGGCATGAACTAGATACACACAAGAACATGGAGGGAGGGATCTCAAAAGCACTGTGCTGAGCGAGAGAAGCCAGATCCAAAGGGCTACACACTGTAGGATGCCATGTGCATCACATTCTGGACAGTGCAAAACTGTAGTGGCAGAATTCAGGTCCCCTGAGGCTGGGGCCTGGAGGCGGGGGAGGGGCTGGTAGCAAGGAGGCATGAGGGAACTTTTTGGGGACAGAGGCGTGGTCCATATTTGATTGCGGTGGTGGTTATGTGGCTGTTCATGTTTGTCAGCAAAGAACTACATATTTTGAATCGGTGAATTCCGTTATATGCAAGCAAATTGTACCACAATGAAGCTGATCTTTAAAACACTAGGTTCCTTTTCCTTATCTAGAGCTCAAAGTAGTGGCCCATGCTGGCTATGACTTGGAGAAATCACATAAGCTTGCTGGGTCTCAACTGCTTCATTTGTACAGGTGGCTGCATAACACTCCCCGGGCAGGGGAACTATAGGGATGAAATGAGAAAATATGAGTGAACACACACAGCCAGCAACATGTGGGGCTTCCCCAAATATCCACTTGTTTTCTTTCCTTAGTGTGAGTAAGTGGCTCTAATGATCCACAAACCTTCCAACCAGCCAAGTCAAGGACCAGCAGGAGGACTCAGGAAAGTACTGAGATGCTAGGGAGAACCAGGACAGTGGCTGACCATAGTCAGACAGGGAGGGCAGCCTGGTGGGGCCCTGGAAGCCATGGACGCGACTGCACTGGGAGTGGGGATGGGAGGTAGCAGGAGCTGGCAGGTGGGGCACAAAGTGGGAGCCAGGGCCAAATTGCTGCTGACTTGACCATTTTGCAAAAGGCCAGCCTGACTGTGGCCTCAGGCCTCTCATTTCCTCTACCTTAACGAGGGGTCATGGAAGTGCCTTCCCACAACTGCAGCAACTCCCTCCACATTTGGACTCAAATACAGAGTGGAGCCAGAGACAGAAAAAGTCTCCTTCATGACACACTGTGATTTGTTTCTGCACTGTGTGAACCCCTGGCTCTGTGACACGGAACACAAGTTTCAGCAGTCCCTGTCACTTCCCACAGGCTAAACAGAGCATTCTTTTGTCCGGCTTCTGGTGAAATGCCATTATCGTTATTTTTAGGAGGAAGATGGAGAATTGGGGTGGGTCCACAAAAAGAGGATGGATTCAGAAGACTTCCAGGAACCTTAAAAGGCTTGGAAACTAATTGTGCCCGTTCTTTTTGATGTCTAATTCTCCTCCAAAAGTTCCTCTCAGCACAATATATTAATACTCATCAGCCAAGAGAAGGTTAGGTTTTGGCTCACAAATAGTCAAGGAGAGAATCTCCTTAATTCATTGAGAAGGCAGAAGATGGCGTTCAAGAGTATTCACAGGTAACTAAGATTGCCAGAGGGAGAATCGAGTGAGCTGTCAGTGGTGAAATAACAGAGGAAGGTAGAGAGAGCTACACTGAGACAACAAAGGCAGCTAAGGGAACAAAGCCTGGGTCCCTCAGGTCTGTGGCCACCGGCTCCAGCCAGGACAGCCTGGTAGCTGAAAAGCACGTCCTTGCCTGTTAGATGTCTGTGTTTCAAGTGATGCTAACTTGCTAATGCAGATGTCTCCGCAAAACCTGCCCCGGGCTCACCACCCGGTGAGCAATCACTCACTTTCCCCAGGACACCTCCAGGGAGGTACTCTTCCAGCACCTCACACTTAAGCGGCTAATGCAGGTTCTTCCCTCAGACGCAGCACGGTTCCTGGGATGACGTCAGCGCTGCTCTCTGAAAGCACCAGGCAAGGAGGCGAAACAAAGAAAATCCTAAAGAGCAGGCGAGAGCACGGTGGAACTGGCAGAGAGAGGCACTGGCACGGATGGAGAGGGCAGCAATAAAAATGTTTAAATGCTGGGGGACACTTAGAGGCAAAGGAACCGCAGGTGACAAAAATGATGAGGCTGAAGTTCAGGAGAGACCCAGGCAGCGATGCCCAAACGACAGGCTGAGGAATCACCTCACAGCTGCCGATGCCCTTGACAGCGATGTCTGAGGCTGGCGTGAGTGCTCCAGGCTCAGAGATTCCTAGAACCCAGCTACAATGGCCTTATCAGACTGAAACAGGAACACCAAGATATTCCAAGGGAGGTGACAACAGGGTCCAAAGGTCGCGCCTTTATGGCTCACAACTGTGTGCTGAGTGTGGCCCGAATCCCAGCTCCAAGTGGTCACCCCAGGTCTACAGCCAATCAGCTGACCGGGGTGGCAACCCCTGGCTCTGCTCAACAATGACAACCACTATTTACTGAGCACTTACTATGTGCCAGACCGATGCTAAGTGCTTTCCTCAGATGGTTCCATTTAACTCTTAGAATCACCCTAATGAGTATTTCCTATTATTTTACAGATGAGGAAATGAGAGCTTAGAAAAGTAACTTGCAAAATCATACTGCTGGCTCCGTAAGAGATGTTGATTGGATGTTGTCTGGGTGGACAGAGGCAAGGATGACTGGAACAAGACAAACGAAAGGCCGGCTGAGAGACCACTCGGGTAGCACTTTTCCTGGGACTAAGCTTAGACCTTGTAGGCCTATCAGCCAGAAGCAGTGTGTAAAATAAGAGCGGCTGACTGGGCACAGTGGCTCACGTCTATAATCCCAGCACTTTGGGAGGCTGAGGCTGGCAGATCACCTGAGGTCAGCAGTTCAAGACCAGCCTGGCCAACATGGTGAAACTCCATCTCTACTAAAAATACAAAAATTAGCAGGGCATGGTGGCACATGCCTGTAATCCCAGTTACTCAGGAGGCTGAGGCAAGAGAATCACTTGAACCGGGAGGCAGAGGTTGTGATGAGCTGAGATCCGGTCACTGCACTCCAGCCCGGGCGACACAGCAAGACTCCCAATCAAAAAAAAAAAAAAAAAAAAGAGTAGCTGCCCAAGAATGCAACAGCAGCAGCAAACACTGATGACACCCCAGTTCTGCAGAAGGGTAAGGAAAAATAAGAATGTCAACTCTCCATTCAACAGAGAAACAGTGCCACTGCTGTCTTTAAATTTTCAAACTCATCAAGAAAAGTTCCAGAGAGGCCAATGCCAGCAATGCCGGCTGTCTCCCAAGTCTGAAGGGTTTCCCTCTGGGTATTAGGACTTGAGGTGTTGAGCTAGAGGAGAAACAGGACACACAGGAGATCACACACAGAGCAGGAGGTGCCTCTCAAATGCCTTTCCCACGTGTCTAACTCTGCTTTGTTTAAAGCACCATCAGACCCGCCATCTGCACTTTTACTTGCTGCCTGACGAAAACCAGATGCCAAAGGCCTCCCAGCACTCATGGGGCCCTTTGCCCTTAGGAAAACACCATGATTCAGCCAGGCGAGTTTGATACAACACTGTAACAAAGCGTGTGCAAAGTACCTACCTAGCTCCAGACTGCTGAGCCTTGCAGAAAAGGCACATTTTGACTCTTCTGAGAGTGGGAAAGATTTGAAAGATGGGATTTGCACCTTATTCCTATACAGGTCTGGAGATCTGGAACTTCTTCCTGAAGCTCCATGTTTAGCCAGATAATTGAGACACTCCACCTGGTCACCACTGGACGCCAGCCACCCAAACATTCCCCTCCACAAGGCACCTGGCATTCTAGTGCCTGTGGAGAGAGCAGCCATCTCGCTAGCACAGCTCATGAACAAGGATCCCCTTCCCTGGACAGCAAAGATGTAAACCTGCCCCTAGAAACACTGAGAGTCCTAGAGGTAGAATGAGTCAGCCAGCAAGCTCCAGCCCATTCACTGCAGACCCCTGAGCAACTCAAGTCAGGAGAAGGTGGACAACTGTACCCTGAAGACCACATACCACCCAGACCCAACACAAATAGCTGTCAGCACTGCCACCTGTTACAAAGCTTCAGATCTTGCTTCTACCAGGATTTCCCAGCTGAGCAGGAACCATCAAAGTCTGGTCCTGGAAGGACAGCCCTCCCCGTCTTGGCAGCCACACCATCTGGCCCTGGCCCAAGGCTGCTGTAGCATGGAAGGAATCAATGGAGGAATACATGCCTCTTCCCTGGTTCCTTCCTCTCCCACTTCATTGGCTAACACTAGTCACATAGCCCCAACTGAACTGTGAGGGAGGCTGGAAAATTTGGAGTATGTGCATGTCTAGTGAGTTGCCTCCACCACATCCTCTTAAGCCTTGGCCTCTCATTCCCAAAGTCTAGCCCTATTTTCATATGAATTCAACGCCTTGTTACTTAGATCTTTCCTCATTACCTCAAAGCCACAGTGGCAAAAAGCAAACAGCATCTTCCTAAAATATTCCTCTTCGATCTTCCTCTCCTAGATATCCCTCTTATCCTTCTTCACCAATTAATTTATTCACTTAAAATCTTCCTTTGACAGCTTCACTCCCTCTCCGCACTGCTATCAACTCAAATGTGAATTATTCCAGTAGCCTGAACTCGTCACTGGCCTTTTACTTTCTTTCCCTTCCAATGAACCTGGTACCCAGCTACTTAATCCTTATCCTTCTTCCCAAGGCCCAATTTCATTCCTTTCTCCCCTGTTCATGAGCCTGCAATACTTTTCCTGCTGCATACGTCACGTGTCACCATATAAACTCGCAATTTGAGGTGCTCTAGAATCTGTCCGTGGAATTAGTCAGGACATAATCTCCCTGTTTTTTGGCAGTGCCACGTCCATTCCTGTCTTCACAGGTTTGTTCATGCCGCCATTCCTTTCCCCAGAACGCCCTTCTGCTCCTCCCACACAAATCCTAATCCTACCTCAGGATCCACTTAAAATACAATCTCCTCACTCAACTCTTTCCTACCAACATGCTTTCCTCTCTCCTTTCTGCGTTACCACAAGGCTAAGCTCTGTCGCTGAGTAATGTGCTTTTTGATGATAATCTGAATGGTACAAGAAGAAATCCTATTTCATGCTCCTTTGAGGGAGCGTCTAATATAGGTTGCCTTCAACTATAAGTAGTAGAAAATTCCAACTCAACTGTGAGGACAAAATGTATGGAGGTTGGACTGTTCAGTCTTCAGGGGCTGGGACCCTCAGGGATCCTGGTTTTTCCCATCTCTCCCCCTCTGCTGGCCTCAACAAACCTGCTTTCCTCATTGCAACAAGACAGCTGCTTCATGTCCAAGAATCTAGTGAAAGAAGTTGTCCCTTCTGTATTTCCTTTTACAATGAAAAACGTCTTTCCCAGAATCTCCCAGCAGATTTCTCATACCTCAGTGGCCAAAACCATGTCACATGCCCATGTCTAAACTACTGGCCTCCAGGAGGAGTTCTGCTCAATCAGTATGTACCCTAGAGCTGGAGGCAGGGTCACCTTTCCTTGAGTGGCATGTGGGAGAGGTGTGGCATCCAACCCAACTGGGTCCTGCCAGCAGGAAGAGAAAAGAAGAGCCGCTGTAGGTAACCAATCACGTCTACCACAGGCAAGGACTAATACCACATATCTGTGTTTCCCCTCACTTGCCACCCCCATCCTGTGCTGGCAGATAAGGATGCTCAACAAATAGCTGTGGAACTACAAATTATCCTGTGGGTGTGAGAAAAGAGTGTGCATTATAATAGGGTGGTACAATTGGACATGTGTGCACAGAAAATGGAAAAAGAGCCATGATATTCAAACAGATGCAAAAACGTTCTTAACAGAGAAGGTTTGGGAAGCTCTGATCTAAGCCCTAGCCTGGGCCCAACTCCCAGTTCCACAGATAGGGAGCAGGCCCCAGGCCAGAGTGCTGGGCTTCTCCCAGCAGGATCCAGCTGGGGCCTTCTCCTCAGTTCAACCCTTGCCTCTGAGGACCAGTGGTCTACAGTCCATCCCACAACCCTTCAGATAGAAGTTTCAGGCACAAAAAGGAAGCTCACAATAAGGAACGCCCATGCCTAGCCATAACTGAACACATCACAGGCTCACACAAATCGGTGGAATGAGTGCACGATCTCATGAGCTCTGGTCTGGAAAAGCAAGTCTCCCTACACTCGGGCTTGAAGGGAAGGCTTCCTCGGCTATACCAATATCTCTCCTCTCTCTTTCTTCTTAAGACCAAACAGCTCCTATCCCTGCCTTCCATCTCAGCTTTCCAGGATACTCGTCCCAGGTTCTTTGCGCTACTGACAAGCACTCCAGACCCAAATACACGTACTCCCACCTGAGGTTAGGAGTACCAAGAACTGCATAAAAAATATACCGGACAAAAGGCACTCCATTCTCACAGATATCCAGTCCCACAGTCTATATCACAGATCACCAGTTTTAGCTGTTTGAAGTTTTAGAATTCCTTTTCAAATACCATAGCCAGCATTTATTCGGCTGGAGAAAACTGTGTTAAATGCAGCCTACCGTAGGATCACTGATTACAACATGCATTCAACATTCAATACATATTGACTGAGCAACTATTAGGTTGAACTACGTGACATTATTGACATTTGACTGTTTCTGACCTATCAAAATGGCAATAAAGCTCAACTTAATATTTACTCTATGCCAGACAGTAGGCTAAGGAAGGATTTGGGACACCATGACAAACAACAAAGCAGTAACCCCTGTCCTAATGGAACTTAAAATCTAGTTCATTAAACCATTACTCACAAAAGTACAATCTAACTTCAGGATTGTAATTAATTATAAATGCATTTATTTGTTTACTGCCTGACTTCTTTGCTAGCCTATAAACTACACAAAGATGAGGGTTGTCTCCTCCATTTCACACACTGGCCATGCATATAGCAGAATACATCATATATTTGTTAAATGTATTGATTAGTGTTACAACAGACAATTGCATGTGCTATGGAAGCATTTGGCAGAGAGATCTAATCTAATCTCGGAAGGCAAAGATCCTGGACGTCACTAACTTGGAATTTCTGATACTGATGATAAGGTTGAGTTAGGTCTTCACGAAACAGGTCTCTATACAGCATATAAACAACTACCAGCATGCCCAGGGGTTTCATAGGGACTATTTAAAATACTTAAGAGAACAAATGGTTTTCAAGCTCAGTCTAGTATTTCAGAAATTCCATTTACATGAACAATTGGTACGCTAATTGCAAATCATTCTTATTTCTCTCCTAAAGCAGGATCCCCTAAGGATCTTTATTAGGCATTCTGTTAGCCTAGTTTGAGTTAAAGTATTTACTTAAAAGTAGTAACAGTGAAGTTCTTGAAAAATATTTGGTAATTCAGACATTTTACTAATTCAAACTAATCTTTCTCATTAGTCTACATTCTTAGAGATTTAACCATCATATTAAGAGAAAGTATCAAAGGCTTCACTTTGATTAATAGTCACCAAATTCTTTTGCAAGGCACCTTGGTAGCAGGAACCTGAGCTAACATCAGGAGGTAGGTAGAAATAGAAAATAAAGGAATGACAATTTGAAGAGCAACTGCAATCCAATTTAGTCCAACAGATGACACATATATGAAGTCACATTCAAATTATAAACACAGCACAACAAAATTTTTGATCCTTATCTTTTGATTAACCTGGTATCATTCAGGGAAAAATGTCAGTGAACACCACTGACCAGCAGTCCTTTCTTATCTATTTTGCAGTATCTCCCTGAGAACCAGCCCTGGACACAAACTGCATAAACATCAATGAGCCTAGACAGTGTCTTCATGTGTGTTTGGCCTGCCATTGTTCTCTGCACCAGTATGGAGATTTAGTAACACACTGGTCACATTCATGGGGCATCTTGAACTCTCTTGACATGGTAAATGAACAGCAGGCCCTGTCCCCATGCCAAAAGCAAACAAAAACCTGTCACCAGCAAGGAAGACAACCGGTCTCTCCAAAGGATGCCAAAGTTCCCATCCAGCCTCCTTTGCAGAGCCTCACAAATCTCTCGGATGCAGGCAGGATGATCACGGGCTAGGGAAGATTACGCTCTGAATGTCTTAAGAGATTAGTTTCTTAAAATCCTCCACATGACTTCAGTCATCCCCGTTACAGATCACAGAGTAAAAAGCCTACTTGATTAAAGCTGAATGCCTATACATTTGCAAAAGGGAAAATATGCAGAAGAAAACAAGAGTCAGATTACTGATGGGCATAGCACCAGTTCTAGGACATCAGGGGTGTTGAATAAATGATGACAAGGAGGCACATATAGTTCTGATATATTCACCATAAATACCACAGTCCTCGAGGCTCTCTCAGTTACTTACTTTCCCCTAAATCAGAGACTGAATCTGGCCTTATCTTCAAATGAGGCCCAGCTCTCCCCAAATTCCAAATATGGGAAATTACAGCTCCTCTGTGGTAGGGGGAAGAGTGGGAAGGCGAATGTTTGTATTGCATTATGTTTTAATTAAAACAAAGATGACGTGCCCCAGAGTCTCTTTATCGGCTCCTGTTGGGGGTGTTTTCCAGTACTCCTTCCACCCTCTGTCACCATGGTCTTTTTTCCCTCCAGGACAATTCACCTTTAAAATAAGAGGATTGGGCATGAAATCTACAAAGATTCTTCCAAAATGAACTCAGGCCTAGAGGCATATTAGTTCTCTATCTTGTTGCTCCCTCCTGGAAGTACACAGTTCAGAGGGACGCCTAGCTAGAGAGGTGCCGAAACGCAGAGCTAGAGCCAATCACCTGCTCCGACATTTCGCGCTGGGCAGGGTGCTCAGAATGTGCTCTTGCTTCTTTGTAATGAAATATCAGAAGACAAATTACAACGTTGTTCAGCAAGCTATTTTTTGTACTGAAACATCAGAAGGCATTATGAAACCGTTCAGCAAATCACCTCTAAACAATGTCATAAAGGGTTACCTAGCTTGGGGTAAGCCCAGAACGAATCTATCTGCACCATCATTCCTCACCCTAACAAACGTGTCCATCTGTGAAGCAGAATTCCCAACACACCACCATCTCCAAACCAACACCAAACCACTGCCAAACAAACCTGAAGAGGAAAACCAGAAAGGTCTCCGAGAAGTGCTGCTTGTAGGGAGAAGAATGACCCTGTACAGAGGCTCCCGAGACGCCTGCTTTGGAGCCCTGGTGATTTCCACCAGGCAGAATTTACAACCATTGGGACCTGCAGTCTCAGAGGGCTCACAGAGAAAGGGGAAGCTCTTGGCTACCCGGGAGGTCACCAGTGACTCTAAGAAAAGTACAGATCAATGCCTGTTTAGGGTTAACCCCAGGTTGGGAGAGGGCATCTGGCAAGGAACAGACTTGGAAGAGCCTGCACCTCATTGAGCTGCTACAGCAGCGTCTGGGAATTTGTAAGAGCCACAGTGATGAGGCCCTGGGCTATGTCCCCATATCCTCCCTTGCCAGGGCGCCCTCAGGGAGGCCACACTGCAGGAGGCAGAGTATGAGGTGGGGAAGATGGATCGGCCTTATCCTCACCACCCCCTATACGAGGCTCCTCTGAAGAAAGCATGGTATAGATGGTGTCTCCTCTCTGGTGGGAAGTATGTGATTTCTCTATTTCTATTTCTCTTTTGTTCAGGCTTCCTAGAAATTCAGAGCTAGGTGTGAAATTCCCAATTCCCACAGACAGGCAACATCCCCAGCAGTAATAAAGACATTCCACACACCCAGGACTTGGGGTATTTGTGTATTTTCAAGAAAAAAGTTTGCTCTTTGGCCTCCTCAAACCGCCCCCCCCACCTCTTCCTTGCTCTCCCCTCATCACTACTATTCATGATCTTACTCCTACAGATACCCCCTCTTCATGGTGGCACAGGGCATTGGTAACTCGTGGCTGTAAAGAAGAGCTGAGAACAAAACAGGAAGAAAAGAGGTTAAGTAGCGGCAAGAAAAAAGATGTACCTTAGGAATAAAAAAGAGTTCCCCAAAGTCACAGTGTATTTAATCAATCCTTCTATTTATTAAAGATTAAAAATACATATCAGGTGACTACTTAAAATGTTAGTCATGATTTTGACTTTGAATTCTGTGGCACTGGAGATAACAGAACAATGAGTGCTTACAGCAGGCACTCAGTTATTTGTTGAATGAACTTCTTGGGAAAGCCTTCTTAGGAAAGTATTAGAAGTAGATTCTACTAGAACAGGGGCTACCCCCAGAGGTCTCAGGACATGGCGTAGAAAGTCAAACACTGATGTTTAAGAAGGGGATGATTATATGACACATGAATCCCACAGCCATCTCTCCAAAAGAGCAACTATTTTAAAAATCAGGTCTAAAGGTGAGCCTTCCAAGAAACTGCTCTTGCTCCCAGAGGTTTTAAAGAAAGTCATTCCTGTGAACATGAGAAGTAACCCAACACTTTGAAATGATAATCATTTTACAGCAATAACTGTTGCTGCAGGGCTTGAGAAAAAAATTCTCTTCCTTTGGGTCAAAGTCTTAAATGCTGAGCCCGTAGCCAGCAACCTTAAGGGCTACTCGGGTCCAGTTCATTCTATCTAGAGGAGCCACTTGGGAATTGAAAACACAGGAAAACATTTTTTCTGGTCCATGAACAAACAAGAACGCTTAAATGAATTAGACACAAACTAAGTATTTATGGTTGTCATCTTAACAGGTTTCAAATAGGCTTCATTTTAATTTAACATAATTTTAAAATTATAGGAAAATAGTCAAAATATGAATGTGCTTAATTTGCTGAATTTATGTGTTTTTGAAGAAAATATGCAGAATAAACAAGTCAATTATTCTCACTAAATACATTAAAATTTAAGGGTAATATTTTTATTATGACTTGCTCTCCTGATACAGCAAAGTTATTGTTATATAGTTATTGAAGGAGGCTCACTACTTCCCAATCATTTCACAAATTACAGCTTCAACCAGCTATAAAATAACCAAATCAGTTCTGATATAGCCATAAAATTAAGCCTGAAAAAATAGTGAAGTAAATCATTCCTTTAAAATCAAGTTGTTGAACAGTATGTTCTGCATGATTCCATTTATGTCAGAAAAAATATATTTGTGTGAGTATATACATAGAAAAGAGTCTGGAAGAATATATACCAAACTATAAAGAATCTATATCAAAGTCAATAAGGGGCATGGACAAGGAAGGGAAAGTTCACATTTTACTTTCTACATTCTTAGAATTATAGTCACTGTTACCTCCATCAAAAAGTTAAAATTCAAAAATTAGGCCAGGCACAGTGGCTCACACCTGTAATCCCAGCACTTTGGGAGACTGGGGCAGTAGATAACCTGAGGTCAGGAGTTCGAGAGCAGCCTAACTGGCCAACATGGTGAAACTCCACCTCTACTAAAAATACAAAAATTAGCCAGGCATGGTGGCGGGTGCCTGCAATCCCAGCTACTCGGGAGGCTAAGGCAGGAGAATCACTTAAACCCGGGAGGCGGAGGTTGCAGTGAGCCAAGATTGGGCCACTGCACTCCAGCCTGGGTAACAGAGCGAGACTCCATCCCAAAAAAAAAAAAAAAAAAAAAAAAATTAAAGCAAACAAATATAAGCTACCTCCTGAAGTAGAAACCAGTATCTCTTCACCTTACGTTTACATAATACTTTACCCTAAGGCATTTTATCTGCTGTTCTAAATCATGACTTACTTCAAATCAAATCTTAAGTGAAAATCAAGATTTTCTTTTAGGGGCGTTATACAAAAAAGACTGTAAAACTTCATTCTCTGAAAGTCTTTTTAAAAAGGAATAATAGATCATACCTGGCTGGGATAGGGTAGGTGTGATCTGACCCACAGCAAATGATGGCTGCTCAACTCTGCATCTCCTTTCCTCTCCCTGCTGAAAAGTGCTACTTGGCAAGGTCAGTCAAGGTCACCAATGCAAACAAGTAGTGGACAAACACCATCCAGGTTATCCAAGGTTCCTGAGGCCCAAAGCAGCACATGGGGTTGGGAAGCTGATCACCTTAGAGATTTCAAAATCACCTAACAATAACCCCACTTTCCCTAACCACAGGGCTAAGTGACCTAATGGGTCAAACACATATGTGCTTTGGTCATCCACAACCCAAACCACCAGACTAATTTTGCTTTAGAACTGGACTATATATCAAGTGTGAATGATCATACTGGTTATCATGTGGGAAAAAAGGTTTAATTACTCCCTAATTGTCTGGGAAACAAAAGATTTCAAAATAAGGAGCTCCTGGGGGAAGGAGAGGTAATAAAATGGGTCCTTGAGAAGTGAAGTGGGAAGCCTGCCTCATGCCATGGCACCCGCGATGACACAGGTGTACCCAGTGCTCTGCTGAGAGCAAAGACAATGTTCTCAGAGTTGCTATCAAAAAGAGGCAGCAGACTGCATTCTGAAGCAGCAGACAATGGGTCACATGCAAAAACAGAATTAAATACACAAAAACAGCACCAACGTAAGGCAAGCCTGGGTAAACTGCACTACGTCAAAGAAAGAACACACAACTGGTACCAGATTTTTTCTGTTTTAATAAAGAGAAGGCCTGGACACCTGAAAGTTGACGGGAAGCAGGCATCACTAATTTCTCTGAGTTCACAGTTTTGTTATAATGTTTTTGCTCTGATTATGGGTTTTTTTTTGAGATGGAGTTTTTTATTTTTATTTTTTTGCTTTTGTTGCCCTGTCTGGAGTGCAATGGTGCAATCTTGGCTCACTGCAAATTCCACCTCCCAGGTTCAAGAGATTCTCCTGCCTCAGCCTCCCAAGTAGCTAGGATTACAGGCACCCACCACCATGCCTGGCTAATTTTTTGTGTTTTTAGTAGAGATGGGGTTTCACCATGTTGGTCAGGCTGGTCTTGAACTCTTGACCTCAGGCGATCCACCCACCTTGGCCTCCCAAAGTGCTGGAATTACAGGCGTGAACCACTGCACCTGGCCTGATTATGTTTTGATGGATACACAGAAGCTCTTGCTTTAGTACAGAAACAGGCCCCGCTTCACTTCGACCTGTGGGCCCCCCACCTTCAGAAATGTCCAGTGCCATCCCTGGCTCCTCCTCTCAGTGGTAGACCCAGGATATCCACTCACAGCTTTCTCACCTGTCACCCACCTGTCTCTAGCCCAAATACCCAGTCATGGCAACTGACTACACCAATTTTTTTTTTTTTTTTTTTTTTTGAGACGGAGTCTGGCTCTGTCACCCAGGCTGGAGTGCAGTGGCGCTGTCTCGGCTCAGGCAAGCTCCGCCTCCCAGATTCACGCCATTCTCCTGCCTCAGCCTCCCGAGAAGCTGGGACTACAGGCGCCTGCCACCACGCCTGGCTAATTTTTGTATTTTTAGTAGAGACGGGGTTTCACCATCGTCTCGATCTCCTGACCTCGTGATCCACGCGCCTCAGCCTCCCAAACTGCTGGGATTACAGACGTTAGCCACCGCGCCCCGCCGACTGCACCAATTTTTACAAACCTATACCCTTAGGGTTCCCATCCCAGGACATTCAGGCTTCTCCACCCCTTTACAAATGCCCAGAATATCCTCTACCCCACAATTCCAACAGGACGTCACTCTCCTATTACTTAAGAAAAATGCCTAAAATTCTAGCCCTTCCAAAACGCCTTTCCAGATTGACCACTCAGGAGTTACTCTGGCCTCCCCTTCACTCCTCCTGCTAAATTGAAAACAAGAACAGACTTGCCTGGCCTCTCTCCCCAGGGTAGACATCTAGCCTCAGTGAATACATCCTGTCAGTGTCTTCCTGTCCATTTGCAAATTGATTGACTGTTTGTTTCACTGCCGGCCTTGGATGACCTCTCATAGAGGGCAGGGACGGGTGGTTTTTGGCAAAGTCTTGGTTGTCTGGAAAATGGGAAATGGGGTCTTCTGGTGAATTTAATTACAGGGTTAGGTGGAAACTTTGCTTCAACTCTCTTTATTATAAAGCCTATTATAAAGCTTTTTAAAATACATCTGACCACTTTCCAGCCAGGGTAGAGTTAATATGACTTAATCTTTGATTTAGGATCTTGCAGTGCCCCAGGCTCACCGTTCTCTTCTGCTACTATAATTACAGTTGCGGAAGACATAGAGACTGAGCTGATGACTGCTTGGAAGCTAATTTCTAGAAAAAACCCTTGCTACCACATCTTGTGATTTTTGCCCTTCTGAAGGTGGAGTTCAAAAATAAAAACAAAATCCCACTTAACTGAGGGTTCCAGTTAAGGGAGGTCTGCTGTCATGGTCTTTGTTAAGTGCCTGCCACCATGGCCCACAATTAGTCAGTTAATAAAGGGTTCTTGATGAGAGAATTTGGCAACATGTGATTTTCCACAAATACAAGCTTGATTTTGATGCAACCACTCATTTCTTTGAAAATCAGGGGGCATTCACACACAGGTGTTCTAAATTTCCTTAAAGTAAAAACCAACCCTTTACAAGGAATAGCTGTGTTCCCTTCGAGCAGTAAAGAAGCAGGTGTCCACTCATGGCAAATGAGGAACTCCTTTTTCTTTTTTTTTTTTTTGAGATGGGGTCTCACTCTTTTTTGTGTGTGTGAGATGGGGGCCACCCAGGCTAGAGTGCAGTAGTGCAATCACAGTTCACTGCAGCCTCAACCTTCTGGGCTCAACCAATTCTTCCCACCTCAACCTCCAAAGCAGCTGAGACTACAGGTGTGTACCACCATGCCCGGCTAATGTTTTTGATTTTTAGTAAGATGAGGTCTTGTTATATCGCCCAGGCTGGTCTTAAACTCCTGAGATCAAGTGATCCTCCTGCCACAGCCTCCCAAAGTGCTAGGATTATCAGCATGAACCACCATGCCTGGACAGAAGCTAAAAATATTAATCAAGGAGTCATAACTAAGGATGCACTGCTCAACCGAAGCCAGGGACCACGAGAGGTCAGCAACCGGGACAGCTTCCTCCATTTCCCAGGCCTGGGCTAAGTAGCAGTGGCCTGGGCTCTGGGACTTACTTTAAGCCTAAATCCCAAACTCATTATAATTTAAACCAATTTTCTGTGTCCAGCACCACCCCACCTAAACTGGTCCTTAAAACCACTGACAGTCATTTCTCCAGTCTGTAGAAGGCCCACTGAGGCCTTTGCACTGTCAGGACTTCATTGGGAGTAGAATGCCCTCCCCATCCAAATCCTGACCATTTCTTTTTTTTTTTTTTTTTTTTTTTTTTGAGGCGGAGTCTCGCTCTGTTGCTCGGACTGGAGTGCAGTGGCCGGATCTCAGCTCACTGCAAGCTCCGCCTCCCGGGTTTACGCCATTCTCCTGCCTCAGCCTCCCGAGTAGCTGGGACTACAGGCGCCAGCCACCTCGCCCGGCTAGTTTTTGTATTTTTAGTAGAGACGGGGTTTCACCGTGTTAGCCAGGATGGTCTCGATCTCCTGACCTCGTGATCCGCCCGTCTCGGCCTCCCAAAGTGCTGGGATTACAGGCTTGAGCCACCGCGCCCGGCCAATCCTGACCATTTCTAAACACTCAGCCCATGTCCTCTTCCTGAGTGTCTTCCCCAACAACAGCCACCTACACTGAACTTCACTTTGAACTCTGTAGGAGACTGTAGATAGAGATGGGGTCTCACTATGTTGCCTAGCCTGGTCTTGAACTCTTCAGCTCAAGTGACCTCCCTGCTTCTGCCTCACAAAGTGCTAGGATTACAGGAGTGAGCCACTACACCTGGCCTATGTAAGCTTTTTTTTTTTTTTTTTTTTTTGAGACAGAGTCTTGCTCTGTGGCCCAGGCTGCAGTGCAGTGACGCAATCTCAGCTCATGGCAACCTCCAGATTCTAGGGATTCTCCTGCCTCAGCCTTCCAAGTAGCTGGGATTACAGGCGCGCGCCGCCACGCCCAGCTAATTAGCCAGGTTGGTCTCAAACTCCTGACCTCAGGTGATCCGCCCACCTTGGACTCCCAAAGTGCTGGGATTACAGGCGTGAGCCACCACACCCGGCCACATATGCATTTTAAAATGTTATGCTCAGAAGGGGTCTATAGGCTTCACCAGACTGCCAAAAGGATCCATGACACAAAAAAGGTTAAGCTCTACAATCAGACAAATGAGAATTCAAATTCAGATTCTGCCAAATTCCAGCTCTTTTCCTTTGAACATAATTGTGTTCAAGGGAAAAGTGTCTTGAATTTCTTTATCTTGATCAAGGAAGCCAACACAGAAACAACACCTACCTTGTGAAACCATTCACTCATCAAGAAATTAACCAGGCCAGGCGTGGTGGCTCATGCCTGTAATCCCAACATTTTGGGAGGCCAAGGCAGGCAGATCACAAGGTTAGGAGTTCAAGACCAGTCTGGCCAACATAGTGAAGCCCCATCTCTACTAAAAATACAAAAAATTAGCCAGATGTCATGGTGTGTGCCTGTAATCCCAGCCACTCGGGAGGCTGAGGCAGGAGAATCGCATGAATCCAGAAGGTGGAGGTTACAGTGAGCCGAGATCATGCCACTGCACTCCAGGCTGGGCAACAGTGTGAGACTCCATCTCAAAAAAATAAAAAAGAAAATAACTGAACACCTCCTCACTTTGCAAGGCACAAGGCTGAGTTCTGGGGCTACAGTAATGCACATGACAGAGACGGTCTTTAAGGACTTCATACAGAAGGTCATGCTATGTAAAGTGTTTAGCACAGTGGCACATAAGCACTCTATAAACATTTTAATACTCACTGATAAAACCACCACATGTAGTGTTTAATTATATGCTGATTTAGATTGCTTTCTACGAAACAAATGTTGATTCATCAAACTCATGCCTTCTTAACAAGCCTTCTTAGAGGCCAGAGGCTCGGCTTCAGACTCAAAGGGAATAGCTTATTAGATGAAAGAACACAGGATTTGGAACCAAATGGTCCTGGCTTCAAAACCCTACTCTGCCACCTTTTAGCTTTGTGACTATGGCAGAGACGGGCAGCTGTCCCCCAAAATCTGTTCTCTCCTTTCCCTGCAGTCATAGAATCCCAAGTTTTTCTCAGGACACATGGATCCTCAGGATAAGCATATTTTCCAGCCTTCTTTGCAGCTAAGTATGGTCACATGACTAGGTTCTAGCCAATGAGAATGTTAGTGAAAGTGATGTATATAACTTCCAGGAAGTATCTTTACATTGACAGGTCCTACCCTTCACTAGCCTTTTCTTCCTTCCTGATGGCTGGGGCTAGAAGTCATCCTGGACCATGAAATCATCTTGGGAATAGAAAGCATGCACATGGAGAAAGACAGCAGGAGCTTGGAGCCCTACTACTGTCAGCAATCTATCTTAGGCAAGTCACTTTTTTTTTTTTTTTTTTTTGAGACAGAGTTTTGCTCTCGTTGCCCAGGCTGGAGTGTGCAATGGCGTGATCTCGGCTCACCACAACCTCCACATTCTGGGTTCAAGCGATTCTCCTGCCTCAGCCTCCCAAGTAGCTGGGATTACAGGCATGTGCCACCATGCCCCGCCAATTTTTGTATTTTTAGTAAAGACGGGGTTTCACCATGTTGGCCAGGCTGGTCTCAAACTCCTGACCTCAAGTGATCCAACAGCCTCCCAAAGTGCTGGGGTTACAGGCATGAGCCACCATGCCCAGCTTAGGCAAGTTACTTAACCTCCCTAAGCTTCAATCTCCCCATCTATAAAAATGTGATAATGCAGCCAGGTGTGGTGACTCACACCTGTAATCCCAGCACTTTGGGAGGCCGAGGCGGGCGGATCACGAGGTCAAGGAGATCAAGACCATCCCGCCTAACACGGTGAAACCCCGTCTCTACTAAAAATACACAAAACATTAGCTAGGTGTAGTGGCAGGCACCTGTAGCCCCAGCTACTTGGGAGGCTGAGGCAGGCGAATGGCATGAACCCGGGACACGGAGCTTGCAGTGAGCTGAGATCGCGCCACTGCACTCCAGCCTGGGTGACAAAGAGAGACTCCATCTCAAAAAAAAAAAATGTGATAATGCAAAGTATCTACCCTGCAGGGTTGTTTTGAAGACTGAACGATGGTATAGGGCTTGGGTCACAGTAAGGGCTAGAGTTAGGAGAGCTGGTATTACTGCCATTATGGAAGTACCAGCAGTCTTGCTGCCATGAAAACTGTAGAAGATGGCAACATCTTAACACAGCCCTGGGTACTTGGAGGTAGCTCAGTGATTCTCACAGTTGAAAGGCATCCTAGTAGGTGAAGTCCTCCTGACAAGAATTTCCTTCTCCTGCACCCTTGTCAAATGGTCCCCAGGAAAGGGAAGTGTACTACCTCTGGGACAACTATTAGGACAGTGGTGTTTGTTCATCCATAAATCACAATCCGCATCTCCTTCTTTCAGAACTCTTCTGATTGCTCCAAACCATCTCACTTTTCTTTGCCTCCTCTTTCTCTTCTGCCTTTGATCACTCCAGCCCAGTCTCTGAGGTCACACCCATCAGTACTTCAAAGTTTCTTTCAATCCCTTTCAGAACCACCCTCTGGCCTCTCCCTTAAGAAACCTTTTCTAACTAACTGGGAAGTAAGACATGGCTTCCTCGGCCTTACCGTATTCAAAGAAGAGACTTCCCAAACTCTACAAATCAACTTCTCTCCCTCTGGAGCAGAACACAAATGATCATTTGCCATCTACAGGTTCTCAGATGTCCCAATCTCCTACATTTTTCATTGCTAACACTTTTAAAGCTATTTAATCTTGTTTGCAACATCAGCACTGGTCTGGGAGGTATAACTCTTCATGGCTACACAAAATCAAAATGTGCTGTGTCTAAAGCTTATATTCATCTTTCCTGAGAATTTTTCTTCCTGTTCTTGCAGACACAAATCCTATGCTCTCTTTCCCACATTGCTGTCATCTCCCCATGTCATTGTCACTCATGCAGGCTGCTCCCAGACAGAGGCACATTTCCAGTTACCCTTCCCTTCCTACCACTGCACCAGCCTGCATTCTCTCTCTAATCTTCTGCCCCTCTGGCTACATCTATCCTCAAGTAGAGACGTTACTACCCTCATGACTCAACCGGGACCAGGCTTAAGTGGCTCTGTAATTGGAACCATGGGTTGTGGTGGCAGGGCCATGCACTGCCACCACAACCCTTGCTGGGTGAGGCAACTAGGGTTAGGACAGAAGGAAACAACACACAGAGGTCAAGGGGGTAGGTACAAAGACAAACAGTAGGACAAAGACATAAGCAGGAATCAGTGTCCCAAGAGACAGAAAAAGAGGAATCTGATTCCAATCCCAGACACTGGCAAAGGACGGGTGCAGAAAAGCACAGGTCTATGATGTTGAGGGAGATGAAAATGTCTCCGAGATTTACCCTGTGTACCCCCTCACATACTGTCCAGGGTTTTCTAACTAAAATTGCCATTTCTAGAGGGTGGCACCTGCATCAGTCTCACTTTCAGAGCACTTAGCCTTATCCAACTTTTATAAACAAAATTTTATTCCAGGCATGTGACCTACATGGGCTTAAAACCTTAGAATTCTTTGCTGTTTTAAATTCATACTACACATTAATTTACATTACACAGCAAGAATGCTGACACATGAACCAGACCACATCAGACTGCAAGCAGGAAATAAGACCCCAACATGGGTTTTGTTCCCTCCCGAAACGCCTGCTACCTCTCCCAGATTAGGAAAGTAGTAGCCAGGCCTCCTTCCTACCATACGGACAGCCATCAGGTGAAGAGAAAGATGAGGTTCCACCAGCGGGCCTCCAAATCAGGCAGAGATCCATAGGCATGGCTACAGTTCCAAACCTTCCCACTTTAGCCTGCATCTAGGCATCTGCCACTGTGCCCCTTTAAAACCATCTTGATGCTCATGTTCGTCCATGGCACCTGTTTACACATGAAGGTGAGGGTGGAGGGAAAATGACAGCATCTGCCAGGTGCCAGGGCCCGAGCTCCACTCCACAGAGTGGCCCAGAGAGTGAACAGCAGGGGACCAGCATGCAGCCTTACATTTCTTGAGCAGCCAGAAGAAACAAAAGGCACAAATGTCACATTGCCTTGTTTTCCCACTGATGGCTACTTCTCCTGCCCTGGGCCCCACCCTGCCAACTCAGCCCTCTTTCCCGCCTTAGCCACACACCCCACCCCACATCCAAACCTCCCCAAGGGCTTTCCTTGTTTGTGTCCTGTTGAATCCACATGAATCACTAATTGCTGATTTAAACCCAGACACTAAGAGAATGACACATACAGTACAACAAATACAGATCCAATATGAAGAGACTGGCAAATGGAGGGCTCCCTGCCCCTTGACTCTGCCTGAGCATAGAGGTGACAGGGAGACACTGCCTGTATCCTAGCCCACAGCTGAACAGAAGACTAACTAAACTCACTGCCAACAGGGTGTCAGCATGTGTTGGGTGGTAGGGCACTGGCACTAATGAACTCACCCACTGGTTCTCTAAATGAACCATGCATGGAATTACCTGAGAGAGTTCAAAGGCTGAGACCTGGGTCCTACCCCACCAAGCAAGTTTGGTTTCACTGATCTGGGGTTGCTGCCTGAAATTAGAATTTTTAAAAGCTCCCCCAGTGATTCCAACATGCACACGAGAGTTTGAGAACCACTGATTGAACACATCTATTACGAGTTTCAGACATTATTTAAGGCAGTCAAGGCATTTAGGACACCTTACATCCTTGAATTGTCACACCTTCCCTTGTTTATTGTTTCTGTTTTATTGATATTCAGATGTCAATCATGGTGAAGCTGGGATAGGAACTCAGGTCCCCTAATTCTAAAGTCCATTCTCTTCCCACACACCTGTTAACTACTTCAAGGGTATAGACAATGTATGGAAGCAATCTCCACTGCCAACAGATCACCGTAAATTACGTGCAAGACACCTATATTTGGAGATGTGAACCCTGTAGGCAACAATCATAATCCCTTCTGAATGCAGAGAACCGAGCCTCACAGAGAGGGCAGGGGGTGTGCTTATGTATGAGGTCTGAGATGGGGAAAGAGAATGGCACCAAATCCGGGCGATGAAGTTTATCCTAGACCTGAGATGTGTTCTAAGATATCACGCTGAAGACAGTGCTCATTGGCATAAAAAGAACAGGCAATTTTTTAGCAGAGGGGCCTCTTCACTGGGGTGGGGATCCTTAACAGAGGTGGCAAAGGTTCACCTCTCAGGGCCATAGTTTCTTCTTCCCACTCCAAGCATTCTGATTTGTGAGAGCACAAAAGCCAATCCTAAAACCTCCTCTACCAGGCAGCTTCCTTTTCTTCAGGCTCTCTTTCTCCCAGAACTATGATCTAAGCTTCCTTGGTGAGGAGACACAGGACTAGTGCCCTCAGATTTTTTAGCCTACAGACCACTCAGGTAGGCAAAGCATCCCTTCAACCCGCATCCCATTTACTCCCATTTCCACCTCAAAAAAGGCACCATCATTATCACCCAAACGAACTTTCGAGACAGAGGGGAATTATGTTCCCACTCCCAGTTAGGAATCAACGCAGCCCAACAAAGAAGTGACAAACACCAGAGCATCCATGTTTGTCATGCTACCAGACAGCAGCCCACCAGCCACACGAAGTCCCTAAACCACAGATATGCAGATGCAGGACCTCACCCCAGCGCCCAAGACAGACACTTTAAGAACACCAAATGTTCCTTCTTAAACACAACAAATGATATTCCACCGCTGCTCCTGGATCAGAAACGGGCCTCTTCATATTCTACTCCAACCTGTGACACACACCGTCCCCCAAAGCCTAGTGTTGATGAAAAAGAACCACAAGAAATTACAAGAACCAAGAGCAGGTTAAACTTGCACATCGATTGCGTTGATAAGCAGAGCCACTTACCCAGCACAGCCAGAGAGCTCAGCACCAGGAAAAAGCGCTTCATGTCGGCAGCCTCCAGGAGACACAACACAAGGCGCTTCCTCTTCTCCCAGCTCCTAATCTCTCATTTCTGGCAATCCACTTATAGCTCCAGAGAACAGTTTTGGAAATAGAACTTAACTCGGAAAATGGGAACAGATTAAAGAGATCAGAAGGAGGGAGTTGGGGGGAAGGGGAGGAGTGGAGGCAAGTGTGAAAACTCCCCTATGCCACAGGAAGGGTCCACAACAATTCCGAAGGCGCTCCCGGCTCCTGCCACATCGTGTGCCTTGCAGTTTCCACTGAAATTGTAGACTGTAGCGGATTAATCCTCCAGGATCAGGGAAAAAGGAGTCTGAGAAAATCCTTTCATCCACTGATTATACAGAAATGTCCTTGGCTTCCCAGTGAAGGTGTCTGTGATCTCCCTCATTCGGATTCCCCAAAGAGAACAAGGCAGGTTTCGTCAAAACCTTTGATGGCCAAATCACCCTGCCTGGCATCAACCGTTTGGGTTTCTTCACCAAAAAGTCTGTTTCCATCCATGGTGGTAGGTCACGGAGGCGCCACCTGCCCCACGCCTGCCTAGGGCACACGAAGCAAGTTGGCGTTCGGCAGCCCTGAAGCGGTCCCCCAGCGCCAGCAGATTTCTAAAACAAACACAACAGAGATTTTTATCAAAGGCAAAACTGCAAAACCCGCTGGGGCTGAGCTCTGAGCTGGTCCGACACCTGGGTCCGGTTCCTGGAGCAGGACAGTCAACCTCTGCATTCTGACCTTGGGCAAGTCGCTGTCTTTCCCTCCGCCTCAGTTTCCCTGCCCAGAGCTGGGCAACAGTGGGAAGCCCGATTGTTCCTGAAATACTTTCACCAAATGCTTCACTCCTGGGAATTCCCGTCACCTCCTACCAAGTCCGGGCGCCGCAGGTAGCCCCACCCT
Organism: Trachypithecus francoisi; assembly: GCF_009764315.1. Classification (NCBI taxonomy): domain Eukaryota; kingdom Metazoa; phylum Chordata; class Mammalia; order Primates; family Cercopithecidae; genus Trachypithecus; species Trachypithecus francoisi. The sequence continues at coordinate 105,252,980 of NW_022681470.1, read as the reverse complement.
CCGCCAGGGCAAATCGGGAAGGGGCTCCGCGGTGGGGCCGCGACTCCCGGCCCCCGCCCCAACCGTGGGAGCTCTGCGCGCGACGCGTCCCAGGTGGCCCCGCTATTGTTTTACCTTCCAGGGTGTTTATTTCTCGCTGATTGTAAAGAAAAGAGACCAGGGAAGAAGGGAGTCCAGGGCTCCGCTTTCCGCTGCCGGAGCGCGCTCGCCGCGTGCCCGCCCAGCCAGGGGAGGGGTCTCGGGCCCGACCTCGAGCGGAGCCGGCGCGGGCCCGCTCCCCCCTCCCCACTCCCCTCTCCCCGCCTCCCTCTCCGGGGCCCCCCGGCTCCCCTCGCTGCAGCCCTCTCCGGGCGCCGCCCGCGCCCCCGCGGAGCCTGACCTCGCCCGTGGCCCTCTCCCTCCGCGCGGGTCCGTCCGTCCGTCGGTCCGTCCGGGCGCACGCCTCAGGGGACGCGTCGCTTCCTCTTCTCCCGCAACGGCACCAGCAGCCGCGCTGCTGCCCCTCCCGAGTCCCCGCCCCTCCAGCTCCAGCCCGGCCCGCTGCACTCGGCTAGGCGAGCGCGGGGCCAGGGCGGCGGCCACGGAGAGCGGCCCGGTCCCGCCCCCGGCCCCGCCCCCCGAGACGCGAGTCCTGGCCCCGGGCTTGGCGGGGGCACGCGAGTGGCCGGGGGCACCGGAGGACCTGGGCAGCGCTGGCGTGTGGGCCGAGCACCCCGCAAAGTTAATCAGGGCTTCACACCCAGACTCCGGGGCCGCCTGTGAGATGTACAGGCCCTTCCCAAAGCCCAGCCGGCGACCCATAACCCGGGAAGCCCGCGGCACAGAAGCTCGTCCTTTCTCCTGGAAACAAAAACAAAGCCCTTTGCTGGAGACTTGAATCTGTTCATGCAGTGGAACCCCATATTGCACTTCACTCTTGGATAGAATTTGGACTCTGGAAACAGCCTGGGTTCTAACGTCAGTTCTTCCACTTGCTAGCTGTGGCCCTTGGCCAAGTTACTTAACCTCTCTGTGCCTCAATTTCCCCATCTGTTCTGTGGAAGACATAACCCCTACTTAAGGTTATGTGAGAAGTCTGTGACATACTTGTAAAGCATTTAGAATGGTGCCTGATACATCATAAGTGGTCAGTAAATGCAAGCTATTATTATTTTATGACCAACCGTCCTGTAAAGCAAGTGCTTTTTCATTCCCTCACTACTTACCCAACACGCACAACCTGCTGGGTAGGCACCGTCACGAGGCGACCAAAGCAGAATAGACCGCCCTGCCCTCATGGAACTTGCAGTCTAGTGGGGACACAGACCATAAAATAGACATGACAAGAAAAGTACAGTGCTGAGGAAGAAAATGCAGACCCCAACCCTGTGTTATTGGGGGAGGGACGAGGAGGAGGAAGCTTTGGTCCGGGTAGGTCCCAGGCTTCTCAGAGGAAAGGAAAACTCGGTTGAATGCCAAGGAGCAGAAGGCAGCAGCAGAGGAGACAGAGGGGAGGTAAGGAATCGCAGACTGAAGAAACATCACCTCTGCAGGCGCAGAAAGGAGCCCAGTTAGAGGAGCAGGACGCTCTGCTGGGCCCAAACTTGACTGTAGGGGAGAAGTGACAAGAAATGAGCTGAGAAGAAATCGGGTGCCAGAAGCTAGAGGGCATTGTATGGTATGTTAAGGGGTTGGTACCTTAGGGAAGTCACTGAAGGTGTTGAGTAAGGAACTATGGTTATCAGATATACGTTTTATTTTTCATTTTATTTTAAGAGACAGGTTCTCACTCTGTCACCCAGGCTGGAATGCAATGGTGCAATCTTGGCTCACTGCAACCTCTGCCTCCCAGGTTCAAGTGATTCTCCCGCCTCAGCCTCCCAAGTCACTGGGACTACAGGCATGCACCACCACACCCGGCTAATTTTTGTACTTTTAGTAGAGATGGTGTTTCACCATGTTGGCCAGCCTGGTCTTGAACTCCTGACCTGGAGATCTGCCCACCTCAGCCTCCCAAAGTTCTGAGATTACAGGCATGAGCCACTGTGCCCTGCCAGGAATCTTTCCTTGTGCGTTATTACCTCTTTCCCAGAGACACCCGTGACTCTGGCAGTTCTCAGTTTCCATCTGCTAGACTCCTTCATTTATTTATTGAGCACCTACTATGTGTCAAGAAAAGTCTCTGCTCTCGTGAAGCGTACATTCTAGTGGCAAACACAGACAGTGAAACAAGTATATAATATAATGTAATGTGTTCTGAAGAGAAGTGGAGTAAAGAAATGTGTGGTCAGGCACAGTGGCTCATGCCTATAATCCCAGCACCTTGGGAGGCCAAGGCAGATGGATGACTTGAGGTCAGGAGTTCGAGACCAGCCTGGTCAACATGGCGAAACCCTGTCTCTACAAAAAATACAAAATTAGCCAGCCATGGTGGCCCACACCTGTGGCCCCAGCTACTTGGGAGGCTGAGGCATGAGAATCACTTGAACCTGGGAGGCAGAGGTTGCAGGGAGCTGAGATCACACCACTGCAGTCCAGCCTGGGCAACAGAGCAAAAGTATCTCCAAAACAAACAAACAAATAAAAAACAGAAAAGAAAAGAAATAGTGTGTATGTTTGGGGGTTACAGTGGGAAGAAGGACTCTTTTCTAGGTAAGGTGGTCGGAAAAGACCTCTCAGAGGAAGTGACATTTGAGCAGAGACCTGATTACAGGGAGCGTGTGAGCGCTGGAGATTTCTGGAGGCACAACATTCCAAGCGCAGGGAACAGCAAGTGCAAAGCCCCATAACATGTTCAGAAAATTAAAGGTGCGTTAGTGTGTCTGAAATGGCTTAAAAGAGAAGGAAAAGGAGGAATGTGATCAGAGAGGTCAGAGAGGCCAAATCTAGTAGGACCTTCAAACCTGAGGAGCTTGGGTCACTCTGGCTGCTGGGTAAGAATAGAGCATCAGGTGGTAGGGTTGGATAAGGGACACTGAATGGGAAATTCTTTCCATTGCGCAGGTGAGAGATGATCATGGCTTAAACTAGGGTGCTGATGCAGGTCGTGGAAGTGGGTGGAGTCTGGAAGCATTTAGAAAGCAAAGTCAATGACATTCTCTGAAGAATTGAATATGGAGGGGGAGAAAAAGAGAAGAGTCAAGGAATCTTTCAGAAGGTCCATCTCAGCCTGCTTTGGAGCTCTCTGACCCCACCAAGGTGCTCTAACTCTTCCCTCTGCTTAGGCCTTCATCCTTGAACCCCTATACTCAGTTATCCCTTCTCTATTACTCGTTCTTTCAATCTCAATCTGCCCATTTTCATACTACTTGGCCCCTTGCATCCTTCTGGATAATCTTTCAACCCTTGACTTCCATCACCACCAGATGTGTTATGACTGATTCCCAGCGTGGCATTCTTTCTAATTTCCACATTTATGGAACCTCTGTGATATGCAAAGAACTGTGCAAAGTGTTGGATGGGGAGAGAAAAGTGTAATTTAAAAGAATGCCTCTGCCCTCCAGACAAAGAAATCATTAAATGAAATAAGTCCTGAATAGTGATATGATGGTGGCCCCTTCAGGAACTCATCAGCAGGCAGAGAAGTGAATTGGAGGCTGGGCACAGTGGCTCACCCCTGTAATCCCAGCACTTTGGATGGCCAAGGCAGGCAGATTACCTGAGGTCGGGAGTTAAAGACCAGCCTGACCAACATGGAGAAACCCTGTCTCTACTAAAAATACAAAAAATTAGCCAGCCATGGTGGTGCATGCCTGTAATCCCAGCTACTCAGGAGGCTGAGGCAGGAGAATCTCTTGAACCCAGGAGGCAGAGGTTGCGGTGAGCCAAGATTGTGCCATTGCACTCCAGCCTGGGCAACAAGAGAGAAACTCTGTCTCAAAAAAAAGAAAGAAAAAGAAAGAAGGAAGGGAAGGGAAGGGAGAGAGAGAGAAAGAGAGAAATGAATTGGAAAGAGTCCTAAGGGAAGGAGAGATGTCAAAGGAGAGGAGTGCACAGAGAGAGAGAGAGAGAAAGAGAGAGAGAGAAAGAACTAGAAAGAAAGAAAGAGGCCGGGCGCGGTGGCTCAAGCCTGTAATCCCAGCACTTTGGGAGGCCGAGACGGGTGGATCACAAGGTCAGGAGATCGAGACCATCCTGGCTAACATGGTGAAACCCCGTCTCTACTAAAAATACAAAAAACTAGCCGGGCGAGGTGGCGGGCGCCTGTAGTCCCAGCTACTGGGGAGGCTGAGGCAGGAGAATGGCGTGAACCCAGGAGGTGGAGCTTGCAGTGAGCTGAGATCCGGCCACTGCATTCCAGCCTGGGCGACAGAGCGAGACTCCGTCTCAAAAAAAAAAAAAAAAAAAAAAAAAAAAAAAAAAAAAAAAAAAAAAAAGAAAGAAAGAGAGAGAGAGAGAGAAAGAGAGAGAGAAAGAAAGAAAGAGAAATGAATTGGAAAGAGTCCTAAGGGAAGGAGAGATGTCAAAGGAGAGGAGTGCACAGACGTCCCCAGTCAGCAATGTCTGATGCCCGGGCTGAACGTTCCGGCTTGCTTCAAAACATTCTGCATTTGAATTTTGAAACCTCTACTGGACTGGCCTGGAATCAGGTGTTTATTTTGGACATTTTGGAAGACTCCTTGATCTTGTCCATCAGGGAGTTAAATGCAGAAGCCTGCAGAAGCCAAGCTGAAGCATAGTGCCAGGGAGTACTGGGGCCCATGCACCCAGAGCACAGCCTGAAAGAGCACGCACAGCTTCAGCAAAGTGTTGCTGCTGGTAAGGAAGGTGTGGTGTTACCTGGTTTCCCTGCTTTTTAAGAGAATCAGGAAATCCACATTTTTAGAAAAAATTATTCTTAATTTTGCTCATTGGAAACTAGTGTTTCAAAAATAAAGTAATCCCTCTCTTTCTAGTTCTTCCTAGAGTGAGGAAAAGCTGGGTTGAGAGGGCAAATAAATTAACTAATTAATTAGCTAATTAAACACTGTGGGGGGGGCCAATACAGATTTTTTCGTGGATAAGATAGGACCAAGGGGTTATATCAGTTTGAGATTTCTAGACCTACCATAGCTATAACCAAAAGGCTAATAAAAAACCACAAATGGCATACAGTTACATGTTTTAAGGGGGAAAAAATGAAGGGTGTTAGCCAAGTTATCCTTCATCACTTGAAAGAAGATTGAAGCCAAGGCATTTTGTCTAAGGATAGCCGGATACTGTGTACTCACGAGCAACTGATGTTAATTGTTCTTAATGTACTTCAAAATGCCAAATGAAAAGAGCAAAACCTCCCCACCTCACAGAACAGCCAAGTTGGAGCTAAAAGTGTCCCACTCAACAATTCTTCCAAGAGCCGGCTTTCTTCTGGGTGATTACCCTCCTACACAGTCAAGGATCCTCAGAGCCAAAGACTAGGAATAATTTACACAGGACACCATCTGTCTTTTTTTGTTTTTTTTTTTGAGACAGAGTCTCACTCCGTCACCCAGGCTAGAGTCCAGTGGCGCGATCTCGGCTCACTGTAGTCTCCACCTCCCAGGTTGAAGCGATTCTCCTGTCTCAGTCTCCTGAATAGCTGGGGTTACAGGTGTGCACCACCATGCCTGGCTAATTTTTTTGTGTGTTTTTAGTAGAGATGGGGGTTTCACCGTATTGGTCAGGCTGGTCTCGAACTCCTGACCTTGAGATCCACCCATCTCAGCCTCCCAATGTGCTGGGATAACAGATGTGAGTCACCGCGCCCAGCCCCCACCATCTGTCTTTTAAAAATAAAAGAGAGAGAAGTGACTATAGGATCTTGAGATCAAGGTAGTGAGTGGGTAGTCCCCAAAGGCTTTACCCACATGTGGGTGTTCAGAACCTGAGATTCGCCATCTAGTGTTAGAGAAGGGTCTGGATTTGCACCCCCCTCCCCGTGGAGCTTTGAAGACTACTTTATCCCAGAGGGGGAAATACAATTGTATTCAGCTAACGTTCTCCTTTCTTCACAAAACTCCTGTGCTGTGTTAGCTTATTTTCTTGGCTGACGGTGAAGAGCGAATCTGAAGACAAATGCCTGGGCTTGTGTCGCAGATCTGCACTTATTGACACCTAACTCCGGTCAAGTTACTTAACCTCTCTTACTCTAGGTTCCTCATTTGTAAAAGGGAATAACAAATACCACCTGCCCTCAAAGGGAGGCTGGAATGATTAAATGAGTTGATATATGGAAAGAACTTAGCAAAATGCCTGATATTCAGTTCTCAGTGTTCATTAGCTATTCTCTTCACTAATTATGTACTTTACATGGTCTAAGGAGCAGGAAACCAGGAGTCAGAAATTCTAGCTTCCAGTTCAGAGTCTGCTGCTTATGCTGTGTTTTGACCTCTCTGGACCCAAGTTTCTGCTGTAAAATGAGGTTGATGACCAGGCACGGTGGCTTACGCCTGTAATCCGAGCACTTTGGAAGGCTGAGGCGGGTGGATCACCTGAGGTCGGAAGTTCTAGACCAGCCTGGCCAACATGGTGAAACCCTGTCTGTACTAAAAATACAAAACATTAGCTGAGCATGGTGGCATGCGACTGCATCCCAGCTACTTGGGAAGTTGAGGCAGGAGAATCGCTTGAACCCAGGAGGCAGAGGTTGCAGTGAGCTGAGATTGCGCCATCACACTCCAGCCTGGGTGACAAGAGCGACACTCTGTCTCAAAAAAAAAAGATTGATTAGACTAGTGAGAAAGTCCCAAACTGGCTGTGCATGAGTTACTCCCAAAGCATTTAAAGTGGAGTTACTCCCAAAGCATTTAAAGTGCAGATTCCCAGGCCCCATTTAGAAGATCTTATCTCTGAGCATATTTCTGAGACTAGTCTAAGACTTTTAAAAGGGGTCTTTCAGGTCAAAATTTTGTGACAGATTTTCAGATTCATGATCCCATCCCCTCTGTCCAAGTTGATTTTTGATTGGGATTGAGAATTCCGTCAACTACGTAACTTGACCCCAGATAAAAAGAATCAGAGGAGCTCATCTCTTCTACCAATATTCCATTCTGAATTTAGTCCTCACCATGGTCAACAGGCTCCCGATCTCTCCCAGCCCCAAAGCTTGAGCATTTAATGACTCTCCATTCGTCTTTTCCAAAATCTCACCAAATCCTGATTTTTGTCTTAATCCAATAGCCTTGGATCTACGTCTCCTTACATCTAGCTCTGGCTCTTGGCCGGTGCTCTTCCGTATATGGGCTCCCTCCCTTTGCTAAAGAATTTAAAGAACCTAAACCTGTGGGCAGGCTGAAAGCCATGACGCTTGTCACGTTGGAGTAGCTTTTCTGAATTAGATTGGCTGACCCCCAATCTCTCTCTCTCAACGTCCCAGGGCAGCTGGGCTGTCTGCCTGGGCTGGCTGCCACTTTCAACCATGCTGTGGTCCAGGTGGAGGACTCGTAAGAATTTGGCTTGGCCTCTCCAAAGGAAAGATGTTAGTTTGATCACAGAGCGTCTGTCCTTGCACAGGGAAAAGTGTGTCACCATAGATCTGAGATTCTAAGAATCCAAACAACCATGAGATTGTAGCAGAATGGAGCCTTCTAGATGGGGTGTTTTTCCTGAGACATCTGTTACCCTACTAGTCGCCAGGCCTGTCTGGCCTGATCTGGCTGGCATGTTGCCTCTCCCTGTAAAAGAGTGCAAAGACATTGGCAAATCTCACCCAAATATATATGAATTTGGCTGTCAGTTTCCAAAAGTTCACTTGGAAGTTAATTATTTGGAACTCAGAACATATTTTCCCATAACAGTAATGTAATAAATGGTGATTATATTTCCAGGCTGACACGCAAGTGTGTTTAACCCTTAACGTGCTTGAAATGCCACATATCTCAGAGGGGAAAAGCAGTACACCAATAGTACAGTCAGAATACCAGGGATTCAATAATACTGAAAAATAACATCAGGACAAAAACTTTAAAAAAATAAATTCAGTTAACATAAAGCACTGTTCTATGCCCAGGGATGGTAAAGAAAGCAGGTAAGTTTCCTATCCTCATGAGTTTACATTCTGTCTTAGTTTCTCTGTTTGTGGTCCATCTTCCCCTGGGTATGTAAGCTGCCTGTGGGCTGGAATCTGGTCTGTCTTGTTCTCTAGTGTAGGTCCAATGCCTAGAACAATGCCTAGCACATAGGATGTGATCAACAAATATTTGTTGAATGAATAAGTTCTAGTTGGAAAGACAATAAACAAGTAAGCAAACAAATATGCAATCAGTTGGAGATGTGATAAATGCTATGAAGCAAAAAGAAACAGAGATCATAGGAATGGAGGTGGCTGGGGTGTTTTTTGTTTTTGTTTTTTTAAAGCTAGGGTCTTACTTTGCCACCTAGGCTGGAATGCAGTGGTGCAATCATAGTTCACTGCAGCCTGGAACTCCTGGGCTCAAGTGATCCTCCTGCCTTAGCTTCCCAAGTAACTGGGACTACAGGCTTACACCACCACACCTGGCTAATTTTGGAGGTAGCTGTTTATGATGGGGTGGTCAGAATGGCATCTCTGAAGAAATAATACTTACACAGAGATCTAAATGAAAGAAAGAATCATGGAAGATCTGAGAGAAGAAGGACTCTTGCTTTTTTTTTTTTTTTTTGAGACAGAGTCTCACGCGTCGCCCAGGCTGGAGTGCAGTGGCGTGATCTCGGCTCACTGCAACCTCTGCCTCCCAGGTTCAAGTGATTCTCCCGCCTCAGCCTCCCCAGTAGCTGGGATTACAGATGCCCACCACCACGCCCAGCTAATTTTTTGTATTTCTAGTAGAGACAGGGTTTTACTATGTTGGCCAGGCTGGTCTCGAACGCCTGACCTTGTGATCCACCCGCCTCAGCCTCCCAAAGTGCTGGGATTACAGGCATGAGCCACTGCGCCCAGCTGACTTCTGCTTTTAATATCAGACCAGTACATTTGTACCAATGTTCTCACTGAGATCAACTAAAAAAAAACTGGACAAAATTTAAATAATGTGAAAAAATAGTTATCAGTGGTGAGGAATTGCCAGGCAAAAAGTAGGAGAAGAGGAGGACCATCATTGAAAGCCACCGTTGCCATGAGGACATCTATGGATTAGAATAAATATCTACAAAAGCTGTCTTTTGACCTCATAAGGCAAGGGGAACAAACCTCAAAGCCTAGGAAGAAATGGGGACTCTGTGCTTGAAGCTGGGGCCCCTTAGGAGCTGCATCTATCTTCTGGGTAAATGTGAAGCAGAAATAAACCAGCTCTTACTCAGACTTGTAACCTGACTTCAAGTCACCTGGATAGTACAAGAGATAGCCTAGAACTTGGGTTAAAGTGGTTCCAGACAAGGAGGAGTGCCAGGTACCTGGCAGAGTCAAGAGGAAAACCCTATCACTCTAAGCTTCAAATTATTCCAAAATGGAATTTCCAGCATGTAGTCAGGTATAACCAGGAAGGCCCACAAAACCCTGAGATACTGAAATTATCCAGCGCAGCCAATAAAACAACTAGGCTTGCTTGTTTCTTGAGGTCAGAGGCTGCCTCTTCAAAGAAATAAAATTCAGACTTGAAAATTTGCGCAGAAACTCAAAATCGTGTTAAGATCTGGGGCAAGAACATTCCAGGCCAAGAGGATAGCAAGTACAAAGGCCCTGGGGCAGGAATAAGCTTGGCATGCTAAAAAGAGAAATTCTCTGGCAGGAGCAGAAGGAGCAAGAGTAAGAGGTGGTAGGTGAGGTCAGAGAGGAAGGTGAAGGTGAAGGTCAGATCATGTGAGTCTTAAGGGATTTTAGGTTTTAGTCTCTGTGTCAAAGGAAGCCATTTGACGCCTTGGAGCCGTGAAGTGGTATACCTTAATTTACTTAACTTTATAAAAGTCAGTTTGGCTTTTGTATAGAAAATAGACTGTAAGGAAGCAAAAATAGAAGGAAGGAAACCAATTAATAGGTTATTGAATGGTCCAAGTGAGAGATGATGGAGGCTTAGAGTAAGGTGGTGATGATGGAGGTGGTGGGAAATGAATTCAGAATATTCAGTGAATTGAACTAGACATGGGGTGTGAGAAAAAGCTCGGCATAGCTCTTCACTTCCATGTGCTTTCTGTATAACCCCATTCTCCCCCAACCCACATGGTTTTTCCTTCTCTCTCTCAGTAGACAGCTCTTTAATTGGCATTTTCAGCCCAGTCGTTTTTTCTGTGTTTTACATCTATCGAGCCAACTGCCTTCTGAAATGTTCCACCTCAATGTCACCAGACCTTATACTGAACATGCCCCAAACTCAGCTCATTATTTGCCCCTCTAAACTATTTTTTTCCTCAATTTCCTATCTTAGTTGATGAAACCACTTTTCACTCAATCACATAAGCCAGAGCCTTTGGATTAATTTTAGACTTCTCACTTCCACGTTCAATTAGCAACCAGGGACTAGCAATTCTACCTCCTTAACTTCTTTGGAAGCTGTCTGTTTCTTTCTATTTTCATGGCTTTTGCCTTAGATCAAGCCTTCATCACCTCTCTCTAGACTATTATCATAGTCTCCCACCTATCTCCCAGGTAATGATCTCAGTCCCTGCCCATCTGTCAATTCTAAAGTTTGCATCTTTCTAAAGTATAGAGGTGACACTTCTGGGGCTGCCAATTGCTTAAAGAAGGTACAAACTCCTTAGCATGGGTTAAAGGGCCTTCCAACCCCCCTTGATCTTTCTCTATTTTCCCTATGCTTTTGATCCTACTATATCCTGCTCTTACCAGTTATCTATGGCTTCCTGGACATGCCTTTGCATGTGCTAGGTAGTTTGCCAGTATGCCCTTCCTCCTTTTGCTGCCCATCAACTTGGCAAACTCCCACCCTTCTTGTAGGAACAACCAAAGCATGAGTTTCTCTAAGAAGTATCCCTCCTCCTGTCTGTCCAGAATTGAGTTAATCATCTATGAAAGCTCTGTGTTTAGTATAGACCTTCCTCTAAGGTAGCACTTTTTCACTTAGGTTATTTTTTTAATGTATGTCTTACCTACTGAGTTTCTCGAGGTCAGTGGCTGCCTGATATGACTATGTCTTCTGCTCCCTATACTATGCGTGGCACATAGCAGGCACTCAACTAAAGTTTTTTTTTTTTTTTTTTTTTGAGACAGGGTCTTGCTCTGTTACCCAGGAGTGGAGTGAAGTGGATTGGATTGGACATGGGGTGTGATCTCGGCTCACTGCTGCCTCAACCTCCTGGGCTCAATTGATCCTCCCACCTCAGCCTCCCAAGTAGCTGAGACTACAGGCATGCACCACAAAACCCAGTTAATTTTTAAATATTTTTGTAGAGATAGGGTCTCACTATGTTGTTAGGGCCAGTCTTGAACTCCTGGGCTGAAGCAATCCTCTCACCTTGGCCTCCCAAAGAGTTGGGATGATAAGCATGAGCCATTGCACCTAGTCTCAACTAAATCTTTATGGAATGGATAAAGGAGTCGTTAAATGAACAAATACACCAGACTATACACTCGAGCTCACAGAGCAGACCTCCAGCCCCTAGAGGAAAGCTGTAGCAACCAGCGTTGGGGGTATTTCATGAGCTTTCGTCTAGGTGATGCTGGCCATGGCATGTGCCTCTCTCCCTAGCTGCTTTAGATGGATGGTTCACACAAAAATAAGAGTTCAAAAGTTTTGTAGCTACTTGTACCCAAGAGGCTTAGTTACTGATTACCCTCTTTTGTGCCATCCACAAATCCCGTGCCCAGCCCTTGGAACTTACCCCAAAGCAGCATTTCCTCCCAGCTTGGGTGATGCTAACTGTATTTAGGAGCCCACAGATGTACCTTAAGTTCACAGCACAAATGATCACATGTGAATGTTAACACTCATCTTTCATAGTCATGTGTAATTTCTACTATAGTCCATGACCCCCGCATCTTCTCCCTTTTCCCCTCACTTATAATATGCTTTTTATAGAAGAAGTACAGAGGAACATAAAAATGAGACAGCTAGGAGGAGAGAGAATGAACCGATAAGAAAAATTGGGAAAAGGAAAGAATAAAGGGCGGACCAGAAGGGAAAGAAAGGAAAAAGAAAGAAGGAAGAGAGAAAGAGGAGAGAAGAGAGAACAAGGGAGAGAGAGAGAGAAAAAAAATAAAGGAGAATAAGGGGAAGAAAGAGGAAAATAAAGGGAATAGAAAGAAGGAAGGAAGAGAATAAAAGAGAGAAAGAAAGAACAAAGAGAGAACTTTAAATTAAGCATCCACACACATCTGTGAAATTTATCTGAAGTATCTCTACTTAAACAGCAGGAACCTCGTGGCCGATATTAAACATTTAATTGACTAGAGAAACCAATCATAGAACAAAGCCCCTTTTCTTTGTGACCTATCATGTGATAACCCAAACACAGGAATTGCTATTTTTCTCCAGAAACTATCAGCCACAGCCATCTGTCTTGGTCCCAGACTGTTTAAAAACAATTTTTCTTCTTTAAACATGTGTGTGTGTGTATGCTTCAGCCACAGAACCAAAGTAGCCTCCATTGCAACAATGGCTGACTTGTGAGACTCAGCAGCGGTTCCCCCAGCCTGCTTCTGGCCACCAGATGTCATTCAGTGGTTCCCTTTCATCCTCACCCACCACAGAGCCATTTCAGCCTGTGTAGGGGTGGGGGTTTGCAGCCCTTTCTGAGCCCCACCCCAGATCTGAGTGTGGCCTAATCTTGCCTGAGGCCAGCTGTGGGGGAAGGGAAAGAGCAAAGCCACCTGGAAGTGGAGCTGGGATGGAGTTAGATTTCTTCCGAAAGTTCAGCAATTGCTGCTTATTAAAAAGCTTGTTTTCCGCCTGGGAATCCAGTCTTTAGCATGAGAGAATAAAAGGACAGACATAATAGTGGGATTTGAAAGGAGTGCTGTGAGCTGGGGACATGGAGTGGGGCACACAGAGTCCCCCTTCCCTGAGTACTGGCCGTGCAGTCCAGTACTGTACCATAGACTGAGAGGCAGCTGATGGTTCCTGACCCCATCACCCCACCACCTCTTCCATCTTTCTCTTCCAGTTCTTTCTTCTCTATCTCTTTCCCTTCCTTTTCCTCCTCCATCTCCTCCTTTTCTTTCATAACTGTTGACTCAGGTCAGCAATGGAGTCACAGAAAGGCGGTCAGAAGTCACACCACACAAAGATGCCAATCAGAAGGCCACAGAGCCGCCAACACTGCCTCTGGGGCGTAAGATAACACTAAAAAAGGCAAATGATAGTTCAGCTTACTAGTTTAGAGCTCAGGCAGGGTGTGGTGCCTCACGACTGTAATTCTAGCACTTTGGGAGGCCGAGGCGAGAGAATCCCTTGAGCTCAAGAGTTCAAGACCAGCCTCGGCAACACAGTGAGAACTCATCTCTCCCAAAAATTTAAAATTAGTCCAGCGTGGTGGCATGTGCCTGTCTCCTGGCTACTTGGATGGCTTGAGGCCAGGAAGTCAAGGCTTCAGTGAGCTATGATGGTGCCACTGCACTCCAGCCTGGGTGACATAGCCAGCCTTGGTTTCCTCATTGGCAAAATGAAGATAATAGCACCTGCTTTATATAAGGAGATATCATAGTGCTTTTTCCCCATATTATAGATATTGGGGTTAGTATGAGGAATGCGGGACTAACACAGTAGGTGAAATACGTAGCACATAGTAAATGCTCAGTGAATTATACACTACTACATGCCAGGCTCTATTCCAGGTGCTGAGTGAACAAAAGAGACAAGAAGAAAATCTTGCCCTCATGGAGTTAACATTCTAGCAGGGGGAGACAGACAATAAACAAGTAAATAAATAAAATATATAGCACATCAGATGATCAAAAGTGAAAGGAGAAAAATAAAGCCAGAAAGGGGATAAAGGAGTGCTAGGAGGCCGGGCGCGGTGGCTCAAGCCTGTAATCCCAGCACTTTGGGAGGCCGAGCGGGCGGATCACGGGGTCAGGAGATCGAGACCATCCTGGCTAACCCAGTGAAATCCCGTCTCTACTAAAAAATACAAAAAACCAGCCGGGCGAGGTGGCGGGCACCTGTAATCCCAGCTACTTGGGAGGCTGAGGCAGGAGAATGGTGTAAACCCGGGACACGGAGCTTGCAGTGAGCTGAGATCCGGCCACTGCACTCCAGCCTGAGCGACAGAGTGAGACTCCATCTCAAAAAAAAAAAAAAAAGGAGTGCTAGGAGAAGAGGGGTTGCAGTTTTAAACAGAGCAGCGCAGACTCCCTGCAAATGTAATTTTTTGATTAAAGACCTAAAGGAGGTGAAAGAGCCAAGCATGCAAATGTTGAAGAGAAGAGCATTCTGGGCAGAGGGAACTGCAAGTTCCAAGGTCCTAAGCCAGGAGTACACCCAGCATGATTGAGAAATATCTAGGAGGTTGGTGGGCTGGAGTTCAGTGGGGGAGGGACAGTAGTAGGAATTGGGGCAGGAAAGGCAATGGTGCATGCACGCAGGAGGGGAGGTGCAGCAGAGAGTGCAATCATGTAGGAACTTGTTAGCCATTGAAAACTCTGGGGAGTTTTAAGGAGAGGAATGATAGAATCTGATTCACATTTTAAGAGGATTGCTCTGGCTGCTGTGCTGCAAGTAGGCTATGGGGGTTCAAGAGTGTCAGTAGGGAAACCAGTTAAAGGTCAGTGCAATAAGCCAGGTGAAAGATGCTGGTGGCTTGGACTAGGTAGTAGAGAAGGAGGTGGTGATAAGGGGTTGGATTCAGGATATCATTTTTAAGGAAGAGCTGTCAGAGTTTGATGATGGATTTAACAGGAATTGTGAAAACAAGAGAGGAGTTCAAAAATGTCTCTGAGGTTTTTGGCCTGAGCAATGGAAAGGATGGAGTGGCTATTTGCTGAGATGAGGAAAATTGTAAGTGGAGCAAATTTGGGGGTGGATGAGATGGAGCGGGTGGTAGATGTTATGAATTATGTTTTGGACATTGTGAGAGATTATTACCGTAATAGCCCCCAGTGAGTCATGTACTGGGCCTTATATACTGGGACTTGCCCTCTTAGAATGCTGCCTTGGCCTTAAAAGGAATTCTACTGAAGAACCATATGGAGGACAGCCAAAATGCCCTGGTCAATAGGCTCAACTAATATCCAGACACGTAAGCAAGGACATCTTAAACCATCCAGTAAATCTCCAAAAGACTTCAGTCATGTGAATGACCCAAGTCAAGAAGAGAAGAACCACCTAGCTGAGCTCAGCCTAAATTGTCACTAAACTTCAGAGTTTAATTATGTAGCAATATATAACTGGTACAATCATGTTAAATTTGAGATGCCTTGTGCACATTCAAATTAGGATTTCAAGTAGGCTGTTGGATGCCTGAGTCTAGAATCCAGGGAACATGTCCAGGCTGAAAACACAATTCAGGAATTAATGAGCATATAGATGATAAAGTCATGAGACTGATAAAAACAGCAAGGAAGTGAGTAAAGGTAGAGAAGTTTAAGGACTGAGCCTTGGGGAACCATAACATTTAGAAAGGAAGAGGAATCCCCAAAAGTGATAAAGGACCAGTGAGTGCAACAGAAGGAAAACCAGGCGTGTTTGGTGTCCTGAAAACCAAGTACAGAATGTGTCTCTGGGAGAAACGAGGAAGCAATTGTGTTGGATACTGCTACCTAATCAACTAAGATGAGGACTGAGAATTCATTATTGAATTTAGTCGAGGCACGTCTTTGGTTACATTGAGAGAAACAATTTTACTAGGGTGCGAAGTGTGGAAGCCTGCTTAGGAGGAGTTAAAGAATGAGAGGAGAAGAATTAAAGCCAAGGCTATAGATAACCCTTTTAAGGAATTCTCATATAAAGAAAAATGGGGAAATGGGTCCATAGTGGTAAAAGGATCTGCAGTTAAGAGACAGGTTTTAAGACTGAGAGCATATTATTTACAGATATGAAAGATCTAGTAGAGAGAGGAAAATCAAGTGATGAAGAATAGAGAAAAAAAGATTTGCTGGATGATATCCTTGAATAGATGAGTGGGAATGGGACCCGTTGAAGGCATTGGCTCTAACTGGGAGCAAGGATGAATCTTACATAACGTGAGAGGAAAGGCAGAATATGTGGGCACTGACATAAGTTGGTGGAAACACGTAGGTAGAAGAACATAAAACTTCTTTGCTTATGTTTTCTCAGCAAGGTCATTGGCTGAGCTTGAGGATGGGGGAGGGCTGTTGGGGTTGTTGGAATGTTGAGGAGAAAGAAGATAAGAAATTCTCGTCTAGAAATGAACAGTATCCATTGTTATTATCTTCTTGTAGGAGGCAAGGGCTCCCAACTTACTCATTATATCCAGGAGCTCAAGACTCCTGTTCTGATGGGCCCAGGCTTGACATAACCTGTAATGTAGAGAGATCTTGGCTGGTACTATCATGCCTAAACAAAGTCATTTCTTACTTTCTCTTTTGTTCAGATATGTGGTGGTCATGTGCTTGGGGGAATCTGAGTCTTTTCCCTGACCAAGGCTGTTAATCTTGGTTAGTGTGAGCCAGTCAAGATAGTTTTATTTCCTTGGCCAGCAATTCTTTTAGGTACAAACATGTGTTACAATTCTGACCAACAATATGTGACAGGACATCTGCTGGTAGTCTCTTAGAAAATATTTTCCTTTCTGATAACAAGAGAATCATGGAAGGAATATTTCTTTTGTTTCTTTTCTTTGCTCTATGTGTTGAAACTGGATCTGCAGCAGTCACATGTTACCAGTACGAAGGGTGGCCCACAGGCTAAAGAAGGCAGTTCTGTAATGAGTCCCTGAACAACTGAATTCAATCCTGGAGCCTCCCTGTCTCCAGACTCCTTTTTTTTTTTTTTTTGAGACAGAGTCTCGCTCTATCGCCCAGGCTGGAGTGCAGTGGCGCGATCTTGGCTCACTGCAAGTTTCGCCTCCCGGATTCACCCCATATTCCTGCCTCAGCCTCCTGAGTAGCTGGGACTACAGGCGCCCGCCACCACGCCCGGCTAATTTTTTGTATTTTTAGTAGGGACAGAGTTTCAATGTGTTAGCCAGGATGGTCTCAATCTCCTGACCTCGTGATCCGCCCGCTTCGGCCTCCTAAAGTGCTGGGATTACAGGCGTGAGCCACCACGCCCGGCCCAGACTTCTTAATATGTGAAATATTGTTATATATTTTCCTTGTCGACTATGCCTTTTCTTGTTGGTTCATCTGTGATTTACAGTGGGAAGAATTGTGATGCATAGATCATTAGTAAAATAGATGCAGAATTCAGCTTGGGACCATTGAGAACACAAATTCAATTCAGTGCAATATAGATACAATGAGAACAATGTACCAGGCACAGTATTAGACACAGAAGAATAAAACTTCGTCACCATGAATATCTTATGACAAATATATATGGTGTGCATTGTAAACTGGGGATAATAAGAATATCAAAATTCCTATTATAGAAAGCAGAATATGTTTAGTGCCTTGAAAGAGATATAAGAAGTCAAAGAAGATGGTGAAAACATCCATCTGGAGAAACTGGGGTAGTGTCAATCAAGGAAGTAAGGCCTAGAAAATAGGGAACAGTAGGCCTGGCACGGTGGCTCATGCCTGTAATCCCAGCATTTTGGGAGGCTGAGGCGGGTGAATCACTTGAGGCCAGGAGTTCAAGACCAGCTTGGCCAACATGGTGAAACTCCGTCCCTACTAAAAATACAAAAATTAGCCAGGTGTGGTGGTGGGCACCTGTAATCCCAGCTACTGAGGAGGCTGAGGCACAAGAATCACTTGAATCTGGGAGGTGGAGGTTGCAGTGAGCTGAGATCGTGCCACTGCACTCCAGCCTAGGCGACAGAGACTCTGTCTCCAAAAAAAAAAAAAAGAAAGAAAGAAAAGAAGGAGGGAACAGCAGTAATAATAAACATACAGGCAAGAAAGTGGACTGGTCTGGAAAACTCCGTGGTAAGATTGGTTTGGCTGACTTACAGAGTGTGGAAGGGGGTAATGAAAATAATGTTGGAAAGTTACATTGGGTCAGGATTTGAGAAGCCTTAAATGGTAGGCCAAGAAATCTGGGTTTGCTTAGGTTGGAAATGGCAGCCCCTAGAGAATTTTTTTTTTTTTCTTTTAAATAGGAAGGTAACATGGTCAGAGCTGAATCTGGGAAGAGTCATCTTTAGCAGGGGAACTGAAGGCATTTCTTTTTAATCCAATAATAACGAATTATTTTAGTCATTTGCCACACCCTCAGTGTATGCAGATGTTTAACATGAACACATCTAAAGCCTCGGCAAGAATAAACAAGAGAGAATTACATTCTCAGACCCAAGCAATGAGAGGCAGCATCAAGACAGAGAATCTGCCTTGGCCTCAGGCAAGCCTCTTCAGCCCTTTTCTCTGTGTCCCACCCACTTCCTTTAGGCTCCCTGGAGCTTCAGAGAGCCCTCATTCCAATTAAAATCTTCCCTCAGAGTTCAAATTTGCACCAGGACAGTACTATTTCTCTGGTCTCCAACACTTTTTTTTTTTTTTTGGAGACAGTGTCTTGCTCTGTCACCCATGCTGGAGTGCAGTTGTGCAAATCATAGCACACTGCAGCCTCAATCTCAGCTCAGGCGATCCTCCCACCTCAGCCTCCCGAGTATCTGGGATTACAGATGCATTCCACCACATTTGGCTAAGTTTCTTTTGGCTAATTTTCTTTTAATTTATTTTTTTGGTCGAGACAAGGTCTTGTCGTATTACCCAAGCTGGTCTTGAACTCCTGGGCTCCAGCAATTCTCCCACCTTGGCCTCCCAAAGTGCTGAGATTACAAGCCTGAGCCACCGCACCCAGACCTTCAATATTTTCATACAGTGGGACTCCTCCAATCAGTGATGGTACCCTTTGCAGAACACCATGAAATATTGATATATTTAAGTTCAAAATACTGCCTATGAATTAACACAAAATTACATATTTAGCTACTTTATGCTTAAATTGCTTAAAAATGTTAAATTTGGGCCAGGTGCGGGGGCTCACACCTGTAATCCCAGCAGTCCGGGAGGCCGAGGCTGGCAGATCGTGAGATCAAGGGTTTGAGACCAGCCTGGACAACGTGGTGAAACCCTGTCTCTACTAAGAATACAAAAATTAGCCAGGCATGATGGCATGTGCCTATAATCCCAGCCACTTGGGAGGCTCAGGCAGGAGAATTGCTTGAACCTGGGAGGCAGAGGTTGCAGTGAGTTGAGATTGTGCCACTGCACTCCAGCCTGGGTGACAGAGCAAGACTCTGTCTCGGGGGGGAAAAGAAGTTAAATTTAATTAAACTTACAGATACTAACACATAATAAAAAACCACAACCATAAGCCCAAACACCTGTCCATAGAAAAAAGCTGTCAAACTAAGCACAGTCGGTGATGTCTGGGTCCATTAATATTCATTTGTTACTTACTAATTCTTTCTGTCATCTGCTAGCACTGGCCAGTGGACAAGGAATAACAGGTGCCAACAATTTAATAAAAATGTAGAGAGAGAAAACTAAAAGCTGAAGATACTCTATCCATTAACTTAATTTTTCTGGGAATTAGTATATTTATTCATTCAACAAAGATTGATTGAGCAGCTACTGTGTGGCAGGCACCATGCTAAGGAGAGGAGACACGAAGAAGTAAGGTACAGTTCTGTCTTCCAGAGATGTCTAGGAGGGGAGACAGCCAAGAAATGCTACGAGCAAACAGAAAGTGAGTATTAAGGTGGAAGTGATGCAGGGTCCTCCAGAGCTCTGGGGTTAGAGAGGGCTTCAGAAAGGATGTCATGAGAGGTAAGTTTTTTTTTTTTTATGCTGAGAGGCAGTGTCTCACTCTGTTACTCAGGTTAGAGTGCAGTAGTGCGATCATAGCTCACTGTAACCTCAAAACTCCTGGGCTCAAGTGACCTCCTGGGTCGGCCTCCCAACATGCTAGCTCTACACACCTGTGAAAGGTAAGCCTTGAAGATAAACTCAAAGTATCTAAACCAGTGCTTCTCAGACTGTGGGGTTTCACAGAGCAGCAAATTGTCTGTGGAACTGAGGGTAGGGGTTGTCAGGACCAGGAAAAGGTTATCAACTTTTACATTGTGAAATAATGTTTACTGAGAATATCATCCACTATTATACTTTTATAGAAGAAAGGACATTTTTCATACCAAAAAAAAAGAAAAAGAAATAAAATGGACATAATAACAGGCAAAAATGAAGTGTCCTTGAGTTGGTATGAATTTGGCTTTGTGAAGAACTCATCGCATTGTCCTTATTTGTCTTGTTTCATGGGAGAGAAGCTGGAGAAGGTGCCACAAGCAGAGTAAAGGGACATGGGCAAAGGTCCTGAGGCATCTGGTCTTTGTTTTTTTCCTGGGGCTGAGGTTCCAGCCACCCTGGGTTTGGGGAAGCGGAGCCAACAACCTGTCCCCAGGGCCACATGATCTTCGGCCCTAGGCTCTGTGTCCGGGGAAGTAGGAGGAGTGAGCAGAACTTTCACCATAAACAATTCTAAAGATTACATTTTATGACTACTTTGGTATAAGGAAGACTATAATCTTTGACCTCCAAAAGTTTATTATTTTTATTCTGACATTAAAACAAAGTAAAACCTTTTTCTGGACCCCTAAAAGTGTTGTGTGCCTAAGACATGCCCGTTCTAAACTTTAGGCAGCGTGCAGTAGGATGGGGTCCTGAAGTCTTCCTTATCACCATGATCCCCTCCCCATTCTGCCTGTGGAGAAGTCTGCCCCTGCCTGGGGAGCAAGGATTGTATTCGAGGAATAAATACTTGAGGAATAAATTCACAAGATGGCCAAATACCACAGAGGTGTGTGCATCTGGAGATGAGCAGTCAGGACTGGACACTCCAGGGGGCGAAGGGCCACTTGTCAATGGCTGGTAGGTCCTGCTAGCCACAGCCAGCCCCAGGGACAGGAAGCAGCAAGGACCTGCCCTGTCTGGAAACTCTGCCAGATGGCCTAGCATCCCAGGCTTGGTCTGCTCTGCATTTTATCAGCCAGAGCCAGAACCAGCCTTTCATAATTCAGAGCTACTTGGGACCCTGTCCCAAAGACTGCCTCTGATGTGGACTTGATTCACTAAGGCTTAACTTTAATCTGTCCTTTTTTGTCCAAGCCTCAGGGGTGTGTGTGTGTATGTGTGTGTGTGATGTTCACATGATGGGGAAGAAATAACCGGCATTTCTTCTCCTTCCTTCTGTTCAAAGGATGTCTTATCTAGGATATGCAGGGCTGGAGGGCAGGGACAACGGTCATTTAAATGCAGGGGCGTTTGAGATAACTGGTGGGAAGACAGTGAAGAGAGAAAAGAAGACTGGGAGAGAGAAGGAAAGGGGGAGATGAAGGAGACACAGTAGGAACACACAGCAGGGGACCAGTTAATGTTTTTGAAAGAACTTTGCAATCCTGACAAATATGTGTACTCTGATATGTTATCCTAGGCTGCCCAATTTGGCCTAAGTAGAAGTTGAAAAACAAATGCAGGCTGGGCACGGTGGCTCACACCTGTAATCCCAGGACTTTGGGAGGCTGAGGCAGAAGATGGAACACTTGAGGTCAGGCGTTCAAGACCAGCCTGGCCAACATGGTAGAACCCCGTCTCTACTAAAAATACAAAAATTACTAGCTGGTCATTGTATTGGGCACCTGTAATCCCAGCTACTCAGGAGGCTGAGGCAGGAGAATTACTTGAACCCAGGAGGTAGAGGTTGCAGTGAGCCAAGATCACACCACTGCACTCCAGCCTGGGAGACAGAGCAAGACTGTCTCAAAAAGCAAAACAAGGTCAGGC
The DNA here is from genome assembly GCF_009764315.1 of Trachypithecus francoisi. Taxonomy (NCBI): domain Eukaryota; kingdom Metazoa; phylum Chordata; class Mammalia; order Primates; family Cercopithecidae; genus Trachypithecus; species Trachypithecus francoisi. The sequence continues at coordinate 105,231,274 of NW_022681470.1, read as the reverse complement.
CCGGTGGCTCATGCCTGTAACCCCAGCACTTTGGGAGGCTGAGGTGGGTGGATCATTTGAGGTCAAGAGTTCGAGACCAGCCTGGGCAACATGGTGAAACCCCATCTCTACTAAAAATACAAAAATTAGCCGGGCATCGTGTTGCGTGACTGTAATCCCAGCTACTCAGGAGTCTGAGGCAGGAGAATCGCTTCAGCCTGGGAGGCGGAGGTTAAAGTGAGCTGAGATCACGCCACTGCACTCCAGCCTGGGCAACAGAGTGAGACTCTGTCTCAAAATAAATAAATAAATAAAAATAACACACTCCTAAAATATGATCACACTAAAATAATTTAGCATTGACGCAATAGCATTCTTTGATATATAGTCCAGCTATCTAAAAATACCTATTTTATAGTATTTTAATAATCCAGGATCCATTCAACTTTACTCATTGAAAACTGATTTTTATATCTTCTTGATTTCCCTTCATCTAAAAGAAGCTTCCTGCCTCTATTTACTACTTATTTTGTGTTAAGGATACTGGCATGTATTTTTTTTTTTTTTTTTTTTTGAGACGGAGTCTTGCTCTGCCACCCAGGCTGGAGTGCAGTGGCCGGATCTCAGCTCACTGCAAGCTCCGCCTCCCGGGTTTATGCCATTCTCCTGCCTCAGCCTCCCGAGTAGCTGGGACTACAGGCGCCCGCCTCGTCGCCCGGCTAGTTTTTTGTATTTTTAAGTAGAGACAGGGTTTCACCGTATTAGCCAGGATGGTCTCAATCTCCTGACCTCGTGATCCGCCCGTCTCGGCCTCCCAAAGTGCTGGGATTACAGGCTTGAGCCACCGCGCCCGGCCGACTGGCATGTATTTTAATTCAGTTTAATTTTATTTTGAGACAGGGTATCACCCTGTTGTTAAGGCGGGAGTGCACTGCTGCCTTGACCCCCTGGACTCAAGCCGTTCTCCCACCTCAGCCTCCCAAATAGCTGGGACTGCAGGCCCACACCACCATGCCCAGCTAATTTCTTTGTTTTCTCTAGAGACAGGGTCTCATTATGTTGCCCAGGCTGGTCTTGAACTCCTGAGCTCAAGCAATACTCCTGCCTCAGCCTCCCAAAGTGCTAGGATTACAGGCATGAGCCACTATGCCCGACCAACATTGGCATTATTAGAGTTCACTTGTCTTGTTGAACATCGCACAATCTAGATTTTGCTAATGGTTTCCTCATGATGATATTTAGGCTAAATGTTTGAGGCAAGAACACTCTGCAGGTGATACTGTGTGCTTCCTGCTGCACATATCAGGAGGTCCTTCATGTTTACGATGCTCAGTAATTTGGTTAAGGAGATATCCATCACGTCTCTCCATTGTAAAGATACCTTTTGACCTTTTTCATTAACAGTCACACTGTGGATGTTAAAACTGTTTTTAGGGGGCAAAATCATCTACTTTTCCTGGAAAAACCGTCTTTCTTCCATTGTCTTATCAAAAACCCCACTGCCATATGGTGTGCTTATGGCTGACACCAGCATCCAGGAGGCTGCTCTTATAGCATGAAGATTCATGATTGTAATCATTAATAACCATAATATTTCCTAATGTCTTGTAGCATTTTACAGTTTATAGAGCATTTTTGCACATGTTGCAACTTTTGATTTGCCCCAAATTTCCTTTTCATTGTCCAAGAAGTAAGACTGCTTAGAATCATTCACTCGCTCATTCACCCGTCCATTCATCCAGACCACATGCCAGCCGCTGGTCCAGAAGCCAGGGCTTTCATAAATGAATGAGGGGATCAGATCTAGGTGGGGAGACCAACAGGCAATCTCTTCCCAAACAGTGTCACTGCAGCGGTAAGACAAGCTCTGGGGTAGAGAACATGGGGTTGAAAGGAACCAGCTGAAAAGAGAAGCATAGAGAAGTAGAAACTGAGGCTCCAGCCTGCCCTATCCACTGTCACATGAGAAACTCTATTTCTCTCCCTTTTAAAGCACTGTGAGTTGGGTTTTCTGTTTCCTGCAGCCAAGTGCGTCCTGATACTCTCAACATTCTCACATTGCAGGTGAGGAAATGAAGGCCCCAGAAGTAAAATGATTTTGCCAAATGACACTCAGCTAGCAAATGCCCGAGATGGTCCTTGATCATGGGTGATTGATTCTAAGTCCCTCACTTGTGTCCTAGGGGAAGAGACAGGAAGAGCCCGTGTTGTCTGAGTCTTGATGAACTCCCTGGCTCTCCTCTTCTGTACACAGTTCAGAGATGGCTAGACAGAAGGAAGATGCCCAGTAACACTTACTCAGGTGCTCTGAGTGCTGGTCACTTCCCCCTTGGTGGCTAAGTGGCGGGCATTTCAGGATACAGAGCACTTTTATTAAGTTTAGCACTATTCACATGGACAGACAGTGGGTGTGCACGTTCAGTCAACCCAAACAGACGAACATACTGTCTGAAGGCCACAAAGTGCACCATGAATAATTCCCTGTAAATACACATTCAATGCCCACACTTCACAGAGACTGATTGAATGTGTAAAAGACTGAAGGGCTCAGGGAACAGGAATTAATGGATGGAAGGAATCTATCGTGGTTGAGGTCAAAGAGTAGGCTCAATGTAGCAGAGAGCCAGGCTCACCAGCCTGCTGTGAATTTGAAGTATGGGGGCAATTAGGCATGAGCTATTTGTAGACAGAAGGAAAAACGGTGAACTAAATGGCTTAGGCTTAGTTCCATGTGCAGGTTGGATGCAGAGGACTGTCATCCTCAATACAGGCTGCAAAATGATGCCAAGGGTCACCCTCATAGAGGGCAGGGCCCAGTGTCGGAAACATTTAAAGTACAACTTCTGAGCTTTAAAAGAGACATTGTATATATAGATCAATAGGAAGGTCAAGAATTCTAAAATCCTGACAGCTAATTGTCCCATTTCACCTTAAGTAATTTTGCTAGAGAATGCTGATGCAGCCTGTATTTGTGCTGTGTGTGTGTGTGTGTGTGCGCGCGCACGCATGTGTTTATGCGTGTGTGTGTGTGTGTGTGTGTGTGTGTAGAGGACGTAGTAAAAGGGAAAAAATGTGGCATTTTTGCCAGCATTTGCCTTTTTTTTTTTGTCTTTTTTTCTTGCTGTTCTCCACCCCTACAATAAGCTGAGCCAGTATAAGTTACAATTTATTAGCTGGTTGCTATGGGTTACACCAGTGCTCCACAGATATTCCCTTCAGAAATAGTAACATTTAATGTAATGTAAAACAGAACTACTGTATCACCACTTGCTTGGCTTCTGCTGGCTTGCAATATTATATCCTTCCCTGCTGAGCTTGAAGCCTCAGGAAATTAGCTGGTGCCATTATTTTATGATGATGATGGGTGTCTGCCATACCCCCCTTGTTTCATGAAAAAGACAGCCTGCAAACCGAGGGTGTCTGCAGGACCTGGGGTGCCAACTTGCAGTGCCATGCAGTGCCCAGGGACTGACTGTTTGTTTCATCTGCCTGTTCATTATTTAAGGCAGTCTTCTCAAAGCTGAGTCCCTGTGGGCCTGGGGCCAGTTACCATTTCAGGGAGGCTAGTTGTAACTACCAATGAATTTTATTTATTCTGCCATCTGTATAATATTGGTGGCAGGCTGCTTAACAAAAATTTGTGGGCTGGTACATTTTCAGGATAATTTAACTGTAAGAGTGATTTGAAGGGGAAAGGTTAGAAGATGGTGACCCTGAGTAAAGCCATTCAAGTTAAAATAAACAGAATATAAGAGAAACGGGTGTTTTCAGGCCACCCACATTCTCTCTTTTCTGCCTGCTCTCTCCATTGCCCACCCACCTAACCACTACCCCTCTCAGAGTACACCTTTTCCTGCCCGTGTGCTCAGTCTCTTCTCTCGCCTGCCCACGGAGGTGTGCTCTCTTTTACAGGCAGGACACTTGGTTGCTCTACAGATGATGCTTCCCTAACAGGGCCCACTAGTGTAGGAGGAGTGCTAGGGTGGTAAACAGAATGTGGGCTCTGGAAGATCTAGGTTCAAAGCCTGGCTCTGCCACTTCCTGGTTGTGTGACCTTGGACAAGTTCCTTGACCCTTTGAAGCCTCGGTTTCCATATTATAACATGGGATAACCATATTTACCTTGAGTGCATATTGTTAAGGATCTGAGGGTGCAACGTCTGTGTAATCTCTTAGCACAGTGCCTGGCCCGTCGTGAAAAGTGGTCTTGCCTACTCTCCAATGTGGGATATTTTTTTTCCCTCTTCCTGAGAGACTCTTAGCCAGCTGGTCCTCCTGGGCATCTCCTGCTTTTCATTCAAGACTAGATCAGACACAACCTCTTGTGAAAGCAACTTAGCTACTCTCCTGCCTGTCCTCTTTCAAGCCATGTGCCTGCTGCTCTCCGCCGCTGCTGTGGCACCTCTGCATGCCTCTGCTGTAGTGTGTCCATGCTGGATTGTCATTCTCTGTTGAAAAGTCTTCCTCCCACTGAGCTCTGAGCTTCCTCGGGGTTGGCAGCTTGCCTTTCTGATCTCTCTTCCTAGTGCAGTGCCTGTACACATAAGTTTTCAATGAAGTTTGTTGGGTGTATGAATGAAGTAAAGAAAAAACTAATTCATTAACTCATGTTTACCTACAGTATACCTGGTGGATAAAAGTCATGGCTCTATTCTACAGGGCAGTGGCAGCCACCAGGACTAAGGGACAGTGTATGCCATAGTCTCTATCATTCAAATGCCTTTGGCTGTAAGTAACAAAAGATGCAATTCGCAATGGCTTAATAATAAGAAAATTTATTATGCTCCATAGCAAGAGACCCAGAGGTATGCAAGCTCCAGAGATGGTTAATTTATTTCTTCAGTCACGTCATAGAAGACTCAGTTTCTTCCAACTCCCACCCTAGCTATCTTCATCGCGTTGCATTTTTCTTCACGGTAACTCTCCTCAGAGCGAGAAGTAAGGCACAGCTGTACTAAGCAGATCCAATCCAGATAATATGACAGTGACTGCTTCTCTTTTTATAAAGAGGAAAACCTCTTTTAGAACCCCCGGCCCTACCTAGTAGACTTCTGCTCGTGGTTTTGGTCAGAACTAAGTTATGGGTCCTTTTGAAAAACTGGTTATTAGCACAGGGAAAGAGAATGCTATGAACAGCTTAGGGCAAACACATGGTCATGAATAGGACATGTTGCCAAGCAGATTGGAGTTATGTTAGGAAGGGAGAAGCGCAGGGATACAGTCATGTTGGATAAGCAGCCACACAGCTTGCTGCTGTGTGCATTTATTCATTCAACAGATATTATCTATCCTATACCCAGCATTGTGCTGGAGGTTGTGGACAGTAGTGAACAAGAGAGACAAGATCCTTCCCCTGCCAGGCCTTCCCCTCACCCTCTGCCCTTTGTCCCCGCTTCACCCTCTGAGGTGAGGAGGCGTCCAGGGCCTCGCACCTCAGCATGGGACTGACGGGCTTGCCCTGACCTCTCGCAGGCATGAATGCCGCTGTCTGGGTCGTGACACACATGAGCATTTATTTGGGCTGCAAAGTCTTCCTCATCTATGAGGTAAGGCTGAGGTGAGCTCTGTGTATGTGGGGAGCAGGAGCCTCTTGGGGTGCAGGCTGGGGTCTGGTCTGTGTGGGTCACCCTGGGAGCCTTCAGATGACCCTGGTGGAGCTAATGTTCCAGACGTTCCAGTAAGGAAAGAGACAGTGGCCATGTAAACAAATAAACAAGATCCTTGTAGAGTGCTGTAACTGTCATAAAGAAATCAGCAGAGCAGTGGACAGAGTGTAAACAGGGCCTGCACTGGAGGTGGACATGGAAGGTCCTTCTGAGAAGATAACATTTGATGAAGTAGGGAGCAACAAGTCCAGTGCAGATCAAGAGAGAAGACTCCAAGCAGAGCCAACAGCAACTGCAAAGGCCCCAAGGCAGGAATGAGGTGGCTACGTGGCTGGAGCAAAGGCTGTGCCTAATGACCGATCAAAAGTTGCTTCTGGCACCCAGCCTGGCTCCTGCCCCAAGTTGAAAACAGATCATCAGCAACAACTCTAGCTTCCCAAGCCTCTCCTGCCCAGACTTGCAGCTCCACCCAGGTCAGAGGCACAGCTGCAGGGACCACAGAACAATGGGCTCAGCTCTGTGGAGACAGGAAAAGCCACCATGGTTTCGACAAAGAATACAGGAATGGTGTTAAAGGCTTCTTTGGGCAGTATCCAATTTATGTAGCAATTTTCTTGGTCACATCTGCGGAGGTATAAAAAGACAGATATAAGGCAAGGATGGAACTACTTTATGTGTGTTGATATCCCTTCCCCATGGTTCTGTACACCTCAGAGCTCCTGCAGCGTGGCGGGTGATCCCAGTGGCTCCTATTTCACCTGGAGGCAGGACCGTGCTGCTGCCACGTATGGCAGCTCTGCCAGGGCTGGGGAGGCAGAGACTGTCATTCTCAGTTTGGTGTACTCATCCCTACCACTTTTCTGCCACTGAGTTTTTGGGTGGGCATAAGTTCACTGGTGGCCTGGGTCCCCAGTCTTACTCCCCTCCAGGCCTGATAGCTCTTCTTTCCTGCAGTGAACACCTCTCTGAGGGTTTTGATGATCCTGCCCAGTTCTGGCCTGTCACACCCATCACAGCCTGGTCAGTCCAGAGAGCACTGAGTCCTCCTGCTTCCTCTGTCGGCAGTGACATCAGGCATCTTCCCTAAGCTTCCTCTATAAACTGGTCCCTTTTCGTCCCTCTTCCAGGTAGCCTTTTCCCCCGAATGTTGTTAATGGATTCATTTGATATCTTGTTTTCCTTTGAAGCTTTTGTGAAAGTCGTGTAGACTCATGGAGCATCCAAATGAGGTAACATCACCATCAGTGCTCCTTCCCTGGCTCACTGCCTCAGGAAACCAACCTGGTAGGTGTTTCTGAGACTCTCAGTGTCTGTGGAAGTCCCTGGGGATTTCTCACTCAAATCTGCAGAGTGTTTAGTCTTCCTGGACTTTTGGCTCTAGGCAGTTTGCTTGGAAGTATTGAAGGAGAGTAGCTCTCTGACCCCCATGTGATAATATTATAGGGCCTCAGAGCATGCTTGTTTGGCATTCTAGGGGCTGGGAGATTGGTGAGACACCCCAGATGTCTGCTTGACTTCAGGGTGGCTGATAACAGAAGAGACCACCACCCAAGACCCGGAACCGCAGCTTCCTCTGACTTGCAACTGTGCTGCTGCCTGGGACAGATTCCTTTCTTCTTAAGGTTGAACTTTCTCTTAAGGAGTCCATGTTTGGGTGTTGTCCCTAACCACCCCACCTCCCCCGCTCCCTGTCCTAAGTTCTACAGGCACCAGGGACCCCAGCTGTGGGCACAGGGGGATTCTTTCCCTGGAGCTCCAGAATCCAGGTAGAACCTGGGAAGGGATGGGAAAAGAGGTCATTCCATCATTTGGACAAACCTAAATCTAAATTTAGCCCCAGCCTGCTATAGAATATCAGTATGAAAGAAACTTTGGACGTTATTAGGTCAACTGCTTCATTTTGCAGATGAGAAAACAGAGGCCCAGAGAGGTGAAGTGGTTGGACTAAGAACGTGGACCTCATGGCAGAGCTGGACTGACCATATCTCCTGACTTTTAGTCTGGGTCTCCATTCACTGTGCCTTCTGCCCTTGTTGCTTTTGAATGTTATAAAAGGTCCTTTACATTCAAAAACCTCTTCTTTCTGTTCCCCTGCCCACCCTCTACCTCGTAGAACTTCTGATAAGATGCCTAGGCTATGAGTGGCATTCTTGGGCTGTCTTGAGTGTGAAGACACCTTTGTGGCTAGCCTCCTTGAGCACGTATGGGGCATCAACACATATGTATTGAATCAGATTAGGACATAATTTTCCTTTTTTTTTTTTTGTGAGACAGAGTTTCGCTCCTGTTGCCCAGTCTGCAGTGCAATGGCGCAATCTCAGCTCACCACAACCTCCACCTCCCAGGTTCAAGCAATTCTACTGCCTCAGCCTCCCAAGTAGCTGGGATTACAGGTGCCTGCCACCATGCCCAGTTAATTTTCTACTTTTAGTGGAGATGGGGTTTCTCCACGTTGGTCAGGCTGGTCTCGAACTTCCGACCTCAGGTGATCTGCCCGCCTCAGCCTCCCAAAGTGCGGGGATTACAGGTGTGAGTCACCGCACCTAGCCAATTTTCGGTTTTTTAATTCTCCAATAGTATATTAATAGAACTACTGTGAAAATAAAAGTGCATATTTTCCACTTAAATAATTAGGTTAAATCGACTAAGATTGTTATTTTTCCTGCAGGACTTACAGCTTATAATGGGCTAAAAAGCACTGTGACTGTTGGCCAGGCATGGTGGCTCACGCCTGTAATCCCAGCACTTTGGGAGGCCGAGGCAGGCAGATCATGAGGTCAGGAGATCGAGACCATCCTGCCTAACACGGTGAAACTCCGTCTCTACTGAAAAAAAAAAAAAAAATTAGCTGGGAGTGGTGGCGGGCGCCTGTAGTCCCAGCTACTCAGGAGGCTGAGGCAGGAGAACGACTTGAAGCCGGGAGGTGGAGCTTGCAGTGAAATGAGATCGCGCCACTACACTCCAGCCTGGGCGACAGAGCAAGACTCTGTCTCAAAAAAAAAAAAGCACTGTGACTCTGGACATTTAACATGAACTCCAGAAAGTGTTCTCCATAACATATTTTGCGAAAAGCTGCACAAAGGTGGATGCATGGAAAATTGAAGGTTTGCCTGATCCTCTACCAGGAAATCCTGGTTCTATGGAGCAGCCACAGCTATGACTGGTCTCCAGGACAGGAATATGCCTGCTCCCTGGTGAAAGTGCCTCTCTGTGGCCTCAGGGCCTCTGTGAGGCAAGGCAGAACTCCTGTCCCTGCATGAGCACACCTGGGGCTTCTGGAGTGGCTGAGACACTTATGCTCCCTGCTTCCTGCTTCCTGGAGCAGAATTTAAGGAAGACTACTGGGCTTTTGCCTCAGGAGACCAGACGAAACAAAACCTCCTTTCAGTGGGGCATTCTTCTGACTTTTTCTTCAAGTGGAATTGTGACTGTAGGTTTGGGTTTAAACATTGAATTTCAATTTTGCACACACACACCAAGAGGCCTTGGGGCAATGGGGGTGTTTGAAATGAACACCAGCCCGAGTCCTCTACCTGCCAAGTGTTCGATTAAGCTGCTTAGGTCTGTTTCCACCATCCTGTCTTTCAAATATTTATGTGGCAGATTATAGGCAAGCTTCAAAGGCAAGGAAATGCAAATCTGTTCTATAAATCATGGAATAACACAGCTGCTGTCTTCCTCAGTGTGACAGCTTACGAATGCCAGCATTTCTGTCTGCAGAAGGGGTGGTGGGAGTGGGCTTCTCGAGTGCAGCCAGGCCTGTGTGCGTGCCTGTGTATGTGTGTGTGTGTGTGTATGTGTGTGTGTGTGTGTTGGGAGTAGGGAAGAGAGTAGGTCATACTAATAATATTCGCATTTTTGCAAAACAGCAGGTTTTTTGTTGTTTAAATTTCCCAGCAGTTAAGGAGTTAATTTATTTTGCTAATCTTAAAGAACTGTGGCAGGAGAAAACCTCACCTGGGATCTGAGGCATCCAGAAAACTAGAGATGAAAATGGCTTTCGGTTTTGGGGATATATACCTAGAACGTGAAGTAAGGGGAGAGAAGTCAACAGCAATAACTTTGGAGATTCCAAAATGAATTTAATTTAGTCTAAATGAATAAAAAGGTAATTGTGCATTGCAAATACTTATGCAAATTAAGTTTTGCCCCCAGGGTCTTAACAATCTGCCAGTGAAGCCCCCAGTGTGCCAAAGATTAGACTTTTGTGGGCTCTTTTCGGCTGTTGCCATGAACACATCGATTTGGTACATTGGTGTTTAGTGACCCATTAACATCCACCAAGACCAGCACTGGGGTTTATGGTCCTTGCCCAGCAGCTGGTTTTGGCCTGGTGTCATTCTAAGGAAAAACCTGGGAAAGCTGCAGTCAACAGCGTGCAGGGACCCAAAGGAAGATGCTGTATAAGACAAAATGAGTGGGGATAAGTTTTGCCATGTATTAGTCAGGATTCTGTTGCAAGTGACTCAAACTCACTTAGGCAATAGGGGGAATTTTCTGGGTCACTGAAGGGAACATTGAATAACCAAATCATGGGAAAGGACCGAAAGTAGTTGGGCTCGGGAACAGTTGGAACAAAAACTGGAATGCTGCTAGGACTGTCTTCCATCACCTGTCTTTACTTTTTCTCTGTGCTGGCTCCTAACATGGCTGCATATTAGGACTAGTAGATTTTGTGCCTAACGACTTTTCCTATTATAAAGACTGTTTTGCACCTGACAACTTTTGTCTCTGTAGAATCCTATTTTGAATAATCCCAGAGAAGAAATTTTTTTTTTTTTTTTTTTTTTTGAGACGGAGTCTTGCGCTGTCACCCAGGCTGGAGTGCTGTGGCCGGATCTCAGCTCACTGCAAGCTCCGCCTCCCGGGTTCACGCCATTCTCCTGCCTCAGCCTCCCGAGTAGCTGGGACTACAGGCGCCGCCACCTCGCCCGGCTAGTTTTTTGTAGTTTTTAGTAGAGACGGGGTTTCACCGTGTTAGCCAGGATGGTCTCGATCTCCTGACCTCGTGATCCGCCCGTCTCGGCCTCCCAAAGTGCTAGGATTACAGGCTTGAGCCACCGCGCCCGGCCTGAGAAGAAATTTATAATTGGTTGAGCTGGGATCAGGTGGCCATGCCTGGACCAATCAACTGTAGGAAGAGGACAGAGAGTCATATAAAAACATGGCAGCTCTTATGGTAGTCGTGTTGATGATGGGTGGCTTTCCCCCCCCACAAAAAAATGGAGTGGGGAAGCTTTGGACAGACAATCCAGTAAGCATCTACTACATTCTAGAGAGAGCTGGAAAAAAGACCAAAGAAGGCCAGAAAAGATGGTGTGATGAATGAGTTGCATGTTGGAATTCATTGACTGACTCCTTGACATTCGGTATTCCATAGGATTCCTTAATGACACTAAATGACACTAAATACATTCAGTATTCCATAGGATTCCTTAATGACGCTTAATGACACTAAATGCTCCTAATGACGCTAAATAAGAGCTATTTTTCTGATAGCTCTTATTCTGTCTCCTTGATTGTTCTAGAGCCTTCTCTTCTCTGCACTGAGAATCTCCTCAAGATTACAGGCTCTTAGTTATGTATCTTGCCTCTACAGAAGACAAATAGATAGCTTCTTTCCAACTGCATAAACAGTATTCCCTGTCAGGACCCTCCTCTTACCTTCCAGAAGAAATCTACACTTGGATTTCCTTTAGTCACATTTAATACCTTTCTAAAAAAGTGTGATTCCTGAACCAGTCACATGAGAATTACCTGGAAGCCGATTGGAAACACAGAATCTTGGGCTTTATCCCAAAACTGCTGAACCAGAATCTGCATTCTAACAAGATGACCAGATACTTAGTAAGTCCATTAATTTGGAAAGCACCACTTTAAGCAATTAGAAAGGGAACTCATAATCAATCTGCTCTCAGTGGCGAAATAAATGTTTTTTCACGATTTTCCTACCAGGTCAATGGCAACCCTGTCTAGAAACCCAGATTCACAACAACTCTCAAAATTACTTTTCCAATACTTTCTTGTCTTCATTACCTATGTCCAATCTGTTACCAATTTCAACCTATTAATTCCACTGTCCAGTAGGTCTGTTTTTCCTAACCATGCCTTCCTCACTTTCTGCAGGCTCTAATAGATGCATTTGCCAGTCAGCCTCCTCATTTAAAAAATGGGTCAAATGATGCTTACAATGCCTCCTATACATATTTACATACAATACAAATTTAATGTGTAATTATCTTCATCCTGGTAGGACTGGTTTTCCACTATGGCTTTGTACACAGTTGTAAGGGATATTGCAAATAACATATTATTAACCATAAAGTGCCAAAATCTATGAATAATTTTGATTTTAAATAAATTAGAAGGGATTAAAGATTATTTCTAAAATTATTTTCCCTTATCTGCACTTTAATATGCTATAATGAATAACAGAGAAAGTGGTGGAATAATACCTGGTAGGCCAGGAATTATAGATAGTAGTGTCTTACATATGAGCATCATCTATGATAGAGGTCAGCAAACTCTTTCTGTAAAAGGCCAGATAGGATTTTAGGCCTTCTGGGCCATATGGTCCCTGTTACAACTACTCAACTCTACCATCATAATGAGGAAGCAGCCAGAGGCAATACATTGCACATTGATTACTGTAGCTTTAAAGTAAGTCTTGGTATCAAATTAAGTCCTTCAGTTTTGAACTTCTTTTTCAAAATTGTTTTGGCTAACGTAGGTTATTTTCATTTTTTACAAATTTTAGGTTCAGTATAAAAATTGCTTAAAGAAAAAATGCCTGCTGGGATTTTGATTGGGGTTGCATGTAATCTGTAGATCAATGTGATGAGAATTGACAGCATAACAATATTGAGTTTTCCAATTCACAAACGGGTATGTCTCTCCATTTTCCAAAGGTCTTTAATTTCTTTCAGTAGTTTTTTTGTAGTTTTTAGCATAGGTTCTATACATACTTGGTTAAATTAATTCCAAAATATTATCTATTTCTGATGTTATTGTAAATTATATTTTACATTTTAATGTCTCACTTATTTGTTGCTTGAATACAGAAATACAATTGATTTTTTCTGTTAACTTTGTATTCTACAACCTTACTAAATTTACTTATTAACGTAGTAGCCATTCAGGGTAGACTCTTTAGTATTTTCTAGATAGAAAATTATGTACATGGCTAGGCATGGTGGCTCATGCCTGTAATCTTAGCATTTTGGGAGGCTGAGGTGGGAGAATTGCTTGAGGCCATGAGTTTGAGACCAACTTGGGCAACACAGCAAGACCCCATCTCTATTAACTAAAAGAAGAAAAGAAAAGAAAATTGTGTACTATGTGAATAAAAAAAGTTTAACTTTTGTTTTTCTAATCTATAAGATTTTATTTTATTTTTTAGGTCTTATTTTACTGGTGGGACACCAATATAATGTTGAATAGAAGGGAAAAAACAAACATTCTTGCCTGGATCTCAATATTAATGGGAAAATGTTGAGTCTTTCAATATTAATTTACAGTATTTGCTCAGGTTTTTCATTGATTCCTTTATTGGGTTAAGATAGTTGTCTTTTATTCCTAGTTTACTGAGTTTTAAAAATCGTAACAAGGCACTGAATTTCACCAGATGATTTTTCTGCATTGTTGTAAATGATCATAGGATTTTTCTTTTTTATTCTGTTAATGTGATGAATGACAATGATTGATTTTCAAATGTTAAATAACCTTGCATGCCTGGAATAAACTCCATTCAGTCATGATGTATTATCATTTTAATTATATTTCTGGATTCTAGTTGCTAATTATTTGTTAATAATTTTTTATCTATGCTATGTTCATAAGGAATTAGACTATAATTTTCTTTTAATGTCTTTGTCTGGTTTTGTTATTAGAATAATGGTGACTTCATAAAATGAGTTGGGAAGTATTTCTTCCCCCTCTATTTTCTGAAAGATTTTGCTTAAGACTGGTATTATTTCCATAGAATTCATTATTTACTCTATCTAGGCCCAGAGTCCACTTTGTCAGAAGAGTTTAAGTTATAAATCCAGTTTATTTAGGCTTAACATAGAATTGATGAGATTTTCTATTTCTTCTTGTGTCAATTTGAGTTATGCATGTTTTCAAAGGAATTATCCATTTCAACTAAACTTTTTAATTGGTTGGCATAAGTGGTTCATAATATCCCCTTTTTATTTTTTAATGTCTATAAGACTTATAATGCTGTCCCTTCTTTTATTATTAATATTTATTTTTGTGTTTTTCCTTTTTTTCTTTATCTGTCTTGCTGGTAGTTTATTTTTTATTTTTAGGGGTTGTTTTCTCTTTAATGGAAAACAAAGCTTATTTTGAGGATTTTTTCATTCATCAAACATTAGCTTGGAATTGATGACTGTCATAGTGTTGGGAGTGTGGTGGGAGAGGGACTACAAAAAGCAGAAGATAGTTTTTACTTTCTTTTTTAAAATTTTTTAAATTTTACTTTAAGTTCTGGGATACAAGTGCAGAACATGTAGGTTTGTTACATAGGTATATGTGTACCAGGGTGGTTTGCTTCACCTATCAACCCGTCATCTAGGTTTTAAGCCCCTTATGCATGAGCTATTTGTCCGAATGCTCTCCCTCCCCTTGCCCCCCATCCCACCGACTGGGCCCCGTGAGTGTTGTTCTCCTTCCTGTGTCCATGTGTTCTCATTGTTCAACTCCCACTTATGAGTGAGAACGTGTGGTGTTTGCTTTTCTGTTCCTGTGTTAGTTTTACTGAGGATGATGGCTTCCAGTTTCATCCATGTCCCTGCAAAGGACATTAGTCTCATTCCTTTTTATCGCTTCATAGTATTCCATAGTGTATATGTACCACATTTTCTTTATCCACTCTATCACTGATGGGCATTTGGGTTGATTGGTTCCATGTCTTTGCTATTGTAAATAGTGCTGCAATAAACATGTGTGCATGTGTCTTTATAGTAGAATGATTTGTATACCCAGTAATGGGATTGCTGGGTCAAATGGTATTTCTGGTTCTAGATCCTTCAGGAATTGTCATACTGTCTTCCACAATGTTTTAAGTAATTTGCATTCCCAACAGTGTAAAAGCATTCCTATTTCTCCACAGCCTCACCAGCATCTATTGTTTCTTGACTTTTTAATAATCACCATTCTGACTGGCATGAGATGGTATCGCATTGTGGTTTTGATTTGCATTTCTCTAATGATCAGTGATGTTGAGCTTTTTAAAATATTTTTTTTTGCCACATAAATGTCTTCTTTTAAGAAGTGTCTGTTCATATCCTTTGCCCACTAGAAGTTTATTTTCTTCATTGAATTTTTTTTCAAAGAATGAACGTTTGGATTTATCAGTTTTCTTTGCTATTTGCATATTTTCTATTGTACTGATTTCCTTTTTTATGTTTATTATTTCCTTTCTTCTATTTACTTGAAGTTTATTTTGCTGTTTTTTTCCAGTTTCATAAGGTAGAAGCTTAGAGCATTGATTTTTTTTTTTTTTTTTTTTTTTGAGACGGAGTCTTGCTCTGCTGCCCAGGCTGGAGTGCAATGGCCGGATCTCAGCTCACTGCAAGCTCCGCCTCCTGGGTTTACGCCATTCTCCTGCCTCAGCCTCCCGAGTAGCTGGGACTACAAGCGCCCGCCACCTCGCCCGGCTAGTTTTTTGTATTTTTTAGTAGAGACGGGGTTTCACCGGGTTAGCCAGGATGGTCTCGATCTCCTGACCTCGTGATCCGCCCGTCTCGGCCTCCCAAAGTGCTGGGATTACAGGCTTGAGCCACCGCGCCCGGCCTAGAGCATTGATTTTTAAACTTTTTTTCTTCTAATGTAAGCATTAAAGTTGTTAATTTCTGTCTAGGTACTTCTTTAACTGTATCTACATATTTCTATCTATCTATCTATCTATCTATCTATCTATCTATCTATCTATATCTATCCAATCTATTTAGTTCAACATAGTTTCTAATTTCCCAAAATATTTTCTGACCTTATCCATAGGTTATTTTAAAGGTCATTGTTTGATTTTCAAATATTTGTGGATTTTATAGATTTTTTTTTTCTTGTTTTTTAATGTAGTTCCATTGTGGTCTGGTCAGAGAACATACTCTGTATAGGGTTTGAATATCTTTAAATTTATTGAAACGTATTTTACGGCCAATTATGTGCCCTCTGTGTCCTCTAAGATAAATGTTCTATTTTCACTTACAAGGAGTGTGTGTTTCATAGTTGGCTGTGTGGAGTATTCCATAAATATCAATTAAGTTTGATTGTTTGATGGTGTTGTTCAAGACCTCCATTTACTTTCTAACTTTTGTGCCCTTTTGTTCTATCAACTACTGAGAGAGGGGTATTAA
The DNA here is from genome assembly GCF_009764315.1 of Trachypithecus francoisi. Taxonomy (NCBI): domain Eukaryota; kingdom Metazoa; phylum Chordata; class Mammalia; order Primates; family Cercopithecidae; genus Trachypithecus; species Trachypithecus francoisi. The sequence goes on along the minus strand of NW_022681470.1, from coordinate 105,215,331 downwards.
AAATCTCAGACTATATTTTTGTATTTGTGTGTTTTTTCTTTCAGTTCTGTCAGTTTTTTTCTTTGTGTATTTTCAAACTTTGTTATTAGGTGCACATACATTGACTATTGTAAATATTCTTGATCAATTGACCCTTTTTTATGATGAAATATTTCCCTTTAATCTGGAAATATTTCTTATCATGAAGTCTACTTTGTCTGATATCAAAGTAGCCACTCTAGCTTTATAATTAATATTTGCCTGGTATATCTTCTTCTGTTCCTTAACTTTTACCTATATGTATCTTTGTATTAAAAAACTAAGCCTTGTAGAAAACAAATAGTTGGATGTTGTTTTTCTACCAGGTATAATAGTATCTCTTAATACATGATTTTGGTCCTATTATACTTTTCTACCAAGTATAATAGTATCTTTTAATAGATGATTTTGGTCCATTTTTACCTAATACAATTCTTAATGTGGCTGTGTTAAATCAGTTAACTATTGACTTATCGGTTTCATTTTTTCTTTGCTTTTGTTTTCCTTTCTCTCTCCCTTTTTTGAATTAAAAAATTTATTATTTCATTTTATTTTCACTATTGTCTTATTAGCTATAACTTTTTAAATAGTTTGCTCTAGGGTTGATATAATATGTCTTTTATTAATTTTTTTCTTCTATAATGTAGAATCTGCCTTTAAATCTGCCTAGTGGGCTTTTTGTTTTAGATATTGGGGTGTTTTTTAGCTTTAGATGGCTGATTTGTTTCTTTTTCTGTTATTTTTGTTTTTGTTTTTTGAGATGGAGTTTCACTCTTGTTGCCCATGCCGGAGTGCAATGGTGTGATCTTGGCTCACTGCAACCTCCACCTCCCAGGTCCAAGCGATTCTTCTGCCTCAGTCTCCCAAGTAGCTGGGATTATAGGCACCCGCCACCACGCCTGGCTATTTTTTTCTATTTTTAGTAGAGACGGGGTTTTACTATGTTGGCCAGGCTGGTCTTGAACGCCAGACCTCAGGTGATCCACCTGCCTCAGCCTCCCAAAGTTCTGGGATTACAGGCATGAGCCACTGTGCCTGGCCTGTTTCTTTTAATGATTTCCATTTACTTATTTATTATGTTAGTGTTTTCCCTTAATTGCTTGAACAAATCTATAATGGTTGTTTTAACGTCCTTGTTTGCTAATTCCATCTTTGTCTTTTCTAGATCTGCTTCTATTGTCTGATTTTCCCTTTCATTATGGGTTACATTTCTTGTTTGTGGCATGTCTAATAATTTTGACTGGATTCTGGCTATTGTGAATATTCCATTGTTAGCCTAAACTTTCTTGTGTTTCTTTACAAATTATTGATTTTTGCTCTTGCAATAGATTAAATTAATTTCAGATCAGCTTTATCCCTTTGAGGCTTTTTCAGAAAGAGTCTAGAGTATCTTTTGCTCTAGGACTAGTTTAGCCCTACTAGTAAGACATACTCTTTCCAGGATTTCACCTGAATGCAGCAAGTACTCAATGAGGTCTTTCCATTCTGGCTGAGCTGAACTCAAATATCTCCCAGTCCTGTGCAAGCTCTGATAGTTGCTCAGTTTATAGTTCTCCGTAATTTATCTTTCCTTCATCATTATTATTTCCCAGGGTTTATGGAGTTTCACCTTAAACATGTGCATCTTATTATTTAGCCAAAGATTCAAGAGGATCCTCTGCAGATTTCTGGAACTTATTCTATGTTGCTCTTTCATTCTGCTACTGTGTCTCACAAGTTCCATCCAGATGCCTCAGCCTTCCTGAACTCCAGTCTCTGACTTTTTGAGTCATACTCTGATTGAATTCCCCTTTCCTGCAACTGGTACAGAAAGTGCATTGACATAAAAGGCTAGGGCTATGGTAGGGCTCACCTCACTTGTTTCTGTTCTCTCTCAGGCATGAGATCTCATGCCTGAAATGCCTGTTGTTCAATAACCGAAAATAACTATTTCAGATATTAATATTTTTGTTTAATTTTCTGGTTGCTGACACTTGGTGGACTAGATGTGCACTAGTTACTTCGTTCTGATCATAAACAGTCTTATTAAAATTTAATTTTATGCTGTTTTTCATGAACACTCCTTTCCAGTCAATTTTCGGCTGATCCCTATATACAATTTGATGTTCTTCAGTGTATTCAGACCTTTCAGGCCTTCCTCAAATGCATTTTCCCCTTTCTTTCTATGCCTTACTCCATACAAAAGCTATTTCAAACTCACCTTTTCCAGAAAACCTCCTATGATTAATCCATTCACCCTCTTTATTCACCTGCCCTTTGTTGTAATTTGTACTTCGTTTCTACTACATTAAGTTGCACTTTTGGCCATGTAGTTTTGTTAAGTTTTTGGCAGTTATTTTATGTGTGACTGTTTTGCTGATGATTATAGGCAGAAGCTTATAAATAGAAAAAGCCTGTCTTTCATTTATTCCCTTTGTTGCAAACCCACCTAATTCAACTGGCTGTTCCCAAGGTAAATATTGGTGACCCTCTATAGTTTGGTGGAGAGGCATTGTATTATGAAACAGACGAAGCTAAATATCAGAGCTCTCATGTGATGGGCCACTTCCAAGGCCCTGGGAGGGTCCCCAGCCATCTATTTACATGGTAGATGGTTTTATAAATTTTGCAAAGGACAGATTTGAATCACAATGGAATAAGGCACTCTCTCTTTCCATTATGAATTTCTTTCAGCCAGTCTCCCCTTTCAGGTGGTGGGGAGTGACTGTAAGCATTTGGGGATCTAGTTAAGGAAAGTTGAGTTGGTGATACATTTAGCTGAGGTTTAGTGGGAGGTATTTATGTGGTTTGCAGACATTTCCATGTATAGTTAACTTATTCCTAGCTGTCCTGTGCAGGAATATTCTTACCACCCATGGGGCAAACTTACCGAGTGATATGACAGGAAGATACAGAACCAGAGCACCTATGAACATGAACCTATGCTATGGCACCCAGCACTGGATCCTTACAGGGAGAGGGGAAGAAACAAGGTTTTAATTGTATGAAGCCAGAAACTAATCTCCGGAAGTGTCTTTCCATCAAGACATAAACAATTCTAAGTGGAGGATTCTGTTCTCATCCATTTCTAGTAAAGGACATTCTGTCAGGAGTGTGCTTTATATGCAGTGTATACAATTATAAACACTCCATGATGTTTTCTTTTGTGAAGATATTATGCAAAACTAAATTCATCAGAATTTTTCTGTTTATAGTGCACAACCTTGTGGAAGAACTACAAAGAGTGAACTTGTCTATTGAAGTTGCATGTTTTATGAATCTTAAAAATTAACATGGAAAAAATTTTGATCAACCAAGTTAGAGGAAGCACTAAATTATTTTATTCTCTCTATAGAAAGTATTACAACATGGTGGTGACATGAAGAGGCCATCAAGGAGGATGCAGCAAAAAAAGTAAAAAAATGAGCCTGGCGCGGTGGCTCACGCCTGTAATCCCAGCACTTTGGGAGGCCGAGGCGGGCGGATCACGAGGTCAGGAGATTGAGACCATCCTGGCTAACATGGTGAAACCCTATCTCTACTAAAAATACCAAAAAAAATTAGCTGGGAGTGGTGGCGGGCGCCTGTAGTCCCAGCTACTCGAGAGGCTGAGGCAGGAGAATGGCAAACTCGGGAGGCGGAGCTTGCAGTGAGCCGAGATCGCGCCACTGCACTCCAGCCTGGGATTCAGAGCGAGACTCCATCTCAAAAAAAAAAAAAAAAAAGTAAGAAAATGCATTACACAGCCATATCAACCATTAATTAATAGAAATATTATGTCATTTGGGGGATTTTTGTGGTATTTGTAAACTTTTCAATATTTGAAGTCATTGGCCGGGCACAGTGGCTCACGCCTGTAATCCCAGCACTTTGGGAGGGCACAGCAGGTGAGTCACCTGAGGTCAGGAGTTCAAGATCAGCCGCCAACATGGTGAAACCCCGTCTCTACTAAAAATACAAAAATTATCCAGGCATGGTGGTGCATGCCTGTAATTCCAGCTACTCGGGAGGCTAAGGCAGGTGAATTGCTTGAACCCTGGAGGCAGAGGTTGCAGTGAGCTGAGATCACGCCATTGCACTCCAGCCTGGGAGACAAAGCGAGACTCCATCTCAAAAAAAAAAAAAAAAAAAACATTGGAGCCATTTTTTTCTCATTCTGTATTCATTTTCATCGCTAATTTTGTATTTATAATTTTTAATACTTCTTTTTCAGAGAAGACCCTGAAGGTTTGTAAGTCTCAGGCCCCACAAAAGTTGGATCCAACCTTGAGTAGGTGAGGATATTGGCTCTTCCCCCTTCTTAACCTTGTTATCGGGTGATATGGTTTGGCTGTGTCCCCGTCCAAACCTCATCTTGAATTGCAGCTCCCATAATTCCCACATGGTGTGGGAGGGACGTGGTGGGAGATAACTGAATCATGGGGCGGTTCCGCCATACTGTTCTCGTGGTAGTAAATACGTCTCATAAGATCTGATGATTTTATAAGGGGTTTTCCCTTTCACTTGGCTCTCATTTTCTGTGTTGTCTGCTACTTTGGTAAATATTAACTAACCATCCCTGGAGTACGCATTCCCAATTATAGCAAGTGATCATCCCTTGGGTGCAGATTACATCTAAATAACATATACAAGCAAATCACACTGCCAATGCTGAAGCGTTTCAAAGTAAATTCAGACATAAACAAAGTAAACAGAGAATATAACTTACCTGTCTCTTCTATTACAGTTGCCTTTTCATTGAGTCCTGTGGAGCTTAGGTTCCTGTGGAGGGTGGCAGAAGGGAAACTTCAATTACAGCATATACGGTCTGATCTGTTCTAAATATTAAAGTTCATACTATTTTCTTTGTGATAAATGAAGGGTGTTCTGCTGCATCTGAAACTCTGAAAACCATTGCTCTAGCACTAACCATCTGTCTCTATAACAGGTATCCACTCAAAGTTACAATGAAAGCCCAAAGATGTGCTTGAGTTAGCTTATGTCAATGAAAATGCTGCTAGAGACTTGGTGTAGATCTGCTGAGCTGCGTGTGAAAACTACAATGTAATCTGCTCCTCCTCTCCCTCTCTCTTTTCACCACCATTGTTGTCAATATCTATTCCTTCCACATTTTACCCAAGAAAACTTAGTATACTGGGGTCACATTCTCCATAACCAAGTTGCCAAACAGAAAGACTTCTGGAATAGAAGACGTCTCCTAACTTGGGGAAGAGCGCTTAGAGGGGAAGAGATGAGAGATGGTCAGAGCCAGGATGTATTTAGTCTTGGTCTACAGTGGACATTTATTATCTGCCAAGATCCCTTCTTTCTGGCATGGACATCCTTTCACTTAGGAACATCCCCCCAATGATGAGGCTCTATAAGGGCTTCTCTCATTTTCCCCTGGACTGTGAGATGACCTAATTCTCCAAGATACTAACCAGGTGCTTTCTTTCTTTTCTTTTCTTTTTTTTTTCTTTAGATGGAGTTTTGCTCTTGTTGCCCAGGCTGGAGTGCAATGGTGCAACCTCAGCTCACTGCAACCTCTGCCTCCCGGGTTCAAGCGATTCTCCTGCCTCAGCCTCCCAAGTAGCTGGGATCACAGGCATGCGCCACCACGCCTGGCTAATTTTGTATTTTTAGTAGAGACGGGGTTTCTCCATGTTGGTCAAGCTGGTCTCGAACTCCCCACCTCAGGTGACCCGCCCACCTCTGCCTCCCAAAGTGCTGGGATTACAGGTGTGAGCCACTGTGCTTGGCCTAACCAGGTGCTTTCAAAGGTGTTTTGAACCAAGAAGCAAGCCCTGCCCTGTTGGACGCAAAGCTGGGAACATGTGAGATGGGAACTGCTGGCATCCCTGCCTCCAGCACTGAGAGGAAAGCCAGCCGGACAGCATAGAGCTGCCTGCAGCAAGCAGGAAAAAAGGGTGAGGACAGAGTGTCCCGAGAGCCTCCAGCTTCTGGTTCTGGTGGCCACTGATGTCCAACTCTGTTTCTGCCCTTCTTGTTTTGGTTACAGGAGCCCACAAATCCTCTCTATCATTGGTGCTTATTAGAATTGAATTTCTGTCATTTTTTTAAAACCAAGAATGTACAAAACAATGCACTGGCTCCGGCAGCAAAATTTTAGAGCCTGATAAAAGAAAAGAAATAGAAACCACAAGAAGAATGGAGGAAATCTCCAGTAATTCACAGGAAATAAAATAACCAGGGAAAATAAAACTTTGCAGTCTTGGGTGTCTACAGAGGTGGTACTGAAACAAGTGACCTTGAGATCACAGCTCAGGAAAGCCCATGTGACTGTGCTGGTTCTCTGAACCCAGGGAGGTGGGATGGCAGCAATGGAACAGCATTCCTTTGTCAAAAGACAGACCTGGGAGGTAGTGGAGTGGAGGAGACCATGGAAGATGAGAGCTCCTGCATGAAAATCCACAAACCATGAGTAGAGAGAGTAATGGAGAAGATAAGGAGAGAGAGGGAAGGGGGACTGTGGCCTGCACACGAGGTTGTGCAGCCAGATGTAAGGCCTGGAAGCCACGCTCCTGAGAATCACAGTGCACATGCTAGGTTGGGGCAGAGAGCCACATGCAGCTCACTGGCAGGCAGAATCAGGGGCTGGAGGCATAGAAAGCCAAGAGCCAGGCAGCAGCAACTGGCTGACCCTGGTAGGCAGTTCCAGGAGTGGGCACGTCTAGGCGCAGGGACTGGAAGCAAAATAGATTGACTCAGGAGTAGACAAATATGGGTTCAAGGTCAATCAAAGAGCAGAAACTAGGTGACACAAGTGATTCAAATCTAGAAAGAGAGTTGTAAAAGTGGGCAGACACAGGTAGAGGGAGGACCTAGGAACAGAGGCTAGAAACCAGAAGGGGTCTGCTGGCGTGGATGGACAAGAGGCAGGAGCTAACAGGCACAAAGATGCGCATGGAATTTCACCAGATGGCTGTTTGCTGCTGAGCTGTGGAGCTGTGGCTTTTCTTCCTGCTTGTCCACAAGCGGGTGGCTCTGCCCTTGGGGTTCAAAGGCATGAGCAGGCCTTCTGATGACACATTTGACAACGCTGGCACAGAGGCAAGATCGAGTGGGAATAGCTGGGAATTTCCTTCTCCTAGACCCTGGGTGTCTGATAAATTCTCCTCATGTTGACAGTTTCGTCTTTCATAGTTTAAATAAAGAAATGAGAGGGACTGCTACCCTGCACCTAAGCACGGGGGTCATGCTCTGCAGAAGTGGAAGTGACAGGGACCCTGAGAGGAGCCGTCTTTTGCAAAGTTGGTGGCATCCGGGGCTCAGGCAGAACCCATTCTGAAAGCAGGGTTCAGACGTGTTCGGAAAAGAGACTCTCGATGAGAAGACAGCTCAAGAGGAAAGGGAGGCTAATTGGGGCTAATTGTATTTTGTTAACAGACGATAGCAAGAAGGCAGAACTCGGGCTGTGTGTGGTGGCTCACTGCTGTAATCCCAGCATTTTGGGAGGCCGAGGCAGGTGAATCACCTTAGGTCAGGAGTTCAAGACCAGCCTGGCCAACACAGCAAAATCCTTTCTCTACTAAAAATACAAAAAAATTAGCTGAGTGTGGTGACGTACGCCTGTAATCCCAGCTACTCAGGAGGCTGAGGCAGGAGAATTGCTTGAACCTGGGAGACGGAGATTGCAGTGAGCCGAGATCACGCCACTGCACTCCAGCCTGGGCAACAGAGTGAGACTCTGTCTCAAAACAAAACAGGCAGAACTCCTCAAATTGTACTTCCCAATTCTCAGTCAAGAAGACCCATCTTCAGACTGGAAAGGGCAGAATTAGTGCTGGTTAGAGGGAACCAAAGCCATATATAATTGCTCTGAGCAGACTTCACACACCCATTAAATACCCCTGCAGAATTTAGCGCTTGCAAAGAGTTCCTCAGATATTTCTGAGATTCCCCCTGGGTGACGGGCTGCGAATGCTTGTTCACCACCCCAAATCATTCCCTGATGCTAATGACACTCAGGAGATGGACTCTCTGCAGGGCATAGCTAGCCAGCTCTGCTGCTGCCACCACCTGGGATGAGGGATGCTGGGTTTCCCTTTGCCTTCCATCCTAAGCACAGGACACAGCATTCCCTGAGTCCCCAGAGCACAATCCTCTCTCTAATATACCGGCTGCACAAGCGCAGGAATTTTTGCACCCCACCACACCTCCACCTAGGTAACCCCAAGGTCTAGAACAGTTTTTGGTAGACAGTAGGAGCTCAGTAAATCTCTGACTTTTAACAAGTGTTTAGTAAACAATCAAAAGTGACAGAAAGGGCTGGGCAAGGTGGCTCATGCCTGTAATCCCAACACTTTGGGAAAACAAGGGGAGAGGATTGCTCGAGCCTGGGAGTTCGAGACCAGTCTGGGCAACATAGCGAGATGCTATCTCTATTTTACTTTTTAAAAAGTGAAAGAAAGAACAAGGCAGAGAATAACTAACAACAATTAAAAGATGTTGTGAATTTCAGGATCCTCAGACTCAGACTTAGAAATGCCCAGTGATGAAAATGTACCCACCTTAAGCAGTCTGATGGCTTGGCGTGCAGAATATGTCTTTGTGGGCAGAAAAAGCTTCTCTGGGCTGAAAAAAATAGAAAAATGTGTCTCCTCTCCCCACCAGCAAGGCAGGCAGATACCTTAGAAGACAGAGATCCCACCTGGTGGGCAGGTCCTTGTCAGGTAAGGGTTTGGTTAGTAGGTTGTACCTTTGTGTCGAAAAAAAGACATGCCTTTCTCCCAGCAAGGGCAGCCCCCAGCAGGGTGCACAGCTTGGCCGCACTCTGTTGGACAAAGCTGCACTGTCTTCCTGCAGGGCTCCTATCCTGTCATGTGGTGTGAGCCAGCACAACTGCACGCAGTCTAAGTGCCCTCAAATCAGGTCTACCCTGCCTGGAATCCCAGCCCCACCCCTCCCAAGACCCAGAAAGGGGAAGGGATTCTCAGGCTGCCTCCCTGCACTTATTTCCTACCCAACACCTGCTCCTCCCTGGTGACCAATGATGGGACATCTATTCCCCCAGGAAACCTGGCCCTCACTCCAGGCCTATGATCTCATCCTGTGGCACCCAGTACAACAGTCCCATCAGAACACAATAGTCTCAAGGCTTTGGGGTCATTATACTTCAATAATGCCACTTGAAGGGCAGAAACTGTCCATTGAACACACTTAGTTCTCTTTCATAGGCTGTCTTCTAGGGAGAGGTGAATATTCTGCCTGAATGTCCTTCTGTAGTCCTCTGGGCTGGCCACTCTTGCAAACAATTGCTCTCGCAAAAAACACTCTCCACTCTGCAAGGATAAGCAAACACTGTAATTCACTGCATTCCTACCGAGTTAAGAAATATTTCACTCCTTCCTGGAAAGCAAGGAAATTATAGAGACTTAGCTCAGGCTTGACCATATTCAAAAACATACACGACCAAAACAAAACGTTTATCATCCAAACCTAAAATCATCATCCAGAATAATGATGACTTTATAATTGTTCCAAAGAGCACATTGGGCACTTGTTCCAGGCATATGTATGTAACAAAAAGACCCATGAAGTGTGACCCAAGGGCTGACTGTCCAGATGAATTCTGTGATGGTTAATATTAGGTGTCGACTTGATGGGACTGAGGGATGCCTAGATGGCTGGTGAAGCACTTTTTCTGGGTGTGTCTCTGAGGGTGTTTCTAGAGAAGACTGACATATGAGTCAGTGGACTGGGAGAGGAAGACCCGCCTTCACTGTGGATGGGCACTGTCTGGTCGGCTGCCAGCACGGCAGAACAAAGCAGGCAGAAGAAAGCAGGCAGAAAGGGCATGCAGCTTGCTGGGGCTTTCTGTTTCTCTTTCCCTTCCAGAGCAGGCCGTCTTCTCTCCTTCTGCCTTTGGGCATCTGACTCCAGGTTATTCAGCTTTTGCACTCTGGGACTTGTACCAGTGGCCTCTGGGGTGATCTCAGCCCTTCAGTCTCAGACTGGGAGCTGCACTGTCAGCTTTCCTGGTTTTGAGGCTTAGGGCTTGGACTGAGACACACTACCTGTTTTTCTCATTCCCCAGCTTGCAAGCCCTATTGTGGGACTTTGCTTTAGTAATTGTGTGAGCCAATTCTCCCTAATAAACTCATATATATATACACACACGTATACAATTACTCAAGGTTCTCCAGAGGGACAGAACCAATAGGATATATGTATATATGTGTGTATATATACACAAATGTATACAATCCTATATATATGTATAGGATGCATGTGTGTATATACACACATATATGTGTGTGTATATATACACATATATGTATATGTATCCTATATGTATGTATCCTATTGGTTCTGTCCCTCTGGAGAACCCTGAGTAATTCACCATCTTCTTTCTGAACAAAAATTAATGCTGGTTTGAATGGCAGTTTCTTCCAGATTCTACCCGTATGGTTCTTAAAGACAATGATAGGGTCCAGGATAAAAAAGTTGTTAAAGGAATGTAAAAGAGCTTCATGCAATTGGAGGTAGTATCAAGTTTCTTGGCCCGAAAACATTTTACCCTTGGGTGCTAAGAGATCTTGCAAATGTGTTGCTTAGTTCTATCAATGATCTTTGTGGGACTGTAGTGAGCAAAACTGGTGCCATAGCACTGGACCCAGGCAAACGTCCTAAGTACAAGAAATAGAAGGTGAGTTCTGGAGATTACAGAACAGCAAATGACCTAGATTCTGGGTCATATTTACAAATAAATTGTTTAAAGAGAATTTATGAGCACCTACACAAGGAAGTAGTGATTACCAGTGTAACTAAAATGCAGGTTAGTTGCTCGCTGCATGTGGAGTCCAGTTAACAAGAGCAAGGTCTGATACAAAAAAAAAGCGAATTGATTCCAAAGTTAGCTTGGGGAAGGGGCACAAAGGGTCCTACCTTAAAATGTGCTGCTTCACTTTGGGAACAGAAAGCAGGGATTTTTATAGGGGAAGGGAGGAAATGAGCAAGGGCAGGGGTCCCCCTCCTAGCGTGGTGTTGAGTTGGCACCTTCCTGGGTAGAAGTAAGTTGAAAAAGTGGCCAAGCGGGTGTGCTTTCGATTTGCCCTCCTGGTGGATGGAAGTCCTCAGGCAACCCTGGGAAGATGGAAGTTCTGAGGCAAACTCTGGAAGGGAAAGTTCCTTGGTGGGTGTGCTTTGGTCTGCAAATCGACCGTCAGCTCTCAAGGAGAGATCTGTCTTGGAGCACACAGTTAGAAAAACTTGCCCTGCAGGGAATGTGGGGTGAGGGGGAGGAGAATGATTATATTTGCATTTCTGAAAGGCTAAGGGAGCCAGGGAAATGAGAAAAGAAGAGAGAGAGAAGGAAAAAAACAAACCACCTCTAGAAAAACAGGGGTGCTGGGTTATACTAGGAGCTAGTATAGATTCACCCATAATGTTAAAGGCAAAGTAACCACTTTCCTTTTTGAGAGGACTGTTAAACTCAGCAGACTCTGAGGTAGTGTGTATGTTTCAAGGAAGAGAACAAGGCTTTCACTCCATTTCTGACTTTTTAAATTAGAGGTTGTACATCCATGGCTTGTGGTTTCTTGTGTTTTATTTGGCTCTGCCCAGCATTTATGACACTTATAATTCAGTTGCTAACATTTAAAAACAGGGAGTGGGGCAGATCCTATTCTTGTGCCCAGTTATCCCTTACCCTCCCTTTGTTGCCTATGGGAGAGGTGTAGGTCCTCTCCCTACTCCCTCAGGCCTGGACAGGGGGCTCGCTTTGGCTAACAGGATGTAAGCAGAAGTGATCTGTGCCGCCTGGTGAGCAGTGGCTTGAAGGAGCACCACATGGGTCTGCGGGCCCTCTTCTCCCTCGGTTGCAAAACAATGTGTTCAGGATGGGTCTGCTTTACAGCTGGATCCTGGAACAAGAAGACATGCAGAGCAGAGCCATAGCTGCTGACAACATGAGCAGAAATGAACTTTTTTTTTCCAATCCTATTGTAAATGTTTTTTTTTTTTTTTTCTTTCTGAGCACAGGGGACTTTATTGATGGTACATGACAAGGTGGGGCTCCCTAGGCTCCTCCCTCTTCAGGAGATCTGCATGGAAACTGTGAGGCGGGAAGATTCTCAGTGTAGTGGGGGACTGAGTGCGGCAGAAACTCCCCGGCAGTGAGGGCCTCTCTCTTCCTCTCATGCTGTCACTGGGGCTGGTGGTCTGGGGGTCTTACTCCTTGGAGGCCATGTGGGCCATGAGGTCCACCACCCTGTTGCTGTAGCCAAATTCATTGTCATATCTGGAAATAAGCTTGACAAAGTGGTCATTGAGGGCAATGCCAGCCCCAGCATCAAAGGTGGAGGAGTGGGTGTCGCTGCTGAAGTTGGAGGAGACAAGCCTGGTGCTTAGGGTAGCCCAGGATGCCCTTGAGGGGGCCCTCGGATGCTGCTTCACCACCTTCTTGATGTCATCATATGTGGCAGGTTTTTTCAGACAGCAGGTCAGGTTCATGACCAACACGTTGTCACTGGGGACTCGGAAGGCCATGCCAGTGAGCTTCCCATTCAGCTCAGGGACGACCTTGCCCACAGACTTGGCAGTGCTAGTAGAGGCAGGGACGATGTTCTGGAGAGCCCTGCGGCTGTCACAACACAGTTTCCCGGAGGGGTCATCCACAGTTTTCTGGGTGGCAGTGATGGTGTGGACTGTGGTCATGAGTCCCTCCACAGTACCAAAGTTGTCATGGATGACCGTGGCCTGGGGCGCTAAGCAGTTGACGGCACAGGGTGCATTGCTGACTATCTTGGACCTGTTGTCCTACTTCTCATGGTTCAAGCCCATCATGAACATGGGGGTGTCATGAGCGTCCGTGTGAAAAGACCACCAAACAGGCTTTGTGTGAGCAATAAAGCTTTTTAATCACCTGAGTGCAGGCGGGCTGAGTCCGAAAAGAGAGTCAGTGAAGGGAGATAAGGGTGGGGCTGTTTTATAGGATTTGGGTAGGTAAAGGAAAATTGCAGTCAAAGGGGGGTTGCTCTCTGGTGGGCAGGAGTGGGGGTTACAAGATGCTCTGTGGGGGAGCTTTTTGAGCCAGGATGAGCCAGGAAAAGGAACTTCACAAGGTAATATCATCGCTTAAGGCAAGGACCGGCCATTTTCACTTCTTTTGTGGTGGAATGTCATCTGTTAAGGCGAGGCAGGGCATTTGCACTTCTTTTGTGATTCTTCAGTTACTTCAGGCCATCTGGGCATATACGTGCAAGTCACAGGGGATGCAATGGCTTGGCTTGGGCTCAGAGGCCTGACAGGGGGCATCAGCAGAGGGGACAGAGATGATGACCCCTTTGGTTCCCCGCTGCAAATGAGCACCAGCCTTCTCCATGATGGTGAAGACACCAGCGGACTTCACAACATACTCAGCACCAGCATCACCCCATTGGATTTTGGTGGAATCTAGCTCCTGGATGATGGTGATGGGATTTCTATTGATGACAAGCTTCCTGTTCTCAGCTTTGACAGTGCCATGGAATTCGCCATGGTGGAATCATACTGGAACATGTAGACCATGTAGTTGAGGTCAATGAAGGGGTCTTTGATGGCGACAATATCCACTTTGCCAGAGTTAAAAGCAGCCCTGGTGACCAGGCACCCAATACAGCCAAACCCATTTGACTCCAGGCTTCAGCTTCACCATGATGTCTTAGGGATGCAGCTGGCGCTGCACGAGAAGATGCAGCTGTCTGTTGAATAGGAGGAGCAGACAGCCGGGATTTTCTTAATTGCTTTTTTGTCCCCCGCCTGAGATGGAGTCTTGCTCTGCCGCCCAGGCTGGAGTTCAGTGGTGTGATCTCGGCTCACTGCAACTCCCACCTCCCCGGTTCAAGCAATTCTCTTGCCTCAGCCTCCTGAGTAGCTGGGATTACAAGCATGCACCACTACCATGCCGGGCTAATTTTTGTATTTTTAGTAGAGATGGGGTTTCACTATGTTGCCCAGGCTGGTCTCAAACTCTTGACCTTGTGATCTGCCCACCTTGACCTCCCAAAGTCCTGGGATTACAGGTGTTAGCCACCGCTCCCGGCCCTCTTAATTGATTTTTAAGAAAATTTGTTGTTAGTATATAGAAACGCTACTGATTTTTGTATGTTGATTTTGTACTTGAAACTTTGAAAAATTTGTTTATCAATTCTAACGATTTTTGGCAGAGTCTTTAGGATTTTCTCTATGTAAGACCGGACTGCCAGCCAATAGAGGCAATTTTACATCTTCCTTTCCTATTTGGATGCCTTTTGTATCTTTTCCTTGCCTAACTGCTCTGGCTAGAACTTCTAGCACTATGTTGAACACAAGTGTCAGGAGTGACGTCCTTGCCTTATTCCTGAGCTTAGAAGAAAAACTCTCAGCTTTTCACCATTGAGTGTGATGTTAGCTATAGCCTTGTCATATGTGGCCTTTATTGTGTTGAGGTACATTTCTTCTGTTGAGAGTTTTAATCATGAAAAGATGTTGAATTTTATCAAAAATTTTTTTCTGTGTCGAGATGATGGTTTTTGCCCTTCATTCTGTTAATATGGTGTATCACATTTATTGATTTGTGTATGTTGAACCATCTTTGCACCCCAGGGGTAAATCTCATTTGATCATGGTGATCATGATCCTTTTATGTGCTGTTGAATCCAATTTGCTAGTATTTTGTTGACAATTTTTACATCTATGTTCATCAGGGATATTGGCCTGTAATTTTATTTTCTTGTAGTGTCCTTGTCTGGCTTTAATACCAGGGTAAAGGCAGGCTTGAAAAATGAATTTGAAAGTATTCCCTCTGCTTCAATTTTTTGGAAGGGTTTGAGAAGAATTGATATTTTTCTTCTTTAAATATTAGGTAGAATTCAGCTATAAAGCCATCTATTCTTAGGCTGTTCTTTGATGGGGAGCTTTTTATTACTGATTCAATCCCCTTACTAATTATTGATCTATTCAGATTTTCTATTTCTTCATGATTCAGTTTGGTAGGTTGTATGTGTCTAGAAATGTATCCATTTCATCTAGATTGGATTTCAAAAAAATCCAAGTTTTTGGCAAATAATTGTTCATAGTCATTTCTTATGAACCTCTGTATTTCTGTAGCACCAGAAATACAAACTAAATAGTTTCTACACAGCAAAGGAACCAACTAACAGAATAAAGAGGCAACCCATCAACAGGGAGAAAATATTTGCAAACAATTCATCTGTTAAGGAGTTAATATCAAAAACACATAACGAATTCAAACAACTCAACAACAAGAAGACAATCCAATATTTTAAGTGGGAAAAGGACCTGAGCAGACATTTCTCAACAGGAGACGTACAAATGGCCAACAGCAGGGAACTACAAATTAAAACCTCAATGAGATATCACTTCACACCTGTTTCTAACACGCTATTATAAGAAAGACAAAAAAGAAATGTTGGTGAGGATGTGGAAAAAAAAAGGAACCCTTGTACACTGACTATGGAAATGTAAATTAGTACAGCCATTATGGAAAACAATATGGAGCTTTCTCAAAAAACAGAAATTAGAATGACCAGATGACCCAGTAGTCCAACTTCTGGGTATATATCCAAAGAAATTGAAATCAGTCTGTTGAAGATATATCTGCACTCTCCTTCTCACTGCAGTATCATTCACAATAACCAAGACATGGAATCAATCTAAGTGTCAATCAACTAGTGAATGGATAAAGAATATGTGGTATGAACACACAATATACACAATAGAATACTATTCAGCCTTTGAAAAGAAGGAAATTCTGTCATTTGTGACAACATGGGTGAACCTGGATAATATAATGCTAAATGAAATAAAACAGGCACAGAAAAGCACATACAGCATGATCTCACTTATATGTGGAATCTAAAAAAGTTGAATTTCTGGAAGTAGAGAGAAGAACGGTGGCTACAAAAGGCTGAGGAGTGCAGTGGGGTGGGGAGTAAGTAGTGTTGATCAAAGGGTACAAAGTTTCAATTATACAAGAGGAAGATATTTTAAGACGGTCTCAGCATGGCACAGCGTGGTGACCATAGTTAGTAATAATATATTATAGACTTCAAAATTGCTGAAAGAGTAGACTTTAAATGTTCTCGTTATGAAAGATGATAAGTATGTGAGGTGGCAGATATGTTAATTAGCTTAATATAGTCATTCCACAATATATACATGTATCAAAGCATCACATTGAACCCTAGCCCTTCTAAGCTTCTAACTGAAATCTCCATGCCACTCGTGTATAACAAGAGCCACAGGAGGCCAGGCGCGGTGGCTCAAGGCTGTAATCCCAGCACTTTGGGAGGCCGAGACAGGCGGATCACGAGGTCAGGAGATCGAGACCATCCTGGCTAACCCAGTGAAACCCCGTCTCTACTAAAAACTACAAAAAACTAGCCGGGCGAGGTGGTGGGCGCCTTTAGTCCCAGCTACTCAGGAGGCTGAGGCAGGAGAATGGCGTAAATCCGGGAGGCAGAGCTTGCAATGAGCTAAGATCCGGCCACTGCACTCCAGCCTGGGCGACAGAGCGAGACTCTGTCTCAAGAAAAAAAAAAAAAGAAAAAGAGCCACAGGGAACCTGTAAAAGCCAGTTATGGGCACTTGTTTCAGACATTTGTTCAAATATTTGACATGATTTGCAAAGCTCTGTTTGACTTGGCCTCTGTTCTCAACCTCACTCATACACCCATCTCCTTGTACTTCTCACTCCAGCCACCCTGAACATCTGTAAACTCCTTGAATGCAGAATGTTCTCTCACAGCACAGGAACTTTGCACAAACCATATGAGAAACAAGGGCTATCTTGAATCTTGACCCTCTCCCAGTTTTTATGACTCACTGTTGGAAGCCAGACCCCTAGAGTTCACCCACTGCTCAGCTCCAAGTATTTTTTACATACCCTGAGAGACCCCACTCCATCCTTTCTCTCATTCCTGGAATTCTCAACAAGTGCCACATGGGTGGGTGAGCTCAGGGAAAATTATCAAGAGTTCTGCTGCTGTGTAGACATTGCCACATGGACGCTACCAAGCATCTGGGAGCAAACCAAGAGTCTCGGAAGATCTTCCATTTGGGTAGCTACAGATACCCATTCCTGACATCTCCCCTGTCTTCCTTGGCCTCTCCTGGGAAGGGTGTACCCCAATCAGCTGAAATGCAGCTGATTCTCCTGGAGAATGCTAACCCCAATCAGCTGAAATGCAGCTGCCTTGTCTATACACCCTGAATGTCCCCTCTCTAGCCACCCCTCAGATGCTAAGGCCCTAGACACTTCGTTTAAAACATGATCGACCTGGTACCTGGGCCTCCCAAATATCCTCCCTTTTAGTTGGACCTCAAGGTCCTTGGCCTATGCCTCAGCACTGGCTTGTGGTAATAGTTCATCGGGGCTCCACCATCCCTATAGGAACCCCTCTGGATGGTGAAAAAAGGCAGAACATGAAGCCCAATCAGGGTGTCAAGATGTCATTGCATGAAACCTTTGCCTTCTCCTGGAGTCCAAGGTTTTAGGAAACTAGATCTAGATGGCACCCACCCTCTCACTTGGCACAGGGAGAAAGGAAGTGAAAACAGCTTCCTAGGCTCCCATGGCTAGAGCTAGGCCACATGGTTTGCATTGTCTCACAACAATTTGGTGCTGGCTTCCTGGACCATCCCTAGAACATCTTGATATATTTGCCTCACCTGGCCTCTAATCTCACATCCATGCCAATCTTTTTTACAGGCTGCTGCCAGAAAGAGCCTCATAAAATGCACATCTGATTGTGCCATCGGCCTCCTCGAACGTCTCTTGCTTGGTTCCCATTGCTTTCATCATACAGTTCAAACTTCCTAGTATAACAAACAAGTCTCTTCATGATCTGGGCCCCACAGGCCTGTCTGCTGTCCCCTCCCTTCCCTGCCACCTTCCTCTAGGTTCATGCTCTATCATACTGCTCAGGGCTCCTCCAACCCACCAGGCTGTGGAACTTTACCTGCTCTTCCTGATTCCAGGAGCGCCTCTTCTGGATTCTCCTTCTTGCCGAGTCCTCCTAGGGATTGTCTAGCTTTCCCTGACCCAGAGGCTAATCATGATGCTCATCCATGAGCCTCAGAGATCCCTGCAGAACACACGGCCGTGCTCCCAGTGTGTGCCACCTGCTTCCCAGTCTCACACCTCCATGGACTTGCAGTACCTTGACAGTTGGGGCCCCCCACGCCTGGTGCATGTATTGTCTCTGGCATCAAATAATACCTAATATTAAAAACTGCAAAACAAAATCACCCCACTTGTGTCATTCTGCTTTCTTCTCTCCTCTCTACCGCTTACCCTAAACCTTGCTATTTTCCCCATTCATCCATGTGTACATAATCAGGAAGACAGCCAGATTGCTGGTCTGTTCACTCATTTCTTTACGTGTCCATCAAACATTTATGGCACCCCCACACTGTGACAGCCACCATACTAAGTGGTGGGGGCATGTGGAAATACCCCGACCAGATGGCAGCCTTCATGGAACTTACATTCTAATGGAGGGAGAAAGACAGCAAACAACTCAGGCACGGAGCCACGAGCTGGTAAAGTCTATGCCAAGTGATGTGTACTAAACAGAAAAGGAAAAGAGGGTCAGGCAGAGAGGAATGCTGGGGTGGGTGAGCTGCTATTTTATCTGGGGTAACCTGGGGAAATTGCTCGGATAAGATGCTATCAGAACAGAGACCTGAGGAAGTGGAAAGTCATGCAGGTATTTGCAGAAGAGCATTTCAGGCAAAGGGAACAGCAGGAACAAAGGCCCTATGTGAGTTACAATACTACTGTCATAACAAACACATCCCCAAACTTCACAATAAGAGCACAGCACAGTAAATGTTTATTTCTTGCTCATGCTCCAGTTCAACATGATGTTGCTGGTTGATGGACAGCAGTCTTCATTTGGGTCCAGACATCCAAACAACTTCCATCTTGTGACTTTCTCATTTCCAGGGGTCCAAAACTCCTCCCCAATAAGTGGACAGATGGGGAGTAGAGAAGGCACAGATGGTTCTTAAGACACCCCCTCCTCACACCCCCAGTAGAAGTGACAAGCACCACTTCACGTCATGTTCCGCTGGGGAGAACCAGTCCTGAGCCACACCTGAATGCTGAGGCATCTCTCCGGGCAGCTGCCTCCAGCAGTAAGGGCACACTATGATGGGCATTTTTGGTGGTAAGTGAGCCACCTCTGCCTCTGAGTGGAGACAGTGCCTGCCAGTTCAAGCTCAGCAAGAAGGCTAGGATGGCTGGAGAAGCTGATATAGGGCCTTGCAGGCCACTTGAAGGCCTTTGGATTTTACTCTCTATGAAATGGGAAGCACTTGGAGGGCTTTGAGTAAGGGAGTGACATGAAATGACTTATGTTTCAAAGGGGTGCACTCTAGCTGTGCTGAGGAGAATAGACTGCTGGAAGCCAGGAGGTAGACGGCTAGGCAGAAAGAAGGTAGGGCTGTCATGCAGGGGAGAGATGGTCAACTGGACCAGGTGAGAGGGAAAGGTCAGTGCCAGCCCCCCTACAGAGATAGGGCCGAGACCTCTAATTTAGTCCAACTCCTACCTTCTAAGCCAGGGGTCAATACACTTTGGAAAAGGTCATCTATTAAGTACTTTAGGCTTTGCAGGCCATATGGTGTCTGCTGCAACTACTCACCTTTACTGTTGTCTCATGAAAGCAGCCATAAATCATGAGCATGACAGTGTTCCAATAAAACTTTATTAACAAAAACAGATGGTCAACTGCAAAGTCTGCTGATTCCTGTTAAACCAATCACAAATGATGCTGGTCTTCTCTCATCACACATTTCTAGTCAAGGCATCAGTGGTGGCCACAGAAAACAGCTGAGAACTCTGGACTTTGTCACTGCTTGAAGTTTGTGCGCCAGCCACTCCCAGTGAACTGAATTTCTTGTAGTAACACTTGTGGCACAAGAATGAATCACAGCTTCCCACTGTCTTTGAGCAAGTTCTCTCTTGACAAGGGAAATTTGTCTATAACTAAATACCTTTATTATGTGTAATTAAGGCAGCAACTGAGAAAAGATGCAAATGTGTTCTGAAAAACCTTACTTTGCAGCAGCTAGGAGCTTTGCAACCTTTTAAAAGTGCAGGTTTAAACTGAAACACATTTGGCATGTGCTGAAATAGGGCAAGTAGAGAACAGCTAAAGGACAGAACTAAAAGATAAGAGGGTTTTGTGTTCAGGAATTCATGCCATCTAGTGCTCACCCTGTGAGCTGAGCTGACTGCAGACACCAGGGAACACCCTCCCCACCAAGCCTGCCGTGCCCTCCACAATGGTCCCCTGCCCCAGAGTGAAAAGTATCGTCGCAGCAGAAATATCACAAGCGGCCACTTTCACCTTTGGTTGGTATTTGTTTTTTCAGAATTTCTTCTGTCTCTTTGTATGGCTGGGCTATATAATATATCAAGAAAAGGCAGCTAGAAAACAGGAAAAGAGGCTAGGGCAAGAAAAAATTTTCTCATCATCCCATTTGTGATGATGAATGAAAATCAATAATGATCCATTCCTCTGGCACAGCATTGTCCAATAGAACTTTCTGTGATGTTGTAAATGTTCTACAGCTTTGCTGCCCAAGATGGCAACCACTAGCCACAAATAATGAAATAATGGAAAAAAAATAAAGTTATTTTTTTCTTCCACTGATCTTGTGTTCTACGTGTTCCACGGCTACTGAGCTCTTGAAATGTAAGCAGCATGGTTGAAGAGCTGAATTTTAAATTTGGCTTTGCTTTAATTAATTTAAATCTAAGGGTATATAGCTACGTGGGACCAGTGACACTGTATGGGACAGCACAGCTGCAGTGGGTTGGTTAAGATCCTGGGCTTAGGCTGGGTGCAGCGGCTCAAGCCTATAATCCCAGCACTTTGGGAGGCCGAGACGGGTGGATCATGAGGTCAGGAGATCGAGACCATCCTGGCTAACACGGTGAAACTCAGTCTCTACTAAAAAAATACAAAAAAACTAGCTGGGCGTGGTGGTGGGCGCCTGTAGTCCCAGCTACTCGGGAGGCTGAGGCAGGAGAATGGGGTAAACCTGGGAGGTGGAGCTTGCAGTGAGCTGAGATCCGGCCACTGCACTCCAGCCCAGGCGACAGAGCAAGACTCCATCTCAAAAAAAAAAAAAAAAAAAAAAAAAAAGATCCTGGGCTCAGAAGTCAGATAAACACAGGTTTCCATCCTGGTCCCCACTCACTAACTGTGATCAGGCAAGTTACGGTCACTTATCCTTAGCTCCCTCATTTTCAGGATGGGCACAATTGTGCCTACCTCATGGAGCATTTGTGAGGATGAGGTAAAAGGGTGGAGAGAAAGCACTTCACACAGTGCCTGGCAGAAGGTTAATGCTCAATAAATATTCAGTGTGAGGTTATTTCCTAGGAAGCTCCTCAAAGGGCTCGTACCACCCTCTAGACATTGCAGAGAAGTGGTGCTAAAGCCTCAGTGCTGGTGTCTTCCCTGGAAACTTCCCTCATCCTAAGTGATATCACATAAAGTCAACTCAGGGGAGGGACAGAGTTGGAGCAAAGGGAGAGTCAAAGGCCACTAAATCAAACTTCTCACTATCTCTGAAACTTCCCTGGGGAGGCGAAGACTGCTAGTTGCTCACTCAATATTTGAGTGACCATGTGCCCTAATAAAAGACCACAACACCCAGGCTATCTTACAGTTAAGGGTGGTCAATAAGATGCAAGCAGACATTGTTAAATCTAAATGTAGATCTCAGGACTTCCAGGAAGTCTTAAGAGGGTCAGACAGTTTGTATGTTCTCTCTTGTCTTTTTTCCCTTCACCTTTCCTCCTACTTCACTCCAGCAGCCTTAAGGAAGTGTCTTTGAGGATGAGAGCCCTGTAATACTAATGACGGCGAGCAAAAATAAAAGAGGCCCGGGCTCATGGACACCATGAAATCACGGTACCAACCTGGGCCTACCCACCTTCAGATTTCTTTTATGTAAAAGAAACCACTTGTCTTGGTCTGTTTTGTACTGCTATAACAGAATACTTGAGACTGGTAATTTATAAAGAACAGAGATTTATTTCTTACAGTTCTTAAAGCCTGGGAAGTACAAGATACAGGGGGCCTCCATCTGGTGAGGGGCTTGTTGCCATGACATCCCATGGTAGAAGGCAGAAGGGCAAGAGAGCATGGACACGAGAGAGACCAGGAAGCTGTCAAAACTTATCTTTTATCCAGGAACACACTCCTGTGAGAAAAGCACTAATCTATTCACGAGGGCAGTGCCTCTTAAAAATCCCACCTCCCAATAATGTTGGTTTGGGGATTCAGTTTCTAACCCATGAACTTTGTGGGACACATTCAAACCAATAGGACCTCCATACCATGTTTAAGGCATTATTACTTTTGTTTTCTCTTATGTGTAGCAGCTATGAGCTAGCTATTTCTAAGCAGTGATTAATTCTGCAAGTCCAGATTATTATGACATATATTCAATGAAAGAAAGGGCTTGAGAAAATCAGTCCAGTCTTTATTCCTTCATCCTGCCTGCAGGGGGCGTCTAAGTCTGCGAACAACATTAGAGATCGCCTGTTATAGTCAATCTTTTTTTTTTAATCTTTAAACCTGTTCATTATTTTTTCTTCCATTGATCTCGTGTTCCAAAATATGTTTCTCTACTATCAGTTAAGTTCTATTGGTTTTTTGGTCATGAAAAACGTTTAACAAGCTGGATGTGGTGGTACACGCCTATAGTCCTAGTCCTAGCTACTTGGGAGACTGAGTCAGGAAGATTGCTTGAATCCAGGAGTTTGAGGCTGTAGTGAGCTATGATTGCATCATTGCACTCCAGCCTAGACAATAAAGTGAGACCCTGTCTCAATAAAATAAAAAAAAAAACAAACATTTAACAACCATAGTGGATTTTGTTTTGTTTCATTTTGTGGGCTGGCCAGCAGCTGATCTCCTTCTTATATTTGGGGAATTCTAATAAAACAGAGTTTTTGACGGCCTTATGCTTGTTGTCCCTGTCCTTCAGCAGCTGGGCAAGAGCACACGAGACTTAAGATTTGCCAACTCAGCTAGGCGCGGTGGCTAATGTCTATAATCCCAGCACTTTGGGAGGCCGAGGTGGGCAGATCACCTGAGGTCGGGAGTTTGAGACCAGCCTGACCAACATGGAGAAATCCCATCTCTACCAAAAATACAAAATTAGCCGGGAATGGTGGTGCATGCCTCCCAGCTACTCGGGAGGCTGAGGCAGGAGAATCCCTTGAACCCTGGAAGCGGAAGTTGCAGTGAGCCGAGATCGCGCCATTGTACTCCAGCCTGCACAATAAGAGCAAAACTCTGTCTAAAAAAAAAAAAAAAAAAAAAGATTTGCCAACTGGATGGTCTCAACCTGGGACTTTGCATCTGGAGCAAGTAACACAAAGCAGCAACCATGGTTTGGAATGCAGTCTGCTGGGTAGTGGCATCCCATGTCCTAGTGATTCCCGTGGGTCAGTGTCTGGTGTCCAGTGGCATCCCAACCATGCCATTTCTGTGGTGTGACCTTGGCTGAGCTCCTCATTGCTCAGCTTTTCCTGGCTACTGCCCATTACCAGAGTCTAGTCCTCCTGCCTTTTCGTTTGCTCTGGAGCTGGCAGACATTTTTCTGAAGCAATTATTTTCTGCTTAAGTCAACTAGACTTAGTTTCTACTGCATGCAGCCAAGAATCTTGACGGATATACATGCTAAGCAACATGATTTCATCTACGATACCCGCAGAGTTGACATCATTCAACCAGAGCAAGAGACAGTGTTCACATTAGCCAACATAGCCTTAACTGGCAACATACACAGTTTCTTTTGAGCTTTTAAACACATTGCTCCATGTCTATCATCATAGACCCCCAAGGAGAAGGCACCCCAGCCTCCTGGAAACCACTGATATCATTGCATATCCTAATATTACAGATGAGAAAATAGAATCTCAGAGAGTTGAAGTGAATTGCTCAATGTGTCAGGCTATAGAAAGAACTTCTCATGAGGGTCATTAGCCATTTATTCACACACTACTCTTGGCATGTGGACATGACGTCTCAAGGAACTCAGAGTCAGGTAGGAGAGATGGGTGATTCTTGGGGAAACAAAAAGGATTCAAATAACATGGAAATGAGCAGGTTAGGATATTCAGAAAGAGATATTTAAATGATAATGAAAACAGAAGGGATATAACTTAAGCTTCAAGAACTCAAGCATAGTGGTAAAAGCAGGCACACAGCAAGATGGCCACGAACACTGCAGATGTTCACCTCTGCAGATGAGAAAGTCAGCCCAGACAAGATGGGGTTCTGGAGGCGTGAATCCAAGAAGTTTGGTAGAAAGCTGCCACAGCCAGACAGTAAAGTCAATATATGCTTGTGTTCTCCTTTAAGAACATGTGATGCAAAAACATCTGAACTTGCAAAATAGATTTTTGAGACTATTATTGTCTTTAAAAAGGACTCTTCACTTTAAAGATAAGAAGACATCTATTTTTTAAGTTGCACTAACTTTTTCTTAGCTTATTTATTGTCTACAACAACATATTGAGAGGAGGCGTTTTTATCCCCATTTCATGGATTAGAAACTAGGGCTCAAGTAGATTAAGTCACCAGTAAAGATCACGCAGCTTATAAGAAGAAGACCCAAAGGTCCTGTGTTTTCTGTTCTACCAAGCCAACTCCCACAGAGTGACTTTAAATAATGAACGTTTGAAATGCATTTGGAAGGCACTTCTAATTGAAGAGACTCAATTTACAAAGATTAGATTTGCACACAATTTTGAGAACACATCCATCGCACAAAGCATTATGCAACAATATAAGGATAAATGCCATGGATCGCATGCAAAAAAGAGGAAAATAATAGAGGAAGCGCAGTTAATTAATGCAGTAGGAGCTGAAACACTACAGGAGCAGATGAACATACACTCCCAGAATATGATACAATAAGCGGCTTCATTAGGAAGACAATTTATGTGGTCGGAAAGATAATAGCAAGAGAAAGAAGAAAATGTAAAAACAAATTAGTCTACTAGAAAGCACTGATTTGAAGACATTTTATAATGATTGATTTGTAAGAAATCTCTCAGCAATAAACATCAGTGGAACCCTTGCTTTTAGAGGTCTTAAAAAATAGGTCAGTATCTCTGGGTTAGACAGGTTTAGGTGTGATTTTCCTCTGCAAGGAAACAAACCAGCTGGGTGTTTTCAAAGGCTCCCTTTAGTTTATGATTCTAAGGTTCCACTTATGGGAGCTTTCTATGACAGTCATTTTTTAAAGCTGGTTAACTCGTGGCTTTATTTTTCTTCCCCCTCTAAATTCCCCACAGGGCTTTAACTAAATCAGACCACATTTGGAGTTCTGTGTTGCTTTCTGGGCACCACATTTTAAAAGGGACGTTGACCTACTCTCCCTCCAGAGAATGGAACCAAGACAAATGAATGGAAGTTGCTCAGAGATAAATTTCAATTCAATACAAGAAAACCCTATCTCCTTCTATCAGAATCCTCTGACAATGGAACCGGCTGCTTTTTGAGACAATTTGCTCCTAGGACTGGAAACACTGAAGCAGAGGGTATTTGAACTACTGTCAAAACTGCTCTGGAAAAGATTTTTTTTTTAACTAAGTTTCCTCCCAATTTCAACACTTTATGATTGATTGATCATGTAACTCTTCAATATGATTTTGCCAAGTCGAAGCTCCTTTTAGTTCTTTTATCTTAATTATTAGCCTCTCCTTCACTCCACCCCCATCTCCATCCCTGAAAGTTAATAAACACAATACAGAATGACAAAAGTTAAAACACCAAGGCCACATTGTCTGACAGTGCCATGTCCCTCCACTGGGGGAGCTGGACGTGACATGGCCTGTTGATTGTCAAACTAGCGGTTTGTGGGTCAATCAGGGTGATGGTGGCAGCAGTGGTAGCTCCAGTGGCCCTTGGGCAGATCTACGTGCAAGAACAAGGTGAGTTAAGGGTTGGGTGACGCTCGCCATGGGTCCTCTTCTAGGGCTTTCCATCTTGGTTAGTGCATCCCCATCCAGATACGTGATCCCAAACCCCAAGGTGCTCCTTTTGATATCGTCCTCTCCATACCCTGACTCCACACCATCATATTCAGCTCATCACTGCATCCTGCCCATTTTTTTTTCTGTCTTCACTGCCTCTGCACTAATCCAAGCCCCAGGCTCCTCTGTCACCTGGCCCTGTATTCGCATCACATGGCCCACTCCAAATTATATACACATCGAAACCGGAGTGATTTTTTAAAAATTCGAACCTACCCTGTCACCAGCTGCTTAGACCGCTCAGCAGCTTCCCATTGCTGCTGAGACAGAGAATAGGACTTGGCCTCCTTGGCCCTGCCTTCCCCGAGACCGCGTACTTCCCCAGCTCCCGGCTGTAGCCAGTCACTGTCAGAACGGCCACCAGCAGTTACGTATTGCTTTGGGTAAGCAGTGTCCTCACATTTCAGTTTTCTTTTGTAATGCAATTAAGGGAGGTGAAAGTGGCCTAATCCTTGAGGTTAGCCAAAAGTTGAACCTATTCCTACAACTCTTTCTCTAGTAAGAAATATCTGAATTATGAGGGAATTTTAGGCAGCCAGAGGGTTTAGCTGGAAAGATTTAGAAAGAAAAAGGAATGATTTATATGCTGGATCTTATTACAGGCTATTGGTGCCTCTTGGCCTCTGCACACTGGTTTCCTGCTGTTTCAAGAGTGCACCTTTGCCAGTTGTCCAAATTCTAGTCATCCTTCAGGAGCAAGCACAAGAAACACTTCTAAGTGTTCTAAGAACACTTCTAAGGTTTCTAAGCCTTCTTCACTGGCCTATGGGAGCAACATTGCTACTCCTCCTCTGAGCTGGCAAGGCACCTTGTCCATACATCCACCATTATTGCATGCACCACACCATATTGCAAAGGGGTGTGTGTGTGTGTGTGTGTGTGTGTGTATGTCTTCTTCCTGGGCTGTGAGTTCATTAAGAGCAGCACTGTGTTTCACATCTTTGTATCCCCAGTGCCTGTTGTAGAACAGGGCTTTATGAGTAGGACTTTTGGTTGCAAGTCACAGAAACCAATGTGATCTCCCCTCAAGCAAAAAAAGGACAAGCCATTTTTGTTCCCTCAGCATGCTCTGTACTTCCTTCCATTTCTCTTGAAGCGTGACAATCTTGTCAGTGCACTTTTCATAGGGAAGAACTCAACAGATGTACACTGAACACAGGGTGGTGAGCGCTGGAGGCAGAAGGAGAGAGAAGGAATGGGAAGAGAGGGGTGAGGCAGAAGCCCAGTGGAACCTGCCTCTCTGTTTATCCTGGAGCAGTCATGATGGCTCCAAGGTCACCATTCTCTGAAGACCCTGGCCTGGTTCTCCTTCCTATTCTCCCCTCCTCGCTCACTCTCTTTCCCCAGAAAGTGGGGAAGTTCTGTCAACTGGTTGCACTCAGAATTTCAGGCATCCTGCCCACCAGGCCATTGCCAATGTGGGGCTGGGCTGTTCCCTGAGCCCATGGCAGTTACGTCCCAGGAAGGTGCCTGGAGAGTTTGAGGACCACAGGGTGCAGACACCTCCTCCCTGCCAGTGTCTACTTAACTCTTCTCTCAAGTTGTTCCTACTATTTTTTGGGTCCTTACTCTTTAATTGCTCAATTTCTTTCCTTTGTTTTCCTAGTTAAAGGCTAACAAAAAATGAATTGGGTATTTTAGTCATTTGTGGTCATCATTAATTTCACGGTCCTCTGCATTTATTAAGTCTTATTTCCTCTCCATAATCTTCTTTCCCCCGATATTTGTAAAAGCCATCGTATTCTCCTTAATTGCTTTGGCTGATGTGATCTAATTCTGATTTTTCGCCACCCTTATCTTTTCCTGGGAAGCTTTAACCGATGCAGCATATTCTTGTTTAATTCTTTCCTTTTTCTCAGCAGACAGGAGAGTATTTCTTTCTCCATAGATTTCCTACCAGTCTTTGGGAGAAGTTGTGCTGATTAGATTTTGCCTCTCCTTTAGGAGTCCTGGGCTGGGGCCGGGCGCGGTGGCTGACGCCGGTAATCCTAGCACTTTGGGAGTCTGAGGTGGGTGGATCACTTGAGGTCAAGAGTTTGAGACCAGCCTGGCCAACATGGTGAAACCCTGTCTCTACTGAAAATACAAAAATTAGCCAGGGGTGGTGGCACACACCTGTAGTCCCAGCAACTCGGGAGGCTGAGTCAGGAGAATCACTTGAACCGAGGAGGTGGAGGCTGCAGAGCACTGAGATCACTCCACTGCACTCCAGCCTGGGCAACAGAGTGACACTCTGTCTCAAAAAAAAAAAAAAAGTCCTCAGCCGGGCTTCCCCTCCTTTCCACAGGCTCCTCCCCTGAAACCAAATCACCCAGGTTGTCCAGTCTTTCATCTGCAGCCAGACAAAGCACTCTTTGCCCCTCAGTGGCAGGTAACTGTTTCCCTTGCTGTTTCACTGCTTAAACAGAAGGCTGTGCCTGGGGCAAGAAGGAAGAAGGGAAATCACGCAGTGAGATGGACTTCCTGTTGGCAGCTCTGGTACACAGACTAGAGGTGAAGCAAACAACAGCAAAGATGCTAGGGACGTCAAGGGGTTGAGGGCCATGGATAATTAAGTGCTCCTAGTCAAAGACCTTCAGACTTCACTTTTGATTTGTTCAGAGCCAGATGCCAATGCCCGTCCCTCTATCTATGACCTGCAGGCACCACAGCTATAGTTTCCCCTGAGCATTGTGCTTATTCTTCTCATTTAGCACCTATTTGACTCTGCCCTGACTCGTTAATCATTTCTGTGTCTGTCTCTCTTACATCGTAATTTTTTTTTTTTTTACATAGTAAAAAATTTAACTCATCTCACTCCTTTGCAACCCACGCATACTTTGAATCCCATAGTCTCTATTTCTATTAACATCATTGCCTAGATTATTCTGGAACCGTCTACAGCCTCCTTTCTCCCTCAGCCTTCACATATAATAGGTCACCAAATTGCATTTTTATGAGTACCCTCCTTTCCATTCACATTAGATGCCCTTCATTAAACTTCCTCTGGATGCATTGGACATTGTGGTGGCCAGCTTACACCCAGCCCCCTTCTCTCAATAACTACCCTTGGCTTTCTTTCCATCACCACATCTCCCCATTTACTCAAGGGATGCCAACTACCTAAAACTCTAGGAATGAAAGATGTGGCTTAGGCCTAACCCAGTCAGCATAATTCCACCCCACTCCCCCACCTCCCTGTTATTCTCATTGGTTCAGGCTGAGCACATGACCTAGTTCAAGCCAATGATACTAGAGAGGACACTTATTGAAGACTTTGGGAACAAAAAGCTTCCTTGCTCTTCTGAGCACTCCCAGAGTTGAGCCAGGTGCTGAAGCCATCTTCCCCACTGTATGGGAAGAGGCTACCTGAAAATGAAGCCAATGCGGAAGAAAGCGCAGACAAGAGATATGGAAAGATGAAGAGTCCCAATTTTATTATTCAAGTGCATGGATCCAGCTGTGCCTGAACCCCTCCTACACCTTTGTTGTGCATCCACATTCTACATCCAATCCATAAGAAGATCCCACCAGCACTGCCTTTGAGAATATTCAGAATCCAATTCGTTCTATGTCTGCTGTTACCTTCCTAGTCCTTTTGCTCAGACTACTGCGGTAGCCCTCACACTGGTCTCCCTGCTTCCACAAGTGGCCCAGGAGATCCTTTTAAAATCATAAGTTGGATCACACTACTACTCTGTTCAGAACCCCCTTACACCTCCCCATCCAACTCCAAGATCCTCACCATGACTCTCAGTCCCTGTATGGCCTGGCTGCTCCCCCCCGTCCTCCTCTCTTACCACTCTAGCCCTCGCTCAGCCCACTACATCCTCACTAGCATTTTAGCTCCCACTTCAGGGCCTTTGCACTTGCTGATCTATCTCCCTGGAATGCTCTTCCACCAGATAGCTGCGTGGTTTGCTCTCTCTTTCTTTCAGGGTTCTGCTCAATTGTTACCTTTTCTGTTAGGCCATCCTTGACCCCACCTTCCTACAACAGCACTTCCTTATAATTCTGTATTCCCTTGCCTTGCTTTATGTTATTTATAGCACTTACAACCACCTGAAAAAATTATATATTGTCAACCAAAGAATGACAAGATTCATAAATTTGGAAAGGAGAGCTGTATTTTTCTGCAGTTGACCATTCTGACAGGCTGGAAGTGTAGCCTCTGGCCAGAAGTCAGAAGCAAGGATGGGAAGAATAAGGGTGGGAAGAATAAGACAAGGATTTATGCTGAAGAGGGGGGTCAAATATACATAATCAACAGGTTATAGGAGGAGCTATAAATAGTCGCAAACAGGAGGCGTGGGCATGCATAGCAGGCTAATGTGTGCAACATGCACCCCGTGTTCACCCTGGGGTGGAAACTCAACATTTAAATGTGTTACAGTTAGGTTCTATAAGTCAAAAGGTGAAGCAGGGGACACAAAGGCCCTCTGTGTGCAACCTCTGTAGACTGGCCAAAACCACCCCACGGTCAGTGGTCTCTAATGAGGAAGGAACACTGATCAGTTGTTGTATTGAAACAGGATTGGTTTCTGTTTAACCTTTAGGGAAAAAAGCCTAATAGTAGTTAGCAGAAGGGGGTGTAAGGAGATGTGTCTGACTTCCCACTCTGTCATGGCTAGGAAGTCAGTTTTTAAGGTTTCTCTGAGGTCTCTTTGGCCACGCGAGGGTCCATTCAGTTGGTTGGAGGACTTGGGATTTCATTTTTATTTCTCAGTGTATGTGTGGTTATTGTTATCTGTATCTCCCCTTTAGAACATGCACCCTATGAGAACCTTGGGCTGCTTAGTTTGCTGCTATATATCCACTTCCTAGAGCAGCAGCTGGCAAGTGGCAGGTACTCAGCACAGTGTTGTCAACTTACTGATTGGATGAATTAACACATGAGCTAATCATTTTCCTATTTTTGCATGAGGTATTTTCAGTTGAGTTTCTGCCACTTACAAAGTATTCTCATACAGCATTTAATTAATATGTTTGCTTAAAAAGTGGACCAATGAATACTTTAGCTTAGGCTGGGTTGTAGGTTACATCCTCATAGATAGCAATACCTGACATGTGACTGTCCCTTTTGAATGCCAAGATACCACATTCAGGGCCTTCTTACATACTTACATTGGTTTTACAACATCAACAGGGCAAATATTGCCTTCCCCCCATATTTCAGGAAAAGCGAAGTGGTTTGATGGAATTAAGCAGCAAAGCAGGGACTGGAGCCCACATCTTGTCCCCAGCCCACAGCTCTTGCCACATCTCAGTTTTGCATTTCTGTCCATAGTTCTGCAGCTTTATAGCATGGCATTCACCCACAGGCCTGGGGGAGTGCTATGAAATACTGTTCCATGTGATACCTACTTATCTAACATTTCCAATTCCCTCTTCCCTGAAAACCAATAAAATTCTAAATTTTTTCCACATGAGACTGTGGGCTTTTTGGGAAAAAGAAGAGCAAGCATATGGCTCTCAGAAAATCAAACTGCTTTGTGAAATAAAAATCTCCCTCCTTCCCCCCACCCTCCCAGCTACCCCATGGTATAACATTCTTTGGAGTTTATTTTACATGTTGAGGCTGGGACAACAGACACACGTGTGTGCCTGCATTGAGTGATCATAATACATTGCAAAAAATCCTTCTGCAACCCCTCTCTTCCAGAGTGGTTTTTTCCTTCCTCAGCTATTCCCCACGGATGACATTAGCTCCCTTTTTAATTCCTTTCCCCTCGCTGCACACTCTGATGTTACTTACCAACCCCCAGTGGATATGCAGAGGCTTATTCAGTGTCACATGTAATAGATAAAACAGCGGGGGCTTCTAATCGGAAAATGTTTTGCAGGCTGCAAAAGACTATGGAAAACCACAAAGCTGCCAATATGGTCCAGAGTTTATTAATACATATTTGGCACAAGTGTGGCACACAACACTGCCCTGTTCCCCATGGGGGATTAGTTACATGTTTACAGATATAGCCCTTGGTGGAAGGGGGGCGAGGATATAGCCTCCTTCCCAGGAACCTCCTGCAGAGCTTTTTTATCTGAGGTTCAGAGACACCCAGGTAGGATGCCTTTTCATGTGGGCACAGCGTTAGAGGTTGCTTGAGTCTTCTTCCTATTTTATTTTTTTAATATTATTTATTTATTTATTTATTTATTTATTTTTGTAGCGACGGGATCTTGCTTTGTTGCCCCAGCTGGTTTCAAACTCTTGGACTCAAGTGATCCTTGCACCTTGGCCTCCCAAAGTGTTAGGATTACAGGTGTGAGCCTGGCTTGTAGTGGTACTTTTAAGAAGCTACCAATTCCTTTACACACTCCCATCAAGAGGTGGGATCAACGTCTCCTTTGCTAAAATCTGGGCTCTGTGACCCCTCCAACCAAGTGAGTACAGTGGGAGGACGCTATGGCCTCCCAAGGCTGGGTCAGAAGGGGCCAGGCCCACTCCACCTGTGGCTTTTGGGATGCTCGCTGCGGCCCCTTTTCTGGATACTCCTAAGCAGGAAGCTTCCACATTGCAAGGAGCCTAGTCTCATGGAGAGGCCTTGTGGGGTGCTCTGGTTGACTGTCCTCCAGCCTCCAGGCACAGGCCCCAGGCATGCAAGTGAGGCCACTCTCTCGGAGGCACCACTCACACTCGGAGCCCCAGCCCACCCAGCGCTCAGCCATTTGCATCACCCTGGCCATTCAAGTCTTCCCCGCATCACTCCAGACACAGTAGAGCAGTGAAGAGCCGGGCCCACAGGTTCTGTGAATGTAACAAGGCAGCCGTTTCATGCCCCTGAGTGTGTGTGGGGTGTTTGCAGCAGGAGGAAGCACAGCACACAGCCAGGTGAATGCTGAGCGTTAAAAGGGCCCTGGGTGCATTCCAAGAGCTAGACCTCCCAGGCCCTCTGGCTGTACCGCGCACACCTCATCAAATCTATAGGACCAGACAGCAGAAAAGGTTCCTTGTCCATTGTTAAAACCCTGCAGAAAGAGCCAGACTGTATGGCAGTCAGCACTGACTCGCTCCCACTCTGAACAAGGCCTGCTGTGACCTCCTACTCAACCTGCCTGTCCCTCCTGGGCCTCTCTGGTCTCCTCTCCTTCCACCTTCTCTCACTCACTCCCCAGCAATGTTGGCCTCCTCCTCTGGCTCCACACACACCAGATATGGTCCCACCTCAGGGCCTTTGTTCCTGCAGTTCCCCCTGCCTGGACTGTCCCTCCTTGTGTATTTGCCTGTCTGTCTCCCTCAATTCCTTTAGGCCAGGGATCCCCAAGCCCCAGCCGCAGACTGGTATCGGTCTGTGGCCTGTTAGGAACTCTGCCACAGCATTATCTTCTCCAAGGAGTGCGAGCCCTATTGTGAACTGTGCATTTGAGGAATCTAGGTTGCATTCCTTATGAGAGTCTAATGCCTGATGATGGGAGGTGAAACGGTTTCATCCTGAAGCCATCCTCCCCCAACGCCCCCGGTTCCTTGGAAAAATTGTCTTCTACAAAACTGGCCCCTAGTGCCAAGAAGGTTGGAAACTGCTGCTTTAGGCCTTTACTAAGAGCCACCTCCTCCATCAGTCCTTTGTGGCCATGCTCTCCAAAAGAGCAAATCCCCACCCACGTCCCCAATTTGCATGACTCTTTTTCTACTTTATTTTTCTCTTGAATACTTGTCACTATCTAAATACTTCTATTTTACTTATTGTTCTTGTTTGTTATGCCTTTCCCACTAAAGCATAAGTTCAATATCCACAGAAATACATCCCCAGGGCCTAGAAGAATACCTGGCACAAGGAAAGTAGGCAGTCAATATCTATTGAAGAAATAAATGAATATTATGTAACAAAATTATGCTTTTGCTCTTATCCTGAGAAAGAGTATATGCCTATCACAATACATATTTGTTAAGTGAATAAATGGGAGACATGCAGGATGGCTGGTTTATTGCTGCCTTTAGAAAACAGTATGAATTTCATCTTGCCGAGATCTCCTCCAACCTCCCTCTCCAGCTTCACCACCTGCCTCCCTCCTCTGCCCAACCAGAACAGGTATCCTCTGGTTCAGTGCACTGAAGCCTGGCTTCTGCCAGTTCCTCTGCCTGGAAGGTCCTGCATCTACCTCTTTGTGAACTTACATCCTCTTTGTCTCTTCAGGACCAGCTCAGGTACCACCTAGCTGGAGTCCCTTTGACCTCTGGTGAATTCCATGTGCACTTCTCCCAGGTCCTGAGGTCCCTGGGTATCTGTCTCACCTCCTTCATCAGTCTGAATCCCAGAGAAGATCAGGTGCTGCTCTGCCCTGTTCGTATTTGTAGTCCTTACTCCCCTTCACTCATAGGCAGCTGCAGGTACAGATGGGGTCTGGAGAATTTGGGGATGTGTTGGAGGGATGGGGTGAGAGAGGAGGTCAGGAGAACTCCATGTTCATATCTGCTTCTGTCAGAGTTTGAGAAGTGCAACAATAGCAGTAGAACTAACTGACATGTTCCTGTGACAGTGAAAAGAACCAGGACTTGGAATCAGAAAGCTTGGTCTCATCTCCTTTCCAAGTCTCTTTAGACAAACCATTTACCTTTCCCAAGCCTTGGTTTCTTCATCTAAAAAAATGTTTATGCCACAAAGATATTGTTTGGATGAAAGGGCATCATTCTTGAGGGGGGAAAAGTGTAAACTGAAAAACACTATGCAAATATAAATGAATGTGCAGAAGTTAGGTGTGCTAACCAGTGAAATTGACAAGAGTGCGGCTCAGGTTGCTGCCAGAGGGTGGCAGCAGCAGGCAGGAACTTTGGCCCACCGTCCTTTGAAAAAAAGCAACCCTGGAAGCTGCCAGAAAGGGACACATTCACTGGGTTGCCCTGAGATGATCAGCTCATCTGACGGTGAAGAGATTGCCCTCTCTCCTGGAGTGGGATCTGGCCAGGGCTGAACCAAACCCCAGAAGTCTTCCTTTGAGTGATTTTCCCCAGATGGTTCTTATGGCCACCCTCACCATCACAATGCTGTTCTGAAAATTCCAGCATTCGGTGTAGGTTTTTTGTTGGTGACCTCATCTAGCCTTCACCACAAACTTTTGAGTTTAAGGGAGCAGGCCAAATTATAACTCCTTCCCCCAGATCACCATTTTATTTTTTTAATTTTTAAAAAATTTTCATTTTTGTAGAGACAGGGTCTCACTATGTTGCCCAGGCTGGTCTTGAACTCTGGCCTCAAGCGATCCACCTGCCTCGGCCTCCCAAAGTGTTGGGATTACAGGCATGAGCCACGGCACCTGGCCATACCTCACCATTTCAGACATGACAAAACTGAGGCCCAAAGAGGTTGCTTTGAAGATCACACAGATACTAAATAGGAAAAAATTAGAATTCACATTTTAAGCCTGGGTTTTTTTTTAGCTTGAATTCCATTACATCATCACTTCTTTCACCTGCTTGTTCAGTTATTCATACAACCAGCACTTTTTGGGCTCTTGCAGTTTGCTGGAGAGCTGCATAGACTTCCTACTACTTAGCCATGGTGGCCGCTCTCCTGGCCTAGGCGAGCCGACGTCTCCCACCTTTTCTGCTCAGAGCTAGGGCCTCAGTCTATCTTCCTCTACTCTGGGCAGCAGGCGCCACCTCCTTGGTGTTCTGGGGCTCATATCCCAAGCCCAACAGCTGAGAAGGGCCCTGTCTCCCCCTGCTCCCTACATCACAGCTTCTTAGATCACAATCTCACAGGCTCTGCTGGCTTTCTATTTAGGCAATCCTGAGAAATAACTAGGAAGAGGAGGGTAACAAAAACAAAATTGAAAAACAGAGAAAAGTAATGCATACCTGAGGAATCATATAAAGTCTCCTAGTTCTTCTCAGTCTACAGTCCATGACTTACTTGCTACGAAGTCTCCAGGCCCTGAGCTTGAACTTCCCTGGCTTATTTCCCAAGGTGAAACTTCTCTATTATTTTGTCTCTTCTTTTATTCTCTTAAGTTGGCCTCATTGTCAGGCACATAGAGGCAATCTGGGAAGAAAGCTGACATTTGTCAAGCATCTCCTAGGCGCCAGGCATTGTGTTAGACCCTGGACACACATCACTTCGTTTGACCTCACAATAGGCTTGAAAACAAAGCATTTGTCTTCTTTTACAAATGTGGAAACTGAGATGCAAAGACATGAAATGACATGCCTAGATTCATGTATCTAGTACGTGGTGACTCAAAGCTCTTTTCCCTAAAAGCACATGATTATACAGCTAGCAACAAGCATGTACCCCTTCTTCTCTCAGAGGCGTTTACCGCTTGGGGGACTTCCAAGGTGAGTGACTCTCATATCCGGAATCCAGGCTTTACACAGGAACTGGCACTGTGGGTCAATTCTGAACTCTCTGCTTTGTGGGTGGGAAGCCCAAGAGGAAAAGAAAACTCAGTTTTTGCCTTGGAGGAGATACCACCTGACACCGGAACAAGCTCTCAGAGACGGGTTTTTTGGCTGGAAAAGAGCATGTCTGCCGCCATGGTGCATGCATTGGTGGCTGATTACGTTAGGCTGCTTTTATGAGAACACCCACCTCTTTACCTGGCAATGGCAATGTTTGTGGAATCATACTGATACTGAAATTCTGCTGTGATCATCTAGATACAACCAAGCTAAACATCAGTAGGACCTGGCCACAGACACACAGTGTAGCCTTTCAGATCATCACTGAAGCCCTGGCAAATGTCAGGGATTTTTCTTTTTTTAAAAAAAATTCATTTTATAAGCACTTGGTTTTATTGCACAGAAGCAATTGAAACTGGACTCCAGTAGAAAGTGTGCCCTGGCATCATTCAGTGGCCAGTGCCCAGCCCCACCTGGACCACTCTTCCAGAATAGAGAGCTCTGGGCAAGGGCTTGACCACTCCTTTGGAAAATAGAAGGCCTTTGGGAATAGGTTAAGACATCTCAAGCATAATGTGTTTCTAACTGCTCATTCATTATTGCGGTCGTCTGTCAGTTGCACATAGAGGCAATAAATGCACTTATTTGGAAAGGAGGGGGGCAGTTTTTACAGTCAAGTGTTTACGTATGGCCTTTGGCATGTATCACATTCGGCTACATAAGCTATCATAACATAATTGTCCATCGCCTGGGGAGGGCGTGGGGGCAGGGGGCTGGGAGTGCCCTCTCTTGCTAACATATTGCTAACAGAAGTTCCTGTTTCAAGAAAGAGGCCCTGTCATAGAAGCGGTTTCTTTTTACATAAAGAGAAAAAAAGTGAAAATTGCATTACTCCGATCCTTGAGCTCCAGGACCCTTCTGAGTTTCTTTGGCTGCTCCAGACATTCCTTTCTCCCTGCCTTACTTCCCCTCAGCAGCCTTGTCTTCTGTGGCCTTCTCTGGAGGCCTGCTGTCTTTTTGGTCTGTGCTGGAGGATTTTTCAGCCTTTTCCGCCTTAGGTTTGCTGAGCTCCTTTGAGAGGGTGGGTCGTCTTTGGCTTTGGTCTCTGTCTTGGGTTTCTCCTCAGGCTTCTTGACCTCAGTGGCGTTCTCCTCCTTGGTGTCTTTTTTCTCCAGTGCTGCTGCTGCCTCCTCCTTCTCTGCTGGTTTTCTGGGTTCCTTGGCCTTGGCATCATCTGGTTCCTTCTTGACCACCTCTGTCTTCTCTTTGGGTTTAGCGTCTTCCTCCACCTCCACCTTGGCAGGAGCTTCCTTCTCTGGGGTGGCTGCTTTTTTCTTATATTGAGCCTCTTCCTTCTTGGCTTCAACTTTGGATTCTTTAGGCTTTTCGATGGCAGCTTCCTTCTTCTCCTCCACCATGGCTTTGGAGCCTCCTTGTTGGGTGCCTCCTCTTTCTTGTTGTCCTTCTTCTCCGTTTTTGGTGTGACAGGAGCTTTCTCTTCCTCTGCCTTCTCTGGGGTCTCTTTGACTTTCACCTCCTGGGGCTTCTCCCACTCCTTCACTGGGGACTTCACCTCTTCCTTCTATGGGATCTCCTTCTCAGGGGCCTTGGCATCCTCTTTCAGGGAATACTTCACCTTCTCTGGGAACTTGACCTCCTCCTTGACAGGGCTTTTGGCCTTTTGGGGGGATTTATCTGCAGAGGGCCTTGCTTCCTCCTTTGCTGGAGTGTTGGCTTCTGGAGACTTCACATCAAGAGTCTTGGCCTTCTCAGGGGACTTTGCTTCTTCCTTCACTGGGGACTTGGCCTTCTTTGGAGGCTTGGCCTCAGCCAGTGACTTTGCCTCTTCCTTTGCTGGGGACTTGGCCTTCCCGGGGGACTTGACCTCAGCTGGAGATTTTGGTTCCTCTTTCTCTGGGGACTTGGCCTTAGCCAATGACTTTGACTCTTCCTTTGCTGGAGACTTGGCCTTCCTGGGGGACTTGACCTCAACTGGGGATTTTGCTTCCTCCTTCTCTGGGGACTTGGCCCCAGCTGGTGACTTTGCCTCTTCCTTCACTGAGGACGTGGCTTCCTTCTCTGGGTATGTGGCCTCTTCTGCTGGGGGAGACTTTGCTGCTTCTTCTCTCCCTTTTGTCTCCTCCTCTTCACCCCCTTCTACCTCCTTTCGCTCCTCCTCTTTGGCCTCCTTTCTCCTCTTCAGTCACTTTTTCAGTCACTTGGGTCTCCTCCATCTGTTCCTCCACAATCACAGTTTCTTTCTCAGACTTGTCTACCACTTTGATCTTCTCTTTGCTTTAGACCTTTATGTAAGTGGACGTGGAGGGAATTTTGGGGAGTCCTTCTGGAAGCGAGAAAGGAATCGGGCCAAAGTCAATCTGACATTCCTCACCTTCCAGGAGTTTTCTGTAAGCGGCTATCTCTATATCCAGAGCCATCTTGACATTGAGCAGGTCCTGGTATTGTCATAGCTGGGCCCTCATCTCCCACTTGATGTTCCTCAGCTTGGCATCCAGCTGCTAAATGACTTCCTGGTAGGAGGCAATGTCGGCCTGATGAGGGTCCTCCAGCTCAGAGGGCTGCCTCTCCAGTGAGTCCATGGTGCTTTTCAGTGCGTCCAGCTCTGTGGTCTTGGCCCGAAGCTGACACTGGTACTCAGTTATCTCCTCCTGCACTGAGCGCATGTCGTCTGTGTTCACCTTGGCTGCCTCCAACAGTCAGTCCAACCTCACTTGGAACCACTCCTCGGACTGCAGCGTGCTCTGCACTGCGTGGCCTTCGAGCTGCCGCAGGTCTCCTGCAGCGCTGATGCGCTTACATCATGTGACACTTGAGGGCGTCCCCCCGCGTGGCCTGTACTTGTGCCTGTGCCTGCCAGGCGCTGCAGCGCTGATCTCACCGGGCAGCTAGCCCACCCCCTCCTGATGGTGGCGCCGCAGGTAGCTGCACTCCTCCTGCAGTGCCTGCGCTTTCTTCTGCAGTTCCATGCCCGCCGCCTCCGCCTCCCACAAGAAGCCGGCGAGTGGGCCACAGCCTTGGCCTCCTCGCGCTGCTGGGCCTTTATGTGGAGGCACTGATGCACATGTGCGAAGTCTTCCAGCAGGTGCTCCTGCTCCAGGCGCAGCGGATAGCGCGGTGCCCGGGTACAGCACGTTGCAGCGCATCTCGCAGACCTTGCGTTCATACAGCTCGCCCGTGGCAGTGCGGCCCACCTGCTGCTGTCGCAGCGCCGCCGCCTCACCCTCCAGGCTGCAGTTGTTCACGACTGGTTGCCGCACCCTGTCGATGTAGCGGGTGAAGCGGTGCTTCAGCGCCTGCAGCTAGCTGCTCCTTCTCTGCGCGCCACGGGCCGCAGCCACCACTCTGCTCTCTCATCCCATCCCATTGCTCAGCGTGTCCAGCCAGTCGGTGCTTGAGGCGGCAGGCGCCCCAGAAGTGGCTGGGCGAGGCGACGAGGCGGACATGGAGCTCATGGACGTCTGCGTCCACGAGTAGAAGCCACCGGAGGAGTCGGCGGCCAAGCGCCTCCTGCTTGTGCTGCCCTTTAGGGCCAGCTTGTAGTGGAGGGTGCCCCCGCCATGCAGCCTCACGAACAGGGCACCCAGCAGTGCGTCCGAGCCACTGAAGCTCATCATGGTTTGAGCAGGTGCCCAGGGCCAGGATAGGGTGGGAGGCACTCAAATGTCAGTTTATAGTAAAAATGAGGCCTGGCGTAATCCCAGCACTTTGGAAGGCTGAGGTTGGCGGATCATTAGGTCAGTAGTTCGAGACCAGCCTGGTCAATATGGTGAAACCCCATCTCCACTAAAAATACAAAAATTAGGTGGGTGTGGTGGTGCACACCTGTAGTCCCAGCTACTCAGGAGGCTGAGGCAGGAGAATCGCTTGAATCCAGAGAGGGATGTTGCAGTGAGCTGAGATCGCACCATTGCACTCCAGCCTGGGCAACAGAGCAAGACTCCATCTAAAAAAAAAAAAAAATGCTAGACACTTGACTCCTTTTCTGTGTTTGTCCCCTGAATCTGTAAGAAGGTGTAATAAGGGTGCAAGTGGAGGCACCAAAGAGAGGAGATGGAAGTTAGGCAGGAAGGTGAGGTGGGACACAGAGATTGCTGCAACTAAGGACAAGTGAGGTGTGCGAGGCAAAGGTAACAGTGAGGTCTCAGAAAGAAGCAAGCAGTGTCTCCAAGTTTGGAGCACAGGTCCAAGGGACTAGGGATTAGGTGATGAAAGTGTGGAGGGAGGAGACAGGCACAACCCAGAACCTCCCGGGGCTTAGAGTCCTCTACTGAAATATGAGGAGATCTAATACTATTTGGAATTTCTTTCTCTTCCAAAATCTCACAGTTCAAAAGATTCAGTTGGGTGTGAAGTACAGAAGTGGCAATTTTGACCATAGTGCTGCCAGAAATAATAAGTTCCTCTTCAAAGCTTCCTTTGTCTTTCTTAACCAGTAACAAGCACTTCTTTCTCTGCTTAATCTGTGAGGAGCGCTTGTTTCTCTACTTAATCTATAACTAGCAAACCTCTTACTCTGTAAATAACCCTTCCCACCTATTTGGTAATGGACAGCCTCTCTGTTCCCGCCTAATTGGCCTTACTCAATTTCAAACACTAGCCAATCAGATCAGCTTAGACTGTGCCCGACTCCACCCAGTGGGGAAAGGACACAGAAACAGGAACTGTGTTAGGGATAAAAACCCCTGCCCTACCCCACTTGGCATGCTCTTGCAATCAGAGGGATACAGGCAGCACCCCTCTGCAGAAGTAAATGTGCCTTGCTGAGAAATTTTTTATCTAAGTGCTGTTTTTTGCTTGTGGCATCAAGCACTTGTTTCTAACAGTTTCTCTGGGATCCCATTCTCTTGGGGGAAGTGTCACCAATCATCTCTTGTGAGGAGATGCCTCTGCTGCCTCATTGCGACTGCCTCAGGAGTGAGGGATTGAGACCCACCTGGCATGATGAATAAACCCGGATTCTCAGCAACGTGGGAGGAAAAGGCCTACAGATACCACAGCGACCAGGTAATTCTGTGCACAGACCAATGTAAGAAAAGCTGCGGGGGTGGTGAAGTACTTCCTTGGTGTTTGGGATGTCCTAGAGGTTGAAAGTGTATGAATGAGATGCACAATTAAGTGCAAAGTGAGTGTGGAGTCCAGATTTGCAGTTCTGGGGTCACCTCATATGGCTTAAAGTGGCTTTCCTGTCAGGAGTTTATACTGACCCACCAATGCTAAGAAGGACTTAAATTCCCACGAGGGAAGCAGCCAAAGAAGGATGAAAGGAAAGCAGTCGAGTGCAAGAAACCTCCAGTGGGGTGAGGTGTCGGGGGAGTTAAACCTCCAGGGAAAGGGGGC
The DNA here is from genome assembly GCF_009764315.1 of Trachypithecus francoisi. NCBI lineage: Eukaryota > Metazoa > Chordata > Mammalia > Primates > Cercopithecidae > Trachypithecus > Trachypithecus francoisi. The sequence goes on along the minus strand of NW_022681470.1, from coordinate 105,173,605 downwards.
AAGAAATCTCTAGTAAGAGAGATTGAACCACACACAGCCAGGAAACTCAGGGAAATGCCTAAAACTTCCAGGATGGGAAATACCCCAAGCAGGACAGGCAATATAAAGGACAAGACAGATAATAAAATTCTGTCTGATAGCCCTCTAGGTCTCATGTTAAAATATTGGAGGGATAATGAAAGGACTAAACATAAGAAGCAACAAATAAATTATTGTTGCTTTATTTTGACCAAAGAACCTATTCTCAAACCTTCAATTTTCTGGCCAAGGTTTGGGTCAAATGACGATTGGATTTGTCATCTTTTAATAGAATATGTCAATGATAAAATCCTGTCTCCCAAGAGGAAACAAAATATGCCCTGTGCTGGCGGCAGGGGCCTGTCCTCCTCTACCTGCTGAAAGCTACAGGAAATAAGCCAGAAACTACCTCCCCTAAAGAAATTGAGACTCCTACCCCCAAACAGTCCATTGACACATGAGACCCTTTAGACCACCTTCCCCTGCCAAACACCACCAACTTCCCTTCCCTTCAATCAGATGTAGCTGCCCCAAATCCTTCCCCTACTCACATTGTTCCCTCCCCTTATAATCCCGACTCTTGGGGCCATTCCCAGTCTGAATGCTTGTGGCATCAAGCACTTGTAGGTTGCTGCCCCAGGAAAGTTTCACCGTGAAATAGAACCATGTAAAAAGGATATTTAAAACTTCCCTTTCCCCTCCTCCTCAAAGGAGTCTGCCCCAACCCTTTTTCCCTTAAGAGAAGTACCACTTGGAGGAGGGAAATTGGCTTTGAAAATGTCCCCTTAACTAGTTCAGAGGTCAGAAACCTGAAGAGGGAACTTAAAATGCTATTAGATAATCCTTTTGGGGTCACGGATCAAATTGACCAATTTTTAGGACCCCAAGTATATACTTGGGCTAATGTCCATCTTAAGTATTTGCTTTTTGGGGGAGAAAAGAGCCATGATCTGCAGGACTGCTGTGATAGTCTGGGAGCATGAACATCCTCCCTGTCAAAATATCCCTGCAGCCCAAGACCCCCAAAGGGATAATGACAATGCAGTCCACTGAGAAAACATGAAAGACCTTAGGGAAATGATAGTTAAAGGGAGTTGGGAATCAGTGCCTCAAACCCCAAATATTTCCCAAGCATTTAATATACAGCAGGGAAAAAACGAAGGGCCCATGGAGTTTTTAAACAGACTAAAGGAACAGATGAGAAAATATGCAGGCTTAGACATAGAGGATCCCCTTGGGCAGGGGATGTTAAAGCTCCATTTTGTCACTAATAGTTGGCCAGATATCACAAAGAGATTACAAAAAAATAGAGAACTGGAAAGATTGACCTGTAGAGGAACTTTTGAGGGAGGCCCAAAAAGTGTATGTAAGAAGGGATGAAGAAAAGCAAAAACAAAAAAGCAAAAATCATGCTCTCTGCTCTACAACAACATACCCAAGGGGCCAAAACCTGTAAGGAATTTAAGCCCCCACTTGCTAGGCCATACAAATGGCATGAAAAAGCAAAGCAAGGGAATTTAAAAATAAGGAGAGAAAGAGAGCCGAACAAATGTTTCAAATGTGGGAGAATAGGTCACTTCGAAAGGGAATGTCCTGAATGGGAAAAAGAAAAGGAAGTCATCCCATTTATGGCCTTCGAGGAAGAATAGAGAGTCAGGGACTCTGTTTCTTTTATCTTGAGTCCCACCAAGAACCCTTGATAAATTCAGAGGTGGGACCCAAACCCGAGCTCATTACCTTTTACACTTGATCTTATCCAAAAGGCCGAGAAGCCATAGCTCATTACCTTTTTAATTGACTCAGGGGCAGCTTGCTCCTCTGTTTGTTATCCTCCTTCTGGTGTACTTTGTTCACAAGAACTCCTGATCTCAGGAGTAAAAGGAGAAGGATTTAAAGCAAAAATCTTAGAAGAAACAAAAGTCATGAACTGTCACCCCAGGACCAACATTACCAGAGTAATGTTAAAGAAGAAAGCTTAATCTGACTGTCCCTTTTTCCTCTTCTCTTTCCCTTAGCTACCCCACATCTCATTATTAATGTAACCAGGTCAAAGTCACCCCAAATCATTACTTTTGATGCTTGTCTTGTTATACTCTGTGGAGACTTGCAAAGTCAAAGGCAGCTCTTTACTTCAGAAAAGTATCTTTGCCCTTCTTGGAAATTCTCAGATTGGGCAGATTCAATTAACTGGACAGTTCCCTCAGACTTGGGATATTATAAAGAAAATTCTATTAACTGGGAATCTTGTCCTCTGAAAACAGAGCTTCTCTGCCATAGCTGGTCCAATATTCTATGGACTACCAAAAATCGGGGTTGGACCTCCCCAACAAGTCTGTGTGTCCCTAAAACCATACATTCCTTTCACTAAAGGAAGCACCCCCCCGCAATTGCCAGCAAAACCAAAATAATCCAGTACAGATTTCCATTACTATCTCAACTTCTCAAAATTCCTCCCCTTCATTAAGTCGTTTCTATGGTATAGGAGCAGAGGTCATAGGAGCAGACTCTATAGGATTTTTCGAAATGCATTTCATCGCCCCCATCATCCCCTCCTCCCTCTCCTTCTAAATCTTCTAATCAAACTATTAGTTTCTCCCTACCCAATAGTAACACCAAAGTAGCCACTGTAGAAGTTAAAGATTTAAAACAAACCCTAGCTATTGAAACGGGCTACCAAGATGCAAAAGCCTGGTTAGAATTGATTAAATATTCCATTCACACACTAAACAAAAGCAATTGTTACGCTTGTGCAACAGGCAGACCAGAGACCCAAATTGTCCCCTTTCTACTTGGATGGTCCTCCGACCAACAGAGTATGAGTGGTATGGTAACTCTCTTCCAAAACCCCACAGCCTGGGGCAATAAGGCATGCCGAACTCTAGTGGGATGCAGTAAGTCTAAGCCTTTTCAGGAGCTTATGAATCAGTCTGCCCTTGTTCATCCCCATGCAGATGTATGGTAGTATTGCAGTAGACCAGTACTAGGTACTTGTCAAGTGACTGGATCGACACTTGCACCCTAATTCAATTGATCATCCCTTTCATCCTGGCGTTTCATCAACCAAGAAAAAAGACAATCATAAAAAAGAAGTACCCCCCCTCCACAGGTCCTTTGACTCTCACATTTATATAGATGCCCTCAGAGTTCCACAAGGAGTGCCAAATGAATTTAAAATTCAAAATCAAATAGCTGCAGGATTTGAATCTATATTGTTCTCATGGGTGACTGTAAACAAAAATGTAGACTGGATAAATTACATTTACTATCATCAACAGTGGTTTGTCAATTATACTAGGGATACCATTAAAGGAATAGCTGAACAATTAGGCCCTACCAGCCAAATGGTCTGGGAAAATAGAATAGCCCTGGACATGATATTGGCTGAGAAAGGTGGGGTCTGTGTCATGACTGAGGTCCAATACTGTACTTTTATCCCTAACAACACAGCCCCTGATGGAACAATTACAAAAGCCTTACAGGGCCTTACCACCCCAGCAAATGAATTAGCTGAATTCTGGAATAGATGACCCCTTCTCTGGTCTCATGTAAGAATGGTTTGGAAAATGGAAGGGACTCATAACCTCAATCTTTACCCCCATTGCAATTGTTATAGGTGTACTCATTCTTGTAGGTTGCTGCATCACACTTGTATTCATAGATTAGTGCAAAGACTTATAGAAAAAGCCCTCACAAAACTCCCTCGATTCTCCCATTCTTGTAGGTTGCTGCATCATACCTTGTATTCATAGATTAGTGCAAAGACTTATAGAAAAAGCCCTCACAAAACCCCCTCGATTCTCCCTTGTCCTACTCAGATAAGTTCCTACTCCTAAATGACCACGAGGACTAACAAAACCAGGATATGTTAAGGAAATTTGAAGAGGAAGAGCTATAAAGTCAAGAGGGGGAAATTTGCCAAAAATAATAAGTTCCTCTTCAAAGCTTCCTTGGTCTTTCTTAATCTATAATGAGCACTTGTTACTCTGCTTAATCTGTAATGAGCACTTGTTTCTCTGCTTAATCTGTAACCAGCAAACCTCTTACTCTGTAAACAACCCTTCTCGCCTAGTTGGTAATGGACAACCTCTCCCTTCCTGCCTAATTGGCCTTATTCAATTTCAAACACTAGCCATTTGGGTCAGCTTAAACTGTGTGGTCTGACTCCAGCCAGTGGGGAAAGGACACAGAAACAGGAACTGTGTTAGGGATAAAAACCCCTGCGCTACCCTGCTCAGTGTGCTCTTACAATCGGAGGGACACAGGCAGCACCCTTCTGCAGAAGTAAATGTGCCTTGCTGAGAAATCTTCTAAGTGCTGGTTTTTCCTTCTGGCACGGAGCACTTATTTCTATCAGTCCTGACTTGACCTGAGCCTTGTTAAGGCTCTCCTTTGACAAAGGGAAAGGGAGGTAGAAGTCAAGACCATCAATATTTTACTAATCAGGGAATAAGAGGTCAACCTAACGTAAGACCTCCAAAAATGTTTTCTTCCTTCTCTGCTTCTTATTCTCTTCCCTGTAGCCTACTTCTCCAGGAGTGTGAGTTTAGGTAAGAAAAAGAATCAGTGAAGATAGAGCAAGAGCCAACCTGTACATTGCAGCAAGAGTGGCGAGGGAGGAACTGGAATGAGTCATCAAGTAGATGGTCCCGTGCAAAGACTCAAAGGCAGGGACTGCACCTGCCTCAGCACTCAGAATGTTTACTGAAGTGGTAGATCCACTTAGAATTAAACAGAATTCAACTGAAGGACAATACATGTTCAATCTAGATATATTAGAATAGCAACAGCAAGCAAGGAGAGCAGAATAGTATCTATTATCCCACCACACAGGTACCAGCACCCTGGGGACATTCTGCAAGAGACTCACCCAACACATGCTTTTCGAGAAATAAAATGGGACTATATTGTTGATTGTGAAGGGTACCAGAAGATATTGATGTAGGACAGGTAAGCCCCATTGGGGCTTAGCCTGGGAGTGTTCTTGGCTTCACTCAGGAAAGAATCAAGGGTGAGCTGGTGGTGTTAGACAGCAACTTTTATTGAAGCAGCAGCAGAGGTACTGCTCCTTGCAGAGCAGGTATACACTACAGTCAGTGTGCCTAGAGTATCAGCTTAAAGGTAGTTTTGCAGTCCCATTTATACCCATTGTAATTATATGCAAGTTAAAGGGCACATTATGCAGAAATTTCTAGGAAAAGGGTAGTAACTTCTGGGTCTCCAGGTCATTGTCATGGAAAAAGGTGGTAAAGGTTGGGTATTGCCATGGCAACAGTAAACTGACATGGCACACTGGTGGGCATGTCCTATGGAAAGCTGCTTCCACCCATCTCTGTTTTAGCTAGTCCTCAATTTGGTTCAGTGTCCAAGCCCCACCCCCAGAATCAAGTTCCACCTCCCATTTTAATGCCACCCTAAAACATGCCTTTTTAGCATATGGGTTATTTTGAGCAAAAGGCCATCATGAACCAGCAGAGGCAGTAAAAGCTTTAAAAACACAGCACAAGATTTTTCTTTTGTAAAGAAAATTTACAATTTCTGAAGAAAATACCCATTTGTAAAAGGCATCTCCCTTTCCTGTATCCGGAAGAGGAGTACTCTTAACAACTCTTATCAATGGAGAAGGCATTGGCTTCAATCTGCCAACAAACCTTACTAAATAACTAATTGTTTACCACACTTTTCCTGGTTATTCAGTAACCTGCCTCTCCCACCTAGAAGCCCCAAATCCCTTTTTGTTTGTTTAGCCTAAGATACTCTACAAGTCCAAGTTCTAACATCCCTTTGGGTTACTCACCACTGGGTGCTCCCATGTTTATGAGGGATACACATCTTGATCAACTTCAATGTGTCTTTCCCTAGTTAACCTGTCTTTTCCCAGTCTGGTTTACAGGGTTCCAGCCAGAGAATCTAAGATGAGCAGAGGAAAAAGATTACTTTTCTCCTCTCCTACAATTGGGACCTGTTTTTATCATATTCCACAGCTTGTCTATGTCATGATTTACTTAACCAATTTCCTTCTCTTAGACATTTAAATTGTTTCCAATTTTGGCTTTAAAATACTGCAGTGTATAAATTATAGCCAAGTCTAGTACATAGCCTTCATTATTTCCTTATGATAAAATCATCCTTGTGGACTTGTTAGAAATCCACATATTTTTGATACTTCTAATTCACACTGACAAATTGCCCACCAGAAACTATACCTATTTGCAATTCTCCTATATACAAGAATGCTATATACAAGAACACCCACTTTCACCATCATCAACACTATGTTTTCATTTTTCAAATGAAGATGAAAAATGCATCTATGTTAAAACTGACATTTCTTTATTCATAAATAGAAACAAAATTCTTCTTTTGTGGATTGCTTCTTTTACGACTTTGACCTATTTTGATATTAAGGTGTCTATCTTTTCTATGTTTACAAGAAAAATTTAATATTAAAAATTTAATGTTTGCCAGGCACAGTGGCCCACACCTGTCATCCCAACACTTTGGGAGGCCAAGGTGGGAGGATCACTTGAGCCCAGGAGTTCAAGATCAGCCTGGGCAACATAGTGAGACCCCTGTCTCTACAAAAAATTAAAAAAAAAAATAGCCAGGCATGGTGCCACATGTCTGTATTCCCAGCTACTCAGGAGGCTGAGGCAGGAGGATCACCTGAGCTCAGGAGGTCAAGGCTGCAGTATATTGTGATCATGCCACTGCACTCCTTCCTGAAACAGAGCGAAACCCTGTCTCTAAAATTAAAAAAAAAAAATTGTTATGCCTTTGTCATGTATCTTGCAAGTAATTTGCTCCTTTTAGTGCATTCTTTTAATTTTTTTATGGAAAAATACAAAGTTTTCACATTTTACAGAGTCAGATCTACCGATCTCTTTCTTTTTCATGGTTTCTGCCCTTGAAGCCATGCTCATCACTCAGAATTGAATTAGTTTTAGAGGAGTAAAATCAATGTTTCAAATAGAGGAGCAGAAAGCTGCTCTTCACATGCTCCATGAGGAAAGTGAGAGGAAGAGAGGGCAAGCGCACTCAAAAGCTGAGACGGGGGAGAGGATGGCCGGCACCACCTTCTCTCCACCAGGCCTTGACAGACTGGAGTTGGACAGTGGCTGGTGGGTTAGCCACTCACAAGCAGGGAAGCTCTGTGCTGCTTCTCTGGGTTGGCAGATACTTTTGAAAAAATATGTGTGCCCTAAGCATCCTTTCTTAAAAAGACATTTTTTTATTACAAAAAAGTGTTTATTTCCAAAATTTTAAACTTCACAGAAATTAATAAAATGGAAAGAAAAATAAAATGCCAGGACCCCAATTCATTATGCCAAAAGGAAAAAATAAACTGAAAGTTGAGTCATGCAAGAAACTGCCTTTCCTTGAGTTCCTAAGCAGACAACTACAGATAAAAAGCTGCTGTCTCCAGGGGTAGCTACTCTATGTTCACCTTATCTTATGAAAGTGCCAATTTACTGAGCATGAGAAGAATACACAATTGACCATTCCCCTACCTGCTTCTTTTCTCTTGCAACATATGGATTCAGTAATGTGACTGTATCCTCCCTCCTTCCCCTCTGACCAGCTTTTCCCCTTTAAATACTGAAGCCTTCAAAATCATCTTGAGAAAAAGGCACAAACCACAGATTGTTCCCGTGGTTCTGTGTTCCTTTTTGTCCTTAATGTTGATGAAATAAACTTCTAAATCGATTGAGACCTGTCTCAAGTATTTTTTGGTTTACAAAGGTAAGAAGTGAAGATTTCATTTCCGTTCTCTCGCAGTCTAATACCTGAAAGACAAACACTGTAAAAAAATTCACCATCAGCCCTTTCAGGCTTTTTTCCCGTACATACCTTAATAACAACAGAATATGGTACGGTATGCTGGTATACCCGTAGCATAGTTTAAACACAGTATCATATATAAAAAGGACTAATCCTATAGATATTGTTTTGCAATTTACTCTTTTCATGTGATTTTCCAAAAGCATCTTTCCATGTCTTACTTTTAGGCCTATGTTATACTATTTTGATGGTTATACAGTATTTCATAATACGAATATACTGTAATTTTAGTGGTTTGCAATTTTTTATTACAAAAATGATACAACAAACGTCCTTGAACAGCATTTTAAAACATCTGTGCTTTCATTTGCGTGGGATAGATTTCTGAAGTTAAAATCACTCGGTGAAAAAAAGACAAATTTTAAAGTTTGGTGGAAATGATAAATTCCTTTCCCTAGAAGGTATTGATTTATATTCCCTCTGATGTTGTATGAAGGTTCATTTCTCCACATGTTCATGGTAATAATGTAAATTCTCATTTTTCCTGATTTTGCCAATCTGATGGTGAAAAATGGTATTTTATAGCTAAGATATATACATATAATTTTGGTGACATTAGACTCCTCTTGTGGGTTTGATAATTCTTCTGTGAAGTGCTTCTTCTGCAAGCTGATCATTTATATCCTTTGCCCATTTTCAAAACTATTTTGTATTGATTGATAAGAATTATTTCTATATTTTGAATATTAATAATTTTATACATATCGCAAGTATTTTGTCATGGCTTTTCATTCTGTTCCTTATTTCTTCATCTGCACATAAATCTTACTTCTTTATATCATCAGTTGTGTTCATCCTTTCTTTCTTACTTTGGATTATGTGTTATATGTAGATAGGCCTTCCATCCTCAAGCTATAAGAATATCTTTCTATATTGTCCTTTTAGCATTTTAATTAATTAATTATTTTATTTTATTTTATTTTTTTGAGACAGAGTCTCACTCTGCCGCCCAGGCTGGAGTGCAGTGGCACCACCCTGGCTCACTGCAACCTCTGCTTCCCAGGTTCAAGCAATTTGCCTGCCTCAGCCTCCTGAGTAGCTGGAATTACAGGCACATGTCACCATGCCTGGCTAATTTTTGTAGTTTTAGTAGAGATGGGGTTTCACCACGTTGGCCACGTTGGTCTTGAACTCCTGACCTAAGGTGAGGAGGTCCGCCTCGGCCTCCCAGAGTGCTGGGATTATAGCTGTGAGCCGCCACGCCCGGCCTTCTTTTAGCATTATTGTAGTAGTTTTGCATTTAAAATTTTAATTCAATTGTTGTGCATTATTGTGGAAGATGCTCATACAACCATGAGGTAAATATTTGGGGCTTCCTTTTACCCAGTAATGGCAAATAACTGCTTTGACTTAATTTCATTTCCTCGGCAACTTTCTGACAGAAAATATCCATATTTGTACTTAGAGTTGAAAAAGAAAACGAGCACCACTTTTACAGTTTTTACTCACTGTGACCTAAAGAATTGTAACGCTGAAAATGTGCTTTGGAAGTCTGTCATGGTTATTCCTCTTTTTAGGCATCTTTTCAGGGCACACGCATCTCTGCATCACTGTCTCTTTCCTTGTGTCACAAATTTCTGTTCTCTTTTTCTCTCCCTGTTCCCTTTTTTTTTTTTTTTTTTTTTTTGAGGCGGAGTCTCGCTCTGTTGCCCGGACTGGAGTGCAGTGGCCGGATCTCAGCTCACTGCAAGCTCCACCTCCCGGGTTTATGCCATTCTCCTGCCTCAGCCTCCCGAGTAGCTGGGACTACAGGCGCCGCCACCTCGCCCGGCTAGTTTTTGTATTTTTAGTAGAGACGGGGTTTCACCGTGTTAGCCAGGATGGTCTCGATCTCCTGACCTCGTGATCCGCCCGTCTCGGCCTCCCAAAGTGCTGGGATTACAGGCTTGAGCCACCGCGCCCGGCCCCTGTTCCCTTTCATTTCTTTTTTCTCCTAATCTCTCCTTTTTCTTAACCACCTATAATGCTAATCACTTTAAATGCTTTTGACTTGTTTGTTTTGGTGGTTTAATTGTATTTCATAGTCTCTATGCTTCTTTGTTTTGGAACAAGTTTTTATTTACCTAACTGTGAATTTCACTAGAGTTGTAACATATACACCAAACATAGGATTTGGGGATTGCAAGCATTTACAGCTGATACTCAATTTCTTTGTTTTCATCACAAAAACGATTTTAGAACATGAAAAATATCTTTGGAGAAACAAAAAAATCAATTTCCTAATCATTTTATGGGCATACCTTTTTCAATATTTATAATCATATAGGATAAATATTTGCATTCTGCTATTGGCTTGTGAACATTTACCTATATTTCTCTGTGGTCTTGTTAGGGACAGTATACCTAAGTGGATAAAAGGCTGGGTGGTTGAATTTGGCTTCTCGTTTACACAAGACTGATCCTTAGTCATCTACTTAGCCTCTATGTTCCTTTTCTCTTTCACTGAGATGAGAAAATCCATCCGTCCCAATTTTTTGTGTGAGGATTAAAATGCGGTAAGAAAACACACACTCATTAACACATCTGCTTTGGCAAAGGAGCATATCAGAAGGGCTGGCTTGTGCACGCTCTCGCTCTCTGTGTATGTGTGCTATGTTTTATGTTACTGTAAAAGATGTAAAGAGAGGCACGTGGTTAAGTTCTCGGGGTGTGGACTCCACCAGCCTCACTTCAGTTCCTTTTGCATGAAGAGCTCAGAATCAAAAGAGGAAACTAACTCCTAAGATGAGCCTTCCATGTAAAATTGTAACCAGCTTCCTTCTAATTTTCAACGTTTCTTCCAAAGGTAAGCTGGTGGATGGGTCGCCACTGTCACGGTTAGAAGCTTCTTCTTCGGAGACCCTGAAGTAACATAAGAGCCAAAGAAGTCCCAACCCAGCTTTCCCTGGAAGTGACTCTCAGTAACTCTTTTGCTTTTTCTAGGTGCAGTCTCCAAAGAGATTAGGAATGCTTTGGAAACCTGGGGAGCCCTGGGTCAGGACATCGACTTGGACATTCCTAGTTTCCAAATGAGTGATGATATTGATGATATAAAATGGGAAAAAACTTCAGACAAGAAAAAGATTGCACAGTTCAGAAAAGAGAAGGAGACTTTCGAGGATAAAGATGCATATAAACTATTTAAAAACGGAACTCTGAAAATTAAGCATCTGAAGATCCATGATCAGGATAGCTACAAGGTATCAATATACGATACAAAAGGAAAAAATGTGTTGGAAAAAACATTTGATTTGAAGATTCAAGGTAAGTGTTCATTCCCTTAATTGCTTTATTTCAGTGTGGGTACTATTTGGCAAGTTGGAAAATAGCATTTATAATATTCCCCAGCGCTGACCTCTGCCTCTTGGGGGGCTGTACAGGAAATTAGATGCATGTCTCCTGCCCCAGTGAAGACTGTGGTCCAGTGCTGGAATGGGATCCACACATCTGATAGACACATCTGAAGTCTACCTGCCTACAACTCTCTCTTCAGGTGGTTATAGGAATGTGGGGCTGGGTGAAGAACCTGGATCAAGGTGGCATTAATCAGGAGAGGGACACAGGTGGGGAGGGGGAAAAGGCAACTGTTCCAGGTTGCTGATGAATGGGCGAGCTAGGAGTGGGGCGGGAAGAGGCTGACTGGAGAGCAGCGGGCCTTTCATCGACAGAGCCCATTTCACAGGCTGCCCTGAAGGAGGAGTTATATGGCAGAAAAGGCCTGGAAACAACATATTTAAGGATGAACAGCCCTCGTTTTGGATCTGCTTGTCAGAGTGATCCAAGGTGATAGGTGATTTTTGCTAATATGTGTAGAAGATGCACAAGGTGTGGCTTTATTTATCTCTGCCATACTGGGAGGGCAGGAGTGGATATTGAGGATGGGGTTAGGGAGACTAGTCAGAAAGCTGCTGCTGTGATCCAAGGGAAGTGAGGACCAATTAAATCAGATGTTTTTGCATGCGGCCTGGGTATCATTAGGTTATAAAGCTCCCTGGGAGATTATAATGAGCAGCCAAAGTCAGTCACCACTGGCCTAGACCAAAGGGTGCCTGTAAAGTGGGAAGAATGAGGATAATAAGGGTCAGGCATAGAGAAAGGTGGCTTGGGCAAGGGACAGAAGGAAGAGAAAGTGGAATTGAAATGCCATTGAAGTTGAAAGCCCAGGGGATGCTGGGGAGGTAGTGATAAGAAGGAAAAAGAAGAAGCTGCGCTTGACTTGGGGAGGCAGACAGGAACCCCAGAATGAGCACAGGCCAACCATTCAGTGAGCAAATAAGCATTTCTGTGCTTCACACAGAAAATGTCACCGGAAACAGGGTCCCCTCCTTCTTCCTTTCTGTCTCCAGCCCCGTCTTCAGCACCTGGACCTTCTGTCTCCAGCCCCCTCTTCAGCACCTGGGCCTACCAGCAATCCCAGATAGTGTCAGATTGCCCAGTCCAGCAATCCCAGACACTGTCAGCTCCCCTGCAGTGACAACTTTCCGCACTGTAGTCCTACAACCTTGAGTGGGAGCACCTTGTAGAAATGTAGTGGGGTTGAGCATGGTGCTCAAAAGGGTCTCTGATTATGGGCTCTGGAAACCACAGATCTCAGGACTCCAAACAGCACAAAACTCGAGTGTCCTGTTTTGAGTGTGAGCCCTACATGAGGGACCATGCTGGTGTTTTCACATTTGGGTTGCGTTTAGCATTGCGGTGGAAATAATGGCTACCAGCTAGGGGTCAGGTGCTTGCTTACATGATCTTATTTAAAGCTCCCAACAATACTGAGACATAGCTGTTATTATCTCTTTGTTATATATAAGAAAACAGAGACCTAGTCAGAGGCAGCTTGTCCAAGGTCTCATTGCTTGACAGAAGCAAAGTCAGGATTCAAACTCAGAGGTCTTTTTGGCAAGGATGATGACCTTTTCTTTTTTTTTTCCAAGCAGCTTCATTGAGATAATTCACCTAGCATTCAATTTGTCCATATACTAAAATGGCCTTTAGTATATTCAGAGTTTTGTAACCATCACCACAATCAACATTTTCATTGCCCCCAAAAGAAACCCTTCACCCTTTAGCCTAAAGACAGCGACTTGCTTTGTGTGTGTGCACGCCAATGTCATATAACATCTTGATTCAACTTGTAGTTGGGCACTATTACCAGACTTAAGGTCACCACGGCCTTGGGCAAATTCCCTATCTGCTCTGAGTCTGATTTTTGAAGGACAACTTCAAGGGATATTCAATGAGACAATGTGTGTACAAGTGCCTTGCAGTGCCTGGGGCATAATACCTGTTTGCTCAGTGCTAATGCCCTCCCACATCTGTTTGTTTCTCCAAGCTTCTCTTTGTTTTTTTTTGTGTGTGTGTGTGAGATGGAGTCTTGTTCTGTTGCCCAGGCTGCAGTGCACTGGCATGATCTATGCTTACTGCAGCCTCTGCCTCCCAGGTTCAAATGATTCTCCTGCCTCATCCTCCCAAGTCGCTGGGATTACAGGCATGTACCACCACGTCCAGCTAATTTTTGTGTGTGTGTGTTTTTTTTTTTTTTTTTTGTGGGGGGGACAGAGTCTCGCTCAGTCACCCAGGCTGGAGTGCAGTGGCGTGATCTCGGCTCACTGCAAGCTCCACCTCTCGGGTTCATGCCATTCTCCTGCCTCAGCCTCCCAAGTAGCTGGGACTACAGGCGCCCGCTGCCATGCCTGGCTAATTTTTTGCATTTTTAGTAGAAACGGGGTTTCACTGTGTTAGGGATGGGATTTTGCCATGTTGGTCAGGCTGGTCTCAAACTCCTGACCTCAGAGGATCTGCCTGCATCAGCCTCCCAAAGTGCTGGGATTACAGGTGTGAGCCACTGCACCCGGCCTCCAAACTTCTCAAACTCCAGTAGTTGTGCCTGCATTTCCTTCATGAGGGAGTTGCTGCTGCAGGCTGAAGAGGCAGTGGAGGGCTCCTTAGAAGCAGATGCTGGTAGGGAAGGGGTTAATCCCAGCAACTCAGAATTAAGGGGTTCTCAACCATGGGAGGCCTTAGGTTGGATCAGTTCTAAGATGCTATCTTAGTGAATGTATACAGAGGTACCACTCCACAACTCCCATCACTGCGTTGTTCATGTTAGCGAAATGCTAGAACAGTCAGCAGTCAGAAACTTATTAATCAATTAAATTAAGAATGCATCCTTTAAAAAGATGGAGATATGCATTTATTGATGTTCATTAAAAAAAGAATGTCATAATATAATTTCACAATAAAGGGGAAAAGGCAGACTATAGGATCACAAACTAGTTTTAATTTTAAAAATATTACATATATATACATATACACACACAGACAGAGAGAGAGAGAGAGAGAAAGAGAGACAGGGTCTCACTCTGTAGTCCAGCCTGGAGTGTAGTGGCTCAATCTTGGTTCACTGCAGCCTCTGCCTCCTGGGTTCAAGCAATTCTCATGCCTCAGCCTCCTGAGTAGTTCGGATTACAGGCGCGTACCCACACACCTGGCTAATCTTCGTATTTTTAGTAGAGATGGATTTCACCATGTTGGCTAGGGTACTCTTGAACTCCTGGCTTCAAGTGATCCGCCCACCTCAGCCTCCCAAAGTGCTGGATTACAGGCATGAGCCACCTCACCCAGCTGAAATATTACATTATTTATATATGTACATATAAATAGAAAATATCTGATAAAGATATACATAAAAATATTATTCATTATTGACTTTGAGTGGTGGCATTGTGGGTAATTTTTAATCTGCTTTAAACTTTTAAAAATATTTTATCAACTTGTACAATGACTGAAGTTGAAAGCCCACGGATGCTGGGCAGGGAGTGATAAGAGGGGAAAAGAGGAAGCTGCACTTGGCTTGGGGAGGCAGACAGGAACCCCAGCATGAGCACAGGCCAGCCATTCAGTGAGCAAATAAGCATTTCTGTGCTTCATACAGAAAATGTCGCCAGAAGCAGGGCCCCCTCCTTCTTCCCCTGTCTCCAGCCCCATCTTCAGCACCTGGGCCTACCAGCAATCCCAGATAGTGTCAGATTGCCCAGGCCAGCAATCCCAGACACTGTCAGCTCCCCTGCAGTGACAACTTTCCACACCCTAGTCCTGCAACCTTGAGTGGGAGCACCTTGTAGAAATGTAGTGGGGTTGAGCATGGTGCTCAAAAGGGTCTCTGATTATGGGCTCTGGAAACCACAGATCTCAGGATTCCAAACAGCACAAAATTTGAGTGTCCTGTTTTGAGTGTGAGCCCTACGCGGGAGACCATGCTGGTGTTTTCACATTTGGGTCGCATTTAGCATTGCGGTGGAAATAATGGCTACCAGCTAGGGATCAGGTGCTTGCTTACATGATCTTACTTAAAGCTCCCAACAATACTGAGACATAGCTGTTATTATCTCCTTGTTATATATAAGAAAACAGAGACCTAGTCAGAAGCAGCTTGTCCAAGGTCTCATTGCTTGACAGAAGCAAAGTCAGGATTCAAACTCAGAGGTCTTTTTGGCAAGGATGATGACCTTTTTTTTTTTTCAAACAGCTTCATTGAGATAATTCACCTAGCATTCAATTTGTCCATATACTAAAATGGCCTTTAGTATATTCAGAGTTTTGCAACCATCATCACAATCATGTTACTGTGTTACTGTTGTAAGCAGAAAAAAAAAAATTCCATTCTGAAGAGACAGGCAAACTTCATGACCAAACCCCTAGGCTATGTACTTACTCGTTGCTGAGTGTTGATACTTTCCATTTTCTTCCTTCTCAGTAACGCCAATGGCATCGTAGAACTGATCATCTTGGGATGAGAAGAAAACTTTTAATTTAATTTCTGCGTGCCTATATATATTGGGACATAAACGAAGTTTGACTGTGATGTTCCATGGGGAAGATATTGGTGTCTGGAAGTCAGAGTGGGAGGGAATCATTGAAAAATAAGCTAGTGCGTCTATATTATGAATGGAGAGAAACTGAGAGGGAAAAGTGGCAAGTCTGGGGGAAACAAAGCAAAGAATGAGAAAAAAAACCAGAGGAGGAGGAAAAAGAGAAGGTCACACAGCTAGGAACTGATGGGGCTAGGATGTAGACCTGAGCCATCTAATGTCAAGCCTAGGCATTTTCCTTTTATGATGCAGTCTCTCTGTGGGAGAGGCAAGAAGTTTGTGATTATTGAATGCATGAACTACCACTAATAATATCAGTGCCTAATGATCTGCCCAGGGCTTTGCCACATGTTGCTCCTTTTGTGACAGGTGGGGCATGTTTTTCTGATCCTTTTCCGATGCTCTGAGGAGGGCTAGTGTAGACCCTGTGAGCAGCTGAGCAGCTCTGGGCTGGGAGAAGGCAGAACCAAGTCTCTGGTTCCCAGGCAGGTGCTCTTTTTCCCCAGAGCCTTGAGCTCCTTGGACACCCACATGCTCACATGTACCCACCTGGCCCTCTGCTCCAGGAACTTGGTTGGGGCAGAGGTATCCGAGATCTCCGTTCACATGTCAATGTGGCGATTCCTCCAGGATGGGGTTCCTGGCTGCTCTTAAGGCATTGCCCTTCTCAGACTCCTGAGGCACCCTCTTAGCCATATTCCTAAACCCTGACTGCCATGTTTTATTTAGATGGTGCTCTAAGGCCACCCACTGAACCTTTCAGAGCCTTGAACATTTTTTCTATAAATGGGAAGAAAAACATCAGCCTCTCTGTTAGGATTAAGTGATATCATACATGTGAAAGCATTTTAAGGTATAAGACAGCATATAAACATTACATATGATACATTATTTAGTGGCAAAATGTATCTATGAATGTCATCAGAAATAATTTTTTTCTGAATGCTCTTTGTAAATAAAATCATTTTCAAATGGTGCTAGAGGTCTTTGACATGGTTCCCTTGTCCCTATCTGACTCCATTCCCCACTGTATAAATAGATATGCTTATTAAAATCAGAAAATTGCCTAAATTGAACAGGATCTTTATTTTCTTTTTAGAGAGGGTCTCAAAACCAAAGATCTCCTGGACTTGTATCAACACAACCCTGACCTGTGAAGTAATGAATGGAACTGACCCCGAATTAAACCTGTATCAAGATGGGAAACATCTAAAACTTTCTCGGTGGGTCATCACACACAAGTGGACCACCAGCCTGAGTGCGAAATTCAAGTGCACAGCAGAGAACAAAGTCAGCAAGGAATCCAGGGTGGAGACTGTCAGCTGTCCAGGTGCGTGGCAAGCGTCACTTCACAAACACAGCTCTCCAGGCCCTCAGGAGGCAGAGGCACGCTGCTCCAGGTCACAGGTGCTCATGCTGGGAGGCAGCCCCGGCTCAGGATGAAGCGTGAAAACATATCTCTTTCTCCTGGAAACCTTCAAGGGAAGCCTCAGGGGAGGTGGTGTTCTGTGGTTACCCAACCTGGGAGTCCTCCCACTGAGCACAATTTGACCACAAGCAATTTTAAAGATCCTCTTCTAGGAGAAAGAATTGCAAAACCAAAGAGGGAGGAGCTGTAGAGAGTATCTCATGCAAAGCCCCATTTTCCAGAGAGGGAAACTGACTTGCCCAAGGTCCCTTGGCTAGTTAGTGACATGATTCCAACTGCTCCCCTAAAGATCATCAGTGGTCAGCACCTCCTATCAGGAATAAAGGTGAAAAGGTTGCAGAAACCCTGGGGGACAGGGACATGGGGGAATGGAGCCCTTGAGGCCAAAGAGGACTGTGGACAGCGAGGCAACACTCCTGGCACACAGCAGGACGGCAAGGCTTGGGGACTAGCTCCAGAAAATCTCAAAACTCCAAAACCATAATGGGTCCCCAGTGTCCCAGCCTGACATGACCTCCAGAAGTATTTCTGAGAAGCAGCCTGCTGTAGTGCCCAAGCTCTCGCTTGGGAGTAGAGGTCTGGACTTCTAGTTTGGGTCTTTATTTAGCCAGATAATCTTGACAGAGTTTCTTCCCCTCTCTATGCTTCAGCTTCCTGGCCCATGAAGAAAATAAGCACCATGTTCACAGACTATTAGATGAGTAGGCTCTTGGATCCACTTCCAAGTTCATTCACGTTGGCCATTGGGCTGCCTCACAATATGGCAGCTAGCTTCCCTCAGAGTCCTCTAAGAAAGAGCAGGAATAAGTGCCCAGGAAAAAAGCCATGGTCTTTTTGTAACTTAATCTCAGGAGTGATATCCCAATCACTTCTGCTGTGTTCTGTTCATTAGAAGCAAATTAATAAGTCTAGCCCACATTCAATCAAAGGGGATTGCACATAGATGAGAATACCAGGAAGCAGGGGTCATTGAAGGCATCTGAGAGTCTGCCAATCACCAATTTGACCAGCATCACTTCACCCCCGGTTTTCCCACCAGTCATTCTCCCACATTCCCCTATCACTAAGGCACAGTGAGTGAAGTTGCCTCTCCTTGACTTCACAACTTCTTTTTGTTTGAGACAGGATTTTGCTCTGTTGCTAAGGCTGGAGTGCGGTTGTATGATCATAGCTCACTGCAGCCTCGACCTTCCAGGCTCAAGCAATCCTCCCACCTCAGCCTCCCTAGTAGCTGAGACTACAGGAGGATGCCACCAAACCCAGCTAATTTTTAAATTTTTTGTAGAAATAAGGTCTCACTGTGTTGCCCAGGCTGGTCTCAAACTCCTGTGCTCACACAGTCCTCCTACCTCAGCCTCCCAAAGTGCTGGGATTATAGGCATGAGCCACTGCAGTGTCCTCGGGAGATCTTTGATTAGAGTTGTCAGATATAGCAAATAAAAATACAGTATAAGTATGTTTCAGAGATTGCATGGAACATACTTGGGCTAGAAATTATTCATTCTTTATCTGAAATTCAAATTTAACTGGGTGTTTTGCATTATATCTGACAACCCTATTTTAACTGGAGCCCACAAGTATAAAAATATGTGTGTATCAGGGATGGAAGGAGGGAGAGAAGGAGGACCTTGGGAGCAGCCAAGGTTTGAAGGCTGGAACACTTATGTCCCTTATTCTATGGTGCAGAGCGGAAGCTGGTTGGGAGAAGGACCACTAGGGAGATGGGAAGAATACCTGGGGAGAGATTAGGGTGGAGGAGCTGCTCTTGAAGACCTGAAAAGGGATTTGGAAGTTTTATTCTGAAAGGCCAAGGCAGAGAGGAGCAATGATGAGAGTCTAACCATTTGGTTCAGATTAGGTGAGCGTTTACATACTTAAAACCAAAATACTAGGAGGAAGGAACAGATTCCGATGCGCAAAAATACTTTATCACATAAACTCATGGGCATGTGATCTCCAAGAGAAATTGTAGGAAGATAGTATGCCTGGATTTAGGAACTGGGAGGGCATATGTTTGATTGACAGTGCCACCGCTGCTTCTGAAACATAATGTAATGTTCCCCACCGCGAGCACTACCAGGTGTCCCACGGCGCCACACCGGACAAACTGGAGGGCAGGCTGAGTAAAGCATTGCCTACATTCCTGCATGTGCCCAACATAAAGTTGTGGCAACTTCCCAACGACTCGGAGAGAAGATGGAGCTGGTGGCTGCATGACTTTGCCATGTGCTCCCCAAAGCATTTCAGGCCTGCCCTGCCGCACCCCGGGTCAAATCTGAAAAGTTCTCAAGCTCAGCAGGAAGTGGCCTCTGGTGTCTCCTGCCCCTCCTCCAAGCCGGTAGGGCCTAAAGGGCCCTAAATCCTTTACTGACCCAATTTCAATGGTTTAAGATTATGCCTGTTTCTCTGGTGGAGGCCTCTTCATCAGTAGAGCTTAGAGATGTTGTGTAACTGGCAGGCAAAGAATGGGTCAGAGAGAGACTCGAGGAAAGAAAGCCAAGATGAACAAACCACTGCAGTCTAATAATCTGTTAAACTTGGTTTCTGAGCCTCTGACCCTCTCCTTGGGGCCCATCCTGGGCTTCATGTATAACAGTGTCTCCCTAGGATCTTTTTTGCCTGGAGAAGCATTTCTTTTGTGATGCTGGGCCAAGTTCCAGTTTGTTCTTTAGATGACCCTGTCCCCTGACCCCAGCCCCACTGCTGCTTCTCTAACTGCTATTGACTCACAAAGGGCAGACAGCCCTCCCGTTTCCCCTGTTTCTGGGAAACAGCTCCCAGAAGCACCAGTGCAAGAACACTAGTAAGAGTGAGACCTCACATTTGTGTTGTTTTACAGTTTACAAAGCACTTTCATATCCATTATCTGATTGACTTCCAACAGCCACCTTATGATGTAGGTTTCATTATCTCCACTTTACAAAGAAGGAAACAGGCTCGGAGGGGTGAAGTAACTCTCCAAAGTTCACTACAGCTCTTGCCTAGAAAAGCCTAGACCAAACCCATTTCCCTTAACACCGAAGTCACTGTTTTCCTCATTGCATTACAGTGACTGAAGGTCCAGAAACTGAAGACTAAGTCTACTGCTGTTACTAACGCACTGTACGCCGGGTTTCTCTCGTGGCTCCAGGGAAACTCTGTGAGGGGGTGCTGGCCATGAGGTCAAGAGTGCTGGGCTGGACAAGTGAAATATTTACTCTGAGTGTTTGGAAACTGCCTGGTAGAGAGGGTGAGAAGGAATCATGGTGTGGGGGGCAGAGTAGCCAGAGACGAGAGCAGGATTGACAGTGCAGAAACACCGACACACCGAGACAAGGGGTTGCTTAAGGGAACTGCTCAGGAACAGATATTGTGTGGCTTCGGGCAACTCATCCTCCCTCTCGGGGCCTCATGTTTGAAACTAGAGGTTCCTTTAGAGTATCTCTAAGATCCTCGGATCTAAAAGTTTGTGATGCTGTCCATGACGGGGGCAGTGGGCAGGCAGGCCTCGGTGCATGAGCAGTCAGGCATTTCTAGTCCCTGAGAGCAGTTTCCCAAGGAGCCTGCAGATGGAGCTTCCCCAGGACCTTGGGTCCTCCCAGGGTTGACACCACTCACCACCCTCTGTGAGCCTGGGAGCCGTGGGGTGAAAGGTCCTAACAAGCTCTCTTATCTGCTTGATGTAGGAGGCAGCGTCCTTGGCCAGAGTAACGGCCTCTCTGCCTGGACCCCTCCCGGCCATCCCACTTCTCTTCCTTTTGCAGAGAAAGGTCTGGACATCTATCTCATCATTGGCGTTTGTGGAGGAGGCAGCCTCTTGATGGTCTTTGTGGCACTGCTCGTTTTCTACATCACCAAAAGGAAAAAACAGAGGAGTCGGAGAAATGGTAAGCTCCCCCTCTTTCGTCCCACCACAGGCCCCAGCAAAATCCCCATGAAACAGCTCATGGGGATGACACCTTGAATCTGCAGAGAAAATAATGGAAATAGGTAGTTTCGGAATGTCAGGGTTGTAGCCAGCGGGTATAGCTTGTTTCATTTTGTGGTTAGCTTGATTTTTGAAAAACAAATTCTTAGTGGTGACAATGTGGGAGCTTTGAGACAGTGAATCCAGTTGGCCTCATTGGAATCCACCACTGAGGCCTACTTGGTGACAGGCTAATGTGAACATCTTTTGAATGAGCCACACTTCTCTACATACGTAGAAAGGTTAGCTCTAAAACACCATTTCTAGCAATAAATGTCCTGTCTATGGGTGACCGAAGACTGTGGACTTAGTCTTGGGTTCAGGACCAAGCTCCTAGAAACACAGGGAAAATCATTCAGGTCATCAGGTACTCACAGGAGAACAGCTGTTCTAAAGCAGGGTGACTGTGCTCCCCTTTGCTAATTCTCTGTTTGAGGGATGTGTTAGGGTTGAGAGTTTCTCCTCGAATCAGGCCTGTCCGACAACCTATCAGCAATGAAAAGGGCAGCTGGCTCAGGGAGCATCCAGGCCAGCCAAAGCAAAACACTTCAGAGAATGGCCAACCCGGGGTCACTGTCGGGGCACAGATGAGGGTGTCAGCCATTGGCGGGACTTGCAGCCAAGGGAACAGGCCCTGGGGTTCTCTGCAATTCACATTCACAGCAGGACTTGGTCTCTCCCTAGAACCTGCAGGCACAGCCACACCAGCTGTTTCCAGTGCTGCCCGGGGAGGTGGTCCAGATTTCCCCAGGCAGCGGTGGCCTTGGGCCCTGTGCCCTCTGGATTTGGTTTCTTTACCTCAAACTTCTTCCTCTGTTCTCCCTCTGCCTCCCCGTCAGGCTGTGGTCCCTCAGCCCCACGTCCCATCATGCCATTGCCCCCAGCCCAGGCCCTGAAACATCTTCCTGAACTTAGCCCCATTCTTCCCACCACCATTGTCCCACGCTTTCCACCACAGTGCAGCTGAATCACTGGCAGGTCCCTTAGGCATGCCCGGCTTGCCCTCCTCTGTGCCCAGCTCTGGCTGTTCTCCATGCTCCTCTCTAGCAAAGACCCCTTCTCCATTGACTAATGGTCAAAGACCACGTCTTCTTCCAAGGTGGACCTCACTTGTCACTCCAAGACAAGGTGATCTCTGCCATCACCAGGCTGAGAAGACCAGCATGGTGGTTAGTTCATGCTGATAAAAAAAAAAGTCATTAGTCTCTGTGTTTTATATCTATTAGTGCATCCAGCTTTCAGAGTGATCTTAGGAGATAGATAACAACACAGTTGAGCAAACTTAAATTCAGTGAGGTTCAATTATTTGCCTTAAATCCTGTGGCCAGTAGGCTGATTCAGGCCTAGGCTGAGGCAAGGAGCCCAGAATTTAAGGCACAGAATTTAAGGAGGCTGACCTGCCCTTGCACAACCTGAAAGTTGGTGCCTCTTTAAACTGCATGCCCGTCAGCCTCACTTGCCTCATCCCAGTCACGCCCTGGGCTGAGCAACCAGGAGATGCAAACAAGGGAGACGGACAGTGAGCCTGGAGGAATTCCTGGGAGCACACATTTAGGCGCCAGCTGCAGCTGCTGGGGTGGGCAGGCTGAGACCCACTGTCCTGCTTGAACCAGGCAGGGTGCACAGAGTCGTAGCCAGCCTTGTCTGTGCAACCCTGCCTGCAGTCTCAGCCATGTGGTCACACCCCATTCCTCCTACCAGAACTCATGTGCCTCTGCCTACATTTTCTGGTGGCCCTGGGCTCTTCACAGAAATTGACATTGCAATTTTCAATTCTTGTTCGCCTCTTGATTTTAGGCTTCCTGAGGACAATTTGTGTCTAAGTCACAATGACACTTAACACTTAGAAGATGAGGAATAAACATTGGAAGGACAAATGAACAAAATGGTGGATGGGCCAGGTGTGGTGGCTCACACCTGTAATCTCAGCACTTTGGGAGGCCGAGGCAAGAGGATCCTTTGAGCTCAGGAGTTTGGGACCAGCCTAGGCAATGTAGTGAGACCTTGTCTCTACTTTAAAAAATAAATTAAAAAATTAGGCGGGTGTGGTGACGTATACCTGTAGTCCCAGCTAGTCAGGAGGCTGAGGTAGGTGAATCATTTCAGCCCAGGAAATTGAGAATACAGTGAGATGTGATCAACCACTGCACTCCAGTCTGGGCGACAGAGCAAGACCCTGTCTCAAAAAAACAAAACAAACAAAAAACAAAAATGGTGGGTGAACAGAGTAGTAAATCAATGGCTGGTGCAAGCTTGCCACATAGGAGTCATTGAAAAAGGACCACCCACTGCCCCAAATTCAGAACTGGGGTCAGGGGTTAGAGGCCTCTGCACAGTCTACTGGACATAACCTAAGCAACGACTGCAGGGCACGGAAGATGGCATAGAGGATGTGTTTTGCCCTTTCTGGAGGCCCTTTCCTCTTTGTGCTTAGAGCACACGAGCCACTTAGGTATCAAAATCACATTGTCTGACTTTGACTCTACACTCAAAGCCACCTAATGCTCACATTTCCTGTAGTCAGAGGAGGCCATCTGGTTTGAATCAACATCCGGAAGTTACAGGGTGATGCTTAGAGAGGGCTTGTGCTTCCCCGGCCACACATCTCCATAAAGATGTAAGAGGTAATTTTTTCGGCCGGGTGCGGTGGCTCATGCCTGTAATTCCAGCACTTTGGGATGCCAAGGCGGGCAGATTACCTGAGGTCGGGAGTTCAAGACCAGCCTGACCAACATGGAGAAACCTGTCTCTACTAAAAATACAATATTAGCCAGGCATGGTGGTATATGCCTGTAATCCCAGCTACTCAGGAGGCTGAAGCAGGAGAATTGCTTGAAC
Organism: Trachypithecus francoisi; assembly: GCF_009764315.1. Lineage (NCBI taxonomy): Eukaryota > Metazoa > Chordata > Mammalia > Primates > Cercopithecidae > Trachypithecus > Trachypithecus francoisi. Next base: position 105,149,691 of record NW_022681470.1, on the reverse strand, counting down.
CCGGGAGGCGGAGGTTGTAGTGAGCCAAGATTGTGCCATTGCACTCCAGCCTGGGCAACAAGAGTGAAACTTCGTCTCCAAAAAAAGAAAAGAAAAGAGGTAATTATTTCACCCCAGAGAAAATCTTCTCTTCCTAACTCCCTCTGGAGCTACTGCAAAGATGGCTTTGGGTACAGGTACTGAAATACCTAACTTACAGCCTGAAGGAGTCCAGAGGGGCCAGCAGGGTGCTCCAGGCCTCTAGCAGCTGGGCACCCTCACAGATGCCCTGTGATTTTCAGAGTACAGGAAAACTACATTACGAGTAGTTGTGGTCCTGCTTTCATGGACTGAAGTCACATAAAGAAGAAAATCCTGATGGATGAGGAGAGGAGGAATTCTTTCCCTCCTACGGCCAAGAGGATAGGTCGTGAATTTCTGAGGAGTTAGTAAATTTCTAAGGACAAAAAGTCCCTTGCATATTCCAACCTCTTACCAGTAGGTGGGTTGCATGACAGTAGAACTGGGGGAAAGGCATATCCAACATTGAAATGCCTCAGAAGGAATGTAGTTACTAATATCCTCCATGACTCCTCATAACCCCTTCCCATGCGCTCTAACCATGAGGTTCTTGCTCTTAGGGAACAATCTCTAGGTCAGTACAGAGGTAGGGATCCAGGTCTGAGTGCTATCTCTGATCACAGGAGCACCAGGCGCAAAGCCCTCCACTCATGTGTCTTCTTCCTGTTGGTTCCTTGAGTTCTCTAGTCCTACGCTCTCCCTCTACCTTATGGTGAGCACTTCTTTCTCTCCTATGAGCTTTAGAGTTCTCAGAGAGTAGGGGCAACTTCTTCTTCCTCATTGCATCCCCCAAAGCAGTACCTTTTATGTGCAAGGTGCCTTGCACATGAAAGGTACTCAATATTTACATCAATTTCACCTGGCCAAGATGAACTCTATTGAGGTTTTGTTGTTGCAGATGAGGAGCTGGAGATAAGAGCCCACAGAGTAGCTACTGAAGAAAGGGCCCGGAAGCCCCACCAAATTCCAGCGTCAACCCCTCAGAATCCAGCAGCTTCCCAACATCCTCCTCCACCACCTGGTCATCGTTCCCAGGCACCTAGTCATCGCCCCCTGCCTCCTGCACACCGTGTTCAGCACCAGCCCCAGAAGAGGCCTCCTGCTCCGTCGGGCACACAAGTTCACCAGCAGAAAGGCCCACCCCTCCCCAGACCTCGAGTTCAGCCAAAACCTCCCCAAGGGGCAGCAGAAAACTCATTGTCCCCTTCCTCTAATTAAAAAAGATAGAAACTGTCTTTTCCAATTAAAAAGCACTGTGGATTTCTGCACTCCTGATATGCACATCCGTACTTCCATCAGGTGTTTTCTACATGCAGAACATTGTCACCTCCTGAGGCTGTGGGTCACAGCCACCTCTGCATCTTTGAACTCAGCCATGTGGCCAACATCTGGAGTCTTTGGTCTCCTCAGAGAGCCCCATCACACCAGTAAGGAGAAGCAATATAAGTGTGATTGTAAGAATTGTAGAGCACCTAGCACAGAAATCTTAGAGATCTCTTTTCCCCTCTCAGATCATGTGTAGATGCGATAAATCAAGTGATTGGTGTGCCTGGGTCTCTCTACAAGCAGCCTATCTGCTTAAGAGACTCTGGAATTTCTTATGTGCCCTGGTGGACACTTGCTCACCATCCCGTGAGTAAAAGTGAAATAAAAGCTTTGACTAGACCCGAGTCTGCTCATTGTGTGAAGGACCCCAGTATCGAGGAGAGAAGGCTGCCTCGCTGGTGTGACAGCAGGATCAAATTCAGTCAACTCAATCCAGCTGAGACCTCCTTAGTTCTCACCAGAATGACCAGAACATTCTCCCCAGGTCTCAGCTGCAAAGCTGGGTCCAACAACCTATTTGTAGATTTCCATAATGAATTGAAGACTCCATGCACAAACGTTAACAGGAATCACCAGAAAACTTAACCTTTTGGGTCTTACTTCCTTGACTGTTCAGACACGGTCATAATGACCTGTACTGTCATCCTTGAAAACAGGGAAATCTATGGATACTGGAGGTGTCATGAACTCATCAGATGACATACAAAAGGATAGGCTAAGAGACAACTCAGTTGAATCAAATCTTAAGTGTCTTAAGTGACTGTAATTAAAAGGTCAGACCCCATCCCCAGCTAGCAGTCATGCTAGCTGTACTTTGGGGGAAGTGGGGAGAAAAAAATAATTTTCAGTTGGAGTTCTAAAACAATAGGTGGTGAGAAAGCACCTGCTTTGAAATGTTGGTGCCATGTCTGTGGTCCTGTCTGCCCGCCTTCTCCTTGGCTTCTTAGACTTGCTAAACCTTGTTACACTCTGGCAGGAAGCTCTGAGGGCTAAACCACAAAAACTAAGTATATTCAGGACTTCCTGTGACAGCTCACTGAGGATTGAACTACTTTTTCCTCTGAATCTGAGAGGCTATTGTTTCAGCACCCAGAGTTAATTACTAAGGACAATGATGAATGAAACCTCATCGCCTTCCAAAATTCAAACACAAAATCCTGCTAGGTAACAATTGCCACAAGATCTACCCAGTAGAGGGATGAGGGCTCTGCCCGGGCATGGTGGCTCACGCCTGTAATCCTAACACCTTGGGAGGCCGAGACAGGTAGATCACCTGAGGTCAGGAATTTGAGACCAGCCTGGCCAACGTGGTGAAACCCCTTCTCTACTAAAAAGAAAAATTAGCTGGGCACTGTGGCACGCACCTATAATCCCAGCTACTTGGGAGGTTGAGGCAGGAGAATTGCTTGAACCCGGGGGTGTGGAGGTTGCAGTGAGCTGAGATCACATCACTTCGCTCTAGCCTGGGCAAAAGAGCGAAACTCCGTCTTAAAAAAAAGAAAAAAGAAAAAAGAGGTGAGGGTCCCAGCCCTGCCCCTTTCTCGTGCTTCATAACACCTATGAGTGATTTCATTGGCTATCTCGCCAGAGTAACTCATATGCCATTCCCTTAAGAAAATCTTCCCTGGCTATCCAGCCCTGGGCTCTGCCTTTCTTCTGAAGTCCTGTGGCATTACATATGGTACAAAACACATACAGCCTATTCAATCCTTCATTGTTCATTCATTCAACAAACATTTATTGAACTTCTACTACCTGTCAGGCTCTGTGTTAGGCACTAGGAAAACAGAGGCGTACAATTGCATCTCTGCTTTCAAGAAGCTCACCATCTGGTAGGCAAGAAGCAGACCAATCATGGGACAAATGTAGTGCAGTGTGATAAATACAGGTCAGAGGCAAGTACATGAACCCGGAGGAAGGACTTTGAACCCAGACTGAATGGTAGGACTGGGGTGACAAAGAGGGCTTCCTAGAGGAGAGACATTTGGGTTGTGTTGTAATAGATTAATTGAACTGGTGAAGCAGAGGTACAGAATTACCCACGTAGAGGGAGCAGCATGAGCAAGGCTCATTTGGCTTTCTGTTTACACAAACATGTAGTTTCTTTTTCAACTACTGTATTTAACTAATTTGAATATTTCATTGATTTTTCAACTACTGTTTTCAACTTTTTGCATTTCTTTTTCTTTCTTTTTCAACTACTGTATTTAACTAATGTGAAGATGTTATTGATTTTAAGTGGCACCGTTCTTTTACATGCCACTAAGAAAGAAAACTTCTCAGTTGCATTGTAATAAATACTAAGATACAGTCAATTTTTAGTCACAGTCCCATTCCTGAGATGTTACAACATGAAACAAGATGCATTTTAGAATTGATGAAATGCATAGTAAAGAAGATTTTTTAGTACAATGACCATTTCTCTCTTTTTCTTTTTTTTTTGAGACGGAGTCTCGCTCTGTCGCCCAGACCATTTCTCAATATCACTGCCAGCACTTTATTGAAGCTATCATTAGCCAATTGATTCGATGGGTTAGCACAGTCCTGATGAAAGGAAGGGAAGTGAACATACACAACATCCTTGTCATCCTTATCCAGGGAAGATAAGATAGATTCTCTGCCCTGCACCACCATTAGGTGGGAAACATGAACCTTGCTTAAGATTTGTGCTGTTATCACCCACCTGTCTGACACTGTGTGACACTGAACCTGTCCCAGAGCATGGACATTCTGAGAAGTAGTCAGGCCAGCTGCATAGGAATCACTTGTAGAGCTTGTGAAAAAAAAAATGCTGACAATTCTGTAAGTTAGGTTGGGGGCCAAATAAACATATTTTTAAACAACCTCTCCAGCTGATTCCAATGGGCATTCAAGTTGTAGGCAACCTTGGAGTCTATAGATAATGCGGTATTGCAAGAAAAATCAACAGTTGTAGCCCAGTTAACTATTCCTCCACAGGGAAATCTCCAATAAGAAGGCCAACCATGTCGGAAAAAATATCCACATAATTTAAGGCACTGGAACATCCTAGAGGGTTATATGAAGATAGAACATTTAGAGGTTTCTGATAGCCTATCTGCCCACCCTAAATCGTGGTCTAATCATAGCAGCTGGACCAGCTTAGCTCCAAAATGATCTCAACTGTAAACTGGAAATTTCATCTCAGTCCTCCTGCTCCTTTTCCTTTGCTCATTTTCTAATGTTAGGCTCCTTACCCATGCTCAGTGGGTTGCAGTTACTCAACAACTCAAGTTTACCAATAAGTTCACCACCTCAAGACCACTGTACACGCTGTTGCTATTACACATGCTGTTCCCACTACCCAACACTTTTCACCTGGCTCTTCACCTGTCCACATTCTTCTTTCAGAGCTCAGACAGAAAGGCATTTCCTGGGGGAGACCTTTCCTAACGCTTGAACTCCACTGTAACGTGAATCTTGTGTGAGACCATCTCTGTTCTGTGCCCATGAAGTTCAGTGTTGTAGAAGACTCACAAGTATCGAAGACAGGAAGTTCTGACTCTCTCTGTCTCACACTGGCTTTGTAAGCTTGAGTAATTTATTCAGCTTCTATGAACACTGAATTTCTCATCTATTAAATGAGGATGACATCTCACAAGGTTAGAGTGAGGACTAAATGGAAATAATGTATGTAATGTAACTAATATATCCTTGTGTACAGAATGCATCTGAAAGCTGTGAGCTTTATTTCTGGCATGATACTCAAGAAGGAATATCCTGGATGGCACATATAAATGGGCTAGTTATTGGAAAGAGACACAGCTCATTATAAATTGATAAATAAGCACTCGTAAGGTGACTTAGTCTGTTATGAGTTTGATTCATCTGAGTCGGTTTCCTAATGTTGGCTCACATGGAACAAATGGATGATAAAATCCTACAACAGAGGCATTTAAAGATAAAGAACAGACCTGTGAGGCCACCTCACAAATCCTGGATTGAGTCACAAGTCTTCTGTCACCTCCCTGGCCTCATAAGCAAGGTTTTCATGAAAACAATACCAGGACATTACTTCACATGGCATCTTGCTGGTTTATTTATAGTAACACAGAGCAAAAGGATGAGGAAACAAGGGAAAATTCTGGTCTTTTTAATTGCCTACCAGACAATGACATTACAAAAAAGAAACTACAGGCCAACAACTCTCACAGATACAGATGCAAAATTTTTCAAAAAATATTAGCAAATCAAATTTGACAATGTATAATAAGAACTATACATTACAACCAAGTGGTATTAATCTCAGGTATGCAATGCTGGTTCAACATTTGTAAATCAATTAGTATAATCTATCATATCCACAAGCTAATGGAGAAAAATCACATGATACTATAAGTAGACACAAAAAAAGAATTTGACACCTGTTTATCAATGCCTATTTATTAAAAAAACTTCTGGTAACTGGGAATAGAGGGAAACTTTCTCAACTTGATAAAAAAAAATTCTACAAAAAAGACATGCATCTAACATTTTACTTAACAATGAGAAACTAAACTTTCCAGTAAGATCAGGAATCAGGATGTTTCCTCTCACCACTGTTTCTCAGCATCATATTAGAAGTCTTAGCTAATGCAATAAGACAAGAAAAGGAAATAAAAGGTATGCAGGTTGGGAAGAAATAAATAAAACTGTCTTTGTAGATGACGTGATCATCTGTGTAGAAAATCTGAAAGAATCAACAACAAAATAATACTGGAACTATTAAGCAATTATATTAATAGCAATGTTGTATTAAATAATTCTTACAAGGTTAATATTAAAAAGTCCATCAGTTTCCCATATACCAACAATGAACAAGTGCAATTTGAAATTGAAGACATAATACCTTTTACATTAGCACTCAAAAAATGAAATACTTAAGTATAGATTTATATGAAGAAAACTACAAAACTCTAATGAACAAAATTAAAGAAGAACCAAATAAATGGAGAACTATTATGTTAATGGACAGGAAGACTCAATGTCACCAAGACGTTAGTTCTTCCTAACTCAATTTATAGATTCCGTGTAATCCTGGTCAAAATCCCAGCAAATTGAGCCAGGCGTGGTACCTCATGCCTGTAATCCCAGCATTTGGGGAGGCCAAGATGGGCAGATCACTTTGAGACCAGCCTGGTCAACATGGTGAAACCCTGTTGCTACAAAAAATACAAAAAATTAGCTGGGCATGGTGGCACCCACCTGTAATTCCAGCTACTTGGGAGGCTGAGGCAGGAGAATCACTGGAACCTGAGAAGCAGATGTTGCAGTGAGGCAAGATCATGCCACTGCACTCCAGCCTAGGAGACAGAGTGAGACTCCGTCTCAAAAAAAAAAAAATCCCTGTAAACTATTTTGTGGATATTAAAGTGATTCTCAAGTTTATATAGAGAGGCAAAAGTCCCAGAATAGCCAACATAATATTGAAGGAGAACAATATTGGAGAACTGAACTATCCCACTTCAAGATGTACTATAAAGTTACAGTAATCAAGATAGCATGGTATTGGTGAAAGAAGAGACAAATAGATCAAATGGAACAGAATAGAGTGCCAGAAGAGACCCATATAAATGTCATCATCTAACCCAAGCTTGTCCAACCCTCAGCCCACGGGCAGCATGCAGCCCAGGATGGCTTTGAATGTGGTCCAACACAAATTTGTCAACTTTCTTAAAACATTATGAGATTTTTTTTTTGACTCATCAACTATTGTTAGTGTTAGTGTATTTTATGTGTGACCCCATTCTTCTTCTTCCAGTGTGGCCCAGGGAAGCCAAAGGATTGGATACCCCTGATTTGACAAAGGAGCAAAGGCCATACAATGGAGAAAGAATGGTCTCTTCAACAAATAATGCTGGAACAACTGGACATCCACATACACAAAGAGAAAAACGAATCTAGATACAGATTTAACAGCCTCCATAAAAATCAATTCAAATTAATTACAGGCCTAAATTTGGTGGCAGGGTACCAAATTTATTTATTTTAAGAAATGGTACAAATCAAAGAACTTAAGTTGATGTTTTGGTATAACTTACAGAAAAGGTAAAGGAAACCCCAATGTGCAGGCACTGCTTTGGTCCAGAGAGGTCACCCCGTGGCTACAGGAAATGAGCCTAAGGCTTAGCTGTCCTTATCCCTCTCTCCCAGAGATTTCTGCCAGGCTAGATTCCCAGCTCTTTTCCTGCACAGGTTGGTCACGTGGTCACCCAATTCTTTGATGGATTTCTCCGGTTCATTCAGGTGATGTGTCTCAATGAGGTGATGGAAGCGGGGGTCGTTTTTATGCAGTTTCAGTAGTGACCAATTTACGTGTTTTCCAAGTGTAAGGCACACTCCATCGCATTCAGCCGGCTCTCCGCCTGGTGTATTGACTCCTGAGGAAGACCCCACCCCCTCGTTGTTTCTGCAGCTTCTTCAGTTTCTCAGCGGGCTCCCTCTCCTCATGAGATTAGTGAAGAAATAAGTGTCTGGCAAACTTCCTCAAAGCTACGTTGTGGAGGTGAAAGCAGTAAGATGTGGACAGGTAGATGGAGGAGGTTGGAGCTCCAGGTTGACAGGGGGCCTCAGGGCGGTCCCAGCGCACGGTAAGGAGGTGGAAGCTCTGGCTCTGAGCTGCCAGCTGCCGGGGCATGGGAAAAGCGCCAGTTCCCTCCAAGCACTGGTGAAGCAGGAAATCGTGGTGACTCTCGGCGAAGAACATCTCCGGACCTAAATATTAGATGCAAGACTATAAAACGCCTAGAAGATAACTGGAGAACATCTGGAGGACCTTGGTCTTGGCAATGACTCTTTAGATGCAACATCAAAGGCAAGATCCATGAAAGAAAAAAGTAATAAGCTAGAGTTCATTAAGGTTAAAATTTTCTTGGGTAGGTTCATTGGATCACACCTGTAATCCCAGCACTTTGGGAGGTCAAGTGGGAAGACTGCTTGAGCCCAGGAGTTTGACACCAGCCTGGGCAATATACTGAGACCATGTTTCTATAAAAATTTTCTTAAAAAACTAGCCCAGCAGTGTGGCACACACCTGTAGTCCCAGCTATTAAGGAGGATGTGGTAGGAGGACCACCTCAGGGAGGCAGAGGTTGTCATGAGCTGGATCATGCCACTGCACTCCAACCTGGGCGACAGAGAGCAAGACCGTGTCTGAAAAATAAATTAAATTAAATTAAATTAACATTTTTTGCTCTGTGAAAGACAGTCAAGAGAATGAAAAGACAAGCCACAGACTATGAGAAATTATTTGCAAAAGACATGCCAGTTAAAGGATTATTATTCAAAAGATACAAAGAACTCTTAATACTCAACAATAAGAAAACAAGCAACCAGATTAAAAATGACCAAAGATCTTAACAGACACCTCACCAAAGGAGATATACAGATGGCAAACACCTAAGCACATGAAGAGATGCTCTATGTCATATGTCATCAGGAAAAATGCAAATTAAAACAACAATGAGAATACTACTACACACCTATTAGAATGGCCGAAGTCCAGAATGCTGACTACACTAAATGCCAGTGAGGATGTGGAGCAACAGGAACTCTCAAACATTGCTGGTGGGAATGCAAATGGTACAGCCACTTTTAAAGACAGTTTGGCAGTGTCTTATATAACCATACATACTTCCCCCTTGCAATCCAGCAGTCATATTCCTTGGTATTTACTGAAAGAAGTTGAAAACTTGTTCATACAAAAGCCTGCACACACATGCCCAGAGAAGCTCTATTTATAATGACACCACTTGGAAGCAACCAAGGAGTCCTTCAGTAAGTGAATGGATAAATAAACTGTGGTATATCCAGACAACAAAATATTAGTCAGTGCTAAAGAAGTTAGCTATCGGCCGGGCGTGGTGGATCACTTGAGGTCAGGAATTCAAGACCAGCCTGGCCAACATGGTGAAACCCTCTGTCTCCTAAAAATACAAAAATTAGCCAGGCATGGTGGCACACACCTGTAGTCCCAGCTACTTGGGAGGCTGAGGCAGGAGAATCATTTGAGCCCAGGAGGTGGAGGTTGCAGTGAGCTGAGATTGCACCACTGCACTCTAGCCTGGATGACAGGGTGAGACTCCATCTCAAAAAAAAAAAAAAAAAAGTTATCTATCAAGCCATGAAAAGACACGGAAGAAACTTAGATGCATATTACTAAGTGAAAGGAGCCAATCTAAAAAGTCTACACATACCATATGATTCCAACTATATGACACTCTGGAAAAGGCAAAACTGTGGCAATGGTAAAAAGATCAGTGGTTGCCAGGTGTCAGATGGCAGGAAGGGATACATAGCATGAGACAGATACTTTTCAGAGATTCGAGAATACTTTGATTGATACTATAATGGTGGATACTTGGCCTTACACATTTGTTCAAACTCAGAATGTATGTCAAGAGTGAACTCTTGTATTGTAACTCTTTACTATTGTAAACTCTGGGCTTTAGATGATAATGATTTGTCAATGTAGACTCATTGATTGTTAAAAAATGTACCAGTCTTGGTTGGGGATGTTGATAACGGGGAAGGCTATATGTGTGGGGGAACGCAGGGGGGATATGGGAAATTTCTATAACTTCCTCTGAATTATGCTGTCAATCTAAAACTGTCCCGAAAACTGAAGTCTATTTTTTTAAAGTGCTTACCAAGGACCTAGCACCATGAAAGAAAATGTATTAACACCAAGATATATGATTGTAAAACTTTAGAACACCGGGACAAAGATTAGAAGGGGAGAGAGGAAAAGGGGTAAGGGGAAAGAAGAAGAGAAAAGGCAGGGGAGAGAGAGACAGAGAGAGACACTATACCTAGTATCAAGAATTAGAAAGAATTAGAATAGCACTGGATTTCTCAACAGCTATACTGGAAGCTAGAAGACACCAAAGCGATGCTTTCAAATTCTGGGGAATTTTCAGCTTAGTATTCTAGGCAAACTATCAACTATGCATGTGGCTTATAGAGAAAACATGTGTTCTACAAGCTTTTCTGAGGCATGAGTCATAGTGCTGTTGGCCATGAGGTCAATGTTAGTGAATCAAAAATATATCTCAAATAAGATGTCTTTAAACAGAAACACACATAAAATTAGGTTTTGTATTGATCAGTTGACTCACTGTTTACTCACTCAGTGGTCAGGCTCACAAGAATCTAACCCTGTATTTCCCCCGGGAGCAATGTTTCAGTTTGCTAAGTCAGTGTTTGCAATAACTTTACAGAGCATAACTACCATGAATAGTGAGAATCGGCTGTATCGACTTTTCCTTTTCTTTCTTTTTGCTCTGCCATCAGATTACCTCTTCTCATATCCCCTTTTCCACCACTGGGCCAACTACACTGTTGCTGATGATTGCTGTGGTGATGAGGCAAGAAGGGGGTTAACAAAGAGTTTACTAGCTCTCCCCTGGCCTGCTCATCTCCGCCCCGGTTTGGAGACACCCATCCCCCAACATGTGCTTGCTCCCATTGTGCTTCAAAAGAGCCTTCAGTCTTCTCAGAGGGTTCTCAATTATGTGTTAGTTTATCATGTACATGATTATTTCTCTTTTGTAGCTTTTCTCTACTATAGTTCCGTATTTACAGTTTTGGAGGAAGGTACCAGCAGTACAAGCTGGTTCATTGGCTTGTCAAAAACTTGATCGGGAGGATGTTAGCAACATGATGCAAGAACAACCAAGAGGAAATATCAGATATGAAAAATATAACTGTTGAAACAAAAGGCACAATAGCTGAAGTATGAAGCAGGATAGATACAGCTAAGGACTGAATTAGGAACCTGCAAGATCATTGCAAAGACCTATGCAAGAATGCAGGGGAAAGTAAAAGAGTTTTTTTAAAAAAAAAAAGAAAAAAAGAAACAATAGGGATATGAAGGATAAAAATAGCAGCATTCAGATAACAGAGATTCCACAGGGAGAAAAACATAAAGTTGAAAATTGAGCCTATAATACAGAGCCAAAGAGAGAGAGAGCAAACCCCAACATTTTACTGTGAATTAGAATCATCAAAGACTGCAAGAAATTTTCAGAATGTTTTCAGAGAGAAAAACATACAAAAGAACAAGCACTAGATTGACATGAGACCTCTGAGTAACAACGCTGGACACAACAAGACAAAGAAGTAGTATTTTTAAAGTGTTGTGCAGTCATCCCTAGGTTTATGTGGGAGATTGATTCCAGAACCCCCATATATATCCACGTCTGGACATGCTCGAGTCCTGCAGTTGGCCCTGCAGAACCCACCCATGTATGTGAAAAGTCGGCTCTCTGTAGATGTGGGTTTCACATCCCGCAAATACTCTATTTTTTATCTTACTTGGTTGAAAAAAACCTGCATGTAAGTGGACCCCTGCAGTTCACACTCAAGTTTTCCAAGGGTCTACTGTACATTGAATTTTACATACAGACAAACTGATAATGAAACATGAAGATATAATTTTAAAATTCTGGGCATAACAACCATAGTTTCTAGTATACAAAATCTCAGAAACTATGTCATACAAAGACTCACTTTGAAAAACCCTTGGAAGAAATATTCAAATTAGAGGAAAATAAATACAACAGATGTTGTATAGAAATGTGAAGTTAGGGTGATTCAATAATTTAGCAAATTAATTGTTATCTTAAAACATCAAAGATTGATGAAAACACAAATTGAAAACCATATTCATACAAACCCAGAACTAAAATTCTATCTAGACTATATCAGTTGTGTGTGTGCTGTTGTTGTTGCTGTTATATGTATTGGTGGGGGAGAGAGAAAGAAGAGTCCAAAGACATAAGAGAACATGCTAAACTACTTGCCTTATTGGAAGAAAGAAATGGGTATTTATAAGTTTAGTAAGTCAGGATGAATAAATAAACAAATGTGTGTCTTAAGAGCAACCACCATAAAAACAAAAATGGAATATGTTCTTTTAAACCAGCAAAAGAAAATCGTATCTACTCAGTGAAGAGTAAAATTAGAAAAGAAAAAAAGGTATCAGTAATGAAAAACATGAAATAAAATGGAAGAAATAAGTAATAATATAAAGTGATTATAAGAAATGTAAACAGGTTAAACAACCAATCAAAAGAGAGCATCTCAAATTGAACATTTTGAAAGATCCAACAATATATTGTTTACAGAAGACAACTTTACAACAAAGAATACAAAAAGGTTGAAAATAAGGCAAATATGATCCAAAAGAAAGCTGAAGCAACAATCTTAATATCTAATAGAAAAATTCAAAGGACAAAAAAGGGAACCATACTTGTTGAAAGAATAGTAGAGCAAACACATATGCACCTGACAATATTGCAACAAAAAAATAAGGCAATCAATAGAACTTCATAGCAAATAATATATATATATTAATTAATAATTTTAATTGGAAGTTTTAACACAAAAAACTTACTGAGGAGGAAATGGAGTCTTCAGAAATGAATAGGTTAAACAGAGAGAAAACAGTGATATAGAATTCTAAGTATTTTAGGCCGGGCGCGGTGGCTCAAGCCTGTAATCCCAGCACTTTGGGAGGCCGAGACGGGCGGATCACAAGGTCAGGAGATCGAGACCATCCTGGCTAACACGGTGAAACCCCGTCTCTACTAAAAAATACAAAAAAACTAGCCGGGCGATGTGGCGGGCGCCTGTAGTCCCAGCTACTCGGGAGGCTGAGGCAGGAGAATGGCGTAAACCCAGGAGGCGGAGCTTGCAGTGAGCTGAGATCCGGCCACTGCACTCCAGCCTGGGCAACAGAGCGAGACTCCGTCTCAACAACAACAACAACAACAACAACAAAAAGAAATCTGAGTATTTTAATTAATAAGCTTTATTTATATTCAACAGAGAACACATGCTCTTTTTGGGCATATATGAAACAATTTTAAAAATTAATCACACATTAATCCACAAAGAAAGTTACAAGAAAGTCTAATGAATGAATGTTATCAAGAATATATTTTTCAATCATAATAATTAAAAGTATAAAATATTTTTCAATAGGGTAGTGACAAAACTGTTAGATTACTAGAGAATATTTTTCTAAAACTATGTTATTTCTAGAAATACAATTTTTTTCTAGAAATGTGTTATTTCCAGAAAACAATTATTAATAGTTGGCCTAACAGTAAAATGAAAGTTTTGATAATAATAATAACAAATGAAGCTAATAAATATATAAAATGGGTAATGAAAACACTACCTATCAAAATTTGAAGACCATATCTGCAGTAGGTTTTAAAGACAGATGTATAGCTTTAATTACATTTATCGAGATATAAGGCAGATTGAAAACAAAGGGTAATACTCAAGAATACAGAGAAAGGACAAGCAAAGAAACAGAAAGAAAGAAATAATAACAAAGATAGAACAGATATCAATGACCTAGAGAAAAACAACAACAAAACAGAGAAGATTAATAAAACCTTAAACTGATGTTTCAGAAAGATTAATAAAGATAGACACGCGGCAAGGCTACTAAAGTGAAAAAAAAAAGAGGTAGAAAGTACAAATTTAAAAACTGAACACAAATGGGGAAATAACCACAGACACAGTAGAGGTTTTAAAATTAATTAATATTGTGAACAATTAACTATAAATTAACACATTTTTAAAAGTACAAGCCCATTTTACATATAAATGTAGATGCAAAAATTCTAGATGAAATATTAACAAATAAATTCAACACTATATTTTTAAAAACATATCATGATGAAGTACAGTTTATCCTGGCAATGTAAGGAAATGGCAACATAAAAATAATCTACCAATAAAATTACAACATTAATAGTCTAAAGGAGAAAAATCATGATTATATTAATGTATGCATGGATGGAAGGGGTAAAACCAAATATTTACTCAAAAGCATTAACAGGCTAGGAATAGAAGCTCTTGCCATCATTGCTAATTGGCCCCCTGCTAATGATAAAAGTTTACCTGGACACATGGTTGTGAAGTTAAGACTAGGTTTTCCATCCACTCCTTTTTTTTTCGAAACTGAGTCTTGCTCTGTCACCCAGGCTGGAGCACAGTGGCACAGTCACTGCAGCCTCGACCTCCTCAGCTCCAGGTGATCCTCCCACCTCAGTCTCCCAAGTAGCTGGGACCACAAGTGCATGTCACTGCATCTGGCTAATATTTTAATTATTATTATTTGTAGATATGAGGTCTCCCTATGCCACCCGGATTGGTCTCAACCTCCTGGGCTCAAGGGATCCTCTGCCTTAGCTTCCCAAAAGTACTGGGATTACAGACTTGAGTTATTGTGCCCGGCCCCATCCACTCTTGCTATGTATTAAATATTTAGACTCTGGTCAAAGGGATACATTTTGAGCATCTGGCAGTGCTGAATCAAATCAACAAATCGTATAGCATTTGTCACCAAAAAATTCACTCCTGGCTGCATATTAATACATCTTAGAGAAGTACCCACATGGGCGCATAATGTCTGTTCTTATAAAGAATTGTAGGTACTCTAGGTCATGACCAGGAGAATGGATAAAGTAAAATTTGGTACTTGCATGGAATGTTTTTTGTTTTTGTGAGACACTGAGATTCTTAAATCAGAGACTGTTGTTAAGTCACATCCATCAGCTGTACCCTCCTACACCTTACTCAGAGTAGGTGCTTAATAGAGCAATATTTGATGATTCACTGATTTTTTTTTTTTTTTTTTTTTTTTTTGAGATGGAGTCTCGCTCTGTTGCCCAGGCTGGACTGCAGTGGTGCAATCTCGGCTCACTGCAAGCTCTGCCTCCCGGGTTCATGCCATTCTCCTGCCTCAACCTCCCGAGTAGCTGGGACTACAGACACCTGCCACCATGCCCGGCTAATTTTTTTTTTTTTTTTTTTTTTTTTTTTTTTTTTTTTTTTTTTTTTAGTAGAGACAGGGTTTCACTGTGTTAGCCAGGATGGTCTCTATCTCCTGACCTCGTGATCCACCCGCCTTGGCCTCCCAAAGTGCTGGGATTACAGGCATGAACCACCGTGCCCGGCCACTTGCATGGAATTTTATTAGCAGCTAGAGACAACAGATTAAAAGAGTACCCAGCAGCAAGAAGACACCTTACAAACAATGCTGCTAATCAGTAGTTGCCCAGGGAAAGGAAATAGAAAGGAATAACATGAGGGAGTTCCTTTATGGTGATGGACCAGTTCAATATCTTGATTGTGGTGGTTACGTGAATGTATACATGGGATTAAATTGCATAGAACCACACACACACACACAGAGGGGGGGGGGAGTTCATGTGAAAACCAAATTAAAATTTGTGATTTAGTTAATAGTATTGCACCAATACCTATTTCCAGGTTTTGATATTGTAATGCTGGTATTTAAGGTACCACTGTTGGAGAAATCCGGGTTAAGGGTTCACTAGACTCCAGGTCCTATTTTTGTAACTTCCTTGGAGTGTGTAATTGGGTGGGTAAGTCTATTGACTATTCTAGGACAAATTAGACATTCTGCAGACAATTAGAAGAAGAAGCCAAAAGTAAGCAAAAACCGTCCATACAAATATTATAGAGCCAGAGTCTTGCAACACTTGCAGAACTAGGAAAAAGAACATGAGGGATATCATTAAAAACAATACTTAGATTTTTATTCTCTTAATTTCATTTCCTGATCACGAATTTTATGGTGTATTTGTGTGGCATGAAGTTGTTATTTGGCTCATAAGAATGTGACTGTGAAGAGCTTGGTGCTCAGGAATTTCTGTAACATCACAACAAGGTATCTTCTGCTCTCTATTATAGCAGTGAATAAACTCTAGTCTTTAATTAAAAAAAAAAGAACTTATAAAAAAACACAGCACTGCTTAAAATTAATCTTACTTCTATTTCTCCAAAGAAAAAGGACCAACTTTTTACTACCATTGTTTGAAGCACTTCCAGCCTGGCTCCTGCATGCCTCTCCTGTGGCAGCACTCTGCATGCCTACCCCTATGTCTAAGTTCCAGGCATAGTCAACTTTATTTGGTTCTTTAAACATGCCACTTTCTCTCATTCTGGCCCTATGCACATGCCATCCTTACTGCCTTATTTAGCTAACTACTATGTGTTCTTCAGATCTCAGCTTAAACATCATTCTTTTTACCTAAAACCCCCACCATCTTCCCAACACTTAGAACAGAGCACTAGCTGGGCTGATTCCTGAATTCCCCATAGCACCCTGATGTCTGGCCCCTTTTACAACCATCCTGATACTTCAAAGCGGTTACTTGCCTATTGCCTGCCTTCTAGGTTGGGCTATGTCCTAGGTCTGTCTCGTTCGCTTCAGAATTGTCAGTACTTAGCGTGGAGCCTGAAACATAGTCAATGCTGAATAAATATTTTTAAACAATATATTTGCCTGGGTGACTCGTTGGGAGCAAGGGGTCTGCCTTAAGAACCAGATCCCTGACCTGAAGTATGAAAATAGGGCTGGTCAGGACTCATATGAGAACTGACACAGGATTGTATGTGCTGGGAAGTTGATGACTGGGACCATCCATGAGAAGCAGGGCAGATAGGAGCTGGAAAAGAGTCCGGGGGCTGAAGCAGTTTCCCCACTCACACTACATGATCCCTGCATGAAGTGGCTTGGAGAAAATACAGAAAAAAAAAAAAAAAAAAAAGACATCACTTTGAATGTTTGAATCTTCTTCCACCCTCACAATCAGCAGGCTGCCCATTAACCTTCAGGGGGCTTAAGAAGAGGCTGGGCGCAGTGGCTCATGCCTGTAATCCCAACACTTTGGGAGGCTGGGGGGTGGATCATGAGGTCAGGAGTTCAAGACCAGCCTGGCCAACATAGTGAAACCCCGTCTCTCTAAAAATAATACAAAAATTAGCCTGGCATGGTGACACATGCCTGTAGTCCCAGCTACTCGAGAGGCTGAGGCAGGAGAATCGCTTGAACCCAGGAGGTGGACGTTGTGGTGAGCAAAGATCGTACCACTGCACTCCAGCCTGGGTAACAGAGCGAGACTCCATTGAAGAAGAAGGAAGAAGGAAGAAGAAGGAAGAAGGAAGAAGGAAGAAGAAGAGGAAGAGGAAGAGGAAGAAGAAGAAGGAGAAGGAGGAGGAGAAGGAGAAGAAGAGAAGAAGGAAGAGGAGGATGAGGAGGAAGAAGAAGAAGGAAGAGGAGGATGAGGAGGAGGAGGAGGAAGAAGAAGAAGAAGAAGGAGGAGGAGGAGGAGGAGAAGAAGGGGGAGAAGAAGAAGGGGAGAAGAAGGGGGAGAAGAAGAAGGGGGAGAAGAAGAAGAAGGAAGAGGAGGATGAGGAGGAAGAGGAGGAGGAGGAGCTTTCAAGAAGTGGATTTTCTCCTGTCAGAGAGAGCAGCCCACAGAGTCTCTAGCTGCTTCATTTACTCCTGTCTCAAGGTCAAGGGCATCAAGATTAATGTTATAGGATGCCTTGGAAGCAAAGCTAGCTTTAAGAGTATAACATTAGGGAAAACCAAAGAAAATGCCATATAGGAGGCAGGACTAACTTGTAGATCCCACACTGATGAACAGAGCAGCGTATGGAGACCCACATCGTGAATTTTGTTCCAAGAACTGCCACAGAAACTACCAGCAAAACTGAGAGAATCCACAGACCCTTAAAAGGAGGTGGATTGCCGCTGCAGCCTCCATGGGACAGCCTCCATGGGACAGCCTAGGAATAGTGAATCTTCTTGCTTTCTTAACTAAGAGGCTTGTAGCCTGGGGCAAGTTCTCAGCCTTATTCACTGGCTGCCTGGAAATAAACTTGTGCTGTTGTGGGGGCACGGTGGGAGTGAGACCAGCCTTTTGAGCCGTGGGCTGCATGGAAGCTGGGTGAGGCCTGTGGCTGCTGGTTTTTCCCCACTTCCCTGGAGACCTGTGTGATGTTGCAAAGGCAGCAATAATCCCCCTGGGAACATAACTCCATTGGCCTGAAAACCACATCCCCATCCCCTACAGCAGTCACAGCAAGCCCTGTCCAAGGAGAGTCTGAGCTCAGACACCTAATCCTTCCCTCATCTGATGGTCTTTCTGTGCCTGCCCTGGTAGCCAAAGACGAAGGACATAATCCCTTGGTAGCTCTATGGCCCTGCCCACCACCTGACCCTAGGGCAAGCTTGTATCCTCCCTATACAACCACAGCTGACGTGCTCTTGAAATCTCTACCTCCTAGCTGGAAGCCAACCAACACAAAACCAGCACACTTAACAAAAGTACAACCAAGGGCCCTCACAGAGTCCACTTTACTCCCTTGCTACCTCCACCAGAGTAGGTGCTGGTTTCCACAGCGAAGAGACCTGAAGACGGATCACATTACAGGACTCTTTGCAGACACTCCCCAGACTGGAGGCTGGTAACTCCACTGAGTGGCTAGGTCCAGAAGAAAAACAGTCACTGCAGTTCAGCTCTCAGGAAACCCCATCCTTAGGGGAAAGGGGAGAGCACGGCATCAAGGGAGCACCCTGTGGGACAAAAGAATCTGAACAATGGCCCTTGAGTCTCTCATCTTCCCTCTGACATTGTCTACCCAAATGAGAAGGAACCAGGAAAACTATTCTGGTAATATGACAAAACAAGGTTCTTTAACACCCCCAAAAGATCATATCAGCTCTCTAGCAATGCATCCAAACCAAGACAAAATCTCTGAATTACCAAAAATAGAATTCAGAAGGTTGACTATTTAGCCTATCAAGGAGGCATCAAAGAAAGGTGAAGTCCAACTTTAAGATATGAAAACAAAAAAAGGGTATAGACGAATGGAAAATCTCCAGTGAAACAGATAGCACAAATAAAAAAACAATCACAACTTCTGGAAATGAAGGACACTTAGAGAACTGCAAAATGCACTGGAAAGTCTCAGCAGTAGAATCAAACTAGTGGAAGAACTTCAGAGCTCAAAGACAAGGCTTTTGAATTAACCCAATCCAAAAATAAAAAAGAAAAAGAAAAAGAATTTTTAAAAAATGAACAAAGCCTCCAAGAAGTCTGGGATTATGTTAAACGAGCAAACCTAAGAATAATTGGTGTTCCTGAGGAAGAAGAGAAATATAAAAGTTTAGAAAACATGTTTGAGGAATAATCGATGAAAACTTCTCTGACCTTGCTGGAGATCTAAACATCGAAATACAAAAAGCTCAAAGAACACCTGGGAAATTCTTCACAAAAAGATCATTGCCTAGGCACATAGTCATCAAGTTATCTAAAGTCAAGATGAAGGAAAAAATCTTAAGAGCTGTGAGGCAAAAGAAAGAATCAAGTAACCTATAAAGGAAAACTTATCAGATTAACAGCAGATTTCTTAGCAGAAACCCTACAAACTAGAAGGGATTGGGAGCCTATCCTCCTAGCCTGTTTAAACAATACAATTATCAGTCAAGAATTTTGTATCCAGTGAAACTAAGCTACATAAATGAAGAAAAGATACAGTCTTTTTCAGATAAACAAATGCTGAGAGAATTCACCACTAATAAGCCAGCACTACGAGAACTGCTTAAAAAGAACTCCAAATCTTGAAAAAAATCTTCAAAGTACACCAAAATAGAACCTCCTTAAAGCATAAATCTCACAGCACCTGTAAAACAACAACAACAGCACACACACCAAGGTATTCAGGCAACAAATAGCACCATGAAGAGAATAGTACTTCACATCTCGATATTAACATTGAATGTAAGTGGCCTAAATGTTCCACTTAAAAAATAGAGAATGGCAGAATGATATAGAATTCATCAGCCATGTATCTGCTATCTTCAAGAGATGCATCTGACACATAAGGACTCACATAAACTTAAGGTAAAGGGGTGGAAAAAGATATTCCACGCAAATGGACACCAAAAGCAAGCAGGAGTCGTTATTCTTATATCAAAAAAAAAAAAAAAAAAACTTTAAAGCAACAGCAGTTAAAAAAGAGAAAGAGGCACATTGTATAATGACAAAAGTACTAGTCCAACGGGAATTATCACAATCTGAAATATGTATGCACCTGACACTGGAGCTCCCAAATTTATAAAACAATTACTTCTAGACCTAAGAAATGAGATAGATGGCAACACAATAATAGTGGGGGACTTCAATACTGCACTGACAGCACTAGACAGGTCATCATGACAGAAAGTCAACAAAGAAACAATGGACTTAAACTATACTCTAGAACAAATGGACTTAACAGATTATTTACAGAACATTCTACCCAACAACCGCAAAATATATTCTATTCATCGTAATGCCTTCTGTTCATCAGCACATGGAATATTCTCCAAGATAGACCATATGAAAGGCCACAAAACAAGTCTCAACAAATTAAAAAAAAAAAATGAAAGTATAACAAGTACTCTCTCAGACTAGAGTGTAATAAAATCAGAAATCAACTCCAAAAGGAAGACTCAAAACCATGCAAATACTTGGAAATTAAATAACCTGCTCCTAAATGATCATTGGGTCAACAATGAAACCAAGATGGGAATTAAAAAATTCTTTGAACTGAATAATAATGGTGACACAACCTATAAAAACCTCTGGGATGCAGCAAAGGTAGTGCTAAGAGAAAAGTTCATAGTATTAAATGCCTACATCGAAAAGTCTGAAAGAGCACAAATAGACAATCTAAGGTCACACCTCAAGGAGTTAGAGAAACAAGAACAAAACAAATCCAAACCCAGTAGAAGAAAAGAAATAATCAAGATCAGAGCAGAATTAAATGAAATTGAAACAAGAAATAATACAAAAGGTAAATAGAATAAAAACTAGTCCTTTGAAATGATAAATAGAATTGATAGGCCATTAGTGAGATTAACCAAGTAAAGAAGAAAGAAGATCCAAATAAGCTCAATTAGAAACAAAATGGGAGATATTACAACTGATACCACAGAAATACAAGATTATTCAAGACTACTATGAACACCTTTATGTGCATAAACTAGAAAACCTGGAGGAGATGGTACATTCCTGGAAATATACAACCCTCCTAGATTAAATCAGGAAGAAATGGAAACTCTGAACAGACACATGCAGTAAGATTGAAATGGTAATTAAAAAGTTACCAACAAAAAAAAGTCCAGGACCAGACGGGTTCATAGCTGAGTTATATCAGACTTTCAAAGAATTGCTACCAATCCTATTGACACTACTCCAAAAGATGGAGAAAGAGAGAATCCTCTCTGAATCATTCATTCTATGGAGCCACTATCACCTAATACCAAAACCAGGAAAGGATATAACAAAAAAAAGAAAACTACAGACCAATATCCCTGATGAACATAGATGCAAAAATTCTAAAAAAAAATACTAGCTAACCTAATCCAACAGCATATCAAAAAGATAATCCACCATGATCAAGTGGGTTTCATACCAGGGACACAGGGATGGTTTTACATCCACAAGTCAATAAATGTGATACACCACATAAACAGAATGAAAAACAAAATTCACACAATAATCTCAATAGTTGCAGAAAAAGCATTTGACAAAATCCAGCATCCCTTTTTGATTAAAACCCTCAGCAAAATCAGCATAGAAGGGACACACCTTAAGGTAATAAAAGCCATCTATGAGAAACCCACAGCCAACATTATAGTGAATGGAGAAAAGTTGAAAGTGTTTCCCCTGACAACTGGAACAAGACAAGGATGCCCACATTTACCACTTCTATTCAACATAGTACTGGAAGTCCTAGCCAGAGCAATCAGACAAGAGAAAGAAAGAAAGGGCATTCAAATTGTTAAAGAGGAAGTTAAACTGTCACTGTTTAATGGTTACATAATCATATGCCTAGAAAATTCTAAAGACTCATCCAAAAAGCTTCTAGAACTGGTGAATGAATTCAGCAAAGTTTCTGGATACAAAATTAATGTACACAACTCAGTAGACCTGTTATACACCAACAGCGACCAAGCTGAAAGTCAGATCAAGAACTTAATCCCTTTTACAATAACTGAAGAAAAAAAAATACTTAGGGATATACTTAACCAAGGAGGTGAAAGACCTCTACAAGGAAAACTACAAAACACTGCTTAAAGAAATCACAGACCCGCTCAGGCGCGGTGGCTCACGCCTGTAATTCCAGCACTTCAGGAGGCCGAGGCAGGCAGATCATGAGGTCAAGAGATCGAGACCATCCTGGCTAACATGGTGAGGCCCCGTCCCTACTAAAAATACAAAAAATTAGCCCGTCGTGGTGGCGGGCACCTGTAGTCCCAGCTACTCCGGAGGCTGAGGCAGGAGAATGGCATGAACCCGGGAGGTGGAGCTTGCAGTGAGCCGAGATGGCAAGCCACTGCAGTCCAGCCTGGGCGACGGAGCGAGACTCTATTTCAAAAAACAAAAAACAAAAAAACAGAAATGATAGACCCAGGCAGGCAGATCATGAGGTGAAGAGATCAAAATCATCCTGGCCAACATGGTGAAACACTGTCTCTACTAAAAATACAAAAACTAGCTGGACATAGTGGTGCACGCCTGTAGTCCCAGCTACTCAGGAGGCTGAAGCAGGAGAATCGCTTGAACGCAGGAGGTAGAGGTTGCAGTGAGCCGAGATCGTGCCACTGCACTCCAGCCTGACAACAGAGCGAGACTACATCTCAAAAAAAAAAAAAAAGTAGAAATCATAGACAACACAAACAAGTGGAAACATGTCCCATGCTCATGGATGGGTAGAATCAATATTGTGAAAATGGCCATACTGCAAAAGCAATCTACAAATTCAATGCAATTCCCATCAAAATACCACGTTCATTCTTTACAGAACTAGAAAAAAAAAAATCCTAAAATTCATATGGACCCAAAAAAGATGCATAGCCAAAGCAAGACTAAGCAAAAAGAACAAAACTGGAGGTATTACATTACCCAACTTCAAACTATACTATAAGGCCATAGTCACCAAAACAGCATGGCACTGGTATAAAAACAGACATATAGACCAATGGAACAGAATAGAGAACCCAGAAATAAAACCAAATACTTACAGCCAACTGATCTTCAATAAAACAAACAAAAACATAAAGCGAGAAAAAGACACCCTATTCAACAAATGGTGCTGGGACAATTGGTGCTGGGATAATTGGCAAGCCACATGTAGAACAATGAAACTGGATCTTCGTCTCTCATCTTATACAAAAATCAACTCAAGATGGACCAAAGACTTAAATCTAAGACCTGAAACCATACAAATTCTATAAGATAACACTGGAAAAACTCTTCTAGATATTGGCTTAGGCAACGACCAAGAACCCAAAAGCAAACACAACAAAAACAAAGATAAACAGATGAGACTTAACTAAACTAAACAACTTCCACACAGCAATAGAAATAATCAGCAGAGTAAAAAGACAATCCACAGAGTAGGAGAAAATCTTCACAATCTATATATGCAACAAAGGACTAATATCCAGAATCTACAAGGAACTCAAAAAAATCAGCAAGAAAAAAAACAAGCAATCCCATCAAAAAGTGGGCTAAGGACATGAATAGACAATGCTCAAAAGAAGATATACAAATGGCCAACAAATATATGAAAAAGTACTCAACATCACTAATTATCAGGGACATGCAAATCAAAACCACAATGTGATATCACCTCACTCCTGCAAGAATGGCCATAATAAACAAAATCCAAAAATAATAGATGTTGGCACAGATGTGGTGAAAAGGGACATTTTTACAATGTTTGTGGGAACATAAACTAGTACAACCACTATTGAGAGCAGTGTGGAGATTCCTTAAAGAACTAAAGGTAGATCTACTATTTGATTCAGCAATCCCACTCCTGGGTATCTACTGAGAGGAAAATAAGTCATTACACAAAAAAGACACTTGCACATACATGTTCATAGCAGCATAATTTGCAATTGCAAAATATGGAACCAGCCCAAATGCCCATCAATCAACGAGTGGATATATGTATGCCATGGAATACTGCTCAGCCATGAAAAGGAATGAAATAATGGCACTTGCAGCAACCTGGATGGAATTGGAAACAATTATTCTAAGTAAAATAACTCAGGAATGGAAAACCAAACATTGTATGCTCTCACTCACATGTGGGAGCTAAGCTATGAGGACACAAAGGCACAGGAAAAATACAATGGACTTTGGGGATTCAGGGGAAAGGGTGGGAGGTGGGTGAGGGATAAAAGACTACACATTGGGTACAGCGTACACTGCTTGCGGGATGTGTGCACCAAATTCTCAGAAATCACCACTAAAGAACTTATTTATGTAACCAAATACCACCTATTTCCCAAAAACCTATTGAAATAAATAAATAAATAAAATAAACTGAAATTAAAAAATAGAACTAACATTAGGATGGATGTGGTAGCTTATGCCTATAATCCCAACACTTTGGGAAGCCAAGGTAGGAGGATGACTTGAGCCCAGGAGTTCAAGACCAGCCTAGGCAACATAGTGAGACCTGGTTTCATAAATAAATAAATAAATAAATAAATAAATAAATAAATAAATAAGCTGGGCATGGTAGTGCATTCATGCCTTTAGTCCCAGCTACTTGAGAGACTGAGGTGGGAAGGCTACTTGAGCCTAGGAGGTTGAGGCTGTAGTGAGCCGAGATCACACTACTGCACTTCAGCCTGGATGACAGAGCAAGACTGTCTAAAAAAACAAAAACAAACACAAAAACAAAACAAATAAACAACAGCAAGGAAAAGCAGAGTACTAACATCAGCAATAGCCCAGTGCCATGAGTTACCTGAGATAAGACTACTACAGGCCCAGTGAGTGTTCCAATGAATAAATGGACTCCACACCAATATGTCCATTAGGAGAGGCAAACCTGGACAGGAAGAGACAAGGTGCCTGTGACCTAGATTGGTCACTGTGTCATCACCTGCCCTTGCAGAGCTGATAAAGGGATTCAGCTGTGACTGTTGATTACACCATAAAAACACATTTCTCTAAGAAAGCAAGGAGGAACAAAAGAACAGAAATTTCTGCTGCTTAGGGACTAGTGCACTTGTCAGCAGTGTGTCATATCACTTACCTCTCAGGGGCAGGATTTCCTTGGAAGCTTTAGTTAGGGATGTGGAAGAAAATCTCCACCTATGCTTCACAAAGATCTGTGTCTTAGGACCAGGTCCAAGGTGAGCCCACTGGTGTGATTTCTGAGAGATTAGGAAGCCCTGCTGCCCTCTAGGTGGCTCCCATACCACTGGCTGATAACTGAAATTTTATTTTTTTATTTTATTTTATTATTTTATTTTTTGAGATGGAGTCTTGCTCTGCAGCCCAGGCTGGAGTGCAGTGGCATGATCTTGGCTCACTGCAACCTCTGTCTCCCGGGTTCAAGTGATTCTCCTGCCTCAGCCTCCTGAGTAGCTAGGATTACAGGTGCCCACCACGACACCCGGCTAATTTTTGTATTTTTAATAGAGATGGGGTTTCACTGTGTTAGCCAGGATGGTCTCGATCGCCTGACCTCGTGATCTGCCCACCTCGGCCTCCCAAAGTGCGGGGATTACAGATGTGAGCTACCGCGCCTCTCCTGAAATTCCACTATTAAAAATTCATGTTGGGTTGGATGCGGTGGCTCACGCCTGTAATCCCAGCACTTTGGAAGGCTGAGGAGGGCAGATCACTTGAGTCCAAGAGTTCAAGACCAGCCTAGGAAACATGGTGAAACCCCATCTCTACTAAAAATGCAAAAAAATTAGCCGAGCGTAGTGGCGTGTACCTGTGGTCCCAGCTACTCAGGAGGCTGAGGTGGGAGGATTGCTTGAGCCAAGGAAGCAGAGGTTGCAGTGAGCCATGATCATACCACCACACTCCAGCCTGAGTAACAGAGCGAGACCCTGTCTCAAACACACAAACAAACAAAAACATTATGTTTTTCAGCATGAAGCAGTGATGAGCAACTTGAGGACTGAGATCTACATGGAAGAACCACCAGACTGGTAAATGATTTTCAGGATGAATGTCCAGATACTAACTTGTTAGTGACTAAAAAGCCATGATGGCTTCCTCATTGACATTTCTTTTATTCAGTAAAGCAAGTATTCCAAATCTTGAGAATCTATGTTGTTTTCCTTGCATTTTCATTTCATGGAAAGTAAATGGTATGCAAAGAAGGCTGCTCACCTCTGGTTTAAGGGTTTGATTCCTGTTAAAATGCAAATCATCCCAGAAGAGTGCAGCTTAAAAATGACAACAACAACTTTATTTTTTAGAGCAGTTTTAGGTTCACAGCAAAATTGAGAGGCAGATACAGAGATTTCCATGTACCCCCTTTCTTCATAAAGTCATAGCCTCCTGAATTATCCACATCCCCCACCAGAGTGGCACATTTGTTACAATGATGAACCCACACTGACACATCATTGTCATCCAAAGTTTACATTAGGGTTCACTCTTTATGTGCATTCTGTGGGTTTGGACAAATATATAATGAGTTGTATCCACCATACAGAGTAGTTTCACTGCCCTGAAAATCCTCTGTGCTCTGCTTGTTCATCCCTCCTTCCCCCTAACCTCAGGCAACCGCTGATCTTTTCGATGTCTCCGTAGTTTAGCCTTTTGCAGAATGTCTTATGGTATGTAACCTTTTCATATTAGCTTCTTTTGCTTAGTAATACGCATTTAATGTTTCCCCATGTCTTTTCATGGCGTGGTGGCTCATTTGTTTTTAGCATTGAATAATATTCCATTGTCTGTATGTACTGTAGTTTATTTATCCATTTGTAACAAAATAGCTTAACTTCAAAATGCATTTTTTTAAACATCCCCTTTCTCTTTTCTCCCTAGTCTTGAAATACAATGTTGAAGCAAACTGCAGAAGCCTTCACCCTCAAGCTTAAAGTAGACTCTATGTCCCGCCCTTTCCCACCATATACTCCCTTTGCATTTATCTAACTGTATACTAGTATCTAAATATGTTCTTACTTAGAAGTTCCAGGGGCTAATCTTTTTTTTTTTTAATGGAATACACAGGGATTTAATATAGTATAATCTAAAAATTATCAAAAGCTGCCTTCCAGGGGCTAATCTTGAGACAGGCAGACCAAGCCTGGAGACCCCACTGCAAAATTCCAGAGATTACCTCAAGGCAGCTAGTCAACAATACGGCCATTGTTCCAGGTGGACTGAGACCCAAGATAGCCACGGAAACAAGACACATGGATCTTGTACTCAGCACAATTCCTGTATGCTTCACACGTCAAGTTCCTCTTTTTTTTTTTTTTTTGACAGAGTCTTGGTCTTTCACCAGACTGGAGTGCAGTGGCGTGATTTCGGTTCACTGCAACCTCCTCCTCCTGGGTTCACGTGATTCTCCTGCTTCAGCCTCCCGAGTAGCTGGGGTTGCAAGAAAGCACCACCATGCCCAGCTAATTTTTCTTATTTTTAGTAGAGAGGGGTTTCACCATGCTGGCCAGGAAGGTCTTGATTTCTTAACCTCGTGATCTGCCCGCCTCAGCCTCCCAAAGTGCTGGGATTAAAGACGTCAGCCACTATGCCTGGCCAAGTTCCCCTTTTTAAACTCTTGCTTTCTCCTCAGAAATTTAAAGTGATTACTTTGGATGGGAATCTGGTCACTTTCACTTCTGCTTTACTAGTTTCGGTTAATAAAGTCACTTTCTTTCTACCATATCTCACTCTTGTCATTGGGCCCTGCAAGTGGCAAAGCAGCCAGACCTGTGCTCGGTTGCACATTCACCTACAGAAGGATATCTTGTGCTTTCAAGTATTGGTTATTATGAATAAAGATGAGTGCAGCCTTTCTTGTATGGAAAGAAGAGCATTTTGGCAAGGATGCTGAAGGCATAGAAATGGTAGAAAGGAGCAGGAGACTCATGTGGGGAAGGGAGTTGGGGCAACACCTCCCCGCTCACAGCTCTGCTTGTGGCCAGCCCTGCTTAGAATACACTGAGCCTTAGAGCCCCATAGCAGAGGAAACGGAGCTGTGGCATGCAGGGCAGCTGGCCTGGTGCTCTCCTGAGTAGCTGCCAATCCCATAAAGCCCTCCACTAGTAGCCTCCAAGAGCTGCCTAGATGTTGGAAGAGAAATCTGCCCTTTTTAAAGCCAAAAAGTCCCCTCTTCCAGGGAAGGGACTCTTGCCTCAACCTAGAGCTCAGAGGAGAATCTGTGCGGGAAAGGCTAAGAGAGTCTTGATCGGGGGAGCACTCCTTGGGGGAGCACTCCTCAGGGGAAACCCTTCTCAAGGGGACCTCGCCTCAGAGGGAATACCTTTCAGGGAAGCACTTCTCAGGGGAACACTCCTCAAGGGAGCACTCCACAGGGGGAGCATTCTTCGGGGGGAACACTCCTTAGGAGGAGCACTCCTTGAGGGAACTCTCCTCAGAGGGAGCACTCCTCAGGAGGAATTTTCCTCAGGGCTAACTTCTCTTAAGGGGAAGTCTTCACGGGGATCATTCCTCAAAGGGAGCTTTCTTTCCTCTATGTCCTTTTCATCTTCTGGCAGGGTCTCAGAGCCAGATGTGTTCCCACTTCCTCACAGGGCAGGATCAGATACCACCATTTACACCCTCACTGAAAAGGCAGTCACTCACACTCATACTGTAAGGGAGGAAAAATATCTTTTTCTTGACCCATCTTAGATTCATGGCTGAGGCCCCTGTAACAAAAAACAGATTAAAAAAATAAAGGCAAAAACAATATATTTAACATAAATGTTACATGACGCAGGAGCCCTCATCAGGAAATGAGGAAACAGGTAAGCCTGAATATTTTCATGTTAGGTTTGACAATCAAAGAGAAATATGAGAGGAGGACAAAAGGGAACGACATAATGGAGACAAAACTGGGGAAAACTTAGCAAGCCCTGTTGTTCAGATCCCCCTCTGTGTCCCTGTGTCTCCAGGGACAAGGATGCTCCTTTCCCCTGGGTGTAGGGAGGGAACCATTCACCTCTCACATGAAGGTTTTAAGACCTGCTGCAGGGGAAGGTGAGAAAATCCTTCCTATGTTTTATGGAGAAGTATGGGGAAGGTTAGAGAGACTTTCCTGCACATGCTGTTTTCTCAAATTCCTGCAGCTTAGAATATTTTGGGCTAGCAATGTCCTGAGCCCCATCAACACCGATGTTTTCCCTGGCTAGGCCATGTGAACCTTATGAAAAAAAAAATCTGATGTTTTCTAGGAATTTCAGCAAGTATGTAAAGAAAATGCCAAGGACTGTCTGAGAACCCTTCTCCTTGCACCCCAAATTGTACTATGCTTGTGGCTGGTCCTGGAGTGCAACCTGGGGCTCTGAGAGGGGCTGGGAATTAATAATGAGCCATCTCTTTTGTGTGCTGCCCTGGGATGTGGGAGCAGCTGGCTTGGACCCCTGCACAATGGAATTATTGTACCTTCAGTCCAGGGATCTGAGCCCCCTGAGCTGGCAGGAGCTCTCAGAACATCCGCTATGAGGCAGGCATGTGCTATGTGCTGTCAGCACTGGAGCTGCCATGAAACAAGCTCATGGAAACAGGTTGGGCAGAAAGGTGTTGAAAAGTCAGGAACCTCTTGTTGAATAACAAAAAACAAGTACAATGTAAGAACTTGCTTTTAGTGGAAAATGACTCTTCACATGACTTCTATATGTTCACCTCTCTACCAGTCAGTGTACTGGCAGGAAGCAGAATGTCACTCAGATGGCTCAACTTGAGACTTCAATGGAGGGACCACTTAAGAAGTGTAGGCAAGGTCAAGGGCACCAATAGGGATGCTGAGGCACCTAGAGGCTAGGAACTACCGGAAGCTGTTACTCCCCTAGACCAGGAGGGACAAGGGGTTCAATGAGAGTTGTAGCCGTAGAGAAGGGGTCCTCTGGAGAGAGCAGCAGCCATGGGAAGACAGCTGCAGTCAAGATAGAGCGCTAGAGCAGGAAAAGGTGTGGGAAAACCCCAACTTCTCTTTCCTTCTTGTGGGGGCCTCCCATTGGCCAACCCAATTGGAAGCCAGGTGGTCAGGGAGCACAGGTGTTTCAGCCCATAGCGGTCAACTTCCTGAGGCACAGAAAGTCAGAAAAGGCTGGTGAATGGACTCCAGGGTAGGAGGCCAGGTGGAGACTTAACTGATATTGTTATGTTGGGTATGTACATCCTCTAGATACAGTACAGTTATAAAATCCATTCCAGAGGCAAGTCCCATGCATTTCCACTCCATGTGCCCTTCGCCTCTCCTACTTCCCTGTACTTACTAGGATCCATCCTGATCTTCATGAATCATGAAGACTACCTTGGATCTGCTGCATATGTGAGTCAGACTATTGGCTCTTTGAGAAATTAATTTGCTTTCTGTCCCATAGACATTGATCAGTAAATGTGTAATGTTGGAAGGGCTGCAATGGGATTAGAGAGAGTTAGTGTTCATCTCTCACTAAGACCTGCTTCTGCTCCCAGCTGGCTTCCCAGGGATAAAGCCTCCTTGCAGAACACACAGAGGTGGTGCAGAGAAAGCCCTGTGACCACATGAATACCACCAGACCTTGAAGTGTGTGGAAAGAGGGCCGTAGGAGGCAATTCTGAATTTTTGATGGCATGAATGAGCACATAAAATCACTTAGAGTGTTCAGGAAATTTTTCATTCCTCTTCATTAGCTACCTTGCCTCTTTCCCCCTCAACTTTATTTTTTGTTTGTTTACTTCTTCTTTCAGGGGACCAGAAAAATGTAAGATGTGCTATTTATTTACTCATGCATTCATCCATACATTCCTTCAGTCATTTTTTACTGCAAATATCTATGGTGCCAGGCACTGGGATTAGAAGGATGAAAATTATGAGGCTGGGCATGGGTGGCTCATTCCTGTAATTCCAGCACTTTCGGAGCCCAAGGGTGGTGGATCACCTGAGGTCAGGAGTTCGAGACCAGCCTGTCCAACATGGCGAAACCCCCCTCTCTACTAAAAATACAAAAATTAGCCAGGTGCAGTGGCACGCACCTGTAGTCCAGCTACTTGGGAGGCTGAGGCAGGAGAATTGCTTGAACCTGAAAGGCAGAGGTTGCAGTGAGCTGAGACCAAGCCATTGCACTCCAGCCTGGGTGACAGAGTGAGACTCCATCTCAAAACAAAACAAAACAAAAACAAAAACAGAAGCATGAAAATTATGCCTGCTGGCCTTGAAAACTCACCATTCATTTAAGGTGTACACACACATTGATTTCTCAAGTCTCATCAGTGTTGGGTATAAACAAGGGCATGAGTGACAAGTGCAATGGTATTTAACTCTGAACACCCACAAGCAATTGTTAAACTCCAAGCCCCACTGAGAGTCCTAGAGGCAAACACTCCTCAAAGTTGCAGAGGTTTTCCCACATCATTACCATCACGTCCCAGACAGCCCTGCTGCTGCTGTTGTCTGAGCAGGAAAACCAGGGACAGTGTCTCTGCATTGGGAGCCTTGGGTGGGCTTATTAAGCAGTTTCTGTTGAATCTCCTGTATCCAGTGGGATTTCCACATTCTCAGAGAAAGCCCTGTGGCCCTAGAATCTCCTTTCATCTGGGCTGTCACTCTTTTCTGGTGTCTTGAAGAAAGAACCTACAATTTTTTGAATCATTTAGTTATTTTACCTAGAGCAATTTCAGTCAAAATATATATGATATCAGACCTTTTCCTGTTTTGCAAAAATATTAGAGCGTAGGAAAGTGCTGACTGGGGAAGGTGGGGAGGGGAGATTCCTGGGGGTTGGGGGACCAAACAGAGGAGCAGGAGGGCCAAGGCCAAACTTCCTTACTTCACACCCTTACCAGGGGTGGCCCTGCTGGGTTGCAGCAGACAAATAAATGTTGTGGGCCTTCTGTGTCCTGTTAGGCAACGATAGTGAGTGCCTTGGGTGGGTGGAACATTCTTGATGATTTATGTCATGCCAGAACTTGCCTGTGCTTTAGAAAAAAGTCCTAGACATCAGGGGACTGACGTCTAAGACATCAGATACACTGCCAAACATCAGAACATGAAATTTTTCCTGCTAGATTTCCTCTATAGTTTGTCCGTCCACTAAATAAATATGTGTTGCTCTACTGTGGCAAAGGACTAAGACGTGTGAAAACCAGCTCATTCTCTCAAAATGCTTAATTTCTAGCCAGAGAGGTGATATATGGAAGAATGGGTTTTTTTCCTTCTTGCTCACCATCCTTTCCTCTTTCCAGAGAGTAAATCTCCCAAGGCTACGATAATAGAGGATAACAGAGGATAATTTTGGTTGTGACACCTAGGTCTTGGAAAGGGCCAATCTTTTCTCGTAACAGGAGATACATGAGTAGGAGGTTAACATCTGCCTTATGAGAGATATTATGATAATTTTAAATATTTCACATAAGGATCAGTCTCCTGGGACTTCTTCTCCTTTCTTCTACTTCAGCACCCAAAGTTTTCCTCCCCACCTCACATTTCAAGAGGAGAAAGAGTTGAAACAGAAAGTAATTGACAAGTTGTCCTGATGACGTTCAGACACAAGAAGAGTCAAGACTTTGGGTGGGTGCTATGGAGGAAAAGGATTAAAATAAGTGTCGTGGGAAAGAAGAGGAGGAAGATCTAGGGAAGGGACCCTGCCACTAAAAGCTGTTGCTCTGTGGCAGATCCCAATGCCTGTGCCCTTGAGCAAATTAAGAGACAAAGTAGACTAACCACTGGGATCATTAGCATTTGGATTAGAAGGCTTTGGATGATCAGCAGAAATAAAGAGCTGTTTTTATATTCTTCATGATTCTGGTTGTGTGTTTGACCTGATAAGATGTGAATCAGATCGTCTTCCCACTCTACCCCACCTCCCACCTTCCTTCACAGCACAGTCCTGGATGTCAGAGCCTAGGAAATGAAGAGAGCCACTCTGGGAGCCAACTGATCAACAAATGGAGAGGCACTCTCGTTTGACTGTTCCACCTTCCACAAGAAGAGGGTGGTGCCCAAGTTCCAGACACACATAGAAATATTAAATAGAACCCACGAAGCACTTTGCAAGTCCAGAGTAAGGAGATGTTAACTCTTTCTGCTTTGATGAAAGACAGGTTTGATGGAGGAAGTGGCATTAAAAAGGAGCTTTGGCTGGGCACGGTGGCTCAAGCCTGTAATCCCAGCACTTTGGGAGGCTGAGATGGGCGGATCACGAGGTCAGGAGATCGAGACCATCCTGGCTAACACAGTGAAACCCCGTCTCTACTAAAAAATACAAAAAACTAGCCGGGCGTGGTGGCGGGCGCCTGTGGTCCTAGCTACTCGGGAGGCTGAGGCAGGAGAATGGCGTAAACCCGGGAGGCGGAGCTTGCAGTGAGCTGAGATCCGGCCACTGCACTCCAGCCTGGGCGACACAGCGAGACTCTGTCTCAAAAAAAAAAAAAAAAAAAAGGAGCTTTAAAGGACAGCTATAATCTAAGTCCGTGGAGAGAGAAGGGGAGGAAATTCCAAGCAAAGGGAGCAGAGGTGAAATGGGAATGGAAATGAGATGTGTTGTCTTTATTTATCATGGGTGTCATGGGATATCACGTGGGAAATCAGCGTGATTATTTATCTGTACAATGCTGACCTCTTTATACCTTTGTAATAATAACCTTGGCAGGAACTTACATAAAATCCCAACTGGAACCAAATATTCATTTCTTATTTTTAACTAAACCACAGATGAGATCAAACCAAACCTGAAACACACACACACACACGCACACCATATATACCCCTAAGTTTGAACCAGACAATAGAATCCTGCAAATATTAAAAACCTATTTTGTAGTTTTGAACCAAAATTGCTGACAAGAAAGGTATATTTTTGAATCCTAAATTATTTTCCTGTTCTAAATATAATATGAAATTTATTCGGTAATCTGTGTTTGTAAACCTCCTTATTAGCACACAGATTTCAGTGAGCTGGGGCTATATGTAATGATATTGATTTCTGCATGTAGTGTGTGGAATTAATTGTCATAATTAAACCTCTGTACATTGCTATATCCACAGGCTATCAGTCAGAGTCCATAATTGAAAACACAATCATCTGCTTAGCCAGGTTAAGCAGAAAGAGACTATACTATGGGATGTTAGGTATCACACACTCCCTGGGAAGTCCAAAAGGTCAGGACTGGAAGCTACCCAGTCAAGTGTATCACTCATCACAGGACTAAATCTGCAAAGACCACACAGAGCAGCGCTGCAGAGCCCACTGGTGATGCTGGGCACTGTACATCAGAATCTCTGCCTCTGCTCTCTAGAAAAGCAGACACACTGCCACTCTGCCTGCCAAAACCTGGGTCTCATGTGTTCCTGCTCTTCATGTTGCTTCTTTTCAAATGTAAGTCTTATCAATATAAGACTTGGACACATCAGCTCTAATGTACTTGGTCCATCCCATGGACACAGTCTAGGAGGCACGCCTGCCCCCTACACCTGCACTAGAATCTGGAGAAATGAATCCTGACTTCCGACCTGGAAAGTGCAAGTCCACAATGTGGGAAGATGCCCAAACATAAGATGTTGAAATAATGCAGGGTGGCCACAAAGCATGACAGACGTCCACTATACCACGTGCCGTGGTGCCGTATCAATCCATTTTATTTTCTGTGTTTAATTTGTTTAGCACATAGGAGATTTCTGTTTCGAGCAATATCATGAACAAAAGAGCCTGAGAAAATATCCAACTGTAAGACATTTAGAAACGCTGAATAAAATATATCAAAACTCCTCCGAAAGGCATAATCTTCACAAAAATGGTAGTGAAATGATACCAAAATGAAACTGAAGCTGGAAAACTTAGTGAAGACCTGACTCTGAAGCTGTAGACATCCTTTGGAGATGTTCTAATGGCTATAACCCAGACTTTGGAGTTTCATGGTGATGTAAGGAGTAAAGTTAAAGTCTCAGGTCCTTAGAAAGGTAGGAGTTGGAATAGAGACCCTCATATAATATTGACATAGTCAAAAAGCCTCAGTGAAAGAGTGTCTACAGAAAAACTGCTCAAAGCAAGGGGACATATTGAGGGAATTTTTTTCAGCCTGCATTAAAACTGGCTAGGAAAAAAAGTCTCTCCTAAAACTGAATTTGTGGGCCGGGTGTGGTGACTCACGCCTGTAATCCCAGCACTTTGGGAGGCCAAGGCAGCCGGATCACCTGAGGTCGGGAATTTGAGACGAGCCTGGCCAACATGGCAAAACCCCGTCTCTACTAAAAATACAAAAAATTACCCAGACATGGTGATGGGCGCCTGTAATCCCAAATACCTGGGAGGCTGAGGCAGAAGAATCACTTGAACCCGGGAGGCGGAGTTTGCAGTGAGCTGAGATCACATGACTGCACTCTAGCCTGGGCAACAAGAATGAGACGCCATCTCAAAAAAAAAAAAAAAAAGAAAAGAAAAACAAGAAAATGAATTTGTGGCTGGGTTTTGCATTATCTTTGTAGCTCAAGAAGGCATAAGCTGAAAATTTTACTGAGGTGCCTCCAGGTTTGTAATATACATGGTGACAGGTAGAAGAACACACCAATTACCTCTAGAAGGCATATTCTTAATCCAGGTCTCTCAGGAGTCCCACAAATGAAGTCCAGCCAAATATAAGATCACCTCGCCGGGCGCGGTGGCTCAAGCCTGTAATCCCAGCACTTTGGGAGGCCGAGACGGGCGGATCACGAGGTCAGGAGTTCGAGACCATCCTGGTGAACACGGTGAAACCCCGTCTCTACTAAAAAATACAAAAACTAGCCGGGCGAGGTGGCGGGCGCCTGTAGTCCCAGCTACTCGGGAGGCTGAGGCAGGAGAATGGCGTAAACCCAGGAGGCGGAGCTTGCAGTGAGCTGAGATCCGGCCACTGCACTCCAGCCTGGGTGACAGAACAAGACTCTGTCTCAAAAAAAAAAAAAAAAAAAAAGATCACCTCATGAAGTTATAAAAGACCTAAGAAAACAAGACACTCCTAGGCAAGAGTCAATAAAAAAATAATGATCAAATGGTCAGGCGC
The DNA here is from genome assembly GCF_009764315.1 of Trachypithecus francoisi. NCBI lineage: Eukaryota > Metazoa > Chordata > Mammalia > Primates > Cercopithecidae > Trachypithecus > Trachypithecus francoisi. Next base: position 105,113,470 of record NW_022681470.1, on the reverse strand, counting down.
AGTGGCTCACGCCTGTAATCCCAACACTTTGGGAGGCCAAGGTGGGCGGATCACCCGAGGTCAGGAGTTTGAGACCAGCCTGGCCAACACGGTGAGACCTCATCTCTACTAAAAATATAAAAATTGGCTGGGCATGGTGGTGGGTGCCTGTAATCCCAGCTACTCAGGAGGCTGAGGCAGGAGAATTGCTTGAACCCAGGAGACAAAGATTGCAGTGAGCGGACATGGTGCCATTGCACTCCAGCCTGGATGACAGAGTGAGACTCCATCTCAAAAAAAAAAAAAAAAAATCAAAATAGATCACCTATGACAGGGGTCCCCAACACTTGGGCCACTGCACAGCAAGAGGTAACCAGCAGGTGAATGAGCATTACCACCTGAGCTCCGACTCCTGTCAGATCAGTAGTGGCATTAGATTCTCACAGAAGGGCAAGCCCTATTGTGAACTGTGTGTGAACGCGAGGGATCTGGGCTGTCTGCTCCTTAAGAGAATCTAATGCCTGTTGATCTGTCAGTGTCTCCCATTAACCCCAGATGGGACTGTCTAGTTGCAGAAAAACAAGCTCAGGGCTCCCACTGATTCTACATTTTGATGAGTTGTATAAGTTGTTTCATTACATATTACAAGGTAATAATAATAGAAATAAGGTGCACAATAAATATAACATGCTTGAATCATCCTGAAACCATCACCCCCGCCCCAACTACCCTGTCTGTGGAAAGATTGTCTTCCACAAAACCAGTTCCTGGTGCCAAAAAGGTTGGGGACCGCTAATCTACAACATCAGATAACAGTTTAAAGCGTTAAAAGAAAGGGGAAAAAAGAAATGGAAAACATGAGCAAGAAAACAGTTACCATCAAAAAAGGAAGGATTACACAATAGATTCTACATGGCTAAAGAGAGATTTAGGAAACTGAAATAAATTTGCCCAGAATGAAAAAAGGCAGAGACAGAAATATGAGAGATATAAAATGGAAGTTAACAGACATGGGAAACAGAATGTCTGACATCTTAATTAGAATTCCAAAATAACAGAACAGAAGGGCTCAGGGATATTGGAGTCTATGAGGATGGTCAATAAATGACACTCCATTCTCCACCATGTTTGGAACCTATTAAAAATGCACATTGGTTAGGCGTGGTGGCTCACGTCTGTCCTCCCAGCTCTTTGGGCAGCTGAGGTGAAGGATTGCTTGAGCTTAGGAGTTTGAGACCAGCCTGGGCAATGTAGCAAGACCTTGCCACTACTCAAAGTAAAAAAAAAAAAAAAAAAAAAAAATTAGCCAGGCATAATGGTGCAGGCCTGTAGTTCCAGCTACTTGGGAGGCTGAGGTGGGAGGATCGCTTGAGTTCAGGAGATCAAGGCCACAGTGAGCTGTGATAGTGCGACTGCACTCCAGCCTGGGTGGCAGAGGAAGATCGTGTCTCAGAAAAAAATTAAAAGCTATTTTGTTTAAAGGTACATTAGATTTCGGCAGATGGAGATAAAAATGCCAGGTTTATTACTGATGTAACTGGCAAATAAATATGCATTAATTGCAGCCTTCCTAATATTGAACTTCAGAATTAAGCAAATTTCCCCATTCCATCACTGGCAGCACTAGACAATTGAAGTCCCATCCCCTGTCTCCCATCCTTCATAGGATATGCCCTGAAAACCTTAAGCAGAGAGGAACACAGAGAAAAGTGTATGCCCTGCAGCCAACTCCCAAAGAGAAAGAGGACCACAGACTTGGCTGAGCATGCTCAGATACGCTCTCCAACCTCACTGTTGGATAAGTCATCTCCTCACCCCAGGGAGGAGAGAGAATAGACAGACAGAGGCCAGGAGTGTTGGTTTAAAAGGATCTCCTCCTGAAGCTGCTTAATGGGTACAAAGATACAGTTAGATAGAAGGAATAAATTCTAATGAATCTCTCTGATAGCAGAGTAGAGTGACTAAAGTTAACATCAGTGTGTTGTATTTTTCAAATAGCTAGGAGATTTGAAATGTACCCAATATACAGAAATGATAAATACTTGGGTGACTGATACTCTAAATACCCTGACTTGGTCATTACAGATTCCATGAATGTAACAAAATTTTACCTGTGCCCCATAAATATGTACCAGTATAACGTATCAACAAAATTCTGCTCCTTAAAGACAAAACAAACAAACAAACAAACAAACAAAAAACAGCAAAGAATCTCCTCCTATCAGAGGAGAGGTATTATCCAAAAAGATGGTACCTACGAATTTTCAAAGTCCTTAGATCGAGGAAGTGTTAATAAATGTTTAGCAAGATAAATAAAAAATAATCTATACCTAGACACACTGTAGTAAAACTGCAGAACACCAGAGACAAAGAGAATGTAAAAGTAGCCGGGCGCGGTGGCTCAAGCCTATAATCCCAGCACTTTGGGAGGCTGAGACGGGCGGATCACGAGGTCAGGAGATCGAGACCATCCTGGCTAACACGGTGAAACCCCGTCTCTACTAAAAAAAAAAAATACAAAAAATTAGCCGGGCGAGATGGCGGGCGCCTGTAGTCCCAGCTACTCGGGAGGCTGAGGCGAGAGACTGGCGTAAACCCGGGAGGCGGAGCTTGCAGTGAGCTGAGATCCGGCCACTGCACTCCAGCCTGGGCGACAGAGCGAGACTCCGTCTCAAAAAAAAAAAAAACAACTAGCCGGGCGTGGTGGCAGGTGCCTGTAGTCCCAGCTACTCGGGAGGCTGAGGCAGGAGAATGGCGTAAACCCGGTAGTCGGAGCTTGCAGTGAGCCGAGATCCCGCCACTGCACTCCAGCCTGGGTAACAGAGCAAGACTCCGTCTCAAAAAAAAAAAAAAAAAGTAGTGAGAGCATAAAGAAAGGTTACCTGTTAATGACTGTCAGAGGACTTATCAGCAGCAAGAATATAAACCAGAAGACAATAGAACAAGATCTTCAAATTGCTAAGAGAAAACAGCTGTCAACTTAGAACTATACCCAGCAAAAACTACTTTTTAAGAAAAAAGAAAAAATGAAGACATGCTTCTGACCAAAACAAACAAACAAACAAACAAAACTCTGAGAACTTCTAACTATAGAAACTTCTGAAATGCATTCATTTCAGAAAGAAGCAAAAAATATACAAGTGGAAGTCAGAGATGGAAGATGAAACAAAGTATAAGGAGCTTCTTCAACTGTCCGACTTTCCTAATTTATGTCCCTTGTGTAGATCCCCTGCCTTAATTTTGTGAACTCGTTGTTCAGAGTTTGGGGTGAAATCTGTGATTCGTCATCTTAATTCTGGATTTCTATAGAGCCCATAGAAGGATGAAGGTGCTGCCACCTTCTCGGAAGGTGCAAGTCCAGGGAGTTAAGGGTGAGGAAAAAGGAAATAAGACCAAAATCATGAGAAGTCATATGATGGGAAGCATCACCAAGTTGTGCAAATCTTTCAGGCCATAAAGAAAACAGCAGACTGCTCAACTAGGATGTCCCCTGGAAATGTTACAAGAAAAATCCAGGCCTCTGTGTATTGTATTGAAGGAAGAAAGGAAGAGAAAATGGTTTCTTCTTGATTCTCGCCATCTCCTGCTGCCCAATGGTCAAGATTTACCCCGTGCAGAAATCATTCTGCTGCATCTTGAGTGGTATCACCGGGTACTCAGAGGCTGCCAGAAAGCCAAGTTCAAGCTTCATGGTGAATCATTTCATTCAAGTTCCAGAAGTGCAACTGAGACTTGGTGCAAATAAGGCTTAGTATGTGAGATGTGAAAACTACGCTTGGGGACCTTGGCAGAGTGCCAGCCGTTTGGGGCGGGTGATGGTGCCATCAGGGTGGCAGGCAATCAAGGGGCTCTGAGAAGGGACGCAAGGTCTGAGTCTCACAGGCTCCTGAAACAGCTTTTCTCTCCACAGAGCTAACTGACCTGCCGAAGATTAACCGACACTTTGGCCTTCTGAGAACTATTCTCTAACCAATGAACTAACTAACCCAGATTCAAAATTATTTCAATAAAAAATTAAAGGAAAAATGAACCACTTATCCAATCAAGATAGGATAGACTACACTGTGGTAACAAACAACCCCCAAAAAATGACTTCACACAGCAAAAGTTGATTTTTACTCAGGCAACATCCATTGAGTTTTGGGATGACTTCCAGAGCAACTGTCCTAAACGAGCTGCGTCCACCATCCAGGCTGTGGAGGCTCCATCTGAGCTCATGGTCTCCTTGGTGAGTGTGGCAGGAGAAGGGGAGGCTGGGGAATCATGTGCCTGCTCAGAAAAGCCTCCTCCCAGAAGTGACACAGGCTACTTTGGCTCATAGCATAGCTCAAACATAGTCCCGTGACTCTAACTTCCAAGGAGTGTGAAAGCATAATTTTCCTTTTGTCTGGATGAGGAGGAGACCCCTACAAACACAAGTAATGTTTTCCGGAAACGTTTTTTTAGAAATAGGTTTTATATTGAGAAGATAAATTTAATCACTAAAATATTATCTCCTTTATTCTTCTTATTCTTCCTCATGTTTCTATTCTGTACACATAAGTATATTCAGCTTAAGTATAAATGTCAGGAAGACTTAAATTTATTTTCTGTGATATTACCATCATTTTGGAACTATCCTAATGAGAAGTCCTATGTTCGATTTTACTTACAGAACATTTTGATAGAGTCAGTGACATTAAAATTGGCTTAGAACAAATAGGTTGTTTTAGAACTGAAAAAGACCTTAGCATTTCACTCTTACAAAAATATGTTTTCAGAAACATCTGGAGAAATCTATACTGTCAAAGTAAGCGTTTGCTTTCAACATATCAGTCACTACCCCTGCCGGCACTGCGCCAGTGTCATTGTTCTGTCTTTCCCTCTGCCTCAGCCCTAACACAGACCCTCATCATCTCTCCCTGGGCCAGCTAGTTGCCTTTTGATGGTCTCTTTGCCTCTCCAGTACCCATCCGACCCATGTCCCATGCTGAGGCCACAAGTCTGATCTATATTCAGTCTGTGGTTTTAAAATGTAGACATTGTCCTATTTTCTCACTATTTCCTAAGTGTGTTTTGTTTCCCTTCCACTACTGAAAGCTTCTGGGGACGAGAACCATTTCATACATCGTTGCATGTTTTCTTCCCCCCTCCTTTCCTCCCTCTTCCAGCACCTGGTCCTGAACACTGTGTGTTCACAGTGCGCTCAACAAATACTTGTTGAATTCTCTAAACCATACTAATTATTCATTCAGCTCAAGTCCCTGTGTCTGTGTAGAATGATGGATTTCCAGACACAAGGACTGAGGGTCAATTCAAAATCTCTCGAGGGCCTATTGGCTTCATGGTTGCGCACCACCTTCTCCTTTCACACTGGTAAACAGAGGGCGCAGGATTACGCCGCCCCACACTCCTAAGCAGCTGCCCCGCATTTTGTGCCATCCCTACAATTAGTCTTAGTGGCGCCACAAAAATAAACCCATTTTTTCCCCAAATTCTGTCAACAAAAGGGCCAATGAGTGTCAAATTAATGACTCATTGAAAGTCCACTGCATCCTGTTTCTGACTTCTTGGAGGAAGTAGACCCCAAGATTTCCGAGAACACTCTTAGTAATTTCTCCACTAAGCAGTCCTTTCAGATGCTTACAAGAGCGACAGTGTCTCCATTATTATAAGCCTGAGACTCAAAGACATCCTGGAGTGTGATATTTGAGTATTGTCAATCTGTTTCTAGTTCTAAGTGCAAATGGTGACAGTTTGGAGTCGTGCCATAGGCCTCACCTTTTTGCCTGTTCTTATGTAATGAGATCTTGCAGGTACAAACAATAAAGATGTATTACATAACAGGAGAAGATGTTTCTAATTGTTGAGATCAATTTTAACACTCCATCAAATAAACTGGCAAAATAACAGTGCCATGTGTACTGAGAGTACAATAAGTAAAAGAAAAAACTATGCAAGTCATAGCACATACAAATGACTGATGCTAAAACATGTTCAATGAACCACTGTGCCCAGCAGGGACAAGCATGAACATCTAAGAAGATGCCAGAATCTTCCAAGTGTTGGGTGATTCCATACAAATTGTCCTGATCATGGTGAAAACCATGGATTATTCAGAATTCTTTATAATGCTGTGGACTCAGTTCCAAATTTTAGTTTCCAAAAGCAAAATTTGAGACAGGATGTATGTACAAATAACTTAAATGAGACAAGAAATCATTTTGGGGAAGCTGATAAAGTCATCCCTTCAGGGGATGTGGAGGCTGGAAGTGAAGGCTCAGACCTGTAATTTCAGCACTTTGGGAGACCAATGCAGGAGGATCACTTGGGCCCAGGAGTTTGAGACCAGCCTGGGCAACACAGTGAGACAACGTCTCTACAAAAAATAAAAAATTACCTGCGCAGTGGTGAGTGCCTGCAGTACTAGCTACTTGGGAGGATGAGGTGGGTGGGGAGATCGCCCAAGCACAGCAAGATGAAGCTACAGTGAGCCGTGATCACATCAGTGCACTCAAACCCAGGCGACAGAGCAAGACCCTGCCTCCAAAAAAAAAAAAAAGAGAGAAAAAAAGAGAGATCCCTTTAGCTAAATATGTCTGTACTATGATTGTGCAAGCTTGCATATTTTACTAATTTAAATATTGTAATAAATTCAATAAAATCATTGTGGCAACATATAGCAACGATGCTACTAGACTAACAATAGCAGCTAGTGTCAGAGATAAAACTGAAACATGAAATCAATATGAAAACCAAAGTTAGATTTACTGTTTTAAAACTGAATATGCCTCTATCAGAAACAAGAAGTTACATGAAACTTTGTAAAATGTCATAGATCAAAATATCCTAATATAAAACCTTACTAGATAACTGGTAAGTATTTTTTTCCAAATGGTGGAGATTTATTATCTGAGAAGTCCATTTATTCATACTCTTCACATAGAATGCTAACCAATTAAGGAATGACAGCAGTTATTAGAGTTTGCTAATGATTCAACTTTGAAACAGAAGACACTCTACGATTCCCCTTTTGAGACTCTAGAGTAGTTAATAAGAGTATTGTTAGATTTTAAAGCAAGCTATCTTTTTAAAACATGTGTTTTGTTAACTTCTATTCATCATAATTAGGATTTTCTCAATGTTATGGCTTCAAAACCAAACACAGAAACCAACTGGCTAACATAAGACTCAAACTGTTATCCATAACCTCTGACTTAAAATTATTGTGCTCATCAAAACAGCCTCATTTTTGACTGATAGACTTAATAATAAATAAATGGCATACCCTTGAAATAACAAACCAGTAAAATATTAGGGAATCTGTCCAAGATTTTAGAGTTGATAAAATTTATTTATTGCTAAGAAACAAATGTTAAAACCAGTGGAATAAACTGTAGTTATGAAGTCTTTGGGGTTCTAGGATTCTAGGGTATCATCATGGTAGGTGGGGCACACTCTCTGTGTGTAAATAATTGCAATTAATTGTAATACGCAGAGTTCTAAAACTGCATGATAAAATGACATTTGCTTTAGCTAGGACACTGTTGTATTCAGTACAATTCTGTATTCAGGACAATTCTATTCAATTATATTCTGTTCAGTACAATTTTGTATTCAGGACAATTCTATGATATAATAAACAGCCTTCTAGGACTAGTTGGAGAATGAACCATAAGTCACAGGGCCAAGGATTTGTCTTCAGTTACGAGTGAACAATAACTGAGTAAACAGGCTCCCTAATTTTGTATACAATTATTCATGGAGTCCGCAATGCAGGCATAGTGAGGAAAGGTGAAATTAGGGGAATCATTCTTCAGCCTTCAGCCCCGGAGGGTGTCACTGTGAACGAAAGCAAACCAAAGGCATATCTATGGAGTAGAGCCACTGGGAGTCACCCGCTGGGGAACCCATTCAATGCTGATTACACACTGATGTGGTTTCTCTTGGTAAGGTACCCATCAAAGGGTTTTTACCCAAAGCCGGGGAAGCTGCATGGCTTCTCGCCGATAATCACGCATGAAGAGTAGCAGGAATTTCTATGTGGCTAAGACAAAGTATGTGAAGAAATGCTTAAAAACTGCTTGGAGTAGAACACAATTTACTTTAATGCAAAATCAGTGCCCAGGAAGCTGAGTGAGATGCAAAGTCTGAAGTCTAAAAGGGAGAAAACTCAATAGGCAAAAATCACTAAATGATTTCGACAAAATCATTTCCTAAGCACCCACTTTGGTATATAACATGTTTTAAACTTTTCATTACTCTGCCAGGAGCAGTGGCTCATGACTGTAATCCCAGCAGTTTGGAGGCCGAGGCAGGCGGATCACCAGGTCAGGAGTTTGAAACTAGCCTGGCCAACGTGGTGAAATCCCATTTCAACTAAAAAAAAAATACAAAAATTAGTCACGCATGGTGGCGTGGGCCTGTAATCCCAGCTACTTGGGAGGCTGAGGCAGGTGAATTGTTTGAACCTGGTAGGCAGAGGTTGCAGTGAGCTGAGATCGTGCCACTGCACTCCAGTCTGGGCAACAGAGCAAGACTTGGTCTCAGAAAAAGTAAATAAATAAATAAAAATAAACTGTGCACTACTCCTAAGGAAAAGTAAGTCTGAGAGTCCCCTTTTCTTGGCCAATGTCACATGAAGAGTAAAGCAACCCCTGTGAGATTTGAACTCAGAACTTATGACTGATGGCAAGTCCAGGCAAGGGTCTTTCCAGCTCACTCAGCACTTTTCTGATACATTGTAAGGAAATTTGCAGACTTCCAATGCCTGTGTGGAAAGCCTTTGAGTACCTGCTGAATGTCAATACTCTGGGCAAGGCCTGAGACTGCCATCCTTGGAATGACCTACTTTGCAAGGTTGGCCATTGGTTGGCATCTGGGAATTTGAATTGTAAACACTTCCCTAGACTGATATAAAACTTTTCTTAAATGACAAGAGTGGCTCACTGTGCTAAACTGTTTGCTATGCTGAACACCTGATTTTCTTCTGGGAGTCTGGAATTTTCCTATGTGTTAGGCACAGACTGTCTACATGACCAGCCTTCAGTAAACAGCCTTGAACACTGGGTCTCTAATGCGCGTCCCTAGTAGACAGCATTTCACATGTGTTGTTACAAGTCACTGCTGGAGGAATTAGATGTCCCTCGTGTGACTCCACTGGGAGACTCTCGGAAGATCATGCCTGTTTTCCTCTGAACTTTGCTCCTTTTCCCTCTGCTGATTTTACTTTTCATCCTTTTGCTATAATAAATGATAGCATGAGTACAACTATATGCTGAGTCCTCCTAGCAAATCACCAAACCCAGGGGTAGTCTTGGGGGCCCCCAGGACAATGCCTTAAAAACAGCAAATATAATAGCGATGAATTTCAAATCATTGACATTTTCTTTCATATTTAATTGTTGGTTCACATAATACTTGCACAGCGTATTAAAATTCAGCAAGTACTCAAAGACTTACAATAAAAAGGATAGCCTCTTGTTTATCTCTTCCCCATACCTTCAATTTCACTCCCTAGAAAGAACCAAGTTCATGTCTTTTATACACTTCTTCTGATATTTATATTATCTATATTGATGCATATGCTTTTACTTAAAGTTTTGACATTATTTTTCATGTTTCTACTATAAAAAATGAGGATTTAACTATTTTACAACCAGTCCCCCAACATACCCATGTGACCTTTTCTCTTTTCTCTTCCTCCATTCTCATACAGTGGTTTTTGGCATGATTTTTGGTTAAGTAAATATTCAGTATTTACATTATTTTGCCCACCTACTCTTCATAGCTGAGCCACAAAATGTACTGTGATTTCCTTTCTTAAGTTACTTTTTAAAATGTCCTGAAGATAATTGTTTCATATTTGTATTTGTTCTGTCATCAACTCTTCCTCTAAACTCTGTCAAACTTTTAAAATTTCTCTCAGTGACATGAACACAAAAGGTAATTTATCATATTCTTTTCTTTTTTTTAAGATATACCTTTAGAGTTCTCTGACTCGTCTGCTGTAAATGTGTCATCCTGGGAATATCTCTGCTTTGCTTCTGTGTTGAATGCTTTGTTTTATAGCTCTCATATTTTGCCATTTCTTCATTTGATGGAGTACATCCTCTAATGGCCTCCTAGAAATGTTATAAGGGAGTGAAATGTTTGAGACTTGCATGTCTAGGAATGTGTTTATGCTACTAACCTTACACTTGATTGACAGTTTGGCTGAGTGTACGATTCCAGTTTGCCAATCATTTCTCCTCAGAATTGTGAAGACATTCCTCCACTTTAGATTCTGAGCTTGTTGCTTATAAGCCTATAGGATTTCTGATTTTAGGATCTTCTCTTTTTCCAACTGTAAAATTTCACAATGATGTGCCTTGGTGTTATTGTTCTGCAAAGTCAAAAAGTCCTTTTCAGTTGGGAGACTCAGATATCTCACTCAGGTCAAGATTTTCTTATATTACTTTCTTGAAAAATTTACTATTCCATTTTATCTGTTAACTTTTTCTAAAATGCCTACTAGTGTAACGTTTTGCTTCTTGCATTATCCTCTAAGTTTTTTTTTTTTTTTTTTTAAGGATTTTTGATAGGAAGGCTACAGGTTGTCAGTGGCCTATCCTCTAAGTTTTGTGTTTTTTTCTGCTTTTTTAAATATCTTGATCTTTTTGGTTACTTTCTGAAGATTTCTTCCACATTTTCCAATATTCTGTTGAATTTTTATTTCATTATATTTTTACATTTCCAATAGTATTTTTTAATTTTTTGAATGTTTATATTTTTCTGTTTTTGTCTTATGAATGTAACATCTTCTGACGTCTCACATGATACTAAGCCCAGGATATTCACCCTGCTTCACTTCTCTGTTACTAAAATTTTGTTACTAAAACTGTCTTTCACAGTGAACACTTTACTCAGATCTCTTGTGATTCTTAGTTATCCATTTATATTTATCAACAATATATTTATCAAGGAATTAAATAGCTGATTGTGTGCACAGATGGAGCTTGCTATCCAAAGGGCTTCACTGCAGTGCTATAAGGTAGGAGCCTGGCCATTTTGCCGGGGAGCCTCAAAGTGTCAGAAACCTCAAAGTGTCAGGTCTTTTCTCTTGGTTTCTCCATAGAGGAATCCTTCTGCCTGGGAGATATAATTCTGGATGCGAATGTTCTGAGAACTGAGAAAGGAAGGGGACTGGATGTCACCTTTAAATGTAAACTTTTTTACTCGGTTCCCATTTTCAAACTTTTGTACTATATCAAACACTTTCTATTAACAAAGCCTAACATTGAACCAATCAGCAAAGGAAAAATCCTCACAGGATCCAGTATAAACAGATAACTGACACATTCACCCTTCCTTGGTCTGGTATCTCTGAGTCTGGAGCCTCTTTGTCAATTTCTTAAGCATAAATTTTTGTTTCCTAGTGGGGTGAAGGAAGGGACCTGGGGTCTGATTGCTACTTATACAGGCTGTGAATTGATGCTCCTCTTTTTATCTCCACCTCTTATCCCTAAATTTCTGGTGCCTCTAACCTGTGAGTCTCTATGAGGCTCGCTTGAGCAAATTGGCTTCCCATTACAGCTCCCATTACAGCTTTCCCCATTGCACAGGGAGTTTCCGCCATGCTGCTATATCATTCAGCATTTGTCTATCCGAAGACTTCCAAGCTTTTGTTGACGTCCTTCTTCTAGGGTCATCTTTTCTTGTGTTTTCTTTGTTCTTGTGGATTTGTGACTTTTACAAAAATTGTTATTTTATTGGAGTTCCAGATGGGATAAAGATAACTATTCCTTCAATTCCCCATGCTTAACCTACCAATCTTTTACTTAAAGTTTAAGAATTTATTCATAAATTAAAGATAACTAGTTTGATTAAGCCATGATTAATAACAAATCATTTTTAGTTTGGAAGGTATTTAATTTACTTCCATGGGTACAGACTTCTTCAAATCTTACTCTATAACTATCAAAGATCGGTCCAAGAAACACAAGCATCAAAGTCAACTTATGGTATTTGTTGAAAATGCAAAAACATCCCAGCACTTTGGGAGGCCGAAACGGGCGGATCACAAGGTCAGGAGATCGAGACCATCCTGGTTAACATGCTGAAACCCTGTCTCTACTAAAAAATACAAAAAACTAGCCGGGTCAGGTGGCGGGCGCCTGTAGTTCCAGCTACTCGGGAGGCTGAGGCAGGAGAATGGCGTAAACCCGGGAGGCGGAGCTTGCAGTGAGCTGAGATCAGGCCACTGCACTCCAGCCTGGGCGACAGAGCGAGACTCCGTCTCAAAAAAAAAAAGAAAATGTAAAACCATGAGCTTACCCTAGACTGTATGCATCAGACTCTTTGGGGATTGGGCTAAGTACTCTGCATCTTAAACACATTTCTCAGATAATTAACAACTCTGAAGTTTGAGAACCACTGTTCCATTTTGTACTATTAATAAGTGATAGAATCTTTTGATATGGCATTTTGGTGAAAATGTACATTTTATTCAGAAAAGAACCCCCAAAAATGACTCTCAAGTAATGTCTTATTTGTAGTTCTTTTATCCATATCTTGTTAAGCCTCACTTATTGGCCAAAACCACTGTAATAGAAAGCAACATCAGTCATCTGTTGTTTGCTACCTGAAACTTAAGGAAAGAGTCTCAGAATTCCAGCTCCGCAGATTAAGACACATGAAAGTGACAACAAATGTCACTGCCTCCATTAGACTGGGGGTGAAAATGAATTCATGCTCCAAGGCCTTGATGAGTTAAACTAATTATGCAAAGTGAAACCCTCCATTAGTCTTTTGTTCCAGTCCTAGTCTCTAGCTGACTGTGAAGTGGGAAACCAACCTTCATGGGTTCCAGGAAGGCCTGAAGAAGGTAACAGCAACCTTCCCCGCCTCACCCTCCAGGCCTTAGCCACACAGCGGCAGGTTTTGTTTTGTGGCAAAATATTTTGTACTCAAGATTATTATTTTTTTTTAAATAGTAACATTAATGTTCTTTCTGCTTATAAAATTAATACATGCTGACTGATGAAAAATTAGAAAACTGAGAAAAAAATGAGAAGAAAATAAAATTTACCCAAATCCCAGAGATAGCCAGCGTTAACATGTTAACACATTCCCTTCTAGTCCTATTTCTGCACATCCGTGTTTTAACATAGTTAAGAACTTTGAGGTCGTTGTATACCCTGCTTTTTTTTCCACTTCTCATTTTGTGAGCCTGTCTCCACATACAGTTCTTTGTCTACATATTTAAAGGTTGTACAGCTACCCATTCATTTGGCCACTCCCCACCTGCTGGATATTCAAGTTGTTTCCAACTTTTTGCTGTTACAAATACCATGATATTCAGTTTTTTATATAAATTTTGGCCCACATTTCTAGCTCTTTCCTAAGGATACATTCCTGGAGGCTATGAATATTTTAAGGCTCTTGATAGAAGCTGTTACAATATTTTCTAGAAAAGTTCTTTCAAGACACCCTTTTCTACCAGCAACAAAAGAGAGTGTTCCTCTCACTACAGTTTCAACAGCTCTAGATATTATAAATTTTTTACCAAAATAACTTATTTAGATTATTTTAAAAATCAGTATTCTCAAAAGACACAATAAAAGACACTAGTGCCCTGGCCTACTATGCTCTGCCCTCCTGTTCACAGCCCAGGTGCCACTACTCTTAATGTTTTTAGCTATTATTTTAGGTATTTATAATAATATGTTTATTTCATAATTTCAAAATTTTAGACATTATTCATTTACTGCTGCAAAAGATTAGGGTTTAGCTAATTTACACCAACTCCACCCTCCCTCACTTTTTCTTCTCACGTCCTCCCAATAAACTTCTATCACTGTGTTTAAGCAAAGCAATAATAAATCTACAATTACTAAGTAATATAACAATAATATCTTTGTTATAATTACCATTAATATATTTGTTTATGTTATAATTGACAAAATAATAATTGTAACTGCACAAATATTACTCCACACAGACCCACGTTGTATATTAACATGATGCATTGACTTTCCTATCTCTTTTTCTTTAGGCTGGCATTTTAAATTGCGCTTTTCTTCCTGCATTGTCTCCCTTATAGTTCACATTTGGCACCACTACATCAAGTATTCTTCTGAGTCTCCCATTTTCCTAAAGATCTTCCTGCCACAGTTCTTCATATTCATGTTTTCAGATGGACCAGGAATCGAATTATTCACTAAACAGACTTCTAATTAATTGAATTTTTAACTCTCTGACGCTGCTTTCTGGTGCCGGAAGTTTCTGAGCCTAGAGGTTCGCGAGTCACGCAGCTCTCATCCGGTCTGCACTCTACGGTGGCTCTGTGGGCACATCAAGCTGTGGTTTCTTCCAGCCTACTCCATCGAACACTACTTTGCAAGAATTTTGTTGAAATTTCTCACTCTCAGCCCATATCCCAGTGATTCTCAACTCGTGGTGCATGTGTCCCCCAGGGAACATCTGGCATACTGCAGATAATTTTTGGTTACCACAACTGAGTTGGGATTGCTACTGGTATCTAGTGGGTAAAGTCCAGGGATGTCGCTGAGCGTCCTACGATACACAAGACAGCCCTCAACAACAGATAATTATTTATCATTTCAGTCGCTTCTCAGCATAAAGAAGAGGTTAACATGTATATTCAAATTGACATCTTTTTTTTGAGATGGAATCTCGCCCTGTTGCCTAGGCTGGAGCGCAATGGCAAGATCTCGGCTCACTGCAACCTCTTCCTGTCGGGTTCAAGTGATTCTCCTGCCTCAGCTTCCCGAGTAGCTGGGATTATCGGCGCCGGTCACAACGCCCGGCTAATTTTGTGCGTGTGTGTGTGTTTTTAGTAGAGACGGGGTTTCACCATGCTGGCCAGGCTGGTCTCAAACTGCCGACCTCAGGCGGATCCGCCTTGACCTCCCAATGTACTGGGATTACAGGCGTGAGCCACCGCACCTGGCCTCAGATTGACATCTTTGTATCATTTAAGTTCTTGGAGATTGTTTCTTCAGTCATAAAATGAGATGGGTACTACTATTAGGACTAAATGGGATGATGTACAAACAGGATCCAAAGCATAAAATTTTTTCAAAACTAGTCAGAAGTTATTATTTTAAAAAATGTTTTGATAGTTTGGCAGATTAAAAATGCTACCTTGTTTAAATTTACATTTTTTGTACTGGTGAGGCTGAAATACTTTCATGTGTTTATTTTGCAATTTGCATTCATTCTGCTGTGATTTGCCCAAGTCCTTTGTTAACACTGATTGACAATAATATGTTTATTATTACCCACAGGCTCTGGCCCTGCAAGCATGTGACTGCAAAATAGAGTCACATTCACTTTAATATTGAAATCACTCTGAATCACTACATCACAAATTAATAAGAAATTTGCTGTTTACCTAGGGTTTCTCTTCCCAAGTGACTGTAATTCCCCTGAGTTAAACGGCTGTCCTCGTCACTTGCTGCCCCCTGCTGGGAGAGCAGAAACTCACTCAACACTAGAGGGGCTGCACTCCGTGGCTATCTGGGGACCTCCCCACACTTTTTCGGGATGGCCCCACCTGCTGGTCTCCTAGGATTCCCACTCCACCATTTCACACCTGGTGGTGGTTATTAGACAACCATGTCAAAGCTCTGCAGGCCTGAAGAGATGGAACCCAGCTGGACACCTTTCTCTAACTCTCCTAGTACCCACTTGTTTTCACTGCCAGTTGCAAGAATTGACCATCTCTCTCAGATGAAGAGGAATCCTCCAGGATATAACAAAGACCTCAGTATTCAAGTCAACTAGGATTGTCTCATATTGAAAATGCCAAAATCCCAAGTGATTCAGCTCTTTGGTGATACATGTGTGATTAGTAGTTGTATATATAACATCTATTGAGCATTTATTATGTGCTACATATAGCACTCAGTACTTTACATGAATTATTTCATATTTATTCCTCATTTAAATATTAGGAATTATGCATATTATTATATGTCCTCTTTATAGATGAGACTTAGACAGAGGTAGGCAACTTGCCAAAAGACACAGCACCACAAATCCAATTTAGGACTGTCAGTCCTCAACACCTACATTTTGCACAGTTAAGGGGCTATTTTTTTCTATTTGCACATACTGTACTCATTTCCTTAAGACATACTTGGATGGAGTAGGTTGCCTCTGGGTCCAGACTCTCTCCTTTTGAAGGTTTACCCTCAGGAGCCACTATAGTTAACTCCTTCACTCTGATCTCAATCACAGCCATCCCAGTCCACCAACAGTTTAAGTTTATGTTTGTAAACTTCAAAGTGGGACAAGTGGAGGGAGAAGTCAAGGTCCTAATTCTCTTTTCCCAAAAGAAGACCCTCCTTTACTTAATAAATCCCATAGCTACATAAATTGATAGAGGCAAAGACAAAAAGGAGGCCCAAGTGCCCATGGATGCATTGGGAAAAAATGGCGTTTAACTACTCCTCCCAATGGTGTCTAAGCTCAGTTCTTACTAAGCCAATCATGTCTTATTACATAAGGTGACCGCTATTTTGTGTGTTCCTTTGTAAAATTATTATTTTGTTTTTTGTCAAGGGATTATGGTTTCCAAATGCTGCAATATAGTGACTTTTTACCATTTTAGGTTACCTCGGCATCCATTTGAATACAAGTTTAACTGTCTCATACCAAAATCAGGTCTCAGACACCTGTGATACAATTTTCAGTCCTACACTACACCCACACCCAAAAGGCTCAAGCCGGTAGCCAGAAATAAAAACTTAGAGGCCTCTCTACCACCTAGCAGACTGGACTCCCCACTTTCTCACCACTTCCTTTAAAAAAACCATTCAGGCGTTTGCCCAAGAACTGAGAGTCACCCACACCCTATTCCTTCATATATGCCGCTTATCGCCATGCACATGTGCTCTCTCCCTCTCTCCCAACCCTTTCTTTCTCTCTATCTGACTCTTCCTTCCTGCCTCATGAGACCCAGGGACAGGCTGCCCCAGGCTGGGTTTTTCCCATGATGTTGGGGAGAACACAAGGTCGGGCTCCCAATGCTAGAGTGATGGAGGCATAAACTGGATCATAAGCCAGAAGTCGTCTGCCAGTATAAACAAGTTTCCAACATGAGGGACCCCGACGGTCATGGGTTGGGTAATTAGACATTAGGCCATCTGCCAGGTAAAGGGTATCCCATGAAAGGCACACTGTAAACAGCTATGTCCAACCCCCCTTCATTTCCTGTTAGGGCAGGGTTGCTGGCCGCTCTGGTTCTAAACTCCAATTTATCTAAGGGCTCTCAAAACACACAACCCCTGGGGAAGGAGCAGGGAATGGACAAGCTCAATGGACTCCATGTCTGTCTTAGTTTGCTGTTCCAGCATCTTTAGTGTGGCAGGCCTCAGATGAGTACAGTCTCTAAATCAGAAAAGAAAAACAAAAGAAACCAGACACATTTGACTGGGCATGGTGGCTCATGCCTATAACCCCAGCATTTTAGGAGGCCAAGGTGGGTGGATCACCTGAGGTCAGGAGTTTGAGACCAGCCTGACCAGCATGGTGAAACCCTGTGTCTACTAAAAATACAAAAATTAGCTGGGCGTGGTGGCAGGCGCCTGTAATCACTGCTACTTGGGAGGCTGAGGCAGGAAAATCGCTTGAACCCAGGAGGCGGAGGTTGCAGTGAGCCGAGATTGTGCCATTGCACTCCAGGTGACAGAGCAAGACTCTGTCTTTAAAAAATAAAAAATAAAAAGACAAGAAAAGAAAAAAGAAACCAGGAACATTTCAACAGGACCAATATACCTCTCCCTGCTCTTCAATGGCACCCCTTGACATTCCACCTTCCCGATTCCTGGGACACAAATCACCCCTGTTGTTCCCAGCTCATTCATTGATACTACTTAGAGTGAGCTATGGTAATGATCTCATTGGTGATTTTTGTATCTGCTACAAAATGGAGGGGTGGATCAGCCTTTCAAATATGGATCAGTCTATCATCTTACTTCACTGACCTTGCAATGGAAGCCCTGGGTTGAAATAGGAACATCTGGCAAAGGAAAAGGTAATTTCAAGGCCTCTAAAATAACTGGTGAGGGTGGAGGCTCTGATGCCGGTGTGAGTCCTGGCCATATTTAGTAGCTCGAGCCTGGATCTGGGCAAGTTATTTGACTTCCGTCACGGGAGGCTGTCAATCACATCTATCCCACATGGTTGTTGTGAGGATTGAATGCAGCATTGCGTGTGGAGTGCTTAGAATGGCACCTGGCAGGCGAACGTGGGCTGCTGACACTTATTCCCACATTCCCAGTGTCTGACACAGCGCCTGGCCCCAGGAGGTGCAATCCATTCTTGTCGCTAATGCTACCATTATCTTCGCAGTCTGAGTCATGTTTTGTGAGGTCCCTGTGAAAAATTTCCAGGGCTGAGGCCTATGTCTGCCCTCACAGAAAAGTACAAAATCCCACATAGGTGATCAAGGCCTATTTCCACATTTCAGTCTGAGGGTTGACTCGCAGAGAAAATCCTTCATGGGTTTCAGGCTTATCTTATAATAGAAAAGCCTTAATGTGATTGTTAGAATCTTTACACTTGTATTTAAATGTACACCTTAATTAGGTCTTGTATCTTTTTTTTTCTCTTAGAAGTGACACCCCAAAACCGGAAGAATAAGGTGTTAGTGAAAGACTTCCTTCAAAGTGAGAGGACACTACCAAATCACAGGTGTACCTGCAGAGTATCTAAGTGGATAGTGGAAACAGTGAAGTTACCCCAACACCGAGGCACTGGACACCTTGCTTCCTTCAGAATTCAGTTGCAATTGGCCTGAATTTCTTATACTTCTATTTCACTCTGACATGGGAGTAAACCAGTGTTCTGCATTAGATTTGCAGTTATTCTAAAGGTGCTGTTATAATTTCATTTCTTAACTCTTACTGAAGAAAAAGTAGCCTTTTTGTCCCATTAAGGATGGTTTGACATCTTTAAACATGGGAAGAGGTCTACCTTATTGAAACATGCTGTAGACCAGGGGCCCCCAGCCCCCAGGTCCATGTCCTGTTAGGAACAGGGCCACACAGCAGCAGGTGAGCGGCGGGTAAGCAAGCATTACTACCTGAGCCCCACCTCCTGTCAGATCAGCAGTGGCATTAGATTCTCATAGGAACGTGAACCCTCTTGTGAACTGCACATACAAGGGATCTAGGTTGTGTGTTCCTTATGAGACTCTAACTAATGCCTGATGATCTGAGGTGGAACAGTTTCATCCTAAAACCATCCCCCCATCCCAGTCCATGGAATAATTGTCTTCCACGAAGCTGGTTCCTGGTGCCAAAAAGGTTGGGGACTGCTGCTGTGGACCATG
This sequence comes from Trachypithecus francoisi, assembly GCF_009764315.1. NCBI lineage: Eukaryota > Metazoa > Chordata > Mammalia > Primates > Cercopithecidae > Trachypithecus > Trachypithecus francoisi. The sequence goes on along the minus strand of NW_022681470.1, from coordinate 105,094,170 downwards.
ATAATGTCTATTACATCCTTCTACCCGCTTGGCTGTTGGTCTGGGGTCTAATGCATAATAGACTGTCAATACATTTGATCCTTGCCTCACTCCCTTTTTTTGTCTGGTCCACATGTAACTGTTACTAAGATCTCCAAGCGCAGACATGGAGGACGTCCTGGAGGAACAGGTAACAGCAGCAAGCCAATCTGGTAGAAAGGCCATGATGTTAGGACTGAAAGAGACTGCACCGTGGTCCCATGTGGTATGGGAGTCCTTCATCGAGACTGCTGAGTCACCTTCTGTGTCACAGCCACATCAATCTGAATCCTTGTCTTAGTTCACTTGGACTGTTGTAACAAAATATCATAAACTCAGTGGCTCATAAACAACAGAAATTTATTACTCACAGTTCTGGAGGCTGGAAAGTCTAAGACAAGGCACCGGGAGATTTAGCATTTGGTGAGAGCCTGCTTCCCCACAGCTTTCTAGCTGTTCCTCATGTGGTGGAAGGGCAAACAAGCGCCCTCAGGCCTCTTTATATGGACTCTAATCCCATGGGTGAGCTAATCACTTGCCAAAGGTGACGACCTAATCACCTGCCAAAGGCCCCACATCTTTATTATTACTATTATTATTATTATTATTTTGAGACAGTTTCACTCTTGTTGCCCAGAACAGAGTGCAATGGCACGATCTCGGCTCACTGCAAACTTTGCCTCCCAGATTCAAGCAATTCTCCTGCCTCAGCCTCCCAAGTAGCTGGGATTTCAGGCATGCACCACCACGCCCAGCTGATTTTGCATTTTTAGTAGAGGCCGAGCTTCTCCATGTTGGTCAAGCTGGTCTCAAACTCCCGACCTCAAGTGATCTGCCCGCCTCAGTCTCCCAAAGTGCTGGGATTACAGGGGTGAGCCACTGTGCCCTGCGTCCCCACATCTTAATACCACCACATTGGGGTTCAAATTTCAACATATGAGTTTTGGGAAGACACAAACTTTCAGACCATAGCAATTCTAAAGACCAAAGTATTGAGTCTTTAGACTCTTACTAAGATGAGACCTCTTACCTTCCTCATTAGACACTGAGATTCTTAAATCAGAGACTGTTGTTAAGTCACGTCCATCACCTGTACCATCCTACACCTTACTCATGGTAGGTGCTTAATAGAGCAATATTTGATTATTTCATTGATTTTTTTGTTTTTGGTTTTTTGGTTTTTTTTTTTTTTTTTGAGATGGAGTCTCGCTCTGTCACCCAGGCTGGAGTGCAGTGGCGTGATCTCGGCTCACTGCAAGCTCCACCTCCTGGGTTCATGCCATTCTCCTGCCTCAGCCTCCCCGAGTAGCTGGGACTACAGGTACCCGCCACCACGCCCAGCTAATTTTTTATTTTGTAACTTTAGTAGAGATGGGGTTTCACTGTGTTAGCCAGGATGATCTCAATCTCCTGACCTCGGGATCCGCCCATCTCAGCCTCCCAAAGTGCTGGGATTATAGGCGTGAGTCACCGCTCCCGCCCTATTCATTGATTATTTTAAAGGACAGGTGAAAGAGTTAATGCCTTAAAGGAGAAGTAAGAACTCACTTCTGTGAGTTCAGATTGGTATTGAAGGGACTGGGTCTTGTTCATTTTTGTAACCTGAATGTTCCGTGCATTCGCTCAATAAATTAATATTTATTTGATGAGTGGTTGTACAAGCAAATGAACAAGAAAACCTCAAGGATCCATGGGATCCACTGGCCTCTCCTTGGCCCCATCCAGTTCGATGCGAATACCCCATAAATGATGCTAGAGAAGATATGATTTTCAAATTGCAGATGACAGGATGTGAGTTTATTAATACCATACTCCACTAATTCTAAGATGCGTATTTTAACTTCTAAAATCAGAGGCATCACACAATCAGTTGCATCCCACAGTTTAATGGGCAGTATTCTTTCTTCTTTATGGTAATTTTTTTTTTTTTTTTTGAGGCGGAGTCTCGCTCTGTCACCCGGACTGGAGTGCAGTGGCCGGATCTTAGCTCACTGCAAGCTCTGCCTCCCAGGTTTATGCCATTCTCCTGCCTCAGCCTCCCGAGTAGCTGGGACTACAGGCGCCCGCCACCTCGCCCGGCTAGTTTTTGTATTTTTTAGTAGAGACGGGGTTTCACCATGTTAGCCAGGATGGTCTCGATCTCCTGACCTCGTGATCCACCCGTCTCGGCCTCCCAAAGTGTATGGTAATTTTTTTTAATGCATCTTACAATTAAAGGAGTTTTCTATTTGAGGAAATATGGTATATTGGTTGATGTAATCCAAATCAAAGACTATCAACAGGATAGAAAAAATAGGAGTGACTTGAACAAGATGGAATTTTGTGGTGATAAACAGTATAGTCTTGCACTTAAGTTCAAAAAATCAATTGCCCAAGTAAAAGATGAAGACAAGTTGGCTTAAATTCAGTTCCTGTCAGGTTTGAGTAGACTGCTAAGGAAGTCAATAGCCATGTCACTGCCCAAAAGCTAATGCAATTACAGGCTGTGCTAATAGAAATATAGTGTCCCCAAACAGGCAGAAATATCTCATGGTAATGTTCTTTGGTCAGATCGAGTTTGAAATCTCTTCTTGCCACATTTTAAGAGGCACATTAACAAACTGGAGCATCTGCTTTTATTGAAATTGTGCTTTGGAGTTAAGCCCTAGATCTACAATGAGAGATGACTTTAAAAGAAACAATTTGAGTAAATGTAGTATTGAATTTATCATAAGGAAATTGTTAGATACATTCTTCTCTGGGAGAACCCAGGAGAAAATGTTCTTTTCTGTTCAGGTCCAGAGATAGCTATGTCTCCTGTTTGCTTTTATGAAGACTGAATTGTACAACTGCCCCTGTTTCCCTTTTTCCTCTGGCTGCCAGTAAGTTCAAAAGGCAGATTTAGAGCCTAATACCTAGCCAAGTTTAGAGATCTGTATGGCATTTGCTTATGCACTACACTTACTTTGGGTCAATAGTTCTTGCATTTATTTTCTCTACACTAATATTTCCTCCATTACTTTTATAATCCTGCTGTATCATTTATGCTTTTGCAAACTCCTTCAAGTCTCCTTTGGGATACATTGGGGATATGAATGAATAAACACCAAAAATAACTAAGTAAAAATGGATGCATATTCAGAGGAGAGCAAGTGGGGAGACAAGTGACGAGGAAATTGCTCCCAAGAGATATGGCTGAAGGAACCAGAACTATTGAGAAAGCAGAAGACTGATTGGGGAATGAGAGTAATCCTACACACATTGACAGGCCTATTATACTGGAAACAGATTAAATAGATTCGGTATGACTCTAAGTAAAATCAGTGAATGTTAGAGAGTGGGTTGTGTTTATTTTCTTGATATAAAAGAAAAAGTTGCCATCCCCATCAAGCTACCAATGACTTTCTTCACAGAATTGGAAAAAACTGCTTTAAAGTTCATATGGAACCAAAACAGACCCCGCATTGCCAAGACAATCCTAAGTCAAGAGGACAAAGCTGGAGGCGTCACGCTACCTGACTTCAAACTATACTACAAGGCTACAGTAACCAAAACAGCATGGTACTGGTACCACAACAGAGATATAGACCAATGGAACAGAACAGAGTCCTCAGAAATAATACCACACATCTACAGCCATCTGATCTTTGACAAACCTGACAGAAACAAGAAATGGGGAAAGGATTCCCTATTTAATAAATGGTGCTGGGAAAATTGGCTAGCCATAAGTAGAAAGCTGAAACTGGATCCTTTCCTTACCCCTTATACGAAGATTAATTCAAGATGGATTAGAGACTTAAATGTTAGACCTAATACCATAAAAACCCTAGAAGAAAATCTAGGTAGTACCATTCAGGACATAGGCATGGGCAAGGACTTCATGTCTAAAACACCAAAAGCAACGGCAGCAAAAGCCAAAATTGACAAATGGGATCTAATTAAACTAAAGAGCTTTTGCACAGCAAAAGAAACTACCATCAGAGTGAACAGGCAACCTACAGAATGGGAGAAAATTTTTGCAATCTACTCATCTGACAAAGGGCTAATATCCAGAATGTACAAAGAACTCAAACAAATATACAAGAAAAAAACAAACAACCCCATCAAAAAGTGGGCAAAGGATATGAACAGACATTTCTCAAAAGAAGACATTCATACAGCCAACAGACACATGAAAAAATGCTCATCATCACTCACCATCAGAGAAATGCAAATCAAAACCACAATGAGATACCATCTCACACCAGTTAGAATGGCAATCATTAAGAAGTCAGGAAACAACAGGTGTTGGAGAGGATGTGGAGAAATAGGAACACTTTTACACTGTTGGTGGGATTGTAAACTAGTTCAACCATTATGGAAAACAGTATGGCAATTCCTCAAGGATCTAGAACTAGATGTACCATATGACCCAGCCATCCCACTACTGGGTATATACCCAAAGGATTATAAATTATTCTACTACAAAGACACATGCACACGTATGTTTATTGTGGCACTATTCACAATAGCAAAGACTTGGAATCAACCCAAATGTCCATCTGTGACAGACTGGATTAAGAAAATGTGGCACATATACACCATGGAATACTATGCAGCCATCAAAAAGGATGAGTTTGCGTCCTTTGTAGGGACATGGATGCAGCTGGAAACCATCATTCTTAGCAAACTATCACAAGAAGAGAAAACCAAACACCGCATGTTCTCACTCATAGGTGGGAACTGAACAATGAGATCACTTGGACTCGGGAAGGGGAACATCACACACTGGGGCCTATCATGGGGAGGGGGGAGGGGGGAGGGATTGCATTGGGGAGTTATACATGATATAAATGATGACTTGATGGGTGCTAACGAGTTGATGGGTGCAGCACACCAACATGGCATAAGTATACATATGTAACAAACCTGCACGTTATGCACATGTACCCTAGAACTTAAAGTATAATAAAAAATATTAAAAAAAAAAAAAAAAAAAGAAAAAGTTGCTAACAATTTGAGCTGCCCAAAATTAGAATGGCTGCATTGTGAGGAACTGCGCTCCTGTTTGTGGAAGTGCTTAAGTTGAGGCCAATGGCCACCTGTCAAGGATGTGAAAGATGGGATTCCTGAAGGATCCCGGAAGTCTCTCCTGACTGTGAGTCAACATTCTGTGAAATGGAGGCTGAGGTGTGGGAAGAAGACACCTGCTGAGGGAAGGGGGTTTGGTCAAGAAACTTGCCCTTGTGGAATGGGATTCAGGGAGACAAAGGCCTCTAGGGAAAGAGAGGCACTTCCCAGGGAGGGCTGTCCTCCTGCCCATGGAGATGTTCTTCCAAGCACAATTCCCACACTGGAAACAGCACAAAGAGAAATCCGGAACACAGACATGAGCACTGAGAATTAGAGGCCTCCAGCCGGCCTTCCTGTTCTCTGTAGTCCCCTCCATCAGGGGACAGGAATGTGGCACTCTCAATTCCCTAGGGGTCTTTTATTTCCCTTTCCTGGGTTCAAATTCCATCCTTGCCTCTGATTGGCTAACAATTACCTCATTGTCTTTTCACTTGCTTAGAAAATCACATCTGCCTTCTCCACCCCGTTTCCTCCTTTCCCAGTGCCTTTTACTCCAAAATGACAGCATCTTTCCCTTGCTGGGTATTCCTGCCCTGAAGTTCACAACAACTCCCCATTGTCTTCGACCTGATGTCCCAGGGCTTTCAGCTTCTCTTTCCTGACTGCATTAGCCATGCAGATTTATGCAGTGCTTCTCTCAGTCCTCAGCCATTTTCCCTGCTATGTTAATATTCAATGTTTTCCTTTCCCTCGACTCTGCTTTTAGCAGATCTTATTCCAAACTGCCTCAGAGCCACTCCCAGCTTGGTGGGGGCAGCTGGGTGTGATGAGCACAGGACGCTCCTTCGGACAGATGGACGAGCGGAGGGACAGGAAAACACCCCCAGCCCCGGCTCAGCTGTTGAGTAATTTAGCCAAGAGTAGGAGGGGAGGAATGAGACAGCTCCACCAGCCCAGGCTAAAAACAGACCTGGCCTCCTCCAAATGTTCCACAGATTAGGACCCTCTTCCTCCCTTCTCCATTCCTACCGTCTCTCCAAACCTCAAATCCTGCAGCCACTGTGTGGCTTCTTTCTCCATCAAGGCCACTCAGGATGTTGATCTTAATTTGATTTTGACAGACACGAAGAAGAGGAGGGGGAGGGAACCCACTGTGTGATCTCTCCTCCCCTCTTCTCCCACCTCTCAGGGTGGCCATGGCCCAGTCAGCAGGACCTACAGCTTTGGTATAATTTACAGCCTGAGACCTCAGAAGATTGGAACCCAGCCAAGGCCATAAACTTTGTTCCGAGTGCTGTGTGACAGTTTATGGTGAAGGGCAGACGGGACTTGCTGGCCCTAGGCCTGCCCCTTCATTACAGAGCACCCTTCTGCCGCTCCTCTCACCAGCGGGCGGTGGTGACGTGCTGAATGGCAAATAGGAAGCAGACCTGGGTCCTCACACTTGGTCCTGTGTCCTGAGATCCCCACACACCCTGGCCGTCACATACCCAGGTCCCAACACACCCAGCTCCCCACACACTCAGCTCCCCACACACCCTGGCCCTCACACACCCCATATACCCTGGTCCCCACATGCCAAGGTCCTCGTACACACAGATCCTCACACATCCAGGCCCTCGCACACCCAGGCCCTTGCACACCTTGGTCCTCTCAGACCCTAGTCCTCAAACACCCAGGTCCTTGCATCTTCTGGTCCTCCTATGTGGGCCTGTGAGGCACACGCACAGAGAACAGCGTCACAGAGGAACACATTAACCCATATCAAAGGTGGGTCGTCAGGAAAGGGTGGAGGTGCTTCCCTGACTCCCATTCTGTCTACCAGGAAACGGTATGCAAATAAACTTCAGGAGCAGCTTTGAGGGAAAAGGACCATAAAATAAGTCACTTGAAGAGGGTATGAAGAGGAAGAGGGGCAGGCGCTTGTTTATACGAGTATAATCCAAATGTAAGGTCCCTACCAGCATTTGTCTAAACAACACTGTCACTGTCTTATTTTAAAACAAGGGATGGAACCTATCCTAGCCTCCTTTGACTACAGGAAACTTGTTTTTCCCCCACGTTTCACCCCATGTATTTCTGAGGCAATCCCCATCCCTCGAAGTCTTCCCTGGTTGGCTACAGCCCCCTTGGCCGAGCCCTGCCTCCAGCCACAGCTCACTCCACTGCAGGCCCTCTACCACCCTTGGGAGCAGCTTTCTCCTGACTCTCTCAAGCTGGCCACAGGTCCTTCCCTCCTTTCCCCACCATGACAGCAAAAACCAGACTGTTAATCTTTAACAAGATTCATACCTAAAGCTTAGGTTAAGGGTATTACAACACAGCCACAAAAATAACATAAACCTTCATGTTAGATAGAAGAGAAAACAGAATCTGCAGGTCTCGCTTGCTTAAAGAATGCCAATCTGTCCACCTCCCATCCTGTTCACTCAGGAAGAAGCCAACCTTTCTCTCCCCACGTCTGAGCTCTGCAATCACTTACAGCCTACGTACAGCCTCTCACCCCAGCACCCTTGCACAAAGCCCCGAGCTCCACTTCTTAAGGCTCATGGAAAGGAAACTGCAACTCTTCTTGTCCCGCTTAGGCCTCATTTCCTGTCTCAGGCATTATCTCTTCCCAGGGTGATTGACAGTGGGATGGTTCACTCACTTCAGAACCACAAGGATGACTCATCCAACATCCTGGCCTCTGGTTTCCTCCATCTGCTCACCTCTAGCAACCTTTTCCTTCACTCCATCTCAGCCATCGATACCTGTAATCAGCTTAGACTTTGTCATCACCAAGAAGAGCACCAGCTCTGAAATTTCCCTCTCAAAAATCCCCACTAGACCATGAAAAGACATGGAGGGACCGTAAATGAAAGAAGCCAACCTGAAAAGGCTACATGCTGTATAATTGCAACTAAATGACACTGGAAAAGACAAAACTATGGAGATTAAAAGGAAAGGTGTTTGCCAGAGGTTTGGGAGAAGGGAGGGATGAAGAGGTTGAGTATAAAGTATTTTTAGGGCAGTGAAACTATATTGTTTGATACCCTACTGGAGTATACATGTCAGGACCCACAGAATATACAACACCAAGGGTGAGCCCTAATGTGAACTACGGACTTTGGGTGTGTCTTACCTGGGCTGGGTAATTTACAAAGAGAAGTTTATTTGGCTCAGAGATCTGTAGGCTGTACAGGAAGCATGGCACCAACATCTGCCTGTAATGAGGGCCTCAGGCTGCTTCCACTGGTGGTAGAAGGCGAAGGGGAGCCAGCTCATGCAGAGATTATATGACAAGAGAGAAAGATGAAGTGCAAGTCTCTTTTTAGCAACCAGCTCTCGCTGGAACTAATAAAGTAAGAACTTACTTATTTCCATGAGGATGGCACCACAGCCTTCATGAGGGATTTGCCCATGAACCAAACACCTCCCACTAGGCCCCACCTGCAGCACTGGGATCAGATTTCAGCATGAGATGTGGAGGGGACAAATACCCAAACTATATCAAGATGATAATGGTGTGTCAATGGAGGTTCATCTGGAGGTTCACCACTTGTAACAAATGTACCACTCTGGTAGGGCGTGTTGATAGCAGGGTCGGTTGTGCACATACGAGGGCAGGGGTATACGGGAAAGCTCCATACTTTCTGTTCAGTTTTGCTGTGGATCTAAAACACTAAAAAACAAAGTCGACTTTTTAAAAAATCTCAACTAATTTCCTGTCCTTCTCTTCCACTTGCTCTAGTACCCTTTTGGCTGTGACTCTTTAATCACATTGAGACACATCATGGGTCACTCTTCAGCAGGCCTCTTGTCGGCACTGCATTCTTGATCCAACTTACAGCCCAAAGCCCACCCTGATGAACACTACCTCACAAATACCCTCCATTTCCTCATCCTTTTTCTTTTGGCAAAAACCTCTGTCTGACAACCTCAATAACTGTTTTTTCTTTGCCTGTACCCAATGTGCCTAAATAAAACTTTTTTTTTTTTTTTTTTTTTTGAGATGGAGTCTCACTCTGTCACCCAGGCTGGAGTGCAGTGGTGCGATCTCGGCTCACTGCAATCTCTGCCTCCCAGGTTCAAGTGATTCTCCTGCCTCCTAAGTAGCTGGGATTACGGGTGTGTTCCGCCACACCCAGCTAATTTTTTTGTATTTTTAGTAGAGACGGAGTTTCACCATGTTGATCAGGCTGGTCTCGAACTCTTGATCCGCCTGCCTCAGCCAGTAAATTACTGGCTGTCTAGGGATGAGGAAATTGGAGGATATGGGGAGTAAGTGTTAATGGGTATGAAGTTTCTTTTTGGCTTGGTTAGAATGTGCCAAAACTGATTGTGGTGATGATTGCACAACTAAAATTGAACAATTTAAGTGGGCAAGTGTCATGGCATATAAATTATATCTCAGTAAAGCTGTTATTTAAAAAAAAAGAAAAAGAAAATCTTTGAACCCTCATTCCCCTTCATCTACTGCCTCATTCTTTGTTCTCCATAGCAAACTTTTTGGAAGAGTTGTTTTTATAACTCTTATTTTTATAGTGCTATCTCTACTTTCTGATCTTCATTCATAATTTATCATCATCATGAATTATTGTTACTATTGTTATTAACTTATTATTTCTTTATTTGGGGGCCACAGATGGAAGGAGTTGAATTATTCACACTCCTCAACTTATGAGCATCATCTTTAGTTAATGTGAACAAGATCCCTCATGTTTTATTTTGTTTTCTTCTCTTCATTTCTTTCTTTTATTTTCTTTTTTTGTAATGGAGTCTTGCTCTGTTGCCCAGTGGCACGATCTTGGCTCACTGCAACCTCTGCCTCGTGGGTTCAAGCAATTCTCCTGCCTCAGCCTCCCAAGTAGCTGGGATTACAGGCACCCGCCAACACTCCCAACTAACTTTTTGTGTTTTTAGTAAAAAGACAAGGTTTCATCATGTTGGCCAGGCTGGTCTTGAACTTCTGACCTCAAGTGATCCACCTGCCTTAGTCTCCCAAAGTGTTAGGATTACAGGTGTGAGCCACCACGCCTGGCCTTCCTTCCTGTCATTTCTAATTTCAACTCTTCTTTCTCTCCCTTCCACATAGACACCCATTCAAATATGTTTTGCCTAAATCCTTGAATGTGCATTATTTCTGGAAAAAAAAAATGGTGCTATATTGCTATGTTTCTAATGTAGATAAACAGTACATTGCTATTCTACACAAATATTATAGCACTGTACTATTTTTTTTTTTTTTTTTTTTTTTTTTTTTGAGACAGAGTCTGGCTCTGTCGCCCAGGCTGGAGTGCAGTGGCCGGATCTCAGCTCACTGCAAGCTCCGCCTCCGGGTTTACGCCATTCTCCTGCCTCAGCCTCCCGAGTAGCTGGGACTACAGGCGCCTGCCACCTCGCCCGGCTAGTTTTTTTTTTTTGTATTTTTTAGTAGAGACGGGGTTTCACCATGTTAGCCAGGATGGTCTCGATCTCCTGACCTCGTGATCCGCCCGTCTCGGCCTCCCAAAGTGCTGGGATTACAGGCTTGAGCCACCGCGCCCGGCATAGCACTGTACTATTGTGCTCTGCTACTATTTGTGTAGCACAGCACCAACCTCAGAGACAGTGACCACAGTGGTCAGAGTGTAGGCTGGAATCCCAGCTCTGCCACTTACTCACTGAGTGACCTTAAGTAAGCTACTTAATGCTTAGTGTTTCCGTTCCATGTTTGTAAAATAAGGATTTATTCAACAAACATTCACAAATATTTATTGAGAGGCTTCTATGTGCCAGCCATAGAGACTGGGGAATTTATAAATAATAGAAATTTATTTCTCAGAGTTCTGGAAGCTGGGAATCCAAGATCAAAATGCCAGCAGATTCTAAGTCTGGTGAGGGTGCACTCTCTGCTTCATAAATGGGTCTCTTGCTGCATTCTCATGTAGCAGAAGGGAAAAAGGGAACAACTCACTCCTTCAAGTCCTTTTATAAGGGCACTAATCCCATTTTTAAGGGCCAAGCCCTCATGAAATAATCACCTCCAAAAGGCCCCACCTTTTAATATTACTCCACTAAGAATTAAGTTTCAATATGAGTTTTGGAGGGACACAAACATTCAAATCATAACAAAGATGAACATACAAAAATTGTATGCTTTTTTGTGTTACAGCAACAGAATTAGAAAATAAAATTGTAAAAGACTATCTGTTAAATAACATCAAAATATACAAACTAGTTATACATCTAAAAATGACATGTCAGATGTACACATAGAAAACTAGGAAACATTTTTGAGAGAAATTAAATACCAAAATAAATAGAGTGAAGTATACAATGTTCATGGATAGGAAGACTCAACAGTGTAAAAATGTGTATTTTCCTTCAAAGGGATCTATAAATTCAATTCAATCTGAAGTGTATATTGGGGATTTTTTTGGTGAAATTTAACAAGTCATTTTAAAATTTACATGGAAATGCAAAGGCTCAAGGGTAACCTAGAATCTCTTGAAGAAGAACAAGTAAGAGAACTTTCTGTCCTTGAAATCACAACTTATTATAATGCTACAGCAGCCAAAGCATTGTGATATTGCTGCAAGAATAGACTGACCATTAGACAAATGAAATAAAAACGAGAGTGAGGAACAGGAACAGACACACATATATATATGAACATACGATATGATAGAAGTGGAAACTCCAGGCACCGTGCAGTGACTCATGCCTATAATCCCAGCACTTTGGGAGACCAAGCCAAGCAGACCACTTGAGGCCAGGAGTTTGAGACCAGCCTGGTCAACATGGTGAAACCCCATCTCTACTAAAAACACAAAAATTAGCCAGGCATGGTGGTGCATGCCTGTAATCCCAGCCACTCAGGAGGTTGAGGCATGAGAATCACTTGAATCTGGGAGATGGAGGTAGCAGTGAGCTGCACTCCAGCCTGGTTGACAGAGTGAGACTCTATCTCAAACAAAAAAAGAAAAAAAAGTGGAAACTCCAGGTAAATCATCTGTGCATCTAAATGTGAAACATAAATAATAAACCTTCCGGAAATTAATAAATATTTTCATGACCTTACAGGTTAAAATATTTTTAAAATAGAACACAAAAAGCACTAATCACACATACATACACAAAAAGAGACTGATAAATTAGACTACAGTAAAATTAAGAATTTCTGTTTATCAAAAGACACCATTAAGACCAGGCACGGCAGCTCACACCTGTAACCCCAGCACTTTGAGAGGACAAGACAGGAAGATCACCTGAGGCCAGGAGCTTTAGACCAGCCTGAGCAACATAAGGAGGCCCCCATTTCTATGAAAATAAAATAAAGGCCGGGTGCGGTGGCTCACGCCTGTAATCCCAGCATTTTGGGAGGCCAAGGCGGGAGGATCATAAGGTCAGGAGATCAAGACCATCCTGGCTAACACAGTGAAACCCCGTCTCTACTAAAAAAGTACAAAAAATTAGCCAGGCATGGTGGCAGGCGCCTGTAGTCCCAGCTACTTGGGAGACTGAGGCAGGAGAATGGCGTGATCCCGGGAGGGGGAGCTTGCAGTGAGCCGAGATCATGCCACTGCACTCCAGCCTGGGCGACAGAGCGAGACTCTGTCTCAAAAAATAAAAATAAAATAAAATAAAATAAAATTAGCTGGGCATGGTAGCATGCACCCATAGTCCTAGCTATTTGGGAGGCTGAGGCAAGAGGATTGCTTGAACCAAGGTGTTTGAGACTTGAGAAAAAAATCTGTTTGCTCCTCCAGATTCATCAAGTATCTCCTGGCTATGAGGAGCCCCTTGGGACTTCAGAGAAAGAGAAAGAGTGAGCTAGTTGCTCCCTGAGAGCAGTTGCCTTGGACTGGCTCTTTTCTTCACAGAAGGTCAGTGCTTCTCCAATGGTGGCCCATTCTATCAAACTCTATCTCCATCTTTTTGGCCTAAGGATAGTGACAGACTTACTGCTGCTAGTCTTGAGGTTTTGCACCATCTCTATTTCTCTATACCTGCTCACACCTATCTTAAGCAACCCTTCTCTCTGTCTCTCTGTCTCTGTCTCTCTCTGTTTCTCTCTCTCTGTCTCTCTCTGTCTCTCTCTCTCTCTCTCACACACACACACACACACACACACACACACACACACAATTATCCTAAGTTGAATATACCATATTTTTCTGCTGGGACTCTGACTGATACATTGACCAATCTCGTTTATTGAAAAGTAAAATGCAAATTAAAACCACAACGAAGTATAACTTAATTCTCACCAGAATGGCTAAAGTAAAAAAGACTGATAAAACTGAGTATTGGCAAGGATATGGAAAAACAGGGACTCTCATACAGTTAGCAAAGTGGAAACTGGCACAACTACTTTGGAAAACAGACTGACTTTATCTGGAAATGTGAACATGAGCCCAGCAATCTTACTCCTACATCCATATCCTAGGGCATGGTTCTCAAACTTTCACCTGCCGTTAGCATATCCAGTGGGCTTGTTAAAACACAGATTGCTGGGCCCCTCTGTCAGCGTTTCTGATTCAAGTCTGATGCAGCAGTTGAGATTTTGCATTTCTCGTGAAGTTCCCGGGTGCTCTGATGTTGGGACTACATTTTGAGAACTGAGGCGCTAGAAAAGTTCTTGCACATGTGCACCAGGTGCCATAGCAGCATTGTCTTAATTCTTTTTTAAAAAATTGGAAATAATTCAAATGTCCTTCAACTGTAAATTGGACAAATAAATGATCATATATGAAATAATAATCAGCACTACAAAGGCATGAAACACTGCAACAAACATCAACATGGATGACTCATGAGGCAAAACTAAGAAAATGATTTGAGGGACACATAGATGTTAAAATTATTAAGACAAGAAAGAGTAATCAAAAATTACCATGATAGGCCGGGCGCGGTGGCTCAAGCCTGTAATCCCAGCACTTTGGGAGGCCGAGACGGGCGGATCACGAGGTCAGGAGATCGAGACCATCCTGGCTAACACGGTGAAACCCCGTCTCTACTAAAAAAAAATACAAAAAGCTAGCCGGGCGAGGTGGCGGGCGTCTGTAGTCCCAGCTACTCGGGAGGCTGAGGCAGGAGAATGGCGTAAACCCGGGAGGCGGAGCGTGCAGTGAGCTGAGATCCGGCCACTGCACTCCAGCACGGGCGACAGAGCGAGACTCCGCCTAAAAAAAAAAAAAAAAAAATTACCATGATAGTTACTTCTATAGGAAAAGGAGGAGATGTGATTGGAAGATGCACACACAGGGTCTTTGATGTTACTATCAATGTTCTATTCTGACTGGTGACCGATTATGCAGATGCTTGTTCCATAGTTATTCTCTGAGGTGAATATAGGTTTCTTGAACCAGGCTGAGAGAAACACTGCCCTAGGCTCTCCAAATGAATCCATCAAAAGCTGAAAATTCCTCACCAGTACTTTTCCCATATCTGGTTCTCTCATTTCGGAAAGTGAATGGGACATCAATACTCTAAGATGTCCCACCAGCCTAGAGGAAAGGAGGGCTGGCCTGGCCTCCCACCATCTTCTGAGTCTCCTCTGAGCAAACCGCCGGGGCAAGAACACACATTCACACTTCCACGCAGACAAGTCACAATATATAAATAGTGCATGTTTTCTAAATCCACGTTTAGGAAAGAAATATTTTTCTATCAGAAACACAATAGTACAGATGTGATTTTTCCCACAAAAAAAAAAGAGATATATTTTTCGTTATTATGTACTGTAGTTTAGTTCCCAAGAGCCAGAATCTCAAACCTGTTGTTCTAGAAAAGGGTCATTGTTCTATATTTGCATAACCAAAGGGTGTTCTTTTCCAGAACAATGCAGCAGTCTGCCTCCAAGTTAACCCAAGGCAGAAAACTGCTTCCAGCCTTCAAATGAAATGGATAAATTCTTACTTCAGTAAGAAGTAGGAAGCCTCTATTTTTTCCTTTCTTCTTCCCTCGCTCCTCTTTCTTCCTTTAAATCAGCAATAAGTTATTTTCTCACTCTAAAGTGACTTCCATTTGTGGATATTCTTGCCCTGTTAGAACGTTCTTTCTTTATTGAAATATTTCTCCTAGGGAGCATTCATCTGGTTGGTTTTGTTTCTGCCCCGTGGGGTGATTGTAAATCTAATCCCTCTTCAACGTGACAGCCTTTCAAACACTGTAGATTAAGACACTTGCTGCATCTTCCCTGAGTTTTCTTTTTCTGTTAGTCCCTCAGCGATCTCCCCTTGGGCAGCTTTGAACCCCTTCTCCATCCTGGTGGATGTGTTCTTAGGCTCCAATTTGTTACTCCCAAACATAAAGTGGGGACCCCAGATCTGAAGGTAAGTTCCAGCTGTGGAGAAAAAAAAATGTTTTCCCTCTGCCTACCTTAGGTTAATTGGCTGAGGCCCAGCAAATTAGATGGACAAAAGACAGATTAGCAAGAGTAAAACAAACAGAAGTTTACTAACATGTGCATCATGCATACACCTGGGAGCACCCAGTGATGAGTAACTCAAAGGGGTGGTTAGAACTTGGGCTTAGAGAGCATCTTAGCAAAGAAGAGTTTTGAAAAAAAGAAAGTGACAGGACAGAAGAAAAGGACTTTGAGCTTCTAGGAGTGGCAAATTGTGTGCAAATATAAGGAAAGTAGATAAGGGCTAGTTTTAGCAAGGTTTGCAGAGATTTCTGTGGGCCATAAGGACCTAGAGTTGTCTTTGGTGATTAATTTCTGTCTTTCCTGTTAGAGGGGGGAGATGGGACACCTTCACAAATTTATGTTCTGCTTTTAGGCAAATAAGGGGAGGGCAGAGAGCTTTTTATGTGTCTGCTTCTTCTCAATTGCTTTCAGCTCAAAATAATCCTTATGCTATATTTTGGGGTGGCATTTTCTGCTACCCTTCACAGCCATAATGTGACTTCCAGCCTAGACTGAAGCAGGATTATCAAACCACACATCCTAGATATTATACACTTATTGACGCCATAGTTTTAAGCATGATAATGTACAGAGAAGCAATAACTGACTGATGCCATGAATAGGTACTAGAGGGAGAAAAAGGAGGAAGAAATTCGTTTGTCTTTTAAAAAGCAAAAGCTATTACAACCATTTTTGTGAAATGTTTATTATTAATGCCTAGTTGTCATGCAGCACAATAGCAGCTGATGTCAAAGCCTGAAGGGCTGCCAAACAAATGAGGGATTTGTCAGATTATATTTGCCATGCATTGGACTTGACAACAGCAGTTAACTCCAGATAAGTGGTCTCAGTCTTCATAGCGTGGTGCTCATTGTGTTAGTAATAGATAAACTCTGAAGGCTCAGTGATTTAACACAATAAAAGTTTATTTCTTGTTTCTTTACTATCCAGCATGAGGCTGTTTGTATGAGTAGCTGTCTCCTAAGCAGAGATTCAGGGATCCAGCCTCCTTCTCTGCCATTGTCAACAGGCAGTTCCCAAAGTTGTCATGGAGATGGAGTGGGGAAAAGGGGGATCTATTCCAGTTAACCAACCAGAGGGAGAAAGAGCACGGATGGTCATCCATGGGAGGACTATTTAGGGCCAGGTGTGGGAGTAGAGGGCATCATTTCTGCCTAAAATCTATCGCTATGACTCAGTTACAGGGATAACCTAACCACAGGGCGGCTGGAAATGCAGTCTACTTATGTACCCAAGAAAAATAATCTATTTCTTATCTCCTAACAATCCAAAATTAGGTACCTGTATGGGTGGCAAATAATATCTTCCTATTATTGCAATAGTAGTTTTGACCTCATGGGTTCCTGAAAGGGTTTCATAGATGTCAGGGGTCTCTGAGCCATACTTTGAAACCACTTTTCTAGAACATCAGATGACCTTAGATAGGCTTATTAAACAGCATTCCAGTATGACATTAAAAGGATATGCAGTTATCTTTTGCCTTCCTAAACATTTCACATTCAAGGTTAAAATGCCCTTCAGTTCTCCTCCTTCCCCAGGCTCAATTCTGAGTTCCAAAGAATGTAGGCAACTGCTTCCCTTCCATGCTGGGAGACTTGTCTAGCTGGCAGTGGAGAGAGGTGGATCTGCTTCTTGGTTCTGGATCCTTCTTGATGCTGTGCTCATGGCTGTGGCTTACGTCTCTTCCCACCTGTTTCTTTCAGCTTGGTGTGTGGCCCTCCATGGGGAGATCTCAGCAGCCTGTCGCTGCTGATTCACTTCTCACCTCTCCTCCATGGCAATGACAGCCACCAGAGGAGCAGCCACGCTGCCCTCTAACTCTTAGCAGGAAGTACACCTGACACCCCTCAGACCAGCGCCTCTTCTTCTTGACTTCCTGACAGGCACTGCCCTCCTGCTCTGCCCAAACAAATTGAATGAGTGGTTGAGAGAAAGGTGAAGCAGGCCCCGTCCCTCATTCTTAGTGATTCCTGCTACCTGAGTTTCTTCTACCCAGCAACACTGTCGCCTCCCTCACCATTCAGGCCTGGTGTCTCGTGCCTCAGGAGCCCATGCATCCCTTTTCACCCCTCCTCTTGCCCAGATGGCACAGGCACATCTGTGCATCTTCCAACACCCTAGACAGGAAGTTCCCTAGGGGCGAAGGCAATTCCATATTGGACCCTTCCCTTCTAGCTCCTTTAGGTGGTGGATAAAAATGGCGGTAGACCCGTAGCTCACGCCCTGTTGCTGGAACTGGGATAAAAATGAAGGTAGACCTGGAACTCACACACTGTTGTTGGAACTGTCTCCTTTGCTTTTCCTGCCGTTGCTCTTTCTCTAGGTGTGTGTCCGGGATGCAGAGGGGCCTGGGGGACAGAAATCTGTTCTGCCTGCTTGTGCTTCCTTTCAAGTGTCTTCAGTTTCACTGGAGGTGGTGTCTTTGGAACCTGAAGTCAGGAATCTTGCATCTTTTTCACAGGTTTAGCCCTTGCCTGACAACTCCCCCAGGGGCAAACAGCAGGCTCACATCTCAGCGTTCAAATTCCAGTTGTGGCGGCAGAGAAAAATAAAACATTTTGGTTAATGTCTCAAATTATTAGTCTGCTATGTACTAACGTGAGTGTAAATGTGTTCAGTTGTTCCTGTGCGACACTTATACTTTAGGGCACTTTTGGGAGAGAGCAGGACTGGCTCTCTTGAAGCCAGTTCCAAAGGCCTGGCTTCAAGTGGGTACCTGGGATTGCCTGCTGCAGTGTGCAGGCTGCCCTAGAGGCCAGTCGTCAGGGTATTCAGGTAAGATGAGGGAAGAGGTAGGCAGGAACAGAAAACACCCTGTGGAGGCCGATGAAAGGAGCTGGGTACCTTCCAGGCCATTTTATCTGGAAAATCCTTGTCTTCCAGTCCCAGTTCTTGCCCTCAGCTCCCCATTTTGCTGAAGGTGAACCAGGCCTCCTTCTTCCCCAGTGCTCTGCCTCTGGTGTTTTTTCTCAATCTTGACAGGGTTGTTGGGTAGAAGCAACTCAGGTAGCAGGAAGAGCTAAGAATGAGAGACAAGGCCTGCTTTACCTTTCAGCCACTCTGTCCTCAGATACCTACAGGGTCTCAGGCCCAAGCCCAGCAGAAATGCCAGGTGATGTTTTGTCAGGATATCCCAATTTCTGAACACTGATCAACATCTATTCCAATACCCAAAAGCTCACGTGCAGGAATGCCACAGCCTGGAGAGGCCCTAAGGACTCCCAGGGCGTGTTAGATAAGCTCAAAATAATTCTTCCCCGAGGGAGCTGGCTAGGGACACATCTCCTCCCTGAATTGTAGGTGCTTTTGTTGTGCTGAACAGATAACACTGTCCCTGAGGGAAAATGCTGGCACTACCTTACCAGCCCCCGATCAGTGAGAAGCAGAGCCATGGGAAAGAGGCCAACCCTCCTGAGAGGGAGGAGGTCATGAGGGTGGAGGGAGGACAACATGGTTTGGCTGTGTCCCCACCCAAATCTCATCTTGAATTTCCACATGTTGTGGGAGGGACACGGTAGGAGGTAATTGAATCATGGAGACAGGTCTTTCCCATGCTGTTCTCAAGATAGTGAATAAGTCTCACAAGATCTGATTTTGTGTGTGTGTGTGTGTGTGTGTGTGTGTGTGTGTGAGATGGAGTTTCACTCTTGTTGCCCAGGCTGGAGTGCAATGGCGCTATCTCAGCTCACTGCAACCTCCGCCTCCTGGGTTCAAGCAATTCTCCTACCTCAGCTCCCAAGTAGCTGGGATTACAGGCGTGCACCACCATGCCCAGCTATTTATTTATTTATTAGTAGAGACAAAGTTTCTCCATGTTTGTCAGGCTAACCTTGAACTCCCGACCTCAGGTGATCCACCTGCCTCAGCCTCCCAAAGTGCTGGGATTATAGGCATAAGCCACCAAGCCCAGTCGATCTGATGGTTTTATTTTTATTTTTATTTTTTTTTTTGAGACGGAGTCTCGCTCTGTCGCCCAGGCTGGAGTGCAGTGGCGCGATCTCGGCTCACTGCAAGCTCCGCCTCCCGGGTTTACGCCATTCTCCTGCCTCAGCCTCCCGAATAGCTGGGACTACAGGCGCCCGCCATCTCGCCCGGCTAGTTTTTTGTATTTTTTAGTAGAGACGGGGTTTCACCGTGTAGACCAGGATGGTCTCGATCTCCTGACCTCGTGATCCACCCGTCTCGGCCTCCCAAAGTGCTGGGATTACAGGCTTGAGCCACCGTGCCCGGCCGATCTGATGGTTTTATAAGGGGAAGTTCCCCTGCACAAGCTCTGTCTTTGACTGCTGTCATCCACATAAGATGTGACTTGCTCCTCCTTGCCTTCCATGATGATTGTGAGGTCTCCCCAGCCATGTAGAACTATAAGTCCATTAAACTTCTTTCTTTTGTGAGTTGCCCAGTCTCAGGTATGTCTTTATCAGCAGTTTGAAAATGGACTAATACAGTAAATTGGTACCAGTAGAGTGGGCTGCTGCTGAAAAGGTACCCAAAAATGTGGAAGTGACTTTGCAACTAGATAACAGGCAGAGTTTGGAACAGTTTGGAGGGCTCAGAAGAAGCCAGGAAGATGTGGGAAAGTTTGGAACTCCCTGGAGACTTGTTGAATAGCTTTGACCAAAATGCTGATAATCATATGGACAACGAAATCCAGGCTGAAGTGGTCTCAGATGGAGATAAGGAACTTGTTGGGAACTAGAGCAAAGGTGTCTCATTGTGCTTTAGCAAAGAGACTGGCAGCATTTTGCCCCTGCCCTAGAGATTTGTGGAACTTTGAACTTGAGAGAGATGATTTAGGGTACTTGGCAGAAGAAATTTCTAGGCAGCAAAGCATTCGAGAAGTGACTTGGGTGCTGTTAAAGGCATTCAGTTTTAAAAGGGAAATGGAGCATAACAGTTTGAAAAATGTACAGTTTGACAATGTGATAAAGAAGAAAATTCCATTTTCTGAGAAAAAATTCAAGCTGACTGCAGAAATTTGCATAAGTAATGAGGAGCCAAATGTTAATCCCCAAGACAACAGGGAAAAGGTCTCCAGGCCATGTCGGAGACCTTTGCAGCAGCCCCTCTTATCACAAGCCTGGAGGTTTAGGATAAAAATGGTTTCAGCCGGGCACGGTGGCTCACGCCTGTAATCCCAGCACTTTGGGAGGCCGAGGCGGGCGGATCACAAGGTCAGGAGATCGAGACCATCCTGGCTAACACGGTGAAACCCCGTCTCTACTAAAAAGTACAAAAAACTAGCCGGGCGAGGTGGCGGGCGCCTGTAGTCCCAGCTACTCGGGAGGCTGAGGCAGGAGAATGGCGTGAACCTGGGAGGCGGAGCTTGCAGTGAGCTGAGATCCGGCCACTGCACTCCAGCTTGGGCCACAGAGCGAGACTCCGTCTCAAAAAAAAAAAAAAAATGGTTTCATGGGCTGGCCCAGGGTCCTTCTGCTGTGTGTGGTCTAGAGACTTGGTGCCCTATGTCCCAGCTGCTCCAGCTGTGACCAAAAGGGGCCAAGGTACAGTTCAGGTTGTTGCTTCAGAGGGTAGAAGCCCCAACCCTTGACAGTTTCCATTTGGTGTTGAGCCTGTGGGTGCACAGAAGTGAAGAATTGAGGTTTGGGAACCTCTGCCTAGATTTCAGAGGATGTATGGAAATACCTGGATGCCTGGGTAGAAGTTTGCTACAGGGGCTGGGCCCTCATGGAGAACCTCTGCTAGGTCAGGACAGAAGGGTAACGTGGGGTCAGAGCCCCCACACAGAGTCCCGACTGGGGCACTGCCTAGTGGAGCTGTGAAAAGAGGGCAACCATCTTCCAGACCCCAGAATGGCAGATGCACCAACAGCTTGTACCATGTGCCTGGAAAAGCCACAGACACTCAAAGCCAGCCCATGAAAGCAGCCAGGAGGTGAGCAATACACTGCAAGGCCACAGGGGCAAAGCTGCCTAAGGCTCTGGGAGTCCACCTCTTGCATCAGTATGACCTGGATGTGAGACATGGAGTCAAAGGAGATCATTTTGGAGCTTTAAGATTTGACTGCTCTGTTGTATTTTGCACTTGCATGGGACCTGTAGACCCTTTGTTTTGGCCAATTTCTCCCATTTGGAATGGCTGTATTAACTCAGTGCCTGTACCCCCAATTGTATCTAAGAAGTAACTAACGTGCTTTTGATTTTACAGGCTCGTAGGCAGAAAGGACTTGCCTTGTCTCAGATGAGACTCTGGACTGTGGACTTTTGAGTAAATGCTGAAATGAGTTAAGACTTTTGGGGACTGTTGGGAAGGCATGATTGCTTTTGAAATGTGAGGACATGAGATTTGGGAGGGGCCAAGGCAGAATCATATAGTTTGGCTGTGTCCCCACCCAAATCTCATCTTGAATTCCCACATGTTGTGGGAGGGACATGGTAGGAGGTAATTGAATCGTGGGGGCAGGTCTTTCTCGTGCTGTTCTCGAGATAGTGGATAGGTTTCATGGGATCTGATGGTTTTATAAGAGGGAGTTTCTCCGCACAATCTCTCTCTTTGCCACCATCCACATAAAATGTGATTTGCTCCTCCTTACCTTTCACCATGATTGTGAAGCCTCCCCAGCCATGTAGAGTTGTAAGTTCATTAAACCTCTTTCTTTTGTAAATTGCCTAATCTCAGGCATGTCTTTATCAGCAGCGTGAAAAAGGACTAATACAGAGAGGACTTACAGAGTCAGACACGGGGACATCATTACTGTGCGGCTGGCACAGAAGGGAACTCCAAGAAAGACAGAATTTCTAGCAGCATGCCACAGACACTGGGGTACCATACACCCTTCATGGATATGCCACCAAATACAGATCAGTGTGTAAAATTTGGTTCTGATGCAATCAATAATAGATTGAACAGACAGTAGGATGTGGAGCAGAGTGGAGTATAATTTGCTGCAAAAAGTGGTAGAGGGCAAGGTGGTGGCAAAGACATTTCTCAATTTGACTCAAAATGCAGAATATTACCCCCTGAGGATATGTGTCCAGCCAAGGTAGGGAACAATTGACTCAAATTGTGACCCCAGGGTAAAGGACAGCCAAAAGACCAGGAGGGTGGCAGTAGATATCATTGCATTTCTTCACATGTACCAATAAAAATCCTAGTATTTAAAAGTGTGCCAGCATGCTGACTTGGACACCACAGGGAGTAAAATAGTAAAACACCGGAGCCTGGCACAGTAGTGCACATCTGTAATTCCAGCCACTCAGGAGGCTCAGGTTAGAGGATTGCTTGAGCCCAAGAGTTTGAGACCAGGCTGGGCAACATAGTAAAACCCCCATCTCAAAAATAAGTTAATTAATAAATTAAGTAATTAAAATATTGGAATAATACAGAGATTATTATGGCCCCTGCACCAGATGTCTTATACCTTCATAAAGCACTCCATATTTGAGAGCAGTCTTTTGCATTATTGAATAATTTATAATATAGATATTATGTTTCTCAGGTTTTCAAAAACAAACAGCAGAGTGGTTAAATAAAAAAGGACTGGAAGGCTGGGCGCAGTGGCTCGTGCCTGTAATCCTACCACTTTGGGAGGCCAAGGTGGGTGGATCATGAGGTCAGGAGTTCGAGACCAGTCTGGCCAAGATGGTAAAACACCATCTCTACTAAAAATGCAAAAAAATTAGCTAGGTGTGGTGGTGGGCACCTGTAATCCCAGCTACTCAGGAGGCTGAGGCAGGAGAATTGTGTGAACTTGGGAAGTGGAGGTTGCAGTGAGCTGAGATTATACCTTTGCACTCCAGCACGGGCAACGGGTGCAAGACTCTGTCTCAAAACAAATAAATAAAAAAGGATTGGAAGTAAATTAATCACCATATTAATATTAATGATGGTAATTCCCAGTTGTAAGAATATGAATGATATTTCTTTTCCTTTTTGTACTTACTATATTTTTTAATTTTCTAAAACTAAAATGAAAAGGCATACATATAATAAAAGAAATGCAAACAAACTGGTTGAAACTCCCAGGGTTTCATAAGTGTTATCTCCTTTAATCCTCACAACATCTCTATGAGACACAAATTATTTTTCTCATTTTCAGATGGGGAAACTGAGGCTAGGGCTGTTAAATAAACTCTTTAAGGTCATGCAGCCATACATAAATTAATTGGGACTTGAACCCAGGTCTTTTGACTCTAGATTTCATGCTCCTTCTTCCACATCCCATTGCCTCTGCAAGAACCACATACTCTTCTAACAACTAAAACAACAGGATATATTAGAAGGAAAGTCACTGGTCCTCTTCTGCTTTTAGCCAGAATGAGTGAAGAACTTCAAACTCTTATAAGTGCCCTGGAAAGTGTACTAGGTCATACCAGACTAGGGGACAGGTGACTCAGGATACTTGACACCTGTCAAAAAATGACCAGGGCTTGCCCATGGACTCAAGAGACCCTCAGATCAGAGCCTAGAAGAATGAGGTCCTTATTTATAAAGTCTCTTCTGTATAATACATATAACGCATAAGTATACACGCAGTCTTGATCTGTCACCTACATAGGAAGGGCCTTTGAGGTCTTTATTCCAGCTACTATTTCTGAGATACAAATTAGCCCAAAACACCTTAAAACTACCATATTATTTTGTGTTTTTTTTTTGTTTTGTTTTGTTTTTTTGAGACAGAGTCTCACTCTGTCACCCAGGCTGGAGTGCAGTGGCCTGATCTAGGCTCACTGCAACCTCCGCCTTCCGGGTTCAAGCAATGCCCTGTCTCAGCCTCCCAAGTAGCTAGGATTACAAGCGCCCACCACCACGCTTGGCTACCATTTGTATTTGTATTTTTTAGTAGAGACGGGGTTTCACCATCTGGGCCAGGCTGGTCTTGAACTCCTGACCCCGTGATCCACCTGCCTTGGCCTCCCGAAGTGCTGGGATTATAGGCGTGAGCCACCATGCCCACGTTTTTTTTTTTTTTTTTTTTTTTTTGAGACAGAGTCTGGCTCTGCTGCCCAGGCTGGAGTGCAGTAGCACGATCTTGGCTCACTGCCACCTCTGCCTCCTGGGTTCAAGCAATTCTCCTGCCTCAGTCTCCTGCGTAGCTGAGATTACAGGCACCCGACCGCATGCCAGCTAATTTTTTAGTAGAGATGAGGTTTCACCACGTTGGCCAGGCTGGTACCAAACTCCTGACTTCAGGTGATCCACTCGCCTCTGTCTCTCAAAGTGTTGGGATTACAGGCGTGAGCTACCACGCCTTGCCAAAACTACCATATTATTTTACTCATGATTTTGTGGGTCAAAAAACATGAGAAGGCTGTGCCTAGGACTTCTCACTTGGAGTCTCTCTTATGGTTACAGTCAGATGTTACCTAGAGCTGCAGTCATTTGAAGATTCAACAGGACTGGATGTCCAGCATGTCTCATTCATATGATTGGCAGGTGATGGTGGCTGATTAAGCTGTCAACTGGGGAACTCACATGTGGCCTTTCCAGTATAGCTAACTCAGGGGAGTTGAACTTCATACCTAGCATCTAGCTTCCCTCAGGACAAGCATCTCATAAGAATCAGGCAGTAGCTGCAAGCCTTTTTCTGACATGGTTGAAGAAATCACATAGCACACTTCTACTTCATTGTATCAGTTACAAATGAATCATTAGACAGACTAGATTCAAGGGGAAGGGAAGTAGGCTCTACCTCTTGATGGAGTAGTACAAGGTCACATTGTGAAAGAGCATGTGAGGTGAAAAATGTTGTTTCAGCCACCTTTAGAACATAAAATTTGCCTCAGTCATTTAATCCAATGTTTCCCAACCTTTGTCACCTCATAGCACACAGGGAAAGCATTAATATGTATATGGCTTATGACACATCAGTTGGAAAGCTCTGACAGGCTAACTATCTGTCATTAAGAAAGCTTCCTTTCCTTACTTTATAGCTAGTGTGCATTCAAGGGCAAGATTTCTTACATGTTTCAGGGTAATTCCTGAACTAACAGAAAAAAAAACCTCCTAGTTCTGTTCCCTTTATGCTATAAGCATCTGTGCTATAAGAATTTTTGTGTCCAAAAGCTTTGAGATAGTTTTTCATCTTTCCTCCTCTAAACACTAAAGGAGAGATAGCATACATTCTTCATACACTGGATCAGTTAAAACTATATGCTACCAATCAAAAAGAATAATAACTGTAACAGACTGAACACTTCAAATATGTTTAAATTCATGAGTTCATAATGCTTTTAAAACAAGGACAACAGAAATTATTACAGCAATCTTTGGAGGTTTCCAGGACCTTAACTCATCTAGAAAACTGGAGAATAAAGGGAAAGACCAAGCATTTGTCCTGCCTTTCTTACTTGAACTATGCTTCACAGTATGCCAGGTATCAATGTGCTGTCTCTCAGCTCAAAGCCCACTCTTCTTTGCTCTGCTTTGCAATTCTGGTGCTGTACCCTGTAAACACTTCTCCTATCAACAGCTGACATAATGTTAAACTTTTGTGGCAGTAGAAGGTCCTGGAGGGAAATTGCAGGAGGAAGGAGTCTTTCTGGCTCAGTGTGCTTTCCTCCTTGCTCCTGCAGTGCACAGTGACCAATAGTGTGGAGGATGCCCCACTTAGTTTTAGCAGTACACTTAGTGGACAACTTTCTTCTTCTTCTTTTTTTTTTTTTTTTTTTTTTTTGAGATGGAGTCTCACTTTGCTGCCCAGGCTGGAGTACAGTGGCAAGATCTTGGCTCACTGCAACCTCCACCTCCAGGGTTGAAGCAATTCTCCCTGTCTCAGCCTCCCATGTAGCTGGGATTACAGGCACCTGCCACCACGCTTAGCTAATTTTTGTATTTTTTAGTGGAGACCAGATTTCACCATATTGGCCAGGCTGGTCTTGAACTCCTGATCACAGGTGATCCGTGCATCTTGGCCTCCCCAAAGTGCTGAGATTACAGGAATGAGCCACCATGCCTGGCCTTGTGGAGAAATTTCTATCAAGCTTTGTCAGCCCCACAGTGGGCATGTTATGGCTAACACTTAGTGTCAACTTGATTGGATTAAAGGATGCAAAGTATTGTTCCCGGGTGTGTCTGTGAGGGTGTTGCTAAAGGAGATTAACATTTGAGTCAGTGGACTGGGAGAGGCAGACCCACCCTCAATCTGGGTGGGCACCAAATCATTCGCTGCCAGCACAGCTAGAATAAAGCAGGCAGGAGAAGATAAGATGAGCAGGCTTGCTGAGTCTTCTGGCCTTCTTCTTTCTCTCATGCTGAATCCTTTCTGCCTTTGAACATCAGACTCCAAGTTCTTCAGCTTTTGGACTCTTGGACTTACACCAGTGATTTGCCAGGGACTCTCAGGCCTTTGGCCACAGACTGAAGACTGCACTGTTGGCTTCCTTATTTTTGAGGTTTTGGGACTTGAACTGATTCACCAACAGCTTCCTTGCTCCTCAACTTGCAGATGGCCTATCATGGGACTTTACCTTGTGATAGCATGACTCAATTCGCCTTAATAAACTCCCTTTCGGCTGGGCGCGGTGGCTCAAGCCTGTAATCCCAGCACTTTGGGAGGCCGAGGCGGGCGGATCACAAGGTCAGGAGATCGAGACCATCCTGGCTAACACGGTGAAACCCCGTCTCTACTAAAAAATACAAAAAACTAGCCGGGCGAGGTGGCGGGCGCCTGTAGTCCCAGCTACTCGGGAGGCTGAGGCAGGAGAATGGCGTGAACCCAGGAGGCGGAGCTTGCAGTGAGCTGAGATCTGGCCAATGCACTCCAGCTTGGGTGACAGAGCGAGACTCCGTCTCAAAAAAATAATAATAATAAATAAATAAATAAATAAATAAACTCCCTTTCATATATACATCTATCCTATTGGTCCCTCTGGAGAACCCTGACTAATACAGGGCACTTCCCTGCTTGCCAGCTCTAGCCTAAAGTACTTCAGTGAACATCTCCACTATTCAGTTTCCACTATCCACGCAACAGCCACACTCCCTCCATCACTGGGAATGGGGGACTCTCTTACAGTTTGTTATTTCCTTGAGTGCTCTGACTCCACTCTAGAAGTAGTGGCTATTCTCTATTTCTGCTATTCTGTATTCTTTAGAGTTCCTTAACCTCTATATAATAATTTCTTGTGTTAAAATTTACCTATTTTAAGGCTGGGCACAGTGGCTCACACCTGTAATCCCAACATTTTGGGAGGCCGAGGCAGGTGGATCACTGAGGTCAGGAGTTCGAGACCGGCCTGACCAACATCGTGAAACCCTGTCTCTACTAAAAAATACAAAAATTAGCTGGGCGTGGTTGCGCCCACCTGTAATCTCAGCTACTAGGAAGGCTGAGGCAGGAGAATCTCTTGAACCTGGGAAGAAGAGGTTGCAGTGAGCCAAGATCATTCCAGCCTGGGTGACAGAGTGAGATTCCATCTCAAAAAAATAAATAAAATAAAATTTACCTATTCTAAACATGGTGTGGTTTCTGTCTCCTATCTGGACTCCAAGTCACACAGTAAGTAAATCTTTGATGAGGAAAGTTTCTTCTGTATACAAGAAGACCAGCTAATGAATGTGTAGTGAATGAAATAATTAAAATATTTTATAGTTGGCCAGGCGCGGTGGCTCAAGCCTGTAATCCCAGCACTTTGGGAGGCCGAGACGGGCGGATCACGAGGTCAGGAGATCGAGACCATCCTGGCTAACACGGTGAAACTCCGTCTCTACTAAAAAATACAAAAAACTAGCCGGGCGAGGTGGCGGGCGCCTGTAGTCCCAGCTACTCGGGAGGCTGAGGCAGGAGAATGGCGTGAACCCAGGAGGCGGAGCTTGCAGTGAGCTGAGATCTGGCCAGTGCACTCCAGCTTGGGTGACAGAGCGAGACTCCGTCTCAAAAAAAAATAATAATAAATAAATAAATAAATAAATAAACTCCCTTTCATATATACATCTATCCTATTAGTTCCTCTGGAGAACCCTGACTAATACAGGGCACTTCCCTGCTTGCCAGCTCTAGCCTAAAGTACTTCAGTGAACATCTCCACTATTCAGTTTCCACTATCCACGCAACAGCCACACTCCCTCCATCACTGGGAATGGGGGACTCTCTTACAGTTTGTTATTTCCTTGAGTGCTCTGACTCCACTCTAGAAGTAGTGGCTATTCTCTATTTCTGCTATTTCTGTATTCTTTAGAGTTCCTTAACCTCTATATAATAATTTCTTGTGTTAAAATTTACCTATTTTAAGGCTGGGCACAGTGGCTCACACCTGTAATCCCAACATTTTGGGAGGCCGAGGCAGGTGGATCACTGAGGTCAGGAGTTCGAGACCGGCCTGACCAACATCGTGAAACCCTGTCTCTACTAAAAATACAAAAATTAGCTGGGCGTGGTTGCGCCCACCTGTAATCTCAGCTACTAGGAAGGCTGAGGCAGGAGAATCTCTTGAACCTGGGAAGAAGAGGTTGCAGTGAGCCAAGATCATTCTAGCCTGGGTGACAGAGTGAGATTCCATCTCAAAAAAATAAATAAAATAAAATTTACCTATTCTAAACATGGTGTGGTTTCTGTCTCCTATCTGGACTCCAAGTCACACAGTAAGTAAATCTTTGATGAGGAAAGTTTCTTCTGTATACAAGAAGACCAGCTAATGAATGTGTAGTGAATGAAATAATTAAAATATTTTATAGTTGGCCAGGCGCGGTGGCTCAAGCCTGTAATCCCAGCACTTTGGGAGGCCGAGACGGGCGGATCACGAGGTCAGGAGATCGAGACCATCCTGGCTAACACGGTGAAACCCTGTCTCTACTAAAAAAAATACAAAAAACTAGCCGGGCGAGGTGGCGGGCACCTGTAGTCCCAGCTACTCGGGAGGCTGAGGCAGGAGAATGGCGTAAACCCAGAAGGTGGAGCTTGCAGTGAGCTGAGATCCGGCCACTGCACTCCAGGCTGGGCGACAGAGCCAGACTCTGTCTCAAAAAAAAAAAAAAAAAAAGAATATTTTATAGTTTAAAAACATATATCTAGGCACTGACCATCAATTGATGCTAAAATCAGTACATAGAGGCTGATAGGGAACATAATAATGGATGGATCAGACTGATGGATGGACTCCCTGAACCAGAGGCAAGTTTACCACAAGCTAATACAGTGTAAGCTTCAGCTCTCCTCACTTGCATGGATCTAGAATCTAATTTTATATTTGTGATTTTGATTCATTTCTCTTAACAAAAGCCCCTCAAATTGCATAAACTTCAATCTCCACAAAACCTTGATTTATCCACTTTGTAAACCCACTGGTCAATCTTAAGGTCCCAAAACAAGAGACCACCAGATATGATGAGCCTCCTCCTGTGATGCAGTAGGCAATAGCAACAGCCACGAAATACTCCTGCCAAAACTGCCAAAATACTTAATGCCAAACTGATCAAGCCTCTAGATACAATGACTGCTTTATACAAACACTTGGGATAGAAGAACATGTTAAAGACACTATGAGAATGCAATAGCCAAATCCAAAATACAGGAAATTTTTTTAAGGACAAATTACTCAGTATTTTCAACTAAAAAAAGGCAAGTAAAAAAAATAATAACTGTGGCAGTGTGGGGGGCTTTCATAGAGATGTTTAAAGACTTGAGAAATATCAGCAAAAGTAATGTGTGCACCTCATCTGGATTTTGACTCAGATAAAATAACTATTTATGAGATAATGTGAATTTTTATGCTGACTGGATATTGCATGGTATTAAGCAATTATTGTTAGTTTCTTTTAGGTGTCATAACGTATTATGGATTTTTTTTAAAGGAATTCTTATCTCTTAGAGGTATATATTTAAGCATTTTTGAATAAGTTATATAAAGCCTGGAATTGTTTTAAAAATAATGTAGCAAAGGGTAGGGTAATAGAAGTTATAGATAAAGTAAAACTGACCTTATGTTGATAAATGGTGATGCTGAGTGGTGAGTACATGGGGGTTCATTGTAAATCTATCCTTTATATTCAAACATACTTTAGTGATGCTTAGAAATGTCATCATAAAAAGTTTAATGGAGCAAAATATATGCTACTATAGGTGGCATATTATATATACATTAATAATAACCAAATTAATATAGTATATTGTCGTTTACAGAGCACTTCTCATGCATAATTTAATGTAATCCTAACCTCAGGCCTACAAGGTGGATTTTATTATTGCTATCTCACAGGGAACAATCTCAGAGTGGTTAAGTCAATGGCTCAGCAGTTCTGAGCTAGTAGGAGGCAAAAAATGGGATTCAGATCTAAGTCTTTGATTTCTAAATCCTATGCTCCACCTGGAGTGGGAGAAGAAAAGCTGGGTGATACTGGTTAAGTCCCTTAACTTCTGAGCCTAAGGAAAAATGAGAACAATAATACTTAGCCAGCTTTCTTCCTAGTTATTCGGAAACTCAGGTCTGAACATTTCTAGAAAAGGACTTTGCGTATTGGGAAGTGCCTTATAAATTTAGATTGGCACATATAGATTAGCTTTCTAGCAAAGAATGCTACAAAAAGGGAAGAAGGTGGAGAGCTCTGGGAGCTGGTTTTGGGCAATGCAGTTTGCTCTTGGTAACCTTTGCATACCCCCCACATCTTAAAAATCCCTCCCTTGTGTTCATATTAACTGATAATGCATAAGATGTTTTTCCTGTGGTGTACTTGAATGTTTCCCATCATCCCTGATGTGCTGCATTGTTACTATCTTGTAGGAGCAGAGGTTCCACAATAGCTGTTTATAACAGAAAGTTTTATGACTTGTTTTTAGACTGGTGAAATGAGCATGAAACTGCATGGTATTTTCTGCTGTTGTCCAGAACTCCTTT
Organism: Trachypithecus francoisi; assembly: GCF_009764315.1. Taxonomy (NCBI): domain Eukaryota; kingdom Metazoa; phylum Chordata; class Mammalia; order Primates; family Cercopithecidae; genus Trachypithecus; species Trachypithecus francoisi. The sequence goes on along the minus strand of NW_022681470.1, from coordinate 105,062,931 downwards.
ATTAGATTATTTACACTAAGTCACTGATAGCCATGAATTTTCACCAAGCCACACTGGAAAACAAATGAGACACTTTTGATTCTCTAGAGGGAAAAATGGAGAGGTACAGTTAAAATGACCCACATTAAACAATTACAGCTACAAAAACAAAAACCTCTCTGGGGACTGGGTATAGATATCTAAAAAGTCACGTCAAAATGGCAGCATCTGCTGGGTGTGGTAACTGACGCCTGTAATCCCAGCATTTTGGGAGGCTGAGGTGGGCGGATCACTTGAGGTCAGGAGTTCAAGACCAGCCTGGCCAACATGGCAAAACACTGTCTCTACGAAAAATACAAAAATTAGCTGGGCATGGTGGTGCACACCTGTAATCCCCGCTACTTGGGAGGCTGAGACAGGAGAATCGCTTGAACCCGGGAGGCAGAGGTTGTAGTGAGCCGAGATTGCACCACTGCACTCTAGCCTGGGCGACAGAACAAGACGCTGTCTCAAAAAAACAAAACAAAAGGCAGCATCCAAACAACTGCTTCAAAACATCTTAGTCTGAAACACACACTCAGTGATGACAATGTAATTCTGCCAGTGCGCGTTGAAATACTAACGGGAGCACCTAAAACAAAAGAAATGGAACTACATATTTTGTTTTAAATATATAAATTAAGATATCTCATTTGTGATTACTGCTTTCATAGTAATAATTTCAGCCATAAGTAACTTCGGAAGACTCTTTACCTCTCTGTGTCTCCGTTTTCTTCACCATAAGTTAGGAATAATAATGATATCTATCTTGTGGGCTAAAAATGAAATCAGATCATATATGTAAAAGTAGGTTGTGCCTTGCTCAGGGCCTGGCACTGATCTAAATGCAAGTGCTAAATGTTGAGCACTGAAGTCTACAATAGCCATAGGCACTGGGAGCATGGAGATCAGTGTGACTAAGAAAGGAGGGAGAGTTCTGTGGATAGCTCAGAACAAAGGTGTGGCTGCTGAGCCCCAGCAGTACTGGAAAGAGAAGGCCCAAATACTAGTGCCTGCACATGTGATAAAATGTTAGAATCTTGATGCTGAGTGTATGGGTGTTAACTGCAATTTTTTTCAATTTTTCTGAGTATTCCAAAATTGTGGTAATAAAACGTCGGGAAATAAAATTATAAAATAAAATCTGGTATCCCCTCCAAACCTCCATGGCCATGAGTAGCCTCGGCAGAATAGATTGACAACAACTGACCAGGCCTATAAGCCAATGAAATTGGCACTAGGGAGAAAGAAATGAAGGTGGGGGTGAGCCAGGAAGAGCCAGAGGAAGCAGCACTTTCCTGATGTGGTGGACACGGTGCTGGAACCCCAGCCCACAGAGACTCACTGGTGCGGCCAGGAAAATTTGCATCATTTGGAACATGTGTGCAGGACTTCTCCTCGCCAGACAAGCCGTGCTCATTTCCAGTTCTGCTTCCAGCCTGCCTGGGGGAGCCTACCATTACAAACAATTACTCTGCTCTCAAAATGGAAAATTTCAGTCCTAGGATTGCAACAGGAACTTCTGGAGCTTGTGAAAAAAAAAAGCACCTCGCTCCTCGAGAGCAAAATTAAATGGTAAAATTTCTAAATGACTGTAAACGTGGGCCTCACGTGTCCTGAAAATAGCATGTATGTGACTGCTAAGTGTTGTGTGGGTGATTCATCAGACTCTCGTTTCTTGTTTTGGTTTCATGGATAGCACAAGATGTGGATTAGGAAAGTATGGTGCAGTGCTTATGTCAAACACAGAGTAAGGGGTTGCCCTGCACAGTGGCAGTTAACAATTACCAGAGTATGGTTCTCTTAAAATGTAGTCAAATGAGAGTATACATGTATATCTGAACTTTGGGCAAAGGTTAAATATTTTAAATATTATTGAAGTCCATACACATCTGTTGAGCACCTACTATTTACAATGTGAATACGCATGAATTGCAACAAATAGTACTTTTTCTGTAATGTGTGAATTATGTAATTTCAGAAATGTGTCATTTTCAAACCTTTTGCAAGCACAATCATTTCACCTGTATCTCTCTTCAAGAATCATTCTAGGCTGGGCACTGTGGCTCACGCCTGTAATCCCAGCACTTTGGGAGGCCAAGGTGGGTGGATCATCTGAGGTTGGGAGTTCGAGACCAGCCTGACCAACATGGAGAAACCCTGTCTCTACTAAAAATACAAAATTAGCCGGGCGTGGTGGCAGACACCTGTAATCCCAGCTACTCGGGAGGCTGAGGCAGGAGAATTGCTTGAACCTGGGAGGCGGAGGTTGCGGTGAGCCAAGATCATGCCATTGCACTCCAACCTGGGCAACTCCATCTCAAAAAGAGTGAAACTCTATCTCAAAATAAAATAAAATAAAATAAAAGACTCATTCTAGTCTTCACAGTCATGAAAGAATCAAATCCGGGGTGAAGTTGAGACACTGCACTCAATTGGTTAGGAGTCACTGTCATTCTCCAGTTATATTGTCTGAGTGCTATACTTTTTTTAAAAAAAGATTGTTTTTAAAGTAAAAATGCTAGTGATTTGGAAGGGGATAAACTGAAAAGTCCACCTCCATAAAGCACCCCCAGTCATTTTTTTTTTTTTTTTTTGAGACGGAGTCTCGCTCTGTCGCCCGGACTGGAGTGCAGTGGCCGGATCTCAGCTCACTGCAAGCTCCGCCTCCCGGGTTCACGCCATTCTCCTGCCTCAGCCTCCCGAGTAGCTGGGACTACAGGCGCCCGCCACCTCGCCCGGCTAGTTTTTTGTATTTTTTAGTAGAGACGGGGTTTCACAGTGTTAGCCAGGATGGTCTCGATCTCCTGACCTCGTGATCCGCCCGTCTCGGCCTCCCAAAGTGCTGGGATTACAGGCTTGAGCCACCGCGCCCGGCCAAGCACCCCCAGTCTTGCCCCCTAGAGGTAACTTTGGCAACAGATCTTTGCCAACGCTTCAAGAAAATCTTTACACATACACAAGCATATGTGACCCAGATGTTGCCCGTCCGTCTCATCTGCTTGACTGACTCTCTTTTGGCCTCATGCCATGCTTGACACAAAACTCAGTTCCTTGACCAGTATTTACAAGAAATCCAATCATACTAAATATATGCTGATTTTTAAAGGATTATTAAAGATTGATGGGGTTAGAGAGAATTATCACGGTGTACAGCATCAACATCTCTGTCTCAAACAAAACTGTGTTCAACATGTCTCTCCATATTCTTACCAGCCCACATGACAAATTGGGCATGCTCCTCTCTGGCCTCTGTACACCACCTATTCTGATACACACAACCTGTCATTCCTATCACTCCTGTTCCAAGGTCTCTATATCTCCAACCCAACCCCAATTATCTCCCAACCACTCAAGCTGTAAGGATGCACTACGTTTTTATTTCACCAGTTCCTTTCAGATGGACGTCAGGTTGCTCCCAGTTTTTTTTTTTTTTTTCCTGTGTTAAACAATGTTATAATTAATATCATAGAAGATACATCTGTGTACCCTTGTGAGTTTGTTGCTAGGTAAATTCTTAGAAGTGCAATGCCTGGATCAAGAACATATACATTCACAATTTGGATATATTTTGACAAAATGCCCTTTAAAAGTGATATGAATGTATATTCCCATAGGGTACGCAAGCACACACAGAATTTCTCCACACTTGGGTCAACGGTGGATATTACTCCACTTTACCATCATCTTGGTTATCTTTACCAAATGAATGGTGAAAAGTAGTACCTTATTGTTATTTTAGTCTGCACTTCTTTAACGATGAGTGGGATCAAAAGCAAATTTTCATCTATGTATTTGCCATTTGTATTTCCTTCTCTGTGAAATGCCAGTTAATCTACCAGCAAAAACCCTCTTGTTCTTGAAAGAAGCATTTCCCTTTGCTTCCAGGACACTTCCATCTTCTGGTTCTCTGGCGCCTCTTTCTCGTCCCTTTGCTGGCTCTGTTTTGTTTACCTTCCTCAGGGATGTTGCTGCTCTCCAGGGCTCCACCCCTCATCCTCATCCTGCCTCCTTTCCACTGTACGTGCTCTTGCCATGTCATGCCACCTTCTTGCCCAAAATTAGTTACCACTTATTAACCACTTGTTATGCTCTAGACATTCTACCAGGCATTCTAAATGCTCATGATAACTCTCCAAGGTCAGCATTATGTTCCCCAATTTTTCAAATGAGGAAACTGAGATCATGGAGTAACTTGTCTAAGATTGTACCACCAGTAAATGATAGAGCTGGGATTTGATGCCAGGGTCGTTTCTCTCCAGTGTCTAAGCTCTTTCTATTACATTGCCATGTCCTCATTTACTACTCACAGGGAGACAATTCCAAGTCTATATTGCCACTCTAGGTCTCTCCCTGGTCTCAAAATCCCATGTACTCAATTCCTCAATAGAAATATCTGCCTGGACATCAGCAGGAACCTCAAATGCAGCATGCTTTCCTGAACCTGCCCTTCCAGTGATGCCTTCATGGATAATAGTCTTCCAGCCTCAGCCAATCAATTGCCAAGTGTCATAGAAACCACTCAGATATCTGAGCCCTCTGTCCTTCCCTCTGTTCCCCACTTTGCTCAGAGCCTTGTAATTTCTTGGACAAATACCACATACTTCCTAAACTGTAAGTTCCAGCTCAGCCCCCACTCAGCATCTTGAGGTTGTTTCTCCAATAAACATAATAATCTGTAAATGAAGAGATGCTCTTTATCTTATAGGCTCTTATAAGGACTAAGTGAAATAATCTATGTAAAATATGCAGCTTATGCTAATTCCTCAATAAGTGTTAGGGCTCCTACCTTCCTCCTGACCCACCTCTCTGATTGCTGTCTCACACTAGGCTCTAGTCAACGAAATGCCTCACTTTTCGTGTCTCTATGCCTTAGTTCCCTCTGCTTGGAATTCCTTTCCTCCACTTACTGCACTAATGAGCACCTTTAATTGTTTAAGAACTGGTGCAGATGGCACTTTCCCCAGAATGCTGGCTCTGAATTCTTTCCATCAGGTTCCCGGGCCCCTTCTCTGAGCCTCTTTACTTTTTCTTACACTATTGCGTTGCAATTACTTGCTTACCTCCCTGTCTCTGCAACAAGGCTGAGAACAGGAGCTGTTCCTTATCCGTCATGATATCCTCAGTGTGTGGCACTCAGGAGGTGCTTTAAAATGTGTGTGGAATTAACATGTTCCATGTGTTAATAAGTGCTTGCCATGCCCCACCTCCTCCAGAACTGTGGTCATAGACAAATGGGATTAAAGTGCTGCAGCCTTGCAGGTGGTGCACTGCAGGCTCAGAGGGTGCAGTTAGTCTTCTGAATCTCACTGTCAAACCTGCAAAGTTGGCCTCAGACACCTCCTGGGCAATTAAGGTCAAAGGACATAACATGTAAGTAGCCAAAATGCAGTTAAGATGCAAGTGGATGTTAAGTTGCTAGCCAAAACCAGGTGAAGAATGATCATTTTTAGGGAATGGACGAATACCTGGAAAGAATGCAGGCTTTAGAGTCAGGCACATTGAAATGCACTGTATTATTCTGTTATAACAGAATAACTGTGGAGTGTCATTGATTGGACACAACAAAGGGTGAATGTGGGAATGTCCACCACGGGAATGGGGCTTCTGCTATACTCAGGCCTCAGGGGCCCATGTTGACAGAGTCAGGGTCCCTGAAAAGCAGACTCTGAAAGGAGATTAACATGCAGGGTGTTTGTTAAGGGGTACCCTTGTGATTGACACCTGTGAAAAAGAGCAGAAGGAAACAGGACTGTGCAGAGGGAGGAGCTGAGCTGCAGTGCAGGCCCAGCACCAGCCTTCACCTAACCCACGGGGTCTCTGGAGCTTGAATAACCCTTTAGAGATGTTCTGAATTGGGCCAAGATGGCTGGACCCTGATACCTCTGTGTTAATCAGGGGCGAACCTTGGGTGGGGTGACTCTCGGCAGCTGAGGCAGCCCTGCAGAGATTGACAACTGAAGGCTGCGGTAGACAGCATTCCCAGCCCCTGGGGTCCTGCATCTTTTACTGAAGAGGAGACAGCTCACCTGTGGAGGATCCTCATCATATAGTTGCTGCACCCTGGGGACACATGCCAAAGTATCTCAGCTTGGGTTCTTCCAGAGGCTGACTCTGAGCCTGGGATATGAGCACAGGCCACTTATCTGGGAGTATAGAAGTGAGATGGGAAAGGAAAGGAAATCAATAGAGTACTTTAATGAACAGGTAACTGCTGGGGGCCCCTGCAAATCAGAACAGAACATGTCCCAGAGTTGTCCCACTCAGGGGGCAAAGATGGGGTGGTATTTATCCACCAAATCCTGTGTGTCATTACTCACAGCCACTCCTGGACAGACTCACCCCCTGACAGTTCCCACCTACCTTTCTATCTTGAACAAAGAGTGGCAGGTGACTGCAGTAAGAAGCCATTGACATGAACACAAACTGTGAGCACCAGGAGGATGTGAGCAGAGCACTAATGGAGTCTACCCCAGCAGGGAGGAGGAAGCCTGCAGAGTCTCTCAGGAATGCCACGCTGCCTCAGCCCAGGGGTGACACACTCACACAAGCACACATGAGCTAGCCACAGGGCCCACCTTACTGTAAGGTACAAAAATCTGCCTTGGCCTCAGGGAGGGAAGGGGAAAGGAATATTGCTGAGTTCTGACAAGGTTGGCCACAGTACCTCTCCTGCCTTCTGGCTGGGTGAGATTGAGAAGCTGCTTTATCTTTCTGAGCCTCAATTTACTAATTTTTCAAAGAGGAATAATAACATCTATCTCATAAGAGTGTGAAAAATGGAACAAATGCATGCAAAGAATCTACCACAATGCAACAGAACTGGTGACGAAACAAAGCTACACAGTTCGTTCTATTCATTTTATTATTACCTTCTATAACACAAATATGTGACCTATATTCTTTTTATGTATCAAATGTAACCTTAAAATAATAAAAGGGACACTCATTTAACACTAAATATTGAAATTCAAAGACAGATTTCAAACATATAAATAAATCAATGCTAAGAAAAATTTTTGAAATAATCTACCATAGTTTCTAGTATGTCACGGGAACTTAGTAAATGGTAACTATTATTATCTGGGAAATATTGAAAACCAATTTCATTAATCACAGCCAAAAATCAAATGGATTTGGAATGTGAGTTACCCAGATAAATAATCAGCTCAAGGGTTTACTTGGAGAGAAGGAGAGCTGACTTATGCCTGTTGACCCACCATGTAAACACAGTCATGGTAATTTACTAGCAGCAAGACCTGTTTCCTGCTGAGCACTTCCAGTCTGAGCTCCAGAGCTAGATGCAAAGAAAGGGGGTCAAACATGTCCACATGGAACCTGTATTTTTGTTTTTTCCCCACCAACTTTTGAGTGATCAGAGGCTCCCTTGTTGCAATGTCATCAAAATGAGACATGGAAATTCCTCACCTGCCATAAGCTAGACAGAGCTTTTGAGATGCAAACCATATACATTCTCAGAGGAGAGGATTGAAACCAACCAGAGAAGTCACTTTCAAAGCACCATCCCCCGCCCCCCGCCTTCCCCCTTCCATACACATGCTAAGCACACAGAGCTTTTGCAATCTGCTACGAAAACAGAATTTTAAAATAAACCCCAGTCTACTCTCTCAAATCAGAATTCAGAAGAAAATGGATTTCTGTAAGGTGAATTTGCTCTCCCAAAGTAGTTCCATTCACACACATGTACACACACACGCACAGACCCCCTTAAAATGCAGCACTCATTAATAGGCCAAATATGGAACAAGCAAGTTTATCCTCAGCAGAAGAGAGACATTCAATAATTATGAGGAGAGGTTTGAGGCTGCGTAAAAATAAAACTTACGGAAGCCAGCAGATGGCACTTAATCATAATTTTTCCTATGATTTCTATTAATTGTCAAATATTTTTCATTCTGTCTTCCGAATAAAACAAATGATATGCTAATATGGCACAGTAAGTAACATTTTCCCTTTGAGATATTGAATAGACTTGTTACATAAAATTTCTCCACCTACATAACTAGCCCAAGACCCACATTTCTCATGCATAGATTTATCATATCACACTATGCATATGCATGTCCGTATATCTGTGTGCTTCCAAGCATGCAGCACATTTGATAAATGCAAAAAGTAAAAGCTAACACCTTCATTTATCTCCAAAATCAAGTCCAAATCAAGGATCTGTTGTTCCTGAAACAGTCACATAAAATCATTTAAACCACATTGTCCACCAGAAATAGAAACGCAGAAATACCTCAGGGAGGCCACTTTGGCAGTTTTCTTCAGGGCTCCTATTACAAGCCTTAACGAGGTGAATGACCCCTTCCAGGCTACTCTGTCTCACCTGCCAATTCCTCTACTTTCTTCCCCCACACTCCTCATTCCTTCTCCCCACGCTTCCACAATGCTGCACCCTTTTTCTGCTTTTTTATTCCCTTTCTATAATCTACTTCTGTTTTCTTTAATCTCTTCACCCTCTTGAGCACTGGACTTGGTTTCCTGAGTCTTGTAGGGACAGATGCTGTACCAGTCAGAGTTCTTGGTTTCTGACACCAGAAATCGACTCTGTTAAGCAGAAAATATTTATTGCAGAGCAATCAAGTAGTTCACAGAATCCACAGGAAGCCTGGAGAATCTGGCTCAGTGAACAGGCAAGAACCAAAGGTGCTGGCACCAGAAAAGGCAGCCAAGGTCACACCACTGAAAACCACACGTCTGGAACAGTGCTACCAGCACCACGGCCACCAGCCACTGACAGCTACCGCTGCCCCCAGGCTCTCCTGAATAACGATTCACTGGCTCTGAGGGTTTGCTCCATTTCCTCCAGATTCCCTATCCAGGATGGGGAGCCCACGTCCAAGGCTGGGAGGGCTGGCCTCAGGAGTTGCTCTCCAAGAGCAGAGCTGTTGTTCCAGCTCAGACCAAAGCAAGGCGGGGGCACAAGCTTCAGTGCTGAGAAGCCCTAGCGTGAATGCAGGAGAAAGTAAATCTAGAGAAACACTGGCGATGAGAGAGCACCAGGTGTCACAGACATTACTCATTTTAAACCTGCCATTTCCTGGTGCAGATGGGGAAGTCTGTGCTCCCAAACTGAGTGGGATAATTTTGGGGAAAGGAAAGATACTGAGTGGGATACAGGTCAGTTATGCCAGTTTTGGAAAGACAAACAATAAAGCAAAATCCAGCTGATACTGTAGCCCTGCACAGTCCACTCAGTTATTTCGTACATACTTTGTTCTAGACAAAGCAAGGAGCTACAGTTGCTAATGTGAACACTCTTCATTTTCACGTTCTATTTAACCAATTTAAATTCCAGTTTCTAAGCACTATTCCTTTGACTTCCCATATCTTAACCCTTAAAGGATGAAGGCTAGCCTCTTTCTAGGGATGAAATTTGTAACATGATTCCTAGCTCAGCGCAGGGGCCTCCTTCTCTCCTCCTGCCAGCTGGTCCCAATTATGAGCTGGTTTGGGTAATTTGAGAGTGTGGAGGGTGCCTGTGCAGTAGGAGGAGTATTTTCTAAGCACTCAGCTTCCCGAGCCCAACTAAAACTAATAGATGCTTTAATATTCTGAATTCTGAGGGGATTTGTAATGGTTTTCCAAAAAAAGGAAATAAAATGTATAAATAAAATCACTTGGTGGCATGCCTGGTAACCACTGCAAGTGCCGAGTGGGAAATCAAGTCTGTAGCATTCCAGCAAAACTCCAACTTTGCCTACATTTCTTGGGCAACTACCTCAATTTTCCTGTGTTTTAACAGAGGGGGCTTGTGTGGCTGCAAGTTTTCTTGTGAGATGACACTAGACTTTGTGAGAGATGACAAAGACTTTTGGGGATCTCCAGCCCAGATTTTAAAGGGCTGAGGAGGTATCTGAGCTCAATTTTGTTATTTTCAACTTAACGTTTCTTGAGCACCTATTATATCCAACACATAGCGCATTCTGGGAATTCAAAGCTGAATAAAGTCAGAATCTAAGATGGTTCTCTTTCAACCAGCAGCATTCCAAGGGTAGAAGAGTTAGCCCTTGGCTGGGAGGAGCATTTTGTCAGTTACATTGTTTGAAATTGCCATGGCTCATGTGATTATACAAACCAGATGGCATTTAGTTGGTTTTATTATTATTATTATTATTATTTTATTTATTTATTTAGAGACAGAGTCTCGCTCTGTCGCCTAGGCTGGAGTACAATGGCGCGATCTTGGCTCGCTGCAACCTCTGCCTCCCAGGTTCAAGCGATTCTCCCTCTTCAGCCTCCGGAGTAGCTGAGATTACAGGCACCCGCCATCATGCCTAGCTAATTTTTTTTTTTTTTTTTTTGTAGAGACAGGGTTTCACCATGTTGGGCAGGCTGATCTTAAACTCCTGACCTCAGGTGATCTGCCCACCTCAGCCTCCCAAAGTGCTGGGATTACAGATGTGAGCCACCATGCCTGGCCAGTTTTGTTATTATTTTTAAACCCTCTACAGACTAATACACTCCTTATTATCTGAACTTGGTCTAACTTCTCCCACTGTCTCCACTGCTTCCAATCACTCCTCCCAGTTTACATCATCATAGGCAATCTGAGTATGTGCAGGAGAAAAAGAAAACTACATTTGAAGATGTAAATGTCACCGGAAGATAAGTGCCCATAGCTGTCTGGGCATGTGTTCCATTAGCTGATTAATGCCAAATACAGTTACTTAGACATTGTCCTTTTGGGTCTTATCTGAGGTACTCTCCTGATGCACACGGGCTAGTCCTGTTAAGAACAGATTTATATTCCAGGGACAGCACAGTCTCCTGGTGACACTAGCAGGTCCTTAAGTCACATTATCAGCATTCATAAGCCAACTCCTTTTTCTTACTCAGTTATTATTTCACGTTTTTGGGCGTAAGTGTTCTCACAGGTAGAGCGTGGATAAGAGTATCTTTCCTGGAAGGAATGTTGTAAGGATTAAATTAGAGAATACATGTAAAGCCATGTGGCACATGGAAAGTACTCAAATGTTTGCTTTTATTTTATTTTGTTTATTTATTTTTGTTTGTTTGTTTTTGAGACGGAGTCTCACTCTGTCGCCCAGGCTGGAGTGCAGTGACACGATCTCAGCTCACTGCAAGCTCCGCCTCCCAGGTTCTCACCATTCTCCTGCCTCAGTCTCCAGAGTAGCTGGGACTACAGGCGCCCACCACTATGCCCAGCTAATTTTTTGTATTTTTAGTAGAGACGGGGTTTCACCGTGTTAGCCAGGATGGTCTCAATGTCCTGACCTTGTGATCTGCTCGCGTTGACCTCCCAAAGTGCTGGGATTACAGGTGTGAGCCACTGCGCCCGGCCTATTTTATTTTATTTTGTAGCAACATAGTCTCACTAAGCTGCCAGGCTGGTCTTGAACTCCTGGCCTCAAGCAATCTTTCTGCCTCAGCCTCCCAATATATGTGAGCCACCAAACTCAGATGGCTGTTATTTTTTATTTTATTTAGTTATTTTTAATAGAGACGAGGTCTCCTTAATGCTGCCCAGGCTGGTCTTAAACCTCTGGGCTCAAACAATCATCCCACCTTGGTCTCCCAAGTAGCTGGGGACTACAGGCATGTGCCACCATGCCTGGCTAAGTTTTTATTTTATTGTAGAGATGGGATCTCACTATGTTGTCCAGGCTGGTCTCTAGCTGCTGGCCTCAAGTAATTCTCCCTCTTCAGCCTCCCAAAGTGCTGGGATTATAGGCATGATCCACTGTGCCTAGCCAATGTTAGCTGTTATCATTATTCTGTTAGAAAATATTATAGTATCATGCTGAATTCCAGGAGCAGCTTGAAAATCTTTTATAAAATTGTGTTCAAACTCATGAATTAGAACGATCACAAGCAGTAAAGAAGGAGACAGAGTGTGAGAGATGCACAGAGTTGTGCGCTCATGCCAGGCATATCGATGCAGGTACAATTCTGAGGGACATCTGCCTGAGCATTCCCGCCACACTGATCTGGAAATGCCAAGAGATGGAGTGGGTGCGCCTGGGCCCTGCCCTCACCCACATTGACCCACATTCACCATCATCCATTGAAGTTTCTTGCCTGAATTAATTCTCACACTGATGACTGTCAAATAGATTTTCTCACTGTTTATGTATTTATGTATTTATTTATGTATTCATTCTGTTTATTATCATTATCATTATTATTATTATTTGACACAGGATCTTGTTCTGTCGCCCAGACTGGAGTGCAGTGGCACGAGCACAGCTCACTGCAGCCTCAACCTCCTAGGCTCAACAGATTATTCTGTATTTAATAGTTGGCTTTTACTGTAAGAAATAATTTTCTTCATTTTCATTTGTTCATTTATATATCTGTATCTATGTGAACACAGAGACTTCTATTTTATCCAACGGATTATAATTATTTATTTTGATTCACATATTGTCCCAGATTTGGTCAGTAGAGGCCCCTTCAAGCTGGTTTTGGTATCTTTTTAACACACCCTCATCATTCTTGGAGAAGCACCTTACAATAAGATATCCCAGGCTTATGTTGTTCCTTCTGTGCTGCAGCCCTGGAATCAGCTATTTGTCCAAGGAAACCATAGTTCCTTGTAGTGGAAAATGCTTCTGGGAAGTAAGACCTGAGCGCTATGTGTACTCAGTAGTCAGGACTATTGCTACTGGGATGTCAGTCCTACACACACACACACACACACACACACACACAGAGAGAAAGTTACATCTCTTTTGATTATTTCTTTATCTATTTATAGTTATCTCTATCTATCTGTCAGAGGCATTTGAAACAGAGCAACTCCATCTTGAATAGGGCCTAAGTGAAATGAGGCTGAGACCTGTTGGGCTGCATTCCCAGGAGGTTAAGACATTCTAAGTCACAGGATGAGATAGAAGGTTGGCACAAGATACAGGTCATAAAGACCTTGTTGATAAAATTGCAGTAAAGAAGCCAGCCAAAACCCCTCAAAACCAAGATGGCTACAAGAGTGACTTCTGGTCGTCCTCACTGCTACACTCCCACCAGCACCATGACAGTTTACAAATGTCATGGCAATGTCAGGAAGTTACCCTATATGGTCTAAAAAGGGAAGACATGAATAATCCACCCCTTGTTTAGCGTATCATTAAGAAATAACCACAAAAATGGGCAACCAGCAGCCCTCAGGGGGGCTACTCTGCCTGTGGAGTGGCCATTCTTTATTCCTTTACTTCTTTTTTTTTTTTTTTTGAGACGGAGTCTCGCCCTGTCACCCAGCCTGAAGTGCAATGGTGTGATCTCGGCTCACTGCAAGCTCCACCTCCCGGGTTCACACCATTCTCCTGCCTCAGCCTCCCGAGTAGCTGGGACTACAGGCACCCACCACCACGCCCGGCTAATTGTTGGTATTTTTAGTAGAGACAGGGTTTCACCGTGTTAGCCGGGATGGTCTCGATCTCCTGACCTCATGATCCGCCTGCCTTGGCCTCCCAAAGTGCTGGGATTACAGGCATAAGCCATCGCGCCCGGCCTCCTCTACTTCTTTAATGGACTTGCTTTAAATGAACTTACTTTCATTTTACGAACTCACCCTCCTGAATAACACACCATAGAATAAACTTATGTTTCTTGCATGAGATCCAAGAACCTCTCTTGGGGTCTGGATCGGGACCCCTTTCTGGTAACATACCTATCTACCTACCAGCCTACCTGCTTGCCTATCTAAAGCACACTTTACACAGTGGTAATACCATGAAGATTATTTTGGTTTCTCCCTTTCCATATCAGCGCCTCCCTTCTCCAACAGTGGAAGCCTGGCTCCCATTATCTCAGTTTACCTGTATGTAGCCAATCTCCCAATTTATGCCCCACCCAGCTCACCCCTCCTTGAGCCTGCACCCTCTGAACTGGCTACCTACCTCATTCAGATTATTGCTTTTTTTTTTTTTTTTTGATGAAGAAAAAAATCAAGAAGCCAATACATATATTTAAGACAGAGAACAAAAGGGAATAGAAAGGAAGGGAAAGGAGAAGCGGGAGAGTTGGGTTATATATTGATTTGCATTTTTAAAAGAACACTCTGGCAGATTTGTAAAGAAAGAATTGAAGGGGAGCAAGAGTGTATTCTCCTCTTACTCATCTTGGCATTCCTAGCACTTTGGTAGCATATTTTAAGGAAGGTGCTATATAAATGTTTAGGGAAGGAAGAACGACAGTTAGGATGGGGAGGAAAGACTAGAAGACTGAGGGAGGGGGACCAGAGGCTTCTCCAGAGGCACACACCATAGAATAAACTTATGTTTTTCTTTTCCATAGTGGGAGTTGTTGCTCTCTACAGTCAAGGACAGAAAATCACTTTGAAGTGTGTCTTCCTTTCTTTGTGAAGAACCTCTTAAGTGGTTTCCTATAGTTGCTTACATTATGTAGTAGTGTTAGACCCATTGTCCTGTAGAAGGGTAAATCGTCCCGAAGCAGATATTCTTTGTTCAGTGACAAATCACTCACAGTCTCTTTTAGTTGCATAAACGTAGGACAAATAGGCCCTTTATCCTGGGAGAAGTTGTAAAAGAATCTTTTTTCCCTTTCTCTCTCACTAGTTCAGGGTCAAAACCTTCCCTTCTTTCACATGCAGGTCTGCATGTAAGTGGAGGACCTGTTTGCCTGGAAGCCCAGTGCCCCCTAGGAGGCAAGGGATTAAAGTTCAAGTCCCTGCTCCCTGAGGTTCGAAAGTAACAGTATATGGCATGGTGACATGGCCCCAGGTCTAGGCAATATAGTTCCCTTGAGGCTGGAAGCAGCTGAACCAGACTGAATTCTCTTTAGGTCAGATGGGTCCACTGGGTGGGAAAGGTTGATGTCTGTCCTGAACCCACCATATTGGGCCAGTCTGAGACCAGGGAAGTGGCTGTTTGTGTAAACAAAAGAGTTGGCTACCAAGAGCAGGAAACTAGTGGTATTCTGGAGTTGGCTTAAACTGACTTGCAAGAACTGATGGTTAAATTTTCAGGAATGTTGCAAGCTGGTTGTATAATACAGCCATTAATAAATATATCTTTCTAAACTTTTTGTTATATCATAGTTGTACATATTTGGGAGATACATTTTTTAGAATGTTTTAATTTTTAATTTTTTGTGGGTCTATGTTAGGTATATATTTATGGGGATACATGAGATATTTTGATACAGGCATGCAATGTGAAATAAGAACATTGGGCCAGGCGCGGTGGCTCATGCCTGTAATCCATCACTTTGGGAGGCTGAGACAGGTGGATCACAAGGTCAGGAGATCGAGACAATCCCGGCTAACATGGTGAAACCCCGTCTCTACTAAAATGACAAAACATTAGCCAGGCACCTATAGTCCCAGCTACTCAGAAGGCTGAGGCAGGAGAACGGTGTGAACCCGAGAGGCGGAGCTTGCAGTGAGGCGAGATCGCACCACTGCACTCCAGCCTGGGCGACAGAGCGAAACTCCATCTCAAAAAAAAAAAAAAAAAAAAAAAAAAGAAATAAGCACATCATACATGGGATATTTTGATACATGTATATAATGTAATAAATATTAAATTATATCAACTTTCAGTAAAATCATTATATTTAAAACAAAGGTAATAATTACTCAAAATTTACTAGTAATTATTTTACCATATTTTCCTATTATCTATGCTTTTGAGGTTATTTATATCTGTCAGGCCTCTGAGCCCAAGCTAAGCTATATGCCTGTGTCCTGCACGTATACATTTAGATGGCCTGAAGCAAATGAAGATCCACAAAAGAAGTGAAACTAGCCTTAACGGATGACATTCCACCATTGTGATTTGTTGCTGCCCCACCCTAACTGATTAATGTACTTTGTAATCTCCCCCACTTTAAGAAGGTTCTTTGTAATTCTCCCCGCCCTTAAGAATGTACTTTGTGAGATCCACCCCGTGACCGCAAAGCATCGCTCCTAACTTCACCTATCCCAAAGCCTATAAGAACTAATGATAATCCCACCACCCTTTGCTGTCTCTCTTTTCGGACTCAGCCCACCTGCACCCAGGTGAAACAAGCAGGCTTGTTGCTCACACAAAGACTGTTTGGTGGTCTCTTCACATAAATGTGCATGACATTTGGTGCCAAAGACCCGGGTCAGAGGAAATCCTTCGGGAGACCAGTCCCCTGTCCTCACCCTCACTCCATGAAGAGATCCACCTATGACCTTGGGTCCTCAGACCAACCAGCCCAAGGAACGGAACATCTCATCAATTTCAAATCGGTTAGGCTGTCTTTTCACTCTCTTCTCCAGCCTCTTTTGCTACCTTTCAATCTCCCTCTCTCGCTACCCTTCATTCTCCCTGTCCTTCCAATTCCAGTTCTTTTCCCTCTCTAGTAGAGACAAAGGAGACACATTTTATCCGTGGACCCAAAACTCCGGGGCCGGTCACGGACTTGGGAAGACAGTCTTCCCTTGGCATTTAATCACTGCGGGGATGCCTGCCTGATTATTCACCCACACTCCATCGATGTCTGATCACTGCGGGGTCGCCTGCCTTGGTCATTCACCCACATTCCCTTGGTGGCAAGTCAATTGCGGGGACGCCTGCTTTGGTTGCTCACCCACATTGCAGCCCAGGGCTGCTCACCCACCCGCTTCTCTGTGTCTCTACCTTTCTCTTTAAACTTACCTCCTTCACTATGGGCAAACTTCCGCCCTCCATTTCCCCTTCTTCTCCCTTAGCCTGTGTTCTCAAGAACTTAAAACCTCTTCAACTTACACCTGACCTAAAACTTAAATGCCTTATTTTCTTCTGCAATACCGCGTGGGCCCAGTACAAACTCGACAGTTGTTTCAAGTGGCCAGAGAATGGCACTTTTGATTTGTCTATCCTACAAGATCTAGATAATTTTTGTTGAAAAATGGGCAAATGGTCTGAGGTGCCTGACGTCCAGGTATTCTTTTACACATTGGTCCCCCCCAGTCTCTCCTCCCAATGTGACTCGTCCCAAATCTTTCTTCTTTCTCTCTTGTCTGTTCCTTCAGTCTCCACCCCAAGCTCTGAGTCCTTTGAATCCTTGTTTTCTATGGACTCATCTGACCTCTCCCCTTCTCCCCAGGCTGCTCCTCGCCAGGCCGAGCCAGGTCCCAATTCTTCCTCAGCCTCTGCTCCCCAACCCTATAATCTTTCTGTCACCTCGCCTCTTCACACCCAGTCTGGCTTACAGTTTCATTCCGTGACTAGCCCTCACCCACCTGCCCAGCAATTTCCTCTTAAAGAGGTGGCTGGAGCTAAAGGCATAGTCAAGGTTAGTGCTCCTTTTTTCTTTGTCCAACCTCTCCCAAATCAGTTAGCATTTAGGCTCTTTTTCATCAAATATAAAATCCCAGCCCTGTTCATGTCCCATTTGGCAACAACACTTAGACGCTTTACTGTCCTAGACCCCAGAGGAAGGCTGTCTTATTCTCAACATGCATTTTATTACCCGACCCACTCCCAACATTAAAAAAAGCTCCAAAAATTAGATTCCGGCCCTCAAACCCCACAACAGGACTTAATTAACCTCGCCTTCAAGGTGTACAACAGTAGAGTACAGGCAACCAAGTAGCAACATATTCTAAGTTGCAATTCCTTGCCTCCCTTGTGAGACAAACCCCAGCCACATCTCCAGCACACAAAAACTTCCAAACACCTGAACCGCAGTGGCCAGGCGTTCCTCCAGGACCACTTACCCCAGGATTTTACTTCAAGTGTCAGAAATCTGGCCGCTGGGTCAAGGAATGCCCGCGGCTCGCGATTCTTCCTAAGCCATGTCCTATCTGTGTGGGATCCCACCGGAAATCGGAGTGTCCGACCCGGCAGCCACTCCCAGAGCCCCTGGAACTCTGGCCCAAAGCTCTCTGACTGATGCCTTCCCAGCTCTTCTTGGCTTAGCGGCTTTGGACTGACACTGCCCGATCACCTCAAAAGCCTACAGGACCATCACAGACATTTTGAGTAACTCTTACAGTGAAGGGTAAGTCTGTCCCTTTCTTAATCAATACGGAGGCTACCCACCCACATTACCTTCTTTTCAAGAGCCTGTTTCCCTTGCCTCCATAACTGTTGTGGGTATTGACGGCCAGGCTTCTAAACCTCTTAAAACTCCCCAACTCTGATGCCAACTTGGACAATGTTATTTTATGCACTCCTTTTTAGTTAACCCCACCTGCCCAGCTCCCTTATTAGGTCAAGACAGTTTAACTAAATTATCTGCTTCCCTGACTATTCCTAGGTTACAGCCACATCTCTTGCCGCCCTTTTCCCCAGTTCAAAGCCTCCTTCACGTCTCACTCTCATATCCCCCCAGCTTAACCCACAAGTATAGGACACCTTTACTCCCACCCTGGCAACCGATCACATGTCCATTACTATCCCATTAAAACCTAATGACCCTTACCCCACTCAACACCAATATTCCATCCCACAGCATGCTTTAAAAGGATCAAAGCCTGTTACCACTCGCCTGTTACAGCATGGCCTTTTAAAGCCTATAAACTCTCCTTACAATCCTCCCATTTTACCTGTCCTAAAACCGAACAAGCCTTACAGGTTAGTTCAGGGTCTGCACCTTATCAACCAAATTATCTTGCCTATCCACCCCGTGGTGCCAAACCCATATACTTTCCTATCCTCAATACCTCCCTCCACAACCCCTCCACAACCCATTATTCTGTTCTGGATCTCAAACATGCTTTCTTTACTATTCCTTTGCACCCTTCATCCCAGCCTCTCTTCACTTTCACTTGGACTGACCCTGACACCCATCAGTCCCAGCAGCTTACCTGGGCTGTACTGCCACAAGGCTTCAGGAACAGCCCCAATTACTTCAGTCAAGCCCTTTCTCATGATTTACTTTCTTTCCACCCATCTGCTTCTCACCTTATTCAATATATTGATAACCTTCTACTATGTAGCCCTTCCTTTGAATCTTCTCAACAAGATACCCTCCTGCTCCTTCAACATTTATTCTCCAAGGGATATCAGGTATTCCCCCTCCAAATCTCAAAGTTCTTCTCCATCCATTATCTACCTCAGCATAATTCTTCATAAAAACACATGTGCTTTCCCTGCTGATAATGTCAGACTGATCTCTCAAACCCCAATCCCTTGTACAAAACAGCAACTCCTTTCCTTCCTGGGCATGGTTGGATACTTTTGCCTTTGGATACCTGATTTTGCCATCCTAACAAAACCATTATATAAACTCACAAAAGGAAACCTAGCTGACCCCATAGATCCTATATCCTTTCCCCACTCCTCTTTCTGTTCCTTGAAGAGAGCTTTAGAGACTGCTCCCACATTAGCTCTCCCTGACTCGTCCCAGCCCTTTTCATTGTTGGGTTGTGCACAGCCAAAGTGCAGGGCTGTGCAGTCAGAATTCTCACACAGGGAATGGGACCACACCCTGTAGCCTTTTTGTACAAACAACTTGACTTTACTGTTTTAGGTTAGCCATCATGTCTCCATACAGTGGCCATCACTGCTGCTTTTACTTTTAGAGGCCCTCAAAATCACAAACTATGCTCAACTCACGCTCTACAGTTCTCATAACTTCCAAAATCTATTTTCTTCCTCACACCTGACACATATACTTTCTGCTCCCTGGCTCCTTCAGCTGTACTCACTCTTTGTTGAGTCTCCCACAGTTACCATTGCTCCTGGCCCAGACTTCAATCCCTCCTCCCACATTATTCCTGATACCACACCTGACCCCCAAGACTGTATCTCTCTGATACACCTGGCATTCACTCTATTTCCCCATATTTCCTTCTTTCTCATTCCTCACCCTGATCACACCTGGTTTATTGATGGCAGTTTCACCAGGCCTAATTGCCACACACCAGCAAAGGCAGGCTATTCTATAGTATTTTCCACATCTATCATTGAGGCTACCACTCTGCCCCACTCCACTACCTCTCAGCAAGCCAAACTCATTCACTTAACTCGAGCCCTCACTCTTGCAAAGGAACTACGTGTCAGTATTTATACAGACTCTAAATATGCCTTCCATATCCTGCACCACCATGCTGTTATATGGGCTGAAAGAGGTTTCCTCACTTTGCAAGCGTCCTCCATCATTAATGCCTCTTTAATAAAAACTCTTCTCAAGATTGTTTTACTTCCCAAAAAAAGTCATTCACTGCAAGGGCCATCAAAAGGCATCAGATCCCATCGCTCAAGGCAGTGCTTATACTGATAAAGTAGCTAAAAAAAAGCATCTAGCGTTCCAACTTCTGAACCTCATGGCAGTTTTTCTGTTCTCCCACCTACTCCACCACTGAAACTTCCACCTATCAATCTCTTCCCACACAAGGCAAATGGTTCTTGGACCAAAGAAAATATCTCCTTCCAGCCTCATAGGCCCATTCTATTCTGTCGTCATTTCATAACTTCTTCCTTGTAGGTTACAAGCCGCTAGCCCACCTCTTAGAACCTCTCATTTCTTTTCTATCGTGGAAATCTATCCTCAAGGAAATCACTTCTCAGTGTTCCATCTGCTATTCTACTACTCCTCAGGGATTGTTCAGGCCCTGTGACCTCCCTTCCCTACACACCAAGCTTGGGGATTTGCCTCTGCCCAGGATTGGCAAATTGACTTTACTCACATGCCCTGAGCCAGGAAACTAAAATACCTCCTGGTCTGGGTAGACACTTTCACTGGATGGGTAGATGCCATTCCCACAGGGTCTGAGAAGACTACCATGGTCATTTCTTCCCTTCTGTCAGACATAATTCCTGGGTTTGGCCTTCCTACCTCTATACAGTCCAGTAATGGACTGGCCTTTATTAGTCAAATCACCCAAGCAGTTTCTCAGGCTCTTGGTATTCAGTGGAATCTTCATACCCCTTACTGTCCTCAATCTTCAGGAAAGGTAGAATGGACTAATGGTCTTTTAAAAACACACCTCACCAAGCTCAGCCTCCAACTTAAAAAAGAGGACTCTGTCAAGGATAGAGCTCAAAAACTCACCAACAAAGCAAGTAATTATGCTGAACCCCTTTGGGCACTCTCTAATTGGATGTCCTGGGTTCTCCCAATTCTTAGTCCTTTAATACCTGTTTTTCTCCTTCTCTTAATCGGACCTTGTATCTTTCATTTAGTTTCTCAATTCATACAAAATCGCACCAGGCCATCACCAATAATTCTATAAAACAAATACTCTTTCTAACAACCCCACAATATCACCCCTTATCACAAAATCTTTCTTCAGTTTAATCTCTCCCACTGTAGGTTCCCATGCCACCCCTAATCCTGCTCAAAGTAGCCCTGAGAAACATCGCCCATTATCTCTCCATACCACTCCCAAAAATTTTTGCCACCCCAACACTTCACCACTATTTTGTTTTGTTTTCCTTATTAATATAAGAAGACAGGAATGTCAGGTCTCTGAGCCCAAGCTAAGCCATCATATCCCCTGTGACTTGCACGTATACATCCAGATGGACTTTTGCTGCCTTAACTGATGGCATTGCCTTGTGAAATTCCTTCTCCTGGTTCAGAAGCTCCCCCACCGAGCACCTTGTGACCCTCGCCCCTGCCCTCCAGAGAACAACCCCCTTTGACTATAATTTTCCATTACCTACCCAAATCCTATAAAACAGCCCCACCTCTATCTCCCTTCACTGACTCTCTTTTCAGACTCAGCCCGCCTGCACCCAGGTGAAATAAACAGCCTTGTTGCTCACACAAAGCCTGTTTGGAGACCTCTTCACATGGGCATGTGTGACAATATCTATTGCAACTGATAAAAATTTTATAGATAATGGTGAGGTACTATGCATTTCCAACTTCACATTGAGTGATGTCACATTAGTAGCTTGAAATCAGTCATGATGGGTGTATTTATACCAAGAAAACTGGCCAGCTCTATCAGTCAGGGTTTCTTCCCTTCATTCTCCAGGGAAGCCAGTGGTTAAACATTTTTGCAGCACACTCCTGACTGTAATCCTTAAGACTTACTCACTATTCGATATTTACTGGCTAAGACCAGCTATGGTATAAGTTCCTATTAAAAGCACCTTTCCTCAAAGATCCACCATAAGGTGGCTGGAGCATGGGGCTCAGGTATTCCTTCTATTTCCAGACTTGATGATGTTGAATTGCTTCAACTTACTGAAATTCTTACCTTCCACCAAAAAGGCTCAACCACTATGAATTTTCTAATCTACCTTTTCTTCTACCAAGGTTCTAAATCATCTTGTGGCTATATTGCTCCTCAGCCCAGATATCTGCTGTTGTGTGTCCATAAGATGCCTAACACTGCTTGAGAAAGCAACAGAATGAGGGAACCGAAGTATCCTTCTCCTGAGCAGTCCTAGAGATTGGGTTGTGTGTAGGTCATTGAGCATAACATTGGGGAATGGATCAGTTCTTAGAATGATGCTGCTGTCAAGGCCAGACACGTTATCCTAAGTGTCAGTGGCTGTTACAAGAGGAGGAGACTACCCAACTGCCATGTTTGGAACATGACCCATGTTGGCCAAGTATCTCTCTGCCCAGCAAGTACGCTAAGGTAAGACCAAACAGGACTGGACACTTTGCACTCAAGTTTCCCTGGACCTAAAATAGGGGCTATGGATTCGGAGGGGGAAAAGCTAGCTTCACTTTTTGGACTTCCTGCAATTACTAACATGGCGGGGGGTCTTGAATAATGTGCTGTAGGAAATGACTGGGTACATTATTTGCATCTCAAACTGGGTAGAGAGACATCCCAGTTCAATGAAACAGAACAAGATGAAAAGGCCTGGCACGGTGGCTCATGCCTGTAATCTCAGCACTTTGGGAGGCCAGGAAGGTGGATCACAAGGCCATGGTGAAACCCCGTCTCTACCAAAAATACAAAAAATTAGCCGGGCGCGGTGGCGGGCGCCTGTAGTCCCAGCTACTCAGGAGGCTGAGGCAGGAGAATGGCGTGAACCCGGGAGGCGGAGCTTGCAGTGAGCCGAGATCGCGCCACTGCACTCCAGCCTGGGCGACAGAGCGAGACTCTGCCTCAAAAAAAAAAAAAAAAAAAAAAAAAAACAAGGTCAGGAATTCAAGAGCAACCTGGCCAATATGGTGAAACCCCATCTCTTCTAAAAATACAAAAATTAGCTGGGCGCAGTGGCAGGCACCTGTAATCCCAGCTACTTGGGAGGCTGAGGCAAGAGAATCACTTGAACTCGGGTGGCAGAGGTTTCAGTGAGCCAAAATCACGCCACTGCACTCCAGCCTGGGCGACAGAGTGAGACTCCATCTCAAAAAAAAGGAAAAAAAAAAAAAGAAGAAGGAGATGAAAAGGAAGGGAAAGAGGAAGAGGAAGAAGGAGGAGGAGGAGGGGAAGGAGGAGAAGAATAAAGGAAAGGAAGAAGGAAAGAGAAGGAATGGCACAGATTAGACAATGAAGAACAGACCCCAACTATTCCACCTCAGACTGTCCCTTCTGCTGCATTCCCCAACTCAGTTAATGTGATCTTCATTTTCTAGTTTCTCAGATCTTCATTTTTGACTTCTCTCACAACCCAAATTTAATCTATTATCATCTATACTTTCTCTCTCTCTCTCTCTCTCTCTCTTTTTTTTTTTCTGAGGCAGAGTCTCTCTCTGTTGTCCAGTCTGGAGTGTAGAGGCTCAACCTCAGCTCAATGCAACCTCTGCCTCCTGGGTTCAAGCAATTCTCTTATCTCAGCCTCCTGTGTAGCTGGGACTACAGGCATGCACCACCATGCCTGGCTAATTTTTGTATTTTTAATAGAGACAGGGTTTCACCATGTTGGCCAGGTTGAGTTCAAACTCCTGAGCTCAGGTGATCTGCCTGCCTTGGCTTCCCTAAGTGCTGGGATTACAGGTGTGAGCCACTGCACCCAGAAGTTTATCAACCATACTTTCAAAATAAATCTAGAATGTACCCTATCCCTCACCATTTACCCCTGCCACCCCAGATAGCAGTCACCATCATCTCTCTCCTGCATGATCACAAATGCTGCTAATGAGTCTGTTTCTGTCCTGGCTTTCTCTTGTTTCGACAGAACAACCAGAGGAATCTTTTAAAATCATGAGCCAAATGACATCACTCATCAGCTCAAAGTCTTCCAGAGGCTCTCCTCTTATCCAGAATGAAGGCCAAAGCCCTTCCTCTGTCCTGCGGGGCCCTACTGATCTGCACCCCCAGCCTCTTTAACCTCATTGCCAACTACCTCCCCCTTGTTCACTCTGCCCCATCTACACTGGACTCTGTGCTGTTCCTTGACTATATACCAGACAGATGCCCACACCAGGACCTTTGCAGTTACTATTTGCTCCCCCAAGACACTCTTGCCCCAGATAACCACATGCCTGATTCCCCATTTCTCTTAGTTCTGTACTCAAAAATCATCTTCTGAGTGAGTCCTTTCCTGGCTACCTAACCAAAACATCTCCATCATCTCCATGCTTTGTATTCCCTCTCTTTGTTTTTTTTTCTCCTTCGCTTTTATTACCCTTTGTATATTTATCTTTTTTGTTGACTATCTCTCACTAGCATATGAGTATATGAGGGCACAGATTTTTGTTTTGTTGACTCTCCAGATTCTAGAACAGTGCCTGGCCCATAGTAAATGCTCATTTCAATAATCTATTGCTGCATCATAAGCCATCCTAAAATATAGGGACTTGAAACAAAGTTTATTAGAATCTCACAATCTCTTAGGTTGATTGGGCTCAACTGGGTGGTTCTTCCTTGTGAATCTCTTATGTGGTTGGAGTCAAATGGCAGCTGGGACGGGAGTCATCTGATAGACTTGGCTGACACAGGATGCTGGCTGCTGGCTAGGAGTTCAGCTCCGCCCATTGTCTGGAGTGCCTACATGTGACCTCCTCCAAGTTCACTGGGGGCACCAACTTTTTTTCTTTGAGACGGAGTCTCTTTCTGTCACCAGGCTGGAGTGCAGTGGCGTGATCTTGGTTCACTGCAACCTCCGCCTCCTGGGTTCAAGCGATTCTCCTGCCTCAGCCTCCCGAGTAGCTGGGATTACAGGAGCTCGCCACCACACCTGGCTAATTTTTTGTATTTTTAGTAGAGACTGGGTTTCACTACGTTGGGCAGGCTGGTCTCGAACTCCTGACCTCGTGGTCCACCTGCTGCGGCCTCCCAAAGTGCTGGGATTACAGGCATAAGCCACGGCCCCTTGCAGGGCACCATCTTTAAAGATTAACTACCACGGTATTCAGTGAATATTTGTGGGATGAAGGAAGGCAGAAAGGGAGGGGAGATGGTGGGAGGGAAGGAACTGGAAAATTTAGAAAGAAGAAAATGAGGAAGGAGAGGAGACAGAAGAAAAGGAAGGAGAAAAGGAGATGTGGATTTCTGAATAGATGAAAGTATTATAGCCCAGGAATAAAATCCATCCTTTCCTGCCTGACGCTTTTTTCCCATCTCCCTCAAGTTGCATAATGACCTGGCTTGGAAGCAGAAATTCATCTAACACCACATATCAGAACTGGAGCGCTCTTGGCAGAATCTTCTACAATTTATACCCCAAGTTCAAATTTGAGCCAAGGCATATTTCCAAGGAAAGAACAACACAGTGCTTTATCTTGATGTTGCTCCTTACCCTTGGTGATTTCAAAGCAGTTTTATAAACAAGCACTGTCATTGTACAAGAGAGGAAACGGAAGGGAACTAGTAATATTTAGGTAACCAATAACAAAATCTTTGAGTCAATATTATAGTGAAATGATTAAGTAATTATGTGGAATCAGAGGCAGGCTACAACTGCATCAAATTAGTAAAGTAGAATTTGAAAGAAATGAGATATAAAAATTTCCACATAAAAACTGAAGTCAGTTGAGGCTGTAAGGAGCTAGAAATTAAAAATAGATTTATACCAAACTAGGTAGAACAAAATTTAAACAGTTGTTGAGATATTAAAAATGGATTTGCTTTTAAAACAGTTTGGAATAGTTTAGTCATTTTCCAGAGCCATAGATATTCTGTGCCAGTTGAGCACTTTTTCCCAAACCAACCTGGCAGACGGTTGTCTAATCAGGAAGCTTTGCAGGCAAGTTCCTTGGCTAAAACCCAGAGGAATAAATGAATTTGGGTTTCTGAAGTTCCAGTGTCTCAGTACAAAGAGAGGTAGGCAATCCTTTTTCCTAGAGATATTGATTATATAAATTGTGGTATAACAGAATGCAAATTCCCTAAGCTTGGGATTCTCCTCTAACTGATGTGTCGTAGGATAAGATGGCATCATGTTTACTTCAATTTGTGGTCTCTCTAAACCACTTTTCGTCTTTGGTCCCCAGATCTGCCCATTTTAGGGAAATCGGCATAACTCAAGAAAGCAACTTTTCATGGATTAGTTAGGATTAGGTTTGGCAGCAGGACGTTGAGTTCTCCCTACTCCCCAACACCTTCACCTCCTTTTTTAAAAAAAAAACAAAAAACAAAACAGTGGCTTAAATAACATGAAAGTTTATTTCTCTTTCATATAAGCCTGAATAGGTAGTTCACAGGTTGTAAGGGGCTCTACAGTGCCAGGGAATCAGATTTTTTTTAATTTTTATTTTTCTGCCTTAACTGCATAATCTCCACTTCTTAAATCATCCTATGGTCCAAAATGAATGCTTGAACTCTATCCCTCATATCCCATTCCATCCAAGAGAAAGAAGAAAAAGGTAGAGGGCAGGAAAAGCTCCCTGCCTTTAAGAACACTTTCCAGAAGTTGCTCACACTACTTCTACTTACATCTAACTAACCAAACCTAATCCCAAGGCCGGGAGAGAATCAAGAAGACTGGGAAGCAGAGTCTTTCTAGCAGCAGGCACCTAGCTAAAGATTTAAGGTCCTAATACTTTAAAATAGAAGAAAACACGCCGGGCGCGGTGGCTCATGCCTGTAATCCCAGCACTTTGGGAGGCCGAGGCGGGTGGATCACGAGGTTGAGACCATCCTGGCTAACATGGTGAAACCCCGTCTCTACTAAAACTACAAAAAATTAGCCATGCAGTGAGCCAAGACCGTGCCACTGCACTCCAGCCTGGGCAACAGAGTGAGACTCCATCTCAAAAAAAAAAAGAAAAGAAAAACAAAAAGAATAGAAGAAAACAAATGTGAAACAATTAAACAGTCTCTCTTCTACAGTTTATCCCTTTGACCTCCCCAAATATATGAGCATCCCTCTTTCCCCACAAAGGACACAATCCCTCCTCAAGCGGAAGAAATCCAGGGACTGCCTCCAGCTCAAAGTCAAGATCTCTGAGTGAAGTGTAATCTCCCTCTTCAAATCCAGATATGATATTACACAATCTTGCAAGCTGTTTTAGTCTGTTCAGGCTGCAATAACAAAATACCTTAGACTGGGTACTTTATAAATAATATAAATTTATTTCTCACAATTCTGGAGGTTAGGAAGTCCAAGATTAAGGCACCAGCAAATTTAGTGTCTGTCAAGGGCTCTCTGCCTTGAGGATGGCACCTCTTGCTGAATTGTCACATGGTGGGAGGGCAAAAAAGGGCCAGACTCCCTTTAAGCCCTCTTACAAGGGTACTAACTTCATTCGTAATATCATCACCTGCTAAAGACCAACCCCTCCACCCCTTACTATGATGACATCGGGGATTAAATTTCAACATGAATTTTGAAGGAGCCATATTCAAACCGTAGCACAAACCATAAACTAAAAGATGAGTTATCTTCCCCATAACCCACTACATATGCAGTGATGTAGTACGAACAAGAAAACCACAATTAAAACTGTCAGAAAATGTGAAAGTTGCAGAAGTCGATCTATAGTAATTATCAAATCCTGCTGAGCAAGAATAGAGGGGACTCTCAAACGTCAGGAGTCAGTCGTCTGTCCTGTGGGAGGTGCTTCTGTGTCCATTATCCCACATGGTTTTATGTCTGAGGCAGGAAGTGATGAGTTTGCCCTTTGGGGTGGGAGGACTGCTGCACAGCTTTCAGAGCCTGTTTCTTGTTAATGCATAGTTGGAGGCACAAAGGTTGCTTTAGGCATTGAATAGTCACAGGCTTTGGCACATCACGCTTGGATGTTTGGCAGTACAATTCCCTCAAAAACTAAGTAGGCATCTTTTCCATTTGCCTTCTATCAGTTCCATGTGTGAGTAACAATAGCCAAATATCTTGTCTAAAAATGGTCTTTAAACTTAAAGACGCAGATCTTACAGACCTTTGTCCTCTGCCCACCCTTGGCCCCAGTTTAATGGCAGCTAGTTGAGGCTATATGATACACTAAGTTTTGGAAGGAAAGCAACAACTTTAATTGGATAGTAACAGCTAAGTTGTCACCCATTGTCTAGCAGACAGCTTTTAATAGCATTTTATTTTTATTATTAATTTTTCTTTTTTTTTGGAGATGGAGTCTCTCTCTGTCACCGAGGCTAGAGTGCAATGGCACGATCTCAGCTCACTGCAACCTCCACCTCCCAGGATCAAGCCATTCTCCTGGCTCAGCCACCCGAGTAGCTGAGACTACAGGCATGCACCACCACGCCTGGCTAATTGTTGTATTTTTAGTAGAGATGGGGTTTCACCATGTTAGACCAGCCTGGCCATATTTTTTGAGACAGTTTCTCACTCTGTCAGCCAGGCTGGAATGCAGTGGTACAGTCATATAACCTTGAACTCATGGGCTCAAGCAATCCTCCCACTTCAGCCTCCTGAGTAGCTGGGACTTCAGGCACACACACACTGGCTAATTAAAAAAAAATTTTTTTGTAACAGTCTTGCTATGTTGCCCAGGCTAGGTTAGTCAATTTAAATGGCAGGCCAAAGGCAGAGAGCATAGCCTGTACCACTTCCCTAATATCTTAAAAATTGGACAGATTTAGCTTTAGTTTTCTACACTTCTGCTGCTCATGGAATTGAGGATTTTGCAACAATAACCACCAGCCCCAGCCCCACTCTTGGTACTGAAATGAGAAAAGTTCCCTTGTCCCCCTTGCAGGGCATGTGATGGGGGTGTGGCTCGCTTCTTCAGTGCCCTGCTGTTCAAACCTCTAGGGGAGCATGCAGAGGGTCAAGCTGTGGGACTCCGACCCCACAGCAGTGTCTAGGGGTGGATGTTTACAGCTCCTGAAGCCCCAGTGGGCGTGTGTTACAGGGTGCTCTTTTAGTTTTGCCGTCTATAGGCAGCTTGTGTTAACCAGCTCAATTAGACCCTCTACCTTGCTTCAAGGACAGAGGGCTTTCTGTATCCCGGGGTTCTTGCCTTGGTGTACTGGAAGAATCGGATCGCACGCGGGCTTGGGGAATGAGTGCAAGGTTTTTTTTTTTTTTTTTTTTTTTTGTTTGTTTGAGACGAAGTCTCGCTCTGTTGCCCAGGCTGGAGTGCAGTGGCCGGATCTCAGCTCACTGCAAGCTCCGCCTCCCGGGTTTACGCCATTCTCCTGCCTCAGCCTCCCGAGTAGCTGGGACTACAGGCGCCCGCCACCTCGCCCGGCTAGTTTTTTGTATTTTTTTAGTAGAGGTGGGGTTTCACCGTGTTAGCCAGGATGGTCTCGATCTCCTGACCTCGTGATCCACCCGCCTCGGCCTCCCAAAGTGCTGGGATTACAGGCTTGAGCCACCGCGCCCGGCCGAGTGCAAGGTTTTTTATTGAGTGGAAGTAGCTTTCAGCAGATGGAGGAGCCAGAAGGGAAATGGTTTTCCCCTGGAGTCGAGCTGCTTGACGACGGCCCAGGCTCTCCTCTAAGTGCCCCAGCCCAGCTCCGCGTCGTTCTGCCTGTTGGTGGCCTGCTGGCGGGCCGGTGCCTGACGGTGTGTTCCTCTCCAACTCCAGCCACCTGTATATTCCCCTGCTGACCGCCTGCTCTCGCTGTCTTTAACTCCCTGTGTGTCTGCCTGCTAGGGTCTCCGGGGTTTTTATAGGCACAGGATGTGGTGTGGCAGGCCAGGGTGGTCTTAGGAAATGCAAAAATGCCTGTCTCACCTAGGTCTGTGTGGGTGGAGCCCTAGCCAGGAACCACGCCCTCCTTTACCCAGCACTTCCCTTCCCCCATTGTATATCACTTAAAGGGACCATGCTCTTCCCTTCCCAGCACCTGTTTGAGTACAAATTTATGGTTTAGTTAGGGTAGGCTAAATGGCTACCAGTAGTAGACCTAAGAATTTAATCACTCTAATGCAAAAAATACATTTATCTTTTGTTTTTTATGAGACAGAGTCTTGTTTTGTTGCTCAGGCTGGAGTGCAATGGCACAATCTCAGCTCATTGCAACCTCCCCCTACCAGGCTCAAGCGATTCTCCTGCCTCAGCCTCCCGAGAAGCTGGGATTACAGGCATGCGCCACCACGCCTGGCTAATTTTTTGTATTTTTAGCAGAGATGGGGTTTCGCCGTGTTGGCCAGGCTAGTCTAGAACTCCTGACCTCAGGTGATCCATCTGCCTCAGCCTCCCAAAGTGCTGGGATTATAGGCATGAGCCACCACGCATGCAACTGTCCAGGATAGGTGCTCCAGAGATTCAGGGACCCGGACTACATGAGTCTATGTGTTCGTAAGCAAAGGACTCATGTTAGTGAATAGTCTGACTAAATGTCCTATGTTAGACATTTTCCTATTAAGAGGTATAGATCTGCAATAAGAAAGTCAATTCTGCTGGTTAGTCAAAACTCAGAATTTTCAGCCAGTAGAGTTTAGTGTATGCGACAATAGAGCATCTGTATTAGAGAAGGCCCATTTAAGGCTCTTCCAATTGCCCAATCAGAACCCATAATGCTGTGGGGCTAGTATGAGCTTTGCACAAACCTGGATTCAAATATCCCCATTCCTATGACTTACTACCTATGTGACTTTGGGCAAATTACTTAATCTTTCTGAACCTTCGAATGCAGATATTAAAACAAACCTACCCAATGTGTAGATTTGATTTGATATCATGTATATCAAACAGATATATAAGTTTGGCATTTAGTGAGTGTTCAATAAATGGTAGCTATACTTATTTGAGGAGCATGTGCTTATAATATCGGAACTTGGGTTTGAATTTGGACAGATGTGTATTTGGATCCTCATTCTTCCTAGTTGTATGTATGACCTGGGCAACTCTCTCCTTATCAGGTTCCTCATCTGTTAAATTGGGATCATAATACCTGTCTCTGAGTGTGGTTATAAGGATTACACACAAAAGACTCCCAGTATAGTAGTTAACACAAATAGTCATTCAATATAAGTCTTCAGTTCTTGTTTTTATTTTTATTACTTTCTTTTCAGATTAAGAAGGCAATGAATGTATGCTCAGCTAATTTTGAAAAATATAAAAGGTTATGAAGGAGAAAAAATAAAAACCTACTCAACATCCACTACCTGGAAGACATTGTCAATGTTATATCTTGAGGGCTTCACTCCAGCCTTTCTTTTTTTGTTAGGTTATTGTTTTTGAAGCTATGGACTGTGGAGTTCCCTTTGGTTCTATACACAAGGAGTTCCCCACTTTGTGTTGTGAAAGGGAAGCCAGAAGTCCCTACCAGTGTAAAAATAACCTCCCCATTAAAATCAAAAGGCTCCAGTTAACAATAGAGAGCTTCAAGTGAAGAGAGAATAGCCCTTCCTAAATTAGACTAGATTTGCTGCCATCTTGGAAAGAGGAATGAAACCCTGTAGGAATAGGAAGGGCTGGGAAGATCCGGGTGTGTGTGTGTGTCTAGGGCTGCTGAAGACACTTGACCAATTTACAGTCTCGCCGTGGGCTAGTTCTGCTAGGAGAACATCTAGTACTGATTCCGGTCAATAGGGTATTCTAGTCACAGAAGGACTGTGAGATTTGGCAAAGATCACAAAGCAAGAAATGCAGACAGAAACACTCGAAAATTGCAGCTTGGGATAGAGCAGAAGTAAAACCCCAAATTCTGGATTCACATATTCTGACATACCCAGTTTATCTGGAACAAGAATCAAAAATTTAAATTGGACAGCTACCAGTCAGGACTTATTTCTTCCCTAAAGGGCTCTGCAGTGTGGGCGCTCAAGGAATATTTAAAAAAAAAAAAAATCAGTGATAATCTGATAATGAAATAACAGATGAGTTTGTCATTTTAATTTCTGTACCTCCCCTTCCTATTATCACTGCCTAGACATTTTGCCTTAGTCTTTAAATTGTGAATTTACCTACAGCTATTCATTCTGCCTATTCTGATGCCTGTCAAACCAAAATGAAAGAAAGCTGTACCAAGGCAAGTCTGAGATCTTCGTCTCAATCAGTAAAATCTTCCGCGGAAGCTTACACTACTCAAGCAAGACAGATCTGAGCTCTTGATACAGTTAGGAAATGTGACCTACTTTAAAACCCAGCAGAGTGTGCGTGTGTGTGTGTGTGTGTGTGTGTGTGTGTGATATGAAATGAAAGTGAATTGTTTTGCTGAAATCTGACACTAAAAATAGGGCACCGGATCCTTCCCCTGCTGGAAAAAGAAAAAAAAAAAAAAGGCATTAAAATGAGTGTGTGTCTGTATGTCTGGGAATATGTATCCATGGCAACCATTGTCCCACCTCCCCTATCAACAGCATTACCCCTCTCCACGGAAAGAGGGCACATGAATGCCTTTCCCAGCACCCCTCCCAATCCCTTACTCCATGAAATCTAATTAAAGAGTGAAATGAATTTTAGCGCTGGTTCCAGAGGCTGGGAGAAGTCCATGACTAGGGGGCAGGGTAAAGAGAGGAGCACTGGGGGAGGGACAGGGAGACCTGCCCTTCCACACTGGAGCAGCAGCACATGACTCTGTTCTCTTTTTTAAAAAGAGCCACAGCTCCCACACTGAGGAGCTGCAAGGGAGTGATAAACCTGCCATGCAACGATGTTATTACTTTAATGGATACAGGACTGGTTGAGCACTTTATTTCCACCAGGGCTTTTTTTACGTTGCATCTTCCCTTTCCACAACATCCAGTGTTCCTCAGGCACTCCCCCCTTTACTAATGAACGTTGTTCCCATTTCGAATCCCGCTCAGGTGAGGGAGAAAGAAAGCATTATTTGAGATAATAGGTCTGCCTCTGGGGTGAGGTGTATGAGTCAATCACACTGGTGAACAACCCCACCCCCCCAACCTCAAGCATCCCTTTTTGTATATATCAGAAGCCAGAGAAGAATAGGGGGGCATGGAGTGTTGAAGAAGACACTCTGGGGAGGTTGAAGCTGATTTGCGCAAATGAGCTTCAGGGTTTTTTTAGCATCTGCCAGGGACCTCCCTTCCCCCTTTCCAGCAGCTGCCTGCCCTCCCTCCTCCTTCCCCCACCTTTAGTGTCCAGTCAGCAGCGACTCAGGCACCTCCCTCTCCCTCCTCTCTGGCCATCCCTGCCCTCGGCTATCTGGGCATCTGTTTCTCATTCCTGTATCCAAACATTTTCTCCAGGTTGGCTGTCAGTCTGGCATTGTGCTGCAGGGGTCTCAGCTGGAGCAGAATTGCCCTTACATGAGCATGAGCATTTGGACAGGTCTGGACTTGTCCCTCTGACAAGGGGGAAGCGGTGGCAGGAAGCCTGTGGGCCCTCCTGGGAGAGAGGGGAGAGTTAGTTTTACATGGGCTCCAATGGTGTGATGTTTCAGCGGCAAGAAGGAAGAGCATGAAGAGCAACTTGGAGCCTGTCACTCAGACTTGTGTCTTCTGTCCTGTCCTGGTGAACTGAGTGTGGTGGGCTGCAAGCATAAGGAAAGTCAAAGATGTGCTTTCACCCACAACAGGGTGGCAGGACTGAGAGTTGATTGGCACAGGGCAGCCAGCGTGTGACTGTGGGCAGGAGACAGTGCCAGCTGTGGCATCTGCAGTAACCACCACCTCGACTGCCAGCCCTGCCGCTTCAGCAGCAGGCACCTCCGTGTCCTTGGAAGGGATAACCGGCCTCTCCACCTGGACAGTGGGCCTTGAGCTAGCCTTCCCTTCTTGCAGCCGAGGCAGCCGGCACCCTTGCTTGCCAGACACCCTGAAGCGTTCTGGAAGAAGTCAAGGAAGACCCTCAAGCATGGGTCACTGTCAAGCCAGAGAAATTCCTCTGACTTTAGTTTTTTTTTATCCAGGTTGATGCGGCTTAGAGCATGTGGCTTATGGCACACGGCTTATCCACAGTATAATCATGAGAACCAACATTTACTGAGTCCTCACTCTAGGCCAGGAATTCTTCTAAGCATTTACCAACTCACTTAGACTTGCAAGAGCCTATGAAACAGATGTCATTCTTATCTCCATTTGACAGGGAGGTAAGAATATTCTCAAGGTCATATAGCTAGAAAGTGGCCAGGTACGGTGGCTCACTCCTGTTATCTCAACACTTTGGGAGGTCAAGGCAAGTGGATCGCTTGAGCCCAGGAGTTTGAGACTCGCCTGGGCAACATAGTGAGACCTCGTCTCTACAAAAATTAAAAAATACATAAATAAAAAGTAAAAATATAGCTAGAAAGTGGCAAAACTATGGTCTCAAATCAGACAGTTTGAACCCAGAGCCCACGTGCTGGCCTCTCAGACTGGGATCTACTCAGTTACTGGACAACAACAAATCTCCAGTCTTCATCAGATTGATTATCTGATTTTTTCCAAAGTGCTTAGGAATGCTTTAAGGATCAAAAATTCATTATATAACCATTATATAAATAACATCATTAAAAGCATGTTCTAATGAAAAAAAGAAGTCACTACTAAACTTACTACCCCAGAGTAACTGATTTTATATATGCATGCTTTTTTCATCTTTGCACTCACACGTTTCATATAGTGAAATATAACTCTGTATTATGATTATTTCCTGATGTTACAACATTGTATTATAAACGTATTTTCATAAGGTTATTTTCTGACATTTTAATTGCTGGGTAGCATTCCTTCAAGTTGATGTACCGTCATTGACGTAGCTAGTTCCCTATTTTGAACATTTAGATTGTTTCCATTTGAAAATTTGAAAAATAAACAAACTCTTTGCTCTCATTTTTTCCTTTTATCAACTGCCTTGACTCTGTCCAGACACAGGAGAGATGTTTAACCTGTGCAATTGAAGCTATTCCTTTAGCCTATCCTTTAGGTTTACGCAAAGGTTAAAAGTGTATGATCTGGAAGCATTTCCTTCTGTACTATTCATTGCTGAAGGACTTGGAAGGAATGAAATGGTGAATGGAATTGAGCTCAAAGTATTGCTGCCAAGGTCTAGAATGGTGTATGTAACAGACACAGGCCAAGGAGGCTGAGCAGCAGACTTGCAGAGTCAACATTTTTAAGTTGGTAACAGATGGCCCACTGGTCAGAGCTCGAAAGGCTGGGGCTCCTTAAACCAACAGGACCCAGGCGTATGATTCAAATGCTCTCAGTAACCAGAGGGACGGCTGCTGTCCACTTGCCAAAGGCTGCTGTGACACGTGTGAATATGCAAGAGATGGGAATTATTTATCTTCCCCTAACCTCGATATTTCATTTTCCTAGCCTCAGACAGAGACTTTCTTTTTTTTTTTGAAATGGAATTTCATTCTTGTTGCCCAGGCTGGAGCGCAATGGTGCGATCTTGGCTCACTGCAACCTCCGCCTCCTGGGTTCAAGCAATTCTTCTGCCTCAGCCTCCCAAGTAGCTGGGATTACAGGCGCCTGTCACCACACCCAGTTAATTTTGTATTTTTAGTAGAGATGGAGTTTCACTATGTTGGTCAGGCTCATCTCAAACTCCACCCACCTTGGCATCCCAGAGTCCTGGGGTTACAGACGTGAGCCACCGCACCTGGCTGAGACTTTTAAAACTCTGAATCACCACTGACTGCATTCCCAACTCCATCTGGACTCTGCCCTTCCGAACTAATGAGGAAACTTCAGTATCTAGGGTATGCTTAGACTAGATGAGATTCAGCTTAAACCCTGGTAAAAATTATCATTCTCTCCGTATCCTGAAAGCTCATTCCTGGGTGCTAAGTCAGTCTAGACAGGCAAAGGGGTTTAAGCAAAGCCAGGACTAGGGTGAGACAAGTGAAGTGCCTAGTGGGCAAAATTGAAGGAGGCCTCACTTGCAGGTGCTGGCCCTGCACTGGTGTGACCCCGAGAGTGATGGCCTCCTTACGTTTTGTGCCCCGAGCATCTCACTTGCTCACCCTGCTCCTGGCCCTGCCCTAATGTCGCGGCAAAGCTCTGGCTTAGTCATTGCTGTCCTTGTTAAGCCCGTGCCCCTGTTAGGCTTAGAATAACCAGTTGAACCTAGGCCCTTGACATTGGCAGGTGAAGAAAGGGGCCACATCAACTAAGGTAGCAGTAGTAGAAGGGCACAGGCTGATAACCTTCACAGGACCAGGTGGAAAGTGGAAGCCCATGTTCTCCAACCAACTGTGGACAAACGAAAGGACCAGACAGCCAGAACTGTAACTTCAATACGCACTGGCACTTGTGTTTTTAAGCCTGCCGAGAGAATTAACGTTCAACAGCTGTGCGTATTCACACTGCTGAATGCGTATTACACAATATTCTCAGACATTCTCCTACGCAGAGCAGCAGTATTGGCCCATCGGGTGATTCATGAGGTTCCAACACAAGCCGCCAGAGAAAGGGAGCTATCAAGATTCTGGTGATGAGAGAGAAACTGTAGCACATGGTAAAAGAAGAAGACAAACTGGGTATCTTTTCAGGCTGGATCAAGAAAAAGCTTTGACAGAATGAGGCATGATTTTCCTTTATTTGAAGTGTTGCAGGTCTACGGATCTCGGTGCAGTTTGTTCAGTATAGGGAACAATGCAATGAGTATTCCAACCCTGAACAGCTGGGAAAGGAGAAAGATGTGAAAAATGAGGAGGGAGCCAGGTGAGTTCACACTTGAATAATAGAGTCTCTTGGTAATAAAACCACAGAGAGAGCCAGTGTTTGCCCAGATCTAGAGCTATCAAGAACTCCATTGAAACTCCACTGGGTTAGAGTTCCTTCTATGCCGCCTTAAGCACACCTATTCTGAGAGCATGACCCTCCTTTTCTGTTGTCTGAGTCAGTGGCTGAGTCATGGGTGTATGCACACAAATCTATTGAGGTACCAAAAAAAATTATATTTAATAATTATTCATATTCATCGCATAAATTTCTATTCTTGAATAGGTTTTAGGATGTACATCATATACTAGTACAGCAGTGATGAGTATTCATTTTGACAGAAAATGCTAAAAAAAATTCATACTAATGGTCACATGATCAAAAATGCTTAGAGGAAGGCAGGGCATGTTTCCTCCTTCCTGTAATCCTAGCACTTTGGGAGGCCGAGGCAGGTGGATCACCTGAAGTCAGGACTTTGAGACCAGCCCACCAACATGGCGAAATCCCATGTCTACTAAAAATACAAAAATTAGTTGGCTCTGGTGGCATGAGCCTGTAATCCCAGCTACTCGGGAGGCTGAGGCATGAGAATCACTTGAACCCAGGAGGCGGAGGTTGCAATGAGCGAAGATCACACCACTGCTCTCCAGCTTGGGTAACAGAGGGATTCCATCTCAAAAAAAAAAAAAGCTTAGAAGTCACTAAGTAAGAAACTCCTGACTGGGCACAGTGGCTCACATCTATAATTCCACACTTTGGGGGGCTGAAGTGGGAGGATTGCTTGAGGCCAGTTCAAGACTAGCCTGGGCAACACAGTGGGACCCCATCTCTAAAAACAATTTTAAAATTAGCCAGATACTGTGGCACACACTGGTGGTCTCAGCTACTCAGAAGGCTGAAGCAGGAGGATCACTCAAGCCTGGGAAGTCAAGGCTGCAGTAAACCATGATTATGCCACTGCACTCCAGCTTGGGTGACAGAGTGAGTCCCTGTCACAAAAAACAAAACAAAAAGAAACTCTTTAGCCTGATGTTCCGGGCCCTCTGCAACTTACTTATTCAACCTCCCCTCCTGCGATTTCATCCCTATACCACCTACTGTAATAAAATGGATCTGGTCATCCAGTGCTTCCTGTTTGTTTGTTTGTTTGTTTGAATACTTCCTCTCTCTGTATCTTGGCTGGTGGAATACCAGCAAATGAGGAGAGCTAATGAAGTCTCCTGGATACATTGAGCCTACAATCATTTTACTAGCAGAAATTTCAGCCCTGTCCAGGATACCCCTTCCTAGATAAGCTCTCCAGGGGTAACTATCTTGTTCATAATTCTCAGGGAAACAAACTACTGCTGTCTGCTGGAGAGAAGTGGTGGCTCAGATGTATTCATCTTTCTTTCTTTCTTTCTTTCTTTCTTTTTTTGAGATGGAGTTTCGCTCTTGTCACCAAGGCTGGAGTACAATGGCACAATCTCGGCTCACTGCAACCTCTGCCTCCCAGATTCAAGTGATTGTCCTGCCTCAGCCTCCCCAGTATCTGGGATTACAGGTGCCTGCCACCACGCCTGGCTAATTTTTGTATTTTTAGTAGAGATGAGGTTTCACCATGTTGGCCAGGCTGGTGACGAACTTCTGACCTCAGGTGATCAGCCCACCTCGGCCTCCCAAAGTGCTAGGATTACAGGCATGAGCCACCGTGCCTGGGCAGATGTTTTGAACTTTCATGAACAAACATTACAACTACCGCCACCCCCACTGGCAGCTGTCCCCACTGCTTGGTAGACTAAAGAGCATCAACATCATTGGAATTAATACTAACTATGTACCCTGCCACACTAGTGTTGGTGCTAAGACCTTGGCAATACAAAGGAAAAATGATTCCAGGAAGCACAGTATGGGGATCCAGAAAACACCCTCTATCTCTATAATTTACTCAGCCAGGGATTTCCCAAAACCAAACTGCTGGTAGCAAGGCTGCTGCATGTTTCTGCAGTTTGTACACAGCACAGTGATGCCAGGCAGGCAGTGGATCAAGCCCTCAATCCAGGGACTTTGTCTTAAGGTAGCCTAAGGCAGATTGCATTTTCCAAAGATGGCAGCCACAATGTCTCCCATCCCTCAAGCTCTTCTGACAATGTGACATTGATACTTCTCCTGTGGAGTGGTGAGGTCAAATGACCTCTCCTTGTAAACTTGGGCGGGTCTTTGTGATTTCTTTGACCAATAGAGTATGGCAGAAATTATGGTTTGTGACTTCTGAGGCTAGGCCATAAAAATGCCATGTACTTCTACAAGGATCTCACTCACATACTCATCACCTGTGCCACCTAGCACACTATGCACCAGATGAGCTGTGTGACTGCGGGCAAGCTGCCTAAGTTCTTGGAGCCTCAATTTCCTCATTCATAGACTAAGGATAAGATTAATCCCTACTTCATAAGGATTACATAAATTAATCCATGCAAGTGCATAGTATAATGCCTAGCATAGAGTAAGCCCTCAATGTTAGCAATTATTATCACCTGACATTTGGTAGGTGGCCAATTAATATTTGTTCATTGATTAATTAAATTGCACTGTACACAGGTGGAAGAGAAGACGAAGATCCAATTTTTACCCAGTGGCACAGAAGGCTCTTCATGTCCATGCTCTGTTAATGTCACCTTCCCCAAGCCGTGTCTGCACCAATCACCCTGCGCAAACCGCCACAGGACACTCCCTACCCTGAGCCCTGTCTTAGTCTTCTCTGCGTTTTCCCTCAAGCTCCATGTTGCCTGCCGATGTTTGCTTTTACAATTCCCTCTTTTCAGAGTATTCCCTTCAACTTCCTCATTCCGCTTTCAACTACTTTTTACTGGTACTCCAGTCCTCAGCCTGCAGGGCACCCCTTTGCAGTCATTTTCTGATCTGAAGGTTTTATAGAAAATGTTTCTCTCTGGTTACTCTATCATGGAAAGTGGTTTGCCATAGGGCAATTGCCTGCTAATTTCTCTGTATCCTTCATTACCTGGAAGCTCCTGGAGGGCAGGATTTATATAGTCTTCACCACTGTATTCCTAGGAGTTAGCAGTGCCCAACCAGTAACAGTCACTCAATAAATACTTTCTGAACAAATTGTTGCACATAAATAGTAACCATAAAACATTAAAGGTTACAATGTTCTGTACCATCACTGGAAGAAAACAGCCGTGTAGTACATTTTGCAAATATTTCCATCAAAACAGATTCAAATAAAATCTTGGCACTTCATGGGATAAGCTTCAGTTAACTGGAAAAATAATGTGCTTGCGATGTGTTAAGAGAAGATGGTAAATAAATGAGAATGTAGTTACCTAGCTTTTTCACTGGCCTTTCAAATAGATAGGATCTGGGGACGACAGGGGGATGGGAAGAAGGAACCATATCCATTCTACAGTACTAAGGATTGTGCCTTGATTACTTAGTTGCTCAATGAATATTTGATGACAGACTCAGAAATGTAGGGCTTAAAGGAACTTTGATGACTGAGGATTGTTTGATTAAAACCGAACCATTTAGGACCCTGGGGGATGAACCACAAAGCAGCTGTCACTGGCCAGCAGAAGAAGGGAATACCTTCCTGCTACTCCTAGGATCTGGTCCCAGGTGTCTGTACTGAATGGCTTTCCAGGAACCCCAGCAGTGCCTGCCAAGACTGCATTTTCTGATTTAACTGCTAAGGCTTTCTGTATGGACAACCGAAATATCTGCAATGCTTTTTATCTAAATGTGATTAGCACAGCATTCTGTAGTATTCCTTTCCAAGGAAAGCACACCCCACTTAGGCTGTGAAAACATCCCAAATTTCTATTGTGATAGGATCCACCAGGGTGAGGCTAACAGCAGTTTCTAACATAACCAAGGCCACTTTAATTTCCCACAGAGGCCTTTCTGATACCCCAGGCTCCACCTTGGTTTGCGTGGCCAGAACCTGTTGGAGCACTGCATGCCGTAACCTGTGTTTCTTGGTGAGTTGCTTGTCTATTATTGAAAATCCCAAGACTATGACATCATGGCAATAACCTTCAGAATGCTGAGTGGGTTTCCTCCCTGCCTGGGAAAGCCCCCTTCTAGACAGGATATGACATGATGGTCTGGGAGAGCTTAGGTTAAGTTTTTTCTGCCACGACTCAGGGTAATATGGAGGTGGTTGTGTCTACTCACAGACTATGCCCATCATTTCTAAGCCTTCCTTAGATTCTTTCTCTACAACAGATACCCTCACTGATAGTCCCGCACAGTGTGGTCTATTATAGGTGATTCAAACACACAGTCAAGTTTAAGTACAATAAGAACAAACTTGGGGTCCAAAGAACCTGAGCTGCTGTGTTTCACAGCTCCGGGGGCACCGTTCACTCACGCTGCTGTGCAAATCACCTGCTGCCGGCTGTCCTACATCATTTATTAGCTCTCTTGGAACAAATGTAAAATCTCTAACAGGAGCTTCCTAGTTATCACTCTCATCTTGGTCTACAGCCCCTTTCACCTAGGCTCTGAGCTTGAGAGTTGACATTTCTTCTGGCTAAAATAATAACACCTTTCTTTCACTTATAGTTAACAAAACACTTTCAAATACTTTATATCACATGAAACTCAATACTCTTATGATGTAATTTGGATATTTGTCCCCACCCAAATCTCATGTTGAAATGTAATCTCCAGCGTTGGAGGTGGGGCCTGGTGGGAAGTGTGTGGGTCATGGGGGTGGATTTCTCATGAATGGTTTCGGCCATCCTCTTGGTGATAAATGAGCTCTCACTCAGTTCGCACAAGATCTTGCTGTTAGAGTGTGGCACCTCCCGCCAACTCTCTCTCTTGCTCCTGCTTTGGCCACAAGTCACACAAGCTTCCTTCTGCCATGAGTAAAAGCTACCTGAGGCCTCCCCAGGAGCAGATGCTTCAGGGCTTTCTGTACAGGCTGCAGAACCATGACATGAGCCAATTAAACCTCTTTTCTTTATAAGTTACCCAGTGTCAGGTATTTCTTTATAGCGATGCAAGAATGGCTGATTACAGGGAGGTTAGGCAGTTATTAATGCTCTGTTTTATAAATGAGGAAACCAATGCTCAGAGGTCACTGGCTTGCCAATAGTCACCCAACTAGGAAAGAGCAGAGGTCATGACTCCTAGTTAAGTGTTTATTCTATCAGAACAAACAAGCTTTAGAGTATACACAGAATCACCCTCAGACCACTGTTGCTGGCGCCCAGGTCAGCCTCAATCTCGCCTACTTATTTTTAAGACCCTAGTAAGATTTGTGCATGTTCATGAACAAGCCCTTTCAGCTGCCCTGTGGTCCTCCTTTCCCCTCTCCTCCTGCTCTAGTTTCCATCAGTCCCGTGATGGCTTACTGCAGGTGCCTGCAGCCAGGAAGATGCAACTAGTTCTCAGTGCCAGAGCCACCATTTTGGGTCAACTCAAATGTTCTGCAGGGATAAGGGGAAGGGAAGGGCGTCAGGAAATGTTCCAGCAGCCCCTACTGTTGTCCTGGGGCAGGAAAAACTTTCACTAGAGAACAGGAGGTACTGAGACAAGTTTGTGTGTCTGACTCTTTCTGTAGGATGACTCCTTTTCCAGTAGCCTCTTCCACAACTCTTCTTGGCCCTTCATGTAAGTAGTCTCTGGTGGCCTGCCCCTTTAATCCTCCAGATATGCCTAGATGCATCTGAATTTCAGTCCAAGCTGGAATAAGAGGATCCAGACAAACAACTGCCCAGGATGCCAGAACACCATGGATATAAATCAGAATGAATCCACAATAATTCCCCCCAGTCATGTAAACGTTGGTTTCTCTCCCAGGAGGACACAGCACCTGTAAGTGGTCAGTTTAAAAACACTCTTCCAGCCTTGATCTATCCCTGTGGAATACATGCAGATGTACCATGTCCATATGTAAGTGGCTTGATGCAACCATACCCTGAAACTGGAAATCACAATTGCATAAGTTTTGAAACCTAATAGGGTTTTGAACCCTAATAGTGCTACTTAGTGAGATCAAGTAATCGAATTATTTTTACTTACATTTTAAGTCCTTTCATACTTCTATCATGAATTTGCCTTGTTTAGAAAATTGCAAAGGAAAGCTGAAGCAAGAATAAGAACATCAGAAAAGGGAAAAATATTTTGCCAAGTTTTATCAGTACCCGGACTCTGTTTTGGCTGCTGGGAATAAATTAATAATCTGTTTCAACATAGAACATTTATTAATAGAAAATCAGTTTATTTCTGAAGTCACTAAATACATGTTGAACAAATATTTCAAAAATATCCATTTGAGGCTGAGCGCAGTGGCTCACACCTCTAATCTCAGCACTTTGGGAGGCCAAGGCAGGTGGATCGCTTGGTCTCAGGAGTTGGAGATCATCCTGGCCAACATAGGGAGACCCCATCTCTACTAAAAATATGAAAATTAGCTGAGAATCACGGCATACGCCTGTAGTCCCAGCTACTTGGGAGGCTGAGGCAGGAGGATTGCTTGAACAAAGAAGTCAGAGGTTGCTGTGAGCTGAGATCACCCCACTGCACTCCAGCCTGGGCTACAGAGGGAGACTCTGTCTCAGTAAAAAAAAAAAAAAAAAATCCATTTGGAGGGGCACCAGCTTGTTAGCCTCCAGGATGCTCACAATTTTGGTCTAGCCCTGATCCTAGAGGGCAAATCACAACAGGCATCTCCAGCCTCACGCGGCCTTTGGCTTGCTCTTCTGTGAAAGGAATTAAAGTAGAAGCTTAACAAATGTTTGTTAACTGCGTGCCTTTAAAATCATACGAATCTTTGATGTTCTTTTTTGAAAGAAGTAAGCTGGAATTTAGAAATCTACTCTGCAAGGGATTTTGCCGTGAAAATACTGCTGTGGTAATAAGATTTGATCTGAGGAAATAGCAACGGTTCCATTGCCCCACCCAGGCAGGCTGGGATCCTCTCTTTACTGTGGCTCATTTTCCTCTACTTCTTACATAAGCGCAGTTTAGCCACCGTTTTGGAAGAAAGCTGTGGGCGAGCCTAGAGCCAGAGTGAATGATCAGAGAGGATGTTTTCAGAGGATACCATTTAGGGCCTCCTCTTGGGGAAGTCAGACTCCGTAAAAAGCATGTGTGAACTCACACGCCCAAACACAAGCTCACCATCTACCTGTATTGGCCTCTAACTCAAGGCTTTTGAAATTGGAATGTGCGTACAGGTCAGCTGAGGATCCAGTTAGCGTGTAGACCTTGATTAAATAGGTCTGGAGTGGGTCAAAGTCAGCATTGCTAATAAGCTCCCGAGGGACGCTGCTGCTGCTGGTCCTCAAACCACACTGTGAGTGGCGAGCTCCATCCTGCATTCTCCACCTGACTCAGGAGCACAGCATTCACAGTGTTAGAGTCTAGGGACGGGTGAATTAGGAAGACGAGAGTCAAGAAGAGGAGATGAATATACAGGCCAGTGACTATATCACAGTGCTATAAGTGTTCACATGGATACATGGAGATGTGTGTAAGCATGGGAAAAGGGACTGAGTAGAGGGGACCAAGGCTAAAAATAAATCTTGCAGAAATC
Organism: Trachypithecus francoisi; assembly: GCF_009764315.1. Classification (NCBI taxonomy): domain Eukaryota; kingdom Metazoa; phylum Chordata; class Mammalia; order Primates; family Cercopithecidae; genus Trachypithecus; species Trachypithecus francoisi. The sequence continues at coordinate 105,018,636 of NW_022681470.1, read as the reverse complement.
AATGGATTTTTTATCCATGGATTCTCTTGACAGGGTCTAGGAAGAAATGAGGGTAGTTTGGCAAGATTGTATATTTAGCACCTTGGATGGCAACCTCCCCAGGGCAGTCAGATTGTTTACTCTCTTGTGTTCTGTCTAGTTCAGTGCTGGCAAATAAATTCTCCATAAATACTTGCGGACAGAATGAGTTAGTTACTTAGTACATTTCATTTTTTATTATGGTAAAATATGCATAACATAAACTTACCATTTTAACAGTTTTAAAGTGGATAACTTAGTGACATTCAGTACATTCATGTGGTTGTGCAACCAACACCATACCCATTGCTAGAACTTTTTCATCATCCTACACTGACACTCTAACTCCCTGGTCCTCCTGCTCTCCCCAGCCCCTGGCAGCCACTATTTACTTTCTGTCCCTATACATTTAACTGTTCTAGGTACCTCCTGGAAGTAAAATCATACAGTATTTGTCCTTTTGTGTTTGCTTTATTTCATGTAGCATGTCTTCAAGATTCATCCATGTATCAGAATTTCATTCCCTTTTAAGGCTGAATAATATTCCATTGTGTGGGTGTACATACATATATATATACACACACACATACACACACACACACACACACACACACACATATATATCACATTTTGTTTATTCATCCATTGATGGATATTTGAGTTGTTCTCATCTTTTAACTATTGTAATGCTATGACATGGGAATACAAGTATCTGTATAAGTACCTGCTTTTAATTTTAAAATGTTGGGTATAGATCTAGAAGTGGAATTATACAATGTAAATATGACGTAAATAAAACAGAATGGAATTACCAGATAATAGGGTAATTTTTGTTTTTTGAAGAACCACCATACCATTTCATTTAATTTTTAAAATGTAAAAACTTCATCATTTGTAACATATGAAATAATTTAAGAATCTAGATTCTCCTTGCTAGGAGAACATGGGAGTGACCTTTGAATCTGGTGATTTATGAAATGGGTTTTCCTGGCTGTACCTTCCCTATGAGATGCTGTGAAAGTGAAGCTGGAGGGAGCTATATGTTGCATCATTTCATCTGTGCTGGATGGGCCACTGGATGGGACTGTCAGGCCTTCAGATTTCTGGAACAACCAGCCCAGGTCATAACTTAAGAGTCTCTCTCAGCAAAGTCTCTCTGCTCACCCTGCAGCTGCTGAGAAGAGAGATGGCCCTGAATCAAAGCTGCGTGGGTTTCTCATCATAGGAGAACCCAGCAAGAGCAAAGCCAGCAAGACTCCTCATACCAGAGGCTGGATGGTTTCTGCAAATGGTGACACCAGCCGTAACATTTTCCAGGGGGTTGATCTCAGAGGCAGCCAAACCTTGGAGAGTGCGAAAGCAGAACACTCAGAGGGTGTGGCTAAGGCCAAGGCTGGGGAGGGGCTGGTCTGCAGCTGGAGGCCATTAAAATGTGGCAAAGTCTCCCTTCTTTGTTCTTGGGATTAATGTAAAGTGCTGCCATCCTGTAGGGCAGGGAGTTCCATTCCTGGAATGGGAGACTCGGGAATATCCAGACAGAATCCTGACTTTCAAACACAGGATGTCCTTTTTTTTTAAAGCTATTTATTGAAATAACAGACTTTTAAAAAATCATCTATAATCCTCTCCCCTCCCCCCTACACAAATTCACTGTTTCCATTTTTCCACGTTCTCATTTACGGCTAATGCACTTTCTGTTGCTCTTTTTATTCATCAGTCATGCCTAGATTTCTCTTGTCTACTCCCTACTTCTGAAGGCAGTTCTACCCAAATTATTGTCATTTTCAGGTTTCTGGGATTGGAGGAGAGAAGTATGAGTCTCCTTCCTTCTCACCACCCCTTCAACACACACACACACACACACACACACACACACACACACTCCAGGTGCCCTCCTCTTGGTTGGTAATGTTATTACTTGTCACTCACTCCAGTTATTGCCTAACTTCTATGGGAAAGGTGCCAGTTAGGAACAGAAATATGCCCTTTTAGCCCTGTGCCTGTTCTAGAGTTGAACACTGCAAAAGGATGCAGCGGTGATGTTTGCCTCATAGAGCTCCAGCGTTAGGCATTTTGCCCCACCTCAGCAGTCCCCACTGATAATAGCCCTCAGAAACTTCACTTACACTAAGTGGCTAAGGGAAGAGTTTACTAGATTTATTGTGTTTGTATGCCACCACAATGTGTTCCAGTTTTTATATCTCCCCAAGTCTTAAAACTATAACTTTGGGCCAGGCGCGGTGGCTCAGGCTTGTAATCCCAGCACTTTTGGAGACCGAGGCGGATGGATCATGAGGTCAGGAGTTTGAGAACAGCCTGGCCAACACGGTGAAACCCTGTCTCTACTAAAAATACAAAAATTAGCCAGGTGTGGTGGTGGGCACCTGTAACCCCAGCTACTCGGGAGGCTGAGGCAGGAGAATCGCTTGAACCTAGGAGGCAGAGATTGCAATGAGCCGAGATTGTACCACTGCACTCCAGCCTGGGTGACACAGTGAGACTCTGTCTCAAAAAAAAACTGACTTTGGCATTCCTTTTTTTTGGAGACAGTTTTGCTCTTGTCTTGGCATTCCTAGTAGAGACAGGGTAAGATTTAGAGACCATGGGCTCTTTCTAGCATCTCTAAACTAACAACCTTAAGGTTCTTGACCATAACAGGATCACGACATGTGTCTTGGGGGCTTCTCCCCAGCCACTGTTGTTTCCCATCTCCTGTGTCACTGACGCTGACTTGAAAATTTCCTTCAGCTCAGGTGGCCCTGGTGACACTCCCAGGCTGTACGTTTTGACCTTGCTGCACTTCTGATGTTTCTGGAGACCTAACTCTAACTCTCAGTTGCTTGCTTAGCTTTCCTGTTCAGGTATTCTTTATTATGATTAAGTTAGCTACCCTAGCAAGCAGCACACACATCTTTCTTCTCGGAAACAGGCAGGCAGAAAGTTAGGATGCAGGATTCAGATTATAACTTTCGTTTTCCCTAAGTCTGGGCAAACATTCACGTGTCCTTGTAAGGCACTTTTTTTCATTAATCAATGGGTTCTTTTAAGTGAAAAAAAAAACCAAAAAACTATAATTTAGATTAAATTCACAGACCATCAATATTAGGAAGACTAAATAACAGTGTAATTTTGAAGTCAGGGGAGCCTGGGATTGAACCATCCCAGCTACTCAGGAGACTGAGGCAGGAAAATCTCCTGAACGCAGGAGGCAGAGGTTGTGGTGAGCGGAGATCATGTCATTGCACTTCAGCCTGGGCAACAAGAGCGAAACTCTGTTTCAAAAAAAAAGGACTTCCATTTCTGACCATGAAAGAGTAGCTGGTATCAAACTTGCCATCCCACCAAAGCAACTAGAAAACTGGAAAAAATATATGAAACTACTGTTTTCTAACATCGTACACAAGCATTACAGGGTAATCCCTGAGAGAAGGGAAACAGATTAGATGAGCCCTATATTTGCCCAACTCCCTTCCTGGAGGTACTTTCTGGACCACAGAGCAGTAGGGCATCCCAAGCAGAGCATGGCATGTTCTCTGAGTTTGGGAGATTGAGATCTGAGTTCAGGGAGGTAGAGGTTGGAATTTTGTGGGGAGGATACTGGAAAGGAGAAAGCTATACAGGGAAAGAATCCCCAGAAATATGCACAAAGAGAACTTGTAAATCTTTGGATGAATACTAAGTTGCACAGACTCAGATTAAAAATGCACAAGGACTGGCAATAAAATAATCGTTGAAGATCTGTAAGCTGAACAATTCCCAGTGTTCACACAGGAATGATAACTGTTAGTATTCCAGTCAGCTAAGGTGGAGAGTTTTCACTGAACACCTGGGCATTCAGTAGAGTCCTCAGAAAGATCATGCCTTAGTATTATACGAGACCTGGTATAATATGATGTAGAGGTGGACCACAAGTTAAAGATGCAGATCGTAAGCATAGGACCCACTTTTTTTTTTTTTTTTGAGAGAGAAAGTCTTGCTGTTACCCAGATTGCAGTTCAGTGGCATGATCTCGGTTCACTGCAACCTCTGCCTCCTGGGTTCAAGTGATTCTCCTGCCTCAGCCCACCCAAGTATCTTGGATAACAGGCATGTGCCACCATTCCCAGTTAAGTTTTTGTATTTTTAGTTGAGATGGGGTTTTGCCATGTTGGCCACGGTGGTCTCGAACTCCTGGCTTCATGTGATCTGCCTGCGGCGGCATCCCAGAGTGCTGGGATTACAGATATGAGCCACCGTGTCTGGCCTAGAACCTACTTTTAGAAAAAATAGTGAATAATTATAGCTAAAAGCTAAAATAAGAGATAAAATGAAACACTAAAAAACAAAACAACACAATCCAAACAAAGGCAGAAAAAGGAAAAAAGAAACAAGACAAATAGTAGGATCAGTTGGGCATAGTTCCAGAACTTCAGGAGGCAGGGGCATTGCTTGAGCCAAGGAGTTTAAGATCAGCTTGGGAAACATGGCAAAACCTTGCCTCTACAAAAAAATTTAAAAATTAGCTGGGTACAGTGGTGTGTGCCTGTAGTCCCAGCTATTCAGGAGGCTGAGGTGGGAAGAGCACTTGAGACCAGGAATTCCAGGCTGCAGTGATCTATGATTGCACCACTGCAGTCCAACCTAGGTGACAGAGCAAGACCTTGTCTGTAAAAACAAATAAAAATAAAATAAACAAAATTAAAATAAACTTTAAAAATATCAGTATCGACTGAGTGCAGTGGCGCATGCCTGTAATCCTAGCACTTTGGGAGGCTAAGGTGGGTGGATCACTTGAGGTCAGGAGTTCGAGACCAGCCTAGCCAACATGGTGAAAACCCGTTACCGGTAAAAATATAAAAAAATAGCTAAGAGCATCGTGGCGCACACCTGTAATCCCAGCTACTTGGGAGGCTGGGGCAGGAGAATCGCTTGAACCTGGGAGGTGGTGGTTGCAGTGAGTCAAGATCACATCATTGCACTCCAGCCTGGGCTACAGAGGGAGACTCCATCTCAAAAAAAAAAAAAATTAGTATCATAGACTGAAACACTCAACCATATTGAAATTACATTAGGCTGAATGCAGTGGCTCATGCTTGCAATCCCAGAACTTTGGGAGGCTGAAGCAGGCAGATCACTTGAGGCCAGGAGTTTGAGACCAACCTGGTCATCATGGCAAAACCCTGTCTCAACAAACAAAAAAAAAAAGAAAGAAAGAAAGAAAAGAAATTACATGAAATGTAAATGTTTCAAATGCATCAACTATAAGTCAGCGATTGTCAGGAAGGATAAGAAAGCAAAACCCAACTATATATTGTATACTAAACCTGCATTTTAAATATAAAGTCACAGACAGGTAAAGGTAAAAGAATAAAATAATACTATACAAACATGAATCTGAAAAAAATCTGCAAAACATGTATGTGATAAGAGATTTATATTTAAAATATACAATGAATTCTTATAACTCATTAATAAGAGCAATCAAATTTAAAAATAGGCGTTATATATTAATAGATATTTCATCAAAGAAGATATATAGATGGCAAAAAGACACATGAAAAGATGTTCCACATAATTAGTCACTAGGGAAATGCAAATAAAAACCATAATTATACACTCATTAGAATAGCTTAAATTTAAAATGTCTGACAATACCAAGTATTGAAAAGGTTGCAGAAGAACTGAAACGCTCATATTTTTGTGGTGGAAATGTCAAACAATATATTCCAAACTATTAGAAAATAGTTGGGTGGTTCCTTGAAAACTTATACATACATGAATCTGTATATATATATATAATATATATATATATATTTTTTTTTTTTTTTTTTTTTTTTTTTTTGAGACGGAGTCTTGCTCTGCCACCCAGGCTGGAGTGCAGTGGCCGGATCTCAGCTCACTGCAAGCTCCGCCTCCCGGGTTTACGCCATTCTCCTGCCTCAGCCTCCCGAGTAGCTGGGACTACAGGCGCCCGCCTCGTCGCCCGGCTAGTTTTTGGTATTTTTTAAGTAGAGACAGGGTTTCACCGTATTAGCCAGGATGGTCTCGATCTCCTGACCTCGTGATCCGCCCGTCTCGGCCTCCCAAAGTGCTGGGATTACAGGCTTGAGCCACCGTGCCCGGCCTGTATATATATTTTTAAATTATGTATAAAACTTATACATAAACCTGACCTATGATTCAACAATTCCACTCCCAGGTTTATTCTTAAGAGATATGAAAATGCATGTCTGCATACATTTATTTATAATAAATGTATACCTTTATTTATAATACCTTTATTTATAATAGGTTAAACTGGAAATAACCCAAACATGCCTCAACTGGTGAGTGGACAAACAAGTGTGTTATAACTATACAATGGAATACTATTCAGCACCAGAAGGGAACAATTCACTGACACAGGCAACCATGTAGGTGAATCTCAAGAGCATTATGCTGTGTGAAAAAAGTCATCTCTCTGGAGGATCCTGTTCATATGGAATTTTAGAAGAGGCAAAATTATAGTAATAGAAAGCAGATCAGGTGTTGCCAGGGACTGGGTGCAGAGGGAGGAAATTGTGTACAAAAGGGCACAGAGAACTTTTGGGGGAAATAGAGATATTCTTTATCATAATTGTGGTGGTGGTTATATGACTGTCTACATTTGTCAAAACTCATCAAACTGTATGCTTAAATTGGTAAATTTTATCATATGTAAATTACACCTAAATTAAACTAAAAATAAAAATACAAAAACAATTTTTAAAAAAGCGATAATCATAAGAAAGCTAGAGTAGCTATATTTATATAAGAAAAAGAAGACTTGACCAGGTGTGGTGGCTCATGCTGGCAGTCCCAGCACTTCAGGAGGCTGAAGTGGGCAGATCAAGAGATCAGGAGTTCAAGACCAGCCTGGCCAACACAGTGAAACCCCGTCTCTACTAAAAATACAAAAATTAGCTGGATGTGGTGATGGGCACCTGTAATCCCAGCTACCCAGGAGGCTGAGGCAGGAGAATCTCTTGAACCCGGGAGGTGGAGATTGCAGTGAACCGAGATCATACCACTACACTCCAGCCTGGGCAACACAGCTAGACTCTGTCTCAAAAGGAAGGAAGGAAAGAAGGAAGGGAGGGAGGGAGGGAGGGAAAAAAGACCTTTCTACAAATCCTTCCCAGAGTTCCTCACATCTCATTAGCCAGAATTTTCCCATATATTCATGCTTAAGCTGATCACTGACAAGGAATAAAATTGAGAAGAATTGAAGTTTAGAACCCTATAGTGCTCAGGCATAGGGCACTCAGGAATCGTCCACTCAGACTAGGTCTTCAGCCAGTCTCCCTTGAGGCAGATGGCTCAACAGAGGTTGGGTGGACCCCTCAATAACATTGAGGTTCTGTTAGAAAACAGGAGAGGTGGTCAGGTGCAGTGGTTCAGGCATATAATCCCAGCATGCTGGGAGGCTAAGGTGGGAGGATCACTTGAGTCCAGGAGTTCAAGACCAGCCTGGGCAATTAGCAAGACCCTGTCTCTATGACGAAAGAAAGAAAGAAAGAAAGAAAAGAAAATTCAAAGAAAAGAGTTGAAAGAAAAGGGAAGTGTATTACTTAGGGTAGCTGTAGCAGATGTAACAAGTAAGCCCCCACATTTCAGTGTCTTAACAGCATCAAAACTCACTTCTCCCTGCCATAACAGAACAATGCAGATGTTCCTGTTTGGGGGCAGCTTTCTTCCATGTGGAGATTCAGGGACTCTTATTTCTCTTCCATCTTGTGGCTCTGTTATCTTAGGCCTCTGCTTCTAACTAGCAGTCCAAAGAAGAAAGCATGGAGAAGCCACACAACTACTTCTCAACCTGCCCACTATCCAAGTTACACATATAATTTCTCCTCACACTCACTGTCAAGAACCAACCATGCAGCCACATCTAGATGGAAGGGGAGCTGGAAATACGGCCCCTGGCAGGAGAGCTGATTCCTTTGATATCAGCACACTCTGGAATGGGACACATTGGTATTCTGGTAGACAGTTGGTTGTCTGCCAAGATGGAGGTAGAGGTGGAAGCAAGTTTGAGACGCAACCCAACAGCTTCTATTACATAAATACTTATTTTATTTTATTTTGAGACAGGATTTTACTCTGTCACCCAGGCGACAGTGAAGTGGCATGATCAGAGCTCACTGCAGTCTCCTCCTGGGCTCAAGCAATCCTCCTGCCTCAGCCCCCATGTAGCTGGCACTACAGGCACATGCCACCATGCCTGGCTAATGTTTTGTATTTTTAGTAGAGACTGGGTTTTGCCATGTTGCCCAGGCTGGTCTTGAACTCCTGGGCTTAAAGGATCTGTGTGCCTCAGCCTCCCAAAGTGCTGGGATTACAGGCATGAGCCACCATACCTGGCCTACATAAATACTTTTTAAAATCCTTTCTCGGTTATCCCCAGAGCCATCTTTTGCCATAAATATTATTATTGTCTCCATTTTATAGACAGGGAAACTGCACACAAAAAGGTTAAATAACTCGCCCAGGGTCGGCAGCTTTTGTAACTGGCAGAGCCGGGATGTTCCCCCAGGGTCTGTAACTCCGCATCTGCTTCTCTCAACCTCTATTCTGCATTGCTTGATGAAAAATTTCACCACGTTGCTCTTCATCACTTGGCTCGGGTGAGTGTCAGAAGGAACACTTTAAGAATGGGCCACACAGATGAGGAACAGGTGTCTGCCTCACACTCACCAAGTGCTTTTTCATCATGGCATCAAGGATCATGGAAACGCTACACCAGCCCCTCTTTTCTGGAGCAATGTTGACCCATGTCTGGGCAAATAAGAAAGGTTTCATATGAGTATGTCTGTTCAAATAAATCCCAACTTTCTCACTGGGAAGGAATGACTAGTTCCCACAACTCACAGAACACCACCCCCTACCCCAATATCAAAAATATCACCTCCTTTTCTTTTAATACTAGCACACAGTGAGAAGTGGTACGCTTCTGTTTTTCTCAGTTTTCATTATAAGCTTTGGCTGTCCCTGGCATTCTGTATGCCACACATGTGCCAAATGCTGCAGCACGAGGACGGGCTAGGGGCAGGAAGGCAGCACAGGAAAGGGGGAGGGCTAAGAGAGGACTTTTGTTACGTCAGTGCAAAAGTAAGTGTGGTTTTTTGCCATTAAAAACAATGGCAACCACCCCAGCACTTTGGGAGGCCGAGACAGACGGATCACGAGGTCAGAAGATCGAGACCATCCCGGCTAAACCGGTGAAACCCCGTCTCTACTAAAAAAATACAAAAAACGGCCGGGCGCGGTGGCTCAAGCCTGTAATCCCAGCACTTTGGGAGGCCGAGACGGGCGGATCACGAGGTCAGGAGATTGAGACCATCCTGGCTAACACGGTGAAACCCCGTCTCTACTAAAAATACAAAAACTAGCCGGGCGAGATGGCGGGCGCCTGTAGTCCCAGCTACTCGGGAGGCTGAGGCAGGAGAATGGCGTAAACCCGGGAGGCGGAGCTTGCAGTGAGCTGAGATCCGGCCACTGCACTCCAGCCCGGGCAACAGAGCGAGACTCCGCCTCAAAAAAAAAAAAAAAAAAAAAAATACAAAAAACTAGACGGGCCAGGTGGCGGGCGCCTGTAGTCCCAGCTACTCGGGAGGCTGAGGCAGGAAAATGGCGTAAACCCGGGAGGCGGAGCTTGCAGTGAGCTGAGATCCGGCCACTGCACTCCAGCCTGGGCGACAGAGCGAAACTCCGACTCAAAAAAAAAAAAAAAAAAAAAAGGCAACCAACCTAACACAATTTATTGAGACAGTAGTACGTGCCAGACTTCATTTTTAAATTACAAACGAAAATGCTACTATCCCTATAGCCGCCATGTTAGATGAACAGGTTGGAGGAAGAGAATGCAAAATGAGTTCATTCTGATTCAAAGTTCTTGGTACATTACCTGAAAATGTGTTTACAGTAGGTGAATATCTTCCCCTAGAAGAGAGAGCCTCACTCAAGCCATTCACTTCTTTAATCAGAGCTCAGGAACTTTCCAAGCTAATTTATTTTAAGCAATTTACTGGTGAAAATCTAGCACAGAGGTGGTCATACCTTCCATTTGAAGTGCTAATAATTCACATTGTAACTCCAGTCGGCTCCCTTGTCTGCATTTGATGTACTTTGTGAAACCATTTTAATATTCCATAATCACTTTAATATACTGTGTAATCTTGGACAAGTTACTTAGGTTCTCTGAGCCTCAGACGCCTCATCCTTAAAATGAGGGGGTTGGGTTAGATCAGTGATTTTGGATTACTTTTTCCTCAAACAAAATTTTATGTGGCACTCCAATATATAAGAGAGATCAAAGCATAAGTATTCTAAGTGTAGCTGAAGCATTTATTAAGCAGACCTACTATGTTTCGAATGCTGTGCTGGGTACCTGGGAAACAAAGCTGATGGAACACAGCCTCTACTTTCATTCTAGTAGAGGAGACAGACACATAAACTAGGACAGATACACAACCGTGAAACAAGCATCAGATGCAGAAGTGGTGACATGGACACGGTGGAGACAGCAGCTGGTGAAATACAGAGAGCTCTTGGGGGAGTAATGAATAGTTGTATCCCTCGGCCCCTCCCGGGGTTTCCGTGCAGCCATGTGGACAGTTCAGAGTATGCTGGGGTGGCCCACCTCACACACATCTGTCTCTCCACTTGTCTGCTTCAGGGCTCTAGACTCAGACAGGTGCAGACCGGAGACAAGGAGGAGTGAATGCCGTAGGGACAAAGCTCAGCTGTTGAGGCAGAAGAATCCGGGAGTAAATACCTGAGCCTCTTGTCCCCTGAGGGACAGTTCGAAGGCAGATTCTACACAGTTTGTTCATAGCTGTGCTTACCTCAATAACACATATTTTTTGAGTTTCTCTTGTTCCCTGACTTGCTTTCCCATTCCCTCATCATTGCTTTTTGAGATCACTTCCCAGATAAAGAACTCACAGCCAAATCAGTGTCTCACGCTTTGCTTTCAAGAGAACCTAACCTACAGGAGTAGCCATGGGACATGTGAAAGGCATTTCTGAGGGAGGGGACAGCAGGAGATGGCAGAGTACATAGGAGCCATAAGCGACTTGGTGCTGGCTGGACCATACCACCTGAGCTGTTCACTGCATGGAATCGGGCACACTCCCATTCATCTGTCCTGGACACGCAGGCCACTCCAGACCTCAACCACTGTGTGCTTAGAGAAAGCAAATGAACCCTAATATTTGCTAACCCAGTACAGACAGATGAGCAGTGCAGTTTTCTAGGGTTAGGAGAGTCAACTGTCGGCTGCTTTTGGAAACAACATCCTTTCAGGAGCTCCTGTGACTCTGGTGGATGGCACTGCCCTTTCTCATCACACTCTGCCTCGACTTCTAGGGCGGCTGACACAGCCTAATCACATTCCAGTCTTTCCCTGGAAGCAGAGCTCATTGTGATTATTACCTCATTGCATTTAATCTGCAAATGAGGAGTTAGAATTTAAAATGTCTCTTGAAGGGCAGGAGGTGTGGACTAGAATTTTACAGTAGGAAGGAGTTCCTGCATTGTGCAATTGCATGAACATAGAAAAGAAATGAAAATGAAAAAAAAAATAGTAAATGAGGGAAAGGGAAAATAAGGATGGCAAGGTAAGGAGGAGCTAGCAGGGAGGTTATGCAAAACTCATGCTATAAGTCCTCTCCAAGGCTTGGCACTGTGGCTCATGCCTATAATCACAACATTTTGGGAGGCTGAGGCAGGAGAATTGCTTGAAGCCTGAGTTCAAGACCAGCCTGGGCAATACAGGGAGACCCTGTCTCTACAAAATTTTTCTTAAAATTAACTGAGCATGGTGGTGCATGTCTGTAGTCTTAGCTACTTGGGAGGCTAGGGTGGGAAGATCGCTTGAGCCCAGGAGGTTGAGGCTGCAGTGAGCCATGATCATACTACTGTACTCCAGCTTGGGTGACAGTGCAAGACTCTGTCTCAAAACAAACAAACAAACAAACAAACAAAAAAAATAGTTTTATTCATTTGCTAGAGGTAGGTCATAGAATTGAACATAACCTTCCCAATCACTACCATGAAAAGGAAACACCATCAGTTACAATATTTACAGAATCCATAGGAAAAAAGAAACTAGTCACTAAGGAAAAGCACAACTATTTGTGGTACTAAGATGAGAGTAAAATTCCTCCATGCATCCTAAGTAGAGAGGCTGCTGTCTGATTTAATGAAGAGCATCTGTAAACCTGTCCTTCTGGGAAACAAAATGATGAAGTGCACAAAGCTGTTTCTTAGGACATCCCTCAATATAGGCTGATGGTATCATGACAAAATGCAATTCAGTAAAAGCAACTTTATGAGGGTGCCGATATGGTATATCCAGGTACTAAGCTCACTGATGTTCTACTTAATTCATAATTTAGGGATATATTTTTGGGTGTCTAGAAAAATGTACAGACTGCATTTACTTTAATAATCTTCCATAAATACTGTTTTTCCCAGCTGAGCATTTAAAAAATATTAAGGGGCAGTAAGTTTGAAATCCTCATCTAGATGGTGACTGTTCTAGGTGGGGCCACATCAGGACAGCCGGCTGTGACTCAGGACCCTCAGTGTTTTCATGGGGAGGGCATCCAAGATTCTCCTCAGAAAGTAACTTTGCCTTCCAACCCAGAGGTCAATGGGTGATTGAAACCTCATAAACTTCATATCATAAAGCATGGATACAATAATTTTAAGCTGGAAAAAATATTAAAACAGGTGCAACAAACCTGCTTCTGCTGCAGGTGGATGAACAACCATTCATTAAAGTAGCCATGATATGACTGACTATGCAAAATGCCATTCCATGTACACCCTCCAAGATAGACAAAGTTGCAAAATGTTGCGAAGTGTACCTGGGCAACAAGTGACTGGCTGAAGGGGATTATGAGTTACAAAGTAGATAAAAAATGTGGCCATGTCTACCAAAACGATGGCTCCGTTTTAGAATAATCGTTCTGTGAGTCCTCTCCAGTGGAGGGTACGTGGTGAGCAGGAGTTGTAATCGCAGATTTCCTAATAAAACCATGGCGTCTGTCTATGAGTTTCTCTGTTCTCTAGTGCTGCAGAGCACATCTACGGCTCAGCCTTAAGTTAGAGAAGGAGAAGTGTAGCAAGGACAAAGGCTGAAGTTTGGAAGATGGACTAGAAAAAATAATTGGCTGGATTTAGGTAAATCTCAAAATCTTGGGATTGGAAAGGATTTCCTTCAAGGTCAGTTTGTCCATGGCTCCACCTAATGTCCCCTTAGAGGGGCATTAATGCCTTACAGGTAAGCATTTAACCTCAGGCTGGATGCTTTTTAGAGAGGAGAGGATACCACTGTATAATGTAACTCCCCTCATCGTTGAGCTAAGTGGTTATTACAAACTAAGCCAATTTTGTCTCTTAGCAATTTTTACCCAGTGACTCAGAGTAAGACCTCGAATCAAAGTCTACTCCTCCCTTAAAGTGCAACAGTTCAAAAACAGCTGAAGACAACTCCTCAGAGCTCCCGAAGAACCTCTTTCCATGTAAGGTAACTCTTCTCCTGATGAGGGTTGCCTGATTTCACAAATAAAAATATGGAATGCTCGGTTGAAATTGAGTTGCAGATAAACAAGGAATACATTTTTAGTGTAAGTATGCTCCTGTATTTGGGACATACTTATACTAAAAATGTATTTCTTATTTATCTGAAATTCCAATTTTACTGGGCATTCTGTATTTTCACCAGCAACCCTCCCTACTCTGGATACATTTTAGTTTGTAAATGTTGTATTTAAAATATAGTGCCTGGAACTTAAGACAATATTCTAGTTGAACCCAGAAGTGCAGCTCACGTGGGGTGAGAAAGGCAAGTGGGGAAATGGTAAAAGGAAGAGGACATCTTCCTCCTCCTCTCCCTCCTTCCCCTCCCAATTTATGTGTGAAGACTGGGATAAACGCCCTTCCTCTGAGGGGATAAAGGCCTCTCCCGGGCATAGCAGCTCAGAGACAGCGCACAATGTTCGCTCGATGGGACACCCTTGGGCTCCATCCTACTTGACAGCCCTGACCTTAGGTAAAGAACTTACTCCAACATCCACAGTGCCTGCAGCTATTTCTAATGTGTTAGCCTCTCTTTTGCACAAGGGATGCTGTCTCTGTTCATTTGAGGGGATACTTCCAGCCCAGATGATAGCATATTTGCAGAATACAACACATAATGGTTTGTGTCTCTCTTATGTATTTACCTTTCTTTCAATTCCTTTGCTCTTGTGATTTCCATCTCCTCCCCCTCCTTCACTGTATTCCAGGTTTTTCATGCCAGGTTTTTCATGTATTAAATTAGATGATAAGCCCCTCCAGGGCAAGGGCCCTGTTGGCTCCTAACACAGGAAATAGCCTCAGTCTTGGGGAGAGCTTTTATTGCCAAAGCCTCACCTCTGTCTAATTCCTTATTTTCTCCTCACACTTCTCCACTGCAGTGTTCCTGCAGGCGTGATGCTATGTGGGGTAGGTTCCCAGGGAGACACTTTTGGCCTGGTGGAGGTGGAATCTGGAACAGTTCTAAGTCATTTAAGAACACTTTCTCCACCATGTTCCACTTCAGTCTTTTAGGGCTGAAGAAAAGATGGGGAGGATTGATAGTTGGGTGGTTATGGACCAGGACCAGCCCTCAGGCAGGACCCTGCTTAGCCCACACCAAACAGATGAGGTCCCTTGCTGTTTTCAAACTTGTCGGATGAGCATTCTACAGCTTCCCACTAATCTCACCAGTATTTCAGGACTCTTACCACCCCTCCCTTTTTAACTTTTAATTTCATTTTCTAATTCTATAATTTAATCCTAAATTTCTTTTTGCTTAGTATTCCCTGTTTAACTTTAACCAGGAAAATATACATCTGGACATGGAACAAGGAAGATTGAGAGTGAAAATGATTACTGGAATGAAACGTTGCCATGGAACATACTCCTTTCCCTGAGCCCCTGCTGAAGTAGGTAGGGGTCAGGGTCATTTGGAGACTGTGTGCGTGTGGCAGGGCCAAAAACCCCAAGTCTAGGTGAATCTTAGATCAGCAGTTTCATTCACTGGGAACTTTTTAACATTTTCATTCACAAAGTTAAATAATATGATGATGTTTTTGCCTGATCTCAGCAGGGAAACTTGTTTGGCGTAGTAGTATGAGGACTCTTGTGAGGTTTTAGGGGTATCACCTGCAGAAAGACATGTGCAACCAGAAGACCATAACGTCTGACTGCTATGACCAGTGCCCCTTGGGGGCACTATGGTTGGAGAAAAGAAACCCATGTCAGCACTCTGCCTGGGGGTGGGCCTGAATCAATTAGAATTGCTGGAGAGTGAGTCTCCCTGCCCCAGGCAAGCCTACAGACTAAGACAGGAGAACAACTGGTTGGGGCAAAAGCCTTAGCTGTATAGAAGGTTACTCACTCTGGTAAATAAATATCTTTTTTTTTTTTTTTTTTTTTTTGAGACAGAGTCTCGCTCTGTGGCCCAGGCTGGAGTGCAGTGGCTGGATCTCAGCTCACTGCAAGCTCTGCCTCCCGGGTTTATGCCATTCTCCTGCCTCAGCCTCCCGAATAGCTGGGACTACAGGCGCCTGCCACCTGGCCCGGCTAGTTTTTTGTATTTTTTAGTAGAGATGGGGTTTCACCGTATTAGCCAGGATGGTCTTGATCTTGTGACCTCGTGATCCACCCGTCTCGGCCTCCTAAAGTGCTGGGATTACAGGCTTGAGCCACCGTGCCGGGCCATAAATATCTTTCATAGTAAAAGCATCATCAGATTCCAGAGTCATGAATTAACAAATTGTGCCAGTCTGATGTGAGTGCTTCTTCCTTTATCCATTGGTAGTCAGGAATGTGCAAAGGGTGTGGTGGTTATAACCAACAGTCTAGAGTTATCAATTTATGCTTATTTTTTGTTAAAAAAAATGTCTCTTTGGTTAACTCCCATGACAGTTAACTGCCAGCCACCAGCAGGCTACCCACTTCAGTTCTCATTCTACCTGCCTTACCTAGACAATTTTATTTATTCTCATCATTTCAACGGTTAACCACTGTTATTCCCATGATTGTAAGGTGCACCATTAATTTAATAACGCCTGGGGGTGGGTGAGGTAAGAAGAATCTCTATCACATTAAATACACAACATCTATTGTAAGCTTATCCCTACACTCCACAGCTAAAGACCTACCAATTTTTCAGGACTCAATGCATAGTCATGACAGCCTCCTCCTGGACTGGCCACTCCCTTGTGGTGTCACGACTCTACCTTGCACATGCTATCACAATGCACAAACTGTAGGCTCCTCAAGGGCAGGAACTGTCTGCTTCATCCCTGTACCCCCAGGATCTAGCCCAGTGTGTGCCATTAATTCACTCTATAAATATACATTAGGACCTACCATGTGCTAGGCACAGTCCCTGTCACGCATTGTTTATTAAACAAAGGAGTTTTTAAAACATCCACTCTGCCATAAGGTGGGATACAAGGTGAAAATGTGACAGCCTCTTAGGCCCATGCATTATTAGACAGAAATGGGGGCAGTGTATATGTTTTGCTAAAATGAATGTGACCAAGGGCCACAACGTGTGGTTCAGACATTAAGTTTTCTAGGTGGTTAAGAAAAGGAAAGATGGAGGATGAGCTGAAATCTGAGCTGCTGAAGGTGCCAGGCCTCACATTTCTCTGAAGCTCCACTATTTTCCAAGGCCTAACATTAGGCTTGCATTCAAGGTTGATTGAATGAAATTGGAAAACTTCCCTGCAAAATTCTAGGGAAGAATTGGGATGGGGAAGAGAAAGGAATTACAGTGTGTATGAATAGAACCAGGAAAGGCTTGGTGGCAGAAAAAAATTTTAAAAAAATTATTGTATGAAATGTACATAACACAAAATTTACCATTTTAAAATTACAACTTTTTTTTAGAGACAGTGTCTCACAATGTTGCCCAAGTGGTCTCAAACTTCTAGCCTCAAAAACAAAGAAAAAAGAAAAAGAAGAAAAAGTTCTGGCCCAGTGGCTCAGACCTGTAATCCTAGTCCTTTGGGAGGCTGAGGCAGGAGAATCGCTTGAGCCCAGGAGTTCAAGACACGCCTGGCCAACATAGGGAGACTCCAGCGTCTACAAAAAAATAGAAACAATTAGCTAGAGTGTGGTGGCACACATATGTGGTCCCAGCTATTGAGAGGTGGAGGTGGGAGGATTGCTTGAGCCTGGGAGGTCAGGGCAGCAGTGACCCCTGATCGCACCACTGCACTTCAGCCTGGGTGACAGATCGAGATCCTGTCTCAAAAATGAAATAAAGAAAAAAGACAAAACAAATAAAAACTCCTGGTCTCAAGCAACACCATCCTCGCCCCCGCTCCCCACTCCCCCTCCCCCCCCCAACCTCAGCCTTCCGAGTAGCTAGCATTACAGGTACCAGTTACCATGCCTGGCAATTTTAAACATTTCTAAGTGTACCATTCAGTGCCATTAAGTACAATAACGTTGCACCACCAGGAATGAATTTTTAAGTCTCTTTCCAAAGGGTTCATATCTGGCTAATCACACATTTGATAGTGGAAATAAGAAACATTTGTTGGTTGAAAGATGGATGCATGAGAGTAAAAGTAGTGTTCTTCCCCAGTGTGGGCAGTTTCCGCACAAGCATCTGTGATCCGTTTTCCATATGTGAATGAAAGACCAGTGAGGGGCAGTGGGCACCAGTCCTGCTCCTTGCGTGTTTGAATCATGCTTGCTAAGTTTCAAGCAAGGAATGCTCCATTTCTCTCAATACCCGTGGGGCCTTTTTATTCAAATCAAAAGCACACAACTCTATTGTGGGGGGAAGTATGAGTCTTTATTGGCAACCAGTGGTGTCCACTTAGAGCAATAAATATGAAGTCTTAAGAGTACCTTCTATATGAAGTACTATAGCTATTAATACACTTGGGTTTTGTTTGTTTTTTAAATGGGTGTCTTTGTGGGGAGCTGTTCTAATCAGTGCCACAGGCGCCGAGGAGAGGGAGGGTGCTGGGTAAGGAGGAGGCAGGCCCACCCAAACCATCTGGGAGTGCGCAGTCAGGAGAGCGGGGTTCTGATTTTGCCCCTTCCCTGTGAATCCTTGGGCACCTCACCGAAACACTTAAGGCCTCTGTTTGGTAGACGTTGGAATCCGTGGCCTTCAAAAGTCCTTTCAGTTCCTTCGCTCCCATTTGCGTAATTTTTGGCATAGGCCAAGCGGCTGGTTGGTGGGGTGTTTAGCTCAGGACGAGAGGCCGAACGAGCGGGGAGTTGACTGAGGATAGACTAGACACGCGTGGGTGACTCCAGCGTGATGGAACGCGGGGTGTCCCGGGATAGGGCTAAAGCGAAGGGATTTCCAGACGAGTCTTTCCCAGGCCAACTTTTAAAGGTCGGAGGAAAGTTTCTCGTGGGGTGGGGGCCTAGAGGGGAAGGCAGGGTGGGCTCCGACGCCTCCTCGCCTTTAAGCGGGTGGCCCCGGCGCTTCCTCCGTTACCTGGAGTGGGGAGGGGCTTGGGAAAGTTTGTGTTTGTTGCTGGCAAAGCGCCGGATGGGAGGCGCGGGCGGGCGCTGCGGTTCTTCCCTTCTGCTTTCGGGAAGCGGTCGGGGCTGCACACTCGGATCGCCGGGGCCGGCTCCCGGGCCCGGCCGGCTGGAGGAGGGAGGGAAGGAGGCGGGAGGGAGCGAGCGGAGCCAGGGGCGCACGTACGCCCCAGCGCTGGGATTTATCGGCTCGCGAGGAGAGCGGAGCAGGCGCGCGGCCCAGGCGGAGGAGCGCCGACTCTGGAGCAGCCGGAGCTGGAGGAGGAGGAGGAGGAGAGGCGGCGGGGAAGGAGGAGGAGGGGGAGAGTCGCTCCCGCCGGGCGAGCATGGGGCGCCTGGCGCCGAGGCCGCTGCTGCTGGCGCTCCTGTCGCTGGGTGAGTGTGCGCGGGGCTCGGCGGGGCGCAGGGGGTCTGGCAGGGCCCTGGAGGGCTCGGCGGGGCGCGGCTGCAGCGCGCGGCCTGGGGCACTGACTGTGCCCGGGCTGCTCCCAGGAAACCCGGCCGGGGTGCGCGGGCTGCTTGGCCCGGCGGGGAGCGGCCGCGGGGCCGCCCGGAGCCTGGCGCGAATCCGCCCGGGCCCCGCGCGCGGGGTGCAAGTGGCGGCTCCGCCAGGCCGAGCCTCGCCCCCAACATGCGCCGGGGGAGTGGCCCGGGCCGGCTTTCCCCAGCCCTCCCTACCTGTTGGCCGCCGGGAGCCCGGCTCACCTTGAACTCCCGGCCCGGAAGGTGCTGCGGTCCCGGCCCGGGTCCCCGGCTCGAGAGCGGAAATGTGAGCCTTTGATATGCCCCGCCATAGCCACCGCCGGCCGGGTCTCTCTTCACCCAGCCCGCGCGGAGTTGCCTTTCCAGGGAAGCGAGAGAATCCTTCAACTTCCTTCCACGAAGGTCACAGGGTGGCCCGGAGCGTTACAATGGAAATCGGCGGGCGAGTCCTGCCGTCATTTTCGTCGTGGCTAGATTGTCTGCCTCAGTCTTTTCTTTTAGCTTTTCTTGAAGCTGCCTAGCTGCGTGTTTATACACAAAGACCTAAGAGCCTGGCTTCTCCAACTTTTTCTACCTGTTACTTTTCCTCCCTTACTGTCCCCTCATCTTCCACCCTCCGGAAACCCTTGGTGCCCCGTGAGGTTTTGGCCCAGCGCCCTCCCCCCACCCAAGGAATCTTTTGTGGGTTTTTTCCCTCTCCATTTTCCATTCACTCCATACACAGACACCATCTTCACGTGGATCCACATGGTGATCCTAGCCAGCCACGGAAATCTGTTTATTAAGTGCTCACCATGGTACCCCAGGGCCGACTCTTAAATGCTTTGATATTCTTGGATCCTTGTGGTCAGTGTCAACCAGGACAAGATGATTCTTGTGACCTGGCCTGGGGTTCTCTTCCAAGCCCCTAGAGAAGGCAGATCTGAGTCTTTTACAGAGCGCATGGTGTGCGGTGCCCGTCCCATCCAGGTCCCAGCTGCACACAGGGCAAATGACTACTCTGCACTTATGGTCGGAGGGTCCCAGAGAAGGCCTTCTATAGCCACTCCCCTACTGGGGACACCGGGGGCCCACACTGCTCTAAGCCCCGTGACTCCTGCTGCTGGTGAACCATCCTTGCTAGCTGCTGTGTTTTCTTCCTTCACCTTGAAGAGATTTTCTGAACTGACTCCCTCAGAGAGCTCCTCCAGCCACATTGCTTCAGCTTCAGCCCATGTGCAGAAAGCTTCCAGATCTTCCACTTAGTTTTATGGCATCTTTTCTATAGTCCCTGATCCTAGTGCTTTGTTTTTATTTTTGAAACAAAGCCTTACTCTGTCACCCAGTCTGGAGTGCAGTGGCACAGCCATAGCTCACTGAAGCCTCGAACTCCTGGGCTCAATGGACTCTCCCACCTCAGCCTCCTGAAGTGCTGGGATTACAGGCATGCTCCACCACACCCGGTGGTAGTGCTTTTAATCTTTACTTTTCACTGCGGGGCCCTTGTCAGTTGTATGTTAGTGGTGCACTGCTGTTATAGTCCACACACATTTATTGACTGTGTGTGTCTAGGTCAAGCAGGGCCATGGCCTGGGTTTGCACAGATTGTGCACTGTGCAACTTCGGGAGCTGCTGTTCACTTTATAGTCTGTGTGAATGACTCCCTCTAGAGTTGTGCAGTTCTTTGAACAACCTGGGTACCAGTTATGAGGGTGGGATGAGGTAGAGCTTTGAAAACTTTGAAAACAATGCCCTTGAGTAATCATAATGAGGGGGGAAGAGGGAAGGGGGCAAAGAAAGACTGACAAAAGCAAAACAGAAGTGGGGAAAGCACAACTTGGGGAAATCTTGATTGTGCTCCAGCATATCCTGTCCTGGCTGGATGCCTCCTATGAATTACACTGGGAATTTCTGTGGTGTCACTAGCCAGTGCCTTTTCGCCTGACAGTTCTCTGAACCATTGATGACCCTCCTGATAACTTTGCTGCCATAGAATCTCACTCGGTGTGACTTCAGCCTGACCTCTGGGAAGGTCTCCCTGTGTTACACTACTCTAGCACTGTACTGATCCCTGAAATGTAATACATTGATAAGCAAGATCATCTTTCCTCCTAGGGTGTAACCTGAGTGTAATCTTGGTATCACTGCTCTTTTTGACCTCCACATTCACATAGTCTCTCAATTCTTGCATCTCCCCATAGCACAGACTCCAGCTTCTTCCTTTCCTTCCTGTTTCTACAGCTACTGTCTTAGCCCAGGTCCCAATTGTTTCCCACACAATTGGTGTCTTCCTGGTTGGTTATTTCCTCCAGCCTCCCTTTTAAGCTCATCCTTTTCCTAAATGATCATTTTTGGGGCTCCCACCTGTTCTCACTGGGTCCTTATGACTTTCTTCCAAGGAGATGTTGCCCCTTGTGTCCTCCCCTCCAGTCTTCTCTGGCTCAGACACTTTGTTCTATCTAACCTGTTTGCTCTCCTTTATGTAGACTATATTAAACTTTCTGGCCCCTTCTACTTCTCACCTCTTGCCTGTGTATTAGTATTTCCTTTTTCCCCTAAAACTCACTTTCTCCATGAAGCCTTTCTAAACCTGCCTACCATGATCACACCAGAACCCACCCAGCCACATAGAGCAGGTTTCACATCCATTGCCTGTGTCTGATCTGTCTTGCCCGTCCACTCAGTGTGGCATTTCTTGAGTGGCCACTCAAGAAATGTGCCACATTCACAGAGAGAGTGGCATTCTGTGTGCAACCATGTATTCAATACTAGGAGTCCCAGACAAATGACCAAGACACAGCATCTGCCTGAGCGGCTGGTGGGTGTGAGTGGACAGAGAATAAAATAGCTTAACCACAGGCCTGAATGAAATACCTGACGTGGAAACCAACTGTGGGAAACAAGGAAGGGGATGATTAATTTTGACTTGGGGGTTGGGGCTGGTTTTGCTGAAGAGGTGACATTTGAGCTGAGCCTTGAGGATAATTAGAATTTTGAAAGAAAGGATAGAAGATCATTCTAGGCTCTGGGGAAAAGCCTAAAGTGTGGATGAGTGAAAGTACATGGCTCATTCAGAAATGGCACGTAAGTTCCACGTAACTGGAGCTGGGAGGAGAAGGAAATGGGGGTGCAATTATTTGGGGGAGGAGGAAATAATGGGGGAGGAAAGGTGGGTTTGAGATAGATCCTGAAGGTTTTGCATGCTGTGCTGAGGAGTCTGGACTGGGAGGGGTAGATTTCTTGGCGCTCTGGGTGCTGCCAGGCAGTCTGTGCCCTGTCATCAGAGCATATATTTACTTCATTGTATGTAGTTGTCTGTACCCTACTCTGATTGTTTCCCCTGGGGGCAGGGGCCACATTGGTTTTGTTCACTGCAATGTCCCTATTACTAATAGGATATATAACCCATACTGGGTGTTTGTTACATATTGGCTGACTGAATACTTATAAATATATATGTCGTTTTATCTGTGGGAATGGATAGCCATTAAAAGTTTGTAGGGCGAGATTAGGAGGACAGGGTGGTGTGTTGAGGAGGATAAACCCTCAACTAGTTCAACATAAATTGGAGAGTAGAAGGCACGGAGATTGTAGGGTGGGATTAACACATTTTCTTCATTTATGTCTTTATTTTTTTAAATCTATTGAGATACTTTTTTAGGTGTCAAAAGCATTACATCTGTATTTTAGAATTCAAATAATATAAAAGGACTTTGTATTAATCAGGTAGGCTAAACTGCTCTAACAAACTCAAAGCATAGTGGTTCAGACAATAGATGTGTCTCATATAACAATGTGAGGGAGATGCTTCAGAGGGAAGGGTTGGGTGGGAACCCTGCTTTCCACAGTCTTTCTGGCTCCTCAGCTGGTGGCAGTTCCGCTGTCTTCAACTCACAGTTTCTAAGATCACTTTGGTAGTCATCTTCACCATTCCAGCCCCTACAAAGGAGGAAAGAGCGTGGAGTAGAATATATGGAGGCTTTGTGGGTCAGACTTGAAAGTGGCACACATCATTTCTGCACATGTTCTATTGGAGAGACTTTGGGCCCATGCCACACTAGCTGTAAGGAAAGCTGGGAAGCCATGTGCCAGCTACTATGGAAGAAGGGAAGGACAGATTTTGAGGGAACAGATAGCAGTCTCTGTGTTACTTATAAAGGATATAAGGTCAAAAGAAAAATCTGGGCTAAACATATCAGGTCATGCCTGCAATCCCAGCACTTTGGGAGGCCAAGGCGGGAGGACTGCTTGAGATCAGGAGATCGAGACCAGCCTGTGCAACATAGTGAGACCCCCATCTCTACTAAAAAATATGAAAAGTGAGCTGGGTATGGTGGCATGTGCCTGTGGTTCCAGCTACTTGGGAGGCTGAATGGGGAGGATCACTTGAGTCTGGGAGGTCAAGGCTGTAGGGGACTGTGATCGCACCACTGCACTCTAGCTTGGGCAACAAAGTGAGACCCTGTCTCAAAAAAAAAAAAAAAAAAAAAAAAAAGGAAAAAAATGTGTCCACCCTCCTGCCCAGGCACAGCCACTCCTATCTAATGTGTGTGTGTCTCTGCATACTCAATATTTTGTTTGTTTTTTTTCCTCATAGCTTCTGTACAAGGCTTTGCACCTAATGGGCACAGACTAATAATAGCTACTATTTCTAGATGGCATATCAAGCGTCAAGCTCTGACATACATTCTGGTATTTATTCCTCACAGCAATACTTTGAGAAAGTCACTATTATTTTCTCTTTATTACAGATAAGGAAACTGATGCCTAGAAAAGTTAGTTAACTTGTCTAGAGTCATACAGATATTCCCTAGCAGACCCAAGATCTGATCTCAGGACTCCATCCTGTCTCTTCCAAGGAAAAGTTGACTTATAGTCGCTAAACCTTATGCTGTGTGTTGCTTGAGATTAGCTTGGGTGAAGAAGGATGATAGTGGTTTGAAAGTGAAAGTGCATTTAAAAATAGGAGGATCCAGGATTAGTGCAGCCCAGGCACACTTCCTGAAGGGAAGGATAGTGCCAGCATGCACCTCACAGGTGTGGCATCTCTGCAACCCTAGCAGGTGGCCATGTCGGCTCTGAGGCCGGGCCGAAATGCAACTGTCTCTGGAAAGCACTGAAGGAGGAGGAAGGCCAGCGGGAGGAACCCTAGTGAATCCATCCAGCTTTAATAGTCTTTGAAGTGTTGTGGCCTTCAGAGGTTCCTTGGCACTCATTTTAGCCTTGTTAACAGAATTCCTGTATCTGCCAAGCTGATTAATGCCTGCCCTGGCTATAATTATTCTTATTAGCCTGCTGAATAGGAACTCTAGTTGTCAGTGATCATTCCTTGCAAGGCAGCAAGCTAGTCGACATTTATGTGGCTATTTTGTTTTAGCGATGAGCTGCTTTGCTGATTTTCCACCCATAGATTGAATGTGCATTTTCACATTGGCACTGAGTCTGGCAGTTAAATAAGGTGTGTGCTTGTCTGCGGTGTGTGTCTGCATCTCACTTTATGAAACGAAGTTGGAGGGATGCTGTCCAGGCAGTTCATAGCTGTTTTCGTTTAATTGCATTGGTTTCTTAAAGGCAGGGTTGCAAGGGTCATTTGACTCTGCTTTGGGAAAATAACTTGAACTGGCAAAAATTCTTCATAATTTATCTTCTGGAAAAGGCGAAGTGCTGCAGTTGGCACAGTCGGTGGTTTTTTCGATCTTGGGCTATTTCTCCCCACACCAACTGTAGTCTTTGGGAAGCAACAGAATTCGACCCAGTAGTTAACACTGTCACGTCCCAGCAATATGCGTTTCCATTAGGCTGGAGATCATGGCACTGTGCATTTGCTTGTGTTCTTTGAAGGCTGATTTCTCCACAATACTCTGTAAGTGTTTGTGGTAGATTATGGAGTCACTAAGCAGCATGATTCAAGTCTAAGTAAAATGTTCTGGGACTTTAATTGCATCCTGTTTCTCACCTTTACAAGCAGTTGGAATGTGAAAATATTTACATCACTTGGGGTATTTCATAGGAGTGGAGAAGAACCCGTGGCTACTGTTGCTCTGTCTAGGATGAATTTGGCTTAGAATGGTGAAGAGTGAAATTGTGCCTAAGGGTTCCGGGCACATTTCAGAGTGGGTGCTACCTTGGAATCCTAATGAAATAGAGATAGTAGGCAGACAGGTGAGTTACTTCTTGGAGCTTAAAAGTAACTCCAAGCCAAGAATATTCTGATAATGGCTCTTCCTTGCTCTTCTTTAGAGCTGGACTAGACAGAGCTTCCCAGCTAATGGGCCACAGTAAGGGACCCACATGGGTTTCAGGTGGGTTGTCATGATATTGATACCCACAGGGAGGGGCTGCCTCTAAATCCAAAGGCCTGCTTACCCGGAGAGCTACACAGATATTATCATTTCCTGTGTGTGCTATGATTTGACGAAGGCTGGCAGTTCTCTCCTTCGCTTGGTGAACTACAGCCCTTTAGCCCGAGCCTTGGAATGAGCTGTTTGAAGATGCAAGGTGAGAAGCTCAGTAACACGGCTAGCAGCTCATTTATTCAGCAAATATTGAGCAAGCGCCTGCTATTACACGCCAGGCATTGTTCTGAGGATTGCTCTATGAACAGAGCAGACTCAGATCTGCCCTCAAAGGGTCGGACAAAATGCACTAGATGTCAGAAAGTGGACGATTGAGATGAGGGTCAAAGGGCAGGTTCTTGGAAATGCCTGCAGTGAGGAGACAGGAAATGAAAGGGAGAGTGCTAGGAGTAGTCAGGGAACAGGAGAAGTACCGGGAGAGCACGCTCTCGGAAGCAAAGCAAAGATGGGTGTGAGTGGACTTGTTAAAGAGGGATTGGTCACATGCTGCTGCAGAACTGGAAGGATAAAGACAGAGAAGCCCTTGGATATGGGCACTGTGAAGTCTACCCAAACAGTGAAGAAGGAAGGGAAATCACAGAACTTGAGAAGTGGGTGGGGTGGGGAAGGAACTCTGAGTCAGAAACGATCGCCCACCTTTTCAAGTGGTGTGGAGCAGAAGACCACTGTGAGGGTAGTGGCTCAGGGCACGGCAGAACCAGATCAACTTAAACAGGATCCAGGAGTCTCCAACAGGCCCACAGGCCAGCTGGGAGACTCTCATGGCAAAGGACAGGCTGAAGAGCAGTGAGCAGCCATGACTACTGGGTGTGGACTCCAGAGAAGGTGGCACGGGGGGTTGGGGTGCAAATAGAAACCCTAGCCTTGAAAAGCCAGAGAGGAGAGAAAGGAGAGGGAGAGGAGAGCATGCAGAGAGCAGTGTGGTGCTCTCTGCAGTCTCTGTAGTGCTCTCAGATTGCCCTAAGAGTAGCCCCAAAGCTTCCCCAGTTGTGCTAGTTAGAGGTTATCTATATGTTCCCTTGTTCCCTGTCTCTCTCTTTTTAGGACAGGGTCTCACACTATCACCCCGGTTGGATTACAGTGGTGCAATCACAGCTTATTGCAGCATGAAATTCCTGGGCTCAAGCAGTCCTCCCACCTCAGCCTCCTGAGTAGCTAGGACTGCACCACCATGCCTGGCTAATGTTTTATCTTTTTTTAGAGGCAAGGTCTTGCTGTGTTTCTCAGGCTGGTCTCAAACTCCTGGCCTCAAGTGATCCTCCTGCCTTACCCTCCCAAAATATCGTGAGCCACTGCGCCTGGCCTGTATGTTCTTTCTTTCTTTATCTGTACACATATAAAGTTTCCTCTGTGTCCCTCGGATGTCTTCTTCCATGTTGATTGGTGGAATTAACTTACTCTCTGATAGCTTTTAGGTCTTTGGCTGTTAGGCAGAATCTCTAGCAAAGGGACTCTTGCATTTTATAATCCATCTTTCTCTTATTCACATCAGCTAAGAAGATTTTATTTTATTTATTATTATTTTATTTTATTTTATTTTTATTTTTATTTTTTTTGAGACGGAGTCTCGCTCTGTCGCCCAGGCTGGAGTGCAGTGGCCGGATCTCAGCTCACTGCAAGCTCCGCCTCCCGGGTTTACGCCATTCTCCTGCCTCAGCCTCCCGAGTAGCTGGGACTACAGGCGCCCGCCACCTCGCCCGGCTAGTTTTTTGTATTTTTTAGTAGAGACGGGGTTTCACCGTGTTAGCCAGGATGGTCTCGATCTCCTGACCTCGTGATCCGCCCGTCTCGGCCTCCCAAAGTGCTGGGATTACAGGCTTGAGCCACCGAGCTAAGAAGATTTTAATAGTTTGTATTACAAATAAGCCATAACATGTGTGTTTTTAAAACCTACTTCTGTTCTTTATACTCTTCTATCCTTACTTCATCTCCCAATTAAAAGAGGAAAAAATGGGGTTCAGCTTCAGAATCAGCCTTTCATTTGAATCCTGCCTCCCCTCAGCATGAACCTTGGACAGATTTTCTAACCTCTTTGAATCTCACTTTCTGTCTCTGTGAAATGGGAATAATACCTCTCTTGAAGGTTTTCCATGAAGATTAAAAACAATATATTTAGAAGAATGCAAACATTAGTGTGTGTAAGTTCCTAGAAATCTGCTACCCCAAGTGTGTTCTGTGGACCACCAGCATTGGCAGCACCTGGGGGAACCTCAGGTCCAACCTTGTGAATCAAAGTTTGTGTTTGAACAAGATCCCCAGGGGATTCAAATCCATGCTAAAGTTTGAGAAGCATGTCTGGAGGAGTGTTTGGCACACAAATTACTTGGTAGTCTGGGCTTTCTCAGTGGGACTGAGGCAAAGCCATGGTCAGAGTCAGAGCTGGAGGAGAGTGGGCTGGGGCTAGACCGCATGGGAATGTGACAGACATTCAGT
Organism: Trachypithecus francoisi; assembly: GCF_009764315.1. Lineage (NCBI taxonomy): Eukaryota > Metazoa > Chordata > Mammalia > Primates > Cercopithecidae > Trachypithecus > Trachypithecus francoisi. The sequence goes on along the minus strand of NW_022681470.1, from coordinate 104,990,812 downwards.
TAGCAATGAAGGATGGAGGATAGCATAGGTCTGTAGTGGAGGCAGTGGGCCTAGTTTCCTTGCTTTATCCCACCAAGTTTGGCAGCCTAAGAGAGACAGCATCATGTGGTCTCTCCATGGAATGAGGGTGGAAGGATGAGGGATAAAGGAACCAAGGGAACTGATGAGAACGTCACAGGAAAGATTAGCCAAGCAGTACAGGTGGGATAGGCAGGTGAGTGAGGCTTCCAGGCCTGATGCACCTGCAGAAGGTTTGAGGGCCTGGAGGACATGATGAGGGCATAAAAGCAGATTCTGAGGTGCAAGGGAGTGGGTAGTCTAGAAAAGTAGGAGGTGAGGGTCAAGAGAGGTAACTTTTGAGTTCCGGGTTTTGGCAGCAGAGATCTAAGAGGTGACAGGCTGGTTGGCCAGTAGTGACATAAGCATTTATTCAGAATTTTTGCCTCTTCTACCATTTTGGCTGCTTGAGCTAATATCTGACTGGGTTGCGCCTGAATGGATTAGGAGAGAAGGGTGTGACTTAGAAGCATTAGCCCCAGGCATTGTGGGGAAAAGGCAGTAACCTATGACTAAGATGAATTGGGGGTTGGGGACCAGGTGTGATGCAGAGAAACCAATATGAGGGTTCTTTCCTTCCTAGGAAATTCCTGTCTACCTTTTTTGTAGCATTTATTTTGTGCCAGCCACTATGCTTCTTTTTTTTCTTTTCTTTTCTTTTTTTAGAGAGATGGGGTCTCTGTCACCCAGGCTGGAGGGTATCGTTGCAGTCATAGCCCACTGCAGCCTCAACCTCCCAGGCTCAAGTCATCCTCCCACCTCAGCCTCCTGAGCAGCTGAGACCGGCTAATGCACTTTCCAAAGATGAACTTACTTAGGAGGCTTCATAGTCCCATGAGGGTAGGCGCTATTGTTACCCCTATTTAATAGATGAGCAAACTGAGTCACAGAGAGGTGAAGTCACTTGCTCAGGGTCACAGTGTAAGTGGCAGACCTGGGATTCAAACCCAGATAGTCTGGCTCCAGAGTGTGGGTTCATAACCACAGTACACTAGTATGTCTTTACATGTTAGTCAAAATATATCTTTGAAAACACTGAAAGGAATTGATATAATTAGCTAAATTGTGATAACATTTGTTTCCTTGTCTTTCAAGACAGGAGGCTTGGATTTTGGCCCTTGTCCTTCTACTCACTAGTTTTGTGACCTTGGACAAGTTGGTGAATAGCTCTCAGCCCCTATAAAATAAGGGTTGGGCTAGCTGATCTCGAAGGTCTCCCCTTCTATCTCCAGAATTCTTTGAGTTCAGGCTGACCCCTGCTGTTGGCCATGTGGCCTCTTGGCCCATCTTCCGAGCACTACTTATGATTCTGCAGCCTGTGCCTATTGTCTCTCACCTGCCTGGTGCCTCTTCACAACAGTAGGTTGGTGCCTCTGGGGGCTCTGGAAATTGTTCGGTCCTTGTATAGGCAACTGCTGCCTCATTCCAGCCCATTTCCTGTGCACTAAAGATCTTCCCTGTGGTTCTCTAGGGTACAGAGGTGTCCCCACCACCAGGCTAACTGGGCTTTCAGGCAGACCTCTGGGGGAAGTCACAGAAACAGTAAAACAATAAGCCATTTCTAGATGACAGACTGTTTCTTATCATTACTGATTTTTTTTGTGTGTGCAAGTTTTGATTGAGGATATCAGCCATGAGTAAGCTGGGGCTGACTAATCAAGCCTCAGCCCTCACAAATGTGACTTGTGTCTTCTCCCTTCAGCCTAGGAAAGAGCCTAGAAGATGCTCCACAGGTTGCCCTTTCCCCAGTGTACCCCAGACCACAGTGAGAAGAGACACAGACATCTTTAGATGTGTATAAATATTGCCACTACTTTGGATTTTACACCCTTCCTGAAGGGTATAAAAGTTGAAATACTTTAATTTTTTTGAAGCAGGGTCTTGCTCTGTTGCCCAGGCTGGAGTGCAGTGGTACAGTTTTGGTTCATTGCAACCACTGCCTCCCGGGTTCAAGCAGTTCTCATGCCTTGGCCACCCAAGTAGCTGAAATTACAGGGATGTGCCACCACATCGGGCTAATTTTTTGTATTTTTAGTAGAGACGGAGTTTCGCCATGTTGGTTAGGCTGGTCTCGAACTCCTGGCCTCAAGTGATCCACCTGCCTCAGCCTCCCAAAGTGCTGGAATTGCAGGTGTGAGCCACCATGCCCAGCCGAAGAGTTGAAATTCTGACATCTCCAATCAATAGACTCAGCTGGCCAAAAAGTGTGCTCCTAGCATTTGGGGACTTTCTTCCTTTTCATTGCTTTGGTCTGAATAAGGAAGGTTCAAAATGATGCTGGATAAATACCACCTACTAAAAGGATACATTCTAGAAAGCCGACGTATTATAGAAGGAACTTCTGTGTATGAGCTCAGTCCTCACTGCATCTTGGCTGCTGCCTGGCCCTCCCTGGCTACTTTAAGGTGTTACTGTTGATGCTGCTGCTAAGCCCAGTGATTTTATCTCAGTGGTTTTGGATGCAGATATTTTTGAGGCTTAACAAGAACTCATGAATTCTGGACCATGTTTGAAGTAGCTTGCTGTCTTGTTCTGTTTCAGAGGTGTAGGTGTGGATAGTGCTTTGTGAAACCATTGCCGCCTTTAGAATGTACTGAGAAGAGAATATTAGCTGATTTGGTGTCTGTCCAGTGTACACTACTTTGCTTATGTTGCAGTGAGGAGTTAAAAAAACACACAGATTTTTGGCACAACTATTCATTTTTCCATTTTCTGAAAGCTGGCACATCCAAACATTTTCTTATTTATTAGAAGACATTACAGTCCATCATCTTGGATTGAGAAATCCTTACAGTAAGTTCCAAGTTAAGACCATAGTGTCTAACTCATGGCATGGCACAGCACAGGGTACTTAGTCACCTTAGTCAAAGTAAAAAGTTATAACCCTTGAAGGAGTACATTATTTGTATCCAGCTTTACTCTTCAATATAGGACATTGCTGCTTTTCTTTGGGATCTTATTTTTTTAGTACTTCAACAGCATTAATGGAATGTTAATTGTGTTTCTGACATTGTATAAGATTACAAAGTCCAAAATGGAATGGAACCAGTTACAAGTGAATGGCGGAATGGATCATAGGTGTTTTTTAAAGGCCTGGGTGAATGAGTTATTAGATCACTGTACATATGGGGCTGTCAGAATTATAGAGATGAAACGGAGGCCAGGGACTGTTATTATTGAAAAGCTCCATGGAGCAGGTGGGACTGAAGCGTCGGGAGCCAGGAGCAGGAAATGCATTTCAGGTATGAAAGTGGGCAGTACAGTTTCTCAGAGGTAGGAGTAGATACATGTGTACAGGTTGGTGTCCCATGTGGGGATTAGCTAACTTAAGTTGGAAAAATAACAGAGACCTTAGAGGATGTGGATATTAAACTCTGAAGAAGGGAGGTTGCTGGAGAAGAGGAATGTGAGCAAAGTCACCCTGAAAGATGTTGGCAGCATCGCCAGCGCCCACAGAGCAGCTAAGAGCCAGCATGTGTGAGGCTGGAGAGATCCGCCGGGGCTTACAGGAAGCCAGCCTGCTAAATTAAGGTGATAAGTCAGGCCATAATCCTATTTTTGGTTGTTTCTTATAAGGAAAACAACTCACAAAACAGTTAGGGATGTTCCCCCCAGATAGTTTATCAGAGCGTTTCTTCAGAGGACTATGACCTGATAAGAGACACATAAGTTTTAGAGCAATGATGGGGAATTTTAGTTGGTTTTCTATGGAAACAAGGTTTATGCAATCATGTGATCCATTCATCGGAGTCCCACTTTCATTACCATTTATCCCACAAACAAGTTTCAGCGGAAACAGTAGTATGAATCCCAGAAAGCCTAGTGTCGTACCTGGCCCATAAATAATTGGGGTAGGTACCTTTGCTCACCCATCTAGGGAGGGCCACAGAGGTAGCAAGGTGGTATACGCTGCCCAGTGGTACTCTCAGGGACCCCATGTTCCAGGACCGAGTTAGCTCACACCACAGGCTGAAAGGTAGTTATCATGCAGCAGGATGTGAGTTTGGTCGTTAGAAAACAGCAATGATGAGGCAAGCTCTGCATTCTGTCCAATGTGTTCATTTAAGGCATTTGGGCCTCAAGACAAGGAAGTGTGAAAACTGAGCATATAATCAAGTGTTGGTGACCCTTCTTGAGGTTTTCCCAAGTATCCCTCACTCCAGTCCTTAGAAATGACTGCAAGATAGATGCACACAACACCTTCTTTGGTTTATGTATCTGTCTTGGAATTATTTCCAGTTATTTGATTCTTTGGATTTCAAGTAAAGCCTCATTTCCTCAGAGAAATGAGGACATGTTTGGATCCAGGAGTGCTGCCGCCTACAGCATGGGCCGGCCTGCGCCAGCTCTTGGTGGTGGGCTGTTACTCAGCCACCTTCCTTCAGAGCACAGCCATTGGTTTGTGATTTATTAGGATGAGGGTTTGTGTGTCTCACCCAACCGTAAGCAGCTCCAAAGCGGGATCGTGTCTGTTTTCGCTTACCCCAGCATGTAGGAACTTGAATCTTTGAATAATTGAATTAATGTATGTGCTTAGAAACATGCCTGTAAGATGTATATAGTATATATATTTAAAATTGTGGACCTTAAGTTATAAAGGGGGCAGAAGTTATCTATGTGTCCTAACTATCTTCCATATGTGTGCGTATTTATCTTCTTTCGTTTGGAAAGAATTGCGTGTGACTTCACTTCTAAGACAGGTTTTTGTGGTAGAGTAGGAGAAAATGAAATCTATACATGAAAAAGAAGGGGTGACTAAAGTCTCCATTCTTCCTTCTGTGGATTTTCTCGTTTTTTCCTTGGCAGCTTGGGTGGAAGACAGATGACTCATGAGTTCTCATTATTGTCTCTCCACTGCCTCCACCCCTTCCCTTTGCAGGGTTGATACAACCTGTTCCACCCCAGAATGGCATATGCTCCCTTCTTGGGCTTTGTCCTGGCTGGTCATAGTCTAGAGAAGCAGACTTCTTCAGTCCGAGTATATGTGTCAAGTGTCTTATGACTGGGTTCATTCAAACCACGGACCGTCTGCTTGTCATCACTGTTCTAGGGAGCAGCCAACACTGAGCCACATCTGGGCAAAGGGGCAGTAGTACTGCCGCCTGTAGCGTGGGCCTGGGCTCACTGCCTAGTTCATAACCACTATTTATTAGCTGCCCCAGGTCGGGCATTATTCTGGATCTGGGGGTCCCTGAAAACGTAGATCAACACAGTCCTTTGACTCCTCCAGCAACCAGTCTAAATGTGGAGGCATGACACACACAGGAAGAGAGGTGGCATAGATGAAGTGTCATCCGAGGAGTGTTAAACAAAGGGGAAACAAACTGAACATTAGAGAACAGGGAGAACATTCTGGGAGTACTTTAGGCAGAGGTGCTTGTGCAGAAAAGGTAAGCATGATCTTCTGTACCTGTTTATATCACTACCTATGTCTCATCTCTACCTGTGCATGTATTTTTTATTTTATTTTTTTTGAGACAGTCTCACTCTGTTGCCCAGGCTGGAGTGCAGTGGCATGATCTCAGCTCACTGCAACCTCTGCCTCCCAGGTTCAAGCAGTTCTCTGCCTCAGCCTCCCGAGTAGCTGGGATTACAGGTGCCTGCCACCACGCCCGGCTAATTTTTGTATTTCTAGTAGAGACGGGGTTTCACCATCTTGGCCAGGCTGGTCTTGAACTCCTGACCTTGTGATCCACCTGCCTCAGCCTCCCAAAGGGCTGGGATGACAGGCGTGAGCCACCACACCCGATCTGCATGTAGTTTTAAAGGCATTAGTGCCATGTCTGGATTGGGGACTTTTGTAAGGATCCAAAGCATCCAGATAGTTGGTTTTTACTAGCCCCAAAGAAGAGTGTAAACAAAAGTGATGTGGTGAGTTTTGAGGTTTAGAATCCTGAGTGTGTCACTTCCCAGGGTGCTGAGAACTGGTCTCTTGATTGATGCTGTGTGTCACAGTTGCCCCAGCTACATGATCTGTGCTTTCTGTAATGAGCCTGGTGAAGGGCTATTTTTGAAAATTCATTGATGAAGGACTGTTTCTGAAATTAATGAGATTATGTACTTTTTGTTAAGCCCCCCGGATGATGATCCGAAGATCATTTCTGGCCTGAACATTCCAGAAGCTCATTAAGATAGGAGTGATCACAGTCACTGCATCAGCAGGCATGCTGATGGGCTGGAGGTGTGGTGATGAGAAGCCCCTTCAGAGCCTCACAGGGAGGCTGACAGGCAGTTGGCTCCAGGTGATCTTGGTGGCAAGCAGACCCTCAGTGGGCATCTTCTAAGCTCTGCCTGAGCTGGGGGCTGAGGCGGGGAAGGATCAGGCAGGGAAGGATCAGGAAAGCCTTCAGCAAGCTGGACCCATTTGAGCTCATTAAGTCTTGATGATCAGTAGGTTTTTTTCTGGCAGAGAAGGGGTGGGTAGTTTAGACAAAGGGAAGAGCACAGAGAAAGCGATAAACTGGCTGGTGTGGTGGCTCACACCTGTCATCGCAGCACTTTGGGAAGCTGAGGTGGGCAGATCGCTTGAGGCCAGGAGTTCAAGACACCCTGGCCAACATGGTGAAACCCTGTTTTCATTAAAAATGCAAAAATTAGCTGGGCGTGGTGGCACATACCTGTACTCCTAACTACTCGGAGGGTGAGGCACGAGAATTGCTTGAACCCAGAAGGCAGAGGTTGCAGTGAGCTGAGATCATGCCACTGCACTCCAGCCTGGGTGACAGAGAGAGACTCCCTCTCAAAAAAAAAAAAAAAAAAAAAAAGGCCGGGCGCGGTGGCTCAAGCCTGTAATCCCAGCACTTTGGGAGGCCGAGATGGGCTGATCACAAGGTCAGGAGATCGAGACCATCCTGGCTAACACTGTGAAACCTTGTCTCTACTAAAAATATACAAAAAACTAGCCGGTCGTGGCGGCGGGCGCCTGTAGTCCCAGCTACTCGGGAGGCTGAGGCAGGAGAATGGTGTTAAACCCGGGAGGCAGAGCTTGCAGTGAGCTGAGATCCGGCCACTGCACTCCCGCCTGGGCGACAGAGCAAGACTCCGTCTCAAAAAAAAAAAAAAAAGAAAAGATAAAACCATTCATAAGAGGATATTGGTTTTTAATAAATGAAGAAAACTTTTTGCAACTGTTGTGGAGGGTTGAGTTGTAGGGTCTTTTAGAGGGAAAGGATTGAGACTGGAGAGAAAGTCCTGAGTGTAAAGAGCCTTGTGTGTCACCTGAAGAAACTTAAGCCTAACATCATAGATGAATTTGTCTGTTTTTTCCTGATTCTGCCTTCCCTAAAAAGCTGGAGGTCTCTCCTTTCCTTTATTTACTTGATGTTTTAAAAGGTCTCCATCTTATTGGGTACTCATCTCCTTCCAACTTTTCTATAAGTCAACATACTGTTCCATCTTTATCGACTCTGACACTTGGCCAGGTGTTAGCTCATCAGCTGTCCATGATGATGTGTTCTGCACACAGTAGGCATGCAGCAAAAAAATGCTGAATGAAGGAATGAAGTATCAGATTGTAGTTAAAGTGTTCCTTAAAGGGCATGTGAACCCAGAATCTTTTTAAATTTAATTCCCTGCAAGCCAAACTGTTAAATAACACTGTACTACTTACTAAGCCTCACCAGGGAAGCTTGGCATAGACCCCTCACCACCCATGGCTTCTGGCACTGTGTCTACAAATGAGAAGGGCAGGCTTAAAGTGTTTTTGGGGAGGAGGGATGGCTGAGGCAAAGGAGGAGCAGACAGTGGATCTAGGGAATAGTCAAATAAGGAGAGAGAGGACAGAGCTGCCTAAGGAAGGGAGTCACGTTGGTGGGGAGTTTCCCCAATTATCTTGGTTGCCTATTATGCTCATATGCAAGTTTAAACATAATATGCATCTCTAATTCTCTTAAACTAGAGGCTAAAAGAAGGACCAGGTGTTCACACAGAACTTGGCAGATGATGTTGGCCAGTTTGAACGTGGAGAGGATTGAAAATGGCTGAGCAGGAAGGGATGCTGAGCGGTGCTTGGGCCTCTAGCAGCTGTTAATTTTATAGAATGCGCTAAAATAAACCTTGTGGATAGATCTTGCCTCAGCCTTTTCTATCTCTGGTCCTTGGACAGAGAATTGTTTAAATCATTTTGTGTTATTGAGTTATTTTGGTTAATCATCAGTACAGATTGCCTCTAAGTGGTTTTTGCATCTTTTTTTATTATCGCTTGGTCACATAACTTCTTGGAACCTCAGTTTCCTTATTTAATACTCTCAAGGTTGAATATTAAATCATATGAACAGGATTTGCAAACTATAAAGCAATGCTATGCATGTAAGATGTCTTTTTTTTTTTTTTTTTTTTTTGCCAATTACTGAGTCCTTAAGGGGAAATTGGCTACTCAATACTTGGTTTACTGTGTTAGCATTCCATTAGGGAAGCAGAACCCTTATAAATATTGTGGAATAACACATTTATTAGAGGAATTAGACCTTACACAATTATGGAAGGAGTTGGGGAAGTGAAGGCCTAAAAAGGAGAGTTAAAGTATCAGGGAAAAGTCACTAGTGAGCTGTCTTGAAGCACTGGCAGGTGGACAAGTTGAAGCGTGAAGAGGAATCTGGAAGCCAGGCAGAATGGGCTGGTTTAGGGTTCTGAAGAAGGGTAATCACTTAGCTCCGAGATTGCAGCCAAGCATCTAGTGGTCTTGGGGTCATGTTGGTCCAAAAAAATAGCATTTGGGAAGAAAACAGGAGCAGAAAGAGCCAAGGACAAACAGGTGCCCACTAGCACCTTCACATCTGTCCCACACTGCCTTTAACCACGAGCCATATACCAAAGTGTAATGGCTGCCGCTTGACTTCCACCTCCCAAATCTCACATGAAGTTCTGTTTTGTCAAACCCTAACCTGAAACTACACAGATAAGAGGATTCTGGGATATGTAGTTCCAGCTTAGCCAGGTGACAAAACCTCACAGTTTCATAATGTAGAATTAAAGGTTTGACATGGTTCTGGCCTCCCAGGATCTCTCAAAGGCCACAAAACTGGAAGCAGTATCAGTTATATGATCTAGTGCTTCACTAGTAAGAAGGAATTCAGTTAGTTAATGATCCAGTCTTGAAGAAGTACCCTACATTTTTGTTCCTCACTTGTTGGTGGCACTGCATGTCTTTCTGCCTTGCTTGCCATTCTTTTTTTTTTTTTTTTTTTTTCCAAGACAGAGTCTCGCCCTGTTCCCTGTTGCCCAAGCTAGAGTGAGTGGTGAGATCATGACTCACTGCAACCTTTGCTTCCCAGGCTCAAGCCATCTTCCTGCCTCAGCCTTCCAAATAGCTAGGACCATAGGCACATGACACCACGCCCAGCTAATTAAACATTTTTTTTTTTTTTTGTAGAGACGAGATCTGACTATGTTGCCCAGGCTGGTCTCACACTACTGGCTTTAAGCCATCTTCCCACCTCAGCCTTCCAAAGTGCTGAGATTACAGGTGTGATGCAGGAAGGTAATGGTTGTCTTGGCAGCAAAAGCTAAGAAAAGTTGCATTGACTGTGAAGAGTGTGTCAGTACTGATGAAAGGCAAAGTCTTTGTCGCCTCCTTTCTAATCTTGTTTGATTTGGAGAACATGTGTATGAAGCCTGAAAGAAGATTTCCAGATATAAATGGCAGGATAGATAACGTTAGAGCCAGAACTGTCATGTAAATGTTAATTGGAAATAAGATTTAAGTCTCTGGACCACCCTTGTTACCCCCTGTGACCTGTTGGTCACACTGCCCCTTCCTCGTGTTTCTGTAGCCAGGCACAGGCTAACAAGGACTCAGAGAGTGCCTGCTATGATAATTTTAGCCCCTGGAAGAAATAACAGACATTGTGAGATTTAATGGCCACACCTGGGCCTTGTCATCACTTAGTATTCTTTCACCTTTTTGATTGTCAACTCTGATATTTCCCTCTGTGACCACAACCTCCTTGCTTTATTCCTTTCAGATTCCCTCCTATCTGTTGAACCTATTCTTCATCCTAATTGTGATTCCCTGATCTTGAACATTCCTCCTTTTCAGTCCACCAGGCCATTCTCACTTTACTTGGCTCCTAAGGCAGGGCAGACTCTGGTGGTCAGCATTTCAGCAGTGAGCTTGTTAACAACCTGGGACCCTCTGTCATATTTCCTTGCCAGACCTCACATTGTATTATATTTCAGTAATTCACACCAATCGTAGTTTGTAAGCCTGAGCTTTATGATCTTGCTGGGGAAAATCTCAAAGCCTGCCCATTTGAGATTCCAACAAAGTCCTGGCATCTTTACCGCAGCTCACCTCTCCTTTGTGTTCCTTTTGTGATGGTTTCCTATTATATTTCTTCTGATGCTTATTCTAAACCTTTGTCAGGATCCTTAGCATCTGAACTCCTTTCTGCTATTTTACTGAGACAATAGAGACCTAGCGAAGAAACCTCAAGCTTTTGCCTCAAAACTTTTAACTTTTAAATATTTTTACTCATCCTTTTCTCCATCTAACCTGAAAAAAAGTAAGGGCTCTATCTTTGGCTCTTTTTCCTCTCTCTGTGTATTCTTTCCCTAAATGACCCCCGGCAACCTGTGGCTTTAAATACTCTGTGTGTGCTGATGACTCTCTAGTGAGTATCTCCAGCTTGGACCTCCCCACTGAGCTCCAGACTTAAACATCCAGCTGCCTACTCCACTGCACTTCTACTTGGTGTCTGATAGGGACCTCACATTTAAAACGACCAGAAGACAACTCTTGCTTTCCTTGGTACAGATTTGCTGCCCTCTAATTACTTTGCTGTCTCAGTAAATGGCATCACCCTGTAGGCCAGATGCTCAAGCCAGGATCATTCTTGATTGCTCTCTTCCTCATTCCCCACATTCAAAAAGTCAGTTTGTCTTTTCATTTATATACAAGTTAAGTCCTGAATGTGACTCCTCCTGAGAGTCGCCACCACTGTCAACCAAGGCCGGTGTTCATCAGCTTTTGCTTGGTCTACAGAAACTTCCCCCATACTGGTGCCCTTGCTTCCAAATTGGCCCCATATAATCTATCTTTCCCGCAGCAGCCAGACTGAAATTTCTACAAAGAAAGCAGGCTCTATCATTTTCTCGTTTATGTGCTTCCCATTTCAACCAGAATCCAGGGCCCCTGCCCCCTCTTTCATTGTAATAGGTCACTGTGATCTTTTTTTCTATACTTTAAACACCAAGCTTGCTCCGTCACAGTACTTTTATATTTGCTGTTCTGTGTCTGGAGCAGTTTTGCCCCAGAGCTTCAGTCACTGTCTCTTCCTCATTCTGGTCTAAACTCAGACATGACCCTGTCAGAGAGGCCTTTCCTGACCACACCTCATATTGTCGTATTTTAACGGAATAGCATTTGTCAGTGGGTCTACTTCATCACTTCATCACTGTCTCTTTTCTTGAACACAGTTTTCTTGCAGGCAGGGACTGGTGGCCATGTGTCCCCAGTGCCTAGAAGGTGCTTTGGGGGACTGACTGGCTGACTTTGCAGGATGAACCTCCTGCTTGCTGTTTCAGTGCCTTTTTCATGGTTGTGCCTTCTCTTCCCTACATTTCTGTTCCTTCTCTCCTGGCTCTTGCTTTCCAGATCCCATACCCATCATTGAAAATGCACTTTCCTGGAGGTTGCCAGTAATTACTTAGCCATCAGTTCATTTCTCTTTTTCTCAACACCCACCTTCCTTGACTTTTCTGCATGTTTGACATTGTTGTTCATTTTTTTCGAACAAAGGCATACAGTAGGAGTCTGCTGTAGATATTGTGCAGGATGCAGATATGGGTAGGAAACAGCTCCTGCTTTAAAGGAGCTTGCAGTCTGCCAGGAGCAAGTAGATGAGTCTGTCCATAAAAAACCAGTAAGTGTTACTGTAAACCCTTTCTTGAAATTCCTGCATCCCTTGGCTGCTAGGGCATAAGCCTTTCCTGGTTTTCTTCCTAATTGGCTACTATTTCTTTTTTCTGTGCTGACTCTTTTTCTTCTGCTCGTGCCTTAAACATAGGACTTTGCTGTGGTTTTGTCCCATTCCCTCTTATTTGTACAGTAAACTGTCTCCTGGTGGCCTCATTGACTCCCACATCTTCACTGCTGGGCAGATTTCCTCTTTACTGCTCCCCACCATGCATGTGACTCCACATTGATGTTAGGCTCAAATATTTTCTAGGGGTTTCCATTCCAACTGCCTCATGGACATTTCTACTGGTCAGAATCTTACTGTAAGAAAATAGGCCAGGCGCAGTGGCTCATGCCTGTAATCCCAGCACTTTGGGAGGCTGAGGCGGGCGGATCACGAGGTCAGGAGATTGAGACCATCCTGGCTAACATGGTGAAAACCCGTCTCTACTAAAAATACAAAAAATTAGCCAGGCGTGGTGGCGGCGCCTGTGGTCCCAGCTACCAGGGAGACTGAGAGAGGAGAATAGCATGAACCCGGGAGGCGGAGCTTGCAGTGAGCCAAGATCGCGCCACTGCACTCCAGCCTGGGCAACAGAGCAAGACTCCATCTCAAAATAAATAAATAACTAAAAAATAAATAGAAAATAGATTTCACCAGTGATTACCTTCCCTTTGGCTTCTCTCTCCCATCACAGGTCTACTAGCTGTCCATTCCTCTGTTACGGCTCTCAGGGCTGCTGCCTTTTGATTCCCGTCATTGCCCTTGTTGTCATTCTTACTACCTCTCCCCGCCATTGGTAGAGGGCCCCTGAATGATCTCTGGGCCTCCACATCTCCTCTCCAGTCTGTTCTTGATACACTGTTTTAGTCACCCTATCTTTATCACTACCTGCCTATGTCCCCTTGTGCTTAGGTCTTTGTTTATGCTACACCCCTTATCTCTGGTCACTTTCCTCCTTCATATCTTCTGTTCAACCTCCCCCTCATCCAACCATTTTTCAAAGGCTTAATTCGAATATTGACACTGCGTGAAGCTTTTTATGAATCCCTTTGGATGGAAATGTCCTCATTCTCTTTTGACCCCTGAGGCACCTGTTAGTGCCTCTCTTTGATTATTTATATCCTTCCTTGTACAGGTTGAGCATCCTTAATCCAAAAATCCAAAATTGGAAATGCTCCAGAATCTGAAACTTTTTGAGCACTGATATGTTGCTCAGAGGTGATGCTCAGAGGAAAGGCTTGTTGGAGCACTTCAGATTTTGGATTTTCAGATTGGGAATCCTTAACTGGTAATAATGCAAATATTTGAAAATCTGAAATCCCAAACACTTCTGGTCCCAAACATTTTGAATAAAGGATATACAGCCTGTATGACAGTTTCCACTGTTACACACCTCCTGACTCTCGGCATACCATACATGCCTTCAAAGAAGATCCATAAGCTGACTAACCTTTCACTCTCACTTATCACCTAGGACAGGGATTTCTTGCTCAATAGCTGTGTGTTGAATGAGTTATCTTATCTTACATTTGTCTGGTGTATCTCAGTGAGGTCTTAGCTGAATTTTTTTTTTTGAGACGGAGTCTTGCTCTGTCACCCAGGCTGGAGTGCAGTGGCCGGGTATCAGCTCACTGCAACCTCCGCCTCCCAGGTTCACGCCATTCTCCTGCCTCAGCCTCCCGAGTAGCTGGGACTACAGGCGCCCGCCACCTCGCCCGGCTAATTTTTTGTATTTTTAGTAGAGACAGGGTTTCACCGTGTTAGCCAGGATGGTCTCGATCTCCTGACCTCGTGATCCGCCCGTCTCGGCCCCCCAAAGTGCTGGGATTACAGGCTTGAGCCACCGCGCCCGGCCTTTTTTTTTTTTTTTAATGATTATAAGCACTGTTTTGGTAGAACCTTGTTTGCTTCTGGATGGGGTTTTGAAGTTCTGCCATATGTGACTTTATTACACATGCTCTGCTGGCTATAGCTTGTTTAATGTGCCTTGCTGCATTTTTATTACTTAGGGACCGTCTGGATGAAAGTTGGCATGATCCTTTCCTGCCACACCTCTCAGTGGCAGACTTGAGGAGACAAAGGTTTTTCATTTGTTGAGTCAGCTACTCCAATAAAGGCACTATAAGGTTTTATAAGTTTGATTTTCTGTGCATTCATTTCTAGCTCACATGTGGGCTGGGAACTCCATGTGGAAATCCATAGGCCCCAGTCTCTCCTAAAAGCCTTTTAAGGACTCAGGAAGTGGGAATTAGGCACCCATTTACAAGGCATGCTGAAAACCATAACCTCGTTAGTTTCAGCATTTCAACTCACTTGTACCACTGGATTCAATAACTGCTGATACTTATCTTACAAATGGTTCAGATTGGAAAGTCAGATTGTTTGCTTCTAGGCAGCTCAGTGAAATGACAAAATTTGAGCAGTAATAGAAACAATTGCAAGAATTTTTAGCAAATATGCTGTACTCTGCAGGTCTTGATTTAAAATAATGTTGATGATAACCTGATAAATAAAATCCTTTTCCCATGGATATCAGAAGGAAGTAGAAAAGTATAGATAAATGAAGTGTAGTCTTCATTACCTTGTCTTTCTTAATTATTCCTCATGGTTGCCAGTAGCACTTACTGAAATAAACATTGCAGGAGTAGTTGTTTACCTTGAAAAACTTGCCTTTTTCTACCTGTCCCTATCTATTCCACCTGATAGAAGAAAGTCTAGGTATTTAATTACTTTCCTGAGTATTCCAGAGATAGGGAAATGGTAATCTGGAAACAATTAACTCCTGGTTGTTAATTTTCTACTGCTGAGAAGTCAGAGCAGAGGGCTTCTAAAAGTCCCTCCTGTATGTATGATTTTGGAATAAAGTTCTCTGCACCATTTTTGAGTGTAAATATGTGTGATGTTAAAGTTGGTATCACTTAAAATAACAAAGGTAGTACATCAGAAAAATTTTTGAAGAAATTTTTAATCCAATTTCTCTTATTTCTCTCATCTGCTTCATATTGAAAGTACATAATATTTCTTCTTTCAGTGACTCATTTCTGTGTTACTTTGCTGCCTATCTTGGTTCCATTGCCCATGGAGAATATGAAATATAGGGAATTTTAAGCTGTTTCTTCTTGCTACTCAGATTAAAGACAAAAATCGACAGAGAGTGATAATATATAATGCAGTTGAAGGCAAACCAAATTCAACCTATCTTTGGCTTATGCTGCACTATCAAGTTTGGGTTTGAGTCCCTCATGTTATAGCTGTTATGACCTTCAGGAGGTAATTCAACTTCTTTGATTCTCAATTTCCTCGTATGTATGATAGGGGTGGTAATAGCTACCTTACAGTTGTCTTCTGTGGATTAAGACAATTTGTGGATAGTGCCTGGCTCAGTCAGTCAATGCATGTCATATAAGAAACACACAGTACATTATTATTTTTCCTCTTACTCGATCCTAATATTGTTGTGGAGAGAGACTAGGAGACTTGATAGTAAATCAAACTGAATATATCATGAAATAAGTACTTTGAGAAATGCTTATATGATTTTAGCTGAAACTATGGGGTCTTTGATTAATCAAGTATTTTTTATTCAGCCCTCCCCCACCAATTAGCTTGTTATTCAGTCTTTCATTTTGTGAATGAAAGAGATTAGAACACTTTCTACTCTCTTAGAATTACTCTAGAGATTAGAACACACATCAGTGACCTGTTAGTGTCTACTAGTGATCCTTTTAACGCTTCCAGGATAATGAAAGATCTTACAACATTTAAGCTCCAATGTATTCCACCCCCCCTCACTTTTTCTGCTATTGATGTCATATGTTTTAATTATGTATATATTTTGAATTCCAGAAGACTTTACTAATATTGTATTTATGGTCAATATTCAGTAGGTTTAGCCACATAGTTATTCTTTCTGTTGCTCATTTTGCCTTCTCACATTTCCGTGATTTCAAGTGGGATTATGTTCCCTCTATTTGAAGAACTCCCTTTAGTATTTCTTTTTGGTGCAATTAATTCTTTTTCCCTAGTTGAGAATTGGTTGAAAGCATGTTTATGTTGCCTTCCTATTTGAGGATTTTTTTTGTCTGTACAGAATCCTAGGTTAGCAGTTACTTCCTTTCCTCACTTAAAAAATGTCATTCTGTGGTCGTCTCATGAGCATCATTTCTGTTGAAAGTTAGCCATTAGTTGTACTCCTGTTCCTTTCTTTGCCTTTCAGCAGTTTTGCTATGATTTACCTAGGTGTGATTTTCTTTGTATTTATTCTGTTTATGATCCATATCTTATCTTGATTCTGTGGCATGATGTCTTTTGTTGGTTTGATAAAAATCTTAGCCATTAGCTCTTCAAAAATTGTGCCTAATTCTACTACAGTCTCTCCCTGTCCTTCTGGCCCTCTGTGACACATGTGTTTGGCCTTTTTACCGTGTCTCATAAATTCTTGTCTGACTTTTTTTCATTCTTTTTTATACCCTGGGCTTCAGTGTGGATAACTTTTACTGACTTTTGTTTTATTTTGTTTTCTTTTGTGATCGTTTTGTTTTTCTGAGACAGGGTCTCACTCTGTTGCCCAGGCGGGAGTGCAGTGGCACAGTCATGGCTCACTGCAGCCTCTATCTCCTGGACTCAAGCAGTCCTCCCACCTCAGCCTCCTGAGTAGCTGGAACTACAGATGTGTGCCACCACACCTGGCTAATTTTTTTTTTTTTTGATAGAGACAAGGTCTCACTATGTTGCCCAGGCTGGTCTTGAACCCCTGGGCTCAAGCAGTCCTCCTGTCTCAACCTCCCAGTGTTCTGGGATTATAGGTAAGAACAACTGTGCCTGGCTGCTGACTTCTTTTGTGCTGCATCTAATCTGCTGCCAAACCTGTTTATTGACCTCTTAATTTCAGATATTGTATTTTTTTTTTTAGTTCTAAAATATCAGTTTGATTGTTCTAATATATTTCAGTTTGGGTGAAATCCTGTTTTCTATTTCTTTAGTAAATTAATTATAGTTAGTTTACAATCTATGTCTGATAAAACCAATATCTGCATCCCTGCAGGTCTGTTTCTATTGTCTATTTTTTCTCTTTTGTTTTTACTCATTTGGTTCTGTCATCTGGAATACCTGGTAAGTTTTGATTGAGCACTGAAAAATTGTAGTGGCTCTATGTGATGTTATCTTCTATCTGAGAAGATTTACTTTTTTCCTAACAGGCCTGTAGAGTAAGAGAAGCTCATCTTTATCCAGTGAGGAACTGAGAAGCTTTGAGACTGTCTTTCCGTCTTGATGAGAGCTAGTTGCTTTTTCTGCTTTGCTCTTATTCCAAGAGCATAGCCCTTCCAGAGTTGTAACTGAAAATCTGAGTGTTTACCACCTTCCTTTGTGGACTCAGAATTCTAGTTTTTGTTTCCCCATATTGTGAGATGGTCAAAAATTTTACTTAAGCTTTTAGCCCCCTAGTGTTTATTTTCTGCTTAGCTTCTCAGCCACTTGCCACATCCCCATACCCTTCAATGTATCTTTCATAATGTCAGTTACCTTGAGGGGAAAGCAATGTAGTATGTCAAACTCACTTCTTGCTGTTGCCTTTTTTTCCCTAGGATCTTGCTCCTCAAACTCTGACCTTCTTAGTATCCCTGAACTCCAGTTGTCTTCTTGGCCCCACAAGGTGCTGGAAGCTCTGAGTTACTAACTTCTACTTGGTTTCTAGTCTGCACCACTTAAAAATAGCAAATATCTGAAGAGAAAAGGCAGTGGGTATTGTTGAGTCCACCTCAGTATCTTTCTGTGATCTTGGACCCTTGAGCCTGGCTGCCTTGGTTGTTCACCACTGCATTCAGTTAGCTTTTATCTGTCTTTTATGGTTTCTGTAGTGGGAGTGAGGGTAGGGGCAGGGGGTGCGGAGTGGTCTGATATTAGCTACTCTATCATAGCAAAAAGCAAAAATCTAAAAGTAGAAATCTCAATTATTGGTCTTTTGAAATTTAAACTCTGCTTACTACCCCCAAATATTTGAGCCAACTTCCAATGAAATACACATACATAGACGGAAACACTGCACAAAGCTGATAATTAAAGTGCCCTTATTTTGTCCTGGGTATCAAAGGTACACTGAGGCTGTGGTAACTGCCCTGAGAGGTAAGAGAAACCTGTGTAGTTCTTGTTTTTTGGGAAATAATGTACAATGTTCCATCAACAGGTATTTTTTTTTCTGGTATTAAATTTTAATGGAATTTTATTATGTGGATTTTTGTGTTATTGAACCACCCAGTAGTGTCCTCAATAGGATTTTAAGACTGATAAATGTTTGTTGTATGAAAGTTTCTTATATTGACTGCTGAAAACAAACGAAGCCATAATTCAAGATTGTTACTTAGTAACGACGTTTTTATGGGGATCTAAACTAATACAGTTCAGATAAAGAAGTGTTTGGGACTTTCAGTTTGAACACTGGTAGAACTTGGAAAAATAGAGGAAAATTTTCTTTTCCTCTTTTTCCCTCAGTTATCAACTGTTACAAAAGGTTTTGACAAAAATTGGCAACATGTGGCTATGTAGATACTCTTTTTGATTTGAAAAGAGCCGTATGCTCTATTTTTTCCAAGTTATATTTATTTTTAAATATCATTAGCTGTTATTTAACAATATTACAAGAAATCTGTGCTAAATACCAGATTGCTTGGTGGCAATTTGAAATTCTGTTACCAAAATTTAAAATCTTGGTTTGCATGGATGAGGGGGGCATCCTAGTTCTGCATGCAAGACAGTGCTCAGGTTTATATCTTTTCAGATTAGAATTTGATCTTTCAAGCATCTGTTCATATCTGCTTTACTTTTCCCAGTGGCGCCATCATATAGCCGATGTTGAAGGTACTTTTGCAGGTTGAGTTGGAACGTGAAGGAAGGAATACCTAAGTGATCCTAGGGGAGTTGAGGAAGGCTTCACAGAGGAGGTGGTGCTGCAGCTGCCTCTTGCGAGAGGGTGAAGAGATTGATAAGAGGGTATTCCAGGTGATGGAGGCATGAAAGCAAAGGCCATGAAGCACTAGAGAGCATGGCATTTCCAGAAAGTGAAGAGATGTTTGTTTTGTGGGATAGAAGCATCAGAGAGTGGGAGAACAGTCGGAGATGAAGCTAAAGTAGTAACCATGAGCCAGATCATGAATGGTCTTGTATGTCTTTCATTCATTCATTCATTCATTCATTCATTAAACAAATATTTGTTGAACAACTACTATTTTACCAGGTCCTGTTCTAGGCACTGCCATTCAGCAATGGACAGAACAAAAATCACTACTTATATGGAACTTACATTCTACTGGGGGAAAAAAAAGAAAATAAATAATAGTAAAAACATAAATGTTCATAAAGTGTTTTAGTAATAATGGATAAGGAGAAAATGTGGCAGGAGCAAGAATGGGGATGTGCCACTTTAGGGTGGTCAGGAAAGGCCTCATTAAGAAGGTGACATTAGAATACAGATCTGAAGCTGGTGAAGGAACCAGTGGGATGAATGTCTGAGAGTGTCCTGGGCTGAGGAAATGTGCAAGGGCCCTGAGGTTGCAGTAGGTGAAACCTTGGGAGCAGAGCATGGTTGGAGTATAGTGGAGGAAGAGGAAGAGACAAGAGATCCAAGAAACAAAAAAGGCCAGGTCCTGTAAGGATTGCCTCTGTAAGGATTTCAGCTTTCATCTGAATGAGATGGGAAGGGATTGGAGACCTCTGACCAGAGTAAGATATAACCCAACTTAAATTTTTCAAAGATCACTTTGCTGTGTTGAGAATAGAGAACAAGAATGGAAGCCAGGAGACCAGTAAGGGACATTGCAGTAATGCAGATGAGAGGGGTGCTGGCCTGGGCCGGGGTGACAGCGATGGGGGAGGCTGATGGGTTGATTTTGTCCTATAGGTGATAAGGAGCCATTAGAGACTTTTGATCAGTGAAGTGACATTGGATTTGTATGTGGAAAATATGATTTTGGCAGCCCTGTGGGAGGATTGGAGAGTCCAGACAAGGAGATGAATCAGTTTCTAAAGCTCTCATCACAAGGATAAAGATAGAGACCTTACAAGGATGCAGTCTCATGCTTGTGGATAGGTCGTCCACCCTGGCCAGCTTCTTGACAAGGGATAGGAATGGAAAAGATGAGCACATTAGGAAATTCCTCTGTAAACCTAGCCGAGGAAGCAAGGTGAATGATTATGATCAGATTTATCTTAGGGGTGGTCTGCCCAGCACATAACTGCAGCCCCTTGCCCCAGGCCAGGGATCGTGAGTGTTGTAAGTGCATTTCCTCATTTAATCCTTACTATAGCCCTCAGGGAGTGTGGTGACCATGGTCTCCATTTCACACATGAGGAAACTGAGGCACAAGAGGGTTAAGCACAAGGCTGTTTTGCCTCTAAAGAATCTCCACCATGATGCTTTCTTCTAGAAGATCTCTTTGGGAGATTCAGAATTGTCTGGTTGTCTCAAGAATTAAATGTAAAAAAGTGATCACCTCATTTCTTTGTGAACTGTGGGAATGATGGCTTCAGAGAATTCGTCACTGCTGGGTAGTGATACATTATTTCAGTGTTCTTTGAGTTGCCAGTGACAGAAATTACCTTTACTTTAAGAAACATAAGTAGGTTGGGCTTGGTGGCTATAATGATATAATCCCAGCACTCTGGGAGGCCAAGGTGTATTAGTCCGTTTTCACGCTGCTGATAAAGACATACCCAAGACTGGGCAATTTACAAAAGAGGTTTAATGGACTTACAGTTCTTTGTGGCTGGGGAAGCCTCACAATCATGGTGGAAGGCAAGGAGGAGCAAGTGACATCTTACGTGGATGGTGGCAGACAAAGAGAGGAGCGCTTGTGCACGGAAACTCCCCTTTTTATAACCATCAGATCTCATGAGACGTACTCATTATCATGAGAGCAGCACGGGAAAGACCTGCCCCCATGATTCAGTTACCTCCTGCTGGGTCCCTCCCACAAATGGGAGAATTTGGCTAAAACAAAGGGGCTACAGGCCCCATGCAACTCTAAAATCCAGCAGGGCAGTCAAATCTTAAAGCTCCAGAATGAACTCCGTTGACTCCATGTCTCACATCACCACGCTAATGCAAGATGTGGGTTCCCATGGTCTTGGGCAGCTCTGCCCCTGAGGCTTTGCAGGATACTGCCTCCCTCCCGGCTGCTTTCACAGGCTGGCATTGAATGTCAGTGGCTTTTCCAGGTGAATGGTACAAGCTGTTGGTGGATCTACCGTTCTGGGGTCTGGAGGATGGTGGCCCTCTTCTCACAGCTCCACTAGGCCATGCCCCAGTAGGGATTCTGTGTGGGGGTCCTGGCCCCACATTTCCTTTTCCGCACTGCCCTAGCAGAGGTTCTCCACGAGAGCCCCGCCCCTGCAGCAAACTTACACCTTTCATCCAGGTTTTTCCATACATCTGAAATTGAGGAGGAGTTTCCGAAACCCTAATTCTTGACTTCTGTGCACTCACAGGCTTGACACCACGTGGAAGCTGCCAAGGCTTGGGGCTTGCACCCTCTGAAGCCGTGGCCCAAGCTCTGCATTGACCCCTTTCAGCCATGGCTGGAGTAGCACCAAGTCCCTAGGCTGCACACAGCACAGGGACCCTGGGCCCGGCCCATGAAACCACTTTTTCTACTCTGGTTTGTAATGGGAGGGGCTGCCATGAAGACCTCTGACATGCCCTGGAGACATTTTCCCCATTGTCCTGGGGATTAACATTAGGCTACTCATTACTTATTGCAGATTTCTGCTGCTGGCTTGAATTTCTTCTCAGAAAATGGATTTTTCTTTTCTATTACATTGTCAGGCAAATTTTCCAAACTTTTATGCTCTGCTTCCTTTATAAAACTGAATGCCTTTAATAGCACCCAAGTCACCTCTTGAATGCTTTGCTGCTTAGAAGTTTCTTCCCCTAGATACCCTAAATCATCTCTCTCAAGTTCAAAGTCCCACAGGTCTCTAGGGCAGCGGCAAAATGCTGCTATTCTCTTTGCTAAAACATAACGGGAGTCACCTTTGCTCCAGTTCCAACAAGTTCCTAATCTCCATCTGCGACCACCTCACCTGGGACCTTATTGTCCATATCGTTATCAGGCTTTTGGTCAAAGCCGTTCAACAAGTCTCTAGGAAGTTCCAAACTTTCCCACATTTTCCTGTCTTCTTCTGAGCCCTCCAAACTGTTCCAACCTCTGCCTGTTATCCAGTTCCAAAATTGCTTCCACATTTTTGGGTATCTTTTCAGGAACACCCCACTCTACTGGTGCCAATTTACTGTATCAGTCCATTTTCATTGCTGCCGTTAAAGACATACTCGAGACTGGGCAATTTACAAAAGAAAGGTTTGATTGGACTTACAGTCCACGTGGCTGGGGAAGCCTCACAATCATGGCGGAAGGCAAGGAGGAGTAAGTCCCACCTTACCTGGATGGCGGCAGGCAAAGAGAGAAGGGCTTGTGTAGGGAAACTCCCCTTTTTATAACCATCAGATCTCGTGAGACTTATTCATTATCACGAGAACAGCATGAAAAAGACCTGCCCCCATGATTCAGTTACCTCCCACTGGGCCCCTCACACAACACATGGGAATTCAAGATGAGATTTGGGTGGGGACATAGCCAAACCATATCACAAGGCCAAGATTTTGAGACCAACCTAGCAAGATCCCATCTCTACAAAACATTTTTAAAGATTAGCTGGGCATGGTGTCATGGCGCCTGTAGTCCCAGCTGTCCAAGAAGCTGGGGTAGGAAGATCATTTGAGCCCAGGAGTTCAGTGAGCTACGGTTGTGCCACTACACTCCAGCCTGGGTGACAGAGTGGGACTCTGTTTCAAAACAAACAAAAATTTTAGAAAATAAACATAAGTGGGGATGAATGGAATTGCAATAAACTAAAATGTTCAGGGAAAGGGGTGTGGGGTTGTGTGTGTGGGTGTACATTCTTACACATGAGAGTGCATGTTCGATTGTGTTGGGAATGGTATAGAAGGCATGACTGGATCCAAAAGCTCAGATGCTGCCATTTGGCAGCAACTGGGGTGGCTTTCTGACCTCTGTCGTTCAGGTGCTGGGTCCTGGGCCTGGGTCTTTTCTCCTGTGCATAACTTCTCCTTATGGTCAGGAGACCCGCCTGTGTGCAGTTTAGAGTACATTATCTTTATATTACCTTGATTCCACTGGAAGCTAAAGCCTCTAAGAAGCTTCAGCAAAAAAGAACCAGGAGAATTCTGATTTACCTGGTTTTAGCCCCAGTGCCCATACCTGGGACTGGGGGTACCGTCAGCCTCATCTAAGACAGTTAAAGCTGGGCAGCCACTGTGGGTCTGCCTCATGGTTGCCAGAATTAACAGGTGTGAGGTCAGGGTGTCATCCTGAGCCACTGAGTTGCCTTAGAAGTAGCATGGGCTAGGTGGGCTGGCTCATGCCTATAACCTCAGCACCGTGGGAGGCCAAGGTTGGAGATTGCTTGAACCTGGGAGTTTGAGACCAGCCTGGGTGAAATAGCGAGACCCCATCTCTACAAAAAAATAGAAAAATAGCTGGGTGTGGTGGTGTGCACCTGTGGTCCCAGCTACTCATGAGGCTGAGGTGGGAGGATTGCATTAGCTCAGAAGGTTGAGGCTGCAGAGAGCTGTGATCATGCCACTGCACTCCAGCCTGGGCAACAAAAAAAAAAAAAAAAAGGAAGGAAGGAAGAAGGGAAGAGAAAGGAAGGGAATAAAAGAAGGGAGAAAGAAGGGAAGAAAAGGAAGGAAGGAAAGATAGATGGAAGGAAAGAAAGAAGTATCACATTCCAGCACTCCTCCTCAGCAGTATGTGGGGTTGGTTCTACCATTCTCTGCAGAAAGATATGTGACCCATAGTTCTTCTAAGTTACCAGCACCCATAACTTTATTTTATTTTTAAGGAGAGTAATGTGATTTAGGGTTCAGCAACTTTTCTTTGAGCTGGAGTTCAGTCTGGACCTGCCCCCCCAGATGGGCTGGGAGGGGAAGGCAGTCAGTTAGCCCCTTCTCAGAACCCACACTCTTCCCCATCACCTTTTTTCTTACATGGATACTTCCTGTTTCGCTTTTCAAAGTAAATAATAAGAGGTGGAGAAAATGAGATAGCTTTAACACGGTGATCTTTTTTTTTAACCTTGACTCAAATTAAGGTATAAGGTTTTCATCATCTTCTGGTACACACATACTTTTGTTAACTTAACAAAATGTAATGAAACAATATTTATCTCTTACTAAGTGCAATGTACTAATATTTAGTATTTTCTATTTGGTTTAATTTTGTCTTTAAAAACATGCACATGCTGGTCACGACTACTATAAATTCATTTCACAAGCCACTAAAGGGTGGCAACCCAGAATTTGAAAACATGAATTAAACCAGTGAAAAAACAGTGGCAGTAGTATATTAGTTTGCTAGAGCTGCTGCAACAAAGTACCATGAACCAGGTTGCTTAAACAGACATTTATTGCCTCACAATGCTGGAGGCCAGAAGTCTAAGATCAAGGTGTCGAGAGTGGTTCCTGCAGAGGGCTGACAGGGAGAAGCTGTTCCATGCTTCTCCCTTAGCTTCTGGTGGCTTGCTGGCAATTTGTGAAGGTCCTTGGCTTGTAGACATATCTGCTTAATCTCTGCCTTATCTTCATGTGGCTTTCTCCCTGTGGGCATGTGTGTGTCCAAATTACCCACTTTTTAAGGATAGTCATATTGGATTAGGGGCTCACCATATTCTAGTATGACCTCATCACAACTAATTATATCTGTGACAACCCTGCTGCCAAATATGGTCACATTCTGGGGTACTGGAGGCTAGAAGTTTCACGTAGGAATTTTGGATGGGGACACAATTCAACCTATAACAAATGATAAACATACGATATTAATAAAAGGTTCCCGTTTCCTGGAGCCCTTATTACATGGCAGATTCTCACCTAGACATTTAATTCATTAACTCAGTGAAGCCTTCTTGTCCCAATTCATAGTGGCAGAAGTCAAAGGTAAGAGAGGTCTCAGATTGAAACTTAGGTCTCCTTGATTTCAGACATGCTTTCTCTTTTATATATTGTTGCAAGAACATCAAGAAGGAGCCATATGTGTTTATTTGGTGCAATTGAAATGCTAAACAGGTAGTAAATACACTGCAAAATCATGCTGAAGTTGATTGCAGTGGAGACATCTTAAAGGACTCACAGATGCCAGTCGTAGGGTCCCTACCAGAGAGTCCTGGGAATTGCACACTCTTAGGGAAGGAAAAGCCAGTGAAGTCTTGTCTGTGTCCACTGGGCTTATCCCCGGCAACCAGCCGCTGCATTCCTAAGAACACCCAGCAACCAGCCTGCCTCTCTCCCTTTGTACTTCCCCATCCTCATTCTGAATTTAGATCAGAACAAAGAGTAGAGAAGGAAATGAGTCAGAAAATAGAAAATTAATACTTGGTAAAATCATCATATTTTAAAATTAATTTATAGGCAATGTCAGATAACAGGAGTTAAATCATTTTATCAGCAGGGCTGCTCTAGGATTTAAAAATTGGCATCCATCATTGTAAATCAGGTGTCAGGAGCCCCAGAGGATAATGGTCTCTAGGGATGAGGGCTGATATAGGGTGGGCAGAAATGTAAACACTTGACTAGCTGTGCCATTTTCTTTCACACAAAACCTAAAATATTTTTACATCACATCGAGTGGTTAGGGTGTGTTAAATAGTAACTGGAGGGAAGAAACTATTGAGGTTTACCGTCAGCCTGCTTTTAATGCTTATCTTCCTCCCTCTTAGTCCTGGGAAACTGGTTGTGAGAGAGACGCTCATTTTGAGGTTGCATTCGTGGCTCATTATTTAAGGGACAGGCCTAACCTTCTGCATAGACACA
This sequence comes from Trachypithecus francoisi, assembly GCF_009764315.1. Taxonomy (NCBI): domain Eukaryota; kingdom Metazoa; phylum Chordata; class Mammalia; order Primates; family Cercopithecidae; genus Trachypithecus; species Trachypithecus francoisi. Next base: position 104,964,973 of record NW_022681470.1, on the reverse strand, counting down.
TTTTCCACGTTTCTGCCATGCCTGTGAGCAGGAGCATCCACAGGTTTGCCACATTTGTCCTGGGAAGACTTGCTGTGATTAAAGACCTGCCTTTCATCTCTTATCATTGCAGCTCTTTGTCGAGGCCGTGTGGTGAGAGTCCCCACAGGGACCCTGGTTCGAGTGGTGGGCACTGAGCTGGTCATCCCCTGCAACGTCAGTGACTATGATGGCCCCAGTGAGCAGAACTTTGACTGGAGCTTCTCATCTTTGGGGAGCAACTTTGTGGAACTTGCAAGCACCTGGGAGGTGGGGTTCCCAGCCCAGCTGTACCAGGAGCGGCTGCAGAGGGGCGAGATCCTGTTAAGGCGGACTGCCAACGACGCCGTGGAGCTCCACATAAAGAACGTCCAGCCTTCAGACCAAGGCCACTACAAATGTTCAACCCCCAGCACAGATGCCACTGTCCAGGGAAACTATGAGGACACAGTGCAGGTTAAAGGTACAGTCCTCACATGGGCTTGTTATGCCAGGGGCCACACCTTTCTCTGCCCCTGGGCTGTGGTTGACTTTGTCAAGAGACTTAATTTCTCTGAGGCTCTGCTCCCTCCTCTGTCCAGGGAAATAATCATGACTTACCTGATTAAAGGCAGGGATGGGCCAGATGACCTTAGAGGGCCCTTTCTCTTCACTCCAGTATGGTTCTGAGCCACCCTATGCCCAGTGAGGTAGAGGCAGCATGATGTGGTAGTGGAGAGCTGGCTCTGGAGCGAGGTTGCCTGCGCTTGTTTAGTCCGGTTGCTGGCTCTACTACTTGTCCGCTGCATGGCTGTGGGCATGTTACATGCCTCAGCTTCCTCCTGTAACCTTAAAGGTTGTGAGGACAGGTGAGTTACCAGGTGTAAAGCCTTAGAGCAGTGCCATGGTAAGCATTCAGTGGTTAGTGACAGGAAGGGGATGGTCATGTTAATGATGCTCAGGTTTATGGGAATAACAGGCATTTCAAAGTTCATGTCTTTCTCTGTGACTTTCATGATTTAAAAGTACTTGTTTGTACCAGAAGTTGTATGTGTTATAGGTAGAGAAAGAAGACGTGGTCTCTACTAGCTTATTGACCTAGCTTTGCAAATAATTACACCTTATGTACCTGGAATGTTTTGGGATTTGTTTTGGGGGTTTTGTTTGTTTGTTTCATTTTCCAAGTCCTTTTAGATGTACTCACACATTCAATTCTCTGAACCCAATCAAAATAGGGCAGAATATTTCCCTAATTTATACATGAGAAAATGGAAGAGCATAGGTTAATTACTTGCCTAAAATCACACAGCTAATTAGTAAACGAGCAAGAACAAACCATGTTAATTTGGGGCTAAGAAAATAGAAACATTATAATTGTTGTTATTGTTACTTAATTATGCATTTATTTGTACCCTGCCTTGTTCCCAAAAGGATTTATGTCTGGGTCAGAATGTGTGTAATTATCAGAAAGTAGAAAATGCACATGATGATATAAAAAGCGAGGGTTGATTGAGGCATTCATTCCCTCATGACTTGTAGAACCCTACCATAGCTCAGAGACTGTTCCCTCACTAGACTCATCAGGGGATAAAACTGCCATGTCCATTAAAGAGGTAATGAAACACCCAACCTACCTCTTTATTCCTATAGAAAAATCCCAGACATTTTTTTTAGAAAAAGACACTCTTGTATTGGAGCTAAATAATGCCACATGCCACCTTTTCATTAAGCCAGACACACCCTTGTGTCCCCTTGGAGTCTCCTCTTGAGTGGGAGGGAGGGCAAGGGGAGAATTCCTCCACCCCCATCCCGCTTCCTCCAGTGTCTTTCAGCCTCTTCTGCTGTCTGTGGAAGGCAGGAGACACAAGAGGAGGCCTTTCTTGGGTGAGGAAAGCAATGGATGACCATGAGAGAGACTGACTGCTGCCCAGGTGGAGCCTCTGATGGTTGCCATGTGTGGTCCAGGGTCTGCATGGCCTGCAGCTTCATGGCTCTTGAAACCATTCATCTGTGCTCTGAGAGATGAGCTGGCCTTGAGAACTGAGTCATATTAACCAGACTCACAGACGGATATATATATACTAGAAGGTCATTATATTTATTTTGCAGTAGAGATGGGTCTTCGGGATGTGTCCTAAAAATGTAGCAGCTTTTAAATGTTACCTAGAATAGCCCCTTCTCAAGGACACTGAATTAGTTTCTGAGTGTGGAATTGGGGGAAAAAAACCAAAGAGCTGATGAATAGTGGTGTTGGAGGGTCCTCTTAGCCAGCTCATTGACAAGCCTGATGGATGTTTCCTGCTGCTTGGTAGTGGCCCCCTTTCTGGTTACCAGAGTAGCAGTATTCATCGCTTACTGCTTTTTTCCTGAATACACCACCGATACTTACTTGATCGCCGCCCCCTTTTTCTAGACTGTAGAAGTGCCTGGGCCGGTTCCTATCATGTGGATATGCTGTGTTCACCCTAGACATTCTTGGGCATTCCCCAGGCTGCAAGCAACAGGCAGCTCATGCCATCCTTTCTCCGCTGTGGATCTTGCTACTTTAAGTCTAGAAGGTCATTTTATCTGCAGATTCTGCAGGCTCCCTACCCTAGTCCTGGTCCTAACCAAAGAAATGTTTGACAGTCATACCCAATGATTCATCATGACTGCTGAGTGCCAGGCACGGTCCTGGGAACTTGCCCTGTTTAACTTAACTCTCATGTCAACTCTGTGACGAAGGTCCAGCTGTCATGCCCCTTTTAGGAAACTGAGGCACAGAGGGGTAAAGTAACTTTCCTTAAGGGTGGCAGAAGCACATCCCATCCCCAAGGCACGACTCCCACAGGGAGTTTTTACCACCCACTTCTAGCATGGCGTTTTTTGGTACCTTTATTTTTCTTTAAGTCAGAAAGTCAATTGAGATTACAGATGAATCCAAATGGGAAAACGTGCCCACTGGGCCCTGGAATTGGGGAGGAAGGAGGAAATTTGTGGTTGCAGTGGTGGACTGGCCCTTGCTGGCTGGGGTCGGTGTGGACCGGCTGCTGACCCAGCTTTGTCTCTCCGCAGTGCTGGCCGACTCCCTGCATGTGGGCCCCAGCGCGCGGCCCCCGCCGAGCCTGAGCCTGCGGGAGGGGGAGCCCTTCGAGCTGCGCTGCACCGCAGCTTCCGCCTCGCCGCTGCACACGCACCTGGCGCTGCTGTGGGAGCTGCACCGCGGCCCGGCCCGGCGGAACGTGCTCGCCCTGACCCACGAGGGCAGGTTCCACCCGGGCCTGGGGTATGAGCAGCGCTACCACAGTGGGGACGTGCGCCTGGACACCGTGGGCAGTGACGCCTACCGCCTCTCCGTGTCCCGGGCTCTGTCTGCCGACCAGGGCTCCTACAGGTGTATCGTCAGCGAGTGGATCGCCGAGCAGGGCAACTGGCAGGAAATCCAAGAAAAGGCCGTGGAAGTTGCCACCGTGGTGATCCAGCCGACAGGTGAGCTGGAAACGATGCATTATAGGTGCTGTTATTTTGTGACTAATGATAGCGATATAAAGAACTGGGCCAGGGAGCCCCATGGCCTTCTGACAACTGTTTCTGCTTCCCATGTGAGGCCTTTTTTTTTTTTTTTTTTTTTGAGACGGAGTCTCGCTCTGTCACCCAGGCTGGAGTGCTGTGGCCGGATCTCAGCTCACTGCAAGCTCCGCCTCCCGGGTTCACGCCATTCTCCTGCCTCAGCCTCCCGAGTAGCTGGGACTACAGGCGCCGCCACGTCGCCCGGCTAGTTTTTTGTAGTTTTTAGTAGAGACTGGGTTTCACCGTGTTAGCCAAGATGGTCTCGATCTCCTGACCTCGTGATCCGCCCGTCTCGGCCTCCCAAAGTGCTGGGATTACAGGCTTGAGCCACCGCGCCCGGCCCGAGGCCTTATTTTTAGGGGAGAAGGGAGTAGGGTGTTGAGAGGCTGGAGGTGTGTATGGGGGTGCATTTGTTTTGTGCTGAGGATGCCTGTTGTTTTGCTTTGCAGCTGTTTTTATCTAAATTCATGTCCATGGAAAACCACAGCCTGCACATAACAGGAAGGCAGATCTTTCATTCAGAGTTTAGGTGCTGCAGTCCCTCAGCCAGATTAGGTGGGGCTTGGTGTTCAGTGGGGCTTTGGGGTGAAGGTGCCACACCCTGCCCCGTAAGCTTTATCGGATTTGGTGTTTCCTGAGTCCTTGGACCTGCCTTTCTCTGCAGCTGTTGGGGTGTGTGCCTGGCTCATCCCAAAACCTTTCATCTAACTTGTATTCTCTAGGCCTGCCTTTCGGTCCCCTCAGATGTGCCTTTCCTGGTAGTGGGAGGAGCTCTCTAGAGCAGGGCCACTTGCTTTCCTGTGTCATACAGACCACAGGAGCATCCAGTCCTGGGGTCTATACAAGAAGCCCTTTGTCCTGTCATCTGTGAATCAGCTTTTTTTTTTCCAACCCTCTATTGCAGTTATAGAAGTAATTAAGAAAATACAGGGCCGGGCCGGTGGCTCAAGCCTGTAATCCCAGCACTTTGGGAGGCCGAGACGGGCGGATCACGAGGTCAGGAGATCGAGACCATCCTGGCTAACACGGTGAAACCCCATCTCTACTAAAAATACAAAAACTAGCCGGGCGAAGTGGCGGGCGCCTGTAGTCCCAGCTACTCGGGAGGCTGAGGCAGGAGAATGGCGGGAACCCGGGAGGCGGAGCTTGCAGTGAGCTGAGATCCGGCCACTGCACTCCAGTCCGGGCGACAGAGCGAGACTCCGCCTCAAAAAAAAAAAAAGAAAATACAAAATGCGTTTTAGAAAACACATAAAAATAAGGCCGGGCGCAGTGGCTCAAGCCTGTAATCCCAGCATTTTGGGAGGCCGAGACGGGCGGATCACGAGGTCAGGAGATCGAAACCATCCTGGCTAACATGGTGAAACCCCGTCTCTACTAAAAAATACAAAAAAACTAGCCGGGCAAGGTGGCGGGCGCCTATAGTCCCAGCTACTCGGGAGGCTGAGGCAGGAGAATGGCCTAAACCCAGGAGGCGGAGCTTGCAGTGAGCTGAGATCCGGCCACTGCACTCCAGCCTGGGCGACAGAGCAAGACTCCATCTCAAAAAAAAAAAAAAAAGAAAACACATAAAAATAAAAGGAAAACATGCTATTGTTGACTCATTGTCTAGCCAGCATCAATGGAGAACCTACTGTGTGCTCAGCTCTGTTCTGGGCCCTTAAGTCAGAGGTATTTGAGGCTTGTTCCCATGGACTGTGCCTCAGGCCTCACAGAGACAGTGTATAGAGACCAAGGCAGGGCAATGTCATTGCTCAGGATGAATGGACGTCCTTGGTTTTCTGCAAGTCTGACATCTTCAGATCTCAGAGTACTTTGCTGCTGTTGCTGCTGCCTTCTGTTTTTTAAACTGGGAAGACCTTGGTTGTTGGACTCATTTCCTGAGCATGAATGTGAATATGTGGCATCTCTGTTGTTCAGATGGGAAGGAAAGCAGGAAACAATACGCAGGGGGAATATTTTGTCTCTGAAGCTGCATTGTCCTGAGCTCTTTACTCTGCACTTATACCACAGCACAGAACCTGGATTTGGAAAAGTGGGTGGTGTAAAAGCAGGTCTGAAGTTCTTGAGTGACTGTGGCCATCGAGGAAAGGAGCTGCTCGTTACTGGTCAATCTGGCCTCCAGTGGCTGCAGAAATCGCTTTCCAGATGGACTTAAGTTACCTTCCTGATCAGAAGTGATTGCTCTGGAATCTGCCCTAAGAAACCTCTGTATATTAAACTTGCATCAAACAACTCTTTTAATGAGGCAGAAGAGTTAAGAGTTTCAGCTTTGTAGAAAGTTACACTTTTATGAAAGAATATGAATTGTAAAGACTTTTTTTTTGTTTCAAACACACCGTAAGACCTATAATATCTACCTAAGAGACTTGAACACTCTGAACTTATTAGGCAGGTAATATCTGGCTCTCAGATGAAACAGCGTTCATAATCTTTTCGTGCCATGAGACTTTTCGACAGCCTTTTGAAACCTGCAGACCTTTTCTCAGAATTAACATGTTTTAATTCATAAAATACAGTATACAAAATGACAAAGGAAAATAATTAATAGAAATAGTTATCAAAATGCTTGTAAAGCAAATTGGTTTTGTAGTAATATTATGCAGCTTTATTAATGCATTGATAATAAGATAGTGGCAGGCTTAACGACAACTGTACTTTCTGAATAGTAATGAGTCTACATGATATTTCAGGATGTCTGCAGCAACTAATGTCATGAGAAGGTATCTGTGATTTCTATTTGGGGTAGTCCCAGACACAGGCAATACTGTACTGGTTTGTTGCTTACTTTCACAGTGGGAGGAGATGCTGTATTTCAGGTGCAGATTAATAAAAGTAAAGGTGGAGTTTTTTCCCATCCAAGTTCATAGACTCTCTGAATTCTCTTTGTGGACCCCAGGCTAAGAACCGCCACACTAGGCTCATGGTCCTTCTCTTCTTGTGCACACCTGCACTATCCGTAGCTGGTTGCTTATATATTCTTATCACATTGTTATGATAAATGGTACAGAGTGAAGCTGTGCTATCCATGTGGCAGTGAGCTTCCTCTCCAGCCCCTCCTCCCTATCATGGGAGTGGTCTGGTTACTGCAAACTTTGTGTCTGATTTATGGATTTAGTTATATTCAGAGACAGAGAACCTGCCCCACCACAGGCTTTGTCTGAGGTCCCTTCTTTCATTACAAATACTTAGAACTGGTCCTTTATTTTCCTTTAACCTACTCCATCCTGTCTCCCAGCAGTAAACTCCCAAATCCAGAATGTGTGGGACCTCTGGTTAGTGATGTGACAAGATATTGAGCCACTTGCACAGAGAAAATTACAAAGTGAACTACACAGCTGAAGAGACATCCCTGCCAATATTTTCTGAACCTGAGACTCTGTTTTCTCCATCCATAGAGTCCACAGCTGCTTGTTAAGTACTTCTTCACTGACCCGACTCCCTCCTGAGTCGTCTTTTACTTCCAGTAGCTGAAGTCCTGGCAGAGGTGACTCCAGCAGGATTCCAGGGTTTCTGGCCCCAAGCTTTGAGTGTAGAATGGTTCAAACTGCAGAGCCTGGCTCAGGGCAGCAGTTTCCATACTTAGTCCTCTAAAAATGATACCCTCAGGTTACTTTTGGCCCCTTTAAAGAGGTGAGGGAGAGAAAGAATAAGGAGACTAGGTGGAAGGAGAAAATGAACTTTTAAATTCCCTTTTCTAATACTGTGCCCACCTCATTTTCTGTCTTCTGTCTAGATGGATCTTGAACTTGACTTGAAATATTTGTTTGAAATATTGTCAGGCTTTGGACATATTCATATGAAAGTAATTTACGCCGAAGAGCACGGGCTTTGGAGTTGGTCTTTTCTGACTTGGGTCCCTGAGCTTACTGGGGCCAGCGCCATGCTGTTGATGCCAGCGACTTGCTAGAAGGCCAGGGCCGTGCCTCCGCTTGAAACCCCTGGGAGGTGCTTGGTACTTGTCATCTAAGTAATTGTTCCCGGGCATTTCACAAGTTGATGTTTTTCTACTCAGATTACAGATGCTCTTTTAAAATCTTCTGAATCGAATAAAATGTTTCCACGTGAAAGCTTTGACAGGGGAATGCTGGAACTAGATCTGTCTTGAATCTGTGACACTAAATACTTCAGTACTTCATCTAAATATAGTCTGCTTTTAATTATCCACACTAATGAGAAAGGACAGTAGTGCAGATAATCGAAAAATCATCGTATTTTAGTTTTAGGATATGTTTTATGATTGGCTTTTATGTGGGTATGTCTAAGAAATAAATGATACTCTCAGTACATTACATTTTGAAGACTTGCCTCAAGGAAAATTGTCTGGTTTCACTTTCCTGGCCCTTCTGTTTAGGACTTTTCCCATTTATCCCTTAGACAGTTTCACCCTCACTTCTGCTGCCCCATTCCCTAGCCCCCAGCTAACAATATGTACCAGTCAGAACCACACCTTCCTTTTCTGTAAAATCACCCAAGTTTCATCATGCACATGGAGAATGTATAATTTTAGTTTTGTAGTCTTTTCTTTTTTTTTTTGAGACAGAGTCTCACTCTGTCACCCAGGCTGGAGTGCACTGGCGTGATCTCGGCTCACTGCAAGCTCTGCCTCCCAGGTTCACGCCATTCTCCTGCCTCAGCCTCCCAAGTAGCTGGAACTACAGGTGCCCGCCACCATGCCCAGCTAATTTTTTGTATTTTTTTAGTAGAGACAGGGTTTCACCGTGTTAGCCAGGATGGTCTCGATCTCCTGACCTCGTGATCCACCTGTCTCGGCCTCCCAAAGTGCTGGGATTACAGGCGTGAGCCACCGCGCCCAGCTAGTTTTATAGTCTTCAGTAGACTGCTTATCAAAAGATAGCATAGCAGTGAAGAGCAGAGTTTTTTTTTTTTTTTAATTTTTTATTGTTATTATTATATTTTAAGTTCTAGGGTACATGTGCATAACGTGCAGGTTGGAGCAGAGTTTCTAAAGGCAGATAGCCTGGATTTGGATTCCGTCTGTGCCACCTATCAGCTGTGTGACCTTGGGCAAGTTACTTAACTTCTCTGTGCTTCAGTTTCCTCATAGTAAAATTAGGATAATAGTGGTACCTACCTCTTAGAGTTGTTTTGAGGATTATTATATGTAAAACACTCAAAACACTGCCTGGCATATATAGCAGGTATATATAAATGTTTGTGGCTATCGTTTTTATAAAATAAAAAGAAATGTGGTATGTTCTGTTAATTTATTCATTAAATAATTCTGAAGCACTTACAACTGTACAAAGCCTTCTAACTTTAATGCTGTAAATAAGAACTTAAAAGGAGATGCTCTAAAGAGGGTGGAGAATAGAAGGGGCAAACATAATCAATTACCTAGATGTATTTGTTTTTCATTTTCAAGTTCTGCGAGCAGCTGTGCCCAAGAATGTGTCCGTGGCTGAAGGAAAGGAACTGGACCTGACCTGTAACATCACAACAGACCGAGCGGATGACGTCCGGCCCGAGGTGACATGGTCCTTCAGCAGGACACCTGACAGCACCCTACCTGGCTCCCACGTGTTGGCGCGGCTTGACCGTGATTCCCTGGTGCACAGCTCGCCTCACATTGCTTTGAGTCATGTGGATGCACGCTCCTACCATTTATTGGTTCGGGATGTTAGCAAAGAAAACTCTGGCTACTATTTCTGCCATGTGTCCCTGTGGGCACCTGGACACAACAGGAGCTGGCACAAAGTGGCAGAGGCCGTGTCTTCCCCAGCTGGTGTGGGTGTGACCTGGCTAGGTGAGTGGTTTGGGGAATGACTCTTAACCTCTCCAGCTTAACCCCTCCTCGGAGTTATCTGAAGGAGTTATCTCAGGAGGCTCTGCACTTTGCATTATTTTGACATTATTTCTGTTGGTTCATGCATACTTTGGCCCAGATAGATCCCAAGCTGGGGATGAAATAGAATCTGGCAGGCAAGGGAAATGTTTAGATAATGTGGCCTCAGTTGTCTCAATACCCTCATTTGAGAGTATATAGTTTCCTTTTGTTGTCGACATTTGCAGGGTCAGGGCACTGCTGAATGGCTCTTTGAAATGAATCTTTGTTGGAGGGAGAACGCTGCCATTCTTCGTTTGTTTCTCTTAGACTCCTAGGTGCTCCCTGGCAGGAGCTGGTGTTTTTCCAAAGCCCAATGCAGAAAGATAATTCCTTCAGTTATTGGAAAGCGTTTTTTTTTTTTTTTTTTTCCACGTCACACCCTGGAATCCCACAATATATCTTTATATACCAGTTACAACTAAAGGGCCCGCCTGCTTCTGTTGGCTTGTTTTGTGGATGCTCTCACCCCGGATATAATTTCCCCAATGGAAGAGCAGCGTGGCTCTCAAATGTTGACCACCTTGCCACCCATTTTATAACAACCCACTGTATATGTGAAGATCTTTGGCATGTCCTCTTATTTTATACTAAGCTCCTCTTCCCCTACCTCTTTTTTCCCTAAATGTTTGCCCTCTCGGCAAAATGTACACTAACTTTTCCTAATTTTTTTTTGTGTCTTATAATTGCAAGTAATCAAAGGAGGGATGAGGTCAAGCTGGGTGTGGAAAGCTTTGCTCCCCACCTCCATTATTACAGAGATGGGACAGGCCTGCCATCGCATTCTCCCCTGTTTTGCTCTCTCTACTGTCCATGAGTGCCTGAGCCCTGATGAAGGCATTTGGCATTGCTCTGGTTATTAGCAGGCAAAACAGATCTTTAAAGGCCAGGAAACCATTTCCTCCTTTCTCTGATCCTTCTGCTATGACCTTCACCTCATACTTATCTCTTCCTTATCTCTGCATGGAAATCTTCTTTTGGGTTAGTGGCATATTCACTCTCTTTTTTCTCCCCGCTAATAAGCCTTTATTTGGCAAAGATGGGGAGTTGGCCAGTGGAGACAGAGGGGGCAGGGAGAAGAGCAATGAGAGTAAGCAGAAAGGACAATCCGATTCCGATGGAGACGAGGCAGGGTGTTCATCAGCCCTGTTCGCAAAGTGATCCTTTGATATCTGAAAAGAAAGAAGCGGGATTTATCTGGTGAGCTTTTTATTCCTGCCGTCTGAACCCCGTGCAAGAGAGTCACTATGAAGTACTGAACTGGAACAATGTTGGCCCAGCTAGAACTCTCCTTAGCAACCTTCAAAATAAAACAGATGTTGTCAGCACCAAAAGAAGATTTTTCATCTCTGGAGCTGAATTTGTCTCACAGCTCTGATCCTTGGTGTATTGTATGGTGCTGTCAAATCCCAGCACTGGCTCTCCGTACCGGCTCCCCCTTCAACTTCTGAATCCCAGCTCGAGGACTTTTTTTTTTTTTCATTGAAAGTGCTGCTTGCACTCCAATTTGAGGCTTCTTTGAAGTACTTGTGCATTGATCCCGGCATACCCGGGGGGAAATGCAGGGACTGTCAGACAACAGGAGGGAGCTCTGGGAGAAATGGGCTTCTTTAACTGGAAGGGATTTTTTGGTAGCTGTGTTCTCCAGAGAGTGAAAAGAAATAAAGAGACTAAATTGTGGAAGAGGCTCAGTTATTATCCAAAGGATCCTGTCATTTGTTTTCCTATGGAGTGCCACTACCATTGTGAAAGTCATCAGTGTGCTTTTCCCTGACTGATGCTAACAGATATAGAACCTGTACCTTCCCCGATGCTTTGCACGTAATAAGCACTCAATAAATATTAGCTGAGTGGGTAAATAAACCAGTACCCACACGTGAATTTTGTTAAAATTTGTGCATAGGAAAACTAGAATTGCTAGGAAAGCAGTAATGTTCACCTCCTAGGATATTCAGAGATATTTGCCCCTGAGTAAACCTAACGAAAGTGCGAGTGGTATGAAAAACGATTGCATTCTTCTTTTGTGTTCCTCTTAAATCTTTTCCTCCTTCCCTGTGCCTATGACTCAGACCACTACAGCTGCTTGGACACTTGTCAGGAGCGGGTAGGGCATGAGCACAGCAGCAGGTCCTTCTCAAAGAATTCCCTGCTGGACTCGGTCCAGAAGCCAGTGAGCCTGGCCTGACACTCCATGGTTGTCTCGAGATACGTAACGTGCACGTATATGCATATGGATACCGTACCACATACAACTTGGGATGAATATAAGGTAATTGAGAAATGACCAAAAAAGATGGACAACCTGCCAAGCACTCTGTTTATATAGGTGGTCTTAGGTCGTGTAACTCTGGAATGTTGTCTCTTGAGAGAGCTGGTTTGCTACACAGGTAAGATGCAAAACTCAGTTTTGCCACTTGGCAGATTAAAATGAGTAATTACCATTTATTGAGTTTCTACTGTGTGCCAGGCACTGGACTAAGGACCTTATATGCATTAGATGTTCAATGTGAAAATATTTTTGGCCTTGGGACTCAGCTTCACTCCTGAAACTCCAGAGCATAGTCCTAAGAGTCCAAGGGTAGTTCTTGGCTTCATTTGCTTGGGGCTTGCATACTGAGCTAGGTGAGGGGGTTGAAGCTGATTGGGGTCTTCTAAAATTCTACTGTGCTAAGCAGGAAGAGAGGGCGATGACGTGAATGGGTCTGGCAAGTCCAGAGCACTTGCAGCCATTGAGAGGATCATGATAATTTTTTAGAGGGTGAGAAAAATCCTCTTTTACTTAGAATGTATGTCCTACTTTGAAGGGAAAGAAAAAAGATTTAAGTTGGCTTGCAAAATGAAGTACAATTTAAAGCAGGAAACACAAAAATAAAATCAAGATCAAAAGGGTAAAAGAAGAATAGATATTACAAGGTGATTGGTATGAATTAGTTATTATATTTGAGCACTGAAATTGCCTCTGAAGTTCTGAAGAGTTGAGACAAAAAAAAATGTGATTATACAGTTCTCCTCTGAGGAAGGAAAACAAACTCTCTCAGAGAGACAAACTTTCTCTTGGCACTGAATTTATCATGTGCTCTTTCATTTTGGGACATTGGAAAACATAATGGACAGGGCTTTCAACTGTTCTTTTACAAAAGGCCCTAAATGATTGTTTAAATGGATGTTTCTTATATCCACCCTCTATAAAAGCTGAGGACATAAATCTTAAGTGTGTGAAGGGTTTCTGTAAGAAGCTGAATTACTGTGACGACAAATGATGCTTTGTGTTGATCCAATTTAGTATGTCTAAAACAGAGAACCTAGCAGAATGGCTAGTTAATCTGCACATTAAGCCATCTCCTTCTGCTATCAGATGTCTTAAATGAGCCTTTGGCAAGAGTTGGATACTAATCAGTTCATGGTTAAGCTCTCTGCCCGAAGTACCAGACTTCTGTGGTGTTAATTGGAAGGGGTTCCACAGGCTTTGGATATAAGAGCTGGAGGAGGCAGGGTTGAGTTCTGCTGTTCAGTCTTAAGAACCTGATTTGCATTCTTCCCCACTAAAGGACTGGCCCCTCTTCAGCAGTACGCCAGCAAGGAAGGTAATTATTTTCTTTAAAAGGAGCTGTTAATCTGCTAAGTACTTGGTAGAAACTTTAGAGTTCTGGGCCATTTATAGGAGATAAGATTTAGACCTGTAGGTTTTTTAAGGATAACTATTATCAGCTGTCTGTCCAGGATTATTCTGGAAGGCAGGAGAGCACGTGGCCAAGTGTTGGAGTCAGGAGACCTGTGTTAGTCCTCCTTCACCACCTTCTAGGGATGTTGCCTCGGGTGTGTCGATGAACATTTCCAAGTAAGTTTTGGTTTCCTGGTTTAATATGAAAATGCATATAAAGCGCTTAGTACGGTGCCTGGCTCTTAAATGCTCACTGCATTTTCTTGGTGGTAGCGATGATGATTTGTTCGTGTTTGAGGGTCTTCCCCACCAAGTTCTTAACCAGTTAAGACCTAAGAGTTTGTCTTAGGGTACGGAGGAGCCCAGCGTAGAGGACTAGGAACGTGTGTCCTAAAAGCAGCTGCTCCCAAGAGGAGCTAAAGAAAGGTGTTGAGCTGACCACATCCAGCCCTTTTCCTCCCCCTCAAGGCTGGTAATTCACTTTTCCTTCTCTGGAAGGAGCAAATGAGGATGAAGAAAGAAAAACTTCATGAGTATTTCTTTTTTTTTTTTTTGAGACGGAGTCTTGCTCTGTCGCCCAGGCTGGAGTGCAGTGGTGCAATCTTGGCTCACTGCAACCTCTGCCTCTCGGGTTCAAGCGATTCTCCTGCCCTAGCCTCCTGAGTAGCTGGGACTACAGGCGCCCACCACCACACCCGGCTAATTTTTTTTTTTTTTGTATTTTCAGTAGAGATGGGGTTTCACCGTGTTGGCCAGGCTGGTCTCAAACTCCTGACTTCAGGTGATCTGCCCACCTCAGCCTCCCAAGAGTGCTGGGATTACAGGTGTGAGCCACCATGCCTGGCCCTTCATGAGTATTTCTTTGGGTGCAGGGCATAGATGTTGCATTCAAATGTTATTTTTATTGCTCTGAAATGGCTAGTGCTCCATACGTCCTCATAATGGTTCTGCCACAGTAAGGTAACGAGTCCCCCCTCCCACCCCCTCCCAACAATAGCTCCTTATTTGTAGCCTTCACTCATTAAATGTTGGTGAATATTTAATTGTTATACAAATAATGATCGTGGTGTCATTTTGACAATTGGTCAATATGCTTTAGCTGCCTCTAAAGTACCTACCCAATTCAAAATAATGAAACCCTGTCATTAGCAGAGGCTGAGTACTCCTTCTGTTTCTTTTAACTGGTGCATGCAGCCATTCCTGTAATTAGCTGTGCCAAGTTAACTAAGTTTCAGAGCGGGTATTAGAACATGGTCCTGTTGTACACAGTTCAGGATTAGTGCTTCAGCTGTTGTTATCACTCTTGTCTTCTGGGACGTAGCAGGCTTTGAGAAAGATTAATAACCTGGGTGTGTAAGGAGGTTGCACAATTTGATCATACTAGGAGCCAGGCCATGGAGCCAAAGCCTGTCCTGTAATTCTGCTCTCACACACTCTGCAAGGCCTTAGTCTTCTAACTTAGCTCCTCTGGGCTTCATTTTTGCTTTTTGTTTGTTTTTCAATTGGAAGTGTACGTGAAAATGGGACCAATTTTATAAGGTTGTTATGGAGATTAACTGAAAACACAAGGAAAGTATATAGCTTGGTGCCTGGCATATAGAAAGCCCTTGATAAAAGCTCGTTGTTTAGCATTATTATCGTAAAATGGGGATAATACTACCTTCCTTACAAAATTGTCATGAGAGTAAAAGGAGGTATTTTGTGTGAAAATCTCTAGATCAGGCTCCTGCACGTAGTAGGCACACAATACTTGTTTTTACAAATTAGCCAGTGATTCTGAAAGCTTTTCATTGTTTTGAAAGTTGTGACAAAGGAGTTTAATGAGCCATTATTTTTAAAGCCTTTCTTTTGGGGAGGGTCACTCTTTTGGAGTCTGTGTGTTGCTTGAGAGATGGCGTGGACTTGAGCAGACACCTTCCTGGCATCCAGATTAGGGAGCAGATCCCTGCTTCTCAGAACGTCAGTGATGCCGCACTTGGACTGGCCTCAGTATTCTGTGAGAGGGCTTACAATGTGTGTTGTTGTTTGTTTTTAACTTTCAAAAATAGAAATTTACAAATATTCACAGGGAAGAAATAACCACCAACTTCAACAATAATCAATATTTTGCTGATCTTATTTTATCTCTCTTCCCTATTCCAGACACCAGACACACACAGACACACACACACACAAAAACACACACTGTTTTCTTCTGGAAGAGTATAAAGTATATCCCAGACATCATGTCATTTGACTGTTCACCACTTTAGTATGCATCTTTAATGATAAGCAGTTTTTAAACATAACCACCATTGCATTCTTAGCTGATTTCTTGATGAGATCAAGCAGAATGTAGCAGTAATCAGTGGTGAAATGCTTGTGCCCAAAATGAACATTTTAATGCAAAATATTAAATTTAGTTCAATTCAGCCAGTATGTTAGTATTTTTTATGTACAAGGCACTGCATGCACATCACGTACAGAGAATCAAGGTGGCAATCCCTGGCCCTGGGAAGAGTCCTGTGGAAGGCCCCTAAGACATGCATACAAATAACCAAAGTTCAAGGCAGGATTCGCATAAAATCCTTCGAGAGCTGGGAGCTTGGCAGGTGGTGGGATTTGTTGAATATGAAGTAGGAGTGTGACATGCGAGTTCAAAGGAGGCATTCTTCGTTGAGTGGGAGAGGATCCACAGAAGAGGTGTGTACATGACAGGCGTTGAAGAAGGGCACAATCTCTGCAAACCATTTTTAAAATTGTAAAACAGTGTTAAAGGACAATCTCTGTCCATGCACCAAAACAAAAAAGAAATCAGAACCCACTCCTACTCCTACCATTCTGACATGGTAGAATCATATGTTCTCCAGGAGTGTAAGTCTAAAGTTGACCTACAAGGCTGGCGGATAGTTCAAATGAACCTGCCCCTCATAAGTTCACAAGCCAAAAATCCACTTGTTTTTGTTTGCCTTTGCATTAAAACTGAGACCTCCTTTTCTGAGGCCTAAGGTTCGTTTTAAGAGAGAATGAAGAGACCAACTGTTGAGGTCAATGAAGAGATTGTTCTTTCCTTGCAAGCTGGAATTCCTATAGCTAGATGCACACATTGTGCAAGTCCCCCATACTCTCATTCCGCTATGTTTGGATACGTAGGATTCAAACAGATTCATTTCAGGGTGGAGAATGGAGTAGAATGAAAGAATCTCTTCAGTCATTATTTGAACTGCTTACTGAGCAGGTGGCCCAGGTGCTGAGGCAGACAGAACAGCAGGAAGGAAGGCAGAGAAACTGGAAGCATAGGATTAGCTAAGGAATGGTGAGAGGTGCTATCTGAGTGGAGTTGAGAAGGCAGTGGTTGCTGCGGCTGGGTGCATGCAGTGGAGGGCCTTGAAGCCAGGCTGGGGAGCATTTTCTTAACTCAGTAGGTGAGGGAAGAAGCCATGGGAGGCTTATAGAGCAGAGGCCCAAGCAGTCATGTCAGTCATGTCAGGTGGCATTGGGAGGTTGTTACAGTCTTGGCTAGAGGGAGTGAGAGCCAGGGTGAAGGGGTTCTTCATGAGGTTTTCGCTTCTATTTGCAAATATTCATGAAGTGTCTACTCTGCATCAGGCCTGGGAACAAAGAAATGGAAGAGACACTGAGGAGGTAGAATGTGCGAGACTCAGGAACCCTCAGAGTGGAGAGGTGGAATGGAAGGGAGAGCGTTGAAGACGGCACACCTTTGACACTGAGCGACCTTGAGAATGAATGGCAGGAATGTGGTAGCAGGAATGGTTGTTGAAAAGTTTGGAGGTGGGGCTGGCTGTGTTTGGAGCAAGGTTTTAGCCCTCTCTCTCTCTCTCTCACTTGCTCGCTGTGTGTGTGTGTGTTTGTGTGTTTGCAGAGGCAGATGTGGAGTGAGGTGAATTCAGTTGTGAGCGTGCTGCGGTCAAGATGCCATGGATGCCCAGTCAGAATGCCCAGACCTCAGCTGAGGCCAGCGTTTGGGTCTGGAGGCTAAGGAAGAGCTGGGTTTTCATGTCTGGGGGAGTGAGCTTTGTGGTGTGAGCAGGCCAGGGAGTGGGAAGAGAGAGAGAGCTGCCCAGGTGGTTGGCACAGGAGCTAGTTTTGACCCATTTTCTGTGTGTTCTGTGATCTGACCACTAATAGGTGAGTCAAGTCACTCGAACGTGTTTTTTTCATTGACAGATTAAAATTATATGTGTTTATGGTGTATCACATGGTGTTTTGAAATATGTATACATTGTTGAATGGCTAAATCAAGCTAATTAACATATCCATTACCTCATATACTTACAATTTTCTGTGCTGAGAATGTTGAAGATCTATTCTCTTAGCAGTTTCCAAGTATACAATAAATGGTTATTAACTATAGTCACAATGTTGTACAATAGATTTCTGGAACTTATTCCTCCAGTCTAACTGAAATTTTGCGTCCTTTGCCTAGCATTCTCCCTTCCCCATCCCCCAGCCTCTGGTAATCACCATTTTACTCTCTGCTTCTATGAGCTCAGCTTTTTGAGCTCCCACATATGAGTGACATTATGTGGTATTTGTCTTTCTGTGCCTGGCTTATTTCACTTAACACTGTCCTCCAGGTTCATCCGTTTTGTTGCAAATGGCAGGATTTTGTTCTTTTTTTTTTTTTATGGTTGAGTAGTAGTCTATTGTGTATATATACAACATTTTTTTAATCCATTCATCTGTTGATGGACACGGATTGTTTCCATATCTTGGCCCTTGTGAATAATGCTGCAATGAGCATCTCGCGTCTTTCATCATCATTTTGACAGCCTTTGAAAAGGTGCCACTTTGAAAGAATCTGCACGGGGGTGGAAGTAAACCATGAAGGATCAAAGGGTCTGTCACCTGTGAGGAGACAGAAGAGGAGTCCCCACAGGCAACTTCATGGTGTTTTGGATCACACTGGTCAGTGAGGCTGAGGCGACGGCCTGCAGGGAGTTGTCTTCTGGGTCAGATTCCCTGTGGCAGTAACTTAGTGTCATGGCAGCACTGCACTCAGCGTTCCTAAAAATCATATGTCAGTCAGTGGAACTTAGAAAATACAAAGTTTAGAAGGCAATAGGTTTGGTTCATCTGTGAGTTAAGGATGTACTTGAAAGGTGGGAGAAGATAGGGCTTGATAGGGCTTCATTCCCATCTGCCACTTTTGAGCTGTGTGGGCAAGTCACTAACTTATTTAAAGCTCTCGGGCCGGGCGCGGTGGCTCACGCCTGTAATCCCAGCACTTTGGGAGGCCGAGGCGGGCGGATCACGAGGTCAGGAGATCGAGACCATCCTGGCTAACCCGGTGAAACCCCGTCTCTACTGAAAATACAAAAAAATTAGCCGGGCGTGGTGGCGGGCGCCTGTAGTCCCAGCTTCTAGGGAGGCTGAGGCAGGTGAATGGCGTTAACCCGGGAGGCAGTGGAGCTTGCCGTGAGCGGAGATTGCGCCACTGCACTCCAGCCTGGGCGACAGAGCCAGATTCCGTCTCCAAAAAAAAAAAAAAAAAAAAGAAAAAAAAGCTCTCCCCTCAGAAATGGGAACTGCGAATAATAATCACAAATATATACACGTGTCTGTGTATATGAATATGTGTGTACCTGCATACACACACACACCAGGCATCAGTCTAGGCATTTTAAGTACAGTATATTTTAACTCTTTTTTTTTTTTTGAGACGGAGTCTCGCTCTGTCGCCCAGGCTGGAGTGCAGTGGCCGGATCTCAGCTCACTGCAAGCTCCGCCTCCTGGGTTTACGCCATTCTCCTGCCTCAGCCTCCCGAGTAGCTGGGACTACAGGCGCCCGCCACCTCGCCCGGCTAGTTTTTTTGTATTTTTTAGTAGAGACGGGGTTTCACAGTGTTAGCCAGGATGGTCTCGATCTCCTGACCTCGTGATCCGCCCGTCTCGGCCTCCCAAAGTGCTGGGATTACAGGCTTGAGCCACCGCGCCTGGCCTATTTTAACTCTTAACCCTCACAATAACATTACGAGCTAGTTACTATCATCCCCATTTTTATGGGTGAGGCACCAGAGATCTGCGTAGTCTACCCAAGGTCAATAGCAAGTAAATGGCAGAACCAGGATTTGAACACAGTCTGACTCCAGACCTCGTCTCCTCACCACTGTTCTCTGCTGCCTCACAGTTTGCTGTGCAGGATTATGGTTCTCCAGTCTCCACACAGTCTCATGCCACACAGGAAGAGTCTTATGCGTTGTGCTTGAAATGGACTTGAGTCTCCATGTAACAGCCACTGCTGGCTGCTGCCTGCAGATAATTAATGTTCAGTGTTCTGGGGCAGTCTTGCTCTGTGCACAGCTGGTGCAAATCTGCCCTTTCCACATGAGATGGACTTAGTTATCCTGCTCTTCACCCACATTGCTGCATCCAGAATTTGACATGAAAGTTTAGTTGTGGAGTAATTTGAGCATTCCTTATCTTTTGCATATGATGGTGTAAACACAGTTGGGTGGTGTGTGTCCTTCGGTCAGTTTTTGCTAGGATGATGTGTGGTGTGGTGTGTTAGCACCATGCCCAGGAGCAGGATGTCCCCTAGCAGTGTGACAGCACACGAGCCTGTAAATTGAGCAGTCAGGATGGCCGCTGGATTCCTCTCTAGCCCTGGCAGTCCCACAGCGTGTGGATTTCTCTGTGGTGTCCACATCACAGTACAATGTGCTCTCATGGATGGGTGCAAGCAATTAAATACGTGCGAATATGACATTTGAGGATTTAGGATTTTGAGTTCTTTCCATTTCCTGGCCCACTGAATCATTCTTGGAGAAATCATGATGTTATAAATTCCATTAGAAGTGTAAATCACAAGAAAAGTTCCTTGACCTCAGCAGCTTGTAATCTGTATGTCATAAATGAAAACAATGTTAAATAAAACTAAACTTTGATCAAAGTGATGCAGATAAAGATAGTGTTGATAAATGGAACGTTCTGTTTAGGTAGTATTATTTTTCTCCCAGAAGGCAAAGTGCTATGGAAGAAAAGCGTGTAGCTTTTATAGGCCGGGCACGGTGGCTTGTTCCTGTAACCCCAGCACTTTGGGAGGCTGAGGTGGGCAGATCACTTGAGGTCAGGAGTTTGAGACCAGCCTGTCCAACATGGCAAAACCCTGTCTCTACTAAAAAAATACGAAAATGAGCTGGGTGTGGTGGTGTGTGCTTGAATTCCCAGCTATTTGGTTGGCTGAGGCATGAGAAATGCTTGAACCTGGGAGGCAGTTGCAGTGAGCTGAGATGGCGCCACTGCACTCCACATAGGAGACACAGTGAGACTCTGTCCAGAAAAAAAAAAAAAAAAAAGAAGAAAAATGTAGCCTTTTCTAAAAGCCTGAACATTAAGGCAGTAAACATTTAGTGCCTACTGCATAAAAGGCAGTGTATTTGGAGCTTGAGGATGAGACTGTAAGCAAAGAGTCATTGTGGAGTGGGCTAACTGGCATCCAAGGGTGCATAGATGGCTTATGGGAGCACAGAGGACATCCCTTCTGGGGACCCAGGTGACATTGAAGAATAAGTGGAAGTTTGTAGTGCATCCCGAACAGGTCATCACAGTGGCGTGAGACTGTGTGGAGACTGGAGAACCTCAAGTAATCAGGTGTAGAGGAGCTGGGGGAAAGGAGAGGAAACCACAAGAGGATTCCAACACCAGCTCCTTGGCAGGTGTGGAGGAAGCCTTGGGGTGAAGGAGGACAGAACCATGGAGGTGCAGAAATGGATTAAATTGATGCAGTGAACCCCAGAGGAGGGAGGGGTTTTTCTCCCAGTGAAAACAGGACTGTGGCAGAGGAAAGGGAATGCTAGGAGAATGCTAGCTTCCCTCCCACCCTTCCCTGCAGGGTCATGGGGTGCTCACTAGGGCCAGATTCACAGTGACACAGGTGAGTTACATGTGGTAGTAGCAAGAATGTCTGTGGGAGAGTTTGAGGATGGGAGTGCTTATTGACCACTGAACACAGATTCTGCAGAAAAAGGCAGAGGAACAGTAAAATGAGGACAGGAATATGTAGGGGGAGTGATGACCTGAGGGCCTTGCATTTGGGGCATGGCCAAGGATGACAGGAAGCTGAACCACTGTGAGACTGATGGGCCTAGTGTTGGGTGGGGTTTTCCAATACTGCTCCAGTGGGGGCGTTGGAGGTCTGTGGTCTTGCTTGGCATTCCAGAGCAATCTTGGTAGGGGGTGAACACTGACCTTCTTAAGAGATTCTTCTCAGAAGAACTTAACCTCTTGGGGAAACTGACAGCAGACCCCAGTGCAGTGGAAAGATCAAGACTTTGGCCGAGGACACTGGGCTTCCGCCCTTGGGAGGTGTTCTTGGGGTGGGAGGTATGAGAGGCAGTGTTTTACAGGTTTTGCAAGAACACTGTTACAAGATCCTATCCAATGCAATGACTGATTTCTGTCTCTGTAGTCTGGCAGGAGAAACCTTTAATTGTCCAAACAAAAGCAGTCCTTGTCTCATTCCTTTTGCTAATTCTTGCTACGTTGCTCTAATTATTTTCCTATCCTGGCCTTTCTGTCTCTCTTGTTCAGAACCAGACTACCAGGTGTACCTGAATGCTTCCAAGGTCCCCGGGTTTGCGGATGACCCCACAGAACTGGCATGCCGGGTGGTGGACACGAAGAGTGGGGAGGCGAATGTCCGATTCACAGTTTCGTGGTACTACAGGATGAACCGGCGCAGCGACGATGTGGTGACCAGCGAGCTGCTTGCCATCATGGATGGGGACTGGACGCTGAAATATGGAGAGAGGAGCAGGCAGCGGGCCCAGGATGGAGACTTTATTTTTTCTAAGGAACATACAGACACGTTCAATTTCCGGATCCAAAGGACTACAGAGGAAGACAGAGGCAATTATTACTGTGTCGTGTCTGCCTGGACCAAACAGCGGAACAACAGCTGGGTGAAAAGCAAGGATGTCTTCTCCAAGCCCATTAACATATTTTGGGCATTAGAAGGTAGGAACTTTTTTCTTGTTATTCATTTTTGTTTTGTCTTTGCTTAAGTCATGCCTCTGTGTGTTTTCAGATGCACAGTCACCCTCTGCAGGTTGTCACTTACACTAGGAATGTATGTCCTGGACATTGATCGCCATGCGACCTGCTACACCTCTTTGGACTCACTATCACCCCTCCTCTATCCCTAAGCCCCAGAGAGGTCCCTCTCCAACTCACTGTCATCAGCCAAGTCTCTTGTTTCCTGGACTTTACCTCTGAATGTTCCTTTTCTCTTTCTTATGTTAAACCTGATGACTCTGAGGACACTCTTTCCCCGGAGAAACAGTTACCTCTCTGAGGACAGTTTCCCCCAGAGCCCACCTAAGTGGTGCCCATTTTCTTCCCACACTTCTCATAACTGGGCCTAGAGGTGGAGCAGGTGCCCTCCTTGATCCTCCCTGCAGCTTCCAGGCTGTTTTTGCCCACTCCTAAAAATATCTAGCTTCGAATCTCATGTCATCATCACAGCATACCACCTCTTCTCGTTACTATTGCCTGTTGCCTCCTAGATCCTTCATTCGTTCTTTGAGGATGTTAGTGTTTGTTTCATGGCCACTCTGACACTGCTCCCATCTTGGTAACTTCAGTATCTGTGTAGAGCACTGGGTCACAGTTGGAAGCACCCCTAGGAACTTAAAAAAAAAAAAATGCTGGTGCTTTGTCCCACCAGAAATTCTCCCATCCAAATACTAACCAGGCCCGACCCTGCTTAGCTTCCAAGATCAGACAAGATCGGGCGGGTCCCACCAGAAATTCTATTTTAATTGGTCTGAAGTGTACGCATTCTGGGCACTGGAATTTTTAAATGCTCCCATAGTGATTTTCATGTGCAGCCAAGGTGTCGAACTGTAATACAGTTAATCCTGTCATTCTCAGTTGCTTGTCCTCCTCTCTCTAGTCATCATGTCCTCTATCCTATTTTGGTCCTACACTCCCGTGCTTATATGCTACATTAGACCGTCTTCCTTCTGATAACTGAAACTCCTCCACAGTCTCAATTTCAAGCATCCTTTTCTCTAAACATATCTCCTGTCTTTCTACACCGCTCCCTCTAGTACTCCAGCAACAATCCCCGAATCCTACTGGGGCCAACAATCTGTTAATCCTACCACCTGACATCGTCCTTCACTCCCATTGTGTCTTCACGTCTCTCTCACTAGGGTGCCTGTTTGTAGTCCAGCGTACACCTGGACTGGTGTACGTTATGATAGCACCTTCTTTCATTCTCAGAGCTAAAGCTGGGAGGTAGGGGTAAGTTATGTGGTCACCTACTGTTACCTAGCCTAAATTCCCAGTCAGTCTTAATCATTCCCTTGCATACACCCCTAGCTCCCTTCCTTTCTCAGTTTGCATTAGACTCTGGCCAAACCACAGCCCAGTTCAAAGGCAGCTTTCTGCAGCCTCCCTACCCGTGCCCACAGAGCTAATGTGGTTGGAGAGGAACATTCAAACATGTTGACTGGTCTCCCTTTAAAGTAGTGGTCACTTGTGACAAGTGGGCTCTCAGCACTGCCTGAGAATTATTCTGCATTTCCTTAGTCTGTTTATCTCCCCACTCTCCTAAGTGATTACTGCATACAACCTTCTGTCTCTGCAAACCTCCTCCCACAGCTTCTTTCTCAGCTGTTGGCCCTGCTTCCTGTTCTCCTAAAAGTAGAAATAATCAGGAGAATACTCATTCACGCTGCCCCAGGGCTGAGACCAGGTCACCTAGCATACGACCTGGCAGAGGCCAGCCGCTCTCACTACTTAGACCATGGCTGCTCTCTCTTACATCTTCAGTAATTCTCTCCCTTCTGGACCTTTCCCATCGGTCCGTCAATGTGCTGTTAGATCCAGGTTTCCTTGGGTTTTTAAGAGGGGGTAGGGAGTGAGGGTTGTGGTATTTTTTGTTGTTTTAGTTTTGTTTTGTTTTTAGGGACAGGGTCTCACTCTGTTGCCCAGGCTGGAGTGCAGTGGTGTGATTGTAGCTCACTGCAGCCTCGACCTCCTGGGCTCCAGTGATCCTCCCACCTTAGCCTCCTGAGCAGTTGGGACTACAAGTGCTCACCACCACATACAGCTTATTATTATTATTATTATTTTTGAGACAGGGTCTTGCTCTGTTACCCAGGCTGACTTGCAGTGTCATGATCATGGCTTACTGTAGCTTCAGCCTCCTAGGTAGGTTAAAGTTATCCTCCCACCTCAGCCTCCCGAGTAGTTGGAACTAGAGGCACTACAGGCCTTTACCATCATGCCTGGCTATTTTTTTGAGGGGTGGGGGTAGAGACAGGATCTCAGTGTGTTGTTCAGGCTGGTCTTGAACTCCTAGCCTCAAATGATCCTCCTGCCTTGGCTTCCCAAAGTGCTAGGATTACAGGCATGACCCACCGTGCCAGGTCCCCACCTTTTTTATGCTAATCTTGATCTTGCTTCTTCATCCATCTGTCTGTTGCCGGCACCCATTTGTCTACTTAATACTTTTTCCTTTTATAACAGTAATATTTGATGTATACATACTCAGTGTGTCTGGTTTTTCTCCTTCCATTCTCTCTGGTACCTACTTGAATCAGGCTTTCCCCTCAGCTGCTTGTGGTAAGGTGGCCAGTAATCATCATATTGGAAAATCCTATTGTCAGTTATTTTATTTGACTTAGCAGAATTTGACACAAGTGATTCCCTCCTCTTGGGAGTCCTTTGGTTTTTCCCTTGGCTTGTGGGACACTGCCTTCTCAGGGCGTTTTTCCAACTTTATTAGCTATTTCTCCGCCTCCTTTGCTGGCTTCTATTCATTTTTTGAACCCTGGAACATTAGACTACCTCAGGACATAGTCTTTGGACATAGTCCTTGGACTTGGACTTCTTTTCTATTTAACCTCACCTTCTTGGTGATGTCTCTAATCTCATGAATTTAAATACCACCTAGACACCAGTGACTGCAGATTTACATGTCTACCCCGGACCTCTTTCCAGAACTCCAGACTCAATATTACATTACGTTCTTGACACTATTTGACTAATGGGCATCTCAAATTCCTGTTCAAAAGGACGCTTCCCATCGCATCTGCCAGCTCTCTTCTCCCAGCCTTCTCCAGCACCATTGTTCTAGTGGCTCAGCCCAAAACCTTCATCCTGGACTCCTCGTTCTTAAAATTGACTTAGAATCTGGTTACTTTTCACACTCTGCCATTTACGGCACCACCCTTGCCTGGATTACAGCCCTGGCCTCCCAGCTCGTCTCCTTGCTCTGCCCTAGCACACGGCAGCTGGAACAATCCTGTTAAATATAAGTCAGGTCCTGAAACTCCTCCGGTCTGAATCTTCAAAGCCTCTCCATCTCACTCAGAGCAAAACCCAGAATCCTCTAAGTGGTCTTAGGTGTTCTGTACCAACTGGTCCCATTACCTTCTGGCCTCACCTAGCACCCTCCCCAGCACCCACTCCATCCAGCCACTCTGCCCTTCCGGGCTCCTCAAATATACCAGGTGTGTTCCTGGCTTGTAGCTTTCTGCCTGCTGTTCCATCAGCCTAGAATGCTCTTCCCAAGATAGATAGGACTTGCTCCCTCACTTCCTTCAGGTCCTTTTTATTTATTTTATTTTATTTTTAATTTTAATTTTTTTTTTTTAGAATCATGGGCCTGCTCTCTCACCCAGGCTGGAGTACAGTGGCACCATCATAACTCATTGTTGCCTCAAACTCCTGGGCTCAAGCCTCCCAAGTAGCTGGGACTATAGGCACATGCTCTGTGCCTGGCTAATTATTTAATTTTATTTTTCGAGACACAGGGTCTTGCTGTGTTGTCCAGGTTGATCTCAAACTCCTGACCTCACGCAGTCCTCTTGCCTCAGCCTCTCTAATCACTGAGGTTATAGGCATGAGCCACTACACCCAGCTCAGGTTCTTTTTAAAATGTTGCCTCCTCGGTGAGGATGTCCCTGATCTCTGTATTTACGGTTGCGGCACACACACTTTCCTTCCATATACAAATCCACGCTTTTTCTCTTCCTTGGTTGCTTATTATCTCTTAAACATTTATCGCCATCTAACCATACCATATATTTTGTGTATTTCATTTGTCTTCCTTCACTAGCATATAAAGGGAGGGATTTTTGTATTTATTTATTCACCATTATGTTTCCAGTACCTGCAGTATGGAAGGCTCTCAATAAATACATGTTTAAATTGGTGAATGAATGACCAAACTCACAGGAAAATCAAGAAAGAATGTGGTGGCTCAGTGGAAGCTCAGCAGTCAGTGGTTCTGGAGAGAGTTCATAATATATATGTTCTGCTAATCGGTTTGGTAGAACAAGTGTTCCAAAAAATCTAACGTAAAAATCTCATCTTGTAACTGGACGGATTATAGGATTCATCATCTTATTAAAGGATAAAAAGAATGTGTCTAATTCATTTATTCATCCACTCAACAAATATTTAAGCACCTTCCAAGTGCCTGATATTGTGCTACTGTAATAGATGAATTCTAATGTGTACCTGTGTAGGCATTGTTGTTTTGACAGAGACACAAGGAGTAATCCGCTTAAACCTAAAGTTAGCATAGCCATAGACACCTCTCAAAATGTTTAAATAGCATTTCTGAAATTAAAGTGTAAACCAAGTGGAAATTATTAGATCTGCAAATATATACGCTACAGTCATTTTAGCAATAAATCTGTAATGTCACTATCATATGATTAAACAGAGAGAACTCATTTCTCCCTTGCTATATTCCTCCCTGCAGGCTGGCTTAGCTACGGGCACTTTCCCTGCATTTAGCAGACCCCTGGGGAGGAGAGGCAAATTGTATGGCCAGGAGCCTGGCTTGGAGGTCATGGTGTTGTGTTCAACCATGTCTTTCCCACCTTGCTAGAAGTGCCCTCTGCCTTGCATCTTTTGGAGCACCAATAGTGGGTTACCAAACTCTTCCTGGTGAAACTTCTTAAGGACTTAAAAAGCCTTAAAACTGGTTCTCACCATAATTTCCTCTCTCCTGACACCCACTGATTAATTTCAGACTGTTAACTTCCAATGGGGTGGTTTTAGCCTGCTTATAGATACACATGATTTTCTTTCTGAGTTTCCCGATTTTCATAGGTGCTTTTGTGTGGAAATTTGCAAATAAATTTCTATTTCTTGGTTATTTTGCTTTTAGTTGCATTTTTATTTTAACTGATCTTGTTGGAAATCATATCCTTCTGGTCCTTCCTTCCAGATTCTGTGCTTGTGGTGAAGGCGAGGCAGCCAAAGCCTTTCTTTGCTGCAGGAAATACATTTGAGATGACTTGCAAAGTATCTTCCAAGAATATTAAGTCGCCACGCTACTCTGTTCTCATCACGGCTGAGAAGCCTGTCGGCGACCTCTCCAGTCCCAATGAAACGAAGTACATCATCTCTCTGGACCAGGATTCTGTGGTGAAGCTGGAGAATTGGACAGACGCATCACGGGTGGATGGCGTTGTTTTAGAAAAAGTGCAGGAGGATGAGTTCCGCTATCGAATGTACCAGACTCAGGTCTCAGACGCAGGGCTGTACCGCTGCATGGTGACAGCCTGGTCTCCTGTCAGAGGCAGCCTTTGGCGAGAAGCAGCAACCAGTCTCTCCAATCCTATTGAGATAGACTTCCAAACCTCAGGTGAGCAGGGAGTCCTGTTGAATCCTAGATGGAGCTAGAAGAGACTCTAGGGTTTTGATCAGATGCCCTCATTTTTAAAAACAGCTTTGTTAAGATGCAATTCATATGCCATACAATTACCTGTTTAAAGTGCATAAGTCAGTGACTTTTCACATATTCACAAAGTTGTGTGATCATCACCACAACCAGTTTTAGAACGTTTTCATGACCCCAAAAGAAACCTGGACCCCTCAGCCAATATCCTCCATTCACACTCCATTCCCCACCTCCCATTCTGCAACAACCATGATCTACTTTCTGTCTCTAGACATTTTGCCTATTATGGACATTTCACATAAATGGAATATAATATGTGGCCTTTGTATCTGGCTTCTTTTTTGGAGCAAAATGTTTTCAAGGGTCATCCATATTGTAGCATGTATCAGTGCTTTGTTCATTTTTATGACTGAATAAGATGCCATTGTATGCATGTGCCACATTTTGTTTATCCATTCATCAGCTGATGGACATTTGGGTGTTTCCAGTTCTTGGCTATTATAAATAATGCTGCTGTGGACATTCATGTACAAGTTTTTGGATGAGTGTATGTTTTCATTTCTGCTTTCATTTTAAGAAAATGAACTGAAGCTCAGCTACTTCAGATGCTTTAGGGAACATGGTGGAGTATAAAGAAAGAGAGGAGGGAATCGAGCCTCCCAAGGTGTTAAATGACTTGCCAAAAGTGGAAGATTTTTAACAGCCTTTGTCTGTGTATGTGTGTGTTTCAGTAGGAAGATGATTTGAAAGTATTTCAACCCCAATCTTATTTAGAATATCAATGCAAAGGATTATCATTTGTGAGTTTAAGACTAAATGTTTTCACTAACTCTGCCCTGGGTTCCTGGGTTTTAGTTAGAAATTTGTGAATGTATATATTGATACTCCTCTGTAAACATTCAGGTATCAATTGAATCAGTATAATGAATGCAAGATATTTATTGAATTAAATAATTAGTATTTATATTAAAGATAAGCTAGACTCTAATAAAGTTTGTTTTCTATTAATATTATTTTGTATTATTATAACCTTTTATGGTATATAGTGAAATAATCTTCTAACATCGCTTGACCTTTAAATTAAAGGGTAAATATTGATTTAAGCCCTTAGATTTGGAAAGAGCAGAGAAAGCATAGGCTTCCTTTATTGTGTATCTGTTTGTTTTTAATAGCAGCTTTATTGAGATAGAACTCACATACCGTAAAATTCACTATAAAAGTGTACAATTT
The DNA here is from genome assembly GCF_009764315.1 of Trachypithecus francoisi. Classification (NCBI taxonomy): domain Eukaryota; kingdom Metazoa; phylum Chordata; class Mammalia; order Primates; family Cercopithecidae; genus Trachypithecus; species Trachypithecus francoisi. The sequence goes on along the minus strand of NW_022681470.1, from coordinate 104,936,041 downwards.
AGTGGTTTCTAGTATAGTCACAGAGTTGTACAACCATCACCACTATCTAATTCCAGAACATTTTAATCACCTCAAAAAGAAACTCCGCTCTCGTTAGTAATCATTCCCATGCCCCCATGCCCCTGCCCCTGGCAACCACTAATTTACTTTCTGTCTCTATAGATTTGCCTCTTCTGGGTATTTCATATGAATTGAATCATATTATATGTGGACTTTCATGACTTGCTTTTTTTCACTTAGCATAATGTTTTCAAGGTCCATTCATGTTGTAGCAGGTATCAGTACTTCATTCCTTTCTATGGCTGAATAATATTTCATTGTATGGATATGCCACATTTGTTTATCCATTCATCTGTTGATGGACGTTTAGACTATTTCTACTTTTTGGTTATTATGAATAGTGCTGCCATAAACATTATTATTTGAAAATATCTTCTCCCATTCTGTGTGTTGTCTTTCACTTTCTTAATGATGTCTCTTGAAACACCAAATTTTTAAATTTTGATGAAGTTCATCTGCTTTTTTTTTTCTCCTTTTGCTGCTTGTGTTTTTGCTATGTCTAAGAAATCACTGCCTAAGCTAAGGCTGTGAGGATTAACACCTATGTTTTCTTCCAAGAGTTTATAGTTTTAGCTCTTACATTTTAGGCTATGATTCATGTTAATTTTTGTATGTAGTTAAGAGGAAGGGATCCAACTTTTATTATTTTGGAAGGAGATAGCCAGTTGTCCTGGCACCATTTATTGAAAAGTGTATTTCTCCCATTGATTTGTTTATGTACCCTTGTCAAAAATCATTTAATCATAAATGTTAAGGTTTATTTCTAGACTGTCAATTCTATTTCAGTGATCTAGATTTCTCTTCCTATACCAGTATCACATTGTTTGATTACTGTAGCTTTGTAGTTAGTTTTGAAATCAAGAAGTTGGAGACTTCCAATTTTGTTCTTTTTCAAGATTGTTTTGGCTGTTTTGGATACCTTGCACTTCCATGTGACTTTTAGGATCAGCCCGTTAATTTCCACAGTCCAGGCATCTGGGACTTTGATGAGGATTGTGTTAAATCTGTAGATCAATTTGGAAAGCATTGCCATTTAACAATATTGTTTTTCATTTGATAAACATGGGATATCTTTCCATTTATTTAGGTATTAAATTTTTTCCATGGTGTTTTGTAGTTTTCAGTGTACAAATCATGTTTCTTTTGTTAAATTTATCCTAAGTATTTTATTCTTTTTGATGCTATTGTAAATAGAATTGCTTTCTTAATTTACTTTTCTGCTTGTTTATTCATTGCAGTTTTATAGAAGTACAACTGGCTTTTGTATATTGATCTTGAATCCTGTGACTTTGCTGAACTTGTTTATTAATTCTAATTATTTCTAAAGTTTGGGGACTCGTTACAATTTTTAAAATACAAGATTATGTCATCTGTGAATAGAACTAGTTTTAGTTCTCCCTTCCAAACTGAATATCTTCTATTTCTTTTTCTTGAGTAATTGCTCAGCCAGAACCTCCAATACAGTGTTGAATAGAAGTAGCACAAGTGGACATTCTTGTCTTGTTTCTGATCGTAGGGGGAAAGTGTTCAGTCTCATTCACCTTTAAGTATCGTGTTCACTGTGGGATTTTCATAGATGCCCTTTATCAGAATGAGGAAGTTTCCTTCTACTCCTAGTGTGTTTCCTTCCATTCTTAGTTTTTTTTTCATTCCTAGTTTGTTGAGTATTTTTGTCATGGAAAGGTGTTGAATGTGGTCAGATGTTTTTTCTGTGTCTATTGAGATGAGATGATTATGTGGTTTTTGTCCTTTATTTGTGTATTTGTTTTGCTGTCTGTAGGAATCTGTTCCATCTTGTTTTACATTTGTTATTTGATCTTTCTTTTAAACTCTCATGTGGAAAAGGGGAGACACAGAGTCTTTTGTATCTATTTCTGGGTGAGGAGTGGATGTTGAATCTATTCCTCAATTCTTTAAATCTCAGCATAACAGATAAAACCACTGTAGCTTCCAGGTTGAGTAGATTGCCTAAGGTTTTTATTTTATTTAATCCACAGAGTTGTCATGGCCAGTTCACATTTTAATTAGAAGAAGCTGCCATCAAATTCAGCACCCAGCACAATACTGTAGCCCTGAATAGCCACCAGCAAACATTGATTTGAAACTGAACAGCCTTTGCTTCCTAAAAATCAGTGACATACCTTAAGACACGCAACGAAGGGGTTCTTCAATGTTCACCTCCCTGTCCCCTGATTTCAGGGCATCTGCTTTTTGGTACTGAAAACCAAGGAGCCCTACTGAGTGCTAGCTTTTACTGATTCAAAGTGTCAAGAGGAAAATGGTATTTAAATATGATAGTGTAGGCTTTGGCCTTTTAAAAGAAGAAGAATAAATTTTTTTCTTCGTAATATATATAGAAAATTTGAAAATAGAGTAATGTAGAAAGAAGGAAAAGAGACTCATCCATCCTCCTACCAGAGACTGTTAATTTGTGTTGTTCATCTTCCTAGAATGTTTTTCTTGTATGTTTTCTTCATGACTTTGAGATCAAGCTGTACATACAATTTTAGGACCTGCTTTTCTCCCTTTAGTGTTATAAGATCAGCACTTTCCATATTGTAACCAGTTCTAGGTAAATATTAGTACCACCTTTAATAACTTTACATACTTGAATTTGCTTAGCCATTACTCTATGGATGGACATGCAGATGGTCTGTAACTTTTGCTTTCATTAAAAAAAGGACCAGTAACAGCTTTTTTTAGAAGCCAAGGTTGGAACATGGTTTATGTCAATGTTTGTATTTAAAAGTTAAGTAGTTCCTATACTCTCTGCAGACTAGGAGTTGGGGGACCCCTAGTGACTCTGGTTGTTCATTTAAACTCTCTGTACCATACCCTGTCATCTGTGAAGTAAACCAGACAAATCCCCTCACAAAAACAGCATTACCACAGAAATTGACCATAATGAAAATATTTCTAAGCCTGGGATAATGACCCATATTAACAGTGAGCTGCTGATTTCATTAGGAGGAAATCCACTCCTGTGAATAGCTCACCACAATGCAGGCCTTTTCCCCCAGTCCTTGTCTGCCTTGTGAGCTGCAGCACAAATGCTCCGTTGATTCCCACGTCCAGTAGGGGAAGTGAGAACTGTAATGTGACCTAGGAGGTATTTGGGTTTTCTTTGGAAACATAAAGAAAAAGTGAAATTTATTCGAATTAAGTAAGTCTTCTTTGCTGCTTCAAATTAAACAGATAAATCCATGAGAATTTCTTAATGTTTTGTCGTTTTATGTTCTCTTAGGAGGGGCCTGAACACTAGAAAAGCCCCTCAGTGTAGTTCTGTGTATTACCATGACATTTCTAATCTGAGAAAAATATGACACACACCCCCCCTTGCTCACCATGGTTGCTGCTAACCTGTACTCACTGACAGATGGCCGCCTATGGCATAAGTGTCCCCAGTCACCACACAGAGCCAACTCTGGGCAGTTTGGCTTAATCCTGCCCCACCTTACCACTCCAGGCAGAGCAAGTCCAGGGTATAAGGCCTGAGGGAGCCAGGGCTTAGAGCTGAGTTAATTGAAGGGGATGATGTCCAGAAATAGGTCAGGCTTCCTTGTCTTTGCTTTCATCCATTTCCCCATTTCCTGGAACAGCCATTCTGTCAGTTCTTTATCCCCTTAGAGTTACATACGCCCCTGCTATTCCCTGAATAATCAGAACTCTCAGCAGTTCCCCATCCAGAGCTGCCTAACCCCCAGGGTTCAATATTCTATAACCATCCTTCACCTTTCTCCCAGGAAAGCACAAAGTATTTATATACTTGGTTAGGAAAGCAATCTGATGAATTCATCTTATTAGTCATCATGTCAAAATGAAAATATAGCCCTTTCATCATGTTACTCCCTCTGTCATGGCCATTTCTTCTGCACGTTTAGAAAAGGTACTTTAGGATACTTGTTTCTTTCTGGCAATCTGAACAAGTAGTAGTATTACCTATATTCTTAACTTCTAAATAGTTTTACAGTCAGCACCTAGGGCCTTCAATCGCTGCTTCCCAGGAGACCCAAGGGGAGTCCCATAGCATTGATGTTCTGTGAATTTCTTTTAGGTTTGCCTGTTCCTAGATTTTAGGAGTTGGGATAAAGTAAACATTGAACCCTTAGGATTAGCTAAGCTGAAAGCTATGGAATGTTCTCACCTAAGAGGAATTCATAAGTGAGTTAAAAATAATAATTCTGCCTACAGCGTTCTCAGGGAGGCATGTAAGACAAATCCAGTTCGGGTAGGGTTTTGTAAGTTTGTTTTTGTTTACCAGACTTTATTTTAATTTAATTTATTTATTTATTTGAGGCAGGATTTTGCTCTATCACCCAGGCTGAAGTGCAGTGGCACGGTCTTGACTCACTGTAGCCCCAACTTCCCAGGCTCAAGCAATCCTCTTCCTACCTCAGTCACCTGAGTAGCTAGGACTATAGGTGTGCACCACCGTGCTCAGCTAATTTTTGTATTTTTTGTAGAGATGGGATTTTGCCATGTTCCCCAAGCTAGTCTTGAACACCTGGGCTCAAGCGACCTACCTGCCTCGGCCTCCCAAAGAGCTGGGATTACAGGCATGAGTTACTGCATCTGGCCCAGACTATTTTTTAGAGCAGTTTTAGGTTCCCAGCTTTTGAGCAAAAAATACTGAAAGTTTCCCTATACTTCCAGCTTTCCTACAACACACAGCCTCCCCAACCTGAGTAGTCTTTTAAAGGCATATCCACCTGTAATCTCAGCACTTTGGGAGATGGGCAGATCACTTGAGGTCAGGGGTTCGAGACCAGGCTGGCCAACATGGTGAAACCCTGTGTCTACTAAAAATACAAAAATCCACAGGGCATAGTGGCATATGCCTGTAATCCCAGCTACCCAGGAGGCTAAAGCAGGAGAATCACTTGAACCCAGGAAGTGGAGGTTGCAGTGAGCCAAGATCACACTACTGCACTCCAGCCTGGGTAACAGAGCAAGACTCTATCTCAAAAAAAAAAAAAAAAAAAAAAAGGAAAAAGGCATATCCAGGCTGCCTCCATTTTCCCTGGCAGGCTGGAGCTGTGCCTTGAGTTCTCCCACCATACCTCATAGAAACATCATTGTTGGCATGTCTGTCTCCTTACCAGATTTCAGACTCTTGGTAACAAGGCCCCTTTCCCCAGCACCTAGCACAGTGCAGTGAGGCCACTTACTCCACTGGGACCAAAAGCATTCTTGCTTCAGTCCCTGTTCCTCTGATCCCTAAGCCACCCTGGCCTAGAAGTGAACTATGTTGAACTAGAACCAGCCCAGGCTGTTCCAGGGTGGAGGGTAGCTTTCGAATGAGGTCACTGTGGCCATCAGAAAGAAAAGCCAGAGCAAAAGTAATTCTTTCAGAAGAGTTCTATTTTGGTTGTAATCTTAAGATGAAGCTCACTTGGATGTGCCTAATGCCCGTGTCTCTCTGAATAGAAGAGAGGCAACCTTGGAACACCTATTCTGTGAGTTTCTAGACCAGTTCCCAGGGAAGAGAACCACATTTTGATGCCCCTTAGAGTGCAAAGAATGGAATTTGACAAAAGCATGAAAGAGAATAATGAGGCTGGCATTACTTTTTTTCCAGGTCCTATATTTAATGCTTCTGTGCATTCGGACACACCATCAGTCATCCGGGGAGATCTGATCAAATTGTTCTGTATCATCACTGTCGAGGGAGCAGCACTGGATCCAGGTACCTCACTCATCCTCACCCCTTCACCATGTTGCTTTCTGTAAATGTTTCTTATATCATCCGCACTGTGTTACACAGATGTAGGTTAGGGGTAGGATTATCTATTTATCCCCTAACTGCCTGGCTTAGTAGTTTGTACTCATTAAGTGTTTAATAAATACTTGTTGAGTGGATGCATCTATCTGCTAGATGGTGTGGGAATGCATCCAGACATTTGACTCTGAGCTGTCAAGACAGTTAGTGGGTCACTTCCAGGCCTGTTTCGAGCTGATTTGAAACCCATTGGCAGAGTCTGGCTCCTCCTCTTGTATCTTTCACTCATTTATTCATTCAGATATGTATTGAGTTCCTTTGGTATACAGGTGCTGCTCTAGATACTGGGAATAGAGGAGTGAACAAAATGCCCAAAGTCTGTCCTCAGGGAGCATGGCAACCTAGATGAGGACATGGGCAAGAAATAAAGTGCTCTATAATATCACAGCAATTAATGCTATGAAGACATACAGAGCAAAGGAGTAACCGGTGACCAGAGGGTGCTATTGTAGTTAGAATTCTTAGGAAATCATTATACATCTTTTCTTTGCAGAAAATATTAGCATTGCTGACAGGATGCCTAAGAGTTGTGGGATGCATCAGTCTTACTCCTTTTCTGTTTAGCCCCATTCAGTGACCAGTTGATGTCCCTCTCTCACTCTTCCACCCATAAGGCTTGAAAGAACTTTAAATGCACTCAGGGATCTCTGTTACTGAGCTGGACTGTACCCACCTCTGCCTTTTCCTAAAGAACTCATGAAGAACCTAATTCCCTATGGGCTTCCCTTTTCTCCTGCATGTTTTGACCCTCAACACTCTGTATTGACCCACCCCATCACAAGTAGAGCCATGGCTGCCGGCTAAATCTGCACCTTGAAAAGGCCAAACTCTACAAAGGTCACAAGTTTCTGTGTGGAGACTGCTGGAAGTGTGGCCCTGGGGAGAAACTAAAATTAGCTTTCCATTCTGTATGAAGGGGCAAGCTCTAAGCAAAGGGTGGTAGCCTGCAGTGAATCCAGTGAGTCCCTGAGCAGGGGACTGGGTAACACTAGCATCTGGAAGCAGAGACCTGGATGCCGCCACCATCCAGGTGGACATCTGGCTTCTGCAGGATTCCCAGTTGAATGTTCAGGTCAGCACATATTTTCTGTAAAGGACCTGGGTAGGAAATATTTTGGCCCTGCGGGCCAGATGGCCTCTGTGGCAACTATTCAACACTGTCATTGTAGTATGAAAGAAGCCATAGATAATAGTGTAAGCAAATGGGCATAGCCGTGTTCAGTGAAACTTTTTTTTTTTTTTTTTTGAGACGGAGTCTCGCTCTGTCGCCCAGGCTGGAGCGCAGTGGTGCAGTCTCGGCTCACTGCAAGCTCTGCCTCCCGGGTTCACGCCATTCTCCTGCCTCAGCCTCCCGAGTAGCTGGGACTACAGGCGCCCGCCACCACACCCGGCTAATTTTTTGTATTTTTAGTAGAGACGGGGTTTCGCCGTGTTAGCCAGGATGGTCTCGATCTCCCGACCTCGTGATCCGCCCACCTCGGCCTCCCAAAGTGCTGGGATTACAGGTGTGAGCCACCACGCCCGGCCTCAGTGAAACTTTATTTACAAAAACAGGTGGTGGGCTGGACTTGGCCTGCAGGCTGCAGTTTACTGACCCCTGGACTAGTTGATTGATACCAAAATTGGCTCTAGTAGGGAAGCTGAACATGGTTGATCTTTAGAGGTAGGAAACAGAAGGAGAGTTTGTGGGAGATGTTAGAAAAGGAAAAGAAACAATCCCATCTACATCCATGTAGTTGGTCAGCTCCATTCACAGGGGAAGAGGAATGAGAAGCCACTCCTGTACCTGAGATGGGGAAGATTGAGGACAGAAAGCAGGATTCAGAAGAGAAAATGAAGCTAAAAGTAGAAGAGACTACCAGGGAAAAGGGAGGACAATCCTTTTCAAAAGTTGGAAAAATGTAATACCATGTTTGCCCTTAAAGCTCATTTATGATACATACAAAAATAAATCCTTTAAATGTTCTTTCTCAGTAAATTAATAGGTCACCAGTTGTGCCCTTAATGTAAAAGTCTTTTCCTCCAGTGTAATTAATTGCAAAAGCTATAGGTAGCTGTTATCTTTCAGATCACAATTTTGCAGAACTTTGCACTCTTGGACTGTGTGGGTGGAAGATTCTGAATTATTAAACACAAGTTGTAATTTAGTTTTTCCTCACACATGCTGTGGGCTGTGAGGGAATGCTCTTTTGTGAAGGACATGTTGCATAAGTGATTTGTGGCCCAAGGTGCTCTGTGCAGAGCAGGGGTGGGGGACAGCGGACTGTGGCCCTTCTGAGGCAGTATCTTAGGTCAGGTTCTCCCCAAGCAAAGACAGACAAGACAAGCATGTGAGTGGTGGATTGAGGGAGTGCTCTCAGGAGAACACTGAGGGAGGCAGGGACTTGAGATAGAGCTGGAGAAGAAGGCCGAGGTCGAGGCATGAATTCGGAGCAAGTCCACCTCCCCACGGGGAGCTCTGGAGCATGAGGGTACCACAGAGCAGGCCCACCGGAGGGAAGGGGACTGGGCTTTTCTGTCCCTTCACTAGTCAGTCATTGTCCACAGGCTGAGTGGCCAAGGAGTGAGGGTGTTTCAGAACCTCCAGGTGGTGGCTTGTGTCAGCCTAAGCCCGGGCCTCTGGAGAGGGGAAGGGTACAGGTGTGTGAGTTTTAACAGCCAGCGCCTGCAGCAGCCAGAGGCTCAGCCTGCCAGCTGGTGTGGACCGGCACCAACGGCATTTGCTGCAGCTGGTAATGCCCTTCCCCTTAGCAGGTCTGTGTGTAGGAGCATGTGTGTTGTACTGTGGAGATAATGTTCATGGTGACCAACTTTTATTGAGCACTTACTGTGCTCCAGGTGCTGTTCTAAGCATTTTAATGAATGTAGTTAATTTAACCCTGGGTGCTGTCATTCTCATTTTGCAGATGAGGAAACTAAGTCTCAGTGAACTTGGGGAACTCGCCCAGGTCACATGGTTCATTAGTGCTGGTGCTGGGATGCTAGCCCAGGCAGCCTGGCCCTGGAGCCTGGCTCCCATACCGTAAGGCACCGTGGGGATCAGGGCTTAGAGTCTGGGAACCTGGTTTGGCTTTTTGCCTTCAGCAACCACCCAGCACCTGCAGGTGACAGCAGCACTGAGTTAAGAGTTTTCATTGAAGACAAGAGAGTGATGCGGGTGTCCATTCTGCCCTTGGCACTGTGAGAGCCTGAGACTGTTTATGGCACACCCTCTGCCCCCAGGGAGCTGGTTTCCTTGGAGAGATACTGGGAACAACAACAAAAAAAGTTATGCTCAAGTGCCACAGTGGGTCAGTGGGAGAAAAAGAGAAGATATTACATGTTTAGAGTGAGCTAAAAAGGAATTATCGTTTGGATAATTTCATAGAAATTCTTGCTTTTAGTTCTGCTTACGTTTTTAATATGTAAGCATCTGAACATAATTTATTTGCCTTATAATGTGCTTTTTGAGGCTATCAGTGTGTTTTGACTAAATGAATAAATGTTATCTCTTGTTCAGCAAAAATTGTTATTTGACATTTATATAAAATCCTTTCTCAAGTGGATTTAAGAGAAAACAGTGTTGTGGCTGTTGTCTTTTGTTGCTGGATGAAGCTCAGAGCCGACACAGCTGATAATGGTTGGTACCAGTCAAGGGAAGAGGTCAAGGGCTTATGATGTGTGCTCTGTTTTCACATTCCATGAGAATTACCACTTGTGCCAAAGTCTTCTTTCTCTTATGCCCATATTAATTTATTTGAGGCTGTTAGAACCTTAATTTTGCAGAGTACTTTACGATTCAGCATTACTCTCTGGGACTGTTAAACTGTGTTCCATTTTCTCAGCTTGACATTTTTTTTTCCTCGTTTTGAACTTAAGCACTTCTGCAAGGAAAGAAAAACCATAGTGTACAATAAAACCTAAACTGTTTACAGCTCTAAATTTAGTGCAATTCATTTTATGTACATTTTGTTCCATATGACTTTCGTGTCCTTCCAGTCTTGGGTTCTTCTGCCTGAAATGTCAAAGGAGCTGGCTTTCTTTGGGAGACAGAGCCTGCAGTGTCCCCGCATACCAGTTTTCGGATCAGTGTTCTCTGTGGGAGACAGTTTTTGACCCTGACTCTTCTTTCTGTGGCCCCTGAGTCTGGGTGGCAGCAGTGCAGTGGTTAAGAAGCTGGGCTCTGGAGCTGTACTCCCTGGGTTAAGCTGCACACTCTGCTACCTGCTGGCTACATGACCTTGAGCAGGTATATAGTCTGGCAATAATAACAGAATAAAAGTATGATAGTGCCTTCCTCATAGGGCTGCTGTGAGGATTCAGTGAGACCGAAGGCATGTAGTGCTGTGCTTGCCATACGTAGTAAGGGCCGCATACATGGATGGTGGCCATACATGTGACTTCTGCCCATTGCACTGACCCCAGGGTTTTGGCTTGGTAATCCACAGATGACATGGCCTTTGATGTGTCCTGGTTTGCGGTGCACTCCTTTGGCCTGGACAAGGCTCCTGTGCTCCTGTCTTCCCTGGATCGGAAGGGTATCGTGACCACCTCCCAGAGGGACTGGAAGAGCGACCTCAGCCTGGAGCGCGTGAGTGTGCTGGAATTCTTGCTGCAAGTGCATGGCTCTGAGGACCAGGACTTTGGCAACTACTACTGTTCCGTGACTCCATGGGTGAAGTCACCAACAGGTTCCTGGCAGAAGGAGACAGAGATCCACTCCAAGCCCGTTTTTATAACTGTGAAAATGGATGGTAAGAATGTCACCCAAATTTCTCAGTGTTTGGGAATGTCTTCTTTCTGTGCCAGGCTGTAGCTGACAGAACCCAGGTGGCCACAGTTTGAGGAATGTGCTGTAGCATGTCCTGCTTTCTTTCTAGACTTGGCCTGAGTCTACACCCAGAAGGAGCCCCAGCAGCCCTTGCTGTTTCCCCAGCTGTGCTATTATGTGCTGGTGGCACCATTGATAAATGATTTTCAAGACTTACTAGAAAAATTTTCAAGGCGTTGCCTCTTCCATACATTTATAGAAACTCGCTTTATTGTGTCCGAGGGTTGGCACGGATTCTGCCAGGCGCAGACAGAGAGCAGCCTTGAGAGAGAGGGTTCAGGTCGATAGGGGAGCTGTAGCTTAGTGATCTGCTACTCTCACTACCACTGGTTTTGCTTCTTAAAGAAGAGAGACTCACGGCTGGGCGCAGTGGCTCATGCCTGTCACCCCAGTACTCTGGGAGGCTGAGGCAGGTGGATCATGAGGTCAGGAGTTTGAGACCAGCCTGGCCCACATAGTGAAACCCCGTCTCTACTAAAAATACAAAAAAAAAAAAAAAAAAAAATTAGCCTTGGTGTGGTGGTGGGCACCTGTAATCCCAGCTACTCAGGAGGCTGAAGCAGGAGAATTGCTTGAACCCAGGAGGCGGAAGTTGCAGTGAGCCGAGATCGCACCATTGCACTCCAGCCCAGGCGACAGTGCAATACTCCGCGTCAAGAAAAAAAAAAAAAAAAAGAGATTCCTCCCGGAGTCACTGGCAAAGAGTGGGTACTTCACAGAGCCCCAAGATGGGAGGATGAGCTCCCAGCCTCACTGGACCACGACGAACACCAGGGTCGACCTAACTAGACAGTCAGAGCTTTGTTCCCTGAGCATCCCAGAATGGGGACAGTTGTTCCTTGGTTTACAACAAACATGTCTCCTTTGTGGAAAATTTCAGAAAGTACATGTTAGTTGAAATAACTCCATAAAGAGAATTAAAGTCCAGGGGCGTCCGAGGATGAGTAGAAAGCTTTTGAGTAGAAACCTAGTGATTGGTCAGATGGAAATTAGAGCCCTTGCTCTTCCACAGACTACTTAGCCTTTCTGATCCATTTTCTCCGTAAAATGAGCTAATAGTCTTACGGGGCTATTTTGAAAATTAAACCTTAGCAAACATAAGGCACCTAGTCCAGTGGCAGCGTCCACCCAAGGAGCATGGGTACTTATGGGAAGGGAAGGTGGGATTTCAAGGGTGGAATCTAAATGATGTTTGTGCATTTCTGACACTTAAGTCATCTGTACCATATTTTGTATCTTAGGAATTCCTTGCTTGAAGTAACTCCGTATAAAAACCCAGATTTAACAAACAAGGGAGTAATTATTCACTTTGCTAGATAATTTACTATAGTGTTACTTAAAATAGCTCCCTTAGTACACTTCAGTTATTTGATGCATAGGATTGATTTATGCAGTTTTTTTAAGGATGCATCTGCTGCTGAATGTGCGATGCCCTTATACTGACTTTTAAAAATCAATCTTTTGCCAAAACCCTAAAAAGCAAGTTGACACTCAAAGGCATCGAGTGAAATCTTCTTTATAGTTTTTATTCTCCCCACAGAGCTGGGTGGGAAGACATTTGCTCATTTTTGTGACAGATAAGGCTGAGCTTCTCCGGTCTCCAGTCGTGTGCTAGGTGCTAGATGCAGGAGGAATGAGGCCTTATCTCTCGGGGAGATCCTGCTCCAGTGGGGAAGGGAGGTGAGGGTGCCCCTAAAGCAGCCTTCCTCGCAGCACTGACCAGCTTCCCCTTTGATCTCTCCCTCCCAGTGCTGAACGCCTTCAAGTATCCCTTGCTGATCGGCGTGGGTCTGTCCACGGTCATCGGACTCCTGTCCTGTCTCATCGGGTACTGCAGCTCCCACTGGTGTTGTAAGAAGGAGGTTCAGGAGACACGGCGCGAGCGCCGCAGGCTCATGTCGATGGAGATGGACTAGGCTGGCCCGGGAGGGGAGTGACAGAGGGACGTTCTAGGAGCAATTGAGGCAAGAAGAGGACAGTGATATTTTAAAACAAAGTGTGTGACACTAAAAACCAGTCCTCTCTAATCTCAGGTGGGACTTGGCGCTCTCTCTTTTCTGCATGTCAAGTTCTGAGCGCGGACATGTTTACCAGCACACGGCTCTTCTTCCCACGGCACTTTCTGATGTAACAATCGAGTGTGTGTTTTCCCAGCTGCAGCTTTTTAATGGTTAACCTTCATCTAATTATTTTTCTCCCACTGGTTTATAGATCCTCTGACTTGTGTGTGTTTATAGCTTTTGTTTCACGGGGTTGTGGTGAGGAAGGGGTGATGGCATGCAGAGTTCTTTATCTTCAGTGAGAATGTGCCTGCCCGCCTGAGAGCCAGCTTCCGCGTTGGAGGCGTGTGCTCAGAGAGCTGCTGAGCGCCACCCTCTACCGGGCTGACAGACAACACAGACCTGTGCTGAAGGCTAATTTGTGGCTTTTACGACCCTACCCTACCCCCTATTTTCAGGGGTTTAGACTACATTTGAAATCCAAACTTGGAGTATATAACTTCTTATCGAGCCCAAATGCTTTTTTTTTTTTTTTTTTTTTTGCTTCTCTGTCCCTTTTCCATTTATTTTGTATTTGTTTTCTGTGAGAGCGCTGAAATGGCGGCCCTGGAATCTAGAATTTGGCTCTCCACTGAGCACCTTATCTTGCCACCTTAGCCTTAAGAATGAATATGAAGAAAAGTACACAGCCACCTCTGTCCAGGGCAGTAAGAAGGGCTGCAAGGAAGGAGAGGTTGGGGATAAGGAAAGGAACAGACACCTGCTTCAGTAGTTGTGAGGCCACTGTGCCTCAGGGGACCCCAGGAAGAGCAGAAGAGGGATCCCGCGAAGTTATTTTTTATGCAGCTGGAGCCGGGAGGGTCAGAGTGGTGCCAGGTGCAAATTAGACTAAAGAAGCCACCACTATTCCTCTGCCTTGCCCATTGTGGGAGGCAAAGGCATTGGTCACCAAGACACTTGCAGGGGAACCCACAGATACACCATGCCCTTCACACGCTGCTTGGGCTCCTTAACCTGAAGGCACATTGCTCATTGTGAGACTGACTGACTTCAAGGAATCAGAAATTACCTAGAAGCACCATGTAATTTCTATGACCTTTCCAGTCCTTCAGGTCTTTTGAAGGTCCACTGCAGGGGGTTAGTGAGAAAGGGTATACTTTGTGGTAAGTTTGCTTTCCTAATAGGGACATGAAGGAAACCTAGCAATTTGCTGTCATGTGAATGGCCTGTAGAGCAGAGTCGAGAGCGGTCTGCTTTGCCCGACTGCTCCCATCAGGAATAGGAGAGTAGACAGAAAGAGATCTTCTACATCCCGGGCTTCTGCTGCTGCTTTAAAAGCTCTCCCCTCGGAGCCTCCTGCTCCCTGAAGCGTCTCGCCCCCTGTACAGCACTGGCCTTTCGGAAGCATCCCAGTGGAGTTTTCTGAGGCTTGCTGGTGACTCATGCCCTAATTGCAATCCTCTGCTTTTATCCTGGCTCTGAAGGATCTAACACTGCTCTCTCTTCCAAAGGGGAAAAAAAGATTCATTTGTTTTGAGCAATAAACTAATACAAAATGATGGCCATTCATGTGCAGCTCTTTGTCACTGTGGGCCAGGAGTTGTGCTCCTCCTGGCTCACCTTTGCCCCCTGCTCCCCAACGGCCGGTTCCGCACTTAACACTGAGTCGCCCCGGAGGCAGATTCCCATTGAGTTTTACCCCCCAAGAGGACCGTGCACGGGATAGAAACATTAGATTCTGCATTGACAGTAGCCTTTCCTTGGTCCGGGCTTGTGGTGGGAAGACGGGCAACAGGTATACCCCACCAGGGCCTGAGTGACTAGAGGAAGAGGACGAGGCCTTGTTGGCACTAGATTTGGGTATTTTCTGCATGTTATATCCTAACTGCTATTTCAGAAGAGGCAGCTTGTAGGTGATTGTACAGGTGAGAATTAAAGAGAGAACAAATATATAAACAGGTGCTGTATTAGTAACAGCTAGTGCCCTTTCAGCCCTTGCATCTATTAAAAGGAGATTCAGGATTTTACTGGCACAGGCCCTTCTTAGTAGGAAGAAAGGGTGCTTAGCTTTGGACATGACCGGGTGTGTGTAAAACCATGGACTGAGTCACAGCAGACACTCGATGGTGGTAAATGTGACAGGTGCTTACACACTGTACCTTTTCCTTTCATACTGATGCTGCAGTTCAGGGCTGGAGTTGTTAAGGCATTGACCTCCACCCACCTGCCCCGTGTCCATTGGGCTACCCAAGCTGCATGTCACCTGGGGGCTGGGAGGAAGGGGCAAGAAATCCCAGGGCATTGTATCAAGGACCTAGTTCCTTCTAGGGATATACATTTGCCAGGAATGTGTATTTTTCATGTGGTGAGATGCACTCTTTTGTTGTACCAAATAGGGCTCCCCCCCCCCCCCGACCCCTGCGACAAGTGCTCTTCTAGAAGAGGTTCCTACCAGCAGCACTGGTGTGAATGAAAGAGGGACCCAGCCACGTCTCACGGGTGGAATTGCACTTCTTAACAAAGAGGAACTTTATAAAAGTTTGGGTTTTTTTTTTTTTCCTAATCATAAAAATAGCCCCAGAAAGAGCCTAAGCTATATTCAGATAGAAGCCTCGAAATTTCTGTACATTGTTTACTTTATGATGTTTACATACACCTTTCACTTTGAAAAAAAGGAAAATGCAAATCAACTTTTTAACAACTTTTCAGATTTTTCATGGGACAGTAGAACTCTGACTCACCAACTGGGCTAAATTTTAATTTAAAAATGTATGTATTTGAGTGTCTTTCCCCACCTCACCCCCACCATCTGAGGGGCTCCCTGAGATCTTGGTAGAGGAGGCCCCTCCTGCCCAGACCTTCGTCTGTTTCCCCGGTGGCCCTTGCTTCTTGCTTTGCAGACTGCCTGCAGCCATGATTTTGTCACTGACATCTGTGAGCCAAAGACTGAGCCTTTTTGGCAGGAATAATAAGCAATACTACACAACTTGCTACTTTCAGAAAACTTTTTTTTAGCTTCACCGATGACAACAGAGGAAGAAGGGAACTGGGATTTGGGTAAGTTCTCCTCCACTGTTTGACCAAATTCTCAGTGATAAATACGTGTGCAGATCCCTAGAAGAAAAAACGTTGACTTTCTTTTTAAGTGTGGCACATAAGGATCTGCAGAATTTTCCGTAGACAAAGAAAGGATCTTGTGTATTTTTGTCCATATCCAATGTTATATGAACTAATTGTATTGTTTTATACTGTGACCACAAATATTATGCAATGCACCATTTGTTTTTTATTTCATTAAAGGAAGTTTAATTTAAATTGAAGTTGTGTGAGGAGCTTGATGTTGGCCTCTGTTATCCTTTCATATCTTCAGCATGAGGGATTGTGACTGGATTCCAGCAGGAACTTTAGCACCTTCTGATCTCTTTGAATCCTGTAAAAGCACTGCAGATTTTCACTGATGATAAGAGAAGAAACGGATTTGATGGGATCAGTGTTGAAGTTCCCACCAGGTGGAAAGGTGAGGGCTAGGATCCTATTATTTACGGAAGGCCTTCTGCTCTTTCAGGGAATTCCCATGACCTTACAGGAGTCCTCTCAGGAAAGAGAGAAGTTAGATATTGTTCCTCTTTGCAGTTGAGGAAGCATCAAAGTTCTGTGACCATGTCGTGACTGGAACAGAGTGGTTTTTCTGACTCATGATGCAGTCTGGGGCCAAATCAGTCCAGAAGGTAGCAACCCCTGTAATAGAAAAACAAGCCTCTTCCCTAGGCCGCTGGCGGCAGCAGGCCTGGGCAGGAGTGAATACCGAGAACCCAACTCCCTGCGGGCCCGTGGAACAGCTGCCTGCCCTTGGCTGGCCTCCGCCATTCACTCTCCTGTTGGCCTCATTTGTGTTCTCTCTGTCTTTTGTGTCCTGTTCAGGGACCAACTTCATGTTGTGGAGTTACTCAAGGACTGGGTTCGTGTCCCAGCCACTAACATTACCCAATGACTGGCACTCTTCCAGGCCTGTAGAAGGTACTTGCACTTTGTAAATGCACAGTTAATGCTCTGCTCTAGGAAATGAGCCATCATTGCATGCTTCTTAGCGAACTGGGAGGGTTCCACTCATGTCACAATGGTGACACAGTCAGAGCTGGTCGTTAGCAATCCTCTACCTATTTCTGAACCCATTCCTGCCTAAAATTTAATTTAAATTTCAAATTTAAATTAATAACATTAAACTAAATTAAAAACAAAACAGAAACTTACTTACATACTTATCATGTGCCCAGGCATTGTGCTAAGCAGAGCTGCTGCTGACTTGTCTGTAGGCCTTGGCACATAGTGTCTGCTTGCCTAGAAACTTCTTTCTGTCCAGCCTTCTTTCCTCCTAACTTGGACTTCTCTTTCAGGGCCCAGGGGTCATCTTCTCCCTCTCTAGGCAAAATGAAGGTCCCTTGACAGATGGTCTGATAGTCTGAAAATGGTGGGAGGATAGGAACCATTCACTGCTGTGACTTCAGTACCAAATTGTGAATTGGACTCTTACAATGTGCCATGCACTAACACAAGTACCTCATAGATGTGATTGCAATCTTAAGTGACCCAAAGGGGTTTACAGCAGAAGCACTCTGGCCTGTTCTTCACAAAACTAGATCATTCAAATAATGCCACTCATTTCCTCTAACCCATAGACCAGTGTGCATGACACACTTTTAAAATAAAAGTTTTAGTATTATTTAGGTATGGCAGGGCCAACAGATCAGGAGACAATTACCATGGAAAAGACAGTTTGTTATATTCATAGAGCCCAAGAGGAGGGACATACCACACCATGGGAGGCCACACAGGGAAGCACCAGGGTCAAGGCACAGGGGAAACATGGGCATGGAGCTTTACTGTGGGTTTTTGCAGGAAGGAATAGGTGAGGCAGAGTAGGCAGGCTTAGGATCGGCTAGGCTGAATAATTCCAGCAAGCTCTAGGACACAGGGGTTGTCGCTAGTTGTCTGGTACCCAGTCCTGGGTGATTAGGGAAAGGGAGTAGTGGTCCTTAGTGCAAAAACTCAGTGGAGGAGGTTGTGGAGTGTAGGCTCTGGATTGGTTGGTTTGCATATGAAAGGCTTCTCTCAGGAGAGTCCTTAACTAGCTCTAAGAATTGGCTAGCCCTGGAAGGGTCAGTCTCTCCAGGATTAGCAAGACCCCAGATGTTAAAACATCAATAAACACAAAATAAAAAGAGGTGATTAATGCATACACTCATTGCTTAGGGCTTGTAGACTACTGAGTCTTGTAGACACCTGGGTGGCTCAGCTCCACCCAGAGAAGTGATGCTCACCTGAGTCCAACCTGTTCTGTGCATTCTCCAACCTACTTGTGCCAACAGTACTGGTTACTATGATTATAATAAGCTTGTTGAATAGTATGTAAACCAGTGAAATATGAATGCCAAAGGCCTGTTCAAAAGTGCTGTTGGTAAAACTGGATGTCCACATACAAAAGAATGAAGCTGGACCCTTACCTTACACCATCTCCAGAAATCAACTCAAAATGAATTAAAGACCTAAATATAAGACTTAAAACTATAAAATCCTAGAAGAAAACATAGGAGGAAAGCTATAATACTTTGAATTTGGCAATAATATCTTCGGTGTGACACCAGAAGCTCAAGCAACAACAACAACAAAAAAAATAGACAAATGGGACTACACAAACATAATTTCTGCATGTCAAAGGAAAAAAATGAACAGAGTGAAAAGACAACCTACAAAATGGAAGAAAATATTTAAAAATCATATATCTGATAAGGGGCTAATATCCAGAAATATGTAAGTAACTTTGTTGTACAATAAAAAGTAACTTGATTTTAAAATGGGCAAAGCATAAAAAGGAATGAAATAATGGCATTTGCAGCAACCTGGATGGAATTGGAGACCATTATTCTGAGTGAAGTGACTCAGGAATGGAAAACCAAACGTTATATGTTCTCACTCATAAGTGGGAGCTAAGCTACGAGGACACAAAGGCATAAGAATGATACAATGGACTCTGGGGACTCAGAGGAAAGGGTAGGAGGGGGATGAGGGATAAAAGACTACACATTGGGTACAGTGTACACTGCTCAGGTGATGAGTGCACCAAAACCTCAGAAATCATCACTAGAAGACTAGTCATGTAACCAAACACCACCTGTTCCCCACAAACATGTAAAAATGTAAAGCAAAATGGGCAAAGAACTTGAATAAATAACTCTCCAAAGAAGATATACGAATGGAAAGCAAACATGAAAAGATGATCAGCATCGCTAGTCATAGGAGAAGCGCAGATCAAAACTACAATGAGATATCAATTGATATGCATTAGGGTAACCACTGTCAAAAGAATAGGAAATAACGTGTTACTGAGAATGTGGAGAAATTAGAACTCTTGTGCTCTATTGGTGGAGATGTAAGATGGTGCCACTGCAAAGGAGAACAGCATGGAGGTTCCTCACAAAACTATATAGAATTACCAAATGATCCAGCAGTTGCATTTCTGGGTATATATCCAAAAGAATTCAAAGCAGTATCTCAAAGAGGTATCTGCAAACCCATATTCGTCACAACAGTGTTCTCAGTAGCCAAGAGGTAGAGGTAACCAACCTCTTGCTGATGGCAACAGATGAATAAAGAAAATGTGGTATGTACTTACAATGGAATATCATGCAGCCTTTAACAAGGAAATTCTGTCATACATTACAATGTGGATGACCCTTGAGGACATAAGTGAAATAAACCAGTCACAAGGACAAATATGTATGATTCCACTCGTATAAAGTATCACAGAAGCTACGAAAGGTAAGGTTGCCAAGAGCTGGGGGGAAGGGAAATTAGTGTATAGTGGGTATAGTGTTGCAAGATGAAAAAGTTAGGGACCTCTATTGCCCAACAATGTGAATATACTTTACTAAACTGTACATTTAAAAGGTTAAGATGGTAAGTTTAATGTTATGCTTTTTACCACAATTTTAAAAAGTAAGAAGTATCAATAAAACCATGAATTCTCTGAAAAAAAAACTCAATAAAAGCAAATTGCTTTTTTTAAAAAAATGCTATCAATTTTGGTATGAGCAAAATAACTGTAAAAGATTAAGCAGGGTGGGGAGGATAACAGAAACATGGGAGGATTCTGTACTCCATTGGCTTCACAGATGCTGAAGTTCTTACTCCATTTTAAGGAAATCGAACCTGAAATTTGTAGAGAAGACATTATAGGTTTGGTTTTTGCAAGAAAGTGGCAAGAGACTCCAGGCAGCAGACCCATATTCAACAGAAAGGCTTGGGCCTGTGTCAAGAGATTGGTGAATGAATGTGCATGTATATGTTGAGGTGGAAATAAAATGTCTAAGATCCATGGAAGTCTTTTTATGATTCCCATGTTTACCTGACATGTTCTCTTGATTGATCAACTAACAGCCCAAATTGTGTCAGATAAGAAAGTTTCTACTGTTATTGTTCCCATTTTTATAAATGAGGAAACTGAGACATAAAGAAGTCAAATGATTTGCTCAAGATTTGAACCCAAATCTTTCCGACTCCACAGTCTGTGCATGTTCTAAATCATTACACCAGCCTCACTGCCTGAATATGCCAGGCATTTGTTAAGTATTTGTTGTACAGATAGAAAGATGAGTAAGAACTAGCCCCTTCCTTTATGAAATTCGTGGTCTTAAAAGATAGGGAGGTGTATAAATAATTCATTTTATTACTATATAATAAGTAAACTTATAGAAATTCACTGACATAGCACAAACCGTTCTTTGGATTTCTATCCAAAATGTTAAGAAAGTTTTCACTTAGGAGATGCAAACCCAAATTTTAAAATTTTTAAATGAATAGGCATTTACCAGGTAGGAATGGGACAAGATGCTAAGCAAAGGGGATAGCATTTGCAAAGTTAAAGAAAGAAACAACCGTAAGGTACATTCGGAGAATATAAGTGATTCTGTATTCCTGAAGGTTGAAAGTTAAAGGACAGGGTGGTGAGAGTGTTCCCCAGGTTCAGCTCACAGAGATCATGTCAAGAAGTTTGGACCTGATCCTCTAGAAATCTTTTGGAGCCACTGAAAGAAAAATTTGGAAAGTGAATGGCTGTGTTTGTATTTTAGATCACTCTTTCAGCAAAGTAGCAGTGAGACACAAAGCTGGAAGACCAGAGGTGCTGCCTTAGTCCAGATGAAAGCTCAGGGCTCTCAATTGTTAGGGCAATAGGTAGAATTAATTCATAAAAGATTTTAAGGAGAACTGATAGGATTTCATAACTGAATGTGATGCATGGAGGCCAGCCATGGGGCTGGGTTGATACTGGTGCATTCAACCATGATGGACAATACCAGTGAAAACAGAGAAAACAGTGATTTCAGCTTTAGACTCAAGTTTGAGTTTCCTGAGGAACCTTCAAGTGGAGATACTCAACACCAGCTAGATGGTCTGGAGCTTACGGGAGAACTTGGGGTTGGAAAGCTATTTGAGATTGTCAATATAGAGATGGGGAATGAGATGCAGCAGGGTGAGGAAAGAAGGGCTGAAGACAGAACCTTGGAGAAGATTATAATGTCAAGTGGCCTGGAGAAGAGAAACCAGTGAGAAGCAGACTGAGAAAACTTCCAGAGTGGTAAGGGAAAATCCTGGAGAGAGTGGTGTCAGAGGAGGAAGGAAAGAATTGCAAGCAAGTTTGCCAATGGCCAGCCACACCTGGTGCCACAGAAAGACCAGGGCAAGCGAGCAGTGTTCACTGTTGTGACCCAGGAAGGCTGTGTGGATCCATGCCCAGATTTCAGTGGGCTAAAGTGGCCGTGAGAATTAGGAAATCAAATAGAACACAGAACACCAGGAAACGGTCAGAAGTTTGAAGAGGGGAGGGAAAAGGAGGTGATTTGGAACTAGAGTAAAAATTGACTATTTAGTAGGATAGGAGACACTTGAGCTTCTTTATGGGCTGAGTAAGCAATGGATGGGTGTCTGGCCCCAAGGGGGTAGGAGGGATCTGGGGTCTAGGTAAAGGGAACTTCCTGTCTCCTCTCCTCCTTTCTGCCTCTCTCCAAGGCCTATTCTGATCCCCTCCCCTAAACTTTTTTTAATCATAGCTTGTTGTCAACTGACCCTCCATAGGAAATTTAAGGAATAGCCCTTCCCAAGGAAGTGTTCACTTAGAAAACAGGAGATGGCCTAGGATCCCATCTGTTTCTCTTTCTCCTCTTTTGCCAGGAAGCTAAACTCACCCTATTTTGCACCCCATGCTTCTTTGCCTCCTTCATAGAAACCTAGTTCATGCTTTCCTCACAGGTAGGAAGAGTTGTCATCCACCTTGAAAACCTCTTCAGCATTGGTTAACTCATCAGCTCCTGGTGAAGCCGGGCCAGTGGGAAGGAAGAGCAAGAAGGCTGGGGAGTTGGGACCTGGGCTTCATCCTCCATCACTGGGGCCAAGTCACAGCTGGGCCTATGCAAGGCCTCAGTTTCTTCCTTTGTTATATGAGGGAGTTGACTGAGATCACTGTGGTCCCTTCTTGTAGTGTGACTGCTTGGTGTTATACACATGCAGAGGGGAGGCTCAACTGCAGGGCCTCCCTCACGTGGGCAAGTCCAAGCCCTGTGGAATGGTAATCAATTTGACCTGAATTCAAAGAGCTCAAGTGGGGAAAGGGGTGAAATAATGACCAGCCTCCTGCTGACCCCTTAGGGTCTTTCCCCTCCTCCAGCCATTCACTATCGTACACCCTGCCTCCTGTAAACCGTGAGTAGCTAGCTAGAAGGTTTGTTAGACAGAGCTCTGAACCAAAAGTGAGAAGGCAGCCTTAGAATCCTGTCATTTTCTAGCCATGATACTGATATACTCTGAGTCTGTTTTCTCATTTGTAAAATGGGATTAGTAATACCTACCACATAGTGATAAGAGGTAATTCTATAAGACTGTATATGTAACGTGCCTTGCACAGAGCCTGTCCAGTACTCTCCCTCCATCTGAATCAGGAACTTCATTTTTACATTCCTTTCAAATGATACAATTGCAATGCAACAATTCCCAAGGTAAAAGAATAGCTGTCTCTCTTGCTGGCTCTATTTTTTCTTCTCTTCTTCTTTTTTTTTTTTTCTTGACAACAGAAAGCTTCTTTTTCCCCCCAGAAAAGAGGCAACATCACCCTGTCAATGTTAAATTCTGGCAGAAATGAAGCCACTAAAATGGAAAGAGAAAAAAATATTTTGGCAACAGCCAGGAATGAGAAATTGCATAGCATTTACTGGGTTATATATATTCTATGGATACAGGATACTCTCTATTATTGGCAATGATTGTCTCTGTGGTCAATGCTTATTCCTGAAATAATTCTCTTTTCAGTGCACATGGTGGATTGATTGCACTGATGGCTTCAGTTTGTTTGTGTTAATCTCTCCCTTTGCTCTATCACTTTGCAGTTCCCCTCCATAAAGAGGCAGAGTATATATTAACCCATCTCTTGCCTTTGGAGTTGGTCATGTGGCTTGCTTTGGCCCATGGGTGTTAGTGGTCATGGTGTAAATAGAAGCTTTAAAAAATGCTGTTGTGTTTCCAGTAGTTCTTTTGGACCCCTGACGTTACCATGAAAATGTGCCAGTCCAGCCTGCCAGAGAGATGTGAGAGACATGTGGAAGAGAATTGAGTCATCCAAGCCAAGGCCATCCTAGACCATCCAGCTCCTGTCAGCAGGACATAGCCCCATTAACAGAGCCACCTAGCTGACCCATAGGCTTGTTAACAGAAATAAATGTTTGCTGTTGCAAGCCATCAGAGTTTTCTGATTGTTACACAGCAGTAACTACTCCATTCACACACATTTGCTGAAAGCGTTGGTGCCTGGGGGTGACCCCCAACTTCTGCAACTGAAATGGTGAATAAATTCCTGTAATTTGAACCTCACTGATTTTATAGTTAGCAGCCTGGAGAGTTTGTTTGAAATCTCCATCCTAGGTAATTGTTCCCTAAATACAACCGGCACATCCCTGCCTCTGCCTCTGCCTCTGTACGTTGTATTTGTCCACATTGAAATGTCCTTCCTTCTCCTCCCTGCCTATTTGCATCATACCAGATCTCCAAGGACATGACTTTAAAACCAGCCTTTTCTGATTGACCTCCTGCGACTGTTCCCTGCCTTTTCAGCCTATTAGTTCAGGTTATTTCTTGCCTGAGCCATAGATTGGATACCAGACCCATGTTTGCCATATATGGCTGTTGTTTTTTTGTTTTTTTGTTTGTTTGTTTTAATCTCAGCTGTTTGTTAAACTAGATCCCAAGTTCCTGGAGGGCAGGGCCCTCTTACATCTCTTTTATCTCCCAAGCCTTGTATAGTATCTTGAAAAGGGAAGTACAGGGCCTTTCACTTAAGACTTTAATATTTGTAGGTTGACCAGCACTGGGGGGCTAATTGTTACTTATCATTGCTAATGAATAAAACCAGAAGAATGGATGAGTGAATGGAGGGATGGATGGATAGATAGATAGAAGATAGATAGATAGATAGATAGATAGATAGATAGATAGATAATGTTAGATGCTTCCAGACCTGAATTTGTAGAATGTACCCCGTTCTACTATAATTCTCACTAGGAAAAAAAATTTTACTTTAAAATGCCACCTTTCCCCTGAAGATTTTACTGACCTCCCATTCATTCTCTCCAGATTAGATATGCCCTCTTCCTTTCCTGATATCCCTATGTGACAGTCAAGTTCTTACCTGCTCACCTCCACCATGCCACATGTCACAAGCAGCAGCTCCTTGAGATCAAGCTGTAGCTTAATTATGTATGGATGTCCAGCACATGGTAGAGTGCTTACTGCACAGGGAGTACTCAGTAATTATTTGATTATTTTATCTATCCTGCCTCTGTCTTTCTTTTAAATGCCCTACTTCAGCCCCTTATTATTGCTCATAGAGACAACTACAAAAACCTTGTAACTGACCTTCTTGCTTCTAGCCTTATCTCCCTTCTTCACCTTTCAACCTGTTAGCAATGCACACATACGGAATTCAACTTAAAAGGAAAATCCAACCAGGCTATACTCCCACTAAAAGTCTTCATAGCTTCCCTCTTCTTCAAGGTATTAATAAAAGCCAAGCTCTTAGGCTTGGCACGCAAAGCCCACTAAGATATGCCCATCCTACCTGTGTAGATCCTTCTTTCACAACAGCCTCAACTTTATTCCAACAAGATAGTGCAGCCTGTGTGTACTATTCATGCTACACGGTTACTTCCCAACTGTACCTTGGCCCCTGCCTCTCTAGATGACTCACGGACTCACCTGCCCAGCCCAGTCCATCCTGACCTTCCTTCCTGCCCACCAATTTTCCCCACCCCCATAGGTGTTCCACTGATTGTTGACACATTGCATTGTGATTATTTGATTTAAGTGGAAGCTTCCTGAGAACTCTAGCACTAGCGTAGTATTAAATTAGCCTAGGTTCAGGACCGACTGTTGCATTTAGACACTCCTCTGCCATCCTTGGTACCTGGGTTCACATCTGAGTAACAGCCCATTAGCGTTAGTAACTGCCCAGTGGGTTCTCCCTGCCTGCTGTCCAGATAGAACAGATTTATCAAGACAGGAGAATTGCAGTAGAGAAAGAGTTTAATTCGCACAGAACCAGCTAAATGGGAAACCAGAGTTTTATTACTCAAATCAGTCTCCCCGAAAATTCAGAGACTGGAGTTTTTAAGGATAATTTGGCAGGCCAGGGAGTGGGGAGTGCTGATTGGTCAGGTAGGAGAGGAAATCACAAGGGATCGAAGGGGGTTCTTCTTGCAGTCTTCCATCCCTGAGTGGGATCAAAGAGCTGGTGGAGCCAGATCACCAACCTGGATGGTGCCAGCTGGTGCATCAGAATGCAGGGTCTGAAAAATACCTTGAGCACCAATTTAGGTTTTGCAATAGTGATGTTTATCTAGGAACAATTGAGGAGGTTGGAATTGTGTGGCCTCTGGCTGCATGACTCCTAAACCATAATTTCTAATCTTGTGGCTAATTTGTTAGTCTTACTAAGGAAGTCTGCTCCCCAGGCAAAAAGGGGGTTTGTTTCCAGAAAGGGCTATTATCCTCTTTATTTCAAAATTTAACTGTAAGCTAAATTCCTCCCAAAGTTAGTTTGGCCTACAACCAGGAATGAACAAGGGCAGCTTGGAGGTTAGAAGCAAGATGGAGTTGGTTAGGTCAGATCCCTTTCACCATCATAACTTTCTCACTGTTACAGTTTTTGCAAAGGCAGCTTCATAGGGCAGATGAAGATAAACTTCAATGTCTCGTGATGGTGATGATGGTAGCTAATATTCATTGAGCACTTACTATGTACCAGATATTGTTCTAAGTGCTTTAAATAAATGAGCTTATTGGCCGGGCGCGGTGGCTCACGCCTGTAATCCCAGCACTTAGGGAGGCCGAGACAGGCGGATCACGAGGTCAGGAGATCGAGACCATCCTGGCTAACATGGTGAAACCCCGTCTCTACTAAAAAATACAAAAAAAAAAAACTCGCCGGGTGAGGTGGCGGGCGCCTGTAGTCCCAGCTACTCGGGAGGCTGAGGCAGGAGAATGGCGTAAACCCGGGAGGCGGAGCTTGCAGTGAGCTGAGATCCGGCCACTGCACTCCAGCCTGGGAGACAGAGCGAGACTCCGTCTCAAAATAAATAAATAAATAAATAAATAAATAAGCTCATTTGGCATTCACAGTAATCTTATGGGGTACATACTATTAGTATCCTCATTTTAGCAATGAGGGTTAGGAAAGATTAATTAAGTTTTCTAAGATTACACAGCTACTAAAACTAGAATCTGCATGCAAACCCAGGCAGCCTGACTCTAGAGCCTGTAACCTTCAGCACCACGTCGTGTCGCCCCACGTTCATGTTTTCCAGGGGCCTTCTCCCATTTCTCAGTCATTCCCTCTCCCAAGAGCGGAGGAGAAGGAAGGGCCAAGAAGACAACATTTCTCATGGCTTTTTAATTTATTCAGTTTACCTAAATTCTCTCATCATTACTAAATGACACATACTGAGCCAGGTTGAGGCCTATCTTTTCTTAGTTTTATCTGTATCTGTTTACTTAATCACGAAG
The DNA here is from genome assembly GCF_009764315.1 of Trachypithecus francoisi. Taxonomy (NCBI): domain Eukaryota; kingdom Metazoa; phylum Chordata; class Mammalia; order Primates; family Cercopithecidae; genus Trachypithecus; species Trachypithecus francoisi. The sequence continues at coordinate 104,909,292 of NW_022681470.1, read as the reverse complement.
ATAACTTTTTTACTCCCAAATTTGAGTGATTGGTAAAGAGCTATATAATGTAACCAGTTTTGCTTTTCGCAAGCCATCTCTGTTTCAGTGGGCTGAAAACCACACTATTGCTTCCTCTTTACTTTGCAGTGAGAGCACAGCATTTGTCACTCAACCTCTGAATCTTAGTGACATTGCTGGGACGATAAAGGACTGTGCTGGCCCCAATGGCAGGCTTCTCATATGTGGCATCTTTCTTTCTCTTTCTGAGTAAGTTTCATAATCCTTTATGTTTCTCTTGTCACAGGAGGTAGTCAACTCAGGGTGCTAGGTGATGGAACAGGACAATTTGGTCTCTGCAGAAGCAACTATGCCATATATTTCTGATGTTAGCAATGATTTTTGACTTATTGATGACAGTTCTTGGCTTACCTAGACATCCTTGAGTTCCAGGGAGGTGCAATGCTTGGTTGAGTCCCATGCACATGATTCCATTGTTTTTTACATTTGTGTGTGTTGCCAGATCTATCAGTTTTGCTTGGTCCTGGCTTTACTCCTCTTCCTGGGCTGATCATCCCAAGAGACAATAAAAAAGCCTTGTGTGAGGCTGGGCGCAGTGGCTCACGCCTGTAATCCCAGCACTTTGGGTGGATCATGAGGTCAGGAGTTCCAAGACCAGCCTGTCCAAGATGAGGAAACCCCGTCTCTACTAAAAGTACAAAAATTAGCCAGGCGCAGTAGCAGGCGCCTGTAATCCCAGCCACTCAGGAGGCTGAGGCAAGAGAATCGCTTGAACTCAGAGGGCGGAGGTTGCAGTGAGCTGAGATCAGGCCACTGCACTCCAGCCTGGGCAACAGAGTGAGACCCCATCTCAAAGAAAAAAAAAAAAAGCTTTGTGTCCCAAACTGAGAGGAGACCTTAAGGTTTGTCTGATATTAAGGCTTGATGGAATAAATATGCCTTGCAGATATGACTGGATGGAAAGAAAGGTTATGAAAGTACTTAGTAGTTTTAGACTATGCTAAAAGAAGGTTCTAGATTTCATCTGTGAGTGGAAGTGGAAATTGACTACTGAGAGACTGAGAAATGAGCAGGAAGATTCACTTGGCTCTGCTGAGGGCCATGCACAGGGGCTTGTCTGATCTAGGGGCATTTATGTGTGTTAGAATAGGATGGAAGAAGAGGAAATTTGGAGGTAGAAGGGAGAATCAGATGAGTTGAGCAGGTAGTGGAATAGTTTCAAACCAGTTAGCAGGTACTTTTTAATGCTACAGTTTTCATTAACATCTGGTAAAGAGAATAGACCCCATCTCGGAATAATGTGTAAAATGCTTAAAATAAAGTGCATAGAATTATAGAGGAAATCAATCACATTGAAATACAGGTATCAAAATATTTTAAATATGTTGTAATGCAGTAATTTATTTGCTTCTTATTTATGGATTACATAATAAGATCTACAGGTAGGTCTGTTAACCACCAAACTTCAAAGTAATGATGAGTATAAATAACATTTCAATGTATCTTAAGTAGTTGTAATGTGATATGAAGATATCTGTGGTTGTCTACATTCGTAACTGAAGAAAATACTAAATTTCCATTAGAGGTAAAAATGAAAATAAAGATGTAAGATTATTTCTCACCCTGGTTTATGGACCCTTTAATCCTACATGTGGACCCACTTAAGAACTCTTGCTTTATAGCTGGGCATGGTGGCGCACACCTGTGGCCCTAGCTACTTGGGAGGCTGAAGTGGGAGAATCGCTTGAACCTGGGAGGTGGAGGTTGCAGTGAGCCGAGACTGAGCCACTGCACTCCAGGCTGGGTGACAGAGTGAGATTCCATCTTAAAAAAACAAAAACAAAAACAAAACAAACCTCTTGCTTTAGAGAGACTGGATGGAGCTAGTGCAGGGACCTGAATGGCTGAAATGATTGGGAAAGTAAACCAAGCTGTATTTGGTGTGACCAGGACTATGGTTGAAGAATTAAAAGAAAAGAATACAGCATTCAGCACAGAGAGGTTGCTTCATAAACATTGATTGAGTTAATCGTGCTCTTGTCTCTAGGTACATATGATAGTGTGAGGTAAGAGTCAGACCTAGGGCCTGCAGGAGAAGTTGCCAGGACCACTTGCTGGGTGATGGATGCCTGCCAGACTGACTTGGCGGGTGTTGATGGATAGGTGCACTGGTGGGATCCTTTGGGGGCTGGTGTGTTTCTGTTTTTTGGTTAAGTTGTCTGAGTGTGATTCTCAAGTGTATGTGCTTTGTGTATTTGAACTCTTATGTTTGCTACATATATAGGAGGAAACTGGGTTTACATTGTGCAATAATTCATAGAATTGCAAATTCTGTCTCTTTTTTTGGTAAGCAGTCTAGAAGGCCTGGGGGAAGGAAAGTAGTAATCAAGGCTCAAAAAGGGGAAGCTGGAAGCTTTTCCTTAACCCATTTAAACAATTACCTAAACTGGGTTATACATTTACTTCTTCTAAATTCTGACTCATCCCAAGCACTAATTTTGTGTAGAAGCACAGTTTCTATGTGAAGAATACATAAATCAGGAAGTTACTTGAAAAAGCTTTGGAAGTCTGCTGTTTGTCATTACAAATATAGAGGGGAAATGAAAGAAATTATTTAAATAATGATCAATTGATCAATTACATTGGTTAGCAAATGTATACTTTGTCCTGATTTTTTTTCAATAAATATAAGGACTGAACAATCCTGTTAGAAAATGGTGCCATATGAGATTCATGTCATGGGTCATGAGTTCTCGGAGTTAGCAGTTAGCTTTGTCTGCCTATTTCCCCCACCCTAACTAGCTGCCCTACAAATAACGGCCATTAACGTGGCAGGGTTTGCGGGAAGGGCTATTGTCTGTCTTACTGAGATTGCATTCATGAAAAATAAAACAGATTCCACTTAGTATGGATGGAAGCTGTCTCAGCCTCCAATCCAAGCATATAGGGTTTTTGAATGTGTAAAGAGAAAAAAGCTGCTTGTTATGTTGGCTATTCCTGAGGTAGGTTTTGTATAAGGTAGCATTATTTGAAACTGCTCTTTTTTTGGTATCAAAAATGGTCAAGTATGGGTCGTTTTATAAGGTTCAACCTAACTGTTTTCATTCAAATAATACTGCAATGGTAAATTTGACAATTCAAGTGATATTTTTAAAGGAAGTCAATACCATCGAGGAATTTTTAGTGTTTTGAAAGCATGATTCCAAAGTTAGTATGTCAGTGCCAAGCTTTGTACTCATCAGCCTACAAGAATATGAGCTATTATTCAAAAGTAGCTAACCCTCTGCCCATTGAAAGAGGAAGCAAGAGGGCAGTCCTCACAGGTGTTTTTCGGAGGTTGGATGATATGTACTTGAAAAAACTCAGAGAGAATATATTTATAATAAGATCCTTAAGCTTATGCCCCAGTGCATAGCCATTTGAGTTGATCTCTGCCAGTCATGCCTTCCACCTGAAAAATACCTTTGAAATCTCCACACTATTTCTTTCAGTTTTCTGAGAAAGTAGTATGTCTTAGATTGTTTGGGGTGTTGTAGCAAAAGTACCATAAACTGGGAGGCTTATAAACAACAGAAATTTAGTTCTGGAGGCTAGGAAGTCTAAGATCAAGGCACTGGCAGTTTGGTGTCAGTGAGGGTCTGTTCCTCACAGCGCCTTCTCACTGTGTCCTCACGTTGCAGAAGGGGCTAGCGAGCTTCCTGGACTCTTTTATAAGGGCACTAATCCCATTCATGAGAACAGAGCCCTCATGACCTAACCGCTTCCTAAATGCCTCACCTCCTAATACCATCACCTTGGGAATTTGGTTTCTGCATATGAGTTTTAGGAAGACACAGACATTGATACTGTAACACAGCACCCTCCCAGTCATCCCTCTACTAAGACATTACTTCATTCATCCGCCTTGCTGGCTTCACCCATTCTCCATCTCACCCCTTCCTACCGCTCCTCACCTAGCTACTTTATTATATGAATAAATTAGTGTATTCTAAATTATTATATTATAATAATTATTGCAGTGGCTCACACCTGGAATCCCAGCACTTTAGGAGGCTGAGGCAGGCAGATCACTTGAGGTCAGGAGTTCGAGACCAGCCTGGCCAACATGGTGAAACCCTGTCTCTACAAAAATACAAAACTTATCCGGGCATTGTGGTGCATGCCTGTCATCCCAGCTACTCAGGAGGCTGAGGCAGGAGAATCACTTGAACCTGGGAGACAAAGGTTGCAGTGAGCCAAGATTGTATCACAACACTCCAGCCTGGGTGACAGAGCAAGACAATCTCAAAAAAAAATAAAGAAAAAAAATTATTACTAGAAATGTGTGTGGTTGGCTGACTAGTTGGTTGACTGTTGGTTGGCTTCCCAATTTTAGATTGAGCATACATCTATGAGATATATGCACCTGACTGCCTCAGGTGGCCACTTACCTTTTCTTCCCTTTTGCCCTTTTGTGTATTCCCTTCTATCCCTTAGAACTATGTTCATTTCATCCCAGATTCCTATACTCAGTCTTTTTGTGTTCTCTGTAATGTCCTTTTTCCTTTCCCTCACTTTTGTTTTCCACTCTAGTCTCCTTACTCTTTGTCCCTGTGGAGTCACAACATGCAGCAGAGGCTCTGCTTCCTCCTCATCTTCTTATGAACTCTGTTCAGTTAACTCCATAAAGCCAGCAATCTCTCCCTGTCTGGCCCTTCCGATGTCTTCCAATCCTGTCTTTCCTTTTACTGTACCCTGGGCCCCTAGTAAAAGAACTGGCCACCCTTGTGGCATGTCTTTGTCCTTTCTGCAACACAAAATGAACTAGCCTTTAATATCAATCATAGTAAGTAAAGATATGCTTTTGGATTTCTGAAAAATGATCTAAAAAATTTGTCAAATGAAACGTTACCATTTAATCATGTTTTTTTCCTTTAGACCTAATACTTGAGATTTGTTCTAATAGAAAACATTCCCTAGTAGTCCCAACGGAAAACTTTTGGTAAGAACAAAGCTCAAATAAATTCTAATCCCAGAACCTGCTGGATTTTACAGCCATCTATTAGGAGGCTTTTCAGTAAAAGCCTTTCTTTAAGAAATGACAAAACAAAACCAAAAAACCCTCCACAGAATAAAAAGGAAGTGCTGCTGCCTCTTCAGATGCTAATTGTGGCTAGTCTTGCAACAGACCTGGCTAGGAGCTACAAATAGTTCAACCAACCAGCTAGAAAAATCATGGCACCAAGGGCAGAGCCCTAGACTTTGCGTCTCCAGCAACTACTCTGGGAACTGCCCGATGGCACCAGGCACCCTGGAATTTGAGGCTTGAGGAAGTATATGCCAATTTCTTTCAATAAAATAATGTAAAATTGTCATACATTTATTTGCTTTAAAATAAGTACACTTCGATCAGCAGATGTTTTATAGAAGTGGTCATGTTACATTGATGAAGCTAAACTTTTTTTAAGAGACTGAAGATTACTATAGAAGTTAAAGTTATAAAAGAACAATTAACTCATCAAGCGATTCCACTGCTGCTCAGCCTGAAAAAGATGTTGAACATTTGAGTTGATTATAGCTAATAACCTGTGATCTCATTTACCAGAATTGTAATACAAGGAAATACATAATGTGGTACACTGGGAACGGGAACACTAATCTCTTTTTATTCCCCTTTCTTTCTTCTACTTGCAAGCTAAGCTCAGCATTGGCCAGAGAGAAGTAACAGTTCAGAAAGGACCACTGTTTAGAGCTGAAGGTTACCCAGTCAGCATTGGCTGCAATGTAACTGGCTACCAGGGACCTTCTGAGCAGCATTTCCAGTGGTCTGTTTACCTGCCAACAAACCCGACCCAGGAAGTCCAGATCATTAGCACCAAGGATGCTGCCTTCTCTTACGCAGTATATACGCAGCGGGTGCGAAGCGGAGACATCTACGTGGAGAGGGTCCAGGGCAACTCAGTCTTGTTGCACATCTCAAAGCTCCAGATGAAGGATGCTGGCGAGTATGAGTGTCACACACCGAACACTGATGAGAAATACTATGGGAGCTACAGTGCAAAGACTAATCTAATTGGTAAGCTGCTTGTCCACTTCTGCTCGCCAGCCCCTGAGAAGCCAGAGTCTCCACCATCACAATATCTTGCAATGTGACATGGCTTTATATTGTTCCATGTTCTTTGGGAAAAGAGCCCATAAACCCTTGTGGATATTTTGGAGATATGTCACAAGAGGGTATCTCATATTCTCTAAAATTATGTTTCTTTTTCTCAATTATCTTTGCCATATTTAGATGGTGTGTGGTTTTCCCAAGGCCTTGTCCACAGCTATCCATAGATTGCTAATAGCAACAGCATTCAACAAAGCTATGAGAGTTCTCCCTGTGTTGTCTCTGCTTGGAGGCAGAAGAGTAATTTGACAAGAGAGCTGGTACCATAGGTGATAAGTCATTAACTTAGAAATGATTATTCTCTCTACCATTCTCAAACATATTTATATATTGGGAAAGGGTCATAGTCTTTGCAGTTGTCACTTTGTCCCTTTGTCTGGAATATCTGTCACCCCCTTTTCAGCTTAACAGACTCCTACATATACTTCAGGACCCAGTTTAGACACTACCTCTTCTGTGGAACTCATCTTGACTGCTTGGGCAGAATTCCCACTTTTGTTTCTTTTAGATTGTCTGTTCATACCACTACTATCAGCATGCATCCAGTTATATGGTAACTGGCTGTTTGTATGCCTCTCTCTCACCACATCCTCAGCTTCTACTCAGTGGCTAGCACTGAGTAGATGCTCGGTCACACTGGTTGATTAAATCTAAGTGTTGCTTTCATATAAGCTTAGGCTGTGTGATTTCATTTTAAGAAAACAAGAACGGTAGGGTAGTAAGACAGTTACCAAAACTTTAGTAAAGATTGCATTTGGGCTCTAAATGATACATTTGAACAGACATTATTACATTATTACAGAGCCTTATAGAGGAGCAGGTTAAGGCCCAGGGAGGTGACGTGACATGCCCAAGTCCATGTAGTAGGGACGGATGTAGGACCAGAATCTAAGCTTTCTCTGTCCCAGTGCTTTATCCCTTTAAATACATGCTTTGTGTGTGAGTAGCTAAATTGGTTACAGCCTATGCTAATGAATCAGAGTGAGGGTCAACACATTGGTGAGACATTTACTTTGCCAAGTTCCGTAGACTATACATAGATGCCAGTAGAGAAAGCATATGGATAGGAAGGCATATGGCAAGTGGAAAACCAACTCAAAGTCTGTGTGCTTTACATATGGTAGCTTGGGGCGCCATCTTCACCTAAGGAGGCCCACTGGACAAGCACTGGGCCAGTCACATTATTATCACTCCTTTGTTTCCAGTTATTCCAGATACCCTCTCTGCCACCATGAGTTCTCAGACTCTCAGTAAGGAGGAAGGTGAGCCATTAGCCCTCACCTGTGAGGCATCAAAAGCCACAGCCCAACATACACACCTCTCTGTCACCTGGTACCTAACACAGGATGGAGGAGGAAGCCAAGCCACCAAGATTATTTCTCTCTCCAAAGATTTTATATTGGTCCCTGGGCCCTTGTATACAGACCGGTTTGCAGCCAGTGACGTACGGCTCAACAAACTGGGGGCCACTACGTTCAGGCTGTCCATAGAGAGGCTCCAAACCTCAGATCAGGGTCAGCTGTTCTGTGAAGCAATGGAATGGATTCAGGATCCAGATGAAACCTGGATATTCATCACTAAAAAGCAGACCGATCAAACCACTCTGAGGATCCAGCCAGCAGGTAATTATCTTCCTACGAAATTCATGAATACACTAGGATTAGGTAGTGGGTATTTATGAGGTATGTTTTAATTTTTGTTCTCATCCTTTGTTGGCTCTAAAAAAATTGGCTAGAAAGTTTGATTTGATTTTGTATTTTTGTCATCTGAGAAGCATAACTAAGAGGGAGGACATTCAGTTTTGGCTCTGCCCAGACTCTCTGTGGGATAAGGGCTACTCAGTGCTGAGACTGATTCCACAAGCCAGTCATGGAAGTAGTTTTGTTGCCATTTTTGCCAGTCTCTGTGTTCGCACATTATCTACATTATCTAATTTAGTCGTAACCACCACCCTATGAGGCAAGTAGTTGAGTCTCCATTTTAAAAATGAGGACTCTGGGCCGGGCGCGGTGGCTCAAGCCTGTAATCCCAGCACTTTGGGAGGCCGAGACGGGCGGATCACGAGGTCAGGAGATCGAGACCATCCTGGCTAACACGGTGAAACCCCGTCTCTACTAAAAAAAAAAAAAATGCAAAAAACTAGCCGGGCGAGGTGGCGGGCGCCTGTAGTCCCAGCTACTCGGGAGGCTGAGGCAGGAGAATGGCATGAACCTGGGAGGCAGAGCTTGCAGTGAGCTGAGATCTGGCCACTGCACTCCAGTCCGGGCGACAGAGCGAGACTTCGCCTCAAAAAAAAAAAAAAAAAAAAAAAAAAAAAAAAAAATGAGGACTCTGAACCTCAGACATGCTAGATGCGCTGCGTAAGGCCACCCAGCTGGTGAGAGTGGGGCTGGCCTTCAAAGGCAGGCCTGTCTCTCTCCAAAGCCCACTCAGCACAGACAGCTGGGCCTCAGAGTAGCTCCAGTTTCCAACATGAAGCCTTGTCTTCGTCAGTGCTAGGATTTCCTTCCACCTGCCTCCTTTCCCAACTTGGAATGCAGTCACTTTCCTTTTTTATCATTTTTTTAATTAAAAAAATGTTTTTAAGGACAGGGTCTTGCTATGTTGCCCAGGCTGGCCCTGAACTCCTGGGCTCAAGCAATCCTCCTGCCTCGGCCTCCCAAAGGGCTGGGATTTCAGGCATGAGCCACCACACCCGGCCTGCTGTCACTTTTCATAATCTTTTGGCATTTTTGTCAAAGCAAGTATAAAGGCCTTGTCTGTGATTCTTGGTCTCTCCCTATAGGCTTTTGTCCAACAGGATTGGTTACTAAACTATATACTGTATACCCATTGCTAAAAGCAATGATCCAATGGTGGATCATTAAAGTTTTTTCTTTATTAAAAAGAGTGTTACTGTGTTCCACTAAAAATTGTCCTGTTGGCCTCAAGTATCCAAGTTACACTCTTGAGTCCTATGGAGCAATATCACATGTGCTTTTTAACTTCAGAAAATTCTGCTGGATATTCTTAGCCAAAAAAGAGAGTAAGAAATCACAGTTTACAGCAATTCAGTATAAAATATTTAATTTAATATATATATTTAATTTAGTATACCATATTTTAATTTTTAATTTAAAAAGCATACATTACTGTAGGCATCATACATTTGTGCATACATCTTGCTTACTAAGAGTGCCTTCAGAAAACCATGAGTACTGCCCTTCCTGGGTGATTTAAGGAAGAGTCATGAGTGTTTTTTACTCTAAGGATTTTTTTTTTTTTTTTGGTTTACCTACCAGTATAGAGCTGAACTCTCACATAAAATGTGATCCCTGTGGCATCCTTCCAGAGGGTGTCATCTCTCTCTTGTACTGAAAGGACAGAGGCTGTGGGCTAAGTACCTGCCTTGCTTTTGTTTCCCAGTGAAAGATTTTCAAGTCAACATTACAGCTGACAGCTTGTTTGCTGAAGGGAAATCCTTAGAACTGGTTTGCCTGGTTGTAGGCAGTGGCCATGACCCACAGCTTCAAGGCATTTGGTTCTTCAATGGGACTGAAATTGCTCACATTGATGCTGGTGGAGTCCTGGGCCTGAAGAATGACTACAAAGAGAGAGCAAGTCAAGGAGAGCTCCAGGTCTCAAAGTTAGGCCCCAAAGCTTTCTCTCTCAAGATCTTCTCTCTGGGCCCAGAGGATGAAGGCACCTACAAATGTGTGGTAGCAGAGGTCACGAGAACACGCACAGCTTCCTGGCAGGTGCTTCAGAGAAAGCAGTCACCAGACAGCCACGTGCACCTGAGGAAGCCAGCAGGTATGTGAAGTCAAGACCCGGCATGCATTGGGCTGCTTTCAGATGCCCCCTTGTCAGTAGAAGACCCCTTTGTGGATACAATGGGGATCTTCATGAAGAGCAGGTTTCAATCAGATCACGTTGGAGGTGGAGTGGAGTGGAGTGAAGGAAGGCACCCAAACTAGCTGGAGACCCGAGTCCTATTCCTGGGTCATTTACTTAGGCTGCGACCATGAACACACCACTTTACGTCTCTAAGTCTCAGCTCCCTCATCTGTAAAATGATGGCACACAACTAGATGGTCTTTAAGTTCCTTCTTGCTGGCTTAGAGTCTAAGCCCTCTGCCTGTGTGTGTGTGTGTGTGTGTGTGTGTGTGTGTGTGTGATATGAATAGGTTAAGAGTAAAAAGCTACACTTTGTCCTCCTTCCTGGGGAATGAACACCCGTGTTATCCTACCTTGAGACTCTGCTGGCATTTTTCAACTGCCTTCTGTTAATCTCCTACTATGTTGACCTGGTGTGGGAGATAGTACTTAGTCATAATTCTGACTCACAGTAAGAAACGAAGAGGTAATTGATAGTGGGCAGACTCCATCCTCTGCATTTTGCTGTGATGTGGTGAGACGCCGGTCCAAATGGTTCTGAGTGTCTGCAAGCACAGAACTGAGGAAACCACCCAGTTTACCTTTACTTTATGAAGGTTGGGCGACCTTAAACATGTTTGAATAATCATTGCCTTTTGTGTGGAGAAAAACAGACAAATCTACAACTAATATAAGGATTCACTAGGCTGGGTTTAAATTCAAAGTCCAGAAAGATTAATTGCCCCAACATTTTTTTTAATGTTTTAAATGTTCAAAAACTGAGCTGAAAATAAAGATGTCCTTGTTGCACTGGCTTATTGGAGACATCTCCAAAGATAGATAAATTTTCCTTTCATGTTCTCTAATACGCCACTTACTAGGAATGAAGATGCACCGATTTGGCCTGGAGTGGCAGGCCAGGAAGTATGTTGTGTTCGCTTTCACACTAAACATTTGGTCTGACTTTCTAGAATTAAGGAAAAACAATATAGGTGGGGTTTACATATTTATGCAGAGATAAGTTTCTGCTTTATGCATCTCAGCCTTCTCTGGAACATATCTGCAGGCTTTTGTAAACCTGGTATGTGGGAATTTCACCCTAAGGGGAACTTCAGGGTACACAGCTGATAATCCTATCAATAGGGTCATCTTCTAAAACTAAAAATAGTTCTTTGTATAGGCTGGAGTCTACACTGGGCTTACTATGTAGACACAGAAAAAGTTATTAGCAAATTTATTAAGGATCCTGTTTAGCATTCTGTTTTGAAAGTCAAACGTTACTTGAAGTATTAGCAACATTTTATCATTTGTGAATATTTTAATCACCCATTAGCGTTGTGAATGTGTAACTTACACACATTTCGTAAGTCTATTACTTCTTACCAAAAGGCAGTAATGGCCACAATGAACTAAGGAAACATCATTTAAAAAAAAAAAAAATCATGTTAGTTTAAACTAAACTAATCATCACTAAATCACATTACCTTAAAGTGGTGAGATTATGAGTAATAATTTCCCCTCCAATTTCTAAACTTCAGTTATGAGTCTATTTTTAACTTGAAAAAAATTAAATTTGAAAGCAGATTTGCTCTTTTAAAAACATATTTATGGACATTAACCTTCATTCTGTCTTTGTTACTTATGTATATGTATGCATAAAACAGTCAAAGACTGAACTCCTTCCTCCACAGGGAAGAATATATATTTGCAAATTTAGATCCTATTTAGATTTCTAATGCCAATTCTACTTTATTTTCCTCTTTTGCTTTGAATTACTTCTGCTTTTGCCAGAGTCTATCATTAAACACTAATGCTAGCAGCTAACCTTTACTAAGTACTTTCCCTAGCCATCCAGGCTAAGCTCTTTGCATGTGCCATTTGTTCAGTCTTCTCAACAATGCAGCAAGGTGAGCACTATTATTATCTTCATTTTTACAGAAAAGAAAACTGAGGCTCAGAGAGGTCAAATATGTTGCCCAGGGCAATTCTGACTCCAGGAGCTGTGGCCTTAAATTAGTGCTGGGCTGCCCAGAATGTACAATCTCCTGCTGTATCTCTACATTGCTCACAAAGCAACCAGGACAAGACCTTGCAGAATTCATGTTTGTTGAATGAATGTGTTTGTTGAATGATGACTTGAATTTCCTATCTGAGAGTCAAATTTACATTTATGGTTTTACACTGTAGTTTAGACATAAGAAGCCTCTCTATTTACAACAACGTGTATCTATATATATAATGTATATGTATATATACATGTATTTTCCCCCCAAGTAATTGTTTTTTATAGTAATATTGTGAACAGAGATGTAATTAACAATGTTTCTTCCTCATTCAAAACACTTACTAAACCAATTAGCTTGATTAGGGAAAGATAAGAGGAAGATCATTTTGAACTGTGAAGGTCCGAATTCTAAAAAACTAAAAATTTAAATAAACACAGCTTTATTAGTTTCAGGCTCTTATATCTACCCTAATTAATACACTAAAACATTACCAGATGTTTGGCCAACTAGATATCCTTAAGGAAGAGTTGATTTAACAAACTAATAAAAAATACGTGCAAGTGATAAATGGCTTAAGTAAGCTGGGCACAGTGGCTCATGCCTGTAATCCCAGCCCTTTAGGAGGCTGACAGGAGGATTGCTTGAGGCCAGAAGTTCAACACCAGCCTAGGTAACAAAGAGAGACCCTATCTCTGCAAAAAATTTAAAAATTAGCCAGCGTGTTGGCATGTGCCTCTAGTCCTAGCTACTGAGGCACGCGGCAGGAGGATCGCTTGAGCCAAGGAGTTTGAGGTTGCAGTGAGTTAAGATCACAGTGCTGTGTTCCACCTGCACAACACAGCAAGATCCAGTCTTTAGAAATAAATAAATAGTTTAAGGGTAAATACATCCTTCGATATTCTTTCTGCTATCTTGTTTCCACTATTTAAGTGTTTGGCAAATCTTTTGCCTGAGGGTGGTGCAAGAGGAAACAGCCCGATTTGACTTGTCACAAACTAGTCAAGTCCTAATTAATGAGATTTCACTGTATTTTAGAAAATTTCTTATTTACCTAAAACAGTATTTTTCTTCTATAATCTGTAACTCACAGCAAGAAGTGTGGTGGTGTCTATCAAGAACAAGCAGCAAGTTGTGTGGGAAGGAGAGACCCTCGCCCTTCTCTGTAAGGCTGGTGGAGCTGAAAGTCCCCTGTCTGTGAGCTGGTGGCACATCCCACAGGACCAGACACAGCCCGAGTTTGTGGCTGGCATGGGGCAGGACGGCACTGTGCAGCTGGGTGCCTCCTATGGGGGATCCAGTTACCATGGCAACACAAGGTTGGAGAAAGTGGACTGGGCCACCTTCCAGCTGGAGATCACCTTCACTGCCATCACAGACAGTGGCACATATGAGTGCAGAGTATCTGAGAAGTCTCGGAACCAGGCCAGAGATCTGAGCTGGACTCAGAAGATTTCAGTTACTGTAAAGTCTCTGGGTAAGTGTCAGAGGAAGTCCTTTTCTGCACCTGTATATCACTAGATTCATTCTGCAGTGGAATTGGATTGCGTGTTATCCTGCATCCCCCAGTGATGGTATGTGTACCCTAGGACACAGAGCATAGTCTCTGGCTACCCTCTCTGTCAATCAATCTTTAAAGTTTCTTCATCTTTGTAAAGATCATCTTTAGGGTGCAGCTTGTAAATTGTTGTTCAAAGTTAAAAACAAAACCTTATGAATCAGCTTACAGATGAGTATAGCTGAGCCTCATATCTTCTGGCTTTTGAGAGCTGCATCCCTGGGATTGCAGAGCTCATTGGAACATGTGCAAAAAAAAGGGTTCTGATACTGAACCCACGCATGGGGGTAAGGGAAGGAGGCCAGACATCTGGGGTGGGGAGTGCTCCACCCACTCAGCAGCAGCTGTCTAAGTAGCAGATTGGGGAAACACTGCCTATTTGTTGTGGCTGCTGGGAACAGTCTTAGAAGAGGATCAACTTTGCAAAATTGAGGTCAGAGTTCAGGACAGACTGTCCTAAGAATCAACTTCTACTCTATAAAATATGAAACTCCAAATGTACAAATGCATGGTCCTACTCAAAGAGGTGGCAACTAGAAAAACTTGAAAGTGCTGCATTTTAATCTGGTACACATATTAGAAATTATGTTTCATTTTTCTGTCTAGAGTCAAGTTTACAAGTTAGTCTGATGAGCCGTCAGCCACAAGTGATGTTAACCAACACCTTTGACCTGTCCTGCGTCTTGGGGACTGGTTACTCTGACCTCAAGGTGCCACTCACTGTGACGTGGCAGTTCCGGCCAGCTAGCTCTCACGTCTTCCACCAGCTCATTCGAATCACCCACAATGGCACTATTGAATGGGGGAATTTCCTATCCCAGTTCCAAAAGAAGACGAAAGTTTCACAGTCTTTCTTTCGTTCACAACTCCTAGTCCATGATGCCACTGAGGAAGAGACAGGAGTGTATCAGTGTAAAGTAGAAGTTTATGACAGAAATTCCCTATACAACAACCACCCTCCGAGGGCTTCTGCCATCTCTCACCCATTGAGAATAGCAGTCACTTTACCAGGTAAGTGTGACTTGAAATTAATCCCTGCTTTAAAAACAAACAAATAAATAGCAAGCCTCCCATTCTGGGTAAGTGATAACAATAAAACATAAAATACTTTCTCCCATATTTGTTCTGTCTAAGTAAGCACCACATAATGAATGATACCCAGGTTAACATTGAGTTAGTATGCACGGGTTGGCCATACTGGTTGTTAAAACATTGAAACACCTTCCATGCTGGCTAACTGCTGCTCTCTATCCATTCCCCTTTTTCCTCTAAGTTCCCACCATCCAGCAACTAAAGGGTACCACGTGGCACAGCAGGGGGCCTCTAGGACCTGGCTCCAGGGGAGAAGATATGTTTTGGATTGGTCACTGTCCAGGCCTTACCAGTTAGTAAACATTTGCAATGTCTCTGCTGGTGGTAGGGATAAGGTAAAGTCCACTGGAATACATCCACCTACTTATTTGTAAGGTGTTAATGTATAAGAGTCAGAAAATTTATTATTACAATCACATATAATCCATCTCATCAACTGATAATAGAGCACAGGAGTTAAAAGTGAGATACCACCTAGGCAAAGTTCTGCTGTGTCATGTATCTTCTCTCTCATAGTCTGCATTCTCTTAGGACAGAGTGATGGAGAGACATTGAATTATTTAGTTCTGACAATCACTGGATAGCAGGACAGCTTTGGATGAGCCACTTAATCTGCTCAAGCCTTAGTTACCTGATCTGTAAATTGTTAATGTGCAATTTAAATATGGTAACATATATAACATGCCGGGTACCTGACATACCAAGATGATGCTCAAACGTGGTCACTGTCATTCTCGCTGCCGCTATGCAACATTTTTGGTAATAGTAATGATCCCCTTGTTCTTGAATTCATGCTTAATTAATTTGTCCTCTCTGTGGTATTTGCAACTGCTGCCCCAATCTGTATTCTTGAAACTTCCTTTTTCCTTGGCACCATGACACAAGATTTTCTCCTCCACTGATTTATTCTTTAAAGAAAATAGTTTCTCTGGATTTTATTCTTAGCTTTGATCTATTTTCATTCTATACGCTTTCCTGCAATGGACTCATCCCTACCTATGGATACAACCTGTATGTTCACAACTCCCAAATTCATTATCTTGACCAATTTCTCTTCTGATCTCCAGACTCATATATCCAGCTGTCTCCAAGACATGTCTGCACTCATTATGTCAAAACATAAACCCCCCCATTATCATCCAAAGCTCTTCCTTCTACATTGCCCCTTATGTCCCCACTCCCCATCAGTGACCCAAGTTGAAAACCTGAGTCATCACAACTCTTATGTTCACCTTGTATCTAAACCCCCATAGTGTGACATGCAAGGCCCTTTATCATCTGGTACATCTGTGTCTTTCCAGCATCATCTCCTTCAACTTTCCATCGTGAATTTGAGCTTCAGCCACACTGAATTACTTGCAGCTCCTCAATGGTCCATGTTCCCTCTTACTTTCAAAATCTTTGGTCAAGTTGCATCTTTTGTGCAGAAATCCTTAACCTCTTCTCCATCAGAATAATTCCTATAAACCCTTAAGACTCAGCTCAGAATTATCTCCTCCAGGAAGTCTCCCCTCGCTCCTGTATTTGGGCTAGGAGACCCTGCTGTGTGCTCAGATAGGCACTTCTACATACCTCTGACTTAACATGAGTGACATGAGGAACAAAAATTTTACACTGAGGCCAGAGGTGGCTCACACCTGTAATCCCACACTTTGGGAGGCCAAGGCAGGCGGATCACCTGACGTCAGGAGTTTGAGACCAGTCTGGCCAACATAGTGAAACCCTGTCTCTACTGAAAATGCACAAATTAGCCAGTCGTGGTGGTGTGCACCTGTAGTCCCAGCTACTCAGGAGGCTGAGGCATGAGAATCACTCTGCACAGGAAGTGGAGGTTGCAGTGAGCCAAGATCATGACACTGCACTCCAGCCTGCGTGACAGAGCAACAAAACAACCAAAAATTTCACACTTGAGAAAGGTTTCTCAAGACTTATTTCAGCTCCACATTCTAAATGTGGAAGACAGCGATCAGGGCAAATATCACTGTGCTGTGGTAGAGTGGCTGTCTGTCTACAAATGGCACTTGGCACCATCTCTAAGCCTCTGTCCCTGTACTTGTCTCCCTCTAGAGTGTGAGCCACTGAGGGAAGATATCCACAGGGCCTGGAATTGTCTGGCACATAATATAGTGTGTGCTTCATAAATGTTTGCTGAAGGAAGAGTAAAGAGATCTACTGGCAACATCAATAAGCAGTTACAAAAGTAGAGTGGGTGATGTGAGCAAGACGTGAGAAGCAGACTTGGGAACAAGGATTGTCACTCATCTTTCTGACAAAGCAGAAAAGCTGCTGGGGTCAAAGATTAGTTGACTCCACATCCATACGATGTTTCTACAGTTAAGTGGCCGCAAAGATGCACACAGTTTTAATCACTCATGTACAACTTCCTTTTGTTTACCCATGTTTGAAGGCAGATACAACTAGAGTTTGAAAATTGTGAATCCAGAAGTACTCTGCATAGTAAACACACAAACACAGCATTAACAGGGCCACTTTCTCCCAATCTGATACATGAAATATGACAAAAGAGATGCTTGTGCTTAAATACTGAAACAGTATCATGTGGAAAAGAGATACTGGGTTGTCTGTGTGACATTCCCTCTACCACACCACCCCTACCAAGCACAGGTGGTACTAGGACTAGTGGATGGAAGTCATGAAGAGATAAAATTTAACTTGATATCAGAAAGCATTCTGGAGTGGCAGAGCTGTCCAAAGATCAAATGGGCTGCCTTGTCAGCTAGTGATGTTGTTCAAAAGCTGGATGAGCAGTGAGCAGGGCTACTGTAGAGGGAGTTCACCCATATGATGGCGGGAGGATGCAGTATCATACTTGACCTCTAATGTCTCTACTACCTTAACTTTCTGGTTTGTAGCAAAGTAACTGCTTCCATTTTTTAAATTTAGAGAGCAAGCTAAAAGTGAATTCAAGGAGTCAAGTCCAAGAGCTCTCCATCAACTCCAACACTGATGTAGAATGTAGCATCTTGTCCCGGTCCAGTGGAAACCTTCAGTTAGCCATTAGTTGGTATTTTTCTCCTATTTCCACTAATGCCTCCTGGCTAAAGATCCTGGAGGTGGACCAAACCAATGTTATAAAAACTGGGGATGAGTTTCACACCCCATGGAGAAAACAAAAATTTCATACTGAGAAGGTTTCCCAAGACTTATTTCAGCTGCATATTCTGAATGTGGAAGACAGCGATCAGGGCAAATACCACTGTGTTGTGGAGGAATGGCTCCTGTCTACAAATGGCACTTGGCACAAGCTTGGAGAAAAGAAGTCAGGACTAACAGAATTGAAACTCAAGCCCACAGGTAAACCTTGCGGGTGTATCCTCACAATGTCTGTCTGTCTGATGGCTGTTTTCTCTTGGGCAGCTCTTCTATGGAGTGATTATGTGGGAGTAAAAATACGACCTAAAGTCATAGGAACAGTGTCCACCTACAAATGACTGCAGGACCGGGTAGTCCACCAAAGGAGGGGAGGTCACTTAAGGTGATTCAATCTGAGGTTTTGGGGAGCTGAGGTAGAAGCAAGATCCCTTTGATTGGTTCACTTCTCAGCCTGGCAGCCTGGTCTATGCAGCTACCCAGGGTATCGTATCTCCAGATCTCTATAATAACAAGCTGTGTCATTCCAGTGGGGCTGTACTGTAATTTGGCAGAGGAAGAGTAATACGAAGCATATTTCTCCCACTGTGAACAGAAACTGTGCAACTCTATGGGGATGTGTGGAGAAATTGCTTCTCAACATTCAGCTGCCTAAACATAAGGCAAATAAGAGTAGTTAACTGTTGGAACGGCTTACTGAAGGAGTCTCCTCTTCCTCAGGAGATCTTTAAAAATGCAATGGAAGTTCCGCACTGGTCTAAGAGTGCCGCTGTCTAAATGCGAGCAGGGTTGATTAGGTCTCTCAGCATAGGTTAGGTCACCTCCAGCGTTGATTAAAATTAAATGAACGTCACAGCCAAGGTTCGGGAACTGGCCAAGATCCAACAGCACAATGCAGGAAGTTGATCTCATTTGGTGCTTAAAATACTATTTTCAAGGTAATGTTAAAAGAAAAAAAGAAAAAAAAAAAAGGATGATAATTGAGCATTACTATGTATTAGGCAATGGAATACAAAGATAAAGAAGGCACAGCCCTGGCCCTTAAGGAGCTCCCAGTCTGGTGGGACAACAAGGGCAAAACAGCAGCTTGGTATGGGATCTCTTCCTGCCCTCTGGCTTCCCTTCTTTATGTTCTTCAAGTCCCTTCTTCTCCCTGCTAAATGTGTGTGTTCCTCAGGGACAGATCCTGGGCCTGTTTTGCTTCTTATTCTTTGCTTTCCTCAGAATTTCTTAAATACTGCCCTGGTTTCAACTACCACGTTCTAGATGATAACCCTGAGATTTTGTGCTTAGTCCTGATCTCCTGAGCTCCAAGCCTTCATCCCCAACTGCCTGCTGTCCATTTCTACTTGGATGCCCCCATACTCAGCATGCCCTGAATTGCACTTAGCATCTCTGCCATCTCACCATGCTCATTTGTACTTCTGCATTTCCCATCTGTGTGATTGGCATTCTGTCTCCCAGTCATCCATGCCAAACCCTTGACCACATGTGCATGCCCCTCGTCAGGAGGCAGCCACTGCTTAGCTCAAGTGCTTCCCATGTACAAATGTGGACTCCGTGTTGTCAGATCTTTTTGCATATCTACAGATGCCTAAAATCTTTTTTGGTAACATCTCCCAGTTTAAGAATGTCCACAACTAATTCATTCTTGTTTTGTTTCTAACACAGTCTGGCTCTGTCACTCAGGCTGGATTCAGTGGTGTGATCTTGGCTCACTGCAACCTCCGTCTCCCGGGTTCAAGCAATTCTCCCGCCTCAGCCTCCAGAGTAGCTGGGACTACTGGTGGCGTGCGCCACCATGCCCAGCTAATTTTTGTAATTTTAGTAGAGACGGGGTTTCACCATATTGGCCAGGCTGGTCTCAAACTCCTGATCTCGTGATCTACCTGCCTTGGCCTCCCAAAGTTCTGGGATTACAGGCATGAGCCACTGCGCCTGGCCCAGTTCTTTTAAAATACTGCAAGTGTCAAGCAGAACATACCTGTGGGCTTGGCGTGGCTGTGGACTTCTAGTTGTGCACGTCATTTAGGGAACAAGTTAATGAAGAGGCCCCAGAAAGATGCTGAGAATGACTGGTCAGAGTTGTAAGAAGGATATTTTCTCTGAGGTTGGAAAAAAAGAAGTCAATTTCAAGGAGAAAATGGACTCCAGTAACAAAAACCACATAGAGAAAAGGACTAGAGGGTCCCTTGAACTGGGAAATTAGGCCCTGGCCAAGTATAGTGATGGGATTGGAAGCCAGATCACAATAAAATAGGAAGTAATTTGAGGCAAGGAAACAGCAACAGTATCACATAAGCTAATATTCCATGTGCTTCTCCATGAAGGAGAGAGTAAACATGGTAACTAAGAAAGAGTCCAAGATCAGACAGAATTATTCTCTTAAAGACAGATTAATAAATGTGTTAGGGCCGGGCATAGTGGCTCATGCCTATAATCCCAGCACTTTGGGAGGCCAAGGCGGGTGGATCACCTGAGGTCAGGAGTTCGAGACCAGCCTGGCCAACATGGTGAAACCCCATCTCTACTAAAAATACAAAAATTAGCCCCCTGCCTGTAATCCCAACTACTTGGGAGGCTAAGGCAGGAGAATCACTTGAACCCGGGAGGCAGAGGTTGCAGTGAGCTGAGATTGTGCCGTTGCACTCCAGTCTGGGCGGCAGAGTGAGACTCCATCTCAAAAAAATAAAAATAAAATAAATAAATAAATAAATAAATAAATGTGTTTGTAGTATAATTATAGTAATGCATGCTATAATTTCTTTATTTTGTTTGTAACTACTTTAGCCTTCATTCTAAATCCTCACCTGCTGGTTAGCAAGGGGGAAAAAGGTAAATGTCAAAATCTGTTTAAAACTTAGTTCAATCCAATCATCTAAATAGTTCCCTTGGATGGCTTTCTAACACTTGCATCAAATGTTCAGTCTCCCGGATGGCCTCCTCTCTTTCTGCGTCTACACCCAGGTAATATCTGGGTGGATGGGAGGAGAGTAATTTGCTAAGAATGAGGGGTCCTGGTGGAATACATGGCTTGAGGGAGGTGCTAAAAGTTGTAAATGACCACTTTGGGAAGTAGAGGAGGAGTGAATCAAGGATAAATAAAAGCAGCAGGCAGAGGGCCCTGCAGAAGCTGTGTGGTTTTCAATGGCAGGGTCCAGCAGGCAAGCAGTTGGGCTAAAGAAGGAAGGAGACTGGTTTCATTCCTAGCAGTGAATGTTCTGGCAAATGTGAGAGAAAAACAGGGACCAAGGACAAGGATTAAAATGAATGTGGCCGGGCCCCGTGGCTCACACCTATAATCCCAACACTTTGGAAGGCTGAGGTGGGCAGATCACTTGAAGCCAGGAGTTCAAGAGCAACCTGGCCAACATGGTGAAACCCCATCTCTACTAAAAATACAAAAATCAGCTGGGCATGGTGGCACACGCCTGTAATCCCAGCTACTTGGGAGGCTGAGGCAGAAGAATTGCTTGAAACCAGGAGGCAGTGGTTGCAGTGAGCCGAGATCGTGCCTCTGCACCCCAGCCTGGGTGACAGAACAAGACTCTGTCTCAAAAAATAAAAATAAAATAAATGCACTGATGTCTAAAGAATGTAAGGGTTTCCCAGTGAGAACTAGATTTTTCAGAGGTGGTATCCAATCTGAACATCTGCATTCTCTAATTTACTGCCATTTTATTGTCTAGGAAGTAAGGTACGCGTCTCCAAAGTGTACTGGACCAAAAATGTGACCGAGCACAGAGAGGTGGCCATCCACTGCAGCCTGGAGAGTGTAGGCAGCCCAGCCACTCTGTACTCTGTGATGTGGTACTGGAACAGAGAAAACTCTGGAAGTAAAATGCTGGTGCACTTGCAACATGATGGCTTGCTGGAGTATGGGGAAGAGGGGCTTAGGAGGCACCTGCACTGTTACCGTTCATCCCCTACAGACTTTGTCCTGAAGCTTCATCAGGTGGAGATGGAGGATGCAGGAATGTACTGGTGTAGGGTGGCAGAGTGGCAGCTCCATGGACACCCAAGCAAGTGGATTAATCAAGCATCCGATGAGTCACAGCGGATGGTGCTCACGGTGCTGCCTTCAGGTAACCGGGGGTTTATCTACCGTGAGCTCGTGGTCAGGAGGATACATGGCTCTCCTCTTATGCTCTCCCTCTCACCTATCTTTTGCTCCTTCTTCAGACTGAAGACAATTTTCAGGTTCCCTAAAGAAGATGACTTTGCTATCTCTCTCAATAGTAACTCATTTGAACAAACAAGGTCCACATGAGGTTTTGGCACAGACGCTTAAGTATCAGGAGCATCTGACAGGTCCATGTCTTTCTGCTGGGGTTCAAGGAGAAGGTGGGAGGTGAGCAATAAGCTAAGCTTACTGAGGGAAAAGGCCATTGGAGAAGTAGGGGTGTGGTCTTGGTGCCAGACACCAGGAAGCATAAAGGGAAAATCATCAATAAAGGTAACAATCCTGAGACACCAGTTAGCTTTAGTGACACTCCTTGGGAAGGACAGAATGCTGTTGAGAACATATGGGAACATCTAAGATGCAGGGATAGGTGCATCCCAGCCCAGCAGGGCTTCCAGAGGGGAAGGTGAGGCTATCCAATTTGTTCCTTGAGGGGGTCCATCATTGTTTTTCCGTGTTCATTCTTCAGCAAAGTTTTCTCCTGAGTGCCAGGCAGAAATGTTTTTTCTATCAGCCTTTTTTTTTCTTTCCAACAATTACAGGAAGTCCCATACTCGTGAGCACATTCCGTACATGTTTTCCCAGTGGAATTCATAGACTCTGTAGAATCGGCAGGTTTTGCAGTAGAATAAATAGGTAAGAACTGTAAAAAGTATACAGTCTGATGAAAAGCATGTCTTCTCTGAGGCAGATGGATCCTTCACAGCATACATATTGTTAATCTTTGTGAGATCCTTGTAAAACAGGTATATGGTTTTTAAAAGATAAACCTGGAAAGAAAACATTAAAAATTGGGTGGCCTTTGTATTCTTCAGAAAGCCTTTGTCATGACAAACTGAGGGTTTTGAGGGTAATGAATGTTGAGGATTTCCAAGGAAATCCCTGTAATGTAGCATCTGGGCTCCTCTACCTGGCTGTTCCTTTCTGGTAGTCAGGGAGGCAGTGTGGGTGATAAAAAGTCCCAGGGGCTGGAATCAGACCAGCCTAAGCTCAAATCACAGCTCTACTACCAATACCAGCTATGAAATCATACTCTGGTTACTCGTTGTGAGCCTCAGCTTTCTATAAAATGAAGATCATAATATAAATATATATAAAGTATCCAGTACAGTGCCTGGTACATGGTCAGTACTCAGCAAATGTAATCTCCTTCTCCCCTTATGCCTCCAAACATGCGGCACATACATATACACACAGGGATACACACACCTACATGTGTACATCTATGTGACAAAATAATGGTACTTGTTTAATAAATAACTATATGAGGTTCTGAGGGCACAAAAGTGTATATACAGAGTCTGTTCCCACAGAGCTTAGAGTCCAGTGGGAGAAATCAAGTCCAACATAATAGGTGTCTTCAGAGAGGTATTTCCCATAGACTATGGGAACAGAGGCAGGGCTGGGGTGAAGGGCTAGGTAGGGAGGCAATCCGGGAAGGTTCCCCAGAGTCTGGGGCTCATGAAAAGGAAGAAACTTACTTTAGGAAAATGAAAGAGTATGCAAGATGATAATAAGATGTAAAAGTTCATGTTATATTCGGGGAACTCCTGGTCACTGAGAATGGCAGGAACTGCAGTCTCTATGGTACCATGGCAAGAGATGAGACCAGTGAGGTGGAGAAGGTACAGATAGATCCCAAATGTGTCTAGAGTATGAAGCTAAGAAGGAAGAACTTTATCATGACAGTGATGGAGTGTCACTGAAAAAGTTTAAGCAGGGGAGTGACATGATCAGGTTTTCCTTTTAGAAAGTTCCCACATTAAAATGAATTGGAGGCTGGGCACGGTGGCTCACGCATGTAATCCCAGCACTTTGGGAGGCTGAGGTGGGCGGATCACCTGACATTGGGAGTTTGAGACCAGCCTAACCAACATGGAGAAACCCCGTTTGTACTAAAAATACAAAAAATTAGCCGGGTGTGGTGGTGCATGCCTGTAATCCCAGCTACTCGGGAGGCTGAGGCAGAAGGATCGCTTGAACCCAGGAGGGGAAGGTTGCAGTGAGCCGAGATCATGCCATTGCACTCCAGCCTGGGCAACAAGAGTGAAACTCTATCTCAAATAAATAAATAAATAAATAAAGAATTGGAGGGGAGGCCAACAGTGCAGGGAGAAGTATATGAAATGTTGGAAACCCAGTTGGGAAAAGGTGAAAGCCTGAGCTAAGGCAGTACCCATGATGACTAAGAAAAGAACAGGCATTAGGTATTAGGAGATGTCATCTTCAGGATTTAGAGGCTGATTCATTGTATATAGAGGGCAAATGAGCAGAAAGAGAGAATTAAGGATCAACATTTGGATTCTAGCTTAGATGGATAGTAGGGTCATTTACCAAGCAAGGTAATATATGACAGGGGTTTGGAGGGGAAGATTAATTCAGTTTTGAATAAGCTGGGCTGGAATTGAGTTCAGAGTACCTGTGAGTTATTGATAAAGATCTGTCTAATAGACATTAAGACTTCCAAATGGGATCTGCACCAGAGTTGTAGATTAGAAGTCATCCATTGGTAGCCAATAATGATGCCCAAGGGTGGAGCTCTGGGATAAACTACCGTTTCTCAGGGAGTGGAGAGCCTGTGAAGGAGACTGATAGGAGTGATAGGTTGCTGGGAAAAGAATCAGGATTTGGTGGTACCACAGACACTAAAGACAGAGAGGGTATCAAGAGGGTGAGGAGAGTTGACGGACTCAGCTCTTGCAAAGAGGTTGATTAAGATAACAGTGGGAAAGTATCCATTGGATTTGACATTGTGGGACAATTACAGAAAAGTAATCAGGGAAGTCAGACTGCAGCAAGTTGAGGAGGGGAGAGTGGGCCTGTTAATGCAGATTGTGCTTTCAAGAGCTTTGATGTCAAGGGGAAGAGAGAAGAAAATAAAATGGCAAAAGTTATCCAGAAAAAGTGAAAGTGTTTTAGTTTTGCTTTTTTTCTGTTTTGGTTTGAAGATGGTACAGATTTGAGCACATTTATGTTTTAGAGGGGAGAAAGCCAGCAGAAAGAAAGAGAGAAAGAGAGATAGAAAGGAAGGAAGGAAAGGAAGGAAAGGAAGGATTAATAGAAGAGTAGATAGGACTGACAGTCCAACATCTCACCATGCATGCGCCATCTCCTTTCTGGAATGCTCCTCCATGCCATCTTTCCCTGGTCAACACTCTCACCCAGCAACTTAACTGCCACTGCCTCAGAGACTTCCCTTATTCTTTTAGCCCTCACACCTGCAGTTACCTGTTTAACATCTGTCACACTGCTGGACTATACTATAGGCAAAGATGATGAGTGTCTCATTTGTAGCACTAGCACAGTGCCTGGCACATAGGGGATGCTCAAATGTTTACTGAATCACTGTGTAATTGCACTCCTGGTGAGTACCAGGTCTATGTGTTATCAAGATCCAGTTCAAATATAATATGCTACTTATGGTCACTTACCAGATGATTTTCCACGCTCTCTATCTGGCTATCCCAGCTTGGGCTGGGTTTAGGGCCACGCAATAGGATTGTAGAGCGTGTGGCTCAAGTGAAGGCAGGAAAGTTAAGAGACATTTTTTTGGAGAATGGACCTTGCCTTTTCTTCTCTATCTTATTTTCTTACCAATGACTAAGCCATGGCAGGGACAACAGCTGCCTCAGTCTTTTTACCTTACCTTTAGGCCCTAGACATAAATGTCTTATTCTAGAGAATTGTCTGTGATTGATAGGCCAGGCTGTAAGGCTTCCTGGGAACTGAATTATTTGTAGTGGTGTGGTACTTGTTACTATTTCCGAGCTTTTATTAGGGTAAGAGTCTATTTAGAAAGTAGAGCCTTGGGCCAGATGTGATAACAGTGTCTCTACAAAAAATTTAAAAATTAGACACATGGTTGATGCACGCCTGTAGTCCTTGCTACTCAAAAGGCTGAGATGGGAGGATTGCTTGAGTTTGGAGGTCAAGGCTGCAGTAAGCCACGATCATGCCACTTCACTCCAGTCTGGATGACAGAGCAAGACACTGTCAAAAAAAACAACAACAACGAGAGAGAGAGAGAAAGAAAGAAAGAGAGAGAGAAAGAAAGAGAAAGAAAAGAAAGGAAAGAAAGAAAGAAAGAAAAAAGAAAGAAAGAAAGTAAGAAAGAAAGAAAGAAAGAAGGAGAGAAAAAGGGAAAGGAGAGAAGGGAAGGGAAGGAAGTAGATTCTTGAAAGAGCTGTCTGTCTCTATCACATGGAAGTTTTTGGAGATGCCAGGCTACTTACCTGTGCTTCCCAGTGCCTCCAGCAAGGCCTGGCACATGGCATTCAACAAATGCTTAATGAAAGAATGAGCAGGCAAATCTTCAGTTGGGTTGAAAGAGGATGCTGTCAGTGATTCACTTATTCTGGGATGCACTTGTTACCAGGTTACCTTACCCTACTTTTATTTCTTGGCAAGAGCCAACTCCCACATGGCTGCATGTTTGGGGTTGGGTAGTAGGTAAGAGTTGGCAGCCCCCTCTTTATCTCACACCTCTTTTCTTCTGAAGTCAGTGTCTCTGAGGAAATATCAAAAAGGAGTGCTCCTTTTGCTGTGCTTGGCTGTGGGTGGAAGCACATTCTAAACTAAGCCTCATGATGAAGTGCTCTCATTACATTTTTGGCTTTGTTTTGAAGGCCTTGTACTTTGAGCATTGGCCACTTACTCAGATTGATTCAAAATGCCAAACCTTAATGGTTTGAATGTCACTAATTCTAATCCAGATATGGGTGAGAGGCAGATGGTGGGAAATGGTGACTGTGGGATCCAGAGCAAACACTGCCCTCCCAGGAGAGGTGATTTAGCAGCACAGGCGGTAACAGTTGCTAGCTGTTGGCCACTTCAGCATGGTAAGGGGCACACCTTGCCATCCTTTGATGGTAGATTGCGCTAAGCTGAGCAGCCTCATCCCCACCAGGATAGCCAAGCCCTCTGGCTGTTCCTTCATGCTGAAAAGCAGAGTAGTAGATTTATTTCCACCTCCTGTGTAGTGGCCCCATCTCGCCATCATTACCCCACCATTCTAGCAACTGTAATACCTGGTGCTGTGGACTTTCACCTCACAATTCTCTGCCTCCCATGAGTAGAAAAGGAAGTCAGAGCCCCTGGATCCACTTCAGTCTTTGCTGAATGTCACCCAGGTTTGAGGACAGGGGGACCAGAGATCTAAGGGAGAGAGAGCCTGTGGAGGAAGATGGCCAAGCCTGGGGTCCCTATGTGAGGGATCTGTAGGCTCCAGCCCTGTTCTCTCTCTGTTCTCTTGGGAGAAGGTTTCCTGTGATTTTCTTAGCTTTCTCAGTAGCATTCTAGATCATATTTATCGCTTGCTGACTCCACAAATGCTTTAGGCCCTTCATTAGATATTAGATGCTTTATTATACATGATCTCATCACAGCTGTAGAAATTGTTATCCCTATTTGGTTGATGAGGAAACTAATGATTAAGAGAGGATAAGTAACTTGTCCAATGTCAATAACAGCACATTGAAGACTGAGGATTTGAACTCAGCTCTCTTTGAAACAGAGTAGGTGCTCATTCATTACTCTGCACAAATGCCCACAGCCAGTGCTTATAATACCTGGACTCCGTGGCTCCATTCACTTGCATCATTGCAATCTATGCTTCCTTCTCGCAGTGGGCCTTCAGATGTACTCAGATAAGACTGGGGAAGAATAACTGTAGTCAAGCAGGGTCATTGGAAGAGGGGTCAGATAGGATGTGGAGCAGAGGGATGATAAAGAATTCAAAACCTAACTTTATCATTGCTCACCAATTCAAAAAACAAAACCAAATTTAGGATGAAGGATACAAATGAGATCAGAGAAAATCCAGGCCACGAACCTCTGCAGCTCTTTGCCAGCCTCATTCAGAGCTGCCAGCCGAATGTTCAGTGATGATCTGTACTTTGTGTAGCATGATGGCAGCCATCCCTGGGTTCCCATGTGTGGAATGTGCTTGTGCAATTGATTCATTCATCAGGCTCCATTGAGACCCTGTGAACAAAGAGTTGAGGAAGATAAAAAGACACACAAGACACAGGCCCTACCCTCAAGGAGCTCACAGTGCAGGAAGTGAGCGAATGTCTAGATTCATTCTTGACTTCCATCAAAGAGATGTTCTTCAACATGTAAGATTCATCGGCAATGCCAAAAATGGAATTCTTGAAGCAGAAGGTTGGTCAAGATGACCTCTAAACCTCTTTTCATCTCTAAGCATCTATAATCCCATGAATCCTGTAGCGTAACCTTTGAAGAAGAAATTGCTTATGTCATTACAATTTTCCAGTAAAAGCACAGCTACTGTTAGCATTGAATATTTCAGAACAGCCCTGATTTCAGATATCATGTCATAAATAAATGTAATTGGAAGACTACATTTAGTAATTGGTCTCTTTAAGCATGTGTCTTTCTGCTTCAATAGACTGTTCCCTGAAACCTGTGGTGCTTGCAGTCCCCTGGGCCTTTGCTTCCCTGGCTGTGTGGCCAGGAGCCACTCAGGGGCCGCTTGTGTGTGCTCCGTGCGTGTCTGCTGCTAGTGCTTCCCGGCGGACTGCAGCTGTGGGATGATCATATGCTTCAGCATGCCTTTATATAGTATCTTTTGCCCATGTGGTTGCAGTCAATCCAATTTAATTCAGATCAGCAAAAGTTACTGAGCACATGTGCTAGGCACTGTAGGGGATGTAGAAACAAATGGCACTATCAGACATACTCAAGTAACTATAATGAACAAAGGAGACGAGTAAAAGGGAACTAAAGAAACCTAAACAAAGGACTGAGCAAGAATGGGATGGAAGAGAAGAACTGTGCCTGCAGCAAGGTAGGAAGAGCTGGGAGAGTGGGAAGTGTGATGGAGCTAGCCCAGAAGGACCTAGAGGCTCAGATGCATGGAGCATGTCAGGTGGTGGCCACAGCCAGAGCAACAGAGGAAAGGAGTGGAAGGGAGGGGACCAGGGAAGGGGGAGACCCACGGGGAGGGCCAGGCTTGGGTCAGCGGGGTAAGGGGCTCCTCATTGTGGGTGCGATTGTTTTATAAGGGCAGTGCAGAGTGCAGGGCAGAGTGTGTGTATGTGTGTATGTGTGAGAAAGAGTGTGCCTGTGTGTTGGAGAAGCAGCAGTGGGAATAACTCAGTTAAAAATTCAGGACTGGCAACACTGTTGAGAACGAGGGTTGAATTATAGATATCTTTTCTGAGGAAAGAAGATTAAAGGAGAGGTTTTCTTTTTTGTTTTGTTTTTCATTTTGGCTGTTAGTTTTAAGTAGGTCATTGGAACCTCCGGTGGTTGGAAATTGCAGGGCAAGGGGGTGTTGCATTAGAAGAGCCCGTTCCAGGAGCTCTCTTCCCCCGGTGCTCAGTCTTGTGCTCCTCATGATTTCAGGGGCACACTGCTATTTGGCCCCATTATTTTTACATATACTTGCCTGTAACAATAAATCCCAGGAGTGTTTGTAACTGATTAGTACAAATAAGTTGGAGATGAATTACTCTGTTTCTCCCTTCGTTGCAGAGCCCACGCTTCCTTCCAGGATCTGCTCCTCGGCCCCTTTAGTCTATTTCTTGTTCATCTGCCCTTTCGTCCTGCTCCTGCTTCTGCTCATCTCCCTCCTCTGCTTATACTGGAAGGCCAGGAAGTTGTCAACATTGCGTTCCAACACATGGAAAGAAAAGGCTCTCTGGGTGGACTTGAAAGAGGCTGGAGGTGTGACTGCAAATAGGAGGCAAGACGAGGAGGAAGATGAAGGCAACTGAATCCCAAGAGGTACCTGCAGCCAGTAAGGAAAGGTGGGGTTTTTTTAATTTACCGGGGGTAAATCAATCTTGGTTCTGTCCTCAGTGATGACTGCGGCCTTGGGCAAGTTACCTAGGAATCAGAGGGAGTGTTCGCTGAGTGCTTATTGGTTCTACGCACTGTTAGGTGTTCCTTTGTGTCTTACCTCATCCACCTCTTGTATCCCCCCGCTTGGAACCAGATAGCATCTCTTGAAGGTTCAGGTCCCTGGGCTGCAAGGAGATAAGAGGCTCCCTCACACAGCCTCTGGAGGGCTAAATGAGATCCTACAGCTGTGCCCTGGTGGGGCTTCTCTCTCCTTCTTGTGTCAGTTGTCACACCTGCTCTAGGTAATCACTTTCCTCCAGATGAGAGGTGTAGGAAGGGGCCTGATGCCAGCAAGGCAAAAGGAATTGGGAACATGCTCTTTGTTTACCTAAAATCTGTCCCCCCAACAAGATGTAACTTCCTTCAAGGCGGAAATCCAATTTTCTTCTCCCAGCCCGCCTACAAAGGCCCACTCAAGAGCAAGCTCTGCGTAATAGGTGCTTAATTAATATAGGTTCTTTGACAAAATGATAAAACATTTGTAACCTGAGTTTGGGGTTTTTTTTGTTTATTGTTTGATAAGACTTTTTATGAATTAATTGCTGAGCAAAAACTTTTTAAAAACTCATGTAACAGTACTCCAGTCAGCCCCCCAAGGCCTCGTACCCCTGCTTCCCCCCACACCTCCATACCCCCACCAAAAGGTCCATCTGGCTCCTGGTGCTCAGCCAGTGCCTTATTTTCTTTGACCTGACAGCACTGGGTGGTAGGGAAGGTATTGTTTGGAGGAGTGGAGTCGACAGTGCCACCGTTCCCTCATACTCCTGCAGGGCTGGGGTTTAGGGGCAGCAGTAGGTCAAGTCTGGTTCCTCAAGGTTTCCTATTCTCAGTTGCAAAAAGCAGGCGGTGGGGGTGGGGTGTAACAGCTTAAAGCTTTCAACAGCTGTCCCCACTGGGCCTGCAGTCCCCTCATCTTTGTTTCAAAAGCCACTCAGGCCCTGTTGTAGCCAGAATTGGAAATCAATCAGTGCCACCTAACAGACTTGAGAAAACACATCTATTTATTATCTATGTGACCAACCGAGTTGCTTTAACACTCGTTAATTTGCATTTCCAAGGAGAGCAATTTAGTTTTAATTATTTGATCAGGCACACACGTCCTCTCCAAACATAATTAGTTCCTTCATAAGGGGATTATTGGTGGCTATGAGCACTCCTACTGTGGACCTACCAGTTCCTTAAACTCATGTCCCTTCATAGCCTGATTTAAA
The DNA here is from genome assembly GCF_009764315.1 of Trachypithecus francoisi. Taxonomy (NCBI): domain Eukaryota; kingdom Metazoa; phylum Chordata; class Mammalia; order Primates; family Cercopithecidae; genus Trachypithecus; species Trachypithecus francoisi. The sequence continues at coordinate 104,878,265 of NW_022681470.1, read as the reverse complement.
ATACTCCAAATCCTTCCTTAAACATGTCAGCACATTTGTTTCTTGTCATCCAGGTAAGGGAGCATATTTTTACAAACAACAAAGCTGAAATGAAGACTTTTTTTTTTTTGAGACGGAGTCTCGCTCTATCGCCCAGGCTGAAGTGGAGTGGCACGATCTCGGCTCACTGCAAGCTCCCCCTCCTGGGTTCATGCCAGTCTCCTGCCTCAGCCTCCCCAGTAGCTGGGACTACAGGTGTCCACCACCACGCCCCGTTAATTTTTTTTTTTTTTTGTATTTTTAGTAGAGATGGGGTTTCATTGTGTTAGCCAGGATGATCTCGATCTCGTGACCTCGTGATCTGCCCGCCTCGGCCTCCCAAAGTGCTGGGATTACAGGCTTGAGCCACCGCGCCCGGCCGAGACTTCTTAGAAAGTGTGATGACCCTCTGCCGCTATTTTTTAGAAACCTGTATTTTAATTCAAAGGGAAAGAGTGCAGAAGCGAGCCTGGGCCGAGAATCTTGGATGGACTCTGCTGTAGCCCTCTGTGGGAGCACTCTTCCCCCCATCCCTCCTCTCTCCTCACATGGACACCTCCTTCAGCTCAAACACCTCTTCCCCTTTGAATCCAGCACAGACATAGCACAGAGGAGATGTAAGCAGACAGGGAGGGTCTCCTGGGAATGTAGACATTTAACCAACTTGAGCAATCCGCTTGTTTTACAGCTTCCTGCCTCGCTGCCTGTTTCTTCCCAAGCCCCGTGTGCAATGTGGTGACCTAGTCAGCTGGAACCAGCTCCTGAACGACCCTGGCAACTTCTAGATGAACCCAAGTGAACTTTCCTCATTACCATCCTGAAGTCACTACCTCGGGAGGAGCTACAGCTTCATGACCATAACATGTGACCTATGCGCTAGCAGCATGACTCACTAAGGCTGCGCCACTGGGACCCCTCCCTACATGCACCGATGCACTCTCTCCCCTCTCCACCACCCCATGAAACCCTCCTGTCACTTTCCTTCAGAGACACCACTTTGGAGAATATTCCCAGTGCTCTCCTTGCTTGTGACAAGTGAAACAAACTCCTTTTGATCAAAACTCATGTTCTTGTGGAGTCATTTGTTACCCACCAGGCAAACAAACCCCGGTTTTTTTCAGGGAACAGAGACCCTCAGATATGAAACTGTTCTGGCCAGAGCAGAGCATGGGGAAGTATGAGTTCCCAGGGGGTACCTGCTGCATGTCAGGCCCTGTGCTAGGAGCAAGGGGTCCTGTGGTGACTCAGACACAGTCCTGTCCCCCTGGGATGCTCACCTTGTTTGTCCTGGATGCTCTGCTTTCATGAATGGGACTTAGAGCACCTTCGATAGTCTAACCAGCTACATGGCACTGTTTGTCCCATAGGCATCTAAAACCCTCCAAAACTAAAACACCCCCACAGTATTTTCTTCCTTTTAAACTTATAGAATAAAATTTGCCCTGATCCATTTCGACAGACATTTTATGCCTCTTCTCTCTCCAATTACATACTTGTTGACTTTTGGTTTTTGAAACTTACTGGAGAGCTTTATTTTTACTCATTGATTTCAGCTTTTCCATTTCATGCCACCACCTGGTTTTACTTTCGGCTTTTTGTATTATAAATCCTCCTTGGCAAAAGGACAAGCCTCTGTCTCAGTTGACCAGCCAGGACCTATGGGCCAAATGAAGCCCACCATCTGTTTGTTTTTTAAAATATAATATATTGGAATATGGTCACTCCCATTCGCTTACATACTGTCTGTGGCTGCTTTCACAACAAAAATGACAAAGTTGTGTAGTTGCCACAGAGACCATATGACGTACACTGCCTAAAATGTTTATTACCCGGCCCTTAACAGAAAACGTTTGCCAGCCCCTGCTGTCCTGTAATGTTCTGTCTCTCTTAGCCATGTATTATGTCCCTGGGAAACTGATATGACCTCTTATATCTGAATCTCTTACATATCTGATTAATCTAATAAATAATCTTAGGCTTTCAGGATTGGCATCTAGTCCCAGCCATTCTGAACTTCAACTCCGCTGTACCAGGCTCATACTATAGATGGGAAGCTTATCACCCCACAGCATTTCACATCATCATACTGAGTACCTACTTTGTGCAAGATAAGCTGACACAGAGATGATTACGGCATGGTTGCTCTGTTCATTATTTTTATTGTATTGAAATGTATAGAAAAAAACGATTTATGGCAGAAGATGAATACAATGGTATAAAGTCATGTGCCATAATTTCTTACAATTGTACAGGATTTTTTCATCATCTCAGAATTTTACAGCATCTCTATACAAAAGGAATTGTTATTCCTGTCCAACAGGTAAGGAATTAAAGCTTAGAGAGGTTGGGATTTATCCGGGATCACCCAGCTGTATGCAGAAGAGTAAAAGCTCAAATTTAGGTCTGCTGACAAGTCCTGGACTCTTTCCACAATAAACACTATGCTCAAATCCATCGCTATGGGGGAAAATCTGGATATAATAATAGCCACCTTGAGTGGTTGTTATGGTGATCAAATCAGATAAATCAATGGAGATAAGTTTTAAAACCATATCAAGTCATAAATGAATGTCAGCATTAACCCAAGTTTTTCTAGGACTTAACCTATCCATGTATACAAATAAAATATAATCAATAGTAATAATCCAAATTCTACAGGCTTTTCCCCCAGGATATTTACACAGGGTCTTGACCATCTACGGTGTCCTTTAGATATTTCTGGGGGATTCCCCAAAACTCTGGGAATTTTTTTTGTAAAGAGATGAGGTCTCACTATATTGCTCAAGCTGGCATTGAGCTTCTGAGCTCAAGTAATCCTCCTGCAAGAGCCTTCCAAGTAGCTGGGACTGCAAGTACACACCACCACATCTGGCCCGGATTCTGTGAATTCATATGAGCTCACAAGCAAGTCCATTCCCATGTGGTTCCCTGCAGCTCTCTTGGGCTCTGCAGGCTCCCACTGCAGCTGGCGTGCTGGAGCACATGAGATGCCAAGCTGAGTGGTGTTCAGTGGTAAGCAATGAAAAGGGTCTCATTCTCTTCCTGTCTTTACATTACATTCTTCTGTAAGGATACAAATTCAAGATTGTTTGCACCTCTGTGTCTCTAAAGATTACCTTGTGAAAACTGTTCCATTAACATTTGCCCAGTATCTCCTTTCTCCATAGAGTCCAGACACCAGTAAGTCTGTGGCCAGGCTGGGAGAGACTTCATGCTATTCTCTCCATTTCCCATTCCCTGTTCCCAGCAGCCTCTGCACTAACCTCCTCATCACAGGTCCTCTTCTCCTCCAGCAGGAAGGTTATACAATTGTGCTGTTGGGGAGGCTCTACCACTTGGCAAACAGAGCCTGAGAAGTCGGCATTCCCTGTAGGCTCAGGTGGGACTTCTGTTATACTGGCCATTAATTTTTACTCCTAATAAAGTGCTACAGGCCTTTAGAAAACAGAGACAACTTCATAAAGATGTAAGTTGAATTGGGCTTTAAAAATAAGAAAATATTTTGACAGGAGAAGGGTTAAGTAGGGGTCTGGACAGAGGAAGCCCCATGAAAACTGCAGTGCACAGAATAGCTTTGGGGTTAAGTGTAGATGTATGGAGGGAAGCAATGGTAGATAAATCTGGAAAGGTAGTTAGAGCAAAATTCTGGGGTTGGGGAAGGACAGAAGAACAGATCTTGAACACGCATAATATCTTGAACTTCATGTGGTGGACAACAGTGAGCCAGTGAATGTAATGTAGTAGGGAAGGAGGATTGAAAAGCAACAGCAGAGATGATAGGTGGGGTTGGAGTGAGGACGGCAGTGGTATGAAGGTGAGTCAGGGAAGCCAGCTGGAAAACTGTCTTCACTCTTAATTTGTGTAATGGCTATAACACCAATTTTGTGAGCATTTTGAGTATAGAAAAAAATTATCAGAAAGTCTCAAGTATCTTATCAAGCTCACAGAGGTGCCTCCTATATGTTTGTTAAACACAATGACCCATTATGAGACTCTCCTTGTGTCTAATAAATGTCTGTTAACCTAGTTTCTACTAATAAGTGTAGAGATAACAGACAGTTCCATCCATTCATATTAACTGGCTTTCCATTTTTTAAATTTATTCACCTTTACATTTAATTTACTTGTTAAAAATTTGGAGTTTCTACCATATTGTCTCTTAATCCAAAGCTCCTTCTGAACCAGCTCTGACTGCCAAATAGAATGTTTTGAGTTGAAGCATAATTATCACATTAAACCATTTACCGAGACAAGAGACTATATGGGATGAGGACAGTGATTAAGAAGTTTCTATGTTATAAATAACCAGCATAGGAAAATCCAAATTTATTACTCCTATAAGGTCACATTGGCAAGGGCACCAAGAGGCTGTGTGCTTCCATTTTAAATTGGCTTTTCAATAATAGGATTCTTGGTGGACTTATCTCACCCTAGTCCCTTTCTGGGTACCTTGTGCTCCAGCCACACCAAATTACTTGCCAGGTAATTACTCCCCAGGTCTCTACCAAACATGCCCCTGATTTTGTATCTTTCATTTGGAAATTTTCTCCTTTTGTGTGATCCTGTTCATCCCACTCAATTGACTTCAATATGTGTTTATTGCTAAGTGTGTCCACATAAGATACCAGGGAAAAACAATACTGTTTGTTCTTTCATTTGCATCTTCTGGGCTGGATCATGTTCACATAGAAAGTTGTGATGCAAACCAAGATCTCAGAAAGCTCCCTACCCCATCTCATGCCCTTTAGTAATTATAAGATTTTGAGCTCCCATAATCTTATCTCGGGTCCTGTCTCCCAAAACCATACTCTGCTGGGAGGCGTTTCTTGGTGGCCTGATGTGCATGTGTGGCACACAATTACATGAAAAAGAAAGTAATATGGAAGCTATCCTATGGCACTGGTGCAAGTTTAAAGCCTGCTACCTTTTGCCTTTTATTATTTACACAGGTACTTCTTCAGTGTGAGGGGTTTTCAACATTTTCCTCATGATAACAGTCATTATTGAGAGGCCCAGGCCAATAAAACAAATACATACTACGACAATAGCAATAAATGTTCTTTGATGACGGGCATATGTATATATGCAGTGAGTTTCTAATCAAAACATTTATCAGTAATAGTTACTTAGGTACAATAATACTATAGACCAGGGATCATAAACTTAGATGTTTCAGCATCTAAGGTAGGTAAATGAAGAGAAAGTTTCGGTCTGGAGGAAATCCTTAGAGAGGGATGAAGATTAGAGCAATTGGACCATGCATATCTATTGAAAGGCACTTAAGTTCAACATAAGATACAAGACATTGTGCAAGGTAATCAAAACACTTTGAGGGGTGGAATTCTGTTCCTTGTAATCCCTGCATCACATCCTAAAGCCACCAATAAATGCTAAAACTCTGCCACCAAAATAGCATCTGAAGGTTATGCCTGTATCTTAAAATTGTGAGTTATTGGCCTAAGGTTTCTTCTAAAAGCTTCCCTGTCTTACCATTTTAAAATAGTTCTAAAATACATGTCAAATTGATTTTTATATACGGTAATTTTTGTATAAAATATGAGGCAGAATTCTCATGCACTGCTGATGGGAATGTAAAATGATACAGCTGCTATGGAAAACAGAATGGCAGTTCCTCAAAAATTAAAAATAGAATTACCATATGAGCCAGAAATTTCACTTCTGGGTATATACCCAGAATAATTGAAAGTAGGGGCATGAAGAGATATTTGTATACCCCTGTTCATAGCAGCATTATTCACAAAAGCCAAAGGTTGGTAGAAGAAACCCAGTGTGCATCAATGGATAAATGGATGGATAAATAAAATATGGTATATGAAAAAAATACAATATTAGTCATCTTTAATAAGAAAATAAATTCTAACACATGCTATTGACATGGATGAACCTTGAAGATATTATGCTAAGTGAATAAGCCAGTCACAAAAGGACAAATGCTATATGATTCCACTTATATAAGGTACCTAAACCAGTCCAATTTATAGAGACAGAAACTAGAATAGTTGTTGCTGGGCCTGAGGGAGGGGTGCTAGGGAATGATTGTTTAATGAGTTATAGAGTTTTAATTTGGGAAGATGAAAAAACTTCTGGAGATGGATTGTGGTGATGGCTGCACAGCAATGTGATTGAACTTAATATACACTGAGATGAACACATAAAAATGGTTAAAATGGTAAATTTTATGTTACATATTTTACCACATTATAAAAGTGAGATAAAGATCATGGTTTATTTTGCTCTATATGATTATCCCATTGTTCCAGGACCATATTTTTAAAAAGAGCATTCTTTCCCCACTGTAGTGGCATCCATAACATAAATTAGGTGAATGTTATGTTTTTATGTATTGTTCAGGAAATCTTTGCCCATCCACAATAGTCTGCGGTAATACATTAAATCACAACCAATCATGATTTAATAACAATTTACTACTGAGCATGATTTCTTACTACTAAGCATGATTTCTTACAGGGAATGCAAGGTTGGTTTAACATTTCAAATTTAATCTATGTAAATCAGTACATTAACACTTAATCATCTCAATAGATCAATAAAAAAAGAATTTAATAACATTCAACACTTCTGGTTTTTTTTTTTTTTTTTTTTTTTTTTAGACAGACTCTTGCTCTGTCACCTGTCACCCAGGCTGGAGTGCAGTAGCATGATCTTGGCTCACTGCAACCTTCACTTCCTGGGTTCAAGGGAGGATTCTTGTGCCTTAGCCACTTGAGTAGCTTGGATTACAGGTGTGTGTCACCACACCTGGCTAACATCCATATTTTTGGTAGAGATGGGATTTTGCCATGTTGGCCAGGCTGGTCTCAAATTCCCAGCCTCAAGTGATCCCCTGTCTTGGCCTCCCAAAGTGTTGGGATTATAGGCATAAGCCACCACGCCCAGACTTAACACTTATTCTTAATAATACTTCTCAGTAAACTAGTAATGGAGGGGAACTTTCTAAAATTGATAAAGTATATCATACTTAATGGTGGAATATTAAATGCTTTCCCCCATAGTTAGGAATAAGATGATAATGTCAACTATCACTATGTCTGTTGAATATTATACTGGAGGTCCTAGCCAGTGCAAAAAAACAAGACAAATAAATATAAAGTAAAAGGATTAGAACAGAAGTTAAACTCTTTATTTGCAGGTGACTTGATTATATTTGTAAAAAATCCAAAAGTGTCTCCAAACAAGGTTGCTGAATACATGATCAACATGTTGATCAAAAATGAGCAAAAATGCACTATATTTTTGTATATTAAAAATAAAAAATTGATAAAATAATTTGGAAATTACATTTATAGCAGAAAATATCAAATGCATTGGAATAAATTTAACAAAAGATGTACAAAAACTCTACGTTGAAAACTAAAATATTTTGCTGAGATAAAGAAGACCTAACTAAATAAAGAGAGATTCCATTTTCGTGGATTGGAAGGTTCAATATCATTAAGTTGTCAATTTTCTCCAAGTTGATCTATAGATTTGATGCAGTTGTTATCCATGGGGAGGGAGTGGCAATTTTGCTCCCAGAGGACATCTGGCAATTTATGGAGACATTTTGGCATGTCTTTACAACTTGGGGAGTGCTACTGGCATCCAGTGAGTGAAGACCAGGTCTAGTACTGAACATCCTACAATAAATGGCACAGCAGCTCTCCCCAACAACGAAGAATTGTCTGGCCCCAAATTTCAATAGTGTCAGGTTGAGAAACTGTAGTTTAATGGAATCATAATGCAAATCTCAAGAGTTTTTTTTAGAAATTGACAAGCTCATTTAGCATTAAATGGAAATACAAATTATCTAGAATCGACAAAACAATATTTAAGAATCAAAACTTGGAGGAATTATATTCTCAGACTCCAGAACATTCTACAAACTATAATAATTAAGACCATGTGGAATAGGTGCACAAGTAAACAAGGAAACCTAAGAAGCAGAATAGAGTTTAGAAATACAGATACACATACACATTTCCCTTATAGGTGCTACTATAGTGGGGAAAGGATGCTCTTTCTAATAAATGATGCTAGAGTATGTGGATACTCATATGGGGGGAAAACAAACCTTGACATCTATCTCATGTTATAGGTTAAGAGAAAAAATAGAAACATTGGACATCATTAAAATTAAACTTTTTTTTTCATTAAAAGACAATATTAAGAAAGTGATGGCTGGACATGGTAGCTCATGCTTGTAATCCCAGCACTGTGGGAGGCTAAGGTGGGAGGATCACTTGAGCCCAGCAGTTCAAGACAAGCCTGGGTAACATAGTGAGACTTCTTTACTACCAAAAAAGAGTTAAAAAAAATTTAAAAGCCAGACTTGGTGGTGTGTTCCAGCAGTCCAGCTCCTTGGGAGGCTGATATGGGAGGACTGCTTGAGCCCAGAAAGTAGAGGCTGCAGTGAGCTGTCATCACAACAGTGCACTCCAGTATGGGTGACAGAGAGAGACTCTGTCTCCAAAAATAGCAATTACATCACAGACTGGGAGAATTATATTCATAAAACATATCTGACAAAGGCTTATATCCAGAATATATACCAAACTTTTATAAATCAATTTTAAAAGAGGAGAAGCACAGAACTCAATTTTAAAATGGCCAAAAGATTTAAATATGGTTTGAAAAAGAAAGAAAAAAGACTTGAACATGGATCTCAGAATCGCCAATAAGCATACTGTTAGTTCAGGTGCTTTGAGAAGTACATGCCAAGATTACACATGAAAGGGATCTACTGGGGGCAATGCCAGTGAAGAAGAAAGCGGGTGGAGCAGAAGAGGGAAAGAGCCCTTGTCTGTCCTGCAGGTCTGACTTCTGTGAAAGGAAACAGGGAAGGAAGGAGGATTATATAAGAAAAGCTTCAGATTGCACAGCAGTTCTGAGATAATCTGGGTCAAGCTGATAAGGAGTCTCTGAGCAAAGCTTGCTTATTGAAGAAGTACTCCATGGGGCAGACACTGCCCAGCTCTAGTAGCTCTGCCATGCTTAGTCCTTGGCAGGGATCAGCCCAGGGGAAGTGTGGCCTTAGCATAAACATTTGAAGATCTGGATGCTGGAGGCTGTCAACTAGCTATGGTCTTTGCAGCAGGCTCCCTTTAAAGGAGATATGAGTGGTACAGCTCCTCAGCCACAGCATATGAAAGATGTTCAATGTCATTACTCATGAGAAAAACGCAAATTAAAAGTGAGATAACTTTATTCATATACCAGGATAGAAAATATAAAAGACTGACAATATCAAACAATGGTAAGAATTTGGAGCAACTAGAAATAGAGTGCATTGCAGGTGGGAGGGTAAATGTATTCAACCATTTTGTAAAATAGTTTGGTAGTTTCTAATAAAGCTAAACATATACCTACTTTATGACCTACAATTCCACGACTAGCATTTTCCCAAGAGATATAAATGCTTATGTCCACCAAATGACATATACAAGAACATTCATAGCTTTATTCATCATTCCTAAAAACTAGAAACAATCCCCTTGTTTATCGATAGGTGAATGAATAAATTATAGTTTCTACATATCACAGAATACTACACAGTAATAAAAATGAACAAACTACTGACATGCACGACAGCATGAATGAATCTCACAGCATTTGTTGAGTGAAAGAAGACAGACACAAAAAGTACAAAATTCAAGAACCAGCAAAACTAATCTACGGTGACAGAAGTCAGAATAAGGATTTTCACTGACGAGCAAGTATTAACGGAGAAGTGGCACAAAGGAACCTTCTGGGGTAACTGAAATGTTCTCTTTTTTGATCTAGGTTGTGGTTTCATGGGTGTATACCTATGCAAAAATTCATTGAGCTGTCTTTTTAAGATTTGAGTATTTTTTGTATGCAAATAACTCAATAACATATAACTTGTTAATAATACATAACTTATTATATGTAAATAATTTAAACCTGAGGGTTTTTTTAAAGCATTTTTCTTTCAAAAAGTAGTTGAGAACCAAACAGATGACCAATATAGAAGGAGGAGTTTTAATATAGACGGGAAATTGTAAGATTTATGTATTCAACAAGCATTTTTCTGGTACTTAGTATGTGCCAAAACATACGTCAGGAGGTAGGCAGGCAGAAATGACTGACATTGTTTCTTCCTTCAACAAAGAAAGGAGAAAGGAGTTAAGGTTTACTTTATTGAGCAGCCATCATGTGTTATAAGGATTGAATCCTTACGACAATATTGTCAAGAAGCCAAGATTAAACCATTGTATTCATCAGGGTTCTCCAGAGAAACAGAAACAATAGAATATTGTTAGGCTATGTATAGATATATAAGAGGAGATTTATTCTGGGAATTGTCTCACACAATTATGGAGGCCAAGAAGCCCCACGATATGCCATCTGCATGCTGGAGAACCAAGACAGCTGGTGGTGTAATTCAGTCTGTTTGAAGGCCTGAGAACCAGGCGAGTTGATGATGTAACTCCCAGTCTGAGGCAGAAAGCCTGAGAACTGAGTGGGGAGGGGATATAAGTCCTGGAGCCTGAAGGCCCAAGAGCAAGGAGCTCCAAAGGCAGCAGAAAGAAAATGGATGTCCCAGATCAAGAGCAGAGAGAGAATTTGCCCTTTGTCTGTCTTTTTGTTCTATTTAGGCCCCCAACAAACTGGAGGATGTCCTCTCCACATCGGTGAGGTATCCTCACTGATATAACCAAAAATAATATTTTACCAGATATCTGGGCATTCCCTAGCCCAGTCAAATAGACACATAAAATTAGCCATCATAACTATAAATCAGGAAAAAGCAGTTAAATATCATGATCATTAAGTGGCATTAAAGATCATGATCATCAAGCCCAGATGCTTTGATTCCAAAAGCAATGATCTTTCTATCACAGTAGACTCCTCAAGTCATAAAGATTCTACCACTTCATTATGGGCAAAGATCTGTAAACATAAGGTCATGAGAGGACCACTGGGACAGAAAACAATACTAGGTGCTTGTGTTGTCACAGAGTCTCTAAGTGCTAGCGTGTTCTGAAATGGGGGGATAAATTTGGACTCGGGGAGCAGGGACCCCTTTGCACTCTTTGCTCTGGTTTCGACAGATTTCCATTCAGCCCAACACATGTTGACTGAGTGACCACTCTGTGCTGCCTTCTGATGCTGTTCAAATAGACACATAAGAGCATGTTTTGTTATGGTCTCCCCTGACTGAAGGCAGATGCTACAAGTTCTTAAGTCTGTCTTTAGGGAATCTTTGTATTGTTTAATGGTCTGTCTGACAGCAGCTATTTGTACCACTCTGCTGGCAGCAGGAAAATGAGGGTTCTTCTGTTCTTAATGCCCAAGATGTGACCAGCCCAATAAAAGGGTGCTGATGTCAGAAGGGCCTGTATTCTCTAAGCATGGGCCAAATACCTTCTAGCCCTAAAGTTGACAGATGGGGCTGCTGGTGCGGAAAAAAAAAAAAAACAGAACAGAACAGAACAAAACAAACAAACAGAAAACATTGAAGCAAAACATTGAGTGGTGTTACAGGAGTCTAAAGTAACTGGGCTTTGCTTCAATATCAAATAAAGGTTACTGGCTCAGCCCAACATTAGCTCCTAACACACATAAGTGTCCAAATATTTTCCTTGAAGTTCTTTTATTGATTGAGGAAAGGCATTGTTAGGATTAAATGTGGATCATTCAAATGCAGTAAACCAGTAGATTTTCCACCTGGCAACAGAAGGCTCAATGGCAACTCCGGATTTAATAGTAGTCTTTCCATACAAAAGAAACAGTAAATACATGAGCCCTCACCTATCAATGAGATGAAATTGAAGCCACTAACTACTATCCCTTACACTCTTCTACTTAGATTTTTTTTGCTTCTTTTAGATGGTGTGCCAAATGAATACATTCAATAAATTAATACTCAGGAATGTGTGCTCTGGATTCAGACTGCCTGGGTTCAAACTCTGACAATGTCACCCACTAGCTGTGTGATCTTTGCCAGTTAATCTTGCTTTGCCTCAATTTCTTCATCCATAGAATGGGGATAATACCCATTACTTCACAGAGTTGACTGTGAGGATTAAATGAGATCTACATGTGTGGGAGTCAGAACTCATGTTAGGTGTCCTCATCATTCTTAACAAGCTAGCCATTTTAATTCTTCCTATTCCTGAAAAGAAAACGAGATACCTGCATTTTACTTCTTAATTCTTAGCACACTAGTAGAACAGGATGTGGAAACAGAATGCAAGCATGGGTTTTGCCACAAGATAGGATCATTGCTCAGCTCAAAGGATAATTTAAGGGATAGATAAGTATAAAGTTTCAGAATCAAGATATCAAGGCAGTGTGGACACAGGAGCATGTGGATAGAATTATCTGAGTGCTTTACAGTTAAATGCAAAGGTAGGATAGTTTAAGAGTTCCAAGTGAAGATATATAGTATATGGGAATTAATGAGAAATGGAATCACCAGAGACTCCTATTCTGAGGTACATGTTACCTATGTGAATTACCTGTTTCAATTTACATGTAGATTTGAGTGCAAATGACACATTTGGAGAACAACTGTTATGGAAGATACCAAATAATTAGTTTGGTAATCTGTATTAGCCTGCTTGGGCTGCCATAACAAAATACCACTGATAGGGTGGCTGAAATAACAGATACTCATTTTCTCACAGTTCTGGAGGCCGGAAGTCCCAGTCAAAGTGCCAGATGATGTGGATTTTGGTGAGGACTCTCTTTCTGGCTTATAGACAAGCCACCTTTTCATTATGTAGTCACATGACATAGCAAAGAGGGCAAGCTCTCTGGTCTCTTCTTAGAAGGGCACTAATACCATCATGAAGGGCCCATCCTCATGACCTCATCTAAACCTAATTATCTCCCAAAGCCTCCATCTCCAAATACCATCACACTGGGGCCTAGGACTTCAATATATGAATTGTGGGAAACATCATTCAGACTATAGCCAAATTGACAGCATAATTAATGAACTGGACTAGGGTTTGTCCTGTACCTATCCAAGGTGTGCACTCTTCATGTCTGTTAACATAGTTCAGATGGAGTAAGTTATCTGAGTGCTACATGTTTGGCATTTTTTATTGTGCATGTATACACTTAGGTAGGAGGATGTAGAATTTAAGATCAAAACCAGTCAAGTGAACTGAGTAGAATTTCCCCACCTGCCACTTAGCAATGCTCCAGCTCTTCCATCAGAAATAGGCAATCACTGAAGTGTCAGAAATGGTGTCATCATGAAAGAGTGTAAGGATGGAAAGGGATTGCTTAAACATGCATGCGGAGCTCTGGGTGGGAATACAGAAACCCTGGACACTTCCTCCTTCACAGCTGATCATTAATGCTGTTTCTGTCTGCCCTGAACTCAAGGAGAAATGTGGAGGGTTGAGCAGGGAGGAAGTGGGGAAAGCAGGAGAAAAAGAGAAACAAGAGAGAAGAAAAAGCGACAATTAGCACATAAAAGCGAGAAGGCAGAAATAAAAGCGAACAAACCACAGAAAAAAGAACTGACCAGCCTCTGCCCCACCCAGCTCTGCTCTGGGGCTCAAGCGGGTCTCTCTGACCCACCGTGCCAGCGGTGCTCACAGCCCCCGAAGAAACTGCTGGCCCAGAGAAGGAAGAAGGCTGAGTGCTTGCAGGAAGAAACCCTTCAGACACCAGGGGAGGCAGCAAGCCCCACCACACTGAGGCAAGGCCTGTGGGACAGCAGACAGGATAAGTCCTGTCTTACTGTGTGTGGAAAGAGGTGTGTGGGCTTCCGCTTAGAGTTAGGTGGAAGTTCAGTCTGAAAGGGAGGGTAAGAAAGTACTAAAGAGGAACAGAAGAGCTGAGAGGAGCTAGATCTTTTCAAGGGGACGTCTGCTTCTGCACCACGTGACAGTGGAGGATGCCTTGGATCTTCAGCAAAAGAGGCAACTTCCTCTTCTCCTTGAGAGACAGAGCAAATCCCTCACTTACAACATAGAACCTTCCTAGCCTTCATCCAAATGCATGTAAACCTTGAGAGCGCACCAAGAAGGAGAGGAAGGAGGCGACAGATTCTATAAGAAGTGAGACGTGACAGATGTTGTGAGGCAAATCGACGCAGGAGATGGTGGTGTGACTGAATGAATCACTAGCCTAGTGTGAGGCGAGGGCCTCTGTTCTGAAGAGCCGCCCCCCTGAGGTCTCTGGGCTGCTTCCTGTGCTGCTCACCAAGAAAATGCCATGCCAGGCTAGGCGTGGTGGCTCACGCCTGTAATCCCAGCAATTTGGGAGGCCGAGGCTGGCAAATCACCTAAGGTCAGGAGTTCAAGACCAGCCTGGCCAACACAGTGAAACTCCATCTCTACTAAAAATACAAAAATTGGCTGGGCGTGGTGGCGCACACTTGTAATCCCAGCTACTCAGGAGGCTGAGGTGGGAGAATCACTTGAACCCAGGAGGCGGAGGTTGCAGTGAGTCGAGATGGTGCCATTGCACTCCAGCCTGGGTGACAGAGTGAGACTCTATCTCAAAAAAAAAAGAAAAGAAAAAAAAAGAAAATGCCATGCTAAATTAAACTCACTTTCTTTTCTGATGTGCTGCTTTCTGCTAGGCTGTTAAGTCATGGGACGGCTATATCTGTATGCATGAACCGCAGCAAGGCCTTTGAACAAGAGGAACAACATGCACACTACGTGACTGCATGCTTGAGTGAATGACCATACCCAAGGCGTAAAGACCACGGCGCCATGTTTACCTGGAGGGGCTCTCTCCAGGTCTTGCTAAAGCACTCTGCCTTGTTGGGCATTTTTATTGGCAACTTGGAAGAAGGGAAAGAGAGCAGGCTTGTCAAGTGTTCAGTTGACACAGAATTAGGAGATGGCACTAATAAGTCAGTTGACAGGAACAAGATTCAAAGAGATCTAGATAACCTAGAATAATGAATCAAAATTAACATGAAATATAGTTAAGTTTAGGCAATTAGGTGCACCAAGTAGGGGAGATGAGCTCATGCATGAAAAATGAAAACAGTAGGTTTTGGTTGATTGCACACTTGATATACATTATTAGCATAACATACTTATTTAAAAATAGAGAAAAAAGTTTGGAGTTTTACACTGCATATATAAAATGGTCATATCCAAAATAAAGGAGATAATTACCCCACTGTATTTTTCATATTGCATTCTCTTTGGGATGCCTCAAATTAAGCATACATTCATCAAAAAATACTGGTGAAACCCCATCTCTACTAGAAATACAAAAATTAGCCAGGTGTGGTGGCATGTGCCTGTAATCCCAGCTATTCGGGAGGCTGAGGCAGGAGAATCGCTTGAACCAAGGAGGCAGAGGTTGCAATGAGCTGAGATCGTGCCACTGCACTCCAGCCTGGGCAACAGAGTGAGACTCTGTCTCAAAAAAGAAAAAACAAAATACTGGTGAGGGGGTGTCGGGGGGAGAAAAGTAATTGATGCAGTTGGACGAGTTTCTCTGGGGAAAGAGAACACACGTAAAGTGCAGAGAGGATGAAATAGACATATTCATATATTTTAAAGTGATGTAAAAATGGATCAGGTGTATTTTGTTTAACTCCAGATGACAAGAAAGTGGAAGTTTCAGACAGAAAGATTTCTGCTCAATATGCATTAGAATTAACTGACATTTTGACACACTCAAAGTGAACTTGTTATAAACAGAAGTTTCTATGCTGAATCCATTAGGGACGCTGTGGAAGGGATTTGGGAGGACACATTAGGTGGCTTTAGGGTTCCTTCTACCCTGTGATTTCATCCATTCCATTTAACAGATACGTATGGAATGTTTACATGCTGTGTATACAGGGATTAGTGAGGCAAAGAGAAATAAGTCCCTGCTTTTTTTGGCACTTACACGTATAGTCTATGGGGAAAACAGACAATGAACAGGTCAACAGACAACTATGAAATAAATGTTATGTGGAAAGCAAACCGGGTACTGAGAGAGAACAAGGAAGAACCTTTGTAGATAAAGTAGTCAGGGCAAGGCTCACCGAGATGGTGCTTGCTGAGACCTAAGGATGAAGGGCTAAGGTTTTAAAGAACTAAGGAAAGCATTCCAGGCAGAAAGCACAATATAAATGCAGGCCTTAGGGTAATATGAAGCTTGGCACACTGAGGAACAGAAAACAGGTTAGGGTGGCTGCAATATAATGGGTGGGGAGTGGGACGGCTGTCTGTGAAAGGGGAAGCAGGTAGGGACAGATCATGCAATGCCCATAGGAACCAAAAGGATGACTTCACCTTTTTCTCTAAGTGTAACAGAAAGTCACTGAAGAGTTATAAGCAGAGTAACAGAACCTGATTCATGTTTTAAAAAGTTGATGAGTTCTTTAAGGCCATTTTCGTATTAAAAAATAGCAGCAAAAACCAGAGGCTGCTCTGCTCTGGCTCCCAGGTTAACTCAGAAAGGAAAAGGAGGGAGAACCAGGAAGAACTCTGCCAGAGTTTTCTCAGCTATTAAGATCCCAGCATCCAAGGAGGTTCAAAAACTTCATGGCAAAAGTCTTCAGAGCATTGGGTAGTACTGTTTACACTCAACTTGAGAACCTGGAATCCACCTTAGTGCCATTTGTTGCTTTCCAGAAGAAATGCAACTCAGAAACAAAAAGAAAACAAAACAAACAAAAAGAGGCCGGGTGCAGTGGCTCACGCCTGTAGTCCCAGCACGCTGGGAGGCCAAGGTGGGCGATCACTTGAGGCCAGGAGTTCGAGACCAGCCTGGCTAACATGGTGAAGCCCCATTTTTAGTCTCTACTAAAAATACAAAAATGAGCCAGGCATAATGGCATGTGCCTATAATCCCAGCTACTCAGGAGGCTGAGGCAGAATTGCTGAAGCCTGGGAGGCAAAGATTGTAGTGAACTGAGATCACACCACTGCATTCCAGCCTGGACGACAGAGTGAGACTCTGTCTCAAAAAAACAAGGAAAAAAAGAAAGAAAGAAATACAACTCAGGGTGGCCACCAGAAAACAAGTACATAGCCAGGGGAGGCCTTGAGGCTCTGGGTTATCTTGAATGTGTAAAGTGGCGAAGGTTTTAGGGAACAAATGAGCAATGAGGGTTGAGAAGAAGGTTAGAATTAAGTAGAATAACCAGTATAGGGTTAAGGGGAAGAGGGAAAAAACAGCTTGGTATAAAACTTGAATTAGATACCAAAAAATTGGGTAGGAGGGCATGAAGAAAATAAAAGAAAGAAAGGATTAATCAGAGGAAGATTAGGATTGAATAGCTAGGATGAGAACTAGGCAAGTTTAAGAGGTGTTCTGATGAAGGTAGAGACGTGGCGCCTATGACTACTCTACTGCTGAGAGTATAATAACATTATACGCCATATAAAACAATGGGAGAAAAAGAGAAAAGAACATCAATAATCCTACCATCTTAAATAAGCATTATTATTATTATTTTGGTACATCCTCTTTGTTATTGTTTTCTATGTGTTTGCGTTTAATATCTTTATTGGATTTTAAAAATCAGAGCAATACATGCTAGTTGTAGAAATAAAAACTGCACCAATCTCCCAACCCAACCTCCCAGAGGTACATAAATGGAATCATACAATATGCAGTCTTGAAAGTTAATAGTTTGTTGTGACTAAAAATATTTTTCATGTCAGGTACGATGGCGCACACCTATGATCCCAGCCCTTTGGGAGGCCAACGTGGCAGATTTCTTGAGCTCAGGAGTTTGAGACCAGCCTGGGCAACATAGTGAAACCCTGTCTCTACAAAAAATACAAAAATTAGCCAGCTGTGGTGGTGTGCTCTGGTAGTCCCAGTTACTTGGGAGGCTGGAGTGGGAAGATCATTGGAGCCTGGGAGATGGAGGCTGCCGTGAGCTGAGATCACACCACTTCCAGCCTGAGGGACTGAGTGAGACCCTGTTTCAAGAAAAAAAAAAAAAAAAAATTGACATGACTATAGTCATAGTATATAGTACATTGTACAATGTTTGTTACTTAACATTATACAAATGATTACTATGTCTTTCATCTCTTTGTATTAATAACAATTAATGTCATTTTAACTTAGGTTAAAATGTTCCATACAAACATTAAAGGAAAAAGACTTTCAAGACCATTTAAAAAGAGGAAGATGATGGCTAAAAAGCACACGAAAAAGAGTGCCACATCAATAGAAAAATCCAAATTGAAAAAAAAAAATCAGATACCACTTCACACCTACTAAAAAAGGCACACAATAACAAGCACTGTTAAGGACATGAAGAACTGGGAACCCTCATACGGGGCTGGTGGAAATATAAAATGGTATAGCCACTTCGGAAAAGTGGCTTGGCAATTTCTTAAAAAGTTAAACAAACTAACCATATGACCTAGCAATTCCACTCATAGGTTATCTGCCAAAGAGAAATGAGAGCAAATGTTCATATAAAGACTTTAACGTTAGGCCAGGTGTGGTGGCGCATGCCTGTAATCCCAGCACTTAGGGAAGGTGAGGCAGAGAGATTACCTGAGGTCAGGAGTTTGAGACCAGCTTGGCCAACATGGTGAAACCCCATCTCTACTAAAAATATAAAAATCAGCTGGACATGGTGGCTCAAGCCTATAATCCCAGCTACTCGGGAGGCTAAGGCAGGAGAATCATTTGAACCCAGGAGGCAGAGGTTGCAGTGAGCTGAGATCGCGTCACTGCACTTCAGCCTGGGCGACAGAGCAAGACTCCATTTAAAACAAAAACAAAAACAAAAACAAAACAGACTTTAACATTAATGTTCATAGCAATATTATTCCTAATAACTCCAAAGGAAAATGATCTAAATGTCCACCAACTGGTGAGTGAACACAATGGAATACTACTCAGCAATAAAAAGGAGTGAAATACTGATACGTGTGCAACATGGATAAACCTCAGAAGCATTATGTAAGTGAAAGAAGACACAGGCAAGAGTCTACATATTACATGACTCTATTATATCAAATGTCCAGAAAAGGCAAACTTATAAAGACAGAAAGCATATCAGATGTTGCCTTGGGACTAGCTGGGGGTGGCAGTTGGGATTGACTACACACAGCTTTGAGGAAAGTTTTTGAGTGATAGAAATGTTTTAAAACTGGATTCTGGTGGTGATGGCACAACTTCATACATTTACTTAAAAAGTGAATTGTGGGCCGGGCGTGGTAGCTCACACCTGTAATCCCAGCACTTTGAGAGGCTGAGGTGGGTGGATCACCTGAGTTCAGGAGTTCGAGACCAGCCTGGCCAACATGGTGAAACCCCATCTCTACTAAAAATACAAAAATGAGCCAGGCGTGGTGGTGGGCACCTGTAATCCCAGCTCCTTGGGAGGCTGAGGCAGGAGAATCACTTGAACCCAGGAGACAGAGGTTGCAGTGAGCCAAGATCATGCCACTGCACTCCAGCCTGGCAACACTGCAAGACTGTCACAAAAAAAAAAAAGAATTGTGGCCAGGCGTGGTGGCTCAAGCCTGTAATCCCAGCATTTTGGGGGCTCAAGGCAAGCAGATCACCTGAGGTCAGGAGTTCAACAGCCTGGCCAACATGGTGAAACCCCATCTCTACTAAAAATACAAAAATTAGCTGAGCGCGGTGGCACAAGCCTATAATCCCAGCTACTACTCAGGAGGCTTAGGCAGGAGAATCACTTGAACACAAGGGGCAGAGGTTGCAGTGAGCCAAGATCCCACCATTGCACTCCACTCTAGCATGGGTGACAGAGCAAGACTCCATATATATATAATATATTTGTACATTTACAAAAAAAAAAAAGAAGAAGAAGAAGAAGAAGATAAAGAGCCTGCTTTGAACTACTTCTGGAATAATATTTTAAGAACAGTGAAATTTGGAATCTAATACTGAAAAAGTATTGGTACAACAAAAGAATTTGTAAAGTCTCTTGGCTTTACAAAATATAACTACATTTGTTCTCATTACAGTATCATCCTGATTGAGCCTATGTCAAAGGACAAGTTGAAAACAGTCATATGTTTGAAAGGCACGAAATGAAATGAAATGAAATGAAATTGAATTACCATTGCCTATCTTCAAACAAAAAGAATGAAACAGAAGAGGGTGGGCCTCAGTTTGGTTTTTATGTTACTACGCTGCTACCTAGTGGTCATTTATAAAATGGCAGGACTTGGGTTTTTGGTTTTTGTCTTGGATTTGTTTAGCCATGTCTGTACACCACAGCAAATACCTAAACGCTAACCGATGTGTGGGTTAAATATCTGAATGTATTGCTGAATAATTTATGCTTTATAAAAATACTATAGTGGCAAGAACTGGATTGAAAGTTTTGAAAAATGGCTTTCAGTCCCTGATCGGCTGGTGTCAGCTTTGTGACTTTGAGCCAGGTCAAAATTAATCCATGGGTACTATCCTGTTCCACAGTTTTAGGAGCAGCTCTGTAAGGTGAGTTGGCCTTGGGGCCAGCTCCTTAACTGCTCTAAACTTTAGTGTCTTCATCTTGAAAATGGGGATAAACAATCCCATCCCTAGGCTAGTTGTGACAATTAAATGTGACAATGCATATACAAGTACTATCTCAGAACATACCTCAGGAAAAGTTAGAATATGACTTTCCCTCTCAGAATGTGCCTAATGGGGAACAATCCTTTATCTGTCAATTAAAATTAGTTACTCCTTCCCATCGTATCCCAAAGCAACAAGCAAAAACACCAGAAGTTCAGAAAAGTAAATATGATTCTTAAAATGATCCACTGATTTGAAAAATAAATTTGAACAATTTAAAAAATAATCAATAAAGCATAGCAGCTGGAATTTTACAAATCACTTGAAACTTGGAAATGCTAATTATTTTAAAACAGTAAGGTAGTGACCAAGATGTCAAAAGGTGAATGTTCTAGCTCATCCTCTCATCACTGGTATCTTATGGAGTTCTGACATGTTTAAGGTATGCCAGTCAGCATAATGCTGACCACAGAAAGTATAATTCTTTCATTTTCCCAAGAATTTTTTTTTTTTTTTTTTTTGAGGCGGAGTCTCGCTCTGTCGCCCGGACTGGAGTGCAGTGGCCAGATCTCAGCTCGCTGCAAGTTCCGCCTCCCAGGTTTACGCCATTCTCCTGCCTCAGCCTCCCGAGTAGCTGGGACTACAGGCGCCCGCCACCTCGCCCGGCTAGTTTTTGTATTTTTTTTTTAGTAGAGACGGGGTTTCACCGTGTTAGCCAGGATGGTCTCGATCTCCTGACCTCGTGATCCGCCCATCTCGGCCTCCCAAAGTGCTGGGATTACAGGTATGAGCCACCTTGCCTGGCCCACCCTAGATTTTATTCAATATTTCACAGGTCAGAGAACTAGTTTTCTTCTTTAACTGAAGGGTTTCTACTACCACTTTATTTCTTCACCCATTAGGATATTTCCTTAGGATGCCAACATATCTAGATGACTAATTTTAGTTATTACTTTCCATGCAGCAGATAGATGTTTTGGCATTACTTAGTTTTTAAAACAGCTTTATTAAGGTGTAATTTAGATGTCACAGAATTCACCTATTTAAAGTGTAAAACTCGATGAGTATAGTAAATTTAATCAATTGTGCACCCATTGCCACAGTCCAGTTTTAGAACAATTCCAACATATATATATATACTTTACATGTGACCAGCTCCATACTGAAAAATTTATTGGACAATTAACCTGTGCATTTTAAACCATCTAAATCTAGGACCCAGCCTAGACATTATTTTGAATAAATCAAGCTTTAAGGAAAAACAAATTCTAAACTTTACTCAAAATAGAGATCCATAAAGCACATTCTCCCAAGGGTCTCTCCAGGGGTCTGTAGGCTAATTAAGAATACAAATTTGGCCGGGCATGGGGGCTCAAGCCTGTAATCCCAGCACTTTGGGAGGCCGAGACGAGTGGATCACGAGGTCAGGAAATTGAGACCATCCTGGCTAACCCAGTGAAACCCCGTCTCTACTAAAAAAATACCAAAAAAAAAAAAAAAAAAAAACTAGCCGGATGAGGTGGCGGGTGCCTGTAGTCCCAGCTACTCGGGAGGCTGAGGCAGGAGAATGGCGTAAACCTGGGAGGTGGAGCTTGCAGTGAGCTGAGATCAGTCATTGCACTCCAGCCTGGGAGACAGAGCGAGACTCCGTCTCAAAAAAAAAAAAAAAGAATACAAATTTGGGGGCGGAGCAAGATGGCCGAATAGGAACAGCTCCAGTCTCCAACTCCCAGCGTGAGCGACACAGAAGACCGGTGATTTCTGCATTTTCAACTGAGGTACTGGGGCCATCTCACTGGGGAGTGCCGGACAATTGGTGCTGGTCAGCTGCTGCAGCCCGACCAGCGAGAGCTGAAGCAGGGTGAGGCATCGCCTCACCTGGGAAGCGCAAGGGGGAAGGGAATCCCTTTTCCTAGCCAGGGGAATTGAGACACACAACACCTGGAAAATCGGGTAATTCCCACCCCAATACTGTGCTTTAAGCAAACGGGCACACCAGGAGATTATACCCACCCCTGGCCGGAAGGATCCCACGGCCATGGAGCCTCCCTCATTGCTAGCACAGCAGTCTGCGATCTAACCGAAACTGCAGCAGCAAGGCTGGGGGAGGGGCGCCCACCATTGCTGAGGCTTAAGTAGGTAAACAAAGCCGCTGGGAAGTTCGAACTGGGTGGAGCTCACAGCAGCTCAAGGAAACCTGCCTGTCTCTGTAGACTCCACCTCTGGGGACAGGGCACAGCTAAACAACAAAAGGGGAAGCAGCAGAGGCCTGTGCAGACACGAACGACTCTGACAGCTTTGGAGAGAGCAGTGGATCTCCCAACATGGAGGTTGAGATCTGAGAACGGACAGACTGCCTGCTCAAAGGGTCCTGAACCCTGAGTAGCCTAACTGGGAGACATCCCCCACTAGGGGCAGTCTGACACCCACACCTCACAGGGTGGAGTACACCCCTGAGAGGAAGCTTCCAAAGTAAGAATCAGACAGGTACACTCGCTGTTCAGCAATTTCTATCTTCTGCAACCTCTGCTGCTGATACCCAGGCAAACAGGGTCTGGAGTGGACCTCAAGCAATCTCCAACAGACCTACAGCTGAGGGTCCTGACTATTAGAAGGAAAACCATCAAACAGGAAGAACACCTATACCAAAACCCCATCAGTACATCACCATCATCAAAGACCAGAGGCAGATAAAACCATGAAGATGGGGAAGAAGCAGCGCAGAAAAGCTGGAAATTCAAGAAATAAGAGTGCATCTCCCCCTGCAAAGGAGTGCAGCTCATCGCCAGCAACAGATCAAAGCTGGTCAGAGAATGACTTTGACGAGATGAGAGAAGGCTTCAGTCCATCAAACTTCTCAGAGCTAAAGGAGGAATTATGTACCCAGTGCAAAGAAACTAAAAATCTTGAAAAAAGTGGGAATAATTGATAGCTAGAATAATTAATGCAGAGAAAGTCATAAATGAAATGACAGAGATGAAACCATGACACGAGAAACGTGACAAATCCACAAGCTTCAGTAACCGACTCGATCAACTGGAAGAAAGAGTATCAGCGATTGAGGATCAAATGAATGAAATGAAGCGAGAAGAGAACCAAATGAAAAAGAAGAAAAAGAAATGAACAAAGCCTGCAAGAAGTATGGGATTATGTAAAAAGACCAAATCTACGTCTGATTGGGGTGCCTGAAAGTGAGGGGGAAAATGGAACCAAGTTGGAAAACACTCTTCAGGATATCATCCAGGAGAACTTCCCCAACCTAGTAGGCCAGGACAACATTCGAATTCAGGAAATACAGAGAACACCACAAAGATACTCCTCGAGAAGAGCAACTCCAAGACACATAATTGCCAGATTCACCAAAGTTGAAATGAAGGAAAGAATCTTAAGGGCAGCCAGAGAGAAAGGTAGGGTTACCCACAAAGGGAAGCCCATCAGACTAACAGCAGATCTCTTGGCAGAAACTCACCAGCCAGAAGAGAGTGGGGGCCAATATTCCGTTCTTAAAGAAAAGAATTTTAAACCCAGAATTCATATCCAGCCAAACTAAGTTTCATAAGTGAAGGAGAAATAAAATCCTTTACAGATAAGCAAATGCTTAGAGATTTTGTCACCACCAGGCCTGCCTTACAAGAGACCCTGAAGGAAGCCCTAAACATGGAAAGGAACAACCGGTACCAGCCATTGCAAAACATGCCAAAATGTAAAGACCATTGAGGCTAGGAAGAAACTGCATCAACTAACGAGCAAAATAACCAGTTAATATCATAATGGCAGGATCAAGTTCACACATAACCATATTAACCTTAAATGTTAATGGACTAAATGCTCTAATTAAAAGACACAGACTGGCAAACTGGATAAAGAGTCAGACCCATCAGTCTGCTGCATTCAGGAGACCCATCTCACATGCAGAGACATACATAGGCTCAAATAAAGGGATGGAGGAAGATCTACCAAGCAAATGGAGAACAAAAAAAAGCAGGGGTTGCAATCCTAGTCTCTGATAAAATAGACTTTAAACCATCAAAGATCAAAAGAGACAAAGAAAGCCATACATAATGGTAAAGGGATCAATTCAACAGGAAGAGCTAACTCTCCTAAATATATATGCACCCAATACAGGAGCACCCAAATTCATAAAGCAAGTCCTTAGAGACTTACAAAGAGACTTAGACTCCTATACAATAATAATGGGAGACTTCAACACTCCACTGTCAACATTAGACAGATCAACGAGACAGAAAGTTAACAAGGATATCCAGGAATTGAACTCATCTCTGCACCAAGCGGACCTAATAGACATCTATAGAACTCTCCACCCCAAATCAACAGAATATATACATTCTTCTCAGCACCACATCGCACTTATTCCAAAATTGACCACATAATTGGAAGTAAAGCACTCCTTAGCAAATGTAAAAGAACAGAAATGATAACAAACTGTCTCTCAGACCACAGTGCAATCAAACTAGAACTCAAGACTAAGAAACTCAATCAAAACCACTCAACTACATGGAAATTGAACAACCTGCTCCTGAATGACTACTGGGTACATAACGAAATGAAGGCAGACATAAAGATGTTCTTTGAAACCAATGAGAACAAAGATACAACATACCAGAATCTCTGGGACACATTTAAAGCAGTGTGTAGAGGGAAATTTATAGCACTAAATGCCCCAAGAGAAAGCTGGAAAGATCTAAAATTGACACTCTAACATCACAATTAAAGAACTGGAGAAGCAAGAGCAAACACATTCAAAAGCTAGCAGAAGGCAAGAAATAACTAAGATCAGAGCAGAACTGAAGGAGACAGAGACACAAAAAACCCTCCAAAAAGTCAATGAATCCAGGAGTTGGTTTTTTGAAAAGATCAACAAAATTGACAGACCGCTAGCAAGACTAATAAAGAAGAAAAGAGAGAAGAATCAAATAGACGCAATAAAAAATGATAAAGGGGATATCACCACCGACCCCACAGAAATACAAACTACCATCAGAGAATACTATAAACACCTCTATGCAAATCAACTAGAAAATCTAGAAGAAATGGATAATTTCCTGGACACCTACATTCTCCCAAGACTAAATCAGGAAGAAGTTGAATCCCTGAATAGACCAATAGCAGGCTCTGAAATTGAGGCAATAATTAATAGCCTACCACCAAAAAAGTCCAGGACCAGATGGATTCACAGCTGAATTCTACCAGAGGTACAAGGAGGAGCTGGTACCATTCCTTCTGAAACTATTCCAATCAATAGAAAAAGAGGGAATCCTCCCTAACTCATTTTATGAGGCCAACATCATCCTGATACCAAAGCCTGGCAGAGACACAACAAAAAAAGAAAATTTTAGACCAATATCCTGATGAACATCGATGCAAAAATCCTCAATAAAATACTGGCAAACCGGATTCAGCAGCACATCAAAAAGCTTATCCACCATGATCAAGTGGGCTTCATCCCTGGGGTGCAAGGCTGGTTCAACATTCGCAAATCAATAAACGTAATCCAGCATGTAAACAGAACCAAGACAAGAACCACATGATTATCTCAATAGATGCAGAAAAGGCTTTTGACAAAATTCAACAGCCCTTCATGCTAAAAACGCTCAATAAATTCGGTATTGATGGAAAGTACCTCAAAATAATAAGAGCTATTTATGACAAACCCACAGCTAATATCATATTGAATGGGCAAAAACTGGAAAAATTCCCTTTGAAAACTGGCACAAGACAGGGATGCCCTCTCTCACCACTCCTATTCAACATAGTGTTGGAAGTTCTGGCTAGGGCAATCAGGCAAGCGAAAGAAATAAAGGGTATTCAGTTAGGAAAAGAAGAATTCAAATTGTCCCTGTTTGTAGATGACATGATGGTATATTTAGAAAACCCCATTGTCTCAGCCCAAAATCTCCTTAAGCTGATAAGCAACTTCAGCAAAGTCTCAGGATACAAAATTAATGTGCAAAAATCACAAGCATTCTTATACACCAGTAACGACAAACAGAGAGCCAAATCATGAATGAACTTTCATTCACAATTGCTTCAAAGAGAATAAAATACCTAGGAATCCAACTTACAAGGGATGTAAGGACCTCTTCAAGGAGAACTACAAACCACTGCTCAGTGAAATAAAAGAGGACACTAACAAATGGAAGAACATACCATGCTCATGGATAGGAATAATCAATATCATGAAAATGGCCATACTGCCCAAGGTTATTTATAGATTCAATGCTATCCCCATCAAGCTACCAATGACTTTCTTCACAGAATTGGAAAAAACTGCTTTAAAGTTCATATGGAACCAAAAAAGAGCCCGCATTGCCAAGACAATCCTAAGTCATAAGAACAAAGCTGGAGGCATCACGCTACCTGACTTCAAACTATACTACAAGGCTACAGTAACCAAAACAGCATGGTACTGGTACCAAAACAGAGATATAGACCAATGGAACAGAACAGAGTCCTCAGAAATAATACACATCTACAACCATCTGATCTTTGACAAACCTGAGAGAAACAAGAAATGGGGAAAGGATTCCCTATTTAATAATGGTGCTGGGAAATTGGCTAGCCATAAGTAGAAACTGAAACTGGATCCTTTCCTTACTCCTTATACGAAAATTAATTCAAGATGGATTAGAGACTTAAATGTTAGACCTAATACCATAAAAACCCTAGAAGAAACCTAGGTAGTACCATTCAGGACACAGGCATGGGCAAGGACTTCATGTCTAAAACACCAAAAGCAACAGCAGCAAAAGCCAAAATTGACAAATGGGATCTAATTAAACTAAAGAGCTTCTGCACAGCAAAAGAAACTACCATCAGAGTGAACAGGCAACCTACAGAATGGGAGAAAATTTTTGCAATCTACTCATCTGACAAAGGGCTAATATCCAGAATCTACAAAGAACTCAAACAATTTACAAGAAAAAACAAACAACCCCATCAAAAAGTGGGCAAAGGATATGAACAGACATTCTCAAAAGAAGACATTCATACAGCCAACAGACACATGAAAAAATGCTCATCATCACTGGCCATCAAAGAAATGCAAATCAAAACCACAATGAGATACCATCTCACACCAGTTAGAATGGCAATCATTAAAAGTCAGGAAACAACAGGTGCTGGAGAGGATGTGGAGAAATAGGAACACTTTTACACTGTTGGTGTTGTAAACTAGTTCAACCATTATGGAAAATAGTATGGCAATTCCTCAAGGATCTAGAACTAGATGTACCATATGACCCAGCCATCCCACTACTGCGTATATACCCAAAGGATTATAAATCATGCTGCTATAAAGACACATGCACACATATGTTTATTGCGGCACTATTCACAATAGCAAAGACTTGGAATCAACCCAAATGTCCATCTGTGACAGACTGGATTAAAAAATGTGGCACATATACACCATGGAATATATTCAGCCATAAAAAAGGATGAGTTTGTGTCCTTTGTAGGGACATGGATGCAGCTGGAAACCATCATTCTTAGCAAACTATCACAAGAACAGAAAACCAAACACCGCATGTTCTCACTCATAGGTGGGAACTGAACAATGACATCACTTGGACTCGGGAAGGGGAACATCACACATCGGGGCCTATCATGGGGCGGGGGGGAGGGAGGAGGGATTGCATTGGGAGTTATACCTGATATAAATGACGAATTGATGGGTGCTGACGAGTTGATGGGTGCAGCACACCAACATGGCACAAGTATACATATGTAACAAACCTGCACGTTATGCACATGTACCCTAGAACTTAAACTATAATTAAAAAAAAAGAATACAAATTTAAAATATAAATTAAGAATAAAAAATACACAAACACCAATACACATATGTATTTTGAATAGTGTATATTGTATAATTCATTATAGTTTATTTCAATAGGCATAAGTTTTTTTTCTTTTTTTAAGAGACAAGGTCTCACTCTGTCATCAAAGCTAGAGTGCAGTGGCACAGTCATGGCTCACTGCAGCCTCAAACTTGTAGGCTCAAGCCATCCTCCCACCTCAGCTTTCTGAGTAGCCACGACCCCAGGTGTCCACCACTACACTCAACAGGCATAAAAATTAATTTAAAAAATGTTTCCAGTTATGACTATCTTTCATCCAATCTCAAACTTATTTTTTTCAATCTTTTAAATATGATGAGGTGGAATAAGTTGCCCAGAGACTTAACATTTTTATCTCGTATGTTTTAAATTTATGGAAGGAATATTACCCGTTTGTGATTTGGCCGTGCACACTTTTGCGGGGTTGGACTGGAGATGCTGACTTGGGTACTTGCAGGGGAGGTGCTTCTTCCTTAACGCGATATTTAAGAGGCCCCGATTTTGCCTTGTTTTAAAAATTATTCAAGAAATAATTAATTACCATGCCCCTCCTTCTGCAAATCCTGTATTCATGGTGCACTACCTCCAATACAGCATCTATTAAAGACGTACAAATACATCATTGCAAGAATAACAATCTCGGAATAATGAAAATGCCTCTACCTGTTTGTTGTTCCTGTCTTATCTCTAAGTTCATCTAAGTTTCAGAAGGCTAGTTATGTATAAATGAACTCCACTTTGGAAATTCCATTTTTCTCTAGTCCTAGAGAGTTACTAATAACTCCATTCATTTTGACATTTAAATACTATTTTATATTTTTATTTAAGTGTTCAATACGCACTAGTTCAGTCTCCTCAAAATACTAAGTTCCTTGTGGTTAGAATAGTTGTTTCAAACTTTGTGTGTGTAAATGAATAAATTTTACATTTCTCAAGCACCTAGTCCACATCGGGCATAAAAAAGCTATTTAACAAGTACTGTTTAATTAATAAATGATACCTCAGGTTTGTCTCCCTTCCTCCGGATCCCCATGAGATGTACATTTATCACATCGCCCAGATTTACTAGACATTACAGATTTTCTGTTCTACGGCCCCCATAAGAACAGTGCAGGTGCCACACCATATGTCTAGGACATATGGTCCTCAATAGCTGCAATATGAAACTATTTCTATTGCAATAAATCTGGTATCTATTCCTCTCTTTTTGTTTACTAATAGTTTTGATTACAACTTCAAATTTTAAAAATCGAGGATGAAGCCAAATAAAAGGGAACTGTCCCCTTTCTTCTATTTAACCTCATCTTCCACTTTCAAAATTTCAAAAGCATATTAGTAAAAAAAAAGTTTGACAATACAAAATGATAAAGCAAAATTCGCCTTCACCAAAAGTCATCTATTTCCCCTTCCGTGGTTTCCACGTTGAGGCTGATAACTCGGGGCTTCCACTCCGGGCGAGCCTAGAGAACATCCAGTACACACAGGAAGCAGCTGCGCCGGCCAAATGGCGCTGAGACCTGCGCACCTGTCCACGGACCAGCCCACTCGCCAACTCTTTGACCTTGGGTGAGTCTCTAAAATTTGGGTCTCGGGATCTTCCATCTCACCAGGTTGAGTGAGGAGAGCCGTGTATGTGTAAGCACTTTGTGAAATCTAAAGCACGAGGCAAACTTAAAGCATTGGGGGGGGAAGGGCGGGGTCCTAGAGAAGTCTTTGTGCCTGCCTAAGAGAGCCTTTTCAGTTCCCCGCAGCAGCTTCCAAGGACTTCCCACCAAACCCCCGGCCGCTCCGGCTCCTGCATCGCAAATCTCGCGGCTCCGCCTGCAGCTGCGGTTTCCCCCCGCCTTCCCGCCAGCTACTGAGCTAGCAGCCCACTGCGCACGAGCGCCAGCCTGGCTCAGAGAAGCCCGCCAAGACAGGGCCTTTCAGCGCCTGCTAACTGGCGCTAGCCCTAGGGCCGCCTGTCGGTCTTAAACGTAAACAAGAGCTGCCCTTCCCTCTTCCAAGACCTGCAAATCCGAGATTCCTTTCCTCCAGAAGCCCCGCCGCCTTCTAAGTTTCTCCCCAGCCTCAGCCACGCCCCAGCTAGCAAATAACGGGTCCTCCACGCCCCCTCGCTTCGTATTTGATTTCGAGCGCGCCATACCTGAGGGCGGCTGTGATTGGTTGGAGGTGAGCGAAGTTCCTATATGATTGGCTGATAGCGGGTAGGATGGGTGACGGCCAAGGCGGAGAATTATGGGCGGGATTAAGACTGCAAGAGCTGAGTGATGGTTGGTTCCTGAACAAAGAGGGCGGAGTAAAAGGCGGAAGCAGAATTTGGGGCGGGGCCTTGTGGAACTTGGGGGACGCAGCGAGATGGAAGTAGTTAAGTGTCCGGAGCACGGTAAGGGGCCAGGGTCTCAGCGTCCCCTGGGGCCTGTTAATTTAGCGTGGCGTAATCGTTGTTCACTTTCTTCTCTCTTCAGGGACTTTCTGCTTTCTTAAGACCGGCGTCCGCGATGGCCCGAATAAAGGAAAGAGCTTCTACGTGTGCCGGGCAGACACGTGCAGCTTCGTGCAGGCCACCGAGTAGGTCTCGACCTGGGCCCCACTCCCTGTGGCTGCCTCCCGAGAGGAGCTGCCGGCTCCCCGCTGTCGGGGGCCACAGGGACGAGGAGTGGTGGGGCCCTGGTCTGCGGTATCAGGACCCTTTAAGCAGTTGGTGATCCCAGGGCAGCGTGGCGTGTTCGGAAGACGCCCAGCTAATTCTGGCTGTGTGACCCGAGGCTGGTTACTCTCCCTCTCTGGGCCGATGGTCTCCCTACCTGTAAAATTGAAGATCGGTGTTTTCCAGCTCTGGGTTTCTATTCACCTGACAGGACTTAACCACTCCCTTCTCCTGCTCAGACAGTCCCTCCCCCTTTAAAGGAGTAAGGACACACAGCAGACATGGTGGAAAATAATTTGTCAGTGTTTTGCACTAGTTTTAGGCCCGACTGTTTTTTTAAATGTTTGAGCTTAAAACACTCTAGTGATTAGTTGTTAGCCTTTTTATTTTAAAATACGAGTCTCTGCATCTAAATGGTGAAATTGATAATTCAAAGAAATTAGCGCTGGAAGAAACAATGGAGGGCCTGGCGCGGTGTGTGATGCCTGTAATCCCAGCACTTTGGGAGTCCAAGGCGAGCGAATCGCTTGAGCCTAGGAGTTCGAAACCAGCCTGGGCAACATGGTGAAACTTCGTCTCTACAAAAAATTAAAAAAAAAAAAAATTGGGCATGGTATCACACGCCTGTAGTCCCAGATACTCCTGAGGCTGAGGTGGGAGGAGAGAGTCAGAAATGTTAAGCATCTTCTCTAAAGTAAGGAAAGTTAATAGTTTGTCAAGTGTTAATGTTTTCACAATACCAAGTGTCTACATTTTCTATGTGAATTTTAAAACTACCGTCGCATCATTAAACATTTGCTCTCCATTCAGCGGAACTTGTTAGAGAAAAGTTATTTTTCCACGTGTCAGATGTAAAGTACATAATGGATATCAGTATTAGAAAAGTGTCCTTTCAGCATGTACACTAACTTCCCGTGTTTCTGTTTCATGAGTTAGATGATTTACACTGAGCCTCTCAGATATAGTACCCAGGTCAAGTTTTGTGAGATAGAAGCATTTTTACGTTTGCAGGAACTCAGCATTAATGGTGGCATAAGATTTGGTTTTACATTAAGAGAAACACTCTTATTTAGGTCCCATCTACACAAATGCTTTGCTATACAAACTAGTACAGTGGTATTTGAAGACAATTATTTGATAAACTTGATTTATTTGGAATATATCTGATAACCAAAATATAGGCCAAAAAAAGTGCCATAGGTATAGGAGAGTACTTTAAACTTGCACTCAGACCTGTTTACTCTCAAATGTTATATATATTTAAATTTTTTCATAATAAGTTGGGAGTGATTAAAAAACTTACCCAAAGCAAGAAGCATATAGGACATATTATTAGAGGTAGGCGTGTGAATAGCACTAAGTGACAGCTCTCAGGTTATTATAGGGAAAGCATGAAGGAAGAGCCTGGGGAAAATTCATACGGGGCCTTAGCCAGCCCTAATTATGTCATTCATAGAGGATCTTAGTGTAGAGGGTACACAGTGCAGTGTAATTTTAAACTTTGAGTCATCAAGAAATAGTTATGCTTTATCTCAGAAAGTGGGTAAAGATGAAAGCTAGGGACCCCTTCCCCAAAGGAATGCCCACAGCTGTGATAATGTGTGGGAATTACCCAGTTATACATAGATTCTTGATGTAAAAGCCCATGGTTTTGGTTTGACTTTAGGATCTTGATCTCTGTTCCTGACCCAAAAATGTTTTCAACTTTTTTCTTTTCTCTAGCATTCCTGTTTCTCATTGCTTATTGCATGAGGACTTTGTGGTAGAGCTTCAGGGTTTGCTTCTGCCACAGGACAAGAAAGAATACAGGTAAGGGTCCAAAAGGAACATCTAAGTATATTTGCTTTTTTTTTTCTCCCTGAAAGAGTTGCAGCCAGAGATGTACCAGGTATGTATTAGGATTGTTCTTTAAAAGTCATTTTAAAAAACAAACAAAATTTGTGTACGTATTAAGTGTCCTTTGGGCTGTCACTCCGCAACTAGTTAATCTGAGAAGTCTGATTTCTAGTAATTTTCACGTAAATGGCTCCACAGTCATCCCTCCCCAACTGTCAAGTAGCTTATAATGTCAGCTGACCATTGGCCACTAACTTGCACTTAACTTGTCAACCTTCTAATTCTGATAATAGAACAAGGTAACGGGTAAAAATGGCTGACAGGTATTTAGTACTCAATAAATGTTAGTTTCCTTTCCTTTATATGGGAATTTGGGAAGGGCAGAGAAGTCTATAGAGATGGGAGATATTTGTCATGAGTATTTGAAGATAAAGTAGGAATTCCCTAAGTGTTACAGAGAGGACATATTTAATGGATTAATATATTGCATTAGAGTACTGAGGCATGAATTATCATGGTGTTTTCAGGGAAAATTTGAACAGAGACTTTAGGAGATAAGGCTGGCCAGGAAGGTAGGGGTCAGGATGTGATAGTCTTTGTGTGATATTCTATGCACTTCAGAATTTATATATTCTAGATCCCCTCCACCCAATTGAAGGCATTTGAGTACCACCTACAATTTTTACATACCTGAGTACCATTCATACTTCTATTTTTCTTAATTTAGTTATGTGTATAGTAAGATACACAAATCTTAAGTTTTCAGCCAGTTGAGTTTTGAGAATGTGTGTACCTGCTCATAAAACCAAGATCCGAGTCAAAATATTACCCCAATAAGTGCCATCAGTCCCCTTCAAGTTAATTTCACCCCTCCCATCTCTACCCCCATCAGCATCGCTGTTCTGATTTTTATCTCTTTAGATGTGTTTTGATTGTTCTTGAATGTTATATAAATGAAATCCTACTGCATGTACTCTTCTGTGTCTGACTTCTTTTACTTAACAATGTGTGAAATTTATATAATATGTATCAGAAATTCATTTTTATTGTGGAGTTGAATTTCATTTATAAATGCACCACTTTGTTTCTTGTGCCTATTTGCCATCAGAAAATCTCAACGTATCTGTTTAAATCTTTTGTCCTTTTTTTTGCATTGAAATTTTTATCAAGTAGTTTTAGATTCACATACAGTTGTAAGGAATAATACAGAGTTATCCCCTATAGACTTTATCCAGTTTCCCCCAATGGTGACATTTGCAAGGTTTAGAAATATATCACTAACAGGATATTAATATTGGTACAACCCACCAGTTTTATTGGTAAAGGTAGTTTTACCTGAACTAATTTATATGTGTATGTGTGTGTATATTTAAATCTATACAGTTTTATCCTGTTGAGTCATGTGTCTACCACTACAGTCAAGGTCCTGAAGCGTTCCATCACAGGACCTCTCTGTTGCCCTTTCTGTAACCATACCCCCTTCCCTCCCTTCTACCCTCTTCACCCCGGCAATCAGGAATTTGTTCTTCATTTCTAAAATTCTGTCATTGCACAATTGTTACATAAATGGAACCATACAGTATAATTTTGGAGATCTTTGCCTGTTTTAAAAATTATGTTGTCTTTTTTTAAAACTGAGTTGGAAGCGTTCTTCATAAATTCTCTATACAGGTTAGGACAGGCATGGTGGCTCACGCCTGTCATCCCAGTACTTTGGGAGGCCGAAGTGGGCAGATCACTTGAGATTAGGAGCTCGAGACCAGCCTGGCCAGCCCACATGGTGAAACCCCATCTCTACTAAATAAAAAAAAGCAAAAAAACAACAACAAAAAATTAGCCGGGCGTGGTGGCACACTCCTGAAGTCTCAGCTACTCGGGAGGCTGAGGCAGAAAAATCACTTGAATCTAGGAGGATTCAGTGAGCTGAGGGAGGTTGCAGTGAGCTGAGGTCCCACCACTGCACTCGAGCCTGGGTGACAGAGGGAGACTCCTTCTCAAAAAAAATTCTCTATACAAGTTATTTGTCAGTTATTTGTATTGTGACTATTTTCTCCCAGTCTGTGGTATGTGTTTTCTTAATTGCTTTTAAAAAAGCAAATGGTTTATTTTTTTATGAAGTCCAGTTTATCATTTTTGTATGGTTTGTGCTTTTTGTCTGATCTCCAAGAAATCTTTGCCTACCCCAATGTCACAAATATTGCCAAGAATTGTCTAGAAGCTTTGTAGTTTTATTTTTGTTTGTTTGTTTGTGTTTTTGAGAGAGAGAGTTTTGCTCTGTCTCCCAGACTGGAGTGCCGTGGTACAATCTCAGCTCACTGCAACATCCGCCTCCTGGGTTCAAATAATTCTCATGCCTCTACCTCCTAAGTAGTCACCAATAGCTAGGACTACAGGTGCTGGGACTACAGGTGCTCACTAATAATTTTTTTGTATTTTAGTAGAGGCGGAGTTTCACCGTTTTGCCCAGGCTGGTCTCGAACTCCTGAGCTCAGGCAATCCACCCATCTCGGCCTCCCAAGGTGCTAGGATTACAGGCGTGAGCCACTGCACCTGGGACGGTTTTTTTTTTTTTTTAAGTAACTTTTTCACATAGGTCTATTATCTACACCTTAAATTACTTTTGTATAGTATATAAGGTAGTGTAGAGGTTCATTTATTTTTACATATATTACCAATTGTTTTAGCATCATGTTTTGAAGAGTTTCCTTTTCCCATTGAAATGCTTGGCATCTTTGTAAAAAATCAATTGATCTAATATATGTAAGTCTATTTCTGGGGTTGCTAATCTGTTCCATTGATCCATTTGCCTATCTGTACATAATTAATCAGATAAAATAGTGTGACTCTTCTGACTTTATTCTTTTGCAACATTGTGTTGGCTATTCTAGGATCTTTGCCTTTCCATATAAAATGTACAATCAGCTTTTAAAAATTTCCACAGAAAACTCTGTTGAGATTGCATTGAATCTATGTAGATCAATTTGGAGAGACTTGTTGTCAATATTGAGGCTTCCAATCCATGAATGTAGTGCATTTATTTATGACTTTAAAAATGTCGGCCGGGCGCAGTGGCTCATGCCTGTAATCCCAGCACTTTGGGAGGCTGAGGCAGGCAGATCACGAGGTCAGGAGATCGAGACCATCATGGCTAACACGGTGAAACCCCATCTCTACTAAAATTACAAAACATTAGCCGGGCGTGGTGGCAGGCGCCTATAGTCCCAGCTACTTAGGAGTCTGAGGCAACAGAATGGCGTGAACCCGGGAGGCAGAGCTTGCAGTGAGCCGAGATCACGCCACTGCGCTCCAGCCTGGGCGACAGAGCAAGACTCCGTCTCAAAAAAAAAAAAAAGTCTCTGAGTATTGTTTAATAGTTTTCATTACAGAGTTCCTATACATCTTTTGTTAAATTTATTTCTCAGTGTTTATGTTTTTTAATGCTGTTGTAAATGGAATTTTTTAAATTTCATTTTTGGATTGTATTCTGCTGGTACAATGGGGCTGGTAAGCCTTTATTGCATGAAGTTATTATATTCTACTGATACTTAAAACCATTTACGTACTACTGGAGGACCTTTACCATACAGACACTGTGGTAGGTGTTAGGAAGCCACTAACAAATTGGATTTTTGATCCAATTTGCATTAAAAGAAGAACTGTGGAGGACAGATTAGAAAGTGAAAATAGGGCAAAGAGACCACTGAAATACTAGCTACCACTGAAAGCCCACTACATACTTTTTTTTTTTTTTTTTTGTAGCGACAAGGTCTCACTCTATTACCCAGGCTGGTCTCGATCTCCTGGGCTCAAGCAATCCTCCTACCTCAGCCTCCCAAAGTACTGGGATTATGGGTGTGAGCCACTGCACCCAGCCTGTTCATTATCTTTTACCTTCATATAATTTGTTGTGATAGATGTCAATATCCCTGTTTACCAGACAGATGAAGAAACTACCATTGAGACAGGTCAGAAAGGGAATCTTTCAGGTCAGAGGACCCATGGTTATAAAGTGGCATTGCTGGGATTTAAACCCAAGTCCAACTGATTCCAGACACACCAGCTTTCTCTTAAGTGGGTGTCTCAGCTCACTGCGACCTCTGCCTCCCAGGTTCAGGTGATTCTCATGTCTCAGCCTCCCGAGTATCTGGGATTACTGGTGTGTGTCACGATGCCTAGCTAATTTTTGTATTTTTAGTAGAGACGGGGTTTTGCCATGTTGGCCAGGCTTGTCTCGAACTCCTAGTCTCAAGTGGTTCACCTGTCTCAGCCTCCCAGAGTATTTGGGATTACAGGCATGAGCCACTGCGCCTGGCCAAATTGTGTCTTATTTTCATGTGAAACCAGCTAGAAAAATGAATGTGCAGCTCTGAAGAAAGGCGTGATTGAGGCCAGAATTTTGAGAACTTGCTGTTAACATTCTTTGTACTAGATGGATGGGACTGAGAGGGGATTATTATTTTAAAATAGAACAAAAAAGTATGTTACATGTATTTCTCTTAGCCCAAATCCAGAACACTATTACTAGGAGGTACTTACTGGAGCTTTAAAAAGGTTGTCTTAGGCCTAGGTGTGGTGGTTCACACCTGTAATCCCAGCACTTTGGGAGGCCAAGGTGGGCTGATCACTCGAGGGCAGGAGTTCAAGACCAGCCTGGCCAACATGGTGAAACTCCATCTCTACTAAAAATACAAAAAATAGCTGGGCGTGGTGGCGGGTGCCTGTAATCCCAGCTACTCAGGAGGCAGGAGAATCACTTTGAGCCGGGAAAGTGGAGGTTGCAGTGAGCCAAGATCACATCATTGCACTCCACCCTGGATGACAGAGCAAGACTCAGTCTCAAAAAAAAAAAAAGGTTGTCTTAGGACAAATAAAAGTAAAAGGCAGTGCTCAACACACAACAAATTAAAAAACACTAACAACAAAAAACCAGGTACCCTGATAGGTGGTATGGACTGGACATTTAAACAGAAATAGATAAGCCTATATATGGATGATGGCTTCCTTAGTGAACATTGAGGGTGTTCAGCCAGAACCCCTGGAGAGTGACCTAGGGGAGTACCCCCTTTCCCTCAGACAGTCTGGGTTTTCTTTTTAAGAACTTAAGTATTTAACATCCTCTAATTAATATTATTATGTTTGGCTTAATATAGCCAGGAGACAGGTGCAACAGAGTAATGGAAGGGAGGTGTAAACTGAGGTGAAGATGCCCATTTTTTCATCCCTTTCTGTGTAGCTGCATTTGTGTGCAGATCTCTAACTGAAACACCAGATGGCACCACTCACCAGCATTTGACTGGCCGTTTGGCGATGGCTTTCTGTGTACAGGCAGTAAAGGAATCTGATAATCTCAGTAGAACCGGGGGAAGAAATCTTGCATTGACGTGAATGATGTGGCACACCCTGGTATACAAATGTTGGACATTGTCATTGAGCTGCTGAGTTCACATTTTCCTTTCTCTCTGTTTCTCACAGAGCTTTCACTCTCAAGGATACAGGGTCAAAATAAATGGAAATATTTCTTTGCTTAGGTGTGAGTAAAACAAGTTTTAGTTCTTTAAATAATTGGTTGTGGTATCATTCTGAGCAAACTATCGCAAGGACAGAAAACCAAACACCGCATGTTCTCACTAATAGGTGGGAATTGAACAATGAGAACACTTGGACACAGGAAGGGGAGCATCACACACCGGTGCCTGTCGTGGGGTAGGAGGAGTGGGGAGGGATAGCATTAGGAGAAATACCTAATGTAAATGACGAGTTAATGGGTGCAGCACACCAACATGGCACATGTATACATATGTAACAAACCTGCACGTTGTGCATATGTACCCTAGAACTTAAAGTATAAAAATTAAAAAAAAAAAAGAAAAATATTCACTTCAAAAAAAAATTAATTGGTTGTGGTGAGATGTTCAAAATGTTTTACTTTTAATAACCCTTGAAACTTCACATGTCTAGAAAACTCCTCGTGTTGTTGACTATTGGGTGAAATTGACCTGCGGATTATCTAGGCCTAGTATAGTGAGCAGGCTGATGATAGAGAGGCAACCAGGCGTGCACCAGACCCAGCCAGAACCTTGGGCCCCACCAGCTGTGAAGGACCCACTGAATAAAGCCATACTTATGAGGCGGTGTACAGTACCATGCACTGCACTGTGCAATGGGAGCAATCCCTGTGTATAAAGGATAGTAACCCTTTGTAATATGTGGAGCAATTACGTTTTCCCAGTTTGCTTTTTGTCTTATAATTTTGCTTATAGTATTTTCATCATATGGAAGTGTAAACTTTTAAAAACTACTGAATTCTTTCTCACTTCAGTCAAAATTACTAACTTCTTTATTTCTCACCTTCAGAGTTTTATCCCATGCTTAGAAAAGCCTTCACTTTAGGACTACAAGAATATTCATCTCTGTTTTTTTCCTAGAACATTTACAATTTCGTTTTTTACTTTTACATTTTTTTTTCCATCTTGAATGTTCATGTAAAAGAATGAGGTAGAAATTTGACTTTATGTTTTTCCAGAGCTGGAGCATGTAAAGATGTGAACTCATAATCCCCAAGGAGCCTTTGACACAACTGGAGTAAGAGTTAGACGTACTGAGATTGGGGTGCACTCTGCACGTTAGAGTGCTAAATTGAAGACGTTCAGATGCCAGATGGTTCTCTGACTCTAAGACATACAGTTCAGGGCTAGGAAGGTTACATAGAAAGTGGACGCGTTGAGACCTGAAGTTGTCCTTGAATGACCTTGACAGTTTTGATGGAGGAAAGGACAAGGAAGTGTTGAGGCAGAACAGCTTCAGCAGAAGTGTGGATGTAGGAATAAGCAGGGTGATCAGCCAGAGTGAACTTGGCATTTCTGTTGTCTATCAAGACCTTGGTATATATCAGGCTTTGCTCTGATTGTATTTTGTCTTCATCATGACCGTATGAGGTATGGACTATATCATTTTGCCATTTTACAGAAAAGGAAACTGCCACAGGGGGCAGTCAGTTAAGGTGTCTGAT
The DNA here is from genome assembly GCF_009764315.1 of Trachypithecus francoisi. Taxonomy (NCBI): domain Eukaryota; kingdom Metazoa; phylum Chordata; class Mammalia; order Primates; family Cercopithecidae; genus Trachypithecus; species Trachypithecus francoisi. Next base: position 104,838,427 of record NW_022681470.1, on the reverse strand, counting down.
GTTTCAGAACTAATTCTATGGTAGGGCTGGGATTCGAACCAAGGAGGTTAGTTCTGGAGGCTGAGAGAACCGCAGCCTTGCTAGAGTGAATGCACTTGGCAATGTGATGTTGAGTTGGACGGTTACCTTTAGGAAGATGGAGGATTTGTGTTTTGGTGAAGAAGTCAGGATTGAAGAGGTCTGGCTTCCTCTGGCTGGTTGCTTCATCGTTATTGCCTATAACCTCTGTCCTAGAAAACAATTAATAAACATACTGCAGAAATTAATGCTTTTCTTTATAGTGGAATTGATATTTGCTTTCTCCGCAAAAATATATTTCCACTGCATTCTTTGTTGATTCACAATGTAATAAAACATACCAAACAAACTTTTTATCCTAAAATCAGAAAAGCCCATCCAGATTGATTTTAATTAAAAATGTAAGGGAAAGCATTTTTAGCACTGTGCCTAGCACATAGCAGATGTTCAGTGTGTTTCCTTCCTTCTTTCTCCAACTCTTGCCCTTCTCCTGAAAGTCTACATGGCTTGAGTTTTAAAGCAGACACTACAGTCATGAGTCACTTAGCAATGGGGACATATTCTGAGAAATGCGTCATTAGGTGATTTCATTGTGCGAACGTCACTGTGAACTTACGCAAACCTACTTGATATAGCCTAATACATACCTAGGCTACAGACCTGCACAGTATATTACTATACTGAATACTGCAGGCAGTTGTAACACAGTGCTAAGTATTTGTGTATCTAAACAAAGAAAATGTACAGTAAAAATACAGTATTATCTCATGGGACCACGGTTGTACATGCCATCCACTGTTGACCGAAACATCATCATGCAGCATGTGACTGTGTGGGGAAAAGAGAGGTCAGCCTGTTACTGTGTTTATATAGAAAGAAGTAAATTTAAGAGACTCCATTTGGCTCTGTATTTGAGATGCTGTTAATCTGTGACCCTACCCCCAACCTTGTCCTTGCAAGAGACATGTGCTGTGGTGATTCAAGGTTTAAAGGATTTTGGGCTGTAAGGAATGTGCTTTGTTAAACAAATCCCTAAAGGCTGCTTGTGGTTAAAGGCCATCACCATTCTCTTAAATCGCAGTAAAAGAAAAACATCTGTCTCCTGCCCGTCCCTGGGAAATGGAACCTCTCCGTGTATCTGTATGTCTTACTGCTGATTTACTCCCTTATCTTTTGAGCAATAAATACTGAGGGAACTCAGAGACCGGTGCCGGTGTGGGTCCTCTGTAAGCTGCGCACCGGTCCCCTGGGCCCCGCTTTTCTTTCTCTCTACTTTGTCTCTGTGTCTTATTTCTTTTCTCAAGTCTCTCGTTCCACCTAACGAGAAACACCCACAAGTGTGGAGGGCAGGCCACCCCTTCATGACTGTACTTATGAAATATTCTTTCAGTAAAGATTTCAAGTACTTGATATGCTTTAAACAACAGCAGGGGTTTGTTCTTGATTTATTTCTGTAAGTAGTAGCACCCACTGATGGCAGCTGGTACTTTGAATTTTATGCATTCAAAGCATTTCAGAAATTGTATTACATATGTTTAATATAATATCCTATTGCAATGAGAAAAATTAAACCAGTAAGGTTTTAAAAATTGTGAACTTGGATGGGAAAATCGTGTTTGTACAAGAGGGAGGGGCTGGACCTATTTTCTTTTTAGCTTAACTTTTATGGACTACTTGTCTATTTGGGCTTGTTCATCTTTGTTTATGTGTCCTGGTGAAGTAGTGGCGTCAAGGGACTGGGACCTGCCCAGGACTCCTGAATTAGGATGCAGACTGTTGTGATTCATCTTGTACATCATGGGACTAATTTAAGAAGTTAGAAAAAGAACAATAAATTACACTGAAGGAAAGCAGAAGGAAGGAATTAATGTTGGTAAAAATTACATTTAATGAGTTAGAAAGCAGTATATAGATAATTAATAAAGAAAATCAGAGGCTCACCTGGTCAAGAAGGATAGCACAAATACATAATATGAGAAATAAGGAGCTGCACCACAGACGTATTGAAACGTATGTGAAATGACGTATGCGCAGTTTCACTCCTTGTGCCACTGGTTTTAATAGTAAAGGATAAGAAATAGGTGAACCGCCCACCAAGAGGGTTCTGGTTAAAGATAACGAAACATCCCATACAATGGAAAACCGCAACTGGAAAAAAAATAATAAAAACAAGGGCCTTCTTTACATATATATTACTATAGAAAAATTTTCAAGGTACTAGGTAAAAGTAGAAAGGCAAGGTATTTAGCAGTATGTATGTTATGCTACCCATCTGTGTAGAGGAGGAAGAAAGAATGTATATTGACTTGAATATGCATTTAAAAATCTCTTGGAAAGGTAAACAAAAAACTAATGAGCAGTTACATGTTGGGAGAGAAGTGAACCGGGCAGATAGAGTGTGAAGGGGCTCCTCACTGTGTTTTTAATACTTATTGATTGAATACATTATCTATTTCAACAAACAAAATATTTATTTTTAAAGTTCTTATTTAATCAATTAAATTTTTTGAGGAGTTATTTTAGGTAATGACATAAATCAGTTCTATTTTATGCAGCAATACTTAATTATGTACAACAGGCAAGTCATAGTTGGGAATAAAGAGATTATATATGGTTTTTGCCCTCTAGTAGCTGAAAATATACCTGGACAGTCAGCTATATTTTATAGCTGGACAGTCAGCTTCATTGGGTTGCTGTAAATGTAATTGTGTTTTTTGCCATTAAAAGTAATGGCAGAGAGGCAGTTCATGGATTCAACAGGGAAGGGAATGTGGGGAAACCTTGCCACGCAGGTATGACTTAAACTGGGCCTTGAGGGACCAGTAGGACTTCCATAGCTGGAGCTGGGGAAGATGGTAGACAGATCGGGATGATGAGGATATCCTTTGGATGGGGAAGATGGTAGACAGATCGGGATGATGAGGATATCCTTTGGATGGAGAGTAGTACCCATGCAAAGTCTAGTAGACTGGAGGGTGCATGGCTTAGTTTGGCAGTGGAACAGCATAGACACCTCTGGATAGCTGGAGTATGGGCTGTGTTTGTGTGTGCAGAGACTTTCTTGCACTGGGATGTTAAGTCTGTATTCGCCTTCTTTTATTGGTGGAAAGAGTGTAAATATATACAGAAGTAAGATAGGGTACTGTAGCATGAACTTCAACAATTGCCAGCTCATGGCTACTCTTGTTCTGTATGTATCCTATCCACTTCACCCCGTAACCCCTGCCCTATTTTGAAAGAAATCCCATATAACATTATTTCATCTGTCAATATTCTAGTATGTACCTTTAAAAGATATAGACTTTTTTTTTTTTTTTTTTTTTTGAGACGTAGTCTCGCTCTGTCCACCGGGCTGGAGTGCGGTGGCGCTATCTCGGCTCACTGCAAGCTCCGCCTCCCGGGTTCCCGCCATTCTCCTGCCTCAGCCTCCCGAGTAGCTGGGACTACAGGCGCCCGGCTAACTTTTTTTTTTTTGTATTTTTAGTAGAGACGGGGTTTCACCGTGGTCTCGATCTCCTGACCTTGTGATCCGCCCGCCTCGGCCTCCCAAAGTGCTGGGATTACAGGCGTGAGCCACCGCGCCCGGCCGACTTTTTTTTTTTTTGAAACCAGGCTGGAGTGCAGTGGCGCAATCTCAGCTCACTGCAGCCTACCCCTCCTGGGTTCAAGCGATTCTTCTGCCTGGGCCTCCTGAGTAGCTGGGACTAAATGCACGCGCCACCATGCTGGGCTAATTTTTGTATTTTTAGTAGAGACGGGATTTCACCATGTTGGCCAGGATGGTCTTGATCTCTTGATCTCGTGATCCGCCCACCTCAGCCTCCCAGAGTGCTGGAATTACAGGCATGAGCCGCCATGCCCGACTAAGATATGAACTATTTTTAAAAACATATTTTTATGTTTTAGAGAAGGGAGTCTTGCTGTGTTGCCGAGGTTTGAGTGCAGTGGCTATTCACAGGCACAGTCTTAGCACATTGCAGCCTCTGGCCTCAAGTGATCCTCCTGTCTCAGGCTCCTGAGTAGAGGGGACTGACTACAGGTGTGTGTCACTGCATCCAGCTGGACTCTTTTAGCATACCAGTTGGTGTACATATTTTCAGTGAACTCATAAAATGTCATAAATAGTTTTAGTAGTTTTTATTTGTTTAAATCAGGATCCAAATAAGGTTCACAAATTGGAATTGATTAGTATGTCTTTTAAGTCTCTTTAGTTTTCCCTTCATCTTTTTTTCTCCCTTGTAACTTATTTGTTGAAGGGATCAGGTTGTTTGTCCTATAGCGTTTCCCACTGCCAAGATTTTGCAGATTATATTCTTCATGGTCTAGTTTTCCGCGTTCTTCTGTTGTTTCTATTTCCTATGAATTGGTCATTGGATCTAGAGGTTAGTTTTTTGTTTGTTTTGGCTTGGTTGTTTTGAGCTTTTTTGGGCAACATTGCTTTATAGCTAGTGTTGTGGCTCCCCTTCAGGGACACACAGTGTCTAGCTATCTCTCATTTCTCTGATTTTAGTAGCCAGTGCTGATCAGTGTTTCTATTTCAGTCATTCGTTACAGACTAAAAAGAATAAACCTGTGTGGGTTCTCTGGCGACCATGCCATATTTATTCTTTGACTTCTTAGCCCCATAAATGTTCTGTGCAGTAAATAATTTTTAAATGTGTACATAAAAGTAATTGGTTTCAAGTGACCTCCCAAAGCCAGTATCAAATAGTTGCAAGATGTTTTCTTGGATTAAAAATAAGCTTATCTCTTGTTCTAATGGATTTTCATAACCTTGAGTATTTGTGTTTTATACTTCATTAGATTGTTCTTCCGATGCATTAGAAGTAAGGCAGAGGGGAAACGCTGGTGTGGAAGTATTCCATGGCAGGTAGGAATTATTCATCTGTTTTCAAACCTGTTGTATTAAGACTTTTAATATGCAGCATCACCTGAAAGTACCTTGAAGTTCACATAAACGAGTTGGTCTTCATCAGACTGTCTTGAAAGATAGTTTTCTTTAAGCAAGGTAGGCCCTGTTGGGACTTTAATTCAAAGGAACATTTGGTTGTAATCAAGATTAATTATTTGCATCCTATTTCACTTAGTAAATAAAAATATTTACTAATACAAATATTTATTTGAGGTATTAAATGCAGTCAGTATTCTTTTACTTAAGAAAAAAAATAGATTTCCTTGACTAACTCTTGTATCTTTTTATAGAGGAATTTCTACTTGATATTGGTATAAGCTCCTAGAATGTTCGAACTAGGAGGAGCGTCTCCTCTGAATAGGAGAAGCACTATAGATATTCAGTACGTAAGGAACTAGAACTAGGGAGGTGATAAGACTTGTTTTGGCAGAGGTATGGCTTGAACTTACGATTCTATATTACCACAGTAAAATCTTCCTAAAGCCAAAATCAAAGCAAGTGCTTTAAGACAATTAGGTTTGGGGAAAAGTTCATCTTTTTTTTTTTTTTTTTTTAATTGAGACGGAGTCTCGCTCTGTCGCCCAGGCTGGAGTGCAGTGGCGTGATCTTGGCTCACTGCAAGCTCCGCCTCCCAGGTTCATGCCATTCTCCTGCCTCAGCCTCCTCAGTAGCTGGGACTACAGGCGCCTGCCACCACGCCCGGCTAATTTTTCGTATTTTTAGTAGAGATGGGGTTTCACCGTGGTCTCGATCTCCTGACCTTGTGATCCGCCCGCCTCGGCCTTCCAAAGTGCTGGTATTACAGGCGTGAGCCACCACGCCTGGCCGTAGTTCATCTTAAGAGAACAGTTTTTTCCTGAAAAGTATACACTGTGGCCATTGTGATTGTAAAAGCACTTTGGTTTGTCACTACTTTTCCTTGAGGTCTAGAAAAGTGTGATCATGGACAGAGAAGGCATGAAGCATTGAAAGTACCGTGAAGAAATTAGTCTTTTGTGGGTTTGGCACGTCATCTTTTCTAGATGTGGAAATAGTATCAAGAATGTTCAGGAAATACTGGACTGCTTTTACTGTGTTTCCATTTCTTCTGCAGAATAACCCTAAGTGAATTAACGCAGGAACAGAAAACCAAATATCATATGTTCTCACTTACAAACAGGAGCTAAACATTGAGCACCCATAAACATGGGAACAATAGATACTGTGAACTACTGGAGAGAGGAGGAGGGCATGGGTTAAGAAATTATTGGGCACTATGCTCACTGCCTGAGTGCGATATACTCATATAACAAAGCTGCATATGTGCCCCCTGTATATAAAATAAAAGATGAGATGAAAAGGAAAGGCATTCTAGATATGAAGTTTGCATTAATATTTTATATGAAGATTAATTATGTTGTCTTTAGGATCCTGATTCCAAAGAACATTCTGTCCCCAATAAGTCTCAGCATGCATCTGAGACATTTCATCATTCTTCCAACCAGCTAAGAAATCCATTCAAGGTACTTGACAAAAATCAAGAACCAGCTCTCTGGAAACAACTCATCAGAGGTGAAGGTAAGGAAAAGATGGCTGATGAGAAGCAAAGAGAAAAGGGAGATCAGCTTTTCGATCAAAAGAAGGAACAGAAGCCTGAATCGATGGAGAAAGATCTCTCATCTGGCCTGGTACCAAAGAAAAAACAATCTGTAGTTCAAGAGAAGAAGCAAGAGGAGAGAGCAGAGATTCAGTGTGAGGCAGAGGAGACTGGAGGCACACACAAAAGAGACTTTTCTGAAGTTAAGTCTCAACAGTGCCAAGGTAATGAGCTTACAAGACCATCTGCATCTTCTCAGGAGAAATCAAGTGGTAACAGTCAAGATGTCCAAAGAGAATCAGAACCTCTGAGAGAAAAGGATGCCCACCTTTTGCCTCAAAATGTTCACAGTCACAGCTCAATAAGCAAGCCCCAGAAAGGGGGACCCCTCAACAAGGGGTACAAGAACTGGGAGGCTAAAGAAACAAAGGCAAAGGATGGCCCTAGCACACAGGCCACCCAGAAAAGCCTGCCTCGGGGGCATTTCCAAGAGCGGCCGGAGATCCACGGTGTGCCTGCTCCTGGAGGACCAGTGGCTCAGGCTGCACCAGCAGCACCAGGGCTTTCCCTGGGTGAGGGCCGTGAAGCTGCCACAAGCAGTGACGATGAGGAGGAAGATGATGTTGTTTTTGTTTCCTCTAAGCCTGGGAGCCCCCTACTCTTTGACTCGACTCTGGACTTACAGACGAAGGAGAACCTCCAATTCCCTGATCGAAGTGTGCAAAGAAAGGTATCTCCGGCCTCAGGTGTTTCCAAGAAGGTAGAGCCCTCGGACCCAGCAGCCCAGCGTGTCTACCTTACAGTACAACTGAAACAAAAGAAGGTAACTGTTGACTCGTGTTTTGATTTTGAGGTCAGAGCATTGCTTGCTATGGGCAGATATGAGATCTCATTGCTACAGAAGGGTTAAATATATTCATATGAAGGTTTTATAGGTGTGTGTTTAGTTTCTGCCTTTTCCCCTATTTATAGTTTCAAGATTGGTAAGCCAGCTGGGTTAAAATTTTAAAAAGGTTCTGGTTTTTACACATATTTAAAAGACTATAATTTCAGAGTTTGGGCATTTCAGGCTATTTTAATCTGAAACTATTCATCTAACAGTGTGAGAGATCCATTTGATGGAATCTGTTTTGCAGAGCACACTGGCATCAGTGAACATCCAGGCTCTTCCAGACAAAGGTCAGAAGTTGATCAAACAAATCCAGGAGCTGGAGGAAGCACTCAGTGGTCTTGCCCTTTCCCCAGAGCAAGGTAAAGCGGCTTATGCCTCAGAACTCCGGGTTTGCATGGACTTTACAAGAGATATTTGGAAGCCCTTTTATGTGTTGATTCATTCACTTTTCCATTTTATTATCTGCTTCTGAGCCTTCTTTCACATTACACCTATGGTTCATAAAAAGCCTTTCTCCTATTTCCTGTGGACTCTACTTTCTTCCCCATTGTTTAAGTAACTGTTAAAATGCTACATTCTCTAGGAATCCTTCATTGGAATGGTGATGATCCCTCTCTCTTGACCTCGCCTCCACACATACGATCCCTTCACTTAATTTGCTGAACTTTAATCTGCTCTTCTCTTGTTTTCTGAGCAGGAACTAATGAGAAGAGTAACAGTCAAGTGCCACAGCAGAGTCACTTCACCAAAACTACCACTGGCCCTCCCCATCTGGTGCCTCCCCAACCCCTTCCTGGTTGTGGTACCCAACCCATGGGTTCTCTAGAACTAAAGTCTGCCTGCCAGGTGACTGCTGGAGGATCTAGTCAGTGTTATCAAGGTAAGACCCAAGGGCCTGGCCCTGCTGTGAATAGCCACCCCTGTGAGTTACGTGCCGCCACAGTAGTCACCTCTTATCCACACTTCCAGTTACCCTTGGTCACCTGTGGTCCAAAAAGAGGTGAGTACAGTACACTAAGATATTTGGAGAGAGAAAGAGACAGAAACCGCATTCACATAACTTTTATTACAGTATATTGTTATAATTTTTCTATTTTGTTATTATTGTTAAACTCTTCCTGTCCCTAATTTATTAAAGTTTAAAATAGGCATGAATGTGTGGGAAAATAAAAAAAAAAACAAAACATCATGTGTATATGGTTCAGTACCATCCACAGATTCAAGCATCCACTGGGGGTCTTACAACATATGCCCTGTGGATAAGGAGGGACTATTGTAGATGTCTTTGTGCCCACATGAGGGGAGAAGCCATTCTCAAGTCAAATCATAAGTTGCCCATATAATAAAGACTGTACAGCTCAGTAGAGCTTTGCATAGTGTTACTTAGCTTTCTGTGAGGGCACAGACTGTGTCTACCTTGTTCACCACTGTATGCTGATTAGCCAACCCAGTGGCTTGCACCTAGGAATCATCCAGTCAGCATTTGTGAATGAAAACTCTAGCTCGCATCATTATGAGGTAGGCAGACCTGCAGATATGCTCTTATTCCTTCGTGTGTGTGTGTAAGTGTGTATAAGACTGAGGAGAGTGTGTGTGTGTATGTAAGTGTGTGTAAGACCGAGGAGAGACATGAGTCAAGACTGAAGACTAATAGATCCACAGAGAGCAATAACACCCTATTAGCTAAGTGTTCCCTTCCTGAACTTTCTAGGCAACTTTGAATTCAGAGGTAACTGCAGAATGAAGATTCCAAGTAGAGCCTGAAATGTGTAATAGGATCAGTTGACAGGACACTGATCAGGAAATAGGAGCTTGGGTTGGCTGGCAGTGACTAGAAAAGCAAAAGCCAGTTGTCTCCCAATAGAGAACTCCGAGAGAAGTGGAAAGTTGAGGAGATAGTTAACAAGGAGGGTAAGAAATAGATACAGGGCCATTTCTAGCTAAGTTCACTCTAAAGGGATAACGAAAACATACTTGTGACATCTTTTAGGTAACACCTATTTGTATGCACGCCATACAAACCAAGATCACGTTCACGCAGTGTGGAAAATCACAAGTGAAGCCATCGATCAGCTGCATCGCTCACTTGAGTCATGTCCTGGTGAGGCGGCTGTTGCAGAAGATCCCGCTGGGCTGAAGGTGAGCCAGGGAAGACTACCGGTGCAGTCCCCTACAACAGTGCTCCAGCAGTCCCATGAAACTGCTGGCAGAGAGACTTTCTGAGATACCTTTCCTACAGATAGATGCTTGAATGCCTTTCCTTGCAGAATCCTCTCCTTTTATGCTTAATAGCCAAACAGTAACAACAAAACTCCTTTTTTAAAAAGTCATAAAGTTACGTATTTCTGTAGCAGTTAAAGATCCATTTGTTGAGTTGGTAGGTGCCACAAGAATGTGAAAGAATTGCTGCTTGGGGCCAGGCGCGGTGGCTCAAGCCTGTAATCCCAGCACTTTGGGAGGCCGAGACAAGCGGATCACGAGGTCAGGAGATCGAGACCATCCTGGCTAACACGGTGAAACCCCGTCTCTACTAAAAAATACAAAAAACTAGCCGGGCGAGGTGGCGGGCGCCTGTAGTCCCAGCTACTCGGGAGGCTGAAGCAGGAGAATGGCGTGAACTCGGGAGGTGGAGCTTGCAGTGAGCTGAGGTCCGGCCACTGCACTCCAGCCTGGGCGACAGAGCGAGACTCCATCCCCCCAAAAAAAAAAAAAGAATTGCTGCTTGTAATGAACTACTTGGGGTGAAAATACATATATAATATATATAAAACAGCAAAGGCTTTAAGGCAGAAATAAGTTGTACCTTGTAATATACTATACAGTACAAAAGGGATTCAGAATAAAGGAAACATCACTCTAGGTCAGTGATTATTTGTTGTCTGCCTACTTTGTGCCTTAAAGGAGTTGAAAGCCTTTAGCTAGCAGAGAGGAAAGGGACAAAACACCACAATTAGAGGAGTGGTGACTAGTGGGAAGATAAAGAGATTGGTATTCAGAAGTGGTGATCAGGTGTCATCAGTACCTGAGCCAGCAGTAGCAGGTGATGTTACTGAGTAGGAGCCTGGCATTGCTGCAGGATTAGATCTGAATAGCTCAAGATATAGTGTGGAATCACTGTAGCATTTAAGCAGGGATGGCCTATGACGATTAGTTTTTCTCACAAAGTACAAGATAAACTGGAGTACAGAAGGACTAGAAGGGGGACTCTGGTCAAAGGGCTATTGAAATTTATGACCAGTAGTGCAGACTGGGACATTGGCTGCAGAAAGGAGAGGCAAATTTAAGAGATAATGAGGAAATGATGAAATGCCAATGTAATGGCTGCTGAAAGTAGGGTCACAGGTCTGTTAAAAGCATAGAGCTGGGCGCAGGGGCTCACACCTGTAATCCCAGCACTTTGGGAGGCCGAGGCAGGCAGATCACTTGAGGCCAGGAGTTCAGGACTAGCCTGGCCAACATGGTGAAACCCCATCTCTACTAAAAATACAAAAATTAGCCGGGCATGCACCTGTAATTCCAGCTACTCGGGAGGCTGAGGCAGGAGAATTGCTTGAACCTGGGAGGCGGAGGCTGCAGTAAGCTGATATCACACCACTGCACTCCAGCCTGGGCAACAGAGCGAGACTGTCTCAAAAAAAAAAAAAAAAAAAAAAGCTGTAGAGATGGATTTTGACTGATTAAGCAGACAAATCAGGACTCTCACTTGGGGTGTAGGGGGACTCTTAATAGAAATGCCGAACATTAGATGCAACCCAAAACAAACGGGCAGACCAGGACAGTATGGTTGCATCTAATGTTCGGCATTTCTATTAAGAGAGGGTGCTGTTAAGGACTTCAAGGTGAAATGAACGGTCTACATGAGGACAATTAGAATACTGAGGGGATCACTTGCAGAAAATAAAAGAGTAGAGTGTAGAGTTGGTGTAGCCAGGCTTGGCGTAGCCTCTCATTAGGAATTTATGCTTAGCATTTGGTTATTACTTTTGTCAGGTCCCTTTGTTACTACACCAGAAGCAGGCATTGGCTTGGTTACTGTGGCGGGAAAGTCAGAAGCCACAAGGAGGGATTCTGGGTAAGTGTGGTACTATAAGAGCCAGCCTTTATTGAATGCTTAGGCATTATGCTAAACACATAGTGTTGTTTTATTTAATTCTCTCAAGAACTCTAGGAGGCAGGTACTATTATTCCTCATTTTACAGATGATGAAAGTGAAGCGTGGAAGTGTTAAGCAACTTGCTCAAGAGTACACAGTTGTAGGATCAAAGATTTTGGTTGCCAGCAGTAGAAGCTGACTGGCTGATTAAATAGAGGAGGAGTTTATTTTTTGGCAGCCCCCACAATCTTTGGGAGATATGGAGTGCCAGGCTCAAGGCTAATTTCAGGAGCCATGGGTACAGCCAACACACAAACAATAGTCTATTGCCTCCCTCTTTTTTTTTTTTTTGAGATGGAGTTTCGCTCTTGTCGCCCAGGCTGGAGTGCGGTGGTGCAATCTCGGCTCACTGCAACCTCCACCTCCCAAGTTCAAGTGATTCTCCTGCCTCAGCCTCCCGGGTAGCTGGGATTACAGGCATGTGCCACCACGCCTGGCTAATTTTTTGTATTTTTAGTAGAAATGGGGTTTCACCAAGTTGGACAGGCTGGTCTCTAACTCCTGACCTCAGGTGCTCCACCCACCTTGGCCTCCCAAAGTGCTGGGATTACAGGTGTGAGTCACTACACCCGGCCTAACAGTAGTCTATAAAAAGCATCATGGCTCCTTTGCTTCACCAAGTGCTAGAGGCAACCAGTGCCACCCCAAAGTCAGTTGTTTCTATAGCCACTCTTTCCTGCAGAAAGGATTTCATAGGGAGTCTCTTTCTAAAGCTGCTTATACCTGAATTAAAGCTGTTTATGAGTACATCTGATATATAGAGCCAGGTCATATTGCTAGTGCCTTAGCTGCAACAGAAACCAGAAAGCAAGTTTTCCACTCTGCTCTGGGGACTTGTCAGGCTAAAATTTTCTAAGATGTTCAGTTTTCAGAAGCCATGATAGATGTCCACTATGGCTGGTAAGTGACTGTGTCAGTGGTCCTCAAGACCACCCCCAGGTTCGATGATTTGCTAGTAGGACACAGCGTATGGTCATACTCACAGCTATGTTTATTACAGTGAAAGGGTATAGATCAAAATCAACAGGAGGAAAAGTCACAGGGGGGCAAAATCCACGGGAAACCAGGTACAAGCTTCCAATATCCTCCCAGTGGAGTCCCATGGGATAGGCTTAATTCTCCCAGCAGGGAGTTGTGACAACAGGCGTTCAATGTTCCCTAGGAAGCTCATTAGAGATTTAATGCCCAAGGTTTTTATTGGGGGCTGGTTACATAGGTGGCTTCAGCCTGGTATATACCAAGTTTTCCTACTTCTAGAAGGAAAGCACATGTTCAACACAAACCATATTGTTTGTACAAAACAATTTAGGCAGAGTAATCAACTCTTACCTCACATCCGAGTTTCCAGAGGCAACCTTGTAAGCAGGCCTTTGACAGGCCTAGGGGCCTGCTATGTTCATTCTTTTTCTGGGCAGTAGCGGAGCCAGAATTAAAACCGAGCCCACAGCCGGGCGCGGTGGCTCAAGCCTGTAATCCCAGCACTTTGGGAGGCCGAGGCGGGCGGATCACGAGGTCAGGAGATCGAGACCATCCTGGCTAACATGGTGAAACCCCATCTCTACTAAAAAAATACAAAAAACTAGCCAGGCGAGGTGGCGGGCGCCTGTAGTCCCAGCTACTCGGGAGGCTGAGGCAGGAGAATGGCGTAAACCCGGGAGGCGGAGCTTGCAGTGAGCTGAGATCCGGCCACTGCACTCCAGCCCGGGCGACAGAGCGAGACTCCCTCTCAAAAAAAAAAAAAAAAAAAAAAAAACCGAGCCCATGCTCTGACATTCTACTTCTGTTACGGCAGAATGATTATTTTGAGTGGGTCAGGATTGCAGTCTGTTAAAATGAGGATAACAGTACTCTGTAGAGTATGAATAATAAATTAGATAAGCTCAGTGATTGTTACAATGACAGTACCCAAAAATGTTCATTTATGTCCTTTTTTGATGAATAAGTTAAGGGAATGGGAGGCTATTGTAACTCCAGGAATGTTCTGGTACTGGTAAAGTAAGTAGTAGGATATATCTACTGGACATTTTTTACTTTTGGAGGTAACGGATCATCAAACTGTAATAGATACTGCACATTGTTCAGGTAACAACATAACATAGGGACTAGAATAAGATTCAAATGGTAAGTTTTAAATTTTACAAGACTTATAGTAAATGTCTTGGACCTAGATCTCAAAGAGCAAGTGCTAGGGTTCCGCTGAATACGGAAGATAAAGGAGCCATTAAGGTAGGCACAGAGTAGTGACTGAAGTGGCACTGACAGCAGAGAGAACAAGGGGTAAATGTCTGCCAGTGGTTTCTCCTCTTGAAGTAGGGTTGATTCTTTGCCCTAAGCAATTAACTCTCTTAATTTTGCTTTCATTTTCTAGCGGATGATATGGGCTTAGGAAAAACCCTGACAATGATTGCACTCATCCTGACCCAGAAGAATCAAGAGAAAAAGAAAGAAAAGGAGAAAAGCACAGCTTTGACGTGGCTCTCCAAAGATGGTAGACCGAAGTGCCTTAATAGCCTGCCATTCCCTATGTCATTTGAGCCACCCAAGAGGGGAACGTTTTCAGCTAAAAAAGGATACCTTTGGTCATATTTAATTACTCTACTGGAAAATCAGTATTAGATTACTCACCTATCATATCATTTCTGATGCTGAGTATACTAATTATAAGTGATCATTTTTTCCCTTTTAATATAAACTAGGCAGAATTTTATGGAGAAAGGTTAGGCTCTAGAACACTTAATTTAAGCATAATAATAATTCTTAGTTTTTGAGACAGGGTCTCGCTCTCTTGCCCAGGCTGGAGTGCAGTGGCATGAACACAGATTACTGTAGCCTCAACCTCCTGGGCTCAAGCGATCCTCCCACCTCAGCCTCCCAAGTAGCTGGGACCACAAGTGTGCACCACCACACCCAACTAATTTTTTTATTTTTTTGTAGAGACAGGGCCTTCCCATGTTGCCCAGGCTGGTCTCAAACAACTGGGCTCAAGCAGTCATCTTGCCTCAGCCTTCCAAAGTGCTGGGATTATAGGTGTGAGTCACCATGCCTGGCCAATAATTATTATTTTTGTAAATATTGGGGAAATAACCACAGGGTAAATTCAAATTAATTTTTTTAAAGGAAGATCTGTCACAGATTTACATTTTAGCCACTATAGTGGAAGCTATTTTCCGTGTTTCTGAAATTCTAGAAGTTCTAGATTTTAGACACTTTCTATCTTAGCAAATGTTTTAAAAATGTAGTAACTTTAGCCAGGCACAGTGGTATGCACCTGTAGTCCCAATTGAGGGAGGAGAGGCAGGAGAATCGCTTGAGCCTGGGAGCTTGAGGCTAACCTGGGCAACATAGCACTGTCTCTTAAAAAAAAATTAAATAAAAAGTTATAACTTTATAAGTACTTTAAAGATTGAATATGTTATGTATAGATAACACTTCATGTAAGTTGCCATGTATTCAAGTACAGTTCTCAGTTGCTTAGATAGATCAAAAATCTGTGGCATCTGTTCTCAGGGCCTCTAATGAGCACTTTTGCAGCTGGGTCCTGTATCCCTTTGTGTGTAGTAGCAGCATGTGTGAGCAGCACAGGCATACACACGCAGAGATGAGGGGCCATGGTATAAACAAATCATCACTAATTGGTTCCAAACCAATGTTTGCTTATTTTTTAAAAAATGTTTCTGTACTTAATTTTAAGGTAGAAGTATAATGAGTTATGCTTTTCAGAAAATATAACAATACTCCATACGCCTCTATAATGAATCAACTCAAGAGGAGTTAGGAAATGATCCAGCTTTCACCTCCGGCCACTCTGTGAAAGCACATTGCTTTTTCACACTGAGGTCATGTGCCACCCACTTTCCTCCCCCTATTTAGCCTCTCTTTCTGCCTGTACTTTTAGCGGAGAAAATAAGTAAGTGTTTCAGTTTAAAAGACCATTTCTTCCATTTCCCATTTCACGATAGGCTCTGTATAGAAATAAGAGCAATGGTTAAACATATTAATTGAAGGAGTACAGTCAGTCCAGAGGAAGAGGTAATGCCTTTAAGTTAAAGGCTGGTCAACCACGGTGACTCACGCCTGTAATCTCACTAAGGGAGGAGGCTAAGGCAGGAGGATCACTTGAGCCTAGGAGTTCGAGACCAGCCTGGGTAACACAGCAAGACCATGTCTCCATATATTAAAAAAAAAAAAAAAGTTAAAAGCCATTTGGTGTATGTAACTAGGCACTGATTTTTTTCCCTTCTCAAGACTCTTCTGACTCGACTTCCCATGGAACACTAATCATCTGTCCTGCTTCCCTGATCCATCATTGGAAAAATGAGGTGGAGAAATGGGTGAACAGCAACAAACTAAAAGTCTATCTCTACCATGGGCCAAACCGGGATTCACGTGCCAGAGTGTAAGTGCAGGAATACGCAGTTGTGGGGGCATTCAGCACCTCTGCTTAAGGGCCTGTGGGCCTTTACTCCCCTCCCGAGATTTCACTTAATCAGGAAGCATATTTGTGAAGGCCAAAGACAGATCTTCAGTCTCGTCACCATACAGCCTTTGCCTTGTATCCTGAGGTCTATTGGTGATCTTTTGCTGTGTCCTTGTCATTGTCCTCAACGAAAGCTGCTCTGTGAGGAGGCCTGAGATGCCTGAGCTGCCAGTCAGGCGGCAGCAGCAGCATTCCCCTAGTCAAAAGAGATGTTTCGCAAGGCCCTCATGGCTGCTGGAGTTCTGATTCCAGGTGTATATAGTGTGAATTGAACCGGCCCAGTTCTATAGAGTGTCTTGATAGAATGCTAATGATTAGTTGCTATAGGTTGATTATATTTTTATGACTTTTTTATATATGAACCATCTTAAGATGCTTTAGACTCAATCATTGAGGATGATTAGAGCTAACTGTAAATTCTTGAAGAGGGATGCTCAGAAAGGAGGAAAGAAAATGCTCCCCCGCATGGCAATCTTAGTCTTTGTCTTTTGGTTTTAAAAGAATTGTTTTCTGTTCTTAATAGCAAAGTGAAGATCTAGGTTGAATACTGGCTGCTGTAGTCAAGGATGAGAACAAAGTTATTTTTGCTTCTAAGCAATTTCTCTCCCCAGCCTCTAATCTGGATATTTTGTCTCCTAAAGAACAAGGCAGCAGTCTTTCAGGAGTAAGTTGTTAGATTGGTGCCCCTCTGTCTTATGACACACCAGTTCTCATGACTGAGAGTCGCTTCTGCAGGCAAAACGCGTCAGGGCCGCAGTGGCAGGCCTGCAGGCCTTCCCTGGCATAGATTACTGTGAGTTGCCTGCCTTTGTTCTAAATTTTTAGTTAGAAATAAATTGAATCTCACTTGATTTGTACTTTGAGCATAACTTGTTTGGTATTTAAAATATACTAGTTGACCAATCAGAATCATTCTCAACTACACTATATGATGCTAGGGTAACTTATAGACACTGCTGCCTCTCCGAATCAGGCATATCATTTTTATCAAAAGTATTTATTGGGGTTCTCTTAGGGCTGGACATGCTGGCTTATGCCTGTAATCCCAGCACTTTGGGAGGCCGAGGCAGGCGGATCACTTGAGCTCAGGAGTTCCAGACTAGCCTAGGCAACATGGTGAAACCCATCTCTACCAAAAATACAAAAATTAGCAGGGTGTGGCAGTGTGCACTTGTAGTCTCATTTACTTGGGAGGCTGAGATGGGAGAATCGCTTGAGCCTGGAAGGTGGAGGTTGCAGTGAGCCGAGATCACGCCCCTACACTCTAGCCTGAGTGACCAGGGTAGGTTACTCACCTATCATATCATTTCTGATGCTGAGTCTGATAATTATAAGTGACCATTTTTTCCCTTTTAATATAAACTTGGCTTGATCTATGATTAGCAGAATTTTAATTACTTTATTTCCATAAAATACTTTATTACTTTACTTTTGAGACAGGATAGAGTAAGACCCTATCTTGTCTCAAAAAATAAATAAAGTATTTATTGAAGTTCTCACAATATTAAGCTTCACTGGAAAAAGATTGGTGTTTCTCATTAAGAATCTTTATATGTAACAAGTATAAGCAAGATAGACTGAAAGCTTACAGCATGCATTTTTTTTTTTTTTTTTTGAGATGGGAGTCTCACTCTCGCCCAGGCTGGAGTGCGGTGGTGCGATCTCAGCTCACTGCGAGCTTGCAAGCTCCGCCTCTTGGGTTCACGCCATTCTCCTGCCTCAGTCTCCAGAGTAGCTGGGACTAAAGATGCCCGCCACCACACCTGGCTGATTTTTTTGTATTTTTAGTATAGACGGGGTTTCACTGTGTTAGCCAGGATGGTCTCGATCTCCTGACCTCGTGATCTGCCCATCTCGGCCTCCCAAAGTGCTAGGATTACAGGCGTGAGCCACCATGCCCTGCCTACAGCATGTATTTTTATATCCTAATGTCAAACTAGATCAGTGAATTTTCACAAATCCATTATAGAGTGGTGGGAAGAAAGCACCATTGATATAAGGTGAGCAGTGCTTTGAGGGTACCTTTCTCCCCTGGACTTTGGTGGCATCCATCTCAAATCATTATTAAACGTTAATTCCCAAGTCTATCCTACTTTCTCTTCTGGCCAGATCATATCAAGCATTATATTATCCCAGCCAGAGATTTTTCTTTCTGACTCACTGGATGGTAAGAGGGAGGCTGTGGTAGCTATAGAGAGCAGGTGGTAAATGATCAGAGGTAAAAGATAGGGAAACCAAGTGGGTAAAATTTACCTCCAAAAGTGTGTGTGTGTGTGTGTGTGGTGTGTGTGTGTGTGTGTGTGTGTTAAGGACACGAGTTAATGAGTTCTGCTGTTGTCCTTCCATTTGTAGACATTTTTATTGAAAGATCAACTCTGTCCCTCTCATTGTCACTCTATAGTGGGACCATTTATTGATTTCTTTGTTATGTCTATGCAGCCTCTCTACATATGACATTGTGATCACTACCTATAGCCTCGTGGCCAAGGAGATTCCCACAAACAAGCAAGAGGCAGAGATCCCAGGTGCAAACCTCAATGTGGAGGTGAGGCTGGGGGGCGGCCAGGGAAGTGGAGTTGGAGCCACAGATGGTTTAATGGGGGTGTTTCACAGCCTCTGTGGTAGCAAGAGGACCTCCCTGGAGGTCAGGAATGCTGTAAATGATCTGTATGTGGAAAGGAATTGTTCTTTCCTCTATCCCATCGCCCTTACTCCAGACAACCACCTCAGTGATAAAGGTCAGCATATGCCACAGGATTCACCTGCCTTTTAGAACGAAAGATGACTACATTGTATTTATAGGGGTAATAATCACCTGAATATAGAAAAGCCTCACTTGCTGCTATTTTTATTTTAGAGTATTTGATATTTTTAATATTGATTGTGCAGACTAGCATTTTACTACTAGTATTTTGATTTTAAGCCATCATTCCCTGCCTCCCTTTACTTCCCAGAAAAAAGGGGTTGCAAATAATAGGGCTATAATGGGCCAGGGCTAAGTGACAATTGTGAAGACCTGAGGGTCTTCTAGGGGGTCCAGGGCAGCCTCAGTTATGTGATGTAGAGGCTTTATCATGGAATTATACTCTGGAAATACAGTGTCATCCCAAGAACTCATCTTTCCGTATGTTATCCTTTTAGCCCAACAGGATATGCACAGGTTTCTTTATTTGGAGAGATCTCTAGAGAGAACATTTCTCTGGCTTATAAACAACTCTAACTTACAGATGATGAAATTTTCAGATTCCTCACGGATTTTCCATTGCTTTTGGGATAAACCCTAAATTTCTTTTCATGATGTATTAGGCTTTATTTATTTATTTATTTGAGGCAGAGTCTCACTCTGTTGCCCAGGCTGGAGTGTAATGGTGTGATCGTGGCTCACTGCAACCTCCGCCTCCCGGGTTCAAGCGATTCTCCTGCTTCAGCTTCCCAAGTAGCTGGGATTACAGGTGCCCGCCACCACACTCAGCTAATTTTTTGCATTTTTAGTAGAGATGGGGTTTTGCCATGTTGGCCAGGCTGGTGTCGAATTCCTGACCTCAAGTGATCCACCCGCCTCGGCCTCCCAAAGTGCTGGGATTATAGGCATGAGCCACTGCGCCCGGCCATATTAGGCTCTTTATGATCTTGCCCTACCTGTATGTGGCTCATCTCTCTGACACCCTGCCCCTCCCCGGGACACCTCGTGCTCAGTCGTACCGATCCCGCCATGCTCTGTCACAAGTGTTGTGTCTGTTCTCCCTCCGAATGAAATGCTTTGTCTCCACTGCTTCTCCCAGGTTAATTTTTTTAAACCTGCTTCAAGAATCTTTTCTGGATCACTCCCTTCCCACCTTCCCCCAATTTGGTTGAATGCCTCTGCCAGCTCCTTGTGCTTACATAAGTTGTAGTACTTTGTTTCTTCAGCAAACGTTGAGTATCTTCTATGGGTCAGGTGCTGTCTCGTCAAGAGCAGCCAGATTCCCACTTCAGGTGTTGAATTAGACAGTGGGACTTACTGTATCTACCTCATATTGTAGTTATCTTTACACTTGTTTTTCTCCCCTGCTAGATTTTGAGCTCTTGAGGGTAGGAACTGTTTTTTATACCTGGCTTAGCATCTCACATCTTTTTTTTTTTTTTTTTTTTTGAGACGGAGTCTCGCTCTGTCGCCCAGGCTGGAGTGCAGTGGCCGGATCTCAGCTCACTGCAAGCTCCGCCTCCCGGGTTTACGCCATTCTCTCGCCTCAGCCTCCCAAGTAGCTGGGACTACAGGCGCCCGCCATCTCGCCCGGCTAATTTTTTTGTATTTTTTTAAGTAGAGACGGGGTTTCACCATGTTAGCCAGGATGGTCTCGATCTCCTGACCCCGTGATCCGCCCGTCTCGGCCTCCCAAAGTGCTGGGATTACAGGCTTGAGCCACCGCGCCCGGCCAGCATCTCACATCTAAAAGTAGACTTTTGGAAAATTTTTAGTAAATTTAGTAAATATTTTATTGAGTGAGCGAATTTGCAGGTTCAATGCCTGGTATAGTCCTGGTCTACAGCCATTGCTTAAGTGTGGATTTAAAGAATAAAAGAAAACTCAAATTTGAAAACATTTTACTCTTAGGCATCTTATGTTCAAAGACTGAGACTCTCAAATGACTTATTTATTTGAACCAGTTGAGAGGTTTTACTCTTGGGTTTCTTAATTCTTATTTCAGTGTACCTGCTCTAAGCAAATTTAAAGGTAAAGGTGGGTCCTCCATACTTGGCTGCTAGTTCCCCTTGTTTCCTTGAGGACATGTACATTTTCCCATACTGTGGCTGGATTTCACTTGTGATTCTTCCAGGGCACCTCAACACCTTTGCTTCGAATAGCCTGGGCTCGAATCATACTGGATGAAGCTCACAATGTTAAGAATCCCCGAGTGCAGACATCCATAGCTGTGTGTAAGCTACAAGCCTGTGCCCGTTGGGCTGTCACTGGAACCCCCATTCAAAACAACTTATTGGATATGTATTCACTGCTGAAGTGAGTAAGTTCTTGTGATTGTGTAAATGTGACCCCTGTCTGTGTCCCTTCATCATGATTTCATGTCTCGTAATAAAGCCTTAGTATGTGCCAGATTATCTGGTTTAGGAAATGGCAAGCCTGTCAACCTTTAAAGAGTAAAAGAATAAATATTTATGAGAAAATAGCTGTTGATTGGTTGATATAGGACTTTGATTACATTCAGCCCTTATAAATACGCAAACATATAGGACAGCTTGAATTAAATTATTCTTGAGTCTAGTGAATGTTTTCAGCTACTTCTGCTTTAAAACATATGGTCTAGGGCCAGCACTACAATGTATTTGAAGCAAACAGAAAAGAATGCTGATTTTAAAATATTTCCTTTCGGCTGAGTGCAGTGGGTCATACCTGTAATCTCCACACTTCGGAAGGCTGATGTGGGAGGACGGCTTGAAGCCAGGAGTTCAAGATTAGCCAGGGCAGTAAAATGAGACCCCACCTCTACAAAAAAATAAAAAAATTAGCCAGGTACAGGGGTGTGCACCTGTGGTCCCAGCTGCTCGAGAGGCTGAGGCAGGAGGATCGCTTGAGCCCAGGAGTTCAAGGCTGCAGTGAGCTAGGATTATGCCACTGCACTCCAGCCTGGGTGGCAGAGTGAGACCTCAGTCTCTAAAGAAAAAAATTAAAAATAAATAAAATACTTATTTTTATTCGAGTCAGCCATAATAGGATGTGAAATTTCTTTCTTAGCCCCTGTAGCTTGAGGAGCGAATTCTAGCTGTTGGTTATATGTCTTGTGACAACGTAGGTGTTGTTAATAGGAAAACTCACATTTTTATAATGTGGTTTTGTTATTGACTTACATCCTTTTGATGTGTCCAGCAGAGGTTTGCTATGAAATTCACTTTTTAAAGTGATTGGATGACAGATGTAACAGAAAATCTGATTTGTGTTTCATCTTATATCTTACTTTGAACCTTTATTCCATTCTCCCTGACTTCTCCTTCCCTATTCTGTGCCCTTCTTCCTCAACAAAAAAGGTTTCTCCGTTGCTCTCCATTTGACGAGTTCAATCTGTGGAGGAGTCAGGTTGACAATGGCTCAAAGAAAGGAGGAGAACGGTTGAGTATTTTAACTAAGAGCCTTTTGCTGAGGAGAACAAAAGACCAGCTGGACTCTACTGGCAGACCTTTGGTAATCAAGTTTGTACCTGTCCCTGGGGGAGGCCAGGGAAGGAGCATGACTGTGTCCTTTTCTTGAGTTGAACAGCCATCTGCTTTGCTTCAGGAGCCTCTGAGTCTCCCATCCTCCTGTGCGGAGGCCCCAGGGTTGCAGTTCCTTGCCTCGTGTCACAGCAATCCAGTCATACTGTATGTTGGAGCAGTCCTGTGTTTAAGAAAGGGTAGAAGCTGCATTCCAGGAGTTGACTAGATCTGCAGTGTCAGTATGGGGAATTTGTTCTTTAATAGGTAATTTGTATAGCTTCATGCTAGCTTTTTTTTCATTTGTTCTTCCAGGTGATACTGCCCCAGCGTAAATTTCAGTTGCACCATTTAAAGCTTTCTGAAGATGAAGAGACTGTTTACAATGTGTTTTTTGCAAGATCAAGGTATGTGTATTAAAGAAGCACTTTCTCACACACATTGTTTTATTCCTGTCTTTTCTTGGGAGTGAGTTGAAGGTCAAATTTCCACAAACTTTATTTGTGGCATTATTGATTAGTTGGATGTCTGTATTCCTTTTTTTTTTTTTTACTCCATTTTTCTGCTTCTCCCCTCCCCAGCTTACCTCTGTCTCATACACACATGGAAGGCAACATTTTGAATCTACTCTTCATTGACTTCTTTGCATAGACGTCATAGGGTGTGGTCACCATATACTCAATCTGTCTGGTCCTCGTGGGGCTGCACTGAATGATGATGTCTCTTCGACATTTGACCTGTCATCCAGCATCTCACTGGAACTTTAAAGAGACTACTTTAATCCTTTGTGTCATCTGTTCTTTGCACTGTCTCTTGAACTCTTACCCTTCCCTGAATTCCAGATTTACTGTCTCCTATTTGGTACCTCTCATTTACATTTCTAATGTAAATATATTTTTCCTTTTTTACACCTTATATATATATATATATATATATATATTTTTTTTTTTTTTGACATGGAGTCTTGCTCTGTCATCCAGGCTGGAGTGCAGTGGCCGGATCTCAGCTTACTGCAAGCTCCGCCTCCCGGGTTTACGCCATTCTCCTGGCTCAGCCTCCCTAGTAGCTGGGACTACAGGCACCCGCCACCTCGCCCGGCTAGTTTTTTTTTTGTATTTTTTAGTAGAGACAGGGTTTCACTGTTTTAGCCAGGGTGGTCTCGATCTCCTGACCTTGTGATCCGCCCGTCTCGGCCTCCCAAAGTGCTGGGATTACAGGCTTGAGCTACTGCGCCCAGCTTACACCTTATATTTATTAGCTTATTTTTTTAAAAAGATTAGTTTTTTAAAGTAACTCTTTTGCATTACCTTTGGCCATTACTTCTTATGAGCTTGGCATCATTTAACAAGTCCACTTATATAATTTGTCAAGATCCCACTGCAGGCACAGTTAAGCAGGTCTTAGTGACCATTATACCTGCATTTTTTTTTTTCTTTTTAATCTGAGGCAGGTCAGCTCTGCAGTCCTATCTAAAAAGGCATGAAAGTAGAGGCAACCAATCTGGAAGAAGCCCTAATAATCCATTCAATAGAGGTAAGCTGTAGAACTCTCATAAATACATATGACTGATGATAATGGGGATTTGGATTCAGTAAAACACAGATATGTGAGGTTATGAATTCTTGGTATCAGAGATTTGACCTCAGCTAAGACCCTCAAACCAGAGTAAAATCTACTGATCTGTGAACATGAGATCTGGTGTTTATTTAACTTCTTTTTAATTGTTTCCTAAATCTGCTTTATTAAAAGGCAGGTCGTTCTATAAGGAAAACCGATATTTCGTTTGGCCTAATTGGCATGGAAGTGAGTGATAACTATATTATTGAGTCTGAGATCAAACACGGTTAAAGTAGCCCCATGTAGTTCCCAGCTCTCTCTGTATTTCTCTTTTAAATCCTGTACCATCCTGTGGCTTGTCTTCCCTCTTGGAAGTGGCACTGGAGTTTGGGTCCGAGGAGCCTAGACACCCTGAGGCAACAGACTCACCAAGATCCAGCACCGTCCACATACTGTCCCAGTTGCTGAGACTCCGCCAGTGTTGCTGTCATCTTTCTTTACTGAAGTCGGTAAGAAAAGCCCTCAGCCTGCTGTCATATAATGCTCCAGAGGGGCCATCGAGAAGTCAATTTCACTCTCCTCCAACTGGAATCCAGTCTGCTTGATCAAAGGAAATGCTGTGTTGGTTTTTCTATTTTTGTTTTTTTGGTGGGTTGGAGAAAAGGGGGCTTATTTATTTTGCTTTATTTCATATTAATCTTGATAATTCCTATGACATCAAGAATAGTGATCTTGATGTCATAGGAATAAAACAAAATAAAACATCTATTGTTTATTTTGTTTTAGATTAACTGTTTAAGAAAGGAAAATGACATTTTGTTTAAAAAGAAGCCTTTCGTGAATGCTCTGGTACTTCAGAATGTTATAAAGCTAATTTAGTTCTTGGAGTTTTCTGCTTTCAGGCAGTATTGGAGTTTTGGGTTCCAGGTATAAAAACTCAGATAGTTATACAAACTGAAAAGTTGCCTCTACATTGGATAGAGGCACATCCAAAATTAAGAGGAGTATTTTATTCATTTCAGGAGCTGTAATAATGTATTCTGATTATCAGTATCTCAACTAACTATATTCTAGCTTGGAAAAACAGAATGATTATGTCATCTGCCTGGCAAGTCTTTAAAAAGTTCCATCATTGGGTTTATCTTTAATCTGGTGAAAAAACTTGCAAGATCACACTTTAATCAAGGTGTCTTGAGGAGTTACTGATGACAAATTGCAAGACATTTTGTCTATGAAGCGTTAAACTATCAGAACATCATCAACAAGTAACAAGGTTTGCTGCCTTGACTTCCAACCTCTCCTGTCCTTTTTTATTTGTTCAGGCCCTGGATCCAATGGAACTGAAGGGTGAAGGTCTCATCCTTTCCCTGGAAGAACAGCTCAGTGCTCTGACCTTGTCAGAACTCCATGACTCAGAGCCGTCTTCCACTGTTTCCCTTAACGGCACCTTCTTCAAGATGGAACTTTTTGAAGACACGCGAGAGAGCACCAAGGTACTTTTTGTCTCCTCTATAGTAGTAGAGAGACGTCGATTCCTCACACATTTTCCTGTGTGACAGCACCTCATTTGTCCAAGTGGGAACAGCCATTTGCCAGCAGAGCTAGAGCCATTAGATTCTAGCTGATCGGATTCTCCCTCCAGTCTTAAAGCTTCATTTATTTCACAGATAACACTAAAGCCTTACTACATAGGGGGCTTTCAGAGAGTAATTTGGGACAGCCCCAGCATTGCACTGAAGCAGGTTTTCTGTCGTGGGTCACTGGGGAGCTTGCCAGGTTTGTGCTAGGGACGGGGCCTATGCAAGTGAGCATTTGTTTAGAGAAAGCTTAAAAGGAAAACAAAGGCTTCACTCTAGAGACTGTGTCATACATGTGAGTGCCAATTGCTCTGACTTTGAAAGACTTCCATATGTGAGTAGTGTTTCCTACATAGCCTTCTATCTTCATTAGTCATTCTGCTCTGTTTTCATCAGAGCTTTTTAAGGCAGAAACATTCTGCTGGAGGAGGGCTGACATATGCCGTAACCTGAGTCCTGCTTATCTGCTGGCTTGAAATGTGCTTCATCATCCTGCCTGTCTTGAAAGTGGGGCTTGTTTCTCTGTCAGCATCTCAAGCTGCCATTCTTGGGCTCAACCTCTCTTCAAAGGCTTTTCTTGAAAAAGTGTATTAATAACTAGAAAGGAGGTCACTTCCAGGGGAATGGCATTATTTTTTAAAAGAAATGCTGTCTTTTAATTAATATTTTAAAACATTTACCTAGGTCTTGACCGCTAATAACTGAGAGAAATATAAGAAGAGCATCCCATGTGGCCAGAACACACATGCTAGTGCCTTCAGAGTGAGCTACTGGGCTAAAACTTATATTCCTAATCATTTGTGTTCCTTGTTTAATTAAATGCAGGCAATATTTATCAACAAGTTTTCTTAACATATGTCCATTAATAGTTCAAACCACGTAAGGTTGTTTCAAGTAGGGAAGGAGGCTTCTTACTAGAATTTGACCCTGGCTCATGGGCCATAAATCCAGCCCTCCTACTGCAGCTTTCTCAAAACACCATGGCCAGCTTTTTCATGTGGGAGTCACAGCGCCCTTCCACAGTCTCAAGTTGCCAAGACACCAGGCACATCAGTGTCTCTGTTCTATTGTTAACTAAATAACATATGTACCTGCTTTTCTTTCTGCTGATTTGAATTGTACAGTTCTGTGACTCACTTCCTGCCTAGGCACGCACCAGAATGTTAAGATTGGAAAGCAGCCCCATGTGGTGACCACTGTAACGACATCCTAGAATGTGGGAGCTCAGAGCACCTCAGAATTTATCTGGCCTAAGTCCTTCTTTTCACTGATAAGGAATCTGAGTCCCAAAGAGGTTCAGCCATATGAGGACAGAGGAAGAACTTCTGTATATTTATCTCCTGATTGATTTACAGTCTGGTTTTCTTCCTTCTCCAGCATTCTGGGGGTGAATTCTGGGGCCCTTAGAGGCTTTTGAAAGGTTTTTCACATGAGCAGCTGGGAAGAATTAATCCAGCTGCACTCCAAAGTCATGCCCCATGCGTTCTTACTGCCAGCTCCCCTGTGGACTCAAATGCACCCTAAGGGTTCTTGGGGAGTATCCAGGGAGCCTGTTCGGAAGCTTTAACAATTGTTCCTCCGTCTGGAGGGGTCCTTTTCAACAACATTTGGTACAGGCCGTAAAGTGGGTAAAACTCTTTCACTTTCTTCTTCAGCCAGCATTAAGAGAGTACCTTCTCTGTTTTGGCCATGTGTGTACTCACAGCCCCTCACACATGGCCGAAACAGAGAAGGTACTTTCCTAATATTTGCCTCCTTGGAGTGCCTCAAGTCCTGGAAGCAAGAGATAATAAGCAACTAATATATAGTATGACAAGGACTGTGATAATAGAAACAAAAGGTGCTATGACAGTACATGGGCAGTAGGCATCTAACCCATACTTTGGGGGCTGGGAGGACCTCCACTGACACAAAAGGGTGTTCTAGGCAGAGGGAACAGAATGGATAAGATAGCCAAAGTGTAATTTATGGGAAGAATTGTGGTGTGATTGCTGTGTCGTTTGAGGAGGGCATAGTGAGAAACGAACCCAGAGAAGCAGAGGCTGGAGCAGCAAGGATCCGACAAGCTGCCTTGAGGAGCTTGGCCTTTATCCTCAGTGGGAAGCTATGGAAGGGCTTTAGCCAGAGAGGTGAAGTGACAAACTCACATTTTAGAAAGAGGTTTCTGGCTACAGAGAGGAGGGTGGAATAGAGACAGGTGAGGCCAGAGCACAGACACCATCTAGGAGACTGCTTCGCATGGCAGATGAGAGGAGATGGAGAAAAGTGAATTGCTTAAACACACAATGTTGATGTAACCTTTTCCCAGATTTCATCTCTGTTGGCAGAATTGGAGGCAATTCAAAGAAATTCAGCATCCCAAAAGAGGTAACTGCGTTTTCCAATTATCCAAGTATTGGTCATAATTATGTGAGAAAATTTGATATTGCTGAGAGTTATAAATCAAGGACTGTGAGTCATGCTCAGCAGAAAGCACTGAGGTTATAACACACATTCCCTGTGATTTCTAATTAAAATATTTGTGGTGCAAATTGAAAAGGACATCCCTACAGGATCAGGGTAAGCTAAGCATCTGAAGAAGAGTTTAAAAGTAGAAAAGCATATAAAGAAAAGCAAGGGAGTGAGCAGGCTCCAGCAGTGCTGATAATGTTCTTAAGCTGGGTACTTGGATACAAGGAGTTTCATTTTGTCATTTGCTATACCTGACATATGTGCTATACACCTGCATTTGTGTATGTGAAATAATTCAATATAAAAATTTAGAACTCTAATTAAGACAGCGTGGGGGCAGGGAGGAGCCTTAGTAGCCTGTTGTTCTGGCTGGCACAGGAAAGGTTGTCAGTGTCCATTTTGTGCAGGACCACAGATTTCTGGATGAGCACTAGGCCCCCAAATAAAAGAAGGCTGGAGTCATCACTTTAGTCTAGCTACCACTTTTTTCTGACTTCATTTAGCACTAAATAAATTGTAGAAATTATCTAGAAATAACTGGAAGCATTATAATCTTCAGACATGACCTAAATGCATGCCTTCTCTCTTAGGCAGCAGAAGCCCTTTCCTTGTCAACATTTGATAGCCAGTCTTAAGAATGATGGGTGCATTAAAGCCCTGCAGATGAGTCTGTGTAATCTGTGTTAGGGTATTTTTTATTTTATTCTTCTTTCCAGTGTCATTGTCTCTCAGTGGACCAACATGCTGAAAGTTGTAGCATTGCACCTGAAGAAGCATGGACTGACTTATGCCACCATCGATGGCTCTGTCAACCCCAAGCAGAGAATGGACTTGGTAGAGGCATTTAACCACTCCAGAGGCCCTCAGGTACAAGCTGGTCACATCAGAGCTGCATAATTAACTGTTCTGAGTTATACAAGAGAATTCTTTTTGTTTGTTTCATTTTTGTTTTTGTTTTTTTGAGATGGAGTTTCACTCTTGTTGCCCAGGCTGGACTACAGTAGTGCTATCTCGGCTCACCGTAACCTCCACCTCCCGGGTTCAAGTGATTCTCCTGCCTCAGCCTCTCAAGTAGCTGGGATTACAGGCTCCTGCCACCACGCCTGGCTAATTTTTGTATTTTTAGTAGAGACGAGGTTTCACCATGTTGACTAGGCTGGTCTTGAACTCCTGACCTCAGGTGATCCACCTGGCTTGGCCTCCCAAAGTGCTGGGATTACAGGCATAAGCCACTGTGCCCAGCCATACAAAGAGAATTCTAATATGGCAACTTAAAAATATTTACAACCTTGGCTGGGCGTGGTGGCTCAAGCCTGTAATCCCAGCACTTTGGGAGGCCGAGACGGGCGGATCACAAGGTCAGGAGATCGAGACCATCCTGGCTAACACGGTGAAACCCCGTCTCTACTAAAAATACAAAAAACTAGCCGGGCGAGGTGGCGGCGCCTGTAGTCCCAGCTACTCGGGAGGCTGAGGCGGGAGAATGGCGTAAACCCGGGAGGCGGAGCTTGCAGTGAGCTGAGATCCGGCCACTGCACTCCAGCCTGTGTGACAAGTTAAGACCCCGTCTCAAAAAAAAAATAATAATAAAATAGGAGGACTAAAATATTAAGAGCAGAGCTGGTTAGGATGAGGGGAATTGTTGTAGAGGAGGCAAGCTTTGAAGGATAGGTGGGGTTCTGGGATGAGGAAATATGGAAGGAAATGAAAGAACACAGGCATCTAATTATAGATAATAAGGATTTGGAAAGCATTAGTAGAATGATAGGCAGGAGAATTATTGTAGCAATGGAGGGGTAGGGACTGATGAAATAAACATAATCTGGTTAATTGAAAGTTTATTGAGCTGACCATCCCCAGGGTTCTAAATTACAGTATTTATATATTTTGGCAGGCATTCAGTTAATTTTTTGAGGTTGACTCACACACAAAATGTGATGTGAGAAATTTTCTCAAAAGTGAGACATGGGAGATAGCATAATAATGTTTAAAAAAATAACAGCAGAAGGAAATTTGATAGGAACACAGGGCTTATCTGTATTGATCGTGGACTTAAACCTGAGACCAAGATGTGTTACGAGACCAAGTCTGTTTAAAGTTAATGTTGTGTTTCCTTTTGAAGGTAATGCTAATCTCTCTCTTGGCCGGAGGTGTTGGTCTAAACCTGACTGGAGGAAACCATCTCTTTCTTTTGGACATGCACTGGTAATGATTCCGGATTTGTCCTGAGTTGTCACAGCACAGCAAGGAGGCTAGTGGGCTACAGGGGCAGCAGGAACTGACTTCCTATGTTGATTGCTGTGTTCGTATTGCGGAGATGCCTTGCTTTGTATCTGTCTACAGATACAGATCTAAGCAGGGTAGAGGGCTAGTTGACTCCCCTGAATTCCTGAGCTAGCAAGCCTTCAAATGACTACTCAAAATAGTTCATTCATGTTATTGTTAATCTAACATCTGTTTCCATGGAAACTAGGAGCATAGCTTTTCCTCATGGCTAATAGTTAACGTTGCTCATTTTTACCTCTTCTCCAGAATACTGTATTCCAGACACACTTGTTGGGGTCCAAGGAAATTTCAACCTTCGAAAAGAGGAAGAAGCATTACTCCAAAAAGAAAAGGAATAGGGATTTTCTAATTATGTTAGAAATATACTTAATACTTCCCCTTGGAGCTTTCGTGGCCACAAAATGAATGAGTTAGTGTGTTGCTAACAGAAAATCTCATCATTAGTACCAGTTTCTGGTTTTCCAGTTATGCCAATCAAGGATTGCTGCACCAGGCACTGTTGCTGGGGATTGTCATTGGTCTAGTTCTCCAGACAGCCCAGATTGGTACAAATAGGTCAACCTGTTATCATCTTCCGGGAGAATGGGTTTAGTTCTTACTTGGGACTCCTCTATACACATGAATGAGGAAAGCATACTAGGAATCATGCTATTTTTTTTTTTTTTTTTTTTCCTGAGATAGAGAAATGTTATCCAAGATTTTAAAGAGGTAAGCTGAAAAACTAATTTGGAGTTACAATGGGAATCAATAAAGAAGGAAACAAATTAAGTCTCCTTCATTGAATCACAGAATATTAAAGTTGAAAAAGGTAGCTATTCAAGATCATTAGCTGGCCCTTCAGTTTCCAAGTAGCAATCTGAAGCCTGGAGGGCTGAGGTTAAAGAACTTGCCCAAGGACATCTAGCTACCTAGAGACCAGACCTGAGTTTTGGTTTCATCTCTTACTTAGAGTTATCAACTGATGATAGCGATAAGAGCTGTTATTAACACTCTGACCTTAGTTTCTCACTAGAAACTAGCCAAGAAGGTATCTGGCACCAGCTTGTCTTAGGCCAGTATAACCTAGGACAAGGGTCGACAGATTTTTTTTTCTTTGAGGCTTTTCAGGCCACATAGGTCTCTGTCACATGATGTGTGTGTTTTGTTTTGCTTTGCTTTCTTTTCTTAAATCCGTTTAAAAATGTAACAATAATTTTTAGCTACAAAAACAAGCTATGGACTAGATTTGGCCCATGGTCCATAGTTTGCCCCTTCTGATCTAGTATGTTGGTTCCTTTGAGCTTTACCTGTCTTCTAACAGGAATCCGTCACTTGAGGATCAAGCTTGTGACCGAATTTACCGAGTAGGGCAGCAGAAAGATGTTGTCATACACAGGTAAGTAATGGTCCCCAGGACCCAGGACCCTTCTCAACTTGTACTTTGTGAAAGTCTTTCTTTGTTAGGTAGTGTCTTAATAGAATTTAAAGTATTTGTTGATGACTTTACTAATGATGCTCCTGAGGCATACCCTCAGGCAAACCACAGTCAGGAAAAAAACGAGCAATTTGGGGTAAGCTTGAAGTTTGTAACTGCAAAAGAAGAGCAAGTCTGTGTATATGGTGAGGGCAGTCCATGAAAGGACGCTCCTCTCTTATTTTTCTTTTTAACTTTTATTTTGACATAATTTCAGACACATGGAAAAGGTACAAGAATAGTACCAAAAAGTTCCCATATATTATGTGTGCATGTGGGTAGAAACATTTTTCTGGACCACTTGAGAACAAGTTGTAGACCTGATGCTCCTTTGTCCCTAAGTACTTAAGTGTACATTTCTTAAAATTAAGGGAATTCTCTTACATAACCCCAATAAAATGATCAAAATCAGGTTATTAAAGTTAACAAAACACTATTATCTGATCTACAGATCTTTTTAATCTCACTTGTCCTGGTGATGTCCTTCACAGCAAAAAAGAATCCCAGATTCTGGTAGCATGCAGTTGTCATAAGTTTGTCTCCTTTGATCTGGAACGATACCCCAGTCTTTGTGTTTTATGACATTGACATTTTGATGAGCATGAGCCAGTTATTTTGCAAAATGTCCTCTATTTTGGACCCCCTTGTCTTTAAAAACAACAAAACCTGCCTTAATGCTGCCAATCCCCTCTCACAATGGCCCTGTTTTTCGCTTTCCTTTTCATGACCAGGTTTCCTGAAGAATTAGGAATCACTGCCTATTTTTACTTGATTACTTCCCGTTCATTCCTCAACCTTTGCAAACTGGTTTTTACTCCTGTTGCTGCACTGAAATTGCTCTTGTTAAGGGGCACCAATGACTTCCAGACTTTGCCAAATATAGTGATTATGACAGTCTTCCTGTGTTCTCTTCTCTACTCATTCTGTACATTCCTTCCTTTACAAATTCCATGCACTCCAGTAAGTCCAAAATCTGTATCTTTAGTTCCAAAGTCTCCTAAACTTCAGATCTGACTATTGCAGTCCCTGCTAAATATCTGAATCCAAGTGTCCACATACTCATCTATTATTCCTTCTTTTATTCATTGTTCATTTGAGCATTCAGCCCATAAAACATACCTTTTGAGCACCCACTATGTAGCAAGTATAACAACATGTTTCAGGTATTCAAATGTTACAAATCGAAATTGATTTTCTCTTCCTATTACCTCAAATCTGCTATTCTTCTGTAGTCATTGTCTTTGTGAATAGTATCACTCTTTATCTAATTGTATCTAGCCAGAAACTAGACTCCCACCTTTCTCGCTTTTCCATGTACCAAGTCCTTTAGTTGTATTTTCTAAATGTTTCTGATAACCATTTCTTCCTTCCCATGCCCACTGCCAGGTCCCCCCTTCCCACTCCGCTGAATTCTGTCCTCTGCATCACCACCAAAGGGCTCTTCCTAACTAATCAGTCTGATTGTGTCATCCACTTCTCATATTCTTCGGTAGCTCTCACCTCCTATAGGATCAAATCAAAATATCTTAGCATGACATACACCGCCACCCGTGATCTGGCCCTGCCAGCCTCTTGAGCCTTTGCCATTGTGGACAACATGGTGAATGTGAACTTCCTCCAATACACCATGCTCTGAAACTCAGCCATGGTTTTGCACATGTTCCCATTCCCTGGGGTGCCCTCCTCACTGCTCTCTCTGGCAAACCCTTGCCCATCATACAAGTCTTATATTAAGAGTTAACTCTTTAATGGAGCCTTCCCTGACTACTCTGGATACATTTCCTTTTCTTCCTTTTGCACACGGCACATACTTCCATTATAACACTTACCAGGTCATATTATTATTGTTGTTTATTTTCATGTTTGTCTCGCTTGTGTCCTGCTTCAGAGAAAGACTGTATTCATCTCTCCATCCCCACACCTAGCATAGTGTAGTGAGTGCTTAATCAATACTTTTGAATGAGTGAATGAATGAATGACAACAGTGCCATTTACTTGGTTTGAAAACCCTGTTTTTAGTGTGAATTCACTAAAAAATAGATACTCTACTTAAACTAGCAGAAATTTGATAACCTTTTAGGCCTTATGGACTTACCAAGGTAGAACTTTTCGGGTGAAAGCTGGATCTCTGTACTTTTTTGGATTGGGATATCTTTTGCTTATTCTGAGTTTTTTCAATTACCTTAGCTTCAGAAAGTATTAGAATGTCAATGTCAGTCACATCCTTTCAAAGGGACATATATCTAGTCAAGGTTGTTTGGATCCCTCAAACAGGGTTCTTAACTGGACCTAAGAAGACTTAAAGGAAGAAATCTCATTAAAAACTGAAGCATAATAAAAGTTTGAATGTATTATTAGATGTGCTGCTTTGGGTTTTTGATAGTTTGCTTATTTTTTTTGTTTTTGTTTTTGTTTTTTAGATTTGTTTGTGAGGGAACAGTAGAAGAAAAGATCTTACAGCTCCAAGAAAAAAAGAAAGATTTGGCCAAACAAGTTCTATCAGGGTCTGGAGAATCTGTCACCAAGCTCACCTTGGCTGACCTCAGAGTCCTTTTTGGCATCTAACCTCCCGTGGATAAGGGCTCAGTATAGCACCATTGCTGGTTTGTATTAGGATCTGGGAATAACAACCTAATCATGAGCCTTGAACTCTGTTCTTTGCATTTCAATTTCACCATCAAGCCTTTCACCTTCCTCAAAGTGAGGCATAATCTTATCCCCAGAATTGAGGAGGGGTTATGTTAGCCAATTAGTTAACCAATTATGTTAATATGTCAATTTATTTAATGAGTGGTATGGAAACCATTTGTTTTTTTAGATAAAAGAAAATATTTTAGAGTTGGATGATTTTGGAAAACAACTCTGGCAGAATTGTACATAAGCTTCAGTAGAGTTCAAAAAACGGGCCAGGTGTGGTGGCTCATGCCTGTAATCCCAACACTTTGGGAGGCCGAGGCAGGAGGATGGCTTGAAGCCAGTAGTTCAAGACCAGCCTGGGCAACACAGTAAGACCCCATCTCTATGAAGAATAAATAAATGAGCTAGGCGTGGTGGAGCACACCTGTAGTCCTAGCTACTTGGGAGGCTGAGGCAGGAGGATTTCTTGAGCCCGGGAGGTTGAGGCTGCAGTGAGCTGTGATTGTACCACTGTATCCCAGCCTGGGTAATATAGTGAGACCCTGTCTCAAAAAAAAGAAAAAAAAAAAGCTCAAAAAGTTCTGTGTTGCCTATCTCTTCTTAGCTGATGATGGGAGAACCACTGTTACTACCTTCTCTAACACAGGCTCCATCCTATCTGTTCATCTCTTCTTGCCAATGATGTTGCTCCTGTAACCATCTTTTTGTCGGGTGAGCAGAGTCGATCCCTGCAGCCACCCTGCAGCCAGCCATCTCGGCAGTTCTCTCAGTGCAAGCAGTTCTTCCTCTCAGACTGAAGGTCAAGGAGATGCTTTGTACATGAACAGATGCTGAGTATCTGTATCATTGTATTGTTTAGTGTCAGTGTATCATGTTTAGTGTCTGCATCACTGTATCATTTAGTGTTGTATATCACTTAGTCATTGAATATTGGTTATCACCATATCGTTTAGTATTTGTATCATTTGGTTCATTGTATCATTTAGTATTTCTGTTATATCATTTCTATTATATGTAGTATTTGTATAATATTTGTGTCATTTTTAACAGTATTTGTATTTTTACAAATTTACAGTATTTGTAGCATTTAGTATCATTGTTTCATTTAGTATTTGGTACAATCTAATAAATTGTATGTGTTCATCAAACCCATTTCCTTTTCCTCCCGGGCACCCAGAGAGACTGTATTTCCATCTTGGCCACAGTCTGACGGGGTCTGCATCAATGGACTGTGGAGAGAAGTGATGTAAGTCACTTCTAGGCTGCCCTCTACCACTTTTCAAAAGATCATTCATGCTGTTTCTTCTCTCCTCAGCCTATGGGATGCAAAGGAACTGATGGAAGATTACAGGGCCCTAGGGAAGGTGAAGCCACTAGCTCAGCAGTTCTTAGCCTAGTTTTTGGCCATCAGCCCTTCTATTAGACTAGTAGAGCCTCAGTCCCGGGATGGCTTCCCCATGTGCACTTCCCCCCTCGCACCAGCTCACCTACACTGGACTATGACATGATCAAGGAATCTTTTTTTTTAAGCTACTGAGATTTTTGTGTTGTTTATATAGCAGTTTGTATCCTAATACAAACACTTGAGATTTTATACTTCAGGAAACTATTCAGATTTCCTTCTTCTCATTAGCAATTATTCCAAAAACACTTACTCTGCTAATTTCTACTAGAAAGAATCACAGTTCTTCTTACATAGAAACATTTCTCTCCCTTGAGTTGGGAAACAAGAGCCTATGTTAACCCAGTCACAGTGTGGACTGAGGCATTCGGAGCCTGTTCAAGCAGAGGTTTTATATAAGGACAAGATCTAAAGGCTTACAAAGGTAAAGATGATGGCCTGGTTGGAAGAATTCTAGTCTAGAAATGAGACTTGACTCTAGTGCTAGGTTCATCTTAGCTGGGTGTGTTAACGTTGAAAAAAATTGGCCGAATGCAGTGGCTCATGCCTGTCATCCCAGCACTTTGGGAGGCTGAGGCAGGCGGATCATGAGGTCAAGATATCAAGACCATCCTAGCCAACATGGTGAAACCCTGTCTCTACTAAAAATACAAAAATTAGCTGGGCGTGGTGGCACATGCCTGTAGTTCCAGCTACTGGGGAGGATGAGGCAGGAGAATCGCTTGAACCTGGGAGGCGGAGGTTGCAGTGAGCTGAGATCGTGCCACTGTGTTCCAGCCTGGCGACAGAGTGAGACTCCATCTCAAAATCAATCAATCAGTCAATCAATCAATCAATCAATCCTCACTTTCTCTACATTGTGATTTCCTCATTTGTAAGGCGGACAGTTTTCAGAACTTAGCAGCAACAAGGTTTCTGATAAGAAGCAAAGGAAGTAATATTGCCTTTTTGAAGTTTTGCTGTAAGATCGACACACCAAGGTAAAAATTGAGTCACTTGAGAAGCAGTGGCTTCCAGGCCAGCAAGAATGTACAAACCTGGCTCTGCCATTTGCTGATTGAAATTAGGCAAGTTGCAGATTCCTTGGACATCTCAATCCTTTCATCTGTAAAATGTGTGGATTATCATGTAGCTCATGCTCCACTGGGAATATCATAGCAAATATATATACTGTAACATGTTGGACCAGATAGATCAGTAATGTCAACTAGAAGGTGTTGAATGAACATTGTCAGTCTCCAGTCAAGCACTGTTTAGGGGAGAGGAATTATTTCAGGTTCAAGCATTCTGGCTGTTAGTTTGGAGAGGGATGCAGGGATTGTAACCTATAATCTTCAGATATTGAGGCCATTGACAAGTAGTCTACTGCAAGGTGGATGCCTCCTGGTATTTTAAAACAGCTTCTCTAATTTCCCTTGTTATTGTATGCAAGCAAAACAACCTAGTTATGTCTTGGGTAGGTGTTCTCATGAGAACATAGCCGTAAGATGCTATTGATTTGATGTGGATGCAGAAAAAAACGGAACCACTGCCTTAATGGGATGGAATATACCAAACATGCATTCTTAAATCCTAGGGCTGGGATGGAAATGTCTCATGAATTAACAGAAGTGGCATTCTGGTATTAATATATCCTATCTCAGGCTCATATTCATTTTAGTGTAAATCAGTTTCTTAAAGTCTAGGTATGACAGGGTGGGTCATTGTACCTTCTAGCGATGGACAGCATTCCACAACATAGCGGTCTAACTGAAGTGCCGCACTGAGTCCTGCCTGTGTCAACCAGCCTTCCTTCATGTCATACTACTGCTGCTGGATTTGCTTTTTACATCTGCCTGTTGCACCTGATTTGGTCATGGATGATATAAGGTAATAAACGCTTTGAAAACCGTGAAGGGCCACACAAGTGCTAGTGTTATTGCTGTGGGACAAGGTCGGGGAATATGAGAACTAGCAGCAGCACGGGTGCAGCTGAGAGCCAGATGGTGAACGTCTGTCACCAAAGTGCAACATTCCTGAGCACCAGATTTATAAGGTATTTCTTACTCGACAGAACTGACTTCATGGAAGGTTTGTAGTTTGACTTTGCCTTAGCCATGTTGATCAAATAGGAGTATTGTGCATGCCACAGCTGGGCAGAATCCTGGGCCCTTCAACAACCTCATCAGTGACTCCCATTGCATTCCCACTGCAGTGTCTCACAGCTGTAATCCCAGCATTTGGGAGGCCAAGGCAGACAGATCACTTGAGGCCAGGAGTTTGAGACCAGCCTGGCCAACATGGCAAAACCATCTCTACTAAAAATACAAAAGTTAGCCAGGCGTGATGTTGGGCATCTGTAATCGCAGCTACTTGGGAGGCTGAGGCAGGAGAATCACTTGAATCCAGGAGGTGGAGGTTTCAGTGAGCTGAGATCACACCACTGCACTCCAGCCTGGGCCACAGAGGGAGGCTCTGTCTCAAAAAAAAAAAAATTCTCTTTATGGGAGGTGACTTATTTCTCTAGCAATCCTGTGAGTGATTTAGCATGGCAATTCATGAACACTGAGTTGTTTCTTTGCTCTGATTGTCTTTTGCTCAATGAAATGGCTTTTAGGAGGGCTCAAAGGTGGAGCCAGATTCTCCTGCACTAATAGGATAAGCATGGAGACACCAGTGCTCAGTGTGGCCTCTGGTTGTCTGAAATTTCGCTATCGACTATAATACCTTGAAAGAATTAGGTTTCCAAAGTGGGAAATTGTACTGCTGTTTGTTATATAACATTTAGCCTTAGGAAAAGGGCAGGAAAAATTTAAAAGCACATCTGTAGGCACAAAGAGAATTATTATAGAAATTCAGAATTCCTAGGCATATGACCTAGACTAAAATGTTTTCATAACTAAAAATGAAACCAAGGTCATTTATAGTACAAAGTACCACAGAAGTCAGTAGTTAGGGGATGGAGATAGATATGGAAAAAGCGAGAAAAAAAAAAAAAAAAAGCAAAACCCAGCCTAACCCCCAGGGAGGGAACAGGGGAGACAGATAGGCAGCTACACAATGTTTTTACTATCTTGAGTTCTTTTTTCCCAGATTCCATAGCTAAATCCAAATGTATTAATAAGTAGAGGCTACATAAGAAAGGAAGGATGAGACTATTTTCTTGCTTATTCATACAGTAATTCAGAAATGTACATTGAACACTTTCTATATGCCAGGCACTGCTGGACACTGGAAATACAAAAGCAAGCAAAACTGAAAAACTATCCTGTCCTCCTGAGGCTTAGCATCTAAGGGAGACAGGCATTAATCAAATAACCCCGTGTGGCTGTGAAGCAGCCATGATGCTGAGTGAGTGCTACGAGAGAGGACTGTGCAGCTACGAGGGCTTATAACAGGATTGGAGCTAGTCAGGGAAGATCTGAGGAAGTGATGAAAGAATGGAAATCAATATGTAGGAGCTAACAAGGCAGAGTGAGATACTTCTTCCTATACTGTATCCTCCTCCTAATGAGCATCCACTTCACAGAACCACCTCTTCAT
Source organism: Trachypithecus francoisi (assembly GCF_009764315.1). Taxonomy (NCBI): domain Eukaryota; kingdom Metazoa; phylum Chordata; class Mammalia; order Primates; family Cercopithecidae; genus Trachypithecus; species Trachypithecus francoisi. Next base: position 104,799,331 of record NW_022681470.1, on the reverse strand, counting down.
TGAGCCAAACCTACCACACAGGGATACATTCTCTAGAGGAAAGTTGAGCAACTATTGCATTTTGGACATTAGAATATGGGTGGGCTGACAGGTATGTGTATGTTTATTATCCAAGACAGCCAAGGTGTTTAGCCTGTTGCAACATCCCAGGGGACAGAGGCTCTTATTTGTGACTCTTTTTTCTTACCTGTAACACCAGAGGCATAAGTTACATCATAATGCTGCATCTTGTTGATGCTTCAATGCTCACAATTCAAAGGTGATTTCTGAAGCACTTTGTTACACTGGGGAGAGCTACTCAATCCTCCCACTCTTTTTTTGCCTCATTTTGGAGTCTTGGGCTCTCTTGATCACTGACTCTGCCAGGTCTTTCAGCAGGCAAGACAGCTCAGTTAAATTGGGTTTGGACTCCACTGTAGTGCATGCATGAGACAGTGCCCCGATCCCCAACACCCACACACAAACTTTAAGTATTTGTAACAGAATCGTTACCATTAATATTGCTTAAAGGCTAACACATTAGCCAGAATCTAGACGTCTTATGGAAATTTTCTACTGCAATGTTACTTCATCTACATCAAGTTGTCCAATCACTGAAACCTTCTCCAACTGAAATAAATGGTAAGCTTTTTGTTCTCAATTCTGAAATCGGATTCATTAAAAGGCACATGGGGAAAGATGATATAATACAACAGGCTTCTTCATGGCAAGCAGTTCCCTAGATGAGGTAATTGGAAAATTCAAGGCTGGTCTCTCAGGTGCATATAATTTATCCAACAGGCTTGAGATAAGGCTGCTTCTTTTCCAAGTGGTATTTGTTTAAACGACAAATACTGAGGTTTGGGAGAAGGGAAGTCTGGCTTATAAAACAGATACTAAGGAGATCCAAACTAAAAATTCTACCAATTAGATCTTTATTCACTGATCATAATATGAAGCCTCTACCATCTGCCAGGAACTGTCCTACATGGGGACAGAATGGTAGTTTAAAAATATCAAATCCCTGCCCTCATAGAGCTTACAATCTAGCATGAGAGGACAGACAACAAACAGAACATACATATGTTGGCCTGTAATCCCAGCACTTCGAGAGGCTTGAGATGGCCAGGAGTTTCTGAGACGAGCCTGGGCAACATGGCAAAACCCCGTCTTTACAAAAAATGCAAAAAATTCACCGGGCATGGTGGGGTGTGCCTATGGTTCCACCTACTTCGGTGGCTGAGGTGGGAGAATCACTTGAACCTTGGGAGGCAGAGGCTGCAGTGAGCCAAGACCGTGCCACTGCACTCCAGCCTCGGCAACAGAGAGAGAGAGAGAGAGATCCTGTCTCCAAAAAAAAAAAGAAAAAAAATACAAACCACAAAACATATACATACATGTGAGATGGCGATGAAACTGGACAACTCTGAGGTGGGAAGTTGCTATTTTGTACAGAGTAGTTAATAGGGTGATATTTGACACCGGAGTGGGAACTTGAGAGGAACATGAATCATGAAGGTATCTGTGAAAAAAGCATTTCAGATGGAGGGGCAGTGATTCAGGCCCTGAGACAGTGCGTGGAGAGTTTGAGGAGCACCAGGGAGGCCAGTTTGGCTGGAACAGGGTGATGGAGGCGGATGGGTGGGCAGTAAGAGCAGGGATCCAGATCATGTGGGGTCTTACATGCTGATGTAAAGGCTCGCTTTTCTGAGATGCGAGGCCAATGGACAGTGGTGAGCAGAAGAGTGACATGAGCTGACATGTTTTAAAAGATTTCTCTGATATTGGGTGGTCAAAAAAGATAAAGGGTGGGAATTGACCACTGGATTCTGTAACCTGGAGTTTACCAGTAACCTTGACAACAGCTATTTCAGTGGAGTCTTGAGGATGACAGGCTGATTGGATTAGATCGTACAGAGAATGGGAGGGAAACTAGAGATACCAAACAACAATTCTTTTGAGGTCCTTTTAAAGAGGAGCAGAAAAGGGGGGAAGTTGCTAAAAGGGGTTGTGAAATTCTTGAAAACTCAGCCCTAACACCCAATGCGACTCTATTTGGAGAAAGAACCTTTAAGGAGGTGATTAAGGTTAAATGACCTCATGTGGGTGGGGTCCTAATCCAATAGGTCTGGTGTCCTTATATGAAGAGACACCAGGAGCACATGCACACAGGAGAAAGGCCATGTGAAAACAGAAGGCTGCCATTTGCAAGCCAAGGACAGAGTCCTCACCAAAAAACAACCCTGCCAGCACCTAGATTTTGGACTTCCAGACTCCAGAACTGTGAGAAAACTAATTTCTGTTGTTTAATCCACCCAGTCCGTGGTATTGTTATGGCAGCCCTAGCCAACTAATACAAAAGGGAAACTTGTATTTGAAGAGGGAATATTGTACCGTATTTATTTTCTGAAGTAAGCAATCTGGTAGAGGGGGAAATTACTGAAGCAATGTTCTCGGGCAGTAGCTACAGAATGGGATTTAGTACACGGGATAGAAGTTGGCTCTTGATAGGAATTTGGATAGATGTGTATATGTGGTAGGGAGGCTAGGGAAATTCTCCTCTGAATCCTTTTATATTCTTGGTGAAATAGTAAGCAAGGTCATAAGTACAGAGTGGAGGTGGGGTAGAAATTGGAGTTTGAGGGGAAGAAAGTATGAATTGTCTAGAAGCATGGGAGAATAAATGGACTGGGGAGATGTTTCAGGTTATTGGGCAATGCTAACAGCCCACTGAAATTAGTGGTCATAAATTTAAAGTGAGGCTAGTCATCACACTTTTTTATTTTTATTTTTTATTTTTTTTTAGGATCATTCAGTTGGGTTAGATGGAAAGCTGGATCTAACCTGGGTTGGAGTTTTGCCAGGCAAGAATGATAGAGGGAGACTATGCAATAGAGTGATTATAGTGATGGTCTGTAGAATCTAAGCTGGGAAGGATGAAGGGTAGGACCTGAGGTGGGTGAGAGGAACAACAGGAAGGTGGCAGAATCACTGCATTGTGGGTTCCAAAGAGGTAGACGAATTAGTAGTCAGGTTATTACAGTGGGTGACCTGGAAAGGTGGGAGGTTGTGGTTGCAGGATGCCTGAAACAGACTATGCAGAGGGTGCGGTTAGAATCAAGATCTAGGATATGTAAGGCTAAGTAGGGAAAAAATAACATTGGGGAAATTGTCATAGAACTAAGAAGTCTGTGTAGACAATAAGTTATCCCAAGATTGATAAGGAGTTGTACCAGAGTCATAGCAAGCTCAATGCTATAATCTTCAAGGAATGAAGGGGAACAATTTGGGGCTCAGTAAATGGCTGAAACATGGAGGAATAGCAAGCTGTATAGCTGAAAAGCATGAGCTCCAAGGCTGGCCAGTTTTAGAAAAAGTAGGGCTAATGCCCTAGAACAGGGTTTCTCAGCAGTGGAACCACTGACATTTTGGATTGGATACTTCTTTGTTTCAGGAAGCTGTCCTGAGCATTGTAAAATGACTAGCAGCATCTCTGACCTTTACCCACAAGATGCTAGCAGCGCCTTGCCCCAGTAGTGGCAACTAAAAATGTCTCTGAGACTTTGCCAGATGTCCTCTTAGGGGCAGAGTCCCTCCTGGTTAAGAACCACTCATCTCGGCCAGGCACAGTGGCTCACGCCTGTAATCACAGAACTCTGGCAGACCAAGGTGGGCAGATCATGAAGTCAGGAGTTCGAGACCATCCTGGCTAATCTGGTGAAACCCCGTCTCTACTAAAAATACAAAAATTAGCCAGGCGTAGTGGCATGTGCCTATAATCTCAGCTTACTCTTGGGAGGCTGAGGCAGGAGAATCGCTTGAACCTGAGAGGCGGAGGTTGCAGTGAGCTGAGATCACGCCACTGCACTCCAGCCTACGCAACAGAGCAAGGCTCTGTCTCGGAAAAAAAAAAAAAAAGAACCACTCATCTCAAAGCAGCAGTAATAAGCTAAAAGGACATATACTTCTGGGCTGAGTGACAGAAGGAGTGAGGAAGAGCAAATAGCTAATAATTTGAGAGGGTGACGGGCAGGAATGTGTTTTGGGAAGATCAGATTTGGGTTACAGAAAGAGGCTGAAGGGAATGTTTCCAGAAAAGGGTGAGAACACAGAGAACATCTTAGTATTTATGGCTACAATGTAGCCCATGTTTGTCAGCCTCAAGGAGGAAATATATTCCGCAATGATCTGACAGTCATCATCTAATTATTTCACTTCCTTTGCCTGACCCAATTCACCAAATGAGTCATCCACTTCTTAAGGGATCTTATAATGCAGATTTCAATAATTATATTTAATACATGCTGAGTTTATTGCTATATAAGAAATCAAGACTCTCAGAAGAACACACGAAATATATACAGTGAAGACCTTGGCAGGGTTGAGGCACTAGTGCTGTGTACATCCTCTCCCCAGAATTCTCAAGCAGCTAAGAAGGCACACTATGAGTGAAGGCACAGTAAGAGTCAAAGCTCCCAGTTAACTTTCTAGATATATAAACAACAGTGAAGACTACTCTAAAGACTACTCTACCAAAAACAGACCTGTGAGAAGTATGAAGGTGTCTAGATTTTCTGGCATGAGTAGAACTGTAATAAACGTATGAGGTTCTATTTCAACTCCACTCCCCTTTATTAACTTTCTATTTGTATGCCCTTGACCAAAGAGTAATCTTCAGGCTTTGGGGCAGAAGGCTGACATGGCATAGAGAGGGAAGGGTGGGACAACACCAAAACAAGATCACATTATCATGATCACGAAACATGTACCAGTAAATCCACTGAAAGTATGCTAACAAAAAGTGGACAGGATGAAAGGAGGTTTCTAATCTCTAGGGAAAATATCTAAATAATGTGTAGCTCAGAGAAAAATAAAAAAGGTCATAATAGGCCAGGTGTGGTGGCTCACGCCTGTAATCCCAGCACTTTGGGAGGCTGAGGCGTGTGGATCACGAGGTCATCAGGAGTTCGAGACCAGCCTGGCCAACATGGTGAAACCCCATCTCTACTAAAAACACAAAAATTAGCTGGTTGTGGTAGCAGGGACCTGTAATCCCAGATACTCGGGAGGCCGAGGCAGGAGAATCATTTGAACCAGGAGGCGGAAGTTGCAGTGAGCCAAGATCATGCCACTGCACTCCAGCCTGGGTGACAGAGTGAGACTCTGTCTAAAGAAAAAGGGTTATATCAGAAAGGAACTAACTAAACTACATAGACCCTTCAGTTCCAATGGAATAGATACCTCCATACTGTACAAAATGAAAAGGAGTCTCCTGTGGTAGAAAAAGAACGTTTGCCAACCTACCTTTAAGAGAAATGTAGAGGTGGTCTTTTGTGCTCAACCATCCACAAGTACAATCAGTGAGTAACAAAAGAGCACCTGAACTCCAGTGCAAGATAAGGCACTTTGTTTTTAATTCTATCAGTCTCTTTAGAATGAACGAAGGTCTGGGTCCTCTGGAAATCTCAAGTGGTGCTGACTGCAGCTTTAAAATGCTGAGTACAAACCCATCAGAGAGCCACAGTCCTAAGTAGACTCCTCAGTGCGCTCTGCCCACCTGTCCACGTACATTCAGACTTCTCATTAAACTTCCCACAGCATGACCAGTGGGGACGACCTGGGTGGCCTTTGTGTCCATGGCCACAGCCTAGGTACCCACCTACATGGGCCAAAAAGGAAAGGACAAAAATCAACCATTAGAGTGGAGTCCAGCAGTTACCATTATCATGGAAATTAGACCGACCTCCTGGCAACATGCAGATTCATGGGAGTGAAAATATCTAAGAAAGTCTTGGCAAGAGGAACAAGCTGTCTGACTGCTGTGTAGTCAGGAGGACCCTGAAAACTGATCACAGCAAATCAACTCCTAGAGTTCTAAGAATGCTGTAGTGATTAAATTTACCACCTGAAGGAGGCGAACCAGTTTGTACATTAACTGTAAAATAAATTGGTTTGGATTTTAACTGTAAAATCATTGAAATAAAAAAGGATAGGTTGGTGGACATAGAAAAAAAACAGAGGTAGATCCTCAAGTGTTTATACAGAAGGATGCAAAAGCCCATTTTACGGCCCATTATTAGAGTAAGGACACAATAATTTTTTTTTTTTAAGTAATTAGATCCTTTACCTAAACTCCCTATCCTTTCCGTCCCCTTGAAAGACCCACACCTTGTTCAACTGGTTTAATCATCCACTCCCCCAGCCATGCCTCATTTGGAATTTATTTAAGGTACTAAAAGGAATAAGATGGGTCCACAGTTTTCACACTGCTCAGGCTGCTGGAAAGGGACAGACAAACTGAGAATCTGACATAGAAGCACAGGGCTCATAGGAGCTGTACCAAAACTAACAGAACTCAGAGCTTTTAAGCCTGCTATTTCAATTCAGAACAAGGAAGCTTTAAGTCAAACTTTTAGAACAGTGGTGTCTCTATAATCACAGACTGTGCTTCCTAGAAACAGAGCCTAAGTCCAAATGTCTAGTGGCTGTGTGGTGGGGAAGGGCCTGTCACTTGATTCCCACTGCTGGCAGAAAGGCCCAGGTAGTGCTTTCTCCTTACCTGGCATGGTGCCTCCACAGGCGCAGCGAGCGGTTTTCTGGCCTCCACTGGAGCAGAAGGTGCAGCAGTGAAACACACCTGGGTGTGAGCGGTGCTTTCTCCTCACGGTCACAGTGAATGGCGAGCCCTTCAGTGTTCAGACCAAAAGCAAAGAACAGCATCTTATGAGTTAACAGGATGTGCTGAGCATCGCTATGTGCTAAACAGAGTCTGAGGCACAGGGCCTGCCCTTGGAGGGACAAGGACACCAGGAAAGAAACAGATTAGAGGGCAAGAACCCTGCTCAGCTGAAAGGGGGCAGATACAGATGCAGTGGAAGCATTACGTGGTCTGTGCAGCCCTCCTACCATGCTTTTCACCGCAGATGCTGAGTACTAGACACAGGTACTGATTTATTCCGTGTAGCCGAACCTGCTGGGCACTGACAGGAGTCACACAGAGTCAGCTGCATTTTCAGTGACATCTGTATTAGCTGGGGATTGTTCTGGCAAGATGGCAGCAAAAGCAGAATCCCATGCCACAAGCAGCTTAAGCTTTTCTTAATGGATTCTGCCTCACTCTATCCTTGTATGAAGTGTTAAGTATCGAGGTCATTCAATACATTAGTAATCTCAGACTGACTTTTCTCTGGAATTCTCAATCTCAATTCTTACGGAACCTCAGGTGTAATAAGTAGAATGTCGCAACCACAAAGATAGGACATCCTGTGGTCCCTTCTCCAATTTCTCGGCCATGTACCTCTTCTCACATACCAAGCTAGCCTCTTTCCTTCCATCCTGGACATGACTTATCTGTTTACTCACCCACTTATTCTGTGACAGTGAAGACATATGGAAGGGAGAAAGGTTAAAATGTGTACAGCTAATAATCCTCAAATTAGTAACTCTCCCATCTGCCCCCTTTCCTTTAAGGATAACTTTCATTCTCTAATTTATATCCCATATTAAACAAAAAATACTTATTTTTTTTTTAAAGATGGGATCTCACTCTGTCACCAGGCTGGAGTGCACTGGCACAACCATAGCTCACTGCAGCTTTGAGCTCCTGGGCTCAGGCAATCCTCCCAAGTAGCTGGGACTACAGGTGCTTGGGACCAATTTAAATATTTAATAAGTTGCAATGTGCCTATCCTTATGTGAGAGCCACACTGTTAGAGAAAACGCAAAGCAGAGAGCCTAGCACCTTAGAAGTCTTTCAGATGTTAAATTTCCCATCTTAAAGAGTTTACAATCCAGTTAAAAAACGACCTGGCATTCAAAGAAATGGGTTCAAATTCCCATTTTGCTATATTTGCTGTGTATTTTAATGCAAGTTTGGTCTCTTGGTCTAATTGGACACTGATCCCTGTGCCTGAGTGGTTTTGAGGAAAATTGAAATAACGTATGTAAAAACACCTAACCTGTTCCTGACATACCATAATTAAGTAAATAAATGGCTTTTAATATGAGTGTTCCCTAAGTGCACAAATCGTAAGCCTAACATATCATGATGCTGTATGGTATTTTACTGTCCCTGTCAGTGTTGATTTCTGGGGAGAGAAACCTCTGAGTACTCCAAGGTCAGCAGAAAGATTCTGCTGGATCTGTTAGTATCACCCAATTTTTAAAAACTCATAATCTCTAAAGCAGAAAGTGCTCTACTTGTTTGTGGTATACTTGTTTGTAGAAACCATGGTAACATAACTTGTTTGGTGTATTTGTTTGTTTATAGTAACCATAGTAACAGAAAAACCTATATGTAAAACAGAGTAGAAAATTACGTAAGCAGATGGTTAGGCAGACAGATGACTAGTCAGTTGTGAGGAGGGGGTGTAACTCTCTCAACTGTATTCATGGCCAGATACAGTCTGGACAACACTGGAAAATTCTGAGCTAGATTATATTTTTTGAATATGCACGGTTGTCTGCTGGCAGATCACCCCCTGTGATCAAGACATCTTCTCCATATTAAGAATCCTAAGATACTGACTGGGAGAATGATAAACTATACCCATAACTGCCAGGAAGTGACACAGGGATAGAGGGTTCTTATGGTCAACAGCATCCTCCAGGAAGAATAAGAGTAGCAAAATCTGGGCTGTTTCTAAAGTGAAGAAGAAGACTTGGGGATTCTATTCAATCTCTCTGTATAGCTGATCCTATGCGAAACATCTCCAGATCCTAAGACAGCAGAAGCCAGGGAGCTCAGGGAAGCACACGCACCAGTCTTACCTGCACATGCTGTTCTTTGACGCAGACCCACACAGTATAGACACCAGGCTCCTTGGGGGTGTAGGAAATGTAGTATGTCCCATCCTTGTTATCCTGCACCATCGGTCTGACTGGGCTGAATGGAGATAAGAGTCAAAACACCACTCACTCCCACAAGCCGGCTTTAGTTGCTACTATTTCAGAATGTAAACTCTACACCATTCCATTTAGTATTAATGTTAAATATCCCCAAACAGGATGCTTCTTCAATTTACTTCAGAAGTTAATTTTACAACAGAAGGTAAACAGCATAAATTCCAATTTAGTCTGATATTCAGGACAAATTCCTCGAATATATTATTGCGTCCTTTTCTTTTTTTTTTTTTGAAATGGAGTCTCGCTCTGTTGCCCAGGCTGGAGTGCAGTGGCTGGATCTCAGCTCACTGCAAGCTCCGCCTCCCAGGTTTATGCCATTCTCCTGCCTCAGCCTCCCGAGTAGCTGGGACTACAGGCGCCCGCCACCTTGCCCGGCTAGTTTTTTGTATTTTTTAGTAGAGACGGGGTTTCACCGTGTTAGCCAGGATGGTCTCGATCTCCTGACCTCGTGATCTGCCCGTCTCGGCCTCCCAAAGTGCTGGGATTACAGGCTTGAGCCACCGTGCCCAGCCATTGCGTCCTTTTCAACAGGCTTCTGTTGAACCCTCTTGCTCTGTTGTCCCTCCTCCATTTCTCCAATTCCAGAGAAATATAAACATGTTCCAGGCATAATTTAGTACCAAAGGGAGACTGATTTTTGAAAAGGGTACCACTCAGTCTAACACAGAAGATTTTTCAACTTATTCTAAAGCTTGAGATGAAAAGAATCTGAGGGGCAGACCATAGCTTTGAGAGAGAATTGAATACAAAATCCACACAAGAAAACACATTTGGTCATATAACGTTTCATAGTATTATGGGGAGGTAAGATGTAATTACTTAGTTGCACTCCAATATATATATATATATATTTTTTTGACGTGGGGTCTTGCTCTGTTACCCAGGTTGGAGTGCAGTGGCGCAATCACAGCTCACTGCAACCTCAACCTCCTGGGCTCAAGGGATCCTCCCATCTCAGCCTCCTGAATAGCTAGGATTATAGGCCTATAATTTTTTTTTTTTTTTTTTTTTTGTAGAGACAGGGTCTCCCTATGTTGCCCAGGCTGGTTTTAAACTCTTGGGCTTAAGTGATCCTCCTGCTTCCACTTCCCAAAGTGCTGGGATTACAGGCATGAGCCACCGTGCCCAGCTCCAATATCTTAAAGGACCTCATGTTTCCAGTTTTCTCACTGCCTATTATCCATGACACCTACTTGTGTCATACAAACCTGTCTTTCTTATCCTTAGGGAGAACGGCAACTTGAATGTTGTCTCCTCCCCTGCCCATGATTTCTCCTGCGGCATCCTTACAAAGCAAGGTGAAAGAGGCTGTCTGTTTCTCCCGGGCTCTGTGGAGGTCTGAAAAAGATAAAACACTCGGTCCTCACCTCAAATGTAAACTGCAGTGACTACATCTCCATCTTGCTTTTTCTCTTCAGAACAAAGGGTTGTACTTTCCTGCTTACTGTAACCACCCTGGCTCCCTTTCTTTTCTCTTCCCCTTCTGCCTCCTAGAGTACACCTCTTGGGAGTCCTTCCTGGTTAGCCTGGTTCTCTCAGCTATCAGCTGCTTTGGATCACACAGGATCCTGGACCTTACCTTCAGTCCTAGGAGGCTTTAAAAATACTCAGGACTGACCTAGGTATTTAGAGAAGAAAACCACTAGACCTTGTGAGAGAGGCTAGTAACCCCAAAACCACCCTCCCTAAGCTCCGGATCCTACTGGGCTAGGCAGGGAGTACAGGTGACCAGCCTCACCACCCTCCATGTTGTGAGGTCCTCTGCAACTTGGTAGCTCATGCCAAGGTATTGGGGGGCTATCCAGTAGCTACAGCCCCTACTCCAGCATTCAGATGAAACAGGGTTTCTTAACCTGGGGTTCATGAACTACTATGAGGTCTATGGAAAGGCTTATGAAGAGTCTAAAAATCTGGAATTGTATGTACAAGTTACTGGGTGTTTCTGTAGGAGAGAACATTCTCAAAGAGATCTATGGCTTCCAAACAGTTAAGAATGCCTGTATCAGAGTCTGATGACCCTCAAGATGCAATCTTCCTATCAGGACTGACCTGTGAAATATGTTTTAATAACATGCTTCCATTAGAAAGGGAACGCTCGTTAAAAGAAACCATTTTTCCCCCAATTAAATGAAACACCTACCATATCCTTTTAAATGCCAGTAAGGTGGATGTGAACCAAAAAGGGCCTAAAGGAAAGGAAACCGTAATCTCATCTTCCTTACTCCTCTGAAACTCCCTTCAGAACTTGATCTAGGAATCCAGGGTCTGCCATGCTCCTCTCTGAGCAGGCAGAATTTCACCTGGCCCTAGTCACTGCTGTTGCCTCCAGTGGGCACTGTCTCTGTTCTGCCATCTGATAGAAACAAAACATAATCTATGCGCTTCTCAGCTGTTACTACTTCTCTGAACAGGAAAAGGGTCAAGCCTCACTCCTGTATTAACTGTACCCTAATCAGAACAAACCAGAAAGGGCAAAGGTGAGGGTCACTGTCTTTCAGATCAGTTTATCTCCCCACCTTTGGTAACCTGGTCAGTAGGGCGTGCTTCCTAGCAAAACAAGCCACCAATCTTTACACACCATTTCCCTGTAGACTGCCTTCTCAATGTCAATGGGAAATGCCTTCCTACCTTCTCCTTGTAGGACACATTTGGCTGGATCAACCTCTTTGGTATTAATGGTACCATAAATTTCATAGCCATGGCACTGGCCTGCTTTCTCCTGAGGACAGAAGCGTATCTTATCATTTACTCCAGGACGGGCACTATATTGAACTTTGTTCAGCTTCCTGAGCCGTTCTACTACCACCCCCTTGGTGATGAGGATCTCCAAGTCTGAGCCGCTGGTCAGCAAGTGCTCGGTGAACTCCACTCCAGTCCGCATGTCTGCCAGTAACTGTTCCAGCTGGGCCTTCTGCAGCTGCAGGGAATTTTCTTTCTGGATTCGTATGTCTTCCAGCTGCTTCAGCAGCTTGTCCCGATGTTCCTCAATGGCCTTAATGTAGCCCTCCGAGAATGTCTGGACATCAGCTGCCACTGCCTCCACTCGCTTCTGGAGGGCACTATTCATTACGTTGATCTGAGCCAGGGCTTCCTCCAGGGCCTCCACGTGGGGCTGAGTACCTTTGAGGAGCTCCCGCACAGAGGCCCCATGCTTGTGGATGACGTTGCTGGTGAAGTCACAGGGGTGTTCCCGATGCTCCCCCACCACGCAATCCCGGCACACGGGCCGGTCACAGAACTCACAGAACAGCCTCAGTTCCTCTGCAGGATGAACAGGACACAGGATGGGCTTCCCAATCCGGCTGTAGCCTTTCAAGTCTTTTAGGTCCACCATGGTGTGGTAAGTCGTTTTCTTCTGCCGCCTAGGGGCAAAGAGAGTCAATAACAGGAAATAAGGGAATAATTCTAGTTGGGAATAGTTGGGCAGAGATATTTCAGGAGCATAGACTCTGAAGTTAAACAAACTTGATTTCAATTCCTTGCTCTAATCTCTAATTGCATGATCCTTTCTGATTCCAGTTTCTTGTCTGTACAGTGGAGACAATCCCTACCTGCAAGAGCTGCTGTATAGAATAACATGTGAACAGACTAGAGCTCTGGCTTGCTACATGTCTATGTAGAAGGTTGCAAGACTATGACTACATGCTAGGACTTTCCCCAAAGAGTTTAGACAAGAGCCACAGTCGGCTTCCTAAGGTAAGCTAGCAGGGAGGGCATGGCAGAAAACCAGCACCAAGAAACAGAAACCATGCCAGATAACACAGTAATAAAGTCCAAGCAATTAAAAAGCAGATAGCTGATCCTGACACCAAGTCTCATCTAGCTTGCATCTAAGATTTTGGTGAAGCATTTCTGTTGACCAGTACCTATATTACCCAAATCAGCAGGCTAGAATTTTTTTCAAGAGACATCGTCAACATTATTAGAAAGCGTGAAACCAGCCGGGCGCGGTGGCTCACGCCTGTAATCCCAGCACCTTGGAAGGCTGAGGTGGGCAGATCAACTGAGGTCAGGAGTTTGAGACCAGCCTGGTCAACATGGTGAAACCCCGTCTCTACTAAAAATGCAAAAAATTAGCCAGGTGTGGTGGCGTGTGCCTATAATCCCAGCTACTGGGGAGGCTAAGGCAGGAGAATCGCTTGAACCTAGGGGATGGAGGTTGCAGTGAGCGGAGATTGTGTCATTGCACTCCAGCCTGGGCGACTAGAGTGAGACTCCATCTCAAAAAAAAAAGTGTGAAACCGATGGTTGGTAGAATCAAAGCTCTCTAATTTCTTTCCTGTAGTAGCCCTCTACAGATGTAGGGAAATCCCTAGGAAAACATGGTGACTGTTCAGAGTTCCTCCATTAGCATTATATCAATTTGAAGCTTATATGCCTATTCTGGCACCAGAAGAGTGGCTGCAGAGAAAATAGGGTCAGCTGGTTTGGCTGGCAGCAACACAGTTGCAGGGACTATCACATAATTACAAGTTAAAAATAGAGTGAAGTCTACAAACTTGTTCTGTTAGTGTAGCCAGAAAACAAATGGAAGTTAGAACCCAAAATCTATTTTAGGCTAATCCTAAAACTGTGGTCATTTTATATTCTGGTGTCCTAGGATGGGGTAAGGTAGAGTAAGAAGGGACAAAATGATCCATTTGACAAACTATTCACCAAATGCCATAAAAGACATAGTCTGCACCCCAATTAACACCCCAATTAATACCAGCCCACCTCACTAAGCTCCAGAGTAACTCTAAGGTACAAAGCAAAAGCTGAGGTCCAGCCAATCATCACCTGTTCTAGGAGTGTAGCATGGGTTAGTGGAATGTAGTCAGAATGATCTGGATTTAATACTCAGTTGTTACACACTCACCAACTGTAGGACCTTGGCAAATCACATACTGCTGAGCTTGTTTCCCCAATTAATAAATGGGGGTGAAAATAAGGCCTGCTTTTCTGCAAGAGTTGCAAGATCAAAGGAGCTAGAGAGCAGGATCTATGCTATTATATTCATTCTCCTGTTTCTCCAGCACCCAGTACAATTATTCACTACATGAATGATTGATGATTGAAGGAAACTGTAGCTGCACTTTGTAAACTGAAAGGGATTATGAAAACCTCCATTGCTATTGCTACAGGTACTATATTAGGCTGACCGGGTTAACTGTTGTACTAGAGTATTTGCTACTGCATTGTTATATTGCTCTTTGACCTTCCACGGTATTTGAGAAGGCTTTCCTTTTCATCTGCTCACCAAGGGATTTCTGTCTTGACACCTTTGTAATCTGCTCTTAAGCTACACCGGGTGGAATGTCCCATCTTTACCTATGAGCCTGGCAGCAGAAGTGGCAGAGGTTGGCTTTGCAGGTCTGACACCTCTTCTCTACTTCCCTGTCGTTGCACAGGTCACACACCAGGCCCTGGCCTTCCCCACGCAGGCTCTCCAGCATCACATCATTCACGGCCAGGTGGTCTATGGTTAAAGCCTTCACTCCACCCATGGGCAGGTCCACCTGAGCATCACATACCGGACAGAGGATGCCGATCTGCGACTGCAGACTTCGTGGCTTGAGTTCCTGGAATATTGACCCCTCAGAGCTTGTGTCAGAGTCTCCCCCTCGGATGTCCACTACTGAGAAGGGCTCCAGCTGCTCCAGACACGTGGTGCAAACTGTATGCAAACAAGGCAAGAGCCTGGGGGCTTTGAAAAGCCCGAAGCACAAGGGGCAGTGAGTCTTGCCTGAGTTTCCAAGTGCAGTCCCACTAGGGAGTTTGCTTACAATGCCCAGCAGCAGCTTTCTGTTTTCTGACATACTCCCCACGTTTGTGACCAATATCAGAAAGGGCCCTGGGCAGTTCTACGATGTAGTAGTAGATGACTAAGCCCACCGAAAGAGAAAGTTTCCAGAACTTGAACAGAGACCATGGGGACTCCCTCGCTGACAAATAAAAGGGCAGACGGGAAGACCGGGCTTCCTCAAAAGAACCACCCACAGACCTACTCAGGAGGGCCCCCTCCTTTCCACTGCATCCCATACCAGACACGCCCACGCCCTCCTCTGCCCCGCAAGTCCTCCCGGGATGCACTTCCAAGTCTAGCTGTACAGCTAGTCCTGCTGCCAACAAAGTCACCCCTGCATCTCTCGCTCCCTCCACGGCCACCCCCCTCCCGCCGCCCGCCCCACTGCGCCCCACACGCGACAAGCGCCGACCCCGCCTGCGCACGATGAGGTAGGGGCCCTCCTGCTCCTTCCCTCTGCGAAGCGCGCGCGCCGGGCGAGGGACTTGCAAGCCCCCGCCGGCTTCTCGGTGGCCACCGCCTCCCCCTCGCCTCGGCCCAGGACGCTCGCGGGCTCTCGCCCCTCCTCACACCAATCCCAACCCGATCTACTCCGGCGAGTCCAATCACCGTCCGAGAGGGGCGGCCCTCGCCGCTCCGGGCCCCGCCGCCCTCCAGAGTGACGCCACTAAGCATCCAATAAGTTTTGGTAATTCCACATCTTCGCCAGTCCACTCAGGCGGGGGGCGGGACCTGACAAGGTCGTGGGCGGGGCGGCCGAAGAGCTTGGAGTGCGGCGGGAGGAAAAACCAAAGGCTAGGAGCGAGCGGCATAGTGTAGTCAGCGTCACCGTTTCACAGGAACTGTCCCTCTATCTCTGTGGTGACCAGAGAGGCCTCAGGGCCTCTTTAAAAGCCACGCTGATTTGCTGCCGGGACGGCCCTCTTTCTGCCCTTGGACTGGTCCCACGAACGCAGACTGGGCTCTCCCATTGGTGGGTGGCACTGTCAGTTGGCCCCGTGCTGGGAGTGGGAGATGTTTTTCTGGCTCCTGAGGCCTCGGCCGCTTGGGGGCGCCAGACGTTTCTCCTCCACGCCAGTGTAAGGCCGCGAGGCTTCTGTCCTCTGGCGCTTGTAACTCAGGCCCCTCACGCCTAGCGTGCTGGGTACAAGCACTTCCGCGGCTCCCTGGCTTTGGGTATTTTCCGGGGGTGAGGGCATCTCAGGCTCGCGTTCCGGGAACCGGTTTGGGAGACCGTGGAGCCGAGGTCTGGAATGGAGGGCTTACTTCGACCGGCCTGGGCAGCGCCATCCTCCTTGTTGGGCTTGGGAAGGCTTTGTTTCCCCGTCCGGGGAGAATGCAGATGACCTAAGGAGTTGAATGTCACCCAGGATTCCACATTTCTGTGTAACAGAAACGAGCTGAGCGAGTTGGACCCGCTGTTTTCATCAGTCAATCACGGAGGGCCCCGGCCTGGTCACAATGGGACAATGGACGGTGGCAGTGAGGGACAAAACTAATTTGGAAGATGAACACGTCCGACCCCTTTAACTTTATAATTACACGGACGCCTTCTCTGGCCTTACCGGGCGTGTCCCGATTCTCCAAAATTCCAAAAATGGAAACAGCTGCTCCCTTCCCCTCCACCTGTTCTTATCTCCAGTCTCCTCAGCCTGTCTACTGGGCCCTCACTGCTTTCTTTGTTCATGACCTTCCCTACTTAATTTGGACTCAGTGGGCGGCTGTTTCACTGATGTCTTCGTTATCCGTTTCATGCTATAGGCATAGTGTCTGGAGCCTAAGCTTTTAAAAATATGGAATCTGAAAAAGAAAAAGTTAACCCCAAAATATGAAAAAAAAAGCTGTAAAATATAAAACTGAAATGTTTAGCCATTTCCAAAATAAAACACGCCAATGAGTCAAATGCCACCTTTATATAAAATGTGCAAGTAAGTTCCAAATGTTAAGCATATCCCCAAAGATTTTTAAATAGTCCTTACCTAGATTTTTTTCAGCCTCTTGTGCTTCTTGCATCTGCTCTGAAAATCTGCATTCGCGTCTCCAGTAGGCTGGAGGAAGTCACAAAAACTGTGTGGACTTGGGTTTGCTATATAGTCGTCTTGCTTTGAACTTCACCTTTACCCTCCCTGCTGCTTGACTGTGCTTTACTTCATCTCTTGTTCATGCTGTATCACATTTCTTGTGGTGGTAGTTTCAAGCTTCTCTTGTTTGAGAAGTGCTTTATAATTTACACGTGCACTATCTCATTTAGCCGTATCTCATTTAACCTTTAACAATATTGTAAGGAAATGGCCTTAAAGAGGTCTTGCCAGCTCTTGGATGGCCAGCCCAAGTTAACATATCTGGAACTTGAACACAACCTTATGATGCCATATCTAAGATTATATCAGGGTTACCTCACCTTTCCTTTTGTTTGTTTGTTTGTTTTTGAGGTTGAGTTTCGCTCTTGTTGCCTAGGCTAGAATGCAATGGCAGGCTCTTGGCACACTGCAACCTCCACCTCCAGGGTTCAAGCGATTCTCCTCCCTCAGCCTCCCGGGTAGCTGGAATTACAGGTGTGCACCACCACACCTGGCTAATTTTTTGAATTTTTAGTAGAGACTGGATTTCACCGTGTTGGGCAGGCTCCTCTTGAACTCCTGACCTCAGGTGATCCACCCGCCTCAGCCTCACAAAGTGCTGGGATTACAGGCGTGAGCCGCCGCACCTGGCCACCTCCACCTTTCCTTTCTCAGTTTCTTAAGCATCAAATCCCTCACACATGCTGCAGCTAATTCCCTTCCATTGACGAGAAAAACAAGGCTGTCTGAAGAACTGCCTCGCCTTTCTACTTAAAACATCCATGATTCCTCACACCTCCTCTCGTACCTCTCCTGACTGCCATTCTTTAGTGCCAAGATTAGTTCCTCAAGATCTTTGCTTTTTATCCCAACCTCTCCTGCTTCCTCAAAACCTTATTCTTCCTATGTTTTATTCAGTCCATTTTTCTGCCAAGAGTTCTGATGAAGTCCTGAAAGGGGAAGCAAATCGTCTTTTGGTCTAGCTCCTCTTCAACGTATTAACGGTGGTGGTTCTCACCGCTATATTTCGCAAAAGAGTGGTCTCACTGTCTGCTTTTGTCATCTTTTTATAACCATCACCACCCGTTTATTCCTCCCCTCTTTCCTATGGAGACTTTCTTGTAGATTATGAGTGACCATATTGCTGGCCTTTTCTCAATAGGCAATCTCTTTAGTATTTACTATTTTTTGTGCTTCCTCATCCTTAAAACTTGTCTCCTCCTTGACTTCTGAAATACTCTACTCTCCTAGTCTTCTGTCTCTCGGGCTGCTTCTCACACCTTCCATCCTCACTAGTTCCCCTTCCTCCACTTTATCTCCTACCTTTGCGTCTACATTTCCTCTTATGTGAATGATTCCCAGACCAGTGCTCCCAGTACTGATGTCTCCCCTGAGCTCTTGTCATAGATTTCTAAATCTGCACTCAAATGTGTTCCTATCACCAAGTCCCACATAGCATAAACTTCACTGAACTTCTTTGCTCACTGAACTGCACTCTGAATTTTCCTGTTTGATTCTCTCCAGAGTATCATCATTCTCCTTTCCCTCCTGCATGAAACCTTATAGTGCTGCTGGCCTCCTTGCTCTTGTTCCATATCCGGGCAGGCACCAATTTCTTTCCATCCCCACTGCCAACACCTCACTGCATACACTTTTTAAGATGCTATAGCTCTTTATCACCCTCACTTTAAGTATCACAGTAGTGTCTGAATTATCCCTGCCCTTTATTTTTTAATTGATCTACACAGTTCTTCCAAATTGATTGTAAAAACATATACAAACATGATACAAGTCAGTCTTCATTCTAAAACCTTCAGTAGCTCCCCGTTTTTGTAGGATAATACCTGGACTCCTCAATGGATTCCTAAAACTGCTTTTTAGTTATTCCCTAAACATTGCCAAGCATATTTCTTGGTCTTTGCTAAGTTGTCGGCAACATTCTCCTTCTTTTATTATTTAAATCTACCCTTCCTGCTATGAAATGCCTACTTCGCACTGCACCCTTGAAGCTTTCTCTTATTTCAAGGCCCCAGATTCGAGTTTAATAGCTGTTTTGCCTATATTATTCACTTTGCAGTTTGTGCTACCTTGTGGTATTGTTTTTATTTATTATGTGTATATATACACATGTGTATATATTTACATATGTGTATATATTTACACACTATATATATCACATACATGTATACTCTCTCTGTTAAGATGGAAAATCTTGGCAACCTAGACAGTAGTCATTTAATAAAGACCTGTTATTGATGAAGGAGAGAATGGTCATCTCAATTAATGGGAGGACAAACAGGACCACCTTCAACCAAGAGTTTCATGGATAGTGCAGACCATAAGTGATACAGGGTGACATCACAGGATGAGAGAGGATTTGTTAAGGATGCTCCTTTCTCAGAATTAATTCGGTGTCTTCTTCCATGCTCACACATTGCTTCATCTGTCTGGGGGCCCCAGGCAGCAAATAGTTAAAGGGAAGTGCAAAAGTCATGGGATTAGAGGAACCAGACTGATGAAAGTGACCAGGGTTCATGAAAGTGTCTAAAGATGGCCGGGCGTGGTGGCTCATACCTGTAATCCCAGCACTTTGGGAGGCTGAGGTGGGCGGATCATGAGGTCAGGAGATCGAGACCATCCTGGCTAACATGGTGAAACCCCGTCTCTACTAAAAATACAAAAAATTAGCTGTGCATGGTGGCGGGGGCCTGTAGTCCCAGCTACTCGGGAGGCTGAGGTAGGAGAAGGGCGTGAACCCGGGAGGCGGAGCTTGCAGTGAGGCGAGATCGCGCCACTGCACTCCAGCCTGGGCGAGGAGCAAGACTCTATCTCAAAAAAAAAAAAAAAAAGGAAAAAGTGTCTAAAGAGTTTCAGCCCACCCCTGTTGCCCAAGACAGGGATGATACTGAAGGCAAGAAAGACAGGGAGGGAGAATGACCCATAAGGAAATCAGGCAAGCCTGGTTTGGGCACTTTGCTTGATCAATACCACTAGACATTGAGTGGATATATGGAAAGGGACCAGAGAGATCTGTCAGACTTATCTTTCACCATTCCATCGGTCTCTGTTGCCATCCTTCCTTCTTTCCTTCAAAGGAAGGAGACTCCTTTCTCCTAAGACCTGTGCTCTGAAGTTCAGCCCTGCCTGCCTCCTCTCTCTCTTCTGTCTTTATCTTCTTTCTGGTGGATCTTTTTTTCCTCTCATGTCCATGCTTCAGTCTCTCCTTCTACCCTATGCCCCTCTCTAGCTCCCAATCTCTACTTCTTTATAGCCAAGCTGCTTGAAAATAATAGTCTACATTTGCTTCTCTCCTTCTTCTTGCATTTTACTCCTAAACACAGCTCTGTCTGGCATTTGCTCTCACCATTCCTCTGAACTTGCCTTTGCCAAAGTTACCAATAACTTCATATTTGCTAAACCCATTGGATACTTTTCAGTTTTTAACTAACTGAATTCACTATAGCTTTTGACAGTGACAGTTTTTTGTTTCTGTTTGTTTGTTTGAGACAGGGTCTCACTCTGTTGCCCAGGCTGCAGTGCAGTGGTGTGATCACAGTTCACTGCAGCCTCAATCTCCGGGACTCAAGCGATCCTCCCACCTTAGCTTCCCAAGCTGGGACTATAGGTGTGTGTCACTATGCCCAGCTAATATTTTTATTTTTGTAGAGATGAGGTCTCACCATGTTGCCCAGGCTAGTCTTGAACTCCTGGGCTCAAGTGATCCTCCAGCCTTGGCCTTCCAAAGTGCTCAGATTGTAGGTATTAGCCACTGCGCCTGGTCTGACACTGACAACTTTCTTCTTGAAACTTTCTTCTTCCTCAGTTGCCATATGCTATTCTTGATTTTTCTTCTACCTCCTGCCACTCTGACCACTTCTCTTGTTTTCTACAGGACACTGCTTCTTCCACTTGGCTCTGAAATGTTGCTAGTTCCCAAGGGAAGTGCAAAAGTCATGGGATTAGAGGAACAGGACTGATGAAAGTGACCAGGGTTCATGAAAGTGTCTAAAGATGGCCGGGTATGGTGGCTCATGCCTGTAATCCCAGCACTTTGGGAGACTGAGGTGGGCAGATCATGAGCCCTCCCTCTGTTTTTTTTTTTCTGAGATGGAATTTTGCTCTTGTTGCCCAGGCTGGAGTGCAGTGGCACAATTTCAGCTCACTGCAACCTCTGCCTCCCAGGTTCTAGTGATTCTCCTGCCTCAGCTTCCCAAGTAGCTGGGATTACAGGCATGTGCCACCATGACTAGTTAATTTTGTAATTTTAGTAGAGATGGGGTTTCACTATGTTGGTCAGCGTGGTCTTGAACTCCTGACCTCTGGTGATCCACCTGCCTTAGCCTCCCAAAGTGCTGGGATTACAGGCGTGAGCCACCATGGTGGCTTCTTCTTCCTCTTCCTCCTCCTCCTCCTCTTCCTCCTCCTCTTCTTTTTCTTTTTCTTCGTCTTCTTTTTTAACTTTTTCATCCTCCCTTAATTGATGTGGGATTTGGAGGTGATTTATAAAGCATGAACCCACTTGTTACATGGGGGCTCTTTTTACTCTATTATTACCTCCATCATATCTCCGAATTCACTCCCTGTTTTCAATTCATTCTCTATAATCCTGTTAGTGATCTTTCTGCAACTCCAGTTTGATCATACTCTTTGGTACCTCTTCCATGCCTTTGTTTACTCATTTAATGTCCTTTGAGTACCTGGAATATGATTTTCCCAAATGTCTTCACAGCTTACTCCCTACTAAAATAATAAGTTCCTTGACAGCAAGGACTTTTGACTATGTGCCAGGCACCAGAGATGTTTTGTTAAAACCAGCAAAAATTCGTGCTCTCATGGAACTTACCTTCTAGTAGAGGAAAGCAGCCAATAAACAATAAATATGTCAGGCACGGTGACTCATGCCTGTAATCCCAGCACTTTGGGAGACTGAGGTGGGCGAATCACTTGAGATCACTGGCCAACGTGGCGAAAGCCCATCTCTACTAAAAATACAAAAATTAGCTGGGCGTGGTGGTGCACGTTTGTAATCCCACCTACTCAGGATGCTGAAGCAGGAGAATCACTTGAGCCCAGGAGACGGAGGCTGCAGTGAGCGGAGATCATACCGCTGTACTCCAGCTTGGGTGACAGAGCGAGACTCTGTCTCAAAAAAAAAACAACAAAAAAAACAATAAATATAATAACTGCAGAACTATATAGTATGTTAGAATGTGAGAATGCCATGGAGAAAAATTAGGCAGAGTGAGGAGCGTCCAGTGCAGGATGAGGGTGTTACAATATAATTGGAGTGGTCAGGGTAAGTATCATTGAGAAGGTGATATTTGAGCAAATACTTGAAGGTGAAGGAGGGACCCATGGGGAAAAGATAGTTCAGATGAGGGAAGAGTTGGTGCATGCTGAGAGAGGAACGTGCCTACTCATGTTTGAGCAACAGTGAGGAGGCCACTGTGACAAAATCAGAATGAACTAGGGGGAGAGGAGCAGGAGGTGCCTTCAGGATAAAACTCCATATGTCTTAAAGTGATATATATAATCTCATATGTATATATGGTTTCCCATGACCCTGCCTCTGTCAGCCCAGTCAACCTCATCTCTTGCACTGCCCCATCCAAACCCAAGTATGCACACCGGGTTTCAGCCTTCTTTTATGATTATACAAGCTACTACTCATTCTGCTTCGGACACCCTGCCCATTCTTCTTTGCCTAATGAATTCCAACCCATTCTTCAAAGCTCAGTTTAGACATCAACTTCTTTAGGAATCCTCCATTCATCAAGTCTTCATTAGGTGTCCCTCTGGGTGCTACCCATGGTACTCTGTGATGACCTCTATCAAGTCTTTAACATTCTGCATTTCAATTTTCTGCTTGCTTGGCTGATTCAGCCCTCTGTTCTCACTGTTCCCCTCCTTTTCCACACTGGGAACTCTTAAGGACAAGACCTTGTCCTGTTTCTGCATCCTTAATACTGGGCCAGTGTCTGAAACTTAATATGATTTAATAAATGTTTGATAGGGAATAAATGGCCAAGATTCATGTTTCATTTCTAAGAAACTGATCATTAGGACAGATGACTGGAGAAATTTATTGTTCATTTCAGACAGATCATTTTTGTCTTCCGATTTTCTTTTTTAAAAGGGCCTGATTCCTAAAACACAGAATCTGTAGTGCCATCTAGTGGAAACAGCTCAATAAAAACGCTATACTATGAATAAAACTCAGTTTCCTTCTGTTCTATTTTATTTATTTTGAACCAAGATGGACAGAGAAGGGAGGACTAGGTTGCACAGACTCTAGTGCACACTGCATGCTGGGCATTTTTATTTTTATCTAAAAGTTCACTGTACCTGAGAGGACTCTAGTTGTGAGATCTAACAGGTATAAATAGTCCCTTATCACTGACATTTTGTGAAAACGGGCAACTCTTCAACTTTGAGAAGGTAA
The DNA here is from genome assembly GCF_009764315.1 of Trachypithecus francoisi. Taxonomy (NCBI): domain Eukaryota; kingdom Metazoa; phylum Chordata; class Mammalia; order Primates; family Cercopithecidae; genus Trachypithecus; species Trachypithecus francoisi. Next base: position 104,776,161 of record NW_022681470.1, on the reverse strand, counting down.
GAAGGAAACAGCTAGAATAATGTGAGCTTTGGAACTCTCCTTGTGTAACTGCTTGTAGGTCAAACTAGAAGTACACAAGATATCAGTTCCATTATTAACAGCTATCCTTTTAGAAAAAAAATCTTTACTGTTATAGCTAAGACAGACTCCTTAGCTCTTCTCAATTGACTCCTAGTTGTCTGATCAATTGTTTGTCATGACCCCAAACTATAGTTGATGTAGTCAGGACAGGAAGCTGCACCCAATCTTAGTTGGTCTAGTATAAATATAGGTGGTTCTTAGACTATTTACACTTTTTTCATCTATTTCTCTGAACTCCCTTTTTTATATTTATTACATAATAGAGCTCAATATTAATGTTGTTTGAAATACATGTTTTAAAAATTACCTGCTACATTCTGTTAATGTATTTTATTTTTTAAATGTAGATAAATATGTTGTGATTATATTATTTTTACATAAATTTATCTTCCATATAAAATATTCATAAGTCAAATGAGTAACAATAGTAAGAAAATGGCACATTTTAGAGACTGAATTTCGTGCTGCATTTGGCAATAATGCTTGTGATTAAAATTAGTACAGTGCTCATGCTGCTGTGTTAGAGAATTGATCACAAAAGGCTCTTGATAATATTGCATTATAATTTAACACTTTTTTCCTTTTAGGATTCTTTCATTACTTGTACTTATTAAACATGTCAACTGTAAAGATTGATTTTGAATGGAAAGTTTTGGTTTAGAAGGGGCCTTTTGTTTGGAATAAGTTTGCCCCAGTTGTCTTGCTCTCTGTCAGAATGCTAAGTCAATGAGGGCAATCTGTTGAGTTTTCTGTATATCCTCAGTGTCTAGTTGCAAGTCTGGCTCATAGTTGGAGCTCAATAAATATTTATTAAATGAATATATGAGAAAATTGAGGTGCAGCAAGGTAAAGACACTGATTGAAGGTCACATATGACATTACTGGCAGAATTAGGGCAAGAATCCATGTCTTCTGACACCCACTCCATTGAGTGGTTCAATATAACACCTTGTCTTGAATCAGTACTGCTTTTAGATTCAGATGCCTGTGGCACTTGCCCTGGACCCTTTGCTTTCAAAGAATCCACCCTGGCCCTTCTCCAGCCACACCTCTTCCCATGGGCCAAGGAATCCTAAGAGTACATCTCCCCCCTCACCACCCCACCCTCACTTCCTTCAGACTAGGTTCCAGCCACCTACAAGCCCAAAATTCTCTGACAAATAGCCAGAAGCCCACTCCCAGGCCCATGCAGTTGTGGACTGCAAGGGTAAGTATACACACACTTAGGCCTCAGGAATGGTCAAAGGACAGCTTTTGGGGGTGGTGGAACTTGATCAAGCCTGTTGGAGTGTCCACACACATATGCAAGGGCCTCTGGTAGGATGGAGAAAGATGAGAACAGGCCGTGGGCTGGGTGCCCCTGTTCGTCCTCTTGCTAATGGCCACTCAAATATTAGGGGTAGGCCTGCCTCCTATATTAAATCTAGTTTCTCCACATATTTAATATCATTTAAACCAGCACTAAGTGAATGCCAGTATTATGCCAGGCACTGTGCTGGATATTTTCAAATGCATTACCTTTAAATGAGGTATTTATTCTTCCATAAGAATGCTCAGAAGTAACTTACCCGACTTACCTAAGGGCAAGCAACTAGTAAGTTAAATGCATAACCCGTATCCTCAGGAAGCAAGTGCAGCACCAAAATACGGGTGTGTAGGTGTGTGTGTGTGTGTATACATACATATATATACACACATACTTTTTCTTGAGTAAATAATGTATCTGATAAAAACATGCAAACAATTTACAAGAATATAAGTCAATAGTAAATCTCCCATGCTAGGCCTCGAGTCAGAGACAGCCAGTTAATAATTTTTTTTATTAAAAATATCCACATATTTTAAAATTTATCATCAATAATTTTTAAACTTTTTTATTCGGGAAACTTCAGATATATGATATATACAAGCATAGGGAAAAGTGTAATTAACCTCTAAGTACCCCTCACTCAACTTCACCAGTTACAGCATTATGTCACTCTTGTTTAATATACTTCCCCAACTTTTATTATGTTTTCTCTGCTGGGGGTTTTTAAAGGAAATACCAGATATCATGTCATATTATTAAATTATATTAAAATATTAGATGCTTAATTTATAAAGGTTTTGATGTAAAGATGGAAAATATTTTGAATTTTCCATAAAGACCTCTTAATTTAAAAAATGCCACATAAGATTATATATACCATATAACATTTTACCAATGTTATTTAAATTTATTTATTTATTTATTTAGAGATGGAGTCTCGGTCTGTTGCCCAGGCTGGAGTGCAGTGGCACGGTCTTGGCTCACTGCAACCTCTGCCGAGTTCAAGCAATTCTCCTGTCTCAGCCCCCTGAGTAGCTGGGACTATAGGCACACACCACCATACCTGGCTAATTTTTGCATTTTTAGTAGAGACAGGGTTTTGCCATGTTGATCAGGCTGGTCTCGAATTCCTGACCTCAGGTGATCCACCTGCCTCAGCCTCCCAAAGTGCTGAGATTACAGGCATGAGCCACCATGCCCAGCCCTGATTTTTAAATATTCAGTATTTCCCCCTTTGTTCCAAAGGACTCAGGTAAGAGTCAGGCAATACATAATAATTTTGTGACTATAAATTCAATGTGTGCATTCCACCTCATGACATGCAGTTTTCTTTGCAGGATTCTGTGAGACTGAGTCTCTTTTTATTTTATAGTCCATACACTTTTTATCATCCTTTCTCTTCTTTTGGAAGAGCTGTTGAAAATGGTAAGCAAATAAATGCCTTTTTTTCTCACTTCTCTGAGGGATAAAACCTGAAAATGATGAATATATAAGGGCAAACCATGATTTAACGTAGTGTCTTTTCTAATTCAGATGACAACTAACTTTTCTGAGCTAAAGTGTGCCCACATCCTGATAATAATATTTAGAGGATGAGTAGGTTATAATATATCATGGCATACAGAGAAGTCTGTACATTAGTTCCAGGAATGTTGCTAGGAAATATAAATAAATAATGTTCCTAGATGCAAGGAAATATAAATAATTCCACCAACTGGGGCAAAGCCTAGGTATTTATTTCTATATTGACAGCAACTAGTTTTTCTTAAGTACTTATTTTCTAGATAGCATTTAAATCTGCACTGCATTTTAATACATTTTTCACTTTTTTGCACAGTGTTCAGGACCTGAAAGCTCCTTCTCCTATTATTAATGAGGAGTATATGATGTCTTCAGGAAATTCTGATGTAATAAAGCCCTTCTATTATTCAGTGTTCCGTGTCCCTCTTTTAGACAGAATCCCATCAAGAAAATCTTTGGAATAGTGCTGTCTGGAGCACTGGACTGGGGAGGGCTGGGTGAATCTCTGTGTTTGAGGAGCTGAGAGGCAGCAATCTGGGTGGAAAGAAGGTTCAGAGACTTGTTTGGAAGCTGCCTTTGCAGGGTAAAGCACTGTTTCATATATGCGTCTAGTGTGGCCTGGAGCAATGCTGATAGAGATTGGGAGATAGGAAGAGTCGAGGTGGGTAAAGTCCCTCCAAGCCACCTTTGATACTGCCATTACTCTAGACCTGTGTTGTCCGACATGAGCACTTGAAATGTAGTTGGTCCAAATTAAGATGATGCTGTAAGTGGAAAATGCACACTGGTTTTGGAAGATTCATTATGGAAAAAAAGAATATAAAATATCTTGTTAATAATGTTTTATATTAATTGCATGTTGAAATAATAATTTTTTTTTACTTTTACAGTTTTTAAGGTATATACTTTTTTACAGCAGTTTTAGGTTCACAGCAAAATCATGCAGTTTTTTGTTAGAAAATTCACAATTTATCTTACTTTACATTTATATAAGTGATGACTATATTAATATTCTTTCTAAAAACTAATTGTAATAGGAGTTCATTCTATTATAATCTGATTTATTCCTTCTTTATGTTAGATCTGTTTATCTCATACATTCTAAACGGGAGAAATATTGCTCCTAAATGGACAGAACTTGGTTCTTGGATTGTTAAAAAATCCTACGCTTTTAAAAAATTTTTGTTTTAGATGGGGGATTACTCTGTCACTCAGGCTAGAATGCAGTGGCACAATCATAGCTCATTGCAACCCTGAACTCCTGGGCTCAAGCAATTCTCCTGCCTCAGCCTCCAGCCTGGGTGACAGAGTTAGACTCCGTCTCAAAAAAAAAAAAAAAAAAGAAAAGAAAAAAGAAAGTAAGACATTCTTTTCGTTTGTTTGTTTTCTAGAGTCCAGACATTTCCCTTGTATCAAGCGTCCATCATTTAAAATCTACCACTCCTTACCATATTCTGCACCTTTCCTATTGTATAAAAGTGTGTAGGTATAACCCAGGCTGCAACTTCAGCCTTCAACAGCAGGAACCATTGTCTAATGAAAGTTGTACTCCAGATGGAAAATTTCTCAAGTGAAATGGATGGGATTGGTAAATCCATTGTTTTCTAAATTAGCAAATATTTGGGTATGTAATAATATACATTTATCCAAGACAAAGGCTATGATCACAGCTTTTCAAAATATGTGTGCAAATGGATGAGGACTAAAGCATACACATTCTGATCATTATTAAGGAGGTGGATTTAGGAGTAATTATTTTCTCTATAAATTAAAAATCATCAATAATTTTTAGCATATGTACATACCCAAATTTTGCACATTAATTAAAGAAAGGTGAGAATCACCTATTTTCAGTCCTAAAGGATTCTTGGTTTATTTAACCCACTAGTTGAGTAGCCATTTTCCCTCTGTCTTCCTGGCTCCAATCAAGTCTTCCCACCTTCTCTCAAGAACATGCATAGGACTTTGCCAGAATTATTGGATCAAACCACCACACCATGACACATTGACCTGGGAAAGAATTGTTTGTCTATTTCTCAACTTCATCACTCTTCTGTTTTGAACCTGCAGGCATGATGAATGCTTGCTGTCCCCTTCCTGATTACTTGTATTTGTATTAAAGGGGTGATTCTCGGGCCAGGGGTGGTGGCTCACGCCTGTAATCCCAGTACTTTGGGAGGCTGAGGTGGGCAGATCACCTGAGGTTGGGAGTTTGAGACCAGCCTGGCCAACATGGTGAAACCCCCATCTCTACTAAAAATACAAAAAATTAGCCAGGCGTGGCAGTGGACGCCTGTAATCCCAGCTACTCGGGAGACTGAGGCAGGAGAATCACTTGAACCCGGGAGGCGGAGGTTGCGGTGAGCTGAGATCACGCCATTATGCTCCAGCCTAGGCAACAAGAGCGAAAGTCCGTTTCAAAGAAAAAAAAGGGGGTGGGAGTGGGGGTGGTTCTTGGATCACAAATTGAAAGTCTGAGGGCAGGAAGACTAGTCTTGAGCCTATGGCAATTGTTCACTTGAGCGCTAATGCAAATCTGGGCAGAGTCCTGCAGGCCTCTTCTTCCCATATGTGGCAGGGAGCTGGCACCCTGCACATGTGGCCACACCCAAGTGCTCACCCTTTGTGCTGCAGTTTCAGTTGATCAATAGTTCAATGACATTTGTATGTAGGGAGGATTGCCTGACCATCCTAATGGCTGTTAGGGAGGTCTGATTATTCCTTTTCTTTATCTGAGCAGATATACATCTGAAAGGCCCTGGAAGTCCTTGGAAGAACAACCTAATAACAGCTCCTGAGATTTGGGGGTTCCCATTTCCAACAGGGCTATTTCTTCAACTGGAGGCTTGCATAGCATCATGGTTGCCTACTTTTCCTGCAAATATAATATAGACCATTACTGTGGGGAAGGGTCACTCTCTACTGGAACACTTGAACCTGATGAGTCTAGTATAGCTATGTCCAGCCTAAGTGCTATAAGGGCCCAGAGGATTACCCTGCTCCTTGAAATTTGATTGTTTCCCCAGAAAAGCCCTCTTTTATGTTTATACTACGTAGCTCTAGAAGTAAATGTGTCTGTATCCCTTTTGCCTGACTGGCTAGCACACAGGTGTTTTCAGTCTTCAAGGACTACAAAAAGTTAAGAGTGAAGGAAAGAAAACACACACACACACACACACACACAGAGACACACAGACACACACACACACACCGGTTTCTATCCTGAGAGCCCCAGGACAGAAAAGATTGTAATCTACCTCTAGCCTAAAAACATCCCTAGCGGCCGGGCGCGGTGGCTCAAGCCTGTAATCCCAGCACTTTGGGATGCCGAGACGGGCGGATCACGAGGTCAGGAGTTCGAGACCATCCTGACTAACACGGTGAAACCCCGTCTCTACTAAAAAAAATACAAAAACTAGCCGGGCGAGGTGGCGGGCGCCTGTAGTCCCAGCTCCTCGGGAGGCTGAGGCAGGAGAATGGCGTAAACCCGGAAGGCAGAGCTTGCAGTGAGCTGAGATCCGGCCACTGCACTCCAGTCCGGGCGACAGAGGGAGACTCTGCCTCAAAAAAAAAAAAAAAAAAAAAAAAAAAAAAAAAAATCCCTAGCACTCAACAATTTAGTTTAGTCATATAGAGACAAACCTGCCCCTTTATCACTCAATTCTCCTCCTTTGAAGATTGGACCCACACTGGTTTATTTTTTATCTTTTCGTGATCTGTGGTCTTTTGTAACATTTAAAATAGTAACCTGTGGGTTGGGGAGGCCATTAGCCAATTCTGTTCCCTTAACAGCATCTACCTGCTGAGCCATTGTGCTCTAGTTTTTAAGTGTCCTCTGACCTGGTTTGCTATCAGTAGCTATTTGGACAAGACTTTCTGTTGTGCCCCAGCTGTTCAAGCATTAAACATCTATTCTTGGTTAAGTGGAGGGAAAAAAGCAAAGTTCATATCTTTCCTTTTGTGGTTCCTTGATATTCATTTGCTCTGACCACCACATGTACTTCATAATAGCTAATTTTTATTAGTTCCTTCATATATGCCCATGTTATGGACAGAATTGTGCCCCGCCCCCATATTTATATGTTAAATTCCTGACCTCCAGGATACCTCAGAACGTGACTCTATTTGAAGAATCGGCCTTTAAAAAGGCAATTAGGGGCCGGGCGCGGTGGCTCAAGCCTGTAATCCCAGCACTTTGGGAGACCGAGACGGGCGGATCACAAGGTCAGGAAATCGAGACCATCCTGGCTAACAGTGAAACCCCGTCTCTACTAAAAAATACAAAAAAACGAGCCGGGCAAGGTGATGGGCGCCTGTAGTCCCAGCTACTCGGGAGGCTGAGGCAGGAGAATGGCGTAAACCCAGGAGGCGGAGCTTGCAGTGAGCTGAGATCCGGCCACTGCACTCCAGCCTGGGCAACAGAGCGAGACTCCGTCTCAAAAAAAAAGGCAATTAGGGTCAAATGAGGTCATTTGGGTGGGCCCAAATCCAGTATGATGGGTGCCCTCATAAGAAGAGGGAGAATTCCACGTGCCCTCCCCTCCCATCCTCCTTCCGCCATCTCTCCATGCTGCCATAATGGCATGCATGAATGCCCTGGCTGATGCTCTCAAGAACATAAACACTGGAAAAGGAGTCAAACACCAGATTCTTACTAGGCCATGCTCCAAAGTCATCATTGGGTTTCTAACTGTGATGATGAAGCATGGTTACATTGGCAAATTTGAAATCACTGATGATCACAGAGCTGGGAAAACTGTTGTGAATCTCACAGGCAGGTTAAACAAGTGTGGAGTGATAAGGCCCAGATTTAATGTGCAACTCAAAGATCTAGAAAAATGGCAGACAAATCTCCCATCCCACCAGTTTGGTGTCATTGTACTGACAATCTAAGCTGGCATCAAGGACCACAAAGAAGTAAGACAAAAACACACAGGAGGGAAAATCCTGGGATTCTTTTTCTAAGAATGTGATACATATTTACAAATAAAATGCCTCAGTGGAAAAAAATAACAAGAAAAGGGAGCGACATCAGGAGTGCACACACACAGAGAAAACGCTGTGAGTACACAGCAAGAAGGCAGCTGTCTACAAGACAAAGACGGAGGCCTCAGCAGAAGCCAATTCTGCTGACATCTGATCCTAGACTTCCAGGCTCCAGAACTATGAGAAATAAATGTCTATTGTTTAAGCCACACAATTTGCAGTATTTTGTTATGGTAGCCCTGGCAGACTAACACAGGCAGGCAATGTAATAACTGCTTTTTATGAATTATCTCATTTAATTGTAGGTACTATTTAGACAGGCACTCCCAATATAAATTTTGCCCACAGCAGGAACTCTGTTGAGAGTATGCTCAGGGTTGACCCTAAAAGTAGGTAAGTAGAATGCTCTGGCTCATAAATGGATGAGGTGGGGAGAGAAGTTTAATGGACACAAGAATTCCCTGACACTTGTGTATCTTTATCGAGATTGTATCTACCTGTTTGCTCCTTGTTCATTAAAGGAGAATGGTAATACCCTAATTTACACCAGAAAGACTTCTTACAAGGGTTTATTTATTAAACTGATAGGTCCTTTCTGATTATTCACTAACAATTTCAAATGTTTTCCTCTATTTTGTTCTTTCTTACCCATCTCCATGGAATGGCTGGGTGAATGTATGTGCACATAACATTTTCCTTTCTGTATACGCTGGCTAAAACTGTAGGTCTCAAAGGTTATCAAAAGTTCAGAAACAGATACAAGTATATGTAAGAAAAATATACATAATAAAATATTTTTAAAAGTCAGTGGGGGTAAGGATAAATTAATTAACAAATAGTATTATAAAATCACTTGAAAAAATAATAGTTAATTCATCTCATCGAATATACAAAAAATTAATTTCAGATTGGATTAAATATTTAAATGTTAACAATAAAACATGGACGCATTAAAATGTAAAGATTAATTTTTTTGTATAATCGAGGGCTGCAGAAGGCATAAGTACTAAAGGAAGTACTTAAATATAAAGAAAGAAACCAAAATAGAAAATATTGGTAGATTTGACTATATAAAAGCAGTGTGGTGGGTCATGGCAAAGAGGCTAGAACCATATGTAATCTATTCTCAACATTAGCGCACTCAGGAGGATTTAATAATTAAATCTGTTCTTTCCAGGTATACTTAAGGCCAACAAGAAGGAATGCATAATCCGGTCTCAGGAAACATTTTGCATCATCTGGTAAAGACTTCTGCCTCCTCAGATTACAGACTACATGTGAAGCCTTGAAGAGAGCTCCAAGGAGCTGCATGGGCACAAGGCAGTGTCCTCACAGTGAGCTAGGAAGAGGCTTGCACTGTCACTGCCAGCCGCTTTGTGCATCAGGGAAGGCCTGAGCGTAATACTTGAGCAGCCATTGCTGTCTCCTCCAGGGAAAGGAATCATCCTCCTCACAGACGGCTGAAGATCTTATGAAGCTGAACCTCCCAACAAATCCTCATATTTTGATACAAATAAGAATATGATTGTCAATATTCATGCAATGTTTTAAACCTTATGTAGCAATTTTGCACATTCTTGTACTCTTTCAGAAATAGTGTGGGTTGTGATGATAGATTTGGGTTTGAATTCTGGTTAACCATTTGGCTATGTGATCCTGGGTGACTTACTTAACCTCTCAGAACTTATTTTCTCCTCTATAAAATGGTGATGGTGATGGTGCTAGGGTCAAAATGATACCACCTTATGGGATAAGGATTGGATGACAGAAATACCTAGTTTGACCCGTAGGAGGCACTCCATTTCTTTCTCTTCTATAAAAGTGGTTAGTTGCATCAGTAGACCTCAGATTTCCCCAATAGTTACATGTTTATATAGTGATGTGTTCTCTTCAAACATATCTCATGTTACAAGGTGATTTCTTTAAAAAGATAGGGTCTCACTCTATCACCTAGGCTGGAGTGCAGTAATGTGATCCTAGCTCACTGCAGCATTGAACTCCTGGGTTTAAAATATCTTACCGCCTTAGCCTCCTGAGTAGCTGGGACTACAGGTGCATGCCACTACACTTGGTTAATTAAAAAAAATTTTTTTTGCAAGGACAGGATCTTGCTATGTTACTCAGTCTGGTCTTGAACTCCTGGCCTCAAGTGATCGTCCTGGCTTGGCATCCCAATGCACTGGGATTACAGGCATAAGCCACCACAGTTGGCCTCACAGTGATTCTCAACTCAGCAATGTGGCATGGAGGTGTTAATATCTGTATTGCTAAAAAGCACCCTTGAGCCTCCTGCCTGAGAATTGTCAGTCTATAGTATGTGATACCCCAAGAATCTCTCATGAGTTTGATATTTTTGTGATACCTTATTCTTCACTCTTAGTAGCTTTATTTCAATAAAGTAAGGCTTTGCTTATATGGGAAGGCAGTGCATTAAGCTAATGAAAATTGTAGTTGATAAACTACCTTCTCATATCTAGCTGGATGCCAGGGAATATTTGTGTTGGGGCTGGTGTTGGAGGGAGTTTTGATGGAAGTAATAGTAGAAAGATGGAGAGTACACAAGACATAGAGGAGGGCTGATTGAACCATAAGGAAAAACAGATAAAAGGGAAGGTGAGAGGAAGTGAAGACAATTATCCTTTTTCTAATAGAGCCTCATTTAGCAGGCTGAGACTTGGCTGTTTCGGGAGTACCGGCTGTCTCTCACTAGAAACTGCCATCTTTATGCTATCACCCTGTCTCCCATGCAGTCTCACCTACCCGAGGTATAAGACCTGGACTCACCACTTGAGTTATACATGGCTACCTGATCCATCTCATAAAGGCATATTAAGTACTATAAGATTCTCGGATTTAATCTGTCAAAACCTAAATAGTTCTCCCTATAATGATACATGAATGGTTACAAACAAAGTTTGGTAACTGCAAATATAGAAAACTAGAGAGAAAGGAAGTGGTCCCAGTCTACCATGAGCAGCTCATAGCCTAGATGAACTGAACATAACTTTTGGTTTGTTCCAAGGAAAGGATATAAGACCAAAGTGTCCATAAAGTTCTTAAAGTATCTTTTAGAGTTTGGGGTAAGAGATCTTTCAATTGAAACTACTAAGAATACTTCTTAGGCCAGGCAATTAGATTTGAACTGAAGAGATAAGATAAAGCTAAAGGTCAAAGTTATGACTTTGAGAAGAGTCAGGCAATGTCATCATCAAGGGAGCCAATCTTCCAGTAGACGAGGCTTCTGGAGTGATAACTACAGATCCGCTGTTTCCAGGCTGCAAATTAATTGCATTGGCCCAGCAGACACCATCAGTAAACAACCCTTCCAGGGAATATCTACTTGATCCTCTTTCACAGAGCAAACTTCCAAGGGCTGTCTGGGTCCCATCCTTATTTTGTTATCTTCAGGGAGTCCAAGTGCACAACAATGAAAAAAAATTGTGTGATTTTGTGCTAAAATGCATGTGTAGACTAAAGAAAAGAGTAACATCACGGTGCGTTGGACCATGAAGTGATAGATAGCTTCATGAGGAAAGAAGAATTTTGGAGGGAACTTGATGATGGGTAAAATTTAAAGAAAGATGGGAGACAGCAAATGTATCCATACTTCTGGAATGTTTTAGCTTTTGGCACTTAGGTTTGAGTATCCCCAGATGTCTGTGGTGTACCTCAAAATCTGGTCTTTGCAGTTGGGCTGATGTGATAACATCTGTTGTCTAAGGTATCTACTGTGTGCTCATGGACAAGGCATCTGTTTCTGTGACTCTGTTTATTTTCACTGATGACTCCCATATTGAAACTCCTGGGAATGATTCCATGAAAGATGAAATAAGCCAAGGTTCGAAGGAGCAAACAGTTCAAACACATAGTAATATAGTCGGAATTAGAGCAGCCTGATGGATGTGTGGAGACTTCACCAGCTGGAAGTAGACTGGGAATTACAAGTTTCATCAACAGAACCAAAGCACATGACCTATGCCACAGGGCAGAATCCTTATTATGTAATAATGACCCCTGCACACTTCTCTCCCTCAATTAACAATGCACAGATTGAGGTCATTGTGTATTTACAACCTGGAGATATCTGATAGCCCATACTTCACCTTGAAGTTTGGCTTGTCTGTTCCCTCAAATGTGACAACAATTCTGAAACGTTTTTGCCTTTGGCACCTCGGTTTGAACATCTCCAGATGTCTATGGTGTACCTCAAAATCTGGTCATTGCAGTCGGACTGATATGACACATCTGTTGTCTAAGGTATCTACTGTGTACTCATGGACACAGCCAAATAATCTGGGCCAGGATTGTTTATGCTTTCACAGTTTGCTTTCTCAGTTTGGTTCGGCATTGATCTCTTCTTGCAGAAAGCCTATATTGGGACCAAACTGGGAATGCAACAGGGCAAAGTTGGTCTAAAGATCCTCTGGCAATTTGCCATTTGGCAATTAAATTTTCTGTAGATTACATCTCTCTACCAATTGCCAGTGTGACTTTTAGAACGTTATTAACTCTGAGCATAGCCAGTTACATTTCTTTTACCTTGAGCCTCTGGGTCTTTATCTGAAAAATTAAAGGACTAGAAAAGATGACTTTGAGTTTTTTACAGCTCTAATATTTGAGAATTTAATAATTGCTCAGTAGTGAAAGTCAGATTTCTTGACACTAGAGCAATTAGTTTGTCCACCTATATGTATTCCTCCTACATTTATCTGCCTGAAGCCCATTGCCACTAGTATTTCCCAAGATGGAAATGTGCCAGGCTGGTATAAGCCCAGTGGATTTTCACCAAGAAACTAGACCCAGCCCCCCAGCCCATACTCACAGTCTTATCATTCCTCCCATTCATTTACCCATTCACTCAACAAACATTTATTGAAGGCCTGTTAAGTGCTAGGTACTAATCTTTAGAACCTACTCTATGGCTTTTCAGTCCATCTTCCCTTCACTCACTTTTTTTGACAAACCAGGCAGACAACGGTGTAGGAAATGTATATTTAATCATTCTCTTGAACGATCAGAACTCTAAAATCAGTTTTCCATAACAACATGTAACACAGTCACCGTGGCTCCAAGGTCCAGGAAGGCAGTGGTTAACACACGAAAAGTGTGGGAAGGGGGCTGGAAACGTATTCTTTTCCATCAAAGCTTCATTCCTCAGGGCCTCAATTCAAACAGTCATTGTCCTTGCTTTCAAAAGTCTCTGTGTGCTTCATGAAAAGTATATGTTTGTTGCCTTAATTTGAATCGTGGCCAGGCAGGGTCTGGAGATCTAAATTCAGAGTAAGAAAACCTGAGCTAGAACTCAGGCAGCTCTCTTATAGAACTTGGCTTGCAGGGTAGAATGAAGGGAAAGAAACTTAGAAGCTCAACAAGCTGAAGATAATCCCATCAGGCATTTCCCACAGGCTTTGTCAACTCCGTTCACTGAGAGATGTTATCCTGGTGCCTGATAGAGTTCTGGCTCTCTGTGCTGAGGCAGCAGCCAAACAGACAGAGTGCTTATTTGCCAATGACTAATGTGAGGAAGCAGACAGATTTGTTGGCTCCCCTCCTTCTAGGCCCTTTTCTACTCGAAACCAGGGTTTCTTAGCCCTGACACAGTTGACCCTTCGGATTGAGTAATTGTAATGGGGAGACATCCTGTACATGGTAGGAGGTTGAGCAGCATCCCTGGCCTCTATCAGCTAGATGCTAGTAGCACTGTATCCTCCTCCACTCCCTCATTGTGGTAACAAAAATTGTCTTCAGACATTCCCCTAGGGATGGGGGACAAAATCACCCCAGCTGAGTCCCACTGCTCTAGATGCTATTGAAAACTGAGGTCATAGCTGTCTATGCAGGATGGAAAGGAAAAGCCTCAGAGCTTGTGATGACATAATGCCATCTATTCAGGGTGAAAGGTCCTTCCCTGGACCATTCACGGATGAACATCATCTGAGAAATACATCCACATTTGTTTAAAAAGAAGGTGCTCAGTTCATTTATAAAATCGATGTTGCCGACTGCTTTGTTTATGCTAAAATTATGATCATTTTTCTTATCTTTGGCATTTGTCAGTTGGGAAGAGAAGCCGAGACATCTTTGGAAGCATCATAAAAAGTAAATCGTTTGACTCATGACTAAAATGCAGCCGCCCCTGAGTTGCGAAGTGGCAGTCAATTAGCAGCGTCTTAGAGTACCTACTACAGCTTAATTTGTGGAATATAAGATGTGGCTATATTGGGATGGACTTTCCAGGAGTTTCCTCAGAGCAGCATTACAGCACATATAACTAAAAATTCAGAGACAAAGGACATTCACTATCCTATCCTCTCACTCCCCAGGTGATAGGTAGGGGGAGGTCCCTGAGATCTGGGGATGCACTTGTTCCCCATGCATTTTACTTATCACTCTTAACACACTTGCCTCGTTCAGATGAATTATTTTCCCAACTTCTAATATGCCTCTGAAGATAGATTTATCTTGTTCATGTTGGAGCCTTCTGCTTTTGGCTTCTTTTTGTTTCTTGTTCTTGTTTGTTCACTCCAGACTTCCAGATATGAATTCATTTCCTCCCAGAAATATAAAACTAGGTCATATCTGGTGGTGAAATAGTTCTGTAGATCCCTGGGATTGTGGAAACAACAGTAATAAGATACCATTATAGCCATTTACAAAACAATTATTGAGAACTGAGAGCTTCCCTGCCACTGCGTGGTGTATCTCTTGTTTAGAAAGGGGCTTATTTTTCAGTATTTTGATGTTGTTCTATTGAGGCCACATGGTCCCATGGGTTGCTGGGGAAAAAGAGATAGCTGGAATCTCTCCTTAGCGGGGTATCATCCCAGTGGCAGTCTCAAGGAAGAGAAGAGACAGGTCCTCATAGTAAATGAGAACTGAGAGGAGTCTGGGCAGTCTCCTGAATAGAGGTGGAAAGGTGGTTTCTGCCGCAATTCCTAACCAGAGAGTGTGTGTGGCCTAAAATGCCATGACCCATTATATTGTGTGTCTCAAATAATGTTCTATTCATTTACTTTTATTAATTTTTTTTGAGATAGGGTCTCACTCTGTTGCCCCGGCTGTAGTGCAGTGGTGCAAACAAGGCTCACTGTAGCCTCAACCTCCTGGGCTCATGCAATCCTTCCACCTCAGCCTCCTGAGTAGCTGGGACCACAGGTGTACCTCCATGCCTGGCTAATTTTTAAATTTTTTTGTAGAGATGGGGTCTCACCATATTGCCTAGGTTGATCTTAAACTCCTGGGCTCAAGCAGTCCTCCCATCTTGGCCTCTCAAAGTGCTGGGGTTATAGGTGTGAGCCACTGTGCCCAGCCTTATTCATTTACTTTAAAAAATCTACTTGACTTATGGTTATTCCTCTATGGTGCCAGGGAGGAACAGGTGGACTGCAGCTAACTGGGTAATTGTATATAAGCCTACATGTGCTGCATGTGAACATCATCCATTAGATGTATGTCATGGCTTTTTTTTTTTAAGCTGTCAATTGTTACTCTAAGGGAATACAAGGTAAAGATGAGTCAGCTATGTTATATAGGACATTTTATTTAGTTGCAGGTTATTAAACACTCATTTGCAGTGTTGTGGGGAATCAACAAAAGAAAAAAGTGCTTTTCCCTGTACTAGTGAGATTCCCAAGGGACAGTTTCCTTAGGGAAATCTCTGCTGACAACTGCGGAGGATTGGAAATGATGAAAACTGGCAGGTTTCCTTACAAAGAATCTCCTTTGTTCGCTGCACTATAGTGAAATCCTGAAGAACAAGAGAAGGAATGAAAAGCAGCAGATCAACAGATCTTTACCTGCCCCTGAGGACTTAGCAATGTAGGCAAGGAATACATGTGACCTGGAGAGTGTAGGATATAAATCATACATGCATGCCAAGAGGATGTAAAATACAAAGACCCTCAGGAAGGTGGGATATAAGCTAGGAAGCACTTTCCTAAAATGGATAAAGGAAGTAGTGGGTATAAATTGCCATAGAGTAGAGAAGATTTCCAGGAAAAGACAGTGAGGGAGGGAGCAAGAGCGGAAAGTAACGGTAGGTAGCAGGTAGTGGGAGGCAGCAGTAGTGGTAGGTAGTAATGGTGGGTAGGTATGTGTCTGTGACTTTAACTTTGATATAGTAATACCCAGAGAGTCACTTTAGGCTCTGGAGCAAAGGAAGGCTATGATGAAATCGTGTTTCAGAATACTTCGATTCTGGCACTGTGTTTCCTATCAGCTAAAATAGGGGGAGGAAGGAGCAGGCACAGTGTTTCAAAACCAGTCTGGGTGTGAGATGATGAAGGCTGGATTAGGGTCAATCTGAGAGGCAACATGGGAAAATGTGATAGGTAGGGGTTAAGAAATTGACATGAGGGACAGAGGGGAGACAAAAATAGCTCTGAGGCTCTAAACCTGGAGGCTTGGTGGGGATGCCACTGAGTAATATGGGAGTATCAATTGGAATTTCATGATCTTAGCTTTCTACACATTTCATATGCAGAATAATATTCAAAAGGAAATATCCTAACAACAATTGGAGCCAGAGGATGGAAATGAGAAGGAAATCTCAGCAGGAGGGCTAGTTGGTGAGTCATCTGCCAACTGTCCACGCGGGCCGGCTGGAGGGGCAGGGAGAGGTTTTTATGTGAATGATGATATGCATGTCATCATGCTTTATAAATAACAGTGAAATTCAGGGTAATTAGTCAGGGCTAAATATCACTTTCTCTTCCATAAGTTATTTTGCCTTCATTGATGACTGAGTAACTTATAAGGTATTTGAATTTACACAAATACTTGAATTGTATGTTATTTTTCCTATGGGTCTGTCAATGAAGTCTATGCTGTTTGCTTACCTAACAAATGATTACCTTTCCCAGTACTAGTGGAAATAATGTCACAGCCCTGGTGTCATTAAATGTTTCTCTCTGTGGCTGATGCTGAAGGCTATCTGACTCTCATTAGGAGCACAAGCACCCACAGAACCAGTCTCCCACACTATTTGTGATTAATCTCACCTGTTGTAACAATGACTTTGCATGCTTTTTTTGTGGCCGAGGCACATTATTTTAGCATCAGGTAAGGGGCGAGAGGCAGAAGTGCCCAGCTGATGGCAAGGAAAGAAGAGACACACAGAGAAGCCTTTGAGTTTAGCAGCTGTAGGTGACTCCGCCTTTTGATCTCAGATTCTGTGAAGTGAGAGAAAAAGTTAAGGGTCATGCAGGAGAAGCTGGATGTCTTCTTCACATGACTGGTTAGCAAAGAAAAGTACCTGAAAAACAGAACAAGTTGTTCCTAATACAGGCAGTTTTTTACCCTTTGCCCACCTTTCCATAACTGGCTTAAAAGTAGAGCTTTCTCTTTCTTCAAAGAAAATTCCATTCTGTGGTCCACTCCAGTGAACACTCAGCCGAATGAAAAACTATACCAATAGAGAGACTGTTGTTGGTTACCAAATAAAGAATAGGCTAAACAAATAGCCATGGCCAGTTCTTGGCTTGAGATGCATTTTCCCTCCAGGTAGTGATCTTTACAGGATCCATGTCATTACATTAGCTTTCATCATACCATTATAAAGTGTCTGGGAAGTATTATTCCCATTCTGAAGTAGAGAAAGGTAGATGTAAAGAAATGAAATAATACTTCTTTTGCTCGATTTCCTCCCTAGACAATCCTACCTCTTTTTTTTTTTTTGAGACGGAGTCTCGCTCTGTCACCCAGGCTGGAGTGCAGTGGCTGGATCTCAGCTCACTGCAAACTCCACCTCCCGGGTTTACACCATTCTCCTGCTTCAGCCTCCCGAGCAGCTGGGACTACAGGCCCCCACCACCGCACCCGGCTAGTTTTTTGTATTTTTTAGTAGAGACGGGGTTTCACCGGGTTAGCCAGGATGGTCTCGATCTTCTGACCTCGTGATCCACCCGTCTCGGTCTCCCAAAGTGCTGGGATTACAGGCTTGAGCCACTGCGCCCGGCCCCAATCCTATCTCTTTTATTTCATTTCAGCTCTGTCACTTACTTGCTGTGTGACTTTAGGCAAGTTACTCAATATATGTGCTCCAGTTTCTTCATCTATAAATAGGGCTAAAGTAGTAATAACCTACTTCATAGGGTTCTTATGAGGATTAATGAGTTAATGCATGCCAAGCACTTAGAACAGTGTCTGGCCCATAATAAGCACTCCATAAGTATTGGCTGTAAAAACGACAATAGAACCAACATCACTCAAGCCTAATAAGCATCACTTTCATGCTGGTCATTTCCAAGTCTACCTCCTTAGTTTGAACTCTATCCTGCGTTCCACATCTAGATTTCCAGTTGCTGCTAGATATGTCGTTTAAAACATAATTATTCAGTAAATATTTCTGAGTACCTACTATTGGTGTTCAAAGGAGTCCAATAAATAACAGCCTCTTCCCCAGCTTAGCTCTGAACCAATTAAAGAGAAGGACAAAAAAGTAAGGCAACTGGAAGATCAAAATATCACCTTTAGTGCTGAAAATCTGTTAATAGAGAATGAGGCTTTGTAGGCAGGCAAGTGGGCTACAGCCTAGACTCCCCACTGTCAGACAGAACCAGACGGGCACAAGTCTACTGCAAGAGCAGATTCTACCCCTGAACAACTGACGGCCTGGAGGAGCACAGCAGAATGGACACGGGCTTCCAAAGAGTTAGCAAAAACAAAGAGAAAAAGAAGGAGCTGAGCTACTTATGTCCAGCTGCTCCTAATATACTCATCAATCACATAAATTAATTCCTTGTTCTCCGGGGAAGAGTGAAAGAGGGAGGAAGAGAGAGGCTAAAAAGATTGCACTGGTGGGGATCCCTTCTCATAAAAAGAAATATATGGTGAAAGGGTGTAGTGTTTTCCCCAAAACCTATCACATGCTGGGGTATTGTGCTAAGCACTGGGCATCTTTACCTGGGTACACTATGGGCATTTTAAACTGAACATCTCTAAAACTCTCATCTACTCCTCATACATGTTGCTCCTATGTTTTGGGTTTTTTTTTTTTTTTTTTTTCCTGGTAGCATCACCAACCTTCTTAGTATCCTGGGTAGAAGTATCAAACCCATTTTGACTTGTGATTTCTCTTGACTTTCACATTTGCATCACCAAGGACTGCACATTATTTTGTTTAAGCAACTTTGGATTCTTCCCCCTTTTCGTTCCCATTGCCCCTGCCCCAGTTAACACTCTCACAATTTCTCCCCCAGACCATTACTGTAAGCTCCTGACTTCATGTCTTCCCATGTTATCTAAACCATTTTTTGTCTTCCAGCCTGAACTCTGCCTTATCTATGGATCCACTTCAGTCATAATTAACAACCCTTTCCCATAGGTACTAAATCTACACTGTGATTAATTTCTTTTTTGATACTTACACTATTCATTTCAGTATCTCAGGGGGCTTAAAAAAGTACTCTGAACATACTTGGCACACAATAGATATTTGTTAAATGAATGACCTAAATTAGTAGAATAGGCAGAGAACACAGGATGTAAATCCCATGGCCCCACTTAATTGTTTAAAAACATGTATGGAGCACCTACTTTGTGTATAACAATAAGAAATTCTGCTATTTTCTTAATTTTGAGCTACTAAACGTTGTATTTCATCCTAGACTGACACTTCAAACACTTGTTTTGATGTATCCAACAAGCATGTAAAGAAGAAAGATCTATTAATTGAATAAAAGGTGTGCTCAATGTCTATGTCTTGTTCAGTTATGGCTCTTGCTACTAGAAGACACTATTTACACAGTTTGGAGCTTTTCACTGAGAACTGGACTGAGATACCGTTGTCAGCACCCGTTGTTTTAAATGACCAATACTTCAGTCCCTCCTTCCTTCAGTACCTCCTTCTCTTCTGGGAAGGCCTGTCATCAGATACTGTCTCATTGGCCTAGGTATGGGCAGCTGACCCAAGTTGAGTCAAAGTCCTTCTTGGGAATGTAGAATGAGACTGATGAATTCAGGTTCAGTCTCATCACTCTCTTAAGATATTTTTAAATATAGGAACACTTGGCAACCACATCTTGCCATATGGACTAAAACAAGAGAGAGTAAAGAAAGAATTAAGTAGAAATGAGAAACAAAGAATCTCAGTGGGATTTAAGTTCCTGGTTCCAGCTGTTCCTGAAGTCAACTGAACTTCCTGTCTTTGGTTCCATCACATTCCAGTACAATTCATACATTTCCCTTCCAGCCTAGGTTTATTTATATCGGTTTTCTGTTACAGGCAACTAATAATCCTAACAAGGATAGTTGCCAATTTGTTCCTCAAGATGGCACAAGAGCTCTCACTCTCATATATAATTTTTAAATTACTTTTAAGAAATTGCAGTAAAAACACAACAAATGTACCATCTTAACCATTTTTAAGTGTACAGTTCAGTAGTGTATACCCACATTGTTATAAAACAAATCATTAGAACTTTTTCATTTTGCAAATCTGAAATTCTGTACTCATTAAACAAAAATCTCTCTTTCCTTCAACTCCTCCACCTTGCCCCCTGCTAACCACCATTCTACTCTCTGTTTCTGTGAATTTGGCTGCTTTAGATGCCTTGTTTAAAACATACAGTATTTGTCTTTTTGTGACTGGCTTATTTCACATAGCATAATGTCCTGAAAGTTCATTCACGTCGTAGCACATAATAGGATTTCCTTCCTTTTCGAGCCTGAATGGTATTCTATTGTATGTGTATACCATATTTTATCTAGTCATCTACTAAAGGACATTTTGGGTTGATTCTACCTCTTGACTTTTGTGAATAGTGCTACTGTGACCATGGGTGTGCAAATATCTGATTCAGAATCTGTATTCTTTTGGAGGCATACCCAGAAGCAGGACTGTTAGGTCATATGGTAGTGAGTCCAGAATTGGTTCCTTCTGGTAGGTTCTTGGTCTTGCTGACTTCAAGAACGAAGCTGCGGACCCTTGTGGTGAGAGTGTTTTTTTTTTTTTTTTTTTTCTCCTTTGAGAGGGAGTCTTGCTCTGTTGCCCAGACTGGAGTGCAGTGGTGCGATCTCAGCTCACTGCAAGCTCCACCTCCCGGGTTCATGCCACTCTCCTGCCTCAGCCTCCGGAGTAGCTGGAACTACGGGCGACCACCACCACGCCCGCCTAATTTTTTGTATTTTTTTTTTTAGTAGAGACGGGGTTTCACCGTGTTAGCCAGGATGGTCTCGATCTCCCGACCTCATGATCCGCCCGCCTTAGCCTCCCAAAGTGCTGGGATTACAGTTGTGAGCCACTATGCCTGGCCTGAGTGTTACAGTTCTTAAAGACGTTGTGTCTGGAGTTTGTTTCTTCAGATGTTCAGATATGGCACATCTGGCGTTGTTTGTTCCTCCTGGTGGGTTCCTGGTCTCACTGACTTCAGGAATAAAGCCACAGAGCACCTCAGTAAGTGTTACAGCTTTTAAAGGTAGTGCGGACCCAAAGAGTGAGCAGCAGCAAGATTTATTGTGAACAGCGAAAGAACAAACCTTCCACAAGCTTGAAAGGGGACCCCAGTGCGTTGCAGCTGCTGGCTCCGCGGCCAGCTTTTATTCCCTTATTTAGCCCTGCCCACATCCTGCTGATTGGTCCATTTTACAGAAGGCTGATTAGTCCATTTTACAGAGTGCTAATTAGTTTTTTTTACAGAGTGTTGATTGGTGCATTTACAATCCTTTAGCTTGACACAGAGTGCTGATTGGTGCATTTACAATCCTCTAGCTAGACAAAAAAGTTCTCCAAGTCCCCACTTGACCCAGGAAGTCTGGCTGGCTTCACCTCTCAGTAGTTTTTTTAAAAATTGTTTTGATGACACTTTATACTATTTTCTATAGCAGTTGCACCATTTTACAGTCCCACCAACAGGGCATGAGGGTTCTAATTTTTCCACATCCTCACCAACATGTTATTTTCTGTTTTTGCTTTATTTTGTTTTGTTTTTAGAGTAGCCACCCTAATGGGCATTAGGTGATATCTCATTGTGGTTTTGACTTGCATTTCTCCGATAATTAGTGATTAGCATCTTTTCATTTGCCTTTTAGTTATTTTTATATCATCTTGGGATGAATGTCTCTTCAAGTACTTTGCCCATTTTAAAATGAGGTTATTTGATTTTTGTTGTTGTTGAGTTCTAGGAGCTCTTAATATATTCTGGATTGAAACCCCTTATTTAGGGAAATGATTTATAAATATTTTCTCCCATAGGTTACTTTTGTGTGTGTGTGTATGTAATTTATTTTTTAAATTGATATATCAGAGTTGTAGATAATTTTGGGTTCATATTTGTAATTTCAAATTAAAAAATCATAAGAATATGATTTATTCAGTTAGATTCAGCAAACATTTATAGGGTACTTACAATATGTAAGGTATTTGTGCCCAGTGCTAGGTTTGATTTAAACGGTGGCCTCCTGACATACTCCTTTCACTACAGTTTGAACCCAATTTAGCCCCAGGAAGGATGGTCTTAAAAGTCATAATTCAGTCTATGCATTTTCTTGATACTAGCTCAACCTAAGGTTTTGTATGCACTAAAGCACTGCAGGGAGACTAGGGTGCTGGGTCTTCTCAGCCAGTTCTCAGCTAGCGTGCTAGGAGACCAGTTCCATCTAAGGGTTTCAGATTAATCCTGAGCCAATATTAGTGGGATCATGAGTCAGTCCCATGAGGGATGAATAAAACTAAGTCAGACTCCAGACTTTAGTCTTCAGATTCACAGGCTTCTCAAAGTCAGGGTGGAACCAAACCTTGGTTTCTAGCCTAAGATTTGGAGGGCTTGAAGTCCAGCTGAACATATCCAAGATGTCAAGTAATTAATTATCACTTCCCCACTGCTATGCCAAGGTAGTCCTACCGAGTTACGCAGAGCCTCAGAATCCTAAACACTGTTCCCCAGACAACCGGTCAATGAGAAAGCATAGAAGATGAAACCTAATTGCCATCTTCGATCTATATGTCGTACATATTGTTTTGTGTTGGGCTTTCTCTTATGTAATACAATCTCAACTGGAATTGAGTGATCAAACTCTTAGTGAAGAGGACTCTATAGAGATTTTTGTGCCTTGGTATATATATCTATTAATGTAATTAAATTTTAATTTAGATTTTACTCTTTCCCCAGTAAATCCATACCAAAGCAGGGAGGAACCCACCTGTCACTTTGATATCCCCTGTTGCTTTGGCAATGTCATTTTCAATCATACAGGAGTATGTGTTGTTGATCGTAACATTGTACAGCACAGACACAACCTTCATGGTCACATTCTCAGAGTTCAGCTCAAAGCTGGTATTGGAGACTTCCGAGAAGTTGGCTCCCTGGTCAACTTGGGATGCCCAGACCACTGTGGGCTGGGGGAACCATCGGGGAGCCTCACACCGCAGGGTCTCTGAGCTGGCGTTATAGTCCACATTCACCTCTGGCATGCTGAAGGCTGTAGGGTCAAAAGTCGAAAAGGGCAGATGCCAAAGTCAGATACATAAGACAATACAGCCTTTGAAGTGCTAGGGCTTAAAAATGCAGTCATTTTTTTTTTTCACCATTGAAGCTACTCAGTACTTCCTCAGAGGTCCATCTGTGTGTGGCCAATTGTATTATAGGCACGAATAATTATTTGCTCATAGTATTGCTATATATCACAACCCTTTGGCCAATCACAAATCCCAAGAACCTAAATTCTAGGTATATTATTGTTACAATAGATAATTTTCTCCAAGTAAGAGGAACTTCAGTGGTCATAAAAAAGCTTATCCCTTAGAGAAATTAGGCATTTTCCTAGGGATCTATGAAGCTTCTGGATTTTATGTATTTTTCTCCCTGGAGGATAAAGTTAGGGTGGGGAGGGAGAAGGAGAAAGAAGAAACAAACAGCATTCATCTATCACCCATAGAAATTCCATCCACAAGCTTTGTCATCACAGAGATTTGGAATTTGCTTGAGTAGAGACTGTCTGCTCTGGTATCCAGGGATAGAAATAGAAATTTATTTTCCTCCAAGGTAATTCTCCTCACTGGAGAGGTAACTGCATTTTGAAATTAAGACTTAGCTTCACCCCATATCCAGGCAGAGAGACAGTTGTGGAAAAATGTTAAAGCCTGGACTTTTTATGGGGGCAAAATATAATTTATTAATTTATTTGGCATCTTCGTTTACCTGGGACTAAGCTGGTGCTGAGTAAGTAATAAAAGGAAAGCCCTTGCCTAACCCTTAAGGAGTCTGTTATCGAGCAGGGGAGACAAGACTCATATGCTCGGAGCAGGCAGGGAACACGCTCTTGGGAGATGATGTGGGAAACTAAGGTTACATGACAATGAATTACCATTCACTGAGGGTTTACTCTGTGCCAGTACTGTATTCCAGACCTTATTTCATTTGATCCTCACAACACTCCTGTGAATACTATCATCCCCATTAAAAAACAAATCAACTTTTAATTTTGAAATTATTTCGGGTGTACAGAAGAGTTGCATAAAAGGTATAGAGTTCTGGCATAAGCCTCACCCAGTTTCCTCTAATGTTAACATCTTAAATAACCAATGTGCATTAGTCAAAACTGAGAAACCAGCCAGGCGCAGTGGCTCATGCCTGTAATCCCAGCACTTTGGGAGGCTGAGGTGAGCAGATCACCTGAGGTTGGGAGTTTGAGATCAGTTGACCAACATGAAGAAACCCATTCTCTACTAAAAATACAAAATTAGCTAGGTGTGAAGGCGCATGCCTGTAATCCCAGCTACTTGGGAAGCTGAGGCAGGAGAATCATTTGAACCCAGGAGGCAGAGGTTATGGTGAGCCTAGATCATGCCATTGCACTCCAGCCTGGGCCACAAGAGCAAAACTCCATCTTGAAAAAAAAAGAAAAAACAGAGAAACTGTCATCGGTACATTACTATCAACTAAATACTAGATTTGATTTGTATTTCAAGTTTTTCCACTAATGTTCTTTTTCTGTTCCAGGATTCCATCCAGAACACCACCATGCTTTAGTCATCATGTTGCCTGAGTTTCTTCTAGTCTGTCATGTTTTCCCAATTTCTATATATTCCATGACCTTGACTGTTTTGAGGAGTACTAGTTAGGTATTTTGAGGAGTACTGGTTAGGTATTTTCCATGACCTTGACGGTTTTTGAGGAGTACTGGTTAGGTATTTTGTAGGACGACCCTCTGTTGGAATTCATCTGATGTTTTTCTCCTGATTAGACTGAGGTTACAGGTTTGAGAGAGGAAGAGCACAGGAGGCAAAGTGCCCTTCTCATCACATCATATCAGAAGGGACATGCTGTTAACATGACTTATTAATGATGTTAACCTGGATCACCTGACTAAAGCAGTGTTTGCCGGATTTCTTTGCAAGCTGGATTTCACTAAGTCCAATATACCCTAAGTGGGGTAGGGAAGGTTTCAAGTTCCATTTTCTGGAGGGGAAGAGATCTAAATAAATTATTTGGAATTCATCTGTAAGGGGAATTTGTTTCATATCCCTCATTTATTTAAAAAGTATGAACTCATATGTATTTATGCTATACCTTTGAGTTATAATTCAATACTATGTTATTTATTTTGTTGCTTAAATTGTTACAGCTTTGCCATTGGAAGCTCTTTCAGTTGGCTCCAGTATCCCTTTGACATGACCCCATTTTAAGATGAAGAAACTGAGGCTCAGAGAGATTGCTTTGCCCAGGCCACTGTACGTACACAGGTCTGATTCTAGATCTGAGCTTCGAATCATTGTATATACATGTTATGAGGTGTGCAAGAAAGGCTTGTGCATACTAGTTTAGGCTGGAAAGGCCCGGTCTCTGCCTATCCCTCAAGGCTGCCCTCAAATGATACCTTCTCCAGGGGCCTTTCCTATGCTTCCCCTCCTATGCATTTGAACGGGATCTCTCTCTTCCTCTCAATCACTCTATTTATATTTCTCTTAAAGCATTTGATACACTTTACTAATTATTATCGTTTACAGACTTTTATTATCTCTGTCTGGACCCTTAACTCTGTGAGATCTATACTATGAGCTCTGCAAGGGTAAGGGAAATCTGTTTCATCATCTTTGTACTCCTCACAGTATCTGAGTCCCTTGTATATAAATTCAGAAAACAAATGTTAAATTGGGTTGGCAACAAAGGGTGGATTTCACTGTTGCAGGGGAAGGGGAATTAATAAGTTTACAGGACAGTGTTGTTTTTGTTTTGGTTAGTTTCCTTTGAACGTCTAAAATGTGCCCACTGTCATGAGTCTCTGAAGGTACTGATTTCAGGACTGGACTTGGGTCTACTTAGCATGGAAATGTCTCAGGCTAGGCTGCTCTTATTAGCTATACCAGGGGCTACCACAAAAGAGATTACATTTATTTTGTTGAATAGAGAACACACCGGGAAATTCTGAAGCAGTGAGAACCCAGAACAAAAGATTTTTAAGGCCTCTCTTATAGTTGGCTACTTTTGGGGTTGGTGTGGGTCTTGGCCATAAAATGGCCCAAATAGCTGTTAGCAGAATTGGGAGCGTCATTGTCTGATATTGGTCACAACATGATATTTCATCAGCAACTCATAATCTTTAGCCTCAAATACTTTTGGTGCTTTAAAAAAATGTCTCTCCAAAAGTAACTTACCTCCAGTTTTATACTCAAGGTTAGCATTCCCCTTGCCTTTAGAAGTGATGATATAACATTTGTAGGTGCCAGCGTCTGTAAGTTGTACATTTTTCAGCCGCAGAGAGGCATTGCCAACTATCACTTGATCAGCAAACACTGCTGTCCGGCCTCTGAACATTTCATCCTGCTCCGACAGCTCATCTTTGCCTTCTTTGAACTCATGGACCAAGCCTATAACACCTTCCTTCAACCATTGTATCACGATATCAGAAAGTTTGATGTCAGGTTCAAAAGTGCAGCTCAGGATTCCATCCTCCCCAATGTTCCCAGCTGAGGCAACAGTAGTGACTGTGATGGAGTGTCTCCCTGCAGTTCAGGAAGCAAAGATCAATGCTAAGGGAAGCCTTGGAACTTCTACAACCAAACCCTTCATTACTGAAAGCCAGACAGAGACTTCTGTGATAAATTAAAAATACAGAAGAACATGAGAGGCATTAAGAAAAAGAAGACAAGAAGAGAAAGAGCAGGAAGACAATCGTTTTGATATATATATATATATATATAGCAGATCTGTCATATATAATGGCTTATGTAAGATCAAGTAACCCAAACCCTGAGAACACATTGGACTTGGGGTTTGAAGATGAAAATTCAAGTCTTGATTTTGTCACTTAATAGCCATGTAACCTTCAATAAGTCATGTAACCTTCTTGGATCTTAGAAAATTGGAGGTAACAATATCTGTCTTACCTACTGTATTAGTCCATTTTCACGCTGCTGATAAAGACATACCTGAGACTGGGAAGACAAAGAGGTTTAATTGGACTTACAGTTCCACATGGCTGGGGAGGTCTCAGAATCATGGCGGGAGGTGAAAGGTACTTCTTACATGGTGGTGGCAAGAGAAAAATGAGAAAGATGCAACAGTGGAAACCCCTGATAAACCCATCAGATCTCATTAGACTTACTCACTACCACAAGAACAGTATGGGGAAACTGCCCCCATGATTCAAATTGTCTCTCACTGGGTCCTTCCCACAACACATGGGAATTATAAGAGTATAATTCAAGATGAGATTTGGGTGGGGACACAGCCAAACCACATCATTCCATCCCTGGCCCCTCCAAATCTCATGTTCTCATATTTCAAAACCAATCATGCCTTCCCAACAGTCCCCCAAAGTATTAACTCATTTCAGCATTAACTCAAAAGTCCACAGTCCAAAGTCACATCTGAGACAAGGCAAGTCCCTTTCACCTATGAGCCTGTAAAATCAAAATCAAGCTAGTTACTTCCTAGATACAATGGGGGTACAAGCATTGGGTAAATACAGTCATTCCAAATGGGAGAAATTGGCCAAAACAAAGTAGTTACAGAGCTTATGCAAGTCCAAAATTTTAAAGCTCCAAAATGATCTCCTTTGACTCCAGGTCTCACATCCAGGTCATGCTGATGCAAGAGGTGGGTTCCCATGGTCTTGGGCAGCTCCGCCCCTGTGGCTTTGCAGGGTGCAGCCTCCCTCCCAGCTGCTTTCATAGGCCGGCATTGAGTGTCTGTGGCTTTTCCAGAAGTGCAAGCTGTCAGTGGATCTACCATTCTGGGGTCTGAAAGACAGTGGCTCTCTTCTCACAGCTCTACTAAGTGGTGCTCCAGTGGGGACTTTGTGTTGGGGCTTCAACCCCATATTTTCCTTCTGCACTGCCCTAGCAGAAGTTCTCCATGAGAGCCCCACTCCTGCAGCAATCTTCTGCCTGGGCATCCAGGCATTTCCATACATCTTCTGAAATCTAGGTGGAGGTTCACAAACCCCAATTCTTGACTTTTGTGCACTCACAGGCTCAACACCACATAGAAGCTGCTAAGACTTGGGGTTTGCACCCTCTGAAGCCATGCCCAAGCCCCTTTTGGGCACAGTTGGAGCAGCTGGGACACAGGGAACAAAGTCCCTAGGCTGCACACAGCATGGGGACCCTGGGTCCGGCCCACAAAACTATTTTCTCCTAGGCCTCCAGGCCTGTGATGGGAGGGGCAGCCATGAAGACCTCTCACATTTTCCCCATTGTCTTGGGAATTAATATTCAGTGCCTCATTACTTATGCAAATTTCTGCAGCCAGCTTGAAATTCTCCTCAGAAAATGGGTTTTTCTTTTCTTTCACATTGTCAAGCTGCAATTTTCTGAACTTTTATGCCCTGCTTCCCTTATACAACTGAATACCTTTAACAGTACCTGAGTTACCTCTTGAATGCTTTGCTTCTTAGAAATTTCTTCTACCAGATACCCCAAATCATCTCTCTCAAGTTCAAAGTTCCACACATCTCAAGGGCAGGGGCAAAATGTCGCCAGTCTCTTTGTTAAAACATAACAAGAGTCACCTTTCCTCCAGTTCTCAACAGGTTCCTCATCTCCATCTGAGACCACTTCAGTCTGGACCTTATTGTCCATATCACTATCAAGCTTTTGGTCAAAGCCATTCAACAAGTCTCTAGGAGGTTCCAAACTTTCCCACATTTTCCTGTCTTCTTCTGAGCCCTCCAAACTGTTCCAACCTCTGCCTGTTATCCAGTTCCAAAGTCGCTTCCACATTTTCAGGTATCTTTTCAGCAGTGCCCCACTCTACTGGTACCAATTTACTGTATTAGTCCATTTTCATGCTGTTGATAAAGAAATACCCAAGAGTTGGAAGAAAAAGAGGTTTAATTACAGTTTCACATGGCTGGGGAGTCCTCAGAGTCATGGCGGGAGGTGAAAGACACTTCTTACACGACAGTGGCAAGAGAAAATGAGAAAGATGCAAAAGCTGAAAGCCCTGATAAAACCATAAGATCTTGCGAGACTTATTTACTACCATGAGAACACCATGGGGGGAACTGCCCCCATGATTCAAATTATCTCCCACCAGGTCCCTCCTACAACACATGGGAATTATGGGAGTATAGTTTAAGGTGAGATTTGGATGGGGACACAGAGCCAAACTGTATCACCTACTTTAAAGGTTTCTTATGAGGATCAAATCAAATGGATATTAACTTGATTTGCAAACTGTAATTACACATATAAGGTATTGTTATTCTCAGTTAACTAGAAGTGGCACAGAAGTAAAATCTCATGTTAATTAAATGTGGCTAGTCATTCTGAAGAATGCTGAATTCTAAAGTGCTGTGACTTTTATCTCAATTTGAATGATGAAGAAACTAAGGCATTGAGAAAATAAGTGATTTCATCAAGTTTACAGTGCTAGCTATAGCATAATGAAGAACTGTATTTAATTCGGTTGATTTT
Organism: Trachypithecus francoisi; assembly: GCF_009764315.1. Lineage (NCBI taxonomy): Eukaryota > Metazoa > Chordata > Mammalia > Primates > Cercopithecidae > Trachypithecus > Trachypithecus francoisi. The sequence continues at coordinate 104,746,408 of NW_022681470.1, read as the reverse complement.
GGGTTTAATATGAAAGCCACCCTCTCCTCTCCAAACATACCACCAGTAGAAATATTAATTATGTGCCAGCTGTATCCAACTACTTCTTCCTCACTTGGCCAGACTACAGCCCACCCAGTCAGGGAAGGATCAATCAGCTGTTCATTGTACACTGGGGGCTGCTGACTGAGGACACCTATTGGGGTGATTTAATTAACTGAATCTTCTTGAGAGGCTCTTTCTGTGGCTTGGATATGAAACTAAGGGCAGATGGCCTTGGAGCCCAAGAAGAGAGTGGAGGAGACACAAACAAGTATGGGGGAGAGACCATGGGAGAGAAAAATGAGTCTTCTATCCCCAGAGCTGTCTTGGATCCTGGGGGTGTTCAGGTCTAGTTCCTGTCCTAATCTCTGCATATCTTTTAAACAACACCTGATATTAAAGTGGCCTGCACAAGTCTCTCTTTCTTACAGCCAAAAAAGCCCAACATAACGGGTCCTGAGCACTTCTTAACTGGACTTTTCAGCTTCTTTATTGATATTTCTACCTTTCATCTTTGCCTCCATCCAATCCATTTTACATACATGAATCCTACAGGTAGACCTTCTTACGGTACAATTTGAACATGTCTGTTTTCTAATCACTCATCTTTAATGGTTCCTAAGAGCTGTGGAATGGATTTCACATTTTCCAGCCTGGCCTTCAAAGCCAAATACTGCCTGGTACATAGCAAATGCTCCATACGTATTAGCTCTTATTGCTGTCTTTGCAGCCCTATCCCCAACTACATCCTCTCATAGTCCATTCTGTCTATCTGTATCAAATTATTTGTTGATTTTCTGCCTTCAATAAAAAATACACAAACAAAGCAGATGTGTATGTTTTTTTTAATGTAATAGGTAAACATTATCGGCATAAGGATATCCTTGGTTCTTCTCCTCTTCCAGCCTATTAGGGGTTGGAATTATCTCATTGACTCATAGACCTCTACAAAGTAAATGAGGGTAATGAATGAGGAAGAGAGAACTGGAGAAGCTAATCTAGATGGATTTGCAGCAGAAAGAACAGAAGGCTACCGATGGAAGAAAAATTATAGCTAGAGAAGGAGGAAGAGGAGACAAAAACAAGTACATAGCCTGGTTTGGAAGGATGTTTTAGAGGCTTGAGATTGTGAGAAGAGAGACTTTGGAAGCAGCTGCCATGCACGGCCATTCCTGTGGGAGATCTGGGAGAGGAATTATGAAAGGGGACAAAATGAAGTTTTTGTGGTGTAATAAGAACACAACACACCTCCATTCCCTGCATTGGTATTTTCTTGAACATTGATTTAAAGATTCAGTTTGTTTTTCAAGTACTGTTACTTAAAGACTGATATCCAAGGCATCCCAGGCTAGCATGGGTTATACAATTACACTATGCGCCCTCACACCCCTGTTCGTCTTGCACCTATTAATTCACAGCACACACTTCTTTACCACCAGTTATCCAAATTCTACTTATATTCAAGTCTGTTCAGATGGCAGCCCTCCCATGAAACCTTCTTTTAATTAACCAAAGGAAAAATTAGTAGATTATCTCTTTACTTTCTTATAACTTTTTTTTTTGGCCTTTATTATAGCAGCTATCTCCCTCTACCTAGTCTCTAGTCTATCTCTGGAACTAGTTTGTGAGTGTTTCAAGAGCAGAGACTGTCTTAATCCTATCTGTAAGTCCTGTAGTGCCTATAGCTATGTTTCTACAGAGAAAAATAATGTTTGTTGAGTTTATGAATAAATGAATAAATAAATGGAAACCAGTAGAAATCAAAGCATTGTTTGAGATAGGCTAAAATTATTGTAGGAGTAAGGGACGTTTGGCAGGATTACGACATCTAAGTTTTGGGGAAATGTGAGCCAGTTAAAAGGAAGGCAATAAAAATACAGAGAGGTTCACAATAAAATCATGAATCAAATACAACTATGTTAGAGCAAGGGTAAATTTGATGGTTGTTGATAAAGTGCCATTAAAGTTGAATTGAAAAATTACTTCTCGGAAAAAATACATGATTAGCATGGTTTATGGAGAGAATGAAATGGTAATGACATATCTTAGTTCAGTAACTGTATTACTGAATTAATTTTAATATGTTGGCCTTGAGCTCACAGGTAGGGAAACCAGCCACCTATCTCCCAGAGAAGTTAATGATTAAAAGCAGGCAGCTGTAGAGTGCCCCAGGGACCTGCTGCAGGTTCTAGTCATTTAAGGTTGCATTAATGATATGGCAGATGGAATGAGTGTAATGTTGATTAAATCCCCTCCACCCCAATGTCAAATAAAGAAGAGAAATAAGAGCCAGTGAGAACTTAAAAAAACCACAGGGACCTCGCCATTGCTTTGTACCCAGAAAGCAGTCAATAAAACACTTGTTTGTTAAGTGAATAAATGATTGTTAAAAGAGATAAAATTTAATTTGCAAGCAACCACATGTAAGTATTACTTCTCACAAGAAAATAAACTATTCAGACTTGCAAACAAACATAGGCTCAAGGAGGATGATGCCGTCTGGCCTCGTATGACTCTCCAGACCTATTGACCACCAGAGATTCTTTTTTATTTTTGTTTTTTGGAGACAGAGACTCACTCTACCAAAGATTCTTGTGTGATTTGTTGAGTCAAAGGACAAAAGGCCCCATGGAGACGGGTTAGAGGCAGGAACCTATTGATAGAGAATTCATTCAATGGGCACAGATTTTAAGCATTTCATTAGCCGCTAAGATTTCATCAAACCCCTTTAAAATTGGAAGACTGAGCCACTTACTGAAAATTAATTATCCAGCTTGTGAGGGCTAATTACTACCACAGCTCCTGTCTGCATGAGGAAAGTGGGGCTGTTAAAGCGGGGGCAAGACGAAACCTGAGCAGCTCTGTGTTCACACGGGGGGAGGGAGTACTATTCAATCAGCGCTCCGTTGTAGGAGCAGGAATATCTTGAAGTGGGGGTACGGGTAATACAAGGCAAGGATTCTTTGCAGAAACTGTGATGCTGGAGCAGCCTACAGCACTGGATAAAACCTGGAAAATGAGCTGTCCTTTGAAATGACTCAGAAAGACAAGTTCTGTACCTTCCGATAGCATAGAGAGCATGCTAGATGTCTTCAGCAGATGGTCATCAGCATCTGCTAAAACTCAGCTGTCCAGATGGGCACCACAGCACATGGCTTACGAGGTGGAAATGCAAAGATTAACCTTGGGATCACACCTGTGAGTGCCATTCTTGCCAAAGAAGACGGTGGGGTTGGGAGAACAGTTCCTTCTGTGAGAAGAAATTTAAAAGGACACTGGGCCAGGCCAGATACGGAACAATGTAGGAAAGCAGCAGAACATGGTGATTGAGAACATGGCACAGGTACAGGCTGTCTGGGTTTAAGTCCCAGCTCTGCCACTTATTGGATATGTAACGTTGGTCAAGTTTTCCAACGCTTTATTTCATAATTTTTTAAAATCTGTAAAATGGGGATACTCCCTTAGAGAGTTCTTGAAAGGACTTAATGATACGATGCAGGTAAAGTGTTTAATACAGTACGTGAGTTGCCACATGCTAAACCTTAAATCAGTATTGATATTGATAACCATGATTAACTAGAATCATTTGGAAAGATTGCAGATCAGAGCCCCAGGAGGTAAGGAAAGCAACATTTCACTAAATGTTTGCTTACAGTGACTCATTTTAAGCCATGAGAGAGTAAGAATGACCATTATACCCATTTATGGATGAGGACAGAGACTCCGTGAGGTTAAATGGCTTGCCGAATTCCTTGGATCTAGCTGTTAGTGGAGTCAGGGTCAAACACAGCCTGGTCTGGCCCTGAGCCTATGCCCTTTCTACCATATTTTGCTGATACCCAGGGCCAGATTGAGACATGTAGAGTGCCAACCCAATAAGAAGATATCCCTATTTCACTTAAAAATCCAAACAATTAAAAACCACAAAATAAGTGTAAGAAAAGCCCATAGCTGTTTATTTTCTCAGATGACTCGAAGTTTCCTTTTTTTTGAGGGATAGATCCAATATTTGCTAAATAAACTGTACAATGTTTCTGTTTTGGTGTCATCAGCACACACCTAGTTGGTTTATCCAGTATCTGAAGCTGGAGCATTACAGTAGTGTGATGGTCCTTCACCAGGTTACTTAAGGGTTTGTGTCTGCTGCTTGAACCCCAACAGCTGAGCGGTGAGCCAAGGACTTGGTGCCCAGCTGAGGAGCAGATGTCCCTGAGAACCTAAACATCCCAGACAGTATCTGAGAACACACCAAGAAAAACAGTCTCACTGCAAACACACCGCAGGCAAAGAGCCAGAAAACCAGCTTAAATGCAGCTTAGACATGGGAGATGGCACAGATCTCTAGGGCTGTCTTGTGCCGCCCAGGAGTGCCCTGTATGTAAGTCCTAATAAACTCAATTACTCACCAGACTGGACTTGTCTAAGTCATTCTTTGGTCTTTCAGCTGCTTCCCAGTTCTGGCAGGGGGGTGGGGGTTGTGGGGGCGATGCGGGACACATGTTACAGTTCCAGGTTTTGCTCGTAACAATTATTAGGAGGCAGCATCCTATGGCTTCAAAGGAGGCCTTTACTGGTGTGACCAGGAAATTGTGCAGTTCCTAGGAGGTGCTATAGGAATGCGTTAATAATAGCAAATTTTTACTAAAAGCATTGATGGCATCAATATAAATAACAATGGCAGTTGTTTATCACACACAGGTGTCAGGCACTCGATAAGAACTCTCCTTTAATTCTCACAATGACCATGCCTATTTTACCAGTGAGGAAACGTTTAAGTTGTATCCCAAACGATATACAGTTACTGTGAGCCCTGAGATTGGAATGGCTCTGATTCTGAGATTCCTCCATTATACAGAGTTGTTCAAAGTCACTCAGAGAGTGTGTGATAGCGCAGGGACTGGGCTGGGTATGGTGAGGGGCCTTTCCATCACGTCTCCTTCCTTCTTGAAGGCTTGTCCACAAGAGCTGTTCTTTACAGGGGCTGATTGGAACCCCTCAACCTTTCTTTCAAATGGTCCACCCCAAATGCATTTTATGTTTTATGGGGTCTTTATTCAGAATTTGTAAGGAGCAGGATGGCTATGCAAAGGTGGCCTATACAGCATCAGGAAAGTTACAAAGACATAGAATTTCTTTCTGTATTGGGGAAAAGTTTTACATTTTCAAAAGCTGTAGTCTCAGGAATCATGCCTGCAAGGCAAACCACAAAACACCCTTCTCCACCACAACTCTGTGTGGACATTGTCCTTGGTATGGGGTGATGGGTAGGAGTATAGGTTAGGGAAGCAAATTCCCAAGGCTGGAAATACAGCCATGCTCACTTGCTGACTGTGTGTGTCCTTCTAGAAATTTCCCATCTGAACATAGTAATAACATCTACCTCTTATTTGTTGTGTGTAGTAAGACAAACCATGTATGCAAAGTTATTTAGTACAGTGGAGTGCATGAAGAAAGGATTCAAAAGATATTAGCATCATGATAAAGTTTAGATATTTGTCTTCACCCAAATCTCATGTTGAAATGTAATCCCCAATATTGGAGGTGGGGCCTGGTGGGAGGTGTGTGGGTCATGGGGGCAGATCCCTCATAAATGGCTTGGGCTATCCCCTTGGTGATAAGTGAGCTCTTGGGCTCTGAGTTCACATGAGATCTGGTCATTTAAAAGTATGCGGCACCTCCTCACCACTCTCTCTCTCCCTCTTGCTCCTGCTTTGGACATATGACATGCCTGTTTCCCCTTGCTGTCCATCATGATTGAAAACTCCGTGTGGCTTCACCAGAAGCCAGGCAGATGCCAGCACCATGCCTCCTGTAAAGCCTGCAGAATCGTGAGTCAATTAAAATTCTTTTCTTCATAAATTACCCAGGCTCAGGAATTTCTTTATAGCAGTGCAAGAATGGCCTAATACACATCATTGTCTGCTTAATGCTTTTTGCTTAATTTCAATGTCTTATATATTAAACCAGCTAACATTTTATTGAATTCATTTAAAGTGTGCTCATATGATGATCTCTGATAAAGGTTATAGTCCTTTTAATAGAGGCAATTGAAAAAATCCAACTAAACAGTATTAAACTAATAAACTGCCCATTTTATCCAAATAACCAGCTGTCACCCAGTGAAATGGGAAGGAGGCAGAACACCTTTTTATTGGCAGTAGTAGAGTTTCAAATTTTTAATGGCATCTTACTGGATTGAGTAGACTATTACTTCAATCTATTCATACCTCCATGCATCCATCCAACTGTTCATTCAAAGAGCACTTAAGGAGCACCCTGTGCATTCAAGGAACTGAGTTCAGTTCTCAAGGTGGCTGTCGCTATGCAACAGGAAAAGATATGAATAGCAAACCTGTTGACTAACACAGGGAAGTTATGACATTGTGAAAATTCTTGCTAGGGTAGTCAACACCACTAACAACCAAAAGATAAACAACTCTCTAAGAGTTCTGATGCCAAGCCAGTGAGCCTTAGATCCAAGAAAGTTTTGTCATTAAGATTTAGAGTGACAAATACTAGGGTTTTAATTGAAGGTGATGTATAAGATCAGAAATAATTATAATTATTAATCAGGGTAAATTATAATTAAGAGTTAAGCCTTAGTGAGGAAGGCACCAAAATGCACTTTAGTATTAATATCTTTAAAACTTATTCTAAAATATTTGGTTTATCAGTCAATATTTTATTTCCTTATGAAGAACATATATGTAAATCCGAGAGCAATGGCTCACACCTGTAATCCCAGCACTTTGGGAGGTCAAGGCAGGCAGATCACTTGAGGTCAAGAGTCTGAGACCAGCCTGGCTAAGATGGCAAAATCCTGTCTCTACTAAAAATACAAAAAATTAGCCAGGTGTGGTGGTGCGTGCCTGTAATCCCAGCTACTTGGGAGGCTGAGGCAGGAGAATTACCTGAAGCTGGGAGGCAGAGGCTGCAGTGAGCCAAGATTATGTCACTGCACTCCAGCCTGAGTGACAGAGCAAGACTCTGTCTCAAAAAAAAAAAAAAAAAAAAAATCAGCCAGGTGTGGTGGTGCATGCCTGTAATCCCAGTTACTCGGGAGGCTGAGGCAGGAGTATTGCTTGAACCCAGGAGGCAGAGGCTGCAGTAAGCCAAGATTGTGCAACTGTACTCCAGCCTGAGTGACAGAGCAAGACTCTGTCTCAAAAAAAAAAAAAAAAAAGAATATATATGTATATAAACATAAAGTGTATATATACATTCATGACATTATATACATTATATACATATATATTTATATACATACATTTACAAAAGTTTTTGTATGTCTGTATTGAAGTATACAAACATAACAATCCACATATCATAACTGTACAGCTTGAAGAATGATTATAACTTTATTCCAGGTAACCATCATCACACCAAGGAATAGAACCTTACTGCCCTCCCAGCAGTGCCCTCATGCCCCTCCTCACTGCTACCCGCTTACTTGTCCCCAAAGGTAAGAACCATTATTATTACTCTACCTTTTGCCAGCAGAGATCATTTGCCTGTTTTTCAACTTCATATGCATGGAATCATACAGAACTTACTCTTGTGCTCTTCTGTAGTTCCACATTATGTTTTGCATATGAAAATGTGCTCAGTCTCTGTCACCAGGAAACAGAAATTAAAACCACAAAATTCCACAACACCCAGTATTGGTGAGGGCGTGGAGAGCTCGATCTCTCATGCATTGTTGGCGAAGAGTAGATTGGCTCATCACTTTGAAAAACGGAGTGGCAGTATCTACTAAAAGCTATTTATTGGCCCTTTGTACATACTCCTTGTGAGCTGCTTTTTTAAGCACTCACACTCTTTGTGAGCTGCTTTAAGACATTAGAAAAAGAATTGAAAGATGGCCAAATAAAGCAGGAAGAGGAATATTAATAAAGATAAAAGCCAAAAGTAATAAAATAGGAATACAAATCAGAGAAAACATAAATAAGCTAAAAGCTGGTTCTTTCAAAACTGCTATAAAGATAACAACACCTTCAACACCTTATAAATCTATTTTAGCATATGAGAGAGAAAAAAGAGAGGACAGAAGAAAGAAAACAAGAGAGAGAGAAGAATAGAGAGAAAGAAAGAGAGAGAGAGAAAAAACAACCAAGATTATGAACAGGAAAAGAAATAAATTAACATAGGAAATCAATATTAGAATGAAACAGGCTAGTGAATTCAGAAACAGATCCCCACACATTTGGATACGTGATTTACGACCATGATGGTACTGGAGGGAAGTCGGGGAAGGACAGTGTATCCAATAAACGGTGCTGGGTTTACTGGATACCATAAGGAAAAAAATGAAACTTGACCCCTCTCTTGTACTACATACAAAACTAACTCGAGATGGTTTGCAGATATAAATGTGAAAGACAAAACAATAAGGCTTCTACAAGATAATCTAGAAGAACACCTTCATGACCTTGGAATAGGCAAAGATTTCTTAAACAGGTTACAAAAAGCTCCAAATATAAAGAAAAGGATCAACAAAAATTAAAATTAAGAACTTCTGCTCATTAAAAAACATCATTAAGAGAGTGAAAAAGCAAAGTGTAGAGTTTAAGAGATTTGGCGATGCCTATAACTAGTTTGCATCCATGATATACAAGGAATTACCTACAAATCAAAAAGAGAAAGACAAATACCCCAATAGAAAAAAATGAATGAAAGATAAAATATACATGTTATTTATTTTTTTATTTTTAATGTAGAGACAGGGTCTCTTTTTGTTGCCCAGGCTGGTCTTGAACTCCTGGCCTTAAGCAGTACTCCCACCTCAGCCTCCCATAGTCCTGGCATTATAGGCATGAACCACCACACCTGGCCTAAAATATATATGATTGATGACGAAGAAAGTGGGGAAGGGATGAATGTCTTTTCTAGCAAACACAACTCTAGCAAGTTTTCTTAGCTTCGACTTTGTGACAGTATTGAGTGGCAGCATGTCTACACTGGAGGAGCATGGCAGAAAGGTCTCTGGAATATAGAAACTAAAGTTACGGAGCTTTGGTCACAGACTGAGTTAAAATGAATGTGTTGGACTGAGTCAGGTGGTTTATGAAAAAAAGAGCAGACAATTCGCCTCAGAGAAGACAGTTGCCGGCCTTAACTCACTCAATGTCAAAATTAAAGCAGCATCCATAAAAGATGCTTCAAAGGAGTGGCCTACGCAGAAGAGGAAAGTGAATACTCTTCTGCAACTGACATTGGCTAGCTACGTTCAGAAGTTAGCCATCTGAGGCCGGGCGCGGTGGCTCACGCCTGTAATCCCAGCACTTTGGGAGGCCGAGACGGGCGGATCGCGAGGTCAGGAGATCGAGACCATCCTGGCGAACACGGTGAAACCCCGTCTCTACTAACAATACAAAAAATTAGCCGGACATGGTGGCGGACGCCTGTAGTCCCAGCAATTCGGGAGGCTGAGGCAGGAGAATGGCGTGAGCCCGGGAGGTGGAGCTTGCAGTGAGCCGAGATCGTGCCACTGCACTCCAGCCTGCACAAAAGAGCAAGACTCCGTCTCAAGGAAAAAAAAAAAAAAAAAAAGAAACTAGCCATCTGTGCTACAGTGGTATCTGGTTTCTACATGGTACAGTAGTCATGACCAGTTTTCTCTTTACCCAAGACCTCTGTGTACAAAGATTTGACATTCTTTAACACTTCAGCTGAAGCCTCATTGCAAAGAAATCATCTACCCAGGCCAACCACTGACAGAATGGCTCAGAGGCAACACTTTACCTGTGATCCCAGAATGACATCTTCAGCATTGACTGATAGATAGACTACTGATAAACATGTCGTTTGATTATCTCAACTAACTGGAGATGTTGACAGTATCTCCCCACTCAAAAATGAGGAAACTAGGCTGGGCATGGTGGCTCAGGCCTGCAATCCCAGCACTTTGGGAGGCTGAGGCAGGTGGATTGCTTGAGCTCAGGAGTTTGAGACCAGCCTGAGCAATATAGTGAAACCCCATCTCTACTAAAAATAAAAATATTAGCCTGGCATGATGGTGCCTATGCCTGTAGTCCTAGCTACTTGGGAGGCTGAGGTGAGAGGATGGCTTGAACCCAGGAGGTGGAGGTTGCAGTGAGCTGAGATCATGCCACTGCACTCCAGCCTGGGCAAGAGAGCCAGATCCTGTCTCAAAATAAATAAATACATAATGAAAAATGAGGACACTGACGTCGAGGACTTAAATGACTAATGTGGAGAGAGCACAAGAAGTAGAAGAATGAACGCTATACTCTGAGGTTTTCTGGGTCCAAGCTCTGGGCTCTTTCCATGCTACCACATTGAGTGATTAGGAGTTTAATGGTGAGGGGTGAATAGATTGCAGTAATGCAATAAATCACATACCTGAAATACCAAAGCCAATGATGAGTGCAATTGCTCCAGCCAGAATAAAGATGATGCTAATTATGCTACGGGAAGAGAGAGAGAAACAGAAAATTACTTCTCCGTTCCTCTTGATGTGCTGCTTTGCAACCAGGGTACAAATCTGTTGTGGATAAGATGAGTTACATAAAGCATCTCAACTTTTTCTTCCACATAAGCTTCTTCCTAGAAATGGGTACCTTAGAAAGGAATTTCAGCAATTCCATCCCCATCCCCCTGGGGCTCTGTGATCAATGAAAAGAGTGACCCTTGCCTCTGACTGTGCCATTTACTGTCCTATTTCCAGATCAGGGAAGACCATATATGAAGGCTGTTGGGGCAAGAATGATGAAAACACCTCTTCAATGCCAGGTGCCACTTGAGAAGGACTGGTCCGGTTCCCAGCCTGCCCTGAGTATCACTGTCCACCCTCTTGTGTCATTTGTCTTCCTGTCTTGTCTCCTTCCATAGACTTTAAACTCCATTAAGGACAATGGCCACATCTTCTTCACTTTGTACCCACTCATGCCTCATCTACTGCACTCCATACATCCTCAGTGGGAGTCTGTTTTCTCTTATTAAAAAAACAAAAACAAAAACATATTTATTGTAGAAAGTTTAGAAAACATAAAGAAGCAAAAATGAGACAAATAAATCACCTGTAATCCCATCATCTAAACACAACCACTGTGTTTTGATATGATCCTCACCAATTATTTTTTAAGTTCTGGGATACATGTGTAGAACGTGCAGGTTTGTTACATACGTACACATGTGTCATGGTGGTTTGCTGCACCTATCAACCCGTCATCTAGGTTTTAAGCCCTGCAAGCATTAGGTATTTGTCCTAATGCTCTCCCTCCCCCTTCCCCCCAACCCCCGACAGGCCTCAGTGTGTGATGTTCCCCTCCCTGTATCCATGTGTTCTCACTGTTCAACTCCCATTTATGAGTGAGAACATGTGGTGTTCGGTTTTCCGTTCCTGTGTTACTTTGCTGAGAATGACGGTTTCCAGTTTCATCCATGTTCCTGCAAAGGACATAAACTCATTCGTTTTTATGGCTGCATAGTATTCCATGGTGTATATGTGCCACATTTTCTTTATCCAGCCTATCATTGATGGGCATTTGGGTTGGTTCCAAGTCTTTGCTATTGTAAATAGTGCTGCAATAAACACACGTGTGCATGTATCTCTATAGCAGAATGATTTATAATCCTTTGGGTATATACCCAGTAATGGGATTGCTGGGTCAAATGGTACTTCTGGTTCTAGATCCTTGAGGAATTGCCACACCATTTTTCACGACGGTTGAACTAATTTACACTCCCACCAACAGTGTAAAAGCATTCCTATTTCTCCACAACCTTGCCAGCATCTGTTGTTTCCTGACTTTTTAATAATCACCATTCTAACTGGTGGGTCCTCCCCAATTTTTAATGAACAGATTAACAAATGACACCTGGGAAACTAAATAAATAAAGAAGGAACTATTGCTTACATGTACTAAGTGCTAGAACTATATGGCAGACATGTTGTTCCAAGCAGCATTTATAACTTACATCAATTATCCATTTAGTAATCTTAGGAGGAGAGCAAATTTTATTGTCTCCATTTTATAGATGGGGAAGTGACACAGGGAGATAAAGCATCTTCCCTAAAGTCACACAGTTGGCAAGTGGCAGAGCAGAGATTAGAATTTAGAATTTGTCTCTTAAATCTGTACTCAACTCCCTCCAAGTGTACCAAGGGTAGGAGCTCACGGATGGGGCGTGTCCCTTTTCTTTGCCAAGGGGAACATGCACTCCTTGAGGGGTCACCTGCTTTAGCTTGTGAGAGTGACTCAGGCAGAGCACAAGGCACAGGTCAAAGTGGTTCCTGGGAAGCTCGCCCGTTGCTGCCTGTCCTGGCGCATACATCATCGGTCAGACGTCCTCAGCCGCCCTCTCACACGGCTGCCAATTCACACGCTCCCAACACCCACGCTGATGTTACTCAATAGGCAGGACAAAAGAAAGGCACAGGGAGGCAAAGAACGATGCTATAGAGAGGAAAATGAAGCACGGGGCATTGCACTTTCTGCCCTGAATAGGCTCATTGTACCCAGCCTCCTATGGCTCAGGAATGGGCCCACCAGACAGAAACAAGAGTACCCTGCAGGCCTAGCCCTCATGAGGTGCAGCCACAGGGCAGCAAGTGAAGCTTTAAATAATAGGGCATCTGCTAAACTGATTCCAAGGGGAGACCACATTTGGCCACTGCTCCTCTTTTTCCATACCTCAGTGCAGCCTCAGTTCTTACTGGTCCAAGAGAGTGAGAACAGCTAAAGTTATAGCGAGAGGCACCATCCTCCGGCTGTCTTTGACTACTGAGACAGGCAGCCGACTTGTGTGTGACCTAGGGTTTTCATTCACTTTGGGTAAATTACTTCATCTCTCTGAGGCTCAGTTTGTTTTTTTGTAAAATGGGAAATAAAGTAATTCCTGCTTTACCTATTATAAAGGTTGGGCGTGGTCCCCCCTCCCCCGCCCCCGGCCACATTCGCCTTGAAGTCCTAACCCCAAGTACCTCTGAGTCTGCCTTTAGTTATTAATAGGGTCACTGTGAGAGGTGAAGCCAGCTGGACTTCCTGGGTCCAGTGGGGACTTGGAGAACTTTTCTGTCTAGCTAAAGGATTGTAAATACACCAAGAAGCACTCTGTAAAAATGCACCAATCAGCACTCTGTGTCTAGTTAAAGGATTGTAAACACACCAATCAGCCCTCTGTAAAATGGACCAATCAGCAGGGTGTGGGTGGGGCCAAACAAGCGAATAAAAGCTGGCCACCCCAGCCAGTAGGGGCAAACTGTTCAGGTCCTCCTGCACACTGTGGAAGGTTTGTTCTTTCGCTCTTCACAATAAATCTTGCTGCTGCTCCCTCTTTGGGTCTGCACCAACTTTAAGAGCTGTAACACTTGCCGTGAAGGTCCACGACTTCATTCCTGAAGTCAGAGAGACCATGAACCCACTGGAAGGAACAAACAACTCCGGAACAAACAATTCCGGACACACCACCTTTAAGATCTGTAACACTCACTGCGAGGTCAGTGGCTTCATTCTTGAAGTCAGCGAGACCAAGAACCCACCAGAAGGAATAAATTCCAGACACAACTGCAGATGTAATTAGTTAAGGTCATACTAGAGTAGGGTAGGGGTGAATTCCTAATCCAATATGGCCGGTGTCCTTATAAAAAGGGGAAATTTGAACGCACATGAACACACATACTCACACACACACATGCATGCAACACCATGTAAAAATGAAAGCAGAGATCTACAACTCAAGGAACACCAAAGGTTGCCAGCAAACCTCCAGAAGCTAGGAGAGAGACACAACGGATTCTCTCTCACCACTCTCACAAGTAACAAATCCTGTAGACATGTCCATCCTGGCCTCCAGCCTCCAGAGCTGTGAGATAACACATTTCTATTTCTCAGCCACCTGGTTTTTGGTACTTTGTTACAACAGCACTAGCAAACTAATACAAAAAGGTCATTTCAGGATCAAATTAGACGATGCATGTGGCATTATTCAGAAGGGGCTATTCATACACACTTTTTACTATAAATACATTTTACATATAAGCTATTGCTGTAAGTTTATCATTAAAAGCTGTGACTTTTATGGGAGGGAACCTGAACAGCGACACTGAACAGATATGTGAGCACTCGCCAAGAAGAGGGGGACAATGGAAGTTGTGTATTTCAGCCAAAGCTCCTATCCCCTCCATCACACCAGGCCCACATTTTCCTCACTGTGAAAACAGAACCCTGCCATCTGTCACCAAATTCCCTATCGGAGCAGGAATCACCTTGAGGTTTGTTCTGAACTAGTATTCCCTTGGGAAACAGTTCAACTTCCAGAGCCTTGGAAAGAGAAGCAGGAACTATCAGAGCAGCCAAATTAATTCCTGTCTGTTGCTTATTAATTTTTTAGAAGGATGAAAAAAATATTTCACTGTAGGGGTTCTTACATTGCTTTCTGATCTTTGCTTTCCCCTCAATGATTTCCAATAACTATGCTACAGGAAATGTTTAGTGCAAAACTATGTCTTCTAACCACTGCATTGGGATTCACAGTGTACTTTTGGTACCCACTCATTACAAAAGGGCCCAAATAAAAATCAATGCTTTTGGAGGGCTTGCTCATTTAGTAAACATTTATTAAGTACTTACTATGTGAAAGACATAGTGCTAGTCAATATGAAGGAAACGGAGAGATGATGTAAACAAAGTCCCTGCCCTCAAGAAGCTTATAGTTAAACTGAGGTGACATACACACAAACCTTTGTAATAATCTGAGGCAGAATGTGATCAGGGCTTTAGTAAAGAAACAGACCAGGTGCGGTGACTCACACCTGTAGCCCCAGCACTTTGGGAAGCCGAGGCGGGCGGATTACCTGAGGTCAGGAGTTCAAGACCAGCCTGACCAACAAGGTGAAAGCCCGTCTCTACTAAAAATGCAAAAATTAGCTGAGCCCGGTGGTGTGCATGCGCAGTCCCAGCTACTTGGGAGGCCGAGGCAGGAGAATCGTTTGAACCCAGAAGGCAGAGGCTGCAGTGAGCTGAGATCATGCCATTGCACTCCAGCCTGGGTAACAGAGCAAGACTCCATTTCAAAAAAATCAAAAAAGCAAAAAAGCAAAAAGGAGATTAAAAGCAGGAAAGGAAATTTATTTACGGGGAAAAAGTATTTCCTATAAAGGGGAAAAGGAATTATTTTCAATGCTATGTGGAATAAAGCACTGGGCTTCAAAGTAAAACTAAACATTTTCTAGATATTGATTAGCATAGGTTTCAGGTGTCTGAGAAGCTCAGATTGTTGTCCACTCCAGTGTTTGTTTTGCTGAAGAATTCAAGGTGTAGAATATGTTTTCTGGCCTCTACTCTTATCCCTGTATCTCTTTATACTGGTAAAGTCAAGGCCTGCTTTGGTCCGGAAAACCAAGAGCAGAAGCATCAGGAACGGCGGGTATAGGCTTGAGGAGAACTTGGCAATGAGGAGGAGTCATTACATGAGACTTGAGGGGTGTGTGTGGAAGAGAGAGGACTTCCTTTCAGGGCAGCTCCTGCTCCATCAACATGGCAGTGAATGGCCAGGCTTTGTATTTGGGAAAGGAATTTTGGGGAATTGCATACAAGAGACTTGGCTGCTGTTGAGTATCAGGTTGAGGCATCCTCTTTTCTTTCTAGCTACCCCCAATAATCATAGCACAGTTTAGTGGATTCCTCCAAAGCACAGGCCCCAGAATAAATCATGACCTGGGTCCCAACACTGTAAAACTAGGGTAACATGGCTGGCAGAAAGATTTCATCTTGTATGCCAACAATCATTTGAATGACTGGCAGTTGTGGCTTAGAATATTGTGTTGAAAAGACTGCAAGATTGCCTCTGGGCTCACAGGGAAGAGTGCCACCACTAATGAGTGTTTTCTTTTCTTTCTTTTTTTTTTTTTTTGGCGGGATGGGTGGGTGGGGTGGGCGACAGCATGTTGCCCATGCTGGAGTGCAGTGGTGCGATGATGGGTCACTGCAGCCTTGACCTCCCACACTCAAGCAATCCACCACACCTCCCCGCAAGTAGCTGGGACTACAGGTGTACACCACCACAGGTGCACAACTACCCAGCTAATTAAAAAAAAATAAATTGTAGAGACAAGCTCTCACTATGTTGCCCAAACTCCTAGCCTCATGTGATTCTCCCATCTTGGTCTCCCAAAGTGTGGAGATTACAGGCACACCTGACTGTGTTTTCTTTCTCTCTCTCTCTCTCTCTCTTCCCTTCTTTCATTTCCTTCCCTCCCTTCCTTCCCTTCCTTCCCTTCCCTCCTTCCTTCCTTCCTTCTTTTCTTTTCGAGATGGAGTCTCTCTCTGTGACCCAGGCTGGAGTGCAGTGTCATGATCTTGGCTCACTGCAACCGCCACCTCCTGGGTTCAAGCAATTCTTCTGCCTTAGCCTCCTAAGTAGCTGGGACTACAGGCATGTGCCACCACACCTGGCTAATTTTTTGTATTTTTAGTAGAGATGGGATTTCATCATGTTGGCCAGTCTGGTCTCGAAATCCTGACCTCAAGTGATCCGCCTGCCTTGACCTCCCAAAGTGCTGGGATTATAGGCGTGAGCCACGGCACCCAGCCTTCAGTGTTTTCTTTTCTTTCTTTCTCTTTTAGAGACAGGGCCAGCTGTTCCCCTGGCTGCAGTGCAGTTACACAATCATATCTCAATGTAGCCTTGAACTCCTGGTCTCGAGCAATCCTCTCGCTTTAGCCTCCTGAGTAGCTGGGACTGCAGACATATGCCACAATGCTCAGCTAATTTTCTTTATTTCATGTAGAGACAGGGTCTCACTATGTGGCCCAAGCTGGTCTCAAACTCCTGGCCTCAAGCAATCCTCCCACCTTGGCCTCTAAAGTATTAGGATTACAGGTGTGAGCCACCACACCCAGCCTTGTGAATGTTTTCTAAGTGAGCATGCGGGCCCCATGTATTCCATCCCTGGGTTAGCAGACACACATGAAAAGAGGCTTTAAGTCACTGCTAGCTACAAAATCAGGGGAATCTCAGGCTAATTTAATAGCAATGTAATGGCAGTACAATAGCAATGTTAGCTGACACTCCTCCATGCACATTTTTGGCTCACACTTTAAGAACACTGATTAACATGCATACTTAGAACAGGGTTTCTCAAACTCCGCACTACGAACTATTTGTGCTAGATAATTCTTTGTTATTGGGGGTCATCCTCTGCACTGTAGCATGTTTAGCAGCATTCCTGGCCTGTACCTTCCAGATACCAGTACCACCACTACCCTTGTTGTGACGACCAAAACTGTTTCCAGACATGTCACCCCAGCTGAGAACCATTGATTTAGAAGAAGTGAAATCAGGGCGGCGATATGACTAGAAATCATGTTTTTTGAAAAATAGTTGAAGGAACTAGGGTGGTTCAATTTAAAGAAGACTAAATATAGTGATGTCATTTCAGTATTTGAAAGGTGGTATTTGCAGGAAGGGGAACATCACACACCGGGGCCTGTCATGTGGTAGGGGTAGGGGGAGGGATAGCATTAGGAGATATACCTAATGTAAATGATGAGTTGATGGGTGCAGGACGGCAACATGGCACATGTATACATATGTAACAAACCTGCACGTTGTGCACATGTACCCTAGAACTTACAGTATAATAATAATTTTAAAAAGCGAAAAAAAAAAAAGAAAGAAAGGTAGTGTTTGGCCTGTTCTCCATCACTCTGGAAGAAGAAACAGAGGCACTGAGTGAAAATTCTAGGAGATTAGATTTAGACTCAAAAATACGGAGAAACTTTCCAACAGAGGTCGCTGAGACTGGCCTGCAATTTCACGTGCAAGCAGGAGCTGGGTAAACACACAGTGGGTGGGAAAAGTTTCTAGTACCAGATAAAGCTTCAAAGAATTTTGAAAAGCCCTTTCAAATACTTAGTTATACGATTCTGTAATTTGATATTCCCTGGGATTTGCTGTGGCCTTGGCTTTGCCTGCACATGCCTCCTAAAACCTTTGTTAATAATATAAGAATGATTGCTAATATTTATTTGAGTACGTTGCCTCATCTATCTAATGTAATCCCTATGACAACCTATGGAGATAGATACTATTATCTTTGTTGTATAGATGAGGAAGCTGAGGCCTAATGTTAAGTAATTCCCCTGAGGACTCGGTCCTGGGAAATTAGAGAGAGCAGGATTAGACTCAGGTCTCAGATGCCATCATCATTGGTCTTCATCATTATACCTTATTTTATATTAACCAAAAGATTTGTAAATCTTGAGATTTGAATCAGGGGCTAGGCTTGTGTTTGTACAGTTGTAACTGATGGAAGGACAGTACATACAACCTTAGATAGATTGAAAAAAATTTCTCTCACCTACAGGAGGTGTCTTTCATCTCAGACTCTGGAAGGAAAACTGCAGGGGGCATGAGTATCAGGTGGAAAATTTCACAATGTTAACAAGTAGACACCTTTCCTTAAACCTTATTTGAGTTTGCAGCAAAGCCATTCTGTTCTATTCTTAAGCCTGTCCTATATATAACATCACCCTGATTGCCATAAGCACACATTAGCATTTCATCATCATCCTGGAGCACACTATTTGTCACTGGCACAAGCAGAGCGAGACAAAAGGCAATGCAAGGTTGATTACCAGTCCTTTTCGTAATCATACCTGTATTTCCTGTTCTTCCTTATTCTCACTGTAGAGAAAAAAAACATTTCCACAAGATTCCTTCAGCAGCATAACTGATCCCATTGTGTTGAATAACAAACCCACTCCAAACCTTTCATGACCCTCCCACAAAGGGCCTGTACTGTCAGAAAAGCCGAGTATCCCATAAGCAGTCTCTGTGGTGTAAACAAAAACAGCCTAATTGTGTGTCTTCCAAAGTGGAGGTTAAGAGAGATTGCAGGGGTGCTCACAGCACCTGGGGGAGGTCTGGCTGCTAATGAACACTTCTTTTCATGGTTGGCTGTTGTCCTGGCTGCTCTCCCATTCACCGACTTCCCCCCACCATAATCTTGGCATCCCCCTTGCTCTCCCCAACTCTCTCCACTTCTGTTCACCTCTCCTCCTCCAGCCCAGCCATAGACAAGGGCAGGAGCACTGCTCGGGGACAGCCTGATCATTTCTGGAATGGACGAAACAAAAAGAAGCTGCTGCTCTTCCTCCCTTTATCCACTCCACGGAGAACCCAGCATTTCCTAACGGGGGCTCCACAGGAGCAGGAGACGTGAACAGCTGGACAACACTGCAATTCATCCTGTGCCTGCCTCCAGATTCAACACGACTTCTTCCACAGGGCTACTGTGAGGGTCCAAAGAAACAAACTATTCCTTACAAAACGCAAATATTAGCTGTTATTTTAAAACCATAAACGTTAATTCTTGTCTAGGCATGGGGGTTCACGCCCGTAGTCTGAACACTTTGAGAGGCCGAGGCGGGAGAGTTGCTTGAGGCCAGGAGTTGGAAACCAGCCTGGGCAACATAGTGAGACTCTGTCTTTACAAAAAAAAAAGCAAATTCTTATTTTTACTTTTCACTATTCCCAAATTTAAATAACTCCTGATTGCTTATCAAAGTTCAAACTGTTCTTGCCTGGTGGTCATGGAAAAGAAAAAAGAAAATTGAAACTGATCCTAGAATTTAAGACCACCCTTAAATGCCCCGAGCTATTTTTCTAACCCTTCTCCCTTTAGGAAGCCCTGTGTTCTCATCAGACTGTTCACTGCCCCGTTGCTCTCTGCTTAGAACACGCTTCCACCTCTTCCCAGGTAATCAGAAGCAGCCCCATCCAGAGCCCAGCTCAGCTCTGACCTGCCTCAGGCTCCTTCCTGAGGGCCAGCCTGGAATGTGCCCTTCCTTCTCTTTTTTAAATGGATGTAAGGGAGTGGGAAGGCAGGTGAACCTCAGGAGGCTGAACCCGTGTGAGGAGAAGAGGAGGAAGGGCTTGAGTGGCACTAGGGTTTGAGACGGGAGCTGGGAGGGGGAACTAGGCCCCGAAAGGACTGACGGGAAGGGCAGGGCAGGCTCCCTGTGAGGGACTTGCATTTCTATTTAGCCTGTCCTCCCCATCAGTCAGCGAGGTCATCAGTCAGTGTGGTCATCAGTCAGCATGCTCATCAGTCACCCTGGTCATCAGTCACCATGATCTGGGCCTCAGGCAGATGGATGGCCTGACAGGGAGAGTGAGCTGTAATCTAGATTACCTTTGCAACACCCTAAAGCCACCGTGACTGTTTTGAATTTCATTCCTTTACTTGCCTTCAGGAAATCTGTGCCTGTCACTGAAGAGATTCAGAGAAGCACTTGGGTTGGCTGCTTCTCAGAAAGCCTCGCCCTGGGATCAGTTCACTGTTTATTCATTAATAAAGCTGGAAACAAGTACATCTATTACCCTCAGAGCTTTTCTCTACGAAAGCCTATACACCCGTCTCAGGCAGTCTGTGAGTTCTCTTATGTACAAGGTCATATTTGTACACTCCAAGGCTTCTGTCATCCACTGTCTTTATTTTATAATGCCAGAATTACAGTTTTCCCAGTGAAAAGCAGACCACTGTATCCCAGAAGTAAGTAGGGGATGTATTATTCAGTCTTTCAAAAGATCTACCATGAGTTCCAATGCAAATCCTCGCCTGCTGGGACCCACATTCTCTTAGTTTATACTGGAGCCCAGTTCTGCAGGTGTAGCCATGTAGAGCTTGTGAGAAGTTAGGTGTGAAACTCAGGCTGCCAGACCCACCCCTTGAGGGCCTGGCTTGCCTGAGCAGTTCCCCGGCTGCAGCCCCTGGGGCCGCTCTGTACCATAACAACCCTTACCTGCCTACATCAAGGGACATTCTGAAACCCAAGGCAGGGGAGATGCTCCCTGTCCTAGGGTGGAGGCATCCTTAAGTAGAACCCTTCTGTGGTCCTGACCATCTGTAGCAGACACAAAGGAAGCTTCCCAGGTCTTCCAGCCTGGAATCTGTAGTTTTCTTACTTCCTGGAGCTGCCTTCAACCCAGGGCCTGCCTTATGATTTCAGATTCTGTTACTTGGTCTTTTCTCTCTGGTCCAGCCTGACTTCCTGGGCACCAATCTTAGCTTTCTCCTATCGATTTCAGCATTCCCCCGGTAGAGACTCCCAGACTGATGCTATGTGCTGTGTCCTGTACCTACCCCACCTCCCGTCGCCATTCGGACCCACTGAAGCCCAGGGCCTGACACTGACCTGGAGATGGGCTATGGGGCTCTTATGAATCACAAGAAGTCTGTTTTATTTTCTAAGCCTTTTATACTTTCTGATACCATTTCTTAAAGAAAAAGAATAAGATTAAAATATAAAGTATTGATTTAAGCATGGAAAGCGAAGAAAGCATACTAAACCTGAAAGTTTGAATAAAAATATAAGCTCAAGAAGAATTTACATAAACCTGTGACTACTTTCTCCCATCTCCCATCACCTCCACACTCCATCCATTCTAAACCACTCTGGGTCCCTGACTACACCAGGTTGCTTTTTGCCTCCATGCCTTTGTTCCTATTATTTTTCAAGTTCTTGGAACATGCGAGGAACTTACCAAATGCTTGTTGAAAAAATGCCCCACCTTACAGACTGTTTTCCTCGGAGCGTCTAGCACATAGTCTTTAAAATATGTTGAATTAATGAACAAATAAATATCCATGCTGTGCTATTAAGAGAAACTAACACATTCTAGGCCGGGCGCGGTGGCTCAAGCCTGTAATCCCAGCACTTTGGGAGGCTGAGACGGGCGGATCATGAGGTCAGGAGATCGAGACCCTCCTGGCTAACACGGTGAAACCCCGTCTCTACTAAAAAATACAAAAAAAAAAAAAAAACTAGCCGGGCGAGGTGGCAGGCGCCTGTAGCCCCAGCTACTTGGGAGGCTGAGGCAGGAGAATGGCTTAAACCCGGGAGGCGGAGCTTGCAGTGAGCTGAGATCCGGCCACTGCACTCCAGCCTGGGCGACAGAGCGAGACTCCGTCTCACAAAAAAAAAAAAAAAAAAAAAGAGAGAGAAACTAACAGATTCTTAACTTTTGAGAAACCATTTATGGGAGAAATTATCATTTATCTTTCTCTTTAAACAGACTTTTGAAATATTGTGGTATGGGAAATCTTGCTGATGCTATAAATTGTAAAAAAATGCCTTGGAGGGTTGTACATGGTAGACCTGGTTGGCTGTGGTTAAGAAGGGAACCTAGAGATTCGTAATAGCTGTGCTTGAATAATTGTTAATCTTGAGTCCTCTTGGCCATTTCTCTCCACAAATAAGTTACAAAATAGAAGTGTTTCTCTAAAAGAGAAAGGACTTTGTAGGGGATGAAGAGTTAAATTTCCAGAATAGTGTATAATAATAGCCTTTTAAAAAATCCTTGATAAAAATACTTAAAATGCTGAATAAAAAGAAAAGAAAACAAAACAACAACAATAAAAAACAAGACAAAACCACACACACATTTTTGAGTACTTCATTTTTGCCAGCACGAAAAATGAGGGAGATTTGCAGAGGCTAAAAATGAAACCAACACAAGTGTCCAGATCAGTAAGAGAGTTCTGGGCACACTGGCTATGCATTCCAGGGACCAAAAGCTTCTGTCTTCAGAGCCATGCCAAATACCAGAGACAGAGCTAAGGGGCCATTCAAGCTGGGGACTCACTGCCAAGAAGGAGCCCTTTAAAATGAAATCTTGGTTTCAGGGGTTTTGGGAAATGGAGGTGTTATGAATTCAGGCCTCAAATCTGCATGATGACTGGCTTATATATACACAATTTCAGGGAATATATATATTTTTTTCTTTACCTAGCACCAAGACCAAGTGAGGTTGTTGCCTTCTCATACTCCCAGTGCCCCACCTTTGCTGTGGCAGTCCAAGCTATCAAGAACCTTAAGATATGGAAGGCATTTATTAGGCCAGTCCAGTGTCACCTGAAGTCTGGGCAGCACTGGGCTATCTGCAAGGCTGACTGAGCTTATCCTTCCAGCATTAGCCAGGCAGGAGTGGCAACCTGTCTCTCCCATCCCTGAGCAACACACCCACAAAAAGGGACCAGAGGGAAAAGTTAAGATTCAATGAACTTATCTAGAAATTTACAATCAGGAAAACTAGAAAGAAGTGACTTTAAACATTTTTTTTTTTTACCTTGTGTGTATTTTTATAGTTCAGTATTCTTTATACTTTGAATTCTATGCTGGCTGGTGGGGATGTCAGTGGGCAGTACTACCATCTTTTTAATACTTACAGCATTTTTCTGAGCTTGAGGGAAGAATATTTAAAGTCCAGGGAGGGAGCTCCTTTCTTCACTTGGTGCCCTTCTTCATGATGTGTGTATGTAGTGTTGGGAGGATAGTGCCTGGCATGGAGCAAAGGCACTAAAGATGTTGGCTCTTTCCTGCTACTCAGAGGTTAAGGACCACAGCAAGAGCCAGGGTGACTGTGGATACCAAGTGTGTTGTGTTTCAAGGCCAGAGGGGTGAAGGATAGAGTTAGGGGAAGGTTTCGTCCAGAGACACTTAGAGGCAGATTCTGTCAGGGACTGAGAATCCTACTAGGCCTGGAAGCAATGCCTAGCCAGTTTTCCCTTGGTCTAGAAACTAATTAGCTTTGCTTCTTGCTAATCCAGAGACAAGAAAAGGAACAAATGCTGGTACCTCTAATGCTGCCACAGCAAAGTCAGATCTTGACTTAGACTTGAGAAGTTAGGATAAATAACTAGCTCTGTTAGTTTTATATTTATAATGTTTCTTAGTTTCTCCCATCTTTTAGGCATATCTTACCCAAACCTAGGGCAGAAACATTTTTTTTCATATTTTAGTCAAATACAACAGTTCCCAGTGGTCACGCAAGTCTCAGGTTTCTTCCTGAGAAAGCCAGGAAAGACCAAGCTATGGCAGCAGAAACCAGGGCCCTATGGGAAAAGAGGCAGGAATGACTAGGATCTTGGTCCTTTTCCATCCAGGCAATTTTTCTACTACTTCATGGAAACGAACCACATTCCACTAGAAAAAAGTTTCCATGGGCTACCATCAGAATCAAAATATAGCTAGGCTGGGGATGTCCTGATCAGTGCCAAAGTGGCATTTGTAAACCAAAAATAAAATTCTGAGATCCCTGAACTAGCTGAATGGACGTCTCCTCTTGGCCAAGGGCATTCCAAAGTTAACCTGCAAAACTAGTCCAGGCTGTGATGGGAAGCACAGACATGCCCCGTTATACCCTCCTCTCTTTTGGAATTCAAGAAAAGCCCACCAGCATTACAATCAACACAGGTTTTATCCGATAAGAAACATTTGCAATGTATTATTCTCTCTGAAGCCTGCTACTTGGAGGCTTCATCTGCATGATAAAATCTTGGTCTCCACAACCTCTTATCATAACCTAGAAATTCCTTTCTATTGATAATAATTATTTCAACTATTTGCGAGTCAGAAAATTTTTAAATCTACCTGTGACCTTGAAGCCTCCAACCCCCACTTCAAGTTGTCCCACCCTTCTAGGTTGAATCAATGTAAAGCTTACATGTATTGATTGATGTCTTATGTCTTCCTAAAATGCATCAAAGCGGCCGAGCGCAGTGGCTCAAGCCTGTAATCCTAGCACTTTGGGAGGCTGAGACGGGCGGTTCACGAGGTCAGGAGTTCGAGGCCATCCTGGCTAACATGGTGAAACCCCGTCTCTACTAAAAAATACAAAAAGCTAGCCGGGCAAGGTGGCTGGCGCCTGTAGTCCCAGCTACTCGGGAGGCTGAGGCAGGAGAATGGTGTAAATCCGGGAGGTAGAGCTTGCAGTGAGCTGAGATTGGCCACTGCACTCCAGCCCAGGCGACAGAGCGAGACTCCGTCTCAAAAAAAAAAAAAAAAAAAAAAAATGTATCAAAGCAAGCTGTGCCCTAACGACCTTGGGCACATATCATCAGGACCTCTGGAGGCTGTGTCATGGGCACATCCTTAACTTTGGCAAAATAAACTTCCTTAATTGATTAAGACCCGTCTCAGATACTTTTGGGTTCACACATTCCTTGCATGAAATTCTGCTTCACTGTTCTGAAATGTGGTCCCTAGCTATAGGAGCTATCTTTTCCAGAAACTGGAAATGTAGTTCAGCCATAGTCATGAGTGTTACTTCCAGGCATGAGAGATCTGAAAGGTGTAGTTTGGCTTCATAGCTATTTGAATTTCTGGAATATGTCAATGGTTGGAGAGACAATAGGTAATATAGCTGAAATTAGAACAATCATGTTAAATCTGAGGCATGTAGCTATCGGTGTGGTTGGACTCCCAAGGAGGTATTTTCTCTCAGTGTGTAAAGTGGATTGTACCTGCTAGGACAGCCAAATGAAACGTCTTCAAGATGCTGGGGCTCAGAAGCATAAACCAGGCAAGGCCCTTAACTGGTTATAGCTTCCTGCTTCCCTACCTCAGCAGTATTAGAGGAGCAAGTTCATTCTTAGACCTTTTGAGTATTTTGTGATTTTATAATGTCACGTTTTATGTTGGGACTGGAGCTTGGAAAGTGAAATGAACTAGTTATTGCAAAGGAAAAGAAATAATTGGATAAGAGATAGAATGCAGGGAATGAGAGGGTAGGTATATTGGATGGGGACCCTTATTTTCCCTCTCCACTTCAAGTCTAGGTATTCTCTGTACATTCATTGATGTCCATGAAGCCATGGACACTGTAGGAAGACACATCTGAATTATCCTGGTCAGTGGTTGCTCACATCTGGAATCCCAGCACCTTGGGAGGCTAGGGCAGGAGGATTGCTTGAGGCCAGGAGTTTGAGAGCAGCCTGGGAAACATACCTCGTCTCCATAAAACAAATTAAACAGTGTTATTCAGGCTCCAGAACTCACCCTGTTCTTGAATTCCTTAGGGCAGATTCAGAGGGGATTACTATTTTTATATATGGCTGCTAAGATTTCTGGGTCCCTTTTCAAACCTTTAAAAAAAGAGCTTTTTGGCTGGGAGCAGTGGCTCATGCCTATAATCCCAGCACTTTAGGAGGCCAAGGCGGGTGGATCGCTTGAGCCCAGGAGTTCAAGACCAGCCTGGGCAGCACGGTGAAACCATGCCTCTACAAAAAATACAAAAATTAGTTAGGTGTGGTGGTGTGCACCTGTAGTCCCAGCTACTTGGGAGGCTGAGGTGTGAGGACTGCTTGAGCCCAGGAGGCAGAGGTTGCAGTGAGCCAGTGCACTCTAGCCTGAGTGACAGAGCAAGACCTTGTCTCAAAAAACAAACAAACAAAAAAAAGGAGCTTTTTCCTACCCATTTAACAGTATTACCAAGAACCTATAATTTCATTATTGTTCCTTCAGGCACTTGAGGAACTAGGGGACAAAGCAATAGCATGAAGTCCCCAATGACATACAGAATCCTGTCAGTGCGTTTGTGAGCTACACAGACGACTCCTTCTTTAGTGTATAGCTTCCCTCCAGACAATTTTTCAGGGAAACTGGTGACCATATACATCAGAAACTGTCTCTGTGTCCTCATTATACCAGATACATTCCTCTAACACAAATGTGTTACATTGTATTGAAATTATCTGGTCACACATTTGTGTCTCCTTTAGTTTCCTCTAAGTTTCTCAAGAACAGGAACCATATCTTTTCATTTTTGTGTAACAGGATGTTACATTTAAAGTTTCAACTGAGGTTCCAAGATACAATAGACGCTGCCTACCAAAGTGAGGTGCCACATCACTACGCAGAGCTTAAAAAGGGAATCTGTAAAGAAAAATACCAAAAATAAAAACTAAATTATAAAATGAAAAAAAGAAAAGAAAAAAAACTAAATAAAAAGGGGATATTTGAAAATCATTTCCACAATTCTTACCCACCTCACTCACTGTGACAATTATTTCCATAATGCTTAGCTGCTTCACTCAGATGAAGGGTATTAAAAGGGGCCAGGGTAGGAAAAGGTTTGGGACGATATTTCTTTGGGGATTTTTTTTTTCCTGTGCTATATGAACATCCTCCTCCCCGTCTCTAACACACAAATACAAAGCTTAACTTGAAGAGCTTGTAATGTGTTCTTGATGGGGTAAGGTGGGAGACACCATGGATTAGAATTTAAATCATACTTGAGAAATTCAATATGATCTAGAACAGATCAGAGAGAGAGAGAGGAGAGAGACAGACAGACAGAGACAGAGAGAGGGAACAGAGAGAGCTGCGAGAGTCACCACTCTTCTATGAGGCAAGGAATGTACATCCTTCCAGCAAGGCAGATGTCCTAGAACCATGTGGAGTCCTCACCAATAGGAATAACTGGGAGAGGGAACTGAGCAGTGACAGTCATGTGTGAAGCAGACTTTTGGGGAATAAGGGACTGGGGCAACATCAGGCAGTTGAAGGTAAAACCAGGTTTTCATCAGAGGCTTCAGAAATTTCATCATGTATTTCTATACATACACTTTAAAAGGTCGGAGATAAAAAGAAAGTATTCCTTTGATTATAACTACTGGTCATGTTGAATCAATTCATCAATCACATTTATTTCCCTGAGTGTCAGACATCATGCCTGACTCATCCTAGGCATTTGATAAATGCTAAACTGAGCTCACCTGATTTTGGGACATGTTCTACTACTATACCAAAATATGTCCATGACACAACTCAAGTGAATGGCAGCCCATTTTTTTTCCCCCAAGATCCTTCAGGCCATTGGAAGCAGTTCATATTTTCATTTCAGGGTAATGACTCCTTAAATTATACTTTTGAGTAGGTTTTATGTGAACAGTTTTAGGTAGTTTTATGTGAACAATTACAATTAACTAAATACAAATACATATTTAAAAATCTGCTAATTGGCCGGGCACAGTGGCTCACACCTGTAATCCCAGCACTTTGGGAGGCCAAGGTGGGAGGATCATGAGGTCAGGAGATGAAGACCATCCTGGCTAACACGGTGAAACCCCATCTCTACTAAAAATACAAAAAAAAAAATTAACCAGGCATGGTGGTGGGTGCCTATAGTCCCAGCTACTCGGGAAGCTGAGACAGGAGAATGGCGTGAACCCGGGAGGCAGAGCTTGCAGTGAGCTGAGATCATGCCACTGCATTCCAGCCTGGGTGACAGAGCGACACTCCATCTCAAAAAAAAAAAAAAGAAAAAGAAAAGAAAAAAGAAAAAGGAATCTGCTAATTATCATATGTAAGTAAAAAATAATTTTCTAACTCCAGAGATACAATGTTATTATAATCCACATAAAGTCCTGATGTCTGTGGTCTAGGTTTTGGCAGTGTCACAGTAAACAAAATATCAGCCAAGCAGAAAAGTGTAGGTGAAACCAATGAATATTTAGAAAAATATAAAATGCATTACATGGATAATGCACAGCAAAACTTCCTCTTGAAAAGATCCTCTTTACCAACTTCCACCCTTCTTATTAGTTCCCCCAAACTTTTCCCTTCCTAGAATTTCCTCAAAACTCTCTCTGAAGTTCACTTCCTCATCTCTTCTCCCTCTGTGCCCACCCTGCTGCCTATTTTCTTGTTTTGCACGTGCAGGTCCACTATCCTCTGTCCTTTCTCTCATTTCCTTTTCAGTCTTCTCTGCATGATTTACTCCATTGAACTCATAATTGTGAGTTGGGGAATGTGGAGATTTAGCAGAAAGTGCTAAGATTTTCATGAGAAGTTGGGTAGAAAAAGAAAATTCTGTGAGTACTTAATTGTTTTTCCTTGTTGTTCCGTGAAAGGGAGACTTGGCAAAAGTCAGCCTCAGGAACAACAGGAACAGATGACCTGCTTTACTTGCTCTGAAGCGCTGCAGAGGTGGACTTTCTTCACCTCAAAATAACTCTCATTTTTAGCCTGATAATAAAGTGAAACTTCAGAACAAGGAAGTTATTTCTTTGTTTTTGTTCCTGATTAAAATATTTAGTACGATGTTTCACTCGTTAGTTATTGATAGCTGGGTAAATGAGTGTATCCGTTACCTTACTGGGAGTAGAGTTGGGTGGTAAATTAAAAGGAAGGCAGCTAAGAAGAGGGTCATCAGTAAAATGGTGGGATAGGAGATCCCCACTCATATTCCCCCATAGCAGTGTTAATTTGGCAACCACTGGTGGATCCAGGTACCTTTGTGGGAGCTTTGGAATCCAAGTAGGAGTTTGCAAAACCCCAGTGAAGCCCAAGACCAAGGAGGTAGGCTCATGCCTTGGTGGCAGACTCACCCACCACAAGATCCAGAAACAGCTTCATCCTCTGTGGATTCAGCTACAATCCCATTTGGTCTTGGTCCTGCCACCAGCAACATCAGCCAAGGAGCCCAGGAGGAGTCACACACCACACACAAGTGCCCATTGATCTTGTTCCCATCTGTGGACTGCAAATCAGCCTATGACCCAGTGCTAGTCCCTCTCCACTGTGCCTGTGAAGCAGTCCTGTTCACTCAGGACTTGATGGGAGACGTAACTGTCTGTGCCCATGGAGACAGACCTGCCAATCTCAGTCCAGCTGAGGATTCTGAAGCAGCCCTATGACCTACCTTCAGCACTTCTCAGGCTATGGCCTCGGCAGTCCTAACCACCCAAGAACCTGGCAGGAGCCATGCCCATCCATGTCTGCAGAGGTAGGCCTGAAAACGCTGGTCTCAACTGTAGATCCTGAAGGAACTCTGTGACTTGGTTTCAGCCCCTCTTAGCCACAGACCAGAGCCAATGCTGCCTGCTTATTAACTCAGCAGGGATTCTCCCAGAGACTTGGCAGGAGCCATAGACATACACACACCTGATAACAAGACCACTGTCCACAGACCCGCAGACCCTGAGGTAGACCTTGTCTCAGTATCAGCCCTACTGACCAAAATCTAGGACTCCTCCAGACAGGATCCACACCTGCCCAAGCCATTGGTAATGGGCCCACCAACAGTGAACCCCACTGCAGACCCAGGAGCAGTTATGTAACCCGACTCCAACCCTGCTTAACTACAATCCTGGAGGCAATACCATCAGCCCAGGGAACTGACAGGCAAATGTCCTTACCTGCCAAAACCAATCTATAAAGTCTAAAACAGATGTTTGGTCCTTACAATACATAAACACTAATGCAAGTCTATTCAGATTAAGAAGAATCAGGCAAACGTGAGACCATCAAAGAAACTAGTAAAATTTCAGCAACCAACCCAAAATATGAAAATCTATTAATTGCCTGACAAAAATTTAAAATAATAATCTTAAGCTCAATGAGATGCAAAAGAACACAGACAATTAAACAAAAATCAGAAAAACAATACATAAAAAGGAAGAGTTTAATAAATAAACAAAAACCATAAAGAAGAACTGAACAGAAATCTTGGAGCTGAAGAATGTAGTGACAGAACATTTGATAGAGAGAGAGCTTCAACAGCAGACTTGATCACACAAGAAAAAAAATCAACGAACTTAAAGACAGGTCATTTGCAATCAGTCATTTAGAGGAACAAAAAGAAAAACAATGAAAAATAGTACAGAAAGCATATAAGACCTTTGGGTCACTATCAAGTGATCAGATATATCCACTATGGGAGTCTTAGAAGGAGAAGCAAGACAGAAAGAGGAAAACATACTATTTAAAGATGTAATAGGCCAGGCATGGTGGCTCATGTCTGTAATCTCAGCACTTTGGGAGGCCAAGGTGGGAGGATTGCCTGCAGCCAGGAGTTTGAGACCAGCCTGGGCAACATAGCCAGCCAGACTACATTTCTATAAAAAATAAAAAACAGTCTGGATGCTGGGAGGCCAAGGCGGGCAGATCACCTGAGGTCGGGAGTTTGAGACCCGCCTGACCAGCATGGAGAAACCCTGTCTCTACTAAAATTACAAAATTAGCCGGGCGTGGCGGACCATGCCTGTAATCCCAGCTACTCGGGAGGCTGAGGCAGGAGAATTGTTTGAACCCAGGTGACAGAGGGTGCAGTGAGCTGAGATTGCGCCATTGCACTTTACCTTGGTTGGGCCACAAGAGCAAAACTCCATCTCAATAAATAAATAAATTAAATTAAATTAAATTAAATAAAAAATAAGCTGGGCATAGGGACAAACACCTGTAGTCCTAGCTACTTGAGAGGCTAAGGTGGAAGGATCTCTTGAGCCTAGGAGTTTGAGGCTGTAGTGGACTATGATCATGCCACTACACTCCTGTACTCCAGCGTGGGCAACCAAGCAAGACACTGTTCGGGGTGGGGGGGTGGGGTAGGGGGGGAATATAGTAGTTGAAAACATCCCAAATCTTAGGATATATATATATAGACATCCAAATTTACAGAGCTCAAAAGATTTTAAGCAGGGTCCCCAAGGAATATTACTCCAAGACACATTATAACAAAATAAAATCCAAACTCAAAGACAAAGACAGAATTTTGAAAGCAGCAAGAAAAAAGAGGCTTGTCACATAAAAGGGAAACTTTATGAAGCTACTGGTGGATTTTTCAGCAGAAGCCTTACAGGCCAGGAAGAAATGGGATGATATATTCAAAATGCTAGAAGAAAACAACTGTCAACCCAAAATACTAAACCTAACAAAACTATCCTTCAGAAATGAAGAACAGATGAAGATATTCTCAGATAAACAAAAACCAAAGGATTTCATTACTACTAGACCTGCCTTATGAGAAATGCTAAAGAAGATTTCTCAAGTTGAAATTAAAGGATGCCAAGTAACAATACGAAAGCATATAGAAGTATAAAATTCACTGGAAAAAGTAAATATACAGTCAAATTGAGAATACTCAAATTCTGTAACTGTGGTACAGGAGTCACATTATATTGTAGTATAAAAGTTAAAAGACAACAGTATTAAATATAACTATAGCATTTATTTATTTATTTAGTTAGTTAGTTATTTTTGCAATGGAGTCTCGCTCTGTTGCCCAGGCTGGAGTGCAGTGGCACGATTTCGGCTCACTGCAACCTCCGTTCCCCAGGTTCCAAGCAATTCTCTGCCTCAGCCTCCCAAGTAGCTGGGATTACAGGTGTCTTCCAGCAGGCGCGGCTAAGTTTTGTATTTTTACTAGAGACGAGGTTTCACCATTTTGGCCAGGCTGGTCCTGAACTCCTGACCTCGTGATTCACCCACCTTGGCCTCCCAAAGTGCTGGGATTACAGGCGTGAGCCACCACGTCCAGCAACTATAGCTATCATTTTTTAACGGGTATATACTTTTAGAAATATAAAGTGTGACATTAATATCATAAGATGTATGTGTTGAGGGTAAGATTGTAGAGTTTCATGTGCAATTGAAGTTAAGTTGTTAGCTTAAAATAGACTGTTATAAGGTGTTTTATGTAAACCTCAGGATAACTCAAAAAAAATTCTAGTAGACAAAAGATAAAGAGAAATGAATCAAAGAATAACACTACAAAAAAGTAATCAAATCACAAAGGAAGACAGAAAGACAGAAGGAAAGAAACTACAAACCACTCAGAAAACAACAAAATGAAATAATAATAAATTAGTATTAATGGGTTCTACATCTGTGGATTCAACCAACTGTGCATCAAATATTAATATGTTAGGAAGAAAACAATAAAATAACACAACAATAACAATGGGAATAAGAATAACAATACAGCATAACAACTATTTACACAGCATGTACATTGTATTAGGTATTTTAAGTAATCTAGAGATGATTTAAAGTATATGGGGGATGTGCATAAATTATATCCAACTACTACGCCATTTTATATAAGGAACTTGAGCATCTGTGGATTTTAGTATCAGGCATTCTGGGGTTGGGGGTGGTTCCTGGAACCAATTCCCCACAGATACTTAGGGATGATTGTACTTGCCTATCAATAATTACTTTAAATGTAAATGGATTACATTTTTCAATCAAAAGACAGAATTATTGAATGGATTTTTTAAAAAGATCCTACAATATGCTGTCTATAAGAAATTCATTTTACCCTTAGGACACAGAATGAAAGTGAAGAAATGGAAAGAGATTCCACGCAAATGGTAACCAAAAGAGAAGAACAATGGCTATGCTTATATCAGACAAAGTAGACTTTCAGTCAAAATTTGTTGGGAAAGACAAAGATAATAACAAAGATAATGACAAAGGGGTTAATTCATCAAGAGGATATAACAATTATAAATATATCTATGCATCCAACCTTGGAGCATCTAAATATGTAAAGCAAATATTAACAGAACTCAAGGGAGAAAAGGCAGCAAAACCAAAATAGTAGCGGACTTTAATATCCCACTTTCAATGATGGAGAGATCATTTAGACAGAAAATCCATAAAGAAACGGTAGGCCTGAATAATTCTACAGACCAGGCCGGGCGCGGTGGCTCAAGCCTGTAATCCCAGCACTTTGGGAGGCCAAGGCGGGTGGATCACGAGGTCAGGAGATCGAGACCATCCTGGCTAACACGGTGAAACCCCGTCTCTACTAAAAATACAAAAAATTAGCCGGGCGAGGTGGCGGGCGCCTGTAGTCCCAGCTACTCGGAGGCTGAGGCGGGAGAATGGCATGAACCCGGGAGGCGGAGCTTGCAGTGAGCCAAGATCGCACCACTGCACTCCAGCCTGGGCGACACAGCGAGACTCCGTCTCAAAAAAAAAAAAAAAAAAAATTCTACAGACCAAATGGAGCTAATAGACATAGATAGAACATTCCATCCAATAGCAGCAGCAATAAATGATATTGGGAAAACCAGAGATCCACATGCAAAAGAATGAAATTGGATCTTTATCTTATACCACACACAAACATTAACTCAAAATGTATTGAAGACTAAATATAAGACTCAGAATTCAAACTACCAGGAAAAAAGTTCCCTTTGATCCTGGATTTGGCAATGACTTTTTGGATATGACACCAAAAACACAAGCAAAAAAGCAAAACTAAATAAATGGAATACTTCAAACTAGAAATCTTCTGCAAAGAAAACAATCAACAAAATGAACAGGCAACCTAAAGAATAGAAGAAAATATTTGCAAACAATATATCTGATAAGGAGTTAATGTCAAAATATATAAGGAACTCATATTACACAATAGCAAGAAACCAAATAACCCAAGTTTTAAAAATGGGCAAAGACTTGAATATACATCTTTTTCAAAGATACATAAATGGCCAACAGGCAAATGAAAAGGTGGTCAACATCACTAATCATTAGGGAATATAAATAAAAACCACAGTGAGATATCACCTCACACCTGTTACAATAGCCCTTATCAAAAAGACAAGTGATAAAAATGTTGGTGAGGCAAGGTCAGGAGATTGAGATCATCCTGGCCAACATGGTGAAGCCCCATCTGTACTACAAAAACAAAAATTAGTCGGGCACAGTGGGGGGCGCCTGTAGTCCCAGCTACTCTGGAGGCTGAGGCAGGAGAATGCAGTGAACCCGGAAGGCGGAGCTTGCAGTGAGCCGAGATCGCACCACTGCACTCCAGCCTGGGTGACAGAGCAAGACTCCGTCTCAAAAAAAAAAAAAAAAAAAAGTTGGTGATGATGCAGAGAAAAAGGAACATTTGTATACTACTGGTGGGAATGTAAATTGGTATAGTTATTGTGGAAAACAGTACAAAGATTCTTCAAAAAGTTAAAAATGGAACTACCATTTGATCCATCAATCTCACTGCTGGGTGTCTATCCAAAGGAAATGTAATCAATGTCTAGAAGGCCTATCAGCACCCCCACGTTCATTGCAGCATTATTCATAAGAGCCATCATATGGAAACAACCTGTGTCCATCAATACCTGAGTTGACAAAGAAATTGTGTCTCATATTTACAATGAAATATTATTCAGCATATGAGAGGCAGGAAATCCTGCCATTTGTGGTAACATAGATGAACCTGGAGGTCATCATGCTAAGTGAAATAAATCAGACACAAAAAGACAAATACTATATCATCTCATTTATATATGGACTCTTAAAAAGTTATACTGGTTAAAGCAGAGAGATGAATGGTGGTTGCCAGGGGATGAGGGTTAGGGAAACTGGAGAGGTGTTAGTCAAAGGGTACAAAATTTCATGTATAAGAACAATAAGTTCTGAGGATCTAATATACAGCATGGGGCCTGTAGTTAAAAATATTGTTTTGTAGGCCAGGCACAGTGGCTCATGCCTGTAATCCCAGCACTTTGGGAGTCCGAGGTGGGTGGATCACCTGAGGTCAGGAGTTCGAGACCAGTCTGACTAATATAGTGAAACCCTATCTCTAGTAAAAATACAAAAATTAGCCAGGCATGGTGGCGGGCGCCTGTAGTACCAGCTACTTGGGAGGCTGAGACAGGAGAATTGTTTGAACCCGGGAGGAGGAGGTTGCAGTGAGCAGAGATCATGCCACTGCACTCTAGCCTGAGAGAGAGAGCAAGACTCCATCTCAAAATAATAATAATAATAATAATAATAGTAATATTTTATTGTACACTTGAAATTTGCTAACAGCAGATCTTAAGTGTTTTCACTGCACACACACAAATAACTGAGGTGGTATATGTGTTAACTGACTTGATTGTGGTAATCATTTCACAATGTATATGTACATCAAATCATCACATTGTATGCCTTAAATACATAGAATTTTTGTCAATTATACCTCAATTAAGCTGTGGGGAAAAAAGAGAAAGGAGGCTAAGAAACAAGAAAGAAAATCTCAAATATTGAAGAAGATGGGAATGTTAAATTAAAATTTTGTCATTTTCTTTTTCAATATGTTGGCAGGGTTAGTGCTGGTTCTGGAAAAAGGCTTTAGTGAAAATTAATACTTTAAGGCATCTAAATGGTTGGTAGGAGCATAAGTTGGTACCAATTTTAGTGTGGGGAGAGGGGAAAAACTTGGCCACATATATCAGAAGGCTTACGATATGCACAGCCCACTTTGATCCCAGTAATTCTATTTCTAGGAATTCATTCTATAGAACCAACAAGATGCATTTCCAAGGTTTTCTATAGTGTTGATTAAAATTAATGTAATAGGATTGGGTGCAGTGGCTCACACCTGCAATCCCAACCCTTTGGGAGGACGAGTAGGGAGGATTGCCTGAGCCCAGGGGTTTGAGACCAGCTTGGGCAACATAGGAAGGCCTTGCCTCAACAAAAATTTAAAAAATTTAGTCAGGCATGTTGACATGCACCTGTAGTCCCAGCTACTCGGAAGGCTGAAGTGGGAGGATCACTTGATCCTGGGAAGTTGAGACTGCAGTGAGCCATGATGGTACCACTGCACTCTAGGTGAGGCAACAAAGTGAGACTGTGTCTTGATGATGATAATAAAATAAAATAAATGTAATATTTGTGGCAAATAATTGAAGGCAATTAAATGTCCAACAATAGGGAACTTAGTGAGTGAATTAAGGTTCATCATTAGTGACAATCCTATACATTTGTTACAAAATCATATTACAGGCCAGGCGCGGTGGCTCAAGCCTGTAATCCCAGCACTTTGGGAGGCCAAGGCGGGCGGATCACGAGGTCAGGAGATCGAGACCATCCTGGTTAACATGGTGAAACCCCGTCTCTACTAAAAAATACAAAAAAGCTAGCTGGGCGAGGTGGCAGGCACCTGTAGTTCCAGCTATTTGGGAGGCTGAGGCAGGAGAATGGCGTGTACCCGGGAGGCGGAGCTTGCAGTGAGCTGAGATCCGGCCACTGCACTCCAGCCCGGGCCACAGAGTGAGACTCCGTCTCAAAAAAAAAAAAAAAATCATATTACAGAAGATTTATTTGAGAAATACTTATAAGACCAATAAGTAGAAAGTAGTTTCCAAAATAATATGTTCAGTATTTTGCTATGTATTAAATACATATATATATATATAGAGAGAGAGAGAGAGAGAGAGAGAGGAAAAAACAGACTGAAAGGACATATAAATAGTGCTTATCTCTAGGTTAGGACCGATAAAGATTTTTTCCTTTGTGCTTTTTTTGTATTTTCCAAATTTTCCACACTAATCCAATATTATTCTTATAAAACAAACAAGGAAAAGATATTCTAAAAAAGAAAACCCTGCCTTTTTTTTTTTAAGAGTACAATCTAGCTCTTTTAGATGTTGGGCAAACAGGCATCTCTCCATTTAATGCTCTCGTAAAGCTGGTAACTTAAATACTTTCCTGGGTTAGTGGTTTGCATTTTCAGAATAACTCTCACAGAAAGAGCTAGTACCCAAGTGAATATGTGCTATAAATTATAGATAGCTTGTTTTTCTTCATTTAAGTGAGCAAGCATGTTCTTCATAAGTTGATTTGATATGTGGCTCACAAGCTACCCCAGGCAATGATTAGAGAGCAGCCTCAGTTCCAGAGAGCTCAAGCGAGCAGCACCTGGAGCCCCTAGAATTTTCGAATAAACAGAATACTTCCTTCACAGTTTGACACCTTTGGGGAATGCTAATGAAAGCCACCATCTTGCAGCTCACTTCTTTACAACTTTATTTGCCTTAAAGGTAGAAAATTGTGAAGCTAGCAGGAGCCTCTACCCACATTAAAAAGATTCTCTTGCAGTTCACATACTTTCTGCCTCGGAAAATCATCATTTACTTTCACACAACATGTTTATTAAGATAAGTACAATATGTTGGGGTCAGTATTCGTGAAACTATAAGTACTTATTTGCTAAGCCCGTAAAAGTCAAGCCATTTCATTGACCTAGTAATTTGTCTGCTAGAAAATATCAATGTAGAAATACGAGAAAACAGATTTATCATGTACCTAAAGAGAATTAGCAATGGTCACACCCCTCCCCCTTCTCACTGCTCTCAGAGAACTCAGGATATATTATTAGGATTTTTTTGACTTTTATAGAGGACAAATTTGAGGCAGGAGAATAGGGTCTGGAGACAGGGAGCATATGGCCCATTCATGCTGACTTCCTAGAACTAAGTCAAATGGAAACGCTTCAGCTATAACAGGAAATATCCTCTCCATTTACTTAGGGAGTACACTGAGTAAATGACTTTGAAACTTTACTTCATCCTCTTCATTTACATAGGGCATACACCAAGTAACCAATGGAAACCTCTAGAGGGTATTTAGGCCCCTGAAAATTCTGTAACAGGGCTCATACGCCCCTATGCTTGGCCTGCTCCCATCGTGTGGAGCATACTTTCACCTTCAGTAACTCTCTGCTTTTGTTGCTTCATTCTTTCTTTGCTTTGTTTGTGTGTTTTGTCCAATTCTTTGTTCACGATGCTGAGAACCTGGACACCCTCCACTGGTAACAAAATGAGAGGTAAGGATCTGGAAGACGGCATGGCTTGTTCAAGGTTTGCCAGTGTTTGCTTTTTTGGTGAGTCTAAATCAAGGGCTGTACTTCCATTTACATCATGAGAAAGCAAAAGGTTGTTCTTATGCCTCCTGGTAACTGGGTGTTTGTAGCAATGCCCCTGAGAGTCCAAGAATTTCTCCTGTAGGTATATTCACTCTGGGCACTGCTTTCTACTGCAGGGGCACAAAACTGTCGGGGCCCCATTTAATGTCACTTCAACCTTACCCAGCTACAGTTAACCACTTTAATTACATTAACGTGTGCTATCCTAGGGACGCCCCCACCCTACCTTTCAACTCTCATCTTCCACTTCCCTGAAGTATCACGATTATTTCTACTCACATCTAACAACTGGTAGGTAACCAGATCAGATTGGCACAGTGATGTCAAAATGCCTCCTCACTCTCTAGAGAATTGGTCATACTAACAACATGTGAAAGACAGACAGCCCTAATAAAGGCTTGTGTGTTATATGTGAATGACAGACAAGCCTGTTAAAGGATCTCTCATGGGAAAGATTCCAGAGAGTGGGACAGTAGAGTAAAACAAGAAAAAAAAAGTAGAAGTACTAAGGATTTAGTCCTGGCCAGCCATTGTTTCACTGTACTCTGATTCTACCCCCATCCGACATTTCCATTCCCTGTCTTAGACATTTGGCTCCAGTGGCTGCAGAAAAATTAATTCAAATTCTGGTTACTTGTGCCTTCGGCATCCGTGGTCTCTGTAGAGGCATAGGTAACCTAGGGCTGCATCGCCTCCTGCATCCACATTGGCATCACCCACCTGGGAGTTGTCAGCAAATGAAATGAACATCTATAAACTAAGATGAGAATAATACCCTGAAAGGTAAAGTAATTAAAATTATAACAATGAGACGGCCGTCAAAACACTACCCATGTTTATTTAATGTCTGTCATTTGAGAACTATGGGGTGGCCCATTCCTATCACCTCATGAATCCTCTCTATACTTTTATGAGAGGAAAGAGCATAGGTCAGTTCTAAAACAAGCCAATGTGGCGCAAGGTTAATCAAGAAAGCATTGTTGTAGAAGGGGAAGGCCTGAAAAATATGATGACTTGGGATATCAAATATGAGAGGGCATTCCTGGGAAGTAAAAATACCAGCCTGTCCTTTGGTTCCTGGGCATCTGCTCAGGCAGCATCTGCATCCAGTTTGGAAGGTGGGAGAAGGCCCCAGATGCTGCTCCTGGGCTCCCACATTCACATACTTTTGTCTCGTCGTGGCTTCTATTCTTTTGTAATTACCCCAATGCCTAGTTTCTTGAAGGTGTCCTAATGTATATTAACGAGTATTATTTTTAAAGGCATTACATTTTCATAATATTGGGTGAATCACAATTAAACAGATTTCTTTAAGTCTATAGGATTTTTTAAAGCCTTTAATATGCTAATATGCACAATGAATGTCCTAGAAGAATATATATTAGGTCAAGTCCTTTGAAATTACCATTTTTCTTTTTCTTTTTCTTTTTTTTTTTTTTTTGAGACTGAGTCTCATCCTGTCTCCCAGGCTGGAGTGCGATGGCACGATCTCTGCTCACTGCCAGCTCTGCCTCCCAGGCTCAAGTCATTCTCCTGCCTCAGCCTCCTGAGTAGCTGGGGTTACAGGCGCCCACCACCATGCCCAGCTAATTTTTATATTTTTAGTAGAGACGGGGTTTCGCCATGTTATCCAGGCTAGTCTTGAACTCCTGACCTCAAGCGATCCACCCACCTCGGCCTCCCAAAGTGCTGGAATTACAGGTGTGAGCCACTGCGCCCAGCCGCAAGATTCCTTTTTTTTTTTTTTTTTTTTTTGAGAAGGAGTCTCACCCTGTCGCCCAGGCTGAAGTGCAGTGGTGTGATCTCGGCTCACTGCAACCTCTGCCTTCCGGGTTCAAGTGATTCTCCTGCCTCAGCCTCCCCAGTAGCTGGGACTACAGGCATGTGCCACCATGCCTGACTAATTTTTGTATTTTTAGTAGAGATGGGGTTTTACCATGTTGGTCAGGATGGTCTTCATCTCTTGTGATCCACCCACCTTGGCCTCCCAAAGTCCTGGGATTACAGGCTTGAGCCACCGTTCCCGGCCCACAAGGATTCTTTTAACTGTAAAATTGCTTTAAAATTTTGTTTTAACACGAAAAGTTTTCATGGAAAAAGCAGAGCACAAAAGCACACACATTGTATTAATAACTATGTAAAACCTATTCACAGTTGGACTTTAAAAGGGCAAAAACAAAAAAGAAAAGAGTCATTTATAAGGATAGAACTATGGGCCAGTCATGGTGGCTCATGCCTGTAATTCCAGTTCTTTGGGAGGCTGAAGTGGGAGGATTGCTTGAGCCCAGGAGTTTTTGAGACCAACCTGGACAAGATAGGGAGACACCGTCTATAATAAATAAAGTAGCTGGGCATGGTGGTGAGTACCTGTAATCCCAACTACCTGGGAGGCTGAGTTGGGAGGTTGCTGGAGTCTGGGAGGTCGAGGCTACAATGAACCATGACCTCACTGCGGCCGCCCAGCCTGGGAAACAGAATTCTGAGAAAAATCCCAGTGTACCCCCTCCCCATTCTTTCCAAGGTTGGAGAGTAGTGTCAAGGAGAAGATGACCTCCAGCCAGGACTTCAGTATTATGTTCCTCTGGCCTCCTCACTGAGCTAGGTGGACTCCAAGACCTAAGAGACAGGTAAAGCATTACTGTTTGAACAGTTTCTCTGCCTCCTTACCCAGATGAAGCCTGTCTACATAGATCTTCACCCAATGGCTCTTTTCCAAAGTTTGCATTTAAGTTGGTTATTTGAAGTTCTGCACAGGATCCTACAGCAACACTATTTACAAATGATGGTTAACTTTTCCAGTTAGGCCCCAGATGTCTGTTGGATTCCAATGTTTTAGATGTTCTGCACATTTATTTATTTTGAGGCAGGATCTCACTTTGTCACCCAGGCTGGAGTGCAATGGTGTGATCTCAGCTCACTGCAACCTCCGTCTCCTGGGGTCAAGCAATCCTCCCATGTCAGCCTCCTGAGTAGCTGGGACTATAGGCGTAATCCCCGCTACTATGCCAGGCTAATTTTTTTGGTTTGTTTTTTGTTTGGTGGGGTACAGGAGGTAGAGACAAGGTTTCTCCATGTTGCCTAGTCTGGTCTCGAATTCCTGGGCTGAAGTGATCTTCCTGCCTTGGCCTCCTAAAGTGTTTGGATTATAGGTATAAACCACCCTGCCCAGACAATTCTGTACATTTATAATGGGAAAGGAAAATAGTAGAAAATAATCCTATCATAAATGCACAACTGCAGTATAGAATGCACTCTTGAGGGTAACTTAGGGAACTAGCTCCAACTTACAAAGCTGTGACCATGAGAAAATGTCTTCCTGGGCTTGCTTACGTCACTGTCCCAAAAGCCCCTCAGCAGTCTCTTGGTGGAGAGTGAGACTGTCATTGCCCAAGAGAATTCCTCTGTCCAGACCTTTAGACAAAGCCTGGCCTGTGGGAGGGACTCCCAGTGCAGCAGCACCACAGAGCTGCTGACCAGAAAGGCACAGTAACTCAGGATTATGGCTTTCTCCCCAGGGCTCTGTGGGGGAATCCCTCCGCGTAGGGGAAATTCTGGAATCCTGATCTCCCCCTTTCCCTGCACACATCCCACTCACAAATGCAGTCTTGTTCCTAGGTTCTGAGCCAGCAGCAACTTGCAAGCCTGCCCCTAATATTCCTTGCAAACTGTCCTTCTGAAGGACCTGACATGAGTAAGTACCCAAGAGATATATAGCCCCTCTATGGAGAGGCACCCACAGGGCTGGTCCCAAGGTGAAGGTGACCACTGTGGCGGGGGTGGGGGGAGGGGAAGGGTTAAAAACCTGGCTTGTTTTGCTAAATTGCCATGACCCCATATTAAGGTCATTAGACAAAGATCACCTGGCCTAAGGCCAATAAAATGACACCATGACTTTCCCATCAAATCTGGCTGCTTCTCTCTTGGCTGCAGAAAATCATTAATATTTGAACTCTCTTCAACAAATGGAAGAAAGAAGGAAGAGGCTAGAAGGCAGTTTCCTTGCATGACCAGAAGTGAAATCAAATCTCAGCTTCTTGCCTCCCTCGTTCAAATCTCTCCTGCCTCAGGGCTTTCCACCAGGACCTGTCTGGAAAACTTATCTCAAGCTTCAAGGGCTTATGCCTGGGGCTCCTCTGGATGCAAAAAGAAATTCCCTCCCACACAGTACTTGCTATTACATGACTTACCCTATCATGCCTCATAAGACTTTATGAAACTTCTGCCAACCACTTTAAAGGATAATTGTTCCCATACTGTTATATTCTGTTCCTGAACACTTAGGTCTTTTGGTAAAAGGTAGGGTCAATCATCAAATATAGGAAACGGATGAAAGGATATGTCCTTGTACCTGACTGCAGAGCTTGGTGGCTTTGAGTCGTGGGGGCAGCAGAGGAGAAAAGCTGCCACCAGCAACTGCATATAGAGAAACGGAGGCTGAGAGACCAGCCGATGTCAGGAGTGAGGGGGAGAGCAGCAGATCAGGGGAGTGTAGTGTCATGGAAACCAAGAGAAAGAGCTTCAGGGAGGTGGTGGGGACATCTGTGTTGAATGCTGAAGTGAAGACAAGATAAGAACAGAGGTGTAAACATTAGACTCAGCCATGTGGAGGGGATGAGAGGCATTGACAGGAACAGTATCTAGGTATAGTGGGGACAAAATCCATCTAGAGTAAATTGAAAAGGAAATAAGAATATGTTGCTAAGCGCTTTATGTCTTAGCTCATCTCATTCCTATTACAATCTTATGATGTAGATTCTAATATTATCCCCATTTTACAGATGAGGAATCCAGGCGCAGAGAGGATAATTAAATTGCTCAAGGTCACACAGTTAGAAAGTGTGACTCGGCTCACTGCAGAGTTGGATGGACCCAGACAACGGGGCTCCAACCTGTGCTTGAAACCTCTACCTCACTCTCCTTTTGCAATGCCACAAAACCAGGATGAACACTCACTCCAGGCAACACTAGCAACAAGTGCTGAAAAGGAAAAAAAGAGAGATGGGGTGGGTAGCTGGAGAGGTTGTGGGGCCGAGACAGGGTTTTCTTTAAAGACAGAAAATCCTGTTACACGGGTTGCATGCTGATGGGGATAATAGAGGTGCAGAGGAGAGACTGATGATATCGGCTGGAGGAGGTGTTTGTGAGCTGGGAGATGAGATGGATCCAGAGCACAGAGGGGCTGACCTTTGATATGAGCTGAGCAAATCCTCTGGTACCAGGAGGGGAGGCAGAGAAAAAGGGCACCCGGTGACTGTAGCAGGTAGTTTTGGATGTGAAAAGATGAAGGAGTACCTGTCTGCTGGTTTCTCTTTTCTCAGTGAGGGGGAGAGCAAGATAATCATCTGAGGCTGGGGTGGGGAGAAGGGATGAGGATTGTAAGAGGATTGAAGAGGGAAGAGAGGTATGAAATGGCCATTCTGAGGGTGGAGGTGCCAAGAAAACACAATGAGGAGGCAAGACAAGGAGCTACAAGAGACAATTCCTACATTTTATGGATTCACTCTCTGTCTCTCAAATCTTTCATGGTTTTTGTCTATGAAATTTTTCATTTTAAATTGCAGAATAAGAAAGAGGAAAAACTGCCTGCCCTCTCTCCCATGATCACTGTGCTGGCAGCAGCAGGAACACATCTGAAGTGATGTGATAGGAAATCAGAAGCATTGCAGGCAGATGGTTTGGGATTGTGAAAAGCGCACACACAGAGAAATGTAGCCTGGGTTTCTTACCTGTAGAAACTTTATGGCTTTTCCTTGTTTTCATCAAGACCCATCTGCGGCTCTGTAGCAGATTTCTTAAAGAAGAATGTGGAATGATAAATGATCCCAGGTGAAATTTATATCTGTCTGGATTAAATCCTCGTGCTTTTCTGAAGGAATCAGGGAGCACAGAGAGGCTGCTAATACAGACAATCACCTGGAGGTCTTCTTACGCCACAGATTACCAGGCCCTGATCCAGAATTCTTGATTCTTTGCAGGATGGGGGGAATGAAAATTTGCATTTCTTATAGTTCCCAGGTGATGTGGATGCTGCTGGTTGGAAGACC
This sequence comes from Trachypithecus francoisi, assembly GCF_009764315.1. NCBI lineage: Eukaryota > Metazoa > Chordata > Mammalia > Primates > Cercopithecidae > Trachypithecus > Trachypithecus francoisi. Next base: position 104,702,105 of record NW_022681470.1, on the reverse strand, counting down.
ATACTTTGAACATTGAGTTTGGATGGGGAAGGCCTTAGGGTTCATCTAGTTCACCACCTCAGGTGGCAGGGGATTTCCCACACCTCACAGCACAAGGACTAGAAAGAGGATATCTGAATCCATTGAAATCTCAAAAGATTCCAGACACAAAATGTCCTTAAGTCCAGCTGCTATTGTTGGACTTGTCATTCCTCTCCCTCCCTCCAAGTCTCTGTTTTCTGCAAAAACATTGGCGGGAATAATTTGAGAGTAATTAACACATAAAGTGCTATTTACAAGACGGTGCTCTGAGCTCTTTACTTGTATTAACTCAGTCTTTATAACAGCCCTGTGACCTAGGTGCTACTATTATTAATGCCCGATTTACTGATAAGGTAATGAAGACACAGAGAGGTTAAGGAACTTCCTTGAGGTCACCCAGCTAGGAAGTGGAGAGCTGGAATACATCCACAGATTAGACTAACTCCAGTATCCACGTTATTTCCACACTTTCATATGGCAAAAGTAAGTATGTATGAAGTCTGGGTCTCTCAGATTTGTGGATTCTTGGTGCTTGGGTAAAATGTGGTCTGCTAGGGTCCAACACAGTTTTTTTTTTTTTTTTTCTTTTGAGAGGGAGTCTCGCTCTGTCGCCCAGGCTGGAGTGCAGCGGTGCGACTCGCCTCACTGCAAGCTCCGCCTCCCGGGTTCATGCTATTCTCCTGCCTCAGCCTCCCAAGTAGATGAGACTACAGGCGCCCGCCACCACGCCCGGCTAATTTATTGTATTTTTTTTTTTTTTTAGTAGAGACGGGGTTTCGCCGTGTTAGCCAGGATAGTCTTGATCCCCTGACCTCGTGATCCGCGCACCTTGGCCTCCCAAAGTTCTGGGATTATAGGCGTGAGCCACCGCGACCGGCCACTCAACACAGTTCTTAGCTAGGGTCCCTGGGCAATGTAAGATCTTTGAAAACACCCTGTTTTGGCCGGGCACAGTGGCTCACGCCTGTAATCCCAGCACTTTGGGAGGCTGAGGTGGGCGGATCACGAGGTCAGGGGATGGAGACCATCCTGGCTAATACGGTGAAACCCCGTCGCTACAAAAAATTAGCCAGGCGTGGTGGCGGGCGCCTGTAGTTCCAGCTACTTGGGAGGCTGAGGCAGGAGAATCACTTGAACCTGGGAGGCAGAGGTTGCAGTGAGCCAAGATTGTGCCACTGCACTCAGCCTGGGCAACAGAGTGAGACTCTGTCTCAAAAAAAAAAAAAAAAAAAAGAAACCCTGTTCTACCATTCTTTAAATGCATAGCCCTTGGACAAGCTGCATATTTTATTCTGATTATCCCATTGATAAAATAAGGTGTTCTGACTTTCTGAATTTTTAAGCTAAGAAAGAGTTTAAATATATATATATCTATAAAAATATACATTTGTTTATATAAATATATATTGTATTATATATATATATATACAGAGAGAGAGAGAGAGAGAGGAGAGAGAGAGAAAGGAGAGAGAGAGAGAGAGAGGAGAGAGAGAGGAGAGAGAGAGGAGAGAGAGAGAGAGAGAGAGAGAGAGAGAGAGAGAGAGAGAGAGAGAGAGAGAGAGAGAGAGAGAGAGAGAAAGTCTTGCTCTATTACCTAGGCTGGAGTGCAGTAACACCAAGGCTCACTGCAGCCTTAACCTCACAGGCTCAAACAATTCTCCCACCTCAGTCCCGAGTAGCTGGGACTGCAGGTATATACCACCACACCTTGTTGATTTTTGTATTTTTTGTAGAGATGGGGTTTCACCATGTTGCCCAGGCTTGTCTCAAACTCCTGAACTCCTGGGCTCAAGTGATCCACCTGCTTTGGCCTCCCAAAGTGCTGAGATTACAGGTGTGAGCCATGGTGCCCGGCCAGCATATAATTCTTACTGAGTTTCAGTCACTCCTTACTCCTGCACTCATTCATCTAGAGCAGCTGCCTGAAGCAACACAGACCAACAATCCACAGTTTCCAGCCAATTCTGGGAAGAGCTCTGCCCTTGGCCAGCTAAGAATTCTTCTGCCATGACAGTCACTGAGGAGGCACGGTTTTTCCCAGTGATAAAGGGTTCTGCTTAAGTAGCAAGAGAATAAGCACAGCTGATTAGAAAGGTAATTTTTCAGTAAAAGTCGGTATAGAGGACTAGATAGTAACAGGTTGGTTCCTGCCACTGGCTGCCTAGGAGACATTGAGCAAGGTAACTTGCCTCAACATTTGCATCTATGAAATGGAGATAATTAGGACTATGAGACAGTTTAGCTAATTAAGCATTACCACGTGCTTGGTCATAGTCACATCGCTCCAACTGGCCCCTGAGGTTGTTGTTCTTGGTGTCAGCAGTGCCTCAGCAGAGATCTAGACGCTGAGCTTGTACACACTAGGACCTCCCAGATGCACCTCACCCACGCTGAAGCTCTTTGCCACCAACTTTTAATGCTCTATACTGGAATTAAAAGAGTCAGACATTTAATAAGTCTTAAATCCTAGCATCCTCAGGTTTAGAGAGGGATTGTGTCTCAGACTCATGACAACAAAAGGTGTGGTGGACTTTATTATTATCTTTTCTTCTTTTCTTTTTTTTTGTAGAATAAATCTACAGAACTCTACGAGTATTCTCATGACAACAAAAGGTGTGTGTGGTGGACTCTATTACTATTATTATTTTGTGGAATAAGAATCTAGAGAACTCCAGAGTTCTTTTAGAGCTAACTGAATTTAAGAGATTCCTGGGGTAATTAATCCAAAGTATACCCTCACTGCAACATCTATTTCAGGGTCAGAAGTGCCAGTGGAGTCGTGAAATTGAACTTAACAAATTTTTATGGAGAGCCAACCAAGTACCATGGATTGTAGAGGGAGTTGCAAGTAATGAGTATAGCAACAGCTAACCTTTATGGAGTTCTTAGGATGTGCCAGGAACATGATTATCACATGGCATTCATACAGCCCTAGGAGTTAGGTACTATTATCTGCCCCGTTTCATAGATAGGGCAATTGAAGCTCTTGGAGGGTAAATGTTCATGATGGAACAAGGATTTGAATCCAGATGCATAGCCATAGTGCTGCGTAGTGCTGCATTGCCTCCCTACCACAATGAGCAAGACAGACTCCCAACCCTCAAGGACCCTGGTGAGGGAAACAGGCACCAGGAACAGATATTCATAAACATGGCTGACTGTGAACATAAGATGGGCAATTGAAGGCAACTAGAAAAATCCTGTAAGACTTCAAAGTGGAGGTGGCATTTGAGCTGAATATGGAAAGAAATGAGTAGCATTGCAACAGGTGGAGATGGGGGAAAAGCGTAACGCTCAGAAAACCATCTACTCCCGATGGGGGCAGGAACACAGGTGCCACCTATTGAAGTCTTTCTTCCAATGTACAATTTATCTCATCTTGCAGATTCCTGTCCTGTTCACGGGATGGACTCAGAAGGTTCTGAAGGCTCAGATTTTATAGGCTCAGGGAAGCTGAAAGTTGGACACCAATATGGCCTGTGCTGAGATCTCCTTAGCCTAGGCTCAAGCAAGATTTTCTTACCAGACAAGCTTCCATGGTGTTGCTTGGCACTGTTTTCCCCGACCATCAGGGTCTGAGATGTCTGAGCCAGGCACCAGCTTGCAAACTTAGGAGAAATGGGAAACCAAAATTCCAAAGCAAACTCCCTGAGCCTCCTTGTTCCAGGCTCCCTCATTCTCTACTTCATCCACCTTCCTCTGGTAGAAAGATCCCTGCTCCTTCTCTACTCAGTAGCTTCCTTCCTGTGATGTTTTTATCAATCCCATTGTCACCAGTGATTTCAGATGAAACAGGGCAAGTGTTTATGGATCACTACCTTGCGTGTTCCACGAGACTCCGCTCTGTTGACATTCATTAATCTCTATCCTGACCTCTTGCTATCTTTCTTGCCATTTATTCTCAGCTCTTTCCTTGACCCCCCGCTTCCTCTGCCCACCCTTGAATGTTGGTGTTCTTCAGCTCTCCATCCCAGCCCCTTGCTTCTCTCCCTCCACGTGCTCTCCTTAGAAGCCACCCACTATGACTATTCCTTGCCCTTGAGCTATTGACACTCATATGTCTATCCCCAGCCCTGACTTCTCCTAGTTTTAGCCTCATGCCTTCTGCTACCTAGGGACCATCTTAGGTTGGTCCCAGGGGAATCTCAAGCTCAACACATTAACTAGATCTCCTCTCTTCCTTGTCCCCAACTCACTGCACCCAATCCAGAAACATGGAAGTCATTCCAGGATCTGCCCCTTGCCACATCTACTCTTATTCTGCAGCATCCTACCTGCCCCTCCAATCATTGATCAAATATCACCAGTTTTAAGTCCAGTGTTTCCTGAATCCATTTTCCTCCTGTAGTTCTTTACTCTCACTCTCATCTATGCCAGGTCCCTGTCATTCTGTATACTCTGACCACAACTGTTTCCCAACTCTTCTTCTGGCCTCCAGGCTTGCTGTCCACCTGATGAAAACCACCTTGACCCCCTTCTGAAGGCTCTGAAGGCTCAGATTTTATAGGCTTAGGGACACTGAAAGTTGGACACCAATATGGCTTGTGCCTGTAAGGGCTCCTCATCACCACAAATCCCAGTTCTGAGTCTAGTGAAGAAGGCCCATTGTGACCTGGTGTGACCTCTCAGCCTCATCTCCCAGCATTCCCTGCCTCATCTTCATGTTGTGATAATACAGAGTAGTGTGCAGCTTTCCAACATACCATACTCATTCGTGAGTGTTATTGCATTTGATTTAATTCTGTTTCCTCTACTTAGACAGCCTTTTCCACCCTTCTTCACCTGGGTCATACGAACTCATTGTCCAAGACATGGCCCACCCATCCTCTGGCTCAGAAACCCTCCCCAAAAGCCTTGGGTGACGGAAGTGCTCCACTTGCAACCTGTGCTTATTGTCTCAGGACTTAAGGGTGGCACGTTAGAGTTGTTATGTGGGAGTCTTTCTCCTCCATTAGGTTATGACCTTAACAGCATCTTGCATCTTAGTCACCTTTGCCCCATTGTCTAGTGCAAAATTCAGGACATAGTAAGTGCTCAGTTAATATTGTTGACTGGAACTTAATTCCCTCAGAGCAAGGGTTTTCTACCCCTGTCCTCCTAGCAGGCACTTTGCAAATGTTCCATAAGTGAATGCTGCTGCCGTCGACAGCCATAATGGGGAGAGGGGAAGAGGGTGCTAGTTATACAGCTCCTAAATGTGCATGGAGGCCAGGCATGGTTAAAAACTGCACATCAGCATTTGATCCCTGAGCAGCATGCATGCTGAAAGTGAGATCTGAAGGAATTAGGCTCTCTGGTAATTATGAATACTTAGGAGAATAACTCACCGAGTCTGCAGAGGATGGCAGGCCCTTTCATGAGCGTTCCCACATCACCACTGTCATGATCACCTCCAGGAGAGGCATTTTTATGAATGAAGGCCATTATGACAAAGGGAGAGGGTTGTTAGGGTCAAGAGTTCCCCCAGGCAGGCTCCACCTGCATCCCTGAGACGAGCTTTTATGATCCTGCTCCCCACTGAAGCTGCTCATTGGCCCTCTTCCTGGAGGCCCCTTGCACAAAGGATCTGCCACCCTCACGGACAGTCACTGCTTCTGAAACTGCAGAGCGTGAATAGCTAACAAGGCATGCAGGGGCCAACAAGAGGAGTCTCTGTTGATTCCAATGGGTTTCTGAAGGGGGGGGGATCTGAATTTTGAACACGAACCTCCTGCTAATCCTCCAGCAAAACCAGTCAGACTGGATGCAAAGCCTTATGAGAGAGCCCACACATCCCATCTGACTCCGAACAACGGAGCCACTTGTCATAGAAGGAGCGTTTCATGTCCTTGGGATCAAGGCTGGAGGAATGAGGGGCATGGGGAGCTGGGACTGGCAGGAGCAGGGGCAAGGGTGGCAGGGGAAAGAGCTTGGGATTTCAGAGCAAGATCCCCGCATGCACGGTTTCACAGTCACCTGGCCTTAACTTCTCTGAGGTGATAACGAGCCCTCACAAGGCGGTAGTGGACACACTGCTCTAAGACACCTAGTGCAGGGCAGGGAAAGAGGCGCTCACAAAATGCTGGCTCCTCTGACATAGGTGCTTCTTAGGGACATCCTCTCAGGGCAGAAGGGTCTAGAGGAAAGCCCCCGCCACCCACTGCTTCTCCTGGAGCACAGTGCTCTAGCCAGGCACAGGGGAGGGGGAGAAGTGCTGCCGCAGCCACCCCCGCCAGCCCTGAAGAGCTCCTCATCCCTGCTACCCAGCAAGTGATTTCAGATAAATGTGAGTCGAGTCTGCGGGAGCTGATATTTTGTTTCAAGGAGAAGAATTTTCTAGGCTGCCTCTGGGAAGTAACACTACTCTCTTAGTCTCTTCACAAACTTCTCACAGTTGACCTGAGGATTCCTTTCCTCTCTCCTTCCCTCTCTTCTTTTCTTCCTTTTGTGGGAAAAAGAAACAGAAATTGGAGGACTGATCTTTCAAACAACCTCTAGAACCAACAAGTATCAGTCTCCCTAAACACTGTCCTGAGTTGTGACTGACATTGGATCAATCATTTCAAGAAAACCCTGCACTTTCCATCTCTTTCGCTCCAGGACGGTAAATGCTGTTCTGAGGGAAAAAGAGGCAACTAGAATGTAGCTCAGGGGAGAAGCAAAAGGTAGGGGAGAGGACTTGCTTCCTTCTTCCTCTCTGGAGAGTTCAGCAGCAGCAGCAACAGCAGCAGCAGCAAGTTCTCCTCTCCAAGGAGCTCCTAGGAAAACTAGGGACCCCACCTTTGAGCTGGGGGCAGGGGGTCTGGGAAAGGGTGTTGGTGTGAATTGCTCAGGAGTAGCAAGAAATTACACCCATAGAGAAATGAAAGTACATTCTCCTCCTTCCCCCGGGGGCTGCATAAAGGGTCCTCCTGCATCCCCTCCACCGTCGCAGTCATGGATTCCCTGCCATCCCACAATACAGCCCACACCAGCCTGCTCGGTGTCCCCAAAACGGTGCTCACAGCCTTGACATCTCAGGGGAATGCCCAGCCTGGCACACACTTCCCTCAGTCCAAGCTGCCCAGCAAGGGCCAGCCCTCCATGGCAGGCCACCAACCAAAAACCTCCCTAACCCTGAGCAGGTGCCCTGAGCAGCTGAGGTGGGATGTTAAGTCAAGTCCAGGCTCTTGTCTGGCCAGGCTCCCACTGGCCCAATGCTGGACCAGATAAAATTATAGGTGGGGTCCTATGGGACAGCCCAGCAGTGCTCAGCACCCCTAAAAGACCTCACCGCTGTTCCCTTCACCCATAAGGATAGACAGAAGAGTATATACTACCTCCAGAAGAGGATCTGCCCCAGGGAAGCCATGGCTGGGGAAGGTTCCCAGCGTATCTGGGTACTGGCTGAGTGGAGCTGCTGCTGCCCTCCTTGGTGACTCACAATCAGCTCCCGTGTGCTGGCCTTAAATAGTGTGTTCAGGCCGGGAGTGGTGCGTGCACCTGTAGACAGCTCAGGTATGAGGAAACTGGCTGTGCAGAATTCCCTGCAGGCACAGTGGCTGCCTGCTCCAGCCAGCCAGCCAAGCCAGGGGCTCAGAGCTGCCTTTCCAAGCCTTGACTTTGGGAGAGGGTGACGGGGAAAAGCTTCCCAGGCCCTTGCTTCAGGGCTTGTATTCAGCAGGACTTTCCTCCTGACTGTGGAAGGGAGCTGTAGGGAGGGAGATTTAATCTCAAAATAAGAAAGGACTGGAATAACTCAAAGTGTCAGGCTATGCTAGGAGCCTGGGGGCCAGGAGTCCCCATCTCTGCTGGTAGATGATGCTCAGAGGCTGGGTCACCACTGGTCAGGTCTCTCATGGAGGAGACTCACGCTGGGGGACCTCAGGAAGGCCATGAGCTTAAGTGACAAGACCACTGAGTTTGTCACTCAAGACTGAACTTGCCTAGGTCTCCTGAGATGCCCAGCTGGGTGTGCAATTCTCTTCCGGTTTCATTTCAGTGGAGCGGGAGAGGGCCAGCACTTCCCACCTTGCAATTTTTTTGACACTCCAAAAAGACACTGAATGTGCTCTGCTTCAACTGCCCCTCTCTCTGGAGATCCCAAGACCCAGAAGCAATTACTGTCAAAGGTGAGTGAGTTAGCAAAAATCTCTGACATTTCATCCAGCAGATTGCCAACTAGGCAAGATTCTCGTTAAAGCCTAAGCCTTGCTCTCTGTCTCTCTTTCTCTCTCCTTATTGTTTCCTCCAGCCCCCAGGAGAACCTCGGATGGGAAAGTTTCACGACTGGTTGCCCAGTTTACTGCTGCTGCTGACTGACTATGTTTGCAGTGAAGGTGCTCCAGGCCTTCAGCGGCATCCTCCTAGTGTTGGCGTATGGGCAGGTGGAGCAACCACTGAGTAAAGATGGTGCAGGAAGGGAGAACTGAGCAGTGAAAAGAAGGCAACAGGAGAGGGCAAGGTCACAGTGGAAAGACCTTCAGAGTCACACAGCTAGGTTCAATTCCTGGATTCCTAATTCATCATGTGGCTTTGAGAACATCACTTTACTTCAAGGCGTGTCTCACCGGGCTGGAGTGAGGAATAAGTGAGAGGGAGTCTATGTGCCTTCCCCTCCCCAGAGTAAGTAAAGGGCGATGCCCTGGAATCTATGCAGCGCCGATGCTGAGTGGGTCCTTCCCGGGTCTGGGGAAGCTGAGGGCAGTGGGAGCAGTGGTTTCTGTAATTCCAACCAAAGGCACAGGGATTCTGCCCTGCCCCTCAATGACCCTTAAGAAGAGCAGCCTCAGCTGGGCACTGCGGCTCAAGCTTATAATCCCAATATTTTGGGAGGCCAAGGTAGGAGGAATTTTTTTTTTTTTTTTTTTTTAAGACTGAATCTTGCTCTGTCATCTACGCTGGAGTGCAGTGGCGCAATCTTGGCTCACTGTGACCTCTGCCTCCCGGGTTCAAGTGATTCTCCTGCCTCAGCATCCCAAGTAGATGGGATTACAGATGCGCCACCACACCCAGCTAATTTTTGTATTTTTAGTAGAGATGGGGTTTCTCCATATTGGCCAAGCTGGTCTCGAACTCCCGACTTCAAGGGATCCACCCACCTCGACCTCCCAAAGTAATGGGATTACGGGCATGAGCCACTGCGCCTGGCCGGTAGGAGGAATTCTTGAGCCTAGCAGTTCGAAACTAGCCTGAGCAGTATAGTGAGACTTCGTCTCTACAAAATTAAAAAAAAAAAAAAAAAAAGAATCCTTCTGGTAGGAGGCAAACAAACAAAAAATTAGCTGGGCATATAGTCCCAGCTGCTCAGGAGGCTGGGGTGGGAGGATCACTTGAATGGGAGGTTGAAGCTACAGAGAGCCATGATCATGCCACTGCACTCCACGCTGGGCAACACAGCAAGACACTATCTCAAAAAATGAAATAAAATAAAATAAAAAAGCAGCCCCACTTCAAACATCCTGGGGCAGAGTCATGGAGTTTCTCTCTTCTAGCCATGCATCATCACTAAAGGAACAGCTAAGGATGACCCTGGAGGGAAAATCAAGACAACCCAGCAGAGACACCTCCAAGTAAGAGGGAAAATGCCGCTTCAGCGGCCTGCCTGTTAGAGGGCAGGCATTACCTGGCAGGCATGTGGAGCTGAAAAGCATTCTGCTGCCTCTGGAGAAGCAAATGGACAGTACTCTGGTTCTGACTCCAAAACCTTAAGAGTATCACACACAAAATAATGAGGGAAATCATTACAAAGCAACAGCCCAAACGTGTGTGTGCGCGCATGTGCACGTGCGTGCCTGTGTAAAGAGAGTCTTGGAAACATTGAACTCTCCAGCATTTGAAAGTCTCTCTTGGCTCCCCTGACACTGTTTTCTGAGACTCTCACTAATGCCCCTCACTGCCTTGTGCCCAGGCCCTTTTCCTTCACCTCTCCTGTAAGTGATAGGGGTCCCTGTGGTCCTGTCCTCTGCCTTTTCTTCTCAGAGTATGCATGTGCCCTGGGTGACCTCGTCCACTGCTCTGCTTCAACTGCTCCTCTCTCTGGAGATCACAATATCTGCATCCTCAGCTCCCTTCCCTTGACCAAACCCCAACCCCACACACCCAGCTGCTTAGTGGACATCTCTACTCGGCTGTCTAGAAGCCACCATCTCCCATCTCTAACCCAGCTGCTCCCCCTAGGTCACACTTTTTGGAACACAACAGCATCCCACCCTAGGCTGCACAGTCAGAAACCTCAAAGTCACCCTTTATTCTGCCTGCTCATCTCCCTACATCCCTGATTCCTCCTCCTTGTGTTAGTCTACTGAGGCTGCCATAAAAAAGTACCATAGACTGGTGGTTGAAACAATAGAAATGTATTTTCTCATAATTCTGGAGGCTGCACAGCTGAGATCAAGATGTCAGTGGAGTTGGTTTCTCCTGAGGCCTCTGTCCTTGGCTTGTAGATGGTGTCTTCTCCCTGTGTCTTCACATGGCCTTCCCTCTGTGTGTGTCTGTCCTGATCTCTTCTTCTTCTTCTTTTTTTTCTTTGAGACAGAGTTTCACTCTTGTCGCCCAGGCTGGAGTGCAATGGCGTGATCTCGGCTCACTGCAACCTCCACCTCCCAGGTTCAAGCAATTATTCTGCCTCAGCCTCCCAAGTAGCTAGGATTACAGGCACCCGCCACCACGCCCAGCTAATTTTTTGTATTTTTAGTAGAGAGGGTTTCACCACACTGGCCAGGCTGGTCTCGAATTCCTGACCTCAGGTGATCCACCTGCCTCGGCCTCCCTAAGAGCTGGGATTATAGTGCCAGCCCTAATCTCCTCTTCTTATAAGAACACCAGTCATCTTGGATTAGGGCCCACCCTAATGACCTCATTTTAACTTAATTACTTCTTTGGAGGCCTTATCACCAAATACAGGGGGTTAGGACTTTATGAATTTTGGGGAGAGACATAATTCAGCCCATAAAACTCCTCTATGCCTCCTAAGTCCATCCCTTCTCTCTATTCCCAATACTATTGCCCAAATTTCCTCCCTCATCATTTCCAATTTGAATTACATTATTAAATAGTGTCCTTCTCCTAGTCTGCCTTTCCCTGTGCTGATCCACCCACTTCCACTAGAGTGATCTTTCTCAAATGCAAATCTGATGAGGCACTTGCCTGCTTGAAATGACCAATGCCTCTCCAGAACCTGTGGTCTGGCCTCTGCCAACCTGTCCAGATTTTTCCCTCACGTCCCCTCTTCTCATTCTGTGGACCAGCTCTACTGCGCTGCTTCAGGTTGCTCTAAAATGCCAGCATGTTCTCCCAAGCCATCCTGCCTTTAAATACGTTGCTCTTTCTACTTGGAATCCATCCCTACCTTTTTCTTGTTTTATATAAAATTTATGGGAAATTTTCCAAACAACTACCATCTGGCAGGTGCCATGCTCTGGGCTCCCATGTGAACCTGGTGCCACTTACTATGTTCCTAAATTGGGACTATTGAATTGTCTATCTCCTTCACTAGACACACCTTAGAAATAGAAAGGTGTCTTATTCATTTTTGTATTTCACACCAGCATAAGGCATGCATGCACAGAGTAAGCAATCATTAAATATTTGTTGGATAAATGCACATTTTTCTTTCACAGCACACAGTAATGGTACTATTTTCCATTTATGCATCTATCTCATTGCTAGTCTGTGAGCTGCTGGAGGGTAAAAACTAGGCCTCGTTCATCTTTTTTTGTTATCAGGTCCTAGCACCGTGCCAGGCATAAAAAGCACTCAGTAACATTTGATGGATGAGTGAGCAGGGATCAACCTGGGGTGTGATCAATCAAATGTTTTCTGGAGGAGATGTCTTGTGAGCTGGATTGACACTATTAGAGGCAGCAGAGAACAAGTCGCATTTGAGATAGAGGAACAATTGATGATTAAGACAAAGATAAAGCAGATGCAGGAGATAAGCACAAAATCTATTCTCTCCTTGTTGATCTTGGGGAAAGAGGCAGAGACTACTTAGTGTATCTGGAATCAAAATGTCTTATGAATTTTTTTAAAAAATTATTTAAATCATCCGGTCACCTGGAGCTCTATTTTCTCATTGTGTATCTGCACATTTTCCTGTGTATAAGGCTTACATTTCCTTGGAATCACAGCACATTCTGGCTCTGATAGGAAGAGCAGCCGCCTGTGAGTGAGTGTGGGTCTAGCCGGTTGTTCAAAGTGCTGGCACAGAAGCAGGCTCTGTGGTGTGCTTGTGACTGGACCAGGCATGTTGCAAGCCACTCCCCTGGTGGTCTCTGGCATCCAGACAAGGGGAATGCAGTGGCACCCAGGCAGGGGTGTCCATGACCCCAAAGCCCCAGAGGGGGTGTTACAGCATGCTAATTAGTTCTTATAGTCCCAGTTTCTGCTGCCTAGTGGACAATGGCATGTTAACAGCTCTGTGAGTTCCTCGCCCCACTCTGGCCAGCGGCTCTGGGGCTAACTTGGCACCACCACTGCTTTCCATAGCATGGGGCAGCTGCCCTTCACCGGTGGAGGGCAGGGGGCCACAGTGTTACAGCCTTCTGTGTCCCCTCATTTGATGGGTCTTAAGTTCTTGTCCCATGTCCAAGAAGAATGAGGTCATGCTGACAATTGAAGGGTTGGGCCTGAACAAGGCCTGGGCAGGGGCATTGCTGACAGGAGCTCTCCGACTGGCAGAGTGATCAAGAAAAATCCTGTGTCATTGTGACCTCTGGAGTAATGGCTGGCAATTGTTTGTCTACACCTTAGCAGAATTCAGGCTCCCTTATCCTCCTAGCCTGGTGGTCTGTCATTGGTTTTACAAAGGCAGTTAAGTTTGGGGGAAGAGCTATTCTCACTTAAACTATAAACTAAATGTCTCCCAAAATTAGCTTGGCCCAAGCCCAGTAATAAGTGTAGCTTGAAGGCTAAAGGTCAAAAGTGAGTTGGCTAGATCAGATCTCCCCAACTGCCATAATTTTCTCACTTACAATTTTTGTAAAGGCAGTTTCAATTCTGAGAAACACCTTGTCAATAGCAGGAATTTGGAATCCTGCTAAAGGAGAAGAGATCTTATAATATTTTGCAGAGCTGGGAAGAGCAGACCTTGTAGTCTTAATATAGCAAACTTCAAAAAGGCTAATTGAAAGGGATGCTGACATCTGGTAAAATATTAAGGAGCTATCACTTTGTCTGAGACCTTGACTTTCTTCTGCTAGTTACTGGCACCTCCATATAAGGGAAAGGCTGATTGCTTCATCACTGGCCAGGCTGAGGACCAGTATCTGAGGCAGATGCTATGCTTCTTGTCCATTCCTCCTTCCTCATCCTTCAGCTAGAAGCCCTCAGGCATCAATTCCTGGCAGCCCTGCCTATTGGTTTACCAGTTCACAAATCTGTGTGACCCCTACTGTTATCACTAAGTCAGAATGTCCTGGGGCCTGAGTGGAATCCCTGGTCAGCAGACCCCAAATTGATTTATTTATTTGAGACAGGGTCTGACTCTGTTGCCCAAGCTGCAGTGTAGTGACGTGATCTCAGCTCACTGCAACCTCCACCTTCTGGGATCAGGTGATCCTCCCATCTCAGTCTCCTTAGTAGCTGGGACTACAGGTGTGCATGACCATGCCCAGCTAATTTTCATATTTTTAGTAGAGACGGGTTTTCAACATGTTTCACAGGTTTTGGCCAGGTTGGTCTCGAACTCCTGGCCTCAAGTGATCTGCCCTCCTTGGCCTCCCAAAGTGCTTGGATTACAGGCATGAGCCTGTGAGGAAGGATCCGTTCCACACCTCTCTCTTTGGCTTGTAGATGGCCATCTTCTCTTTATGTCTCTTCATAACATCTTTCCTCTATGCATCTGCCTCTGTGTCCAAACTTTTTCTTTTTAAAGGACACTATTCATATTGGATTTAGACCCACCCTAATGACCTCATTGTAACTTGAATACCTCTAAAGATCCTAACTCCAGGCCGGGCGCGGTGGCTCACGCCTGTAATTCCAGCACTTTGGAAGGCTGAGGTGGGTGGATCACAAGGTCAGGAGTTCAAGACCAGGGTGGCCAACATGGTGAAACCCCATTTCTACTAAAAATACAAAAATTAGCCATGCATAGTGGTGCATACCTATAATCCTAGCTACTGGGGAGGCTGAGGCAGGAGAATCACTTGAACCCAGGAGGCAGAGGTTGTAGTGAGCCAACATCATGCCATTGCACTCCAGCCTGGGTGACAGAGCAAGACTTTTCCTCAAAAAAAAAAAAAAAAAAAAAAAAAAAAATTCTAACTCCAAATGAAGTCCCATTCTGAGGTACTAAAGGGGGATGGTGAGGACTCTAGTATATCTTTTTGGGAGGTGCAATGGACTGAATATGTCCTTCCAACATGCATATGTTGAAATCCTAACCCCTGATGTGATGGCATTGGGAGATGGGACCTCTGGGAGGTGATTAGATCATGATGGAGGAGCCCTCATGAATGAGATTGAGTGCCTTTATGAAAGGGACCCCTGGCCGGACACAGTGGCTCACGCTTGTAATCCCAGCACTTTGAGAGGCTGAGGTGGGTGGATTACCTGAGGTCAGGAGTTTGAGACCACCCTGGCCAACATGGGGAAACCCGGTCTCTACTAAAAAAATACAAAAATCAGCCGGGTGTGGTGGTGGGTGCCTATAATCCCAGCTACACGGGAGGCTGAGGCAGGAGAATCATTTGAACCTAGGGGGCGGAGGTTGCAGTGAGCTGAGATTGCGCCATTACACTCCAGCCTGGGCAGCAGAGCAAAACTCTATAGCAACAATAACAACAACAACAAAAAAGCTGGGAGACCTCCGAGAGCTCTCTCACCTTCTCTCTTCCATGTGAGGAAAAACAAAAACTCAGCAGTCTGCATCCCGGAAGAGAGCCCTCACCACAACCTGACCATGTTGGCACCCTGATCTTAAACTTTCAGCCTCAGAATTGTAAGAAATACATGTTTGTTGTTTAAACTACCCAGTTCATAGTATTCTGTTAGAGGAGCCCAAATGGATTAAGATACTGGGATACAATTCGATCCTAATGTTCCCTGGAGGAGGCCCACTTTCCTCCCTTTCTCCACTCTGCTGCTCCTGACTACACACACGCTGTCTGCTCTGAGCAACATGCAAGATCTTGGGGAGAAAGGTTGGATGTGGGGTTAATTTGACTCTGAGACACATTATCACAGGTCAGGGATGATGCGCTGGCCTACCTGGTGAGATGGGCTCCCTAGCCTGCTTCTGATTCCAGGTGTGTGCTTTTTCAAAGCTGCACATCAACAGAAAGGATGATGATGGAGGATGAAATGTTCCCAAATATTTGCTCTCCCTTCTCAGGGGAAGATTATACTTCGCTACCCTGTTGACAGCAGGATTGGTCATGTAACTTGCTTTAGCCAGTGAAATATGAATGAGAGGGACATGGGCTATTTCCAAGGGGAGGCTGTGAGATGCAGTGCGTGCTTGGTTGTGCTTTCTCTCCCTTTGGGCAAGATTGGTAATGTTCTAGATGGAAGTGGTCCACCGGTCTGGGACCTGGAGGAAGGTTCATATGGAACTGAGCTTATACCAAACTGTGATGGGCACGTAGAATGAGCCAGAAATAAACCGTACTGTTAAAAGCCACTGAGACTTAAAAGTTTTTTGTTATTGGTCATAACTTTGCCAATCCCGAATGAAAAAACAACCTTCCCAAATAGAGGAGAACTGGGCTTTAGCTAAGAATATATTGGTGGAGTGAGCACAAAGGTGAATTCTAAATGGATCAAACTTTATATGTGATAAATGAAACCGTAAAAGTACTAGAAGAAAATAAGAATTACCTTTATAAGCTGAGAGTGGGGAAGGGCTTTCTAACTATTATTCAAAACTCAGAACCCTTGAAGGAAAATATTGCATTACAAACTGCCTTACTTAAAAATTTCATACTTGATAGAAAAATAAACTAACACCACTATCACCAAGAAAAGAAATAAAAACCAAGCAAACAAATCTCATAAGTGTGGTAGATTGTTTGCAAAAATAGCCACAAAATTCCTTCCTTTTATTCACACTCTTAGGTATTCCCTTCCCATCCTAACTCTAGCTTTACCATGTTACTTGCTTTAGCCACAGGGACGATAACAAATGTGATGCAAGCAAGGTCTTAAAGCACGTGGGCGCTGGTGCTTGCTCTCTTGCTATTTCCTGGAACCTGTGACCAACATACAAATAAAGATGAACTGTCTCAACAGAACCCAAACCCTAGAATCTTGAGCAAACAAGTGACTGTTGCTTCGAGCCAAACTATTTTGGGATGGTTTATACACAGAAAAAATTAACTAATGTCAGGAGCAAAATCAAAATGAAAAAGTTATTTGCAACTCATACCACAAACAAAGGGCTTATGTTTCTAATACACATTTTTCCCTATGTAAATTTCCTTCTTATAAAATTTAAAAGCCCAACAACTCAGTAGAAAAATGGGCAAAGTTGGGGGGGGAGGGGGGAGGGATAGCATTAGGAGATATACCTAATGTAAATGACGAGTTAATGGGTGCAGCACACCAACATGGCACATGTATACATATGTAACAAACCTGCACTTTGTGCACATGTACCCTAGAACTTAAAGTATAATAAATAAATAAATAAATACATAAATAAAACTTAAATGTAAAACCTTAAAAAAAAAAAGAAAGAAAAATGGGCAAAGATTATGAACATACAGTTCACGGTGAAGAAAATACAAATCGTTGTTTAAATATATGGACACACGCTCAATCTCATTCATAGTAAGACAAATTCAGATTCTCCCTCAAGATAGAATTTTTACCTGTCAGACTGGCAAAAATACAAGGGTTTGGTAACATGCTGAGCTGGTAAAGACATGAAGAAACAGGCACTCTCATACACTGTGGGTGGGAGTAAAACCTGATAGAGGACAATTTGGCAACAGCTATGAAAATTACAAATGCACAAATTGTTTCATCTAGTAATTGTATTTCTAGGAACTTATCCTACAATATACTCATATACAAAGTGACATATGCACAAAGTTATGCAATGCAGTATTGTTTATAATAGCAAAAGATTGGCAATAACCTAAATTCATCCCCATTTGTAGACTTACTCATGCAATGCTTCCAGGGGATGGCCTTCTTTTCTTTTCTTTTTTATTTTTTTGAGAGGGAGTCTTGCTGTGTCACCCAGGCTGGAGTGCAGTGGCACAATCTCAATTTCTGCAACTTCCGTCTCCCAGGTTCAAGTGATTCTCCTGCCTCAGCCTCCCAAGTAGCTGGGATTACAGGTGCCCACCATCACGCCTGGCTAATTTTTGTATTTTTAGTAGAGACGGGCTTTCACCATGTTGGCCAGGCTGGTCTTGAACTCCTGACCTCAGGTGATCCGCCCGCCTCAGCCTCCCAAAGTGCTGGGATTACAGGCGTGAGCCACTGCGTCCAGCGTGGCCATCTTTTCTTCTCTCTCCCTTCTCAAATGTTGCCCATCCTTGCAGGCCCATATCAAACTCAACTTTTCATTTGCAGATTTTCATGACCACACCCTTAGCAGTGACTTCTTCCTTCTTCATTATCCTTTTGTGTATATATGCTTATTTCCTTAAATAATATTTACCTCCTTATGATGAGAAACTTTATTCATCTTTGTAAATGAAATAAGGCATATAGAAGGCCTAACTCAGAGTTTGGTACACAGAAAACAACACTCAACACATGGTGGTTCTGTGGGTCTCCCTCACAGCCCCTAACATAATGCCTTGTCCCTGGTAGCTGCTCCACAAGTGATTGCTTGTTAAAAGCATAGCTGTCTTCAGTGACCATGGGACACACAACAGAGAGGGAAAACTTAGCTTGGGGCAGCAGACATCCAGGTAAGAAACTGACAATTATAAATTCAGAAATGCTGGCCCAATATAATCACTTCCAGAACTTGTGGCCCTATCAGAAAATCATGTTACCCCACTCTGCTGTGGCCTCCCACAATGAGAGCTGTATCCATCTCCCAATGGGCGGTCTTAGACACAGATGACTGAGGCCACATCCACCCAATCCAAATAACCGATGATGGGTGTGGCCCAATGACTGTGGAAAGACCCCAATAAATTCAGACTCATAGACTTATTGAAGAAGATTTACTGTGTGTCAGAGATGCTCATATATGCTGTCTAATTTGATCTTTACAACAAGTCACAAAATCAGAATGCTTATCCCTGTCTCATAGATGAGAGACCTTGGCATCAATCATGCCAGGATCCATCAATCATCTATGTAGCATGTATCAAGCACCTCAGGAGTTACAACTATAAGATTCAATTGCTGTTCTTGGGAAACTTCAATTTAGTAGGAAAGTGACTTATACACGTAAAAAGAAAATGACTACCGTGAAATCAGCTACATGGCAAATAAAAAACCTCTCAGGTTGGAAGGAAGGGAGGGAGAGAGAGAAAAAAAATAAAGGGAGATATAAAGGGAGGAAAGGGGTTGGAATGGTCATTAGGTATGCCACCCCAAACATTTATGAGGGACACAAAAGTGGGATGAAGCCCCAAACCCTCTTTTTATTGCTTCCATAGTCCCTGGATTGGTGGCATCATAAGAATCTTTGGTACATGTGGGCACTTTCTGTGACTTCCTTTCTTCTCCTTTCCTCTCTTTCACTGGTCATCACAGCCAGCTTTTATTTCAATTTGTCTTTCATCATCATACCTCTTTCCCCACATCCCCCCACGTCCCATAACTCCCTTCTTACCAGAATCAAAACAAAACCAAAGCAGGCTATCAAGCCTCTCAGCCTCATGGGATATTCTTGGCTCATGGCTTTCCTGAGGTGGAGCCATCAGTGTCACTGGGTCTGAAAGGGAAGAGGGTTTGACAGCAGTCAGTCCTGTTGAGTCTGCTTCCAACCACTCCACCCAAGGGGCACTTGAGCAGCAATGGGTGGAGGGGATATGGGAGAAGAACCAGAATCTTGCTATCCTAAGCAGCACCAAAGCTTTCCTCATTTGCTTAAAGCCTACTGGAGGAGTGAAGATAAAGAATTAGCACTGGGCAACAGAAGCTATGAACTCTCTCCTGAAGTACCTTGCAGACTCCTCGATACTCTTATCACCAAGTCCGTTATTTACACAGTGGCAGCCACAGTGATCAAATTCATAAAGCAGATCACATCATGTACTTCCTAACAACCCTCCAGTGGTTTCCCACTCGAGCTAAACTGTCCTGGCCTAGAAGATCTGCATTCATCTGGTCCCTGTTACCATTGTCATCACTGCATCCTCTCATCTTGTCATCTGTAAAATGGGAATGAGCATGGCTGCTTTTAGAATGAAACAAGATGACATATGTCACACACAGACACACATACCATCACCACCACCAGGCCATCATGGTAGAATCTGAATAGTAAGAAATGATTAAGTTGAGCAGGTTTGCAGCCATGTGAAGAACGGTAGAATCAGGTACCTAGTAGATGTGAAAGGGTCAAGTTAATGGCGTGGTTAATCCATCTTTGAACAAGATAATTGGACAAAAGTCTGGCATCGAGAAGTGAATGACAGAGAGAATGGAAACTTGAGGCACTAACAAGTGACATGTTGAACTGTAGTCTCCAAACTGTGATCCATAAGGAGTGGCCGGTCTAAGATTTTTAGAAACGCAAAAACATGTTTACTAATTGTCTAACCCTTAAGCTGGTGGGCCACTAGTATCTAATAAGCTTCATCACACAAGCCCAACAGCTGTGTAACTGCTTGCTATGGTTTGGGTATTTGTCCCTACCCAAATCTCATGTTGAATTATAATCCCCAGTGCTGGAGGTGGGGTCTGGTGGAGGCGTTTGGATCATAGGGGAGGATCCCTCATGGCTTGGTGCTGTCCTTGTGATAGGGAGTTCCAGGGAGATCTGGTCACTTAAAAGTCTGTGGCACCTCCCCTCATTCTCTCTTGCTTGCTCCTGCTTTTCCATGTAATGTGTCTGCCCCCTCTTTGTCGTTCACCATGAGTAAAAGCTCCCTGAGGCCTCCTTAGAAGGCAAGCAGATGTCAGAGCCATGCTTCCTGTACACTCTGTAGAACTGTAAGCCAATTAAACCTCTTTTCTTATTAATTACCCAGTCTCAGGTATTTCTTTCTAGCAATGCAAGAATGGCCTAACACACTGTTCTGCCTGGTCTAACACTAGCCGGCTTTTATACATTAATGATGATATTTGAGCCTGAGTGTAATTCTATAACTTTTCATCCTACCCAAGTTTCATCTTGAAACTGGGCATTGTGGGGGATCCTGACAAATAGAATAATTGGTATCATGTAAGCATCTGTATGTACTCGGTCCCTGCCAGAACCTGTAGGGCAAGCATGGACCATTTGAATTCCCATAATTATGAATAAAGGATTCATGTGGTCCACACCCAGGTATCTGTGGTCATGTGGCTTGCTACTAAGAAAACTAGGTGTGCCTCTTCACTAGTTAAAAGCCATCACATTTGGAATAAATAATAAACATTTGCCTGCTTCTGTATTTCTTGAGGTCTAATAACACACTTTGAATAATTTTGTATGTGGGCTCGTTGTATCTTTCAGGCCTAATTTCTAACAGTGTCATTTCCCATCTGGGTTCTGATTCCAGGAAGGTCAAACCCTGCAGTAACTGCTATTGGCACCCGGTGTTCACCTTGGTCCCTGGTCTGATCACAAGATATTCCACACATTCCAAGCTGAAGTCCGAGATCACTATTCCATAGTCAAAGGAGTCTAGTTCCTTAAAAAAATGCTGGGTGCCTTTCTAGTATGGGGAGCGGGGGAAGAGACTGTTTTAGAAGCACATCAGGAAGTTGTTACTCAGTTTGATTATGTTAGGCAAACAGAAATTAGTTAACTGGCAGGAAAACACAAAACCAAGTTGGAACCTCAAGCTGAAACCATGGTTTCAAGTGACTATTTGTCACTCCCTAAAATTGCAGCCCCGGACTATTTCCTTCTTTCCATCAGAGCCAAGGCCGATGACCTGCCAGGGCCTTGTATATCATTCTCTTACTGCAAAAATAAAGCCCATAGTTTATTTCTGGGTTTGCCATCCATGAGCTACAAGAAAACACACTCCAAGCTGACGCCATTGCTGTCAGGCCTCTTTGCAGTGTTTACGATTAGATGAGAGGGGCCACTTGACCTGCAACTGGATTGGCTGGCCAGTGGCTCTTGTTGTTGTTAATTAAAGAAGGAGGAAAGCAGATGTCATACAAGGAGTCCTGATCAAAAACCTTAGAGGGCTGTTCAAGGAACGTAGGGACTGTGTGTTTACGGTTGGATTTTACCTCAAACACTGATCTGCTGCATGACTTTGAGGAAGTCCCTTCACCTTTCTGTGCCTCAGTTTCCTCACCTGTAAGATTACCCTAGTAATGAGCTTTACATCATGTACTTGAGTCTAAACTTTTAAAACTAGGGACCCAGCTAACACCCCATTGGTTTCTCTTTAGAAAGGTGTGGTCTTTTCCATGCAGATTACATTCCATTTCCCAAATACAATGGTCTGCTTTATAGTTTGGGTGATTGGATTTACTGGCTCATTACAATTTTAAAATAGAACAAGTCACATAGAACTACAAATTTACCCCCTGAGGCTGATTGTGTTGGCAGACAAAGAGGCAGCAATTTCCTCTCTCAGGATTTGACCTGAACACACAGGTTGTATGCATTTGAGGGATTCATATGTGGTCAAGCCTCCAACATTTAAGCATCAGAGCATAGGAGGTGAGAGGACTGTTGACCCCAAGGTTTGGGATTTTCTACAACTGAGCCCTTGATCTACTACCTCTTTGCCTGTTGGCTGCCTTCCGTTCTCCTTTGTGCAACAAAATCTTAGCTCTCTTTCAAGGCTTTGAAAGCCTCCTCCATGTTGCCTTCCCTGGGCCTTCTTCCTCCTTCCCCTTGCTGGAAGCACTCTCCCTCCTCTTTCCCCTCTATAAGCACCCATTTGTGCCATACATGTAAATTATATCACACTACTTTGTACCATGGATATTTGTGCCTATGTTTCATTCTCTTCCTTGAGGTCAGGGACATTGTCTGTGATGTTAGATCCCTTATAGTACCCAGACAGGGCTTTGCCTATACTAGGAAAATGGATAAACAAGAAAATGGAGGACTTTGGGCAGGAGGATTCACTGACCTGGTTCTCCTTGTCTTTCTGTCTTGCATATCATGAACCCTCACTGCATCCGCTCTGTTTTTAGATCTCACTGAGTCCATTTGTTCAACCAACCACCTTATTGGGGCTCTTATGGGCACTATGATGTGCTACACAGCTCCTGGGAGTGCTGCTGACAGCAAGCCCTCAGCCCTTATCACACAATACAATTGTCTAGCTAAAAAGAGCCCCTCCTCCAACGTCATGCCCCCTTCCTAGGACAACCTGCATGAATAACTGGTCTATGTAGGTTTATAAAGGTTCAGGCCCCATACACCAATTTGGAACAACTTCAGAGCCTCCTATGAGATTGACTGGGGCTGTCGTCAGACTGCATCACAGCTCAACTTCTTCCTCTGCCCCATCCTGTTTCCTTCTTTTCTTTTTATAGCTGTTGATCCTAAAAGCACTCTCTAACAGAAGTCATGCACATCAAACTATTGCAGAGTCTGCTTCCCAGAGAACCAACCTGCAACAAGTGGCTCCCAAGTACCAGGTACTATTCTAGCTTGTGGCTTAGTGAACAAGAACAGGTCTCTGTCCTCACAGAGCATACAATCTACTGGGAGAAGACAGACAATAAACATACACACATAATACGTTAAAGGAGGTGATGATCAGAATAAGCAAATTGGAAAGTGACTTACGAGCTGTATTAGTCAGTTCTGATGCTGCTAATAAAGATATATCTGAGAGTGGGTAATTTATAAAGGAAAGAGGCTTAATTAACTCACAGTTCAGCATGGCTTGGGAGGCCTCAGGAAACTTACAATCATGGCAGAATGGAATACAAACATGTCCTTCTTCATATGGTGGCAGCAAGGAGAAGTGCCGAGCAAAAGGGGGAAAAGCCCCTTATAAAACTGTCAGATCTCGGCCGGGCCCAGTGGCTCACACCTATAATCCCAGCACTTTGGGAAGCTGAGGCGGGTGGATCACGTGAGGTCAGGAGTTTGAGAGCAGCCTGGCCAACATGGTGAAACCCCATCTCTACTAAAAATACAAAATATTAGCTGGGCATGGTGGCAGACGCCTGTAATCCCAGCTACTCAGGAGTCTGAGGCAGGAGAATCACTTGAACCTGGGAGGCAGAGGTTGCAGTGAGCCAAGATCATGCCATTGCACTCCAGCCCAGGCAACAAGAGTGAAACTCCATCTCAAATAAAACAAAATGAAACATCAGATCTCATAAGAATTCACTCACTATCATGAGAATAGCATGAGGGTAACCACCCCCATCATTCAATTACCTCCCACCAGGTCCCTCCCATGACATACAGGCAGTGTGGGAATTATGGGAACTGCAATTCAAGATGACATTTGGGTGTGGACACAGCCAAACTATACCAGGAGCCAAGCAAGAATGTTATTTTTAATGAAGATGCTAAGGAGGCTTCACTGATAAGTAACAAGGCAAATAAAATGAGGGAGAAAGACATGAAGATATCTCAGCAAAGAGTATCCTGGTCAGGCACGGTGGTGGCTCAAGTCTGTAATCCCAGCACTTTGGGAGGCCGAGGTGGGTGGATCACGAGGTCAGGAGATTGAGACCATCCTGGCTAACATGGTGAAACCCTGTCTCTACTAAAAATACAAAAAATTAGCCAGGTGTGGCGGTGGGCGCCTGTAGTCCCAGCTACTCGGGAGGCTGAGGCAGGAGAATGGCTTGAACCCGGGAGGTGGAGCTTGCAGTGAGCTGAGATCACACCACCGCACTCCAGCCTGGGTGACAGAGCGAGACTCTGCCTCAAAAAAAAGGGAGTGTTCTAGACAGTTGAAATAGCAACTTCAAAGACTATGCCAAAGGAACAGCAAGGAGAACACGGTAGCAGAGGAGGACTCAAAGGGTTAGGTCATGCAGGGCCTTGTGGGCCTTGTGTCAATGTTCTCTTTTCTGTACTGGGATGTGGGTTCACAGGTATTCATTGGATTATTTAAAACAATAAATAAATAAAATTTAGAAAAAGGCCAAGCACTGACAAAAACAAGTGTGTCATCAACCACAGATTATGATTCTATGTGCCTGAAATTTAAAAGAGAGAAGTGTCTATTCAAAATCCAAGAGGAGATGCTGAATACATGAGTCTTGCATTCAGGGCCTGGATGTACACTTGAGAGTCACCAGCACTTAGACAGGACATTAAGATGGAGAGGGTGATAGAAACAAGCTGTCTGGGGGCAGAAGCTGGGAGATCCCAACATGAAGAGATTGCAGAGCTGAGTAGGAAGCAGCAAATTCAACTGAGAAGAAGGGGCCAATGAGGAAAAGAGAAGAGGTGACTCACTCGTCAAATGGTGCTTGAAAGGTCCAGTCAGAAGACGTCTAAGAACTGGATTTGGTAAAATGGAGGTCACTGGCGATCTTAAAGGAATAGTTTCAGGAGAGGAGTAAAGACAAAAGTCCAATCAAGTGAGAGCAAGAGAGACTAAGAGGACAGGAGGAGAAGACAGTAAGTATATAAACAATGATCTCATGGATTTTGCCATAAAAGGGTGCAGATAAATGGGATGGTAGCTAGAAGGGATGTGGAGTCAAAGGAGGGATAATTGAAAATAGGAGATATTCGTTCTTCAGTGACGATATATTGAGCACCTACTTATTTTCAGGTGTAAAATTACGCACTGAAAACTGTGTAAACTCCTTTAGCAGGTGTTGTGGGTGCCTGCAACCCACCTCAAGGCAGCCCTGTGGGCAGGTCTGTGCAAGTTTCTAGCATCCTACCTCAGACACACACCAGAGGACCTCTTTGCTTTTCTACCTCAGGGATTCCTCCAGAACTTCTCTGTATACTGATGGGAATTATCCCATCGAGAGGCAAAACTGATCATGCAGGAGAGAGAAGAGTCAATCAGTAGGAAGGGTAACAACCATTGCACAGTTGGGAGGGTTAGCCTTAGACAGCAGCTGGGACAAGCTGAATTATGATGAGTGGGAAGGAGCCCTGTGGATAAGGTTGCACATGGGCTGGCTGACTTTGTTGTGGGAGTGTGTAGATGTTCTCTTCAGATTAATTCTATTTTCACAGTGGAACAAGTAGTAAGACCGACAGCTGAGTGCAAATTGTGGTAAATGAATTTGAGGTCTGAGGAAAGAGGAGAGAGTATGAAATGACTAGCCATACGCATTCACTGCACATGTCATATACCAGGCACTCTTCCAGGCACCTGGGATAGCACAGAGATCCCTGTCCATGCAGAGCTCACACTCCAGTGAATCCACTAGAGAAATGTGCTCAGACTGCCAGGCAGCACTTGGGACCCTCTTGAGGTTAGAATCAAAGCTATGAATGCGAGCAGTCCCATGACTGTGTGTTGGTCAGCTAAGGGATTCTTATGTCCAACAGAGCACTGTCTGGAGAAAATGAAGTAAGAACAGAGACATTAAAAATAAAACCCGGCCGGGCGCGGTGGCTCAAGCCTGTAATCCCAGCACTTTGGGAGGCCGAGGTGGGTGGATCACGAGGTCAGGAGATCAAGACCATCCTAGCTAACATGGTGAAACCCCGTCTCTACTAAAAATACAAAAAACTAGCCGGGTGTGGTGGCGGGCGCCTGTAGTCCCAGCTACTCGGAGGCTGAGGCGGGAGAATGGCGTGAACCCGGCAGGAGGAGCTTGCAGTGAGCCGAGATCGCGCCACTGCACTCCAGCCTGGGCGACACAGCAAGACTCCGTCTCAAAAATTAAAAAAATAAAATAAAATAAAATAAAATAAAACCCATCAATTTAAAATATCTACCTAAAACTAAAGAGACCCCAACTTAGGCCGGGCGCAGTGGCTCACGCCTGTAATCCCAGCACTTTGGGAGGCCAAGGCGGCAGATCACCTGAGTTTGAGAGTTTGAGACAAGCCTGACCAACATGGAGAAACCCCATCTCTACTAAAAATACAAAATTAACCGGGCCTGGTGGCACATGCCTGTAATCTCAGCTGCTTGAGAGGCTGAGGCAGGAGAATCACTTGAATCCAGGAGGTGGAGGTTGCGGTGGGCCGAGATTGCACCATTGTACTCCAGCCTGGGCCACAAAGTGAGACTCCATCTCCAAAAAGAAAAAAAAGGGACTCAAACTTTATTGATTGGGTTTACACGCCCCCCATACCCTTCTTTATATCCCTATTCCCACCGCTCTAGTTCAAGCTCTCTGTTCTCAGCTGAACTATTTCAATAACCTCTTAATTTATGTCTCTTTTCCATTATTTTCTCCAGTTAGGCCAGTCCACAAAACCTTGTTAGATTACTTTGCTGTAAGTATAACTGTCAATGTGTCATTCTCCCGCTTGAAAACCTAAACAGCTTCTCACTCCCTACAGAAGAAAATCTGTCTAAACATTTATTTATTTATTTATTTATTTATTGAGATGGAGTCTCACTCTGTCGCCCAGGTTGGAGTGCAGTGGCATGATCTCGGCTCACTGCAACCTCTGCCTCCTGGGTTCAAGCGATTCTCCTGCCTCTGCCTCCCGAGTAGCTGGAATTACAGGTGCCTGCCACCATGCCCAGATAATTTTTGTATTTTTAATAGAGATGGGGTTTCTCCATGTTGGCCAGGCTGGTCTTGAACTCCTGACCTCAGATGACCCACCCGCCTCAGCCTCCCAAAGTGCTGGGATGACAGGTGTGAGCTACTGCGCTTGGCCTTGTCTAAACTTATTTTTATTTTCAGTGCTCTTTTCAATCTGGTTCCCAATGTACCCATGCCATTCTTGCATTGGCACATTTGAATGTCCTACTCCATTCAAACTAG
Organism: Trachypithecus francoisi; assembly: GCF_009764315.1. NCBI lineage: Eukaryota > Metazoa > Chordata > Mammalia > Primates > Cercopithecidae > Trachypithecus > Trachypithecus francoisi. Next base: position 104,675,198 of record NW_022681470.1, on the reverse strand, counting down.
ATTACTCCACGGCCCTTGACCTTCACACACTTTTCACAATCATGCTCTTCCTTTGGCACACAGCACCCTCTCTGCCTGTCTTAATGAACTTCTCCACAATTCGAGGGCGTGCTCAAGTAACATCTCTCTTCCTACCCAAGGCTGCAGTGAGCACTCGCCCCTCGACTTCCATCCCAACGAATGCCCCTCATTTCAATTGTTTATATTATTCCTTCAGTTCTCTTACATGCTACCTACATTTATTATGATCTTTTGTGTCCCTTTCACACCTCTACAGCTAGATGATAAGCCCTTAGCAAGCAGAAAAGCGATGCCTTAGCTTCTCTGTCTGATCCTCAGCAATGATGCACTTGGAAAGTCAACCTTTCTTCAGCATTTAATGTTGTATGCTGACTCAGAGGCAAAAAAAAAAAAAAGAAAAAAAGATTCCTTCAGGGAGCCCTTATGTGGACACCTCTGACTGGTGGTTCCAATTACAGGAAGCTCACAAGAGAAGCCACCTCCCATTTGTTTTCACTTTATTAGGAAATTCTTTGTGTTAATTCAACATTTTGTCCTATGACCCATGAAGTAAAGCTCTGTTGAAAGCAATTTAATTAAAACCCTTGTGATTTTTGCAAGATTGCCAAAAATTTTAGCCTCTCTAGGCAGAACCATGGCTGGTAAAAAGCAGCATTTTCAGATATCTACATATCAGCCAGGAGCCCAGCAACTTCAGCTTGTGCAAAGTTGAAGTTCTGAGAAGCTCCTCCCACTTTGGTTGAGGTCACTTGGCTGGTAGACAGATTTTGTAAATGTAGCTTACTGTCAAAAAGCCGTAGCATACCAAATACAGCCTCCCTTTCCCCACACATATAGACACATACACCCTCTCTTTCTTGCCTAAATAAATATAATAGCAACCTTGGTGAGCCAGCATATCTCAGCAATTACAGATAAAAACAGCAATTAACACTTCATAACATCTCAGGTTCTTGGTTCTCCAAATGAAAAGTCACCCTGTTTGAAGCTGAGTCTTTTCTGTACCCAGAACAGCCTTTCTATTATTTTGCCCAGTAAAGATTTATTGAGGGCTTACTATATCAAAGATAAATGGAGTTGAAGTAAACAATACAAAGGAGTAAGCTCTTAAGAGGTTTACAAACTACTGATAGGAAGCAGGTAATATAAGGTTATTAAACTCAAGTCAAGTGCTAGGCGTGATGTGTAAATTGGAAACAGTGGGAATAGAAGGAGGGATAACTTGAGTGGGAAGGGAAAGGACAGTTCAAAAAAGTCTTCAGAGAGGACACTGTAAAAGGTTCTCAGTTGATTGGTGGTTCCTCATTAAGTTAAATATAAAATTAGCATATGATCTAGCAATTCCACTCCTTTGTATATACCAACCAAAATTGAAGCAGGTGCAAACAAAAACTTGTACATATATCTTTAAAAACAGGTGGGTAGGCCAGGCGTGGAGGCTCACGCCTGCAGTCCCAGCACTTTGGGAGGCTGAGGCTGGTGGATCACAAGGTCAGGAGAGTGAGACCATCCTGGCTAACACAGTGAAACCCTGTCTCTACTAAAAATACAAAAAAATTAGCCAGGCGTGGTGGCGGGCGCCTGTAGTCCCAGCAACTCAGAAGGCTAAGGCAGGAGAATGGCGTGAAGCCGGGAGGCAGAGCTTGCAGTGAGCTGAGATCGTACCACTGCACTCCAGCCTGGGTGACAGAGCGAGACTGCATCTCAAACAACAACAACAACAAAAACAACAACAACAACAAAACAGGTGGGGTACTAACTAGTCCAATGTGGTATTAGTTTTGCTGTTGTAAGTTTGCGTAGACTAGGCAGATTGTTTAACCAATTAAAAGTGATTACTTAGATACGGCAATTTTCTCAAATTCAGGAAGTTGTATTAAAATGGTAGTTTGTTGTGTCAAGAGAAAAAGTCTTTACGATATTTTATTTAAAGATAATCTTATAGGAACACAAACTTGGAATATGGCCTTATTTTATGAGGTACTTAAAACTAATTTAATGGACCTGTCTGGAAAAGATAAAATGTTATGCAAGTGAAATACTTCTCCAAGATTCTATCCGTTAAGTGATAATGGATGCTGTTTACTGGCACGGGGTAAGCCTTTTTCAACCATATTTTCTGACCAAAATAGTTCAAAGGGTCACAGATGAAAGGAAATCCAAAGTTTATCTATGCTTAGAAACACACAAAAGGCAGTCCACTGACTTATTGCTTGGAAAGTAGCCTCAGGCTCTTTTGAAACACATTTAAGTCACCAATTCAGCTTGGAAACACAACGTCTACTCCCATTTGTCCTAGGGCCTTGTTAAAGTATGACATTGGTCAGAAATCCTTCATTTCCTTCTTGATTACCAAGATAGTTAAATTAGATCCTTTTTCCAAGGGAGTATCGTAGCTCATTAATTGAAGGTCTTTAAAGCAGGCAAGAACATTGCTGCTGAGCGTGAGACTCCACAGCAGCCCTGGCCCATGGAAATAATAACACAAGCCACATCTGTGGCTTTACATTTCCTAGTAGCCACATTAAATAAGTTACAAGAAATGTGAAATGAATTTGACTTATATATTACTTAACCCAATGTGTTCAAAATAGTATCACTTTAACATGTAATCAATATAAAAATTATTAACAAAGAAAACTAGGTGGAAAAAAATGAAGAATGAAGGAAGAGAGATGAAAGGGAGAAGGAAAGAGAGAAAGGGAAGCATGGAAGAAAGTTCTACAATGTGCTGGCACAAAGATATTTTTTCCGTGATATAAACACCTTTTCCTCTTATCCAACACCACTCTCATGGATCCAAATCTCCACAAATGTATAAGCACACTCATCTATACACACACACATGTCCCCACAGGAGAGGGTGAAGAACCATTTAGCACTTAATTATGGTGCTGCTTCTAGGTATCAGTCATTATTCAGTTGGTCTAGGTTACCACTCTAGGTTCAAACTCCTTCTCTCTCTCATCGGTAGGAGCTCAGCCCTGCCAAGGCCCATTCTCCTCTGTTGATCTTCCTCATCACATCTGTAAACTGTTACCTTCTTACCCCCAAACTGCCGCTTCCTCCATGTCCCTCATCTGGTTAGTAACATCACCGTCCACCCTGACCCCCAACAGCATCTTAATTATACCATCTAATGACTTTTTCAGTCCTTGCCTGCTTAGCTTAAATGCAGCATTGAGTCATCCAAACATTCATTCAAAACATATTCGTTAAGAGCTTGCCATGCGCGTCATGGTGTAAGGCATTAGCAATACCAAGACATAGAAGGCTCTGATGTCCTCTTTTCCTTTGCCATCAATCCCATTACATCATCTTTATCTCTTAAATGTTCAATTGTTCCTTCTACCAAAACCCTAGAAAACCAGAAATTTCTCTCACATACCACAGCTAACCCTTCAGCAGTTGTGTTGTTTCTGCCTTCAAAACGCATGTCAGGTTTGCCCACCTCTGACCATCTCCATTGCTCCCATACATGACCCAACCACTGTGATCTCTGGGCACTAGCTCAGTGCCTGCTGGTGGGTCTTCCACTCCACACTTACTTTCTACAGTCCACAGTAGACAAACTGGGCCTTTAAAAAGCAAGTCAGATCATGTCACTCTCCTCAGAGCTCCCAGTGAGGTCCCCAACACATCTAAGAATAAACTCCAAGACCTTTTACCACCGCCTACAAGGCCATAGCCAAAAGTTTTCTTTCCCTGGCCCAGCTCCTGCTGGCTCCTCTGCCTTCCTCTCTTCCTCCCCTCCCCAGTACTCACTCTGCTGCAGCCCTGCTGGACCCTGCCTGGCTCTGCAGCCATTCCCCAGACACAACCAGCTGTTTCTCAACTCAGAATCGTTACACATCTCATTCCTCTGCCTGGAATGCTCTTCCTCCAGACCTTCTTATGGCCGCCTCTTCTCAGGTTTCTATTCAGATGTCACTGCCTGAGAGGCTTCTCCTTATTCAATCAAAAAGCGCTACTCCACCCCCACTCCCCTTCCCCCCTCCCCCACTTCCCCACGTCCCATTAATCTCAAGCCCTTATTCTGCTTTATTTTCTCCATGGCACTATTTAAAACCATATTACATATTTATGTGTTTGTCTATTGTGTGTATTATTTTACATTAGAATGGAGGCTCCAAGAAGTCAAGGCCTTGCTATCCCAGGACATAGAAAAGCACAGGGCACACAGTAGGACATCCCAGGAAAAGCATGGGGCACACAGTAGGAGCTCCAGTGTGCAGATTCTCTTCCTCCTCCCACCTCCTGAGTGTAGGTGGTTCACAAAAGCTGTTCTCAGGAGCCTGTTGTTCTTCCTAGGCACTCTGGGGAATCTCTACTTCCATCGCAGTGCTTTTCAAAGTGTGATCAGCCCAGCACCTGCATCCACATCTTCTAGGATGCTGCTTAAAAATAGATTCCTGGTCTCAACACTGAATCTAACTGAATCTTTCTCTCCGCAGAGTGGAGCCTGAAACCTGCCATTAAATAAGCTCTCCAGGTAATTCTTGTGCTTGATAAGCTTAAGAACCACTATTTTTAGATTTTAGTAATTACTTTTACTGATTGCCAGATCTGTGTTTCCACCTCTTGTTTCCAAAAGATCCCCAAGGTTTGTTGATTCCGCTTCTGAAGCCTCTCTCAAATCTGTGTGTTCCGTTCACATTTGTGGTCTCTCACCTGGCTCACAGCTTTATCTGAATCACTACAGTAGCCACCGAGCTAGGACCTGTGATCTTTCTAAAGCACACAGCTAACCCATGTCATTTGCCTTTCTAAAACCATCAGTGGTTTTCCATTCTCTCCTCTTGGGGTCCCGTTTGAACACTTTTTAAATCTTCCCTCTCTAACAAGAATCAGTTTGTGTGCCAATTTCTCTGGAAAATTCTCAGCTGAATGTGGTCTCCACTCCCACTTTGATGCCCTAAGAGCTCTGTCATCTCTTAAGGTATTTATTCACTTTACCTTTAGTAGAGCTATTTATTTATCTGTCTTATTTCCTCAAATCATGTTCTGTGAGTTCAGGAAATGTGACTTATTCGTCTTTTTACACTCCAAAGCACTTAGCCCAATGATTGGTACTCAATAAATGTTTGTTGAATGAATGATTGAGCTCATGTTTGGTTCAAAATATACTTCATCATTCTGTGTTTTTTCTCTTCCAGTAGTTAAAAGTGAAACCCACAAGATAGTAATTCAAAAATTTTGTTCATTCATTTCCGCTAAAAGAAAAACACTGATAGCCAAGCACTGACACTCATTTGTGATAATCATCAATTTAGATATTGCAATGAATTTCAAAAACAAATTTATCATAATCAAGGAACATAAAACCATTTACTAAGTATGACAAAGGACAAAAAAACCTTTGAGTCCTCAATTACAGTCACAAAACAGGATTCAAAATGAATGCAAAGACGAGCAGCCGTTTGTGAATATTCAATGTGTAATATAATTTAAATATAGCAAGGGGGAGAGTTGACACTCAGAACTCCACTCCTCAAGGTAACTTTTCCTTGTTCTCCAGTTTGCAACAATTTTGCTTTCTCTTAGGCAGATGCAAAGCTTGGGTGTATCTACTCAGCGGATTTGATCACCTACACAGATCCCTGCCCATAAACTGTCTTCACCACTGCAAGTCTGTTTCTACTGCTGGGCTGGGGGAGATATGTCTACTGCATTACAGCTGGGAGTGTGGACTTTTTTTCCCAAGAAAAAGATGCTATATATGAGGCTAAATAAATCAAAATAAAATTTTGAAGAATCCTATTTATTTATTTATTGAGATGGGGTCTTGCTGAGTTGCCCAGGCAAGAGTGCCATGGTTATTCTCAGGTGTGATTCCACTACTGATCAGCATAGGAGTTTTGAATTACTCTGTTTTTAAACTGGGCTGGTTCACCCCTCCTTAGGCAACCTTGTGGTCTCTCATTCCCAGGAAGTCACTATGTTGATGATGAACTTAATGCAGATACCTGATCAGCACACAGCACTGCAGCCCTCCTGCCTCAGCCTCCCCAAGTAGCTGGGACTACAGGCATGAACCACCATGTCCAGCTTAATAACCTTTTTATATTTAGGGTTAAACAGGCTCTTAGAATCTAGCCTGGTAACCTAACCATATAGTTTCGATGTTTTGGGCAAATGCATTTTGAATTCCTACCAAGAGATGAACTTTTGAAACACTCTCTTTCTGGACACATAAACAACTGGATAATGTTCTCTCCTTTCCTCACTTAGTCCCATTGACCTTGCAAAATAGCTCTTGGTCCTGTGGCTTCTGTCCCGGGAATATGGAAGAAGCTGGAATTAGACATATCATTTGCTGAATTACACTTGAAACCCCACAATAGTGGCATTTCTTACAAAGTAAGAAAACCAAAAAATGAAACGGTAAAATAATAAAGCATTTAAGATCATTTTGGAAATGTTCGTCCTGGGATTTGTTGCCATTATATTCTATTCATCTGTGCAAAGACACTATACTTCTCACATAATTCATCTGAAACCTATGCCATTGTTCTCATTTGCCCTATAGCCATTAACTCTCAAGGTTGGAAGAGCCCTTGGAGATCATCTGGCTAAATGCCCTCGTTTTGCCTACAAACACAATGAAATTGCTTCAGTTTTATCTTTGTTATAAAGTTGATATGTCACAAATATTCTGAATGCTTCCCGTGGGTTACAAATGAAGCCCATTGGGTTCTGTATTGAACCAGTTTTATTTATAAAATTGTGGGAAGAATTAATACATGGTATCTCTTTGGATAATACAGGACAAAAACAAGGTCAGAATCAATTTTATAAAGCGGTATTCTGGAAATAAATGACAACAGACTCAAAATTTTAAATTAAAACTCTGCATGCAGGAAGAATAAATAGGAGAAGCACTCCTATTATTATGATTTAAAATCAGGAGGAATGAATGACTTAACTAGTGGCTTAACTCCCAGACTCCTTGGTACTTTAGAGACACATTTAATCTTGCATTTAACTTGTTTGGAAACTAGCTTAGTAACTTGAGCAAATAGAAACCTCTTTATGAGAACTGTCTTTCTCTGTGGTTAGAGATATTTTTGTCCAAAAACTTGTTCGTTTGGTTTTTTCATGACTGGGAATTTTTTACGATACATGAAAGCTGTGAGCAGGTGCGCCTGGTAGCACAAAGAGTTGTTCTGGGGGACATTTCATGATACAGAAGGGTTACAGATACTTCTATCTAAAAAGGGTGAGTGGAGTCTTCATCAGGTGATGGAGAAGATGAGGAAATTGAGGAAAGTGGCAGAAAAGCAAACCTTTTATATACATGGATGCAGACAGAAAGAAAACTATGAAAAACCAGAATAGCATCTGTATCAAATGCATTGATTTACTCTTCAACAAGATCAGTTCCACCTTCATCTAAATTACATGTTGAGATTCCTTGTAACATTTTGTTTTTAAGGAGTTGTACTGTGGGGTATTCAAAAAGGCTTGAAAACCATTGATCTATTTCAATTCCCTCGATTTAAATCAATTACACGGACATTAATTAAGCACCTGCTACATTTTGCGAAATATTCTTGTTTCTAAGGATATAAAAATAAATAAGACACACTTTCTGCTCTTTAGAAGTTTATCATCTTGTGGGAAAAACAGAATCATTAATCATCACAACAGAGATGGTAAGAGCTATGGGAACACAGATGAAGGAACAATTAATTCAGCTGGAGAGAGCCAAATAAAGATATAAAAAGGCAACATTTGAGATGATTTACACAGTCCAACATTGAGTTGGAAGTTTGTCAGGTGGACAAATAGGATAAGAGCACTCAAGGGTAAATATGCTTGGTATGGCTGAGGTTTGATGCTTGCGAGAGTGATGGGTCTGCTGGAGATTTTTGGGAGGGGATGCTGGGGGTTGGCTCAGTGAGCACCATACCGTGTTAAGTGGTCACTAATTGCCAATATTATCGTTTTAAGAAGAGGGATGAAAGAATCAGATCTATGCTCTAAATATGTAACTTTGGAAACAACATGGCAGATAGAAGATGGGGGAGAGACCCTTTGGGAGGCCTTAAAAGAGTTGAAGTGTAAGAGGATGGGACCCTGGACTCTGCACATCTGGATGGGAAAGAACAAATGCAAGAAATATTTGGAGGTAGAATTGGTTGTACTGGGTGATAAACTGAGTGTGACAGATAAGGAAGAATAGCAAAATGGACTCTGATTCTTTCTTGGGAACGGTGTGGGTAAATATTGGTCTTATTATTCTGTCTGCAAAAGTCAGAAACTCAGCTTGGGCAAAACGGTAACTATATTGTCCTCAGAATCCAAATTTAGGTTAAGAAAACAAATTGGAGATGCAGCTGGGCATCTAGAACTAAAGAACAAATGTAATCTAAATCCATTCTTCCTCTTGTCTGCCCTCTATCCTACTCACAACCCTAATTTCTGCTTCTTTCTACTAGTTTCCCTCTCATCTCTGCTTTTTTTTTTTTAAACAACTCTGTTGAGGTATTATTGAATTGAAATGATAAAATAAACTGTGCATATTTAAAGCATACAATTGTATAAGTTTTGAAATACGCACACACCCATGAAACCCTCATTATATCCAACACCCCCAATCTCCCCATGTCTCTGCGATTTCCCCCTCCCATACCTGCCTCACCTCTCCTCTCCTCCCTTCCCAGCAGTGACTGACCTGATTTTTGCCATTACGAATTCGTTTCCATTTTCAAGGGTTTTATATAAATGGAATCATCTAGTAGGTACTTATTTTTGTCTGATTTCACTCAGATTGATTCATGCTGTTGTGTGACCTGTAGTTCAGTCCTTTTGATTGCTGAATAGTATTCCATCATCTCTGCTTTTTTCTCTGTATTGCTTTATTCTTTCTCTGCTGCCTATTTCGTGCAGAAAAAACCTGGCTCATGGAAGTTCCAAGGTTTACACTTTATGATTACCTCCACCAAGAACTGCCTGATTCTCTTTCTGGTCTCAAGTTCAGAAATTCCTGGAAAGGTTTTTGATTGGCTCTCTTCCGGGTCAGAGCCTCAACCCTGGGCCAGATATCTATGGCTGGATGGGCAAGGCTTCATGGAGAACATGGCAAAGCCACGAGAATCATCTGGATGTTTGTGTCCAGCCTTCAGATCACACAGGACCATCCTTCTGACTTTTTCCTGGCCCCACTCCTCAGATTCACACTGAAATTGTGAAAAGCAAGTATTCCTGTACAAGGCTTTCGTTTAGTATTATTTTCATTTCCCAAATTTCTCTGTCCTTTAGGATATATTTCTGTTTTGGCTGATAGCTCAGTGATTTACACAGTTTTAAATATTCTGTTATTTGACAGATCAGTACAACAGAATCAAAAATTCAGAAATAGGTTCAAATACATATAGGGATTTATGAGAGGGTTGCTATCTCACATCAGTGAGGAAAATAATAGACTATTCAATATATCATGCTGGAACAACTCTGGGTCCATTTGGAAAAAATAAAGTTGGATTTATGCCTGATGTATTATACCAGGATCCATTCCAAATGAATCAAATATTATATGTACAAAGTAAGTCCTAAAAGGAACATTCCTGTATAAATTCAGAGCAAGAAGACCTTTCTAATTATGAGAGATAAAATCTAGAAGGCATAAAGGAAAAGGTTTTAAAAATTAAATTCCATAAAAATCAAAATCTTTGCTTGGCAAAAACTACTTGAGCAATGTCAAAAGACAAATGGGAACAAGTTGTTTGCAACTCATTTCACAGACATGGTTTAATGTCCTTAATATTTTAAGCACTCCTACAGGCCAATAAAAAAGATCAATTATCCAAAAGAAAATTGGGCAAAGAATATAAAGAGACAGTTCAAAGAAAAAAGGAAGTATATACACCTTTTAAATATATGAGTGTCAACCTTACTCACATTACTCGAGCTACAATGAGATACCATTTTCACGATCAAATTAGTAACATTGAAGTGTACTAATTCACACTGTCATCGTGGAAGAAGGACATGAGCACTATCCTACCCACTGCTGCAAATGGCATTTAGTCATGTAGGTGGGCAACATAGCAACAACCATCAAAATTGGTTATTCAAGGCTGGGTATGGTGGCTCATGCCTGTAATCCCCGCACTTTGGGAGGCTGAGGCAGGCAGACTGCTTAAGCTCAGGAGTTTGAGACCAGCCTGGGAAGCATGGTGAAACCTTGTCTTTACAAAAAATACAGAAAATTTGCCAGGCATGGTGACACGCACCTATAGTCCTATCTACTTTGGGGGCTAAGGTTGGAGATCACTTGAGCCCAGGAAGTCGAGGCTGCAGTGAGCTGTGATCACACCACTGCTCTCCTGCATATGCGACAAAGTGAGACCCTGTATAAAAAAAAAATTAGTTATTCATTGCAGTTACTGTAGCAAGAAATTTGACAACAACCTAAATGTCCACCAATAGGGGATTGGTTAAATATGTTATAGTACATCCATATAATAGAATATTGTATAGTTGTATTAATAGAAAGAGAATGAAGACACTTTTTATGAATTGATATTGAAAGGTTGCTAAGATGAATTATACAGTGAAAAAAAAAGTAAGATGCAGAATAATGTGCATAGTTTTCTAATTTGTATGGAAAAGAAGAGATTGAATTGTAAAATTGTATTTGCTTGTATACGAATGTAAAATCTCTAGAAGAATTCAAGGAAGCCGGCCACAGTGGCTCACATCTGTAATCCCAGCATTTTGAGAGGCCAAGGCAGGCAGATTATGACGTCAAAAGATTGAGATCATCCAGACTAACATGGTGAAACCCCCTCTCTAGTAAAAATATTTAAAAATCCCAGTTACTCAGGAGACTGAGGCAGGAGAATTGCGTGAATCCGGGAGGCGGAAGTTGCAGTGAGTCAAGATCACACCACTACACTCTAATCTGGGCGACAGAGTGAGATTCTGTCTCAAAAAAAAAAAAAAGAATTCAAAGAAAACATTGACAGGTTACTGGTTTGCAAAGGTGAAGTGGAAATGAACATATGCAGGACAGGGGTGGAAAAAAGAAATATATGTATACAAGTTTATTTAATTTTGAATCATATAAACATTTTACGTTAAAAATTAAATAATTTTTTAAAAAATTATTTTTTGTCTTAAATCAAATTAAGCCCCCCTTTTGTTTTTCTAAGCTTTGGTTCAAGATAAGCTTAACTTTTAGATTTACCTTAGTTCAGCAAACCACTATGTTTCTTTGAGGATTTAGCTTCATGATTTTGGCTTAAGTCCCTGACCCTACATATCTATGTTACACCAATACACACATTCACATGCACACTGCTGTGAACACTGTACGTAGATAGGCATAGACACTCATCAAGACAGTGTGGTCTATGCAGAGGACCATGCATACATAAAACTCAATAACAGAGTTGAGTGAGTAGACATCTGCATACAGGATGTGAAAGCAAAATAAATCTTGGGACCCCAAAATCACTAAGCTAAAGGGAAAAGTCAAGCTGGGAACTGCTTAGGGCAAACCTGCCTCCCATTCTATTCAAAGTCATCCCTGTGCTCAGTGAGATAAATGCATATCTGATTGCTTCCTTTGGAAAGGCTGATCAGAAACTCAAAAGAATGCAACGTTTGTCTCTCATCTACCTATAACCAGGAAGCCCCCCTCACCACTTGTCCCACCTTTCCATACTGAATCTATGTACATTGTACATATATTGATTGATGTCTCACGTCTTTCTAAAATGTATAAAACCAAGCTGTGCCCCAGACCACCTTGGGCACAGATTGTCAGGACTTCCTGAGGCTGTGTCACAGGTGCGCATCCTTAACACTGGCAAAGTAAACTTCCTAAATTGACTGAGACCTGTCTCAGTTATTAGGGGTTCACAAGGAAGAAGGTGGGGTCTGAGTAAGCGCAGTGTGAGAGGTAACTGGAGGGGGAAAGAGAAAATAAGCAGGGGGAATGGAGGATAGTATCAACAGAAACAGAATGTAGTTCTTTTATGTCTCTTACTGCAAATGCTACATGTGCCTGTAAGGAGACCATTATCTCTGACTTAGCAGGAGATCTCAGAGCTGAATCACGCATCCTACAGCTTCATGGGTGCTGATCCAAGAGACCCAAGTTGGCCCCACTTCTGTGACTCCCTGTATTGGATTTTCTTTAATTTAGGGCATGGGCAGCAGAGCTCTGAGGACAGCCAAGAGCTCTCTGAGCACATCACGGCCCATTATGACTTCCCTACTGGCTTTCATTCCTGATGATGAGAAAGAAGCCTAGTAGAGAATGCCCACTTAATGTCCTCATTTAGGGAAGTGACAGAATCTCTGTGTCACTGTGCCAGATTCAAATAGAGTCCTTCCTCCAAGGGAAAGGGTTTGCTGGCTTTAAGGCCTCTGGGACTAGAATCTTCATTTTTGGCTCAGGTACAAGGTATGCCTTCTGAAAGTCTCCAGCTCATTTCCTGAGACACTTTCTGTGTCAGCCTGTTTTGTATTGCTCTAAAGGAACACCTGAGAATAGATAGTTTATAAAGTAAAGATGTTTATTTGACTCACAGTTTTACAGGCTGTACAAGCATAGCATTGGCATTGGCTCAGCTTCTGGTGGGGCCTCAGGAAGTTTTCCTCCTGGCAGAAGGCAAAGGGGGAGCAGGTGTGTCACATGGCAAGAGAGGGAGCAAGAGAGAGAGGCAGAAGGTCCCAGACTCTTTTTCACAACCAGATCTCATGTGAACTAGTAGAGTGAGAACTCCCTCATTACTGTGAGGATGGCACCAAGCCATTCATGAGGGATCTGCTGCCATGATCCAAACACCTCCCACTAGACCCCACCTATAACACAGGAATCACATTTCAACAGGAGATGTGGAGGGGGCAAACACCCAAACTGTATCATCTGCCTTATGTCATCAGTGGAAAATGTTCTCAGGCAAGGGCTCCACATGCACTAGAATTTGATCTCAGTTGTGCTCTGGAATGCTTCCAGCTCTGAGCCTCAGGACCCTCAGAATACACCTCTTAGGAGAATAAATAGGATGATGGACAATTGTTAACATTTATTGAACACTTACTATATACTAAACAACTTACATAATGATTCAATTTGACATTCAGAACTGCTTTGTACACTTTATGTACTTGTAACCATAATAGGTTCATTGCCCAATGTGTAGCAAGTCAATGTGCCAAGATGCCAGGTTGCAGCAGAGAAAGAGGTTTAAGTGTAGGGCTTCTGCCTGAGGAGACAGAAGGAAACCTCAAATCTACCCCCTGAGGAGGAGGGTTTTTAAGGGTTTTGGAGTGGGCCAAAGTGTGGAGATGGATGATTGGTTGAACCATCCACGACAGGGTGACGTCGTGAGCAGGAAGATAAAGAAACTGTATTCCAATGCTGATTGGGTTCCTCTGTGGGGGTCTTCAAACTGGTTGGCATCAGCTATTCAACCAGAATTCAGGATCTGCTTAAGCAATTCCTAAAACAAAACCTTTATGATTCTAATGTCAGATATTCTATCTATCTTAAACAAAAGCCTTACGATGCTAACGCTAGAAATCCTATCTATGGGAACAATGGGGATACAAGTGGTCAGTATCTAATGCTCCCTGACTTTTGGTTGCAAAAAAGTGAGTCAAAGTTCAGCCTGATTAATGTTTAATTATAGCTATATTTCTGTCCAGAATTAACTATGTTTCTATCTTCTTGTTAGCCCTGTGAGGACAGCTTTTTACTGTTTTCATCTGATTTTACAGATGAAGAAACTGCAGCTTAAAGGTTAACTAACTTGGCTATGTTTGCAAAGTTGGTGAGAAGGGAACCAGTATCTGAAGTCAGACATGTAAGATCCCACCCCAGAACACGCATAAGAAAACACTTTGCAAACAAAGGTTCCACACACATTACCTCTTGTTGTCATGTATAATTATACAGCTGTTGCTGTTCATAGCTAGCAGTTCTTGATTACTTATGATCCGCTGCACATTTTACATATATTGTCTCAATCTTAACATTAGCCCTTTGAATATATTACTGTCCACATAAGGTGTTTCTTTGTTTGTTTTTTTCCCAGAGTAACACAGCGGATGCGTTTTGAACCCTGGCAATCTGGCACCTGTTCTTCTCACCACTAAACTATGCTGTCTTCCCAAAGGCTCAAAGATTCATGAAAAATATATGATGAGGTGTTACTATTTCTTTCTTTCTTTCTTTTTTTTTTTTGAAATGGAAGCTCTCTCTGTTGCCCAGGCTGGAATGCAGTGGCGCGATCTCAGCTTACTGCAACCTCCGCCTCCCAAGTTCAAGCAATTCTCCTACCTCAGTCTCCTAAGTAGCTGGGACTACAGGCGCATGCCGCCATGCCCAGCTAATTTTTTTTTTTTTTTGTATTTTAGTAGAGATGGGGCTTCACCGTGTTGCCAGGCTGGTCACAAACTCCTGAGCTCAGGCAATTCACCCACCTCCGCCTCCCAAAGTGCTGGGATTACAGGCATGAGCCACTGCGCCCGGCCAAGGTGTTATTATTTCTAAACAGAAACAGACAGAATTGCAACATTCCCATTCTGTGTGAGCTCAGAACTTTAATGCTTGTGCAGATCCACTTTGAGTGAGACACAGTGTGAGCGTCACAAATTTTCTCCCACAAGTACCTTTCTAACTCCACCCTAGTTTTGTGTCAGTTATTTAGTGCTCTATGCCCTTTTTATAAAGACCATTAATGATCAGGGAGCCAGCACAACTGTTAATTTAAGTACTGCTCTCCTTTCCTCCTCCCCCAAAAACTTCATTTGTTCCAGCAAACAAGCTGATGTGTCTTTTTCCCATAGGATTTTCTTCTGCCTTCTCTCTCATGGGTGCTTATCTGCAGACCTACTCTCAACTCAGCTCAACCCCCATTCTGCCAGGAAACCACATTTAATTTTCCTCAGGAAGAGATTCTATTTGTTCCCTCTATAACACAAAAATGCATTTTAGCCCTGTCTACAAATTCCACACGCCCACAAAATTACTCCTGAATTGTACTTTAAGATTGAGAGAGGCCGGGCACAGTGGCTCATGCCTGTGATCCTAGCACTTTGGGAGGCCGAGGTGGGCAGATCACCCGAGGTCAGGAATTTTGAGACCAGCCTGGCCCACATGGTGCAACCACATCTCTACTAAAACTACAAAAATTAGCTGGACTTGGTGGCAGGCGCCTGTAGTCCCAGCTACTTGGGAGGCTGAAGCCGGAGGAGAATCATTTGAACCCAGGAGGCGGAGGTTGCAGTGAACTGAGATCGTGCCACTACACTCCAACCTGGGCAACAAAGAGAGATTCCATCTCAAAAAAGAACAAAAAACAAACAAACAAAAAAAGAAACAAGATTAGTTGGGGGAATACTGCAAATTTACAAAATTCTCCTATCCTAAATTCACAAGGCTGACATATGTGCATATATCTCTCAGGCTCTAGTAATCTAAAGACTGGGACCATTTTGTATTCACTTGTATCTCCCACAGTGTTTTACACATAGTAGGTGCTAAGTATTCATTTGCTAAATGAATGCTATTTTTATACTTAGAAAACACTATTTTAACCAAGGAGTATGCTTTCTTTTTCTTTTTCTTTCTTTTTTTCTTTTTTTTTTTGAGATAAAGTCTTGCTCTGTTGCCCAGACTGGAGTACAGTGGCATGATCTCAGCTCACTGCAACATCCACCTCCCAGGTTCAAGCATTTCTCTTGCCTCAGTCTTCTGAGTAGCTGGGATTACAGGTGTGCACCACCACACCCAGCTAATGTTTTTGTATTTTCAGTAGAGACACGGTTTTACCATGTTGGCCAGGCTGGTCTCAAACTCTTGACCTCAAGTGATCTGCTTGCATGGCCTCCCAAAATGCTGAGATTACAGATGTGAGCCACCACACCTGGCCTATGCTTTATTTTCTTGTGCTTTTCTCTAAACCATAAAAATTTCTATTGACCTGACAGTTAAGATGGTCTTGTTCTAGGTTATATAAAGCTCCTACTATGTGCCAGGTACTCTGCCAGATGCTGAGAATACTAATAAGACAAAAGCTAGTTCCTCTGCTCCAAGAGCATGGTCTGTTTTTTAGCCATTTTCCCCGAGGGAGGAGTCCCATTGGTCACTTAGGGCATAGAGATAGTTCCAGACTATAGAATTCTGTCCTACATTTCCAAATTACCAGATGTAAACACAGAGAAGACAATTTCACAAGCTGGAAAACCAGGCAGCTTGAAAAGGAAAAGTCAGGCTGTCATGCTTCTGCTCACGATGCCCTTGCTATTGTTCCAGGTGGAAGGCAGAGGAACAGCGGATGAAGGCTTTTAATTTGCTGACAATTAATTCTTTCACTTACTTGAAATTAAAATGTTCAGCTTCTCCCTGTCACTCATCAACAACAGTTAACATCAGTGTCTTTTCAGCATTTGGAAGGCTCTAAGTATAAATAGCCCATTACCTTGCAATGAAAGATAAATTGTAAAATCCTGATTAAGTAGAATGCTCTTGGAATGAGCTTTCCTGGCTTATTGATTCTTCTACTTATGAAAGACTTAGCCGGAAAATTAATTTTTTTAGCATTCATTCATTCATTAATTCAATCAATTAATCAACACAACAAATGATAGTAGTTAAGATGAGTTGCTGGAGCCAGTCTGCCTGGATTGGATCTCAGCTCCATCACTTTGTTCTGTTGGGCAGACTGCTTACTCTCTCTATGCTCTGTCTCCTCATCTTTAAATTGGAGAGAGTAATAGTACTTATCTCATAGCATACGTATGAAAATTAGATAGATTAACATATGTAAAGTCCATAGGAAGGTGCCTAGCACATGGCAGGTGGTACATAACTGTTACTATTATTATTGATCACCTCCTCTATTCTATGCATGAGAGAGCAGTGAGCAGGATAAGTATGACCTCTGTCTCATCATTAATTCCCACCATCATAAAAAATTCAAACAATATAGAATTATACAGAGTAAAATATGAAAGTCTACTCCATCCTGCCTAATTCTCCTCCCCAGAGGTAATCATTATTAATAATTTCATGCATATCCTTCCAGGCTATTTTTCTAGGTATATGACAATATATACATAAATATCTATTGTCTATTGTTATCAAAAATAGAATCATTCTGCTAACAACATATTGTGAGCAGTTTTGCAAGTCAGTCGATACAGACATACCTTCTTTGAAGTGGCTGCCTTGCTTTCTATAATAAGACAAACTATACTTTATTAATCTTCCTCATACTGCTGGCTATTAGGATGTTTGTACTTTTTTTGCCAATGTAAGCAACACCACAATAAATATCCTTGTAGGTGTACCTTTGCACATGTGTATAGTACTTCTTTAGGATGTATTCTTTTCTTTTTTTTTTTTGGGACAGAGTCTCTCTCTGTCGCCCAGGCTGGAGTGCAGTGACCGGATCTCAGCTCACTGCAAGCTCCGCCTCCCGGGTTTTACGCCATTCTCCTGCCTCAGCCTCCCGAGTAGCTGGGACTACAGGCGCACGTCACCTCGCCCGGCTAAATTTTTGTATTTTTTAGTAGAGATGGGGTTTCACCATGTTAGCCAGGATGGTCTCGATTTCCTGACCTCGTGATCCGCCCCTCTTGGCCTCCCAAAGTGCTGGGATTACAGGCTTGAGCCACGGCGCCCAGCCAGGATGTGTTCTTTAATAAGCATTGCCATCCATTTTTCCCCTCAAAGAAAATGCTTTGACAAAGCAGAGACTCTCTGATCTTGAAAAGATGGCCTCAGTGATATTATGACAAATTCTCTTTTTTTTTTTTTTGAAGAGTTTATGAGGGTTTTTTGTTTTATTATTTTTAAAAAATATCTTTTAAACAATTTGTAAGTTTTATTTTTATTTATTTATTTATTTATTTATTATACTTTAAGTTCTAGGGTACATGTGCATGACGTTTATATCATGTATAACTCCCCAATGCAATCCCTCCCTCCTCCCCCCTCCCCATGATAGGCCCCAGTGTGTGATGTTCCCCTTCCCGAGTCCAAGTGATCTCATTGTTCAGTTCCCACCTATGAGTGAGAACATGCGGTGTTTGGTTTTCTCTTCTTGTGATAGTTTGCTAAGAATGATGGTTTCCAGCTGCATCCATGTCCCTACAAAGGACGCAAACTCATCCTTTTTGATGGCTGCATAGTATTCCATGGTGTATATGTGCCACATTTTCTTAATCCAGTCTGTCACAGATGGACATTTGGGTTGATTCCAAGTCTTTGCTATTGTGAATAGTGCCGCAATAAACATACGTGTGCATGTGTCTTTGTAGTAGAGTAATTTATAATCCTTTGGGTATATACCCAGTAGTGGGATGGCTGGGTCATATGGTACATCTAGTTCTAGATCCTTGAGGAATCGCCATACTGTTTTCCATAATGGTTGAACTAGTTTACAATCCCACCAACAGTGTAAAAGTGTTCCTATTTCTCCACATCCTCTCCAACACCTGTTGTTTCCTGACTTCTTAATGATTGCCATTCTAACTGGTGTGAGATGGTATCTCATTGTAGTTTTGATTTGCATTTCTCTGATGGCAAGTGATGATGAGCATTTTTTCATGTGTCTGTTGGCTGTATGGATGTCTTCTTTTGAGAAATGTCTGTTCATATCCTTTCCCCACTTTTTGATGGGGTTGTTTTGTTAGACCTAATACCATAAAAACCCTAGAAGAAAATCTAGGTAGTACCATTCAGGACATAGGCATGGGCAAGGACTTCATGTCTAAAACACCAAAAGCAACGGCAGCAAAAGCAAAAATTGACACACGGGATCTAATTAAACTAAAGAGCTTTTGCACAGCAAAAGAAACTACCATCAGAGTGAACAGGCAACCTACAGAATGGGAGAAAATTTTTGCAACCTACTCATCTGACAAAGGGCTAATATCCAGAATCTACAAAGAACTCAAACAAATATACAAGAAAAGACAAATTCTCACTTCATCACAGAGAGTTGTGGATGTCATCATGGAAGGGTAGCCAATTGGGCTGAAACTCTGGCATAGGCCTACGAGATTGGTTTTTTGAATGGATCTCTAATAACAGCTTATTTGATTATAGTTTTTTTCTTTCTCAAGGTGTGGTGAAAACATTCATATTAATGGAGAGCTGTGACTCTGGGTAACTAAGGCTTTCATCCTCATATTAGAATCTCATTCACATCCCCTTTCTCTCTTAGTGCACTCTTCCCAAAGTATTATGACCCAGCCAAGAAATCCCATGACTCCATGACTTCAGTTCTCAAAATATTTAGAGCTTCTGTACAATAAAAGTGAGCATTAGGGGAGGATGAGTGAAAAGAAATGACAGCCAGATGGGGATCATGATAATACTTAAACTGGAAAATCACTCAAGAGAAACCTCCCACTGAAACTATGCACAGATTACGACAAAGTGGGTAGATGCTTTTATGGCCCTCAGCTAAACTAAAGACATGCCCAAAGGCAGCGCCTGGGTATATGAGTTAGGACACAAGTTTAACTGCCCTGGCAAAGAGACCCCAAAGTACAGTGAGACAGAAGTTTAATTTTCCCTCTTGAAAGGGTCCATAGAGAGTCTAGAATTCCAGAGCAGACAGGCAATGCCGTTCCCTAAGATCATCCCAAGGTACCGGCACAGGGCAGCTCTGTTACCCTCAGTGGTGGCACCCATGTGGCCTAAAGTGGCTGCTGCTGTTGCTGCTCTTCCCCACACAATAGGAAATGGATAGTGGAGCACAACAAGCCCTTTTGTCTGTAAAGAATGTGGCCCTGATGTTCTTCACATCACTTCTGCTCACACTCCAATAGGAGGAATTTGGTCATATTTCCCTCTTAGCTACAACAAAGGCTGGGAAATACAGTTGCTAACTGAGTGACCATTTGCCCAGCTAAATATTGGTGTTTTATTATAGAAGACAGAGAAGGAGACAAATGAAAAGAGAACGATAGATAGCTATTGGGGCTTTGATCTCTGGTACAGTGAATTTATATAGAGAGGCATTTAATAGGATTTTGAACTAGAGGGTAAATATGGGAGCATTGCACACCAAAGAGTAAAACTAGTCAGGCAGGAGTTGGGGACAAGTGTCTTCCAGCTTAATTTAGACAACATAGAATTATGTAGCCGGGCACAGTGGCTCATGCCAGCACTTTGGGAGGCCGAGGTGGGCAGATCACGCAGTCAGGAGTTCGAGACCAGCCCAATCAATGCGGTGAAACCCCATCTCTACTAAAAATACAAAAATTAGCTGGTCGTGGTGGCATGCACCTGTAATCCCAGCTACTTGGGAGGCTGAAGCAGAATAGCTTGAACCTGGAAGGCGGAGGTTGCAGTGAGCTGAGATTGCACCATTGCACTCCAGCCTGGATGACAGAGTGAAACTCCGTCTAAAAAAAAAAATTTATGTACCCATTGAGGGTCCCTTCCTGTGATCTCCACTATGTCAGTTTCCCTTCTTTACCTTGAAACATCACACTGGGCTTCTCCTTTCAAAGCTCTGATCACACTTACAACTGATAACCGATAGTATAGGTATATCAGCAGTTATAATACTAGGTAAATCCTATAAGAAGGGAATTCAGAAAGTGTCATAGGAATGCAAAGAAAATAATTTCCAATTGAGAAGGTGGATGCTACCATTGAAAGCTTGTCAAGTTGAAGTTTAGGTTCCCCTGCTGAATCAAGGAATGAAGAAACCAGATTATTCCCAAATAGGAATACAAATCTTGACATGTGACTAATGACTGAGCCTTGGGTAAATCATACAAACCATGGAGAAACAAGGGAATCATTGCAATATTTTATTGCCCCAGGCCCCTAAACACCCACTGAGTACCCATTCTTTCAAAACTCAGCCTTGAACATCACTTGTTTATGACAATTTATCTCATTTACCCTATCCCACCCCATCCTGCTCAGATAGAAGTGACCTCTTCCTCCCTATATCCACATTGTGTATACTACATTTCAGTCTATCACAGCACTTATAGCTCTTCAGAGCACTTACAGTTTTGATTCTGAGACCCTCTAATAGTCCATTCTTACGCTGCTATAAGGACATACCCAAGACTGGGTCATTTATAAAGGAAAGAGGTTTAATTGACTCACAGTTCAGCATGGCTAGGGAGGCCTCAGGAAACTTACAATCATGGCAGAAAGGGAAGCAAACATGTTCTTCACATGGTGACAAGAGGGAGAAGAATGAGAGCAAAGTGAAGGGGGAGGCCCCTTATAAAACTATCAGATCTTGTGAGAGCTTAATATCACAAGAACAGGATAGGGGAAACTGCCCCCATGATTCAATTATCTCCACCATGTCCCTCCCATGACACATGGGGATTATGGGAACTACAATTCAGTATAAGATTTGGGTGGGAAAGGCCGGGCGCGGTGGCTCAAGCCTGTAATCCCAGCACTTTGGGAGGCCGAGACGGGTGGATCACGAGGTCAGGAGATCGAGACCATCCTGGCTAACACGGTGAAACCCCGTCTCTACTAAAAAATACAAAAAAAAAACTAGCCAGGCAAGGTGGCAGGCGCCTGTAGTCCCAGCTACTCGGGAGGCTGAGGCAGGAGAATGGCGTAAACCTGGGAGGTGGAGCTTGCAGTGAGCTGAGATCCGGCCACTGCACTCCAGCCTGGGCGACAGAACGAGACTCCGTCTCAAAAAAAAAAAAAAAAAAAGATTTGGGTGGGAACATAGCCAAACCATATTATTCCTCCCTTTGCTCCTCCCAAATCTCAGTCCTCACAGTTCAAAACACAATCACGCCCTTCCAACAGTCCCCCAAAGGCTTAACTCATTCCAGCATTAACTCAAAATTCCAAGTCCAAAGATTCATCTGAGACAAAGCAAGTCTGTTCTGCCTGTGAGCCTGTAAAATCAAAAGCAAGTTAGTTACTTTTTAGATGCAATGGAGGTACAGGCACTGAGTAAATACACCCATTCCAAAGGGGAGAATTGACCAAAACAAAGGGGCTACAGGCCCCACGCAAGTCCTAAATCCAATAGGGCAGTCATTAAACCTTAAAGTTCCAAAATGATCTCCTTTGACTCCATGTCTTACACTCTGCACACGCTGATACAAGAGGTGGGCTCCCGCAGCCTTGGGCAGGTCCACCTCTGTGGCTTTGCAGGGTACAGTCCCCCTCCCAGTTGCTTTCACGACTGGTATTGAGTGTCTGCAGCTTTTCCAGGCACATGGTGCAAGCTGTCAGTGGATCTACCATTCTGGGGTCTAGAGGATGGCCCTCTTCTCACAGCTCCACTCAGCAGTGCCCCAGTGGGGACTCTATGTGGGGGCTCCAATCCCCCATTTCCTTTCCACACTACCCTAGCAGAGGTTCTCCACAGTGACCCTGTCCCTGCAGCAAACTTCTGCCTGCACATCCAGGTGTTTCCATACATCCTCTGAAATCTAGGCAGAGGTTCCTAAACCTCAGTTCTTGACTTCTGTGCACCCACAGGCCCAATGTCACATGTACACCACAAAGGCTTGGGGCTTGCACCCTCTGAAGCAATGGGCCTGAGCTGTAGGCCCCTTTTAGTCATGGCTGGAGCTGAAGCAGCTGGAACTCAGGGCACTACGTCCAGAGGCTGCATAGAGCAGAGAGGCCCTGGGCCTGGCCCAGGAAAGCATTTTTCACTCCTAGGCCTCCAGGCCTGTGATGGGAAGGGCTGCTGTGAAGGTCTCTGACATGCCGTGGAGACATTTTCCCCATTGTCTCAGTGATTAACTTTCAGCTCCTTGTTAATTACGCAAATTTCTGCAGCGAGCTTGAATTTCTCCCCAGAAAAGGGGGTTTTCTTTTCTGTCACATTGTCAGGCTGCAATTTTTCCAAACATTTATGCTTCACTTCCTCTTGAACACTTTGCCACTTAAAAATTTTTTCCACCAGATATCCTAAATCATCTCTCTAACTTCGAAGTGCCACAGATCTCTAGGGCAGAAGAAAAATGCTGCCAGTTTCTTTGCTAAAGCATAGCAAGTGTGACATTTACTCCAGTTCCCAACAAGTTCCTCATCTCCATCTGAGACCACCTCAGCCTAAACTTCATTGTCCATATCCCTTTCAGCTCAAAGCCATTCAAGAAGTCTCTAGGAAGTTCCAAACTTTCCCACATTTTCCTGTCTTCTTATGAGCCTTCTAAACTGTTTCAGCCTCTGTCTCTTGCCAAGTTCCAAAGTTGCTTCCACGTTTTTGTGTATTCTTATAGCAGCACCCCACTCCCTTGGTACCAATTTACTGTACTAGTCCATTCTCACACTGCTATAAGGATATACCTGAGATGGGGTAATTTATAAAAGAAAGAGGTTTAACTGACTCACAGTTCAGCATTGCTGGGGAGACCTCAGGAAACTTACAATCATGGCAGAAGGGGAGGCAAACACGTCCTTCTTCACATGGCAGCAGCAAGAAGAACTGCCAAGCAAAAGGGGGAAAAGCCCTTTATAAAACCATCAGATCTTGTGGGAACTCAGTGTCACAAGAACAGGATGGGGGAACCCTCTACCATGATTCAATTATCTCCAGCTGGTCCCTCCCATGACATGTGGGGGTTATGGGAACTACAATTCAAGATGAGATTTGGGTGGGAAAACAGCCAAACTATATCAGACCCCCAAGAGGAAAAGCTCCCTGAAGACAGGAATTGTGCTTGATTTATCTTTGTTTTCTAGCACATTGAACAGGCCCTGGTGTTTAGGAGGCACTCAATGACGATTGATGAAAGTCAGTTTGTGGCTACACTTCCAAATCAATGACTCAGTACTCATCAACTACTTACTGCCTTTAAAATAATCCCTTTACACACAAGTAGGATCTTGACAGGTAGGGATGGGTCTTGACCCTTTGGTTAGAGAGTCGGAGATTCTTAACTGTGGCCAGCAAAACTTTTGGATAATTTTCAGTCTCAGCATGATTGACCAAAGGACAATGAGAGGGAAATAACTGAAGTACAAATGGCTCAGAAGATGCTTTTGCTACAATTATGCAAGTGAAGGTGCTCAGAATAGGCCACCCCAAATATGCCACTTTGGCATAAGGATTATTTTGAGCTGAAGGCAACTAAAAAACAGCAGACACAAAAAAATTTCTCTATCCTACTCCTATTTGCCTAAAGGCAGGGCATAACTTTCCCTTCGTGAGGACATTGCTCTTTTCATCGCTCATACCAGGAAGGGCAAAGAGATTAGACTCTTAATCACTGGAGTCTGAGGGGAACCAGCATACCAGTATTACTAAAATATCCCTTTTATTTCATTTATTTCCTCCACGTATTTACCTTCCCATAGTTTACTACTCGTAACAACTTCAAACTTTTTCTTTATCTTCTCACTTCTTTATAAATTATTTTTCTTTGTTAAAATGGTATATAAGTCTCCAGGTATGAGCACCCCATGGGATTTTTTTTTCATTTCTCTGTGTGTCCTCCATATGCATATGAAAGAAACCCTTTTCTCTTGCTAACCTGTGTTTTCTCTGTTTCATCTGCAGAACTCCAGGCACTAAACCTAAACACAGAGAATAAAGGTCTTTTTACTCCCTGATACAGATGCCGCTGAAGTTTCAGTGGCTCTGATGGCTGGTTTCAGGTTTGTAAACACCCCTGTTGAAGAGCTCTTGGATGCACCGGGGTGTAGTTTTTAATGGAATATGTGGACAAGATTTAATCTTTCCAGAAAACTTGAATGTATGTTATTTGTTAGGGCTGTGTTTGGGGGTGTGGTCTAAATGTTTCAAATTCCTAAATTTGTTTTTACTCCTCTCTTGAGGAGATCAGAACAATGAGTGGCTCACACAGGGACAGCTGGGCACTGGAATACAAGATCTTTTCTTCATAGTCCAGAGTATAGAGCTCTGCAGCTGGCAGAGCACAGGAAGACCATGGTCAGAGAGAGCCGAAACATAATACCAAACACACCAATAACCATCGTGACCACCATGTGTCCAGTCTACTTGTTCAAAGTGCTTTCATGTAGTAATTTAACTTGATCTTGCCAGAAATTCCATTAGACAGGCAGAGAAAATGTGGACACAGAAAGAAAAGGTGAGCTGCCCAAGGTCACCTAGCAAGGTTGTGGTAGAGGTCTCTGAGAAAGGGACAGCAATTCTGGTGAAAGAAAGCTACAGCAAGATTCATTGTCACTCAATCCAAAAGGAAAGTTTCCTCAGGCAGAGCTGTGTTCAGGAGACAGATAGCAACTTGCTCTCATGGTACTCAGGTGTTGGTGGGCTGCGGGGCACGAAAGCTCTGGGGGGAACTGGAGGGCAAAATGAGGCCGGGATGGTTTCTTTTTTTTTTTTTTTTTACTTTTTTAAAAAATTATACTTTAAGTTCTAGGGTACATGTGCACAATGTGCAGGTTTGTTACATAGGTATATATGTGCCATGTTGGTTGCTGCACCCATTAACTTCTCATTTACATTAGGTATTTCTCCTAATGCTATGCTTCCCCAAGCCCCCCACCCCACGACAGGCCCCCATGTGTGATGTTCGAGGCCAGGGTAATTCTTATATGTGATGACCTTTGCACTGCTTCCACTTCTGGAATTCCCGATTTTAGGAAAAAATTTCAATCATTGGTCCTAAAGGAATCTGAGGCATTGCAACTGCCCAATGGGTTCACCTTGCCCACTGCCTACACAGAGCCAATTTATCAAAACAGGAGAATTGCAATGGAGAAAGAGGAATTCACACAGAGTTGGCTGTGCGGGAGACAAGAGCTTTATTATTACTCAGATCAGTCTCCTCAAGCATACAGGGATCAGAGTTTTTAAAGATAATTTGGCAGGTGGAGGCTTGGAAAGTGAGGAGTGCTGATTGACCAGGTTGGAGATGGAATCATAGGGGGTCAAAGTGAGTTTTTCTTGCTGTTTTCTGTTTCTAGGTGGAATGGCAGAACTGGTTGAGCCAGATTCCTGGTCTGGGTGGTGTCAGCGGATCCATCAAGTGCAGGGTCTGCAAAATATCTCAAGCACTGCTCTTAGGTTTTAAAATCTGGGGCAGTTCAGACCCTTAGAGCCAGACACTACATGACCCCTAAACGGTGATTTCTAATCTTATAGCTTATTTGTTAGTCCTGCAAAGTTAAACTTGTTCCCAGGCACGAAGGGTGGTCTTTTCGGAAAAGGGCTGTTATCAATTTTGTTTCAGAGTCATATTATGAACTGAATTCCTTCCCAAAGTTAGTTCGGTCTATGCCCAGGAATGAACAAGGACAGTTTAAAGTTAAAAGCAAGATGCAGTCGGTTAGGTCTGATTTCTTTCACTGTCATAATTTCCTCAGTTATAAATTTGCAAAGGTTGTTTCAGCTTGTAAATAAACGGCCAGCTCTTAGCTTATCCCTCAACTCCCAAGATGAGGAATGGGACTAGGAGCTGCTGCTGTGCTCTCCAGGTGTGTGTGTTGGCCTTCTGGGCCTCCCCTGAAGCTCCACCATCACCACCACCCTAGCCTGAAGACCCAGTGTTCAGTGCATCCTGGTCTCACCTGAATGATATTATGTGCTGTTTCTGGAGAATGGTTCCGGTAGATAGTCAGGCAGATGTGAGCAGGACAAGAGGGGGCCCCTCCCCACACCTGGAATGTCAGGCAACCATCAGGTGATGGTCAGGAGGTTTGTTAACTGTCTCTCTAAAATAATAATGGGCACAGCTGGCTCCAGGGAAAGGCAGTCTCCTAACAGACAGAAAACACTTGAAGCTGGTGATCAACAGCTTCCCGATAAGATCTCGGGAGTTGGGCGAGTGGGCTCAAGCATGCACACTAAGAGGCAAAATGGCAGAGTTTAACTGGTATGTGACTTTCTAGAAACTTTCGGCTAGTAAGGGAAGAATGCCTTAAGTGAGCCTGCGTACAACTCCCGTAAACACACTGCGCGTGCAGACAGCTCACCCCAAGGGAAGAATTAGGGAAGAAGAGATGCAACCACAGAAGCATGTCAGTGTATACGACCCCAAGTCAAATGTCAAACTGTGTACTTGATCTCTCAAGTTGCCTGCTTGGTCCTCTTCCAAGTATATTTTACTTTTTTTCGTTATTGCTCTAAAGCTTTTTAATGAACTTTCACTCCTGCTCTAAAACTTGCCAGGACTTTTTTTCTGCTTTATACCCCTTGGCCAAATTCTTTCTTCTGAGGAGGCAAGAACTGAGGTTGGTGCAGACCAATATGGATTCTCTACCGCTAACAGACGCACCCAACATGCTCTCTAACTTGTGCTGCCAGGAGTAGTCTGGCCAATTTGTCCTATTCTCATGGCCGCCTCAGCTGAACTGTGGCTGCCTTCTCCAAGCTATGGCCAGTCCCCCAGGCCTCCACCTGCTCTTCAGCTTGGACTTCCCAGTCAGAAATTCACACTCAACACCAAAGGGAAGACTGATTTTTCTAGTTCCAAGAATAGAACTTGTGCAGGTTCCTTCTCTCTACATGAGTGGACTTTACATAGCCTTGAATTTTTGAGAAGGTACAGTCCATTAAAAACATAAGCCAGCTGGCCAGGTGCGGTAGCTCACGCCTGTAATCCCAGCACTTTGGGAGGCCGAGGCAGGTGGATCACGAGGTCAGGAGTTTGAGACCAGCCTGGCCAATATGGTGAAACCCCATCTCTACTAAAAATACAAAAATTAGCCGGGCATGGTGGCGCACGCCTATAGTCCCAGCTACTCAGGAGGATGAGGCAGAAGAATTGCTTGAACCCGGGAGGCGGAGGTTGCAGTGAGCCAAGATCGCACCACTGCACTCCAACCTGGGCAACAGAGCGAGACTCTGTCTCAAAAAGCAAAACAAACAAACAAACAAAAAAACATAAGCCAGCTTTAATATGGTCTCTCCACAACTGACCCTCAGTGGGAAGGAAAAGTGGAGGATTCCTGGCTAAAATAGAAAGTTAAAGTTACAGTTACTTAGCCAATTAGACATACACATTTTAAATACAGCATTGACATCTCATGTCTTCTACTCTATTATATTATATGCTGTTCCATTAGACACCTAAATTATTCTATTAGAAGAAAATTGCATCAGGCAGTTTAATGAGTAAGATCTGCAGACTAATTACTTTGGAGATATTTGAGCAACCAAAGAAAGTCTTACTACAAAATGGAGCTTATTTAAGGGGCTCTAGGCCCTGATAAGAATCTGACTAGCAAATCAGGTAGTTAGCTTTTTGCCTACAGAGCCCTCGATGGAGTACACACCTCACAGATGCTCCCAGGGTCTCTCAGTCTGGCGTATGCAGTTTTCTTTTTCTAAACACTTTCCTTTTCAATTCCCCAAAGCCCCCTCAGCTTTCCTTACCTGATTAACTTCTACTTACCCTTCAGGTCTCAATTTAGATACTATTTCCCTTGGGAATCTTTTCTTGACCTTCAAGAATAAACTGAATGGACCCTAGGGGACTGCCTTGAAAATTTAATAAATTAATAAAAAGACGGCTGGACGCAATGGCTCACACCTGCAATCCCAGCACTTTGGGAGGCAGAGGTGGGCGGATCATGAGGTCAAGAAATTGAGACCATCCTGGCCAACATGGTGAAACCCCGTCTCTACTAAAAATACAAAAATTAGCTGGGTGTAGTGGCAGGCGCCTGTAATCCCAGCTACTTGGGAGGCTGAGGCAGGAGAATCGCTTGAACCCTGGAGGTGGAGGTTGCAGTGAGTCGAGATTGCACCACTGCACTCCAGCTTGGGTAACAGAGTGAGACTCCATCTCAAAAAAAAAAAAAACATAAATAAAAATAAATAGAATAAAAATCAAAAGAATTGAATTTAATATTCCTCTTGAATCTTCCCAATGGGGCTGTCATGCTCAGTAGAGCATTTGTGCACCACACAACCCTAAGGGAGACTATTAATATCTGAGACTATGTGTGGTGCAGTGCACAACCAACACAACTCGATGTGGCTCACCCTGCTCCCATAGCCTGTGTACTCTGAGTGCCATCTGCCCTTGCAGAGTGGGAGCATGTTTACTCACCTTTTTCCTCTACTGACTGCAAGTTTCTTGAAGAAAAGAAACTGACCTTGATCACTGTTAATCCCCAGAATCTAAAACTGATCTTTGCATGTAGTAAGCATTCAATAAATGTTTGATAATTAACTTACAAATAATGTTTTAAAAATTATTAAGCCCACAAATACCTCAGAACAAAAATCATCACTGCTTCTTGCTTTCTATTTTGTCTTTTTCCACTTCTTTCCCTATCTTCTGCTACCCATCAGTCAATACCCACACCTGAGACCT
Source organism: Trachypithecus francoisi (assembly GCF_009764315.1). Classification (NCBI taxonomy): domain Eukaryota; kingdom Metazoa; phylum Chordata; class Mammalia; order Primates; family Cercopithecidae; genus Trachypithecus; species Trachypithecus francoisi. Next base: position 104,645,933 of record NW_022681470.1, on the reverse strand, counting down.
ATAGGTACTTGCTACTCTATCACTGAGCAGGGAAAGCCTTTCATGATTGTATTAGTTTCCTAAGGCTGCTGTAACAAAGTACCAAAATGATGTTGCTTAAAATGACAGAGACTTATTGTCTCACAGTTCTGGAGGCTAAACTTTTGAAATTAAGATGTTGGCAGGGCCATGTTGCCTCTGAAACATGTAGGTGAGAATTCTCTCTTTTTGCCTCTTCTAGCTTCTTTTTTTTCTTTTTTTTCTGGTCATCTTTGGCATTCCTTAGCTTGTAGATGCATCACTTCAAACCTCTGCCTCTGTTGTCATAGGACCACCTTTGCCCTCTGTGTCTCTGTGACGTCACATGATCATCTTCTTAAAGGATGCTGGTCATATTGGGCTAGGTATATCCTAATGATATTATCTTAATTTGATTAAATCTGCAAAGACCCTGTTTCCAAATAAGGTTACATTCATAGGTACTGGAGGTTAGGATTTCATATATTGAAATATATTGAATTCTCTGTATATGCTTTAGGGGAGGGACACAATTCAACCCATAGCAATGACACAGACAGTAGTTCTCAAACTCTCACATGTATCAGGCTTACCTGGAAGGTTTGTTAAAATACAGATTATAGCTGGGCGCAGTGGCTCATGCCTGTAATCCCAGCACTTTGGGGGGCCGAGGCGGGTGGATCACTTGAGGTCAGGAGTTCAAGACCAGCCCGGCCAACATGGTGAAACCCCGTCTCTACCAGAACTCCAAAAATTAGCCAGGCATTGTGGCGGGTGCCTGTAATCCCAGCTATTCAGGAGGCTGAGGCAGGAGAATTGCTTGAACCCAGGAGGCAGATGTTGTAGTGAGCCCAGATTGCACTACTGCACTCCAGCCTGGGTGACAAGAGCGAGGCTCTGTCTCAAAAAAAAAAAAAAAAAAAAAAATTACTGGATCACATCCAGGGGTTCTGATTCAGGAGATCTGGGGTGGAGCCTAAGAATTTCCATTTCTAACAAGTTCCCAGTTGATGTTGTTGCTGTTGGTCCTGGTAGCAGACATTGAGAATTACTAGTGTAGGGACTTGCAACTCAAAATGCAGTCCTTCGACTAGGAGCGTCAGCATCACCAGGGACCCTGGGAGAAATGCAGTCTCTCTCCTGGCCCACACCCCAGGCTTTCTGAATCAGAATCTATATTCTTAAGTTAAAGTTGGAGAAGCCTTGCTCTAGGAGGGACTGCCCCAGAACAAGCTGGAAAGTCAGCTAGCCTCCAATATAGAGGGAAGGTTCTATAAAGTCAAGCCAGTAGGCTCAGTTCAGTCAAGTTGGCCTTCTCATAGATGTCTCTAAGAGCCTCGATTGGTATCTGGCTCTCAGAAGAGTTTCTTATGGGTCTGCACCCCAAAACCTGCTCATTCCTGGGAGATATCAGGAAGTTATGCCTGAGGTCTAATTTTTAGACAAGCAACAGAACATAAGGTTGCACACACCACCTTTGCTAAAGAGAAAATAACGCTTATTCAAAGAAGCCAATGAAATATACACTCAGAGAAGGTGACAGGCCAGAGGGAATTATGAGACCCGCAGAGGTACAAAAAAGCAGAGAAGTAAAATGTATTATGAAGGAGTTTTCTTGGTGCTTTGCTGATCTACTGACTTATTTTTATTTCTTTTAGAGCAGTTTTGTGGGTAACTATTTATTTTCATGACTACTTTAATTAATTGGAGAAATAGGTTCACTTTGTTGTGATAAGGTTTGTATTTAAAAAGCAAGGAAGAAAGTAGAAACCAATACAGTTCCTGTGAGTTCCTCTGAATGACCTGAAAGATTGTGCAGTTCTCCTTAATAGAGTTCCCAGGGATATTGTTTGGGGTGAGGCATTTGCTCTGGAAAAGAATGGTTTAAGTAGTTCCTACTATGGTTTCTAAATAAAGAGCCAAGCCCTGAACTGACCCCTGAACTAATGTGAAGGAAAGCTCTGGCATTCAAAATGGCTGCAGTGTTTTGGCCCACACTCTCTTCACTGGGTCGGGTCCATAACCTTCCAGCTGCTCCGAACCTGAGCCGGAGTTGTTTGCTACTACTTACCTATTCATTTGCACCTATTGTCCACTGCCAGAAGATACACCTCCAAAGTCAGTTCCTCTTGTGAAAATTTGACTAACAAGCAGTGGCATATTAGAGTTTCAGAGCTGACACCCACCTCACAACACCAACTCCAGTCTCTCCTTCTTATAGGTGCAGAGAAGAAAAGTGACTCAATGTGGCTCATGTAACCAGCCTGTGGCAGAACCTGGAGTCAATTCCAAGTCTATAATCACTTCTAGCACTTCCCATGCCACCTCTTTATTCTGCCTTCTCCTTGGAGATGAGCTGACTTTGGAATTAACCATAAACTAATTACCTGCCATAAACCCTCAGCAGCTTACACTTGAGTTCTCTGTTCCTAACCAACCCAAGCTATGGTGTTGGCACAGAATTCTGTTCCTAGGGCTATGCCAGTTCAGAGATACACATAGCACTCAAAAATCATGGTCTAGAAGCCTACAGTGCAAGCCTGGCAATTCTGGAGCAGGTATATGAATGGAGTCAGCCTGCCATACTAGGTTCTATGGGATACTGGGAGCACATGCTCATATTGGAGGTAAGCTAATACTTACCTCCAATAGCCAGGAGCCTTTGGGATTGAGGACCCAGTGTTACCAGTCATATCTATTTTTAAGAGATGTTAGAATTTTGTTTGTTTATGTGTGAAATCACTTGCATTTTAAATATTGGCTCATATTTTCAAATGTCTTTTAAAACACTGGCAGGCTAAACAAGATCCAGCCCATGGGCTGCCAATTCATCCTCTGTAGCATAGCAACAGTGAGGGATGAATGCTAAAGCCAGGCAGACCAGTGCGAATCCTGGCTCAGACCATTGGTATAGCTTTGGGCAAGGGAATCTCCCAGCCCTCCAACGTCTAAGCACTAATGGTCCAATCTCATAGCATTCTTGGGAAGACTGAAGTAATATAGGTGAAGCACTTAGTGTGCTGCCAGTTACATCAGTACGCAAGAAAAGTTAGCCCCGCCATTATCATAACCGTGAATCATAAAGACCTAAATGCCCTTACTCAGAGCACCACCCAGAAAGCTCTCTAAAGCAAAACCAGTACTCCTCTGCTAAAAGCCCTCTGTCCCTCTCAGCTAATTTCTGAACCAGTTTCTTCCATGGCTTTGTGATCCCTGCTGGGAATTCAATGTTAAAGTAACATAGCAGCTTGTCATGTACTTCCCTGTGGCATTTCTCTGTGGGGAAACAGAGACAAACGGAAAGAATGGACGACGCAGGCTGCTCAAACCTCTCTGGAGAGGCTTGGAGGATGCACGGACTGAGGAAAGCACAGCTTCAGCCAGGAGGCCCCAGGGTGTTTGTTCCAAGAGATAAACATCCTTCCAGGAACCGCTTAGATCATCTGATATAAAAAAATGGCCTCTGACCCAAGGCGGTTTTGTTCTGTTCTTTCTCAGCCAGTCAAGTGTAAGTGAAGAATGTGGCTGAGATTGGGATCTGGCCTGGAGTGCCTCATAGGGAGACACAATGGTTTAAATGCGGCTGAATATTCTTTGGAATGCTGCCCGACTGGTGCTTTAGGTGTTACTTAAATTCTTAGCAAAGACAAAAGGAATTGAAAACAAGGGATACTAAACTGACTATTGTGCTGTAGGGGCCTAGGGAAAGCTTCCCCTCCCCCTCTAAAATTTCACTGAGGGCCGGGGGCAGTGGCTCACCCCTGTAATCCCAGCACTGTGGGAGGCCGAGGAGGGCAGATCACCGTGAATATTCAGTGCGAATATTCATGTGAGGAGTTTGAGACCAGCCTGGCCAACATGGTGAAACCCTGTCTCTTCTAAAAATACAAAAATTAGCCGGGCATGCTACTCGTGAGGCTGAGGCAGGAGAATCTCTTGAACCGGGGAGGCAGAGGTTGCAGTGAGCTGAGATCATGCCACTACACTTCAGCCTGGGTGACAGAGTGAGACTCTGTCTAAAAAAAATTCGTGGAAAAATCAACTCATAAAAGGCAGATTGATTGAAGAAAAGGCATACAAATTTATTAACATGCACACAGAATGAATCACCGAGTGATTACCCCACCCCACCAGGATTCAGAAACTTATGCAACATCCTGGAAAATAGGTTATGGGTTGGTAGAGAAGAGAAATTCTATTATGGGAATTGCTGGAGAGAATGAATAGTTCAAGGAACAGAGATGAACTTGTATGTTATCTCGTGAAAGGGTCTGTTCAGGATCTCAGGCAGAAAAAGAGACTTCTTTTTTCTTCTTTTTAGTAGAGATGGGGTTTCACCATGTTGGCCAGGCTGGTCTTGAGCTCCTGGCCTCAAGCAATCTGCCCACCTCGGTCTCCCAAAGTGCTAGAATTACAGGCGTGAGACACCATGTCTGGCCAGATAAAGGAACTTCAACACCATCCTGTCTTTGGGACAGACGGGGCAGGCCAAATGGGGAAGATCAGAGAGACCTTCAGGCTTCTTCAGTTAAGTATGTCAATGAGCATATTTTGGGGTATCAGTTTGTGAGCCCCAACAGTGTTTTGGTATAGGGGGTTTTACGGAAATGCAGGGAAATTTGATTTCACTTACCAGAGGGTCAGAGATGGATTTTTTTCATGGGTACTACAGCTGCTGAACCAAGCAGGTCTTCTCAAGACATAGCCCACAGTGAGCATGTTAGGATGTAGGAACATGAGCAGGGCTCCGGCAGGAGGTACTGAAACATTGAAAACAACCTTGATAGAGTATATCTCTTTGAAAGAGGTTTAAAAAAGATACACTAAAAGTTATTTTGCTTAACACTGTCCATATAAACCAAAGAGGGCATTTAAATTATAAATGGCCCTGTATCTCTTGGGCAACAGACAAGGCCTATTTTCAAGATACATTTTTATGTAGATCCTACTGTCCTGAATAATTTGTAGATTTCTGATGTATTGAATATTGCGAAATGCTTTTTAGTGTATATCCAGTTATTTTCATGGATGTTGAAGAAAATGAGAGGAAGGGTTTAATATTTATGCAGCTACAAGTGTCCATTTTTCCCCCAGAAAATATATTACATAACACACACATTCTTTTTTTTTTTTTTGCATTATACAATTCTCTTCTCATTGCTACAAAACAACTAATTATTCACAGCAAGGGAAGCATGCTGCATGCTGTAACATAGTTGCAAGAGGCATTTTGTGTAGTTGTTAATTAGTCAAGTTTTGGTGTCAGACAGAATTGAGTTTCAAATTCACTCCACCACTTCCTAGATTTGAACTTGGGCCAATTATTTAACCTTTTAAGTTTTAGTTTCTCACAGCTATAAAATGAAGCTAATAATAGGATCTCTGCAAAGATTGTTATGAAAATTAAATGAGCTAATAATTGTCATGCGTGTCCGTGTGAAGAGACCACCAAACAGGCTTTGTGTGAGCAATAAAGCTTTTTAATCACCTGGATGCAGGCGGGCTGAGTCCGAAAAGAGAGTGGGGCCGTTTTACAGGATTTGGGTAGATAAAGGAAAATTACAGTCAAAAGGGATTTGTTCTCTGGCGGGCAGGAGTGGGGGTCGCAAGGTGCTTAGTGGGGGAACTTTTTGAGCCAGGATGAGCCAGGAAAAGGAATTTCACAAGGTAATGTCATCACTTAAGGCAAGGACCAGCCATTTTCACTTCTTTTGTGGTGGAATGTCATCAGTTGAGGCGGGGCAGGGCATTTTCACTTCTTTTGTGATTCTTCAGTCACTTCAGGCCACTTGGGTGTATACGTGCAAGTCACACTACAAAACTTAGCACCTTGCAAGTCACAGGGGATGCAATGGCTTGGCTTGGGCTCAGAGACCAGACAGTAGTTATATAGTGATTTGCTCCAGATGACCACCAGAGTAAGTGCCAGAGAATAGGCAAGTTAGCAGGGTAAAAGAAAACTTTATTAACTTGCCAATGTGAAGGAGGGGCGAGGTTCACCGGTCTCCCGTGGTGGAGGCCGACGAAGTCGCTACGGCGTTCTCGGGCTAGGTTCCTAGGTCCGCACACGAGTAGGGGCCAAGGAAGTTTGCGCCGCCTGCCCTCGGGGAGCGGCTTTTATATCCTGGGCCGGGAGTGGGAGGGCAGTGGGCGGGACATAGGCGGGTCAGGGGCGGGACATAGGCGGGTCGGGGGCAGGGCGGTAGGCGCGGCTAGGTAGGTTTCGATTTTCTTCATCAGACGTCAGACTGTGCCTGCGCAGTCGACCTGTGTCTTTCCCCGGCACGGGAAAGTTGACAATGAAGAACCCGGAAATGCGCCATTTTAGTCCCTTTGTTCTTTTGTTCCCTCCCTCCCTCCGTCCAGACATATAGCATTTGGCAAGATCTGGCACATAATAAGTGCTAAATTAAGGGTAACTATTGTGAAACCAGAAAATCTGAGACAGATCTCAGTTAATTTAGAAAGTTTATTTTGACAAGGTTGAGGATGCACTGGGACACAGCCTCAGGAAGTCCTGACGACATGCCCCAAGGTGGCTGGGGAATAGCTTGGTTTATACATTTTAGGGAGACATGAGACATCAATCAATATATGTAAGTACATTCGTTCCATCCAGAACGGTGGGGACAACTCAGAGCAAGCCCCCCCCCCCCCCCCCCCCCCGGGGCTTCCAGATCACAGGTAGGTGAGAGACAGATGGTTGCATTCTTTTGAGTTTCTGATAAGTCTTTCCAAAAGAGGTAATCAGAACATGCACCTATCTCTGTGAGCAGAGGGATGACTTTGATTGTGAGGCAGACTTGCCCTGAGCAGTTCCTAACTTGAAGGAGCCCAAGATATTTTCCTTTCACACTATTACTAAAATTTCCCTCCAATTTAACTCTTTCAATAAAACTCACATAACCAGTGTTTTCTTAAGGTGAGGTATACCTGTACTCAAGATGTGCTTAAATTCTGGTGAAGGAATGTTGAAAGAAATAAACAATTTCCTATGCCATTCAAAAGACCACCAGGATGACTAAATAGTAGAAAGGAAAGCTTTTCTGGCAACATCAGTTTGCAAAATGGGAAGTCAGTCTTCAGTGTGTACCAAAGGTATCCTCTCTTTGAAAAGGGAAAGGGCAGGTTGGGTTTTATGCCTCACAGGATCTGTATTACATAATAGAGTCATACATACTTAGCAGGTTTGGGGGGAAAGTCATATTTCTTTATGAGAGGAGCTGAGTTCATGCATGATGGGCAAGCATAACATATAACATGCATCTCATGTTCATGTAGGGGCAGTGTTTTAGTATGAAAACATGGTGGAGTTTGGCCCTTTACACCAAAAGTTAAACTATAGGACACAAAGACATAAAGATTGTATGTAGTCTCTGTAAGCTGGCTGAAACTGGCTTGAGGTCTTCAGTTGCTTATCAGAAAAGAATGCTTTTCCTCTGTCCAATCAGAGTTGTAGTGGTCTGCATTGTAAATCAGAATTAGGAATTTGCCTGATAGCCCTATTGTTAGGGAGTTTAACAAGCTCAAGGTTTTTCTTGTAGTCAGAATTTAGGAAGTTGCTATGCCAGCCAAGCCCTGGACCGTTGACTCATAAGTAACTTTTGTTTTCTTAACCTTGGGATCCATCTTAGTTGATAAAGGGGCATCTATTTTGGTCCCTCAGATCACATCTACTAGTCTATATTGCTCATATTGCAGTTAGGATCCAGTCTCAATGAAGTCTGGCTACATAGTCTCAATAACAGCCTTGGAAACTCGTCGAGGGATCATGAACCTAGACTGGCCTTTCATAGTTTCCTTAGTTGGAGCAAGACAGCACAAGGGCAAATATAAATCAGAAATAAGAGTCTTAATTCTTATTTCAATTCCTGTCATTGAAAGTAAGGGAAGAGTTCTCCCCATTTCCGTTTAATTTTCAGAATTTCTCTATCCTTTGCAAATGTATATAAATCTTTATAGTAGCTAAATAGGCCTCTTGCCAGTCTCATAACTCAGAAATATTTCCTCAAGAACCTTAAAGCCATCTTTTTAAAATGCAAACATCAGGAAAAAATTGCTTTTCTATCCTCCACGTCTATGGAAGAGTTAGGGTCTGATGGGGCTTAGGACACACCACTCAAAAAAAGACTGTAGGAAACTAGAATATGTCACCCCAAAATATGCCTCTTTGGCATCTTGATTATTTTGAGCTGGTTATTTTGAGAAACTGAAGACACAGGAGTAGCTCTGAAAAGTTGGATGTTCATAAGAGAAACGTATATCTGTAAAGGAAATCACCATTTGCAAGGGTCTCTTCATCTTTGCACCAGGAAAAGAAGACTAAATCACTAGAGACTCTTAAACAATGGAGAAGGTATCTACTTAAGTCTGCAAAACAAACCTTACCTTTGTTTAAGATGCTTTCCCAGGTCATTTCATCTAAACCAGGCCCTCCTCCACATCTTTCCTTCCAGAGAAAGATGACATCTAAGCCTGAAGTTTAAATGCTTTCTTTGAGATATACTCCAGAGATTTACTGATTTCTCTGGGTTTTCCCCCATGTGTATGTGAGGTATACATTTTAATAAGCTTCTGTCTGTATTTCTCTTGTTAATCTATCTTTTGTTACAGGAAGTCCCAGTTTAGAGAACATTTTTTTCCTCCCCTACTAGCCTAACTTTAGTGAGTACTTAGTGCCTTGCAAAACTATATCCTGTTGGAAAGAGATAAGAAACTTGTTTCTCCTCCAGATAAAACCAACACAGGTGGTCCTCAATTACTATGGTAAAGTTAGGATAAATGATATGTGACAAGTCATCTTACTTGAGAACTAGTTATTATTTACCTCAAAAACAGGTTCGTAATGGTTGTATCTGCTTGGCTATTACTATGGTTTGAAAGACCACTCTAAAACTCACGTTAAAATTTGATTGCCATTGTGATAGTGTTAAGAGGTGGGACCTTAAAGAGGTAATTAGGTCATGAGGGCTCTACACTCAGGCATGGATTAATGCCATTATCTCAGGAGTGGGTTAGTTTTCTTGGGAGCAAGCTCCTGATAAAATAATACATGTCACCCCATTTTCTCTCTGCCTCATTGCTTGCTTACCATATAATGCCTTCTGCCATAGGATGACCCTTGCCAGATGCCAGTCATGCTCTTGGACTTTCCAACCTCCAGAACCATGAGCCAAATAACCATCTATTTTTTTTTTTAATGAATTACCCAGTTAGTGTTATTCTCTCTCTCTCTCTTTTTTTTTTTCTTGAGAAGGAGTCTTGCTCTGTTGCCCAGGCTGGAGTGCAGTGGCACGATCTCAGCTCCCTGCAACCACCACCTTCCCGGTTCAAGCGATTCTCCCACCTCAGCCTCCCAAGTAACTGGGATTGTAGGTGCTTGCCACCACGCCCGGCTAATTTTTGTAGAGACGGGGTTTCACCATCTTGGTCAAGCTGGTCTCAAACTCCTGACCTTAGGTGATCCGCCTGCCTCAGCCTCCCAAAGTGCTGGGATTACAGGTGTGAACCACCACACCCAGCCTGTGTTATTCTCTTATAGCAGCAGGAAGCAGACTAAGATTGCTATGTAAAGGGGTATAATACGTTTTGTATCTGCAATCCCTTAGTGGATTGCCTATGATGTGTGTCACATTCTGGCTTAATGCTTATTTAATAATAAAACTGTTTTTTTTTCCTCCACTATCTTCATGGAGAGGTTTTCCGGGCCGAGAGAAGATTTTTTTTTAAAAAATTGTATTTCCCAGCCAGGTACGGTGGCTTACACCTGTAATCCCAACATTTTGGGAGGTTGAGGCAGAAGGATTGCTTGAGCTCAGGAGTTTGAGACCAGCTTAGGCAGATTAGAGAGATCCATCTCTACAAAAACAAACCAAAAAAGAAATTAGCTGGGCATGGTGGTACACACCTGTGGTCCCCAGCTACTCAGAAGACTAAGGTGGGAGGATGGCTTGAGGCTGGGAGGTTGAGGCTACAGTGAGCCATGATCGTCCCACTGCACTCCAGCCTGAGTGACATATATATATATATTTCCCCAAAGTTTGCAAGGCCTCTAATCCCGCCTAACAATCAGTGGGGGGTCACCTGAAGAAAGGGGTACCCTAGATGCATGGGCATCCTGCAGTGGAAGCAGCTGAAGGTCACCTGCCAATAGCACTCCCAGCAGCTGGGACAAGAAGCCCTTCTTTGAAGGGGCAGCAGAGTGGTAATCACAGTTTTCATTATAGCTTGGTTATACTGTTTTGTTTTGTTTAACTGCATTTTTCTTTCAAACTGCTCTCAACACTTCACAAACTAGCACATTTTTCTCACCCACTTGCTGAAGTCTCTTGAGAAGTGAAGTTCTCCTTGCCCTTCTCATGCCTATTTTTCATAATGAAAAGTGACATATGACAAGCCAGTGACAGTGACAGAGAATCATGCAGGTCTTCTGCTACTATAATATTGCTTACTCTTTATTTTGCTACTGTAAACAGATGCTGTGAAACCAAACCTGAAAACTGTTTTCATTTTGTTTTCTGGAGAATGACTTCTCAGAGTTCTGCCCCATCACAAGAACTTCATGAACTTTCTCAGGCATATTCTACTCCCACGCTCCAGTACCAAAACGAAGATTTTGTAAGAGTACATAAGCATGTTGTATTAGTCAGCTTTTCAGAGAAATAGAATAATAGGATATATACAGACAAATATAGAAAGAGATTTATTATGCGGGATTGACTCACATAATTATAAAACTAAGCCCCACAATCTGCTGTCTGCAAATTGGAGCCGCATGATGACAGTGACACAGTTCCAGGCCAAGCCTGAAAGCCTGACAACCAGGGCAGCAAATTGTGTAAGTTCTAGTCCAACTTCAAAGGCACAAGAGCCAGGGCTACTGATGTCTGAGGGCGGGAGTGGATGTCCTAGCTAAACAAAGAGAAATGCACCCTCCCTCTGCCTTTTTGTACTATTTTGGCCATCTACAGATTGGATGACCCTCATTGGTGAGGGCTGATCTTCTTAACCTTGTGTACGTATATTCTGATGCTAACTTCTTCCAGGCACACCTCCTTCACAGACAGACCCAGAAATAATGTTTTCACCACATACCTGGGCATGCCTAGCCCAGTCAAGTTGACACATAAATTTAACCATCACAAATGTCTCAAACCACTATTAACCAACTTAAGCCAGAGAGAATCTGGAAAATAGACCTTCCTGCCAGTGCACACAGCCTTCCTGCACCTTGCCCCTTAACCCTCTTAAAGGTTTCTATGTGTAGAAACCTTTCTGGCTATCTCAAATCATGGTCAGCATCAGGGACATCATCGCAAAAGAGTCAATTACATAGTCAAGGGTGAATCTCAACTGCAGCTACTATGGAGGCAGTTTTGATGTCTGGATATTGTAGGACATTTCTAAGCTGGTTGATAGGTATGTAATTTTTGGCCCTAGTAAAGTTGTCATTTTAGCACTCCTGGGGATTTGCCCATGGATCTCTTTTATTTCCTGCAAGAGAAGCCATTGAAACATACAGTGCATTAAATAACCCTTCAAATTCAGCTGGCCCTCAGAGTATCATTTTATCCTTTTGTGCACATCACGAAAGGGCACTTGGAGCCATCAGAGCTCTAGGCCAGAGGTTCCCAGATTGTCTCTTCAGATAAATACAAATAAAAAGAGGACTGGGTGGCTTATTTCAGACAAATAGAATTTATGACAAAAAGCATCAAATGGGCCAAAGAAAAACATTTTATGTGGAACTAAGGTACAATCCACAATAAAGATCTAACACCTGGAATCTTTATGTGACAATAATGAAGTAGTTAGAAACATGAGGGAAAAAAATGCTTGAAACACAATATTTGTGGGAGACTTTTAAACACAAATATCTCAAACTGACAGCTCAAATAAATAAAAATTGTAAAAAAAAATTAGAAGATCTAAATCATAGAATTATTCTTCATAAAAAGAAAGTATGCCATTTTTAAGCTTCTGTGAAACATTTACAAAAAAAGATTGTAAATAGGACACAAAGATAAACTCAGTAAATTTCAAAGCATGAAATTTATATGAGCCATTTTATCATGTCACAAAGTAATAAAACTTAAAATTAAACAAGCAAATAAACCATCCACTTTAAGGTGGAGGGCAAACTCCCAAACAGTTATTGTGACAAAATAAAACAAAAATTGTAGATATAGGCTGTTATTAAAATAATAAAACAAGGCTGAGCGCAGTGGCTTATGCCTGTAATCCCAGCACTTTGGGAAGCCAAGGCAGGTGGATCACCTGAGGTCAGGAGTTCAAAATCAGCCTGGCCAACATGGTGAAACCCCATTGCTACTAAAAACTACAAAAATTAGCCGGGCGTGGTGGCGGGTGCCTGTAATCCCAGCTACTTGGGAAGCTGAGGGAGGAAAATCACTTGAGCTCAGGAGGTGGAGGTTACAGTGGGCCGAGGCCATGCCACTGCACTCCAGCCTAGGTGACAGAGCGAAATTTCATCTCAAAAAATAATAATAATAATAAAATGAGAACTGTTTTATGCATTCATGTAATAAACCCAAGTTACTGATTACCTACTAGATACTATACATGGTTCTAAGAGCAGGATATACAACACTGCTCTCATGGAACTTACATTCCACCAGTACAGTGGAGAAGATAGCTTATAAACAAGTATATGAATAAATAAGAAAATATCAGGGGGTAACACTAGTTTAAATAAAAATGAAACACAATGATGTGACTGAGAATGACTGGCATAGGAGTGGCACTACTTTTGGTTGGAAAGGCCTCTCTGAGGTGGCATTTAAGCTGAGATCTGAACATTAGAAATAATTCATCTGTGAAGATCTTGGAAAAGAACATTCCAGCAGAGAGATGACCTACACTGTATACCCAAGTTAGAGAATTGGATGCAGGAAGTGCAAAAATGAAAACATTTTATTTATAGAAAATTCTTTGAAAAGGAGAAAGAAAACTATGACAATAACAACCAAGATAAATAAGTGCAAAAACAAACAAAAAAGATAAGATTGATAAATCCAAGATTTAGTTACTCTGGAGGAAAAGTACTAAAGATAAGCATCTAATCAATAATTTTTTTTTTTTTTTTTTTTTTTTTGAGACGGAGTCTTGCTCTGCCACCCAGGCTGGAGTGCAGTGGCGGGCTCTCAGCTCACTGCAAGCTCCGCCTCCCGGGTTCACACCATTCTCCTGTCTCAGCCTCCCGAGTAGCTGGGACTACAGGCGCCCGCCTCGTCGCCCGGCTAGTTTTTTGTATTTTTTAGTAGAGACGGGGTTTCACCGTATTAGCCAGGATGGTCTCGATCTCCTGACCTCGTGATCCGCCCGTCTCGGCCTCCCAAAGTGCTGGGATTACAGGCTTGAGCCACCGCGCCCGGCCCTAATCAATAATTTTTAAAAACACGTATAGATATAAAAATAAATATAGAAACCTACACAATTTTTAACAGAACTAAGATAACTCTAATACAAAAGAGAAAAAAGAAATAAGAAAAAGAAAAGCATATCAAACTTTAGATCAAGCTTGTTTATACATTTGGGATCATAAACCTACTAAATTGCATCCACAGAATATTAAATGACTATGCTTCATAACCAAGAAAGCTTTATTCCAGATATGCAAAGATAACTTAGGAAAAATATTAATATAACATGTTACATCATTTTTTTTTTTTTTGAGATGCAGTCTTGCTCATCGCCCAGACTGGAATGCAATGGCACCATCTCGGCTCACTGCAAGTTCCGCCTCCCGGGTTCACACCATTCTCCTGTCTCAGCCTCCCGAGTAGCTGGGACTACAGGCACCCACCACCACGTCCGGCTGATTTTTTATATTTTTAGCAGAGACGGGGTTTCACCTTGTTAGCCAGGATGGTCTCGATCTCTTGACCTCGTGATCCGCCCGCCTTGGCCTCCCAAAGTGCTGGGATTACAGGTGTGAGCCACTGCACCCGGCCGTTCACAGTGGATAAGACATATTTTATAATCACAATGAATGAATAAAGGTTTTTGATAAAATTCAGCACCTTTTCTGATTTAGAGTTACTCTGGCAGCTTGGAGGAATAAACTAATGTGGGCACCTTGCTTCACTCAATATGGAGAAATGGTAAATGATATATAATACATATAATTAAAAGAATAGCTAAGCTGAAGAAAAAAAGAAAAACAATAATATGTAAACAGTGAGGGAGTTTAAAGTCAGAATTATGAAATAATGAAATAATATAGTGACAACTTTGGGGATAGGAGTGAGGGTATCAAATCCAGATATTGGCTCTAATAATCGTTCAGGGAAAGGATAGACAGGGTTTGGGGCCTGCCTAGGGTAGTAAGCTATCACTAAGATCACTGCATAAAATTGGGACCTTGAGAGGTACCCTCCAGTGAACTAGAAACAAGAAATTCTCTGCCCAGAAAAGCAATAAGGAAATTTGAATCTGCCTAGGACTCTTACCGGAGGAAAAATTATTCCTTTAAAAACCAAAGCCTCAAGCCTGTCTTTAACCAAAATATAAACTACCCAGGTGGCATAGGAATCCTCAAATCCGAGAAATTAACATAAACCGGTTTGAAGACAGCAAATCAACTCGGCAGAGGGAAGCGTGCATTTCCAACATCTAGAGAACCAGAGTCAGCAAACTAAGGCCCGTGGGCCAAATACTGCCATGGCCTGCTCTTTTGAACTTGTGTGTTAAGAATGGTTTTCACGGCCGGGCACGGTGGCTCATGCTTGTAATCCCAGCACTTTGGGAGGCCGAGGCGGGCGGATCAAGAGGTCAGGAGATGAGACCATCCTGACTAACATGGTGAAATCCCATCTCTACTAAAAATACAAAAAAAAGTAGCCGGGTGTGGTGGCAGACACCTGTAGTCCAAGCTACTCGGGAGGCTGAGGCAAGAGAATGGTGTGAACCTGGGAGGCAGAGCTTGCGGTGAGCGGAGATTGTGCCACTGCACTCCAGCCTGGGCGACAGAGTGAGACTCTGTCTCCTAAAAAAAAAAAAAAAAAAGTTTTCATATTTTTAAAAGGTTATTACTAAAAAAAAAAAAAGGGAAGAGGAAGAGACAGAGACTGTGTAGCCTGCCAAGCCTAGAATATTTACTATTTGGCCCTTTATAGAAAAAGTTTGCCAACCTATGATTTAGAGGACAAAGAGAACCCAAGGGGATAAAATATCCTTACTAAAAACCAGCTTACAACAAAAGATTACCCTGTGACTAAACCACCCCTATTTAGGAAAGTCAATAAACTCAATGACTAGTAGGATTAAGTAGGTTCGCAAATTTAGACAATAGTACAATCTGAAGAGACTGTAAAAATAGTATTTTTGGCCGGGCGCGGTGGCTCAAGCCTGTAATCCCAGCACTTTGGGAGGCCGAGACGGGCGGATCACGAGGTCAGGAGATCGAGACCATCCTGGCTAACACGGTGAAACCCCGTCTCTACTAAAAAATACAAAAAACTAGCCGGGCGACGTGGCGGGCTCCTGTAGTCCCAGCTACTTGGGAGGCTGAGGCAGGAGAATGGCGTAAACCCAGGAGGCGGAGCTTGCAGTGAGCCGAGATCGCGCCACTGCACTCCAGCCTGGGCGACAGAGCTAGACTCCGTCTCAAAAAAAAAAAAAAAAAAATAGTATTTTTAAAGTAATTGAACTGTACTCTTAGCTATTCTGGAGGCTGAGGCAGGAGAATGGCTTGAGCCCAGGAGTTCAAGGCTATAGTGCTCAATCATGGTGCCTGTGAATAGCCCAGGCACCCCAGTCTGGTCAATATAGCGAGACCCTGTCTCTAATAATAATATTAATAATGAAAGTGACAAAAGGAAATAGTTGTTTTTTTGTTTTTTCCTAAGACCAAGTCTTACTCTGTCACCCAGGCTGGAGTGCAGTGGCACGATCTTGGCTCACTGCAACTTCTGCCTCCCAGGTTCAGGCAATTCTTCTGCCTCAGCCTCCCAGGTAGCTAGGATTACAGGCACCCGCCACCATGCCTGGCTAATTTTTGTATTTTTAGTAGAGACGGGGTTTCACCATGTTGGCCAGGCTGGTCTCAAACTCCTGACCTTGTAATCTGCCTGCCTCAGCCTCCCAAAGTACTAGGATTATAGGCGTGAGTCACGGCACCTGGCTGGAACTAGATTTTTAAAAGAACTTTTATAAAAGAAAATGTAGTAGTTGGAATTACAATTCAAAGGAAAAATTAGATAGCAGATGTAAACACAATTGAGGAAACAATTAATGAACTAGAAGGTAAATCTTAGAGGATTAACCAGAATGTAACGCAAAGTGATAAAGGGATAAAAAACATGAAAAAGAAGTTAAGAGTTAGGAAAAATAGACTAAGAAGGAATGACCAGTTATAGTTCCCAAAAGAAAGATTAGGAGAAGTGAGAAAGAATTATTTGAAGATAAAATTATTGTGAATTATTAAGAAATAATAAAAATGTAAATCTCTATATTCAAGAAATACATTAAATCTTCAGCAGGATAAAAATAGATGAATCCAAAACTAGGTACATTATGGTAAATTATTAAAAAGAAAATAAAAATAAGCAGAGAGTGACCAGGCTCCATGGCTCACGCCTGTAATCCCAGCTTTTTGGGAGGCCAAAGTGGGTGGATCACCTGAGGTCAGGAGTTCAAGCCCAGCCTGGCCAACATGGTGAACCACTGTCTCTACTAAAAATACAAAGATTAGCCCAGCGTGGTGGCACATGCCTGTAGTCCCAGCTACTCGGGAAGCTGAGGCAGGAGAAACGCTTGAACTTGAGAGGCGGAGGTTGCAGTGAGCCAAGATCATGCCACTGCACTCCAGCTTGGGTGACACAGCAAGACTCCATCTCAAAAGAAAAAAAAAAGTCAGCAGAGAGAAAACATAAATTAACACTGTGGCCGAGGTTGCTATATAGCCACCCAAATATATTCTGAATCGTCTGGAAAACCAGAGTTGTAGTTGAGCATATGGATGCTAATGTTAGCGTTCTATGAGGAAAGCATGTCTTCTAGATATGACTTTAGAATCATGTAATATTTTACATAATTATGAAACAAACTTAAAGTTTAAAAAAAGCAATCCCTAAAAGTGGAAAGTAAAAGGAAACAATCCTAACATGTATCTAAATAGTGACATAACCACATAGAGAGATATTGGTCAAAATGACTTTCAGAGGGAGACTGAGGCAGGAGAATGGCGTGAACTGGGGAGGCAGAGCTTGCAGTGAGCCGAGATCGCGCCATTGCACTCTAGCCTGGACCAAAGAGCAAGACTTCGTCTCAAAAAAATGACTTTCAGAAATAGAAATTTGACTGTATATCACTAGTGGTATATAACCTAAGAGCAAAAACGATGACATAGAACAATTTAAAACTATTCACAGTAATCATGTTGTTAGTGGTAGTAATGGTATTATCATGTGCGCATTGTGGGATAAAGCAAAGAGTAATTATGGTTCTGTATTAGTCTGTTAGGGCTGCTATAACAAAATACCACAGACTAGGAACTTAAACAACAGAAACGTATTTTCTCACAGTTTTGGAGGCTAAAAGTTCAAGATCAAGATTCTGTCAGGGCTGATTTCTGCTGAGGCCTCTCTTTCTGGCTTGTAGACAGCCACCTTCTTACCATGTCTTCACATGGCCTTCCCTCCTTGCACACCCGGAGAGAAGGAGAGAGAGAGATTGCTGTCTCTTCCTCTTCTTCTTCTCCTTTTTTATAATAGAGACAAGAGTCTCATGTTGCCCAAACTGGTCTCAAACTCCTGGCCTCAAACAATCCTCTCACCCTTGCCTCCCAAAGTGCTAGGATTACAGGTGTGAGCCACTGCACCCAGACATGACTTTTGCTCTTCCTATAAGGATACCAGTCCTGTCAGATTAAGGCCTCACCCTTATGATCTCATTTAACCTTAATTTCCTCCCTAAAGGCCTTGTCTCCAAATGCAATCATCCCCTGGTATCCATGGGGGATTAGTTCCAGGACTACACACCATACCAAAACCTGCAGATGCTTATGTCCCTTATATAAAATGTATTTCATATATAATATAAAATGTTATTTATTTAAATAAAACCTACCTACATCCTCTCATATACTTTAAATCATCTCTAGATTACTTATAATACCCAATACAATGTAAATACTATATAGTTGTTATACTGTATTGGTTTTTTAATTTGTGTTATTTAATACCATATTATAATTGTTTTTCATATATTTTTGATCCTCAGTTGATTGAATCCATGGATATGGAATCCACTGATATGGAAGGCCAACTGTATAGTCACTGGAGTTACAACTTTAGCATATGAATTTTGGGAGTCACGGTTCAGTCCAATAACAGGTACCATTGAAAATTTGAATTTTTCACATAGGAGAAAGGAAATACAGATGTAAGGTAGCTGAGACTAAGTAAAAACCTATAGTAGAAACTGTCAGTATGAGCATATATATGTATATATGTTCATACATATATGTAATATAACATTATATATAAGACTGTATAATTTATATATACTACATCTATCCATTGAAAAGGTCTGGAAGAAAAGATCAACTCAGTAGCAATGAGACCACTAGTACCCAGATTATAGTCTCTAAATACCCTTTCCTATTCAAATGAACCAGAGATTCTTAGAAAAAATCTTTGATTCTAGGCCTAAGAAGGGACATATACAAGCTGTACATATAAAATCTTGTCATCCCTGCTAGCAACCAAATTATTAGTTATCATTTCAGTGGGTTTATGAACCAACTTGAATATTCTTTCCCAGCCAAATATAGGATAGTTTTATTTTTGGGATTGATTTTGACTACAGAATATCTGAGCTTGCTTGCCCACTCTGGCTAGAATTCTATTAGTTATCTGATATCCTTTTAATAAATTCCTTATTTCCTTTGAGTAAGTCAGAATTATATTTTACTTTCAACTAAGAAACCAACAAATGAAACTTGCCTAGCATAACTGAAGGCATAATTGATGTTCAGTAAATGGTGATTGCCTTCCTAAGAGTAAAAAATCTAGTATGACTTCTTTTCAGATTTTAAAAACTGTGAGGGAAACTTCCCCGCTATGAGGACTTTCCTCTTCCAAGAGGGAGATTCTGCCTCTGTTCACAACCCCTGCAGCTCCCCTACTCTCCTCTACTCAAGGGAAGAAGTTCTGGAAGCCAATTGATCACAGTCCAAGGTTTTGACTGGGCCCCAGTAATCAGTGGGCAGGGCCACTGTGTTGAAATGTCAGCACCCAGTTCCTGTTCTCCCCCATTTTCTATTTCCTATCTCCCAGTGGTAAGCAGACATAAGGTCTCTTAGGTCTTTCTCAACTTGATGCTAGAGAGTAAATGCACTTAGTATTTCTCTTAGAGGTTGGATCTCTCTATCAAACAATATGCGTAAAATTTCCATTTGAAGAGAAGTAAAAAGTCCCAGTTACACATTGAGGCTTAAGACATGCTCAAGTTCATCTTTTACCAGAAAACCCTGCATTGGGAATTATCAGGTGCTGACTTAGCTATTAATCATATCATTCACTGATTCTCATTTCCTGCTGTTCCTTTCCTGGCACAGACCTCCCTTGAGAAACTAAAGGCAAGATGGGACCATTTAAGGACTCAGATATTCTTGGGTTCCTCACAGAGGAGAGACTGGTGATACCACCAAGTAACACCAAAACCCCTCTCTCATTCTTACAGAACCACCAAGAGATGGGAAACAAAGTGCAAAAGAATGTAGCATGGATACTGACATTTCAACTTAGTGACTCTGATGTTTATGCTTAGGGGCTCTGACCCGTGGGCATAGGGTAGAAAGGAGCAGAGGAGGAGGCAAATGGGAGGAGAAGGAAAACAAAATGAGAGGATGGCCTCCTTTGTGGTCTTCACTCAATTCTCTTTACCTCACTCCACTCTCCCCCATTAATTCCCACCTATACATCCAAGGAATAAAGTGATAAAAAGGGTAATGAGGATGAATCAAGTTCAAAGGTATTTTATTGGCCACATTCCTTTTTTGGGTGTTCATGTCTTGGAAATTTCTCTTTTGTACCTCTGGTGTGCTAAAAGCATGCTTAAACCACCTGTGCTCCAGATTTTAAAGAGAGGCTCATTTCTCTCTCCTTTTGTTGGCATGCTTTTCCTTGGATTCATCTTTTCTTGCTGTCAGAAAGTTAAAATAACAAAGCCTGAGAAACAGATATAAACTTAGGGGGAAAGTACCAAGAAGGTCACTTGGACATTTTTTTATTATTATTATTTTGTAGAGATAGGGTCTTGCTATGTTTCCCAGGCTGGTCTCGATATCCTGGCCTCAAGTGATCCTCCCAGCTTAGCCTCCCCAAACACTAAGATTACAGCCATGAGCCACCACTCCTAGCCAGGGCCTATTTTTAGCATTAAATTTTGCCTTTAGATTAGGCAAAAAGGATCTTTCAATGGTTATCCCTAGCTTCGCAATGACCTAGGGTAGTGTTTGAAGCCAAAACATTCTCATAAAATGCATGCATTTGCCTGGCCCTATCCTCTGAGCATGATGTCTCCCTTGTGGCACTCATGGACAAGGGCATAGTTCTGACAAGGCAGGATTTGGGTGTTCAGAACCTTGAGCCCAAGCCCAATACTACCCCAACCCCAAATACCATGTCTTCCATTTCAAGTAACATGGGGGATAATGGGCCCACCATTCTAAAATCATGTCTGGCTAATGGCTTGGCAGGTGAATAATCTGCTGTGAGCCTACCTGAGCAGTGGCTGCTCTTGGGACCAGGGAATGCAAGCACACACAGCTTGAGGAAGCCCCAGGTCTTGGGAACTGCTGCTGTAATCTCCATGTCTACTGGCCTTGCTTCACTATTTTCTAATGTCTCCATCAGCCCTGTCCTGATGATCTCCTGGTACTCCTCGACTGTTTGCTATAGAAGCTCTAGGAAATGCATAATGGTATGAGGTGATGGTTTCCCATAATGGGCCTTCACATTCTGAAGATGATGTGGTTGAAATGTGAATGGATCACTCTGCTTGGGAGACGATCTTTCCAAGACAAGCTCCTGAACTGATGCTGCCTTATCTTCTTAGGTTTGTTCCTTTGTTCCCAAGTCACTTACTGGGGCTTCAGATGCCATCTCAGGTCCTCTGCTTCCCTCTTCTGGTCAATTGAAGGGAATCTTTATAGCCATTTAGAGCTCAGGGGAAGGATTAACATATGATGCTATCTAGTAATAGAACCAAATAATAATCACCTAGTGATTACTTTTCAATTCACAAAATGCTACACCCAGGAAATAGGGTAATTAAAGATAACATTATTACCTATTAAATATGCTCACACTAAGGCAGTCATGACATCTATGCTACTGTACAGACCCAGAGGGAAGATGTTGAGCCAGTAGTTCAACATGTGATATCAATGTGTGTTTTTGTAGAAAGGGTTCTTTGGTCAAATACATTTGGAAAATCTTAGGGTAAAATAAGTTACACAGGTTTCTTTACTAAAAAATTGCTCAGGGCCTTTAAATTGATAATGTGAATTGTGAATCTCCTAGGGGGATAGAGTATATAATTTTTGATCAATGACTTCTTGATTGGAGAGAATCCCAAGGATTGGCATTACATTCTGTAGAATATTCTGGGGGAAATGTGATACTAGACATTGAAAAGGTGAACTTAAAAAAGAAAGATCTTCACATTTTGAAATGGCAAGTGTCATCTCACCTAAGCCAACAGCAGGTCCAGTGAAGCAAATGACCATTAATACCTCTTGAGTTGATATCTGCCTCAAGTTTTTTTAAACCACAGAGCTTAGAGTTGGGAAAAGGACCCTAAAGCCCCTAGAGGTCCTTTGCAGACCAGTCCCTCCATTTTGTAGATAAGATGACTGAGACTTAGAGAGCTATAAATTGTAGTCTCAAAACCCAGTGAAGAAATATAATTTTACCATGTATTGGTGGGAATCCAGGACACACCACCATTTGGCTGAGAGGAGCTGTCCATCACAAAAAGCCTGTGTTTTGACATATTCGGTAAACAGGTTTATTTATTTATTTATTTTTTAAAGTTAGTTTAGGCCAGGTATGGTGGCTCACACCTGTAATCCCAGCACTTTGGGAGGCTGAGGCAGGCGGATCATCTAAGGTCAGGAGTTCGAGACCAGCCTGACCAACATGGTGAAACCCCGTCTCTACTAAAAACACAAAAATTAGCTGGGCATGGTGGCGCATGCCTGTAATCCCAGCTACCTGGGAGGCTGAGTCAGGAGAATTGCTAGAACCCGGGAGGCGGAGGTTGCAGTGAGCCAAGATCATGCCTTTGCACTACAGCCTGGGTAACAAAAGCGAAACTCCATCTCAAAAAAAAAAAAAAGAAAAACCAAAGAAACTCAGTTTAGAAGAGTATATATCAGGCCATCCGCTTCACTGGAAAGATGTACGCAAGATGCTGCAGCCTTTAACAAAACAAGATCCAACTTATTATTCATTTATAAACCCACAGAAGGCACTTTTATAAAAAGACATCATCCTCATTCATGCATCAAATGGAAAGTCAGGAAATACAGTTTGTGTTAAACTCCAAAGGGCTTTGATGCTTTTTCATAAATGTTAGCACATTTGGGAGAACACCACAGCCTTCTGTGTTAGCTAAGACTATTCTGGTTGCTAGTGACAAGAACCCAGCTTGAACTAGTTTAGGCAGAATAAAAAGGAGGGTGGGGAGTAATTTATGGGAAGGCTCACATAACAAAAGGAAGAGCTGGCGGGACAGGGTGAGTGAAAGAGCCATCAAGATTATCACCTTCACCTCTTGCATTTCTTTCTGTCAGTCAGCTTTACTCTTCTACTGCAGATGGGATCTGCCCCCTCATGGTGGTGGTGGCTGTCTTCGGCTCATAATTTCACATCTTCCCTACCAGGAATGAATGGTCTCTAGTTCAAAGGTCCCAGAGAAGGGCTCTGACTGGCCTTGCTTGTTCAAGGTGTACCTTTCTGAGGTAAGGGAAATAAGTCTTAACAGAGGCAGATAGCCTGGTGGGTATCAATATGGGTTCTGAAGTCAAGCTGCTTGAGCTCAAACACTGACTCCCCTGCCTACTAGCTGAATGATTTTGGGCAATTTACTTAAGTTCTTTTACCTCAGTTTCCTTTTCTGTAAAATGGGGACAATAATGGTTTCCAGGTTTTATATCACGATTAAATGAAATAAAATATGTAAACAATTTTATATGGTATCCATCACAAGGCAAGTAATCAATAGTCATTACCTATTCTCTTTTTTTTTTTTTTTTTTTTTTGAGACGGAGTCTTGCTCTGCCACCCAGGCTGGAGTGCAGTGGCCGGATCTCAGCTCACTGCAAGCTCCGCCTCCCGGGTTTATGCCATTCTCCTGCCTCAGCCTCCCAAGTAGCTGGGACTACAGGCGCCCGCCTCGTCGCCCGGCTAGTTTTTTGTATTTTTAAGTAGAGACGGGGTTTCACCGTATTAGCCAGGATGGTCTCGATCTCCTGACCTCGTGATCCGCCCGTCTCGGCCTCCCAAAGTGCTGGGATTACAGGCTTGAGCCACCGCGCCCGGCCAGCTATTCTCATTACTGGTTCAGCTCGGAGGGTTAGGAGGTCATGCTTAGATCAATCACCATGGCAATTTAATGGAAAGATTAAGAGCATAAGCTCTATGGCCTGATGATTTGATTTCAAGTTTCAACTCCTGCACTTACTAGCTATGCCTTATGTAAGTTGTTTAACTCTTCTCTGCCTTTGGTTTCTTCATCTATAAAATAAGGATAATAATCATTCCTAGCTTGTAAGATGGTTGCAAGAAATAAAAGATATGACAAATTTGAATCATTTAGCATCTTGCCTAGAACATAGTAAACAGGCGACAAAGTTATTATTATTATCATTAAGGCTGTGCAGGCGGTCTACAAAAAGATGGTATCTTCCATTTGAATCATGTCAGTAGGGGTATTTCATTCATTTATTCAATAAATATTTGTTGAGTGCTACTATTGTGCTAGCAGTGTGCTAAATGTTAAGAATACAGAGTGATGGGCAAGACAGATAAGGCCCTGAGCTCATGAAGAACACATGTTAGTAAAGCTTTAAGCAGAGTGATATTATTCTTGACAAGACAAACAATAAATGTCCACTATACCTACCAACTATTAAATCCTTAACTTCTGACTGGGTGTGGTGGCTCACGCCTGTAATCCCAGCACTTTGGGAGGCTGAGGCGGGTGGATCACCTGAGGTCTGGAGTTCGAGACCAGCCTGACCAACATGGAGAAACCCTGTCTCTACTAAAAATACAAAATTAGCTGGGCGTGGTGGCGCATGCCTGTAATCCCAGCTACTCGGGAGGCTGAGGCAGGGGAATCACTTGAACCTGGAAGGCAGAGGTTGTGGTGAGCCCAGATCGTGCTATTGCACTCTAGCCTGAGCAACAAGACTGAAACTCTGTCTAAAAAAAAAAAAAAAATTAGCCGGGCATGGTGGCATGTCACTGTAATCCCAGCTACTCGGGAGGCTAAGGCACGAGAATTGCTTGAACTTGGGAGGCGGAGGTTGCAGTGAGCTGAGATAGTGCCACTGCACTCCAGCCTGGGCAACAGAGCTAGATTTGGTCTCAATAAATAAATAAATATATAAATAAATCTGTAACTTTTCTGTTGATAACCACTCCTTCAAATTTCTTATCTTCTGCCTTCTCTCAAAAACATGGTCACACTTAACCATTATATCTCTTTCTCCTTGTAAAGGGATACCTCTTTCTATTCTTGATAGATAATTATGACTATGTATGAATGTACATATGTACTGTGTGTATAAATTGCATTATATTTATATATTCCTTATGATATTTTGATGATCTGGTGCTCACTTCCTTGTCAGGGTTTTGGGAGACCTACCACCTTGATTAGCCTGAAATTTAGGAGTAAAACCAGGAGAGCAGAAGGTCAGCTTCTCCAAAAGATAAAAGAATCCTTCAAAAGTTGGTTAGTAAACTTACCTCACATTACATACAAAACTCATTCTTAGGTGGATTATAGATCGAACGGAAAAAGTAAAACAATAAAGCTTCTAGCAGATAACATAGGAGAATATCTTTATGAATTCTGGATTAGGAAACCTTTCCTAAACAAGATCCCCAAAGCACTTAAAATAGTTTGGAAAAGTTGACTACATTAAAATAGTTTGAAGAAGTTGACTAGATCAAATTTAAGAGCTTCTGTTCATTAAAGTGCACAACTAAAGGAGACAAAAAGCAAACCTCAAAGTGGAACAACGTTTTTCAACGTGTATAATCAACAAGGGATTCAGGGTTCATATCTAAGATATATAAAGAATTCCTACAAACTTACCAATCAAAAGAAAACAAAAGCAGATAACACAATAAAAAAAATGGGCAGAAGATTTGACAGATAATGAATATGAAATGAGCATTAATGCTCAGCCTCATTTGTTAGCAGGGAAATGCACACTAAAGCCATACTGGTACACCACTGTACCTCACTAGAGTATCAAACCAAGCTTACAAGATGGTAGAACATCAAGAACTCTGAAATGTTGTTGATGGGAGTGTAAATTGGCACAGTTACTATAGCAAACAGACTGACATTATCAAATAAAATATAAGATATGTGTAATTTATGACACAGCAATTCACCTCCAAGTTATACACCCTCATAAAACATATGTTTATGTGCACCAGTATGCATGTTTAAGAATATTCATAGCAGTACTGAATAATAACTCCAAATGGAAACAACCTAAATGTCTATCAAGAGTGAAATAAATAACAAATTATGATCTATTCATACTATGAAATACTATGTTATGAGAAATAAGGAAAAAGTTACAGCTACATGACACATAGAGGATGAATCTTAAAGACACAATATTATGTGAAAGGAGCCAAACAGTACAGAATATATGTCATATAATGTAATTTATATACAATTTTTGTTTTAAGACTGAATCTCACCGTGTTGCCCAGGCTGATCTCGAATTCCTACGCTCTTGCAATGATTCCCCCGCAGCCTCTGGAGTAGCTGGGATTACAGGCACATGTCACCCAGCCCGGCTCTATATACAATTTTTTAAAAGGCAAAATTAAACAAGTTTTGGGACTAAAACTATCAAAGAAGAATAAGGAAGTAAATACTGTAAAAATCAAGAGAGTATTTACTCTTAGGGAGAGGGAGAGGTTACAATCAGGAAAAGGTTTTTACAGCTAATAGTAATGTTTTATGTCTTGACACAAGTAGATTACACAGAGGTTTGTTTTACAGATTGTTAACTCATATATTCATTTTAAAAACCTTTCTGTATGCATGTTATATTTTACACACACTCGCACTCAAGAGTAAGTATAGTGCATACATAATGGACAGAGTCAGATAAAGGGTAGGACTGCTCAAGTTCAAAGTCACAGAGCTCTCTAAAGGGGGGTTGAAGGCCACCAGCTTAAAGATGATCACCATCCTAGAACAAGCACTTATGCAACTTGCTGCTAAATGGGAAAAGTGGCGGCTCGCCCAACCACTTTATATATTCTGTTGATGTAACTTGTAGAGAGGGATTTAGTTATAGAGAAAATATACAACAAACATTAAATCCATAGGTTTCAAATCATCAAAGCTAAAAGTCTCCCAGAATCCCTATCTGGGAGTGCATGTGCAACTCTACAAATTTATTGTCATTGGAGGGGAAACTCAAGGGAGAGATGGAGAGTTCCAATCATCAGAGCCTCTGCTGCCAGGACATCCTTCATCCTAGCATGCCCATTTTTCACTGGGTCTGGGCAACTGACTTGCTCCCCAGCTGCCACAGCTGCTGCAGCAGGAATTGCAATCATGTCTGCCCTGCACCATCACCTCCACACCTCTGTGATAATGCCGTTTTTGTATCCTCCTTGTCTTCCCACAGCTTTCTTGTAACGGAGGGGTTTCTATGCCGGTTTGTTTGGCTTTGGCTAGAAAGAGAAAAGTTTCTATCATAAACGTGATCCCCACATTTTCACCATGCTGTTTAGTTCATGGACCCTTCCTATATCACTCTCATACTGCCCTTCGCATCCTCCCTAGTGCCAGCAGCCAGGGATTTTTTAATGTTTATTGGGCCCTTATAACTCTTAAGCTTCATAATAATGTATGAGATGGGAGTATTATTATCCTTACATAGGCTTAGAGGGGTTAGGTACTTCATTTTCACATCTCTGCTTCCTTGCCCCTACCCACACAGGTCCCATACAAGTCCAATAATTTTTAAGTATTTTCATTTCAATTTTCACTGAAATAAATATATTAAAGGAATTTTGAAAGTGAATTTAATTTCTAATCACACCATTCTCACTCATTTTTCTGTTTTTCAAAGTTTTGCCGTGTATATATATAAGTTATAACTATATGATCATATATACATTCTTTTTTATGTTTTTTATCGGAAATCTTTTATCTTTTTCTTGAGCTTAAATAACTCTCAAAATCTCATTTTGGGATACAGCTTAACATTGCATTGAGAAGATAAATAATAATCTGCCTAACCATTCCCACATTATTGGTTATTTAGGCTTTTTTAGTTTTAACTAATAAATATTGTGTGAAATAATACATTTGTTAAAGCAAAATATAAAATTTTACATTTATCCCTGTTAAATTTAAATTCATTAGTTTTTGACCAATTATTACAAAATATCAAGAGCTTCTTGAATTTTTACTTTGCTATCCAATGTGCTTGGATGATTCATGGATCCGAGGAGTCATTAGTTAAAGCATGGAAAATGGCAGACCCCAGGACAGAAGCTTACAGAGGTATTTGTGCCAAAAGGCATACTAGAATGTTCAAAATAACACCCATGATATTTCCCAACTTGCAACAGCCCAAATGTCCATCGGTTGCAGAATGTACAAACAAATATATATTCACAGAATGGACTACAATATAAGAATAAAAATGAATGCACTACAGCTAGAACCATTACTTGGATGGATCTCATAAAAAGAAGCCAAACACAAAAGAATACTTACTCTATGGTGCCATTTTAATAAAGTTAAAAAAATAGACAAGACTGATTTATGATATAAGGTATCAATATATTGGTTACCTTTAAGGGGGAGGGGCAGTTTGTGATTGGAAAAGCATGCAAGATAGGCCTTTGAGATGCTAATGAATTTTGTACTTCTAGACCTGAATGATTGCATGGGTATGTTTATTTGGTGATAATTCACCAAGCTGTATCCTTAGGATTTGTGAATTTTTCTGTGTTTTACAATTCAATATGAAGTTTATTTATTTTGTTTTTATATTTATTTATTTATTTGTTTGTTTTTAGAGATGGAGTCTCACTCTGTGGCCCAGGCTGGAGTACAGTGGTGTGACCTTGGCTCACTGCAATCTCTGCCTCCCGGGTTCAAGCAATTCTCCCTGCCTTAGCCTCCTGAGTAGCTGGGATTACAGGTGCCTACCACCATGTCTGGCTAATTTTTCTATTTTTAGTAGAGATGGGGTTTCGCCATGTTGGCCAGGTTAGTCTTGAACTCCTGACCTCAGGTGATCCACCTGCCTTGGCCTCCCAAAGTGCTGGGATTACAGGCGTGAGCCACTGCACCCGGCCCAAAGTTTATTTTACAAATAACAAGAATAATGAATTCAAAAGCTCATAGTGACAGCTGAACACAGTGCTGTGTGCCTGTAGTCCCAGCTACTTGGGAGGCTGAGGCAGGAGGATTGCTTGAGCCCAAGAGTTCAAGGCCACAGTATGCTATGATTGTGCCTGTAAACAGCCACTACTCTCCAGCCTCAGCAACAGAGCGAGAACTCATCTCTAAAAATCAAAAGTTCATAATGATGCTAACAATCATATATAAATCAATAAACATTAAAAAGATAAAAATATAAGATTGGAGCTAGCTTGGAATGGTAAATAGTGAGTTCAGTTTGAATATGTTGAAAGGGAAGCAGTGGAAGAACATGCAGGTGAAAATGTTCAGTAAATGGTGGTATATATGGGTCTGGGGCTCAGGGTAGAGCTCTGAGCTGGAGAGGAATATCTGGGAGTCATCAGTGTATTGATAGTAATTGAAATCATGGAAGTAGATGAGATCTTACACAGACCAAAAAAAAAAAAAAAAAAAAAGCAACCAGAGGAGCTAACCTTAGGGGATTGTCAAGACTTATAGAAAGAGAGCTCATGGAGTCTACAGCTCCCAGCACGAGCGATGCAGAAGATGAGTGATTTCTGCATTTCCAACTGAGGTACCAGGTTCATCTCACTGGAGTTTGTCGGACAGTGGGCGCAGGACAGTGGATGCAGCCCACAAACCGTGAGCCAAAGCAGGGCAAGGCATCACCTCACTCAGGAAGTGCAAGGGGTCAGAGAATTCCCTTTCCTAGCCTAGGGAGGCAGTGACACATGGTACCTGGAAAATCAGGACACTCCCACCCTAATACTGTGCTTTTCTAATGGTCTTAGCAAATGGCACACCAGGAGATTATATCCCATGCCTGGCTCGGAGGGTCCCACGCCCGTGGAGCCTTGCTCACTGCTAGCACAGCAGTTTGAGATCGAACTGCAAGGCAGCAGTGAGGCTAGGGGAGGGGCACCCACCATTGCTGAGGCTTGAGTAGGTAAACCAAGCGGCTGGGAAGCTCAAACTGGGTGGAGCCCACCACAGCTCAAGGAGACCTGCCTGCCTCTGTAGACTCCACCTCTGGGGGCAGGGCATAATTGAACAAAAGGCAGCAGAAACTTCTGCAGACCTAAACATCCCTGTCTGACAACTTTGAAGAGAGTAGTGGTTCTCCCAGCATGGAGTCTGAGATCTGAGAATGGACAGACTACCTCCTCAAGTGGGTCCCTGATCCCTGAGTAGCCTAACTGGGAGGCACCTCCCAGTAGGGGATGACTGATACCTCATACAACCGAGTGCCCCTCTGAGACAAAGCTTCCAGAGGAATTATCAGGCAGCAACATTTGCTGTTCTGCAATATTTGCTGTTCTGCAGTCTCCGCTGGTGATACCCAGGCAAACAGGCTCTGGAGTGGACCTCTAGCAAACTCCAACAGACCTGCAGCTGAGGGTCCTGACTGTTAGAAGGAAAACTAACAAACAGAAAGGACACCACACCAAAACCTCATCTGTACATCACCATCATTAAAGACCAAAGGTAGATAAAACCACAAAGATGGGGAGAAACCAGAGCAGAAAAGCTGAAAATTCTAAAAATCAGAGCACATCTTGTCCTCCAAAGGAATGCAGCTCCTCGTCAGCAATGGAACAAAGCTGGACGGAGAATGACTTTGACAAGTTGAGAGAAGAAGGCTTCAGAAGATTGGTAATAACAGACTTCTCTGAGCAAAAGGAGGATGTTTGAACCCATCGCAAAGAAGCTAAAAACCTTGAGAAAAGATTAGACAAATGGCTAACTAGAATAAACAGCATACAGAAGACCTTAAATGACCTGATGGAGCTGAAAACCATGGCACGAGAACTACGTGATGCATGCACAAGCTTCAGTAGCTGATTTGATAAACTGGAAGAAAGGGTATCAGTGATTGAAGATCAAATGAATGAAATGAAGTGAGAAGTTTAGAGAAAAAAAGAGTAAAAAGAAATGAAAAAAGCCTCCAAGAAATATGGGACTATGTGAAAAGACCAGATCTACATCTGATTGGTGTACCTGAAAATGATAGGGAGAATGGAACCAAGTTGGAAAACACTCTTCAGGACATTATCCAGGAGAACTTCCCCAACCTAGCAAGGTGGGCCAGCATTCAAATGCCACAAAGATACTCCTCAAGAAGAGAAACTCCAAGACACATAATTGTCAGATTCACCAAAGTTGAAATGAAGGAAAAAATGTTAAAGG
Organism: Trachypithecus francoisi; assembly: GCF_009764315.1. Lineage (NCBI taxonomy): Eukaryota > Metazoa > Chordata > Mammalia > Primates > Cercopithecidae > Trachypithecus > Trachypithecus francoisi. Next base: position 104,615,069 of record NW_022681470.1, on the reverse strand, counting down.
ACAGCCAGAGCGAAAGATCGGGTTACCCACAAAGGGAAGGCCATTAGACTAACAGCAGACCTCTCAGCAGAGACTCTCCAAGACAGAAGGGAGTGGGGGCCAATATTCAACATTCTTAAAGAAAAGAATTTTCAACCCAAAATTTCATATTCAGCCAGACTAAGCTTCATAAGTGAAGGAGAAATAAAATCCTTTACAGATAAGCAAATGCTGAGAGATTTTGTCACCACCAGGCCTGCCTTACAAGAGTTCCTAAAGGAAGCACTAAACATGGAAAGGAACAAACGGTACCAGCCACTGCAAAAATATGCCAAATTGTCAAGACCATTGATGCTAGGAAGAAACTGCATCAACTAATGAGCAAAATAACCAGCTAACATCACAATGACAGGATCATATTCACACGTAACAATATCAACCTTAAATGTAAATGGGCTAAATGCTCCGATTAAAAGACACAGACTGGCAAATTGGATAAAGAGTCAAGACCCATCAGTGTGCTGTATTCAGGAGACCCACCTCACATGCAGAGACACACATAGGCTCAAAATAAAGGGGTGGAGGAAGATCTACCAAGCAAATGGAAAACAAAAAAAAGCAGGGATTGCAATCCTAGTCTCTGATAAAACAGACTTTAAGCCAACAAAGATTAGAAGAGACAAAGAAGGCCATTACATAATGGTAAAGGGATCAATTCAACAAGAAGAGCTAACTATCCTAAATATATATGCACCCAATATAGGAGCACCCAGATTCATAAAGCAAGTCGTTAGAGACTGACAAAGAGACTTAGACTCCCACATAGTAATAATGGGAGACTTTAACACACCCCACTGTCAACATTAGACAGATCCACGAGAGAGAAAGTTAACAAGGATATCCAGGAATTGAACTCAGCTCTGCACTAAGCGGACCTAATAGACATCTACAGAACTCTCCACCCCAAATCAACAGAATATACATTCTTCTCAGCACCACATCGCACTTATTCCAAAATTGACCACATAGTTGGAAGTAAAGCACTCCTCAGCAAATGTAAAAGAACAGAAATCATAACAAACTGTCTCTCAGACCACAGTGCAATCAAACTAGAGCTCAGGATTAGGAAACTCACTCAAAATCACTCAACTACATGGAAACTGAACAACCTGCTCCTGAATGACTACTGGGTACATAACGAAATGAAGGCAGAAATAAAGATGTTCTTTGAAACCAATGAGAACAAAGACACAACATACCAGAATCTCTGGGACACATTTAAAGCAGTGTGTAGAGGCAAATTTACAGCACTAAATGCCCACAAGAGAAAGCAGGAAAGATCTAAAATTGACACCCTCACATCACAATTAAAAGAACTAGAGAAACAAGAGCAAACACATTCAAAAGCTAGCAGAAGACAAGAAATAACTAAGATCAGAGCATAACTGGAGGAGACAGAGACACAAAAAACCCTCCAAAAAATCAATGAATCCAGGAGCTGGTTTTTTGAAAAGATCAATAAAATTGATAGACCGCTGGCAAGACTCACAAAGAAGAAAAGAGAGAAGAATCAAATAGATGCAATAAAAAATGATAAAGGGAATATCACCACCAATCCCACAGAGATACAAACTACCATCAGAGAATACTACAAACATCTCAATGCAAATAAACTAGAAAATCTAGAAGAAATGGATAAATTCCTGGACACATACACCCTCCCAAGACTAAACTGGAAGAAGTTGAATCCCTGAATAGACCAATAACAGGCTCTGAAATTGAGGTAATAATTAAGAGCCTACCAACCAAAAAAAGTCCAGGACCAGACGGATTCACAGCTGAATTCTACCAGAGGTACAAAGAGGAGCTGGTACCATTCCTTCTGAAACTATTCCAATCAATAGAAAAAGAGGGAATCCTCCCTAACTCATGTTATGAGTCCAGCATCATCCTGATACCAAAGCCTAGCAGAGACACAACAAAAAAAGAGAATTTTAGACCAATATCCCTGATAAACATCGATGCAAAAATCCTCAATAAAATACTGGCAAGCTGAATTCAGCAGCGCGTCAACAAGCTTATCCACCACAATCAAGTCGGCTTCATCCCTGGGATGCAAGGCTGGTTCAACATACACAAATCAATAAACATAATCCATCATATAAACAGAACCAATGACAAAAACCACATGATTATTTCAATAGATGCAGAAAAGGTCTTCGACAAAATTCAGCAGCCCTTCATACTAAAAACTCTCAATAAATTAGGTATTGATGGGACGTATCTCAATATAATAAGAGCTATTTATGAGAAACCCACAGACAATAACATACTGAATGGGCAAAAACTGGAAGCATTCCCTTTGAAAACTGGCACAAGACAGGGATGCCCTCTCTCACCACTCCTATTCAGCATAGTGTTGGAAGTTCTGGCCAGGGCAATCAGGCAGGAGAAAGAAATAAAGGGTATTCAATTAGGAAAAGAGGAAGTCAAATTGTCCCTGTTTGTGGATGACATGATTGTATATTTAGAAAATCCCATCGTCTCAGCCAAAAATCTCCTTAAGCTGATAAGCAACTTCAGCAAAGTCTCAGGATACAAAATCAACATGCAAAAATCAGAAGCATTCCTACACACCAATAACAGACAAACAGAGAGCCAAATCGTAAGTGAATTCCCATTCACAATAGCTTCAAAGAGAATAAAATACCTAGGAATCCAACTAACGAGGGATGTGAAGGACCTCTTCAAGGAGAATTACAAACCACTGCTCAATGAAATAAAAGAAGACACAAATAAATGGAAGAACATTCCATGTTCATGGATAGGAAGAATCAATATTGTGAAAATGGCTAAACTGCCCAAGGTAATTTATAGATTCAATGCCATCCCCATCAAGCTACCAATGACTTTCTTCACAGAAATGGAAAAAACTACTTTAAAGTTCATATGGAGCCAAAAAAAGAGGCCACATTGCCAAGACAATCCTAAGCCAAAAGAACAAAGCTGGAGGCATCATGCTACCTGACTTCAAACTATACTACAAGGCTACAGTAACCAAAACAGAGTAGTAGTGGTACCAAAACAGAGATATAGACCAATGGAACAGAACAGAGCCCTCAGAAATAATACCACACATCTACAACCATCTGAACTTTGACAAACCTGACAAAAACAAGAAATGGGGAAAGGATTCTCTATTTAATAGATGGTGCTGGGAAAACTGGCTAACCATATGTAGAAACTGGATCCCTTCCTTACACCTTATACAAAAATTAATTCAAGATGGATTAAAGACTTAAATGTCAGACTTAAAACTGTAAAAACCCTAGAAGAAAACCTAGGCAATACCATTCAGGACATAGGCACGGGCAAGGACTTCATGTCTAAAACACCAAAAGCAACAGCAACAAGAGCCAAAATTGACAGATGGGATCTAATTAAACTAAAGAGCTTCTGCATAGCAAAAGACACTACCATCAGAGTGAACAGGCAACCTACAGAATAGGAGAAAATTTTTGCAATCAAACCATTTGACAAAGAACTAATATCCAGAATCTACAAAGAACTTAAACAAATTTACAAGAAAAAAATCAACCCCATCAAAAAGTGGATGAAGGATATGAACAGGCACTTCTCAAAAGGATACATTTATGCAGCCAACAGACACATAAAAAATGCTCATCATCACTGGCCATCAGAAAAATGCAAATCAAAACCACAATGAGATACCATTTCACACCAGTTAGAATGGCGATCATTAAAAAGTCAGGGAACAACAGGTGCTGGAGAGGATGTGGAGAAACAGGAACACTTTTACACTGTTGGTGGGACTGTAAACTAGTTCAACCATTGTGGAAGACAGTGTGGCAATTCCTCAAGGATCTAGAACTAGAAATACCATTTGACCCAGCCATCCCATTACTGGGTATATACCCAAAGGATTATAAATCATGCTGCTATAAAGACACATGCACATGTATGTTTACTGTGGCGCTATACACAATAGCGAAGACTTGGAACCAACCCAAACGTCCATCAATGACCCCAAAATGCCAAATGCCAGAGATACAGAAAGTAAGTTAAAGACTGAGAAGTCTCCACCGAGTTTAATAACTAGGTCACAAATGACTTTAGTGAGAATAGAGTCAGTGGTATCACGAGGTCTAAGATGGGTTTTCCACATGGATGTCATCTAGGAAGATGGCAGAGTTTAGGAAGAGAGGAGGAACTTAAGATTTTGGTGGGGTTGGTGATAAGGAAGTACAGAGAACAAAGTAGCTAGATGGCATGAATATTGAGTAGTACTGGTCTAAAAGCAGCATGGGGCCTGGAAGAATGCTGACGACCCACCTTCCCGCTCTTTGGTATATGGGGCTAAAAAGCTCTCAGCCTCTATTCAGGAGGCTATAGTCAGAATATATGTCGGGGGAACACTGGGCTTCACACCAGATCAGGAAGTGGAGGAAACATTCTATGAAGTGATTGAGGGAGTCTTTTTTATTATGGATTATGCTTGAAACTGAAGAAGAACAGACTAATAGTCTTCCCCGCTTGGCTGCTTAAGCTTTACCTCTTGTGGTCTGGATGTTTATCTTTGTAACCATTGTAATCAATTAACAGGCATCCTTAGGTAGAATATTACTCTCCTCTTCCTGCTCTCTGTCTGTTCACTTCCCCGGCTCTTGGCTATCCAGTAATTCTACATTCTTGTTAGTCCCAATCTACTCCTGAATGAAAACACTTTCTTTTTCCAGCCCCAAACTTCAGATTCCTCTTGGAATTTTTTGTTATATAGAAAATTCAAAGCCAGTACAGCCCTCCTGGGTGGGAGACTAAGGTGTATTCTGTTGATTCATGAAAAATCAATTACACAGAAAAAGTCTGAAGATACAAAAGCTGTCACCGATTCAAGGGAAAATTGGAATTCCTGATTGGTCATTGAGAAGAAATCTAATGGTCCAGGGCCTGATTCCAGACATGTGCTGTATGCCCATGGCCATTATGTTCAATGGTTCCTGTATGTTATATAATGGTTACTTTTCCATGTGAATAGGATTTGATGAGCAGATGAGCAGAAGGAATGTGAATCAATGCTCTAGTCCATTTCCCTATGGCTTCAATTTCATCCTCTACCTTTTGAGCAAAAGAAAGATACCACAAAAACTACCTTCCCACTTCCTCTTCTACTTGATTGCCTCATTCTCTTTCCATTCCTTCTTTGGGGGTTTGCTCCAGTAGATGGCACAAGCTAGAGTGAGAACTCAGTGAGTCAGAGTATGGGGAAGGCCTGATACAGTGTCTCACATGAAACACAGGTGATTTTCTTCTTCCCAAAGTGGGAAATCTGGGGCAGGGTGTGGTGGTTCATGTCTGTAGTCCCAGTACTTTGGAAGGCTGAGGTGGGCAAATCTCTTGAGGTCAGGAGTTCGAGACAAACCTGGCCAACATGGTGAAACCTGTCTCTGCTAAAAATACAGAAATTAGCCAGGCGTGGTGGTACACGCCTGTAATCCCAGATTCTTGAGTAGCTGAGGCATGAGAATTGCTTGAACTTGGGAGGCGAAGGCAGTGAGCTGAGATTGCACCACTGCACTCCAGCCTGGGTGACAGAATGAGACTCCATCTCAAAAACAAAACAAAACACCAAAGTGGGAAATCTGGTGGGTGGGAGTTGCCTGACCAATGAGTTCACACAGGCTTATCTTTCAGACTTCTGGGGTTCATTCCAATAAAGATTTGATTTAATTAAAGAAGAATCTGTAAAGTGTCTATTTTACATGCAGAGCAATATGGGAAATATATAGAAGAAGCGTGTGTAATAGGCTGCATAATATCTCCTAAGCGCATCAGGTCTTAATCTCTATGATTAACCTCTGTTTTTCAAATATGTTACTGTTAACATATTTGGGAAAAGGGTCTTTGCAGATGTAAGTAAGTTAAGGATTTTGAGATGAGAAAATTATTTGGGATTATCTGAGTGAGCCCCAAATGCAATCACACGTAACCTTAAAATAGAGAGGCAGGCCAGGTGTGGTGACTCATAACTGTAATCCTAGCACTTTGGGAGGCTGATGGGGGTGGCGGATCACGAGGTCAAGAGATCAAGACCATCCTGGCCAACATGGAGAAACCTTGTCTCTACTAAAAATACAAAAATTAGCTAGGCGTGGTGGCAGAGGCCTGTAGTCCCAGCTACTTGGGAGGCTGAGGCAGGAGAATCACTTGAACCCGGGAGGCAGAAGTTGCAGTGAGCCAAGATCGCGCCACTGCACTCCAGCCTGGCAACAGAGCAAGACTCTGTCTCAAAAAAAAAAAAAAAAAAAAAAATAGAGAGGCAGAGGGAGATTAGACACACACAACACAGAGAAGACCATGTAAGGACGCAGCAGAGAGAGATTCGAAGATGTTGGCCTTGAAGATGGGAGCAATGCGGCCAATGAACCAAAGAATCCCGGCAGCTGCCAGAAGCTGGAAAAGGTAAAGAATGGATTCTCCCCTAGAGTGTCTGGAGGGAGCACGGCCCTGCTGACACTCTTATTTTGGCCTAGCGGTGCTGATTTCAGAGTTCTGGCCTCCAGAACTGAAAGAGAATAAATTGCTATGGCTTTATGTCACCAAATTTGTGTTAAGTTGTTATAGCAGCCACAGGAAATTAATACAGCATGTAACAGTTTGGAAACAGCCCAACTCGCTGAAAAGGACATAGGAATAGGTATGCTGACTTACACACACACACACACACACACACACACACACACTCACCCACCAAGGTGATGAAACAAATAATACAGGGTTCAATCCAGCACTAAAGTGCATGCCATCCAGAAGCAGTATTTGATGGTGTAGATGTCTTAGTTCACCGGAATCCTTGGTGTCATTCAATGCCTCTCACTCAGCATTTCCATACAGGCCCACCTCACCCATGATGCCGCCCATCACAAGGCCCTGCACAAGGACCAATGAGAACCTCAAGCCCAACACAGACAAGAGTTGGGTTGGAACTCTAGGAAGAAAGTCATTCTCTGAAATCTTTCTGGGGCTGGAGCACTTGTCAAGAGTAAACAGAAAAGGAATAAAACTTGCCTCTATTTTTGAGAAGTCCAGCTGGACAATGGGCATATTGAATGGCCAAGGCTTCCTCTAATTTCTGACTTGGGAAGAACTGGAGATAACTCAGCAATGGAGAGACAAGGAGGGCTCCTAGGGAACATCTTGGAGAACAAGGAATCTTGCTGAATGCCAGCAGGTTGTAGACAACAGGTGGTGGCTCTTCAGTTGCCATTACAGCCCTGAGGATTGAGTGCAGATGTACTTCATCTTGAGAATTTAATATTATTTAATCACAGAAAGTAAAGGCTCCATATAATTTCATTGGAGCAATCAATGAAAGCATGAGAAATGCCACAAGAGGTCATGACAGTAAATACCCCCAGCACCACATTCTAGCTAGTAGAGGTATCAGTGGAGGTCTGTGGGTAGACACTCTCCAAAGGGTAGGAATGTGTTCTTCTCTCCCTTCCCAAACAACTCTAACTTTTCTAAAGTGTGACCCATTAGCACTGTTAGCATCCATTAGTCATGTAATCCTTTGGTTTGAGAGTTTAGGGCAAGGACTCTGGCCATTATATTTTCTGCTTAGATGCTAAAAAAGGCAAGGCTTCCCTTCATAATTCAGAATGGTCAGTGGTACCTTCATAAAGTCCTTAACAACTACTCCCAGATTAAGGTCCCTGTCAGCACAAGCCTTGTCCAGGTGGCAGTTTATTTTCTATTGCCCTTCCATATGGAGAAGAACAATGTGAGCTGTCCCAGTGACCAGTATATTATGCTACTTCTGACTGCACAGGCTGAATTAACCTCCCTGTGATTTAGAAGCAGATGGGTCTGAATTTCATTATAGATATGACTTCCATGTTCTTCTCCTTGGCTGGGGCACAGGGATTCTCTTGGAGGGGTGTTGTTATTACTATGCAGATTGCTTTCCTATCATTTGATTGAAATTTCAGGAAGAAGGAAGGTCATTAATGTAACTTCTTCCTCAATTTCTCATTTTAGAAAATCTGGAAGCGGAGCCACGTATAATTCAGCATAACTGAACCCACTGAGCTCTCCAGGGAAATATAGATTGAGCACAGAAGCTCTGAAATGGATTGTAATCACAGCATCAGAGGAAGTCTCAAAAGATCCATTCTCTTGGAAAAAAGTTTGCCAAGTGGAGCTGGATCCACAGCTGCCACTCAAGACCTGTTTTCCTCAGAGTGCTGTTCAAGAGACTTTACCTGCTTCGTAACCCATCCCGTGGTGTAGAGCAGAGGGTGTGAAGGCAGCCACTGCAGGGGTGAGTTCGTGGCTCATTCTGTGGGTCTCTTCAGAAAGAGAGCTGCTGTTATGTCAGATGCACAAGGAGCAAGGCATGTGTTTCCCAATGCACAACCCTGTCATTTTACCCCCAGAGCCCATATGGCATCAGCCACCATAAGTAAGGCAAATCTGTTGAAGGCAAGAGACTTGTCAGGCCAAGTTCCCACTATGGCTTTTAGCTTACTGTAGCCTGAACTGGACATACTGCTGTGATTCCACTTCATTCTCCTTCCTTAACCAGTATCTCAAGAGAGATATAAAGGACATTTACTGAAGTATCAAAATAGTATGAGATCAGAAAGAATCTAAATATCTAACAACAAAAGACTGATTAAACTAGAGTACATCTATATCATGGGATACCACATATCCAGTAAAAAAAAAAAAAAAAAAAAAAAGACATGGGCCAGGCATGGTAGCTCACGCCTGTAATCCTAGCACTTTGGGAGGTCGAGGCGGGTGGATCACCTGAGGTCGGGAGTTCGAGACCAGCCTGACCAACATGGAGAAGCCCTTTCTCTACTAAAAATACAAAATTAGCTAGGTGTGGTGGTGCACACCTGTAATCCCAGCTACTTGGGAGGCTGAGGCAGGAGAATCACTTGCGCCTGGGAGGCGGAGGTTGAGGTGAGCTGAGATCATGCCATTGCACTTCAGTCTGGACAACAAGAGCAAAACTCCATCTCAAAAAAAAAAAGAAAAAAGAAAGACATGGATTAACAAAAACCATATGAAATTACTTCAAAATATATTAAATGAAAAGGGTAGGCCGGGCGCGGTGGCTCAAGCCTGTAATCCCAGCACTTTGGGAGGCCGAGACGGGCGGATCACGAGGTCAGGAGATCGAGACCATCCTGGCTAATACGGTGAAACCCTGTCTCTACTTAAAAATACAAAAAACTAGCCGGGCGACGAGACGGGCGCCTGTAGTCCCAGCTACTCGGGAGGCTGAGGCAGGAGAATGGTGTAAACCCGGGAGGCGAAGCTTGCAGTGAGCTGAGATCCAGCCACTGCACTCCAGCCTGGGTGGCAAAGCAAGACTCCGTCTCAAAAAAAAAAAAAAAAGAAAAGGGTAAGGTGCAGAAACTATGCATCATAGGAAAACGTTATGTAAATACAAAATTATTTGTAAATGTACATATCTATATACTAGTATATAAATGTTACACATATAAATTTTATGCTAGACTTTTTTTTTTTTCCAGAATATTCAAGGAAGTGTCAAGAGTGATTGCGTTTGGGGATATAGGCTTCTTACTTTCATTTCTTTCTATATTTTTTAATGCTAAGTGTATATTGTTCTTAATTTTACTTTCGTAACGACTTTCCAAAGTCTCTCTGACCATCCCTCAGAACACTTTCCAGCATCTTCCTCTTGACTCCCGGGTACCTTCTACGGTTATGTAGACTGCATTCTGGACATAAGCTCCTAGCCCATGGGACAGAATCCAGTCTGAAGCATGCTTGTCTAGCTGTGAACCCTGTCACTGCGCTGCATCCACTTACAGGCACATCTTTTTTTAATTCCCCAAAATGCCACCATATGGGCTGGTGGCAGCTCTGCACAGCTCTTCATTCTACCTTTCCCTACCGCCTACCCTTTATTTTTGCCACAGTTTGATTTGGTTCTTGTTTCTCACCTACCCCCTTCAATTTACCTCTTCAGAACATCCCTCATATCCTGTCTTCCTACGCTTAGCCCAGGAGTCAGTGAAACTCCAGGCCCATCCGCTGCCATACCCAGCCCAGGCCTGAAATCAAGCAGCCCTCCCAATTTACCCGAAGGGAAGCCATGCGAAGGTGCTCCTGCTGCCCCAGCTTCTGCATGTGTACCTGTTGGTATTTATCATGCATAGTTTATGGACAGGCAGCTCTGATTATCCACACAAAGGGCAGTGGGCATTGGCACATATCATTTAAAACAGCAGACGATCACAAAATTAGGGCTTTGGGAAATTGTCCTTGGAAGGTCATTGGTGATTCTGTTTAATATAGATTTTGCCACCGTAGATTTACTTGAATTCAAATTAACTGATATTGTTTCATATCTACTGAATGTAGTAGGACTGAAGTAAAAAATCTACCAGCAATTAAATTGACCAGAGATTTAAAAAAAAAAAACAAAAAACCCCGTTTGGGATAATCTACCTGGAGGGGGCTATATTTAAAACTACATTTAGGTTTTTCCTTTCTGTTTTAGCATAGTAGCCTTTTCTCAATACTAATATTCAACCTAAGGCCAAAGTACACTTTCTTCAAACTTTTTTCTTATCTTTTATAAAAGTCTTGTGTGGCTGTGTATGCTATTAGTGAAATTGATTTTACAAAGCACCGAAAATCTTCTCTTATTTAGTTGTAGCCACTTGAATGTCTGTCAGCTTCAGCTCACTTTCTTCGCTGCTTTAGTCTTTGAAGGGAAACATCATCAGCTTATTGATCTTTACATTGCTGGCACTAAATACCATTTTTCAGCTTGCTTCATGGTCACAACTACAAACATAAAAGAAACTTCACAATTTGACTGTTAACTTAAAGGCTTAGAGTACCAGGAGGATGAAGATTTCCAATATATTAATTATAATCACTAGGGGTGTGTGTGCATGTTGGCGGGGGTTTGTTTTGTTTTGTTTTTCTTTTGAGACGGAGTTTCACTCTTGTTGCCCAGGCTGCAGTGCAGTGGCGCGATCTTGGCTCACTGCAACCTCCGCCTCCCTAGTTCAAGCGATGCTCTTGCCTCAGCCTCCTGAGTAACTGGGATTAGAGGCATGTGCCACCATGCCTGGCTAATTTTGTATTTTTAGTAGAGATGGGGTTTCTCCATGTTAGTTGGGCTGGTCTCGAACTCCCGACCTCAGGTGATCTGCCCGTCTCAGCCTCCCAAAGTGTTGGGATTACAGGCATAAGCCACTGTGCCCAGCCATGTGTGTGTGTGTGTGTGTGTGTGTGTGTGTGTGTGTTTACTCATCTTTTGTAATGGTTATGCCTGACTTAGGATATTGGCACATTTTATCAGTGTAATATATATCCACAAAGCCATACTGCTCCTACATGTGAGAATTTAGTTTACATGTTTATGAATGGGTCTATCCGTTATCCATTCATGAATGGACCTCTTCTCTAAAAAGTACAAAATAGATTATTGTATTCTACAACTGTGAGAGCATTAAGAAACAGTAAGCTTTCTTTCTTTCTGTTTTTCTTATTTTCATGGGGTCTCTACTGCCCTGCATGTGGCAATCTGTAGGCTACATATGATCCCAGAGTTTCTACCTAAGGAAGGAACAGGAAGTATCTACCTAGCCCACAAAAAGACATGACTCTAGCAGCAAACTGCAGCTTGTAGCTCACCAGATAAGTTTGTCAGGATGGAAATGTCAATTTGAGCCGATGTGCTTTCTGTTTTTATAAAACAATTTAGGGAGGAGGAATGGTTGTCACAGTGTAGGAGTTTTATCAAGAGTTTTAAATTCAATAGAGAAGGAACCAGGAGGTACATATATAAGCAAGAGTGAGAAAGGCATTTCATAATTTAGCAAGAAACTGACACTTCCCTCTCATCCTTTACTGCAAAGATTTTTTATTTATTTATTTATTTTTAAATAGATGGAGCCTCGCTCTGTCTCCCAGCCTGGAGTGCAGTGGCTCCATCTCAGCTCACTGAAACCTTTGTCTCCGGGGTTCAAGAGATTCTCCCACTTCAGTCTCCCGGGTAGCTGGGATGACAGGTGTCCGCCACTATGCCCAACTAATTTTTGTATTTTTAGTAAAAACAGTGTTTCACCAAGTTGACTAGGCTGGTCTGGAACTCCTGACTTCAGGTGAAGTCCACCTGGCTCAGCCTCCCAAAATGCTGGGATTACAGGCTTGAGCCACCGCACCCGGTCTACTGCAAGATTTTAAAAAATCGGTGATGATAACCTTAATTGCTAACAGTTATGCCACGTAGAGATGAACAGAGTTGTTCTGTGATGAGAGGAGGCTGCTTTGTAACCAACTTCTTGCCTGAGAGCAAAAGTGGCTTAGGTTTAGCTAGGGTTAGATCTAGGGACTGCCACTTACTAGCTATATGACTTTGGACAAGAGGCCCACTTCATTACCTACAAAATGGGGTTCGTAACAGTGCCTGTCTAGTAAGGTGACTGAATAGATTCTGGCTACTAATACATGTGAAGGGTTTAGCACAGTGCGAAGCACATAGTAAGTGCCCAATAAAAGTTTACTTACCATTCTGCTTAAGTATTTGAAAACAGTTTACCTTGTTAAGTAGGCTAACCCATTTTGAATATTTTTCAACAAATGTTGTCTTCCCAAAACATATACAAGTAAACTCCAATCAAGTTTGGGTGAAATTATTATAGATTCTGTATTAGCAGCAACCTAAATAAATGAGGTGTTATTGTTTTTCACTATCTGTGTCAATACGTCCCTCCTTTTGTACAGAGCATTGAGAGCTGAATTAGCCTAAAGAAGATGTTAAGTTGTAATGCCCAAGTAGAACTTATTTAAGGAGTGATTATGGCTAGAAAATGGTCTTTAAAAATAGTTCTCGCCCTTACATCACATCACTTACTTCCAGCGGCGCCTTGAAGTCATCCTGACAAACAGGCCTGCCCTCCTGCAGACCCAGGATTCTATTCTGCCTCACACATCCCCAACACAACTGCCAGCTGAGTTCTAATTGCAGAATCTTCATTACCAGGGATGATTGAAACTATAAAAAGAACCCAGCTGAATTTTTCACATCCTGCTGGGTGAGCACAAGGACCAGCTCTCCTGTTCCTGCTCCCTCCCCCAGCAATTATCCTTGGTACATGTGTGGTCTGGCTTCTGCAGGGAGCTCTGGGCAATTGATAGATGTTATCTTCCTTCTCCTCCAAACCTCCCTCCCCAGGAGGTGGGTTGATGACCGTGACAAATATGCCTGGTCTTCCTCCACAGCTGTGGAGACAGGAGGTTCATTTCTTAACCTTCCCCACCTAAGTATCTTGTCCAAAGTCACCTAAATGTGACAGATCAGAGAGAGATAAGAATCATTTCTCCTAACCCCCTAGGCCTTTATGACCACCTATTATACCCTATGTGAAAATTTGCCTTTTTTTGTTTTGTCCTTTCTTATTTCAGTGAGCATTTCTAAAGCACCTGCTGAGTGCTCAGTACTGCATTAATTGTAGTGAAAGGGGATATCCAGAAATAAGAGGCCACCAAGGAATTTAAAATATAGTTGGAAGGCAAAAGGCAGGACTGTTCTTGATTCTGTAGTTAATAACTGTAAGAATCAAGGAAAAAATTTATGCAAATTTAACGTAAAATTTATGCAAAATAACTTTTCCTGTTTGAAAGAGAGAGAAAAAGAGCACATGTATCTATATATTTAGAAAGAAAAAGAAATGTCTGGAAGGATGTGCATCAGAAAAGTTAATGGTAGCCATCTCTGAGACGCTGTGTAACAAAACGATTAAGAAGGTGGTCTCTGAAGACACGATGACACGATCTAGGTTTAAATCGCAATTCCACCACTGACCATTGCCTTGTGCATGTTACATTTCACCTAAGTTTCAGTTTTCTTACCTATACAATGGGATGGTAATTGTAGTATCTGCTAGGTTTGTTGTGAGGATTAAATAGGATAATATAGATAGGGCATTTAGCAGTGCCTGCCATTTAAATTCAAGTGCTCTAAAAATGTAACTGTTTCTAGTGATGCGATGTTGAAGGAGAGGTGTAAGAGGGGAAGTCTTAGTGGAGGCCCGACTTGAACTGGTCCCTGGTGAATGGTGAAGACTAGGATAGTCGGAGGGGAGAGGCAGGGGCATTCTGGGTTAGGGAATCATCTTGAAGGAAGAGACAGAAAGGAGCCTCGGCTGTTCTCCAAAAGAGAGAGGCCTGTGCATGAACTAAGAAAAAGGTTGCGTAAGAAGACACACAGTGGAGACAGAAAGTTTTGTTGCTTTCTCTTTTGCCCCAGTCCCTATGCATGCACAGCCTCTCCCATCATCAACATCCCCCATCAGATTGGTACATTTGTTACAACTGATGAGCCTACCTAGGCACATCATTATCACGCAAAGCCTATAGTTTAAATTGGGGTTCACTCTTGATGGTGTACATTCTGTGGGTTTGGACAAATGTCTAAGGACTTGCATCTAGATGGTCTGTTTTTTTCATCTCCCTGACTCTCCACCACAAAAAGAGACGCAGCAATTAAAACAGCAAACAAAACCACCTGCAGATAACATCTTGAACAAAACCAGGTATCGAGGTACCTCCATAAACTCCAAAATATCAGAGGGTGAGGCCAAAGCACCTTACTGATGTCAACAAACTAGAAGGAAGCAGAGGAAAGACAAGGAACATATGACAGTTCCAAAAGCCAGGGAAATCTGAGATGACTGATAAATACTTGGCCTCAAAAGGAGGGGACTCCACTAAGGGGATAAACTGCACAGACCCAGCTGAGGTTGGGAGGGGTCGACTCAGGCTCTAAGTCGTGGTTTGTAGTTGGCCAACTTCCCCTTCAGGGGGAGATTCAAAATAAAGAAAACTTTTTAAATGATTCTGCCCACCCCAGCATTATTGAGAGACAGAAAAATTGAGTTCCAAGCCAGTAGAGGGGTGACATGTTCACTGTGTGACTCTGGAAGCCTGCTGTGAGGAGGGATGGACAGGAACAGAAAGGGATTCCTCAGTGCCCTTTCCTTCTACCTTCCCATCAAGAGAGTACAATATCTATGGAAAAAGAAAATAACAAAACCCCAGCCAGTACCTAGGACAGAGCTATGAGGACTTATATTATGGGGGCAGGGTTGCCTTATGAAAAGGCAACAACCAGCAATGATCAAACCCAGACTCTGATCCACTGACTCCCTTCATCCTCCTTACAATCAACAGGAATGACCCCAGTGAGAGGCTGAGATTAGACTTCTCCCCTGTACGTCAAATGTCCTGCCAAATAGCTGACAGCTACATGGCAAAATGAAATTACAGTGAAAAATACCAGATAACTGAGGAATGCAACCACTAAAAGAAAGATAATAAACTTCATCACTCCTACTAGATGGGATAGATGTTAAAAAATTAAAATAGGCTGGGCATGGTGGCTCATGCCTGTAATCCCAGCACTTTGGGAGGCCAAGGCAGGCGGATCACTTGAGGTCAGGAGTTTGAGACCAGCCTGGCCAATGCGGTGAAACCCCGTCTCTACCAAATACATAAAATTCAGTCGGGCATGGTGACAAATGCCTATAATCCCAGCTCTTCGGGAAGCTGAGGCAGAAGAATCACTTGAACCCGGGAGGCAGAGATTATAGTGAGCCAAGATCGTACCCCTGCACTCCAGCCTGGGTGAGAGAGTGAGATCCTGTCTCAAAAACTAAATAATTAATTAATTAAACATTTAAAAGGCATAACATATACTATCAAAGAGAGAGATGATCGTATATTGTTTTTTGTTGTTGTTGCTGTTGTTTTTGAGATGCGGTCTTGCTCTTGTTACCCAGGCTGGAGTGCAATGGCACGATCTCTCCTCACTGCAACCTCTGCCTCCCAGGTTCAAGCAATTCTTCTGCCTCACCCACCCAAGTAGCTGGGATTACAAGTGCCTGCCACCACAACCAGCTAATTTTTGTATTTTTAGTAGAGACAGGGTTTCGCCATGTTGGTCAGCCTGGTCTCAAACTCCTGACCTCAGGTGATCCACCCGCCTCGGCCTCTCAAAGTGCTGGGATTACAGGTGTGAGCCACTGTGCCCAGCCTGATCGTATATTGTTAACATGAAGTGAATACTATCATTTTTAAAAGAACCAAGCAAAAATACCAGGTAGAAAAAATATAACGGCTTAAGGAAATCAAGTGAAGGGAGAAAAAGCAGAATAGATTCAGAAAAATTTGCATTTGTGAACACAAGATTCAGCTAAGGAACTTCACAAGGCACCAGGAAGAAAAAAGTGAAAAAAAAAATAGAATAAAAATTTTAATATCCATGTAATAGAAGTCCCAGAAGGAAAGACAAAGGAGGTGTGGTAGATTGCAAAACTATGCTCCTCAGTGAATTCCATCCACCTCTTACAATGCATAATCAGTCCCATCTAGCAATTCATACTGAACTTGATCATTTTGCCTTACTTTGACGAACGAGACATCAATAAAGGTGATGCAAGCAAAAATGTGTTAAGAACATGTGCTTTGAGATTGGTGTGGAGTATGTGATCATGTAACTTACTTTAGCCAATGAAATATCAGTGAATTTGAAGCAAACAGGCTTAGTAAGCACTCGTGCCAAAAGCTGCTCTGGCCATGTGAGGAAGCCTACTATAGCCCTCTTGAGGACGACAGATTATGTGGAGAGAGGGGCCTAACCACTGCTGTCTAGATGAACCTAGCCCCCTGGATTCTCTTCAGCTGAAAGCAGCCACGTAAGTATGGCCAGAGAAGAGCAGTAGAACCACCCAGCCAACTCACAGAGCCACAAGAAATAACTGTTATTCTTTCAAGCCACTAAGTTTTGAGTAATTTATTATGTTTTTAGCAATAGATGATTGATATAGGAAATAATATATGAATAAAAAACAACCTAAAATTCCCAGAATAAAAGATTTTAGATGAAATAAATATTTTCGATAGAAAGACTAGCACAATACCAAAAGAACAAGAAAAAAAAAGCAGATAAAACCTCACTTAGGATTTATAGTATAATTCTAAAAGGTAATTCTATAATCATGCAGAAAGAGAATATATGACTTACAAAGTAACACAAATACATTTGACATCACTTGTCTCTATTGTGACGTGGGAATCAGTAAGTCAATGGAGTGTTATTTCCTTTTTTTTTTCTTTCTTTTTCTTTTGAGATGGAGTCTCGCTCTGTTGCCCAGGCTGGAGTGCAGTGGCACAATCTCGGCTCACTGAACCTCTGCCTCCTGGGTCCTGGTTCAAGCAATTCTCCTGCCTCCGCCTCTGGAGTAGCTGGTAGCTGGGATTACAGGCATGCGCCACCATGCCCAGCTAATTTTTGTATTTTTAGTAGAGACGGGGTTTCACCATGTTGGCCAGGCTGGTCTTAAACTCCTGACCTCGTGATCTGCCTGTCTCGGCCTCCGAAAGTGCTAGGATTACAGGTGTGAGCCACCGTGCCTGGCATAATGGAGTGTTATTTTCAAGGAGTAAAAATAAAAGGACTTCTAACCTAGAACTAAACTTTCCCATTTAATGTGAAGATTCAATAAAGATATTCATAGGTAAAACAAGGCTAAAGGAACTTTAACAAGCAAGAGATGTTCCAAAAAATACTCCTTGACCAAAAACTAATGAATTAACTAATCAACTCAAAAAGTAAAATACAATAAAGAAGAAAAACAAAACCAAAAGTGTTTTCTTCAAAAAGATTTGTAAGATAGACAAACCTCTGGCAAGAGTAATTAGGGAGAAAAAGTAAGATACAAATAAATAAGATATAGAATAAACATGGAAAATAACTAAAAAATAATAGATTTTAAACATAATGAAAGAATATTATGAGGAATTATATGCTAATAAATTTGATTACACAAGTAAAATGGCGGCGGAACTTTCTCAAGCAAAATTGTTGAGGCAAGAAGAAACAAAAAATTGGAATCAACTATAATCAATTAAAATAGTCACCATGGCCGGGCGCGGTGGCTCAAGCCTGTAATCCCAGCACTTTGGGAGGCCGAGACGGGCGGATCACGAGGTCAGGAGATCGAGACCATCCTGGCTAACACGGTGAAACCCCGTCTCTACTAAAAATACAAAAAAACTAGCCGGGCGAGGTGGCGGGCGCCTGTAGTCCCAGCTACTCGGGAGGCTGAGGCAGGAGAATGGCGTAAACCCGGGAGGCGGAGCTTGCAGTGAGCTGAGATCTGGCCACTGCACTCCAGTCCGGGCAACAGAGCGAGACTCTGCCTCAAAAAAAAAAAATAATAAAAAAAAAAAAATAAAATAAAATAGTCACCAATAACTCTGTACCTAAATGTGCACACACACACACACATACATACCCCTTTTGCATGCACACACACACACATGCCTCAAGTAAATTTATAAAACTTTCAAGGAATAGATACTTTCTGTCTTATCAAAGATGTTTCAGAAAAATTTAAAGGCCTGGAAGGTACTCAACTCTTTTATACCTAAACCAGGTTCCAAAATTTAAAGGATACAAAAAAGCATCCTGTAAGCTAGCAAGAGCCAGCTGAAAAATATATAAACAAAATACTATTTTCAATAGCAACAAAGTAACAAAATATCTAAGAATTAACCTAAAAAAAGAACCTCATAGGGAAAATTTAAAAACTCTATTAAAGGACATAAATGTTTATGCACAAATAAAAAGACATACCATGTTCATGAATGGGGAAAGTTCAAAATTATAAAGAGGTTATTTCCCCTCCAACTTAATCTGCCTACTGTAATTTTAATATTTTCAGATCTTAAACACATACATGGACTAAAAGTTTATAAATAGCTTGCAATCATGAAAATAATGAGTTCATGACAAGAGGGAGAGATGACAAAAGAGAAATAGGGCAGAACTCACTGGGGCAGATATTAAGTACAGAACATAAAGCTGTAATAATAAACATATTGATATACTGGAGGAAAAAAACACATGAGACTGGACTAGAGACAAGGAGCTCAACTCTCAGATGTTCACAAAAGTACAGGCAAGGAGTGATGAGTCTCAGCATTATCTTGGTAGACTAGCAGTGGGAACAGCACAGCAGTGGCTGTGAGATATATTTTATCAAAAAGCCTGGAGGATTTCCTGACTGAATGGATATAGGCGTTAAGGAAAAGAAAAGACTGAGTTGTGCAATGGGAGATGAGTCTGGCAAGATGGATTAAGGATAGACTGTGTGGGATCCTTTATAAGAAGTTAATCTTAGAAAGGTTAAGTGTTGGGGCAGCATAGGGAATGAATCAGCAGAGAAAGAGGCCAATTAAGCTAACTGGAGAAACACCCATTAAACTGTTGCAATTGTCAGGTAGGGAATGATGAAGGATGGAACTAAAACTGTGGGAATTGGGATGGGAAGTGGGGAGGTAGAGACAAGAGATATTCAAAATGTTGAATCTAAATGACTTGGTACATTAGTTAAAGTGGATAGCAAAAGAGGAGAAGGGTTCAAGAAAGCGCTGAGTTTTCTAGCTTTGTTAGGAGGTAGGTGGCAGCAGCTTTAGTCAAGGAAATTCAGGGGTCACCATTTCAGCCAGAAGTCAATTTAACTCTGAATATCCAAGTTTGGATGCTTTCTACACATGTGCAACGGGTAACTGGAAAGGAAGCTCTGGAACTTCAGAGAGAGGTTAGGCCTGCAGATATAGAATCGAGCATCTGACCAGAGTTTGGAAAAGTAATAGAAGCCATGGATATGGCCAGTATTTCACAGGAAATGAACATAGAAGGGGAAAGTCGGGTGGTTGAGTTCTCCAGGAGTCTGTGGTCCCAAGGCAGAATCCAGCACTGCCTTTGAGAGGCACAGGGAATGCCAGAAAAAGTGAGAGCCACATTTGGCAACTGTCACATCACATCTGCTCTCTGTGGCATGGTTTCCTCACTGACTATCAGAATACATAAATATATGTAGCACATCAAACAGACAAATCCACTCTGCACAGATCTGCCTAAATATTTAGACAGAGCAAAGCAGTGACAGAAATGATTAAGAAATTGAAATTCCAGTCACTAAAGGTGATCAGTGAAACAGAGAACAGCTCTCGTTTCAACCTCTCATCATCAGACCCACAGTTGACTTGTCACTTCCGGAACGAGGAAAGAATAGTTCAGCAAATGTGGGAGGCTTTGTAGATTTCTGATGGTGTGTGGGTTAGCCCTTAATTCTCCTTTGGTGAATTTTCTTCTCGTGGCATTCCACCACCAGAGGTTAGACTGGGGAAGTCAGCAAAGGGCAGAGGGTAGGTGCAGTTAAAAGAATATTGAATTTGGCACCAGAAGATTGAGTTCAAGTCCAAGATCCACGGGTTACTACCGACGTGACATAGCCTCCCTGAATCTGTTCTTATCTATAAAATAAGAATGTTAATTCCTGACCTGCCTACCTCCCAGGGCAGGTGAGAGTCGAGAGCTAATGTGTGTTAGTGGTTTTTGAACTGTGTTCTTCAGGGTTCTGAGCTTCCTCTCTGAGCCCTTAGGTGCCACAGCTACAAGGGGGAATGAACTTAAGAGGTATAACTAGAGGCAGTGCTTTGGCTCCCCCATTCCTGGCTATCCCAAAGCAGCCCGACTTTTATCTGTATCTGCTGCTAAAAATACAGAGGGCAAACTCACTGCCCTGGATTAATATTGGATGAAAAAGAACATGTGGCTGAGCACGGCTCATGCCTATAATCCTAGCACTTTGAAAGGCTCAGGTGGGTGGATCACTTGAGGCCAGGAGTTCAAGACCAGCCTGGCAAACATGGTGAAACCCCATCTCTACTAAAAATACAAGAATTAGCTGGGCGTGGTGGCATGCACCTGTAATAACAGCTGCTCAGGACGCTGAGGCAGGAGAATTGCTTGAACCTGGGAGGCAGAGGTTGCAGTGGCCGAGATAGTGCCACTGTACTCCAGCCTGGGCGACAGTACGAGACTTTGTCTCAAAAAAAAAAAAAAGAAAGAAAGAAAAAATAAGTATCTGAAATGAGCTTTTTGGATTATCTGTGAACTGCAATTTCTGGTATCCTCTCTTCATTATCAGATAATTAAGAATTCATTGTATGTGATTTTTTATTATAATAAGTTGGCTCCTAGTACTATCCTAAATTACATCTCCTGTAAGACCACAGATTTACTTATTGTGATTACATCTATGGACTTGGTGCTGAGTTGCCAGGTGAAGACTGCTACCATCTTCTACGACTCCTGGTTTAATTGCAATGCCCCATCCTGCAGCCCAGCAGAATTGCTGTGAAGATGCAGTGTCCCAGCTGTTCTCTACTGCAGAGAGACCATTCAGGAGACTGAATCCCTGCTCAGACAGAGTTCCTGGGGAATAACTCAATTTCCCTTAAAGTTTTAGCACAGGTGGGGCGCAGTGGCTCACGCCTGTAATCCCACCACTTTGGGAGGCTGAGGCAGGTGGATTGCCTGAGCTTGGGAGTTTGCAACCAGTCTGAGCAACACGGTGAAACCCCATCTCTACTAAAATACAAAAAAAAAAAAAAAAAAAGAAAAATCGCCAGGCATGGCGGCATGCGCCTGTAGTCCCAGCTACTCTCTAGGCTGGGGCAGGAGAATTGCTTGAATCCGGAAGGCAGAGGTTGCAGTGAGCTGAGATTGCTCCACTGCACTCCAGCCTGGGCGACAGAGCAAGATTTTGTCTCAAAACAAAACAAAACAAAACAAAACAAAACAAAAAATTTAGCACATTATTTCACACCATTAGACCAAGTTCTATCACAAAAGAAGGTGCCAGGGAGGAGAAGCAGAGCTTAGGTTTTCTGCAGGCAGATCATTAATGACTTTACTCTGGTGTGTTTTAACAGGGTTCCCAGGAGCTCAGGATCTGAATGGTCTGTAGCACAAGTAATGAGAAATGGGTTGACAAAGGAAAGAATCAGATCGGCTCTAGTTTTTTTTTTTTTTTGAGACGGAGTCTCACTCTGTCGCCCAGGCTGGAGTGCAGTGGCCGGATCTCAGCTCACTGCAAGCTCCGCCTCCCGGGTTTATGCCATTCTCCTGCCTCAGCCTCCCAAGTAGCTGGGACTACAGGTGCTGCCACCTCGCCAGGCTAGTTTTTGTATTTTTTAGTAGAGACAGGGTTTCACCGTGTTCGCCAGGATGGTCTCGAACTCCTGACCTCGTGATCCGCCCGTCTCGGCCTCCCAAAGTGCTGGGATTACAGGCTTGAGCCACTGCGCCCGGCCGATCGGCTCTGGTTTTTTATGCCACGAAGAGTGGCATAAATCCTGATCAAGATAGTGACCACAGGAGCTAGAGCTAGTTAATTATTATTTGTGTATAAGGATATCATAAGTTACCCACGAGTCCCTCCTTTATAGCAATAACACCCAAGAAATAGTAGTCAGAAATGAAGGAAGCGTTTACTTTAGGAAAGCTCTTAAATTCTCAATTATCTTAACCTCTGAAGACTGCAGGGCTTTCAATCCACATCTCTCCAGGCAGTAGCTTTTGTAGTCAACCCACCGTTTCCAAGGTCTGTTTCTACCTTCTCAGGGATGTGTCACACAGGGTTTGTCTCTCCCAAAGTGTTGCTTTCTCTAATGCCACCTGGTCATCCAGCCAGAACATGGGAGGAAGTATGGCAGATTTTGTCATTTCTTTCAAACAGGGAAAAGGGAGGATTGGAATAGTGTTTCCTAAAGTTGTGTTCAAGGCCTTGGTAGTTTCTAGCATTACAGGAAAATGAGAAAAGTTTTGGGTCTTGAAGTATGGTGAGCAACAACATCCTATGTAGGAGCTAAAGGGAAATTCCAGAATCCTTCCTTCATTTGCCTCAGGTTGGAGTAGGAAAGAGGCACACAGCCCTGTTGGCAGCCAGGAGAGCCATAGGATCCCAGCTCCCATCAGCTTGCATCATGGAGGTCTGGAGTGAGGACCATGTAAACTGAACGGCAGGGCCCAAAGTACAGAGTCCATATTGTCAGACCTCATTTGGAGATTTCTAGAACCTTACCAGGAGCTCCACTTGCTTCTTCAGAGAATTGAAGAACACAAGAATTACCACATGAGCTCAAAACATGATCCATCCAGCCTAGAAGTTGTTTTATCGTGAAAACTCCAGAGATGTGTTATGGCAGGGCATGCTGTCCCCAAAGCCTCAAACCCCAGATGTCTTTAGCTATTGAGAGGATTTCCAAGACCAAAGTCTCCATAATTTGGAAGAGCCCTTCTGTAGCATAAGCTGAGAAGAAAAACAGAAACTGAGAAGAAAACTAGTTATTTGTGGAAAATCTATTTGTAGAAAGCCCTGTGATAGGTTCTTTTACAATAAGCACCTTTAAGACTCTCAACAACCCTGTGAATTTGGTAATATTACTGCCCATTTTCCAAATGAGGAAACAGAGAATTAGAAAGGTCAGGCCCTGTGCCCAAGGCCACATCACTAATAAGAGGTAGGCTGAGATTTTCTTCAGCCTTTGCATTCAGTTAACTAATCGCTAAATCCTAGAGGTTCTGCCTCTTAAATAAGTCTCAAATCAGTCTCCTCTTTGCCAGTTTTATTACTATGAGCCTACTTCAAACCTTCACCATTTTGGTTTGACTATTGCAATGACCACTTAAAACTGGCCTTCGTACGTGTCTGACTACCCCTGCTTTCCCCTTCCCTCCCCACCCCACCCATACATCATCCTTCACTGTAGCCATGTTTTGCCCATACCACCCACTATAGACTATCTTAGTAAAGTCTTTTTTCTTCCTTTAAGTCTCAACTTACGGCATCACCCCCTATGTGAAGCCCGCCCCGATATCTCAGGCAGACTTAGAAGCTCTTCCCCAGTGCAGTACCTTGTGCATGGGTCCTTCACAGCAGTAGTTGCATTGAGCAGAATTGGCCCTTTAAGTGGCTATATCTTGCCAGACTATCAGCCTTTTATAGACAGGGACCAAGTCTCTTTTCATCCATTTATCCCCTGCCCTTACAGTGTCTTGCCTACAGTAGGCACTCAATAAGAACTTGTAGAATAAAATGAATGAATGGAATGAGTGAAATTTTTAAATACTTACCGAATCAAAGAAATGAATAAATGAAATTTTAAACAAGTTATCTCCGACTCAAAAGCTACACATAAAAGAATCTTGAATCATTACTAGAATGTTAGATTTCTCTTGTAAACACAAAAGGAACTAGAAAAATAACTATAGAATAAACTTTATATGTAAAGTTTGAATTTCAAACAAAGTAATATTATTACTCACTTCAGGTACAAAAGGTATACACAGAACCATAATACATTATATATATGTAACACTGCATAGTCTTCAAAGGATGTTTATATACTCTATTTCATTTCAACCTAACAGCAATCCAGTAGGGTAAAGCAGAGGAGGTGTTTATTATCCCAGGTTTTCAGATGAGGAAACTAAGGATCAGGGAGGTTAAAGTGACATACCCAAAGTCACACAGAGGCAGAAATAGAACAGATCCCAAGATTTCTTTTTTTTTTTTTTTTGAAACGAAGTCTCACTCTTGTCCTCCAGGCTGGAGTGCAATGGAGTAATCTCAGCTCACTGCAACCTCTGCCTCCTGGGTTCAAGCAATTCTCCTGCCTCAGCCTCCCGAGTAGCTGGGATCACAGATGCCTGCCACCACACCCGGCTAATTTTTGTTCTTTTAGTAAAGACGGGGTTTCACCATGTTGGCCAGGCTGGTCTCGAACTCCTGACCTCAGGTGATCTGCCTGTCTCGGCCTCCGAAAGTGCTAGGATTACAGGTGTGAGCCACTGCGCCCAGCCTAGATACCAAGAATTCTAAGTGCAAGTTCATCAGTCTTCTCTACTAGGTGACCTCTGATAGCAGGCTTTGATCATTCCATCGGCAGTGAAAAGGTACAATGATTATCATTCTCACGAACTTTGAAAATCCCCTCCTGACTACAGGCAAAAAGGGTCTCAGGCATCTTAAGAAGCCAAAAGACTGAGGACAGGCAACTCCTTCAGAGCCAAGACTCCATCCCATTTGACATGTCTCAATCTTCCTAGCAGACAGCTGACACTATCATTGATTCGGCTGCTCCATTGTCTCAAGCTCTAGGTTCCTTTCTGAAGGTTGTGGCCAGAAAGGGTAGGTGGGGCAAAGTCAAGGCATGGGAAGGGGGCAGAGAGGTAGTCAGAGGAAAAAGAGGCAGACAGAACTGGGTTCAAAACCTAGTTTTACCTCCTTACTTTTCCAGATGGATATCCAATTGCTCTAGCACCAGCTGTTGAAAACGTTTTTCCTTCCCCATTGGATTGCTATAGAGCTTTTGTTGAAAATCATTTGACTGTACGTGCAAATGGCCTGTTCTAAGGCACTCTATCCTGTTTCAATGATTTATTTGTTTCTCCTGATGCCATACAGTCTTGACAGTGCAGCTTTATAATAAGTCTTGAAACCAGGTAGTTTAAGTCCTTTAACTTTGTTCTCTTCAGCCTTTCTGTAGGCATCCTAGGTTCTTTGCATATAAATGTGAGAGTCGGTTGACAATTTCTACAAAAAACCCGGTGAATCTATAGATCAATATGGGGAGAAGTGACATCCTAACAATATTAAGTCTTCAAATCCATAAACATGGTGTATCTATCTACTTATGTAGGTCTTTAAAATTTTCTCTTAGCAATGTTTTATACTTTCTGGTGTAGAGATCTTGCACATCTTTTGTTAGATTTATTCCTAGGTATTATGTTTTTGTTGTTACTGAAAATAGAATTATAGGTTTTATTTTATTTTTTTAATTTTTCAATTCTAGTAACAGCAAATGTGAATTTACCTTGGAGTTAATACAGCTTAAGCTCCAGAGTTCTCCTTTGCAAAGGCCCTTTGCAAAACCTTCTGAGGTAGCCAAGCAGTTTTATAATCATAATTTTATATTATTTTTATTATGTAGGGCTCTCCAAAATTGTACACCATCCAGACCACACAATACTTAGATTCATCCCCTGCCTGATAGTAATGTTCTTGTCTCTCTCAGAGCCTCAGTCTTCTTATCTCTAAAATTGGAATAATCTTTATTTATCTCCCAGGCTTATTTTTTCTAATGTGGAAACACACACACACACACACAAAATAAAATTCACCGTTTTAACCATTGTAAAGAGTACAATTCAGTGACATTAAGCACAAAATGTTGTGCAACCATTACCTCTATCTAGAATTCTAAGTGCAAGTTCATCAGTCTTCTCTACCAGGGGACCTCTGATAGCAGGGTTTGATCATTCCATCGACAGTGAAAAGGTACAATAATTATCATTCTCAGGAACTTCTAAAATCCCCTCCTGACTACAGGCAAAAGGGTCCCAGGAATCTTAAGAGGCCAAAAGTTTTTAACCTTTTTAAGTGGTTAAAATGGCTGACCTTTACAAATGGTTTTAACCATTTTAAAGAGTACAATTCAGTGATATTAAGCTCACAATGTTTTGCAACCATTACCTCCATCTAGTTCCAGGACTCTTTCATTACCCTGAAAGGAAATCCTATAACTATTAAGCAGATACTACCCATTCTCCCTTTCCACCCAACCCCTGGCAACAACAAATCTGCTCTATTCATGGATTTGCCTTTTCTAGATATTTCATATGAATGGAATCATACAATATGTAGCTTTTTGTGTCTGGCTTCTTTTATTAGCACAATATTTTCAAGATTCATCCATGTTGTAGTGTGTATAATCATTTCATTTCTTTTTATGACTGAGTAATATTCTGTTGCAATATACCACATTTTGTTTAACCATTCATCTGTTGATGTACATCTTGGCTGTTTCCATCTTTTGGTTATTGTGAATATTGTTGCTATGAACAATAACCTGTGCAAGTTTTTGTTTGGGCGTGCAAGTTTTTGTTTGGGCGCCTGTTTCCAATTCTTTTGGGTGTATACCCAGGAATGGAATTGCTGGGTCATATGGTAATTCTATGTTTAACTTATTGAGGAAACACCAAACTGTTTTTCCTCCTAGAGCTATTTTGAGGATCAAATGAGCCAACACATTTGTTAAGCTTTTAGTATAGTTCCTGGCACATAGCAGGAACTCAATAAATCATTACCCAAAGATATAATTCAAATTATACACAAGTTATCAGCAATAGAGTACATCTGCTGTAAAATGTGTCATATGTTGGAGGGAACAAATAGTTCCTGCTCCTGATTTTTTGTGTGAAGTGACCTCCATGATAGTAATATTCCAAACCTCTTGCTCCATCCCCTTTCTCATTCCTTTCAGAAAAAGAGGAGTGATTTACCATCTGGAAGGCCAAAGTAGGCCTGTTCTTGTCAGTCCGTTTTACTGTTCCCTTGGGATCTACATGCCTGTAGGGAGCATGTATTCTAATCTCCTCCACAATTCTGTGCCATAAAGTTTTAAGGGGCACACCCCTATATTGGAAGTCTGAAGCTGTTTCACTCAAAGATTGGCATGGCAGATGTAGTGGGCAAATTTAATCTCAGGGCACAGTACTAGCAAGTATACTCTCACTAATGGAGCCAAACCACCTTTTCTAAACACCTTCATGAGTAATAAAGATTATATTTTTGATTTACACTTACCTTGTGTATCTTACACAACTGCTTCCGTCAATGAGAAGAAAGGGATATTGTATATTGCTTTCCTCCAAAAAAAAAAAAAAAAAAAAAAACCCTGATATACCCAGGTAAATTAACAAGGCTGCTTCAATCCCCAAGTTCTTCTACTTCGAACCTAAGTAGGTAAAAAACAAACTTTAAAATTGAGGTCAAATATAATGAGTGACTACTTGTCTTTTTCAGAGAGTTTTTTATTCTTTGATCTTGGAAAAGTTAAAATTAAAATAGAAAGGCATTGGGCTATTGTGTGGTATTATTACAGTAAACCTTGATATAGAAAATGCTTTGCAAGCAATTCTCCATTGTGGAGAGCCTTTATTTCAACGTCCCTATATTCTTAAATTACCAACCTTGAGATGGCATTTGTTTTCATTTTTGCACTTAATAGAGCATAATATCACATTCACTTTTTTTTCTCCTGGGGTGAGTGCAGAATTGATAAGTAGTGAATGTCTTCTTTTTAATTCCATTCAATAAACATTTATTGGGCACCTGCTATGTGCTAGACACTGTGCCAGGCATTCTGGGGGAGACCAAAATGTGTATCCTTCAGTTTCATAGGCAAATGGCTTTTAATCTAGTGGCAAATGGAAAAAATGATACTTACATAAGTATAAGGCAAATTTTAGCTGATTTGGCTTTAAATGGGTTTCAGCCATTTGGTTTGGATGATTAAAATCTAATACATCTCTACAAAGGAAATTTGATTCAGAATTTTTCTTTCATTACTATTCCCATGCTAGTTATCCTCCCTTCTGTCAGACTAAATTTCTCTCTTCCTTTGGAAAATGACATGTTTTCTACAGTTGCAAACGTATTCCAACCTATTCAACTGGTTTATTAGCTTATTTTATCTTTATGAACCAACCCTTTAAGCAACTTAATTGACTAATTTTTTGCTGCTATTATATTTTTTAGACAGGTAATAGGCAGCAACAGGCTAGTGAATGAACAAATTAATGGATAAATAGAATTCCAGACTGAAACTCAGAAAACTTGAATTTTAGTTTTATCCCAAATATATCCTTTAGAAATTCCTTTCCCCAAAGTTACTTCTCAGGGTTTGGGATCACACTGTCTAAATTTATGTGTTTGTTAGGTAGATTGAAAGGAGTGGAAAACAACACGATCTAGAGTATTTATGTCCAGGAAAACCTAAGTATGAACATATTTCCATAGATGGATGCATTGATCCATTGAAGGCCCAAATGAAACGTGGCTGTAGCAAAATGATTTAAATGGGGCTATGAAGCCAGGCTGTTCAGCCTTGAATCCTGACTCTTTCCCCTGCAAGCTGTGTGACCTTGGACAAGTAAAGTGACTCGGTTTCCTCATCTGTAAAATGAGGATAAATCATATTGTCTGCCTGGCAGAT
Source organism: Trachypithecus francoisi (assembly GCF_009764315.1). Classification (NCBI taxonomy): domain Eukaryota; kingdom Metazoa; phylum Chordata; class Mammalia; order Primates; family Cercopithecidae; genus Trachypithecus; species Trachypithecus francoisi. The sequence continues at coordinate 104,586,095 of NW_022681470.1, read as the reverse complement.
TTCTTTTGGGGAATAAAAGTTAGTTAATATTTGCAAAGTACTTAGACCAGTCCCCGGCACATGGTAAAAACTCTGGAACATCAGTTGAAATGCAGTCAAGAGTTTGGGATACAGAAAGAGGGCTAAAAAACAGTGCCCCCAAAGGACATAAGAAGGTAGAATGAGGTGGAATGAAATGAAACAAAAGAATGCGCCAAATGAAGAGAAAGTTGTAAATGAACACAAGGCAAGTATTTGGCTCAGAGAAAGTAATGAGTCCATTGCAGAGTATAGAAAGAAAGGACCAAAACCTTTTTGTTTCCTTTTCTATATGACCTTGTACAACTCACTTGACCTCCCTGTCCTCTAATTCCTCCCCTACAAAAAAGATAAGAGGCAGTAGAGAGTAGTGGTTAAATACCAGCATCGCCATTGACTAGCTGTATAACCTTGGGCAAGTTACTTAACCTCTCTCGGTCTTAATTTCAACTGTTTCATGAGAATATTAATAGTTCCTAATGTTGGGGCTCAGAAAATGATACCCCAAGCACGGTACTTTGGCATGCTGAGTACTTTGAAGTAAAGGAGATTGGAAGCCTCAGAAGCAGCCTCAGAACCAAGGTTTCTCCAATCTTCTGCTGCCCTCCAGTCTCTTGTCCCTCTTTCTTCCCCAAAGCGTCATAGAAACCAGAATTCCTCTTCCCCAAATCAAGTCATAGAAACTAAAACCATCTCCCCCCAAAGAAAACCATAAAACCTAGATATTTCTCTAACTTTCCCCTGCCTTTCTGTGTAGGAGCTGGTCATAAAGAAATTCTCTGACTTATTGTGTCTGGTTGTAGATTATAAGACCCTCATTCCAGAGTGGTCCTGCCCCATGTCTTGGAAGAAGGAACACCACATGGAAAGACCAAGAAGAATCCTAACAGACAGGCCTTCCTGGGTTTCCCCCTCAGTCTCCTACTGTTAGATCAGACCTAAATGTGGTTTGGTCCAACCACATTTCTACATGGCTGTCCATTCTTCATCGAATCTAAGAATAAAAATGAATAGTTTTCCCTGGGTCTTTGAATCTTCGTTTCTGAAGGCTTCTATATCAGGTAAAGCTTTGATTAAAGAAATCTGTTGTTTTTCTCTTGTTAACCTGTGTTTTGTTATAGAAGTGTCAGGCGTCACCCTTACGATGGGTGAGGAAAGGTATCAAACAAATACTCAAGAGGTCTCAGGATATCAGTTCGAATGTGAAAGCATTTTATACACTTCAGAGGCCTCCACCCTATAAATATTAGAGATTATGATGGCTTTGAAATTTATTTACTGTTTTCCATTTAGATAGTGACATGGGCTAAACATTTTCCTTCTGTCTTCATCCACCTGATTTTTAAAACAAATTGAGAATCTCGGTCAGTAGTGAGATTTCATAGCTTCTATCTCTCCTCTCTGTGGGCTGACTTCCTAGCTAATTCTCTCCCTCTGGATAGCTGTAAAAGCAAGAACTACTGCCAGGACAGCTCTTATCAAAATATTTTAGCACTTCTGCATCTGGTCCTGGCCATAAAATAGAAGTGAAGAAACACTTATGTAAAGCTTTCAGAGCTGTGAAGGAAAAAGAAAGCTCTTATATTATTGGCTCTGGTTCATATATCTCCAGGACAGCAAGGAAAAAAATAACTCAGATTTAAACCAAAAAGGCATCCAGTGAAAGAAACTTAAAGATATGACATGAGCACCAGCAACTAAGATAAACAAGAGAGCAAAAAAGAGTCAATGTTGTTGAGTGAGTTATCTTTCCCCTGAGCTCCGTTCAGCTCTGTGTACCAAGTAAACTAATGAGCTAGGCCAGTGGGAGAACTCAGTGATCCATATGCTAACAAATCAGCTTCTGAGCAATTGTTCCCACCCTTGTCCGATTGCTGTGCTGGCAGCTCACATCCATACCAGTGGGTCCCCGGGTCCTGAAACCTTTTCCTCCTCTGCAGTCAAGTTCTTTCTGTCTCAGCACTTCTCATGATCAAATAGGAAATGGATAACAAAGACAGCATTCATTTAATATTTACTGGGCATCTACCATTCTCCAGGCACTGAGCTAGGATCTGGGGTATGCAGATAAACTAGACAAAAGCCTTGCATTCAAAGAGTTTTCTTGAGTGATGGGAAAGACAACAGCAGTTAAGATGTGGCAAGAACTAAGGAGGTGGGATGCCCTGAGCACACAGATAAGGGAGTCACTGTTCTCTCCGAAGGAGGCGGGAAAGACAAAAGCCTTAGCGTAGCATTTCTTATATATCGACTGTCTCTCATAATCCTCATGACATCTCTTATGAAAGGGATATGATTTGTATCACTTTATAGATTAGGAAACTGAGGCTCAATGTAATTAAGTCACTTATTCCACGTAACAAGACGCTGAATCTAATTCTTAATCCAAAGCTTCTGCTCTTTCCAGTAACCTTGTTTTGTTGACATGACAGGATGATAATGCTGGTGGGATTCAAAGGAAAGGGGAAAGGGTAGGTAGGAAGCACTAGCTGAAATTGTGAGTAATTTCATGGCAGAGAGGGAGGGTAACTGAAAAAAACAGGGAGGAGTGAAGAGAGAGATTATATGAAGAAAGAGAGACGGCAGCATTGGCGTACTGAAGCCTGCCCTAATCTACTCTCACATTCAGCAATTTTGCTATCTGGTTGTTATACCCTTGGCAGCTTAATCCACAATGGTGGGAGTATTTATAGGACAGAAATTGGCAAATCTTACAAATTAGTGTGTTTCTGTCTCCCAGAGACCCAGTTAACCAGCACACTACTGGTGAGAAGGCTGGGAGAGCACGTGGATAGCTGTGGAAGCATTTACAAATAGTAAATTTCTTCTGGGGGAAAACTGAAGTCTTAAGTCATACACATCCCATCTGTTCACATACCTCTATTTCTAGTGATGAAAAAAGTGCGCTGAATGGAGACACTGGTGTGTAAACGCTAATTGATTTTCCTCTTTCACATGCTATAATAGTCAGGATTCTTTGCATTGCAAGTGACAGAAACCAGTGTAATTGGCTTGATTGAAAAAAGGGGTTTATTTGCTCAGACACCCTAATGAGCAAGTCCAGGGAAGGAGCTGACTTTAGGGATTCCTAAGAGTTAACAAGTGCTGTTGGTTGTCAGCTCTAGGTTATTTTTCTCCCTCTCCATTTTTCGCCCTTATTTCTGGATGTTTGCCTTGCTCTTTCCAAATGCATAGATGCTTTCTATGCAGAAGTAGTGCAGAGAAGGGGGTCCTGAGTAGGAAGGGATGAAATGGCCCCAGGCATTGCCAAGCTTGCATCACACCAGCTTGGTGACCCCAGAGAGAAGAGACAGCTTTTCCCTTCTAGCATCCAACTCTATCCCAGGGCACCATTGTGATAGTCCTGGTCAATCACTGTGTTAAGAAGAATGGGATACTTTGATTGGCTAGACCCGGGTAATGTGCATACCCCTGACTCCAGGGAAAGTAGGATTCTGTTTGGTAGACCTGCCTGGATTGGGGTAGGTCAAGAGAGTACAGTTACTAGAAGAAGTGAGGGAAAGGTGGACGAAACCAAAAGATTTCCTTTATATCTGCTCATATTATTTTTAGAAGCACTAACATTCTGGATCTTTAGGATACCTTGAATGAGGCACTTAGATGACACGGGGAAGAATACAATCATTTGACCTTATGGTTATCTCCCTACAAAGTTGATTTCTTTTGAATAAAGTCCAAAATCCTTGTGAAGTCCCGATGAGATCTGGCCCCTGCCCACAACTATATTTCTAGCCTCCTTCTCTATCACTCCCTAGCCACCCCAATTCTCCCTTCATTTATGCCACTTCAATCACACCGGCTTTCTTCCTGTTTCTAGAAGAGGCTGTTCATTCTATCCTCCAGCTTTTCAATGACCATTTACTCTGCCAGAAATGCTCATCTCCTAGACATTCCCATGGCTGGCTCCTTCTCATAATTCATCTCAAATATTACCTTTCAGAAAAGACTTTTTCTTAACCACCATGTGCACACTCACTGTTGCCCCAACCATAAACAACTTCTATCTCATCATTCTGTTTTATTCCACTTGCATCTAGCACCGTGTCATGTTTTTTTAAATTAATATGTTTCCTTGTTAATTGACTGTCTCCCTCTATTAGAAAGTAAGCTTAATCAGAGAAAGAACCATGTCTGTGTCTTATTCTCCAATATGTCCCTCTGTCCTAGCACAGTGCTTCATTCACAATAGTGCTTAACAAATAACTGTGTGATGAGCAGATAAACAGAATGACATGTATAGTTGACCCTTGAACAACACAGGTCTGAACTGCATGGGTTCACTTATACACAGATTTCCTTCCACCTCTGCCACCCCTAAGATAGCAAGACCAACCTCTCCTCATGCTCCTTCTCTTCAGCCTACTTAACTGAAGATGGTGAGGGTGAAGACCTTTATTATGATTGAGTTCCACTTAATGAATAGTAAATATATTTCTCTTCCTTATGATCTTTTCTCTAGTTTACTTAATTGTAAGGACACAGAATATAATACCTATAACATACAAAATACATGTTAATCGACTATTATGCTATCAGTAAGGCTTCCAGTCAACAGTAGACTATGAGTAGTTAAGTTTTGGAATCAAAAGCCATACACAAATTTTCTACTGCACGGGTGGTTGGTTCCCCTAACCCTCGCATTGTTCACGGGTCAACTGTATTATTCCACTGTTATCAGCAGAATGAGTTTGAGGCAAGAGAAGAGGTTCAGGATTTATGGGTTATTAACTCAATGTTCTTGAGGCATTTCCCCTGTCTTCTGTCCTGCATTTCCTTCCACTTAAACTGCTCAAAAGTAAATGATAATCACTTTATGGCCAAAGCTAATGACATCTCTTTGATTCATCTTATCTTGATCTTTCTGTTGTCTTTGACACTATTGCCCAATTATTCACTTGATTTTTCTTTTTCTCAGTTCAACTTCCACAATTCTACAATATCTTCTCCTTCCTGCCTTTTCTGCCTTTCCTTATCTCTCCTTTCCTGGCTTCAGGTCTTCCCATTAATCCTGGGCATCTATCAAGTCTTAGTCTGTTTTATTTGCATATTTATCATCATGAGAACACAGATCAGCCCAAAAAAAACTTCTAGAAGCAAAAAGATTTACAGGATCAAGAGCTCTGTCAACCAACCAAAAATAGGACCCATAATTCTCAGTGCTATTGACATAAACTTATAACGATTTTTCCAGGAACTTTACTGTCTAAATCATTTATATAGTAATGAGAATGGATTTAGGAGTATTACCAAGGAAGTTATCAATTTATTCACAAAATCTGGTGTCAGAAGATATTGCTTTAATGCAAAGGGAAAAATTAGAGATGAAGATGAATATTCATGCCTAAAGTTCTTCCTCATAGTCTTATTCATGATTTTAAAAATAGTACCAGAAGAACCAATGTTCAATAAAAGAGGAATAAATAAGATACCTTTAGACATCATGATTGTTTAAAATATTTAATGTGTGGAAAAATAATCTTGCTATATTGCTGAGTGAAAAATGGAGAACACAAAATATGTAGGAAGAGAGAAGAACAAAGGGCAGACTCTTTTATGAGTGATTTTCAGTATGTCATTAGATATTTTTTTTTTTTTTTCTTTTTTTTTTGAGACAGAGTCTCGCTCTGTCACCCAGGCTGGAGTGCAGTGACCGGATCTCAGCTCACTGCAAACTCCGCCTCCTGGGTTCACGCCATTCTCCTGCCTCAGCCTCCCGAGTAGCTGGGACTACAGGCGCCCGCCACCTCGCCCAGCTAGTTTTTTGTATTTTTTAGTAGAGACAGGATTTCACTGTGTTAGCCAGGATGGTCTCGATCTCCTGACCTCGTGATCCGCCCGTCTCGGCCTCCCAAAGTGCTGGGATTACAGGCTTGAGCCACCGTGCCCGGCCGTCATTAGATATTTTTATATTTTTAAAATATTTTATAAACGGTCTACAGTAAGCATGTATGATTTCATGAAACTATTAATTTTCAAAAAGAACATATTACTTTACAACAAATACCTTCGATAGGCTGGGTGCGGTGGCTCACACCTGTAATCTCAGCACTTTGGGAAGCCGAGGTATGTGGATCATCTGAGGTCAGGAGTTCAAGACCAGCCCAGCCAACATGGCAAAACCTCATCTCTACTAAAAATACAAAAATTAGCTGGGTGTGGGTGTGTGCCTGTAATCCCAGTTACTCAGGAGGCTGAGGCAGGAGAATAGCTTGAAACTGGGAAGCGGAGATTGCAGTGAGCCACTGCACTCTGGCCTGGGTGACAGAGCAAGACTCTGTCTCAAAAAAGAAAAATAAATAAATTAACACCATTGATACATTTATTTGCATGTATAGTGTATTTCACAACATAATTTTTAAAAACATGACTTTGGATCATATTATTTAAAAAGACAAAATATACACAAAGTTCTGAGAAACTGTGCTCAATGCGGAGGTCAGGGTGTGTTGGTCCTCATATAGACAGAGTGGAATAACTGCAACTACACTGAGGAGTTGTCCATCAACTGTCCATGTGGAAGGAGCAAGTGGCAGGGTAAAATCTGGAGTCAGCTTTTAAATTTCTGTCAGTGAAGCATGGCCTTGTTTAATTAGTGTAGGAGATTGTTTGTAGATAGTGGCTTCCTGAATTTTACAGGCAAGCCTCATGATGAGAAAAGAATTGAAATTACAGATGATGAGATAGATATTTAATAGACAAGAACAGCTGATACGTAGAAAATGGGATGCTGATTCAAAAGTTGAAATGCATAATTTAATTATTAGTGATAATAAGTAAATCTTTACATCCACGAACAGAATAAAATACAAATTACATAGTCAGCACAATTCAGGGCTTACAAGCTATGAGACTAATGTAAAATAATAAAGGACAGCAGCTAAGTTAATTGACCATTTCCATGTTATTAATTGGAGAATGATATGGTAATCATTTAAATGGAAAAGAACCATATTTTGTGGAAAATACATATTAACCATTCCAGATACTTTCTTCAGTAAAATATTTTCTTCCTATTATCAGAGTATTTTTATTATTGGTGCTCTTAATATTTAAAAAGTATGCAATATATCTGGGCCTTAATTTTCTCATCTGTAAAATAAGGGTGTTGTGGCACTGGTTTAGTACTTCATTCTATGAGAGTGGTACTGCAACATTTTCATAAATGTTTTATTCCATTTCATGGAAGCTGATGTTGACCAAGACTGTGATCATTATCCATATTCCTGGATTTCAGCTTCTGTTTATCAAACAGCCTTATTGATCTTATTGGTAAGCTTTATAATTAATAAATAGTATACATTCAAGCTTATAAAATAATTATATTCTGATGTTTCAAAATGGTTTTACTTATTGAGTTCTTTGTAAGATTTTGTTGGGGGAAACGTGGTTTTATTGCTTACACAATAACAACAAAGTTGAAAAGGACAGAGCTTTAAGGTTTGCCTGGCACTCAGACTCTGAGGGCGTATCACAAGCAGCATTCCCAAACTTGTAGGTCCAATAAGTAGTAGATGCAGGCTTTGCCCTAACCTCCCTCATCACCTCGAAATAATACCCTTGAAGGACCAGGGCCCATTCCCCCACACCACTTTCTACTTTAAAAAGTCACTCAAAGGATCTAATCATCTCTTTGCACTTTTAGAACCGTCCCACGAGGGAAGAAGTTCATGCTATATATTTACATGAAAAAAGCAAACTACAAGGAAATATGAATACTTCCATATATTTTATAAAAAATATGTAGCTGAATCTAGACAGATAAGTGCTGGAAAGATATAGATTGTGTTATCTTTATAGATGCACAAGGCGTTATGTGAAGCACTCTTTTTTTAACTCATGTTTTGTCCTCGGAGTCTCTCAAATGAGGCAGATATTATTATCATTTTCATTTTACAGATGAGGAAACTGATGCATAGCAATTATTTATAAAAGTTACCTTACAAATGCATGGAAAAAATTCTGGAAGCATTTACTCTAAAAGTTGTAAGACTATGGGTGATGTTTGCTCTTTTGCCTGTGTATAATTTCTAAAAAGAGCTTGTATCACTTATGTAACAAAATGAACAGGGAGACTGTCAGTTCCCACCTTCATTTTCCCATTTTTGGCGTCTGAGCAGTAGAAGGCTCGGAATCACAGACTCGGCCCTGCTTGGGAATGGGACAATGATCCATTAAGACTTGCAGATGATTCTCTGCTCTATGTTACATGGGATGGTAGCAATTTTTATTCAGTTGGAAGGAAGGGATGGGTGGGATGGCTCATGCCTGTAATTTCAACACTTTGGGAAGCTGAGGCAGGAGGATTGCTTGAGCTCGGGAGTTCAAGACCAGCCTGAGCAACAAAGTGAGATCCTGTCTTTCCAAAAAAGTAAAAATTAGCTGGGCATAGTTGTGCCTGCCTGTGGTCCCAGCTACTTGGGAGGCTGAGGTGGGAGGATCACTTGAGTCTAGGAGGTCAAGGAAGTCAAGGCTGCAGTGAGCCAGGATCGTGCCACTGCACTCCAACCTGGGCAACAGAGCAAGACCATGTCTTAAAAAAAAGAAATCCATTGGCAAGAAGTGGTTACAATAACTTGGAAAGAATCCTTGCTCTAGGATGCTTGGATTTTACTAAGGGTGAGCCTTCAACCTGCCCTACCAGGCTAGGATCATTCTGTCAGAGCCAAACCCCAGATAAGTCAGGCCTGCAGAAATTGTGTATTCATCTACCTGGGTCTATGAGAACCAGGGAACTAATGCTAGCTCATGCCACTATTCTGTTGAACTGCTTATTTTTTTTGTGTGTTGTTAATCTGCATTAAGTATCTGTTTTTAATATCTTTAATGAGATTATAAATTCCTGGGTGGAAGTGATGTTCTGGGAAATATCTCTTCATTAAACATAAATGCATTAAACATAAAAAGTGTTTGATGAATGATACCTGAATGAAATGGAATCAAATATATATATAAAATGGTAGATTTTGGCAATTTGGATTATTTATTTTCTGTAACAAATAGGCCGGGCGCGGTGGCTCAAGCCTGTTATCCCAGCACTTTGGGAGGCCGAGACGGGCGGATCACGAGGTCAGGAGATTGAGACCACCCTGGCTAACACGGTGAAACCCCATCACTACTAAAAAATACAGAAAACTAGCCGGGTGAGGTGGCGGGCGCCTGTAGTCCCAGCTACTCGGGAGGCTGAGGCAGGAGAATGGCGTAAACCCGGGAGGCGGAGCTTGCAGTGAGCTGAGATCCGGCCACTGCACTCCAGCCTGGGCGACAGAGCGAAACTCCGTCTCAACAAAAAAACAAAAAAACAAAAAAACAAAAAAACAAAAAAAAAAAAAAACAAAAAAACAAAAAAAACAAAAAAACAAAAAAAAATAAATCAATAAACAAAAAATGGAAGGATCTTCCCTTTCCCTTCCCTTCCTTTTCCTTTCCCTTCTCTTCCTCTTTCTCTTCCCTTCTCCTTTCTTAACAATTCCATCCTACATCCATTGTATGGGGCAGAGAAAGGTAGACATCCATTCAGATGGGTGGCCTGGTGTGGGATGTCAGAACCCAAAGGGGATGGGGGCTCTACTCAGGGACAGGAGCAGCAATGGTGATAAGAGATTGGCTATATACAGGGGAATTGATCTAATAAAATTGATCTAATTAAAAATAATGGGAACCAAGCTTCTCATTGTTGTAGAAGAGAGTCAGAAATCAGGAAAGGGAGAAAACTAGAATGAACACTGTGGCGTTGAATTGGTATTGGAGATACCAGTGTGAACTCATGGATTTCAGTAAATATATATGTAGATATGGAAACAAATTTAGATGTAAATGTGTTTATGTATATCTTTGTCAATAGGTGTGTGTCTGTGTGTATCTTCTTTACCTAAACACTTTTCTTTGTTGTGTTTTCAATTCCACATTTAATTCATCTGGGATTTATTTTTATGTGCAGTATGAGATGGGTGCCACATTTTTTTTGACCAACTAGCCAGCCAATTTTCCCAACACTGTTTATTAAATGATTCACCTATCTCCATTGATCTGAGATACTTCCATTCTGATATGCACATATTAGGTTGACTGCAAACATCTTAGAAAAGCAACATTGATCTTGTTAATGATGGAGCAATGAGACACATCTCCATTTCTCCTGCTCTGACATCTTGGGCATCAATGGCCTATTTCCAATTGAGTGTTCAAAAAACATCCTGAAGGTCAACACTTCCCAAACTAAACTGATCCCATTTGTCTTCATGAATTCCTGACCTCAGAAAACAACATCAGCAGCAGCCTAACTGCCCAATGATCTTTCAAATACTCTGACCCTGTCCTCCCCTCTCACTGTTAAATCCCTTCCTTCTTTCCCTATTGTCTGCAGTTCCTGAGTTTGGACTTTTCCCTTGAGCTATTATGATTATATTATATTTATTTCCAAAGTAATATTGAAAATCTTTCAAAAATTGAAAGAATTCATGAGAAAATAAAGCATTTGGTCTGTTTGACAGTCAGGGCTGATTTGATGAATCTGAGTGACCAGATCCCATCTAATCTACCTTTCACACTGATTTCTGAATAATAAATAGAAATAATAAGTAAATAAATATAATATAGCCATATGGGCCTGTGCTTGTGATTCTGCAACTCAAAACCCTTCAAGTCTGTGAGTTTTCATAAACACCATAGCTGAACATCCAAGGTCACTGGGATTGACCTTCCAGGTGTTCTTTCTTCTACCTGACTTGCACTTTCATCACTTGTGTTAAATTCCGGTTCTGGAACATGCCAAATATTTCCCCAATTTTCTTTTTTTTTTTTGAGACGGAGTCTCGCTCTGCCGCCCAGGCTGAAGTGCAGTGGCCGGATCTCAGCTCACTGCAAGCTCCGCCTCCCGGATTTACGCCATTCTCCTGCCTCAGCCTCCCGAGTAGCTGGGACTACAGGCGCCCGCCACCTCGCCCGGCTAGTTTTTTGTATTTTTTAGTAGAGACGGGGTTTCACCGTGTTAGCCAGGATGGTCTCGATCTCCTGACCTCGTGATCCACCCGTCTCGGCCTCCCAAAGTGCTGGGATTACAGGCTTGAGCCACCGCGCCCGGCCTATTTCCCCAATTTTCTGCTTTTTTGCCTTGCATGGAAAGCTGCCCCTTTCCCCTCTATCAATAATGATATGATCTTTTAAGGTCAGCTTAAACACAGCCCTCTTCCATAAAGTGTTTCCCTAATCCTCCAGTTGGAATTATTACTTACCACCTGTTTTCAAAGCACTTTGTTTGTGCTGTATTGTACTACGTGTTTCATTATGCTTAGAATGGAAGTACTATAATCTTAGTTTTCAGATCCAGATTTTAGCCCCTGAAGCCAGGACTGCATCTTTGTTACCTCTGACCACTGCCTACAGCTAGCAGTTTTAGTACACTCACTTTGGCACCTAGCTAAGTGCTCTTACCCCTCTCCTCCCCTCCCCTCCCCTCCCCTCCCTTTCCCTTCCACATTGATTTAATGAATTGCAATGTATACCAGGCGCTATTCTAGTACTTAGGATACTGTGATGAACCAGACAAAGTTCTTGTCCTTATGAAGCTTATATTTCACGAGGAGTCTTAATTAACCCTTTCAAGAACCCCGTGACATAGGGGCCATTGTAAATTATTCAGGAGTGTAGTAACATATTTGGTAAGTAGCATTACTGGAATTCAAACTAGATCTATGTAATATCACTTGTCCCTAGCATCACAGCTTGTTGAAATATTTGTGGAACTGGGAATAAGTTTGGTGCTTCAAGAGGATTAAATAGGATACTTCTTTAGATGCTGAACTGAGAAGAAAACAATTATGTGTCACTATTGAAAAAGCCATGACCCCCTTTGCTCTCTCCATATGCTCAGGAAATAAATATAGAAACCAAGTCTTATAGCCAAGTTTGATCTTCAGTTCTAACTGAGGGCCCATGTTGCTTTATTACAGAAAGTTGAAAAGAAAGAGAAACTCACATTTGTTTGAGGTAGATGCATCTACATATTTTATTTTTAAAAAATCTTCATAGAAACAATGCAAGGTAGATATTGCTGTTTCCATTTCTACAGGTAGAGAAACAGATCCAGAGGGGTTAAATAACTGTTAAAAATCATGGCTATTTCCTGGCATTATGTTTTAAACAGGAATTTTATAAGCCATATATAGAACTTATATCAATTGAATCATTTTAAATGTACATGGAGACCATTCTATTTAAAGGACTCCTATAAAAGGTAGATTAATTCAATAAATGGTAATGGGATTTACTGACTTGCCATTTTGGGGTAAAAAAAAAAAAAGACAAGTAAAACTGGATCCTTATATCACCTCTTATACCAAAATAAATTCCAGATGGATCAAAGATTTACATGTAAAACACGAAATCACAGACGTCCTAGAAGAACACATGGATGCATATTTTTATAATTATAGAATGGGCAAGACTTTAAAACCCCGGCTGGGCACAGTGGCTCACGCCTGTAATCCTAGCACTTTGGGAGGCCAAGGCAGGCAGATCACCTGAGGTCTGGAGTTCAAGACCAGCCTGGCCAACATGGTGAAACCCTACCTCTACTGAAATACAAAAATTAGCTGGGCATGATGGCAGGTGCCTGTAATCCCAGATACTCAGAAGGCGGAGACGGGAGAATTGCTTGAACCCGGGAGACAGTGGTTGCAGTGAGCTGAGATTGCGCTGCTACACTCCAGCCTGGGTGGCTGAGCGAGACTCCGTCTAAAAAAAAAAAAAAAATATATATATATATGTACACACACACACACATATGTATATAACCCCAAGCCCAGAAGTTATGAAAGAAAAGATTAGTAAATTTGATTATGTAAAAGTTTGAATTTTGTATAGCAAACTTTAGTCTCTTTAAAAACATGGGCAAAGGCAAAAAGAAAAAGAGGAGAAATATTTTCTTTCACTTTTTTTTCTTCTGTCCTTTCTTACCTGCAAGGAAAGAAGAAATATTTTCTTTGGTTTCCAGACCTTAGGTAGATCTCACCAAAGGACTGCTTGGGTATTTGAAGCCAAATCCCTGCTAGTAATGCAGGACTGTATGACCTGGCCATGTCTCATGTGACAAAGTGATAGTTGCCAGCCAATCAGAAACAGAATTGGGGATCAGTATCTATCCTGGACTGTATGTTTCCTGCAAGTCTCAAATTACAACAGAATTCACAAATTACTACCTAGGGACTTGATGGAGGAAAATAACGTGATTCACTGCTTGAGGCTTCAAAAATGGAAAGAATGAATGTGGAAGTAAAGCATTTGGCCTGTTTGACAGTCAGGGCTGATGCGATGAATCTGAGTGACCAGATCCCCAGGGCTCCCTGTCATTCCTTCTTGAAGTTGGGTTTCAGTCATAGAAGAGGGAAGAAAAGCAAGAATGAAAGGGCACGTGAAATCTATTTGATTCTTGGTGGAACACTAGATTTTCTGTGCAAAGTGGTGCTTTACTATTTTTAAAGGATACCTAACTGACAGGAAACTATAACTGAGTTTATGTGACTTTTCTCAGCAAAATTATGGAACATCTCAGTTTAGTAAACATTGGGGACTGGGTTAGAGGGCTATAGGGGACTTGCCATGTATTTGTGTTACATTTATATTTGCCAAGTGCATATCCTCTCTTAAGCTCTTTCTGAGGCAAAACAAACGTGAGCTTATTTGGAATGAGCAATAGATATTTTATTTTGTATAGCTGTGCTTCTATTTTCCATAGTTCCACTAGTATTTAAGTTATTTTCTAATGAGACTTTCTGCATTATGCTGAAGCTTTGCAATAGGAAGACGGGAATTTAGGAAGTCCATTGAGCAGCCCCAGCCTGGTCACCTTTGCTTTGTAATGGAACCTCAGTGTTTGTCATTGACCCAACCCAGTCTAGTCACCTTTGCCCTGTGATAGAACCTCAGTGTTCATGGGGTGTGTGTCAGAGTGAGAAAGAGGGATAGTTGAAAGAGGGGAGCACAATCAAAGAGCTCTAACAGTTTGAGGCCCAGGTAGCTCTGGTGTGGGATATCCTTAAAGGAATATGACTCTGGTAAGCTTCTCCTTTGCATTTCAAAAAAGATTAGGCCAGGTGCAGTGGCTCATGCCTGTAATCCCAGCACTTTGGGAGGCCAAGGCGGCCGGATCAGTTGTGATCAGGAGTTTGAGACCAGCCTGGCCAACATGGTGAAATCCTGTTTCTACTAAAAATATAAAAATTAGCCAGGCGTAGTGGTGGGTGCCTGTAATCCTAGCTATCCGGGAGGCTGAGGCACAAGAATTGCTTGAACCCAGGAGGCAGATGTTGCAGTGAGTCAAGATTGCACCACTGGGGCAATACAGCAAGACTCAGTCTCAAAAAAAAAAAAAAAAGTAATGAGCTGTCATAGAACCCTGAGAATGAGACATGAGACACGGAGGAGACAGTGGAAACCAGGTAGATCTTCATACCTAAAAATTTGAATTAGAAGACAAGGGTGAGAAATTCCCAAGCACACCTTATCAAGTTGGGCAGTTTCTCAGTGCCAGCCTCATTAGCAAGCTGGAGTGGATGTGTACAAACACTCACATTACTTCATGGAAACAATTAAACAGTGGAACCCAGAAAAGTTTGGACTTAGGGCAAATCAGCAAAGGGACAGTGTGAGGGCAGGAAGAGTGCGCTCAGAGATGTTGCAATTTGGGTATAAATGCCCATGAGACCTCCCAAGCAAGAGAAGTCTGAATATTGTTACATTTTAGGGTTCATCCAGGATTTTCCTGAATCCTAATGCTGTACACCTTTGTTGCAAGGACAAATTATTCCCTCTAAGAATTATGGTCAACTGGTATTTGGAAATGGTGATAATGTAGGAGGCCTAATGCATGGAAATGGGTGTGGAATCTGAGCTTGTCTGTGACTGCAAGTCAACAGTGAAGAGCCTGAAATGAAAAATACCTGACAGGTTGCTTTAACCCTGGAAAGGGGTAAAATGCTTGACAAGTTTTTTAGGAAGGGGGAGGAAGCAAATGTAGCCTTACTAGAGCTTAATAACTTGCACCCCTGGAGGGATGTTGGGAAAGTATCTGGAAACTAATCTTTCAGCCCTGTGTTTTTTTTCTCTCTCTCTTTTGAGATGGCGCCTCGCTCTGTCACCCAGGCTGGAGCGCAATGGCATGATCTCGGCTCGCTGCAACCTCCGCCTCCCAGGTTCAAAAGATTCTCCTGCCTCAGCTTCCTGAGCAGCTGGGACTACAGGAGCATGCCACCATGCCCGGCTAATTTTTTGTATTTTTAATAGAGATGGAGGTTTTGCCATGTTGGCGAGGCTGGTCTTGAACTCCTGACCTCAGGTGATCCGCCCACCTCAGCCTCCCAAAGTGCTGGGATTGCAGGCGTGAGCCACTGCGCCCAGCCTGAATACTGAATTTCTGTACAGACTGAAGCTATTCCTAGATCAAGATAGACAAGGAATGTCAGACTTGACGCAAGTCCTTAAGTAATAGTTCACCCAGTGGATTTAAACCTAAGCAGGTCATGTGTCATATGCATACGAGCTCAGGTTCTGGGACAGACATGGTGGAAACCATGGAGGCCAGAGGCAAAAGCTAGGTGTGTTTCTCAAGAGTATCACCACAGCAGCCCTGGGAGGAGAGACATTTAAACTCTGGCTAAGGAAAACCTGTGACACTTCAAAAACTGCATGTATCAGAAGTGAAGTAATAACAGCCCCAAACACAATCCTAACAATAGCTTACATTTACTGATTGCTTACGAGGCTGCAGGCATTGTGTGGAACACTTTACAAGCATTATCTCATTTAGGAAATTGAAGGGGGTTGATGGAGAACTTTAGAGGCTTGACATTTGAGGTCATATATATCCTAAGGGATGTGGTACTTCAATAAGAGTGGTAAAATGTTCAAGAACTCTTGAGCTGGTATGTGGAAGTCCTATAAACTGTAGAGCTGTACAGGTAAAATTGCTAAATTATCAGCGAACAAATTTTTTAAAAGCTTATTTTTTAAAACTGGAAATCCTGTGATGGAAGGTGGTCAAGAAGAAAGCATGGATTGGACTCTCTGTGAACAAGCAATTATTGAGGCTGCCTTGAACAGAACACTTTAATCAAAGCTCCGGCTGCCAGTCCAAGGACAGGCTCCTGCTTCCCTCCAGCTGCCAAGACTTGAGACAAGCAACATGAAATGCCTGTCCAAATCAGGGCGGAGTCACCCAGACCAATTGGGACAGTCACTTAACTGCTAGAAAGGCAAAGCGTTTACTTCACCCTAGGGCTTCTGAGAAGGCTGGTAAGTGGCCTCTTGCCAGCTTCAAGGTTCAGTTGGTCAAGAAAAAAAATGTGAAAGAGGGTGCCCATAAAACAGCTAAACAAAACTGTGCTTTCATGGACAGTGTAGAGAACAAGGCTATATGCAAACAGAAAATGATCAGGATGAAAACCCATCTTTACTATTCCCAAGGTAAACTTGCATTATAGTGAGTCAGACATGGCAATGTGGGCCAGGATATGAACTGGTCCTATCACAATAGCAGTCCTTAGGCGTGTAGAGATTTAAGAGTATCAGACTGGAGTTGAAAGGGAACATGGAGAGATTTGGGGTTCAAGTAGTGCAGGAAAGTGAATCCCAAGCAATGATTTCTTCTCAGTCTCCCCATGACCTATGCCTGACCTACCTCTCTTCACAAGAATCTGATGGATTAGGGTTTGTGGTTTTAGCATAAAGGTTACCCCAACCCGCATTTTTTGTGGGAGGACAGAGTCTTGCTCTGTTGCCCAGCCTGAAGTGCATAGTGGCACAATCACAGCTCAGTGGCACAATCACAGCTCACTGCAGCCTCAACCTCCTGGGCTTAAGCAATCCTCCTGCCTCAGTCTCCCAATTAGCTGGGACTACAGATGTGGGCCACCATGCCCAGCAAATTTTTTTTTCTTTTAAAAGGAGTTTCGCTCTGTCACCCAGGCTGGAGTGCAGTGGCAGGATCTCGGCTCACTGCAAGCTCCACCTCCCGGGTTCACGCCATTCTCCTGCCTCAACATCCCAAGTTGCTGGGACTACAGGCATCTGCCACATCACCAGGCTATTTTTTTTGTGTGTGTGTGCATTTTTTTAGTAGAGATGGGGTTTCACAGTGTTAGCCAGAACGGTCTTGATCTCCTGATCTCATGATCCACCCACCTCACCCACCTTGGCCTCCCAAAGTGCTGGAATTATAGGCGTGAGTCACCACGCCTGGCCACTAATTTTTTTTTAACTCATTTTGTTGCTCAGGCTGGTCTCAAACTCCCGACCTTAACCAATCCTCCTGCCTCAACCTCCCAAAGTGCTAAGATTACAGGCATAAGCCATCACAAGCAACATCCTTAAGCACTTTGGAGCTGTAATCTCAGCACTTTGGGAAGCCGAGGTATGTGGATCATCTGAGGTCAGGAGTTCAAGACAAGCCCAGCCAACATGGCAAAACCCCATCTCTACTAATGCAAAAATTAGCCAGGCGTGGTGGTGCACACTTGTAATCCCAGCTACTTGGGAGGCTGAGGCATGAGAATGGCTTGAACTGAGGAGGCGGAGGTTGCAGTGAGCTAACATTGCACCCATTGCATTCCAGCCTGGGTGAGAGAATGAAACACTGTCTCAAAGACATACAAACCAAAAACAAAGTTGATGGAGTGATTCTAGATCAGTACTTCCCAAACTTCTGACATTCTAGTACTACTACCTTCAAGATTTTTGCCACATCCTTGTATTTAATGTTTTCCTTTAAATTGGTGAGTATTTTAAACTTACATATACTTTTTTAAGGAAGAAACTTCATATCATGACTCTAAAAGAAAACCGATATCATTTGCCATATAGGAGGTAACAATAAAAACAAGTACTTATGTAATAAAAACCAAAACAGAGTTGTAAAACCCTAGCTAGATACCATTACAAGCCAAAGGCTCTCAGCCTGAGGCCTTTTCTCTCTTTTAAAAAGGGAGATTACCAAGTGATAGACCATACAAGGACCAAATGGAAACTTTCTCCTTGGAATAATGAGCAGGAGTGTGAGAGAACTGGAAAGGGAATAGCTCTCTCACTATGTGATTCAATGCCATTTAATGTTGTTTTCTGGGTACCACTGATAATCGTCTCCAGTGTCAGTTAGGCTCAAATCATGATTTGTGTTCTGTATACTGTGGGAAACACAGTTCTTGACCCTCTTAGAGTGATGTAAACCTCATCCACCTGGAAAGGAGTAAAGGTAAGATGGGAAATCAGAGAAAAAAAGGTATTTAAAAACTCTAAAAAGTTAAGAAGCAGCAACACGGCAGGAGCAAAAGATACACAAACATAAGGCAAAACATAAAAGAACATGAGAGGATAAACTCAATGTCTGAAAGTAAGCAAAGATAGCTCATAAAAGGAAGAAGCAAAGCTAATTAAAGACTGAAAGTGGATATGAAGTGACATCACATCCAATCAAGATAAGCATGAACAGAAATGCAGAAAGCTATCCAAATAAGCACACGGGCTAAGTCTGTAGGCCACATCAGCTGTTACTCCCTGCCCTCTGTTCTTGAGGGAAAATGGGGGTGGTGTGAGAGAAATGGCTGACACTTCTGTGTGTGCATCATGAGATCATCACACAACTGAACCTTCTGGTGGCAGGAACAGGACCAACTGGAGAGTCAGGCATTTCAGCTACTTTGAAACAAACATCTTCATTTTCCCATGATTAAAAAAATGCACGTTTGTCCAGCTGAGTTTTGCTTCTCAGATAGCTGTTTTGCATGTAGAATTTGAATTGCCCAGTCCTTAATTTGTTTTTCTAGAAGGCAATAAAAGGTAATTTATAACTGGCAGGTTCGGTGGCCAGAGAGAATGATAAAATTCTAAACCCAAGGCATTGGTATTCAGTGCTTTTAGCAATTCCTCTATATAATCTAGTTTACAGCAAAGTAAAGATGGGTCACTTGGGGCTCCTATAGTTGCCATTTATGCCTCAGAAAATAATTGTTAATGATTGGGGCAACGGTAAATAAATAGAAGACCAATAAAGCTCAAGGTGAAAGCTGTGTTCAGATCACACCAGAAGCTACACATGTGCTAATTAACATAAAACTGTGTTTCATTTCTGTAAACATTCCAGCATCTGAATTGTAACGGTCACATGGGCATAAAAAGCATCAACATGTAATAACATAATTAATATATCTAATATAAACATTTATAAATGTATTTTTAAGCTTCAAGGCAGTGTTTCCCAAGTACTGTTACAAATGTGGTTTTCTGAATTTTGAAAGTTCCTTTCAATTTTTGTTTGTTCTAACATTGACAGAATGAAGTGGGAACCATATTTATGATAAGACTTACTAGATTTTAATGTAAAATAATTTTAGAATAATATTTTACATTTATATAGTATGTTACAGCCTATGGAGTATTCTCACATTCCCACTGACCTTCACCATGACTCTGTGAGGCAAGTAGACTTTACAGAGGAGTTAACAGGCTCAGCAAGATTAAATGACTTGCTCAAGCCCACACAGCCAGTAAGTGAGGTTGACATTTAAAGTGAGCATGTGTTGAAGCTAGTGTGTGTTGCCAGGGGAGAAGAGGCTGATTGTGTCCTCAGAAACCTCACAGGTGACCTTGCCTCATGAAGTCCCCAGGTTGTATGGTCTGTCCCTAGCTTGTCAATGTCCTAGAATGTTGCAATCCAAGTCAACTGACGTACTCTGATCAAACCCATAGGAGACTGAATTCTAAACCAGTGAGCTGGTTTGTTTATTGTCAGAAACATTACTGCCATGTGAACCGGAAAGAATGCAGATGCTGGTACCACCAGTATACTCTCTTCCTTTAGGCAGAATTACATGGGATGACACACTGCGATCATGAGATTAAATGATGGACATGAAGGGAGACTAGGAGACAGATGTTGAGGAGTGGGCAAGCAAAAAAAGTGACATGTATTGATACTCACAAGATGCCTGTCATTATCATGATCAATTTCATTATTACCTGTACTTGTTATCTTCATCTGTCCCATTCTAGAAAGGAAGAAATTGAGACAAAAAAAGATTAATTAACTTGCTCAAGCATTTGTTGGATTTCATTTTTAGGTAGTGCTTGTTGAGATGGATTTCTCACACTTAAGTCAGAAGCTACTTGCTCTAATTACAGCAGGAAAAAAGATAGAACCCACATAGTGGGTTGGGGCATACAAGCTTGCAAGGAGTAGATATATCTATGGGTAAAAACTCACATTAAGGGCCAAGATGATTCACTTTTGAGTCTTGGCTCCTCAACTGGCATCATCAGTGAATTTCTATTATGTATTTATTTAAATGATACCCTCAGAAATGTAGCCCTCTCTATCAGTGATCTTATATAATGGAGCCAGATGACAGGTGGTTCAGGACTTGAATTTAAAGTTTTCAAAATTTTTTGCAAATTTTTTATGAAAAAGTGACATAAATACCCTATTACTAATATTTAATCTGATGAGCAGCCACAGGAGAGCCTTATGCCCTCTCCTTTTGCAATTTTATAGCTTCCACATTATATTTTAGAGGTTTAAATATATCATCTCTTCACGACTCTGTAGGTTTTAATTATCAAAGCAGCTACATCAATTTTTACCAAAAGCAGAGTGACCTTATTTTATAAATGAAACAAAGCCCAAAGCTTGGTCCCAGCAGCAGGCAGTTAATAGGTCATTCCATAAAGATTTATGTATACTTTGTGGATTCGGAAGAATTTTAAATAGGGGAAGTCAAACTTATGGACTCACTTGTCTTTCATCACTTTAGGCAAGATAGGATTTACTTCAATTAAAAGCTGTATCCTGGCTAAATGGGGCTTATTTTTATGAAGACTCAAAAAATAAAAAAATAAGAAAACACTGCCATTAAGCAATTCAGAGACTACTAAATTCAGCAACTAATCTTAACATCCCTTTGTAGGGGAGACAAACACAACAATCAAGTTTTCTTTTGTTTCAGCGTGAAGGTAGCTTCGCTGTGGGATGAGAGAAACAGGCAGTGTTTCATAATTATATTTATACACCTGACATAAGAAAAATATTCCTCCAAAGCGAAAGCAAAAACTAGGGCAGAAATAGCTGGGTGTTGGAGGGAGGTGGGTATGTGTGTAGGAGAGGGTGAGGGACATGTTTCTATTACCTCTTGGATCTAGCAATATCAATAACAGCCTATCTTCTAGCTCATTTTGCCACTGCAAAATTCTTTAGGAAAAAATCTGTGATTAAAATCCTCAACCTCTGCTCCCCCATTCCAATACCCACCGTCCTCTTCCCTGAAAAAATCTGTTGCCAGTGCCTCTTCCGTGATCTTTTCTTGTGTGGGTTTTCTCTCTAGAATAACAGTGAAATCAGGGAAAGGTCTTGGGCATAGCTCACTGCTTCAGTGACTACCTTGAGACCAGCTGGGGACTGACAGTCTTAGACTCCGACCAGTTGCCACAGATGCAATTGCTTTGAAAAGCAGATTCTCTTCTCTGCTAACCTCATGCAGAAAAATAAAAATGAGCAATGCAGTGATATTTTATTTCATTTTCTCCTGCTCATTCTAGGAAATGGAACCAAGGGAATGTATGATTGGAATGAAACAGGGTTTTTCTTAGTAAATAAACATTCCACCTGCAGAATCAGTACCAAATGCGGGTTTGAGAGTATTCTAAACAACACTATATGGCCATTCTTCATCTTCTTATCTGTGAGGGACTGGGGCAGTGGTGGAGGGAGTGTGTGGAGAATAAATGGTCAACACTTAGAGAGTAGATCTCATTACGCTCATTTTTAAAAATAGCATTCAAACGGGTGTAAACTTTATAATTTTGTCATTCCAGAGAGAAGTATCCTTTTAAACATGTTTGGATGTGGTATGAGGAAATGAGATTGTTATGATGCTCTAAGATCTCTTAATTAGGACTACCGGTATTTTCTGCAGTACAAGATATCCATTATTTGCAATTTAAAGCCCAGAGCACCTTTCCTCACGGGTGGGGAGATGGAGAGAGGCTGCACTTCAAAGGGAGAAAGAAACAAGTGCAAGTGGAATGGAAGTGGCAGCTTGCTACCTAACAGAATCCACATCATTTAGCCCTAATGCAGGGAACACATGCCCCTAATAACCTGCCTTATTCCTGGCTCTCTTTCCCCGATAAGCTCATACTGCCAGTTAGTAGTCTCTTGCATCTCCTGAGTGGCTGTGCTTCCTTAGTGAGGGAGCTTGCTGGGGCCTGGGTGCCTAAATAAGCAGAGATGGGGACACCCCGTGTGATCCTGCCATGTAATCACTGCAATTGTCTTCACTGTGAGAAGGGCAAGGGCCTGGTTCCCTACAGTCCATATGTCTTGTGAACCAGGAGTAAATATCACCCAGATTAATCCAACTGAGAGAGATGCTGCTTAGCTCAGGGACTAGAGGAGCTCAGCCTCAGGAAACTAGACTTCAGAATGAGAGTCAGAATGATGGGAAGCTGGGGGGCAGAGAGGGGTTAGACCTGCCGTGCCAGTGGGAGAGAAGACTGGCATCTTGGGAGGTGAGTTCAGTGCAGTGGTTATGAGTTCAGGTTGTCTGGCCATACAGGCTGGTTTTCTACTGACCAATTGATTGTGGGCATATTTCTAGAACTCTGCAGTTTCTGTGACAGCCCCAAGTTTCCTTCTCTCTAGAATGGAAATAATTATGTTCTGAAAATCCAAAGAGACAATGTATATAAGTTGCCTGGCATAAAATAATGTTAAATATTATCATCACAAGCAAGTAGAGGCCAGGTGCAGTTGCTCACACCTGTAATTCCAGCACTCTGGGAGGCCAACGCAGGAGGATTGCTAGAACCCAGGAGTTTGAGACCTGGATAATATAGTGAGACTCCATGCCAACCAAAAAAAAAAAATTTTTTTTTTTAATTAACCAGATGTGGTAGCATGAGCCTGTAGTCCCAGCTACTTGGGGGTGTAAGGTGGGAGGATCTCAAGCCTTGGAGGTCAAGGCTACAGTGAGCCGTGATCATGCCACTGCACTCCAGTATGGGCAGCAGAGCAAGACCTTGTCTTAAAAAAAGCAAATAGATGTGGATTTTTTAAATGGCATCTGGGATGAGACTGACAGTTATTTTGTCCTTGTGCCTAAGTTCTTGCTTGAGCAAGTAGATAGGCACGTGCAGCTGGACTTTAAATTATATCTTTTACTTTGGTCCTGCAAATATTGATTTTTGTGTTGGGTTAATTTCTGTGTGGAGGAGCTGGCATGAAGGCAGGCTGAGCTATTTGTTGGGGATTTTCCCTTTATGCTCTGCCTGGTCTCTATAAGTTGTCTAACGAATATAAATCAGTATTAATAAATGCCTACCTGAGAGAATTGCAGAGCAGTAACCACTGACCTTTCATCCTGTCTCCCCTGTTTTCTGGGGTTTTGATAGCTACAATTATAGTTGTAACATCTGTTTTTACTAAATAAGAAAGGGGACACAATTAGGAAATTGAAAGGTTTGGTTGCACTTGGCTATGCTGCTTTATAAAACATGTACTGACTGTTAACATTAACTCTGCCAGCTGCTTTCCTCATACTCTTTTAGTCATTGCAAGAACCTACAAGAAAGTTATTTTAGCTCTACTTTACTGAGGATGAGAGAAGTTAAGTAGCCTGTTTTAAGTTAACAGCTTCAAGTGGCAGAGTCCTAATCCATCAATAGTTAGCTCTATCTACCTATTTGCTCCTCAAATATTTTTGGATTGCCTCTTGTTCACCGTACTAGGTGCTGAGGGGATAAAGGTCAGTGAGACCGACCCCATCCTGGACCTCACAGAGCTGCTAGCCTGTGGGGTTAGCAAGGCTGAGTGGAAGGCTGACAAGTATATAGGCAATTGCAACTCCATCTCACAATGTAGAGGGTGTGGAGTGGCATAGTCATCCCAGGCAGAAAGAACAGCCTCTGCAAAGGCCCAGGGGCAGAAAAGAGCAAGGCACTTTGGGGGAAGCACAGGGAGTTTGCTATAGTGCTAAGTGCTATGTGATAAATAAGGGTACAGGCAGAATACTGTGGGTTCTCAGGACAGAAAGCCACTACGTCTGCCTGGGGATTGTTAGGTTAAATTTGAGTTTATTTGAGGAATTGTGCTGTCAGACTCTTGAATACTTTGCAAAGCAGTAATAACAGGCTCTGGGGATGATGATGTTCATTTCTCTGATTAGAGTTTTCCAAAAAGGAATGGGACTCAAGGCTCCTCCAGGTTTGTTTCATGTTCCTGTGCTTTAACGTGCGCTGAGGGGCAGCTCTGATCGGGTCCCAACACATCAAGTAAGACATAGCCGAGGCCAGATTGGCCAATATGGTCACTACTAAAAATACAAAAAATCACCAGGCGTAGTGGCAGCTGCCTGTAGTCCCAGCTACTCGGGAGGCTGAGGCAGAAGAATTGCCTGAACTCAGGAGGCAGAGGTTGCAGTGAGCAGAGATTGCGCCACTGCACTCCAGCCTGGGTGACAAAGCAAGACTCCTTCTAAAAAAAAATAAAAAATAAAAAAACCAGACATAGCATGTGTGTGTGTATGTGTAGATGCATATGGAGATCCACTGTAGGATCCTGGTGTCCCAGAGGGGATGAAACACCTCTCCTAATAACATCATTTGGCTCTGTACACCTAACATTTTTGTGCCAGACTGTTTTCTTGAGCTGGTGAGGTACAGACTCAATATGTCTTCATAATAATCCTGTCAGGTAGAAGCAATTATTCCTAATGCTTCAGATAAGGAAATTGAAACACAAAGAAGATATCTACGCTCACACAGCAAGTAGGTACTAGAGTCAGCACTTAATCTCAGAGCAGTGTGGGCCTAGAGTCTGTGCTCTTATTCATAGTCCTCTACCCCAGACTCCTGTGCCTCCTCCTCCCATCATTGCTGAGAATTTAGAACTTTCAAAAGTTCATGAAATCATTTATGTAAATTATGAAAGATAAGCCACAGTTCTGTTCTCTGGTAACATATGAATCAAGACCATTTATGGGCAATCTCAGAAATAAACCTACCACATCCGCCCCCAGTGCTTTTGACTCATTACCTCTATGCCTTTGCCAAACAACCAGATGTTGTAAAGCTGGTTACCTTCAATGGAGCAGTAAGCAAAGGCACTCCACTCAAACCTTGTGATCTATCACGGCAGTGGAGTCACTGCCTGTAGGTGGATTTTTTTTGTTTGTTTTTCATCCAAGCCTGAATCCTGGCTCCCCTGTAGACAGAGCTCCATAAAGGCTCAGCCAAAGGTGAATGGCAGTGACACTGTGGCAGTCTTTTGTTCCTAATGAAGCACCTTAAGGTTCATTATGTGACCAGGTTCTACCCCCAGGAGATCCTAATTTAGTAGCTTAGGGAAGAAGCTGAGGCATACAGATTTAAAAGCAAAACAAACAAAACTAACTCCATGGGTGATTATGACATACAGGTAGAATTGAGAACCCCTGGAATGGGTTAATTGGGTGGAGATCTTTTACCTGCCTGTGAAAGGTAAAGAATGTCTGACATCAATAATGATAATGGTAACAAATTAAATTAGTAGAATGAATGAATGCTTCCATGAAGTCTTGGGATTTAAATGCTTCCTATTTGGTAATTAGAAATAAACATATTTGGGGGTCTATAGTTCCTAGCCTCAGCATCATCAAGAGACCCATCTTTTATAGGAGGTTATGACCTAGCTTAAGTTAGTTCTCTCTGTGTCCCTCACCCATAATTCACTCTCAGCTCTGTGCCCCTTGGTTCATCTTCCCTACAGGTTGCATTTGGATTGCTCCTCAATACTCCTTTTTCTATCTTTATGCCTTGCATAGTTTGATTGGTTACCTTGGGGTCTCCAGCTCTGCTCTTATATATATAGTAGAATTAATTTCTTCTTCTACTATTACATTACCGTAAGTGAACCTGATGCCCAGGAGCCACTGTGACTGACCCATTTCCCTGTTGCCTACAGATATTAGTAGATAGAGAAGTTAAGGCAGAAGAGAGGTTCAGTTTAGAGGCAGAAAACAACTTGTATGAGATAGCAAGACAGACATTTGAAAAGTCTTTATTTTACCCAAATTGATAGAAAAAAGATAGTCATCATCTTGTGGGGACGTTGTGAATATCTTGCTGAAAAATAAGAGAAAGCACTAAAAGACCTTTCCAAGTTACTTGCTATTATGTTATATGTTATGTTATTATGACTAACATTGCTTCTGAGAAAATGCAATTAATTTTTTTTCCTGTTGGATGCTGATTCTATCTTTGAATCTTGATGAATTTTTCTGAGTAGCATCTGTAAATCTTGTGTATTATTCACATCCACCGGTGCATCACTCTCTTCCTTCCTTCCTTTCTTGCATATACATTTCCAGGAAACATGAAGATCAGAAGGAAAAATTCCATCAAATGTAAAAAGAAAAACAACCCAACTGTAATACATTTCTGGCTCAACTGGAAATGTAAAGAACTATAATTTTATTCTCATGGCCTAATTTTGTCTATGCTGTTTAAAACCATTAAGTGATTATTATTTTGAAAAATATCAGAGAAGCATAGTGCATCTGTTCTTTCAGCTTACATTATAGAGAAGAAGAAATCTACATCTTGATAGCAGGACCTCTGTGTTTTTAGCATGTCTCCATTAAGGGAGTGATGTCTATGTAGCAGATGAGAATGAAATGATGCTTTGGGTTGGGTGACAAAATATAATGATTGTCACTAAAGGAGAAGAGCCCACCTTGCTATTTTGCTTGCACTACCCTTCAGTGGAAAGGGCTGCAATTGAAGAAGCAATATGGTCTGGAGCAAAATTACATGCTAATGGCTCATAATAAATAGCGGACCCTGTGTGTGTGAAATTTAATGCAGTATCAGTCCTCAACTAAGTGTTAACATTAAAAGTTAGACACAAAAAAGATTTTGTCATTTCAAAATGCATCTTTATCATCATTCAAGAGGCAATACTAGAGTCAAACATCTCATTAGGGCTCTATTACTACCAGGAAACTTCCAGTCTGCAGACTTCCAAACAATTCCCTGTAGTGGGAATTAAACCAAACCAAAAGGTTTTGTGACTATTTGAGCAGTCCTGTTCTGCATTACAGGCTAACTTTACTCAACTTTTTAGCCTAATAGGCTGCAGTTGCACAGCACATTTGGAACTTTAAAATGTATATTTCATTTGCATTTTGGAATTGCTATAAAATAAATACAAAACCTTAAAATCAATAATTAGAAATCTGTAAGTCCTTTAAACCTTCTTCGTGCTGGAAGATAATAAGTAAAGTACCTTTGGAATAATAGGTCCTTAATTTCCAGCATTTATAAGTAACCTCAGTTTGGTTGTATAATATGTACCCATCTCCCTAACTCCAGTCAATGCAAAATCATTTCTGAAGGATAAACACACATTAAAACTCAAACATTAGTTTAAGGTAATTAATAGCAACTAGGAAAAAGAAGGGAATGTATGTGCTATGAAATCTGTGACTGTAAAAATTCACAGGTCAACAGATTGGATTTACTTGATGCTAACAGCAGCTGTACACAAAGGAAAGCAAAGTCATGATTGGTTTATTACCTCAGGAGTTAGGCATACAGGAGTGCTTGAAAATCCATTATGTATAGGAAAGTAAGAAAAGCTGGCCAGGTGCGGTGGCTCACGCCTGTAATCCCAGCACTTTGGGAGACTGATGTAGGTGGATCACCTGAGGTCAGGAGTTTGAGACCAGCCTGGCCAACATGGTGAAACCCCGTCTCTACCAAAAATACAAAAATTAGCTGGGTGTAGTGGTGGGCACCTTTAATCACAGCTACTCGGGAGACTGAGACAGGAGAATTGCTTGAACCCAAGAGGCAGAGTTGCAATGAACTGAGATTGCACCACTGTCCAGCCTAGGTGACCAAGAGAGACTCCATTAAAAAAAAAAAAAGCTGCAATAAAAATATAATTGTAAAGAACTATCATTGCTATTTGAAAAATTATTTAGAATATACACACGTTTCTGACATTCTTAAGGTATGATTTCCTCTAGATGATTGAAAAATCCCCTAAGCCTCAATAGTTTAAAATAGAATGCTTTTAGATAGATATTTTTAAAAATTGATTTACATACTCCTTGTGTACTGAATATAATTTAACTTTTTTTTTTTTTTGAGACGGAGTCTCGCTCTGCTGCCCAGGCTGGAGTGCAATGGCCGGATCTCAGCTCACTGCAAGCTCCGCCTCCTGGGTTTACACCATTCTCCTGCCTCAGCCTCCCGAGTAGCTGGGACTACAGGCGCCCGCCACCTCGCCCGGCTAGTTTTTTTTTTGTATTTTTTAGTAGAGACGGGGTTTCACCGTGTTAGCCAGGATGGTCTCAATCTCCTGACCTCGTGATCCGCCCGTCTCGGCCTCCCAAAGTGCTGGGATTACAGGCTTGAGCCACCGCGCCCGGCCATAATTTAACTTTTTAATGAACAAGTTTGAATGTCAGAATTGAAGGACTAGCAGTTAAGTGCTATAATAAAAAACAAGGGGAAGCAATATCTTCTCTCCCCTACCCACTAGATATGCTTTTCCTCCACAATGCCATGTATCAAGTTGTCTAGCGGAGAACTATGTATATTATCTTTGATCCCCTCCCCTGCCGTCCAATCAGCTACGTTATCTGAGTGCTTCTTTAAATGCCTGCTCTTTCTTTGCCAATAATACTGCTATAGTTCAGGCCATTAATATTTCCATGTTAGATGACAGGAAGTTTTCTAACGGGGTTCTCTGCCTTTATGTAGTCCGACCACCCTGAAGTCCTTTTCCATTTTATAGACAGAGTGATTCTTCTAAAAATGCATATCTGATCTAATCAATCCTCTGCTTAAAACCCTTTCATGGCTTCCTACTGCTCTCAAAATAAAACCCAACTACTTAATGTGGTCTCTTTCAGGCCCTGTATGATTCAATCTCTATTATTTGCTTTTTGTCTGCTTGATCTAGCTGTTTCTGATTGTTACACTCTCTCATTCATATGGTGGGCTTGTCAATTTATCTTGGTAATTCTAGAGGTTTTGCTTTCTATAATAGAAAGCTGTGTTGTTAGGTGCCTTAAACTTCTTGGTAGTGACCCTCTATTTCTATTAATATATTTGATTTTAAAGACTGTTTTTTGGTCTGATATTAGTAATGTTTCATCAGTTTTCTTTTTGTGTGTGTTTTGATAATTCATCTCTTTTTATTCTCTCATATCAAGACTTTTTGTTTAGTTTTGTGGTCTTTTTTTTTTTTTTTTTTTGAAACAGGCTCTCGCTCTGTCTCCCAGGCTAGAGTGCAGCGGCAGCCTCAACCTCCTGGACTCAAGTGATTCTCTCATTAAGCCTCCCAAGTAGCTGGAACTACTGGTGAGTGCCACCACACTGGGCTAACTTTTGTATTGTTTGTGGAGATGGGTTTTTGCCATGTTGCCCAGGCTAGTCTTGAACTCCTGGGCTCAAGTGATCTACCTGCCTCAGCCTCCCAAAGTGCTGGGATTCCAGGTGTGAGCCACCACACTTGGCCTAATTTTGTGTTGCTTTAAGCCAAGCTGATAATCTCTGTCTTTTAAAGGTAATTCAGATCTGTTTAGTTATTGTGCTTATTAATACAGATTTGAAATTAATTCTACTTTGTTTGTATATTTGTTTTCTTTGCTATAACTGGGAGCGGTCTCACTCTGTCACCCAGGCTGCAGTGCAGTGGAACCATCACGGCTCACTGCAAGCTCCGCCTCCCAGGTTCACACCATTCTCTTGCCTCAGCCTCCTGAGTAGCTGGGACTACAGGTGCCTGCCACCATGCCTGGCTAATATTTGTGTGTGTGTTTTCAGTAGTGACGGGGTTTCACCGTGTTAGTCAGGATGGTCTCGATCTCCTGACCTTGTGATTCGCCCGCCTCAGCCTCCCAAAGTGCTGGGATTACAGGCATGAGCCACTGCGCTTGGCCTATAACTTTATTTTTTTAAACTTTTTCTATTTTCTGTTAAGTTACTAGTTTTCTATATTGCATCTCCCCAACCCTTGGCCACTCTTTCCTCGCTGCTTATTTAGAAGCTCTAGGTGATATTTTTATTAATATAAACTATTTTAAGTACAAAGCATTCAGAGAAGCCAGGCACAGTGTAGCTTGTTCCTGTAATCCCAGCTACTTTGGAGGCTGAGGCAGAGGACCCTTGAGCCCAGGGGTTCAGAGCTAGCCTAGGCAACATAGTGAGATCCTGTCTCTAAAAAAGCAAAACAAAACAAAAACCAAAGTATTCAGACAAAGTCATTATTTCTAGCCCTCTTCCAAACAGATATGACAAAGTCCTTAGCTTACTTTACCCATTTTACACTTCCTTCCCTCTTGTTATTTTTTTTAAACAAAAAGTGGTTATTTTTAATTCTACCACATATTTTAATTTCTTCCCTCACAAGTATCTCTTATATCATATGTTTTCCCTCTGGGCTTATTTTTCTTTAGTAGTTCTTTGGTGTCGGTCTGTTGGCAGTAAGCTCACTTAGTCTTTTATGATTGAAAATGTCTGTTTTGTCCTTTCCCTTAAATGATAGTTTATCTGGAAATCAATTTCTTGTTTGATAGTGTTTCATTCAGCACTTCTATCATTTAGTTGTCTTCTTGTTTCTATTGTTGTTTTGAGGAATCTAGTTAAAGTTCCTTCGTAGATAATCAGTATTTTTTCCCTTTGGTAACTTGTGATTTTATCTTTATCTTTATTGTTCTGTGCTTTCACTATAATGTGACAAAAGTGTTAGCTTATCTTTATGTGCTCAGTACACATGATGCTCTGATATTTTCATTAGAAAACCTCAGCCATTTCGCTCTTTCTTTTTTTTTTTTTTAAGATGGAATTTCACTTTTGTCGCCCAGGCTAGAGTGCAATGGCATGATCTCGGCTCACTGCAAGCTCCATCTCCTGGGTTCAA
Source organism: Trachypithecus francoisi (assembly GCF_009764315.1). Classification (NCBI taxonomy): domain Eukaryota; kingdom Metazoa; phylum Chordata; class Mammalia; order Primates; family Cercopithecidae; genus Trachypithecus; species Trachypithecus francoisi. Next base: position 104,555,107 of record NW_022681470.1, on the reverse strand, counting down.
GCGACCATGCCGAGCTAATTTTGTGTATTTTTGGTAGAGCTGGGTTTTCATCATGTTGGTCAGGCTGGTTTCGAACTGGTGATCCACCCGCCTCAGCCTCCCAAAGTGCTGGGATTATAGGCCTGAGCCACTGAACCCTGCTAGCCATTTCTTTTTCTTCTCCACTCTTCCTTTCAGTGTTTCCTTCCAGAACTTCTATTATACATATGTTGGAGACACTCAATCTAACCCCAGGAATCTGAAATTTTCTTTCACATTAAAAAATCTCTTTATTTTTATTTATTTAATTTATTAATTTTTTTTTTTTTTTTTTTTTTTGAGACAGAGTCTCGCTCTGTCACCCAGGCTGGAGTGCTGTGGTGCAATATCGGCCCATTGCAAGCTCCGTCTCCCAGGTTCACGCCATTCTCCTGCTTCAGCCTCCCCAGTGGCTGGGACTACAGGCGCTCACCACCACGCCTGGCTAATTTTTTGTATTTTTAGTAGAGACGGGGTTTCACTGTTAGCCAGGATGGTCTCGATCTCCTGACCTCGTGATCTGCCTGCCTCAGCCTCCCAAATTGATGGGATTACAGGTGTGAGCCACCGTGACCAGCCAAAAAAAAAAAAAATCCCTTTATTTTTCTAAACTCTGTTCCGGGTGAATTCTTTAGTACATCCCTTTAATTCACTACCTTTTCTCTTCAACTTTGGTTAGCTCCAGACATCTTTTGATTTCAATGACTATATTTTTATTTTTCAAATTTTTATTAGTTCTTTTTCATATTTACCTGTTTTTTAATTCAGCCTGTATACGTTCCTTAATTTCTTGTCCTTTCAAAATGGGTGCTATGCATCCACTTATAAAATATCAAATTCAAAAATATTTAATTTAAAAATATTTGCCAGATAGTTCCACAGAATTATTTTTATTTGGAGGGAATACATGCTCTGAGTGTTCATTTTGTTGGCTATCTTTTATAGTATTAGATATTTTTATGTGTTGAAACTTGGTGGTCAGGCTCATTTTGAGGGGAAGCTTTTATTTGCTTTTTTCTGTTTTGTTTTAGTTTGTTTATTTTTTCTCACTCCCTCTGGGCTCACCTCTCCATGCTTAGTGATTTTGCCTCCATGTGTCTCCCCAGACCTCCATTCTAGAATTAGATCTAAAGCTGACACCTTGATGCTGCTATTCCTAGTGATGCCACAGGCCAAATCACATGGCCAGCTGCTTGACTTCATTCTTGATTCCGAGGCTGTGTCTTTGTTCTTCTACTTTCCCAGGTAGTGGATTGGTAGCGGTTTATTTTCAGCCACTTTTCACGAGTTCCTGGCTTCAAGCACCAAGCCTGGCTCCTGCCCTCAACTGAAGCATCTGTAATTCTTTTCACCTTGCAGGAGACAATAATCTTGGCTTTTGAACCCGAGACCCTAGTGAGTTTGTAGCTTCAGCCTTGCTGAATGCTTTCTGTTTGGTTCCACTTTAGATCCATGAAAATGATCATTTTGTTCTTGAGCCTGGTTATGTCTTTTTGGTTTTCTCTATTTTTTAGCCATCATTTCTCTTTGTGTGGAGGAAAAGCAGTAGATGAAACCATGGTGTTACTGCACCAAGTTGAGTAGATATATTTCTGTGTGTACTTCTCTATTTTTACCTCTCACCGTCGCTACCTTACAGTTTATGTTCTAGCCGTAATGAACTACTTTCAGTTTCCAGAGGGTCAATAAATCGCATGCCTGTCTCCCAACCCCCAACTTTGGATGAAATAAGACAACAGACGAAAGTCAAATAGAGACTTAAAAAATTGGTATCTATATTATATCTATCTCTATCTGCCCTTATGCTTCATTAAAGATGAGCTAATAAAACTAGGTTCTAGATCTGTAACCCAAAAGGGCTTGCCAACATTCTCTGCTGACTCTCAACCCCCACAGAATCTAGCCTTGGAATAGCCCACTAAAGGGGAAGTTTGGGTCTGCAGCCTAACGTGTCTAACCAAGATCATTGCACTGATCTAGGGCAGAAAGCAAAAAAAAAAAGAATGAATTTATTAGATTAGTTCCACCCAGTCAAGAACTATGAGGTAATTAATGTAACAGTACTCACCAATCAAGTAACTCACCCCTGAATGTGAAGAATAGTGGTATAAGAAGCCAGAACTAGTATTCCAGTAGAAATTCCCCTTTCCTCCCATGGAAGCACTGTGCCAAGGGAGAGGAGGTTCCCTTAACACCTTAACACACAGGCCATGCTCTTTCTCATTCCTCTAAGTCTTATTTTTTTCCTTCCTTTCTCCCTCCCTCCCTCCCTCCTTTCTTCTTTACCTCTCTTTTGTTTTTTTCTTTTCTTTTCTTTTTGAGACAGAGTTTTGCTCTTGTTGCCCAGGCTGGAGTGCAATGGTGCAATCTTGGCTCACTGCAATCTCCACCTCCCGGGTTCAAGAGATTCTCCTGCCTCAGTCTCCTGAGTAGCTGGGATTACAGGCATGTGCCACCATGCCCAGCTAATTTTGTATTTTTAGTAGAGACAAGGTTTCTCCACCTTGGTCAGGCTGGTCTTGAACTCGCGACCTCAGGTGATCCTCCCACCTTGGCCTCTCAAAGAGCCGGAATCACAGGCATGAGCCACCGCACCTGGACCTTTTGTCTCTTTCTTTTGAGACAAGGTCTTGCCAGGTTGGAATCCAGTGGTACGATCTTAGCTCACTGCAGCCTTGAACTCCTGGGCTCAAGCTATGGGAGAGGAGGTTCCCTTAACACATGCCATGCCCTTTCTCTTTCCTCTATTCCTTGTCCCCCCTCCCTTCTTCCCTTCCCTTCCCTCCTTCTCTTCCTTTCTCTCCTTTCCTTCCCTCCCCTCCTCCCCACCTTTCCTTTCTCTTCCCTCTCTTTTCTCTTTCGAGACAAGGACTTGCTATATTACACCTTGAACTCCTGGGCTCGAGCTATCCTCCACCTCAGCTTCCTGAGTAGCTAGGACTGCAGGCGCACACAACCGTGCCTGGCTAATTTTTAATTTATTTTTGTAGAGACACAGTCTCACCATGTTGCCCAGGCTTCCAAAGCTGGGATTATAGGTGTGAGTCACCTCACCTGGCCCCTCTAAGTATTTTCAAAGGCTCTTCCCTCCTCTCTTTATCTGCCAACTCTTACTTTTTCTAATGCCTATAATAAAAACAATAGTTAATACTTATTGAATCCCCAACTATGGGGGGGGGAGCACTATCACATACATACATTATTGAGTTTAATCCTCATAACATCCCTATGAGGTATGTATTTTTAACCTGATTTTATGGATGAATAAATTAAGAACAAGTAAGATTTCCTTTGTTTCCAAGATTGTGCAAGTAAATGTCAGAGGCAAGATTAGGCCCAGGTTTCTCCAGCTCCAGAGTCCATGTTCTTTTCATCATATACAGCTGCCTCTCATGTTTTATTCATCTCCGGATGCCTAAAACACAGCCTAACACCAACAAAGAGTGAGTGCTCAATAATAATGAAGGAACATATAAGTCAATGAAACATGTTTTCAAACTAGCTGCCTAGAGTGGATTTAAAACTATTTTAATATAAGGATTTATAAAGAATTCCTAACCTCTTTTGGAGTCAAATTCCTTTTCATAAAGGTGGATATGAGGATCCAGCTTTGAAGGTTTCTGTAGGGTTTGCTAGGTTTGATGTATCTCTGCAGTCACATCTGTCCAGCCCTTCCAGTTTTAGGTTTTCTTCCCCTGGCTAACCAAAGAGACGTCTTCTCTGCTGGTTTCGTTCTGCTTTTGTCCCAAGCTTGTTGCCTACCTGAAAGAGTGGATTCTTTCTAGTCCCTGATCACTTATACTTGTAAAATGACTGAAACTTCACATACTACTACCAGCCACAGTACCTCCACGTAAAGGCACGCTGTGTATTAGCCAAGACTCGACTGTAAGCCACAGAAACTAATTCTGACTGAAAAAGAAATGGATAGGCTTATATAACTGAGAAGTTCAAAACATGAACTAGCCTTAGATATACTTGGATTCAGAGAAGCAGATTTACAATGAGCTCATTGAAGTTTAAATTTCTGGGTTACTAATTGTTCGGTCCTGTCTTAGGCTCTGGGAGAGGTCCTAGCAACGTGTTTACATAATCATGTTTTTCTAAATATTGTAAAAATAAAATATTTCAATCATGATTGGTTAAGATTGTGGTTTCTTTTCTACTCTGATTTCCTGTCACACTGCTCTATTGGTTGCTTGGGTTGGGTGGTGTTGGTGTGGTCTCAGCATTAAGACATACTCACTTGTAATGGAATTCAGTTTAGCAAAATCCACTTTTTTTTTTTTTTCTCTGTCACCAGGCTGCAGTGCAGTGGTGCAATCTTGGCTCACTGTAATCTCTGCCTCCCGAGTTCAAACGATTCTTCTGCCTCAGCTTCCTGAGTAGCTGGGATTACAAGCGCATGCCACCATACCCAGCTACTTTTTGTATTTTTAGTAGAGACAGGTTTTCACCGTGTTGGCCAGGATGGTCTCAATCTCCTGACCTCATGATCCACTCGCCTTGGCCTCCCAAAGTGTTACGATTACAGCATAAGCCACCACACCAGCCCTAAAATCCACGTTTATAATTCATTTTGTATTTGTAATTTTGTATTATTTTTCTTAAAGAGGACTCCTCAAATTATGTATGCTTCAGGCCCCACAAGACCCAGATCCACCCTTGCCAGGGGCTCGAGTGATACCACATGGATACTTTCTCTCTCAGTGTTTCAGCTCTTTTCTTCTCTGTTTGCTTCATTAGTAGCAGACGTCCTCACATGGTGGCAAGAAGGCCATCGACAGCTCTAAGGTTACAGCATGCTCGGGGTTGGTAATTCTAAGGAAGAGATACCACTTTTGCTGATGACATTAGGAAATGACCTATGGAGGGTTTGCATTAGCTTGGGTTGAGTCACTTGCCCTTCTCCAAACCAATCATTATGGCCGGGGAAATGTGGAACACAGGTTAGTCAAATCTGGGTAGCATCCCTGGATCTAGCTGATGACGGGATCAAGTGCTATGGTGGGTGGTTGAGAGATCATCCCAATATAGACTCATAGACTAAGACTGGGGAAAAGATAGTTCTCTAAAGGGATGCTAGACAAACTGGAATTTCATGTTTCCAAGTCACACAAACACTACAACTATCAGCAACCTATCATTTTGAATAGAACAAACAAGTCTTTAGAGCATTTTAGAAACAATAGCTCTTGGATTCTTAAACAGTCCTATAAAATAGGTAAGGACTATTATGTTTTATAAATAAGGAAACTCAGTAAGGAGTTGAGCTAGGTTTGAAATCCATGTCTTTTGACTCCTAGTGCAGTACCTCATATACATTTAAAGAGCTTCATTTTATTAATGGATTTAAAGAGGTAAAACATTGCCTGAAATAAGAGGGTACTGCCTGGGAAAGCACAAATACCATCTATCTCTTTTGCTTACAGAAACATGTTGGCAATACCCATTTGGTCATTCTGAACCCATTTTACTTGCAATGTAATAGCATTGCCCCACCACTTTCACTTTCCCAGCTCAAGAGTGTTGCGAGATTAGGGCCAGGCAAGCTATTTACTGGAAGAGTAGAGCAGGACATTTTCTGCGTAAATGGCAGAAAAACCAGCTATGGGTGCCTGCGCATGCTCTGTTCCCTAGGCTGAAGCATGATCCTTCTCTTATGGTTCAAGGCTCAGCTCAGGTGACACTGGATTGGGTAACTTTCCCTGACACTTTACCAATCCACCTCCTCTCACTCTGGTGGCCCCTTCAGTGTTCCCATAAAGCCCGTGACACTTTGCTCCAACAGCATTCTTCTCACCATCCTGTAATCATCAGTGTTCATCTATTCCTCCACACCAGACTGCAAACTCACTGAGCGTAAGGATTCTGACTTATTTCTCCAAATCTCTAGCACCTAGTATAGGATTTGTTAAATAGTAGTCCTCCAACAAATGAGTCTTTTATAAGCAAATGAGCCTCAAGTACTTTGGCTCAGAGAGGCATCCAAGCTTTTTCGGCTTTGCTGACTTTCATGGATCTAATTTGAGGGCTTCATAGCACTGAACCTCAGTTTATCCCTGACCTCTGAGGAAAATGCCTCATAGAGGAAAGCAAGAGCGGAAGGAGCATGGCTGAAGCCTGTTATTTCCCTACACATTCAGTGGTCACGTCCAGTAATTTCTCCTCTACTATCTTCCTTGTACATTTTGGGCACCAGTTGGAACAGGTTACATAAGTAAATCAAAAGCCTCTTTTTGCATACCAGCTTTTTTTCCTGTGGCACTTCAGTTTCACTTAAAACAGAGCTACGTGTGTGTGTGTGCGTGCATGTGTGTGTTTGTGTGTATAATAGGTGTGAAAATGGTTTCAGTAATAGAAAACTCAACATATGGTTGAACAAATACAAGTAACTTCCATATTGCAATACACGAGTGGATCTTAGGAGTGGTCCTCTAAATCTGTAGGAGTAAATTTTGTTAGTAATTTATTAATTCTGATTTCTAAAATATTAATTTATATGGATTTCTAAAAGGGAAATCATCACTTTGGAATCTCTGATCACAGGTTAACTACTCTTTGAAAATGAAATACTCTTTAGACTCTCTGGAACGAAACCCTTCCCTATTGTACATGTACACACACATACACACATACATAGAACAGGCTGCATACTGTTTCTGCTGACTGCCTTCGGTTGGGCCGGTCTGTGTGTTCATCTTGATACAAGTCAGTCCACCTATTTGAAATCTGACCTTAACTTCTTCAGGCACCAGTTCCTTTGTAATTTTTATTTAATGGTAAATATAATACAACAGAACACAATGCAGAAAATCATATGTAATACCAGTATCTTAACAGAACAGGTGCAATCTTTTTCAAATATTCTTTGTCTTTTTATGTGTTTTTAAGTGCATATAATCATAATGAATACATTTGCAACCTTTTTTTTTTTTTTTTTTGAGACGGAGTCTGGCTGTGTCTCCCAGGCTGGAGTGCAGTGGCGCGATCTCGGCTCACTGCAAGCTCCGCCTCCCGGGTTCATGCCATTCTCCCGCCTCAGCCTCCGAGTAGCTGGGACGACAGGCGCCCGCCACCATGCCCGGCTAATTTTTTGTATTTTTAGTAGAGACGGGGTTTCACCGTGTTAGCCAAGATGGCCTCGATCTCCTGACCTCGTGATCCGCCCGCCTCGGCCTCCCAAAGTGCTGGGATTACAGGCTTGAGCCACCGCGCCGGCCTGCTTTTTTTTTTTTTTTTAAACAACACATTTCTTTAAAAACTCAGACTTGCCTTTAGTAGAGTGGATATATGTAATACTACATATACAATATTTTCATTGGTAGTGTAGGAGTATGATAACTGACGGTATCATCAATGACTTTAAAATTGCTGGCTGCATCATCAATGACTTTAAAATTGCTGGCTGCATTTGGACATCTGCAATAACCCCTAATTTGTTTTTACTCTCATGAAGGAAAAAGGAATTTTGCAAAACAGACAAGCAAAGAAAAAGGGGTCTTCTCCATCAGCCGTGAGGTCTTACTTGCTCAAGCTATACGTGTCAACTACGTTATGTCAGGTTTCATGATTGAAATCTCTTGTGGTTACGTCTGGTGTTAACCTAGGTAATATTTACTTTTCAAGACTTATATAACTTGCTATTTCATTCAGAGTTCAGTATTTACTTTCCCTGTGAACTTTTCATGGAAAATAATGATCTCAACAGCAGGAAAACAGTGTGTTCTTTTTTCCCCTCCTTTGGCTTACAGTCTCAACATTAGAGACTTATTCTTAAATTTGGCACATTTTACAGAGACACACTGGGAAGGCTGAAAGTTTTTTACATATACTCTTCACAACTGTCCACCATAAATCTCACTAGGGACTGGGCACTCCTTGCTTACCAGTCTCCCTGGGTGAACTGGTGAGAGGTGACCCTCAACATTTTTACTTTTTATTTGGTGAAGCAGGATCAATGACAATGACTTCTTTTGTCATGTGGTAGGCAGTTAGATATGCAGAGCTTCTAGAAATAGTGCAGACTGGGAGACTGGAATGTAGTTACCAAGTATGCCAATGAACATGAGATTTTTTTGCTTGATTTTTAAGCTAAGGCTGATTTACTCTCCTGACATTTAAGGGCCTCCTCTCCAATTCCCAGTTATCAGTAAAGGATGTGTACACAGAATGACAATATTAGAGCAAAAACCACCTGCAAGTAAATCGGATACAAGAGTCTATGTATCTTGCAAGGAAATCTTTTGCACTTAATCACAACATGGCTCTTCTCAATACTATGGAGAACAGAATTGATTCAGAATGTTTTCAAGCCTGAACGTAAACAATATTGTTGCCTTTTTGGGTTTCAGCACCTCCTTATTCATCCCTATTTTTTTCTTTTATGGGAAGAGTGGTGGTGAGGTGTGTGAAGATGATAGATCGTGCCCCAGAAACAACCAGGAAGAGGCGCCTGTCATATGGGGGGTACCTAGATTCCTCTGAAAGGAAGCCCAGCTGAAGGAGCAGGTTCACCACTTTATTTTAAACACATAACATGGCACATGTTGGTGCTCTCTCTCTCCATTAATGGAGCCTCGTGAGCATGGGCTGCATGGAAGTTTGAGACCCTGTTGCTGAATCCTCGGGCCTGATGGTCTATCACTGAAGACAAGACTTCCACAGAACCACACTAAACATTAACCTAAGCCATCAGAAGCCGTTAACTCAGGTGACACTAAATTTCAGCGAAACCTTAGCGACCCACCCCCTCACTCCCTCTCGCCTAAACGCTGGGTCAACCCCACGAACTGGCGGTGGCAAGGCCCTGGGCACCGGTGAAGTTCTCCGGGCAGCGCCGATCGGCGATCTTCTCTTCTTTCGCGCTCAGACGGCGGAGGCAGCAGAACGCTTTCGGGCTGCTGGAGCCGGCAGCCGGGCGGGGTGGGGGAGGGGCGGCGGCAGCGGGGCCGGGAGCGTGCGCGCGCACCTTACACTCCGCCACCCGGGGACGCCCACTCGCGAGTCGGGGCCGGTAGGCCGGCCCGGGCCCCGTCGCCCCCGCCCTCCGGTTCCTCTCCAGCGTGAGCCCAACGGGTGTCGGCCTAGCAGCTGCTGCTGCGCTCACCAGGCCTGGGGAGGCAGGGTACCGGGACCGGGCCGCAGCCCCGCGCGGCGTGGGTGCGCTGTCTCTTCGGCAGCCGCCGCCACAGCGAGCAGCTGCGAGCCACCGGAGGCGGCGCGAAAGAGGCCCCCGCGGCCGGGGCAGGAAGGAGACGCGGCCGACCTCTGCCTGCCCGAGGCGCGGCTGCTCCCGCGCGCCCCGGGCCTCCCGCCGCTCCAGGGCTGAGTGAGGAATGAGCCAGCGCCTGCCCTGGACTCTCGGAGCGTGGGCCGCGGCTTGGCTTCTTAGGCGCGGGGGCTCGGCCACTGCGGCCGGCGGCCTAGCTCCGGTAGCACGCGCCGAGGTTCACTGAACCGGCCGCGGAGAGGAGGAGGAGGAGGAGGAGGAGGAGGAGGAGGAGCTCCGCGGGGGCGGCCGCCGCGCCCCCTCCCCCCGTACACGCCAGGGCTTCTCAGTGGCCGCCGGAGCAGGAAGTTCCGCTCCCTGACAGACCCGTGCGGTAGCAACAGCGGCGGCGGCCGCGGCTTTTGGCCGGGCTCAGGTATTTCGGACGCGATTGCCCTTCGCGCCACCCGTCGAGTGGGCAGCCTCAGAACTCAGCCGGGCGCCGGGAAGCGCGGGCAGCCGAGAACTCCTTCCTGCTACTTCGCCCAGCGCCCCTGCTTCGGCTTCCCATCGAGGTGGGAGACCTTCCTCCCTGTTTGCAGACGTCCGTGGGAGACCCTTATTTTTTTCAGCGCTAAGGTTAAGAGATTCTGGAATAGAAGCGTCGAAGGAGATCAAGTGAACCTTCTACACATCCTCGGATGTCGCCAGGCTCCCTTTCGGGGCGGAAGACTACGTTTGAGCATCTCACCGAGGTGCAGGAATGGAAGAACCCACCTTGCAGCTTTTCTGCAGTGTGGCTTGCCTGATCTACCCCTGGGAATGAAGAGGAGGCTTGTAATAACCCAGTGCAGTACAGATGTTAAAGAGGATATCGCAGAACCTAAACTTGTGATCGTTTGGGGGAGGTCACACACGTTTCTGAGTGGAAATGGACGGGCGTGAACGACGTGCCCTCTTAAAAAGCACAACAATCCTTTAAGAGGAGAGAAATTGAGTTTTCCCATTTCGGCCAAGATTTTGAAGACAGTTCAATGTATTGTACATTTGACATAAGATGAGAACTTTCTAAAGTATTCTCTCCGAGAGCGTAAACGATGACTACCCCAGCCCTGCTGCCCCTCTCTGGACGTAGGATACCACCTCTGAACCTGGGGCCGCCCTCCTTCCCACATCACAGGGCTACCTTGAGACTTTCTGAGAAGTTTATTCTTCTCCTTATTCTTAGTGCCTTCATCACCCTGTGTTTTGGGGCATTCTTTTTCCTTCCAGACTCTTCAAAACACAAACGCTTTGATTTGGGTTTAGAAGATGTGTTAATTCCACATGTAGATGCCGGTAAAGGGGCTAAAAACCCTGGAGTCTTCCTGATCCATGGACCCGATGAACATAGACACAGGTTTGTTTATTTCAGAAGTTCTGGTACTAACATTTGGCAGAGCAAGGTACGGTGATTGGATCGAATCTGTCTTTTTTTTTTTCCTTGCAGTAAAATGTAATTTTCCGAGTCCTAAGAATTGTATTACTTCAACACAGGCTGAATAAAACCATAGACTGGAGGGACTCATAGAGTCCTATCTAAGTCGTTCTTCTCTTTGGTTTTATGTAAGAAAAACATTTGGCGTTCAGAGTTGTTGTGTCTAATGTGGAGATCTGGGAAGGGAGGTACGAAAACTTAACCTAAAGAAATGGTGACATAAGCTGTGCCTGCATTTATTAAGAACGTGTTGCAGTCAGTCATTTGTGCCACCATGTGAAATCAAAGCATTGAACCTTGACAGCTCTTTTTTGTTTGCTCTCCCAGAGGGCTCTCATTTTCTGGCTTGTAGTTGAAGCTTAGTAGTGAATCTTAGCCTTTTAGGATGACAAACGTGGGCAGAATATACCTGTCATTTCTTAACGTGAAAATATCCTGGTTTTTGTTCTTTTTTTGGGGATGTGTGTTGGTGCTCTATATGAAATCAGTTAAAAGGTGTTGAATCCTAAGTTATTGCACTTTGTGAGGCTTGTAGACAAGATTTACTTTTGTAAAATTTAATTTTGCTCTCTTTTAATGTAATAGATGGACTGTGTCAAGCAGCTGTTAGAATTTGGTTGATTAAGGGGTTCACTTTCTTTCAGATCACTAAATCTAAAGTGAGCTCTGGAGAGAGCATAGCCAAACTAGGATAAAATGGGAGCTCTAGTTACAATTTTTATAATTTTTATATTTGTATTCAAAAGAAGAGTTTGGGAAAGTAGTAGACTTTTCTTAGACCTGCCATCTTTTCCCTGTTTCTTAAAATAATTCTTGAGTATGTGGGAAAAATCATGCTTGAATTCAGTTCTCATCTGATGATAGTTTTAACTTTTTGTCAAGCACCGAAAAAGCTTAGGTTCACATGTGAGCCTACATTAAATATTTGGGAAAATGCACTGTTTTATGAGAACTGGTTTTTCTTTTTTTCTCAACCTAGTTAATTCATTACTTGTGTGATGGTTCTTTGACTTTTGGGTGAACTTTATGGAGTAGTTGTTGATTTGGAATTTTTTCCATTTTCAACTACTGTACTGGATTTCTTTAATTTTACCCTGTGTTTGTTGTGACTTTAAGAATAAACACTAACATGATCTGTGAAATATGTTACTGAAAAATTAACAGTGAAAATAGTTTTCCTTGAAAATCTTATTTCCCATGGTATTTGTATGTCCTGTGAAATATATTGAGAAAATGTGTTAAGGCTGTTTTTAGAGCTGTTTCACAGCACTCACACATTAACATTACTTAGCTCTATTATTAATAGTGTCTGTCATGTACTAAGCAGTTTAGGAAACACATTTTGCATGGTCTAAAAGTTTAAAATAATATGACCACATTTTAGTTGAAAAACATTTACACAAAAATTCTCAGTAAATGGAGTTAAATATGAAATTTGAATGAAAATACAGATATGTGCCTTTTATTCACATTTTTAACAGTCTGTATAAATAGTGTAAACAAGAATTCTTAAATTTATAAAGCCCTTGGATATATATGCATATGTATTTAGCATCTAAAACTACTGGGTTCCTGAGTTTGGAATGAGAGATTGGTTGTTTTTCTGATAGCAAGGAGTGGTTTGTGAGCCATGCCCTGAGTTTTGGCTAGTAAGAGTCTGGATGGCAAGAGATACATGTGAGTCTGGATAGATTCTAATGCAGTTTTTGGAATCTGGTCGGTTCCTGAGTTTTGGAAAACGAGAATTCAAATAGAGTTCAGGTAGCAAAGGATCCTTGTATTATCTCTTTATATTTCTGTGGTTATATCAGTTTACATTTGCTTTAGCATATTATTTGCTGTTGTTTACTGTATCAGAAAAGAGTCTGTAGTAATAAACTTTCTTTTACTTTGAGCAAGGAAATACATTTTAAATTAAGTGTATGTTTCAAATGTGGAAACAGAAAATATCAAATGTGTAAACATTAACTTATTTAAAAATAACTCAGAAAAGTAACATTTTTACAGTTGGTAACTAAGATCGTAGGAATTTTGGGTGTGGGTCAGAACTTACCTAATTTAGAAAAAACAAATTGTCAGTTTATCTTAATTTAGTGTGTGTGCGTTTAAGGGTACAGGATAGAGAGCTCAGGAATGTTACTTTAGCTGATAAATAATGGAAAATAAGTCATGGCCACCATTTCTTTTTTGCAGTACTTAAGAAATACTTGTTTAGTTAGTATTTCTTTATTAATAGATTAGTATAGTAATTTGGTGTTTAAGTTCTGGAGTCAGACAGTATAGATTCATACCCTAGCTTGCCACTGATTAGATTTATGATACTGAGAAATTTTGAAACTCTGTTGTTTCCTTTGTATGCTAGTGGCATGTATCTACTGTACAGATTGTTTTATTGAAAGAGATAGTACATGCAAAGCACTTAACATAGTTCCTGACATTTAGTAAATGATCAATAAATGTTTATTATTATCATCAGTGATTATAATTTTAATGGATTATTTTTATTCGGAATCTGCTTTCCTTTAAATACTGTATATTTTCTGAAAAGTTGGGTACAGTTTGATTAATATTTAAAAGTATATACTAGAATCTTACTGTCTAAAGGAACATTTTATAACCGATTGGCAACAAATGTATGCCTACTGTGGCAGGCCCTGCTTTTATGGAGCTTTCCATCTAGGGAGAGATGATGGGCATTAAATAAATAATTTTGATTTTGAGGTGTGATGAATGTTATGAAGTTGTACTCAGTGCTATCAGAGCATGTAATGAGTGACCTGGTCTATGGAGTTTGGGGTGGAGGGGCAGTGGGAATAAGGAAGACTTCATTGAGGAAGTGTGCCTCAGAAACATAGAATGAGTAGGAGATCACTTAGTGAAGTAGAATTGGAGGTTGAGGGGAGTTATGGTCAAAGCAGAAGACACAACATGTGTGAGAGCCCTAAGGCAAAAAAGCTTGGCATCACTGAGGATCTGAGAAATGTTAAGTATGGCTGTTGCAGAGTGTGTGGGTCTAGGTGATGAGACTAGATGAGAGGTCAGGTTTGGCCTGCTTACAAGTTTTTTGTCCTCCTTCTTCTTTTTACAAAAGTTCGAATTAGTTGTCAGCATTCACAGTTCAGGAGATTTCATGTAGAAGTCTGGATTTCTGATTTCTCTTGAAAAATTAGAGGTTATGGTAACATCCAATGTATTTTCAGATGGTAATATTCAAGCCACAATCTAGTAGCAGCTGCTCCCTCTAGAGGGGGCATGTGCCACTCAGAGAGCGAAACAAGTAAATATAAATGAATCGATATTTAACCTGGTTGTTGTTGAGTTTGCAAATTCTAGTCAGGATTCTAGACAGTTTGTAGTTAAGTATTTTGGTCTTTATCATAAGTACTAAGAGAAGTTATTGAAGGATTGTAATAAAAGCAAGAGAATGACATGATCACTTTAAACTAAAAAGAAATTAATCACTTTGGTTGCAGCGATTACTTACTGGATGGTGAGAAGCAGGAGGATAACAAGTTAAGAGGGTCTGGGTCACAGAGGATATATTGGCTTAGACGACAGTGGTGATAGTGGAGAATGAGATAAATTAGTGGAGAAAAGTGGTTGATTCAAGAGGGATTAAACTATTAAGTTTCACAGAAAATGGTGGTTGGTTAAATATGGGGCTAAAGTAGAAAGAAAAGAGAGTCCAAGATAACTTCTAGGTTTCTAGGTGACATGGCCATGGATTAGTAAGAAATATATACTATATTTAATTAATGCTTTAATTTATATTAGTGGTATTACATGAATTTAGTATATTTTCATGAGGAAACCAATATGTTCCCTTCTATTAAATAGTTCATAAATAATCCAGAATTTTCAAGCACTATAGATACACTTTATAGATAAGGACATACTAAATGTGTAGTTTGGTTTTGATTATGGTTATTTATAGTATCTATGATTTTGCAGTACCCAAAATAAAGAAGTGGTTATAATATACATGTTATATGCTGATATACATAAAGTAATGTACGTAAGGTATACTTTGTATACATAATAGATCTCAATAATTAAAAACTTACTTTTTTTAAAAAAACTGATATTTGTTTTATATAATGGCATTATATATATGGGCTTTGTGAGTTAAAAAAAAAAAAAAAGAAAAACCCAGCTTATGAGCTGTTTATTTGAATAGCTAATAAGTTTCACCCTCCAGTCAGAATTTTGTTAGTCTGAATTGAATACTTGAGGGTCAGGTATATGTCTACCTTTGATAGTTTCCTCAAAGGGGAAGAATATAGGCATTGGAGGTATAAATAAGGCTGCATCTTAGTTGTACTAACTAGCTGTGCGACTGCTAGACGTAATCACTCAAACCTGTGTGCTGTCCAATACCACAGCCATTAGTTATATATGACTCTTGCACTTAAAATGTGGCTAATCCAGGCTGCAGTGTGCTTTAGTGAGTTTCTCAAGTTCTTTATGTCATGATTTGTGTTTTTTTGCTTGATTCAGTTTTATTACAAGGGTAGAGATTTCAAATCTCACTATTGCAATTTTAATTTTCTTGTCATCTTTCTTTGTCTCGTCCCTCTTCTAGACTTTTTTTTTTTCTATCCTGTTTTTTATTTGGGGCTTTCTGCTCCAGTGTGGGCAACGTCACATTGTTTTATCCTCTCATAAGTCCGCTGGATGTTCCATTTCCCTTGTAAATTGCTCATGGTTCTTTTTCCCACTTCCCTTTACTCAGACATGAATTATTGTGAGGTCTGTTTATATTTGACATTTGTCAACAACAGACTGGTGTAGATGCCTTTGCTGCGTTTCTTTTTGGTCCACTTGTATGCTGAATGAATACCCTTTTCTTCTTTGTAGTTGGAGAGAACAAATTGATCTATACAGCTCTCAGTCTAGTTTCCTCTGTTATAATGGTAGCCTCTTCAGTAGTCTCAACTGTTTTGGTGCTAGAATAGGTTTTTGTGTAATTCCCAAACTCAGGGTACATTTGGAAGTGTGGACAGTCACTGAGATTCTTTTTGTCTTGCCTCTTATCACACAGAATGCAGTTGCTCATCAAACTTCACTCGCACAAATACTCAAAGAGTTGCTCTTCTGACAAAATGTAGCTAAAAAGGTAAGAATTAGGAAGGGACTGTGTGGAAAGGGAGATTGAACTGCATGGAGGTCTCTGTCCCATTTCCTCACTGAGACAGAACATTCGGTCCTTGAGATAGGGTACAATTGGAATAAGGTAATAGTTTGGACATTTTTTGTTTCATGAAGTAAGGCGTTGTTCTGGCAAATCTAGATTTTTTTTTTTATAAGTTCTTTCAGATTCTGACAGTAACTTCGTGATGGCTCTTATTTTTTTTTGACAGTCTGAGTTTTCATCATTTTCTGTGCCTTTCACAGATACAGTAATTTAGAAGAGGCTGTATATTCTGGGGCGGCTTATCAGATAACATTTTGTATATGCTTGTTTAAAGTCTACTTTTGATTTGAAACAAAGATAACAGTGACTTTGCTTTTATTAGTTCAGCATTATAAAGTCACTGAATATCTCAGTATGTTTCATTCTTCTCAGAAATGAGGAGTATTATTATGGCATGGTTAAAATGCAGAGTGCCAAAGTGTGGGTCCTGATTTTCATGTAGGTCAGTGAGGGTTGGACATTTCAGGAGGTGACATAGTGTATAATGTCCATAATAAGTGAAAAGTATTTATTGGATGTAGTTAAATGTTTCAGGGAATTCAAAATGGTTCAAGTACTAGTTTATTTGCTCTAAAAGCTGTAATAACTTTTACACAGTTTCTCTTGGGTTTTATAAGAAGATTTTCAGGGCTGTGAAATATTTATTTTCTCTTGTTAATACTTCTTTTGGGCTTTCTTGATAAAATGTCAAATTCACAATCTCAGAATATTCCTCCAATATTATAATGGGTTTGTATAGATTATTTAGTCTCTATAATATGTAGTTTGAGATTTTGTTTTCTAACATCGCTGTTTACTGTAAATGTTTGCTTGAATTACTTTGAGTTTTTTCACTTAATGTTATTTCTAATAGTGTTTCCTGATCTTCAGGTTCTTGTTAGTATTTTACTTGTTAACAGCTGAGGGTAGCCCACATCCACATGTCTTAGTCAATTTTTTTTGTTGTTAGCATACCACAGACTGGTTAATTTATAAACAATAGAAATGTATTTGGCTCATGGTTCAGGAGATTGAGAAGTCCAAGAGCATGACACTGGCATCTATCTGATGAAGACCTTCTTGCTGTGTCATCCCATGGAGAAAGGTGGAATGGCAAGAGAGTGAGTGAGAGAGAGCAAGAGGGAAGTGGGCAGAAATCATCCTTTTATCAGGAACCCACTCCTGTGACAGTGGCATTAATTCATGAGGGCTCTGCCCCCAGGATGTAATCACCTATTAAAGATCTTACTCCTCAACACTGTTGCCACTGTTGCACGGGGATTAAGTGTCCAACACATGAACTTTGAGGAAGACACACTCAAACCGTAACATCACGTATAGACTTGCTCTCTTACCTCCCCTATCATTAGGTAGTTTTTCTTTTTTTTCAATCTTTCTCATGTACTGTTCATGACTGCATGAAGTGTTTTACAATCATTGCTTATGTATCTGTCTCTTTCAATAGAAGATGTACTCCTTGAGAACAAATTACTATATTTTATTTATGTTTGTGTCTCTAATGTTTGAAGTACATTTGGTCCTTAATAAAATTATATGCCTGTTGAATGAATGTTGTCCATGGCAAGGTAACTAACAAATTCCACGAGAGAAAATATAAACAAAATACCAGGAAGTATTGAGAAATAAGATGCGAAAGCAGAGGGAATGATGTCTTAAAGTGAGAATACATTCTTTAATAAAGGCCCTTTATAAAAGATAATAAGATTAGGAATAATTTGTATTTTCCGTATTTAGAACATACTCTTTTAAATGTATCTAAAATATTTTGCATGCCCCCACGTGGAATTTTTTTTCTTATTTAGGAAAAAAGGAAGAAAATAATAGAGAATATGTGATGAGTGTTTTCATATATTTTCTTTAATCTTTATGTCAGATTTGTAAGTTAGGTATTAAGAATTTTTTTTTTTTTTTTGAAACAGGGTCTCATTCTGTGGTCCAGGCTGGAGTGCAGTGGCACAATTATAGTTCACTATAGTCTCAAACTCCTGTGCTGAAGTGATCCTCCTGTCCCAGCCTTCTGAGTAGCTGAAACTATGGGCATGAGTTGGGACTGCAGGTGTGAGCAACTACGCTAGGCTAAATTTTAATTTTTGTAGAGGTAGGGTCTTACTTGTTGCCCAGGCCGGTCTCAAACTCCTGCGTTCAAGCAATCCTTTTACCTTGGCCTCCCAAAGTATTGGGATTACAGGTGTTAGCCACTGCACCCAAACGAATCTTATTTTTACAGATATGGATACTTTGAAATGGAGCTCATGCCGAAGATTGGAAAGTTGGTAACGTAGAAGCTAAGTATCTTCTAGAAATCAGTAGTACATGGTAAACATTAATTGATTTTTTTTTTAAAGTGAAAGCAAGTTTATTAGAGGAGGAAAGAAACAAAGGATTGGCTACTCCATAGACAGAGCAGCCCATTTAATTTATTTTTAACTGGGCAAATGTTTTGTTTACTATTGTTTGAAAATTATAGCAATATTTAACTTATATAGGAGGCAGAGGTGGGAGGATTGATTGCTTGAGGCCAGGAGACTAGCCTGTGCAGCATAGTGAGACCCTGTCACTGCACACACTCGCACACGCACACACATGCACACAGCTGGGCATGGTGGTTGGTGCTTACCTTTAGTCAGAGGCTGAGGTGGGAGGATCACTTGAGCCCAGGAGTTCGAGGCTGCAGTTAGCTATGATTGTGTCCTTGCATTCCAGCCTGAGAGACAGAGACTCTGCCTCTTTAAAAAAAATTAACTTCTGGTTTGGGCTGACTCCACATATTTCTTGGATAGGAAAATCATATTGCTACTTTTATTTTCCCTAGTTGTGCAAATTCTGTCAGAAAAGTTTATTTTCACTGCTGTTGAATTTTTGCTAGAACTTTATTCTTGTCGGAACATGATTGTAATGAAGTCTGCACTGGAGTTTTATTTTCAGATTGGGTATTAGGATTTGTCATTAAAAAAAATGTCCTTCAAAGAGGAGTTTTTCCAAATATCTGTTTTTGAATTTAATATAGACCAGAAGGAAGGCATCATTATATATTAGAAAGAACATTGGACTCAGTGTTAAGAGACGGGGGCTTTCGTTTCACCATTGTCCTTGGTTGTTGTAGTATATTTAGATAAGCTATTCAACTTCTCTGTGCCTTGATGTTCTTATTTATGAAATGAGGGAATTGATTGAATCTTTAAAGATTTTTTTTCTAGCTCATGCATATGAAATACATCTAATTGTATGAAGTAGGGAACTGAAGAGTGTGCAGTAATTTAGTTCATACATCTCAAATATTACAAAGATAAAATGGATTCTACTAAAGGAATTAGTCTTTTTTGTATATAAAAATTAGTTTAAAATCACTTTAGAAATGACTAAAATTTATTTACATAGTATTATGATTATTTACATAATGAAATCTATACCAATTTAAAATGTGAAAATGAATGAAATGACTTTTATACATTATTGTTTCTCATTAGTTTAAAAGTATAGTTTATTGAGCATTTTATATGCCAGCCTGAAAGTAGTGGGTATATTTACAAAATTGTTTTCAGGTGTCATTTCTTGAGTCCAGTTATCAATTACACATCCTCACCTGTTACCTAAGACTTTAGAATAGATTCTGTGGAATACAACTCCTGTGGCACAATTTTCTTTGATTTAAGGCTATAATTGCCTTTTTAAAAAAATGTTATTTTATTTTTATTTTTTAAACAAAACACACCTGTCATGGGAAGGACTATAATTTTCTAACCTTAATACTGAGAGATACCACTGAAAGTGTTCTCTCCTGTTCTCCATATCTTAAGAACAACTTTTGGTACAAGTTATACAAGTAGTTTTTTTTTTAAAAGAGGAAATTAAGTAATCTGGAGATTACAAAGAACAATGCATGTGTTGTGTTTCCTTTTGACTTTTTAAAATGATCAACCTATTACGTATATCTCTTGGCCTCCCCTTAGTGATATTGCTGTTACCATTAAAAAATATTAGTGACAATCATTTATTCAGCAGGTGTTTTGAGTATTGTATACCAAGCATTTTGCTAATTATTGGAGATTATTAGTGAATGTTACAGAAGATTAATTTTGTCTATTGAAAAATTAAGATCTTAGACTCACATCTTAATATTTTCCTTAAAGTGTATTATTACGTTTGGAGCCAGATTCCAGGAGTCTTAGAGATACCTTTCCATCTATGGGAGGTTCTGGTACAGGCATTTAGGTCATTGGCATTTTTTAAGAGTTCAGATAAGTTACTGGTTTATCTTTCCCCATTTTTGTTTTTTTTCTAAGATATATTTAATATCATTAATTTATGTTTTTTGTTTGTTTTTGTTTTTTTTTTTGAGATGGAGTCTCGCTCTGTTGCCCAGGCTGGAGTGCAGTGGTGTGATCTCGGCTCACTGCATCTCCGCCTCCTGGGTTCACGCCATTCTCCTGCCTCAGCCTTCCGAGTAGCTGGGACTACAGGCGCCTGCCACCACGCCCGGCTAATTTTTTGTATTTTTAGTATAGACGGGGTTTCACAGTGTTAACTAGGATGGTCTTGATCTGCTGACCTTGTGATCCGCCCGCCTCCGCCTCCCAAAGTGCTGGGATTACAGGCGGGAGCCACTGCACCCGGCCCTAATTTATGTATTTCTAACATACGGGCTGGGTTATCTGGTATAAAGAAAATGGATGCTGCGGTCAAGAATAGGTTGAGGCAGACATCTGGTCCAGCATGACTCAGGAAGTTTGGAGTGCAGGCATACAACTCTGCTTATTATGTAACCATGCCATGTGAGGCACATTAGGTGATCACGCATGTGCGTTTGTGCTTGGCTTGGAGCCACTGTTGCCTGTGAAAGGTATAATTACCCTGTTAACATGGTACAAAAGGCTCGTGCCAAGGTTCGCTCACCCCTAGAGAGAGAGAGAGAGAGAGTAAAGCCATGTTGATACTGTCTATGATTCCTCTAGTATTTTTCCAGCTACCTGCCACTCACCCACCAACTCTCCTCAGACCTCAGTTAGAACGTGACATCTAGAAATAAGAGACAAATATTTTGAAGCTTTTTGATAAGGAATCAGGCTCTGGCATCTGAAAAGAATGCCTGACATTGTGTGAAGTTGAGATCTGGTACATTTGTATGTACAGTTGGCCCTCTGTATCCATAGGTTCCACATGTGTGGATTCAACCAACTGCAGGTTGAAAATATTCAGAAAAAAATTTAAAAAGATGATTGTGTTTGTACTGAACATGTACTGACTATTTTTCCTTCTCATTATTTCCTAAAGAATACAGTATAACCACTATTTACATAGCATTTATGTTATATTAGGTATTATAAATAATCTAGACTTATTTTAAAGTATGAGAGAGGATGTACATGGGTTATATGCAAATACCACACTATTTTATATGAGACTTAAGTATTTGTGGATTTTGGTTTCCAAGGGAGGTCCTGGAACCAATTCCTCATGGATATCAAGGAACAACTGTGTTTATATTTAGCCGTATATACGTATACATATTTACATATGGCTATATATGGTTATATCTGTATGTTTATAATGTTATACATGCATACATGACTTTTTTCCAATTGGCTGTCAGGTGGCATCTGATACAAAGTTTGTTATGTGTTTGGTATGTATCTGTTAAATATAATAAATGAGAATTATTTTTCTATTTGTGATGTCATTAATAAATATGTTTTCGTGACTAGATTTTTTCCCTCTACATAAAAAGGTTGGTGACACCCTGGGTAAGGTGAACATTGAACCTCTGGCTCCTTTTGAGTGCTGTTGGTGTAAATGTAAATTAATAGAATTTTCATAAAGAGCAATTTATTTATGTCAACTAATTTATAGTGCTTATTCTTTGATTCAGCAATTCTAGGGATTTATCCTTGGGAAATTCTCACATCAGTGCACAAAGAAATGTTCAAGAATGTCCCCTGAAGCTATCACATGACATATTGTAAATGACCTAGATGTCTGTCAGCAGGGGATTAGTTAAATAAATGATATATCCTATCCCAATATTTACAAAGGGTTTTTTTGTTTTTGTTCATTTTGTTTTTGGTGCTGTGAATCTCTCTGGTTACTCCCAAAAGCACCACACTGTTTTAATTTAAAGGTTATTGGCTTACACTTTTAATCCCAGCACTTTGGGAGGCCAAGGTGGGCGGATCACGAGGTCAGGAGATCAAGACCATCCTGGCTAACATTGTGAAACCCCGTCTCTACTAAAAATACAAAAAAAATTAGCTGGGCTTGGTGGCAGTCGCCTATAGTCCCAGCTACTTGGGAGGCTGAGGCAGGAGAATGGCGTGAACCCGGGAGGCGGAGCTTGCAGTGAGCCGAGATCACGCCACTGCACTTCAGGACCTGGGCGACAGAGGGGACTCTTGTCTCAAAAAAAAAAAAAAAAAAAAAAAATTAAAAAAGTTATAAGCGTACATAAAATGTCTTAATGGATAATATTACTGAATGTCAGTGTAACTAATAGTTAGCTTTGTCAAATCTTAATGTTTTCTTATTTTAGCTGAAGATTATCCTTCCTGAGGTAAATTCCTAAACTGAGTTGGACATTGTCGTTCTCAGTACATGGTTTTATATTTCCATAATGTGTATTTGTTGATAAAATTATATACAGTTTTTCATGTTTTTAAACATGTATCATTCTGCAAGTTGTTTTCCCCTTCGTGTTATCTTTACAATTTGATGTTTGGGCTCTGGTTCAATTATGTAATTATCCACCTATTCAATGATTAAACCTCAAGTTATTTGTATATTCCCCTGTTGATAGATTTTTAGTTTTTTGTTGTGGTGGTGGTGGTTGTTGCAAAAACATTCTGTACTTATGTTCTTGGGCACATGTGTTTTTCTCCAAGGTAAAAATTTAGAACTATAATTACTGGATTGTAGGGTATGTGTATGATTGACTCTAAATGTTTTTGTTTACAGCCCCTGAAGTGGTTATTATACCAGTTTATACTTCTACCTGCGTCTTAACAAGCCATGATATTGTTAGACTTTAAAACTTTTCCAACCTGATGTCAATTTGTTTGTACTTCCCTGATTACTAATGAGGTGAAATACGTATTTTTAACATATTTATTGGCTGTTTGAGTTTCTTAATCTTTGAGTTGCTTGTTCAATTTTTTGCCAGTTTTCTTTTGGGTCATTGCCTTTTCCTTATTTATTTGTAGAAGTTATTTGCACATTCTGGATGAATTATGTGTTAGTTAATATGCATTACATGTTTCCTCCTGTGAGTACCTTATTTTTATATTTTGTTTATGATGTTTTTATTTTTACACAAGTTTGAAATTTTAATATATTTAAACTTGTTAATATTTTCATCTGTGGTCTCTACTCTGAAGTAACAGTTTCCTGTATTTTCACTTCTGGTAGTTGTAAAGTTTTGTTTTTCACACCTAGGGATTTAATCTACTTGTTGATTTTTGTGTATGATGAGGTGGGGACTGAGTTTATATTTTTCCATATGGGTATCTAGTTGTCCCTGTGTGACTTATTGAAGAGTCTGTTTTTTTCCTCATGGATTTGTAATGTCATTTCTGCAATATAAATTTTTTCATATATTCATAGATTTGTTTTTGATTTCACTTGGCTCTTTTGTATATTTCTGTTGGATAACGTGCCATTTTGTTAAGTATAGCCTTTAGCTACATCTTGACATTAGATAGTGTGGGCTTTTCTACCTTGTTCTTCAAAATTTTTTGCCCTTAGTTCTAAGCTCTTTCATAAGCATTTTTCTTTTTTAAATTCAGGTAAAGTTCGTTTAACATAGAATTAATCATTTTAAAGTGAGCACTTAGTAGCATTTACAATATTCACATGTTTGTGTAACCACCACCTCTATCTAGTTCAAAAAAGGTTTTCATTACTCCAAAAGGAAACTCTGTACCCATTAAGTGGTTACTCTCCACTCCCTTCTCCCTGCTTCCCCCTAGCCTCTGACAACCATCAGTCTGCTTTTTCTATAGATTTACATGCTCTCATATTTCACATAAATAGAATGATGCAATCTAAGACTTTTTTTGTCTGGGTTCTTTCACCTAGCGTAATGTTTTTGAGGTTGATCACACTGTAACAGGTAACAGGTATTAGCACTTCATTTCTTTTTTATGGCTGAGTAATATGCCATTGTGTATATGTGATTTGTTTATACATTCATCTGCTGTTGGGCATTTGGGTTGTTTTTGCCTTTTGGCTATTGTGAATAGTGTTGCTGTGAACATGTGCGTGCCTGTATTTGTTTTGAGTACCTGTTTTCAGTTATCTTGGTTATATACCTAGGAATGGAATTACTGGGTTGTATGATAATTTATGCGTAGCTTTTTGAGGAACCACCAGACATTTCTGTAGCAGCTGAAATGTTTTGTGTTTCCACCAGCAATATAGAAGTTCTAATTTCTTTATATTCTCTCTAATATTTATTCATCAAAAAATTATATCCATCCTATTGTGTGTGAAGTGATATCTAATGATGAATGAATGAATAATGACGAATAGGAATGAATAATAATGTTGAACACATTTTCAGGTGCTTGCAGACCATTTGCATTTTTGAAGGAATATCTATCCAGGCTTTGTCCATCTTTTAAATTGGTGGTTATGTCCTTTGCACAGAAGTTTTTAATTTTGGTGAAGTCCAATTTATCTGTTTTCTTTTGTTACTTGTGCTGTGGGTGTCATATCCAAGAATTAATTGCCAAATCCAGAGTCATGAAGATTTACTCCAGATTTTTTCTTAAAATTTTAAAAAAGTTTATGGTTTTAACTCTTATTTAGGTTGTTGATTCATGTTTAGTTAATTTTTGTGTATGGAATGAGATAGAGGTCCAAATTAACTGTTTTGTTAGTGGATATCTGTTTGTCCCAGCACCATTTGTTGAAGAGACCGATTTTCCCCTATTGAATAATATTGGCACCCTTACTGAAAATCAGTTGGCTATAGATGTATGGGCGTGTTTCTGGACATTAAGTTCTATTCCATTTATCTATGTGTGTCCTTATGCCAATATACACAGTCTTGCTTAATGTAGCTTTGTAGCAGGTTTTGAAATTGAGAAGTGTTCTAGCTTTGTTAATCTTTTTCAAAATCGCTTTGGCTATTTGGAGGCCACTGATGGTTCCTTATGAGTCTGAATATTGGCTTTTCATTTTCTGCAAAAATGACTGTTGGAATTTTGATAGAGATTACATTGAATCTGTAGATTGTTTTGGTGCTATTATCATTTTAATAAGAGTAAGTCCTCCAACCATGACCACAGGATATCTTTCCATTTTTAAGGTCTTCTTTAATTTTCAGCAATGTTTATATCAGCATACAAGTGTTTTACCTTCTTCATTAAATTTATTCCTAGGTATTTTGTTCTTTTGTATGGTATCAAAAATGCACAAATTTTTTTTTTTGGGTTTTTAAATTTCTGGTGTATAGAAGCACAACTAGTTTTTAGTGTTGATGTTATGCACTGCAATTTGCTAAATTCACTTATTAGCTCTAGTAGTCATTTTATGAATTCATTGGGATTTACTAGATATAGGATCATGGCCATCTGTGAAATGAATTAAATTTACTTCTTCCTTTCCAATTTGGATGTCTTTTATTTCTTTTTCTTGCCTAATTGCTCTTGCTAGAACTTCCAGTACAGTTTCAAATAGTAGTGGTGAAAGTGGGCATCTTTGTCTTACTCCTTATCTTAGGGGCAGAGCTTTCTGTCTTTTGCCATTGAGTATGATATTAGCTGTGAGTTTTTCATAAATGCTCTTTATCATGTTTAGGAAATTCTCTTCTATTTTTAGTTTGATCATATGTCCCTTCACTCTATTAATGTGATACAGTACATTCACTGTTTGATTTTCTTATACTGAACCATACCTGAATTTCTGGGGTAAAGAGTACTTGCCTGTGCCTGTAATTCTTTTAATATGCTGTTGGATTCAGTTTGCTAGTGTTTTGAGGATTTTTGCATCACTATTTATAAGGGATATTAGTCTGTAGTTTTCTTACGATGTCTTTGGCTAGCTTTGGTATCAAGATAATTACTGGCCTCATAGAATGAATTAGAAATCCTTCCTCTTCTGTTTTTTTTAGAAAAGCTTGAGAAGGATTGCTGTTAATCCTTCTTTAAAGGTTTGGCAGAATTCACCAGTAAAGCTATTTGGTTCTGGGCTTTTCTTTTTTGGGTGGTTTTGGATTCCTGATTCAGTCTCCTTACCTGTCACAAATCTATTCAGATTGTCTTCTTGAGTCAGTTTTTATAGTCTGTTTTCAGGAATTTGTACACTTCATGTAGATTATCTAATTTTTGGATGAATAATTGTTTATAATACTCTTTAAAAAATGTTTTTGTTTCTTTTTTTTTAGCGTTAGGGGTCTGTGTTGCCCAGGCTGGGGTGCAGTGGTTATTCACAGGTGTGATCATGGTGCACTGTGCACTGTAGCCGTGAACTCCTGGCCTTAGGCTATCTTCCTGCCTCAGCCTCTTGAGTAGCTGGGACTACAGGTGCACACAACAAATAAACCGGGCCAAAAAATTCTCTTTTAATCTTTTATATTTCTGTAAGGTCAGTCGCAGTGTCCCCACTTTTATTTGTGATTTTAGTTATTTGCATCTTATCTGTTTTTTTCTTTGTCATCTAACCAGAGGTTTGTCAATTTTGCTGATCTTGTCAAAGAACCAACTTTTGGTTTCCTTAGATTCTCTCTCTTGTTTTTCTATTCTCTGTTTTATCACCACTCTGATTTTTCATGTTTTTGTCTGTTCTGCAGGTTATGGGCTTAGTTTGCACCTCTTTTTCTAATTCTTTAAGTTGTAAAGATTATTGATTTTAGATCTTTTAAACGTAGGTATTTGCTACTATTAATTTTCCTCTGAGGATTGCTTTTGCTGCATCCCATAAGTTTTGGTATGTGTTTTTGTCTTCATTTGTCTGTATTTTCTAATTTTCCATGTGATTTCTTTGACATATTGGTTAAGAGTGTGTTGTTTAATATCCACATATTTAAGATTTTTTCATTTTCCTTTTATTATTAATATCTAACTTTATTGGGGTCAGAGAAGATACTTTGTATGATTTGATCTCTTTAAATTTATTGAGACTTATTTTGTGGCTCAAAATGTGGTCTGTCCTGGAGAATGTTTCATGTGCACTTGAGAAGAATGTCTGTTCTGCTCTTACTGGGTAGGTGCTCTGCATGTGTCGGTTAGTCTTCTCTTTCCTTATTGATCTTTCTAGATGTTTTAGCCATTATTGAAAATGAGGGTATTGAAGTTTCTATTATTGTGACTTTGTCTATTTCTCCCTTCATTTCTGACAATGATTTCTTCCTATATTTTGGGAGTTCTGTTGTTTAATGTGTATGTTTATATATATGTTCTTAAATTGACTTGCATAAGTATTTTAGAATCAGGTTATCAAGATACCATCCTTGTGCCTTCAGGTTTCGCTTTAGTACTTCCTGTTGGTGGAACCTAGTAGGAAACCATCTGACAAAAGAAAGATGTAATTTGCAGAGTCTAAGCCCTAGCATTGTGAGCTTAGACGACTGAATTTGCAATTATATAGAAGAGTGGATTTGGGGTTGAAAATTTTGGTTTACTTACTGATGCTCTCTGGCTGTCTGAAGTGTATGAACTTTGATTAGGTCTTGATAAGCAGTCAGTGGAACAGTCTATGAGGGACCTCTTCCTTGTAGAATTGGAATTGAATAACCAGCAGCTCACCTCAGACAAAATGGATGCCTGTTGGAATGGGCCTTTTCTCAGTAGGGCCTTGCAGATTTTGTGACTTGTGTAGTCTGAGGTTTTGCCCCAGGTGGATGAGCAGGAGGGCATCTTTCCCGTAGTAACAGAGACAAGCTCTCGTAATCTGTGCTGGAGGATATACCAGTTCTTAACTCAGTCATGTGATAGACTTGCCAGGAGAAGAACTTATATAGGTGAGTTCCTTGCTAGGTTCCAGGTCTCTTCCTAGATTCCTGACAGTGCCTTCTATCTGAATGTGTAATAGTAATTATGGGCTGGTTGACTGCCTTCCTGCATTCCACCCTATTCTTATCTATAACATATTCAGAGTAACTTGGAGTTTTAATCATGTAGGTAGGATCCTTCTCTGTTTTTCAGGGACATTGTGATGGATCAGAGTTTTCTATTCTGTATTGTTTGACTTGCCTTAGCAAGAATTGAGGGGGCAGGGTGATGCGTTAAAGGCATGTGCTTAAGTTTTATTCCCAGAATACTTTTCCATTTGTATTACAAATAATTACAGGAGAGGAATCCTGGATACAGAGAGTAGACATCAATTGTAACATGCAGAAAAGGTATTTATTGGAAGGATGTTAGGTTGCTTCAGAATTGACATAAAATTCTGAAGAACTAGGCTTTGTAAATAGGCATTAGGTGAAGCCAGATACATAGAACCACTGTCAGTGCTGCTGATTAATGAGCATTCGTTATGGCATTGCTACCTCTGGATACTGGATGTCTCTGCTTCCGGAGTGATTTCTTAGATTGAGTCCTTGTTTCTTCACAGGTATATAGTACCAGCCGTAGCATCTCATTGCTTACACATAGGTGATAGGCAATACCCTTGCTGCTAGATGTTAGGGAGATGAAGTATCTTAATTTTTTCTGGCTTCTGTAGGAAGAGGAGGGATTCTGCTACCATTATACTAATTAATTCCTGAATGTTTTGGCAGCTTAAGAAACATAAAGGAAACTGAAAGGAATCCTACATTTTATTACAGTGACTTGTAATAAAATAAGGGGATGAAGTTTTTATTTGTGCTGTGCTATTTAGAAATGTAGATATAAATAGACTTTCTAGACTCCATCCTTTCGGCGCTTTCCGTTCAGGGGTTTAAAGTAGGGGTTGGTACTGTTCATCTGAGAGGGAGCTTGGAAACATGGGGACATTTTTTGGTTGTTAGAATGATAGGGATGAGGGCACTATTGTGTTTAATGAATGTGGGCCGGATATGCTAAACATCCCATGGTGCCTTGGTGTTTCTGCACAATAAATAATTGAATTATCCTCCTCATAATGCCAGTAGTACATTTAAGAAACACCAGGTTATATGGATCATTTTGATGAAGGACTAAAAGTTACTACTAGCTTCCTTTGCTTTACTGTCTGCACCCTCTGGCTGGTGATTATTTCTCATTTCATTGCTTTACTGTTTTCTTTCCTTAGTTCAAGGGACTTGATTCCTTTCAAGCTCTAAAAATTTTATTTTTAAAGTCTGGCTTTGTCTGGGCTCAGTGGCTCATCCCTATTATCTCAGCACTTTGGAGGGCCAAGGTAGGAGGATTGCTTGAGGCCAGAAGTTGGAGACCAGCTTAGGCCACATAGCAAGACCCTGTCTCTAGAAAAAAATAAAAAAATTAGTCAGATGTGATGGCACACACCTATATTTCCAGGTACTCGGGAGGCTGAAGTGGGAGGATCGTTGAAGCAGGAGGCTGTAGGGAGCTATGATTGTGCCGCTGTACTCCCACCTGAGTTATAGAGTGAGACCCTATCTCTAAAAAGAAAACAAACAAACAACTGTGAAAAGGTGCCCTGTAGCATGGGAGAAGATATTTGCAAATCATATGTCTGATAAGGTATTAATATCTAGAATATATAAAGAACTCCTACAACGCAACAACGACAAAAAACCTGATTTAAAAATGGGCAAAGGACTTGAAAATACATTTTTCCAAAGAAGATGTACAAATGGTCAATAAACACATGAAAAGATGCTCAACACCACTAATCATTAGGGAAATATAAAGCAAAACCACAATAAGATACCCCTTCACGTCTGTTAGGATGGCTGTTGTAAAAAGAAAAACACAAAGTAACAGGTGTTGGAGTGGATATGGAAAAATTGGAAACCTTGTGCATTGCTGAGGGGAATGTAAAATGGTGTAGCTGCTGTAGAAAACAGTATGGTGTGTTCCTTTCAGCAGCAGTCTTTTGTAGCCAGTAGTTGTGATTCTAATAAAAGTAGCAGTTGATTTGGGACTGATAGTGATATGATATCAGTTGGGTAGTGCTGACAGTATGTGGTTCTTGGTATCTGTGAGGACAAACTGCATAAGCGATCTCATTTCTATCTTACATGAGTGATGTGGATCATTCCGTATCAGTAGGTTCAGTAACACAAATGAAGTACATTTAAAACAATGTAAAAGGTAGTAGTAAATGCAAAAGTATGGAGGTAAAGGTATACCATTAGTTTTTGGGTTTCAGTGCTTGGAACTCAGGGTTGATGGCTGTCTTAGTTTGCTTGAGCTGCCTTAGCAAGGTACCATGGACTGGATAGTTTAAGCAACAGACATTATTTCCCACAGTTCTGGAGGCTGAGAAGTGATGACGATGCTGGCTGATTCAGTTCCTGGAGAAAGCCCTCTTCCAGGCCTGTAGACTGCCACTTTCTCTGTGTGTCCTCTTTTCTCCATGTGTGCTTGTGAAGAAAGAGACAACAGCTCTCTTTCTCTTCCTTTCCTTATAGGGCCCCACCCTCACTACTTAATCTAATCCTGATTATCTCCCAAGGTGTGGGGGGGTGTCATCTCCAAATACTATCATTTTGGGAATTAGGGATTCAACATATGAATTTTGGGGGGACACAAATATTTAGTCTATAATGGAGGCAGTCTGAGAGATAATATCTTAGTAAAAAACCAGATAAGTCTAGGCTGACCACAGAAACAAGTTGTCAGTTTGGAGAAGCCAGACAGAAAGGAAAGATGTGAGCCGATAAGACAAATTAGAGACACATGAAGAGAGGAAAGGTTCAAAGCCTGAGAGTGGGATGGCAGAGATTTGAGAAATTATCTGTAATAACAAGGAGTGATGGCTATGACAATTTTGTTTTGGGGTTCTTACTGCTTTAGATATATGTAGGTAGGGGAGACATGGTAAAAATGCTGTATCAGGCTGTTCTTGCATTGCTATAAAGAAATACCCAAGATTGGGTAATTTATAAGAAAAGAAGTTTAATTGGCTCATAGTTCTGCAGGCTGTACAGGAAGTATGGTGCCAACATCTGCTTCTGGGGAGGCCCCAGGAAGCTCATAATTGTGGCAGAAAGTGATGGGCCAGGGGAGTAGGCATCTAACACAGTAGAAGCAGGAGCGAGAGAGTGAGTGGGGAGATGTCACAAACAAGTCTCATGAGAACTAACTATTTTGAGGACAACACCAAGCCATGAGGGATCCATCCCATGACCCAAACACCTCCCAACAAGCCCCACCTCCCTAACACTGGGGATTACAATTCAACATGAGATTTAGTGGGGTCATATATTCAAACGGTATCGGATACCCGTAGCCCTTTGGGCCAAGGGCTACACAAACACTGAATGGGTGATGTTTTACTCCACAAGAAAAGAATGAATAGTGTACCAAAATCTTTTTAAAAATAATGTTTACAATAAATTATTTTCATGTCTTCACAGGTAACCCATAATGACTTTTTGCTCTGTACTGATGGTGATTTCTGATAATCAGCATCCTGGTGTGTCAGTGCTGTTTCTGACCTCTTTTTGATGGTAACTTTTAATGAAAATATACACATTTTTGGTAAAGGATCTTTACGGTGATCAGAAATCCACTTCAACTATTATCCTTTATACTTCAAAATGTCACTGAGAATGACTACTTAAAATACCAAATCACCATCTAAAACACCCCCCCCCAAAATCTCATAAAATATTGAAGCTAAAAGAAAGAACAAGTTACTGTGTGCATTCTTTTTTCTTTGGGTTTTATACCTTTTTCAGTTTCTGATTTATTACAGCAGTGGTCCCCAATCTTTTTGGGACCAGGGACCGGTTTCATAGAAGATAATTTTTCCATGGACAGTGGGTGGAGTGGGGGATGATGGCTTCAGGGTGAAACTGTGTCACCTCAGATCACCACAAGGAGTGTGCAGCCTAGATCCCTCACATGAGCAGTTCATAACAGGGTTTGCGCTCCTATGGGATTCTAATGCCATCACTGATCTGACAGTGAGCGGAGCACAGGTGGTAATGCTTGCTTGCACAGCTCACCTGCTTGCCAGCCAGTTCCTAACAGGCCCTGGACTGGTACAGATCTCTGTGGCCTGGGAGTTGGGGATCCCTGCATTACAGGAAGGCCAGGCCTTATTTTGTTTAGAAACTGTATACTGGGGTAGTGATTTTTAGTATTTTTTCGTGATGTATTTTAAAACTACAACAAAGTAATTTAAAGGTCTTATAAAGTTTATGCCTTTTTTCTTTTTTCTTTTTTTTGTCTAATTGCACTGCTAGAACCTGTAATAGATTTTTGAGTAGAAGTGGTGAGAGTGGGCATCCTTCCATTGGTCTTGATCTTAATGGGGAAGCATTCAGTCTTTCACCCTTAAGTATGATGTCTGCTATAGGTTTTTAATAGGTGCCCTGTATCAGATTAGGAAATACCCTTGCATTCCTAGTTCGCTGAGAATTTTCATCAGGAATGGATATTGAATTTGGTCAATACTGTTTCTGCATCTCTTGATGATCATGAGGTCATTCTTTTTCAGTCTTTTAATGTAGCAAGTTGTTACATTGGTTGAGGTTTGAATGTTAGATACCCTTTGGTAATTATTCTGTAATCCTAAAAGTAGTTCTCTGTGTTTATGAGGGATATTAATTTGTTTGTTTATTGTATTTGTCTGATTCTGGTATCCGAGAAATGTTGGCGCCATGAAATGAGTTTGGTTTTCCTTTTTCAGTGTCCTGAAAGAGTTTCCATAGAACTGGTATTGATTTCTACCTAAATGCTTGGTAGAATTCATCAGTGAAATGGTCTGAACTGGAGTTTTCTTTGTGGAGAGGTTTTAACTATACATTCAGTTTCTTTAATAGATACAGGCTGTTAAGGTAGTCTTGTTCTTGAGTTCACTTGAGTAGTTTTTTTTAACAAGGAATGTAAATTATTGAATTTTTGATATAAAGTTGCTAATAATAGTTTCTTACTGTCGTTTGAGTATTTGTAGGATTGTAATTATATCAGCTCTCTCATTGCTGATATTGGTAATTTGTGGTTTCTCTTTTTTCCCTTCTCTTATCACTATTAGAAATTTATCAATTTTATTGATCTCAAAGAACTAGCTTTTGGATGTATTGGTTTTTCTCTGTTCTTCTGTTTTGAATTTTATTTCTTGTTTTGCTTTTATTTTTATTATTTTCTTTCTTCTTCTAACTTTGGGTTTAATTTTCTCTTTTTTCCATTTTCTTAAGTTAGAACCTGAGGTTCTTGATATAAGATCTTTTTTCCCCCTAATGTAGATTGGTTAATGCTATAATTCTGTCTTTAACTTTTCTTTTTTTCTTCATATTTACTATTAGTGCTATGAATTTCAGTCTAAGAAGTACTTTAGCTTTATCTACAGTTTGATGTTTCCATTTTCTTTCGGTTCAAGGCACTTTCAAATTTCACTTTTTAAAAAATGGCTTTATTGAGATATTATTCACATACCATACCATCCACCCATTTAAAATATACAGTTCAATGGTATATTCAGAATTTAGTATATTTAGTATATTCACAGTTATCTGCAGTTATCACCAGTTATCTAGTTTTACTTTTGATTTCTTCTTGTACCTGTGATTATTGAGAAGTGTTTTATTGAGTTTTTAAATATTTGGAGACTATCCAGATACCTTTATGTTACCTGATTTCTCCTCTAATCCCATTGTAGCAAAAAGCATACTGTCTATGGTTTGAATACTTTTAATTTCATTGAAACTTGTTTTATGGCCTAGAAATTGGTCTGTATTGGTACATGTTCCATTTGCATTTAAACAGAATGTATATTTTGTTATTGTTGAGTAGAGTGTTCTGTAAATGTCAATTAGGTCAAGTTGGTTGGTAGTGTCGTTCAAGTCTTTTATGTCCTTATTAATTTTCCTTCTATTTTGATCAGTTATTGAGTGAAGGATGTTGAAATTACCTACAACATTGTGAATTTGTTTACTTCTTTCATTTCTATCAGTTTTTGCTTCAGTATTTTGAAATTTTGTTATTAGGTGTGTAATGTTTATCATTGTTATAGTCTCTTGACATATTGATCTCATTAATGTAAAGTGACCCTTTTTATACCTGCTCTAAAAGCTACTGTCTGATTTAATATAGTTGTTCTCCCTTAAACTTTGTTGAGTTACTTTACATACTGTAAAATTTACCCATGTTAAGTGTACAGTTAGGTGGGAGCTATGCCTCCTATATATAGGCCGATGATTTCCAAATCTGTGTTTTCAGGCTTTGACATCTGAACCTCTGAGCTTTGTTAACTTTTTAAACTTAACAGGTCTAAAATCATACAAATTGATCTCTTTCTCACTCTTTCCCTTTATCCTAAATCACCCTTTCTTTTCTTTATTTTTGGTTCACCCCTTTCTATCCAGTCAATATTGTGAAAAATCTATTATTGTTAGTTAACTCCTTTTCCTTCTCATGTTGAATCACTTGCCTAAATTTCTAGCTTTCTAAGCTCTCTTACATTGGTCCTTCTTTTCCATATCTACTTTAAATGCATTTTAGTAGGCTCTTGTCATTTTTTGCCTGGGAGGACTGCTGTGACCTCCTGACTCCTTTTCCTACTTCCAGCCTTATATCCTCTCCCTTTGTACTCCCACCTTGCCCCAAGTCAATCCTGAGGAGGCATTCTTTCCAAGATTTAAGTACAGTCATGCCATTTTCAAGTTGAAGTTCTTTAGTGCCTTGCATTTTTCCCCAGGCTGCATTGTTGGCTCAATTAATGATTGAGCTTTTGTCTTCTCTAGCTTCCTTGCTATGCTGTCTATCCTACTTTACTGCACTCTCCTCTACACTGCACACTATACATTAGTGGCCATACCAAGTTAATTGCTAACTAGTATATTGTGTTACTACTTCTGTGTCTTTGTATACTCTGCTTTCTTCATCTAGAATGCCCTTATTACTTGATCTGCGTGGCAAACTCTTACTCTTTTAGTTTTTATTTGAAGATCATGTATTTCTTTCACTATCTCCCTATGTAAATCTGCTTTCAAGTCATATACTTGTATGGTTAACAAGTGACTATTCTTTTCTATGTATATCTTACCTTTTCTATAGCTGTCCGTGGTATTTACTTTCTCTTTCACACATTTTGTACTTACTTTGTTTATGTATTCATTAGATTGTGAACTCTTGTGGGCAAATCATGTGTCTTATTTTTCTTTGTATCCCTTGCCTTTCACATTTGGTAAATTTTATTATTGAGTTAAGTTGAAATTACTTGAATGACAGATAACCTTTGATTTAATCGGAAGTTAACATAAACGCAAACTGCAATCCTTTGAAAACCCTAGTTAGAGTAATCTATAACTGCGTTCTACAGAAACAAAATCTTTTAATAGCCAAATAGGTGACCTATACCTAACTAAAGATAGAGACAATAAGTTTGTGTTGATGGTCCATGACTGCATTATTAAAATGGGAGTGCTAAAGCACTTAGTATTTTGTAGGGGCCACATGACCAAAGTAATTGGATTGGTATAAAAGCTTAAGGTTCTGTGGATTTCTCAGTGCTTAGCCTTAAATCTCTTTTAGTCTCTTTCATGTGGCCAACCAATTACTCATATTGAGAAACAGTTGGGTTTCTTCATTAACATGTTGTTTTAGGAATGGGATTACTGTTAAGGAGTAGTGATCCCAAATGTGATACAGTTTGTCCTGTTTGGCTTTTAACTACAGTCAAGACACTGAAAAGTATATGATTCTTAAGATGATAACCTTCAGAAACTTTTGATCATTTGTATGACAGTATTATTCTGTGCAAGTAGAGTATGTTTATTTGCTGTTGAAAATCATCTTAGACCAGATTTATAAACATCTCCCTTATAATAACACCATTTTAATTAACCTCTTGCTTATTTTCAAGTTTAAGGAGATCTTCTTTTTATTACCTCGAAAGCATGGCATTTCTTTTCGGAAGGTCTTAAATTCCTTCAGGCACTTGCCACTAAAGCAGTGTAGAATGCTGTTGTTTCATTATTTTCTGTACCAGTTGCTGACTATCCTATAGTCATTTCCCAAAATCATTCTTGGCCTATATTGTGCACAAGTAACTATTTACATAACTGCTTCAACTATTCTTTTTGTGTGTGTGTGTCTTCCTGGATTATCTCAAATTTCTTTAGAATATTATTAAAATATAGGATGTTTGAGAAAGCTATTTAATATCTAACTTTGTCATAAAAGAGCTTTTATTATTGGCCATTGTTACTTATCTTTTAAAAGGTAGCATTACATTGTTGATTCATTCAGCATATATATATATTTTTTAGTCATTAAATGGAGCAATGGGGAGTTATTCTTGGAATGTGGCGATAAGAGTCAATGTAAAATTCGCTTATGATTGTTAACAATAGTTATCTGCCAAAGTCTTTAAAGGGCTGTCATATTCTTAGTCCTAAATCAGAAGAAGATGGTCTAGAAATCTTAGCAAAGTAGTAATGGATGTGAATGAAAGCGGATGTAAACAGTGGTGTTATCATAGAAGAAATAATGTATCAATGGAAGTTTGAATGTGTGGAGTCTGGAGATGGGACCCGATAGATAGGGAGGGAAGGAAGTTACGTTTACTGAGTACCTGTTGTCTTCTCACAGTTTCCTTCCCTTGCTGCTCTCTTATTTATTTGTTGATTCTTTTGAGTTTTCTATGTAGAGCTCATATTGCCTGTGACAAAAGACAGTGGTTTTCTTTTTTTTTTTTTTGAGACGGAGTCTTGCCCTGTTGCCCAGGCTGGAGTGCAGTGGCGCGGTCTCGGCTCACTGCGCCCTCTGCCTCCCGGGTGCACACCATTCTCCTGCCTTAGCCTCTTGAGTAGCTGGGACTACAGGCACCTGTCACCACGCCCAGCTAATTTTGTATGGGCCTTCATTTTCTTTTTTTGTGTTGCTGGCTAGGACTTCTAGTACAATCACATAGAAACCGTGATAGTGAGCATCCTTACTTGTTTCCCTCACTTTGAGATAGAATTACTTCTGTAGTTTGATTATCAAGAATGTGATTTGCTGTAGTTTTTGGAAATACCTTTTATTAGGTTGAAGAAGTTCTTTTTTTCTCTGTTCACTTTCTTCCTCTGTTTCTACCGAATGAGTGTAAGAGCAGAAATGACTAAAAGGATGGAACCCTGTACTTTTGAGGGTACATTGAAGATGATAAAGCCAGTGATCAGAGGCCTGTTGGTAAAGCAGGTTTGAGGAAGAGGGAGTTCAGAGGAAGGATCAATTTTTAATGGTGGTGGATAGAAGAGTCATGTAAAGTGTAGGAAGTGGAAACAGCAAGTGTAGTACTGTTTGAAAAAGTAAAGTGAAGGAAGGGGAACACCAATGAAGGGTGAAGTGGAGGCAGTTTTGAGGGGAGTTTTATTTATTTTTAAAGGATAGGTGAGACTTCATATTTGTAAGTGAAGGTTAAAGCTCCAGTAGAGAGGGAAAGAATGAATATAAAGGAAAATTTCTGCCAACCAAAACTCCAGTGTAATTTTATGTATCCCTATGTAAATTAGAATCATCCAGAATGCTTCCAAACATGATTCAAGAGCCTCAGTGGCTTAAGCAAGATAGAAGTTAATTTCTGTTCACACATATGAATTCTGCAGGACCGTTTCAGTAAGAGAGGCTGAGAGATAAAGTTTTTATTTAGCAGGATCATGGGCCTAGCCAAAACTTGAGGGCTCTAGGACTAAGGAAGAAGAAAGAAGAGATTTGGGGAGACAGTTTTCAGTATCTGCACAGTAAGTGTGAGAAAACTCTTAAATAAAATTTATCTGTCTCAGTATTTGCATAGTGTTTCAGAAGCCAGAATGCATTTGTTTATATCTAGACTCTTTACTTGACCCTGAACAAATTATTTTTCTCTGTATGCCTTAATATTTTCATAATAAGGTGGAGAATAGTGGTGTTTGATAGAGAGTGCCTCATACATTGATATGAGAATTAAATAAGATAATATATGTAATTGATGAAACTATTGTGTTGTACATCTAAGCCACAATTACTAGTTTTGTTGTCATTTGCCCTTGCTCTTCAAGGCAAAAATACAAAATACAAAAAACAAAACAAGATAACAAAAACAAAAAAAACCTTGTATTACTTACGGGATATCCAAAAGCTAATTAAATATTACACATTGAGACACAATTGAAAAGAATAATTTCAAATCTCCTGAGAACTTGCAGATATAAAACTAGATTTTATTGGTAACCTTGGAAGGTACTCAGCCAGACTGCAAAGTCCGAGGGCACAGTTCTTCACATGACCACTGTCACTTCTGGCACCACTTACAAATTCAGAGGGCTCCCCAGACCACCCTCTGGCTTGATAATTTGCTAGGACTCACAAAGGGATTACAGATTACAGGAATCCAGATTAAAATCAGCCAAGGGAAGAAACACTTAGGGTGAAGCCCAGGAAAGTTCCACATGTTGATCTGCCAGTATCCTCTTCCCATGGAGTCAGGACATGTTCTTCCAACACCAGTGTGTGACAGTGTGCATGATTGCCCACCTGGTAATCTCATTCAAGCTTCAGTGTATAGAGTTTTTATGGGGCTTCTTTATGTAGGCATCATTGATTGGTTACTCAATGGCCTGTATGGTTGAACTCAGTCTCCCAATGGACTGATAATGTGTAACCCAGAGCCTTATCCTAAGCCGTATTGTTGGTATTTATGACATGGCCAGCTTCTGCTTTAAAACTGTTAGTTGTGGCCAACCCTACCTGAAGATCTGGTATGGCCAGCACCCATCGTAAACAAGCACACTTCTATCAACTATGACACATTCCCTCTCAGAAGCTGAAGTCAATGGTGAGACTTCTGTTTGGGCAAAGCCAAATTCTTTGCTCCACAGGAAGATACAAGACACTGATGAAAAGGAATGATCTTTACAAATGAAAGTCTAACATAATTATCTGTTGAAAATACCAAAGTTAAAAAAAATCTTAAAAAAATATATATATATAAGAGAAAGATCATCCAAGTGAAAATAAAACCCCCAGCTGGAGTAATTTAAAAATCTAGAAATTTGGCTGCCAAAGCAAAATTTGAGGAACCATTTGCATGGAGATCCAAATTGAAAATAAAATTTTGAGTCATATAGAGAAGAAAACTAGCAAGAAAGTTCATAGTGCTACTAAATAATTATTGTGAAAACTCAAGGAAAAAAGGAAATAAAGTACATTATTTGCTTTGGCAGTTGTAAAGATTGCTGCATTCACTTGTAATTTGGAACAGAGAGGTGAGAAGGGTTGAAATTATTAATGACTTACATGTGTATGTAACATTACTTTTTACTTGATTCCAAGGTAAGTAGAAGGAAGTACTTAGCAAAAAGGGGTTATAGTGCTTTTAAAGTGGTATAGTCATAATAGTGTATGTTTTCCTCTCTGTTGATGAAGGAAGGTACTAATCACAGAGGTTTTTGTTTTTTTTTGTTTTTTGTTTTTTTAGTGATTGTTCCAGGTTGTAGGGTGAGGCATGGGCAGAGCTGGAACTAAAATCTTTGTCTCTTGACTTTTGGGTTAAGTATACTTTTTTTTCTAACTGCAAAATGATTCCTCTTGGAACCCGGTTAATAGGAGGTCTGATTGAATTTCCTGGAACTCTGGAGTTTCTCTTAGGACCAGTCTGGTTAGTCTTTTCTTGCCCTCTAGTTGATATTGGTTCTTCTGAAATACTTTACTCACTAAACTCTTAAGCAAATGGTGCTTTTTGAGGGACAAATAAAAATAAATCTGTAGATTATTTAGATTTTCAAAATGTGTTTGAATAAGGCTCTTCACAATATTGCAACAGTATAGGTTCTGATGAGCGAAGTTTAACTGCCTTAACAATAACAAGTGGGATAAGATGACTGGAGCTTTCCTTTAGAGCAAACATTTACAGGGCTCAATTTTTTACTTTTAAAAATAATTATAAAAATTACGTCATTTGTAAATTATTTACATATACATGTTACTATCAAATGTACTTTTCACCTGTGGAGGAACAACTAATGCTAACACAAAGTTAACAGCAATAGTAAGTGAAAATGGAAAACTGTTACATGGCAGTGTTATTAAGGGGTCTCACCATAGCCCATGTCATTAATTTTAATATGGATTTTGATATTTAATATTCATTTGCATTGCCTGCCCTGTAGTCAGAGCTGCTGTTTACAACTTTTTTTTTTTTTTTTTGAGACGGAGTTTCACTTTTGTTGGCTCAGGCTGGAGTGCCATGGCGCGATCTCAGCTTAGTGACACCTCTGCCTCCCAGGTTCAAGCAATTCTTCTGGCCCAGTC
Source organism: Trachypithecus francoisi (assembly GCF_009764315.1). Lineage (NCBI taxonomy): Eukaryota > Metazoa > Chordata > Mammalia > Primates > Cercopithecidae > Trachypithecus > Trachypithecus francoisi. Next base: position 104,514,887 of record NW_022681470.1, on the reverse strand, counting down.
TCCTGAGTAGCTGGGATTACAGGCGCCTACCAGCATGCCCAGCTAATTTTTGTATTTTTATTAGAGACGGGGTTTCACCATGTTGGCCAGGCTGGTCTCGAACTCCTGACCTCAGGTGATCCACCCACCTTGGCCTCCCAAATTACTGGGATTACAGGTGTGAGCCGCCACACTCGGCCTTACAACTCTTTTTTTTTTTTTTTTTTTTTTTTTTTTTGAGACGGAGTCTCGCTCTGCCTCCCAGGCTGGAGTGCAGTGGCCGGGTCTCAGCTCACTGCAAGCTCCGCCTCCTGGGTTTACGCCATTCTCCTGCCTCAGCCTCCCAAGCAGCTGGGACTACAGGCGCCCGCCATGTCGCCCGGCTAGTTTTTTTTTGTATTTTTTAGTAGAGACGGGGTTTCATCATGTTAGCCGGGATGGTCTCGATCTCCTGACCTCGTGATCCGCCCGTCTCGGCCTCCCAAAGTGCTGGGATTACAGGCTTGAGCCACCGCGCCCGGCCACAACTCTTTTGACTGTAGCCTCATGATGGTTTGTAGACTTTCTATATCATATTCATTTCAGATGGGGTCTTAGAATCTGTATTTGCATTTTAGTATTTTTAAATACCTATTATATGCCAGGTATTGTGCTAGATAGGCATTGAGGGATACATTGGAACAAAAATCAGATGGGGTCTCTGAACTTAATGGAGTTAATAGTCATCAGGAGAGACAGGCGTTACTCAAAGAATCACATGTGGTTAAGTACTATGAAGGAAAGATACATGGTGCCATCAGAATGTGTATTAGGGAGATTTGTCTAATATAGGAGATACCTGAAGAAGTTATGATTGATCAGTGACTTGAAGGTAAAGAAGGAATTGTAAGAGTGTTGTAAGCGAGGAAACCTTATGCATATGGGGCTATTGATGGGAAAGAAAATGGTGCGTAAAAGAACTGAAAAGAGGTGGCTGGGCGCGGTGGCTCATGCCTGTAATCCCAGCACTTTGGGAGCCTGAGGTGGGCAGATTGCCTGAGCTCAGGAGTTCACGACCAGCCTGGGCAACATGGTGAAACCCCGTCTCTCCTAAAATATAAAAAATTAGCTGGGCGTGGCGGCATGTGCCTGTAGCCCCAGCTTCTTGGGAGGCTAAAGCAGGAGAATCTGTTGAACCTGGGAGGCAGGGGTTGCAGTGAGCCGAGATCGTGCCACTGCACTCTAACCTGGGTGACAGAGGGAGACTCCAGTTCCAAAAAAAAAAAACAACGAAAGAAGGTGTGTGGCTGTAGAACAGAGAGGTAGATGAGTGTGTATTAGATGAAGCTTAAGAGATAGATACGGCCGGGCGCGGTGGCTCAAGCCTGTAATCCCAGCACTTTGGGAGGCCGAGACGGGCGGATCACAAGGTCAGGAAATCGAGACCACCCTGGCTAATACGGTGAAGCCCCGTCTCTACTAAAGAATACAAAAAACTAGCCGGGCGACGAGGCGGGCGCCTGTAGTCCCAGCTACTTGGGAGGCGGAGGCAGGAGAATGGCGTAAACTCGGGAGGCGGAGCTTGCAGTGAGCTGAGATCCGGCCACCGCACTCCAGCCTGGGTGACAGAGCCAGACTCCGTCTCAAAAAAAAAAAAAAAAAAAAAAAAGAGATAGATAGAAGGTACATTATACAGAATTCCTTAATAGGCCATAATATAATAGAATTCCTTAGGATAAGGGAAGCCATGAAGTGTTTTAATGAGAGAGAGTCATAGTCTGAATAATTTCAGAAAACACATTGGGTCTATAGTATGGATGGTGAATAGCTTGTGCGTGGGTGGGGCTGTGATTGGAGAGTGAATGTGTGAAGACTATTGGAAGCGTATTACAATAGTTTAGGTGAGGCATGATGGTAGCCTCCTTATTGTGGTTCCATCACACGCTAAAAAGAGTATGCAGAAAAGAAGGACTATGATTAAGTAAGTTCAAGAAGTGTTATGTTAGGCAACTCTATTGCAGAACTTCTCAGGGCTTTTAAAATGCCCATGTGCGTGGTGAAACTCTGCAAGGGGATATGGGATATTTTGTGGCATGTATGTCTTGCCCCACACAGGGTGGGCTCTAGAAAGTGGTGTGTAATACCTGTTCGTGGAAGTTCACTGGTAGGTGAAGATGCTTTCCGAGTGATAACATATGAGCTATTGCAAACATGGTTGGGGGCTTCCATATGCCATGTAGCAATAACTTGGGAATAACATGGTACTCGGAGATAGAAATGGAAAGCTTGTTTTCCTGGGGAAATCTCCCCATTTGTCATCGGGACAGAAAATTACCCTTGAAAGAGCCAGTCTTCCCCATTTGATGTTGCTCTTCCTTGGGGCTCTTTTCCAGGTCCTCTGTTTTTCTGAATCTATGTGCATGCTTGCACCGTGAGTGGGTGAGTTGGGAAATTCTCAGCAGGGAATGTCAGAGTACCCACTGATAGTTACTCCGTAGAATCTGAAATCTGGGGACAATTGAGGGCCGTGGTGGTAACTCATGATAGCAGGCACTTTCCCTCTTTCTCTTCTGTCCTGAACCATGTTGGCCATTTGACCTCAGGCTTATTGTCTCTTGATTGCAAGATGGCTCTCTTAGCTTTAGGCTTCACAAATACATTTGAAGACAGGAATAGGAGGTTGGGTAGGTTTAGACTTAGCACCTAAAGGCCCTTTTCTCAACTGGCTCTGTCCATTTGTTAATACCTAAAGGAAAATTCCTGATAGTTCCATTTTTTCTCTTTGGTTGAAATAGAGTTTTATGGCTACCCTTAGCCGCAAGGGCAGCTGGGAAAGACTTGATTAACATAGACGGATTATGATCTGTTCTCTAGGGATAGTAGCACAGTGTTTTTCTGTTGGCAAAATGTGGGGCTGGGATTGGAAGGCCCTTGGGTGTTTCTGCCTTGGATATCTTATTTAAGACTTCATTCAGCATGATGATGCCCTTGTCTGCCTGAGTTGCCTGAACAGATCAGCCCTCATGTCATTTTCTCATGGATTCATTCAGGGGCCAGCATTAGTTCCCTGCCCTATTCCTCCTACATCCATCCAGTCTGTCTGTAGGCCCCATGGATTCTTCCTCACTGATGATTGACCTTTTCTGTTGCTGACTGTTTAGCCTGCTTCACCTCCCTCTCCTTTTTCTCTCTCGTTTCTTTTATCAGCACCTTCTCAGTGCTAATAACCCATTTTTTTCTCTAGTGTTTAACATTTTATTGTTAATACTAGATAATATTAGATTGTGAATTTTTCTTTTGGCATGCAGGTTTATGATTTAACACATGTGCTATTCATGTAGCTACCATCATAATTATATATGTAACAATTCTATCATTAAAAAAAAAACTCCCTTGTGTTATTTCTTTATAGTTAGCCCATCCCTCATTCATAACTCCTGGCTATCACTAATCTATTCACCATCCCTCTTTTTTGAGAATGTCATATAAATGGAATTATATAGTATACAACCTTTTGAAATTGGCTTATTTCACTCAGATAAGAATGCCTTTGAGATCCATTCAATGAGTGTGTATAAACAATTCACTCCTTTTCATTGCTGAGTAGTAGTCCATAGTGTGGACATACCACAGTTTTGTTTAACCGTTTACTTGTTGGAGGATATCTGGATTGTTTTCAGTTTTTGCCTGTTACGGATTAAGCCACTATAAACATTTGTGTATAGTCCTTTGTCCTCCATTTTTTTCATTATGACAAAATACAATTAACATAAAATTTACCATCTTAACCATTTTAACGTATACAATTCAGTAGCATTACTATACAACCATCACCATCATCCATTTCCAGAACTCTTTTCATCTTGCAAACCTGAAACTGTACCCATTAAACAATAACTTCTCATTGTCACATCTCTAGTCCCTGGCTACCACCATTCTACTTTTTGTCTCTAGGGTTTTGCCTTCTTTAAATACCTTCTACAAGTAGAATCATACAGTATTTGTCTTTTTGTGACCAGCTTGTATAAAGCTTTTCTTTTTTTTTTTTTTTTTAATGATCACAAGTCTTTATTTCTTTGAGATAAATGCCAAGAAGTGCATTTGCGGGATTCTATGTTAGTTACATCTTTAGTTTTTAAAAAAAACCACAAACTTTTCCAAAGTGGAAAATTTTACACCATTTTACATTCTTACTAGCAATGTTGTAAGTTCAGCCATCTGCAGAGTTTGAATTAAATTTCTGGAGAGATTACCCTATTGACTGTTAGGTTAGGTGTTTACCCTTAGAGTAGTTATCGTTGGTTGGTTGATTTGGAAAAGAATGGTTTACAGTAAGTACCACTCTTGTATTCATTCCTGTGGATTGGGGTAGATATAGAGGGAATATTGAACTCTCTTTCACAAAAGTGGGGCTGGGTAGGAAGCCGTGTAGGTGTCCATTGCAGTAGTGGTTTTCAAATCTGTGTGTACACCAGAATCATCTGAGGAGCTCTTCATTATATAGATTCATGGGTTTCATATAGACCTACTAAATTGGAATCTGGTTTTAACAAGGGTTCAAGAGAGTTTTAAGTAGTCATGCCAACATCTGTTGGGAATGTGACATTATAATATCTATGCACTTTTGAAAGTTTAAAGGTTTTAGAAGCATATGCTGTACTATATAAATGAAAAACTTCCTGTTCTCTTATCTTTTCCTCTTTTTCTTTGGCCTTATGTTTATATTTTTGTCTCTTCTCTCATACTTATTCTATTTTTATTTTCTCTCCTCCATTTAGTTTTCACTGGTGTCTATTTTTTGCAAGTGTCTATGGATAAGTTACTGTTATCTCTGTTCTTAGTATGGAAATTGTATAAAGAGATTATAAAGAGAGTTTGATCTTAGGCATTCAGGGTTCCTTTTCTTTCTCATACCACATCTGAATCTCTCTCACTGATAATTCTTTCCATTTAATAGCAAAAGTAGAAAACAAGTTCCTGGGTTTAATGGAGAAACCTTTATGTTTTATATTTAAAGGTTGACATTCTTAAGTAGGCTCACTCTTATGTTTTATTTCCTCCTTTTCTCACAGGGAAGAAGAAGAACGTCTGAGAAATAAAATTCGAGCTGATCATGAGAAGGCCTTGGAAGAAGCAAAAGAAAAATTAAGAAAGTCAAGAGAGGAAATTCGAGCAGAAATTCAGACAGAGAAAAATAAGGTAGTCCAAGAAATGAAGATAAAAGAGAACAAGCCACTGCCACCAGTCCCTATTCCCAACCTTGTAGGAATAAGTGGTGGAGACCCAGAAGATAGTGACATAAGAGAGAAAAGGGAAAAAATTAAAGAGGTAATAAGCTGAGTTTTGTGATATGGAGTGTTTGTGGATTTGTATTTGGATATAAACAAATGTGTATAATCTATGGTACCCTGTTTTTGATCTTTTTGTTCTTGGGTCATAGTTGTAGTATAGTTTCCAGGTTGGTAATAAGGACTAGAACTCTTTCTTGTTTTTTTTTTTTTTTTTTTTAATGTTGATTATAATGTAATTATTGGGCACTTAAAATATTTTTGATATGATGTTTAGATGGTTAGTGCCACTCATTCTTGTTCAGAGATCTTTTGAAATTCAGCATTTTATTAATAATATATCTGTATATAACTTACCATTGTCTAAGCAGTTTCTTCAATGTTCAGTTACAAAGGGACTCTGCTAGATACTATGTAGACCCCCTCATAAACATGCTTCTAAAGAGCTAGCATTGTATCTCCAGTTTTTTAAGGAACATGTCATGATACCTCTCAACTATACTGTAGATTAAAAACACATTCCTTCCAAAAAGTCTCCATGGATTGAAAAATGGGAAAGAATTGATTTCAAAATTCTTTAAATTTATTTAGCCTCAGAAGCCTTTCAATTTGTTATTCTGTAATTACTTAAAAGTAAAGAAAATACCAGATGGGAAGCATCTAGTGAATATTTGAGTTAAACTTTGTTCATTAGAACTCCTAAAAATTCTGATTGGAGTTTGTGATTATACTGCCTATGAAGAAAAATATTTTATCAGAGTGTAATTGTACCAACAATATTTGAGAAGGTTTAATTATTATAAAGTAAGATAAATTTAGTTCAAGTAATCAAATATCTATTTGGATATATTCTAGTAATGGATATGGAAGGTACAGCAGATGTTTTAAGCTTAGCCTTATGAATTATTATAAAACCTTGACCTTGATGGAGTAGAAATAGAGCTGTGCTCTGATTTTACCTCATGTCTAGAGTCTGTTTTATATGTAGACTACTTAAGGCACTTCCTTCAGACAGTGCTGACAGTGATAGATTTTGTTTTTTCAGATGCCTGACTTGCTTTTTTTCAGATGTCATTACAATGTACTGAAATACTTTTTTCAAATACGTAATAATTCAGGTGGATAACCATGTGTGTTCGGGGACCCCCAGATGATCCTCAGGTTCAGTGATTCACCAGAAGTACTCATACAACTCAGCATATAGAAATATGTTTTAGTTTGCTGAACTTTTATCCTGTTATTTTACTGAAATTATTTATTAATTCTTAGAGCTTTTTTGTAGATTGCTTGTGATTTTTCTTATACATAGTCATGTCTTCTTTGAAGAGGTACTTTTCCTTTTTCCTTCTTGATTTTTATACCTTTTATTTTTTTTTTTTCTTGTCGTAATGCAGTGGCTAGGAAAATAAGTGCACTTATTTTCAACAACAATACATTGTTGAAAATAAGTGGTGAGAATGGACATACTAGGTTTATTCCCAGCTTTAGGGGTTAAGCATCTAGTCTTTTGCCATTAACTATGTTGTGTCAACTGTAGGTTTTTAAAAGATGCTGTTTATTAGGTTGAGGATGTCTCCTTGTAGTTGTAGTTTACTGAGAGTTTTATCATGAATGAGTGTTGAATTTTGTTAGATGCATTGTCTTCATTTGTCTCTAGATGACTGTATGATTTTTTTTTTCCTTTATTCTGTTAACATGGTAAATTACATTGGTTTTTGGATGTTAAATTAGTCTTATATTCCTGGGTTAAACTCCACTTTGTTATGGTATAGTATCCTTCTTAGATGTCGCTAATTTTTGTTAAGGAATTTTGCATCTGTGTTCTTGAGATACATTGGTCTTGAGTTTTCTTGTAATATCTTTGCTTGATTTTGGTGTCTGATTAATGCTGGCTGCATAAAGCAAGTTGGGAAATGTTTAATGAATAATATGCTGTTAAATGAATAGATTTTTGGTATACCACAGTCTACTATTATATAATTCATCTGATATATAATTAAATACTCTGCTGTTGTGTAGCTCAGAACTCCTTGGGTTGTAAAACACTCTGCTCAAACTAAGTGATACAAGTAGTATTTATTGGTTTAATGGCTCTAAATAAGGGCTTCGAGTTTGGCTGAATCCAAGCCTGTAGATATTATTGTGAGTATTAAGCATCTGTCTCTCTTTCCTTTTGTTAGTTTTTCCGTGTTGGCAGAGAACCGTTATCAGCTCCAGGTTTATATATTACACAGATCATGATATTGCAGAATAAAAAAGTCCCTCTATCTCCTGGTGTCTATAACAATGTGTAAAAAGAACTTGATTGTTCCTACTTGAATCACATGTATCCATTCACTTTGTCTAGGGCAGGGGTTGACAGCTACAACCTGTGGGCCAAATTCTGCTTGCTGTCTGTTTTAAAAATACATTTTAGGCCGGGCGCGGTGGCTCAATCCCATAATCCCAGCACTTTAGGAGGCCAAGGCGGGCAGTTCACGAGGTCAGGAGATCGAGACCATTCTGGCTAACCCGGTGAAACCCCGTCTCTACTAAAAATAACAAAAAAATAAGCTGGGCGTGGTGGCGGGCACCTGTAGCCCCAGGAGGCTGAGACAGGAGAATGGTGTGAACCCGGGAGGTGGAGCTTGCAGTGAGCTGAGCTTGGGTCACTGCATTCCATCCTGGGCGACAGAGCGAGACTCCATCTCAAACAAAACAAAAATAAATAAAAATAAATTTTAATTTGAATACGACCATGTCCATTTCCTTCATATTATCTGGGACTGCTTTTGTGCTGTAACAGCAGAGTTAGTTTGTTGATCTCTGGTCTAAGGATAAGGGGTTTTCTAGCTAGACTGAGTTAATTGATGGTAGAAGCAGAGCCTCTTGATTGACAGCTCTGTCATATGTGAGGAAAGGGAGCTGTTCCCAAAAAGACTAACATTTCTCAGAAGGAAATAATGCCAAACAGATATGTACTTCATGAAGAAACAGGACTTGTCCCATTTTTTCCTGTCATATAGATGAGATTAAACATAGTTATGTATGTTTTCATACTGATAGAAATGTTAATTGAATAATATACTAATGTAGATCTAGAAGAATGGGCAAGGATATAGTAATAGAACCCAAAATTATATGAAATAAAAAAACAGTTTGTGAAAAATTTAACTTGATGGATTATAATTTTTCTCTTTTCAGATGATGAAACATGCGTGGGATAACTATAGGACATATGGGTGGGGACATAATGAACTCAGACCTATTGCAAGGAAAGGACACTCCCCTAACATATTTGGTAAGTTTACTTTTTCTAATTACATTTCCATTTTCTACCTCCATCTTTTAAAACAAGATGTAACTTTTCAAAGTACTTTCTAAAATCTGAGTATTTCTATGGAACTATTAATTTGAAGAAACATGTATGATTTTTGCAAGTGTCAGTCACAGTTAAGTTCCAGTTGCTTTCGAGTACACATGTATGTGGTAGATTTTCTATTTACATATGGATGCTTTAGTCATTTATGTGAGTATTTAAAAGCTTTTTTTTGGCATTTTTTTCTTTAGTGTCAGGAAAGGTAGGCACCTACTTGTCATTTTTTTCTTCAACACAATACCTATTCTGATATTCATGTTACAGAGGAAGAGGGGAAGGATAGGAAATTCTTGTAGTTCTGTGTACATTTTTTTAAAAAGTGACCTATCCAGGGTGATTGGGTTACTGAATTCAGTGGGTTATGTTGTACATTCACAGTTCCTAAGGAAAAATTAACAATGTGTTCTGTGAATGGAGGTTTGGGGAAGCGCTGTGTTCATCTTGAGTTTGTTCATCCTATTTTCCTTGAGCTCAGTTCACCTGTAAAACTTCCCAGTTTAACTTACTCAACTAATTTAACAACTTTTACTAAACCCTAAGGTAAGTCTTGAGAATTGTTAAGCTACTCTTTGTAGTCTTCACTCCTTTCCACCATTTTAAATGCTTCTCAATGTGACTTGATGATTGTCTTTTAAGTAATGATAGATGAAGGCAAGAAAATTTTAATGGGCTAAAAAGACACAAACTAGTTATATGCAGTCTGATTCTCTTTATTACCTGTAATAAACCATCACAGTAATTCAAATAACAGCAATTTTCTTTTTGACACTAGGGAAGGATTTTTCTAATGCTGTGACTTTTCTTATAATTTGTTCATTGTTGCTTGTTTTGGTCAAAAAAGAAAATGTCTTAAAAAATAATTTCTGTTGGGTTTGGAAGATGTTGTGGTAGAGGAGTAAAGGAAAAAAGTTTCCTCTAGGTAATCAGTGACTACCAGAGACTTCATAATATGATATTTAATTTATCAGCCATCATGTAATGAAATAAAGTATATTTTCTTAGCAAAGTTTTGGACTGGAAAGTTCTTACTGCTTTGTGGATGTCACAGTATGAGGCGTTAGTGCAATAAAGACATTAAATTTAATAGTCAAAGTTAGAACCTCCCTTCGAGTAAGTATTCCTTTATGTTAAACTCAATGGTAAATTGTGAGCCTTTTAAAAAGATTGGAGTATAAAAATGTATTGAAAATAAAAATTGGATGTTAATTTTTTACTTTTTTCAAATGGTATTTCTCAGAACATCTAATGTATTAATATTTATCAAATAGATACTGGTCCTATCTGTTTGCCAAATAATACTGCTGCTTTAGTAAACTTTAAAGATAGAAGAAAATTAATTTGACACTTGGGAAACATCTAATGTGAGAAGAAAATTATAGTGAAATGGTAGAAAAAGAAAATCTGCAGAATTTTCAATAGTCAAAATTAGGTGCTGCTTATTTTTTATTTAATTTTTGAGTGGTTACAGTTACTTTTCCAGCCAGATAAGCTACGTAGGAATAGATTATTATTATATTTTGTCTTGTGTTTGTAGCTATGCAGTTAGTTTGTTAAAGGATTATTTTTTATAGTTTAATACTTTGTTTCCTACTTACTCTGTTTCTTTTGTGTATCTCAAATTCTTGCCAGTAAGTACAATTTTGAGTTTTTTTAAAATATACTTTTTGATTTTTTCTTTTTTTAAAAAACAATAAAAGTCTAAGAGAAGGGTGGTAAGTAGTTCTCAGTGTCTCATTTGACATCCCAAATTTAGTACGCGTTTACAGAATAGGAATATATAGGTGGATACGGAACCTTTGCTTGCAATATTCTAGATTTTAGGGAAAACATTAACTTAAAACACACCCCTTTTTGTTACCCTCAATTGTTAAACAGTTCTTTTATATGGTAACTGAGATAGGGGCTCCTCTGACTTCTGTCCAGTTCTTGGCATCAGAGTCCTCTTTTCGTGCAGATAACAGAAAATCCATTGCAAAATGGCTTAAACTAAAAAGGAAACTTAATCAGCTGAATGAATTCCTGGTGTATATTTGATTCTACCTGAGCTTTTTTACTTTATCTTTTCTGTTTTCCTGTTTGTTGATATAATCAAGCTGGTTTCTTAGCAGAATGGCTGCAGCAGTTTGAAGCTTCATATCTTCATACTGCCACATCTGTAGGAAAGAGAACACTGTAGAGAAGAGAGCACTTGGATGTCTTAGAAATATAATTGAAATACTCACTGTTTCTTACTGTTTCTGATTAGGTCTTGTGCCCACTGTTGAACCAAATGCTGTACTTAGGAGCATGGGACATGTTCTTTTTGTTTTGCTTAGTTAGGGCCTGGATCTGGAGCCAGGAGAGGGGAGAGGGAAATGTTGCTGGATGTAAGTTAGCACTGATACTAATTATTCTAACAGTGATTAATAGTTAGAATGGCTGGGTGCAGTGGCAGTTAGTCCCAGCTCCACAGGAGGTTGAGATAGGAGGATCGCCTGGGGCCAGGAGACCAAGGCTACAGGGTGCCATGATCATGATGCCTGTGAATAGCCACTGTGCCCTAACCTTGGCAACATAGCAAAACTCTTTCTCTTAAAAAAAAATGCAGAATGAATTCTTTCTATTTAGATGTTCTGGAAAATAGAAGTCTTGTTAAGGATAGGTCTTTTTGCATGAAGAAGAAATTATTTTAACTTGGAAAAAGATTATTCTTTGATTTTGCAATGCTTTTTGAAGGGTGCATTTTATTTTCCAGGTGTGTGTGTGTATATGTGTGTGTATTTATATGTAAATAAGTTCCTTTTGTTATTTCTGACTTAAGGTGTTTTGATTTGTACATGTTTTGTTGAAGATTGTTGCTTTATATTAATAAGAGATATTGTTCTGTGCTTATATTGTCTTTGTCTTGGTTTGGTATCAGAGTAATGCTGGACTCAGAAAATGATTTGGGAAGTGTTTTCTGCTTTTCATTTTTCGGGATGAGATTGTTTAGCATTGGTTTTATTTTTTTCTTAAATGTTTGGTATATGTGGCTGAAGAAACCACTTGCATCTGGAACTTTTTTTTTTTCTTGAATGTTTTTAAACTACAAACTTAATGTCTCTAATAATAAGGACCATTCAGCTTATCTGTTTCATTTTGGGTGTATTTTGGTAATTTGTCGTTTTTGAGTAATTGGTCTGGTTTTTTCTAAGTTATTGATTTTTTATGCATAGAATTGTTTGGAGTATTGCCTTGTCATTTGAATGTCTGTGGCAGCTGTAGTAATAATAATCCCCTTTCATTTCTAGTATTAGTGATTTATGTTTTGTCTCCTCTTTTGTCCTGCTAGAAGTTTGTTTATTTTATCGATCTTTTCAAGGAAACAACTTTTGGGTTCATTGATCTTTGTAATGTTTTGTTTGTGTTTTCATTTCTTTGATTTCTACTCTTTATTGTTTTCTTCTTTTGCATGATTTGGGTTCGTTTTGCTCTTGTTTTTCTAGTGTCGTGAAGTAGAAACCTAGATTATTGACCAGAGATCCTCTTCTCTAATGTATTTGTTACCGTAAACTTTCTAACTGCTGCTTTTGCTGCATTCCTGAGGTTTTGATATATTTTCATTTTCATTCAATTCAGTGTTTTAAAATTTTCCTTGAGTAAGTTTAAGTATTTAGAGTTTTAAAAAATCTTTCTGTTACAGATTTCTTGTTTTAATTCTGTTAGGATCAGAGAATGTACTTCACATAATTTTAATTCTTTTAAATTATTTTTGGTTTGCTTTCTGACAGAGGTTTGTCTTGGTGAATTTTCCATTTGTGCTTAGAAATAATAGTATGTGTATATTCTGCTGTTCTTGTGTGGAACGGTCTGTTGATGTCAGTTAGATCCCATTGGTTAATGGGGTTGTTCAGGCTGTCTCTGTCTTAGTTGGTTTTCTGCCTCGTTCTGTCAGTTACTGAGAGAGGGATGTTGGAGTCCTCAACTCTTATTTTGGACTTCTTTCAGTTCTGTCAACTTTTGCTTCATGTAATTTGAGGTACTCTTGGCAGGTGTTTGTCCGTTAAGGATGACGCATTCTTAGGAGCACCACTAAAGCCCTAGTATCAAAACCAGACAAATATATTTATAAGAAAAGGAAACCGTAGAGCAGTATCTCTTATGAACATAGACGTAAGAGTATTTAACTAAATTTTAGTAAATCTTATTGAGTAATAGAGTTGTCCTTTGGTATCCATGGAGGATTGGTTTCAGGACCCCAGAGAATACCAAATTCCACAGATACCCAAGTCCCTTGTATAAAATAGTATACAATATTTGCATATAACCTAAGCATATTCTCTCATATATTTAAAATTATCTCTAGATTACTTAGAATACCTAATACAATAGAAATAGTTGTTATACTGTATCTTAAAATTTTTGGTTTTTAAAAATTGCTGTATTGTTATTTTAAAAATTATTTTCCCCAAATATTTTCCATCTACTGTTGGTTGAACCTGTGGATATGGAACTGGTGAATACTGAAGGCTGAGTGTATGTTATGTTATGACTAAGTGGAGTTTATCATAGAGATACATGGTAGGTTTTACATTTGGAAATTAGTGTAGTTTAAGATATCAGTATAATAAAAGAGAAAAATCATAGGATTATCCCAGGAGTTGGAGAAAAAGCATTTAATAACATTTAACAACCATCCATGATAAAAACTGTCAGCATACTAAATTAGAAAGGGGATTTCTTTAACTTGATAAAGAAAATTTCAAAACAACAACAATAAGCAAAAAATGCAAAATACACCCCACATACTGAATATTGAAAGACTATATGCCTTCTCCTAAGATTGCAAGCTAGGCAAAGATATCTACTCTCTCACTTTTATGTAACATTGTACTGGAGATCCTAGCCAGTACACTAAGGCAGAAAAAAGAGAAAAAAAAAAGAGTAAATATTGGAAATGAAGAAGTAAAACTGTCTTTACATTTTTAGTCAACATAATTGCCCGTAGAGAGAATCCTAGGGAATGTACCAAAAAAAAAAAAAAAAGGTACTAGAATAAACAAATTTAGTAATGTTATAGGATACAAGTTTAATATGCAAAACCAATTATATGTATTGGTATACTTGCAACAAACAGTTATAAATGCAGTTTAAAAAATAAAGTCATTTGCAGTAGTATCAAAAAATATGAACTATATATGTATAAATTTGATGAAATATGTACAGAACCTGTACACTGAAAACTTTATATTGTTTTTGAGAGAAATTTAAAAGGACTTAATGGAGAGAAATGCCATGTTCGTGAATTTGAGTACTCAATATTGTTGGGATGTTAATTCTTTCTAAATTTATGTTTAAATTTAGAGCAGTCCAGTCAAAATGACACTAGACTTTTCTGTAGAAATTGGCAAGTTGATTCTAAAATCTGTGAAAATACAAAGCACTTAGAATAGTCAAGTAATTTTTTTTAAAAAACAAAGTTGAAGGATTTGCACTACCTGATTTTATAATTTACAGTAAAGCTACAGTTGAGGACAGTATGGTTTTAGCATAAGGATGGGCATAGAGATCTGTGGAAAAGAATAGAAATAGAAGTGCACATACATGGTTAATTGATTTTCAACAAAGATGCTGAGGTAATTCAGTGATTAAAAGGATAGCCTTTCCAACACATGGTGCTGGGTCAACTGTATATTTGTATGGGGAAACAATGAACTTTGCCTCTTCTTTCAACATTGTGTACAAAAATGGATCACAGAACTAATATGAAAGCTAAAAGTAAAAAACTTTTAGTAGAAAACACTTGAGAACATCTTTGTGACTTTGAGGTTAGCAAGGATTTTTTAGAATACAAAAAGCATCAAGTATAAAAGAAAAATGTGGGTAAATTGGACTTAATGAAAACTGAAGATTTATGCTCCCCAAAGACATCAGGAAATTGGAAAGACAAACTACAGACTTGGAGAAGATATTTGAAATACATACATAAGGATGTATCCAGAATATATAAATACTTCCCCACCCAATGAGGTATATGAATAGCCAATAAGCACGTCAATAAGCAGGGAAAGTAAAATTAACACCACAATGGAATATTTCTACACACCCATTAACATGTCTAAAATTTGAAGATCAATAATATCAAGTATTGACAAGGGTGCTAGAGCAGCTATAACTGTTACACATTGTATTGGGAGTGTAAAATGGTACACTGTGGAAAGCAGTTTGTCAGTTTCTTATAAACTTACTGTATAGCCTAGCAATTCCACTCCTAAATATTTCCTTGGTGTTCACGAATGAGATCAGGTGTAGTTGTATGTTTCTTAGTAAATTCGATTTTTTTTTCCATCGATATACAGAATTTACAAATTGAATTTTAAGATCTTTTTCCCTATGTTGTATAAAAGTTTGTATAGAATGGGAGTTATCCTTAAAATTAAAGTAGTATTCATTCTGTGAAACTTCCAGAGTATGGTATTTTGATAGCGGGTAGCTCTTTAAAAACTTACTTCCTGTGTTTTTCAGTCTGTTTGTTTAGATTTTCTGTTTCTTCTTTCATAAGTCGAAAATAGTATTTCTTGAGAAAGATCAAGTTTATTGTGAATATATGAATAAAGTGGACCTTTTATAATTTAAAAAAATTTTCTCTGTGCTTGTCTGTTGTTGCATTTTTATTTATTATTTTGTGTTTTGTCTACCTTTTAAAAATGAGGTTAATGGTAGATTCGTTGTATGGTTCTTCGTGGAACCATTTCTTGAATTTATTATTTCAATAATTTTCTTCATTTCTAATTCATCCATTTCTGCCTTTAGTTTTTCTCATTCTTCTGTTATTTTGCCCAAATTTGTTTTTTCTTTCTTAGAATATTAAATTCAGTTGTTTTCATTTGTTCTTATTAACTAGTATAAATATTTTATTTGTGAGAACTACTTTAATTAATTCCCATGCTCTCATACTAAATT
Source organism: Trachypithecus francoisi (assembly GCF_009764315.1). Taxonomy (NCBI): domain Eukaryota; kingdom Metazoa; phylum Chordata; class Mammalia; order Primates; family Cercopithecidae; genus Trachypithecus; species Trachypithecus francoisi. Next base: position 104,499,362 of record NW_022681470.1, on the reverse strand, counting down.
TTTATGATGTTTTATATATTCTGCAATGTCATGTTTTGCTGCTTCTTTGACCCAAGAATAGTGTTAGGCTTTTTCATTTTTTCCTGTTCAAATCTTGACTTGTCCAGGTAAACAATCATGATGATAGCCAGTAATTTCAATTTTATACTTTTCTTCCTTGAGCCCTTTAGCACATGGCACCTTGTGGAACTAACCAAGACTGGTACAGAATAGGTGGGTCAGGCCTTTTCCCACTCCAGAATAGTCAATACCTCAGAGAAATATGTACTTAGAGAACTAAATAAATAACTAGATAACTGAAGGAGCAGAACTATCTACAAAAATTAAAATAAGGACACAAACAGTAGTCTCAAGGATTTAAAATAAGTTTGGTAAATGTTTTGGATGAAATGCTAAAATTAAAAGAGATACATATTCAAGAAGTTATGCAAGAGATAGAGATATATGAGTAATTAAATGGCTTGATACCATTTTTATCACAATAAAAAGCCAAGGGACGTAATAACACATAACTGACTTTCTAGATAATATCAACATGAAGGGAACTGAGCAGGGAGAAGACCAAGGAATTTGATTATCAGAGTTGGAGTACTTGTTAGCTAAGAGAAGATAGATGTATTGATAAGTTGAAGAAATTATTAGGAACACATGAACAAGAAAATGTCATGTAAATTAAGGACAACCATCATAAGAACAAATTTGTGTAGCTTTAAATCATTGGAAGAAAACAATTTCTACCCAGTAGAAATGGAAAAAGAAAGAAAAGAAGAATAGTAAATGGAAAATGTGAACTAAGTAATGTTGAATGCTGGCTCTGAAAATGTCACCAAGAAAACCTGTTGATAAGACAAAGCTGTTAATTGTTACTTTGGTAAGGAGATCACTACCTCACTGGAGTCGTAGCCTTTCAGAGTTTGGCGTATAAATCATCATTTGGTACTTTCTGTTGAAGAGTTGATGGGTCTTTCAGGAAGTTCTTGGAATGAACAATAAATTTTTTTTGGCAACTTTTATCTTTCTGGGCAAGAGCTCCTGGAACTGTAAATTCACCTTGTTGAAGACAGTGTAATAGTAAAGCCATGTTAATGCAAGCAGTAAGCTGTCTGGATCGTTTGAATTTTTATAGGACAGAAATAATAATTGCATTTATGGGATTGGGGAGAACCCATCTCCTCCCTGATATTTATTTTTTTGCTGTACTACTAGATTTTTTACTCTACTAGTAGCAAAACAAACCTAGCTTTGCTACTATTTTCTTTAGGATTTGTACAGTTATATTCATTAGTAAGATTGGTCTGTTTTCTTTCCTGATGTTTTCATTATCAGGCTGGTTTTGAATTAATTTTTCCCTCTCTTCCTCCCTTTCTCTCTTGCTTTCTTCCCCTTGGAACTATTTTTTTTTTTTTTAAATGATAAGGATTATCTCTTTCTTAAAAGTGGATACATTGTATTATTTTGATTTTCTCTACTCATGTTGTTTGATGGTTTCGTTTTTTCAGTATGATCTACCTGTTGTTGATTGTTAAGGATTGTTAAGTTTTTTTTTCCACTGTGGTTATCCAGCCCCGTTGTACATTTATTATTATTTTAAAATATAGTTTTTGTCCTTCCTATGAATTTGGACCAGAGCAGAAGGACACGGTTGTCTTATTACTTAGCTTTGTCATCGTGAACTGCTCTCCCCTTTTCTTGAATTAATCCTCTTTTTTTTTTTTTCTTTCTCGGTTAAGTAGACAGATATCTCAAATTCTGACCAGGCAGAAAATTAAGGAAAAGTATGCTTTTAGTTTTCTTTTATCTTCCTATTTTTACTGAAGTACTATTTTTAGTAAAATATATTAAACTATGTATATTTTCTAATATACATATAATTTCTAATGTAAAAGCGAACAATATTGGGTATTCTAAATTTTTAGTCCTTGTACTCTTAGTTTACTTTTATATATAAAAAATTAAAATACACTGAATGTGAAGGGAATCTTTTTTTTCCCCCAAAGAGAACAGGAGCCTAAAGTGATCTTTTTAATGATAATTTTTTCTTCCCAAATACAGGAAGTTCACAAATGGGTGCTACCATAGTAGATGCTTTGGATACCCTTTATATCATGGGACTTCATGCTGAATTCCTAGATGGGCAAAGATGGATTGAAGACAACCTTGATTTCAGTGTGGTGAGTGTATGATTGATAACTAATCTCTTAGATTGACCATGAAAAGACAATGTCTAACTGCTATTGTCTGAACATTTGTGCCTTCCTATTCATATATTGAAACCTCATCACTGATGTGATGGTACTAGAAGATGGGGACTTTGGGAGGTGATTAGGTCATGAGGGTTGAGCTCTCATGAATGGAAAAAAAAATATGTATATATATATTTTGAAGTTTAGTGATTAGCACAGCTCCGATGAGTTTTCATAGTTAGGCCTATACCCATTCTTCTGGTACTTTAGCATGGTTAAGTGGTACTGCTTAGGTTTGGCATAGTTGTTAATCAGACGCCCAGCACAGTTGCATTCTAGTCGTGCGACTTGCGAAAGTTCCTTATCTTTCTAAACCTGTCAGAAAATTACTATTCCATTATAGTATTGTGAAGATTATTTGAGATAATCTGGTACATATTAAGTGCTCAGTAAATGGTGGCAATTATTTTCATTATCACCAGTCTTCACCTAAAAGATGCGTGGACCGTTTTGTTTTGTCATATTCACATCTTTTGTGATGTTTGTGCTTGCTTTTCCTTTTGACTACTTCTTTATGTACTTCTCTCTGACAGACTCTTCGTTATTTAAACTGTGATATAAGTCCATAATTATTTCTTCTCTGATGCCTTTCTTGGTGCTAACTAGACAAAAATGGTTTACTTTCCTTTATGTTACTGTGGCATTTGGACATATCTCAATGAGAACAAATTTTATTATCATTTAAGTTTAGGTTTGATGGTGAGTGGCAGAAAACCTAATATAAAATAGCTTAAACAAGATATATATATATATAATATATATATATTTTTTTTTTTCCATGTAAATCAAGTACAGAGAGAAGCATTTCAGGGCTGGTTTGGGTGGCTCCTTGATCATCAAGGATCTAGGATCATTTGTCTTGTTGCTCTGTTGCCTTCAGTGTAGATCTTAGACCTCATGGTATAAAATGGTTCCTAAAGATCCAGGCATTTTATCCAGTAGACAGAAGGATATGTGACTGTTCTTTAAGAAGACTTCTCAGGAGGTAGTCTCCCCAGTTTTGCTTGTAGAGTTTACTAATACGGCCTCAACTAACTCCAAAGGAAAGCTGAGAAATATAGTCTTTTTTTTTTTTTTTCTGTGTAGCTATGTAGCCTTTATACAACAGATTGTGCTTTTTGTATCTTATTTAAGAAAGCCGTACTCCTAGATCATGAATATATTTTCTTATATTTTATTCTAAAGGTTTTAAAGTTTTGCTTTTGTATTTAGTCTTTAATCCAAATGGAATTGATTTTTTTAAAATGTAGGGTGAAATAGCCCACTATTAGTTGATCCTAGTACCATTTATTTCCCTGCTATTTGTATATGCCACATTAGTCATATATTAGTCATGTTATAGTTGATTCTTTAACATTGGCTTTTTTATTTATCCCATATATCAATACTAAATTGTCTTAACTACAATTTTTTTTTTTAATAAGAAGTTTGATGTCTGTGTCTGAATCTTGGTATCTGATCTCGTTCTCTGCGGAAATTATCTTAGTTCTCAGCTTTTTGTTCTTTCAAGTTCTGGAAAACTGTGGAAATTTTGATGAGGATTGCATTTAATTTACAGATTAATTTGGGGAGAATTAGCATCTGTGCAATACTCCCATTCATTGACAGGACAGTTTTATTATGGCTAATAATTTCCTTGTATATAATTGTTATCAGTCAGGGTTCAATCAGAAACCAGAACTATACCATTTATTTTAACTAGAAGATTTAAGGTTTAGAATTGTTATCCAACTAATGGGGAACCAAAAAGGCAGAAAGAGAGCATTGTGTTATCACCAGAGGTGTTTAACTCTAGGAAACAGGAAACAGCTGCCACCTGTGGGGGCTATAAGAACAATGGGAAGAGGTTGGTTGGGATCATTAAAATGCAGTAGCTTGGGCTCTGTAGAACTAGTACTTGTGCTGCCCAGGTGTTGCTGGTACCTTAGGAAGACTGTGTCAGAGCTGGAACTCAGAACTCTGAGGAGGAGACACCTAGCCAAGTGCTTGATATCTGTAAAGGAAACCATGAGGTTGATTTGGTGAACCCTGGCTGGTGTGACACTATCAGAAACTAGAAGTAAACAAGAGGGAATAAGACTCTTCTTCCTCCAGTCTTGTGTTGTCTTTTTAGAGCCTCCTATTGTTAGTGCCTAAAAGGGAGCCAGCTGCTAAATTAAATGCATTTGCGTAGTTTTGCATATAGTATGTATTTGGGTTTTGTTATTTTTATCCAATCTTAGAGTCTTTTAAAGTATTAAGTTTGATATATTTATATTTACTATGATAACATATTTGGAGTTAGGTCTTTCATCTTTGTTTTGCTACCTATATTATGATTATGCTTTTCATTTGCTTTTAGTTTGTTTTCCTTATTTTGGATTAAATTACATCATCTCTCTTTTTCCCTCTACTAGTTTAACATTATACCTTCCATTTCAATTGACTTTGGAGATATCCTTGAAGTTTAAATATATATATGTATATATACACACATATATGATATATATATTTATAAAATATATTAAAACTAAGTTTTTCTCTTTTTTGTGCTTGTGCTCTGGTGTTAGGAGCAAAACAATAAACAATATATGTGTTCAGACTTTAAGGGTAACTCCAAAGTAGGCACGTGCACACACACACTCTCTTATCAAAGTATAGTATATATAAATATATATAAACTTTAAGGATAACCCTAAGTAGGCAGATACATATATATATATATATGTATTTGAAATTAATCAATTTCAGATCAGGCATCATGGCTTATGTCTGTAATCCCAGCACTTTGGGGGGCTGAGGCAGGAGGATTACTTGAGCCCATCCTGGGCAACATAGTGAGACCTAAACTCTACAGAAAATAAGTCCCAGCTACTTGGGAGGCTGAGGAGGGAGGATTGCTTGGGCCCAAGAGGTTGAGGCTACAGGGAGCCATGATCATGCTACTGTACTGTAGCCTGGGCAACAGAGTAAGATCCTCCTTCTGAAGCGTATAAGGATTTTAGAATGTTTTAACTTAACTCATCCCCTTTTGTTTTATGTGTGATTGTTGTCTAGTTGATCCCAAGTTATTATTTTAAACTTCCAAATTAAGTAATAGATAAATAAATGCACACATTTATCAAATGCAACAGGCACTGTTCTAGATTCTGTGGATACAGTAATCAACAAAGCAGAGTTTTATCTCTTTTTTGTGTTTGTGTTCTAGTGTTGGGAAACAGTAAACAAAACAGTAAACAAGTTTTATATAGTACATCAGATGGTGATGATAAGTGCTGTGGAGAGTAATAAAGAAGAGTAGGTAGGATTGGCGTTAAGTGGTGGGGTACTGCTATTAGTATTTTACATGGGATGGTCATGGAAGAACTCTTTGTTAAAGTGACACTTGTGAGAAGAGACCCAAGGGTAGACATGTGGATATACAACTCTATCATAATAGATATTAAAAGTGAGAATAGAAGTACAGTTCCCTTGTCTTTCCTGCTTCTGTTATAGTATTGCAAAGTGTGTTTTCAGTCTAATTTTAAAAAGGCAATGTATTTTTTTTCTTGTTTTAATATTTTATTTTTCACTTTATTGTTCCATAATTCTATTACCATACATCTATGTGTGGGTTATTCTTTAAAGGATTCATAATGTTTCATCAATCTGAAGACTTATGTTTTCATCAAGTTTAGTAGATTCTCAGTTATTACTTCTTTCAAAAATGTCTCTATCCATTTTTCCCTTCTGTCCCTCTAGAATTTTTCATACCTTTTGTTTCTGTAGTGAAGGAAGATCATTTTACAAATGTAACTATTTTATTACCATGTGATTATATAGTTAGATGATGATGTGTTAATTAGGGAAATGATGCAAGGTAGTTGGTATTAATATTTTATATTAGATGGTCAGAAAAAATTTCTGATAAGGTGACATTTATTCAGAGACCTGTAGGAAGTGAGAGTGATTTGTTCAGTTATGTGAAAGGAAAGCATCCAGATAAGAGGGTAACTAAAGACTGACATAGGAGTCTCAAGTTTAACAATTCTGGTACAGCAAGTAGACTCATATAGTTAAATGAATCAAAGGGATATTAGTACGAGAGATGTCAGAGGTTGTAGGGGATCTGAGCATATTGGATCTTATTGGTCATTTTACTCTAAGTATAATGTGAAGGCATTGTAAGGGTTTGCACAGAGCAGTTACCTAAACTGATGTAAGCTTTAAAAGGCTTGTTTTAACTATAGTATGCTGAATAGAGGGTAGGGGAGGAGGGTAAGTATTAAAACAAGGACTGGTTGGAATGTTATTGTTGCAGTTCTGGTGAGGGATGGAGGCCCTTCCAGCCTTTTTCCCTTTCTCATATTTAGTGAATGTCTACTATGTGCCCTGTAGTATGTTAGATGTTGGGAATATATGAAGTAATATTAAGCAGTTTGCTTTCAGGGTGAGATGGAATGACAATGTTGTTATCAAAAAATTACATTATATTGTAAAAATTCTATACTGGAGAAATATGTTAGCAGATGATGTACCTGCCTGTGAATGTTGGAAAGACTTTAGAGTAATACAGTTTCCTTTTAATTTTTATTAAAATTAACTGTGAATGTTTTTATCTTAGTTGTATATCTTCTGTAGATTCTTTGATCATGTTCTCTGCCACTTCTACTTTTCTTTCCGTGTGTTAGAATATTTCTAGCAATATCTATATCAATATCTAAATACAAACATAGAGACTGTATTTAGTAAGGTTATTAATATTGCTATATTTGTGCTGTTTCCATCTGTTTGCCATTTAATTTTGTTCATGATTCTTTTTCTTATAGGTAATTTGCATTTTAGAAAAATTTCATGTCTGTCATCAATTTATCGAAACTATTGGTTTTATGCTTAAGTACCTGCTTTCTCAAGGAAATTTATATATTGTAACACTTCTACTTTTTAAAATTTTTTAACATTTATTTCTAAATAATTTAGATTTCATTTTGATATTTGTGAAATTAGTATTTATGTTAATTTCTTACCCAGGAGGCAATTTTCTCAACATTATTATTGAATAATCCATCATTCTGCCATTTTTTTGGTGCTTCCTTTAACATTTATTATATATTCTAGGAAAAATACTTAAAATCCAGGAGGAGAGATAGAAGTAAAAATTATGCTGTAGTGATTAGAACAGAAGAAAAAGGACCACCAGTAAAGAGTGCTATTCTAGAATCATGACCCAGAATTCTAGAAGTGAAGGCTTTCATGAGAAAGGGCAATAGTTAACAGTATTAAATATCTTGATAATTTCACAGTACTGTGTAAGGTACATAAAAAATGGCTTGTTGGTTTTGGCAATTAGAGAGCTGTGGTGACAGTAGTAGAGAAGTTTCAGTAACATTAACAAATGAGAGGAGAGATTGCAGTTGCATGAGAAATGAAGATGCAGAAAGTAGAAAAATATTTTCCATAGGGTGTTTGTGAAAAACAAATGAAGTATTGATAATGTTTTGAAAACCATAAAGCATTACGTATTTGTGAATATTTTCAATATGTTTTTCACAGAATTCAGAGGTGTCTGTGTTTGAAGTCAACATTCGATTTATTGGAGGCCTACTTGCAGCATATTACCTATCAGGAGAGGAGGTGAGCAAAATCAAGCAACGCGTTGTTTGTTTTGGAGGGAAGGGTTGGAATTTAATAAAAGGAACAATTTCCCTAGAAATGTATTATTTTTCTAAATTGGTAATATTGAACCAGTCTAGAACTGGATGCTTCAGGCAGAACTATTCCTTGGGAATAATAATTTTTCCATTTTGAGAATCTCAATAAAACATGAATTCTTCACAGATCCGAGCTTTATATACACCATGTCTCCTTTGCAAAAGTGATCCTTCTCCAGGATTTTGCCATTGCAATTAATTCCATGGTCCAAGTAAAGGGGGGAAATTAATAAGGACAAAATTAAATAACGAATCAGGAAGAATTAATATGGATCCTCCTAAGACCAAAAATTAATAATTAAAACTTACTATTTGGAAATTGAATGTAGTTTTTGGCTGTAAATAATAACAGCTCTGAATTCTCCTCTCTGGAAATCTTGGTACAGAACACACGGAGACACTTGAGACTTAAGGTGATGGAGAATTGGGTGTAGGAAATTCCCTTTTACTATTCAAATAGGTTAAAGAATGGCATTGAAGAGAGGGAGAAAGAGAAACTAAAGGAAGAGGTTATAAGTAATTTCTTTGTTTTTTGAGAAACTGTTTCACCCATATTTTAGAATTGATGTTTTAATCTAGACAATTTGTAAGAGCTGTTTGTAGATTTAAGAAAATTTATCTTTTGTTATATGTATTATAAAGATATGTATCTATGTTATCCGTATTTTGTTTAATTTTTTTTGTTGTTATCGTTAAAGTAATCATTTAAAGGATTTTTTCCCCCACTGTTATGGCTTCTAGATTTTGGTCCTTAGAAATCCTTTCCTATGTCTGTGTTATTACAAAACAAAAATTCCCATTTTCGTCTGGATTTTTATGACTTTATATACTTTTATCTTTATATTTCATATATTGGTGTTGTTTTGTGTGTAAAGAGTGACCTATTTACTACTATTTTTTTAAGAAGGAATATGTTTAAAGATGCCGGTATTTAATATATAATATTTAATTACATTTAATGTGTAATTTATTGTCAAATTATATTGTGTGATTTGTTTATACTTCTAACCTATATTTCTATAGTCAGAACATTTAAATTCACATTTAATAAAATAGAAAAAAATTGATTTATACTCTGTCCAAGAGGTTATCAAACTTTAGTATGTGTTAGAATCACATAGGGTGTTTTATAAAAATGAGGATTCCAAGCCCTACCCAAAGGACTGATTCACTGGGTTTAGCGTGCAGAGCATTATCCTATGTTGTTTGTGCCAAATACTCCTTGTTAAAGGTGATTTTGGAAACATTGGTTCTATATTTTGAGAAACTCTAACCTGGCTTATAGGAATAAAATCATTGTGAATTAATTGATATTTTTAGTGAGGTTTATTGAGGTATTATTTATGTAGAGTAAAATTCAGCATATAGTTTTACGAGTTTTTACAGTGCATAGTCTTGTAATCACCAGCACGATCAAGATACAGATTTTTGGTATCCTAGAAAATTTCCATTTACCATTTTACAATTACCCTATCCTGTTGCCAGCCCCTGATAACTACTGATCTCTTTTCTGTCTCTACAGTTAAGAATGCTGGCTTCTTTTACTTAGCATAATGCATTTGAGATTTATCCATGTATTAGTAGTTTATTCCTTTTTACTGTATTACAGTACTCCATTATGCATTTTATATGTTTATCGGCGGAATTGTTTACAGTTTTGGAGATTATGAATAAACCTGCTGTAAGCATTTACCTATAGATTTCTGTGGGAAAATAAATTTTTATTTATCTTGGATAAATACATAGGAATGGGATTTACTGAGTCAAAGGTTAAGTGTATATTTAACTTTGGAAGGAACTGTCAGATTCTTTTCCAAAAGTTGCCTGTCATTGTTGCGAGTACTTTGTGTTGTAAGTCTCTTTATTATTGTTAGCCATTCTAATAGATGCGTAGTAGTATCTCACTGTTCTATTTTGCATTCCCTGATGACAAGTGATGTTGAGCATCTTTTCCTGTGTTTATTTGTCACGCGTATTTTTTGAATTAGCTGTTCAAAGCCTTTGCCTATTAAAAAATTTTTTTTGAATTAATAAATTGTGATAGTTCTTTACCTCTTTTAGACATAGGTCTTTTATAATCTGTACATTTGCAATTATTTTCTCTATCTGTGGCTTGTCTTTTCAGTGATTTAACAGTGTCTTTTGAAGAATTGATGTTGTTAATCTGAAAGTACAGTTTACTAATTTTGTCTTTTATGGTTCAGAGCGAGACTCCGCCTCAAAAAAAAAAAAAAAAAAAAAAAAAAAAAAGAAATGTTTGCCTAATCCAACATCACGAAGATTTTCTCTTAAGTTTTCTTCCAAAAGTATTATAGTTTTACTTTATTTGTATTTTTAAGTCTATAATTGATTTTGAGTTAAATCCTACATACACTATGAGGTGTAAGTTGAAGTCTATTTTTTTCCGTATGGATGTTGAAAAGACTACTTTTTCATTAATTGACATTGTACCTTTGTTGAAAATAAGTTGATTATATATGTGTGGGTCTACTCTAGACATTCTGTTTTGTTCTCTTGATTTGTGTGTCTGTCTTTTTTACTACCACATTGTGTTCATTATTATGGCTTTATAGAAAGTCTTGAAATCAGGTTGTGTGAGTCCTCCAACCTTATTCCTTTTCAAAATTATTGTGGCTCTTTTAGTTACTTTTCCTTTTTGTATACATTTTAGAATCAGCTTGTTGGTTTCTATAAAATAATCTGGGATTTCAATTGGGATTATAAACTTTGAGTGATTTGACATCTTTACAGTATTGAGTGTTTCAATCCATGAATATAGTATATGTCTCCATCTATTTAATTATTTTTTTTCCATTGATGCTTCTAGTTTTTAGCATGCAGATCTTGCATGTATCTTGATAAATTTATACATATTTCATGATTTTGGTAGTTTTGTATTTTAAATTTTAGTTTCCCATTGTTCATTGTCAGTATATATAAATACATTTGATGTTTTTAAAAAACTTTTAATAAAGACTTAAATTCTCAGCTGGCTCAGGACTTTTTGTTTCTTCTAGGTAACTTTGTGATACTTTCATTTAAAAACAAAGTGCTGAAAGGTACACAACATAAAATTTACCATTTTAACCATTTTAAATGTGCAGTTCAGTGGCATTAAAAATAACATTTGCATTGTTGTGCAATATGCAATTGATTTTTCTTTTTTTCTTTTCTTTTCTTTCTTTTTTTTTTTTTTGAGACAGAGTTTTGCTCTTGTTGTCCAGCCTGGAGTGCAATGGTGCGTGGTCTTGGCTCACCACAACCTCCGCCTGCCGGATTCAAGTGATTCTCCTGCCTCAGCCTTCCACAATTGATTTTTATATTGACTTTTTACCCTCTGATTTTTCTAACTTCATTAATTAATTCTAGTAGCTTTAAAATATACTTTAATGAATTCTTTGGGATTTACTTTGTAAACAGTCATGTCATTAGTAAATAGAAATGAGTTTTATTTTTCTGTATAGATAATGGTTATTTATTTATTTTTGTTATTTTCCTGCCCCTTCTCCTGAGGCAGAGAATGGTTTTATTTGTGTGGTTCTTTTCTTTTTCTTGCCTTACTGCATTGCCTAGGACATCTACAAAGTTGAATAGTAATGGGTGGAGTAGGCATCCTTGGCCTGGTTCCTGATCCTAAGAATTGCAGTCATAGCTTTCTTCTCTACCATGATCATGGCATATGGCTTCAAAAATACTGTGATCCATAAATGTTTATTATTTCTCTTGGTCTGCTACTTAAACTCTCCAGAACCTTTCGTACCCATAAGATTTTTGCCTGGTTTGTCCTTTCTGTGCCCTGGAGTGAAGATAGTTCGTGGAAAAACTAGTCCCAGAGGGAGAGCTTTTGCTCATGACTTGGGAAGGAGTGGGATTTATGACTTGGACCCCTAGTCTCTTTTAGTCCCCTCAGCTCTACTGTATGTGTTTCACTCCTCTGCCTTGAGCCTGTAGTCTGTTGCTTACCCCATCCTCTGTCTACCTCAGCCTTACATACAAACAGTAAGTCTGGGCTCTTTCTCTCAAACGTCACTCAGAGAGGTGCCTTTCTTTATAAAACCTTTGGGATTTAGATTTCCCCAGGAAGGCTGGAACATTCATTGTTGGGTCTCATCTTTTCCACTTGACTCAAAACTTCCTCCCCACAAAAATGTCTTTAAGAATCGTCCTGAGTTGCTTCATCTGCTAACTGCCAATTCTCTTAACACTGAAATGTGGCAGATAACTGGACATATTTGAAGGACATCTTTATATAAGAGATACATGGAGTCAGGAGATAGTCACCTTCATGCATTGCTCTGTGCCAAGATAAATAAAACCGATTTCTTTTTCCAAAAGAAGGAGACAAAACAGGAGAGGGGGAAGGGAAGAAAAGGAGGGAGAAGGGAGGAGAAGGGAAAGGGGGAAGGAAAGGGAAAGGAAGGAAGAAAAGGAGGGTGAAGTGGGGAGGGAAGGGGGAAGGATCAGACCTGTCTGTAAAAAAAATGCATAGTTTTAAAACTTGGAAAGGAAAAAACAAAACTCCAAACCCAAGTTGCCTCACTGGCAAATTCTACCAAATATTTAATATCAATTATATGTAAATTTCTCCAGAAAAAAAAGAAGAGCAATTTTTCAGCTCATTCTGTGAGGCCAGCATTAATCCTATGTGACACACAGAAGTATTAAAATAAAACTATAGATCAGTATCTCATGTGAATATAGATGCAAAAAATTCTCAACAATATATCACAAAATCAAATCTAGCAATATATAAAAAGGATAATACAGCATGACCAAGTGGGATGTCTTCCTAAGAATGGAAGGCTGGTTTGATGTTCAAAAATCAACCAATATAATTCACTATGTCAACAGACTAAAGAAAAACATCATATAATCTTATTACATACCGCAAAAACATCTGACAACATGTGACATCTGTTCATGATAACAACTCGCAGCAAACTAGAAGTAGAAGGGACCTTTCTCAAGGTGACAAAGGGCATCTACAAAAAGCCTATAGCTAACAATATTCTTTGTCTCTTTTTGTATGTGTTGTTGTTATTATAGACTTCAGTTTTATGCTGCAAATCCATAATACGTTGCTACCATTTTTACCTTAGGTGGTCGGTTATTTAGACCTATTAAAAATAAAAGAAATGCCTTTTTGTTTGTCTTCATTTCAGTCAGTTTTGTTCATCTTTTTGCAGGTTCAGGTTTCTGATTTTTCAGGTTTTTCAGGTGTTTTATTCCTTTTGTGGGAAGAGCTTCCTTTAACATTTTTTATAGTATAGGTCTATTGGTAGTGATTTCTTTTAGTTTTTATTAGTCTGAAAGTCTATTTCCACTTTATTTTTGAAAATTTTTCTTTGGGTATAAAATTTAGGTAGACAGTTTTTCCTATCAATACTTTATGTCACTGCATTATCTTATAGCTTGCATAGTTTGTGATGAGAAATCTCCTTTAATTCTTTATTCCTCTGTATGTAATAGGTCTTTTAAAAAATTTGACTGCCTTTAACATTTTCTGTTCATATTTTGTTTTGTATGAAGAGTCTGAGTAGTTTTACTTTGTGTGTGTATATGTCTTGTGGCGGTGGCATGAGTAGGACTATTTATTTTGCTTGAAGTTCTTTGAGCTGCTGGGGTCTGTGGGTTGGTAGCTTTAATTATTTTCTAAAATATTCTCAGTTACTGTTTTTAAAAATACAGATGCTCATTGACTTATCATAGGATTATGTCTGATAAACCCATTGCAAATTGAAAACATCCTAAGTTGAAAATGCATTTAGTACATCTAACCTACCAAACATCATAGCTTAGCCTACCTTAAACATGCTCAGAACACTTACATTAGCTTACAGTGGGCCAATTCATATAACAAAGCCCATTGTATAGTAAAGTGTTGAATAGCTTGTGTAATTTATTGAATACTGAAAATGAATAACAGAATGGCCATATGAGCACTTGAAGTATAGTTACTACTGAATGCTTACTGCTTTCATATCATTGTCAAGTTGAAAAATCGTGAGTTGAACCATCCTAAGTCAAACTATTGTAAGTCAGGGACCATCTGTATATTTTCTTATCAATACTTTAAAAATGTCACTGCATTGTCTTATAGCTTACGTAGTTTGATGAGAAATCTGCTTTAAGTCTTTGTTCCTTTATAATAATATAAATTATATTATATTTTTTTATGTATTGCAAGAGCCCCATGCCCCACTTCTGGGATTCCAATTATATACATATACTAGGCTGTCATGGCTCTTGGATTCATTGTTAGATTTTGAGTTCAGACAAATTTAAGTGCTTTTTAAAACAAAAAATGAGCACTTCTCCGAAGATATAACAGAATCAGCTTCCTCTAAAGCCTGTCAATCACAGTGATCAGGATACAGTTTAAAAATTACTCAGTGTATGAAAAAAATAGGGAAAATGATCCATTTTTTTCCCCAAAAGTCAATCAGTGGTGACCTGTTCTAAGGTAACCCAGATACTGGCATTAGTTGACCAGGATGTTAAAGCAGCTGTTATAACTATGCCCAGAGACATAAAGGAAAATATTTCCGAAATGACCAAATAGATGAAAATCTCGTCAGAAATGAAATAACATGGAAATTCTAGAATGAAAACTTCAGTGTTTAAAACAAAAAGTCATCGTGTTGACTGTCATCATTGGAAGGGTAAGAGTCAGTGAACTTGTAGATAGATCAATGTAAATTATCCAGTGTGAAGAAAGAGAATTAAATATTTAAATGAATGGAGCTTCAGAAACTTGTAGGACAGTATTCCAACATACATATAATTGGAATCTTGTATGAAGAGAGCAAATAGCTGTAAAAAATAGTTGAAGAAGTATTGACTGTATTTTTTCTATATTTGGTAGTAGACCTGAATTTAAAGGAGCTAATTAGATCCTAAACAAACAGCTGAAAGCCAAATACAAAGAGAAAAGTTTGAAAGCTTTCAGTGAGAAATGACACGTTATATGTGGAGGTACTTTAATTTGGCTGATGGCCAAATACTCATCAGAAACCACAGAGATTACTTTTTCAAAAGTTCTTTAAAATTACATGAACGCTTATGGCAAAATCCATAGTGTTTTATATTGGGTTTATAACATACATGGATGTAATACTTACAGCTATGGAATAAAAGAGGGAGGGAGGAAATGGGACTCTAAGATTGTAAGGGATTTTATATGAAGTTACACCATATTACTCTTAATAGTCTGTGAAAAATTAAGGTGATAATTAATCCGTAGGACAAACATTAAATAAAAATATTGCAAACATGTGCAGCTTAACCACCAATAAACTGTAATTCTACAATTTTTTTTTTTTTCTGGGGGAACAGAGTCTCACTCTTGTCACCCAGACTGGAGTGCAGTGGTGTCATCATAGACTGGAGTGCAGTGATGTGATCATGGCTCACTGCAACCTCAACCTCCTGGGCTTAAGTGATCCTTGCATCTCAGCTTCCTGAGTACGTGGGACCACAGGTGCATACCACCATGCTTGGCTAATTATTTTATTTTTTGTAGAGATGGAATCTCTCCATGTTACCCAGGCTGGTCTTGAACTCCTGGGCTCAAGAGATCTTCCTGCCTTGGCCTCCCAAAGTGCTGGGATTACAAGTGAAAGCCACTGTGCCCTGCCTAGAAAATATTTGAGTTAAAAAAACAGGAAGGAATAGAGGACAACAACAAAAAGCAATGGAAATGGCGAACAGAAAACAAAAAATAATATCATATACCTATATCCAGTAATATCAATAATGCCATTAAATTTTAATGAATGAAATACTCTAAGTCAAAGGCAAAAATAGTTAAAACGACATAAAAGCAAGACCAAACTATTCACAGTCTAAAAAAGACACAATAGGTTGAAAGTAAATGGGTGGGAAAAAAGATACATAATAGATAAATAGCAAGTGTAGAAAGGTTTAAATGACTACACCAGTATCAAACTATACTTCAAGATGAAAAGTATTGTCAGAGACAAGAGACCTTTGATAATGAAAAAAGGTTCTGTTCATTAGAAAGACACAATCACAACATTAAAACATAAGCAAATGTGTAGGCATCAAACAACAGAGCTTTGAAATGTATGAATCACAAATGGAAGAATTAAAAGGAGATTCCTTTTTAATTTTTTATTACAAAGGTAATTCCACAAAGATTGTTGGATCCTTTAACATTCTTCTCTTAAATTGATAGAATAAGCAGACAGAAAAAGATGATGTAGAAGTCCTGAGTGACACTATGAGCTATTTTAAATGAATTGATATTTATTTATAGAGCACTTTACTCAACAACTGCTGAATACACTTTCTTTTCAAGTGCACGTGGTATGTTGATCAAAATAAGTCATATGCTGGATCATAAAACACAGTCAATTTAAAAAGTTAGAAATAGTACACAGTATGGCTAGGTGCAGTGGCTTATGCCTGTAATCCCAGCACTTTGGGAGGCTGAGGTGGGTGGATTGCTTGAGCTCAGGAGTTTAAGACCAGCCTGGGCAAAGAGGGCAAATCCTCGTCTCTACAACAAATACAAAAATTAGCCGAGTGTGGTAGCATGTACCTGTAGTCCCAGCTACTCAGGATGCTGAGGTGGAAGGATTGCTTGAGACTGGGAGGTTGAGTCTGCAGTTAGCTGTGATCCCACTACTGCACTTCAGCTGGGGCAACAGAGCAAAATCCTGTCTCCCAAAAATGAACAACAACAACAAAAAAGCACGATCTTAGACTTGATGGAATTAAATTAGAAATCAATAATAGACATCAGGAAAAACTTCAAATATTTGAAAATTAAGCAATATGTTAATAAATAGACATCAAGTAAGCAATTACAAAGGAAATTGAAAATATTACAAAGTTGATTCTTTCAAAGTATCAACAGAATTGATAAACCTTTTTAGCTAAATTGGTCAAGAAATAACAGAAGACAGATTACCAATAGCAGGAGCAAATGGTGTTGCCAATAAGAGGCTATCATCATTGCAGATTCCACATACATTAAAGGCATAATAATGGAATATTATAAGCAGTTTTTTTGCAAAATTTAATAATGTAGACAAAACAGGGAAAATATTACAAAGTTGATTCTTTCAAAGTATCCACAGAATTGATAAATCTTTTTAGCTAAATTGATCAAGAAATAACAGAAGACAGATTACCAATAGCAGGAGCAAGTGGTATTTCCAATATTAGGCTATCATTGCAGATTCCACATACATTAAAGGCATAATAATGGAATATTATAAGCAGTTTTTTTTTGCAAAATTTAATAACATAGACAAAACAGATTTTCTAAAACAATCTTATTGAAACTGAGTCAAGGTAAAGCAAGAAGTATGCCATTTGTAGTATTAATTGAATTCGTAATAAAAAGCTATTTCACAAAATTAAGTCCAAGTTAAATGGCCTTATTGGTGAATTATATCAAATAAGAAAGAAATATCATTCTTCCACAGAGCAATAGGGAACATTTTGCAACTCTACTTCAGAGGCCAGCATAGCACTAACATCATAGCCTGAAAGGCAATATAGCAAGAGAAAATTACAGACCAGTATACTTTTTGAATACATTAGCAAGAATCCTGAGCAAACTATTAATATTTGTAAAGCATAGCTAGTAAGAATATAAAAGATATATATATATAATAAGAATGTAAAAAGATATATAAAAGATACCTTTTATATTCTTTTTATATAATATAAGATACCTTTTATATTCTTTTTATATAATATAAAAGATAATATATAAAGAAAAAGCTCTTTTATCTTAGGAAAGCGAAGTTAAACATTTGAAAAAGCAGCTAATGTAATTAATCATATTAATTAACAGAATAAAGGAGAAAAATCATGTAATTATTGCAATAAATTTAGTAAAAGCATTTGACAAGATGCAACACCCATTCATGATTAAAATCTCTCAGTAAACTAGTACAGAGTGATTATTCCCAATCCAAAAACCTGAAATGCTCCAAAATCCTAAACTTTTTGAACACCAACATGGAGTGCAAGGGAAATGCTCGTTGTAGTGTTCAGGATTTCAGACTAGAGATGCTAAATTGGTATAATGCAAATAATTCAAAATTTTAAAAAATCCAAAATTGGAAACACTTCTGGTTCTAAGCATTACAGATAAGGGCTACTCAACCTGTACTAGAAGGTAATTATTATTTTTCATGCTGATAAGGGACACCTACGAAAACTTACAGCAAACTGTATGTTAATTATAAAATATTAAAGTGTTTTTACCCAAGGATCTGGAATAAAGGAAGGTATTCGATTTTCACTGTTTACATTTAGCATTGTACTGAAAATCTTAGCATTGCAAGAAAGCAAGAAAAATACCTTGTTCATATTTGCTTGTATAGTGTTTTTGCTAGATTCCTTTTGATTTCTGAGATACACAGTCATGTTGTCTGCAAATAATGACAGTTGTATGTCTCCTTTGTTTCTAAATTCTGTGTAGCCAGGAATGCCGTCGCAATACTGATTTGTTGTAGTCATTACCGCATACACGTTGCAGTTTGCACTGATGGCCCCACTGATACTGGATACTGTCCTTAAAAATTTTTGGAAATGAGATGAACTTGACACTACCTGTTAGCTGAATGGCTAAATGGATTCCCCACCATCTCCAGTCTGTAACTTCCCCTTACAACCTAATTTACATACCCCTGAGTAACAAAACAAAGGTCGTGTTGCTTACTACCTTAGTGGCAGAGGAGGCTTGGAAACATGATTATATGGCATTTGCAGCAGCTTTAAGGTAATAGATGGAATGGAGTTTCTTGTTTGTCAGACAGATAGAATGACAATTTCCATAGAAAGTAGAGGGAGTACTTTCTAAAGAGGTCAAAAGCTGTAAAAGAGATCGTCTGAGGGATCTATTTACTATTTCCTAAGATTTTCCCGACTTAACACTTATATTAAACCACAGTATTATGAAACTATTGATTTAGACCACATTGTTTTATCTCCCTGTGTTTATAGAGCTATATCATGATTTTCTCTCTGTAATAGTCTGTCACTCTTCCACATTCTTTGCCTGATAGAGACTTTCAAGACCTTATTGAAGTTAACTTATATGCAATAAAATGTACCTGTGTTGTATGTATAATATGTAATTAAATGTATACTTTGCATTTTACCAAATGTGTGATAAACTGTTAGAATATAAATTGATACTATCTTTTCAGAAAATAATTTTGCTGTGTGAAGTAAATATTTAACATTTAAAATACTCTGACCCAGCAACCCACTTCTAGGAATCTCTTATCTAGAAGTAACAGAGTACATACACAAGGGTATGCTTGAAACGATGTTTCATTGCAGTACTGTTTGTAGTAGAAAATATTTGAAAAAGACTTGAATATTCATCCACAGGAGAGTGACTGAATAAATTGATATATCTGTTACCGTAGGATAATGTTCAACTATAAACCTAAATTGATATATTTTAACTAGGAAAAATGTGCTTGATATATTCAGTGACTAAAGCAAGTTATAGACCAGTAGTTGGTTACAGCTGTGTGTGTGTGTGTGTGTGTGTGTGTGTGTGTGTGTGTGTATCCATTCAGTCAGCTAGTCACTACAGTATTTTGCCAAGAAATAATGGCAACTTGTACTAAGATGATGTTGTAGAGATGAGAGATATAAATGATTTCAGGGTATCTTGGATATAAATTTAAATGGATTGGGTGATATTTGGAGGGAAATATAAGACAGAAGGAATTGATTTTGTTTCTCAGCTTTCTGTTTTTGGTGCTAGATTGATGGTAGGATAGTTATTAAATAGCAAACACTTAAAGAATACTAGATTAGAGGGGGGAGATCATGCGTTAATTTTAGGTATTTTGAGTTTGAGGAGATTTTGTTATATTTAAGCGAAAATAAGTAGTAGAGACATGTAATGGGTCTGGTGCTCAATGGAAAAGTATTGACTAGAGATATAAATTTGGGAGTCAGTTGCTGGGTAGCTGATAATTGAAATCAAGCACATTGTGACATTGTCTAGAGAGACAATTTTGGATAGGAAGAGAAAGGGGCCTAGAATCAAGCCCCAAGAAATACAACATCAAAGGCCAGATAGATGAGGATAAACCAAAGGAAGCAGGGAGATGATAGGATGACTGAACACAAAGGAAGAATGTATTTTAAGGAAGAACTCATCAATAATAACTGAAAAAGCTTTTGCTCACATATGTGGCCAATCCTCAGTAAGATCTGTTTCAGTGAAATGATGGCAGCCGAAGCCATGTTGGAATAGGCTGAGGAGTGAATAAAAAGAAGAGGATATGGATATAGTAAAATAGACAGTTTTGTAAAACTGGAAAAGTTACTTGTGTTATTATGTCAGTAGCAGCCAAACATGGAATAAAAATCCAGCTACTTAATTGTATGTTATGTATAGAAAAAAGGCATGGAAATACACAAAAACGTTAATAGTATTTGGTTCAAGATAGAGGAAGTGTTTATGATTTAAACTTTGTTTTTTAGTTTTTCTACTTTTTAAACTAAGCAAATATTTTGTAATAGATAATAAAATATGGATTATTGGCCGGGCGCGTTGACTCATGCCTGTAATCCCAGCACTTTGGGAGGCCGAGGCGGGCGGATTGCCTGACGCTGGGAGTTTGAGACCAGCCTGGCACCAGCCTGGCCAGCATGGTGAAACCCTGTCTCTACTAAAAATAGAAAAATTAGCTGGGCATGGTGGCAGACGCCTGTAATCTCAGCTTCTCGGGAAGCTGAGGCAGGAGAATCACTTGAACCCGGGAGGCGGAGGTTGCAGTGAGCCTAGATCGTGCCATTGCATTCCAGCCTGGGCAACAGAGTGAGACACCATTTCAAAAAAATATATATATATGGATTATTTATTTGTCAAAAGTCTAGTTAAGAGATAGAATGCATCTAGTTACTTGAACAGAGAAAATTTAATATGAAGTTTAATTAGGTATAAAGTTGTTAACTAGGTAAATGCTAGATTAAAAAGAATATAGGAATCACAGAGGTGGCTCCTACAGGAAGCAAACAGGGTTGACATAAGATGGGGAAGAGGTTTTAATTAGTAAAACTTAGAAACTTTAAGAGGAAGGAGTATCCAAAGCTGAAACTCAGACCTCTGATGAGAGTGGGCTAGCAGGTTATTGCTGGTGCTGATGTCTTTGGGGTGGGTGATAGTTACTGATGTCTTTGAGGGTGATAAAGCTGGTTCTAAGAGTATTGGAGAAACTTCCAAATGAATCCAGCTGCTGCTATAGGAAGAGACTCCCCTTGCTGATGTGAAGTCTTAGAAAAGCAATCCAACATTGGGGCCTGAGCATATCTCTCCCTGCACATTTGTGCCAGATGTACCAGGAATGCAAGTCCCTGACTGCTCTTTACCCGTATAATCACAATTGTGCTTGTAGGGATGAGGTAATGTCTTACCCTGGATAAACAGGCTTACTTTCACTTACTATAGAAGAGATACCGCAAGCTGAATGTTCTCCTATAATGTAACCCACTGTGTGTACAGGCATTCATCATGGGCCCTGTGCATCATCCCAGTGCAATAGGGATGGAGGTGGGGCATATACAGTGAATGCAAATGAACTTGAAGCTTTGGCTGCTACTTTACTATAAATAATAAAGTCTTTTAACTCTGACCCAGGAGTCTTGTGTCTTCTGCCAACATTTATGAAATTGTGGCAGGCTGACTTACTAGCTTGCAAGTATAGTAAAATCTTAGATTTCATTGTGAGTTTTAAAATTATTATTTGCAGGTTCCTTTTAAGAGGGAAGTGTGTGTGAATATGTTTCTATCTCTGTGTGTGACCTCCACTTGGTCCTGAGGGACAGCCATCTAGCCTTTTAAGGGTACACGTGCTCACGGTGATACTGAAAAATTTATCCAGAATGCAGTATAGAGAGTGAAAGAGGGAAAATAAGCAAAAGAGTTGAGAGATGAAAGTACATTGAGAGGTTTCAGAGAATATTTGGTAGAAGTCTCAGATGAGTTTAATGGAACAAATAATATGTGAAAAGATAATCAAGAACAAAGAAGAAATATTAAAAGCTACCAAAGAGAAAGGGCTGATTACTTAAAAAAGAATGACAGCTGACAGTAGAGTTATCAGTAGCAATTTATGTCAGAAGATTTTAGAGTAGTATCTTTAAACTGCTGAGATAAAATAGCTACCAACCCAGAATTTTATATTAGACAAACTGTCATTCAAGAGGGAAGATACAAGATAAAAGACAAAAAGGTATACACATCAATTAATAGAATATTTTTGAGGAATTTATTAACTATAAAAATTAAGATTAGATAATGCAAGGTGTAGGAGTGTGTGTATGCATGTGTGTGCACGTGTGTGTGTGTGTGTGTGTGTGTGTGTGTGTGCGTGGTCAAGAACATGGACTCTAGAGCTGGACTGCCTGGGTTTAAATTCAGACTAACTGCTTAACTACCTGTCTGACCTTGGGAAATACACTACTTACTCATTTTATGTCAGTTTTTCTACTCTGTGAAATGGGGGCAAAATTAATACTTATCTCACTAGCTTGTTGTGAGGATTATGAGTTAATATGTTTGTCATCATCATCATCATCATCATCATCATCATCCCAACATTTTTGTAGAACATATTAAAAAGTCCTTAAAGCCCTTGCCTGTTAGTATCACATATTAGGGGGATAGAGTTGGTATGGAAATGGGAGGAGATAATTTGTTTATTTTAAATCTCTGCGCCTTTTGTCTTAATTTATTTAATACTTGTTGAGCATCTGCTATATGCTAGGCACTGTTTTAAGCATTGAGAACAAACAGATTTAAAACAAAGAAATTCTTGTACCCCTATGTCTTATGTTTTACTGTGGGGGAAATAGGGAATAAATAAGATAGATGTGTGAGAGAGTGTGTATGTATACACTTATACAGTCATGTACCACATAACTGTGTTTCAGTCAACAATGGATATGATGGTGGTTCCATGAAATTATAATGGAACTGCAAAATTCTTATTTCCTAGGGGTATTTTAATGATCTTAACCCTGTGTAGGCCTAGGCTAATGTTTGTGTTTGTGTCTTAGTTTTTAACAAAAAAGTTTAAAAAGTAAAAAAATAATTTTTTAAATAGAAAGTGGCTTATAGAATCAGGATATAAAGAAAGAAAATATTTTTGTACAGCTGTAAAATATATTTGTGTTTTTGAGCTAAGTGTTACTATAAAAGAGTCAGAGTTAAAAACCAAAAAGTTTATATAGTAAGGTTATAGTAAGCCAAAGTTAATTTATTATTTTGAAGGATAATTGTAAAAAATAAATTAGTGTAGCCTAAGTGTACAGTGTTTAAATCTACAGTAGTGTTCAGTAATGTCCTAGGTCTTCATATTCACTCACCACTCATCCTCTGACTCGCCAGAGGATTTCCAGTCCTGCAGGTTTTGTTCATGGTCAGTGTCCTGTACAGATACACCATTTTTAATCTTGTATTCTGTATTTTTACTGTACTTTTTCTATGTTTAGGTAAACAAATACTTACCATTGTGTTAAAATTACCTACAACATTCGGTAAAGTAATGTGCTATATAGGTTTGTAGTATAGGAGTCATAGGCTGTACCATATAACCTAGGTGTGTGGTAGGCCTTACCATCTAGGTTTGTGTAAGTATACCCTATGATGTTTGCACAATGACAAAATTACCTAATGATGCATTTCTCAGCATATATCTCTGTCATTATACATGATGGAACATACACTGTTAGCAATAAGCCCCCAAGGAGAAAAAGGAAGCGGGATGGGGCATAAAGGATTTTACATTTCAAATAGGATGGTTAGGGAGTCCATGAAAAGGTAACATTTGTGTGAAGACCTGAAGGAGATTAGCAGGTGAGGCTATTTTTTTTAAGAACCTTTAATAGGCCTAGCAAATGAAAAGATGGTGAAATGAAAACATACCTGGCATCCTTAGAGGACAACAAAAGAGGTGAGTGGAGCTGATGTAGAGTGTGTGAGGGACAGAGTGAATGAAGGAGAGTGCATGAAGGAGGGGGTGAAGCCATAGAAGGTTATGGGGATACATCTTTGATATAGGTATATACCCTTGTTAAGTTCTGTGGCTTTTGCTCTGAGTGAGATAGGGAGCCATTTGAGGGTTCTAAACTGTTGACTTCTTTTTTTTTTTTTTTTTTTTTTTTTTTTTGAAGCGGAGTCTCGCTCTGTCGCCCGGACTGGAGTGCAGTGGCCGGATCTCAGCTCACTGCAAGCTCCGCCTCCCGGGTTTACGCCATTCTCCTGCCTCAGCCTCCCGAGTAGCTGGGACTACAGGCGCCCGCCACCTCGCCCGGCTAGTTTTTGTATTGTTAGTAGAGACGGGGTTTCACTGTGTTAGCCAGGATGGTCTCGATCTCCTGACCTCGTGATCCGCCCGTCTCGGCCTCCCAAAGTGCTGGGATTACAGGCTTGAGCCACCGCGCCCGGCCTAAACTGTTGACTTCTATTTAACACTCCCACATTGACTGCTTGATTGAGAATAGGCTGCAAAAATATTATCATGGTAACTTAAGTACTGTAATAAATAAAACAAGCATAAGAAGCATATATAGATCCTAATGCCACTTCCCTCCTCAAGAATCTACAGTGGTTCTGTGTTACCTATTGTGTTGTCTTAGCTTTTTTCTTTTTCTTTTTTTTTTTTGGAGACAGTCTCGCTCTGTTGCCCAGGCTGGAGTGCAGTGGTGTGATCTCGGTTCACTGCAACCTCTGCCTCCCGGCTTCAAGTGATTCTCTGGCCTCAGCCTCCTGAGTAGCTGGGACTATAAGCGCGCACCACCACACCTGGCTAATTTTTTGTGTTTTTAGTGGAGATGGGGTTTCACCATATTGGCCAGGCTAGCCTCAAACCTCGGGCCTCAAGTGATCCACCCACCTTTGCCTCCCAAAGTGCTGGGATGATAGGGGTGAGCCACTACTCCCAGCCTGACTTTCATTACTTATACTTTAAAGCTCTTCGTAATATTGCTACATTGTGTCTGTTAAATTTTATTTCTTCCAGTTCTTCTGGACCTAGGGTCAATTCTTCTGATCCTAATTCTTCAAAACCTAGGACTGATTTTAGTGTAGTTCCATTACTTATAATTTATTCTGATAAAAATAACTGGAAGGTTTTACATTTTACATACAATCAATACATGAAAGTTTTTTTCTATGAATGAAATGTTTGGAAGTCTTCTTTTAAGTACTTTTGAGACTCTTGAACCTGTGAATAATTTATTTACTTTCATCATTTTATCAGTCAAGAGTCCTAGTTTCAGGAACCAGAATCCATTTTAGCTAGTGATTTATTGGAGGGTACTGATAGCTGACAATCTTTGGGAAAGTTAGGAAATCAGATACTTTTGTTACACACTTGGATCCCTGCAGCCAGGAGAAATGCTTAAGCATAGGATGTAGCTGATGAGTACCAGTTTTATTGTCTTCATTACCCCTATAGTATCTGTGAAGCCAGAGACCAGTCACTAGAACTTCTATTAGAATTACCACAGAAGAATCAAATACCTCCACCACAGTGCTTCCAAGACAAGCAGCCTCCCATCATGTGACCACTGCTTCAGTGTGCTCACTTGTTCCTTCTAAATGTCACATACTTGTTTATACTTGGCAGTGCCTTGGTCATTCTAGCCCCTTAGCTGGAGTGGAGTCTGGCAAATGTTATGTATAACTTTCCATTCTCTGTAATACATGAAGGTATGCTTGAAAGAGGATTTGAATGGGTTTTGAGTATCTGTTACATTCATAATAAAAGAAATGAGTTAATATCCTTTTTCTACCATTGGATGGGTAGTAGTCAACAGTTTGATAACTTTTGTATTAACGAAGATATCATGAAAGAGCCACTCATAAATTGCTGGTAGAAATGTAAATTAGTAAAACGTATACGGAGGGCAAATTGGTAGTAACTTACCAAAATTTCAAATGCTTATACTGACTGAGACAACAAATTCACTTCTGGAATTTATCTTAGATAGCCGTATGCTGTAGAAACAAATGTCCATTAATAGAGGACTGAGTAAATAAATTACAGTATATCCATAAAAGAGGAAATTCTGCAACCACCAAAGAGAATGAGATGGTAGCCATTTGTAGGCTGCTTTGGAAAGCTCTCCAAGATACAAAACAATAAGTTAAAGAAGCAAGTTCAGAATGTGTGATATTCTGTGTTAGAGAGAGACAGAGACTCTGAGTGTGTGTAAATTGCAACAGAATTTCTGTTTTTGTAAGGGTTTGGGAATGAGGATTTTATGTGACATGACCAGGAACCACGTATACCATGAAACTGATTTGGCACAAAATACAAAGAAGCTAATAGGTGGTTGCATTGTAAAAGGAATTGTGTGGCTGAGGGACAGAACTGAAAAAGAGACTTAATTTTTTACTTTTGATACTGTTTGGATTTTGTATTATTTGCCTGCATTACATACTGAAAACTAATTTGCTATTGCTGTTGCCTACCAAAATATTTTTCTGAAAATAGGGAAGATAAGTCTAAAATATATTGTTAAAGAGTTTATATATTTGTGAATAAATTAAGATTTATATACTATGTAAGGGATTTTTTTCTCAATGACATCAGGGTGTTGTTTTCTTTTAGACCTGTCTACTATAACTGTTTATATGTTAATTGCTATTAGTGACACAATATTTTTAGCTGAAAATTAGACAATATATTATTGGTTTATTCTGGGAGTGAATTGAGCATGCTTTCTATTGAGAAAAAGTTTATATTTGTAGGTCATTTTATCACTTTTAATTTTGTATGTAGAAAAGATGTGATACAAAAATGTGTGATTAACAAATATGTAGTATTAATATTAGTTCCTAGATAAGAAAGTTGATTCCTTTGACTTCATGGTAAACAGAAGCAATACCGTTTGCTATATAAGGTAACTTGTCTTTACTAGCATGTAAATGTTAATAAAGAGAGAACTGATTTTACATTTGCTTTTCCTAATTCATGAGATGGATATGAGAACATTATTACAACTTTGACTTTAAATTATAATGTTTTTCTTTGGAGTTTTGATGTTAAAGTAGATATTGAAGGAAATGGTAAATTGTAGATGTGTGAGTATATCTAATTAAAAGTTCTGCTGAGGCAGAACTTTGTCTTGTTGAGGGAACTTTGGAACATCTTAATGAGGGACAGAGTGAATGCAGGTGAGTACATGAAGGAGAGAGTAATGGGGATACGTTACCTCTATGATATTTCCTTATCTACTTGTATGTATTTCTCTCTAATGTTTTCTATCCCCAGTAATGTTGGTATGCTTTGTTATAATATAATCTCAACTCAAAATTTTGATTCATTCCAGATCTTCAACTACTTATTATATTATTAGTAGAATCTAATAATACTTTTATCAAAAGTATTTGGCTGCAGTAAAAAGATGGAATTTTAAGTAACCAATCAATTTGCAGACCATTTGAGAGGGGATAGACTTGACGCATATAGGACAATGTGCTACTTTTCCTAACAGAACATTATGACCCAGTCACAGTTTGGAATCTTTAAGTGAGTGGTCTCTAAAATTAAGTACACACACTTATGTGTTGGGATATACTAAGAAAATAGTAGAAATTTTACTATATACATCTTGATAAT
Source organism: Trachypithecus francoisi (assembly GCF_009764315.1). Classification (NCBI taxonomy): domain Eukaryota; kingdom Metazoa; phylum Chordata; class Mammalia; order Primates; family Cercopithecidae; genus Trachypithecus; species Trachypithecus francoisi. The sequence goes on along the minus strand of NW_022681470.1, from coordinate 104,471,810 downwards.
ACTACATGCTAAGAAAATAGTAGAAATTTTACTATCTATATGATTTTAAAAGTTTGGAAACCACTGATATTTAGGCAATTAATTTTGGATATCAAAAAAGCAGCAATTGGGACTGACAAATGAAGCATTTATAACTCTCAAAATAAACTTAGCATGTGAACTCAAATGTTTTCTTTCCTTTTTTTAAATAATATGATAAAACCTTGATGGAAAATTTTGAGACATAACATATTCAGAGTAACTTAAGGGCATTTATGCAAATTAAGTTACCTCTTTTGCTTATATTTTGAACTAAACCTGTTTACCTTGGATGAAAAATCCATAGCCTAATGTTTCTTCTTAAATTTTTTGCCAGCTGAAAATAGACTATCAACACCAAAACTATGTCCTTCCTTTTCAATTAATTGTAGTTTCAGGCCTTTGCATGGTTAGCTTTCCTTAGTATCCAGTTTGCAAACATAGTCTCTGATTGCCAGATGCTGCATGGTACCAATGAGATGCTTTTTCCCACCCTGTACTCCCGTGTACCCAGTACTTTGTGCTATGTATACTATGAGAGAGAGAGAGCACAATAAGTAAATGCCTCCTAATGGCTATCATTTATGAATATTCATGTTTTAAATCTCAGATATTCAAGATTAAAGCAGTGCAATTGGCTGAGAAACTCCTTCCTGCCTTTAACACACCTACTGGGATTCCTTGGGCAATGGTGAATTTGAAAAGGTAACTCTATATGGGTATTCTTATTCTGGAAGAATTGTTTTGACCTTTTTAGTCTTAGAAATTTCTAATGAGTCACCCCCACATTTTTTAAAGACTTATATTGTTTTTCTCTCTATATATAATCTTTATTTTCTTCTGTGTATATGCATAAATGTGTTTCTTTAAAACATTTTCTGATTTTTAAAATATGTCCTTTACTTTGAAACAGGTTAGCTGTCTTCACTTCATTGCAGTTTTTACCACTTGTTTCTCTAAGTCTAGATTTTTCTTCCTCACCTGTGTGGTATACAGTATTTGTTTCTTTTATTTGCTTATTCGTTTCCATTTAGTGCTAGAATAGGGTCAAAGTACATTCCCCCTGTTTTTCTTTTTATATACCACTTGCTGATCTTCTAAGTGAAAATAGAAAATAATATACCTAGAAATGAGGGCTTCCTATTGCTGAATATCATATTAAAGATAAAGAAAGACATAATTCATGATGTTGACTGCGGGGTTTTTATTATAGCATCTATGCTATTGAAGTTCAAAGTGAACTCTTAAGCATCATTCTTTATAATCTGTTTTATTCTAATTGAAAACATTGGTTTTTTACATAGAAATAGATGAAATGTTTTCTTTGGACAACTTTATATTTATGTAAAGATATACAATTAACATTTGAATAATGTCAACATATTTGAACTTGCGTTTAAGTAATTTATGCTGACTGAAATTTGTTCTGTTCATTTTTTCTCCTAGTAAAATTTATTCATCATAATGTTGGAATTTGGAAATTACCTAAAAATTTGATTGTTGTTCTCCTTGCCTTCAGACCCTTTAGAATAAAAGTTAGGAACGTTTATTTTTCTAGAGATGTGAATCTATGACATTATTTTTAAAAATGACTCGATTTTAGTAAAATGTTTCTAATTGAAGAACTTTGAGTTTAGATTTACATTGAGATGTCAGCAGCATTTAATACTGAACATTAAATCTAACTTTACTATCTCTGATTTCATGCACTATATATAGTGCAGATTACCTCCTTGGTGAGGAAAAAGCTGGTTGGAGTTCCAGAGCAAGCTCCATGGAAGGATATGGCCAAGTGATGTTGTGTATACACTTGTTCTCTTTCCTTAGTTTTGTTGCAGATTTTGTGATATTTCCTTCAGGATCATTGTCAGAATCAGACATTATTATCTACTTAGATAATAATTAAAACTTAATTCCAGTAGGAAGACAGACTGTGGAGGTTCTTTTGTTTGTCTACATAGAGGAAAAGAACTTGAAAATCAAGATTAAATTGCAGAACTTCTAATTTAAGATTGAGATTAAAGTAAAAAGGTTTCCAAGGACCATGCTGTGAGCTTTTTATAAGATAAATTTTAATTTAATTCCTTTGGTATATAAACAAATACATAATTTTACTTGAGTTTTTATATCATGAATGTAATTATTTACCTATTTAAAATTTTTTAAATAAATTTTTTGCAGAGAAGGGATCTTATTTTGTTGCCTAGGCGGATCTCAAATTCCTGGCTCAAGCGATTCTCCTACCTCCCAAAGTGCTGTGATTATAGGTGTGAGCCACTGCACCTAGCATTATTTACCTGTTTTTTAAAGTTTTTTTTTTTTTGGCTGGGGTCTACGCATTTCCCACACATAGGCCTTCCATCAGTCTTAATAGTCTATCGTATTTATCTTCTACAGTATGATACAGCAGACAGAAATAAAAGCAGAGCTTTTTTTGTAATCTTTGTTTTATCACTTTAGTGGCTTGCTTTTCTGCTTATCTTTCTCACTCAGTAATACTCCATGGAAACATGATTCCAAGTTACTCAATAAAGATCTAAATAAATCTTTGTGATGAATACCGAGTGAGAAATGGGATAGTTATACTATAATTTATTCATTAATTTTCATATCAGTGGTATTTGTTTCCATTATTTTCCTACCACAAACATTGCTACAATAGCATCCTGTTATACATGTCCTTATGTAGCAGGAATTTTATTTCTTGGACAGTGGTTCTCAAGAACACGATTGCTATATCAAAGAGCATGTGCCTTTTTTTTGTTTGTTTTTCCTTTATCTGTGGGACAGATTTCCAGATGTAGGATTCCTGGATAAAAGGGATATGTATTTTAAAATTTAATAGATATGGCCAAAATGTGTTCCAGAAAGGCTGTAGTACATTTCCACCAACAATATGTGAGAGTCTTTAAATGTCTGCAGGTATAAATTCTTTTTAATTTTTGACACAGTGGTTGCTATAAAATATTCATTGTTTGTATTTTTTGAACATCCTTTTCATAAATCTATTGGACATGTAGATTTGCTTTTTTGTGAATTGTCTATTCCTGAGTCTTGCTTGAGTTCTTTCTTTGTCTTTTTCTAATTAATTTATAAGGTGTTTTGTAGATCATAGAATTCTTTTCTCTCTACTCGTCTGTTGGTCTATCTTTATAATAATTTATGATTAATAAGTTTTAAACTTTTATATATTCAAATATATCTTTTATAACTTTTAGTTTACAGTATTGGTTGAAAAAATTGTCTCCATCTATATTTTTTACATTCTTCGAGATTTCCATAAAAGCTTTGAAATATTGCTTTTCTAAAAAAATTGAAATATGGCATTAGTTGTGGCGTTTTCATCAGTTACATCAATTTCCTTTATAAGATTGAAGAAATTTCCTTTTATTCCTATTTCACTGAGATGTTGTTGTTGTTGTTTTGTCATGAATGGATATTAAATGTTGCCAGATACTTTTTTTTCCATCTATGGAGATAATCATAAGGTGTTTCACCTTTATTCTTTTAATATGGTAAATTACTTGTAAGATTTTCAAATGTTAAATCAACCTTGAATTTCTTAGATATTCCTTGGCCAAAATGTATCCTTTTAATATTTTGCTGTATTTTATTTCCTAATACCTTTTGAAATTATATGATGGATATTGGTAGGAATTTTATTTTTGGAATGCCTTTGTCAAATTTTGGTGTGAGTTACCCTCTTTAAATGAGGTATTATTAAATTATTAAAATCGTTTTTTTCAGAAGTAATTCGTGGAGTGCTGTAGTTACTTCTTTCTTAACTCTTTGATAGATAGACCTAAGTGCAACTACCTGGGCCAGAAATTTTCTTTGTTGGAAAGTTTTTAATCACAAAATTTGTGTGTGTGTGTGTTTGGAGGGGGCTGGTTTGGAGACAAGGTCTTACTCTTTTGTACAGGCTGGAGTACAATTGCACAATCACAGCTCACTGCAGCCTTGACCTGCTGGGCTTAAGTGATCCCCCCATCTCAACCTCTCTAGTAGCTGAGACTACAGGTGTGTGCCACCACACACAGGTAGTTTTATTTATTTTTGTAGAGATGGGGTCTCACTGTCTTGTTCAGTCTGGTCTCAAACTGCTGAGCTCAAGTGATCCTCCCTCCTTGGCCTCCCAAGGTGCTAGGATTACAGGTGTGAGCCACTGCACGCTGCCCAAATTTTCATGTGTGTGTGTTTGTGTAAATTTATATGTATACGTATATATGAAAATTTATATATACATTTATATAATATATATAAGGTATATATAAACATATATCTTATATTCAGATTTTGTTTTATTTTGTGTCAGTTTTAGTTAAAGAAATTTCTTTATTTCACTTAAATTAGAAAATTTGGTGTAAAGTTGTTCCTGTGTTACTTTCTTTTTTACTTTTCATCTTTGTAGATTCTGTAGCAACAACTACTTTCATTCCTGATTCTAGTAATTTGTATTCTTTCTTTTCTCTTTACTAGTTCACTGAGGCATTTGTCAAATTTGTTAATCATTTCAAAAAAGTACTTCTGTTTTTGTCAGTTTTTACTTGTTTTTGGTTTTATTGATTTCTGGTTTATTTTTATTACTTCCTTCTCTTATTGGAGTTACTTTGCTCTTTTTCTGGCTTCTAACATTGGAACTGTAGGTTGTATCTTTCTACACCGATCTTATACCTTTCTCTCTTTTCCTGCCATAAACTACTGTTTTTCTATAGAGCTATAAATTTCCCTCCAAGGACTGCTTTAGCTACATTCTAGAAATTTTGATATTTTTTTTGTTATTATTCAGTTCAAAATAGTTTCTCATTTTCCTGTAGAACTTTTTCTTTGATGCATTAGTTTTGTTATAATTGTGTGGTTCAATTGCCAAATTTTAGGTGGTTTCTTAGATATCTTATTGTTTTCATTTCTAATTTAATTTCATTGTGGTCATAAAAATTACTCTACAATTTGAATCCTTTCAAATTTATTACAACTTGTTTATAGCTCAGCACGTAGTCTTTCTTGGTAAATACACTTGGTAAGAATGTGTATTCTGCAGTTGTTGGATGTAACATTCCGTATATATCAGTTAGGTTAAGGTGGTTAGTGGTGTTTAGATCATGTATATCTTTCCTGATTTTTTGGTATAATTGTTTTATGCATTCCTGAAATGAAGTGTTAAAATATCCCAAGTATGATTGTGGAATTGTCTGTTCTCTATTTCTGTCAATTTTTTGCTTCATGCATTTTGATGAAGCTTTACTCTCAAGTACTTAGACATTTATTATATGTTTTCCGATGACTTGAGCCTTTTGTTATTCCAGTGTGTCTTCATCTCTGGTAATGCTTTTGTCTTGAAGTTTATCAGATATTAATGTAGCTGCTGTACCTTATGCTTACTGTTTTCATGGTTTATCTTTTTTCCATTTATTTTCAGCTTCACTGTATTAACTATAGTGCTGCTTTTGGAGACAGCATATAGTTTGGATCATAATCCAAATTTTGTTATTCAGTCTGACAATATTGACATTTTACATCATTTAGCAATAAGTCTAGAAAAATATTTTGTATCAACACTTTATATATATTTATCTCATTGTTGTTAAGAGCTTCATAATATAATGCTTAGGAAAATATTGACTTAATTCTGTATTAGTGAACTAATAGATTATTTCTAGATTTTAATACTATCAAAAAATATTGGATGAAGTATCCTGCATATGTTGGAAATGGTGTGTGTGTGTGTGCTTGTGTGTGTGTGTATATATACATGTGTTGGTATGACTTTGGCAGAAATAGTGGATCAAAGAATTATGTACATTTTTTTTTCTGTTGATAGGTACTGTGTTCTAGAGAGGATATGCCAGTTGACATTTCCTTAATAAGTATGTGAGAATGACTCTTACCTAACCTTTTGAAAATATGGTTTACTTTTACTTATCAGATAGGCAAATATAAAATCATGTTTCAATGTTTGTTTTATTAATTTTTGAGTGAGATTGAGTTTATTTTATTCACTCAATGGATAGCCTTTTTATGTCCTTTGTTTTTTATTGGCTATTTTTAAAAAAAATCAGTCCTTAAGATACTTTTGTATATTAGCTAGATTAGTACTTTGTCATGTAAATTGCAAAATTTTTTTTTTTGCTAATAGCATAGTTTGAAGTGGAGTAATGTGATGCCTCCAGCTTTGTTCTTTTTGCCTAGGAATGTCCTGGCTATCTGAGCTCTTTTTTGGTTCCATATGAATTTTAAAATAGTTTTTTCTAATTCTGTGAAGAATGTGAGTGGTTTAATGGAAATAGCATTGAATCTATAAATTGTTTTGGACAGTATGGTCATTTTCACGATATTAATTCTTTCTATCCATAAGCATGGAATGTTTTCCCATCTACTCGTGTCCTCTCTATGAGTTCCTGGAGCAGTAGCTTGTAGTTCTCCTTGAAGAGGCCCTTCACTTCCCTTGTTAGCTGTATTCCTGAATATTTTTTGCGGCAGTTCTGAATGGGAGCTCATTCATGATTTGGCTCTCTGCTTGTCTGAATATGTTTAAAAGAAAACTGAACATGTTTTAAAGAAAGAAAATTCAGATATCCAACAATAAACTTTTATAATATCCGTAATCCAATCCAAAATTACTTTACTTTATGGTATGCAAAGAAGCAGCAGAAAAATGTAGCCAATTATTCTGTAGCCCAGAGAAAAATCTGTTCATAGAAACAGACATGGAAGTAACAGAGGTGATGAAGATAGCCGTAAAGGACTTTAAATAGCTATTGTAAGTGTGCTTGAGGATTTAAAGGCAAATGTGAAGAATGAGAAGAGATTTTAAAAAGGACCAAAGTGGAACTTCTAAAGGTGAGAAATATATGAAATAAAAAATTTACTTGACAAACTTAAAGGCAGATTTGACACTGCATCAGAAAAGATCAGTAAGCTTGAAGACAAAACAATAGAAACCACCTAAACTGAAGCACAGAAAGAGAAATAGAAAGCTAGAGTATGGAGAGAAGCATATCCAGTTACCTATGGGGCAGTGTCAGATGGTTTAACATACCTGTAATGGAGTGATGGGAGTGGCAGATTTGGGAGTGGGAGGAGTGGCTGAAAAACTACAGGCATGAATTATTCTATTGTGCTTCACTTAATTGTTCTTTGCAGATGTTGCTTTTTTCCTTTTTATTTTTATTTTTTAACAAATTGATGATTTGTGTCAACCGTGTGTTGAGCAAGTCTGTCAGTGCCATTTTTCCAACAGCATATATCACATTTTGATAATTGTCACAATAGTTTAAAGCTTTTCATTATTATTATATCTGTTATAGTTACCTGTGATCAGTGATCTTTCTTGTTACTCTAGTAATTATATAGGGCACCATGAACAAGCAGTCATAGATGATGGCAAACTTAATCGCTAAATGTTGTCTCTGCTCTGACTGCTCCACAGATTGCATTCTTCCTTCTCTCTCCTTCTCCTTGGGCTTCCCTACTCCCTGAGACAGAACAATGCCAATAAATAACCTTTCAATGGCCTTGATGTATTCAAGAGACAAGAAGAATAGCATGTCTCTCACTTTAAATTAAAAGTTAGAAATAGGCTGGGTGCAGTGGCTCACACCTGTAATCCCAGCACTTTGGGAGGCTGAGACGTGCAGATTGCTTGAGCCTAGGAGTTCGAGACCAGCCTGAGCAACATAGTGAGACCCTGCCTCTACAAAAAATACAAAAATTAGCTGAGCATGGTGGTGTGTGCCTGTAGTCCCAGTTACTTGAGAAGCCAAGGTGGGAGGATTGCTTGAGCCCAGGAGGCAGAGCTTGCAGTGAGCTGAGATCCTGCCACTGCACTCCAGCCTGGGTGACAGAGCCAGCCCCTGTCTCAAAAGAAAAAAAAAAAAAAGCTAGAAATAATTAAGCTTAGTGAGAAAGTCATGTCAAAAGCTAGGCCTCTGGTGCCAAACAGTCAGCCAAGGTGTGAATGCAAAGGAAGAGTTCTTGAAGGAAATTAACAATGCTACGCCAGTGAAACACATGAATGATGAGAATGTGAAATAGCCATATTGCTGACATGGAGAAAGTTTGAGTGGTCTGTGTAGAAGATGAACCCAGCTATAACATTCTTTTAAGCCAAAGCCTAATGCAGAGCAAGGCCCTAAGTCTTTTCACTTCTGTGAATGCTAAGAGAGGTGAGGAAGCTGCAGGAGAAAAGTTTGAGGCTTAGAGATTGATTCACTAGGTTTAAGGAAGGAATCTGCCTCCAAAATATAAAGGTGACAGGTAAAGCAACAGTACCAATGTCCCAGTAGAGTGGGACATTGCTGAAAAGATGCCTAAAAATGTGGAACAACTTTGGAACTGGGTAACAGGCAGAGGTTGGAGAAGAAGAAGACAGGAAAATGTGAGAAAGTTTGGAAATTCCTTGAGACTTGTTGAATGGCTTTACTTAAAATGCTGATAGTGATATAGACAATAAAGTCCAGGCTGAGGTGGTCTAAGGTGGAAATGAGGAACTTCTTGGGAAACGGAGCAAAGGTGACTCTTGTTATGTTTTAGCAAAGAGACTGGTGGCATTTTGCTCCTGCCCTAGGGATGTGTGGAGCTTTGAACTTGAGAGAGATGATCTAGGGTATCTCGCCAAAGAAATTTCTAAGCAGCAAAGCATTCAAGAGGTGACTTGGGTACTGTTAAAGGCATTCAGTTTTATAAGGGAAGCAGAGCATAGAAGTTCAGAAAAGTTGTAGCCTGACAATGTGATAGGAAAGAAAAGCCCATTTTCTGAGGAGAAATTCAAGTCTGCTGCAGAAATTTGCATAAGTAACAGGGAGCCGAATGTTAATCCCCAAGACAATGGGGAAAATGTCTCCAGGGCATGTCAGAGGTCTTCATGGTAGCCCCACCCATCACAGGCCCAGGGCCTAGAAGGAAAAAGTGGTTTCATGGGCTGGGCCCAGGGTCCCCTTGTGTGCAGCCTAGGGACTTGGTGCCCTGCATCCCAGCCTCTCTAGCTATGGCTGAAAGGGGCCAACCTAAAGCTCGGCCTATGGCTTCAGAGGGTGCAAACCTCAAACTTTGGCAGCTTCCATGTGGTGGTGAGCCTGCCAATGCCCAGAAGTCGAGAATTGGGGTTTGGGAACCTCCACCTAGATTTCAGAGGATGTATGGAAATGCCTGAATGTCCAGGTAGAAGTTTGCTGCAGGGACAGGGCTCTCTCTCTTGGAGAACCTCTGCTAGGGCAGTACTGAAGGGAAATGTGGAATTGGAGCCCCAACACAGAGTACCTGCTGGGGCACCACCTAGTGGAGCTGTGAGAAGAGGGCAACCATCCTCCAGATCCCAAAATGGTGGATCCACCAACAGCTTGCACCATGCATTTGGAAAAGCTGTACTCAATGCCAGCTGGTTCAAGCACCCAGGAGGTTGGGCTATACCCTGCAGAGCCATAGGGGCAGAGCTGCCCAAGGCTGTGTGAATCCTCCTCTTGCATCAGTGTGACCTGAATGTGAGACATGGAGTCAAAGGAGATCATTTTGGAGGTTTAAGACTTGACTGACCTACTGGATTTCAGACTTGCATGGGGCCTGTAGTCCTTTATTTTGGCAGTTTCTCCTATTTGGAATGGCTGTATTTACGTAATACCTGTACACCCATTGTATCTATAAAGTAACTAACTTGATTTTGACTTTACAGGCATGTAGGCAGAGGGGACTTGGCTTGTCTCAGATGGGACTTTGGATGGTGGACTTTTGAGTTAATGCTGAAATAAGACTTTGGGGACTGTTGGGAAGGCATGATTGGTTTTGAAATGTGAGGACATGAGATTTGGAAGGGGCCAGGGGCCGAGCGATACAGTTTGGTTGTGTCCCCACCCAAATCTCATCTTGAATTCCCATGTGTTGTGGGAGGGACTCAGCAGGAGGTAATTGAATCATGCTGTTCTCGTGATAGTGACTAAGTCTCACGAGATCTGATGGTTTTAAAAAGGGGAGTTTCTTTGCACAAGCTCTCTTCTCTTGTCTGCCACCATGTGAGGTGTGCCTTTCACATTCCACCATGATTGTGAGGCCTCCCCTGCCATGTGGAACTGTAAGGCCATTAAACCTCTTTCTTTTGTAAATTGCCCAGTCTCAGGTATGTCTTTATCAGCAGTGTGAAAATGGACTAATGCAGTGTGATGGCGCACACCTGTAGCCCCAGCTACTTGGGAAGCTAAGGTAGGAGGACTGCGTGAGTTCAGGAGGCAGAGCTTGCAATAAGCTGAAATCGTGCCACTGCACTCCAGCCTGGGGGACAGAACCAGATCCTGTTTCAAAAAACAAAACAAAACAAAAAACAAAACCCAGCCAGGCGCAGTGGCTCACACTTGTAATCCCAGCAGTTTGGGAGGCTGAGGAAGGCGGATCACCTGAGGTCAGGAGTTTGAGACCAGCCTGGCCAATGTGGTGAAACCCCATCTCTACTAAAAATACAGAAATTAGCTGGGTGTGGCGATGCATGCCTGTAATCCCTGCTACTTGGGAGGCTGAGGCAGGAGAATTGCTTGAACCTGGGAGACGGAGGTTGCAGTGAGCCAAGATCACGCCACTGCTCTCCAGCCTGGGCGACAAGAGCAAGACTCTGTCTCAAAACAAAAAAGTTGGAAATAATTAAGCTTAGTGACGAAGGCACGTGAAATTTAAGCTTAGTGAAGAAGGCATGCCAAAAACTAGGCCTCTCATGCCAAACAGTCAGCCAGGTTGTGAATGCAAAGGTAGAGTTCTTGAAGGAAATTAACAGTGCTGTGCCAGTGAACACATGAATGATGAGAAAGTGAAATAGCTATATTGCCAACATGGAGGAAGTTTGAGTGGTCTGCATAGAAGATGAAACCAGTTACAACACTCTCTGAAGCCAAAGTCTAACGCAGAGCAAGGCCCTAACTCTCTTCACTTCTCTGAATGCTGAGAGGTGAGGAAACTGCAGAAGAGTTTGAGGTTTACAGAGGTTGGTTCATAAAGTTTAATGAAGGAAGCTGTATCCGTACCATAAAGGTGACACGTGAAGCAGTAAGTGCTGATGGAGAAATTGCAGCAGGTGATCTAGAAGATCTAGCTAAGGTAATTGATGAAGGTGGCTACACTAAACAACAAATTTTCAATGTAGATGAAACAAGTTTCTACTGGAAGACGATGCCATCTCATAGTTAAAGAGAAATCAATGCTTGGCTTTCAAGGACAGGCTGACTCTTGTTGGGGACTAATACAGCTGATGATTTAAAGTTGAAGCTAGTTCTTGTTTACCATTCTGAAAATCCTAGGGCCTTTAAGAATTTTGCTACATCTACTCCCTGTGGGGTCTGTAAGTAGAACAACAAAGTTCAGATGAGAGCACATCCGTTGATGGCAGAGTTTAAGCCCACTGTTGAGACCTACTGCTAAGCAAGAAAGATCTCTTTCAAAATATTACTGCTCATTGACAGTGTACCTGGTCACCCATTTTCTACAGTGAAGATGCCCAAGATTAATGTTGTTTTCATGCTTTCCAACATCCATTCAGCAGCCGATGGGTCAAGGAGTGATTAAGACTCTCAAGTCTTATTATTTAAGGATTGCATTTTGTAAGGCTATAGCTGCCATAGATAGTGATTCCTGCGAGAGATCTCAGCAAAGGAAATGGAAAACCTTCTAGAAAGGAGTCACTATTCTACATGCCATTAAGAACATTTGTGATTCATGAGAGGAAGTCGAAGTATCAAACAGGAGTTTGGAAGAATTTGATTCCAGTCCTCATGGGTGATTTTGAGGGGTTCAAACTGAAGTGGAGGAAGTAACTGTAGATGTGGTGGAAATAGCAAAAGAACTAGAATTAGAAGTGGAGCCTGAAGATGGGACCGAATTATTGTAGTCTTATGATAAGACTTGAACGGATGAGGAGTTGCTTCTTACAGATGAGCAAAGAAAGTGGTCTTGAGATAGAATCTACTCTTGGTGAAGATGCTGTGAAACATTGTCAAAATGACAATAAGGATTTAGAATACTACGTAAACTTAGTTGATAAAGGAGTGTCAGGATATGAGAGTGGACTCCAAGTTTGAAAGAATTTTTGCTGTGGACAAAATGCTGTCAAACAGCATCACATGCTACAGAGAGATCTTTTGTCTTACACAGAACTGAAACAGGAAGAATCAAATCAATACAGCAGACTTTATTGTTGTCTTCATTTTAAGACATTGACCCAGCCACCCCAGCCTTCAGCAGCCACCACCCTGATGAGTCAGCAACCATCATTATCAAGGCAAGACCCTCCACCAGCAAAAAAGAGTATGACTTGCTGAAAGCCTCAGATGATCATTTGCATTTTTAGCAATAAAGTCTTTTTCAAATTAAGATATGAACATTATTTCGACATAATGCTGTTGCACACTTAAAAGGCTACAGTATAATGTAAATATAACTTGTATATATGCTGGGATATGAAAAAGTTTGTGTGACTCATTTTGTTGCAATATTTGCTTTATGGAAGTAGTCTGTAACCAGGCCCATAATATCTCTGAGATATGCCTGTTTTTAAAGAAGTAATGTCTAGAAATTTATCAGATTTGTTAAACAGCTGTAAATTCACAGATTTCAACATTTGATGGAACCCAGCAGGATAAATATAAAGAAACATGATGCCTGAAAATCTGTGACTAGAAAAAGAAAAGTTTTAAACAGCCAGAGAAGAAAGACATTTACACTGTGGAACCAAAATAGAAATACTTCCTTCTTATCTTAAGTAATACAATCCAGAAAACAATTGAATCATCTTGAAACTGTTGAAAGAAAAAAGTCGATCTTGAATTCTATAGCCACTGAAAGTATTCTTTAAAAACAAAGGTGAAATTAAGACATCTTCAGGCAAATAACATTTATTTATTGCCAACAGACCTGTATTGCTAGAAATTTTAAGGAACTTTCTAATGACACTAGATGGAAAAGCAGATTTACACAAAGAAGGGAAGGGCACTGGAAACAGTAAATATTTGAGTAAATGTAAAATGCTTATTTTTTTCTGTTTTGGTCTTTGTTTAAAGCAAAAATAATAACCTGCATAGTGGAGCCTATAATATACATAGAAAAAAAATTTGTTACCACAGTTACATAGAGGATAGTATAGAAATGTGAAGCCCTTACATTATATGTGAGGTGATATAATACATAAAGGTCTACTGTGGGAAGGTTAATGGTTTATGTTGTAATGCCTAGAGGAGTCATAAAAAAATAAGCCAGTAAAGAAAGTGGAATACTAAAAACTACTCAATCCAAATGAAGGCATGAATGGAGAATGAAACAACTACTGGGAAAAATAGACAATGAAAAGGCAAGATAGTAAACTGAGGTTGGTAGGATGTAAAATGGTAGAGACACTTTGGAAAACAGTTTGACTGTTTTTCAAATATTTATCATATCAACAGGTATATAGATAAATAGTTATCATATTCATGCAATGGAATACCACTTAGCCATAAAAAGAATCTTAACTGCTGAGACACACAGCAATATGGGTGAATCTCAAAGACATGTTGAGTGAAAGAACCAAACACAGGAGCATATACTGTATCATGTTTACATGAAATTTTAGAACATGCAAGACTAATCAGTAGTGAGAGGAAGCAGACTGAGAGTTGTTTGAACTTGGTAGGGAAGTGTGTACGTTGATTGCAAAAGGGATAAGGACATGTTTTGGAAGAATCGACTTGGTTTGTATACCAATCTTTGTTTTCATTTGTCATAACCCCATTGAATGGTGCACCTGAAAGGATGCACTTTTGTATGTAAATTATACGTCAATATATAGTTAAAAAGAAAAATAAACCAGATCCTATGCTTGGCTGAGGGGCTGTGTAGTAACAAAAAATAACATTATGACCTTATAATTGAAGGACAATCTTAACTTTGAAAACATATTTTTAAAAAAGTTTGTAAAAATACAGAATTAAAATTAGAAGACACCAATGAGTATTTAAAATGTAATAGACAACTCAAATTATGCTTATGTAGGCATGCAGTTTTCCAAAAGGATAGATGAGAATGTGTTAACAGATTGCTTTGGGACTGAGAGTGATTGGAAGAGGTAGAGGGCTTAGAGAGATACTTTTTTTTTTTTTTTACTTTATGCTTTTTCAGTGCCATTTAACATTTTAAATTATGAGTGTATTACATATCCCCTCAAATTAAATGAAAATGTAACAAAAATCAGACTTCATTTAAAAATAAAAATTAAAGTTGTTATATTCATCTGCTGTCAAGGAAGTTTTTTACTTAAAAAAATTTTAAAGCATCTGCTATAATAAAAAGGTGAGAAGAAAGCCATTCTTACATTTCAGCTTTACTTGTAGACTAGTGTATTATCTGTCAAAAGCCCTTAAAGCAATTCAACCTTTGTTAATGTACCCGAAGAAATTGGATGTATGGACTAAGGAAGACGTCTACAAAATGTTTATCACAGCGTATTTCACAAAATCATAAGTACAGGTCGAACGTTCAAGAGTAAGGTCATTTGTTAAGCAAATTTGGTAGTCCATGAGGTAAAATAATATGTTGCCACATAAATGATGTCATACATAAAATATTTACATTATATTAAAAATATAAGCCAGATTATGGCATCATATAATGAGAATGACCATACAGTGTATTATTCATAAGAGTACAATTTCAGAATGAATGGGGGAGCTGAAATAATTAAAACTATTTAATTTTCAGAGTATTTAATCACTGACAAATTGGTTTATTTTATTGGGTATCCTGTAAAATAATTCTGCTATAAACCTGTATTCTAAAATGAAATTATTAAAAACATACATTCTTGTGTATTTATCTAAATTTGAAATTATTGGCACTTTCAATTGACTCTTGCATGCTTTTATTAGAGAAGGTATTCTCCCTACAGTTGCTCAGAGCAAATTCTGCTTAATTGCAGGATATTCTCAATTCTAAATTTTTGCATATTAAAACGTTAAATATTTCAGACCAGATATTGTTACAAATGCCATTCTTTTGCTTTCATTCAGAATACCTTCTACAAATCTGAGATATTTTTACGTTGACTTTTATTTGTAATTATTTTAAATAATCTTCCAGTTTAGATGACACAGAATCGTATAACTTCTCAATTTCATTCCATTGAAGTATACAATATAAATAAATCTAATTGAAAATAGGAGCTCCATCAAACCATTATTCCTACAAATGAAGATACTTCAACTTAAGCTTACACATTGAATGGTTTAATTTCTTTAGTTCATTCCTTGCTTTTGTTGGAATGCATTTCAGTATCAGCCTGTTTGCAAGCTTTGTTTCCAGTAACTGCAGTTTCCTGAAAGCTTTACTCCATTCTTTCAATACATTGATTAAATATATTCAGCTGACTTTGAACAAAATGCAAATCAAAATATAGAAGACTCATTATCAGAACAATTTAATATAATTGTAGAATGCTTAGGTTGATTTACTGTCAAGAGTTTACCAAACATTTTTAGAGTCTTTCCTTTTGCTGGTGGTCAGGTAAGAGAAACATCATATGTTTTGCTTGCTTGTTTTTGTTTTTTGGTATTCCTTGCAAATTTTTTGTTACTCAGGTTCTCTGAGTATATATGTAAATTTCAGTATCCAGACCTTTTACTTTGATCAGTTGAAAAAAACAAAACATTTGCATGAAATTATGACCCAGTTATTTTTTGGCAGCTCATCATCATTTTATAGTTGGAATTTTTTTGTCCTCAGCAGCATTGTATCTTGTTCTTAGGAATTTTCTTATTTTTCTGAGTTGCTAGGATATATGTAAGTATCAAGTTTAATATTTTAGATTCTTCCTGTGACACGATGTAAAAAATGTAAAAACCTTGTTTACAATTTAGTATTTTGAAAAGTGTTCCTTTTTGACTTTTGGCTGGAAGTTCTTTTTATAGAGAATGGCAAACTGTTGGACTTCGTAAGTTTTGTTTTTATAGTTGACCACACTGTAATTCATCCACTGTGCTGAAACCTAGTTAATCTTTCTAAATGGTACCTTAAAGTTATTCGTGACTTTCCATCACACTTAACGACTAAAATTTTACTATGGCCTACAAAATTATTACATAGTCCAGATTATACCTTGCTTTTTAACCTCATCCTAAGTCATTCACTTCCGCTTACTTTCTGAACTCTGGCCAAATTAGCCTCCTTCCTTTCCCTCAAGGCCATTACATTTGCTGTTTCCCTTACTGGGAATTCTGTTTTTCCAGATCTTTTAATTACTGGCTCCTCATCATTCAGGTCTCAGCTCAAATCACATCATTTTAGAAACATTTTCTCTGAACATAATATGTAAAGAGCCTTTTTTCTAATTCACTCTCTATCCCTAGTACTCAACATTCTATTTTTCCTTTTTAATTTTCTTCATAGCAACTATTGCTGTTTAAAATGATCTTATTTATTGTAGAAGCAGGAATAGTATATGTCAGGTTCACCACTCTCTCACAGCATAGTAAACACTTGCATTTGTGAAATGAATGTCTCATGTAGTTACTATATCCATATTTATTCTCTGATTCTCACTTCTAGCTATAAAATATCTTAGTGGTATTTGCCTTCCATGTTTTCAGACAATTTAAAAATAGCACCAAACAAGGAACTTTAAGCAAGGTTGTGATATGTTCTTACATTTATTTTAATGTTTTCTAAACACAAATAAAATATAAGATGTGGAATTGACAGAATACAAGTGAAGATAAGATGAGAAAAAATATGTATAAATATATATATTTTTTGAGACGGAGTTTCGCTCTTCTTGCCCAAGCTAGAGTGCAATGGCGCAATCTCAGCTCATGGCAACCTCCGCCTTCCGGGTTCAAACGATTCTCCTGCTTCAGCCTCCCGAGTAGCTGTGATTATAGGCGCCTGCCACCATGCCCAGCTAATTTTTTTGTATTTTTGGTAGAAATGGGGTTTCACTCTGTTAGTCAGGCTGGTCTTGAAACCAGGTGATCTGCCTGCCTCGGCCTCCCAAAGTGCTGAGATTACTGGCGTGAGCCACCCCACCTGGCAAAAATATTTATACTTCTCCCTTTAGATCCTAGAGAATGGTCTAGAGTTCTTGTAGGAATAATCTAGGAACTCTGCTGCTTGAACAATCTAGACTTCCAGTTCCAACCATGAAATACCTTTTATCAGACTACCCTCCTACCAAAAGCAGTCATGAAAGCTAGACCAAATATGTAAAACCAAATGATTTGAAGACACTGAAATGCAATTAACTCAGGTAGAACTTGAGGGGCTATGATCCTAAGGTCATCGCCATGTAAACATTGGCTTTTTCCCTGAGGATATGTTCTAAATCATGTTCAGAGCAATAGAGGCCATATCTAAAGTGGCAGTCATTTCGGGCAGAGGAGACAATGGTCAGGCCCTGGAGCTGCTAAAGTAACTGAAACATGAGGACAAAATCTCATATGGGAAGAAATTGCAGAGGAAAAGCCCAAAATTTATGGACACATTTCCCTCAAGTCATTGGTGATTCTATAACCACATATATAGGGCAAACAAGACTCAAAGAAACCCAGCAGAAAATAGCAGAAGGAAATTAAAGGGCTAAGGAGAAAATGTAACAGCCACATGATAGTGGGGAAACAGGTTAGGCTGCTTAGGTGCCCTTGGTAAATACTCCTGGCTTCCAACTGAAATTCCCAGGTCCATTTCTGGAAGTTGGGGTAAAAACAGAAATGGACTGTCTTTAACAAAGCCTAAAACACAATATAGTCTGCATTTACTCAGTCTGTGTTTAGAAGAAATTTAACCTTTTTAGAAGATAATGTAATTCAAAGCCTCTACAATTTTTCATTTATGTAGTCTGGCTTCAAATAAAAAATTACTGAACAGGTTAAAAAAAGAAAATGCAAGAGCATATTCTAGAGATTATATCTGCACAAATGAAATGTTTATGAGATTATTCACTGAAAAATGTTCATGATAACAAAATATTGGAAATAGCCCAAGGGACCATCATTAGGGAATTTATTAGACAAATTATGTATGTTTATATAATATATTAATTTTCACACAGACACTATCATCATTTGGTGCAAACCAGTTCTTTATTGTATGATACTGTCCCAATCATTTGCTACAGGGCAGTTTATAAATTTGGACCTGGCACAATAAGTGGAGGTTGCACATTAAAGTTTTGAGACAACTCAAAATGCTCCCACACATTTTCATGTGCCTCTAGGGTGGGGCATTCCACTTGAGAATCATTAATATTATGGAATTCCGTACAACTGTAAAAAAAAAAAAACAAACTGAGAAAACGGTTTGTGAACTGATACGGAAAGACCACCAACTTGCTATGTTTTGTTTAAGAAAGGAGGACAGTGAGAATATATATTTGGATTGCCTATATTTGCATAAAACATTCTGTAGTAATACGTAAGAAAGGAATGAAAGTGATTTTCTTTGGGTCCTGGTGAGGTGAATGGAGATGAGAATGGGTGAAATATGTTTACTGGATTTTAAAAATACTGTTTTAATTTTTAGAACATGGATTTATTACCTATTTAAATTTTTATTGCAATTTTAGATATAAATAAGCTATTGTGTCAGATATAATAATTTCTAAGTGATCTATTTAAAATTTACATATTCATTAAACAACTGTTTTGGTCTTTTCCCAATCCTGTCTCCTTTTACTTTTCCTTTTCATTCAGTGGAGTAGGGCGAAACTGGGGCTGGGCATCTGCAGGTAGCAGCATTCTGGCTGAATTTGGTACACTACATATGGAGTTCATGCACCTCAGCTACTTGACAGGGGACCTGATTTACTACAAAAAGGTTTGTTTTCTTGCCTTCTTTTCTTTGTTTGTTATAAAGAGTCCTTCAAGATTGGCCCAAAGATTTGATTAATGCTTAAAATGTTTGCCTTTCTAGATATATGTTTATTAGGGCTTTAGCCTTTATTTTTTCTTTTGAAGTTACTCAAAGAAATGTCCTTTCTATTTAGGACATATTTAAAATATTTATTGTTATTTGAGAAGTTATAACCACTGTTACATTTTTTTAAAAAGTTTCATTGCTATTTTTATGCAGCATTGTGCTGCAGTACCTAGCCAGCCTGGTAAGACAAGAAAGACAAAATATGTTTTGTCTTTGTCCAGATGTTTAAGAACTGAAAAGGAAGAAAGAAAATAGTAGTTATTCACAGATTACGTGATTATTGACCTATTACGAGAAACAAGAGTTTGATATGTTTTTTAAATAGATGATCAATGTGGATGTTAAAAATCAGTAGTATTTCTCTACACCAGCTACAAAAGGCAAGAAAATGTCATTTTGCAAAAAGATACCTTATATAATAAAACAAGAGTATATATGTTTCCTACAAATAAATCTAACGAAAGATAAAGTTCAAATTTTTACTCAGCCATGAAAAAGAATGAAATCCTTTCCTTTGCAGGAATATGGATGGAACTGCTGGGGGATGTTATGTTAAGTGAAATAAGCCAAGCACAGAAAGACACATATTATATGTTTCATTCATATGTGGGAGCTAAAAGAAATTGATGTCATGGAGGTAGAGAATCGAATGGTGGTTATCAGAGGCTTGGAAGGGTAGTGAGGAGAGAAGGATAAAAAGGGGTTTTTTAGTGGGTACAAAAGTGCAGTTACACACAATGAATAAGATCTAATGTTTGATAGCACAATAGAATGACTCTAACAATGATTTGTTTTATATTTCAAAATAGCTAGAAGAGAAGATGTAGAATGTTTCCAACAGAAGAAATGATAAATGTTTGAAGTAATGGGCATTTCAGTTACTCAGATTTTATCATTACACATTATATGCTAGTATCAAAATATGTACAACTCTTTCATATCCTTAAAAATTAAAATTTAAAAATACAAAACTTTATTAAATGACATTGAAGAGGATATAAATAAATGGAGGGATGTCATTTATGTATAGGTAAACGATATCATAAAAATTTCAGTCATCTCCAAATTTGTAGCATAAATTCAGTGCCAGTGAAATCTCTAATGGCCGTTTTCCTCCCAATGGAGCTTGAAAAGACACTTCTAGAATTTATACAGTAAAGAAACATTCTAGACACTTGTGAGGAAAAACACACCGGCTGGATTTACATTGCCCAATTATCAACATTGACAATGTAGTATTTGTTAATAGGGACAAACAGACAGACGAACAGAATAGATAGCCCTTAAACAGACCTACATATATGTAGAAACTTGTTATAAAAAGTGTTGCGCTGTGAATTATAATAGTTAATTCCAGGAACATTAAAGGCTTAACTTTAAAAAATAAAACACTGACATTTTGAGAATGAAAAATTATGCCCTTGGGGTAAAAAGGATTTTTACAATGGGAAACAAAAAATATTAGCTAGTAAAAATACCCTATAACCCAGCAATTCCATTATTTGGTATGTATATTTACATTATATACATAGAAGCATTGTTTGTATTGGCAATTTATATAATAAAATACAAAACAGTAATAAAATATGAATTATGTTTGTATCCATTAGTTAAAAGAATATGATACAATTTTTATAAAGTTCAAAACAAAGCTGAGCAGTATATTGTTTAGGGATTCAAAATAGTTTTGATAAATTGTTGAAGTAAAAATAACATACAGAGATGAAACTCTGAATTAAATGTTTTATTTGGAAGCACAGAATTCCAATTCAGGGCATACACACAGAGTAGGGTGGTTGGTCCTCAATCCATCCAGAAAACAAAGAGAAGGTTGGATGTTTTATTAGAGGAGAAATGTTATGTATCATTTTGAAAGGAAGTGTGTTGACACGAGTAAAGCTTCTAGAAGCTGTCTGGCCCTGATTGGTGACAGCAGTAGGTAAAACTATAATGTTAGGGTTATAGCAGCTGAGCTTGTAGAAAACGTAATTTTTGGAGCTGGTATTATGTGCCACAGGTGATTTTCCACTGGGCCCTTTGACTCTGAATTAGTTGAGTATGACAAGAATGACCCAATTCATATAATTTGCTTTCACAAAGTCAAGATAATGACAAATACGAAACTCAAGACTACAGATACATCTGGGATATAGGAAGTAGTATGTGAATGGGCAGTGGTAAACAGACCATCAAAGGTGTTTGTAGTGTTGTATTTCTTAAATTGAGATGTGAGTAGAGATATATATGTATATTCCTTTCTGTTTATGAAATACTTCAACAGAGAAGAATTTTCAGGTAAATACAGCAAAATGGAACTAGATGACAGAATTTTCCCTGTCCTGACTAAATGAATAATAAAACAAATTAAAGACAGTAAAAATTCATCAAAAGCAATAAAAGAAGGAAAAGATGTAACCTCATGTCATATTTGATAACCAAAATAAAAAAACAAAAACAAAAAGATTTCTGATTTCTGGCATGAGACATAAGTCTGCTCCCTACCCTATCCTGAAACCTTTTTGGGAAAAGAGTCAACAAATTCCTAGTATTCCCTATCAGTCTTGCCAAGGAGACCAATGCCCAGAGCATCAAATATTTAATTGTCCACAGCTCCAGCAGAGTTCTCACCTCTCATCCTTCTTGAACACACAGGCTTCAAGTGATCAGATAGAAGTACTCTAGCACTCCAGATCTCAAATTGTATCGAGGAAGGGAGAAACACACACACACACACACACACACACACTCGAAGAACTCAAGGAGAAATCAACAAAGTTCAGGCCAGAACTGACCCTTTTAAATGTGAACAAGATAAAACAAAGCATGGCAATTGTGCGAACATACTGCTGGAAACAAAAGCGGAGTGGTATATAGCATGTAAAAGACTGATAAAGAATCCAGTTTCAAATTTTAAAAACAGTAAAAAAAAAGTCACCATGAGTAATTCATACTATAATAGAAATTAAATTTAACAGAACTCAAAACCAAAATAAAACAATAAAATGATACAAAAATATTGTGGAGCTAAAGAAACAAATGGAGATGTAAAATGATGTATCCCCTAGCTAATAAAATGGGAAATAACAAAGAACTCATTGCACATAGTGAAAAACTGAATTACTTACATGGAATAAAAGCAAGAGATAGTCATAGACAAAACAAAGGAAAAGCAGAGATTAAAAAGATAATAAATTTGTAAAATAAACATAATTTAACATATGGTCCTTCTTGAAGTAGAAAACCTAAATCATAGGAATTAGCCTAAAAGCAGCAAGAAGAAACACTGCTGGGCACAGTGGTTCACATCTGTAGTCCTAGCACTTTGGGAGGCCAAGGTGGGTGGATTGCTTGAGCTCAGGAGTTCGAGACAAGCCTGGGCAACGTGGTGAAACCACTTCTATACCAAAAATTAGCCCTGTGTGATGGCATGTGCTCGTACTCCTCAGCTACTCGGGAGGCTGAGGTGGGAGGATCACTCAAGCCTGGGAAGCGGAGGTTGCAATGAATTGAGATTGAGCCATTGCACTCCAGCCTGGGCAACAGAGCAAGACTCTGTCAAAAAAACAAAACAAACAAACAAAAAAACTGCAAATTCCATTTTTAACAAAATTAAGAGATACTTCGTATCACCAAATAGGAAGAAAAGTAGGCATATAAGCAGTAAAGATCAGAGAGAGGTTTGGTATAAACAGAAGAGAGGATGTTTGGGGCTGCAGACTAAAAAATACAAAACCAGTAGAGCACAGTTCTCTGAATTAGGTGGTGTAACTTGACTTACAGAACTCAAATTCTCATGAGCAGCAATGAGAACAGGATCACAGGTTGATGGGGAGTACTTCTTTGGACGTTAGTAGACATAATGTGTTGAGAAGCTGGAAAAACAGAATTAAGTAAGGATTCTCACAGATAAGCTGTTTGCGCCTGCAGACTTTGGTGAGAGAAGGGAATGAATGACAGATTATTATGAGCAGTGCTGCATTTCCAATCTCAAGTGGCTGGGGAGAAGCAAAGTCTAAAAAAACGTATTTATATCTGGACTCTTACCTGGTGTTTTATGTCAAAACTTTCAGGAATATAGTAATGAGTAATTTGTTAAAAAAGAACAGGTACAGAATTTATACAAAGATATTACCAGAAAAAAGGAAGGAAAATAGTGGCCACAAAATATGTAAAAAGAGCAACTGAAAATTCCGACCAAATATCACCATAAGAGAAAACATAATAAAGGTTTCATCTCTGTAGAACAAGTGTATAAACAGAGATACAAGTGCTCAGAGACAATAAGGTCTGATGTCAGTAACAAAATATAAGAAAAAATAGTTATCAACAAAGTGAAGGCCAAAATGGAAGCAATACAAAGAAAGACAGTGTTCAAAATATACGGAGCTTAGATGACAAAATTGAGAAAAACTAGTAAATGTGTGGAAATAAAAAGAGACAAGAGTTAGAAAGAAAATGATAGATAAGGAAGAAAGGCAGAAAGAATTGAATAGTATACAGTTTTTGGATGACAGAAGAGTTAATTTTCTCACCTTTTATAACATCATTAAGAACTATCTAAAAAGTAGTCTATGGAATTTTTCAGATTGAGACTGTTATACATAGTGTTGGTCTGAAACGTGAAAGAACACAGGGAATATAGACAGCATCCTTGAGTCCATTCTAAAACTACTTAAAGACAAAATCCAGCCAAATGAATGACAATGGGAAACCCTGTGGCAGAAGAATTAATATTGTACTCAAGTCCAGAAAAGTGAAGTATATATCAGGTCCTCTGAAAAAGAAGGGTTTTCCCAAGTCATTTATACCAGCCAGGTTATTCATCAAATGTAATGACAATATTCTCAAACAAATAAGAATACAAGGAACATAACACCTCCTCCCACCCCCAGAGCCTCCCTTAAAAGCACTTACAAAGTTCACCCAATCTAGAGTTGAATCAAAATAAATCCCTAGGAAAGGCTCCAGCTTCTTAATATATTTCACGATTTTTCTTTCCCCATTACCCTCAGGAAGATATTTTAAAATTTGGAATTTCAGGAACTTACAGATATCTATTGTGGGAACATTTTTTAAAGTTCAACAGTTTGTTTTACTTCATTTACTTTTTGATCTGTTCAATTCAAATTAATACTTTTCAAAATACAATGGCATTTTATGATTCAATTCCTGTGAAGTTATTTCTCTTCTTATATTTGAATATATATGTGTTGACTGTGTCTGGAATGATGTTTATAACTGATGTTTCAGATGGTATTTCTAGGTAGTAGCATGTTGAGATTTAAAATGGTTTCTATCTGTGCTATTTCTTCTGTATTATTTTTATTGCTTGATTTTAAAATAACACATATCTTATAAAAATGACTCATTTAAGAAATAGAAGGCTTTGTTGACTCCCCCCTGCCCCTCCAGCACACACACAAAGACAAGGAATAGGTATAGATTCTGAGTCAGGGAAAACACAAAGCCTACGTTAATACCAAGCCTTGATGACACTTATTTTTATTAATTGCATTCTTAATTTTATTTTACTTAGGTTATGCACATTCGGAAACTACTTCAGAAAATGGATCGTCCAAATGGTCTTTATCCAAATTATTTGAATCCCAGAACAGGTCGCTGGGGTCAGTGTAAGTATTCTAGTATACCTGAGGCTTTCTTAAAGAATTATTTGTCTGAAAACTCTTTGCTTGATGTAATACAACGTACACTATGTGGAGTTAGAAACCCTCAGTGTCTAGCCTTGTGGTCTACTGGTGCTGTTCTTAGGCATATTTCTTATCTCTCTTAGCTTCAGTTTTCCCACTTGTGAAATGGAAATGTTAATAACATGTCTCCTAAGAGGATTTTATTTCCTGTATTGTTAAAATATAGTGTGGCAGTTTGAAGGTTGTACTTAAAATCTCTTGTTAATAAATGACCTCTTCATGTAAATAAAAGCACCGCTTAAGAGAGGGAGGTAGAGGAGGAGTATGGAAAGCAAACGAATATAGTAGATTACTAGAAGCGGGGCAGTTGTTCTTGGATAAGCCATGTCTATTCATTCATTTTAGAAGAAGGCATCCTGGCCTTCATTATTTACCACTCTCTGTGCTAAGTTCTTAGAAGAGATTGAGATGGAGAAAGAACATAGAGTTTGGGCTGAATTCACAGGCTGGCAGGATAGGCCGACACATAAATGTTATTGTATAGGAAGGTACCAATTGTTACATGAAACTGTGGGAAAGGGTAATTTTTCTTATTAGAGCTCATTTTTTTTGAAGAAATTGATTTTTAAAAGTAACAACTAATAAATATTTATGTGGAAATGTGGAACTTACAGAATTTTAGTAATTGTAGGTTTATCAATGCTATTCTTTTTTAAAGGTTAGGAAAACAAGAACAAATAATAGAGACTGCAACTTTGCCACTAATAAAACATGATTCAGTTATTTTTGAGACTAATAAAATCATAAGTAGTAAATAAGAGACAAAAGTAACGATCGTTTAATTTTAGTATCGAAAGCACTGCTGATTCTGCTAGTAAGAAAATATGCTGGTGTGAGTACCCAGAATAGGAAAACATTTGCCCTGGAATTGTCTTTTTGTACCTTTCCAGGAAATTGTCTTTTATTTTATGAAAGGAAAGCAGATAGGTCAATATAATTATGTCTTTCATGAATCTGGAAATAGATCTCAATCTTTTTTGACTCTTCTTATACTTCCTTTTCCTGTTTCCTGAAATTATTTACATATGACTCATTTTTCTCTTTATTTTGAAGAAGATAAAAGCTCTAATGCCTAGAATGAGTGGGAATGATATTTTTTTGAAAAACAAAACCCTGAAAGCTGCATTTCTAAAATGTAAAACCATAGTTTTCTTATTTCAGATAAGAGTGACTGAATTGGATGTCTACTTAGTAATTTCGATGAATTCTGTTATCAATCTTTACCCCTGTGAGTTGTATTGAGATTTGAGAATATTATGATAATACGATGATATACATGAAAAATTATGTTCAGTTCCTGTCTTAGACTTTATGCCAGTGTATATTCTATATGGTATTACTATTTAAATGTAAAAGATGAAATCATAAAAGTACTAAAAACAGAGTTGAATATATAATCATGAAAGCCTTTTCTAAGCATGTCACGTAAAACAGAAACTACAAAAAAAGATGTCAGTTTTTCCTGTATATTATTGTTAACCTCTGTATTAGTCTGTTCTCATGCTGCTGTAAAGTACTGCCTGAGACTGGGCAATTTATAAAGGATAGAGGTTTAATTGACTCACAGTTCCACAGGGCTGGGGAAGTCTCAGGAAACTTACAATTATGGCAGAAGGGGAAGCAAACACATCCCTCTTCACATGGTGGCAGGAAGGAGAAGTGCCAAGCAAAGCAGGGAAAAGCCCCTTATCAAACTGTCAGATCTTGGGAGAACTCACTCACTATCAAGAGAACAGCATGGGGGTAACATCTTCCTGTACCCAGTCTCCAGAGTGTGTACATTTGTATGCTTTTTGAACCACCAACTCATTTCTAGCAGTTTATTCCAAATACATTTTCAGAGCTATATATTAAAGTTTATTTACAACAGTCTTGGGGTTGTTTATAATAGGGATAATTTGGAAACAATCTGAAAGCAGTCCTATCTAACAGAACTTTCTGTAATGAGGAAAATATTCTGTTATCTGTGTTATCCAATACAGTAGTCACTAGCCACATGTGACTCTTGAGCACTTGAAATGTTGCTAGTATGATTGTGGAATTACATATTAAATTTTACTTTAATTAACTTACATTTAATTAGCTACTTGTAGCTTGTGCTTCTACATTGGACAGTGCAGTTTTTAAATGTCTTGTAATAGGGATTTGGTTAAATACATTTTGGCCTGTCCAGATACAGTATACTATGCAGCCATTAAAAGTTATATTTTAGAATACTTGACATAGATAAATATGACATATCTAGAAAGATATTTAGAAAAGGAGAGGAAATGCTATAACAATAGAAATCAAAGTGTTATATGTGGTTTTCTCTGAATTATTGTTTTTATTTTCTGCTTTTCATTTACTGTTACTATCCAAATTTGATTATGAACATCTATTACTTTTGATGTTAGCTTAAAAACATTTTTAAATAAAAAGAGAATCCCATTTTCCATACCAGTATAAGGATACTTAAAAAAGTAAATCACAGTTTGAGAATTGCCAGCCTTGAAATGATCAAAAGTAGAGCATTGATGACATGGAGGCAGGAGAACTGCTTGAACCCGGGAGGCGGAGGTTGCAGTGAGCTGAGATTGTGCCACTGCACTCCAGCCTGGGTGACACAGCGAGACCCTCTCTCAAAAAACAAGACCAAAACCAAAAAACAGAACTCTTTCTCTTCAGCATTGTGTTGAGAAAACTGGATAGCCCCGTGAAAAATAATGAAGTTGAACCCTTAGTGTATATTATCTACAAAAATTAACTCAAAACAGATCAAAGACTCTAAATTTGAGAACCAAAACTATAAAACTCTTAGAAGAAAACATAGGGGCAAATCTTCATGACTTTTGATTTGACACTGGATTCTTCAGTATGACACCAAAGGCACAGGTAACAATACAAAAATAAAAGATAAATTGGATTTGATTAAAATTGAAATTTTTTTGTGCATCAAAGGATACTATCTGTGAGAAAGAAAGACAACCCACAGAATGAGAGAAGATATTTGGAAATCACATGTCTTACAAGGGTATATACACAGAATATGTAAAGAACTCCTACAACTCAGCAACAGAAGGCAAACTACCTACAACTCAACAACAGAAGGCGAACTACCAAATTAAATAATGGGTGAGGACTTGAATAGTCATTTCTGCAAAGAAGATAAGCAAATGGAAAATAAGTACACAGAAAAGATGATTAACATTAAAATGCAAATCAAAACTCAATGAGATACCACTTCACCGCTACTAGGAAGACTGTAATCAAAAGGATGAAAAATAAGCGTTGGCAAGGATGTGGAGAAATTGGAACCCTTGTACACTGCTAGTAGGAATGTAAAATGGTGTAGCTACTGTAAAAACCTAGCAGTTCCTTAAAAAGTTAAACATATAATTACCATATGACCCAGCACTTCATCTCCTCTGTATATACCCAGAAGATTTGAAAACAGAGAAGACTCAAACAGATACTTGTATCCCAGTGTTCATTACAACATTATTTATGATATCCAAAAGGAGGAAGTAACTCACATGTCCAACAGACGAATGGGTAAACAATATTTGAGTATAAACATACCATGGACTATCCATAAAAAAGAGTGAAGTTCTGATACATGCTATAATATAAACGAACCTTGAAAACATTATGCTAATCAAAAAAAGTCAGTCGCAAAAGAACAAATATTGTATGATTTCACTTACATCAAATATCTAGAGTTGTCAAATTCATAGAGACATAAAGTAGATTAGAGCTGACTGGAGCTTTAGATGAGAAGAAAGTGGAGAGGAGAATGGAGAGTTATTGCTAGAGTTTCTCTTTGCAGTGATGAAAAGTTTTGGAGATAGGTGGTGGTGATGGTTTTACAGCACTGTGAATATAATTAATGCTACTGAATGGTACAGTTTCAAAATAGTTAAAATGGCAACTTTTGTGTTATATACATTTCATCACAATAAAATTTATAACAAAAAAGATAACTTTTATTCCTCTGTGTTTTCCTCACAAAATAAATTCAAATTACTTTATAATATATTCACTCTCAGCAGTTTTTAATTTCGATGTTATAGAAAGAGCCATTCACTGGTTATTTTGGCAGAAGATCTTTAAAATCCTAGTGAGCTGCCCTGATATCCTTTTAACAGCTGTAGTCCTTACAAAATTGTCCAATTTGTTCCTTTTAATGTTTTTGTATATTTTATATCAGCTTCTGAAAAGTATATCAAATTTTATTATCTTTGAGCAGTATACATCTGTCATATTTATAAATAGTCTGCAAAACAAACATTTAATTGAACTGAAATTTAACAATTCAGCTTTGGCTAACTGTATTATAATTAGAGTAATGATAATGTCTGTGACTTGCACATAGCAATCACAGAGAATAATTACTGGTAATTATGTTCAGGAAAAGTACTTGGCAACAGATATAATAGAATATAGTAAGAAACCTAGATTTAAAGGCAAATTACTAGTTTTTTTTTCTTTTCTAAAACTTTATATTTTGACTGTTCTAAGCACAATACTTAACCTATGTCATTTAATGATTAAAGTGAAGAAAATATAGGAAATCAGTCATTACTGATTCATTGTTTTATATTACTAAATTTATAATTGTGGAAAAAACAAGAATGAACATGTTATTTTGAGTTAGAAAATGAATTCTGATTGTCTTGCTTAATAATTTAGATAATTTATTTAGCTTCTCTATGCGTCTTTATCTGTTCTAATTGTACTTGTTTAATAGAAAATTCATGTGGGTCATATTTATGAGAAAATATATTTGAAAATACTTCAAATTGGTTTTTACTCTAGAATTTACCATAAGAAGACTTCAAGAAATAGCTTCTGTTAGAAACCTGCCATTAACTGTATAACGTGTTGAAATAAATCATGTGAATCATTGCTATTTAGGAGTGTTTTATAATATATTATCAATTTCTGAATATCAAAAGGACCTTAGAGTGACATGGTTTATCAAATTTGACATGTAGGCATATACTCTACAGGAAAGAGAAGTAGCTTCAAGTTCCATAGTGGTATCCTTTTGCTTTAATGTAATTTCAGATGGCCTGTAAAGCAAGATGAACAGAATTCTCACTTGAGAAGGGTTTTTTTTTGTTTGTATATTTTGTTTTTATTGAAGATAATTGACAAGAAAATGTAATATTCTCTGTGCTGTTCAATAATAAGGTTAATTTTGTTTTAATATGATTTGTTATAACATTTCCAATTCACATTCTTCCTTTTGCACTCAGTGAATATATACTCTCTTAAAAGTTAAACAAGGCGTAAACCATCAGGTGTCGTATTCAGACACTGACAAGAAACCGGACCAGGTTTTGAGAAAACGAATGAGAGAACAAGATTACTTTTATTCTATTAAAACTGTCCATAAAACACATTGTAATAAATAGGCTAAATTAAGAAAAGGAGGCCGGGTGCGGTGGCTCAAGCCTGTAATCCCAGCACTTTGGGAGGCCGAGATGGGCGGATCACGAGGTCAGGAGATTGAGACCATCCTGGCTAACACGGTGAAACCCCGTCTCTACTAAAAAAATACAAAAAAACTAGCCGAGCGATGTGGCGGGTGCCTGTAGGCCCAGTTACTCGGGAGGCTGAGGCAGGAGAATGGCGTGAACCCGGGAGCTGGAGCTTGCAGTGAGCTGAGATCCGGCCACTGCACTCCAGCCCGGGCTACAGAGCGAGACTCCGTCTCAAAAAAAAATAAAATAAGAAAAGGAAAGGCTTAAAGCAGAAGGACATACTAGAAAGCCAATATAATACAGATCTGGATCTAGGATAGCTGTCTGTGGGAGTGGTAGTCATTGTAGATTTTATCTTTTCCTTTGTATCCTACATTCATTCTTCACTAAGTCTTGTCAGTTCTATTTCTAAAATATTCTTTTCCCCATTTTAATTGTACCTTTTTCCATTTGGAATACCTTCCGCCTTCTCTATGTCCTCTTATCAATAAATTCCTACCTATTCAATTAAAACAGAAAAGGAAACTTCTAAGTTAAATAAGCTCTTTAAATATAGTAGTCTCTCTTGCAATCACCTGTTAGGGAAAAGGAAAAATATTGGGGTATATATATAAATACCCATTAAAAGATTAATATCAATTTTATGTGTGATAGTATTATAGGAATATATTTTCTCTACAGGATGTTTGCATTCATTAATTTCACTGATACTAAATATCAGCCACTGTGCCAGATGCTGGGTATATAGATAAGAACAAGCAGACAGTGTCCCTAATACCTTTGGAGAACTTACATTTTACTGAAGAGATAAGAAACAAATAGATGATGTGATGTAATATAATGATAAGAATTTCTTTTTTCTTAAAGCACTTTTAGGACAGTACATTCTTTTGCTTTTCTCGTAGCCTTACTTAGCGTCATGCTTCACTCAGTCTTTTTACTATTATTAGTCTTCTACTTTACTCCTAGCCTCTTAGTGTTAGAATGCCCTAGAGCAAGCTTGCCCAGCCTATGTCCCTGGATGACTTTAATGCAGCCCAACACAAATTGATAAACTTTCTTAAAACATGAGTTTTTGTTTTGTTTTGTTTTTTTTTTTGCAATTTTTATAAAGCTCATCAGCTGTCGTTAGTGTTAGTGTATTTTATGTGTGGCCTAAGACAGTGCTTCCAGGGTAACCCAGGAAGGTCAAAAGATTGGTGGACAACCCTGCTATAGAGGTCAGTCCTCCATTCTCTCTTCTCTCCAGTGTCATAGTTTTAAATACCATTTACATGCTGGCATCTCTCAAATCTAGAACTCCAGTCCTCGCCTCGTCCTTGACCTCTGTATTCATATATCCAATTACCTACTTGACATTTTTACTTAAATATCTTATAGATACCTGAAACTTAATATATCTATAAGTGAGCTCTTCATAATAATTCTCTCCACCTCAAAACCTGTTTTTCCTCCAGTCTTTCCCATTTCAGTTAATGGCAGGTCTATTCTTGCTTATGTCATAAATCTTGTTGTCACCCTTTACTTCTTTATCTCACACCCCACTCCAGTTTCTCAGCAAATTCTGTTCTGTCCGCCTTTGAAATATGACTAGATTCAACTGCCACTACCCTGAGCCAAGTCACCATCTCTTGCCTGCATTGTTATAATAGCATCCTAATTGGCCTCTCTGTTTCTGCCTCTGCTCCTTTTAGTCTGTTCTTAATACAGGAGCCAGTATTTTTTTTTTACAAAGTAAGTCACATTATGCCATTTTGTGCAGCTCTTCATTACTTTTCATGTCAGAGTAAAAGCCAAAGTCCTTTTGGGGCCCCGTGATCTGGCTCTTACTATCTCTTTTCCTTGATTTATTCTTCTCAAACTACATTGGCCTTCTGTCACTTGAATCCACTAGGCACTTCACCACCACAGAGCTGTTGCAGCCACTACTCCCTTTGCTTGGAATGGTTTTCCCAGAGATATTCACATAGCTCAATCCCTCACTTTCTTCAGGTTTTTTTTACTCAAAAGTTACCTTTTCAATGAAGTCTTTCCTGGTCACCTTACCTGATAAGCGGAAGTACAGAAAATTGAAAGTTATGTTTTATAGATTCCTTCCACTGAATGGTCCATATTTTCTCTGTGAATTAGAAGGCATTTAACTGCTGATAGCAAGGAAGAAAGTAGAGCAGTAGGGGACTTATGACAAAGAACAAATATCTTCTTCAGGAAATAGGAAAGATCACTAATTAAGGAGTTATAGAAAAGTTGACAGGCAGTGTTGAGGCTCGTGTTGATGGTGAAAATGATAAATTTGGAGATAATAGTAAAACAGACTGACAGCTGGGCTAATCCACAGTTGATGTTTACCTGATTGGGTACAATAGGAGAACAATGGAGTAAGGTTCTTGAATGGTTAGACTAGACGAATTAGCTATTGCTTCCTTTCCTATTCAACCTGACTGCATAGGATCCAAACTTATTTGAGAATATATGTATGTATACTTTTCTCTTTCTCTTTTATCTAACAAATCCCAAAACTTGTTTCAACCCAGCCACCTATTTTCCCACTTACATACAGAGTCAACTAAACATTGCTGGTGAAAATTACAGTACAGGTTAAAGTTATTGTAAACTTACAATTTCCAGTTTTATGTAGATCACTAGTATTCCATGAGTTTTTTTTTTTTTTTACTTTGATCAATTTACTTTCCTATTCTTTACTCTCCGTAAGTCTTCTATGTAACCCTTCTATCCATCTCCAACTCTTCTTTTGACCATTTCTCTATTCTCAATTTCCTAGGCAATTTTAGTTTAGATATCTCTTTAGTAAAAATAGTATTTATATAGGCTTTACACATTTCAGTTTGAGAGTCTCAGTGTTTGAAAAACAGAGACAAAACAACTAAATTTGTGGAGGTTACTGATAGCTTTGGACTAATTCCAAATATCCTTTGGTTTTGTTTGTTTCCTTTTGAAAAACTACTTTATTAAGGTATAATTTACATATAAACTGTACATATTTAAATTGTACAACTTGGTGTTTTATAATATGTGTACACCTGTGGAAATCATGATCACAGTCAAAATAGTGAACATATCTATCACCCCTTTCCTCATACCCTTTTGTATTCCTTCTCTCAACCTTCTCCCTTCCCCCTCCCCCAAAACAACCACTGATCTGCTTTCTGTCATTAAAGATTGGGTTACCTTTTCTAGAATCTTATATAAATGGCATCCTTTGTATTTACTCTTTATGTGACTTCTTTCAGCGTAATTATTTTGAGATTGATCCATGTTGTGTGTATCAGTAGTTCTGAGTGGAATTCCACTGTATGGAATACCACAGTTTGTTTATCCATTCACCTGTTGATGGACGTTTAGGTTATTTCCGGTTTGGGGCTATTACAAATAAAGCTGCTATGAATATTGACTTACACACCTTCATATATTCTCATTTCTCTTGGGTGAATACTTAGGAATAGGCTGCTTTTATCAAATAGCAGATATGTATGTTTAACTTTTTTAAGGAACTACGAAGTTGTTTTCCAGAGTACATATACCATGTTACATTGCTATCAGTAGTGTTTCTCTATATACCTGCCAACACTTGATATGGTCAGTCTTTTAATTTTAGCCATTTTATTTCGTTTTATTTTCTTTTTTTAAAATTATACTTCAAGTTCTGGGGTACATGCACAGAACGTGCAGATTTGTTACACAGGTATACATGTGCCATGGTGGTTTGCGGCACCCATCAACTCATCATCTACATTAGGTATTTCTCCTAATGCTATTCCTCCCCTAGCTCCCCACCCCCAACAGGCCCCGGTGTGTGATGTTCCCCTCCCTGTGTCCATGTGTTGTCATTGTTCAACTCCCACTTAGGAGTTGATGTTCTGTGTTTTGTTTTCTGTTCCTGTGATAGTTTGCTGAGAATGATGGTTTTCAGCTTCATCCATATCCCTGCAAAGGACATGAACTCATCCTTTTTTTTGTTTGGCTGCATAGTATTCCATGGTGTGTATGTGCCACATTTTCCTTATCCAGTCTATCATTGATGGGCATTTGGATTGGTTCCAAGTCTTTGCCATTGTGAACAGTGCTGCAATAAACATATGTGTAAATGTGTCTTTATAGTACAATGATTTATAATCCTTTGGTTATATACCTAGTAATGGTATTGCTGGGTCAAATGGTATTTCTGGTTCTAGATCCTTGAGGAATTGCCACACTCTCTTCCCCAATGGTTGAACTAATTTATACTTCCACCAACAATGTAAAAGCATTCCTATGTTTCCACAACTTCTCCAGCATTTGTTGTTTCCTGACTTTTTAATGATCATCCTTCTAACTGGTGTGAGATGGTATGTCCTCGTGGTTTTGATTTGCATTTCTCTAATGACCAGTAATGATGAGTTTTTTCATATGTCTGTTGGCTGCATAAATGTCTTCTTTTGAGAAGTGTCTGTTCATATTCTTTGCCCACTCTTCGATGAGTGGTTTTTTTTTTTTTCTTGTAAATTTAAGTTCCTTGTAGATTCTGGATATTAGCCCTTTGTCAGATGGATAGATTGCAAAAATTTTCTCCCATTCTGTAGGTTGCCTGTTCACTCTGTTGATAGTTTCTTTTGCTGTGCAGAAGCTCTTCAGTTTAATTAGATCCCATTTGTCAATTCTGGCTTTTGTTGTCATTGTTTTTGGTGTTTTAGTCATGAAGTCTTTGTCCATGCCTATGTCCTGGATGGTATTGCCTAGGTTTTCTTCTAGGGTTTTTATGGTTTTAGATCTTACGTTTAAGTCTTTAATCCATCTTGAGTTAATTTTTGTGTGAGGTGTAAGGAAGGGGTCCAGTTTCAGTTTTTTGCATATGGCTATCCAGTTTTCCCAACACCATTTATTAAATGGGGAATCCTTTCCCGAACATTGCTTGTTTTTGTCAGATTTGTCAAAGATCAGGTGGTTGTAGATGTGTGGCATTATTTCTGAGGCCTCTGTTGTGTTTCATTGGTCTATATTTCTGTTGTGGTACCAGTACCATGCTGTTTTGGTTACTGTAGCCTCGTAGTATAATTTGAAGTCAGGTAACATGATGCCTCCAGCTTTGTTCTTTTTGCTTAGGATTGTCGTGGCTGTACAGACTGTTTTTTGGTTCCACGTGAAATTTAAAGTAGTTTTTTCTATTTCTGTGAAGAAAGTCAGTGGTAGCTTGATGGGGATAGCACCGAATCTATAAATTACCATGGGCAGTATGGCCATTTTCATGACATTGATTCTTCCTATTCATGAGCATGGAATGTTTTTCCATTTGTTTGTGTCCTTTCTTATTTCCTTGAGCAGTGGTTTGAATTCCTGGACGCATACACCCTCCTAAGACTAAACAAGGAAGAAGCTGAATCCTTGAATAGACCAATAACAAGTTCAGAAATTGAGGCAGTAATAGCTCATCAACCAAAAGAAGCCCAGGACCAAACAGATTAACAGGTGAATTCTACCAGAGGTACAAAGAGGAGCTGGTACCATTCCTTCTGAAACTATTCCAAACAAGAGAAAAAGAGAGACTCCTCCCTAACTAATTTAATGAGGCCAGGATCATCCTGTTACCAAAACCTGGCAGAGACACAACAAAAAAAGAAAATTCCAGGCCAATATCCCTGATGAACATCGATGCAAAAATCCTCAATAAAATACTGGCAAACCGAATCCAGCAGCACATCAAAAAGTTTATCCACCATGATCAAATTGGCTTCATCCCTGGGATGCAAGGCTGGTTCAGCATACACAAATCAATAAATGTAATCCATCACATAAACAGAACCAATGACAAAAACCACATGATTATCTCGATAGATGCAGAAAAGGCCTTCGACAAAATTCAACACCACTTCATGCTAAAAACTCTCAATAAACTAGATATTGATGGACCGTATCTCAAAATAATAAGAGCTATTTATGACAAACCCACAGCCAATATCATACTGAGTGGGCAAAAACTGGAAGCATTCCCTTTGAAAACCAGCACGGAGATAAGGATGCCCTCTCTCACTACTCCCATACAACATAGTACTGGAAGTTCTGTCCAGGGCAGTCAGGCAAGAGAAAGAAATAAAGGACATTCAAATAGGAAGAGAGAAAGTCAAATTCTCTGTTTGCAGATGATATGATTGTATGTTTAGAAAACCCAGTCGTCTCAGGCCAAAATCTCCTTAAGCTGATAATTTACTTCAGCAAAGTCTCAGCATACAAAATCAGTGTGCAAAAGTCACAAGCATTTCTCTACACCAACAAACAGAGAGCCAAATCATGAGTGAACTCCCATTCACAGTTGCTACAAACAGAATAAAATACCTAGGAATCCAACTTACAACTGATGTGAAGGACCTCTTCAAGGAGAACTACAATTTTAGCCATTTTAATAGATGTGTAGTGGTAACTCATTTTGGTTTTAATTAGCAGTTCCCAAATGACTAATGATGTTGAACATCTTTTTATATACTCTTTGCTGTCCATTTATCTTCTTTGATGAATTATCTGATCAAACCTCTTGTCTATTGCCTATTAAAAAACAGATTCTTTTTTTTAATTTTTGAGTTTTGAGATTTCAGTATATATTCTGGATACAATTCATATATCAGATATATTCTTGGAAAGTATTTTCTCCCAGTCTATGGCTTGTCTTTTAATTCTCTTAATAGTGTTGAAAAGCAGAAGATTCTAATTAGGAAGTCCAT
Source organism: Trachypithecus francoisi (assembly GCF_009764315.1). Classification (NCBI taxonomy): domain Eukaryota; kingdom Metazoa; phylum Chordata; class Mammalia; order Primates; family Cercopithecidae; genus Trachypithecus; species Trachypithecus francoisi. The sequence continues at coordinate 104,435,000 of NW_022681470.1, read as the reverse complement.
TTTTCCAATTTGCTCTTTATGAATTGTTCTTTTATGTCATATCTAAGAAATCTTTGCCTAACCCAAGCATGCTTAACCCAAGCACACAAAGTTTTCTTCCTATGTTTTCTTCTAAAAGTTTATAGATGCAGGTTTTGTATTTACATCTGTGAGACCTTTTGAGTTGACTTTTCTATAGGGATCAAAGTTTTTTTTTTTTACATATAAATATTCTGTGATTTCAGCATCATTTGTTGAAAAGGCTATCCTTTTTTCACTGCATTGCCTTTGCACCTTTAAGGATCAGTTGTACGTTTAAGTGTATGTTTATTTTTAGACTCTATTCTGTTTATCATTAAATCTACACAATCAACACTGTGTATACCATCCTATTTTGATTAGTGTAGATTTATTGTAAGTGAAGTCAGATAGTGTTAGTATTCCACATTTGATCTTTCTCAATAGTTGTTTTTGCTCTCTAGGTCCTTTGCGTTTTCTTTCTTTTTTTTCTTCTTCAACTTTTGTTTTAAATTCTGGGCTACATGTGCAGGATGTGCTTGTTACATAGGTAAATGTGTGCCATGGTAGGTTGCTGCACAGATCAACCCATCATCTAGGTATTAAGCCCAGCATCCATGAGGTATTCTTCCTGATGCTCTTCCTCCTCCTGTACCTCCCAGCAGGCCCCAGTGTGTGTTGTTCCCCCATGTAGCCATGTGTTCTCATCATTCTGCTCCCACTTACAAGTGAGAACATGTGGTGTTTGGTTTTCTGTTCCTGTATTAGTCTGCTGAGGATAATGGCTCCTAGCTCCATCCATGTCCCTGCAAAGGACATGATCTTGTTCCTTTTTGTGGCTGTGTAGTATTCCATGATGTGTAGCTGAATAGTGTTCCGTGATGTGTATGTACCACATTTTCTTTATGCAGTGTATTATTAATGGGCATTTAGGTTGATTCCATGTCGTTGCTATTGTGAATAGTGCTGCAGTGAACATAAGCTTGCATGTATCTTCATAATAGAATGATTTATATTCCTTTGGGTATATATCTAGTAATGGGATTACTGGGTTAAATGGTATTTCTGCCTCTAGATCTTCAAGGAATCACCACATTGTCTTCCACAATGGTTGAAATAATTTACACTCCCACCACCAGTATAAAAGCATCCCTTTTTCTCCATAACTTCACCAGCATTTTTTATTTTTTGACTTTTTAATAATCATTCTGACTGGTGTAAGATGGTATTTCATTGTGGTTTTGATTTACATTTCTCTAATGATCAATGATGTTGAGCTTTGGATCAGTTTGATCAGTTGATCAGTTTGGGATTGATTTTGAGTGAATGCTTATTCTTATTGTGCGTTATTTTTTCTGCCTCTGCATGCCTGGTAATTTTTGACTAGATTCTATGTGCTGGATACTTTTTTTATCCCTAGAAATCTTGTTGAACTTTGTTTAGGGATACAGTTAAGTTACTTGGAAATAATTTGACCTGTTTCCTATTTTGCTTTTAGGATTTTTTAGGTGAATCTGGTGCATTGCTCAGTGAGGCAAGATCTTCCTGAGTACTCTGCTAAATGTCCTGTGAATTATGAATTTTTCTTGTCTGGCTGGTGTGAACATCCACTGTTACCAGTAGGCTCTTTGTAAGCACCAGGCAGTGTTCCTGCCAGTCCTTTCATGTGGTTCTTTCCGTTGTCTTAGGTAGTTTCTTCACATGCATGTGCTGCTCAGTACTCTCCTGACTACTCAAGGGAGATCCTTTGCAGATCTCTGGGGTTCTCTTTCTGTGCACGTCTGTTCTTTCTGGTATACTGTTCTATAAACTGTAGCTCCCTCAGTCTTTCCAGACTCAGTCATATTTCTTAAACTTAGAGAGTCCATAGGTCTATGCCTTAATTTTTTCTCTCTGTGCCTTTGCCTGAAAATTTTCTTGATGCAGTAATTTACGGGCAGTAATGGGACTCACTTTGTTTGTTTTCCGTCACTTAGCGATTACTATCCTCTGTTGTCTGATGTTCATTGGGTTGAAAACCAGTGTTTCATGTATTTTGTCCAAAGTTTCGGTTGTTTTAGGTTTCAGGTTAAGCTCAAGTACCCATTACTCTATTTTAGCCAGAAGCACTTTTTTTAAAAAAAGTCAATTCCTATTATGTTATTTTTCCTCCTATTTACTGGCCATTCTTAAAATATCCTACCCCATGCTGCCTCATTTTTTTACTCATTTGAATATTTGTATATATGTATATTTCCATCTTTTTCTAACAGTTGCCTTTGAATTTTAACTTAGTCCTATTTATATTTTTTCTAACAACATCTAGACTTAATCATTACTGTATCTTCCCTCTGAACAACATGAAAACTTATGTACTTTCACTGCCCCATTGCCCAGCCTTATCATGAACTTGAGGTTCAAAGAGTTAATCTCTCTTTTCATTATTGCTTTTTGCACACTCCATTCTATTCTCCTATATTTTTTGCTTTAAATTTTAGAACACTTCCTCTAGGAGTTTCTAATGGTTTGTCACCATACACCTTTCCCTCAATCCCACCCCAGTGACCTTGCTTCCTAAGTCAAGGTGAAAGAAAAAATCCTTCTGCAAATAATGTCTTTACCTATAAACTCATTTATTTACCCACTTGATCTTCTGTTTCTCCAGTCTCAGAGCATCCAGCATTCATTGTTCTGTCCAGTATCTATCCATTGACCTGTGCTCTGGATCCTATCTTCTCTCAACTCTTGAACATTTTCTTTTTTGGTGTTTCCATTCACTTATGCTATATATTAAACTTCTTGGTTCCTTTCTCATAGCCAGTAGGTCCCTCTCTCTACTTCAACTGTTTTTCAGTGCCATAGATTCCTTCTGGCAAATACTCTGTACTTCTTCTTCATGTCTTGGTAAAGCCTGTTTAAAAAAAAAAAAAAAAAAGTCTGTTTTTCTTGTTTGCCTTCTGCTCACTTCTCAATACATTGCATTCTGGGCTCTGCTCCCCCTCATTTCACTAAAAGTAATTTTACCCTCTGACTGTCATATAGACTAGTCCAAGAAAAGACAGTGTATTAGGTATTGCTGTATTAAAAACCCCTCTAAAATTTAGTAGCTTAAAACAATTTTTTATTTATTGAGGGAACCCGCCCCCAATATTTCAAAGTAGGTTCTTTCTATTTTCCATAAGTGTCAGCCAGCTGAGAAATAAAGAGAAAGAATACAAAAAGAGGAATTTTACACCTGGGCTGCTGGGGGTGATATCACATATTGGTAGGACCATGATGCCCACCTGAGTCTCAGAGCAGCAAGTTTTTATTCAGGGTTTAAAAAGGGGAGGAGGTGTAAAACAGGGAGTAGGTACAAAGATCACATACTTCAAAGGGCAAGAAGCAGAACAAAGATCACATGCTTCTGATGGAACAGGACAACAGGCAAAACAGAACCACTGATAAGGGTCTATGTTCAGCTGTGCACGTATTGTCTTGATAAACATCTTAAACAAAAGAAAACAGGCTTCAAGAGCAGAGAACCGGTCTGACCACAAATTTACCTGGGTGGAGTTTTTCCTTACCCTAATAAGCCTGAGGGTAGTGCAGGAGACCAGGGCGTATCTCAGTCCTTATCTCAACCACATAAGATAGGCACTTCCAGAGCAACCATTTATAGACATCTCCCCCAGGAATGCATTCCTTTCCCAGGGTATTAATATTAATATTACTTGCTAGGAAAAGAATTTAGCAGTATCTCTCCTACTTGCAAGTCCGTTTATAGGCTCTCTGCAAGAAGAAAAATATGGCTCTTTTTGCCTGACCCCACAGGCAGTCAGACCTTATGGTTATCTTCCCTTGTTCTCTAGAAATCGCTGTTATTCTGTTCTTTTTCAAGGTGCGCTGATTTCATATTGTTCAAACACACGTTTTACAATCAATTTGTACAGTTAACACAATTATCGCAGTGGTCCTGAGGTGACATACATCCTCAGCTTATGAAGATAACAGGATTAAGAGATTAAAGTAAAGACAGGCATAAGAAATCATAAAGTATTATTTGGAAGCTTATAAATGTCTGAGAAATCTTCACAATTCATGTTCCTCTGCCATGGCTCCAGCCGGTCCCTCTGTTCAGGGTCCCTGACTTCCTGCAATATTTATTTCTCTGGAATCAACAGGTTGCCTGAGTGATTGTGCTGATCTGGCTTGGGCTTTGCTTATCTTATCTGGATTTGTTCATGTGTCTGCAGGTAGATGACAAGTTGGCTAGAGGCTAGCTTGGCTCCACTGGGGAGGACTCTGGTCTGTTTCATGTGGTCTCATCATCTATCAGGAGATACTATGCTTTTTACATGGTAGTAACAGTTTCACAAAAAGGAGTGGAGCATGCAAGGCCTCTTGAGGCTTAGGATCGAAACTGGCACACTGTTACTTTTTACCAGATTCAGTTAAACAATGCAAAATGCAAGGCCAGTCCACTTTCAAAGGATGGAAATGTGTTTCATGTTCTTTATGCAGCTTCTTAAATGTTGATATTCCTAGGAATTTCTTCTTCTAACCCTTTCTATTGTGCCTCACCAGCCTCATCTCTTTTTACAGGATGACGAACTTTGCCCTGTATATTGGTGACACCCAAATCAGCAATTAGCAAGCTATGGGAGACCAGTCTGTGGCCTATTTTTATATGGCCCACTAGATTAGAATGGTGTGTGTATGTGTATATATAATATATATATATATTTTATTATACTTTAAGTTCTAGGGTACATGTGCACAATGTGCAGGTTTGATACATAGGTATACATGTGACATGTTGGTTTGCTGTACCCATCAACTCATTGCTTACAAATCATCATGTGTCTTTACAGTAGTATGATTTATAATCCTTTGGTATTATATTCAGTAATGGGATTGCTGGGTCAACTGGTAATTCTAGTTCTAGATCCTTGAGGAATCGTCACACTGTCTTCCACAATGGTTGAACTAATTTACACTCCCACCAACAGTGTAAAGTGTTCCTATTTCTCCACATCCTCTCCAGCATCTGTTGTTTCCTGACTTTTTAATGATTGCCATTCTAACTGGCATGATATGGTATCTCATTGTGGTTTAGATTTGCATTTCTCTGATGACCAGTGATGATAGGCATTTTTTCATGTGTCTGTTGGCTGCATAGATGTCTTCTTTTGAGAAGTGTCTGTTCATATCCTTTGCCCACTTTTTGATGGGGTTGTTTTTTTTCTTGTAAATTTGTTTAAGTTCTTTGTAGATTCTGGATATTAGCCCCTTGTCAGATGGGTAGATTGCAAAACGTTTCTCCCAATCTGTAGGTTCCCTGTTCACTTTGGTGGTAGTTTCTTTTGCCATGCAGAAGTTCTTTAGTTTAATTAGATCCCATTTGTCTATTTTGGCTTTGGTTGCCATTGCTTTTGCTGTTTTAGTCATGAAGTCCTTCCCATGCCTATATCCTGGATGGTATTGCCTAGGTTTCCTTCTGGGGTTTTTATGGTTTTAGGTCTTATGTTTAAGTCTTTAATCCATCTGGAATTAATGTTTATATAAAGTGTAAGGAAGGGATCTGGTTTCAGCTTTCTACATATGGCTAGCCAGTTTTCCCAGCACCATTTATTAAATAGGGAATCCTTTCCCCGTTTCTTATTTTTGTCAGGTTTGTCAAATATCAGACGGTTGTAGATGTGTGGTGTTATTTCTGAGGCCTCTGTTGTGTTTCATCGGTCTATATGTCTGTTCTGGAACCAGTACCGTGCTGTTTTGATTACTGTAGCCTTATTGTATAGTTTGACGTCAGGTAGCGTGATGCCTCCAGCTTTGTTCTTTTTGCTTAGGATTATCTTGGCAGTGTGGGCTCTTTTTTTGGTTCCATATGAACTTTAAAGTAGTTTTTTCCAATTCTGTGAAGAAAGTCGTCAGTAGCTTGATGGGGATGGCATTGAATCTATAAATTACTTTGGGCAGTAGGGCCGTTTTCATGATATTTATTCTTCCTATCCATGAGCATGGAATATTCTTTCATTTGTTTGTGTCCTCTTTTATTTTGTTGAGCAGTGGTTTGTAGTTCTCCTTGAAGAGGTCCTTCACATCCCTTGTAAGTTGGATTCCTAGGTATTTTATTCTTTTTGTAGCAATTGTGAATGGGAGTTCACTCATGATTTGGGTCTCTGTTTGTCTCGTAATGGTGTACAGAAATGCTTGTGATTTTTGCACATTGATTTTGTATCCTGAGACTTTGCTGAAGTTGCTTACCAGCTTAAGGAGGTTTTGGGCTGAGATGATGGGGTTTTCTAAATATATAATCATGTCATCTGCAAACAGTGACAATTTGACTTCCTTTTTTCCTAATCGAATACCCTTTATTTCTTTCTCTTGCCTGATTGCCCTGGTCAGAACTTCCAACACTGTGTTGAATAGGAGTGGTAAGAGAGGGCATCCTTGTCTTGTGCTGGTTGTCAAAGGGAATGCTTCCAGTTTTTGCCCATTCAGTATGATATTGGCTGTGGGTTTGTCATAAATAGCTCTTATTATTTTGAGATATGTTCCATCAATACCTAGTTTATTGAGAGTTTTTAGCATGAAGGGCTGTTGAATTTTGTTGAAGGCCTTTTCTGCATCTATTGAGATAATCATGTGGCTTTTGTCGTTGGTTCTGTTTATGTGATGGATTATGTTTATTGGTTTGCGTATGTTGAACCAGCCTTGCATCCCAGGGATAAAGCCAACTTGATTGTGGTGGATAAACTTTTTGATGTGCTGCTGGATTCGGTTTGCCAGTATTTTATTGAGGGTTTTTGCATCAATGTTCATCAGGGATATTGATCTAAAATTCTCTTTTCTTGTTGTGTCTCTGCCAGGTTTTGGTATCAGGATGATGGTGGCTTCATAAAATGTGTTAGGGAGGATTCCCTCTTTTTCTCTTGATTGGAATAGTTTCAGAAGGAATGGTACCAGCTCCTCTTTGTACCTCTGGTAGAATTCACCTGTGAATCTATCTGGTCCTGGACTTTTTTTGGTCTATTAATTATTGCCTGAATTTCAGAGCCTGTTGTTGGTCTATTCCGAGATTCAACTTCTTCCTGGTTTTGTCTTAGGGTGTACGTGTCCAGGAATTTGTCCATTTCTTCTAGATTTTCTAGTTTATTTGCGTAGATGTGTTTATAGTATTCTCTGATGGTAGTTTCTATTTCTGTGGGATCGGTGGTGATATCCCCTTTATCTTTTTTATTGCGTCTATTTGATTTTTCTCTCATTTCTTTATTAGTCTTGCTAGCAGTCTATCAATTTTGTTGATCTTTTCAAAAAACCAGCTCCTGGATTCATTGATTTTTTTGAAAGGTTTTTTGTGTCTCTATGTCTTTCAGTTTTGCTCTGAGCTTAGTTATTTCTTGCCTTCTGCTAGCTTTTGAATTTGTTTGCTCTTGCTTCTCTAGTTCTTTTAATTGTGATGTTAGGGTGTCAATTTTAGATCTTTCCTGCTTTCTCTTGTGGGCGGTTAGTGCTATAAATTTCCCTCTACACACTGCTTTAAATGTGTCCCAGAGATTCTGGTACACTTTATCTTTGTTCTCATTGGTTTCAAAGAACATCTTTATTTCTTCCTTCATTTTGTTATTTACCCGATAGTCTTTCAGGAGCAGGTTATTCAGTTTCCATATAGTTGTGCGGTTTTGAGTGAGTTTCTTAATCCTAAGTTCTAATTGGATTGCACTGTGGTCTGAGAGACAGTTTGTTGTGATTTCTCTTCTTTCACATTTGCTAAGGAGTGCTTTACTTCCAACTATGTGGTCAATTTTGGAATAAGTGTGATGTAGTGCTGAGAAGAAGGTATATTCTGTGGATTTGGGGTGAAGAGTTCTGTGGATTTCTATTAGGTTTGCTTGGTGCAGAGCTGAGTTCAAGTCCTGGATATCCTTGTTAACCTTCTGTCTCGTTGATCTAATATTGACAGTGGGATGTTAAAATCTCCCAATATTATTGTGTGTGAGTCTAAGTCTCTTTGTAGGTCTCTAAGGACTTGCTTTATGAATCTGGGTGCTCCTGTATTGGGTGCATATATGTTTAGGAGAGGTAGCTCTTCTTGTTGAATTGATCCCTTTACCATTATGTAATGGCCTTCTTTGTGTCTTCTAATCTTTGTTGGTTTAAAGTCTGTTTTATCAGAGACTAGGATTGCAACCCCTGCATTTTTTTTTTTTTTTTTTTTTTCCATTTGCTTGGTAGATCTTCCTCCATCCCTTTAATTTGTGCCTATGTGTGTCTCTGCACATGAGATGGGTCTTGTGAATCTAGCACACCGATGGATCTTGACTCTTTATCCAATTTGCCAGTCTGTGTCTTTTAATTGGGGCATTTAGCCCATTTACATTTAAGGTTAATATTGTTATCTGTGAACTTGATCCTGTCATTATGATGTTCACTGGTTATTTTGCCCACGAATTGGTGTAGTTTCTTCCTAGTGTCAGTGGTCTTTACAATTTGGCATGTTTTTGCAGTGGCTGGTGCTGGTTATTTCTTTCCATGTTTAGTGCTTCCTTCAGTAGCTCTTGTAAGGCAGGCCTGGTGGTGCAGAATCTCTGAGCATTTGCTTGTCTGTAAAGGATTTTATTTTTCCTTCACTTAGGAAGCTTAGTTTGGCTGGATATGAAAATCTCGGTTGAAAATTCTTTTCTTTAAGAATGTTGAATATTGGCCCCCACTCTCTTCTGGCTTGTAGGGTTTCTGCTGAGAGATCTGCTGTTAGTCTGATGGACTTCCCTTTGCAGGTAACTGGACCTTTCTCTCTGGCTGCCCTTAACCCTTTTTCGTTCATTTCAACTTTGGTGAATCTGACAATAATGTGTCTTGGGGTTGCTCTTCTTGAGGAGTATATTTGTGGTGGTCTCTGTATTTCCTGAATTTGAATGGTGGCCTGCCTTGCTAGGTTGGGGAAGTTCTCCTGGATAATATCCTGAAGAGTGTTTTCAAACTTGGTTCCATTCTCCCCATCACTTTCAGGTATACCATCAAATGTAGATTTGGTCTTTTCACATAGTCCCATATTTCTTGGAGGCTTCGTTCATTTCTTTTTACTTTTCTTCTCTAACCTTGTCTTCTTGCTTTATTTCATTAATTTCGTCTTCAATCACTGATACCCTTTCTTCCACTTGATTGAATCAGTTTTTGAAGCTTGTGCTTGCATCACAAAGTTCTCGTTTCATGGTTTTCAGCTCCATCCAGTTATTTAAGGTCTTCTCTACACTGTTTTTTCTATTCAGCCATTTGTCTAATCTTTTTTCAAGGTTTTTAACTTTCTTGCAATAGGTTTGTACATCCTCCTTTAGCTCGGAGAAGTTTGTTACTACCAACCTTCTGAAGCCTCCTTCTGTCAACTTGTCAAAGTCATTCTCTGTCCAGCTTTTTTCCGTTGCTGGTGAGGAGCTGTGATCTTTTGGAGGAGAAGTGGTCTGATTTTTAGAAGTTTCAGCTTTTCTGCTCTGGTTTCTTCCCACCTTTGTGGTTCTATCTACCTTTGGTCTTTGATGTTGGTGACCTACAGATGGGGTTTTGGTGTAGATGACGTTTTTGTTGAGGTTGATGCTATTCCATTCTGTTTGTTAGTTTTCCTTCTAACAGGTCCCTCAGCTGCATTTCTGTTGGAGTTTGCTGGAGATCCACTCGAGACCCTGTTTGCCTGGGTATCACCAGCGAAAGCTGCAGAACAGCAAATATTGCAGAACAGCAAATATTGCTGCCTGATCCTTCCTCTAGAAGCTTCGTCCCAGAGGGGCACCTGTCTATTTGAGGTGTCTGTTGGCCCCTACTGGGAGGTGTCTCCCAGTTAGGCTACATGGGGGTTAGGGATCCACTTGAGGAGGCTCTCTGTTCTCAGAGCTCAAACGCCATGCTGGGAGAACCACTGTTCTTTTCAGAGCTGTCAGACAGGGACGTTTAAGTCTGCAAAAGTTGTTTGCTGCCTGTTGTTTAGCTATGCCCTGCCCACAGAGGTGGAGTCTAGAGGGAGTAGGCCTTGTTAAGCTGCAGTAGACTCCTCCCAATTCGAGCTTCCTGGCTGCTTTGTTTACCTACTCAAGCCTCAGCAAGGGCGGACACCACTCCCCCAGCCAGGCTGCTGCCTCTCAGTTTGATCTCAGACTGCTGCACTAGCAGTGATCAAGGCTCTGAGGGCGTGGGACCCACCAAACCAGGCACAGGAGAGAATCTCCTTGTCTGCTGCTTGCTAAGACCTTGGGAAAAGTGCAGTATTTGGGTGGGAATGTCTGGTTTTTCCAGGGAGTCTATCGTGGCTTCCCTTGGCTAGGAAAGGGAAATCCCCTGACCCCTTGTGTTTCCTAGGTGAGGCAATGCCCCACCCCACTTCAGCTTGTCCCCCCAATAAGATAAACCAGGTACCTCAGTTGGAAATGCAGAAATCACCCATCTTCTGCATTGATCACGCTGGGAGCTGCAGACCAAAGCTGTTCCTATTCGGCCATCTTCAAAACTACCAGCGGTTTTTATATTTTTAAAGGGTTGTTTAAAAAAACAACGTAGTTATCAGCAACTCTAACAGTAAAGCAGAGGGATAAGCAACAGAGAGTGTGTGCTATTTTGCTGTTTTGAAAATAAATTCTGGCTGGGCACGGTGTCTCACAACTGTAATCCCAGCACTTTGGGAGGCCAAGGCAGGTGGATCATGAGGTCAGGAGGTCGAGACTATCCTGGCTAACATGGTGAAACCCCGTCCCTATTAAAAATACAAAAAATTAGCCAGGCGTGGTGGCAGGCATTTGTAGTCCCAGTTACTCGGGAGGCTGAGGCAGGAGAATGGTGTGAACCCAGGAGGCAGAGCTTGCAGTGAGCTGAGATTGTGCCACTGTACTCCAGCCTGGGCAACAGAGTGAGACTCCTTCTCAAAAAAAAAAAAAAAATTCTCCCCCATGTTAATCAGTATTTCATTACTGATCTTTCTTGAGTTATAAACTTCTCTCTGTACATGTACAGGATATTTGTGTCTGAGTATTTTGTGGTACTTTAAACTCCATATATACAAAGTTGAGTTCAGTATCTTTGCTTTAACACTTTCTCCTCTTAATTTCTTATTTCACCCACATTCTACATAGTCTTCCTGGCCTGTGCCAAAAACCTGACAGTCTGACCAGATACTAGTCCACTGTTTCTACATTGTTAGTAACACATAAATCTATTTCTTTGTTTCTTATTATCCTTAGTTAATTTAGACCTTCCGTTCAATATTACCCCTTATCAGTTCAACCTTGTTGCTTCTTGTATAATCTAATAATTTTCTTCCCATGCTTAAAATGCATTTGATATGTTAGGACTTGGGTGTAGGCTGGAGCCAGAATGTGGGGGATTAAGGAGCAAGTAGATTATGAAAAAGAAGCAACGTTTAAGTTCAGACTCTTGAGAGAGGAGCAGAATGGAATTGTGCATTCAAGTATTTCTATAAGATACATTCTTATTACAGTCAACTGAGTGGTATGAAATATTTTATGTGGAAAATTTAAAAGCTCTAGGCACAAAGATAACATTTATAGAATATTTATAAACTCCAAAAGGGAATCTTTAAATCAAGGTTTTTATGCATTTTTCTGATAATCTACATTAATGAGATCTTATTAGTTTTTAAAAATTATCTTCATAATGGATATTTAATGCAAATAATTGTAGTACAATTTTAGTAATGGGGATTAGTAAAGTGTTTAAAAATGCGTACATGGAAATTTTATTAAAACTTGAAAGAATTAGTACTTCAGATATCATTTAATACATTCATTCAGCATGTATGATTGTATAAAGAATCATTGTATAACTACAGTTGACCCTTGAACAACACAGGGGGGTTAGAGTCACCAACCCCTTGTTTTTGTTGAACTTGTATTTGGTATAATGCTAGGTATTAGTATTTATTCCATAATCTATTATTTGTTTTCATAAACTCAAAAAGAGTGAGAGTATAAAAATGCATTTGTTTTTTAAAGAAATACAGTCAAGTTTTTTTTTTTTTTTTGAGATGAAGTCTGACTCTATCAGCAGGCTGGAGTGCAGTGGTGCGATCTCAGCTCACTGCAACCTCCACCTCCTGAGTTCAAGTGATTTCCCTGCCTCAGCCTCCCGAGTAGCTGGGACTACATGTGTGCGCCACCACGCCCGGCTAATTTTTTTGCATTTTAGTAGAGATGGGGTTTCACCATGTTGGCCAGGATGGTCTCGATCTGCTGACCTTGTGATCCAGCTTCCTCGGCCTCCCAAGGTGCTGGGATTACAGGTGTGAGCCATTGTGCCCAGCCCCGATCTAGTTGATTTAGAAAAAACAAAAAGTACCTTCAAAGTTATGATAATTGAAATGTTACTTATACTGGAAAATAGAAATTTAGCTGTTTACTATAATTGTGTATAAGCATACATTACTATCAGAATTGTGCTAGGTACTGTAGGGCATTTAAAGAAGCTTAAGCCAGTGAAGTTAGTGTCTGCTGGGAAGTTGCAAATAGTTTACCAGAGAGTTAATTTTCTTTAATTCATGTTTCTTAGAATATTAAGTAAGACTTTTCAGATTCATTATCTGATTTTTTTTCTGATCTATCTGTTTTAAAGTAGATGTATTAAAATCTTTTATATTGGCCAATTTCTCAATGTAATTTTATCCGTTTTGCTTTATAGATTTTCTTTGTTTCCTTAGGACACCAAAATATACTAATTTTAAACTTCTTTTGAAAAGATTGCTCCATTATTTGCTTTTTTAAAAAGCTATTTATGTTTTAAAAAATACAGTGAATTCTCTGTTTGTATAGTTGAATTTCTTAGCAGTTCTTTCCTTATTTTAGTTTTTCTTATGGGCACTGGGATTTTCATTTGCAAGCTTATCTTGAGTCAGAGCTTCATAAGATGTTATTTCTCTCACGATTCCCCTCACTAACTCTTCCCTACTTTTAGTTTTATTATTACTTTCACAGGTTCATCAGTTCAGAACTTAGTAGTTTTTATACTGGAATCACAGTTCTCTCTTCTCTTGAAGACATTACACATTCCCAAAATATATAACAATTTATCCTAGGTCTTGTGCAGCTGTTTCTGCTGCTTCCTTGTAGTTTAGGAAAATAACTTTTTATAACCAGAGTCTCCAGCACGACTGAGTGCTTTGAATGCTTTTCCTACCTTGGAGGAAATAAACTCCTAGATGTCTTTGTTTACTTCATTTTCAAGAAATAGAAACTTCTGCCTTTGACACTATGAATTTCTTTGTATTTCTTCTTGACTGCAGATGTTACTTTGTTTTCGAATATGGCTACATATTTTTAATATTTAGTCTTTTATCATTGGTATGTGTTTCAGGTATGGGGTGGGATTTTGCGTGAACTTTTAAGAGCGTCTTGACAAAGAATCATTATATAACTACAGTTGACCCTTGAACAACGCAGGGGGGTTAGAGTCACCAACCCGTTGTGTAATTAAAACTTCACATATGACTTTTGACTCCTCCAAAAGTTAACTACTAATAGCCTACTGTTGACCCAGAAGTCTTATCAATAACATAGTCAACTAGTACATATTTTGTATATTTATTATATACTGTATCCTTAAAGTAAGCCAGAGAAAATAAAATGTCATGAGGAAAATCATAAGGAAGAGAAAATGCATGCACAGTACTCTACTCTATTTACTGATGCTGTAAATTTATGTTGTCTGTTTCCAAGATGACTAGTCTGTCTGAAATGGTGGCAACCACAGTGGCAAACCTCAATCTATGGTACAAATCAAGCAGTTCAACTTTTTCTTGTAATATCATGACTTTTCTTTGCTTCTTTGGAGCACTTTCAGATTGCTAGTGGCACTTCGTATGGGTTCCATGGTGTTATTCAAGGTTTAGACTACTGTGCCGAACACAATGAAAAATACACAAGAACCACGAGAAATCACTTTTTACTGCAATACACAATTTACTGAAGACACGGAGATGATTAGTGTCACAGGTTGTTTTAAGTGGATATTTATAACCCTTGAGCTCACTGCATGGCAACGAGAGGTGTCTGTGAAATTATTACAGTAGTAAAGTATGTACTACAATTAATCTTATACATTTATGATTTAATACTGCATCTTTACATTTGTTTACATTTCTCTTGACTATCAATGGCACCATGTTTGTCTGTGTATATGTAAGTTCTGATACATTTTAACTTTTTATAATAGATTTCATGATACTAAATGGTAAAATAGACTAGTATCTACACATCTGTTATTCATTCGTGACACATTCAACTCTTTCTTAATATTTTATCTATTTCTAGGCCTTGTGACTTTTCTGAGTTTTTCCACATTGTTGCACATCTTAAAGATCATTTCAATATATTTATTTTTAAAAATTCACATATAGTGGACCCAGGCAGTTCAAATCTGTGTTCAAGGATAAATGTTTTTTGATTTTTAAAAGGTTTTTCTGTGCAACACATTTTAAAAAGGTTTTCTATGTAAAATCATCTTGAATAACAAAGTGGTTATAAACTTACAAGTTCCATACCATAAAGAAATACAGAAATTAAACCAAGATTCCTTTAGCTTCCATGTGCTTTGGTTTTTATTTGTGATAGGACAAACAATGGGAGCAGATTATGAGACAGAGGAATAAGAAGTTAAACATGTATAGTATTAACTAATTGCAGTTATCAAAGAAGTAGTGAACTTGATAAAGTTATAGTAGTACTTCTGCTTCATGGAAGAAGATTGCACTATAACACCACCACTGTGGCCAGTCATCTTTCTTGAGACCATAATGAAATGAAAGTAGAGAAATATTTATAGATAGGCATAAAGTCATACTAATAAAAAGATTTGAAGGCAAGGGGGAGGTAATAATGGACAATATATTTCAACAAATTTGCAGAACATAGATGGCTGGGAATGGCTACAGAGGGACTACAGGAAAGGTAACTGATGGAATCCCAGAGAGATTTGGGGTTCATAAACAATCAATACAAGTAAACAAATATATGAAAAGTACAACAAAAACCAGATATTTATTCAAGGTCATTATATGGAACATGGACTCTACCTGAAATCCTTATGTGCCACCTCCATCCCTGGTATTTACCACTAGGAATAACTATACAGCTCTCTCTTTTTAAAAATCTCATGATTTCATTGAGGGAAGTTAAAGCTTTCAACATGGATGTTTGTTTCCCAAAATAAAGTCTCCCTTCATTCTGAAATTTAACCAGGTCCACAGTCCCACAGTATCCATTCCTGATTCTGAAACAAAGCCTACCAGTTAGCCCATCCTTCCTCAAAGCATTCTACATAGAAAGCATCCAGTCAGTATCCCCACTCAGGATAGAATTAGTGACAATTAGGTCTACTCAGTGGAGGAATAGCTGCTATTCAATAGAGGAAACCCACATTAGCTACCCAGAACTTCATTCTTAAGCATAGATAATTAAATAATGGTTGACTACTACAGTGGGATATCATACAGAAATGCAAATAAATGATACACAGTTACATATAACAACATGGTTGAATCTTGAACTATAGAAGCTGGACGTGAGAATACAGTTACATTTAATTAATATATTACATATACCAATAGGCAAAATAAGCTCATAGTAATTGGGAGAGGGTATCAGATGGTAAATGTATTAAAAATTCCAAGAAGTAGTTACCCCAAAAGTTAAGATATTGGTTACTTTTTTGGTGGGTGGGAATTATGATTTTGTGGGATACATGGAAGGTATTGTTCTGACTGTGGGTTATACAAATGTTCTCTATAATAAGGAGAACATTTCTGTTTTATATGCTTTTCTGTATACATGTTAAATTTCACAGTAAAAAATATTTATAGTCAAAAAAGGGATCCCACAGGAGACAGACAATTCTATAAACATTTTTAATTCTCCGTTTGAGTCAAATAACTTGGAGGAGGTATATTCATAGAATAAAAATAGGATACTGTGAAAAGGAAGCAATTAGAGAATGAAAAAAGAGTTCAGATTAAAAGTATGATTGCTGACATTAAAGCTTCAGTGACGAGACTAAAGATAAAATTGATTTAATAAAGTTCCTGGAATATACAGGAAGACTAAAAGACTAAAATTTGAGAGAAGAGAATAATAGAAACTCAGTCCAGGAGGTTCAATTTCCAATTAATGAGCATTTCAGAGGAAATAACTGAAAAAGTGGAATACAGAAAATATCAAAGAAATAGAAAAGTTTTTTCCCAGAGCTGAAAGATACTGATCTTTAGTCTGAAAAGTGCCTAGCACAATGACTGTCAGAACAAACAAATAAAAAAAGACTATACCTAAATTTAATCAATGTTTAAGTGAAGATTATCAACCTCGGAGAAGAGACCTGAGTGTGAGGAAGTAAGATTGGGAACATATTAAGCCTATTAAAAAATAACATCAGATTTCTTATCAATTATACTGGATGTTAGAAGGTATTGGAATGGTACTTTCAAGAAGCTCTGGGGGAAAATTATTTCCAACCTTGAATTTGATACCCATATGAAATAAAATTAAATGAGAGAGCATAACAGTGACATTTTCAGATGAAAAGGTTTACATCCCACACACTCTTTTGTGGGAAGTTATTTCAGAATGTGATTCAGTAAAACAGGTATAGACAAAGATATAGGACTGAAGAAGCAATAGGCATAACTCTGGAAAGCAAGAAAAGAGAAGTGACAAGATGACAGCTGTGGAGTATGCCTAGTAAATGACCAGATTGGGAGGAAGGTCTCTAGGGTAGTAAGGAGCGAGGGGTGACTCAGTATAAGTAACATGGTTGATAGGCTAGGATACAATAAATGATTAGGGAAAGTGATGGGACACAATAGGAAACCAGTTAGAAAATCTGGAGAAAACGAAAAGCTATACAAGAAAGTCATAGTTAAAACATAAGGACAACCAAAATGCAGCATGATTTTACATAGTTGATGTCTAAGAAAAGACTGGGCAGCTGATAAGATGGTAATGTCACTGAATGAGTCAATACATTTTGACTTAACCGCAAAATTGAGGTTGTAATATTGATGGGAATATTTTGTCATAGTTGTTTTGATACATAAATGTTTTAAAATAGTTCCTCTTCAAATGTAAAATCACTGCTCTCTTGTACATTACCAAAAAATGTGCCCCAAAGGTACCACTAACCTTTACCCCATCCCATAATGCCCATTAAGTATAAGGAACTCTCCCTATCTCTTCATTTCGGTATTTTAATATTTTACAAGTTATATGTTAACTTTTATGATTTTTTGTGATTATAAAATGTGTCAATTTGTTAGAATTAATTTGGCTTCTAACTATATTATATAAATCCATCATTATAAACGTATTAAATGTAAGTACGATGAGTATGGAAAGCTATTCAAAATTTAATTGTGAATTTCTTGTGCTATCTGAAATGTAGAGTAAGACATCTTATTATTGCCCTGTCTTCTACTCCTCCAAGTGACTTCTATAATACCCGGCCACTTAATCTTTGATATTCAGGAAGCTTTCATAAAGCAGAGGTGTCCTTTTAGATATTTAGATGCAAAATAAAGAATATCATTAAACTAATCTTAGTTGAAAGCAAATGGCTTTTTTTTTTTTTTTTTTCTTGAGACAGAGTCTCACTTTATTGCCCATACTAGAGTGCAGTGTTGCAGTCTCGGCTCAGTGCAACCTCTGCCTCCCGGATTCAAGGTATTCTCATGCCTCAGCCTCCCGAGTGGCTGGGATTACAGGCGTGCACCACCATGCCTGGCTAATTTTTGTATTTTTAGTAGAGATGGGGTTTCACCATGTTGGCCAGGCTGGTCTGGAACCCCTGACCTCAAGTGATCCTATCACCTCAGCCTCCCAAAGTGCTGGGATTACAGGTGTGAGCCACCACACCTGGCTGCAAATGGCCATTTTATATAAATTTCAAAACACGGCAAAACAAATTTATGGTGATAATAGAAATTAGAAAAAAATGGTATCATTTGGTATTGACTGTGAAGGCCACGTTAGGAAAACTTTTATGATGCCAGAAATGTTCTATAGTTTTATCTTAGTAGTGGCTTTGTTGGTATATACATGTGTAGACATCAAAATTATATACTTAGCATTAAATAAAAAAAAGAAGTGAGAAGTAATAGCATTTGAGATGAGGTGAAAGTGAATTATGGGAGTATTAGCAGACATATTGCCTAAGGTGAATGATAGCTCTTTTCCCCCATTTGTTA
The DNA here is from genome assembly GCF_009764315.1 of Trachypithecus francoisi. NCBI lineage: Eukaryota > Metazoa > Chordata > Mammalia > Primates > Cercopithecidae > Trachypithecus > Trachypithecus francoisi. The sequence goes on along the minus strand of NW_022681470.1, from coordinate 104,416,816 downwards.
CTTTCTACAACAAAAGATGGTTTTTGATTATATAAGTTACAGGTATTTAGATAATTATAAGTGTCTAAAGTTAAAATTGAAGGTCTCCTTCTTTAGAGCATTGCTTGAGTCCAGGAGTTTGAGATAAAATCTTTTCTATGTATACACCAACATTCTTTAAACACACATTTTGAGAAGTATCAAACTATATATATAATTCTGAAATTTGCTCCACCTCCACAACTCAACAGCATATAATAGATATCTTTTAGTGTCAGATTATAGACTCACCCTGATTCTCTTTAATGATTGTGCAATCCTCCATAATATGTTTATATCGTAACTTAGCCTCCTCCCTAAACATTTCAGGTTATCTTTAGTTTTTTACTAATGAAAATAATTCTGATTAACTTTTTTTACATCTATATTTGTATATTTCTGCAAATATTGTTATAGGATAATTCCAGAACTACAATTCCTAGGTTAAATTTTGTTAGCTACCGCAAAATTGTCCTTCAATTTCAGCAACTGGGAACGATAATCTTGCCAACATTGGATATTACAAATCTTTTAAAATGTTTGCTGATCTAATAGACAAAGATGGAATCTCACTGTTTTAATTTGCCTTTCTCTGATCACTAGTGAAATTGGGCATTCTTTCTTATGTTAATTATCAATTGATGTTTCTTTTTTTGTTAATTGTGTGTACTCTATTGTAATTTTCCTTGTTTGTCAGGAGTCGTCGTTTATGAGAATAATCCTTTTCTTATTACGTATGTTGCAAATTTCTTCTCCAATTTCTTGTCTTTTAGATTTATTTGTCTTTTAGCTTTACCTTATGAAGCTATCCATTTTTCCTTTATGACTCCTTCATTTTGTATTTTCTTAAGATCATTTGCTTAGGAAGACCAGATATATTCTTATATTTTGTTCTGGAAACTTACTCTTTTGCATTTTACTTTTAAATCATTAATCATCCACAAATGTATTTCGTGAGCTAAATATATGAATATGAGTAAGCTTTTTTTTTTCCCCAAAATGGATAGCCAGTTTTTGCCATAAACCACTGAATAATCTATCTTTTCCTCACCAATTTAAAAACCAGGGATAGTACTATATGAATGAATGAGGGTTATAAGAAATGTACTTTTTTTTTTTTTTTTTAAATGCAGAGAGGAGGATGTCAGTTTTGAAGCAGTGGTTAACAATATAGGACAGGGTTTGTAGAAAGTCAAGGATAAAAGAGTGTGGTTGCCTTGGTTGCTGCTGTAGTGTCAAACTGGATAGGTTTAAAAGTATAGGTGGGATGAAGTAAGAGTATATCTAGGACAGACACATATAGGCACACCCATATGTTTATATGCTTAGCTCTATGCTTTGCTTTACTGCTCTTCACAGATATTGCAGGGTTGGTGTGTGTGTGTTTGCAGATTACAGATCTGTGATAACCCTGTGCTGAGCAAATCCGTCAGCATCGTTTTTTGGACAGCATGTGTTTGCTTTATGTCTCTGGGTCACATTTTGGTAATTCTTGAAATATTTCAAATTTTTTCCTTAGTATTATGTCTGTTATAGTGATCTGTAATCAGTGATCTTTGATATTACTATTGTAATTGTTTTGGGCAGCATGAACAGCACCCATAGAAAATGACAAACTTAATAAATTATGTTGTGTGTGTTCTGACTGCTCGACCAACTGGCTATTTCCCTGTCTCTCTCCTTTGGCCTCCCTGTTCTTTGAAACAACAATATTAATATAAGGCCAATTAATAACCCTACAATGTACACCTAGTATGCATCAATATTAATCCTTCAATGGCCTCTAACTATTCCAAGTAAAAGAGTCATATGTCTCTCACTTTACATCAAAAGCTAGATATAATTAAGCTTAGTGAGGAAGGCATATCAAAAGCCAAGAGAGTCCAAAGGCTAAGCCTCTTGCACCAGTTAGGCAGATTGTGAAAGGAAAGGAAAAGTTCTTGAAGGAAATTAAAAGTGCTATGCCAGTGAACACATGAATAATGAGGAAACAAAATGGCCATATTGCAGACATGGGAAAAGTCTGAATGGTCTGGGTAGAAGATCAAACCATCTACAACATTCCCTGAATCCAAAACCTCATCCAGAGCAAGGCCCTAACTCTCTTCAATTCTGTGAATGCTAAGAGAGGTGAGGAAGCATCAGGAGAAGAGTTTGAAGCTTACAGAGGTTGGTTTATGAAGTTTAAAGAAGGAAGCTGCCTCCAAAACATAAAGGTGACAGGTGAGGCAGCAAGTGCTTATGTAAAAACTGCAGCACGTGATCCTGAAGATCGAACTAAATTAATTGATGAAGGCGGCTACAAGAAACAACAGATTTTCAATGTAGATGAAACAGGTTTCTACTGGAAGAAGATGCCATCTCATAGCTAAAGAGAAGTCAGTGCTTGGCTTTCAAGGACAGGCTAATGTTGGGGGCCAATGCAGCTGTTGATTTTAAGTTGAAGCCAGTGCTCATTTACCATTCTGAAAATCCTAGGGCCTTTAAGAATTTTGCTGCATCTACTCCCTGTGTGGTCTGTAATGGAACAACAAAGTTCAGATGAGAGCAGATCTGTTGATGGCAGAGTTTACTGAATATTTTAAGTCCACTGTTGGGAACTGCTAAGCAAAAAAGATCTCTTTCAAAATATTGCTGCTCATTGACAATGCACCTGGTCACCCATTTTCTGTGGTGAAGGTGCCCAAGGATATTAATGTTGGTTTCATGCCTGCTAACAACATCCATTTTGCAGCCCATGGGTCAAAGAATGAGTAAGACTCTCAAGTCTTGTTATTTAAGGATTGTATTTTGTAAGGCTATAGCTGCCATGGATAGTGATTCTTCTGACAGATCTCAGCAAAGTAAATGGAAAACCTTCTGGAAAGGAGTCACTATTCTAGATACCATTAAGAACATTTGTGGTTCATGGGAGGAGGTCAAAGTATCAACATTAACAGGAGTTTGGAAGAATTTGTTCCAGTCCTCATGGGTGATTTTGAGGGGTTCAAGCTTAAGTGGAGGAAGTAACTGTAGATGTGGTGGAAATAGCAAGAGAACCAGAATTAGAAGTGGGGCCTGAAGATAGGACTAAGTAAGACTTGAATGGATGAGGAGTTGCTTCTTACAGATGAGCAAATAAAGTGGTTTCTTGAGATGGAATCTACTCCTGGTGAAGAAGCTATGAACATTGTCGAAATGACAACAAAGATTTAGAATACTATGTAAACTTAGTTGATAAAGCAGTGTCAGGATATGAGAGAGTGGACTCCAAGTTTGAAAGAATTTTTACTGTGGACAGAATGCTGTCAAACAGCATCACATGCTACAGAGAGATCTTTCGTCTTACAGAGAAATCAAACAGGGAGAATCATTCAATATAGCAGATTTCATTGTTGTCTCATTTTAAGAAATTGACCCAGCCACCCCAGCCTTCAGCAGCTGCCACCCTGATGAGTCAGCAGCCATCATCAAGGCAAGACCCTCCACCAGCAAAAAGAATGTGACTTGCTGAAAGCATCAGATGATCATTTGCATTTTTAGCAATAAAGTATTTTTAAAATTAAGATACGAACATTGTTTATTTAAACACAACTTTTATACCTACTGGGAAACCAAAAAGTTTCTGTGACTCACTTTGTTGCAATATTTGCTACATTGCAGTAGTCTGTAAACAAACTTTCTGTATCTCTGAGGTATGCCTGTGTGTACTAAAATTTGTATAAATAGTAATCAAGGGTAGGAAGTCAACAGCTATTTATGTTATGCAAGGTGATACTATAAAGGAATTCTTGGGTGTTTTTTCTTTTTGTAGATGTATTTTAATTTATTATCTTTGGCTTAGGAATTACCATTAACCATTGTATAGGAACATGTCTTAAGAGTAAGCTCTTTTTGCTTAACATCAGATTTAAGTCGAGCTTTCATATTTAGTCATAACTTATTTATTTAAAGCTATTAATATATAAAAGGTAATTATCAATTCTGGAAAAGTTTGGCTCTATGACAGTGTACAAACTAATTCAAGAAAAAGACTACTAAGTACGTGAATCACCACATCCAGAGAAAAAAGATTTTCTAGAAAATTCGATACACATATAGAGGAAAGTGATTATGTGTACGCTTATGGGACTAAATTTGAAGTGTGTTGGAAATGGGCTTGTCAGTGTGATTTTAAAATTATTGACCTGTAACAGAGTCATTATAATTGAAAATATTGCTTTATTTGTCTTGTCTTCCCTTGCCTTTACCTCTATCCTTCTGTTTTCTCCTTTGTTACAGACCATACATCTGTCGGCGGTCTGGGAGACAGTTTTTATGAATACTTACTGAAAGCATGGTTGATGTCAGATAAAACAGACCATGAGGCAAGAAAGATGTATGATGATGCTATTGAGGTGATTATTTCCAGAACATTTTTCTGCTTAACAGATTGAACGTACAGTGTATTTGGTAGTGACTAGATGACTATCTTATAACCATTTTGTTATAGACATTCAGTAAATATGTATAAGCATTTTATTATATGCATTCACTATAGAGTTTGCTACTATTTTAATAGAAAAGCCTCATATTAAGTCTTCTTTTATTTGTGGCATTTTAAAGAAATTTTTGAAGAAAGAATTTATTGTAGGCCGGGTGCAGTGGCTCACATCTGTAATCTCAGCACTTTGGGAGGCCGGGGTAGGCAGATCATTTGAGGTCGGGCACTCAAGACCAGCCTGGCCAACATGGTGAAAACCCATCTCTGCTTAAAATACAAAAATCAGCTGGGCATGGTGGTGCATGCCTGTAGTCCCAGCTACTTGGGAGGCTGCGGCGGTAGAATCACTTGAACCTGGGAGGCGGAGGTTGCAGTGAGCTGAGGTCTTATCATTGCACTCCAGTCTGGGTGACAGAGCAAGACTCTGTGTCAACAATAAATAAAATAAAATAAGAATTTATTTTAGTGTATTCATGAAAATTGATTTTATTTACTTTTAGTTAATGTTTGCAGAGACTGGAAAACTTCTGACTTTGTATACATTTTCATAAACATTTTTTCTTTCAAATGACCCCTTTGAATTTATACATTGAGAGCCTTATGGGTAAATACTTAACTAATGACAACACACGTATATAGTATTTTCTACGTGCCAGGCACTGTTCTAACCCTTCTTACATGTATGAGATCATTTAATCATTATCACCATTTTACACATGAAGACCTTAAGGAACAATGAAGTTAAAGTAACTTGCTGAAGATTGCGTAGCTGGTAATTGATGGGGCCTGGAACTGAACAATCTGGCTGCTGAGCCAGTGCTTTTAACCACTGTCTTATATTGTTTCATATTTAAATGACTTCATACCATGATATTGTGACAGTTTATAATTGGAACAAGATTCATTCTAGGAAGAATTTATATGGAGTATTTATAAGAAAAAACTGAAATGGAAAAGTAAGTTAAAAGTGTGTTAAGTAAGAGTGTTTAGCAGGTTATTAACTGATTTTAATTACTTTTTAAAAGTTGTGTATTTTGTATATAACAACACTGTGCTGATGTAGTCAGTAATTAGTTGTCAGAGTTCTAATTTTTGTTTGGTTTGTCTTTTTCATTAAACCAAGAATCTTATCCATTTTATATCCCTACTCTTTAGGCACCTAATTTGGTACAATTGTTTTTAAAAAATGTGCAGGAGTTGAACTTAATATGTGGCTCACGGTGTTTTGCCCATTATAGGTACTCAACAAGTGTTTGTTGAGATATTGTGTTAAATAATAAATTGAACTAAAGGTACAACCAAGAATATAAATTTTAGTAGGAGAACTTTATTCTCTTTTATTAAAATTTAAACCTAGAAAGTTTTATGATCCAGATAGGTTATTATCTGGGAAGAATTTAATATTCTTAGAACCATATTGTTAAAAATAGCTCTTAGTAATTCCCACTAGACTGTGGCCTCCTTTGAGGGCAGAGACTAATTTGCTTATCATTATCTCAGCATCTAGCACGTTACTTGAAACATAGTAAATATTCAATAGTATTTGATAAATGCATGAATATATTTAATATTATATTTGAGAAAATGTGGTATATCATATACCATAATAAATTAATTTTTGCTGTTTTCTTGTAATTTTCTTTAAAACTATTTTGACTTTTGCTTAATTTTTTCCAAAGGAAAAAAATTATATTTGTCATTGCTTTTTAAATTGTACATGCTTTGAAAGCATAACTGTTTTGAAAGTTAACCTTATAAATTCACACTGTTTTTCATGAATCATCTGCTATATGTTGTGTATTCTGTAAATATTTCTGTACTTGCTTTCTTTTCCCTGTTTTTATTAGTTTTATTAGTTATTAAATCAAGAATAGGTACCTAATAAATGTTTTTTAATAGTTGGTCAGCTGTCACTTTGAGACATGATCTCAAGTATGCAGTCTTTGCAGTGTTATTTTCAAAAATTATTGTTAGAGTATTGTAAAATAAATGACATATGGAATGTATGAAAGAGATAGGAATGACCACTTAAGACTCATTCTAATTTGAAATACGTTATTTTTAAACCTTGTCTTTCTGAGCTATTTTACTTAAATTATTCCATACCCATCCTACCTTACTGTGTTCTCACAGATATCCATATCCCTGGTTTCTACTTTCTTTTAAAATTATTGGTAAAAAAAACTCTAATGAACTGCCTTTTACTTTAGTTCTAGTAAGTCCATGTGGATATACTTGGATATTTTTTAATTGTAATATGGTAAGATGTGTTATAATGAACAGAAATGACAAAATGACAAACATATGAATACCATCCTTTAGGCATTTTTGGAATACCTTTTATGTGGAAAACATGCTAGTATCATGAGGTTCAGAAACATGAAAAATACCACCCCATACTCAAAAAACTTTACTTGTGCTTCAGAGTACTATGGTTAAAACAATGACAAAAACTTATTACTTAATAATTAAACATGTATTGAGTGCACACTACATTATATGCCTTCTGGAATATAGGTGATCAGTAAGACATAGTCACTCCAGTTCTGTAAAACTGACATTATTTATTTATTTATTTATTTATTTTTGAGACGGAGTCTCGCTCTGTTGCCCAGGCTGGAGTGCAGTGGCCGGATCTCAGCTCACTGCAAGCTCTGCCTCCCGGGTTTGTGCTGTTCTCCTGCCTTAGCTTCCTAAGTAGCTGGGACTACAGGCACCCGCCACCTCGCCTGGCTAGTTTTTTGTATTTTTTTTAGTAGAGACGGGGTTTCACCGTGTTAGCCAGGATGGTCTCGATCTCCTGACCTCGTGATTCGCCCGTCTTGGCCTCCCAAAGTGCTGGGATTACAGGCTTGAGCCACCGCGCCCGGCCTAAACTCACATTATTATTACAGAGAATATAGAGTAAAATTTTCCAAGCCTGATTGTTATTAAACTTGTCAGCAAACAACTGACAAAAAAAATATTCCTTTTTGTCAGAAAGAAAAGTTAACCACTAATCATACATAATAGTTTCTACTAAAGAAAACTGAGTTAATGACCATTGCTTATACTTTTCCATAGAAATACCTCTAAAGGTAGAAAATAGCTCATCTCAGCAAAGTCTAAGAACATGTTCCAAAGGAGCAAAGCTCTTGAAAATCTCACTTTAAAAATGAAATGTGATTGTTATACTCTGATATACTCAAGTTTAGTATAGACTGTTTCTCTCACCATTCCCACATCTTTTGAGTAAAATTTATATTCCAGGAAGATAGACAATGTTTATAATATGGCTTCTCTTATCCATGACAACGCATCCAAAACAAATGCCTAAGTTTGAGAAGTAAGGGACTAAAGATAATACTATGTAGAAGGTAATCTTTAGGCCAAGTCTCTCCTCTTCCACGCTGTCTTATTATGGTAGTGATTCAGGTATTTGTTCCAGATTATATGCAGTTTGATCCCCCACTCCAACACTTACTATTAATTAAGTCTCTTAGTTTGGGAAAGTTACTACTTTATAGACTAACATGTTACCCAAGTTTTATAATGGCCAGAAGGATATAGTAAGTTTGAACACTTAATAGTTTGCATCTAAAATTTTGAATATCTTTTCTTTCCTATAGGCTATAGAAAAACATCTTATTAAGAAATCTCGTGGAGGTCTTGTCTTTATTGGAGAATGGAAGAATGGGCACTTGGAAAAAAAGATGGGGCATTTGGCCTGCTTTGCTGGGGGAATGTTTGCACTGGGAGCGGATGGTTCCAGAACAGATAAAGCTGGTCATTATTTAGAACTGGGGGCAGAAATTGCACGTACTTGTCATGAGTCATATGACAGAACTGGTAAGAATATTAATAAGGCTAATTATATAGTCTAAAATAATCTCTATGTTAAAAATGTATTTAGCAATAAGAAGAATATATAGGCGCTTGTTACTTCCAAATAGTTTACACCAACATGGCAAATCATTTTCTTAAAAACTTGAATTTTAATTCTGGAAATGTGTCTCTGCATTATTTTTTAAATTCTGAATTCTGCTGTTTCTGTTAAAGATTTTGAAGTAATTGTTTTAAAGACAAGAATTGTGGGGTATTTGGGAATAAATGGAATAACATTTATTTTAATATAAGAATCTATTTTTGCCATTTCAGCTTCTGTAAAAACAGTTACTTAAAAGAACATAAAATTGACTGATTTCAGGCCGGGCGCGGTGGCTCAAGCCTGTAATCCCAGCACTTTGGGAGGCCGAGACGGGCGGATCACGAGGTCAGGAGATCGAGACCATCCTGGCTAACACGGTGAAACCCCGTCTCTACTAAAAAATATAAAAAATTAGCCGGGCGAGGTGGCGGGCGCCTGTAGTCCCAGCTACTCCGGAGGCTGAGGCAGGAGAATGGCGTGAACCCGGGAGGCGGAGCTTGCAGTGAGCTGAGATCCGGCCACAGCACTCTAGCCTGGGCAACAGAGCGAGACTCCGTCTCAAAAAAAAAAAAAAAAAAAAAAAAATTGACTGATTTCAGTTACATTGCCTTGCCTATCCTCTTGTGATAAAAAGAATAACCAAAAGATAATAGTATTTATCTTTATTGGTATCTGGCTAACTAGTAGTTTTTCAATTAGTTCACCAATAGTTTTTAGAATTGTTTATGGCTTTAACTAAAAAGATCCTCTGACATTGCATTGGGCAAATATTTTCTGAACTTCAGTGTCCTTACTTAGAAAAGGAGATGATTCTTAAATGGTGACAAAAATTGGCTTGATTGGGGCTGAAAAAATTTTTACTCTTTGTGTATAAAGCACAGATGTACATATAGTCATACACAGTATATATTTGGTATTAAAATTTTATGGAGGGAGAAGTCAATTAGACTTTTTTTAAAAAGGCAAAACGCTTCTTAGGGGTGCAGTAATGAAAAGGGGGCTGAAAAACACTGGACTAGACCTTACAAGATTTTCTCTGGCTTTAAAAACATGAGTTTCTATATGAGGTAATGGATAATGAGCTCCCTGAAAGCCAAAAAACTAGAAATTTTTATTTGATTTCAGAAGCAAATCATTAATTTTATCAAACAACAATTTCTGTTTTAGGGTTACTTTATCATCAGATACCATGAAACAAATATGATTTACCTAAAATTTATACTAGTTCATAAATCTGTCAAGTTATTTTTATACAGTAAAGAATTATTAACTTATGGCAAAATTGATCCTTCAGTTTTCTCGTTAACTAAATCAAGAGTTCCGTTTCTTGAAAGAATATAAGTCAAGAGGACAGTGAAGTAGTGTTATTTCAGGGTAGTTTAAGTGTTGGTGTGTAATACATATAACGGCAGTGATCTGAGTTTGTAATAGAGGCTAAATTAAATTATCGTGTTGATATAGAATGTCAATTATGCACTTAAAATATAGCTAAAACATTAGTAAAACATTGAGGACCAGGATGGATATTCATAGAGGCTAAATTAAATTATTGTGTTGATATAAAATGTCAATTATGCACTTAAAATATAGCTAAAATTAGTAAAACATTGAGGACCAGGATGGATATTCAATTTTATATTAGGATCCACGAGAATAAGGATTGTTATTTGACAGATTTTGACCAAAAATCAAATAATAGACCTAAAATAATTGAATTTCATATAGCATACATACTAAAATATGGTATATCATAGTTATTATAATTAAATATTTACTCCATGAAATAGGGAACAGCCATTATATGCCAAGTATTATGCTAGATGCTTATAGGTTAAAGTGTGAACAAGATATATTCCCTGCCTTTCAGAAATTCATAGTGTATCAGAGTTATGAAAGGATTTCCTTATATTTCTGATTTTCACATTTCATAATGACATTGCTGATGCTGATTCTTTTTCTGATTGTCATTTTCACATTGCAAGTTGATAAACCTGTGACCCTCTTTGTTATGGTAAACCAAAAAATGATTATTTGATTTGTGTCCTATATTTTCAAGTCTTCTGTTGTTTTTACTTGTCTTTAATCTCAATTTAGATCCTTTAATTAAAAAGTACAGTCCTAGTTTTGCTAACTTTCCAGCAGGTTATTAATCCTCTGCTGTGTTTTCTTATAGCTGTGCTATAATTTTTGGCCACCATATTTTAAAATATCCATTCATTTCTCCTTAATAGTTATTCCTGCTAAATTTATACTATAATTATCTACAACTAAATCAATTCATGATCTAAGCTCTAAAATGTTTTCTTATACGTGTGTATTATGGCAAAATGTCTTTAAAAATTACCTTGCCTTAAAAAAAAAATCCACACAGTATAATTATCTATGTACTTTTATTTCGGACCACAGTGGACTATATGATGTGCAAATGTCTAGGTTTGCATTTGTTTCCAAAAGATTACTAGACTCTTATTGGTAGAATTGGATTTAGCAATATGTTGATACACATTATTCTGAGAAACATTTTATGTGAGAATAATAGGAATATTTATAAGTCTATTTTAAGAAAACCAAATGTGGATCTTTTAAAATGACTCATTTTGCACTGAGTGCAAACAGCAACAATAAAAATAAACAATAAAAATTACTTCATATTCTATTCTTTCAGGGAAGAAAGAAGTCCTTGCAAACAAACTTAAATGATTTATTTTGCTCAGTTATTTCTTTTGTCATGTTACAGCATTAAAGCTAGGTCCTGAATCATTCAAGTTTGATGGTGCAGTGGAGGCTGTGGCTGTCCGGCAGGCTGAAAAGTATTACATCCTCCGTCCAGAAGTAATTGAAACCTATTGGTACCTATGGCGATTCACTCATGATCCGAGATACAGGCAGTGGGGCTGGGAAGCAGCACTGGTAAATAAGCCAATATTCCATTTTATCTGCAAGAGTGTTACGTCATGCCCTCCTATGATGCCATGTATCCTCGCCCATGTTACCTCATGTTTAGTATCTGTAGGGCAGTTTTTGTTTATCTAATGAAGAAACTCTTAGTCAATTTAAGTTTCTTGGCAGTAGAAATAAATCTTACGAAACATATTAAATATATATTAAAATATTAAAATATTTTTAAAATATATAAATATGTATTTCAAAGGAGGAATTTTTAATGGTTAGTAGGTAAAGGAAGCAAGGAGTTTACTCTTAAAATGCTAGTCTTTCAGGGAATCCATGGCTATCAGTACCTAGGGAGGAAAAAACTATTAGTCTTTTATAAAAGTATAGCTTATTCCCAGGGGTAAGGGGTTGTTTTATTCTTTGAGATTTACTAATTGTGATAAATAGCACTAATTATGGTGACTATTCATATTCAAATTGTTTAACTTAAGCTTACAATCTAGATAGAATGACTAAGGAATCCCAAATGAGGTCAGTAGTGCTGGTAAATTGCCCAGACAGGAATGTATGAGATATGTTTTAGGGCAAGATGTATACCAATTTATGTAAAGAGAACGTTTCACAGTGACAAAGTGGGAGAGAAGATTGGAGACATTATGTAGACAGCCTTACATACCAAATCAAAGGTTCTTAGTTGTTCAGGAAATAAGATGTGTGTGCACAACTCCCTCCCTGCAATACACACTATCTTAGTTACTTCTGTCAGCTACTTTGTAAGTGCTGTCGATGGGAAGTGGTAATAGAAAGTTCTTTGCTTATCCAAAAAGCCCTTCAAATCTTGTTTTTCTTTTTTCCTTAGCATCTTCTACCTGCAAAAGCTGCTTGACTTTTGAGAATTCCTTACAGAACTACTAAATGTTTTATAAGGGGGAAGGAACTCCTGAAGGCTTTTTTCAATGGGGAGTAACAAAGCAAAAGGATCTGATTGTATTCCACAAATTGGTGGGTTTGGGAGACCACAGCCATAACCTAGGAATAATGTGAGATCTTGAACTAAGGGGAGTACACTTATTTTTCACCTGTCGTTCAGACCTAGGTAGTCCTCCTGGACTTTAACAATAAGAGCATATTAATGGAAGCAAGTGGTTACACAGGACAGGAACAGATGCAGCATTTATTGATGCTGCTTTTCCTTGGCTCCTTGGGTCTAGAATTGGGAGCACAGCTACTAGTGAAATTCTCTGTGTAGGAGGGTGCTGCCACAGTTGAGAAGACAGCCAAACTATTGCCACAGTGGTTTGGGAATAGAATGCACACACACTTCTATTGTTAGCAGTGGCTTACTAATGCTTCCATAAATTAAGCACTATTTTATGTAAGGAAAATAGATAGGTAAAATAATCATATAATGAACCTGTTTCATTTGAACATCCCCTGTTATTTAATGCTTCTTATTTAGAGGAATGAGGGGGATATGTCTGAATCACGTGAGGAGTGGAAAGTGGTGGCAGAAGCACTTTTTGTCATTGAGGAATACTTTAGGATAATTCATCCTTTTCCTAAGGTCCTTTTTTCCTGTGTGCTTTCTTCAAGTATGACCCTACTTTTGTCTGTTAAGGAGAGGTGTGACAGAGTCAGACTTTAGCCCATGTCTGTCTAAATTTGAATTATGAGAGGTAGAATTTTGCTTTTATAGCCTACGTGGACAAACACAAACTCAATGTGTAATTGGTCAAGAACAAGAACTGGAGTACTTATATTCTAAATTCAAGTTTCAGAAGTGTGCAGTGGAAGTGATGAGAAGAGGGAGGAATGGAGGCAAAAGAGGTAGTGTCACATCTTAAATAGTATTTGCTCATGCATCACCGTTGGCCTCTCCTCTTGGATGTGAAGAAAGCAAAGGGAAGGCTGGGTGAAGCAGAATAGCAGTATAGCATGTCTTCTGTAGCCTTAGCTATTCTGTTTACATATTGAAGCTTCCAAACTTGCCCTCATGACTCTAAATGTCTTAAAGATTAGTCATGCCTCCCCACTACTTTCTTATTATTCTTCAGCCATTTTGATAGTTCATGTGGTGGTGAAGACACATGATTATTGTGAAGAAAAGTACTTAAAAAGTCTTGTATCCAAAATTTCTTTATAATGTATTAGAGAAAAGCACCAAACCCCTTAAACTTAGCTATAATCAAAATGGAGCTATAAAATGAACAGACTGATTAAATAAACACCTTTTTAATGTTAATTAGCTTTTCATAGGAAGGAGAAGCCCAGAAGAGTAAGAAAAGTAGCAAGACTAGAAACAACAAGCCATGACAGACAGCGATGATTAGTTAAGTACCCATGACTTCATTGGATGACCTCCCAGTGTTAGGTAGAATAGAAAAACAGAACCACATGTGCTTTCCGCTTTTCATGAATGGCTGAATTCTGGACTGTGCTGTACCTGCATAAGCAAACTGTTTGGTTGCTTTGAATTAAAAAATAAGGTTGTGAATAGATTCCATTTGATTCAGTATATTTTGTTTAGACATGCCCAAAGATGCAAAAAGAGGAAGAATTTTAACTCTCAGTCAAGCAGTAAAGCACAGTAGTTAATAATGTGGAGCAAATTACTCTGTGTCTCAGTTTTCCCATCTGAAAAGTGAGGCTGTTAACCCCATAGAGTTGTGAAATTCAAATGTGACTATATTGAAAGCTCTTAGAACAGCTTGTAGCGCATAGTAAATAGTTTATAATTGTTAACTCTTTATACTATAATTATTATTGTGGTAGGTGGGCTCTTTCTGCCAGTTGGTACCACCTGTAATGGCTAACTCATAGGATTATGATAATGCAATGTCTGGCACATAGTATGTATTTAGTAAATATGATCTCTCATTGCTATTACTGTAGAGTGCTCCTAAGTAATACTTTTTTAGCATGTTGTGGATTATTGTTTGTCCTTGGAAGTGGTAAAATTGCAATAAAAATTGTTAATCGAAACTGACCTCCATCTTGATTTGTCAGAACTAATGGACCTTTATTTTGCCAGAGAGACCCCTCATTTCGAAAAAATAGCCTAAATTTGATTTCTAAGTTAGGAAAATATAAGATGTCTTAAAAAGATTAAAGGGTTTTGGAGAGAGAGAAGTTCTATGGGAAACATCCTATTTCTTGTACGAGTTAATTTTTCCAGTATGAGAATATTTCCTTTTGATAATATATTATTTTTAAGCCATCAAATTTTCATGCAAATCTTTATGAACTTTTGGCTATTGTCCTTCAGAGTTTTGTTGTCCTTCAAAACTTGAAATTCTGCAGAATTGCTTATTTTGTCTGATCTATTTCATAGGCCATTGAAAAGTATTGCCGAGTTAGTGGTGGATTTTCTGGAGTTAAAGATGTATATTCCTCTACTCCTACACATGACGATGTACAGCAGAGCTTTTTTCTTGCTGAAACATTAAAGTAAGTATATCGCTTTAAAAAAATTTTTAGACTAGACTAGTTTTGCTGTGTGATCACTAGATGATGAATTATGACTATGTGACAGGTTACACTAAATTTTATTGTAAATATCTTTTTATGTAATTGGATGTGTAAACTTTTTAGCTACATCTCAAGAAGAATGACTTAGACTGTAAGGTAGGTATTTTATCCAAAAAGTACTTAGTACCTGTTAAAATTTTTTGTTCCTTGTTCTTTAATGTGCATTAAAATCACCTGGAAGTCTTCTTAATACACAGGTAACTAGGTCCACACCCACAAAGTTTCAGTAGATCTGGAGTTTAGTCTAAAATTTTGCATGTCTAACAAGCTTCCACGTGTTACTGATAATGCTGGTCCTGGGATCATACCTGAGCTCCCTACTGTAGCTAATGAAATCTGTTAGGAATAATCATGCAGTTTTGATGGTACTAAATGATCATAGCCACTCATCCTCCTGATGAGGTTTACTGTAAAGATACACATAAAAGGAACAATGGAAAAGAGTAGACAACTTTATTTTGGTCTTATAATCAAAACCCCAGGTAGAGCTCTCTGTAAGCAGACCTGGAAAAGATGGAGGCTGTAAATATGTCCACTTCCCTGAAGACTGACCAAATAAATATCTCTTTGTACTCTCTTAAATTTCTTATTTGTATTTCTTGCATATCTGTACATGAAAGCCTTGTAAACATTTTATTTTTTCAACAAATGTGTATTACCAGGCACTGTTCAAGACACTTGAGGATGTTTCAATAGGCAAGCAGGACAAAAATTCCTGCCTTCTGGATTTTACATTCTAGTATACTTGTAGTTTACATTCTCATATATTACAATTAAAATGTACCTGTATCGAACTAAGTTTCTAAATGTCTATCCTAAATGCTATCTTATTCTAATTTTTCTTTTCTTACCTCTAGTACTGTTGTTTTCCTGTCTTTTTAGCTTATACATTATAGAATCATTTCTGCTTCCTCCTTTTAATATATCACCAGTTCTTTATGCTTCTTTCTGTTACTTTTTTTTTTATTTTGCTTCCTCCTTTCCATTTCTACAATTGACCCTAATCCAGCCCCTTATTACTTCTGGGATGGTTTAGAACATCTGCCTGGTACTCAGTTTCCTACATCTAGATGTTTCTCATTCTGATTTATCCTGTGTGATTAGGCTTGAGACTGTATACGTTGAAAGAGCACTGGACTAGAAAATAAAGCGACGGGAACTTTAGTTGTACACTAGCTACATCTAGCTGAATGAACATGTCAAAATAAAATTTCTTTGCTTTTGGTTTACATGTCTGTAAACTATGGAATTTGGCCCAGATTATGTAGTATCTCCTGTTTTATTTTTTTCTTTTTTAACTTTAGAAAAACTGTAATATAGGATAATGATTATTTGTGTCTTTTCACCTAGTTTTGCCACATTTCCTTCTCTTTCTTTCGGCATACACTCACGTATACACATAGTTTTACTTTTTTTTTTTTTTTTAGCTTTTCATTTTTCTGGACAAGTTGATAGTGACCAGCATTATGATATTTCAGCAGTAACTTTCAAGAAAAGGTCATTATCTTACATAATCACCATTCAGTTCTCACACTCATGAACCTTAATACTCACATAATATTGTTGTCTAATGTATAGTCCCATTTTCAGATTTCTCCAATTGTTCCAGTAATGTACTTTTTTTTTTTGTTTAATGCCAATTCAGGATCCAGTACGGGATCATTTGTTACTTTTGGTTGTCATGTCTCTAGTCTCCTTCAGCGCAGTTTTCCTATTTTTCTTTTATCTTTTATGAAATGGACATTTTAAAAGTATTCAGGCTAGTTGCTTTGAGGAATGTTCCCCATTTTAGATTTTTTTTCTAATTGTTTCTCATGATCAGATTTAGTTTAAACATTTTCAGCATGAATATTATATTGATCTGTGTTCTTATCATTGCATCCCTTAAAGAGACACATAGCAGTTTAGCGCATTATTGGTGATTTTAGGTTTGAGCATAGGTTATATTTGATTATTGTCATGTAAACAATCTTTTTTCTTTTTGTAATTAATAACCTATCTGTGGAGTGATAATTTTGAGACTGTGTGCATATTCTTTTAATCTTGTATTCTATTCTTAAACCAACCTAATGTACATTCAAATATTTACATATATATAAAGTTTGTTCTGTTGCATTTGTCTATTTTATATTTAATTGCTTCTGGCGGGAATGCCTTTATCCTTTCTATCAATTAATGCCTCTCATTTCTAATTTCAGTTCATATTTCACCTCTTGCAGACTGGCTTTCATAATTAATTCTTAAATCTCTCATCACTACAAACTTTAGCACTTTAGTACATGGCATAGGGCTGGAAATAGATGGTATGCTGCCTCATCCCCTTCGAGTACCTATATGGAATATCACCAGTTAATCTTGGTACTTTTCCTTGCCAAGTTCAGGCAGAATTCTTCTCAACACAACAGTACGCTAGGTAACCAGATAGATAGATAGATAGATAGATAGATAGATAGATAGATAGATAGATGGATGTTTGCTACAATTTTTGCCTTAAAAAAAATACATTTAGAACAATAAAAGTGAAAAAGGTCAAACAAAAAGAAACACACAAATAATTATAACATCACCTAGGCTAAGAAAATTGTCACTGTTGAGCAGTACATTCAGCATTGCACTTCCTGGCAGTGAAAGCAAAAAGGAATCATTCTGCACAGTGTCATTATCATTTTTGGGAGTTGAGGGAGCACATTTGACAAATGAGACAGAATTTTTTATGTTGCTAAATTATAAAATGACTTAAATTGGATAACTCTATGAAAATATTGAGCTATTAAGTGAACCGTATGAAATTACCCTTTTAAAAAGGGTAATTTGAATATTGGCAATTTAATACAGTTCGACCTAATACATAATGGTAATGGTAAATATTTTGAAAATATTTATTTTGTTTGAAACAGTGATCTTAGAGAAGATACAAAAACACTCAATCTGATTTACTCTTTATAAAAACTGATGTAAAAATACAATTGAATAAAATCATTTCTGTGAAGATGTAAATTAATGGAGCTGTAGTCTTATTGTAAAATTAGAGCTTAAAACTTTATAGAGGAATGAAGGTAAGTATGATCCCTTAAATATTTCTCAAAGATCAGTTAATTTAAATAGACTTTGTCAGAAGCTGTCAATTTAAGATTGTATATTCTACCAAATGGTGGGAATTTATTGGGAATTCATTAAAAGGCAACAATCAATGTGTTTTAGCTACCAGAGATGGAAACTGATTGTCACGGCAGTGGCAAAGTTAAATGAAAAAGCCTGTATTCTTGACCTAAGTTGAGGGTCATTTTACCTTTTACATGTTGTCATAGGTGCTATACTATGGATTAGTTATTGCTATAGATATGCCTTTTTCCCCAGAAGAGGCCATGTCTCCTACTTTATTTCCCTTAATAGTCCTTACTTCATTTATTAATATTTATCTAGCATATATACTGATGGCATAACAAAACCTATGTAATGAGGAAGGTCAGAGATAGATTCCTTCAAAGGTTCAAAAACTCTTATACTCTAGTACAGGAAATAAAACACATGCAATATATACAACAAATTTTAAATACATTAAGTGCATAAGAGAAATATTAACAAAATGCAGAAGTCTTTTAGAGAAGAGAGTTTGCTTAACCTGGAAAACCAGGGAAGATTTCCTGGAAGTAGTAGCATTTGAACCAGACTTGAAGGCAGAACTGGTATGCAGGGGAATAGCTGTAAGGTAGACCATGGCATATTAAGAATGAGATGAGAGCTCTAAAGGTAGATTGACAAACCTGAATATCTGATTACATATAAGGAGTTTCAGTAAGAAGGAAGAATCAGAGTTAATATTAAAGTTTCCAGTGCCAACCTGACTACAGTTTCTAATCAGCATGTTATTGCCTTTTAAATATTAATAAACAGTATTGACTTAGAAATGTTTATTGAACTATATAACATGTAAGATTTGGCATGTTTGTATATGTATGTTATACTTTGACTTTTAAAGTTTAAAATATGAATATAACAAGGTAATTTAAGAAAATATCCAAAAATAGAAGGATATGTTTCCAGCTTGAAGGAAACCATCAAGATCCCAGCATAGAAGATGAAAACAGACCCACACCAAGGCATAGCACGTTGAATTTCAAAACCCCTGGGGTAAAGGAAAGATCTCAGCTTCCACAGGGAGAGAGAGTAGAATAAAGTCTCATCGATATGGATTCAGGGTGGCTTCATACTTCTCAAGAATAGTCATGAAAGCTAGAAGCATTGGAGCAGTTGATTCATGAGAGAAAATTAATTCCAACTTAGAATTCTGGGTTTTTAGCCACATAAGGTATCGAAAATCCACTTCCAATCCTCTTTCTCAGTAAGTTTTTGGAGGATATGCTCCATGAAAACTGGATATAAACCAAAAAAGAAGACATGAATACAGGGAAGAAGTGAAAGGAAGATTAAGGGAATGATACATTGAGTTTGAGGAGGACAGAGGCTCTAGAGAAATTTCTTCAAGATTAAATTTATAGACTTTATATCTGAATATTTTGAGATGAGATTTAGACAGTTGGTGAAGATTTTAGGTGCATTATCACTAATAAATACAAGTCAGTTTGCTTTTTAAATAACGGGAGGAGTCGTGCAAGAAAGGAAAAGCCATGAATAGCTTTTAGTTAACATATGAACTTGTTTAAAGACATTTGGTTGGAGTCTTGATTGTTTTGTAAGAAGAGCTAAATGGTATTACTGCCCCCTCTCTTCAGCTGCAAGAAAGAGAAATATGTTCTTTGATAATGGCTTTTGTCCCTCCAAGGATTGTCTTATCCATTGGTTTCCGTGAAATAGCAGTTGGTCAAAAGTCTCTTAAGCTGAAAGAATTGCGAGAAAAGTAGCAGATAGAACACCAAGACTCCTAGGAGCAGTTCTCTAGCAGCAGCACTTGAATTGTTTAATGAATGTCTCCCACATAGATTCTCTATAGTTCTATCACTTTATACCATTTACTGTCATAAGCCTCTTATCAAAAACTTTGAAGGAATGTATTATTTTATGTATGTACCTTAGTGTCTACACCCATTCACTTAGATCTTTCATTGAATTAGATTTTCATTACATCTTACCTCAATTCTGTTTCACATTTATTTGAAGATCTGATAAACTGAAAGAAGTACACATTTTGAGGATACATTTCAACCATTTTTTCTGAGTTCATATATATTAGGCATTAGGCAGCTCAGAAATCACAGGTTAGTTGGAAACATAGTCTTCTTAAGAAATTTGTTATTAAAGGAAAGGGAAATAGCATAAAATTAAGATCAAATTTATCACCACAGTATGTCTACTTTGACTGGTATCAAAGTCTCTGGGGCAGAAATTATGTCTGTGTCTCTTGCTTGTGTGCTTTTTCCCTCCCTATCTCTTGAAATTCAGACTTTGAATATAGTAGTAAAATTCTGCAAAGCTATATAAGAATATGTCAATAATCTTAAATAATCAGAGTTATGAACAAAGACTTATGTACAAAGATGTTTATTGCTGTTATAAAAATAAGAGTCATTATTTGTTCAATAATAGCTGAATGGTTAAATAAATTATGGCACATCCACAATAGTATCACGAAGCCAAAACAATTGCATTTTTATAGACTTTTCACAGTATAATATTAAGTGGGCTATTAAGTCCACATGTGCATATGTAACACATAGATGAACATGGTAATAGTATTTCAACAATATCAAAATGTGAACTGTAATTTAGCTTAATTGAAGTTATTTTAGTTTTTAAAATACTTTTTGTTTTTGCCTCTGTAAATATTTAAAAACATCTTTAAACATACTCTATTTTGAAAAAAATAGGAAGGCTGGATCCCTGCTAAGTACCAAAACTAATTTTCTGTAGAACAAAACCTTAAATATTAAAAAGAGAAATAAAACCATGAAACAATTGGAAATTTTTTCCAACCCTGGGGATAAAGATGATATGATTCAAAACCCAGAAAACATTAAAGAAAAGAATGAAAATTTAATTACATAAAAATAAAAACGTGTACAAAAAAAGAGCACTAAATAAAGTAAAAGACAGATGGCACACTGGGAAAACTTCTTAAGATTAGAAATTAAGAAAAAATACTAAGCCTACTAAAAAAAGTAGTAGCAGTTCTTAGAAAAGAAATGGCTATAAACACGTGAAGAATGCTTGATCCACTTGTAAGAAATGAATGAAATAATAGATCAGATACTATGTTTTATTTACTATCACGCTGCTTAAGATTTAAAAGTTTGTGTTCTGGTGTTGGCAAGGATGTAAGAATCTAGTCACTTTCAGACACTCTAAGTGAAAGTACAATGGAAGTATATTCTTTTTCGTTGTTGTTGTTAAGGAAGCAGGGTCTACCCGTGGCCCGCGCCCCCACTTGGAAATATATTCTGAAAATATCCTTAAGTGTGTATTATCAGTACTTCATTTGTCCTGATAGTCTATATGAAATATTAATATCCTCAGTGCTTTAGTTTAGGGTTTTGAGTTAGAACAAGCATGCATGCAATCAACATGTTTGTTGATCTGTATATACATAACAGCATAGCACTTGTCATATTAAAATCAGTTGTGTAAACACTATAATGTGTAGCTCTATTACAGTGTGTGGCTCCTAAAAAATCAGGTTGTTTTTAATACAGCTTTTTTTGAATTATAAAAATAGTATGTGGATATTGCAAAATGAGTTAAATAGTATAGAACTGAAGAAATGACCAAATAAATAAATAAATAAATAAGTTTCGTTGTGCCTCACATCCAGTCTCACTTCCCAAAGAGAATACTTATTAAATAGTTCTTGATACAGCCTTCTGGAAATTTTCTGGGTATATGCAAACATATAAAAATATATATAATATATATCCTTTACCCTTTTTTCTCCATATGTAAGATTATATATAACTATTATTCTGAAACTTACATTTTCATCTTTTTATCTAGGAAAGGTTTCCATATTGGTATATATAAATCCACTGAGGAATGTTTTATAATTTGTTTGATCAGTACCCTATTGTTAGATATAGAGGTTGGTTCTGTTTTTTTGCTCTTATAAACAGTGCTGCAGTGAACGTCCTTTTACATATAGCTCTGCTCCCTTTGTGAAGATAAATGTTAGTTAGATTCCTAGAAGTAAAATGGATGGCTGGGGCAATGGCACGTGCATTTGATGTAACATAATTAAGCAAAATACGCTGAGAGAGCTAACTCTCCAGAAAAGTCAGAGCATTTTAGAAAATTAACTAATTAGAAATAGTTAAAATCAGATGGGTATTCTGAGAAGTATGGAAACATTTAGGCAGTACCTGATAGTGTGTAGTAAGATTTAAATGAACAAACCTTTTCAGTAAATCTTAGACAACAGAGTAAATCACTTCAAACTTGTTTTCTGTAGGTTAAGAAAATAGATGAAGGCTGGGCACGGTGGCTCAAGCCTGTAATCCCAGCACTTTGGGAGGCCGAGATGGGCGGATCACGAGGTCAGGAGATCGAGACCATCCTGGCTAACACGGTGAAACCCCCGTCTCTACTAAAAATACAAAAACTAGCCGGGCGAGGTGGTGGGCGCCTGTAGTCCCAGCTACTCGGGAGGCTGAGGCAGGAGAATGGCGTAAACCCGGGAGGCGGAGCTTGCAGTGAGCTGAGATCTGGCCACTGCACTCCAGTCCGGGCGACAGAGCGAGACTCCGCCTCAAAAAAAAAAAAAAAAAAAAAAAAAAAGAAAATAGATGAAAAGTCAAACAATCAGATTCTCAGGAAGTAAATGGAATGAAAGTTTCAGTGTTTGCTCACCCTTTTAAACTAGTGCTTTCTGGAATCCTTAATTCCACCTCTTTGTTCTTTATCAAGATGTGAGCTCTTTTTCTACTAAGTAAATAGTGATTAAAATATATAGACAATACAGTGTAATATATGAGACAATCTATCCAACAAATATTTGTTGTTAAATGCCTGATGTGTGCCAGCTGTTTTGTATGCTAGGGCTATATCAGTGAATATAATAGAATAATCCTGACATAAAAGAACTTATATCCTAAAAATTTCATTCAGTCTCTCCCTAACTTGTAATTATGCTGTTTTGAGTGCCTGCCTGTAAAAATATGCCCTATGTATTATCCAAACACTTCATTATTCTCTGTCCTCGTCCTCCTTTATTTTTCTTTGTAACACTATCATCATCTGTATTGGTCCATTCTCACACTGCTATAAAGAACTGCCCAAGACTGGGTAATTTATAAAGAAAAGAGGTTTAATTGACTCACTGCATAAGTGGGGAAGCCTCAGGAAACAAATCGTGGCAGAAGGGGAGGCAGACGTATCTTACATGGTGGCAGGAAATAGAGAGCATGTGAAGGAGGAACTGTCAAACACTTATAAAACCATCAGATCTCATGAGAACTCACTCATTATCACGAGAACAATATGGGGGAAACCACCCGCATGATCCAGTCACCTCCCACCATGTCCCTCCCTCTACATATGGGGATTATGGGGATTACAATTCCAGATGAGATTTGGGTGGGACACGGAACCAAACCATATCCCCATCTGACATAGGTGTGTGTTGTTCTTGTCTGGTAGAAATGCGGGTCTTGCTATGTTGCCCAGGTTGGTCTTGAACTGCTCGGCTCAAGCAGTCCTACTGCCTTAGCCTCCAAAGTGCTGGGATTATAGGTGTGAGTCATCACGCTCAGCTTGGATTTTTTTTTTTTTAAATCTATCTTCTTCCAGTAGAATGTAAGCTTCATAGCTGTAGGGACTTCTCCTTTTAACTATTATGATCTCCCTAGCACCTAGCACATGAGGCAGTGAGTAAATATGTATTGAGTTTGTTGATAAATTTTTAGTCTGTTAGGCAAGTAAAGAAGTTGGCTATTTGCATCTTTACTCTGATCACTCTTTAGTTTTTAATTATATCATTTTATCAGCTCTGTTTAAGGCATTACTTGATCATCCTGTATACAATTTCAAATTGTTCCCTTACTCCCTCTTATTTTTCCCTGCTTTACTTTTCATCATAGCACCTATCTTCCAACACTGCACATAATTTTCTTAAGCATTCCTCAATTAGAATACAAAGTACGTGAAGAGTTTACAGTATTTTTATATATTTGGGTTATTGTTTTATCCCCAGTATCTACAGTAGGGCCACACATATAATATGTATTTCAGTATTAAATGTTCGCTGAATAAAGGATTGAATCATTTGATTTCAAAGGAGACAGCTAAAAAACCCCAGCAATGTTACAAGATCTTGTATATAATAAGAATAGGAGGGGGAAAGAGAAGAGAATAATAGACCTACTTTATTTTCTGGTTGGGGCTTAGAGCTTGATCTCAGAATTCACTTAGTGTTAGGAGGTAGCTGATAATGAGTAAAAGAATTGATAAAGCAAGAAGAAGGGACCCAAGGAAAAATGTGAAAGCCGAGGATGTCAGGGCTGTGGATTTGTTTTCAGTAGAGAGTCAAAGGTCCAGGTGCCCACATAAAGGAGAAAAGCAGAAACAGTACAAACTAACTGTTGTTAGAAGTTACACAAAGTTGGTAACCTAGAAAAGTGGTTCTCAAACCTGAGAATCGTCATGAATCAGAATCACCTGGAAGCCTCTTAAAACGGGGTATGCTGGGCTCTGGACAGAGTTTCTGTTTAATAGGTCTAGAGTGAGGCCTAAGAATTTGCATTTTTAACAAGTTCCCAGGTGATGCTGATCCTGCTGGTCTGGGGGAATGACACTTTGAGAACCACTGATGTCTGTGACCCA
Organism: Trachypithecus francoisi; assembly: GCF_009764315.1. Taxonomy (NCBI): domain Eukaryota; kingdom Metazoa; phylum Chordata; class Mammalia; order Primates; family Cercopithecidae; genus Trachypithecus; species Trachypithecus francoisi. The sequence continues at coordinate 104,392,244 of NW_022681470.1, read as the reverse complement.
GTGAAACATTTATGGAGGCAATTAGGGATTAAGAAATTAACTATACTGGCAGAGAACCTAGCATAAAGTCAGGTGGGCAAGTCTGCTTAACTGCTATATTTTTGTAGTTCAGTCTCTTCAAATAGATATACTGGAAGACGAGAACCGTGGTCTTCACATTTTTAAGTGCCTCCTATATCCTGTCACAGTGCAATCTAAACATTAGGCACTGGGACACACACACACACACGCACGTGCGTGCACGCATAAGAACACACAGAGTGAATTTCACTCGTACTATTTAGTATAAGCATCTTTCCAGTTTCAAAAGTTTAATCTTTGAAATATGTTTGCCAGTTTCTTTGCCAATTTATTTTGCTACAGTAGAGGGAGCTACAACCCAAATTTTACTTATGTAGCAGTAACACATGATAAGGCTATCCTTTTCCATCCTTGTTCATTAGTCTTTTTTAAAAAACTTTTAAAGTCAGCTTTTTTGAAATATGTTAAGTGTACAGTTTGTTGCACTTTGGCAAATGTTTAAGCCTGGGTAAACATCAGCCTTAGTTGATACATGGAACATTTCCATTCTAATTTGTCAGTCAGTTCTACTCACCCCCAAATTCTTACCTGTTTTCTGTCACTATAGGTTGCTGCTTGTAGAATTTAATATAATTTGATTCATGCAGTATTAGGGAAGAGGTAAAGGATAATCATTGTTTAAGGGGTATAGAGTTTGAGTTTTATAAGGTGAACAATGTGAATATACTCAACACTAGTGAACTGTACACTTTAAAATGGTTGGTAAATTTTTTGTTACGTGGCTTTTACCACAATAACATTTATGTCTGGCTTTTATTGCATACTGCTTTTTAGGTTAATCCATGTTGCATTTATCAATAGTTCATTCCTTTCTATTAATGAGTATTATGCTCTTGTTTGGATATACTACGTTTTATTTGTCCATTCACTTTTTGATGGTCTATTAATCATATGTTTTTGAAAGGAATCAGAAAAAAAGAATTGTTTACCATTTGACTACACTTAATCTTGCTCTTAATTTTTTCTTTCCAGTAATTTTCAAATTCATCCGTTAAAAGTAATTTCATCTAATTTACTGTTATTAAATAAATAAATATTATAAAATAATTTGCTATTTATTAAAATTCTAAATATTTTTAATCTAGTGCTTCGAAAATCAGAAATGTAGGAGCTAAAATTTGTGGCAACAATTTTTCTCTCAAAACTCAGGTAAATATTGTTGCCTGCAGTTTATTGCCCTAAGTTTGTCCTGGTTTTTAAAAAATGTCATTGTCTTCTAGTTCTTCCTTTGCAGACAATTTTACTAAGCAAGTTATTCTTGATTCTTAGTTTAGTTTGCTAACTTAGCTACTTTTTCTAAAGGAATGTATTGTCGTATTGTAAAGAAAGCTAGTAGTAAATGAATAGAGTAATAGATTTGTGATACCAACTTGATACCAATTTGTGATACCAATTTACTTCTAGGAGGTTAAGTATATGTGCACTTCACTGTAAAATTCTTTCAACATTTCTATGTTTGAAAGTTTTACAGGCTGGGCGTGGTGGCTCATGCCTGTAATCCCAGCACTTTGGGAGGCTGAGGCGGGTAGATCACCTGAGTTCAGGAGTTTGAGATCAGCCTGGCCAACATGGTGAAAACCCGTCTCTACTAAAAATACAAAAATTAGCCAGGCATGGTGGCACACGGCTGTAATCTCAGCTACTTAGGAGACTGAGACAGGAGAATCGCTTGAACCTGGGAGGCTTGTAGTGAGCCGAGATCGTGCCACTGCACTCCAGCCTGGGCAACAGAGCAAGACTCCATCTCAAAAAAAAGTAAGAAAGTTTTATAAAATATTGGGGGCCAAAGGGAGGGGAAAACTAGTAAATTATCCAGAATAGGTATTGGTACTAATGTTATCGTCGTATCCTCTCATAGTTTTAATTCTCTTTTTTACTGCTACTGTTATCTTCCTTTGCTTATGAAGTTATTCTCAGTATAAGCAAATGAATGCATAGTTAGCTAGCTATCAGACTATTAAAGCAAATTCCCTGAGCAAGGTTTTGAAGTAAGTTCAAAGACAACTCTGATAGTGGCTTTGTCCAGAAAACATCAGTAGTAGTATAATTTTTTAATTTCTAAGCAAAAGTGCTAAGTGATATATTTTGGAGAGGGAGAGAATCAGTGGGATCATTGAGGGTGAGGATTCTCAGATGAGGGGAAAAAAAAGTTAGAGAAGACTGAAAAACAAAGCCACTGTTTCCTTTCATTTATCTTTTATCTTGTCTGTAACTGGATCTTGAAGTTAGCCTCCTACCGTGAGAGAACTATTTTTCCAGCTGGATGAAAAGAGTAACACCAGATCCCCTATTCTGCTGTTTTCTGCTCATTTACTCCTGGAGAAAAGCTAAGTCAAATCAATATGTACTTATTAAATACCTGCTTTCTCAGAGTTGTGTTATTTGAGAATTAAAGTATATGAAACATATACTCCACCCGTAAAGAGCTTGGAGTCTAGTTTAGAAATCTCTTACCTTTAGGCATGGACAAATTTAATAAAAATATGAAGTATATGCAGTTGGCCCTCCATATCCATGGGTTCATGGATTCAAGCAACCATGGATTGAAGATACAGTTTTTTAAAAATTGCATCTGTATTGAGCATGTGTAGACCTTTTTCTTGTCATTATTCCCTAGGCAATATAATATAGCAACTATTTACATAGATTTAAAGTGTATGGCAGCATATGCATTGGTTATATGAATATATGATACCATTTGATATCAAGGATTTGAGCATTCAAGGATTTTTATATCTGCAAGAGGTTCTGGAACCAATCCCCCATAGATACTGAGGGACAACTGTATTTGGTGCTAAATAGAAAATAAATGTTTTAGAAATTCAGAGAAGGAAATTTTGGTGCAGGCTAGAGTAGTCATGAAGAAAGACTAAAATGATGCTGAATTAGTAAGACGTTAATAGGTGAGGTAAAACAGAAAGTAGCTTTGTGAAAAGAATGATTCAGCCTGAAAAAATACCTTTAGAAAAATACTACAGAAACTAGACCGACTAAAGTACATTCACTAGGAGAAGTAGTAGGAAATAGAGTTCTAGAATCAAAATCAGGGAAGCAGCATGGATGACCCTTGAAGACATTATGCTAAGTGAAATAAATCAGACATAAAAAGACAAATATGGGGTGATTCCACTTCTATGAGGTCCCTAAAGTAGTCACATTTATGGAAGCACAGTAGAATGGTGGTTACCAGGGACTTGGGGAGGGGGATGGAAATTAGTTTTAGTTTTGCAAAGAACAGCATGAATATACTTAACACTACTGAACTATATGCTGAAAAATGGTTAAGATTGTAAATTTATGTCACGTGTTCATTACCACAATAAAAAAATAAAGCAATGGCATGCTAGAAAGGGAATTATAAGATAAAATACAAAGCACTCGTACTTTAACTCCAACCTCCTTTCCTCTAACCTCTTCAGTCCAACTTTTCCCTTCTTTAAAATTATCTTTCTCCTATCCCACTGTTTCCCTCCATTATTCCTAAAATATTAATATTGATTGCAAAATCGCAATTGAAATAGTACCTTGGTATATAATTTATTTGGATTCTTGCAGTAATTTAAAATAACAAATTATATTCCAGATAAACAGTTATGGCTAAGATGAAACTAGAACCCCAAAGGAAGAAAAGTAACTTGTTAAATTACTACTACACATGCAGTTGTACTGAAGAAAATATAGATGTATTTAATGTCCATTTTCACAAAATTCTAGGAAGTCATGGTATGAAGACAGAAAGGAACTAGTCATCATGAAGAATCGGAAAGGATTTCTAAAAGCAAGTTCTTGCTGGACCATCTAATGTTCTTTTTGGGTTGGACTAATAATACACATGAGGGTAGGGGATTCCATGAACATAATTACATGGCATTCAGCAAATTGTTTGACACAGTCTCTCAAAATGGATGAGTGGAACTTCTGCTTTCTCTAAAGATGGAACCAGATTTACCCTTCTGCCTGAAATAAATGACAAAATATATATGAAACAATGGTTTTGAAACACCAGACAGGAGGCAAGGAAGGACAGTTATCTCTGAGAGATAGGAAACAAATGAAGTGAGCCCTGTGATTGCCCCAGCTGACGGTCTTGATAGAGTTTCCAGGACATAGTACAGGGAGGGGACTTGAGACAAAGCCCAGCACACTCCCTAAGGAGATGAAGCTGTGAGTGTGGGGAAACGAAGATAGCTAGAATTCATAGGACAGTACCAGAGAGGAGAGAGCTGCAGAGAGAAATAGCCAGGGGAACCCACTGGAGCATTCAGCAGAGTGCTGATCATCACATGCATGTGAAGAACCTACCTGAGGTGAGGGAAATAATCATCCTAGAGGATTAAAGGCAGCAGTTTCTGGCACTCACATAGGGCCATGTAGGGTTGCAGGAACAGTGCCTGTTACCAGCAACCAGACTGGAAAAATTCATAATTCAAGTGGCACTGAGTAGAGTGAGTACTCAGGAAGGTTCTGCCTGAATAGTGGGGAATAACCGGCTGCTTTGGACCTATGTAGCAGATAATGAAAGCAAGACCTGAAAGGATCAAACTGTTTCTAAGTGATATAACTACATCCCTGAACAAAACTGAAGATTTATATAAAGGAATATAAAAATAACTACCATGTAACAATGTAAAATCCATATGTCTAGCATCTAGTCAAAGTTTACCATGTATGCCAAGAGGCAGTACAATGTGATCAATAATTATGAAAATAAAACCAACTTAGAACTGATAAAGATGTTAGAATTAGGAGACAATGACAATTAAAATATTTATGATAACTATGTTCCCTCTATTCAAAAAGTTAAGTAGAGACCTAGAAGATACAAAAACCCAAATCAAACTTCTCTAAATGAAAACTGTAATGTTTGAGTTGAAAAATATACCAGATGAGATTATTAGCATGTTAGACATTGCAGAAGTAAAAATCAGTGAACTTGAAGACTTAGCAATGAAACTATCCAAAATAAAACAAGAGCAAAAAATAAGAATCTTATAAAAATAGAGATCAGTGAGCTATGAGACAACTTACAGTGGCATAAAATACATGAAATTAGAATCTCCAAAGAAGAGGACACAAGAAGGTGGACCCAAAAAAAACCCTTTTTTTAAAAGAAATAATGGCAAAAATCTTTCCAATCTTGATGTAAACTATACACCCACAGATCCAAGAAGCTAAACAAACTCCAAGCACAAGAAACATGAATGAAGAAAACTTCACCAAGACACATTATAATCAAATTGATCAAAACCGGGGTAAAGAAAAAAGTCTTTAAAGCAACCAGAGGAGAAAGACAAATTAGGTAAAAAGGAGCAAATATAAAAATGGCAACAAGAATAAACCACGAAATTTTAAACCTTCAATATAGGAAATTGAAAGACTTAAAGTAATTTTACAGAGGATCTTTATATCATGACAGCTCATGAATTTCATAAAAATAAAAATATTTTCTGCTGAAGATTGACTTCAAATTCTGAAAAAGCAAGAGTTTACTATAAAACAATGACAAAAACCTATTATAAAGAAGCCCATCTGATTACCCAGTGAAAATGCATAATTTTTAAAAACCCAAAAAGTGCCAATATGAACTATCTAAGAATAAAAGAAAACTTGTTATTTAGCAGCACATATACTTTGGCAATGAATACTGGAGAAAAGATAAAACTATTTTTACTTTTCACATTATTCTTGGAAAATCACTGTTTAAATCCCTTTTATAAGTACATATTCACTAATAAAAACATGGTAGCAGAAAGGGATGTCGTATATTTTGAATGGTATATGTTTTCTTTTATGATGAAATGTTATGGATGACCCACATCTTTTATGAGGTGAAACCATTCTGTAAAAATATTAGCAGAAGAAAGTAAAATTGATTAAAAAAAAGTAAAGAAAAAATTTTTTAAAAGAATGACAGTTACTTTAAACTTTAAAACAACAGCAGTCAAAAGAGACAGAGGGACATTATATAATGATAAAAGGTCTTGTCCAACAGGAAAATATCACAGTCCTAAACATATATGTACCTAACACTGGAGCTCCCAAACTTATAAAACAATTACTGATAGACCTAATAAATCAGATGGACAGCAACACAACAATAACAGGGGACTTCAGTACTCCACTAACAGCACTAGACAGGTCAACAAGACAGAAAGTCAACAAAGAAACAATGGATTTAAGCTATACCCTGGAACAAATAGACTTAGCAGATATATACAGAACATTCCATCCAACAACTGCAGAATACACATTCTATTCAACAGCACATGGAACGTTCTCCAAGATGGACCATATGATAAGCCATAAAATGAGCCTTAATAAGTTTAAGAAATTTGAAATTACATCAAGCCTTCTCTCAGACCTCAGTGGAATAAAACTGGAAAGCAACTCCAAAAGGAACCTTCAAAACCATGCAAATACATAGAAATTAAATAGCCTGCTCCTGAATGAGCATTGAGTCAAAAACGAAATCAAGATGGAAATTTAAAAATTCTTCAAATTGAACTACAGTAATGACACAACCTATCAAAACCTCTGGGATACAGCAAAGGCAGTGCTAAGAGGAAAGTTCACAGCCCTAAAGGCCTACATCAGAAAGACCGAAAGAGCGCTAACTGACATTCTAAGACCACACCTCAAAGAACTAGAGAAACAAGAGCAAATCAAACCCAAACCTAACAGAAGAAAGGAAATAACCAAGATCAGAGCAGAACTAAATGAAATTGAAACAAACAAACAAAAAATGCAAAAGATGAATGAAACAAAAAGCTGGTTCTTTGAGAAGATAAAATTGATAGACTGTTAGCAAGATTAACCAAGAAAAGAAAGAAAATTCAATTAATCTCATTAAGAAACAAAACAGGAGCTATTACAACTGACACCACTGAAATACAAAACATCATTCAAGGCTGCTATGAACACCTTTACACATAAACTAGAAAACCTAGAAGAGGTGGATAAATTCATGGAAAAATACAACCCTCCTAGCTTAAATCAGGAAGAATTAGATACCCTGAACAGACCAATAGAGAAGCAGCGAGATTGCAATGGTAATTTTAAAATTACCAACAAAAAAAAAAGTCCAGGAACAGATGGATTCACAGCAGAATTATATCAGACATTCAAAGAAGAATTGGTACCAATCCTTTGACACTATTATTGAGGAAGAAGTAACCCTCCGTAATTCATTCTATGAAGCCAGCGTCACCCTAATACCAAAACCAGGAAAGGACATATCCAAAAAAGAAAACTACAGACTGATATTCTTGATGAACCTAGATGCCAAAATCCTTTACAAAATACTAGCTAACCGAATCCAACAACATATCAGAAAGATAATCCATCATGATCAAGTGAGTTTCATACAAGGGATGCAGGGATGGTTTAACATATGCAAGTCAATAAATGTGATACCCTACGTAAACAGAACTAAAAATCACATGATCATCTCAGTAGATTCAGCATTTGGCAAAATCCAGCATCCCTTTATGATTAAAACTCTCAGCAAAATCGGCATACAAGGGACATACCTCAATGTAATAAAAGCCATCTGTGACAAACCCACAGCAAACATAATACTGAATGGGGAAAAGTTGAAAAGTGTTCCCTCTGAAAACTGGAACAAAAAAAAAAAGCCCACTCTCACCACTCCTCTTCAACATAGTTCTGGAAGTCTTAGCCAGAGCAATCAGACAAGAGAAAGAAAGGGCATATAAACCGATAAAGAGGAAGTCAAACTGTCACTGTTTGCTGATGATATGATCATTTACGTTGAAAACCCTAAAGACTCCTCCAGAAAAAGCTCTTAGAACTGATAAAATAATTCAGGAAAGTTTCCAGATACAAAATTAATGTACACAAATCAGTAGCTCTTTTATACAACAACAAGTGACCAAGTGGAGAATCAAATCAAGAACTCAACCTCCTTTACAATAGCTGCAAAAAATGAAATAAGGCAAGATGGCCGAATAGGAACAGCTCCAGTCTCCAACTCCCAGCGCGAGCGACACAGAAGACCAGTGATTTCTGCATTTTCAACTGAGGTACTGGGGTCATCTCACTAGGGAGTGCCGGACAATCGGTGCTGGTCAGCTGCTGCAGCCCGACCAGCGAGAGCTGAAGCAGGGCGAGGCATCGCCTCACCTGGGAAGCGCAAGGGGGAAGGGAATCCCTTTTCCTAGCCAGGGGAACTGAGACACACAATACCTGGAAAATCGGGTAACTCCCACCCCAATACTGCGCTTTAAGCAAACGGGCACACCAGGAGAATATATCCCACACCTGGCCAGGAGGGTCCCACGCCCACAGAGTCTCCCTCATTGCTAACACAGCAGTCTGCGGCGATCTAACCGCAAGGCAGCAGCGAGGCTGGGGGAGGGGCGCCCGCCATTGCTAAGGCTTAAGTAGGTAAACAAAGCCGCTGGGAAGCTCGAACTGGGTGGAGCTCACAGCAGCTCAAGGAAACCTGCCTGTCTCTGTAGACTCCACCTCTGGGGACAGGGCACAGATAAAAAACAACAACAAAAAAGCAGCAGAACCTCTGCAGACGCAAACGACTCTGTCTGACAGCTTTGCAGAGAGCAGTGGATCTCCCAACACGGAGGTTGAGATCTGAGAACGGACAGACTGCCTGCTCAAGTGGGTCCCTGACCCCTGAGTAGTCTAACTGGGAGACATCCCCCACTAGGGGCAGTCTGACACCCCACACCTCACAGGGTGGAGTACACCCCTGAGAGGAAGCTTCCAAATTAAGAATCAGACAGGTACACTCGCTGTTCAGCAATATTCTATCTTCTGCAACCTCTGCTGCTGATACCCAGGCAAACAGGGTCTGGAGTGGACCTCAAGCAATCTCCAACAGACCTACAGCTGAGGGTCCTGACTCTTAGAAGGAAAACTGTCAAACAGGAAGAACACCTCTACCAAAACCCCATCAGTGCGTCACCATCATCAAAGACCAGAGGCAGATAAAACCACAAAGATGGGGAAGAAGCAGGGCAGAAAAGCTGGAAATTCAAAAAATAAGAGCGCATCTCCCCCTGCAAAGGAGCGCAGCCCATCGCCAGCAACGGATCAAAGCTGGTCAGAGAATGACTTTGATGAGATGAGAGAAGAAGGCTTCAGTCCATCAAACTTCTCAGAGCTAAAGGAGGAATTACGTACCCAGCGCAAAGAAACTAAAAATCTTGAAAAAAGAGGGGAAGAATTGACAGCTAGACTAATTAATGCAGAGAAGGTCATAAACGAAATGACAGAGATGAAAACCATGACACGAGAAATACGTGACAAATGCACAAGCTTCAGTAACCGACTCGATCAACTGGAAGAAAGAATATCAGCGATTGAGGATCAAATGAATGAAATGAAGCGAGAAGAGAAACCAAAAGAAAAAAGAAGAAAAAGAAATGAACAAAGCCTGCAAGAAGTATGGGATTATGTAAAAAGACCAAATCTACGTCTGATTGGGGTGCCTGAAAGTGAGGGGGAAAATGGAACCAAGTTGGAAAACACTCTTCAGGATATCATCCAGGAGAACTTCCCCAACCTAGTAGGGCAGGCCAACATTCAAATTCAGGAAATACAGAGAACGCCACAAAGATACTCCTCCAGAAGAGCAACTCCAAGACACATAATTGCCAGATTCACCAAAGTTGAAATGAAGGAAAAAATCTTAAGGGCAGCCAGAGAGAAAGGTCGGGTTACCCACAAAGGGAAGCCCATCAGACTAACAGCAGATCTCTCAGCAGAAACTCTACAAGCCAGAAGAGAGTGGGGGCCAATATTCAACGTTCTTAAAGAAAAGAATTTTCAGCCCAGAATTTCATATCCAGCCAAACTAAGTTTCATAAGTGAAGGAGAAATAAAATCCTTTACAGATAAGCATATGCTTAGAGATTTTGTCACCACCAGGCCTGCCTTACAAGAGACCCTGAAGGAAGCCCTAAACATGGAAGGAACAACCGGTACCAGCCATTGCAAAAACATGCCAAAATGTAAAGACCATCGAGGCTAGGAAGAAACTGCATCAACTAACGAGCAAAATAACCAGTTAATATCACAATGGCAGGATCAAGTTCACACATGACAATATTAACCTTAAATGTTAATGGATGAAATGGTCCAATTAAAAGACACAGACTGGCAAACTGGATAAAGAGTCAAGACCCATCAGTCTGCTGTATTCAGGAGACCCATCTCACATGCAGAGACATACATAGGCTCAAAATAAAGGGATGGAGGAAGATCTACCAAGCAAATGGAGAACAAAAAAAGCAGGGGTTGCAATCCTAGTCTCTGATAAAACAGACTTTAAACCATCAAAGATCAAAAGAGACAAAGAAGGCCATTACATAATGGTAAAGGGATCAATTCAACAGGAAGAGCTAACTATCCTAAATATATATGCACCCAATACAGGAGCACCCAGATTCATAAAGCAAGTCCTTAGAGATTACAAGGAGACTTAGACTCCATACAATAATAATGGGAGACTTCAACACTCCACTGTCAACATTAGACAGATCAACAAGACAGAAAGTTAACAAGGATATCCAGGAATTGAACTCATCTCTGCACCAAGCGGACCTAATAGGCATCTATAGAACTCTCCACCCCAAATCAACAGAATATACATTCTTCTCAGCACCACATTGCACTTATTCCAAAACTGACCACATAATTGGAAGTAAAGCACTCCTCAGCAAATGTACAAGAACAGAAATTATAACAAACTGCCTCTCAGACCACAGTGCAATCAAACTAGAACTCAGGACTAAGAAACTCAATCAAAACCGCTCAACTACATGGAAACTGAACAACCTGCTCCTGAATGACTACTGGGTACATAACGAAATGAAAGCAGAAATAAAGATGTTCTTTGAAACCAATGAGAACAAAGATACAACATACCAGAATCTCTGGGACACATTTAAAGCAGTGTGTAGAGGGAAATTTATAGCACTAAATGCCCACAAGAGAAAGCTGGAAAGATCTAAAATTGACACTCTAACATCACCATTAAAAGAACTAGAGAGGCAAGAGCAAACACATTCAAAAGCTAGCAGAAGGCAAGAAATAACTAAGATCAGAGCAGAACTGAAGGAGATAGAGACACAAAATCCCTCCAAAAAATCAATGAATCCAGGAGTTGGTTTTTTGAAAAGATCAACAAAATTGACAGACCGCTAGCAAGACTAATAAAGAAGAAAAGAGAGAGGAATCAAATAGACGCAATAAAAAGTGATAAAGGGGATATCACCACCGACCCCACAGAAATACAAACTACCATCAGAGAATACTATAAACACCTCTACGCAAATCAACTAGAAAATCTAGAAGAAATGGATAATTTCCTGGACACTTACACTCTCCCAAGACTAAACCAGGAAGAAGTTGAATCCCTGAATAGACCAATAGCAGGCTCTGAAATTGAGGCAACAATTAATAGCCTACCCACCAAAAAAAGTCCAGGACCAGATGGATTCACAGCTGAATTCTACCAGAGGTACAAGGAGGAGCTGGTACCATTCCTTCTGAAACTATTCCAGTCAATAGAAAAAGAGGGAATCCTCCCTAACTCATTTTATGAGGCCAACATCATCCTGATACCAAAGCCTGGCAGAGACACAACAAAAAAAGAGAATTTTAGACCAATATCCTGATGAACATCGATGCAAAAATCCTCAATAAAATACTGGCAAACTGGATTCAGCAGCACATCAAAAAGCTTATCCACCATGATCAAGTGGGCTTCATCCCTGGGATGCAAGGCTGGTTCAACATTGCAAATCAATAAACATAATCCAGCATATAAACAGAACCAAAGACAAGAACCACATGATTATCTCAATAGATGCAGAAAAGGCTTTTGACAAAATTCAACAGCCCTTCATGCTAAAAATGCTCAATAAATTCGGTATTGATGGAACATACCTCAAAATAATAAGAGCTATTTAGGACAAACCCACAGCTAATATCATACTGAATGGGCAAAAACTGGAAGCATTCCCTTTGAAAACTGGCACAAGACAGGGATGCCCTCTCTCACCACTCCTATTCAACATAGTGTTGGAAGTTCTGGCTAGGGCAGTCAGGCAAGAGAAAGAAATCAAGGGTATTCAGTTAGGAAAAGAAGTAGTCAAATTGTCCCTGTTTGCAGATGACATGATTGTATATTTAGAAAACCCCATCGTCTCAGCCCAGAGTCTCCTTAAGCTGATAAGCAACTTCAGCAAAGTCTCAGGATACAAAATTAATGTGCAAAAATCACAAGCATTCTTATACACCAGTAACAGACAAACAGAGAGCCAAATCAGGAATGAACTTCCATTCACAATTGCTTCAAAGAGAATAAAATACCAGGAATCCAACTTACAAGGGATGTGAAGGACCTCTTCAAGGAGAACTACAAACCACTGCTCAGTGAAATCAAAGAGGACACAAACAAATGGAAGAACATACCATGCTCATGGATAGGAAGAATCAATATCGTGAAAATGGCCATACTGCCCAAGGTTATTTATAGATTCAATGCCATCCCCATCAAGCTACCAATGAGTTTCTTCACAGAATTGGAAAAAACTGCTTTAAAGTTCATATGGAACCAAAAAAGAGCCCGCATTGCCAAGACAATCCTAAGTCAAAAGGACAAAGCTGGAGGCGTCATGCTACCTGACTTCAAACTATACTACAAGGCTACAGTAACCAAAACAGCATGGTACTGGTACCAAAACAGAGATATAGACCAATGGAACAGAACAGAGTCCTCAGAAATAATACCACACATCTACAGCCATCTGATCTTTGACAAACCTGAGAGAAACAAGAAATGGGGAAAGGATTCCCTATTTAATAAATGGTGCTGGGAAAATTGGCTAGCCATAAGTAGAAAGCTGAAACTGGATCCTTTCCTTACTCCTTATACGAAGATTAATTCAAGATGGATTAGAGACCTAAATGTTAGACCTAATACCATAAAAACCCTAGAAGAAAATCTAGGTAGTACCATTCAGGACATAGGCATGGGCAAGGACTTCATGTCTAAAACACCAAAAGCAATGGCAGCAAAAGCCAAAATTGACAAATGGGATATGATTAAACTAAAGAGCTTCTGCACAGCAAAAGAAACTACCATCAGAGTGAACAGGCAACCTACAGAATGGGAGAAAATTTTTGCAATCTACTCATCTGACAAAGGGCTAATATCCAGAATCTACAAAGAACTCAAACAAATATACAAGAAAAAAACAAACAACCCCATCAAAAAGTGGGCAAAGGATATGAACAGACATTTCTCAAAAGAAGACATTCATACAGCCAACAGACACATGAAAAAATGCTCATCATCACTCGCCATCAGAGAAATGCAAATCAAAACCACAATGAGATACCATCTCACACCAGTTAGAATGGCAATCATTAAAAAGTCAGGAAACAACAGGTGTTGGAGAGGATGTGGAGAAATAGGAACACTTTTACACTGTTGGTGGGATTGTAAACTAGTTCAACCATTATGGAAAACAGTATGGCGATTCCTCAAGGATCTAGAACTAGATGTACCATATGACCCAGCCATCCCACTACTGGGTATATACCCAAAGGATTATAAATTATTCTACTACAAAGACACATGCACACGTATGTTTATTGCAGCACTATTCACAATAGCAAAGACTTGGAATCATCCCAAATGTCCATCTGTGACAGACTGGATTAAGAAAATGTGGCACATATACACCATGGAATACTATGCAGCCATAAAAAAGGATGAGTTTGCGTCCTTTGTATGGACATGGATGCAGCTGGAAACCATCATTCTTAGCAAACTATCACAAGAACAGAAAACCAAACACCGCATGTTCTCACTCATAGGTGGGAACTGAACAAGGAGATCACTTGGACTCGGGAAGGGGAACATCACACACTGGGTCCTATCATGGGGAGGGGGGAGGGGGAGGGATTGCATTGGGGAGTTATACATGATATAAATGATGAATTGATGGGTGCTGACGAGTTGATGGGTGCAGCACACCAACATGGCACAAGTATACATATGTAACAAACCTGCACGTTATGCACATGTACCGTAGAACTTAAAGTATAATTAAAAAATAAATAAAAAATAAAAATAAATAAATTTTTTAAAATGAAATAAAATAAAACACTTAGGAGTATACCTAACCAAGGAGGCAAAAGACCTTTACAAGGAAAACTACAAAACATGCTGAGAGAAGTCATAGACAACCCAAACAGATGGATACATATCCCATGCTCATGGATGTGTATAATGAATATTGTGAAAATGACCATACTGCCAAAAGCAATCTACAAATTCAATGCAATTCCCATCAAAATACCACCATCATTCTTAAGAGATCTAGAAAAAAATGCTAAAATTCATATGGAACCAAAAAAGAGCCCACAGAGCCAAAGTAAGACTAAGCAAAAATAACAAATCTGGAGGCATCACACTACCTGCTTTCAGACTATACATCAGGCCATAGTCACCAAAACAGCATGGTACTGGTATAAAAATAGGCACATAGACCAATGGAACAGAACAGATCAGAAATAAAGCCAAATAGTTACAGCCAACTGATCTTTGATAAAGCAGACAAAAACATAAAGTGGGGAAAAGACATCTTTTCAGCAAATGGTGCTGTAATAATTGACTCGCCACATGTAGAAGAACGAAACTGGATCCTCATCTCACACTTTATGCAAAAATCAACTCAAGATGGATTAAGGACTTTCACACCTGAAACGATAAAAATTCTAGAAGATAACATTGGAAAAACCCTTCTAGACATTGACTTAGGCAAGGATTTCATGGCCAAGAACCCAAAAGCGAATGCAACAAAAACAAATATAAATAGCTGGGACTTAATTAAACTAAAGAGCTTTTGCACGGCAAAAGGAACAGTCAGTAGAGTAAACAGACAACCCACAGAGCGGGACAAAATCTTAACAATCTATACATCTGACAGAGGACTAATATCCAGAATCTGCACCAAACTCAAATCAGTAAGAAACAATTTCATCAGAAAGTGGGCTAAGGACATGAATATACAGTTCTCAGAAGAAGATGTACAAGTGGCCCACAAACATGAAAAAATGCTCAACATCACTAATGATCAGGGAAATACAAATCAAAACCACATTGCGATACCACCTTACACCTGCAAGAATGGCCATAATCAAAAAATCAAAAAATACTATATGTGGGCGTGGATGCAGTGATCAGGGAACACTTCTGCACTACTAGTGGGAATGTAAACTAGCACAACCACTATGGAAAACAGTGTGGAGATTCCTTAAAGAACTATCTTTTAACTTCTAAAAGTAGAACTACTATTTGATCCAGCAATCCCACTAGTGGGTATCTACCCAGAGGAAAAGAAGTCTTTATACAAAAAAGATACTTGTACACGCATGTTTATAGCAGCACAGTTCACAATTGCAAAATCATGGAACCAACCCAAATGCCCATTAATCAATGAGTGGATAAAGAAACTGTGGTATATTTATGTGATGGAATACTACTCAGCTATAAAAAGGAACCAATTAACAGCATTTGCAGTGACCTGGATGAGATTGGAAACTATTATTCTAGGTGAAGTAAATTCAGGAATGGAAAAACCAAACATCGTGTGTTCTCACTGATATGTGGGAGCTAAGCTATGAGGACACAAAGGCATGAGAATGATACAGTGGACTTTGGGGGCTTTGGGGGAAGAGTGGGAGGGTGGGGAGGGATAAAAGACTACAAATATGAGGCAGTATGTACTGCTCAGGTTATGAGTGCACCAAAATCTCTCAAATCACCAGTAAGGAACTTACTTATGTAACCAAATGCCACCTGTACCCCAATAACTTAGAGAAAAAAAATGAGTGACAGCAGAGTCCTCATCAGAACAAATATTCCTCCTGCACATAGATAGAACTAAACAAGATTTTGACAAACCAAACAACAAATTAAATAGATAATACGTTATGACTAAATGGGTATATCCTAGGTGTGGAGGGTTGATTTAACGTTTGAAAATCAATCAATGAACTAAAAAAGACCACCTCAGTAGACACAGAAAAATCTTTGGCAAAATCCAACACTCATTTCTGATAAAAACTCTCAGCAAACTAGGAATAGAAGGAAACTTCTTAACCTGATAAGGGCATATATGAAAAACCTACATATAACATCATATTGGAAAATTGAATGTGTTACTCTTAAGATTAGGAACAAGACAAAGGTGTCTGTTCTCTTCACCATGCCTGGCCGGAATTTTTTTTAAACTGTTTTATTTCAGCAGGTCTAGTTCATCTTACTGGATTTCTTATACACTGTTCTGAAACCTCTTGTCTTTGTGTTTAGATCATTTCGGTGACTGAGGTTTATTTCTGTGATGTTTTTCATCAAAGCTGCTCAAAATAGGTTGCTGATTTTCTCTGCCATTATAAGTGAGCTCACTTCATGTTCTTGTTGAATTCTAACTGAAGCTCATTTCTCCCCTTTTTATTTTCAGATATTTGTATCTGCTGTTCTCCGGTGATGACCTTTTACCTTTAGAGCACTGGGTGTTTAATACAGAGGCTCACCCTCTGCCTGTGTTACATTTAGCCAACACCACACTTTCAGGTAATCCTGCTGTTCGATGAAAGCAGTTCCAGAAGGACCATTCTCACCTGTGTTTTGTTTACATGGACCACTACAGAAATTAGTTTTGGAGAGGCGGCTTTTGAAAACCTGGACCTCTATGTCAACATGACAGGGTGAAACTATTCCCCCTAAGACTTTTCAACTTGTAGATACGTCAACTTTGAAATTATTCCATTTTATACCTGACCAAAACATGTTCTGGTATATGTAGGACAGAGACCTGGATGTGCTTTGATCGTTAATGAGGTGGTCACATGAGAAATGTTGCCTGTTACTACTGTATTGTTTTTAGAGTCCTGAAGTCTGGAGGCTAGACTTCCTAAAAGCAAGCCAAGAATATAGAGCACCTTGCAGGAGTTCAAGATGGCCTTTGGAACCAATTATATATTTGTTTCCTCCTACAGTGGAGCAACATTCAAATCAAATATTTACATATTGCTTATCACTTTTTCTCCATTTTAATAATGGAATGAACTAAAATAAACAAGAATGAAAGAATAGTATAATTGTATCAGTAACAAGAAGACTCAAAAAAGAAATAGGAATACCTAACCCTATCTGAATTTTCAAGTTCCCCATTGGATGACCAGACTGGCAACCATTTCAAATCCCAATCTATTTCATTGAAATTTCTTGGTTAAGTTTAATTTTCTCTGGGGGCATGATCTCACAAAGAATACTCAAATCTTTTTCTTCATATGGAATCACCGAAACTGCTGTTTATCATAATCACCACTTATGAGCCTGAGTTTGGGATTTTTTGCATGTAGTTCAGTCCACGGTTAGTACCATGACAGAAAGTGGGAAGATGCCCGGCTTTGTTGCCTTGAAACCTATTCTAAGAGCAATCCTTGGTTTTGTTGGTACTTTATTTTTCCAGACCAACACATCTACCAAGTAAATTTTATTCACTTTAATTTCATAATAAAGTTAGTAGATCACTCAACTTACAACTTTATTTATGTGGCTTGGCAAAATTCACTATACTGTTAGGCAGCTCTAAATTTGCCTTGATAAGCTAAATAAGTTACTTTTATAACTTATTAAAGCAAAACAAACCCAGTGAAACTTTCTTAAATGTTCTATCTGGAATAGCGATAGGGGATCTTTTATTTATAGTGTCATCAGATGAGTGAGTTGTTCACAGATATTTTATGTATTTTAATTTTCTCCAAGAATATTATAGAATTCCAAAGAATCAGAATAGTTTCAGAACAATTTTCAGTGTTAAAAAAGAATGGTGTTATTACACTAAAATTGGAATGCGTCTAAGGGACTTTATCTTATTATCAGTAGCTTTTGCATTGATATTTCTTTTTAAATAAACTACAAGTTCTTTATATTTCGGCAAAAAGAACTTAAATTTTATCAGGAACTATAAGATAAATATCTAGTGCTTAATAAATTTTCTGTCCTTAAATTTATGTGACAGTGCAAGATACTTTTTTGCTCTTTTCATTTAATATAGACATCTTCCATTGACATTAATAAAAGTTAGAAACAGTATAATTAGTATAATATTTACTCTGAATTTGAAGATTTCATGAAACAAAGTTCGTATAAGAAGCCCACCTTGGAATTCTGAAGGCTTATTTTCTTGTTTGATAGCTTTTCTTTTTAACTTAGCTTTTAAGTTGGGAAAAGATTTAATTAATTAATATAATATTTTGTAAGGTTGATAATCTTACACCACAAATCATTAATTTTGACAGTTCTGCTGATGATCCGTAAATGATAACCACTGCGAAAGTTTTCAGTATACATAGAAAATAAAGATGCAGGGCCAGTTACAATAGTCCTTAAGAGAGTTAAATTATAGCACATGTTTTGACATTGTAATATCTTTTACTACTTGAACATTTAAATTTCTAAATGAGAAAGGTATATATATTACTGTAACTGTAGAAGAGAAAAGGGAAAGTATTTGGTTCTAAAAAACGTTAGCCTTCCTCATAAAAGTAGCACAAGCCCACTTATGAATCACTGAGAAAAAGTGAAAAACTTGAGTTGGCCAAGACCCAGAGCGGCAGTGCAGATGGCAATGAACTCTCTGAATTCTCTTTCACCTTGTTTAGAAGAATGCAGAGTAAAGGGACCTTCTTGGTTCCGCAGGAACTTCTCAAGGGATGAAGTGACAGAACCCCTACTCCCAAGTGCTCTATTTGTATTACCCAGATGACTGAAGCTTAAGAGAAGGCAGGGAAGTATGCAAGCAGAGCCAGTTCGGGTACAAACAAAGAATTTGACAGGGACAATGGAAGGGTCTTCTTTACCACTCCCTACCTTCTGTGTGATGGAAAGACTAGAGCTTATAAAATTACTTCCATTTTTTTTTAAATCTCCTGAATACCAAAGGCAATTAAAGTCAGCTACAAATGACTTGCCAGTGTCATGTTTTATTTTTGTTACAGATTTTTAAATTATTTCCTGCAAGATCAATTCTTATCCATATAATGCTTAGCTTCCAAGAATGTTCTTTCCTTTCTTCTGTCTTTTACAGCTCTTTGCATTTTTTAGACCTTAATACTCAGGTTAAATATTCATTGCATTTATAAGACCTTCTGCAAAAAGTCCAGAAATGGTCCTTTCCAGGTGCCTCTTCAAAGAGCTGACACCTTACGTTGTGCCTTTGGCACAAATGTGCAGAATAGATAGATCAGTTGGTGCATAATAGAAAAAACAGGAATTTTGAACACTCTTCTTCCTTCTACATTTATTTCTCTTCATTTTAGAATCACACTTTTTATGTTTACCCAGATTTATTATTATTATTATTGTTATTATTATTATTATTCAACCAGTATTAAGTTGTTAAAACCAAGAGAATGGGGCCCTAACCAAAAAGAAGTCTCAACTCGAAAAATAAGTCCCCAGTCAGGTGGTTCTTACTTTTTTGTGGGTTGCACATTTTATGTCTCTCTAACATCGACATATTCCTGACTTTCGAGCAGATGTTTATATGTAAAATAAAACCTGGGTATTGAAAGGAAATGTGTTCTTTTTATGGAGTATTGACCCTGATCCTCTATGATGTCATATAGGGCAACTCAGGGCTATACTTGCTAGATTTTAACCAAGCAGTTTGAAATCTTAATCATCATCCTCTCATCTTCTCTGCTCTCCATTGCCAAAGTCTTTGTCAAAACTTCAAATTTGTTGATAAAAGATTGTGTTTGCCTTTCTCATTATAATGCAGTTTCTCCTTAAGCCTGAAGTTTTTTTAATGAGTGCATGAGTAAATGAGAGAATGTGTGAACGAACATTTATGAGGTATCTAATATGTGCCAAGCATTGTGCCTGGCACTTTCAATCATTAGAATGTTTTATGTGATTCCACAGCATTTTCTGTATGAGAGTAGCTCACAACATTTTAAACGTTTCCAATATGAATCGTGTTACAAAATTCTTAATTTTATATTTCATATAAAGAGGAAAAAGAAAAGGTTTATAATATATTTTAAAACAATGTGTTATTATATAATACTAACAACTATAATTGTAGTTAATAAGTAAAATCTCTTGAAAATGTCAAAGAAATACTTGATTTCTGATGCAACTTTGACTAAAATATTTACTTTAGAAATAAAAACATTCTTATTTTGCTATATCACTTTAATTGCATAATTAAAAAGCAGTGTTTTATAGAAATGCTGGTTATTTTATATTCAAAAAGATTTTGTCACGTAATTCATGGGTAAAATTTGCAATTGTAAATTGTCTTTCCTCTGGTATGGGCCCTATTAATAGTCCCATGCTGTTAAATATAAAGAAAAAATACTAAAATATTCAGAGTTCCAAATAACAGTTCCTAGTAGTAATATTTTGAGTTATTTTTCTTTAGGTTTCCTTATACTCAAATTGGCTAGCTCCTGTGTTTTCCTCTCTCTCTCTATTATATATATATATGATCAAGATCTATATATGTATATAAATACAATTATACACAGATAAATTTTTAATATTTTTTGTTAATTAACAGTTGGAAACTGGTTTTGGCTGCACTAATAAGCAGAATTTAGAGTAACTATATATGATACGGAGATATTTTAATCCATTTATTCTGGCTCAAGAACACGAATAAAGATGATTTTCTATTACTTTAGCTCATTCAGAGCATGATGGACATGCTCTTTTTGATCTATAACTGGTCAGCAAGCTTCCAGATAATATTTTAGGCTATGGGAGCTATACAGTCTCTCTTATTACTCATTTCTGTTGTTGAATTGTCAAAAACAGGTATAGATACCATGTAAAGAATGGGCATAGCTATGTTCCAGGAAAACTTTATTTACAAAAGCAGATGGAGGGCTGGATTTGGTCAATGGGTCATAGTTAATGACCCCGATCCCAAGTTTATTTTGTGTTAGACCCTCTAACCTTTGATCTGCATCTTTTCTCTCTGTTTTGATTTATGTAATTCATTTTTAAATCAAAATGATGTGCATATGTATGATTGTGTGTACCTGTATAACCTAAAGCTATTTATTTTGTTATCTTGAAAGTAGATACACTCTTCCTGGAGTCTGTTCAGGTTTCAGGATGATTGACTATAATGAAAGAGGCAGAATGGGGGTAAAGGAAGATGGGTATGCTATCAGCCATTATCTTCGCCTTGACATTTAATGCCATAATTTCAGACTCTCTATGTAAAATGAAGGTCTGTGTATTGTCAAAATACTATATTCTCCAAGTTCTTATGCTCATTGACCCTCATTGACCAGGATTCTGGATTGCTGGAGCTGCAGAAATTCATCCACTTGGGTACTCTTAGAGCTCTACAACAAGAATATGATAGAATGTCTGATCTTTGTGCTGCAGAAAGCAAACTTTTGAAGAATTCTAAGCAACAGAAAATGGGTTATGTGATTCATTTGCTATTTGGCAGCCACTATTCCTTTTTTAGACTGCAGAACGGTACTGCCCCTGTTATAGAATAGCCTGAGTCTGAGGAGTGCAGAGAAAAGGTGTATCCAAACGGAGAATCCGTTTCTCTTGCATAACTCTCCTCAATTCCTTTACAAGTCAGTAGCATTATTTCAGAATGTCTATATGCATCATTTTCAACTAAAGCATACCTCATCCTTAAACTTCCACTATTTAACAGCTAATCCATTTCAAACTTGGTTTGAGCCTAACAATTGCAGAAATCATAAAATGCTTGTGAAATTACATACCATATTACTAGCAGATACATTGCAGTGCACCAATCATGCTAACAGATAATAGATTTTTCTTTAAGAAGTTTGTCAAATATTTCACTATCTTGGGAAATTTTAGAGGAGAGGAAGCCTGTATTCAGAATGATAGAGGGAGCAGAGACTTACTGTCTGTCTTCCACATTATAAATGAACTGCCTTTCCAGGTCCAACATGCTATCAGGCTGCTTCAGCTCAGTGTGAATGTAAGTGTGGGGACTCACACACACCCACCCATACACATACATATTAATATGCAGAGGATTTTAAACAATTGCAAATATCTTGTGGCTATTTGATTTCTACACAATTCTACTGTAAGATGTATACCAGAAAACATAATAAAGATAAGCTCAGTTCTTCATTGGGAAAAAATATTTTTAAAGAAAATTTAGAAGTTTTTGCTGAATTAAATAAAGTATCTTCAATTTTAATTACTGCATTTGGAAGTTGAAATGCCATCCTTCAATATCACTGGTCTCAAATTCATTGATAGAATTTTTTCTTAAACTAGTAAGTGGGGTAAGTATAATCTCCTAAATTGGTACCCACTGGCTGCTCCTGAACTGATTTCCAGTCATGTCCTCTAGTATGTGATTTTTATAAATTAAAGGTAATATTGTATATTAAAGTTCAAATAAAGATGTTCTTTAAGTGAAAATTTTTTGTTTAGCCTTCATTTTTACCCACTGATGACAGTTTAGTTTCTTCCTATGTACAGAAGAGCAACTTTGGCTTTTACAGTAACTGGTGGCCTTCAGTCTCTCGTTCAGAGAGTATTTCTTTTGGATCAGCTAATCTTTACATTCTTGATGTTACAGAAAGATGAAGAGCTCGCTTAGAGAGTCGTATTTTATTCCAACTATTTTGAGAAAACAAACCATAGACTTATGTGACAACCTTATAGTATTACTGTGATGTTATCTCTAAGAGCTAGTCCAGTCCAGCCTCTGAGATCATTAAGGTTAAAGACTGCCTCAGTCACTGGACCTCATTCTGTCACATTAAAATCTGACCTGACCCTTGAGTGATTCTTGGGCAAATATAGGCCCAAAAGACTTGAGCAATAGTATCAGCTGGACTATAGATAGTGGTTTAGTCTGTCATTACTGTAAAAGCACAGGATATTTAAAACCGCTTACCCAGGGAGCATCAAATAAGGTAGTGGTAAAAACCTTCTGAAATAACAGCCAGTTTACATCCTTGATTTCTTAATTCTTCCTGGCACAGTGGATTTCAACTTGATAAAAATTTTAAACTTAAGAAATTACATTGTGGATGTATCAAAATTAATTGCAGACTTACATTTTCTGGAACAACTAAAACTAAAACAGGACCAGAAAAAAAATAAATAAGGAGCTCTAAGTGACTATAATTTGATAAAATCTGGACTTCTCTTTGTTTGCCAGATAACTGAAATACCCATCTTTATTTCATTGGATTGCAAAGGAACTGTCATTATGCAAATAGTGCTCAGAATGGTTCAGATAGTGAGTGAGCCTGCACCCTTCTTGGTTGACCTAACAAGTTTATTTTATTATATTTTTATTGTGGTAAAATATATCTAACATAAAATTTGCTGTTTTAACCATTTAAGTGTACAATTTGATGTCATTAATAATTTACATCAGCAATGTTGTGCAACATATTGCCACTACCTATTTCTAGATTTTTCGCCATTCCTAACAGAAACTCTGTAACCATTAAACAATAACTCTGCAGTGCTCCCTTTCCTCCCCCAACTCCTAGTCGGTTCTCACACTGCTAATAAAGACATACTCGACAATGGGTAATTTATAAAGAAAAAGAAGTTTAATGGACTCACAGTTCCACATGGGTGGGGAGGCCTCACCCGGCAGAAGGCAAGGGAGGAGCAAAGGCATGTCTTACATGGCAGCAGGCAAGAGAGCTTGTACAGCGGAACTGCCCTTTATAAAACCATCAGATCTCATGAGACTTATTCACTATCACAAGAACAGCACGGGAAAAAGCCCACCCCCATGATTCAATTACCTCCCACCAAATCCCTCCCAGAACATGTGGGGATTATGGGAGCTGCAGTTCAAGATGAGATACAGGTGGGGACACAGCAAACCATATCACCTGGTAACCTTGAATCTCCTTTTTTTTTTTTTTTTTTTGAGACAGAACCTCGCTCTGTTGCCCAGGCTGGAGTACAGTGGCGCGATATCAGCTCACTGCAAGCTCCACCTCCCAGGTTCAAGCCATTCTCCTGCCTCGGCCTCCCGAGTAGCTGGGACTACAGGTGTCCGCCACCTCACCTGGCTAGTTTCTTGTATTTTTAGTAGAGACAGGGTTCACCGAGGATTTCTAGGATAATTAAATGAGAAAAATCCAGACAGCCCAAATTTAGCTTAAAGCTTTACTTGTTTTTACGTATTTTTGTTAGCAGATTGGAGTAATCATTTCTAAAGGAATAGAAAAAAATAATAAAGGCAATTAAAACAGGGCAGTGAAGAGCCAAGAAAACATCTAATTATACCTTCTCATTTTAGGCACAAGGAAACTGAAACCCAAAAGGGAGGATGAAATGAAGGCATTAGATGATCTTTAAGATAGTCTTTCAGTGTTATCCTTCATGGTTCTATGAAATAAGACGTGTATTTTTGTTGTGGTTATAAAAAAATTTAATATGCAAATACATTGATAATGCATGTGAACCAAGCAGTTTAAAAACTATGGCAGAAGTCACTTTTTGTTGGATACACAGCAAAAATATATACAAAAAGTTAATAGCAGTTATCTTTATATGGTAAGGATATAACAATTTCTTGCAATTTTCTTGTTTAACTTTTTAAAAATTTTTTTATTGAGATGTGATTTACATAAAATATTCCCACTCTAAGTGTATGATTTAATGATTTTTTAGTAAGTTTATAAAACTACAACTATCCCACAATCCACAAAGATCCCATTTATTGATTTGCAGTCAATCTCCATTTCCATCCCAGCCACTGGTAACCATTGGTCTGCTTTCTGTCTCTGTAGATCTGCCTTTTAACTAGACATTTCATATTAATGAAATCATACAGTATGTAGTCTTTTGCATCTGGCTTCTTTAACCTAGCATAATGTTTTGCAATTAAGGTTTATCGACGTTATAGCAACTATCGAGAGTTACTCCTTTTTACTGCTGAACAAATTTCATTGTATGGATATAACATATTTAACCATTCACTGATTGATAGACATTTGGGTTGTTTCCCGTTTTTGGTTATTATGAATGATGCTGTTAAGAATAATTGCATACAAGTCTTTGGGTGGATATATGTCTTCATTTCTCAAGTATATACATAGGAGTGGAATTTCTGAGTCATATGGTAAAGTTATATATAACTTCTCAGTAAATTACCACACTGTCTTCCGTAGTACTGTTTTTACATTCTCACTAGCAATGTATGATGGCAAGGGTACCAGTTTCTCCACATCTCCACTAATACGTGTTGTCTTTTTATTATCTGCCTTTTTTATTATAGCCATTTTGATGGGTGTGAAGTTGTATCTCATTGTGGTTTTAATTTGCATTGCTCAAATGACTAATGATGTTGACCATCTGTGGTAGTAGCTGTTCATGTCTTTGGCAAAATGTCTATTCCAATATTTTGCCCATTTTAAAAATTGAATTGTCTTACTGAGTTGTAAGAGTTCTTTATATATTCTATATTTATTTTCTCAGATTGTGGTTTGTCTTTTCAATTTTTTATTCATGTCTTTGACATGCAAAAAGTTTTAATTTTACTGAAGTGTTATCAGTGTTGTCTTCTATGGATTGTGCTTTCTTTCCTAATCCAAAGTCACTGAGAGTTGACCTAAATTTTTTTCTAAAAGTTTTATAGTTTTAGCTCTTACATTTAGGTCTGTGATTCATTTTCAGTTAATTCCTCATGTATATGAAGGGTCTAACAATGTTTTGTGCATGAATATCCAGTTATCTCAGTATTTATTGAAAAGATTATCCCTTTCCTATAAATTGCTTTGGCACCTTTGTGAAATGTCAACTGATATGAATTTCTGGACTCTTAATTTTATTCCATTGATATATGTCTTATCCCAGTATCACACTATGTGATAACTAGCGTTAGAGCAGTAGTTCTCAGCCAGAGGGTGACTTTGCCCTTCCTCCCTTCAGGGACATTTGGCAATGTCTGGAAACATTTTTGGTTGTCATGACTGGGGGTAGGGGGTGATTCTGGCATCTAGTGGGGTAGAGTTAAGGTACTTCTTTTTTCTGAAAATGGGCCACTATTTCCTGCTTCTTTGCATATCTTGTAATTTTTTGTTGAAAACTGGACATTTTAGATAACATTATTGTAGACCTCTGGGTTCTGATCTGATCTCTCTGACCCAGCGAGGTGGTAGTTTTTGCAGCTGATGTTCTGTTTGTTTAGTGATTGGTGTAAACGAATTCTTTGGAGGCTCTTTTCCCCATGTTGCACAGGCATTGATGTCTTTGCTTAGTTTTGTATTTCTAAAATCTTGTTTATATTTTTTAAGCCTGGCTTCCTAGGATCAACCCTGTGTCAGTATAGTTTAGTGGTCAGCCAATGATTTGTCAGAGGTTGTACCCAAGTACATTTGACTAGGAAGGGCTTCTACGTGTTGTCAGTGGATCCATGTGTAAACTGGAGAACACATTCAAAGTTTATGCAGTTTACAAGCCTTCCCAGCTTTTACTTCACCCAAGGTCTTATGTCTAAGGCCTCACATTCAGTCAGAAATGTTCAGAGGTAGCTAGGGCTTTCTCTGGTTTCTCTTAAATTATGTTCAACCTTGCTCTTGCATGCATCCTTCCATGCCACCAGAGATGTGTTGCAAGTACACTATGGCTGTTTCATTCCGCGAATCTCCCTGTTAAGTCTCTGGCTTGTCTGTCAATCTCTTGCTTGCCCCAACCAGAACAAAAACCTCAGGCTAACTGCATTGGCCTTTCCCATTCATTTGCCACTGAGATTCCTTTTGTTTCTAACAATGCCTAGGAGCATGGGAGTTTTTCTGCATTCCACTCCAAATCAGGTAACCCTCAAACCTGTCCTGCCCTGATAGAGCTGCCATGCTGATGGAGCTGGAAGGGGATGAGAGCAGCTCTGGGCTAAAACATCACAGACACACTGTTCTTTCCTGGTCCGGGAGTTTTTCTTGGATAAATACTTCTCACTGTGTTGTATGCCTTTGGTCAATTTCCAGAATCCTAAATGGTTCAAGTATTTTAATTGTCCATTTTATTCCTTTTGAGGGAAATGATTTGCTGAGCTCCTCACTCTGCCATTTGGCATTCCAGAAATGAATAGATAGATGTGTATATAGATACCTTTGTTCATATTCTTTATAAGTTCCTCTACAATTTTCAGCCTTTATTTTTATTTTTGAGACAGAGTTTTGTTTTTGTTGCCCAGGCTGGAGTGCAGTGGTGCAATCTTGGCTCACCGCAACCTCCACCTCCCGGGTTCAAGCGATTCTCCTGCCTCAGCCGCCTGAGTAGCTGGGATTACAGGCGTGCACCACCACACCCGGCTAATTTTGTATTTTTAGTAGAGACGGGGTTTCTCCATGTTGGTCAAGCTGGTCTCAAACTCCGGACCTCAGGTGATCCGCCCACTTCGGCCTCCCAAAGTGCTGGAATTACAGCAATGAGCCACCGTGACCAGCCGATTTTCAGCCTTCTTTTAAAGCTTTACTCTTCCCATCTGAGAGGCCTTTATCCAATTCCAGGAAAGCCCTACTCATCTTTCCTGTTCTTACAAGACTAAAAACTTTAACAGAACCTTTCCTGATTTCCCAAACTTTGAGTGATTCTTCAGTATTTGTACATCCATAGTTTGTTCATAACTTCTACAACCCTTCACATTCTGCCTTATAATAATCATTTGTGGACCTGTCTACCTCTTCTAGGTTATCAGCTGCTTAAGGATGTAGACAGTATCCTAGTCATCTTTTTATTCCTCTTAACAACAAATTTGTTGAATAAACATCCAGTTCTCAGAGGCTGATACTCCTTCCATCAGGCCAGGCTGCCTCATTTAAGGGTGATTGTAGTCCATTACTCTTGATTCTGAGTTTTCTATCAATAAAAGCTTTATCAAAACCATACACACTAAGAAAAGTCCACACCTTATAAAAATATATGGCATGTATTGCTTTCTTTTTCTACAAATGTAGAAAATACATGGCAAACAATGATTCACAGTGTCAGGAGGACCTAGTGTCGGGGATCCTTAGCTAGTCAGGAATCCAAAATTGTAGTCCTTGACCTTCCCCTGACTGACTGGTTGTAAGGCCTTTGGCAAGTTATTCAACTTCTCTGGACCTCAGTTTATTTTCTATAAGACGGAACTGGACTAGAACATTGGAATGTAATTCATGAGATCATTAATATAGTTATTCTACACATTTTTTGAGCTTTCACCTACTGTTTGCCAGAAGCTTTCATAGGCTTCAGGTATATAGAAATCAAAATAAAATCTGTACCCTCAAACAGGACTGGGTTGCTTAATAGTGTGACTTTCAATATTATGTGGGTAGAGTATGATCCTCATCAAGCTTAGCATAGATTTGGGAGGGAGGAGGATAATCAGGAAAGTAACTGACACTGGGACTGAATTTTAAGAGGTAATTGAATTTGAAAACAAGGGGAAAGGGAGCTATTTGATAAGGCAAAGATATCCGAAGAAGGGACCAGGACTATGAGGTCCAAAGCACAGGTAGGGAGACTGGCCTTGAACTTGAAGAACAAGGACATCCATTTTACTGAGAACCGTTAAGAGTGCCCTTTCCTGTAGCTCTTAAAGGCCTTGAGTGGGGGTCCAACAGGGGCACCTACCAAGATCCCTAAGAGTGATTCTCCCTTTTAAAAGTCAGGGTTCAATCCTCCCCCAGTACCAAAGAGCCCATAAGATGCAAAAGTGAATGTTACTTAAGAAGAGGTTAAGGGACTCCCCTGGGAATGGCTTTCAAAAATACTTATCACGGCCGGGCGCGGTGGCTCAAGCCTGTAATCCCAGCACTTTGGGAGGCCGAGACGGGCGGATCACGAGGTCAGGAGATCGAGACCATCCTGGCTAACACGGTGAAACCCCGTCTCTACTAAAAATACAAAAACTAGCCGGGCGAGGTGGCGGGCGCCTGTAGTCCCAGCTACTCGGGAGGCTGAGGCAGGAGAATGGCGTAAACCCGGGAGGCGGAGCTTGCAGTGAGCTGAGATCCGGCCACTGCACTCCAGTCCGGGCAACAGAGCGAGACTCTGCCTCAAAAAAAAAAAAAAAAAAAAAAAATACTTATCACTTATCAAAACTTAGAATGACTCAAAACGAAGTTGGTGTGGGCTCAGTATTTTGAAGCAGTTCATCAGTAAGAGTCTAGAAATTTATGCCACCAGAGGGCAGTAATATCGTTCTCTCTTCTGTCCCTCTCCTCCTCTCTCCTCTCTCTCCCCTCTCCCCTCTCCCATCTCCCCGCTCCTATTTCCCTTCTCCCCTCTCCCCTTCCCCCTCCCCCTTTTCCCCCCTCCCCCTTCTCCTCCCTCTCCCTTCTCCTCCCTCTCCCCTCTCCCCTCTCCTCTCCCTCCCTCCCTCCCACCGTCTGCTGATTGAAGCCTGGGAGGCTGGAGATACAGTGAAACACCTTGCTTAAGTTGTCAATACACCCTGCTGCTGGCTAACAGTAGGATGCCAAGGTTCTTGGTTGTTCAGGCAAGACCACTATACCAGCAGCCTGCTGGGGCCTCCACAGCCTCCACTGGAACCAAATCAGTGATGAAACGTTCTACAAACAGAAGACAAAAGACTTTTCCCATTCCTTTAAAATGTGATTGTCTTCTTTTAAAGACATTGAGCTAATAGGTAAGAGTTATTAGAAGATGAAAACTGTAATCTCATGACAGAAGAGAAGCCTAGAAAAAACCTGATTTGAACCCTATGAATGATTTTAGCTCATGTAGAACAATAGGTGTGTTATGAAATAGTATATTTCCTGACATAAATTGTAGTTGCCCATAGTTGTTAGGACATCACTCTGCCTAAGTCCTTTTGGAATTATTTTTCTTTAAACATTTGTTGAATATGTGTGTACCAAAAACTGTGTGAGACACTGGAGATCCAGAGCCAACTGTGACATCTAACCTCTGGAGCCTCCAAGCTGGAAGAGGACGATGGGCAAGCTGAAGGTTATGTTTTGCTAGTAAAGATGTGTACCAAATGCTGCTAGAGTGTAGAAGGAAGATGAGTCAGGGAACAGGGGAAGTGAGTTTACCTAATTAAGGGTGAGGTGAGGGGGCTGGAATTGAACCTTTTGAAGTAGGGAGGAGCTATGTGGTGGTGAAGAGAGAGTGGTGAGGAATTTATAACTCGAGCTTTCAGAGAGGAATTACCCATTTGACTGAAATTTGAGCAATGAGAGGTTTGTAGGATGTGATAGGAGTCCAGCTGCAACAAGTGAGGGAAAGACATTTTAGGAGAAGGAGACATTGACGGCTAGGAGGCAAGGAGAGCACTGCAGTTTCCAGCATCCGGTCCTCCCGGGCAGGGCTGCCGAAGGGTTCCCACAGTGCACCACCCATTCAAAGAAGAGCAAGAGGCTGGAGCAGAATGAACTAGGGGAAGGCAGAAGGGGAGACCAGCAAAGTAACAGGGCCCCGTCTTGGAAGGCCCTGTAGTCCCTTGTCAAGAGTTTGACTTTTGGCCAGGTGTGGTGGCTCACGCCTGTAATCCCAGCACTTTGGAGGCTGAGTGGGAGGATCACTTGTGCCCAGGAGTTTGAGACCAGCCTGGGCAACACAGTGAAACCCTGTCACTACTAAAAATACAAAAAAATTAGCCAGGTGTGATGCACACCTGGAGTCTCAGCTACTGGGGAGACTGAGGCAGGAGAAGCCTGGGAGGTGGAGGCTGCAGTGAGCCTTGATCGTGCCAGTGCACTCCAGCCTGGGTGACAGAGTGAGACCCTGTCTCAAAAAAATTTTTTTTGACTTTTACACCAAGTAAAATAGAAGCCCCAGGAGACTGAGCACAGTTGTGACATGATCTGCTCTGTTTTCAAAGGGTCGCTCTGGCTTCTGTGTGGAAAACAGATGGTAGGGGAGCCATGATGGGAGAAGGGACACCAGTTTGGAGGCCGCTGAAATAATTCAGGTGAGGAATACTGGTGACTCAGACCAGCGGTGAGGGAGAACAACTATGGTCTATATTTTAAAGGTAAAGCTGACGAGATTGATTATGGGTATGAAAAAGAAAAGGTTTGACTCCAGTGTGTTTGATCTGAGCTATTGGAAGAATAGAGTGACCATTTTTGAATGGAGAAGATTAAGATCTAGGAGGGGTGCAATGAGGAATTTGTTCTTGAACATGTTAAATTTTCATTTCTTATTAAACATCTACATGTTTACTAAGTAGTTAACTGTGTGAACCTGGAGTTCAGGAGAGGCCTGGGCCTGCGATACAAATTTGGACAACTGTCAGGGTATATAGCCTTGTAGACTTGAGATCCCTTAGGGTAAAGCCACTTAGAGGTTGAGAAAAGAAATCACCCAAGGGCTGAGCCCTGAGGCCATCCAGTGTTTAGAGGTCTGTGGGATAAGAAGGGAGCAGAGAAGACCAGAGAGAGCCAAGGGACTCGGGGGAAAACCCAGAAACCAAGGAGGAGGGAGTGAGCCACTGATGGATTAAGTAAAATGAGTCCTGAGAATTGGATTGGGTTTGGCAACGTGGTGGTGACTGGTGATCTTGACAAAAACTGTTCTGTGGAATAAGGGGGCAGAAGCCAGCTCAGAGGAGGTTCAAGAGGAAATGGAAGAAGAGGTAGAGACATTGAGTGTACACAACCCTTTACAGGAGTTTCACTTGCGATGAGGAGCATAAAAACAGGTGGTAGCCAGGCATTAGAGATAGAGGATCCAGAAGAGATTTTCTTTTGGAGGGTGATATTACAATCTGTTTCATTCTGATGGGAATACTCCCATCTGAAAAGTAAGGTGTTGCAGGAGAGAGGATAACTGTGGGACCCACGTCCTTAGGTCGGTGGTAGGCGTGGCCTCGCCAGTGCGTTTGGACAATTCCCTCATTGTAACAGGAGGGAAGCTGAGCACTGGGAAGAGAAACAGGTAGTACGAGGGGCAGCACAGGGGAGTTCTCTTCTGATTGCTTCTATTTTCTCAACAAAATAGGAAGTAAGATTATTACGAGTGGGAATGGGGGAGAAGATGTCGGCATTTAAGGGGAAAAAACTTGAGAAAAAGGATAAGAAATAGTTTTATAGGAAAGTGGCAGTCCGAAGGACTAGGGAAACTGCCTGTTTTATTTTCTGTCAGACTGAACTAATAATGTTACCCGTGGACTCTCTACCAACCCCCCCCACCCCCCCCCACTGAGGACAACTTGAAAAGCCAAATAAATCTTAAAATGAGGCCAAGTGCAGTGGCTCACGCCTGTAATTCCAGCACTTTGGGAGGCCAAGGTAAGCAGATCACCTGAGGTCAGGAGTTCAAGACCAGCCTGGCCAACATGACAAAACCCTATTTCTACTAAAATACAAAAATTAGCAGGGCGTGGTGACACGTGCCTGTAATCCCAGCTATTCTAGAGGCTGAGGCAGGAAAATTGCTTGAACCCAGGAGGCAGAGGTTGCAGTGAGCCAAGATTGCACCACTGCAGTCTGGCCTGGGCAACAAGAGCGAAACCATCTCAAAAAAAAAAAAGAAAGAAAAGAAATCTCTTTTAAAAAGCACTGAAGAACTAAAAGCCTAGTGAAGGATGACCAGACCAAAATCTAGGAGGAATGAACCCAAAGAAGTAAACTGCCCAGCATTCCAGGCTACCTTGACCTGGAGGCATTTGTCAATAAGGAAGAAACATCCAGGACACTGAGTTCCTCAACTCTGCCCGGAGGGGAGCATCGAAATCACCCACCCATCTGCACTCCCAGTCCTTTTAGGCTCGCCTTCAATTCATAAGTCTATGGGATGCTCTAGGAAGAGGAACAAGGCAGAGCCTCTGCCTTATAATCTGCTGGGTTGGAGGAAGGGGGAAGCCAGGCAGTTGTTCCTGGAGATTGGATTGTTTGTTTTATCTTATCTGCCTTAGGAAGCAGAAAGCAGTATGGCAAAAGGAGAGGACCCCAGATGAGGAGGGTATGGTAGCTCACACCTGGAATGCAGCACTTCAGGAGGCTGTGGTGGGAGGACTGCTTGAGGCCAGGAGTTTGAGACCAGCCTGGACAACATAGTGAGACCCTGACTCTACAAAAAATAATAAATTAGCCAAGCATGATGGCTCACACCTGTAGTCCTAGCTACTCCAAAGGCTGAGGCAGGAGAATTGCTTGAGCTATAATTGCAGCTGCAGTGAGCTAGGATCATACCTCTGCACTCCAGCCTAGGCAACAGACTGAGACCTTGTCTCTAAAAATGAAGAAGATAGACTCAGAATGGGAGCAGCAGTAGGGTCATCCAGGGATTCTTCACGCAGGCCTCCAACCACAGCACGGTTCTGCTAACCTCTTGGAGCAGGGAGCTACAGACAGCAGTGGCCCCTAGCTGGCACCCCAAGACCTTGTATCTGATACTGCACTTCAGAGGTTCCCTGTCCTCACGGGGAGGTATCAGTGTAGCCCCTCCATATTGTTCTAGCCTCATCACCCACCACTTCCTGCTTCCCAGCTCACACTGTTCCAGCACCAAAATGGGTGGGTGGCTCAATTGGCTGATGGGGAAGAGAAATAGACTGGGCCACGGGAGCCAGAGGGACAAAGAATGTACACATGTGGGGTGTACATGCAGGTGGAGGAGGGGGAGGATGTGAAGCTGGCATTGTTTGTAAGAGTGCAGGGGTCTATGGGTACATGTGTCACTGTGTGACCAGTGAGAAGGGTTATATATCCTAGGGGTTGCTGCTGTGGGTGGCCCCCAACCCTGTCTGCTGGAGTCCCACCCCACTTGACTATGCAGCTAGGCTCACATAATGGAGACCAGCAGAAAGCCCTATACTCCTGGGCTTAGCAAAGGCACTTCAAGCGAGAAAGAGCAAGGCCAAAGGTAGCCAGCTGAGCCCTGTAGGGCCAAAGCAACACCCACCTCCTATTCCCAGTCCAGGCAGCATCACTGAGGAGACAGCCTGCTGAGACTTTGGACTGTCTGTCAGTGTTCTTCAATACAAGGAGCAAAAGCCAACTCTGGCTACTTACATAAAAGGTGTTTATGGAATGATATATAGAGGCTCAGATAGTCTGCAGAGAGTCAGAGGCCTAGGCTTGGAGAACAGGCAGACAGCGGGGGTTTTAGAGACTAGGCCACAGTAACCCCCAGACAGGGGCCACTGCCGGACAGCCCCATTGCTGGACCACCCCAGACCTATTCTTAGCATCCCCTTGCTTTACAGCCTCATGCAAGCTTTGAGTTTAGGTGTTTAGGTGAACAGTGTCTGTTGCATATTCTGTTGCATATTCACTGTATGATCTTGGGCCACAACTATAACATCTCTTTCTGAGCCTCCATTTTTTCATCTGAAAAATGGGATAGTGATACACCTATTACAGAGTGGTTGTGAAGATTAAATAGATTGTCCCACGTGGCATCACTAGGCCTGACTAGCTGAGGCTCAGACCATCCTTCCTTCTGGAACAGCTTGTCCTGTTGGACCGGAGTCTGGGGCAGAGGAGTCCGGGACTTCACTCACAATCACCCCTTGGCTCCAGCCTTACCCAACACCTTCCAGTCTACCATGACGTTTGTAAGTGGAGGGTAGTTGCCGCATGTCCTGTGAAGACTATAAATCTCTCTACACCTCAGGATCTTTTCATTCAGCTTAGCAATAACACCCTTATATGTCAAGCCCTTCTAAAATGCCAGGCACTCTGCTAATCGCACTGCAAACATCATCTCGTGTATTCCTTATAACAACCTGAGGGAGGTAGTAGCATCACTCACATTTTCAGGTGAGGAAACTGAGCCTCAGAGAGGCTAAGGGGCTTCCCCATGGTTTTTTGAAACAAAAGCTTGCACTCCTAACCACTAGGTAGTACCACCTCTAACAATGGCTGGTTGAGTCCGCCTGCGGGCCCAGCCCTAACCACTTCAGCTTAGAATACAAAACCGACCATCCCTGAGAGCCAGTGCCCACTGGAAATGTTACAGGGATCCTTCACTCCCCTTCAGAGCGGGGCAGGGGGGCAGCCTCTTCTTCCACAGCTTGGTCCAAGGTTGTTGCCTGGGCTGGGTAAGTTTCACTGGAGCTCTGGGATGCCCCACAAGGGTCTGCAGCTGACCAGGAGCTCGGAAGCCTGGCCAGGCCACCCTCCTGGCTCACAGAAAGCAGCACCAGAGGAGGAGGACGTCATGACCTTGAGGTTACCCTCTGCCTGGTGTAGAGGCCAGGGTGGGCTGCAGCTTCCAGGAGCCGTGCAGGACCAGCTCTTGTCGGCACTGTCCACAGTGCAGTCCCTGAAGACGTCAGGACTGAGAAGAAAACTGGAGACTGCTGGATGCCTCCCAAAGGCATGTCAGGGATATTATCCTGAAAGGGCACCCATGTGACGCAATCCGCAGTTCCCTCTGGGCATTCAGGGCCTCAGCCCTCTTCAGACCAATACTGGGAAACGGCAACCTGTTTGTGGAGAAAAGAAGGAAGCAGCTCACACTTGGCTCCAGTAGAAATGGCACATTTCGTTTTGCCCCTTTGATGAAATGTTTCCAAGAAACACAAAGTGAAACATGCTGAGGGTTTGGTATTTTTCCACTTGACAAACATCTGTGATTTCAAGGGCACATAGTGCTGCTCCTCACATACTTTATTCCTTTCCTTCTTTCTTCACCCACATTCACTGTCAGCCTAACTCAGGAAGAGAGCATTGAAGATCATCTGTGCATACTCAGCTCGAAGTATGTTTCCGGTGTTGTGGGGAGGCCCAAGGGAGACGGCTTGGAGCGGTGCAGCAGCCTCATTCTCCCAGAGCCCATGGCTTGTTGTTCACCGGCCAGCAAAGTTTCTTGAAAAGAACAGGGAGCAGAATACTCCTTGGCCTCTCCAGGAGCCAGTGGAAGCCAGAAGAGACCTTGGTTAATATGGTTCCTGATTTGCTGGCAACACTAGGAGAGCAAAGGCTGCAGAGGGCACAACCACAGCCACTCAGCACACCTCAGCCATGCGGTGATGCTTCCCAGAGCTTTCACTTGCTTGGACTTAAGAACCACAAAACTCCTCCTAAAGGAAACTAGAAGTTTTTAATCATCTAGCTTGAGGGGGACCTAGAGATCATTTCTGGGGGTACTTTGCAAATTCAAAAACTGCAAAGGGGGGAGGGGCTTTTTAAAAAGTCATGCAACGTTTGTTTATTTATGAATCACATTGGTAATCATTAGTGCTGAGTTACTGTAGGATTTATAATGATTCATTATATTTAGTCCCTACCATACAGGAGCTATCAATATATTGTCATTTCTACTTTGTTCTCAGGCTGCTTTGAAGCAGGAAAACCATCTGCAAAGAGCTTCATTCCATTTAGTCTTTTTGTCAATAATTTTAAAATCTGGTTTTTGTTGGTGAAAGTGACTCACTTAACAATTAAGCTAAAGACATTTTTGGCTGGAGTGAGTGTAGCCATTATGGGTTTAATTCAATTTGACAAGCATTGA
Source organism: Trachypithecus francoisi (assembly GCF_009764315.1). Classification (NCBI taxonomy): domain Eukaryota; kingdom Metazoa; phylum Chordata; class Mammalia; order Primates; family Cercopithecidae; genus Trachypithecus; species Trachypithecus francoisi. The sequence goes on along the minus strand of NW_022681470.1, from coordinate 104,355,679 downwards.
CTGAGCATCTGTTCTATGGCAAGGACTAGGTTAGGCACCAGAGGTGCAGAGGTGACTGAAAGATGGCACCTCTTCTCAAGAATATCACAGCAGTGTAAACATACCCAAGCTGCAAGGTGGACTCTGTGCTGTAGAACAGGCCTAATGTGCTGTGGGAAGAGAGAGTTGGGAATTAGGAAAGCTTCATGAAGAAGGTGGCATCAGAGAGTTAAATCACTGCCTGCAACCCCTTCTGTCTATGAGTCCTATCCTTCTTTTTCTCTTCCAAATCTAGTCTGTTTATTAATTCATGTAATCATGTAATTCAGACATTCGCCAAATAGTCATTAAGCCCATGATGTCCCAGGCACAGTTCTAGACATGGCAGACACACTGGTGAGTAAGACAATTTGCATACTTTTAGTAGGGCAAGGATGGATGACGATACTTACAAATGAATCAACAAATAGAATGTCAATTGTAATGGGTATTGTAAATAAAAGTAAAATAATGAGAGGGGTACAAAGAGTGAGTGCAGATGGGGAAGGCATGTGTGTCCTGTATTAAATATAGTGTTAAGGAAATCCTGTCTAAAATGGAAGTATTTGTGCAGACACCTGAATGGAGGGACAGAGGGAGCCACGGGAGCTGTGGGCTGACAGTATTCTTGGCAGAGGGAAGGAGTGGCAAGCACAAAGGCCCTGAGGCAAAAACACATGTGATGGTCCAGGATGGCAGGAGGATGGCGATGAGCAGAAGGATGGGGAGAGCTAGACTGGAAAGACAAGCAGGGGCCAGATCATGAAGGCCAAGGTAAGGAGTATGGATTTTTTTTTCCAAGGGTGTTAGGAAGCCACTGGAGCTTTGAAGGGAGTCATATGATCTGATTTGTATTTTTGAAGATTATTATGGCTTTGGGGTTTAGAATAAACTTTTAAGAGATCAAGAAGGGAAGCAAAGAGAATTTGAGAAATATTTCCCATTTGAGAAATGAAAAACACAGTTGACATTTGTGATATAGGGAAAATAAAGGAGTAAATTTGGGGAAGGAGGACTTCATGGATTCAATTTTGGTCGTAAGTGTAAAATGCTGATGAGCTATCTGAGTGGGGATTTTGAACAGGCAGTACCCATTGCCACCCAGAAGGCAAATTAGATAAGGACTAACAATAGTTCTTTAAGATTCAATGCCCAGGAAGTTATTAGAACCTTTTTTTTTCTTTTTTTTTTTTTTTTTGCCATAGTAACATTCATAGAATGACAGAAGAGGTAAAAGCCAAATTGCAGGGGTGAAGATAGTGAGTATAGATTATTCTTTCAAAAGAATCAGATTTCAGCTTTGTTAATTCTATTTTTCTTTGCTTTCTACTTCATTAATTTCTACTGTTTATTATTTACCTCCTTCTATTGTCTTTTAGGTCTCTGTTCATTTTCTTAAGGTAGAGACTTATCTTATTAATTTATTCTTTCCTAACACAAGTATTTAAGGCTTGTTCAAATTTGTTTGAAAGGTTTCTTTCAGGTGTTTGCTTCTAATGTTGACCTTATTTCAAATATTTGGAAAAAAAGTCAAATATTACATATGCTGCTTTCAGTAAGCTTTGACATGTAGTGATTTCACTATTACTTACATCTAAGTATTTTTAAATTTTCATGATGAATTCATCTTTGACCCTGCCTCCTGTCTTTATTTCAAAAAAGGACGCAATTGCAAAGATGAGTTTACTGCGGAAAACCAACAAAAATGACAGATTTGAATAACAAACAAATGGAAATTCTAGGAATGAAAAATATAACCACCGAAATGAAAAACACAGTCAATAGATTAAACAAACGATTAGACACATTGAAAGAGAATGTATCCAGAGTACAGGAAATAAATATAAGAATAAAGAGAAATGAAGGAAAAGTTAAGAGCAAAGTTACTAAAAAATCAGATTTAAAATATTCTAAACAATACTCTTAGTTCAGGGCAGGAGCACTGGAGCTAAATCTTAGGAGAGGAATGAAGTTCTAGATTGACTGCAAGACTTTATGATAAACACGTACAGTCGACTTTGCAGTAACCACTAAAAGAATAGAAACAGCATGGAAACATTCCAAATCTGTAGAGAGAGAACACAATGAAGTGAAGGAAATAACTTGGTAATTTTTATAAAAGGCAAGAATGAGGAAAGACAGGAATGATCAGGCTACGGTGAAACAGTGATGTACTATTTATGTGAGGCATAACTAAATGATAAGAACATGGAAAAGTTAAGTGTCCCATCCCACACACTTTGAGGGGTTCACCATGAAAGAGACATGATCAGACTTGTGCTTTAGGAAGGTGACACTGACTGCAACCATCTGTAACGTGAGATGTGTGCTGTAGGAGGACAAGATGGAGGCCTGGGCTTCGGAAGCTTTGAGCTAGCTTGGTCCTGCGCTAAGGCTGTGGCAGTGACAGTGGGGTTAGGCTGGGTGGGCTGGGGAGATGAAAAGGCCATTTCAGTTATGCTGAGATGAAGTTAAAATGACAGCCACAGACCTCTGGTCTCAAACAGGGAAATCAAAACCTGGCCTGCATTGTGAGCCCAAAATCAAGGGTTTGGGAATTGGTAAGTCTGACCTTTGTTCACTTCCAAGTGATGTCATCAGTTCACGGGGCCTCTGAGCTTCCTAATCCTGCCACTGAGACAGGTGGCTGTCAAGCCGTCACGTTGAAAACCTGCCTCTGGAGTTGTTGTTTGGGGCTCTGCTCCTTCAGAAAGTAGAGAGAAACTCACACGATATCTGAAAACTACCAACCCTTTTATTTTATTTTATTCCAATAAAAATAATCTCTTCCACTTAAATAAAGCTTGCTTGGTTCAGAGGTCTGCTCTCACAAGTTCTTCACACCTTGCCATGTGAGGAGATGCTATTATTTTATTATGCTGTGCAGATATTATTGTTCACATTTTTTTTTACTGAGAGGAGACAGAGATCCAGAGAGTTGATATGGCTTGCTGAAGCTCACCCAGTGTCAGTGGCAGAGCTGAGAGTGGAAACCAGGTTGTCTGGTGTGGGCCCAGGCTCTCTGTGCTGTCAGGTTTGAACTCGTTTTGGTAATAGGAGGGAGTCATGAGAATAGAAACTGGCCAACTCCAGCCTGTATTTTCATCCACTGCCACCCACTAGTCTTCCTCCTCCTTTATGTAAAGAGTGTTTTTTCCCCCAACAAATAAGAAAATTTTGGGGTAAATATAAAACCCTGAATTTAGATTTTAACAGTAGGTTTCTCAAGTTTAAACTGGAGGAGGCAGTTCCTGAGAAAATGAACAATATCCAAATAATAGTAGTTCCTAAAAGAGAAAATAGAGGCCAAAAAGAAATTAAAAAAAAAAAAATTCCCAGAACTAAGAAAAACATGACTTTACAAATTGAAAGGGCTCTCCAGTACCTATCACAGAAAAAAAGAAAAATAGGCTACATATCTGAAACTGTGGCATTTCTGAACACTGTGAACAAAGAAATTTGAAATGCTTCTAGAGAGAGTGGGGGAATAAAAAAGGTCATATAAAAATGATCAAGAATCAGAATGGATTTGGATTTCTCAAAAGTAACCCTGGAAGCAAGAACATGTGGACCATTGCTTTCAATATTCCATGAGAAAATGATGTTCAACCTAGAATTTGTATTCAGCCAAATTATCAAGTGTGTAAGGAACATAAAGACATTTTCAAGGCCAGCACGGTGGCTCATGCCCATAATCCCAGTACTTTGGGAGGCTGAGGAGTCTGGATCACCTGAGGTCAGGAATTCGAGACCAGCCTGACCAATATGGTGAAACCCCCTCTCTACTAAAAATACAAAAATTAGACAGGAGTGGTGGTGCATGCCTATAGTCCCAGCAACTGGAGAGGCTGAGGCGAGAGGATCACCTGAGGTGGGGCGGTCACGGCTGCAGTGAGCTGTGATCAGGCCACTATACTCCAGCCTGGGAGCCAGAGCAAGATTCTATCTATCTATCTATCTATCTATCTATCTATCTATCTATCTATCTATAAAAGACAGTTTAAGACAAAAAAGGTCTTAAAAAATTTATCACCTAATGAGAGATGGCTGCACTAGAATCAGTATTTAGCTGAAGCCATAAGTCACCATTGAATGAATGGATGAAATGGAATGAAACCCCGAGACACATGAGTAAACTAGAAAATTTATTTTTAAGGTTTATTTACTAATATAATTTTATTATTAAGTTTAAGAGGTCAGTTTTTAAAATTTGTCATTAGAATTCACTAATAGTAATTTGTCATCACTTCAATCTGCTGGATTACTCCTGTTTCATTACATTTGTCATACAAATAGAAACTTTGAACTGAGGTTGGTGAGGACACAAGGTGTTTTTTAGTATCTTCTTGCCGGCACACTAGTGGTGATGTTGCTCCCAAATAATTAATCTTTTCTTTTCTCCATAGTAACTAAGGTAATGTTTATTTCCCTTTCAACACCTACTTGAAGATTTGATTGCTAGTAAAGATGCTATTTGAAGCATGTTGAAGTTTTGTGCTATCTGAATATTTCAGAAGGAAATTTCAGATTTTTGCCCTCACATGCATTGTGTATTTCTTTAATCCTTGGATAAACAAGGGTGTAAATAAAGTAATGTAACTAGATTTCAGAATAACAAAATCTATGAATTTCCATCTGTATTTAAGATTTCGTTGCATGCATATCAGTGTCAGCATCTTTTCTTAAGTAGAATGAAAGGTGGGTCTTTCAACAAGTATAATTCAAGAAAAAGTTATCCTCTCAAGATCCATCATTTTGATTACTTCTCCAGCAGAGTCTAGCATATGAATTGATTTCTCTCCAGTTAACCTCTGGGCATTAGCAAATCCTGCTAACAAGTTATCATTATTATTATTACCTGAAGCATACAATATTAAGGTATTTTCAAAACTCAAGCTACTTTTTAGTATGTGATGGCTGCATTTCCGTCTTGTTTTAACATCTCATATAAGTAAATAACAAAACGATTTCAAAACCATGCAATTTGTCTTTAAAGAAGTATGATGAGAATGGCTCACTATCTTCATGCTTTGGCCTATAATTCAGTTAAAAATATACTATTATAATTACATTTTAAGTACACAACTTAAGGAGGTGTATAAAATGTTTTGTTTGTGATTCCTAAATCACTCATTACCTTCACCACATTTTTCCCATGGTCAGTCTATAGATCTGTTTTCTACTCTATGAATATGTCTGTCAGTTTCACCATTCTCTTGGTAAAACTGCCTTACCCTGATACCCAACCTCATTTCTTTGCAAGCATTCATCATTAATCCATTGTATTCTCAGTCTGTCACCCAGGCTGGAGTGCATTGACTCGATCTCAACTCCCTGCAACCCACGCCTCCCATGTTCAAGCGATTCTCCTGCCTCAGCCTCCTGAGTAGCCAGTAGCTGGGACTACAGGCACATGCCATCACACCCAGCAAATTTTTGTATTTGTAGTAGAGACAAAGTTTCACCATGTTGACCAGGCTGGTCTCAAACTCCTGACCTCAAGGGATCCACCCGCCTTGGCCTCCCAAAGTGCTGGAAACACAGGCATGAGCCGCCTCTCCCAGTAGTGGCAATCTTTAAGAACAAAGTCTTCTGTTTCTGCACATCCAAATGACTAATGTTCAGGATACAGAAGTAGCATATTAAATAACATTATTAAAGTTTATACTTCTGGGAATGCTTTTTGCAGACCAACCCCGCCACCAAAAAAAAAGAAAAAAGTTGTAATAGCAAGACAAAAGACAAAAATAAATCTCTTTGAAGACATTACATAGCTATTAATAAATACAGAGTCAGTTACAGTTAGGTGGCCAGACTTGAGTGGCGAGAATATCAGAGCAAAGAAATACATTTTGAGATAAACCCAGAAGTCTGCAGGCCTTTTTCCTTGAGGCATTTGCCAATTTAAAAGCAAAACAAAGAAATGCATTTTGAAATAAACCCAGAATCCTGCAGGGCATTTTCCTTGAGGCATTTGCCAATTTAAAAGCACAGGGCTAAGAAGCTAGGAAGCTGGGCAGCAGCAGACACTTAAATAAGGCTAGAAAGCTGAGCAGAGCTTTCAGCAGTCTAACAAGCCTAAGGAAACAAAAATTAGAGTTCAGGGTTCAGCAAGAAAAGGCCCCAGTAAACACTCTAGACCTCCCATTAGGACACCCAGAAGCTACACTCTAAGAGGTAAGGTAAACCAGAAATAAATGGTGTTCACAAAAGACTAAAACCTAGTCCTGAACCAGTGTAATCCCAGTGTGATTAATAGGGGTTAATATGATCTACTCCGTCTCTACCTCCCTACCAGAGAGTTATACAGCAGAAGAGAGAATTCATCACCAGGAAGACAGACTAACTGAAAATATCCATCCTGAAGTTCAGGGAGAAGGGAAAAATAGAGATGGAAAGTACAGAAAAGACCATGAGGCATATGTGATACAGTGATGAGGTCTAATATGTAACAATATGTAATAGTCTCAGAAAAACAAAAAGAGAATGGAGCAGAAGCAATCTTTTAAGAGCTATTAACCAAGACTTTTCTAAAACTGTGAAAAAAAAAAATTCAGTCAACAGATTCAAAAGTTCTGTGAGGCTGGGCATGGTGGCTCACGCCTGTAATCCCAGCACTTCGGGAGACCAAGTCAGGTGAATCACTTGAGGTCAGGAGTTCGAGACCAGCCTGGCCAATATGATGAAACCCTGTCTGTACTAAAAATACAAAAATTAGCTGGACATGGTGGCACATGGCTGTAGTCCCAGCTACTCAGGAGACTGAGGCAGGAGAATTGCTTGAACCCGGGAGGCGGGGGTTGCAGTGAGCCGAGATCATGGCACTGCACTCCAGCCTGGTGACAGAGCAAGATTCCGTCTCAAAAAAATAAATAAATATAAATTAAAAATTAAAGAAAAAAATGTGGGCTTTCCTGGGCTATTATGATGGTGATGAATTTCAAGTGTTTGTGGCAGTATCGCTTCCCGCCCTTTACATTACAGCTGAGCATGGCCACTTGGCAGAAGCAGCTGGCCACCTGATGTTCGTTGGTTCTGTCCCTCTGCTGCCTATACAAACAGTCCAGCGTGATGGCAGTGGATGCTCAGGAGATCCTGCTCTTCAGCAACGTCAAGCTGTGGAAGCTTCCTGTGGGATCAATCCAGGTTGTATTAGAGGAACTGAGGAAGAATGGGAACTTACAGTGGCTGGATAAGAGCAAGTCTAGTTTCCTAATCGTGTGTCAGAAACCAGAAGAATGGGGAAAACTCATCTATCAGTGGGTCTCCAGGAGTGGCCAGAACAACTCCATACTTAGCCTGTATGAGCTGACCAACAGGGAAGACATAGAGAATAAGTTGTTCCATGGACTAAAGGAGGCCTTCTGTGGGCTCTGCAGGCCCTGCAGTAGGTATATAAGGCTGAGATCATTATCATCTCATTCGGAGACCAGTGATGGCTGACGTGTCAGGTCCATCTGTCAGAGACCTGCTTCCTTTTACTTTCTATCTCCCACCTTTCCAGGGCTTTCAGAAGGAGACAGACTCTGTGGACCCACACACTGTACCTGTGAATCCACCAGACTCAAAAGGGCTCCAGTCCTAAAGCCTGGGACCCAGGGGTGAGTTTCTCATACCCCACATGTCTGTCCTGGGATAGGGTGAGGCTGAGGCACTCCAGAGAAAAATGTGCTTCTTCAAAGCTTGCCTCCTTCCTTTCCTATCCTAGACTGCCTCTGAGTCAGGGTCTGTAAACCTAACACCTTATGTGTGTTCACATGTGTAAGTTCATACACACATGCACCTGCACATGCTTCTGTCTCCTCCATCTTCCATCCCCTTAGCTGCTGTTGCCTCCCTTGTCAGGCTGCTGCTGGATCTTTCCTAGAGAATGTGGGAAGCCTGGCTGCAGGCAGCCGTCCAAGCAATAGGAAGATAGGAGGCCCATGGGCCCGGCACTGACAGGCAGGGCCCAACATTGATTTATGTTATTAAAATCTCAACTGCCCCCACTTCAGACAATAAAAACTGAGCTATATGCTGCTTACAAGAAATTCAGTTGAAATATAATGATTAGAAATGTAAAAAGTAGTAAGAAGGAATAAGGTATGCCATGGAAATACTAATCAAAAGAAAGCAGATATAACTATATTAACATCCAAAGCATGACTAATAATAATATCTCTATTGCATAAAAGAATATAATCAGGAGTGTTTTTTAATATCTTTTTATTTAATCTGGAATTCATAGCTTGAACAAATCGCAAAAATCCATCATCCTTTTTTTTTTTTTTGAGACAGAGTCTCACTCTGTCATCCATGCTGGAGTGCGGTGGTGCAATCTCAGCTCACTGCAACCGCCATCTACTGGGTGCAAGTAATCCTCCTGCCTCAGCCTCCTGAGTAGCTGGAATTACAGGTGCCTACCACTACACCCGGCTAATTTTTGTATTTTTTTATTAGAGACAGGGTTTCACCATATTGGTCAGGCTAGTCTCAAACTCCTGACCTCAGGTGATCAACCCGCCTCGGCCTCCCAAAGTGCTGGGATTACAGGCATGAACCACCACACCCGGCCAAAAATCCATCATCTTCAATTACTGAAAATTGATTATAGTCTATTGCAACTCTTTGAACAAGTATATTATTTACATTTTTATCCTCCAAAGACTCAAAACTAAAAAAATACTTAAAGAACTCTTGTGAGGTCTATTACTTTGATATTTTGTCAGCAAGAAAAATTTATGTGTTTTGTTTACCTCAATTTTTTCTAAAATTGTGAAATGTATTATTTGTATCTTTGTTATGTCTACATTGAAGATGATTAGTCACAGATGATGATGTACATGGTTTTGGAGTTTTTTCTTTTCACGAAATGTTGAGAGGAGAAAGCATATCCTTACAAGCCATGACAAATTTTTTTGAAATACTTTCGGCCTAAAGGGAAATAACAAAAAGTTAAATATAGTTATTAAAGTTTATTTTGTTAGTGTTTTGAGTGCTAGTACCTCAAACAATTCTATAATGATGTGAATTATGATTAATCTAATCTTTGTTATTCTTTCTTGTATCATTTAGTTTTTAATTAACATTTTGTTCAAAAAGGATATGAAGTTCTTCCTATGTTTATCTCACTAATCCACTCTTTTCTAACCTTGAAATCAACAGGCACTCTATTTCCTATATATTCAGCTATTTGGATGTTTTTAATAATTGTTTTCATATGTAAAATTGCTCATTACTTTTTGTAGCATTTCAACTTTTTTAATAGTTTGAGGGGTACTAGTGCAGGTTTGCTTCATGGATGTGTTGTGTGATGGTGAAGTTTGGGTTTCCAGCCTGTCCATCACCCCAATAGTAAACACTGTACCCAACAGGTAATTTTCAACCCTTACCCCCTCCCACTCTTACCACTTTTGAAATCCCCAGTGTCTATTAGTTCCTTTTATATGTCCTTGTGTACCCCTTATAAGTGAGAGCATGTAGTATTTGATTTTCTGTTTCTGAGTTATTTCACTTATAGTAATGGGGCCTCCAACTCCATTTATGTTGCTGCAAAAGACATAATTTCATTTTTATGACTGCATAGCATTCCATCTGTGTGTGTGTGTGTGTGTATAAATACACATACCACATTTTCTTTATCCAGTCATCTGTAGATGGACACTTAGGTTAATTCCATGACTTTGCTATTGTGAATAGTGCTGCAATAAACATATGAAAAAACTATACCATGCAAACAGAAAAGAAAAATGAGCAGGAGGAGCTATACTTACATCAGGCAAAACAGACTTTAAACCAATAACTGTAAAAAAGGACAAAAAAAGGTTATTATGTAATGATAAATGGTTCAATTTAACAGGAAGATATAACTATCCCAAATATATATGCACCCAGTACCAAAGCACCAAGATCCATAAAACAAATACTACTAAACCTAAGAAAAGAGACAGCAATACAATAATAGTGGGGAACTTCAACACCCCACTGACAGGACTAGACAGATCATCAAGGCAAAAATCAGCAAAGTCTTAAACTGGACTCTAGGCCAAATGGACCTACCTAATAGACATTTACAGAACATTCCACCCAACAACTGCGAATACATTTTTCTTATCTGAATGTGGAACATTCTCGAAAATAGACCATATTCTTCGCCATAAGACAAGTCTCAATAAATTTTAAAAAATCATATAAAATATCTTTTTAGACCACTGTGAAATAAAATTAGAACTCAATATCAAGAGGAACTCTCTAAACTATTTGAATATATGGAAACTGAACAAGTTGCTCCTGAATGATCTTTGAGTAAATGATGAAATTAATGCAGAAATTAAAAAGATAGAAACAAATGAAAAAAGACACAACACACCAAAACTTCTGGGATATAGCAAAAGCAGTGCTGTAAGTTTATAGTGTTAAATGGCTACATTAAAAAGATAGAAAGACCTAAAATCAACAACTTAATGTCACACTTCAAGGAACTAGAAAAACAAAAACAAAACAAACCAACAGCTAGCAGAAGGAAAGAAATAGCAAAGATTAGAGCAGAATTAAATGAGATTGACACAAAAACACATGATACGAGGATCAATGAAACAAAAAGTTGGTTCTTTGAAAAGATAAACATAATTGAGAGACCACTGGCTAGACTAACCAAGAAAAAGAGAGAGAAGATTCAAATAAACACAATCAGAAATGATAAAGGTGACTTACAATTGATACCACAGAAATACAAAAGATCAGTTGAGACTACTTTGAACATCTCTATGCTCACAAACTAGAAACCCTGGGGGAAATGGATACATTCCTGGAAATGTACTACCTTCCAAGAATGAACTAGGAAGAAATAGAAATCCTGAACAGACCAATAGCGAGTAATGAAATTGACCTAGTAATAAAAAATTCCCTGACCAAGAAAAGCCCAGGGCTAGATGAATTCACAGCCAAATTTTACGAGACGTTCAATTTTTGAATAATACCAACGCATTTTGTGTTTGGGAGTACATATTCAAGTAACTGATAGATTTATAATATATAAAGCACACAAGTAGCTTCTCACTCCAAAAGTCATCTAAAGTGACTACTGATATTTGAAGGTGAATATTCTAATATTAGCAATAATTTGAATGGTGTGGCTTATTCACATTACTGACGATTTAGCACTAATTAGATATGGTGGTAACCGTAAAGGTCACAAGAATATTGATTAGTAAAAATTTATAGATGCCAGAAATTATGTTTAAGTATGCATTTGGCTTTTTGGCCTTTTTAAGGCTGAGGCTTAATACCAAGGCCAGAATTGAACTGTGTGCACCCTATTCATACTATGCACCACTTCTTAGGAGGTCTTTTACCAAAATAAAAGTATAAACCAAGAAAATGGCTTCACATCTCCTATAGGTTCTGCATCGACTAAATTAGCCTTGCTTTGCTTAATATTTTTATTATTTATTTATTTTTAGACAGGGTCTTGCTCTATTGCTAGGCTGAGTGCAGTGGCAAAGTCATGCCCTATTGCAGTCTCAGCCTCCCTGGTTCCAGCAATCCTCCCACCTCAGCCTCCTGAGTAGCTGGGACTAAAGGAGCTTGCCAGCCTGTCTGGCTAATTTTTTGTATTTTTGTAGAGACGTGGCTTCACCATGTTACCCAGGCTGGTCTCGATATCCTGGGCTTAGGCAATCTGGCTGCCTTGGCTTCCCAACGTGTTGGGAGTACAGGCATGAGCCACTGTGTCCAGCCACTGCTTAATGTTTGTATAACTTAAACCTACCAACCTATTAATCTCTTTTAAAACTGTAAATGTGTTGTGGGCAGAAACTTTATCTTAGTTGTGTTTTGCCTCTTTCTTTAATTTTATAGGGAAATAATGATAATTTGGTAATTTTCCTCTAAGGATTCTTTTTTATATATATACATGGATACATGTCCAGAACCTGCAGGTTTGTTACATAGGTATTCACGTGCCATGGTGGTTTGCTGCACCCATCAACCCGTCATCTACATTAGGTATTTCTCCTAATGCTGTCCCTTCCATAGTCCCCCACCTCCCAACAGGCCCCGGTGTGTGATGTTTCCCTCCCTGTGTCCGTGTGTTCTTATTGTTCAGCTACTACTTATGAGTAAGAACATGAGGTGTTTGGTTTTCTGTTCCTATGTTAGTTTGCTGAGAATGATGGTTTCCAGCTTCATCCATGTCCCTGCAAAGAACATGAACTCATCCCTTTTTATGGCTGTATAGTATTCCATGGTGTATATGTGCCACAGTTTCTTTATCCAGTCTATCACTGATGGGCATTTGGGTTGGTTCCAAATCCTTGCTATTGTGAATAGTGCTGCAATAAACATACGTGTGCATGTGTCTTTATAGCAGTGTGATTTATAATCCTTTGGGTATATACCCAGTAATGGGATTGCTGAGTCAAATGATATTTCTGGTTCTAGATCCTTGAGGAATCGCCACACTGTCTTCCACAATGGTTGAACTAATTTACACTCCCACCAAAAGTGTAAAAGCGTTCCTATTTCTCCACATCCTCTCCAGCATCTGTTGTTTCCTGACTGTTTAATGATCACCATTCTAACTGGCATGAGATGGTATGTCCTGTGGTTTTGGATTTGCATTTCTTTAATGACCAGTGATGATGAGCTTTTTTTCATATGTTCATTGGCTGCATAAATGCCTTCCTTTGAGAAGTGTCTGTTCACATCCTTTATCCACTTTTTGATGGGGTTGTTTGTTTTCTTGTTAATTTGTTTAAGTTCCTTGTAGATTCTTGAGCCCTTTGTCAGATGGATAGGTTGAAAAGAAGAAGATATGTAATTCAGGAAACAGTTTCAACTTAAGAGACAGAAGGAGAAAAACTCCAAATGATGGTGAAAGGAGATTTCAGGATAACGGCTATGTACCAAGTATAGATGTCAACCAGTACAGAGTGGAGCATGGTCAAATGGATCCAGAGACAGAGCTCCAGGAAGTGGAAAATGATGGAATACCCCCATTTATTTGAGTGATTGAGAGGAGTTTTCAGTGGATAGGTGAAAGCTGGGGTTGTATCAGCGATAAGTGTATAGAAACCTATATCAGACGCAAGCTCCCTAAGCCTCTTCTAGCTGTTCTTGAAGCTGGGCCAACTAGCCATTCCTCCGGAGTTTTTCTCCTTCCATCTCTTCCAGGGTTGGATAAAACACTACAGCACAGAGTGTGAGATCTAGGATCCCAAGTGGGCATCCCATGAAGGGGCTGGTTAATGCAATCTAGAAGTACAAGGGAATAAATTCACATGAGATGAATTTTACCAAACAAGAATCCACAGACAAGAAGGAGCCAGGAGGACAAATCACTTTTCTCCTTTTCTTCTATGGATGACATTGAAGCATGATTTATTCTTGCAACCCATCTGGAGAAGTCTCAGGTGCCAAATGAACAGACCTGCTGAACAACCTGCTGTGTCACTGAGTGGCTCTTTATTCAGGAGCAGCCAAGTGCAGTAACATGTCATTTTGCATTGCTTCACATCTTTCTTTGCCTCCCTTCCTTTTTTCTCAGCCTCAGTGATCTGGATTTGCATCTCCCAAATAGAGTATCAGTACTTTAATTTTTGCTTCAGACTGTACTTTTTAGAGGCTAAGATTAAAACTAAGCAAATAATTAAAGAAGAAACTTCAAAGAAAACTAAAAGTAGTGCAAGAAAGAAAAAATAATAGGGTGGCTATTATTATTATTATTATATGGCTCAATCCTTAATAGAATTTAGTCATAACGTTGTAAATATTAAATATCCAACAATTGAGATATAGCTACACTGCAAGAATAGGGTGAGGGAAGAGATATTGGTCATGGAATAGTGGTGGTTAAACAGAAATAAATCTCTGTCTTCACTAGTAAAAAGTCAATTAGGTTGAAAAATCAAAAAAGTTAAAGTTAAAAAAGAAAAGAAAACTAATGGAATTGAAATGATTCCCCTCTTGAGAAAAGGAAATAGGGAGTTGACAATTCCTCTTTTTAAAGTCTTACTGAATTAAGTAACGGACTCTTCTATCATGTACACTTATAACGTTGATTTTAAAAAACACATTTCAAATGCTAGTTACTGATGAAGGCCTGTGGTTTTATTGCTGTAAGCTATAAAATCAAATTAAGGTGGATATTTAAACTCTGAAGAAACTTCAGTTTTGTGAAGTGACTGCACATTTTACACTTCCTCTAGCCATGTATAAGATCTTATCCTAGCTGCTCCACATCCTCTCCAACATTTATTGTTGTCGATTTCTTTTTATTTTAGCATTTGGTATTGTCTTTTTCATTTCCGTCATTCCTGTTGATATGTAGTGGTACCTCCTTGTGGTTTTAATTTGCATTTTGCCTAATGCCTAATGAGGATGAGCATTTTGTCATGGGCATCATGGACTTACTGACCATTGGTCCATCTTCTTTTATGTTCTTTTTAATTGACTTGTTTCCTTCTTTAGTTATAGGAGTCTTTATGCATGCACATACCAGTCAATTGTCAATGTTATGTGTTGCAAATATTTTCTCCCAACCTGTGACTTAAGTATTTTCTCAGTTTAGCAATTTTTTTCTTTTATGGCTAATATTTTCTGAGTCCTCTGGAGAAAACTTTTTTCTTCTCTAAGGTCATGAAGACATTCTTCAGTGCTTTTTTTCTAGTAACTTTCTAGCTTTTCTATTTAGGTCTGTGACCCATTTATCGATGTGATTTTCGTTTCCTCATGTATCAGTATTCTATGCTGCATAACAAATTACTACAAACATAGTGATGGAAAACAGTGAACATTAATTATCTCACAGTTTCTGCAGGCAGGAGTCCAGGCACAGGTTGGCTGAGACCTCCACTCAGGGCCTCACAAGAATAGAAACAAAATGTCATCTGGTCTTTGTTCCTTTCCAGAGCTTGGGGTTCTCTTCTATGCTGACGTGGTCATTGGCAGAATTCATTTGTGGCTGAGGTCCCACTTTCTTGCTGGCTGTCAGCAAGGGGCTGCTCTCAGTTTCTAGAGGCTCCTGCAGCTCAAAGAAAGGTCTCTCATTCCAGTTGGCTAAGATGGAGTCTTATGCAAAATAACATAATCATAGAAGTGACATCCATCACTGATGCCATACTCTATTGATTAGAAATAGGTCATAGATCCTGCCCACACTCAAGAGAAGAGGGTGTAGAGCCAGGAGGCAGAGATCATAAGGACCATTTAGAATTCTGCCTACCTCACCCCATCACATTTCCCGTATGACCCAGTGCTTCTCCTCTGTATTAGTCCATTTTCATGCTGCTGATAAAGACATACCTGAGATTGGGCAATTTACCAAATAAAGAGGTTTATTGGACTTACAGTTCCATGTGACTGGGGAGGTCTCACGATCATAGGAGAAGGTGAAAGGCACATCTCACATGGAGACAGACAAGAGAAGAGAGCTTGTGCAGGAAAGTTCTGCTTTTTAAAACCATCAGATCCCATGAGACTTATTACTATCATGAGACAACATGTGAAACACCTGTCCCCATGATTCAATTACCTCCCACTGGATCCCTCCCACAACATTTGGGAATTCAAGATGAGATTTGGATGGGGACACAGCCAAACCATATCATTCCGACCCTGGCCCCTCCCAAATCTCATGTCCTCACGTTTCAAAACCAGTCATGCCTTCCCAACAGTCCCCCAAAGTCTTAACTCATTTCAGCATTAACTCCAAAGTCCACAGTCCAAAGTATTTGGACAAGACAAGTCCCTTCTCCCTATGAACCTGTAAAATCAAGAGCAAGCTAGTTACTTCCTAGATACAATGGGGGTACAGGCATTGGGTAACTACAGCCATTCCAAATGGGAGAAATTGGCCAAAACAAAGGGGTTACAGGGCGCTTGCAAGTCCAGAATCCAGCAGGGCACTCAAATCTTAAAGCTCCAAAATGATCTCCTTTAAGTCCATGTCTCACATCCAGGTGATGCTGGTGCAAGAGGTGGATTCCCATGGTCTTTGGCAGCTTCACCCCTGTGGCTTTGCAGGGTACAGCCTCCCTTCTGGCTGCTTTCACAGGCTGACACTGAGTGTCTGTGGCTTTTCTAGGCACACAGTACAAGCTATTGGTGGATCTACCATTCTGAAGTCTGGAGGATGGTGGCCCTCCTCACACAGCTCCACTAGGTGGTGCCCCAGTAGGGACTCTGTGTGGGGGTTCTGACCCCATATTTCCCTTCCACACTGTCCTAACAGAGGTTCTCCATGAGAGCTCTGCCCCTGCAACAAACTCCTGCCTAGACATCCAGGCATTTCCATACATCTTCTGAAATTTAGGTGGAGGTTCCCAAACCCCAATTTTTGACTTCTGTGCATTCGCAGGCTCAACACCACGTGAAAGCTACCAAGGCTTGGGACTTGCATCCTCTGAAGTCATGGCCTAACCTCTACATTGGCCCCTTTCAGCCATGGCTGGAGCAGCTGGGACACAGGTCACCAAGTCCCTAGGCTGCACATAGCATGGGGATCCTGGGCCCAGTCCATGAAACCACTTTTTCCTCCTAGGCCTCTGGGCCTGTAATGGGAGGGGCTGCCATGAAAACCTCTGACATGCCTTGGAGACGTTTTCCCCATTGTCTTGGGGATTAACATCCAGCTCCCCATTACTTATGCAAATTTCTGCAGCCAGCTTGAATTTCTCCTCAGAAAATGGACTTTGCTTTTCTATCAATTGTCAGGCTGCAAATTTTCCACTCTGCTTTATGCTCTTGGTACTCTGCTTCTGTTATAAAACTGAATTCCTTTAACAGCACCCAAGTCACCTCTTGAATGCTTTTCTGCCTAAATCAGCCTAATAGCCAGATAGCCTAAATCATTTCTCTCAAGTTCAAAGTTCCACAAATCTCTAGGGCAAGGGCAAAATACCACCAGTCTTTTTACTAAAACATAACGTGAGTCACCTTTGCTCCAGTTCCCAAGTTCCTCATTTCCATCTGAGACCACCTCAACTTGTACTTTATTGTCAGTATCACTATCAGCATTTTGGGAAAAGTCATTCAACAAGTCTCTAGGAAGTTCCCAACTTTCCCACATTTTCCTGTCTTCTTCTGAGCCCTCCAAACCTTTCCAACCTCTGCCTGTTACCCAGTGTCCAAAGTTGCTTCCACATTTTGGGGTATCTTCAGCAACAGCCCACTCTATGGTACCAATTTACTGTATTAGTCCATTTTCACACTACTGATAAAGACATACCTAAAACTGGACAATTTACAAAGGGAAGAGGTTTATTGGACTTACAGTTCCATGTGGCTGAGGAGGCCTCACTATCATGGCAGAAGGTGAAAGGCACGTCTCACATGGTGGCAGACAAGAGAAGAGAGTTTGTGCAGGGAAGCTCCCCTTTTTAAAACCATCAGATCTTGTGAGACTTATCTTTACCAGAACAGCATGGGAAAGACCTGCCCCCATGATTCCATTACCTCCCGCGGGGTGCCTCCCATAACATGTGGGAATTCAAGATGAGATTTGGGTGGGTGGACACAGCCAAACCATATCACCCTCGTAGGTATTTACCCAAGAGAAATGAAAGCATATGTGCACAAAAACCTGAACGCAAATTGTCATCAGCACTTTGTTCAAAATAGCCAAAAACTATAGACAACTTGTATGTCTAACAACAAAGAATGGAAAAGCAAACCATGACATATTCATGCAATGAAATACTAGTCAGCCACAAAAAGGAATGAACTGCTGACAGACATTTTGACATAGATGAATCCCAAAAATATGCGGGGTGAACGAAGCTGGCCACAAAAACGTACACATTATGTGAACTCAATTATATAAAGTTTGAGAAGAGGTAAGACTAACCTATAATGATATAAATCAGATCAGTGGTTGCTTAGAAGGTAGAACTGACTAGGAGGGGGCATGAGGCAACTTTCTGGAATAATGGAAGTGTTCTGTGTCTTGATATGCATTCATTAAATCTGACAAGTTTGAGGTTCACTGTATGTAAAGTATGCCTCAAAAGGCATACATTATTTCAGAGCAAGCATGTATTGGACATGGGATTTTGGCAGGGGTCATTAAACTTTAATGTATATAGGAATCATTTGGGGTGCTTTTTAAAAGTGCAGATGCCTAGGCTTCACCCTAAAGATTCTGATCTAGGTAATCTGCAGTAGTGCCAGGGATCTGCATTTTTAATAAACAATCCAGGTTATTCTGCCACTGTTGGCCTCTGGAATAACCTTGGAGGAACACTGTTTAAGACATGTGCTCTCACTCGCTGGCTCGTTTCCTCCCTCATTCTCATTCTGAGCAGCGGCCTCTCATAGCTATCATGCCATGGAACGGGGACCCAGGACAGATTGCTCAAATCTCAAGCAGAGAGAGGAGGAGGGACAGCTTGTTGTGCCTCTGGTGGGCGAAGGTACTCCTTACTCCCTGAATTTTTGTATATCTTGGAGGGGAACCCTCTTGCATGAAGCCTCCCTGGGCACCAGTGAAGAAAGCTTGGGTGTGTACTGCCTGGGCTGTGCCTCAGACAGGCTGGAGAAGGAGCGGCTGCCTCCTCCCAGCTTGCTCATGACCAGCCCCAGCCCTGGCCTAGGGGTACATTGTTGTTGAGCATCAGCTCAACTATAGCTGGGCCTGCCGCCCAGCAAGTCTCAGAATGGGTGCTCTGACAGTGTCTTCTGGGGAGCCCTGAGGCTCCCAGGGACTCGATGGCTACTTTTAGTTTGGCGCAAGATTAAATTTTACTGTTGCTCCACAGTGCACATGAGACTTTTCTCCATGAGGCCTCCTCAAAGGTAGAGCCATCTTTTCAGAAACTCATGGCAGACGACAGTGGGTGGACAGGGGTTGTGGGGCCCTGTGTCCATCTGCAATGACCACAAGATTGAAAGTGATGAGCCCAAGCAGGTGTTGTGTGAGTCAGATTCAATGTGTACCTCTCATCCCAAGGCCACTCTTGGTATCAGATGCAAGACTTCCACCTGCCCCAGGGGGTTGATGGCTCTCCCTGCACCCTGCAGGTATTAAGCTGTGCACCAACTCTGGCAGCCAAGCCAAATCAGAAGCCAAAGATGGAGGATGGAGTAACCTGAAAGCACTCTCTACTGTGGGAGCTTCCTATGTGCCAGCAAAGAAGCCTCATGGTTTCTGGGGCCCAGGCTGGTCTCACCCAATGCACAGACCCATGTGTGAGCGGAGAGGGTTGTGTGGGACCAGGATGCCCCAACCACAGGAGAGAAGAATAAATACTTGAGAAACACCTACTAAGTGCCAGATGCCCTGCTGGGTGCTTTACATGCATTATCTCTAAGCCACACAACAACTCTGTAGGCTAGGCCTTGGTCCATCTTGTAGATGAGAATCTGAGGCTCAGAAAGCTTAAGTAACTGGTCAAAAGACACACAGTACAAAGTGGAAGATCAAGGATCCATCTACCTTCACAGCCCCATATTTCTTCACTAACATTTCCCTGGCCCCTTACCAGGAAAAAAGCGTGAAGTGTGCAGCTGCTGGAGGCTGAGAGCTAGTGGTTGGTGCAGAGATCACAGGGAAAAATATTCTAGAACGTGTGTGCTCTCAGATCACGGCCACAAGACTGGGCTAGAGGCTACTCAGCAGCACAGCAACACCTAGGAAGCTTCAGCAAATGCTTTCACCTTCACCATCATTGTTGTCATTGTCATTATTGTTGCTATGCTGCATAGCCTGATGACTGAGGAAACCTGTGCACATCCCTTCTGTTATTTGAACTTACCCTGGGAAGTAGGTGTTACTATTCTGTTCATTTTTCAGATGCACAGATTGAAACTCAGAGCAATCCTGCCTTTCAGATCTTTCTTTCCCAGCAAGCTACTTTCGGACTACAGAGCTCTCAGACAGCCCTTCTCAGGGATGGGTGGAGGGCCTGGAGCAGGCTCCCCATCCCCGTCAGTGAGGGGCCCTGCCAAATATGTGTGGGTGTGAGCCCTCACGCAGGTGAGGGAGGAAATGGACAGGCCGAGTGGATTACTGAGCATTTGAACTCAGCCTCAGAACAGCAAATATTGATTCAAGAAGCTGCCCAAAGGAGCTGACATTTTTATAGTCAACAAATAAAGCTGAGCCCCTCCCTGGCCCCTCAGTCAAAGGCCCTTTCTCTCTACAGCTGCCAGGGTACATTTCTGTTACCATGTGTGAGAAGAGAAGGAAGAGCTGGTGGGAAATGTCCACAGGGACCTGACTGACCTCATCATCTCACCTTTAGAGAGAAGTGGGAGCCCTAGGCCCCAGGGTGCGACCTCGGGGAACCAGCCAGCTGTCTGACAGGTACCAGAGTCCCTGGGGTAGAGCAGAACCTGGCACCGGAGCGTCCAAAGACAACACACACCTCCCACACACAGCTTCCTCATGGGGTGGCTTTTGACAGCCTACACAGTTCTGGTTCCCTCATTCATGGATGAGGACCTGAGCTCCAAAGAGAGAGATAACTTTCAAAGGTAAACAGCCAGAGAGCAGTAAGGGCTGCCTCTGTTTCAAGGCAAAGGGAGGGTCTGCCCTCACTAAGCTACTCAGCTGGGAATGAGAACTCATCATCTGCCAGACAGCTGTCCCTGCCCTCTGGGCTCGGCCAGCATGACCCACAGCCTGGCATTCCTGAGCCTGCCTTCACGCATTGTCCAGTAGGTCCCTTCACCTGAAATCCTCCTACCCAAGCACATTTGCAGGAGGACTCATCATGCATGACCCTGCTCACTTTTCACCTCTTCAGGGAATCTTCCTAACCCGCTCCCCACCCTCACTCCCACCTCTGGCAGGCAGAAACCACTGCTCCTTCCTTGGTGCTCCCCAAGCACCTGCTTCCTTTCTGTCTTGTGGCATTTATGCTGTTTTGCCTTGGGTGGATCATTTCTTGGGTACTTGTCTCAGTCCTTCTTGGTCAAGAGCTCCAGCAAGAGGTTGGTTCATTTCTGTTGCCCCAACGAGCCTAGAAAAGCCCCCAGCACTTGGCAGGTGCTCAGTCAATGCTTGCAGCGTTGAGTTAGAACAATCCAAAACGCGTGGCTAAGAAACCAGAGTTGCAAATTCAGCTGCATGTAGACCAGGGAAGGAAGCTGGCCTTGCCTCAGGCAAGCCCTCCCTCAGGAAGGAGATTTGTGCAGGCCCCAGGAACTCTGCCATTATTTCCTTTACTGGCCCACCCTGCCTTCTATTCACCCATCTATCCATCACCTAGGGGATGAACTTCTACTCTGTGTCTGGTCCTGGTTGGGTGCTAGGAAGGCAAAGGCAAGGGCACACACCTGTGAACTCTGCCTGGAGCTGCTGGAGCGTGACAGGTTATGTGGTGAGGGGAATCTAGAGGCCTTTTGCCTTCAAACTGGTCTGTGGGTCAATTGTGGTAAGCTGTGACTCCAGGGACTGCGGCTTTTGGGCTTCAGGGAAGAGAGGGCAGCTCTTCTCAGGACTGGCCCCAGGCAGAACTGTGGAGTAAGCCCCATTATCATTATTGCTATTCACCAAGAGTCCTTCCCCTTCTAGGCATGTGGCAGGATTAGATTTCTCTGCCCCTGTGGTTGGGTGGGTCCATGGAGCTAGCTCAGGGCAGCAGTGGCACAGATCACTTCTGAGCTGGACATACAATTGGCCAATTTAATTGCCCGTGTAAGACCCTCAAAGGTGCTTTTCTCTTGGGTAGGCAGCTCTGCACCTTGAGGTTATTCAAGGATCAGCTGTGGGTCCCAGCACTGGATCTCTGCATCCGAAAGTGTCCAAGGCAGCTCCCCAAGTGGCACCATTTCCCAGACAGCAGGAAGGGGAGCCAGGCATGCAGACCAATGACTTGTCTTTAGGAAGATGACCTGGAGGTGTCTTTGTTCCCGTCTTTTAGCCTGCACTTTGTCATATGACCACGCCCACCCACAAAGGAGCCTAGGAAATGTAGTTTCGAGTGGAGCAGATGTGTGTCCATCTTAAACTCAGCCATGTTCGTTACTAAAATGAAACAAGGGAGAATGGATACTGGGGATAATTCGTGGGCTTCAACAGAGTCACTCACTGTCTCTCTCTAAACAAATGCCTGATTCTCCCAGACAAGCCCCGGCTGCCCACAGCCCCTCCCTGAGACCGGCTGAGCTGCTGACCTTTTCTCTCCTCTCACCATCAGCCTTCCAGCTCTGAATGGCCATGAGCAAAATGCCTCTTCCTAGGGCTTCCTTTCCTTATCTGTCAAAGAAGGGTTTAGAGCAGTTGATTTCTGAAGTTCCTTCCAGAACTAACATTTGACCACTGTGGTTACGGGTAAGTCCTTTAACCTCTCTGGATTTCAATTTCCTCATCGAGAAAACAGAGATAAAAATAGTTCTTACCTCCAAGGGTTGTTGTGAAATCATCTATGGTTACGCCTGACATTTAAGAAATAATCAATAAATGTCTGCTGTAATCAAAACAATATGAGTTTCATTTGTCACTTCCTTAGAAGTGATGTACTCATTCATACTAAGGCCTAAGGCAGAGTCAGCAGATATCTGGCCCAAGGGCTGTCTAACCCTCCCTTCTGTTACCGACATCATTGATCAATGAGGGCATTCTCTGCAGTAAGCGAGGATACAGCCACTGGACGCAGCCCCCTGGCTTTTCTCAACCTAGGGCTGCAGCAGCCTCCTCCTCTAGGAAGCCTTCCTGGTTCAACCCCAGGCATGATGAAAAACAAGAAGCCCACATATACCCCTAAAATGGCTCTTGTTGCTCCATATTATATTTTCTTTTCATTTGTTAGTACCCCAGCTAGACTGTTCCATGCTAGAGGGACTACAGTCAGTTTCTCTATAGCCTAGGTCAGTCCCCAGAACATTGTAGATGCTCAAAAAGTGAATTCTAGATCCTGTGGCTGACAAGCAGGGGATGTTTGGGGGACGGGCGGTGTGCTGTGGGATGGCTTTATAGAAGCCCATGTTTCTTGCCTCTGGAAGCTGCTGCAGGAGCTGTGGAGAGGGTCTCCTTGCCTACATTTCCCCTGCAGGGCTCCCTGGGCACCTCCAAGTGAGCTGGTGCAGCCACCACACGTGGGGAGAGAACAAGGCCAGCAAACATGGAGGCCCCAAGACTGCTCCGAGGGAGATGCCCTCTCCAGGCCCTGTGGGTATCTGCTTGCCCCGCAGGCTCCAGCTGTAAGGCAGTTCCAACTTAGCAACTAATGGACCTGGGAGAGTTCAGGCACCTGCCTTCTGCTCTTGCAGACCCGTGCTCAGCATCACCTTGGCGATAGAGTGGAACATGGGGTGGAGTGGGGGGAGCTGCCATCTGTCCAGTCAGCGCAGAGAGGTGCGCCCTGCGGGGCTCAGGAAGGCCAGGGAGGGGGGAAGGGCTGTGACCACACTGCCTTTGGGGGATCCTGTTGAGCTGCGTGGAGTGCTCATGGACACCAGAAAAGCATGGCACCTGAGACCTGGTTTCCAGTGTCCTGGCTCCTGGCCAGACAGCGTCATCTGATTTTTTTGTCTGTGGAATATGGTCGCCAGACCTGGGTCAGATGTGACCCACGCATAGCATGTGATGAGAGCCCCGGAAAGGCCTGTGTGTGCCATCTGCCTACCCTCTGGCCTGTCACAGGCCCTGAAATACCAGAATCAGGACAAAGCCAGGAGGATCCCCTTGCTAAGAAAACTTCCTGGTTACTCAATCTATTATTGCAGCTGAAGAATCTGAGACTCAGGGAACATTAAGTGACTTCCACAAGTCACACAGCTTGGAAAGCTTGGAAAGCAGGCCATGTACCTCCAAGCATAGGGCTTGCCTCACTCTCCCACAGGACTCTGCTGCAGGGGCCTCCACTTCTTGGCCAAATCCTTGATACCACACTCTTGTAGCCGACACGGAATCCAATGGGCAAAGGGTCACATAAGAATAATATTTTTTAAATATTAAAAATTTTCTGTCCATGAACTCAAGTGATTCAAACAGCACCCCTGGGCCAAGTGCTGGGCAGTGGGATAGGTGTAAGCCGTGAACTCTGACCTCCAGGACTTTGGGGCTGGAGATGGACTCACAGCTACTGGATGGGGGCGCCTCACGTGTTCAGTGATGGGTCGGTGGCATTGCCCCTGGCATCCTTGGATAAATAATAATAATAACACAACATACACCTGTTGTGCAGGGAGAGTATGTGTTGAACTGTGTTTTGGGCTTTCCCTTCACTCCCACTGCTTCCATGTTTGCACCAGCCTTCTCCAAGGTCAGATAGAGCCATCCATTGCTTTCAAGAGGATTGGGATGTTACAGCAGGAATACAAAGGAAAGAAACTCATTACACAGATTTTTGACTTCCAAAAGAGATTTTTAAGTCCCACTTTTAGAAGCAATAGTTATGAAAGTCATTGCTTTTAATTTATAAAATCAAGGAGCATTGAGAGGTAAAAAGATTTTTTGCTAATCCAAATTGATCACACTCACTTATTCAACAGGTATTTACTGAGAACCTGTTTTGTGACACACTGTTCTGGATGCTAAGGCTGTTGTTTGTCCATATACATAGTGGGAAAAAGAACAGATAAGGAATTATTCTGCCCCAGGAGGGGTTGGGATTACCCTGCCTTGTGGGCTTGAGGATGGGGTAAAGTTGAGGTGGGGAGTGTGGAAGGAACAGGTGGAGTCCAGTGGAGCCTCCCAGACCAGGCGTCTTTGGGAAGAAGAGAGGGTCAGTGCGGAGGACACTGTCCAGCTCTACCCAGGCACCTACAGGCTCCCAAAGACATGGCGTTGCCCATGGAGGGAGTCTCCATAGTGCATGGAATCTGTGCCAAGAACTGGCACAACCCTTGACATCCCATGGTGTCCTGGACCTCCAGGAAGAGAGGTGTTCCTCCACGCCTCCAGACTTGACCCTGCATGGCAACACTTCTTCTTCAATGACCCGGGACACTCAAAAGCCATGCCCTCATAGAGGATGGGACCCAGGCTGGCCGGAGGGGACATATTTGGATGGAATTGAAGAGAAGTAGTTCAGAATTTCCCTCTCAGCGCACAGTGGGGATCACACATCCATATTGGCACTGTCCACCTGACACCTGTTACACTTCCCCGTGCCAGGTCACTGCCCCCTGCTCATGATGCTCCCTACCTTTGGGTCCTAGGTACTGCCACTATTTCCATTGTGGACAGAAAGTTAAAATTCCAAGTGTGTGGCTCCTTTACTCAAGGCCATATGTTACCAGGTGTCAGAGCTGGAATTCACCCCCAAATCTGATTCCAGTTCTGAGTCCCTGGCACCATTTCACTGCTTCTCAGAAATGTTCCTGTCAATGGACTAATACGCTGGACTGCAGGGTAGAACATTTGTTGGTGACAGAACCAGGGTCCAAAAAGTTTTGTCTAGCCAGAGTGACGATGACTCTAACAAGATGAATAGGAATCAGGTCCAGCTACATAAAAACCCAATGTCCAAGGCATGGTTGGGTGGCAGCAGGCCCAGCGCTCCCCCTTGGCAGCTGTGCAGGGTGTAGGGGCCCAATGGGATATGGAGCCAAACTGGCCCTGTTTGATCCCTGGCCACACTGGAGCCCAGAAGAAAAGAAAGAGAAGTCACTTTCACTCTGCATTCATCAGTCCATGCAGAGAAGGCAGAAAACCTGGAACCTCTTCAGGGAAAGAGAGTGTAGAAAGAACCTGAGCTCAGGCAGGCCTGGGTTCCCACATCCCTCCACCATGTACCTGTGTGTGACCTTTGGCCAATTACTGATCTCCCCGACCCAGTTTTCTTGTCCTGTGAAATGGGTTTAAGAGTCTACTTTGCCTGGTTGTTGTAGGAGTTAGAGCTAAATCAGCTGTAGGAGGATACCTTCTAAATGGTATTATTCAGAGGAAACTGATCAAAATGTTGATAGCTGACTTGTTGAAAATCAGTCACCAGGAAAAAGAATGAAGCTTGTTCCATATCCAACCGGAACCAAAGAATGATTAGAAGTGGCCAGGAAATAGATTTTGGTTGGACTTAAGGCAGCGATTCCTGGCCTGGGCTGCATCAGGAACAGGGAAGCAGGTGGACCCAACAGCTGCTTGGTCCATATAGGAATCTGGAGGATCGAAGGTGATGTTGGGCCAGAGCACTTCACAGCTCTTTCTCTTGAGGAGCTTAACATAAGCTAGTTTAGAAAGGAAATTAATTTAAAAATCCTTTCATCTTCACATTCAAGAGAAGATGTCTGCACATAAATCTATGTCTTCATCTGTACTTGTCCTCAGAATAGATCAATAGAAGTCCTGGGTCAAAGGGCATCCGCAGTTTTAAGACTTGTCCTACATATTGCCAAGTCGTCTTCTGGAGAGATTGCACCCATTAAAAATTCTACTAGTACTGGGCAAGAGCACCCCGCTCCCTGTGTCCTCCTCATCATGGAGAGTTAGCTTTCGAGATCGTTTCTGAGTTGGTGGTAAGAAGGCACCCCATTGTGGAGATTAAGCATGGTGTCTTGGTTTAAGTTCTGGGGGCTCTGCCCCTTACAGGCTGTGTGACCTAGGGCAGGCTCCTTTGCTTTGGTTTTTTCATCTGTAGGATGGGAATACATCATGGACTTGTTGTGAGGCTTAAATAAGAAAATGTCAGCTGTGCGCAGCATAATACCTGCATTATAATATATAATACATAAACGATGTATAATTATAAATGATATATAAATTATATAAAAAGTACATTATTTGCATTCCATGTGCATCACTTGCATTCCTTAGTTAATAGTGAAGTTGAACTGTTTTTCATTTGTCTTGCCTAATAAAGGAGAACTCTGGCAAAAAAATTTGCTTATTTTTGCCCACTTTACTGTTGGAGCACAGGACTTTTCTTACTGATCTTTTAACACGTCTTCCTCTGCTAGTTATGTAATATTAGACCCTCTAAATTTTGTCACTAGATACACATCAGCATCATCTGAGAGGTTTTAAAAGTTAAATCGATGTCTGCAGGTAAAGCCGGGGCATCAGAATGGTTGGCTGGACTTGAGACGATTCTCCTTTGCAGCCAGGGCTCAGATGCAGTATTCTATTTTAACATTGTCATTTGCTTGCTAATTTTGTTTATATACACTTGAGGTTCAGAAGTTAAAATGTTTGTGTATGTTGCCATATTTCCCTTCCTTTTCTTTTATGATTTCTTCTCTATCCTTTATGTTTAGGAAGTTCTCTCCCATGCAAAAAGTCACAAGCTTCTCCTGGCTTCCTGTGCTGTGATGGCTTCCCCTCTCACCTGCTTGTGTGATCTTGGCAGGTTGCTGAACCCTTCTGGGCTTCCGTTTCCCCTAAGGGAGGGAGTTGGACTAAATCAGACTTTTCCAAAGTCTTCTGAGATGCTCTTTTGGAAAAAGAATTTCCCAGCCAAATAAGTTTGGAAAAAGCACATTAACATGTCAAAAGTTCTGAGAAATATTACAGTAAAGAGAGATCACCCAGCCTTTCCACTCCTGGGTATATGCCCAAGAAAATTGAAAACATATGTCTGCACAAAACTTGTCTATGAATGTTCATAACAGCATTATTCATAATAGTCAAGAGGTAGATACAGCCCAAATGTCCATCAACTGATGAACAGATAGCAAAATATCTATACAATGGATATTATTCAGCCATAAAAAAGAATGAAGTATTCATTCATGCTAACCTGAACAAACTTTGAAAACAATACTACATGAAGGAAGACACTCACAAAAGATCACATAGTCTAATTCCATTTATAGGAAATGTCCAGAGTAAGTGAATCTATAGGGATAGAAAGATTCATGGCTGCCTAGGGTGGAAGGAATTGGGAGGAAATGGAAATGACTGCTCATGGGCATCTAGTTGCTTTTGGGGTATAAAGATGTTCTATAATTAGATCACATTGATGGTTGCACAAGTCTGTGAATTACTAAATACTAAATAATATTAAAGACAACTAAACTGTGTACTTTGAAGGGGTGAATTTTATGGAATGTGAATTATATTTTATAAAGCTATTTAGAAAATAAAAGAAAAATTAAGACTTTGGAAGAGCTGGGTCCTTCCCAGCTTTGTCTCTGGCTAATCCCAGGACCTTAAGAAAGCTTTCTTCCCAGCATCTTCAAGCCTTGGTTTCCTTATCTGAAAAACATGGCCCATAACGCCACTTTGCATTGTGCAGTTGAAAGAACCCTTCATACCTGCTTCTTGCAGCATCTCCAAGAAGTGGTTAAAGCAACAAATGAAATCTGAGGTGCTGTGAGGGCGAGTTGCCTTGGCTCGCGCAGCTGCTAAGTGGTGGTGTGTGGATTTGAATTCATTTCCATCAGGCTGGGCACTGTGAGTAATATCTGCCCAGCCTGGGTCACTGGGTTGCTGAGAGTTCGTAGCAACACTGTCTGAGAACCTGTTCTGAGAAGTGGCAGGTGCTCTGCCGTGTGGTGTATCGTTTTAGCCAGTGACGATGGGAGAGGTGTGGTCTGGGAGAGTCACTCCACACCCACTTTTTCTGAGGCTGAAACAGCATTTGTTGCCACCTGTGTGGCCCCTGATCAGCTACTCTGAGCTTTATGTTCCTTCTTGTTAACGTGGGAAGGTTTGTTCTTATTTCATGGGAGCTGCTAGGGACTGATAATAACCGGTTTATTGAGTGCTTACCCGGTGACCTGCACTCCACCGGACACAGGACCTGCAACTGCAAGTGGTAGTCTCAGTAAAGCTCACAGCAACCCTCTGAGTGAGGTGAGGTCACTCCCTTTCACGGAGGAGCAATTGGAGGCACAGGAGCTAGCAGGTTTGTAGCCTAATTTCTTTCCATTAAACTTTACGTTCATTGTTGGTCTTTGACGAGATTATTAAAGGCTATATAATACTCTGTCATAGACATGTAGCTCCTTTAACCATTTCCCTTGTATTTGACATTTGCTCCTACATTAAGACACAAACAGTGCTATGGTGGACAAACTCATAAAATTCTGTGCACCTCTACGCTTATTTCCTTGAGGTAGATTCCTGGAAATGGAGTTACTAGGTCAAAGGGCATGAACTCATTTACTACTCCCTGTGTGCTGCCAAGCGGCTTTCCAGAAGAGAAAGGCTGAGGTCCCGACACTCCCACGAGAGGCATACAGGAGATGGCCATGCAGGAGGATTGGAAACCACGCTCAGCTCTGTTTTTTCTCTCATCTGTTCAGATGATCTCACAAAGACGGGTCTTATCCAACCTCAACTTGTTAAAACATACGGTATCAAGTAATTTGGAATAGTCAACTCTATGGGCCTATTCTGTGGATCTCTGAACATCCGCAGGCACCTTCCCACGGATGCTGCTTGGCCAGGTAGACAAGTCAAGGGGGAGTTAGTCCTGCAGGAGGTCTCAGGCCAGAGACTCTGTGCTGAGATCTGAGATGTCATCTGCCGCATGAAAATACTAAGCCTGTGTGTAAGAAATACAAGACTTGTCATCAAACCTGCCAGTAATGATACATTCTAACATGTATTATTTACTCAATAAATTATACATATTTATTAGTGTAATCCTGATATTCATCTTAGGAGGTGAACTTTATTAGTATGCTCATTTGAATAGTGGGAATGAGGAAACTATATAAGATGCAGAAAGTGGTTTGTCTGAGGTCATGCAGTTAGTAAACAGGTGGTGGATCCGGACCGATTCTGGTCAGTCTGGCTCTATGGACCACACGCCCACCCACCATGCTATACTGCTCTACTGTCTGACTGATGGGCAACAGATACTCTAGGCCAACCGGTCTTGAGTTCCTGGTAAACACTGCTGAGAACAGCACTGAAAAGAAGCTTTGGCAGCACCTGAGGCAATCTGATGAGGTGCTGTTGTCCACTGGATGAGACAAAGTGTAAAATGCAGATGGCAAATGGTTTTTATCCCTTTCCTTGGCATCTGGTAAAGGGTACATTCCTTGTACCTCTTCCTTGTATCTCTTCCCCGTGCTACCAAGAGTGACCAGGACTAAGAATCAATGTGGCCACCAAGACCCTCTGGCTTCTGCTTAACCATGCCCATCTGCTCTCCTCCCTCCTGCATAGGGCTGTGAGGGGTGTGGTGTGCCGGTCATGTTCACTTCCTGGTTTGCTGGTGCAGCAATGTGCAACACTGAGACCTGGGCCCTGCGTGGCAGAAAGCATTGTGCTAGCCCAGTGTGGTGGGGACACAGCATGTGCTCCAAGAGATGGATGGAGAGAGGAAGGGTCAGGCATGTGCATGGATAGAAAAATCAATAAATAGATCAATAAAGAGCCCAGGCCAGGTGCAGTGGCTCACACCTGTAACCCCAGTACTTCGGGAGGCTGAGGTGAGAGGATCACTTGAGCTCAGGGGTTCGAGACCAACCTGGGCAACATGATGAGACCTCATCTCTGCAAAATATATGTATATTAGCCAGATGTGGTGGCACATACCTGTGGTCCCAACTACTTGGGAGACTGAGGTGGGAGGATCCCTTGAGTCCGGCAAGTTGAGGGTATGGTAAGCCTTGTTCGTACCACTGCACTACAGCCTGGGTGACAGAGCGAGACCCTGCCTCTAAATAAATAAATAGATAAAGAGCTCAGCACCATTTTTTTTTCACTAGTCTGAACTAGATTGTAAGCTCCATGAGAGCTGGGGCCCTGCTGCTTCATTAACTGTGGTGTATCCAGGGTCTAACACTAATTGATGCATGGTTGGTAGGGGACAAATGTTAGATGAATGAATGGTGGCAGGTCTGTAGGACTGTCAGACATTTGAATAAGGCATTCCGTTTTTTGGAGTTAGGAAGGATGTCCCTGCATGTGGCTGTGCCCCAGGCCCCAGCCAGCCAGCTCTGGGCCTGTGGGTCTGTGGAGGAGCTGAGGCACTGCTTCCACCATTCAGGTCCAAGAAGCCAGGCTGCAATACCCAGCAAGACAGCTGCCTTTCATCTGTGGGGTTTCCCTTCAGGGAGGGCGTGACTCACAGAGGCAAACTGTTCCAGCTTCCTGTGGCCCTGAGTTCTGCTCAGTCTGGCTCTCAGAGGCCCAGTCTTACAGGCCCAGCCTGCCCTGATCCCAGCCCTCGGTAGGATGCTAAGGCAGGGGTTGTCATGTCAGGGATTCCATTAGTCCTGTGGTTTTTAAACTTGAGTGTGCACAGGAATCCCCTGGAGGTCCTGGAAAAACACAGATGCCTGGGCCCCACCCCTGGATTTCTAATTCAGCAGGTCAGAGGTAGGACCCAGGAATCTGCATTTCCAACCAGTTCCTGGATGATTCATCCTTTGAGAACTGTGTTAGGCCCACCTGTGCCAGGCCTTCTCAATTCCACGTAAAAGGGTGCTGAGGTCTGATGTCACCAGCAAGGGACTATGGGAGCCTCTGTAGGCTGGTGGCTGCTGGGTGGCTCAGCATGGACCCTCAATACCCATTGCCGCTGCAGCCGCTGGTATCTGTCATGGCTCTGTCCCCTCGGCCCTTCCCTTCCACTGTTCCTCCCCGACCACCTCTGCTTCCTTAGCCCTCTGCTCAGGAGGGTGCTCACACCTGGACTGAGCTTGGGAGCTCCCTGCCCAGTGGAGAGAAAGAACCACTCACCCTCCCCTCCTCCCTCGGCCTTTGCTAGAACCCAGCTCTCTCAGCCTTTGGGGTCCCTGTGGAGCTTCCTGTCCTGGCCAGGACCACCATGCCCCGCAGGATTGCCTCCCTCCTCACAGGCCTGCTTTCACAGGGGACTCCCTCACTGCCTCTGAAGCCCCATCCTCCTCGTCCTGCAGCTTTCCCGCCTGTCTGTCCTCCCTTCCCACATACACCCAACTCTCACCAGCCTGGGCCTTTGTCTTGCTGGGCCCTGTGTTTGACCAGGGCAACTTACTTGGAAATTTCCTCCAACTTTGCGAAGGGGATAGTAAGTAAAGGAACCAGGACCCAAGGCTCAGGAATGGTCCTGCTGGGAAATGCTTGCTTCCTGTGGACCCAGCTGAAAAGTACCTAGGAAGCAATTATTTAATAAAGGGAAAGGTAATAAAGAAGCTCAATAAATATCTGTTGAATAAGGGAACACAAAAGCTGCTTTCCAGATACACACCCAAAAACACCTCTTTAACAAAGCACTTTGATTCTGTGAGAGCCCTGCAGGTATGTATGCAAAGCCCTTGATCATTTGACCCCAAGTAGGGAAATGAGAATCCCCTACCAAGACATTTCTAGGTTGGAAATTTCTCTGGCACAGTGATTTCTAGTGAGTTCCATGGCAGCTAGTGCCCTAGGCTATAGGTGCTAAACATCAAAAAGCACCCTAGAGATAATAAATTTGGGAAGCACTGACGTAAATAAATATAAACTAGTCCATGCACTGGGGGGACTTCTCTGAGCCGGGGTAGGGAGGGGTTGCCTCAGGCTGTTCCCAGGTTCTTAGACCATGAGAACCTGCCCCCAAGTCTTCTGCCCAGGGGTTTGCATCTGCTCGCTAGGGCTGGGAACCTGGGGGAGGGTAAAGGTAAGGGGTAGGATGGGAATGAAGGCAGTTTTCCATTTTCTCACCTAGCTTCTAATTTGTGTGTAGAAGGAAGATTTCCTTTTCTTCCAGGCTTCCACCAGGGAGGCCTTAGAGAGGCTTGCCCCTTCCTTAGACTCCCACAGAGATGCTGAGGCCTTGGGGGTGACTGCCAAGGACACTGAGGAGCCTGATACCCGGGTCAGAGGTCTCTCTGTACACACACACACACATACACGCAAACAGACACACACACGCACTTGCATGTGAGCCTTGCAGCCGCAGGCCACTGGAAATGGAGTCATGGTCACCCCACATGAGGACCCTTGATATAGAGGAAGACTCACAGGAACGTGGGCAGACAGCTGCATGAGAGTTTAGAGGAGCGTTCCCAGTGCCCTCGATGTGCACTCGCCTCCTGTCTGGACACAGGATGGGCTGTGTTCTGACAGTCCAGGCATGTGAGGTCAGGAGCACAGAGCAGGGTGGAAATCACCAATAAGAGAGTGAGCTGGAAGCTGGCATTTTGGGGAAGGTAGTGCCATCCCATCCTCCCCCTTCCCAGCTTCATGGCAGCCAGTAAGCTTTGCCCTCTTTGAGGACCTGCATCCCCCAGGGACCTGGTCAAGGCAGGGTGGGCATGGGTGGAGCCCCTGTCGGGGAGAGCTGGGCTTTGCCCAGGCCCTGCATGGGAGATTAACCACCAGGGAGGGCATTTGTGTCCAGCGTGGGAAGCTTGGGCTCCTGGTCCTTCCAGTTCAGGTTCCTCTTCTAGAGAAATGTTTTCTTTGGAGCTCTGGGAAAGAAGTTTTCTGGGACACCTGTTGAATGTTACACCCACCCACTGTGGTTAGAGGAGAGGGTGTGCAGAATCCCTCGTCACCCAGCTGATCTGAGACAGCAAACGTCGACACCAAGCCTCCTTGGCCTCGTGCCCTGTTGGGGGACACCCAGAGACGGTGTCCCAGCTCCACTCCAGTAGAGCTACAGGAGGAAGAAGATGACAGAGCAAATTTGACTCCCAGGAGGGGCCTCTCAATTTGAGGCCAGAGTAGGGTTGGAGTGGGGTGGGAGGTAGTCCTAATTGCTCTGGAGAGAAGCTCAGCGATGGGGAGGAGTGGGGATAGAGCAGAGTGGAGGTGGGGCTAGACCAGAGTCTCCTGAACACCTGGTAATGGTTCACACCAGCCCAGAACCTCATTCACCTCAGTCAATCGTCATCCAGTGAGAGCCCCTCTGACCTGGAATGGGCCCTTTCCCCAAAGTGGTCAGTGGATGTATGGCTGTGAGGCCTCTGTTTATGTCTTCCCAGGCCACTCTCCAGGGGTACAGTGTGGCTGCAGGTTAGGCCTGTCTGTCATAGCAGCCCCCATCCCTGAAGACCACTGGGGAGCTGTTCCTCTCTTTGCCCCCATTCATCTGGCACCCACCTGGGACAGGCCCTGCCACAGCGTGATCTCCCACCTGCCTCCTTGGCCCTCTTCTTGCCTACAGCAGTCCCAGGGCTTTCACCTCCTCTTGTCCTCATCCATCCTGTTTGCTCCATGTTTAGAGTCTTGGCGGGGAATCTTCATGCTTCAGAAGGGAGTGGGACATTGAGAAAGACAGACTGGTGCTGATGGGAGTCCCCAGGCTTTTGCTGAGAGGCAGCGACACCTCATTAGACAGGCACGGACGGTTATTCAGGGCCCCCTTGCCTTCTGCCATGGCAGTGCTGGTAGGGAGGACCATGTGTGTCTAATAACAGCCAGAGTTCCAGCTGCCTTAGCCTTTCCCTTCCGGAAGCTCACTTTAGTCCGTCCTTCAACTCTTGGTGGCCCTCACTGCTTCAGCTTGTGGCCTCCCAGAGCCGTGGCTTCCCTGGCAGTCAGTGGTGAAAAGTCTACAAAACCTGGAGCCCACAGAAGGGTTGCTATGTAAAGAAATTGTCCCTGGAGTCTTACGCTCAGAGAATCCATCTGCCCTTGGCATCTCCATGGGTAACTGGAGCACAGGTACTGTCCTGGCATGGCAGCCCTTCTGGGATGGTCTGATTCTCCCTGAGCTGGTGTTGGCACTGGTTTCTAGGTTTCCATAAAGCTGTTCAGGTCTAATTGTGCAGAATAGAGGGGAGAGTGTCATTCTCCTGCTAAGAATCTGGGGTTACCTTTTCCCCCTTCCTCCTTCCCAATAGCACAATGTCCTACAACAGTGATGGGCAAGGCGGGGAAAGGCCCGTGTTTTCCAGTCATCTCCCTTGTGGCCTGTGGAGTGTGGGATTTGGGGCTCAGCTCTGTGCCTGGCTGAGCCTGAGGCCTTGAGCAGTGCTCATTCAAATCTCTAGAGTCTAAGTCCTCACCTCTGAATCATGGGGCAGGGATTGGACCTCTGCCTACCCTCTTCACTGCTGCTGGGAGGTCAGTGCAGGCCCACTCAATGTGTGCTTGCTGTGATCACAGAGATCCTGGGCACTCCAGTATCACAGAGATGGTATAGGAAGCTTTCAGACAGTAAAATCTGAGAGCTGGCCCTTTAAGAGATTAGTGGATTCCTAGCTTAGCCCAACAACCAGGCCAGGAGCAGGAGGGCTGCAGCAAGAAATGGGAAAACACTTCCGCCAAGCTCTCTACCTAGGATTGCATCCTGTTTCCAGGTTACTGGAATGTACTGGGGCCTCAGCTCACCTGCACATGCAGGGAAGTCCCCAAGCCCTATAAATTCTATTTGCCCTGAGTGACTGTAGCTGGACAGTGTGCGTGCATGTGTGTGTGTGTGTGTGTGTGTGTGTGCAACGAGGCCCCTCCAGGCCCATGGTTTGGAGAGCCAGGCAGCAGGACACTGAGCACCCTGTGGGTAGTGCCAGCTTCTCAGCAGCTGAACAGGTTGGCGCTGGGAGAGCTTGGAGCCAGCTGGCTCTCAGCACCGAGACACACAGGGGCGGGACCTCTTGGAAATGTAAGCCTGAGCTCCTAAACCTCTACTCAAAGCCCGCAACCACTTTCCTCTCCATTGTCCTCAGAAGAGTGAGGCCCAGAGCCCTACCTGGTCTGGCCTCCCAGGCTCTGGTTCACTGTGCTCCCCACTCCTTCCCATTCTGTCAGCCCAGCCACACTCACATGCCTCTGTCGCTGTCATTGACATGCTGCTGCACACCCCAGGAGCCTTGGCAGGTGCTGTTCTCTCCTAGTGATCCTTCCACTCCTCTGCTCATTACCTATTCTTCCCTCAGACCTTCTCGACCAGGTCAAATCCTCATTTTAGAAGGCCATGTCTTTGTTCTTTGAAGCATTTTTTGTTGCTGCAATTTTGCTTGTATTGTGCTACCCAATTAAAATCTTCTTCCCTGACTGGGTTGCAGAGGTTCAAGATGATCTGGCTTTTGCCTCCCAGAGTTCCCCAGTGCCAAGCTCTGAGCAAGGCTCAGTTTGTTAGATGAATGGATGGATAGATGGATGGATGGATGAATGGAAGGAAGGAAGGAAGGAAGGAAGGAGGAAAGAAGCAAAGAAAGGATGGGTAGATGAATGGATGGATGGATGGGTAGATGATGGACAGATTGATGGATGGATGGATGGATGGATGGAAGGATAGGTGGATAGACGGATGGGTGATTTTCACTCTGCATGTTTGCCATCCCCAGTGCTAAAATGAAATGCAGCCCTCAAACCAAATGGCCATTGACTGAACTCAGGACCATTTGCTTTGGCCAACTCATCTCTTAGCCCTTAGCCCTATAAAGCATGGGTGGGGAGGGGTGATATTATTCCTCCAAAGGCTGAGATCCTGATGTCTTTGACCTGGTTTAACCCTCCCACCTCCCATCCAGGGCAACCCAGCCTGGTAATTGAGGCCTTCTGGAGGCACATAGACCATTAATACAAGTAGGCAAGGGAAAGGATATTGTCCTTTGATGGGCCTGCTTGTGCCTTGAGTTTGCCATCTACTCTCTGTGGGACCTGGAACAATCACTTAACTTTTCCTGGATTTAGTTTCCTCACGTGCCCTGATAGATTTACAAGGCAGCCTTTGCAATGGGACATGGTCATGTATGAACACCTGTAGGTGTTGGGAAACATGGCACCCTACCAAGACCTGAGAGACCATGTCTGTGGCCCTGCAGTGGAGGCCTTGCAGGTATGGGGCTCACCACACTCAGGGTGAAAGTGAAGTCTCCCAGCTCCTCTCTCTTTTGTGCTCTCTTCCAGCCCCTGGCTCGAATCCTATCCTGGGACCTCTTCTGTCCTCAGGCCCCTAACAGGTTTACTGACCCTCAGCCTGGGGGAAACGTGGCCTTCTCTGCCCGGAGCCCCAGGCTCACCCCTTGGCTTCTGGCCAAAACAACTGTCTTGCGGCCACTGGGCCCACTCACCCCATCCCTCCCAGCTCCTCTAGGGAGCGCCTTTCCTCCCAGCGCCCCTTCCTCACTCTGCCTCTGAGGGCGCTGACTGTGGGATCAGAGGAGACTTGGACTGAACCTCAGTTCTGCCACACCAGCTCTGGGCATGACTCAGTTGCTCTGTGACTCAGTTTCTGCATTTGTAAAACGAAGACCCAGTGCCCCTTGCAGTTTGCTGTGAATATGCGTCAACAACAGAGGTGAAGTACTGGCTCAGTGTCTACAACATGGCGTTTGCTCAAGAAACGTGGGGTTTCCTCTCCTCTCAAAGTTGTCTTTTCCTCACAACGCTGTTCTCCAGAATTTCCAAAGTGGTGTCACCTGCATCTCTAGTGACAGATACAGACACAGGCATTTAAGGCCTCTGCCAACCAACCTCGTGTGATCTCCTGAGTTGCCTGGCCGTCTTTTTCTATCCTCTTTCTTTGTCCCTGAAAACAGACGAGACTGACAGGCCCCAGGCTTAGGGCCACTGAATACAGGCCCAGGCTGGGGCCTGTGGTGTGAGGGCAGAGTTGGGGGAAACTTAGCGTCCTTGAGGGTGTGGAGCTGGACATGACTGGCAAGCAAGGTGAGTCTAGTGTCATCAACTGTATTTGCCTCGACTATCCCTCCTTACACATCACCCAGGATCATTTGAGCCTGGAGACAGGGTTATCACAGCACAAAGCCACAGCGAGCTTTGCTGGGCCCCGCTCCTCCAGCCTGGGGGGACTCCCACTGGCATAGACAGTTTCAAATCCTGTCAGCGTGATTCAGTTTGAATCAACACCATTTAAATCCACCCGCCATTTACCAAGCACTCTTCAGTGCTAGGCACGGAGGGAGAACCTGGGGATGCAGAGATGGCCCAATGCCCACCCTCCATGGGCTTTCAGCATAGTTGGAGAGCCAGCTACCAATCAGCTCTATCCACAGTAGTGGTGCTCAATCCTGCAGAAGGTTGTGAGATTGATACCTAGGCCCACTCAGAACATGGAACTAGAATTTGCGCCCCCTCCATGATCTGCACACACACGCACACACACAAACAGGTGGACACATGCACAGACACACTCACTCATACACACACATGCTTCTGCTCTTTCCTCTCCACAGGGGCCAGCTTGGGACTTCTTGAATCCTGCCCGAACCCACCCAGTGCACTGCTGCCTCCATGCTTCCTTTTGACTCACCCCTTCTCAAGAGTGGGCATGTCCTGGTTCCTCCATGAGGCCGTGTGTTGCTTGGAACCTTGGCTTGCTGCCTATCTAAGATGTCCAGCCCCACAGAGGGCTTGGACTGGGAATACATTTGTTTTGCTAGGAGACCATGAAAGATTGGTCAAAAGGTGTTGTCATCCATTTCGTCATATTTTAGCTGAGCCTCCACCCAGTGCCAAGCTCTGTGGTAGGAGGTGGAGATGTAGAGATGGACAAGACTCACTCTCTGACCTGATTAGAGCAAGGGAAGATGACATATGAGCCAACAGGGCACAACACAGAGAAGAACCAGAGATGCAGAGGGCGCTGTGAGACACCACAAGAGAGTGTGATTAACTGTGGAGGGAGCGTTCAGGGAAAGCCTCCTGGAGGAGGTGACATTTGAGCTGGGTTTTGAAGGATAAATAGGAATTCATTCGTGGTGTGTATTATGAAACATTGGCAGGCATTTTACATGCGGGAAACAGCTTCTGCAGGGCCAGGGAGGACTGGAGAATGAAGGATCCAGAGCTATAATCACTGACAATGTCCTTGCTGAGTTGCTAGAGTTCAGGAGCAGCTCTGGGAAGCAGGGTGCTCGTCTCACAACGTGGGCAACTCTACACTGACGGCTTTGCAGCCCCAAGCTATGTCTTGTCAGCATTCCCCCAGGTTCTGCTTCATGCCATTCTTTTCCCGGGCCCTTCTCCTTTCCTTGAACTCCCCTGCCTCTCTGGGTGCAAGTCACTACGGGACTTGCTCAGTCACACAACAAGGCCTGGAGAGGTGAGGTGCAGGGCAGGGATCCCAGGAGGCAGTTGATTCTCAGGGGACAGGTTGGAACCTGTCTGTGGGTGGCAGGCCCCCAGTCATGGGGACAGGCAGAGGGAAGGACGGGCAAGCACCCTCCCTGCTCACTGATCACCAAGTGGAGCTTAGAGCAGGGTTCTACCGAGAGGGCACCTGGGGCATCAGCAGGGTGGAGGGTGCCTGGTCAGAACCAGCATAGGAACTGGGATAGAGAAAACGGAGCAAACCCAGGTGGTGGAGTGAATGCATCGGTTCCGGATGCCTGGTCCTGGGAAGCAGCAGAGGGGTTAGTGCAGAGTGGAGCTGGGAGCCGTGTGGTGGGGCTTGAGCCCACTGCTGGCCGTTCTTCCTCTAGCGTAGCTGGCTGAGAGCTTGGCGAGGCTGGAGCCTACAGGCAGGAGGGAACAAACTCAATCGCCTCAGGAAGGAGAGTGTCACTTTGGGTTGTGTCCTCAAAAAAATGTCCATGGCTTGGCAGGTGTGACAAGCCTAACATTTCACCGTAATACCCCATATTTATGTGGAGCTTCCCTTGTGCCAGACACTGTGCTGTGTTTGGAAACCTTGTCTCACTTAATCTTCACTCCAACTCTGTGTAGGAGGTGGCCATCATCCCTATTTTAAAGGCAAAAAAGCAAGGCATGCGGATGTTTCAGGACACAACCAAGGCCAAGCAACTCCAAGCATGGAGCAGCTGGGAGCTGTGCCCCTAACCACTGCACAGCCCTCCGGCCTGTCCCCGGGGCACTGAGCTGCCC
Organism: Trachypithecus francoisi; assembly: GCF_009764315.1. NCBI lineage: Eukaryota > Metazoa > Chordata > Mammalia > Primates > Cercopithecidae > Trachypithecus > Trachypithecus francoisi. The sequence goes on along the minus strand of NW_022681470.1, from coordinate 104,316,135 downwards.
TGCTGCGCTCCTCCCCTCTGCTCCCCATTTCCTGTAACTTGGTGATGGGGGTGGGTGGGCTGGGCTGTTGTTGTGGGTGGGGATGAGAAGAACAGGGCTGCTCTAAGCTGAGCCATCTTGTTCTGTCCTCTCCTCACCCCAGCGAAGGAGAAGCTAGGGCCTGGGCATCTGTAAAGTGGGCTGGCCCTCCTGGGGCTGAGGAGCCACTGGAGCTGAGTCACAGAGGATTTCCTTGGGATTAAGAATCCTCTGAAGTCCATGGTACCTGGTTGTGGTGGAGGCAGTTGGCTCTTCCAGTCAGGCATTAATCCTAGTGAAATACTTGGTATTTCCAGTCATTCCAGCTGGAATTAAACTTAAATCAAGTCCAAAAGAGCACAGCCAGGAGAATGTGAGTGAGCCTGCCAAAGACACCAGGCATCCCGCCTGCTCTGGCTTCTCCGATGCTGGCCTTGCTTCTCAGGAGCTGTGGGCAGTGGGGAAGAATGGAGTGGAGCACCCCACTGCACCCCAGGCCCTCCTATCCACCATGTGTCCTGGTAGCAGGCATCTCAGCCAGGTGAGACAGCAGAGTGAGGCAGCCCAGGGTCAGAGGCCTGGGATGGAGCCCTCGCTCTGCTGCTCTAAGTCCCTCTGCCCAGTTCACACATATAGCTGTTGGCAGATAAGCAGCACAGCTCAGTGGGCAGGAACAGAGGCACTGCAGCCAGTGGGTCTAAATCCCACTCTACCACTGGCTGTGTGACCGCTAACCAATGATCCCTCCACGCCTCAATTTCCTCCTTTGGAAAACAAGGATAATAATAGGTACCTCATTGTATGGTCATGAGTATTAAATGGGTTCATACATACAAAGAGCTTAGAACTCTGCCTGGCATACTGTGAGCACTATATGTTACCTATTGTTATTCTCTGTGCCTCAGTTTCCTCACCTACAAGATGGAGCTGAGGGTAGGACTTGACCAACAAGGGCAGTCTTCATGCTGGGGTCCTCTGGCTGTGGGAGCAGCATGGGGCTCCACAATGAACAAGGCCCTGTCCTCAGAAGGGCACCTACCCTCCAAGGAGGAACTGGCTGGACAGACAGCACTACAGGTCCCACAAGCCACACACCCCCCTGTAGCTGTGCAAGTAAGGAATGTGTGTGTATGTGCATAAGTGTGTGTATATGTATATGTTTGTGGGTGTGTATGCATATATGCATGAATATATGATATGTATACAGTTGACCCTTGGACAACACAAGTTGGGGCACTGACCCACGTGCCCTCAAATATCCACATATAACTTGTGACACCCTGTGTTAGTCTGTTCTTATGCTGCTAATTAAGACATATCCAAGACTGGGTAATTTATAAAGGAAAGAGGCTTAATTGACTCACAGTTCCACATGACTGGGGAGGCCTCATAATCATGGCAGAAGGCAAGGAGGAGCAAAGTCACATCTTACATGGCAGCAGGCAAGAGAGCTTGTGCAGGGAACTCCCCTTTATAAAACCGTCAGATCTTGTGAGACTTATTCACTACCACAAGACCAGTATGTAGGAAACCACCCCCGTGATTCAATTATCTCCACCTGGCCCCACCCTTAACACGTGGATAGTATTATAATTCAAGGTGAGATTTGAGTGAGGACACAGCCAAACCATATCACTCCCCAAAAACTTAAGTACTGATAGCCTACTGTTGATAGGAAGCCTTATCGATAACATAAACAGTTGGTTAACACACATGAGATGCTGTATTTTTACAATAAAGTACTTTAGAGAAAAGAAAGTGTTACTAAGAAAATTATAAGAAAGAGAGGAAATATTTACTATCCATTAAGTGGAAGTGGATCATCATGAAGGTCTTCATCCTCATTGTCTTCATGTTGTGTAGGCCCAGGAGGAAGAGGAGGAGGAGGGTTTAGTTTTGCAGTCTGGGGAGTGGCAGAGGCAGAAGAAAATTCATGTATAAGTGGACCCTTGCAATACAAGTTCATGTTGTTCAAGGATCAACTGTATATGTGTTTGTATGTGTATGTACATGTGCATATATGGGTTGGTGTATATATGCATGTACACATACATGCATGTGCATGTGTTTGTGTTACATGTATGTGTGTGTTCATGTGCCTATCCATGTATATGTTTGCACATGCATGTTTGTGTATATGTATATGAATGTGTATGTGTGTGTTGGCGTTCATACATGTATGTGTACATGTGTATGTGCATATACATGTAAGCATGGTATTTGCATGTCTGTGTGTGCACGTATCTGTGTTTGTATGCATGTGTGTATACGTTTGTGTATGCATGGGAGTTTACATGGATATGTGCCTGTATATATGTGTGGATATGTGCCTGTATGGGTGTATTTATGTGTTTGTATGTATATGTATGTTTGTGTATGCATGTGTGTATACATGTTGGTTTACACTGATATGTGCATGTGTATGTGTGTATATATGTTTAAGTGTATATACATGTGTGTATATGTGTGCGTGTGTGTGTGTATGTCAGAGTTTGTGTACACATTCGACTATGTGTGTGGGAATGTGTGTGTGGGTGAGTGTCCATGTGATGAGCACAGAGAGTCAGCCCATTTGGGTTCTTTGTTAGAGTGCAGATGGGAATGTGCCTCCACCTCATTTCACACCTTGGCATGAACCTATCTGAGTGGGCAGTGGAAGTAACTCAGACCTAAGAAGGAGGGATGGGGAAGATGGGGGTAGCAAGTAAGAAGAGGTACAAACATGTTTTGGCCAAAGAAATTCAGCAGGATTGGGGTTGAAGGGACTGAAGGATGAAAGGAAGACCAGTTGCTCTGCAGTGGACGCTGTACTGCAAGCTGTGGGGCTGTTATGTCGCAGCCAAGGAAAGAAAAGTTTGGAGAGGTCGAGGAACCTGCCTTGAGTCATCAGTAGTACAGCCAGGACTCGAGCAAGAGTCTGTCTGACTCTGGGGCCTGGGCTCCTTCACCACCCTGACTGCCTCTTAGGGAAAGGGAGACTGATGGGGTTAGTGCTGTCACTGGGCCTCAGTCGGCATAGCTGCATGTACAGAGGATGCATTGACACCTCATATTGGGGATGGCAACTGGCTCCAACGTGGGAAGTGGTCGATGTTGGGCACCGAAGAGCAAGACTCTGCAGTGCTGATGACAGTGCCCAAGGCCTGCAGTTCGGGAGGAGTTGCTGAGCAGAAGACAGCCCGAAGCCTTTGAAAGCCAGAGCAGGCAGGAGGGCTCCAGGAGGCCAGTGGGTGGATAGAAAAGGGACTCGGGCTAGACAAGGGTGTTTAGTTCTGTTCTAAGATATATATCTTTGGATGAGTCAAATCACCTTTCTGAGCCTCAGTTTGTGTATCTGCCAAATGGGGCCACAACCCCTACCCAAGCTGAATCCTACCTCATAGGAAAAAGCAGATTAATATTGGGGTTATAAGTGCAGCCTTTGATACCTTTAGATCCTTAGCTGCTGGTCAAGTCACTAAACTGCTCAGTCTGTTTTATAGTATGTGAAATGGGGATACCAGTGATCTCTACCTCATAGGGCTGCAAGGGTTAACTCAAATAATGCCTATAAAACACTCAGAACCACACCTGGCATAAAGAAAGGGGCTAGCAAATATTAATTACCATTGATAGTGCTTTTTTTTGAGACAGAGTCTCACCTTGTCACCCAGGCTGGAGTGCAATGGCATGGCTCACTGCAACCTCTGCCTCCTGGATTCAAGCGATTCTCCTGCCTCAGCCTCCTGAGTAGCTGGGATTACAGGCATCCGCCACCACGCCCGGCTAATTTTGTATTTTTAATAGAGACAGGGTTTCACCATGTTTGCCAGGCTGGTCTAGAACTCCTGACCTCATGATTGGCCCGCCTCGGCCTCTCAAAGTGCTGGGATTACAGGCGTGAGTCACACTCCCGGCCAATATTGCTATTATTTCATAAGATTCTTACAAGAACAAAACAAACTTGCACAGAGGAGACTGCTGAGCTATAGAAAGGTCTGTTGGCCTGCAAGTAGACTGTATTGCTGTTTGCAATTGTTCATGCTCTTGTTCCCATTGAAAGTGACATACTTCCTCACCCCTTTGACTTTGGGCTTCACTGCATGGCATGCTTCAGCTCACAGAATGTGAAAGCACATGACACATGCTAGGTCTTAGCAGAAGTTGTACCACCACCATGCTTGCTTTATCCACTGCCATGAGAATGGCCTGCCCACTCACTGTGATGTCAGTGAGAAATGCTCATAGGTGTGAGCCACTGAGACTTGGGGGGTGGCTTGTTACCACAGTCAACCTGACACATACAATATGAAGAAGGAGAAGGGTCTCCAAGGAGGTGTCCTGTGGCCTACTAGGGAGAAGAGGTGCTTAGTCCTGTCATCTGAAGTCAAGGAGAGGATTGGGGTAGGCAAAACACACATGAACCACATACACAGAAGCCCTCAACATTGTCTGCCCTTTATTTACACAAGTCACTGTCATACTTAGCAGGACACAGGAGCTAGCTAGCTTTCCCACAAGTTCTCCTGGTCCCCACCTCAAACCCAGGAGCCCCTCTCTTACTCCTGGCCTTGATTCCTGGGTTGTTCTCACTGAGGAAGGCCAAGAAACCCTTTGCATTGGCTTCTGTTTTGTTTGCTCTCACTTGTGCCATCCTGTTGTGGACAAGAAGGAAGCACGCCAACATCAGCCCCCACCACAGACCAAAGGAAACATTTCCTGGCCTCCAGTTGGCTGTGGCTCCCTTCCCATGGGTCTTCTTTCTAGAGCCAGGTCTGTAAACTTGGGGAGAAAATGGTTTGTTGTTCTACTTTGTCCAATCCAGAAGTGGGAACCCAAGAGGGAGAGGCCAAGGACTATGCTGTGGTGCTGCCCTCTGGCCAGTGGTCCTCACAAGTGGCCACAGAGGGTCTGCCTGGCCATCCCCGCCATCTTGCTCTGTGGAAGAGGGGCTGCTCATGGATTCTGACCTCACAGGGCCGGGAAAGTTTCCATGTGGAGTGCTTTCCGTCCAGGAGGCAAAGCAAACATCTGGTTGCATAGTTCCCCTTCCCTGCCAGCTACCACGTGGGGATTCCAGGCATTGTTCCATCGTTTCTCCATTTGCTTTCCATACCATCTCGCTGAGCTCTGGTGGCTTTGCTCATCCCTCCCAACCAGGCAGCCATTCACAGCCTCTCACTCCTCGTGTCTGCTGCTGGCCCTGACAAGAATTTTCCTGTGGCTTTCTGTGGTCTCCAGTCCTGTCATTTACCACCCAGTGCTTGCAGGCTTTCACTGCGCTGAAGACTTTCCGGGCAAATTTTGGTCCGTGTGGTCGCTCTGGGCAATTGTCACAGAAAGCCTTGGAGAAGCTGCCTGTGCAACCAGCAGCACCTGGCCCCCACCCAGCTCGTGGCAGTGTGTGCTCTGTTGTGTTTGGTGCTTTCAGGGTGCAAGGACCAGAGGTGCACTCAGGCACTTTTGGGGGCTGCCGGCAGGATGTGGGGAGCAGGAACAAAGCTTAGCCACCTCAACAGCCTTGGTCCTCCCCGTTCAGTCCACAGCGGTACTCCTCAAGAGCACGCAGCTTGGGGCGATCATTTCTTTCTGGCTCTGAGTTCTGTGTCAGGCCACTCACAGGTCTCTGGCATCATCATCATGAGCCTATAGATGGCTCTCTTTGAGTCAGGTGCTAAGCCACAGATCAAGTGGTTATTTATAGCTATAGTTGCAGGGTCACATGACCCCCAGCATGGGTATAAGGAGCTGCCTGGGAGTGCTCTGCTCTGAATAGGGTGCGGGTCTGGTGGGCACCCATGGACTTTCCAGCCATCTAACAGCACCCCACTGCACCGGGCTTCAGGCCCCAGTTCCCAAGTCAAGCAAGCCATCATGTGTCCCACTTGAGACCAGCCCTCCATTCTCCTACTGTTGCACAACACACACCTCCAATGGCTTCTCATGGGTGGCCCTGTCAACCCCTGGGCAGTCCCACCTCCTTGATTCCATCCACCCCCTGCTCAACAATTCCAGCTCTTCCTCAGTGTTCTCCAATCACCTTTTCCTTCCAGGGGGCTTGTTAACCCTGCAGAGGGATGGTCCTTGCACAAGGTTTGTCTTGCACTCTTTTCCACGTGTCACCTCCACACTGCTCCTCCACTGGGGCTGGAGCTTGATAAGGGCCACTATAGGGTGTTAGTCGTCAACACTGTGGCATCCCACTAACTGTCCTGCTCGCTTCCCTGTGGTCCAGCCTCTGCAGACGCAGAGAGAAGTGAGACAGGAGCTCTGTGTCTAGTGGAAGTGGAGAGATCAGACAGGAACCCAGGAATGGTTCAAGAATAACAGCAGTATTTGTGAAATCAGATTATGTCACTCCTATGCTTAAAGGCTACTAGTGGTTTCCATTTGTACCAAGAGTCACACTGAGCCCTCTGTGTGGCTGACAAGCACCTGCATGACCCAGCCCTGCTGACTTCTTCAACTTTCCTCTCAAGCTACACTCCCCTAGCTCACCCTGCTCCATGACCCTGGCTTTTAGTTCCTCAAAGACACAGAACTCTGCTTCTTCAGCTCATCTACAAGCTCCACAGGACAGGCACTGGGCTCTTTCATTTTCATAGTACCTGAATTAATCCTTAGCTCATGTAGGTGCTCAATTCATATTTTCAAGTGTCTGAATGAGCAGTTTCCACACTGACACACTGATGTGAATGGAAGTGAGAAATCACTAGGTACATTATGAGGCACAGGAAGGAGGCTCACCTGGACAGACTGAAGGGGTCAAGGGCAATGTGAGGAGACCAGCCTGAAGGGAACGTGGGTCAGTCTGTGAGGCTTTAAATGCCAGGCCTAAAGTCTGCCTCTGACCCTGTACCTTGCAGTGAGGGGATGGAAAGCCTTGCTGAGGATGGAGGAGAAAATCATTCAGGAGGAGACCTTTGGCAGCCACCAGCAGGACAGATGGAAGCATGATACACTTGGAAGCTGGGGCCCAGGTTGGGAGGCTTTGGAAATACTGTTGGCCTAGCTAAGGAGTCACATGGACTAGGGTGGGGTCAATGTGAATGGACTTGCCGAGGCCTGGAGAGGAACCAGCAGGACTTGCTTGTAGAGTACCGAAGGAACCAAGTCCAGGAAGATGGGACTTAGGGGCTCGGGGTCTGCAATGGTTCATTTTATATGTCAACTTGACCGGACTAAGGGGTGACCAGATAGCTGGCAAAACATTATTTCTGTGAGTCTGTGAGGCTGTTTCCAGAAGAGATTTACATCTGGATCCATGGACTGAGTAAAGAAGATCATCCTCACCAATGTGGGTGAGCAGCATCCAATCCTTTGAGGGCCTGAACAGAACAAAAAGGCAGAGAAAGGATGCATTTGTTTTCTCTCTTCTTCATCTGGGACATCCATCTTCTTTGGCCTTGGACATCAGAGTGCCTGGTTCTTGGGTCTTCAAACTCTGGGACTTAAACCCAGCAGCCTCTCTTGTTCTCAGACCTTCAGACTCAGTCTGAATCACATCCCTGGCTTTCCTGATTCTCCAACTTGCAATTGGCATATTGTGGGATATCCTGTTCCTCATAATCACGTGACTTTATTCCTAGAATGAACATATACACATATCTCCTATTGGTTCTGTTTCTCTGGAGAACCCAGACTAATACAGGGTCTGTCCATGGATGACACACCCTGGTCTGTAGGAAGACAGGACCCTGGGGCGTGGGCAGGATCTGGAACGGGGGGGCAGATTATCAAACCAGGGACACAGGATGGTGGCCATGTCAGTGTAGCATGGGCTTTACCATCCAGGAGCACTGGCTCACTCCCAGCTCTGTCACTCGCTGGACTTGGCTAATCACTTAATATCTCCGTACCTCAGTTTCCTTATCTGTCATACGGGAATAATAATGGTTCCAGCTGTGATGATTCCCTATGATAATGCAGGTAGAGCACGCAGCACAATGCCCAACAGCCAGTCAATCCTCGGTTAAATATTAATATCTCTTTTGCAATTAATATTATTCATAAAATAATGTATGTTACACAAACTGGAGACCTAGAAAGACTCATGCTTGGAGATTTAGGCACAAGAGCTCATTTGCAGAACGGGAGTTCCCAGGAATACCAGTTGGGCCCTGGGTATACTGTGGCCTGTGTCTAGGCTCTCAGGAAGGTCACTAAGCTTCTTGATGGGAGCTGAGGCAGCTGAAGGTTGGCCTCTCAGGCCAGTGTGGCTTGAGGGCTGGATGGAGCAAGTCTGCAGATGATGATGTTGACTCAGCTGTGAGGAGCTGGGAGCAAAGGGAACAGAATCAGCATAGGAGGCTGCTCCAGGGCCATGATCTGATTCGATGTCTCCGTGCTCCCTGGTAATGCTTCAGACAAAACATATAATGGGAGGCAGCAGTTGAAGTCACTGCCCACAATGTGGCTTCAGGTTTGGCTGAAGATTCTAGTCACCCTGGGGTTCCCTATCTGCAGGCTGGGATACATGCAGGTGTGCTGAATGCCCGAAGTGGCGGTTTTGATCAGCAGGAGACGTTTCTCAGGCTCTCCTGTGCGTGGAGTGGTTCTTATGCCTCTGCTAAGCATCTGTGCTTAGTCTGATCTCTAGAACGCGGGGCTTACTTAGCTCACAACGGGTACTGGATCAGCATGACATTGCATTTGTGCGAAGCCAGCATTCGGAAGGGAAGTTAGTTCTGATTCAGACTGAGCCAAGAGCAAGCCTGGGTCCTGCTCAGCTTCTAAGCAGTGGGACCTTGGGCCATTCCTGAGCTTTCCTGGCCTGTGTGGATGTCTTAAAAATGGAGATAATTCTTGTCAAGCCCTGAGTTTGAAAGTTCAGTAATTGTTAGCTAGTTACCAAAGTTCATGAAAAACTGTTGCATACATGATCACTTTCCCCCTCCCAATAAAGCTGTGCTGTGAATGAGGCATTATTATTGTCCTCATTTTACAGAGGGAGCAAAGGTTCAGAGAGGTTATGTGGAGGGCTGCCTGCCACACGTGCCCAGGTCTTTTACCCAGAGGATGGGTGCTCCATTCCCTATGCCAGGGGTTCCCAAATATTCCCCCCAATTGCTTAAAATTCTGATTTAGAGGGCTTGAGGTGTGTTCAAGAAGTGATCTTTTTAGCAGTCGCCCCTGTTGGCAACCTGGGGGCGTTCCTAGAGTTGGTGCTTGATGGGCGGAGGCTCTGCCCACTGCCTGTGGCTCCCAGCTGAAGCTGCTACACCCAAGTCCCTCAGAGAAAAAGGAACAAAACAGGTTGTACTGTGTAAACAATAGAAACTTCTCCAGGTAGAGGTCTGCTTCCCTCCAGGGCTCAGCATTAAGCTCCAAGAAAGGAGGGGGAAAGGAGGGGGAGCGGAGGGGGAGAGGAGAGGGAGAGGAGGGGGAAAAGTGGGGAAAAGGAGAGGGAAAGGAGGGTGCCAGAGCTACCCAGGAGCTGTCCAGGGGTCAGCGTCATCCTAAAAAACGCACTGCTCTTCAAGAGTGGCCAGCTCTGGAGCCACCTGGCCTGAGTTCGAATCCGGGCTCCTCGGCTTCCTAGCCCTGAGGCTTCAACAGGTCATTTAATCTCTCAGCCTCACTTTTTCCGTATGAAACAATAGATCCTACCTCCAGGAACCAGCCCTGGGTACAGGCCGCAGCACACATGCGCACTTAATAATTGTTGGCTACTACTGTGACTATCGCTACCAGACCAGGCGGTCTCTCCTCACTTTTTGCAACTTCTCCAGTATATGGCTGGATTCAGCCAGGAAGAAACAGGCACAAGGACGAGTGTGGAGATGAGGCAAACCCAGCAGAGGATTCAGGTTAGCTTTGCTCAAAAGGCCTCATCATCTACCCTCCAAAGTCTTTCCTCAAATCAGTGTGACAAGGGGCCCACTGAGGCAGGCCAGATGAAGGGACAAGCCACCTTCCCAGCCAGACCTTCAGGCTGACATTGTCAGGTGCCACTTTGGAAATGACAGATGCTAAGAAGCCAGCCCTGCCCTCCCAGACATGACCGTGCAAGGCCACTTCTTGGCGCCCTGTGACCAAACAAGTGGCTGCCCAGAAGAGCTGTCCACTCTTCCTCTCACTGTCCTGGCGTCAGGAAGACTCGGCTATTGTTTTTGGTCCTGGAAACTACATCCTCATCTTGGGCTTTCTCCATTACCATCAACCCCGCTCCGCTTGGATGGCTGCCCTGGGGAATTTGTTCTGTGCAAAACAAATAAAAATGTATTTCGAATTGGATCACTGGCAGCAAGGGCAGTTCTAACTGCCCTCTAACCTGTTAAACTAGAACCAAGACCAAGTGTCATTCGAACCATGAAGGCCAATCCCCCACCCTTCAAGAGATACAGACTATAGGCTGGAAGCGGCATGGGACTGACCTAGGGATAACACCTTTGCTGTGTGAATGGGAACCCCAACCTCAGAGTGGAGAAGTAGCTTACCCAAGGACATACAGCAAGTTAAGGAGAGCCAAGACTGGAACCCACACCTCTGAACCTCTCTCTACCCAGGTTCCCCAGCTGGTTTTGTATGGGACAGATACAATTCTTAGACGCTTTCCAGAGCTTGAAGCTCAATGAAGTAGAAGCTGGTTTGCCCTGAATTCTAACTATTAGAAACGCCCATTTAGGAATTCTCAGATATAATGATAATGGTTATCCATAATAAGTACAGCAGAGCTCTGGAAGATTTAAAAGTAATTTTTTTCATCTTCAAAGATTAAATTATGTTGAGCAGAGTTTGGGAATTGCCAAATGCTCAATATAAAAGTAAGCATCTTCAGGCTGGATGCAGTGGCTAGCACCTGTAATCCCAGCATTTTGGGAGCATCATTTGAGCGCAAGAGTGTGAGACTAGCCTGGGCAACATAGGGAGACTCCATCTCTACAAAAAAGAGAAAAAATTATCCAGGCCAGGCGTAGTGGCTCCCGCCTGTAATCCCAGCACTTTGGGAGGCCAAGGCAGGTGGATCACAAGGTCAGGAGATTCAGACCATCCTGGCTAACATGGTGAAACCCCATCTCTACTAAAAAACAAAACAAAACAAAACAAAAAAAAAACAAAAAATTAGCCATGCATGGTGGCAGGCGCCTGTAGTCCCAGCTACTCGGGAGGCTAAGGCAGGAGAATGGCGTAAACCCAGCAGGCGGAGCTTGCAGTGAGCCGAGATCGCGCCACTGCACTCCAGCCTGGGTGACAGAGCGAGACTCGTCTCAAAAAAAAAAAAAAAAAAATCCAGGCATCATGGCAGGTGCCTGTAGTCCCAGCTACTCAGGAGGCTGTGGTGGGAAGATCACTTGAACCCAGGAAGTTGAGGCTGCAAGTTATGCTACTGCATTCCAGCCTTGGTGACAGAGTGAGACCCTGTTTCTAAAAACAATTAAATAAATAAATAAAAGTAAGCATCTTCAAAGATTAATGTGCATAAAATCAGTGAAGCACCTAATTTTACCATCTCTCAGTGTGCCTGGATATTTGGCAATGCAGAATATCCTACTTCTCCAATGATGGACATGGGTTTTTGAAGACTATTTGAAAAACCAGAAGTCTAAGACTTAAGAGCACTCACAGTGGCTGCATGGGCATATGCATAGCTGTGATGTGAAGGTGGGGGACGTGCTCCTGGCTGAGGAATAGCCTGTGCAAACAGCTTATGGAGCACTGCGGACTTCCAGGATGGGTTGGAAAGAGAAGGAAGGAGGGTGTGAGTATGCCCAGGGCTGAGGGGTGTTAGGGTTGACTTGTTTATCAATGAAGATTCTGAATGGAACTGCCTAAACTGGCATTTCTTCAGGACATTAGAATTAACACTCATTCCTGCAGAACGTGGGCTATCAGGGGCTACTTACAAAAATCAAAGACCCCTGGGTCCCATCCCTGAGCTACAGAATAAGGGGTTGAATAGGGCCAGGACATGGGAAGGCACCTTTATAACAAGTGCCCCCAGGTGGTTCCAATGGTCTCAAAGTTTGAAGAACAATGTCTTCAATGACAGAATAAACTTAATGTTCACAGATAGGCCTCTCTTGACCCTTCAGGTCAAGACTCAGGGGAAGGACTTCCTCCCTGGGAGCTCTGCCCTGTTTCCGATCTGAGAGACATGCCTTGTATCTGGGTGACTGACACCTGTAGACGAGACCCTCCATCCTCTTCTAGGGCAGCCTTGTCCTCGGTGTGGGTCCTCTGTCCAGATATAGCACAGTGATCAGAGCATCTTCTGTCAGCACTCTCCTGACTGCTGTGACTTTCAGCTCTCTACTCTGTCTTGGCCTCTGCCCATCTCCCCCAGTAAGCAAGAAAGAGAGAGAACTGTCACCTCATTCAGGTTTATATGGCCGTGAACCTGATGGTTCAGAAATAGAAATAGGTTTCTAAACACTGTTACAGGAAACCTGCACCCCCAGAGGCCAGGCCATAACAGGCATCTCACCCTCTGCTTTAGCTAATTTGGCACAAGTTGGGGCCAAAGTGGTTATAAAACCTTCCCTGTATGGTCTGCAGGTGCCAGGCCTGTGATTATTTTACTCTTTCATACAAAAATGAACCACTGGGGAGACAGGCTACAGCAGCTCACAGACTCAGAGCATAGTAGTCCCTTTTGCTTTGGGAATGTCACCAGCTTGGTTGGAGAGGATCTTTGGCCCGGGATGGCTCTGCCCAAAATAAAACAATGAGAAAGGAGGGAAGGAGAATCCAAAGCCGAGTAACAGCTGCATCACCTGGCTGCTTGTAGACACAGGTGTGTCCGTGGAGCTGACAGCTCAGTCCAGCCATGAACCCTCAGGCTCTTGGCATCCCTTCTGCTGAGAGAAGTTTCCCTGGGCTGTACTTTAATCACTGGTGCTGTGTTCCGTGCCCTTTGATCCCACCCCCATGCCCTCAGCTGAGCACATTTGGATGAGAGACACCCAACCTAGAAGCTGCCAGAAACAAACTTCATTCCCAAATAAAGTTGCTGGTACCAGCTTCCCCTGTTGGATTCTCTCTGGGAGTTTGAACTTTAGATAGCAAAAGAGGCCGAGTGTGGTGGTCACGTCTGCAATCCCAGTACTTTGGGAGGCCAAGACCAGGGGATTGCTTGAGCCCAGGAGTTCAAGATCAGCCCTGGCAACATAGCAAGACCCCATCTCTACAAAAAAATAAAAAGAAATTAGCCAGGTATGGTGGTACACACCTGTAGTCCCAGCTATTTGGGAGGTTGAGGTGGGAGGACCGCTTGAACCTGGGAGGTTGAGGCTGCAGTGAGATGTAATCATGCCATTGCACTCCATCCTGGTCAACAGAGTGAGACTCTGTCTTTTTTTTTTTTTTTTTTTTTTTTTAAAGGATAGCAAAGGAGTTGAAAATTTGTGATGGAAGAAGACTCTAGAAAAGAAAGTAGTCAGGTCTTATTAATAATCAGAAATCATTAATATGCTGCTGAGAGGGCCATGAGAAAAATGGGTTCCTAGATTTGCCAGGACACATTTGAGTCCCCAGATTCAGTCCTGTAGACTCAGCTTTCTCTCACCTTTGTCCGGGGTCCCTGTGAGACTCCTGTCTCCTCATTAGCCCAGCAACTTTCAAAAAATTCATTATCTGAAGCCAGCTGTAAGAGCTTATTCTGTTGCAACCTAAGGTAGAGCTCTGTGCAACTCTGTTCGTCATTGCAGTGGTAGCTGGTGGCCTCAGGTTCCAAAAAGAGGAAGGAAAACAGATATGCACCAGGCGCTGTGATGGGACACACTTTCACAGGTCACACAGGTTATCTTATGTAATTCTCATGGTCACTCCAAGTGACAGGCAGGGTGACCCTATTGTATGGATGAGGAGCCTGAGCCCCAGAGGACGACACAGTGTCTTAGACTGCGTGCTCAGCCCTGCTCTTGATATCCTATGTATGTGATGATCAGGGTGGACTTAACCTGTGTTTCTCGACTACAGTTTCTACACCGAAAACAAAACAAAAACAAAACTAACATCAGTGTCTTCCCTGAGGGGCATGGGGGCTGCCTAGCAGATAGTCCCTGTGGCCTCACATGGTAAATAGTGGACAATGGCTGGTCAGGGTCCCTTGCTCCTCAATGAGAGGGTCTCTGAAGAAGCTCCTGCCTCAGCTCCATTCTCTGCCAAGAGCTGCATGTCAGGCTGGTAGGGGCCCTGGAGATTTTCTGGAACATTCCCTCCTTTTTCAGGAGAAGAATCTCAGTCCCAGAGAGGGAAGCCTCCTGAATAATATAGCTGACATTTTTTGAAAACTTCCTGTTTGAGAATTAGCCCACTTCATCCTCACAACAGCCACATGAGACAGGTATTCTCACATTACCATTTCATTGTGTTGAGATGGGAAGTTACTGTGTTCTAGGACCTGGAACATGTGTCGGCTTAAATGCCCATCACGATGCGTGTGGGGCTGCCCTTCTAGGTTCCATTTTCCTCGTCACTTGAGAAACATTGATCGTGGAGGCTAAAGTTTCTGTTGCTTGATCACCACACAGTAAAACAGGGAGGGAGGGTTTATTTAGAAAGAAAAACAAAATCATTATAGGAAATGCCTACATGGAAGGTCAAGTAGGGGAACTTTAAGTCAAAGAAGGCATCATTTGGGAGGTCAGCTTCAGTGTGGATGATGTAAAATCAGGGTTGTCCTGAACTGGTCAGATATGACAGTTTTTCTTGGGTCAACATCACAGTCCCACTTTTTCCCTCATTGTATTTGAATTGGAAAATATATTTAATTATATCAGACACTCTTGGTTGCTAAGCATCAGAAAATATAATTAAATTGGCTTAAACACTTATAAGGAGCTGAGCCGTGGGCTTCTGGAATATGAGAGTCTGGGGGCGGTATGGTCTCCTGGCTTGGTTGTCCTTGAGTTTTTCATTCTGCCCTTGCCAGTGTGTAGAATTCATCATTCCCTGGCTTTTCTCAGGGCAAGAAAACAACACAGCCATTCCAGCATCCTGCCCAGACAAGATGAATGCTCTCTGCTTCTCTTTGTCCAACCACTGAATGCAAGCATGAGATACCTGCTCATCCTTGAACGATCACAGGGCGAGGGGATGGAATTACACTGATGGGCTTAGGCCAGTGAGGACCCAGCCTTGAGGCTGGGGGTGTCAATTCTACTCAAGAAGCCTGGCTCCCCAATTAGGGAAGGCTTCTTCCCCAATTAGGGAAGGCACCAGCCTAGAGTGCCCATGACATATATTTTCTTATTTTTCTCTCTTAAGTAAGGAACACCAATTATTTTATACCCTACCTAGTATCCAGCCTTTCCCTAAGAGTATCTAAAATTCATTTGTTATAAATCCCAATATCTACTAATAAAAATCAATTGCTATTATTTAACTCCTTATTTCATAGACTGAAAAAACTAGAGCGTATTACAAACATGTTTATAATTCTTGATAAATAATCAAAATTTTACTCTTCTACTGAAAAATGCAAAACCATAAACTTCAGTCTGCATCGCAAATGAGAGGATAAATATTACTGTTGTGTGTGTGTGTGTGTTTTTTTTAATACTGTTGTGGTCTTTAAACAGGCAAAGTAGACACTCTCAATTCTCTTGGAAGAGTTCCAACCCTGACCTGATGTGGACTTGGCCCAGGGGTCTTGGACAAGACTGGCAGGGCCATCCTGGCCACCAGTAAGCCCATGAGGCAGCCAGGGGAAGGGAAGCCCACAGTCCACTTGGAGTCACCCTCCCCAAAGCCAGGAAAAAAGGGCTAGATGACTTCTCCATGTTCCTGCAGACTCTGTAGTTTTCTAATGTAGAATCTGCTTTGTATTCATCTATGATTTAGGAAAGGGAACTAGTGACAATCAGTTTGATCCCATAACCTAATAGGATCCTCCTGCTCTGAACTCCCACAGGAAAAGAGTAGTGCAACGGTTCTCAAACATTTTGGTCTTCAGACCCCTTTTTACTCTTTTTTTAAAAAAATTTTTTTTATTTATTTATTTTTTATTATACTTTAAGTTCTAGGGTACATGTGCACAATGTGCAGGTTTGTTACATATGTGCCATGTTGGTGTGCTGCACCCATTAACTCATCATTTACATTAGGTATTTCTCCTAATGCTATCCCTCTCCCCTTCCCCCTTCCCTCAACAGACCCTGGTGTGCGATGTTCTCCTTCCTGTGTCCAAGTGATCTCATTGTTCAATTCCCACCTATGAGTGAGAACATGCAGTGTTTGGTTTTCTGTTCTTGCGATAGTTTGCTGAGAATGATGGTTTCCAGCTGCATCCATGTCCCTACAAAGGACATGAACTCATCCTTTTTTGTGGCTGCATAGTATTCCAAGGTGTATATGTGCCACATTTTCTTAATCCAGTCTGTCATTGATGGACATTTGTGTTGGTTCCAAGTCCTTGCTATTGTGAATAGTGCCGCAATAAACATACGTGTGCATGTGTCTTTATAGCAGCATGATTTATAATCCTTTGGGTATATCCCCAGTAATGGGATGGCTGAGACCCCTTTATATGCTTAACAATTACTGAGAATACAAAGAGTTTTTAAAATCTAAGTTATTTCCATTATTGTTTACTATATTGGAAACTCATAAACACACTTAAGAAGTGCACTGAGACTGTCTCCATTTGGCTATCCACACCCTGTCTAGACAACGTTCTAACTCTGCTGGGTCTCCGGAGGCTGACTCCTGATTGGGTTCTCCCAGTGGGAGGCACACACAGGCAGACGGCAAGAAGAGTTCAGGTGTTTCTCCTCTGGCTCCCTCCCAGCTAGGAGCAGATTAAGGGTGACCACAATCTTCAACCAAAGGCGGCAGCTCCTCGGAGCTGCAGTGAATCTCCCCAGGTTCTGGTAACTTCTCCCCTCTCATCCCGTCAGGCCTAAGTGGAAATGGTTCCCCACTGGTTGCCAATCCTATGGGGCTTGCCCCCACTAGCTCTCCTCAATCCCCAGTTCCAGTGTTTGCCCTTCGTTTCCTCAGAGACCCTGACTGAGACAGGAATAGAATGTATGAGTCTGAGTGTGAGTGTGAGTGTGCACACACACGTGTGGATGGATGAACACCAACATATTAATAGAACAGTTGCTGTGGGGTTAGTCATGATTTATCTCTTCCTTTTGCTTCTCTGAATTTTCTGATTTTTCAGTAATGTAATTTTACATATTATTTATGTAAATTTTTTTAAAGAAATAAAGCAAAAGTTTACAGATTTAAAAAATAGTTTCCGTGAGGATGAGGCTCAGGGGAGACTAGAAGCCCTCAGATCCAATCCTTTGGGGACAGATCTGAGCCCAGATCTACTTTGGTGGAAAGAAACTAATGACACTAGACACTACCCCTGGCTCAGAGGCCATGAGGATTAGTGAGAGGAGCGTGTTGGCACCTCTGAATTCTTAATGTGATTAGAAAGGAAATAAACAGCCCATTATCATTCCCTGACTTTGGGAAGGCCCTTTAACCTGGATTGCCCTGAATCTCACTACAGCCTGACTGTGCTCTAACTACACCAGGTACAGAATAGATGCAAGAGGGAGAGTCTATCACCAGCAGGAGGGTGGCTTAGCCTGGCGGTGTCCAAGCTTTAGCATGCGTAGAATCGTCTGAGGATGCAGACACGAGGGCTCTTCCCCCAGCGGTTCTGATTCAGTAGGGCTGAGATGGGGCCCTGGCATCTGCATTTTAAAGCGACTGGTTCTCCTCCTTCCCCTCTCCTCCCACCACGCACATCATGAGGAATAGAGGTGCTTGGGCCACAGAGTTTGGGGTACAAGTCCTGTATCTTTTGGCCCCTCATCGCTAAGACTCAGTGAGCAGAGGGAGTGGAGAAGGGAGAGAGGAGGAGAGCACCAGGCTGCTGAGAGGGGCAGGCAGAGGAGGCTTAAACCAACCTGGTCGTCACCCAGGAGGAAACCCACAAGCGGGACATTGAACCTCGCCTGGGTGATTAGTGCTCCGGAAACCACGGGGAACCACTGGAGGCTTTTACTGATGCCGTGTTCTTTTCCATTTCTTCTCTGATTACATTGATCCTGTACTTTTGCTGATGTTGTGACAGTCTAATTATAGACTTCTCGGCTGCTGAGCAAACAGTCGTCCCCTCTCGGTAAATCCGCCTGTTACACAAGCGCCAGCTCTGGGACACTGTCATTATGTGCAGCCAACCTCATGAAGCACCGTGAGTGGCACAGCCCCACACCCTTTAGCTCCTTGATGCTCACTGCTGGAGCTGAAGGCACTGCAGCCTAGTCAAGCTGGTTTTTTTTTTTTTTTTAACAGATGGGAAAACTGAAGCCCACAGCAGTGAAGTGAACCATATCACACAGAGCCAGGGATGGATCCCAGGACCTGAGGGAGGGGTGGTTACCCAAGTCCTCTTTTTTTTCTCTGGTTTTTTTTTTTTTTTTTTTCCATCAGATATTCGCTGAGTGCCTATTCTAGGAATTCTGAAGAGGAAAAGTGTCACCTGGCCAAGAGCAGAAAGTATTGGCAGGGCAAGGTCAGCTGGATGGTGTCCCTCCTAGGAGCTTCCCAAGAGTCCATTTTTCTGGCCTCAGATGCAGAGGCTTTGGAATCCTGTCTGCATCTGTGTCCCACAGCTAGCTGGAATAAAGAATGCCAATTTGTTTAGGCAATGCTCACAAGAGATTGTGGCGGATGGCTGGAAGGGAGATGTGCGTGTTCTGGCCATCTAGCATCTGAACCTCCTTCCTCTATTTAGAGAATCCTCTACCTTTAAGAGGCAAAGTCTACTTCCCAGAGTTAAAGCTCAAAATATCAGATGATCTGTTCACCAGCCTTCTTTTCAGCCAAGCCAGGGCTTGGCCATACCATCTGGGCTTTGCTGATTTGAGAGAATCCCACCCACTCTGGGTTCGAATCAGAAACCAGTGATGGGAAGAAGCAGGGACACAGGTTCACAGAGACTCCCACTATCTACAGGTGACAGTGTGGTGGCAGAGACAATTACATCCAGTTTCCAGAGACAGGAGTGGCAAGGCTGCCTATGTCCTTTATGGTGTTTTCCTGGGCCAGTTCCACAGTATGATTTTTCGACCTTGTTTCTGGTGGCAGAGTCAATTGGCCAAGTTCTCCAGCTATTCTGCTAATTCTGTGGGCTCACCAATATCTTTGAAATAAATTCCATTTTGCTTAAATCAGCCAGAGTCATTTTTGAGTGCTTACAACTAAGAATCAAGACTGATACGAGGACTGGAAGACCAACGTATGAACACTGAGAATGACACGTTAGGGGAGACTGCCATCCCTGGCAGTCGGCTGTACTCTTCCTCTGGCAAGCTATGTGGGAATGACCAGAATCTCTTCCCCAACAGGAATGGACTCCAGTGCTGGGAGCTTCAGGCATTCTGGCAGGATGGTGGGAAAGACATCCTGGGCCTAAATATAAGGCAGGTTCAGAGTGGACCCAGTGGTTGGTCATGAGATACAATGAAATAATCAATTCACAATTTGCATTTTTATGAAATCCCTTTTCCCAGAAGGGAGATTTGAAAAAATGTTAATCCTTAGATAAGAAATCTGGGGCCCTAGAAGTGATGGTAGCCACAGCAAGGTATTCAGAATCTACCCTTTTCTGCTGTCATCCGGCTTGCTTCCCAAGGTGTCCTGACAGTGAAATGAGAAAGGGGTACAAGGTGGCAACCAGACACCACGAAGCAGGTAGGCTAACTGCTGTTATCATTTCCATTTTTGGATTAAGAAGCTCAGACTCAGAGATGTTAAGCGATTTGTCTAAGGTTTCACCTTGCCCGAAAAAAGGATTGCCCGCTGTCTCATTCAAGTCTACATCCTTTCTCCAGGGACGTACTACTAGTGGGGTGGGCAGGAAAGGAGTCTAGAGACACCTAGATTGGAGGGATAAAGTCAGCACTGTTTATATTTGGCATCGTCTTTTCCCTGGCACTGCCACCATCACTCCCATTCCCCTTCTGGATCCCTACCTTACCCCTTCATGCTGCTCTGGTGGCAGTGCCTCTGCTGCCATGCTCTGCTTGAGCCTGCTGCTACAGCCATGCCTGAAGATGCAGCCCTTCCTCTCTTCCTGTCCCACCAAATATAACCAGCTCTAGGTTCCATTACTTCTGGAATTTGCTCCAAATAAAACTTCCACCATTTTATTCCAAACCCAGTTCTCCTTCTGCAACACCTGAGAAAAATATTGGACTGCAGGAGCCAGAGAGGAGAGAGAGTTTTACTGGTGAGAGTTGTAGATGGGAATTGAAAAGCCAAGTCATGTCTTTGCCCCACCAGAAACTCACTAGGATGTACACAATGCCACTGTGACGGTTTTAAAATATGTCCACAAATGCTTTGATGCTCCTTTGTTTCTTGATCTGTATGCTAGCAACACAGGTTCATTCCGTTTGCGAAAATTCATTGAGCTGTGTTCTTATGAGCTATATACTTCTCTACATGTATGTTAAATGTGGATAAGAACTTCATGTAAAAATCATTTCAAGAAAGATAAAATATTTAGACGAGGGCATTTGAATAAACATTTGTAATGTTTTTATTACCAAAAACTCAAGAATTAATAGCTCAAAGAAACTGATAGATCAGGAGATAACTAGACACTATACAAAAGGTCTTGACTTACAGTAGGACTATGATAGAATTTCTTTGCTTTTCTGAAGTATTTAAAATAAGAATCTATTGAGACAGAAAACTCTTTCAGGATCATCACTACAAGTGAGGTACGCTGCATTTTAAAGACTGTTTTGTCCCTCGGTTTCCCTACGTATAAATCAGTGAAGCCAGTGAATCACTCAGAATGCAAAAAAAGTCTTTAAACCATTCTGATTGGATGTGCTCAGCAGGGGCTGGAACTTGGCAAGAAGGAGGCACCAATAATCCAGGAAGAAGAGTTTCAATATGTGGTTCCATGTCCAATGGGCAGAACTTGGCCACTTTCTAAACTCTTTCCAGCTCCAGGATGCCAGTTTTATGAGGCAGAAAGAACACAGTGTATTAAAAAAAAGAAAAGAAAAAAGAAAAAAAAAACCCTGAAACAAAATTATAGTAAAGTCCATTAATGCATCAGGGATAAAAAGGGGCCCAAGGAAAAAAATACATATATACATGTATATATATTTGAGAACTCATATATAATGAGTTTCTTTTCTGGCTCTTAGGTCTCACCTCTTACCTACCACAGAATAATTGTTTTCAGGAAGGTGAACAAAATTTCACCCAGGAAAAGGTGGAACTAAACCATGCTGGGTCAAATATTAGGTTAAGAATTTCTGTCCTGTGTTCTACCTTGAGGCTAACTGTGCTAGGTTTCTAGTCTTGTCCTGAAAGAGTAGAAGTGGTCCAAAGGCCAATGTAATAATTTGCATTAACTTTATTGTGGTTGGAAGTTCACGGAAGGATGGTTGAGTTACTTGCCCAAGGCCTTACAGATAGTGAAAGTTAAAACAATGAAGTTCTTAGAAGAAAACAAAGAAGATTATTTTTAGGGGCTTAGGATTATTTTAAACAGGACATACCAAACACTAATCACAAGAGATAAGATTAATATTTCAGATGTCTTTAAAATTAAGTGCTTCTGTTCATCAAAATATAACATTAAAATAATTAAAAGTCAACACAGATTGGGGAAAGATATTTGTTATACACATATTGGACAAAGGGCTCATATTCAGAATATGTAAAGAACTCATAGACATTAGGACAAACAACTCCCCACAAATGGGCAAAAGACTTGAACGGACACTTTATTAAAAGGGTATTGAAATGAACAATAAGCATCTGAAAAATTGCTCAACATCCTTGATCATCAAAAAAAAAAAATGCAATTGTAAATCACAGTGAAATACACATCCTCCCCCATTTTCTAAATTAAAAAGACTGAAAATACCAATACTGGTAAAGATGTGAAACAACCGGAAATCTCATATCACTGGTTGGAACCTAAACTGTTATATTTGGCAGTGTATTTAAAGTTTAATATGTGAACACTCTATGGACCAGGAATCCAGTTCTAGGTATATATATATACCCAACATAAATGAATGCTATGTCCACCAAAATACATGTGTAAGAATGTTTGCAGCAGCTTCATGAAAGGCAGAAACACAAAGCAACCCAAATGTCCACCAACAGTAGGATGAGTACACAAATCGTTGAATATTTATATAATGAAGTAATACACAGTAGTGAAAAAGAATGGACCATTGTTACACACAACAATATGGATGAATCTCGTAGACACACTGTTGAGCAATAGAAGCCAGACATGAAATTGTACATGTTATGTATTTCATCCATATCAAGTTCAAATATTAGTAAAACTAACCTATGGTGATAGAGGTTAAAATAGTGGTAACCCTTGTGGGATACTGAATGGGAAGGGGCGGGAATGAGCTGGAAAGGTTCCACATCTTGATGTGGGTGGCAGTTACATGGGTGTATGCATATGTAAAAAATTATCATTCTGGACACTTTAGATTTGTGCACTTTACTGAATGTTATAACTCAAAAAAAAGGAAAACAAAAAATTAGATCATATGTCTTGGTTTCGTGTCTAACAATAGAATCACTGGCTTTCCCTGTAAGCACTCATATTGATGTCCTATCCCATTAAGTTCCTGGATACTCACTCACCTCTCCCTCACTGGGAAAGACATATTTGAGAACTCTTCAAAGTCTGACAGACAGGAGGTCCACACTTATTTCAGGCAGGGATGGGAGAGGAGGGCGGAGGAGATGTAAATACTGCATCTGGGAAGGAATCTTTTTCCCCAGCACCTAGTAGAGGATCAATACAAGCACAATAATATCTATTGATAAATAACACTGTCCAACATTGGCTACTATCTGATACATACGGCATTTGCCACACACTTTCTAACAGGCACTAGCCACTGCACTAATTGTTTCCCAAGTATTTTCTTAATACTTATATAACTCTACAAAGCTGTCCCATTCTTAGTCTTGTCCTACAGAAAGGAGACGCAGGTTTTTGGAGGGTTGGTTAAGTTACTTGCCTAAGGCCTTATAGAAAGTTTAAGTGGTGAATGGAGATCTCAAGTCAGATTAGTCTGAATTCACAACCTGGGCTGTAAACCACTCGCTATGGAATGAATGGATGGTGTCCAAGCCCTGCCTGCATGTTATGTAACACACTGGACCAAGTGCTGTGGCATTCCGAGTGGGGCCGAAGCGGCTGCGGCTGTCGACATTGGCGATGGACTCCCCGAGGCCCTTAGTCCCACTAACTGCACACAGGTGGTTCCCGGGGCCAGAGAGCCGCCGGCGCTCTCTCCCCGAAGACCACGCCTTCACCTCCAGCCAGTTTGCTTGGGGAATCTGAAAGATGCCCAGGGCCCAGAAACCGTAAGTTTTTTCCGACCTCGAAAACACACACCGGAGGTAGATGTGGGCGTTAGCCGCCTCACTCCTGGGGGCAGGGAGAACCAACGCGAAAATCCCCAGAGAGGCGGAAGAAAAACCGGCCTGCGAGAGAACAGGATGGACGTGGGAAAAGCCTGGGGGAGAGAGAGTTATGCGGCAGGAATGGCAGAAAGCGTACTAAGCAAAAAGAAAGGTGTCCCACTAACTCCGAAGTTAACGGGGTGTCGACGCAGTCCCCTCTGTTGCGCTTGCTCAGTGCTGCCTCCCTGTGCACCCCGCCCCTTCCCGCCTCTGAGGATTTACTCGTCTCTTGGCAACCATTCACCCGAGGAGCCAATCAGAGGGCAGCCCTCGCCCCGCCCCCGCCGTCAGGACCCGGCGGAAGGGTCCCGAGAGGACTGGCTCCGCCCCGCCCCGCCCCGCCCCTGGCTCCCCGGGAGGGCGGCTCAGGGGCGGGGACGGGGGGGCGTGGTCCCGCGGTATAAGAACGGAGGGGGCGGCGGCGCGGCGGCTCACTCGGTGCCGCTGCCTGGGGGCTGTAGAGATCGCGCTGCTCCTGCTGGGGCCTGCCCACGCCAAGGACCTGCCTCTGTTGCCTCCTCTTCCATCGCCCAGGTGAGTCCACGATCCCCTATTCTAAAGGTGCGGGGATGTGACGGCAGCCCCAGTGAGCCGCGAGCTCTGCTCTGGCGGCGGTCCGCCCCCCGCAAGCGGTGCTCAGGTCTTTGTCCAGCCTGGTAGGGGGCAGGCGGACCCGAGGGAGCTGCGGACAGGTGCCGAGACCCGGTGCTCCTTTCCCCTCCTGCTCCCTCGAGGACCCCCGCCCCTGACACAGCGGTCCCAGAGGGCCAGAAGAGACGCTCCGAGAGGGAACTACAGCTTTCCAGAGACCTGGGGCTTGGCAAACTCCAGCGAGCTCCTGCTCCGCGCGTCTTGCGGGCTGCGCGCTGGCTGGGCGCAGGCAGGGCATCCGAAGAGTGTGTGATCTGCGTCTCCGCTCCTACCTGGATCAGACGACGTCCCCCGACGCCCCTGCCCCTCTTCCTGGCTTGCAGTCTCTCGGGCTCGTCCCGACGCTCCCGCTGGCGCGCACACCTCCGCCGGCCCGCGGAGTGCGAATTCGAATTCGGCGGTTTCACTAGGCGCAGTTGGAGACGCAGCGGTCCGGGGCTTGGATCTGGTTGGGGAGGGGAGGGGCGCTTCCTAGGCTCATTGCCAAGTCCTGGGTTTTAAGGAGAAGGGCAGAGATCCTTAAGTTTAATGCACTCACACTCGACTGTGGACACCAAGAGCAGCAAAGGGATCCAAGCCAGTGCTTGTGCGCTGCGCGTCTCTCGGAAACTTCTCGGGAATGCGGTGTCTGTGAAACCTGCTTCCTCCCCTTTTGAAAATGAAACTTGCTTACTGCGTAGGTGAAAAGCCACGGCGAGAGGGTCGACTCGGACGGATAGCGGTGCGGCTGCCCCGGGAGGTGTCGCAGTTCGGGGACTCCCTTCGCACTGGTCGCGAGGCAGGAGGGAGCAGGGTGGGAGGCGAGTCTCAGAGGAGGGTGACTTACCTGAAGAATACAGGTTGGTAGCCTGCACACCTGAACTCAACGCCGGCGGGCGAGAAAACCAAGCAGCGCTACCTCCAAGTAAGGGCGTTCCCCTGGAGAAATGAATGCCTGGCGAGCTTCTGGAGAACCCACTGTTAGGGCTGGACCCTGCGGGAGGGATAGTGTCAGCTGCCTTCCCCTTCGCCCTTTTTTTTGTCCGGAGGTAGGCGTTTGTAGGGCTCTAATGAGTTCCCTGGCTTAATTAAGTCGGGGCCTGCTTCCTTTTTAACATTTGTTTTCTTACGGAGATATAAAGTGCATACAAATGAAGTGCTTAAAAGCGCTTATAGTAAGAAAGCTTTTATAAATACTATGTGCATAATTATTCCTATTGTGACAACTTGGTCTTCAGGTTACTTTGTAGGTGGGTTAGGAGACTGAACCAGCCCAGGAAATAAAGTTAGGGTGATTAGATCCTCCCAAAGTACACTCCTGGCTGGCTCAGCTGCCCTCTGCCTGCAGGAAGGAGGGTGACCGTTGTGGGCGACAGCAACCTTTCAACGTGAGTAACTTGGCAAGGAAGTGAGGCAGGAAGTAAGTTGGGCAGCCGCAAGAGTGGTAGGAGAGCTTACCCAGAATTTTACTGTCTTAAATCCCCAAGGGTATCATTGAGGGTGTGAGACCAGCCACGTTAGGCCCTGCAGTGTTAAAGGGGGAGGGGGATGGGGAGTAAAGAATGCTGACTTTTCTCTGGGCTTTTAGGGAAACCTCTGAGCTGGGCTGCAGGGGTTCTGTCCTTTGACATTGTTGTTTGTGAAGATGGAAAATGATCTCTGGAGTCAAGCTTAGTTTATTTCAGATAACAAACTTTTTCTCTTAAGGTATACCCATAGCTTTAGAGTACATATATTTCCAATAAAGAGTTTTGAGGAAGATTTTGGTATATTGTATATAATTGTT